>NC_072844.1:0-2400000 GCF_013085055.1 Fusarium oxysporum Fo47
CCTAACCCTAACCCTAACCCTAACCCTAACCCTAACCCTAACCCTAACCCCTCCACGCTGCCGCGCGACCTGCCGTTAGCGGATTTGCACGGGTTCACCCACCAACCCACAAATCCTTCTCTCTAACCCTATCTCTTGTGCTGCCACACCCCTGCCGGGAGCTAAATATACGGGTTCACCCACCCACCTAAAGAAACCTTTCTTTTAACCCTAATCCTAACCCTAACCCAGCCCTAACCCAGCCCTACGCGCTGCACCTGCCGTGCGCCCCGCCTCCGGCGGATAGCATTACCTTCCTTCCTATTATACCCTTCTATTAACCCCTAAGTCCCTAAGCCCCTACTTAAACCGCTATCGCGCTTGCACCTGCCGTGAGCTGCGCCTTCGGCGCCTACTATTACCTTCCTTCCTACCTTACCCTCTTATCTCCTAACCCTTATATTAATTACTCACCCTAACCCTCATATTAATTACTCACCCTAACCCTCATATTAATTACTCACCCTAACCCTCATATTAGTTACTCACCCTAACCCTATCTCTTAATTATAGTAATATTTACTTCCCCTACTCTCTGCCCTTTTTACCTACTAACCTCCTTACTCTATATTACCCTTACCTCTCTATACCCTCTGACTTACTTGCCTTATACTATCCTTTACTCTCTGTCTTACCCTCTGACCTATCTGCCCTTACCTTAACCTCTTAATCTCTCTAATCCCTTTCCCCTCACTTTAATTTCCTTACCCTTTAATCCCCTTACTCTTACTCTAACCTTTATAGTAATAGCTTCCCCTAATCTTATCCCTTATTTATTATTGCATTTACTTCCTTTATTATTAGCTTTTTATACCCTATAACCTACTTACCTTATATTATTCTCTACCCTCTATGCCCTCCCCCTAACCTAACCCCCTTATTATTACACTATTTACTTTACCTAACCCTTATCGTAATCCCTTCCCCTAACCTTTATTTTATATTAACCACTTACCTTAACCTTTATATTAATTACTCCCTCTAACCCTCCTTATCTCTTACCCTCTCCCTCTCTTGCTCCCTTACCATTTATATCCCTTATCTCCTAACCCTTAGCATTATACACATACCTGCCGTTAGCAGATACACGGGGTTCACGTCCCTAACCGCCCCTCCCTATCCCTAACCCTCTCACCCTCCTGCTCTCTTATCCCCTTACCCCTCTTACCCTATACCCCCCTACCTCCTCTTTATCTCTCTCTACCCTATATCTCTTTATTACTCTCTCTATCTCTTCACCTCTCTTATACTAATATATCCTTATTATAATCCCTATAGCTACCCTATAGCTACTCCTTATCCTTATATATCTGCCAAACGACTGCTTCCCATAACGCGTGTGCATTTGTCCCCTTCATCCCGTGAAACCGCCTTTCAACCCCTAGCCAGCGATAAAATCCCTCCCTATCCTTTATATCAATCCCGAATGCAGCCCTTGCTATATCTCCGATCCGCCAGCTCCTCAACCCCATCAACACCACCGGCAGCAGCTTATCCTTATACACACACTTACCCTCTTCATCCCGGGTTTCCTCACACCAGTCTAACGGCAGCTTGCATATAAAGCAGCATGATAGCTCTTTAAACCTGATCTCCCTGCGCGCCGCATCATACCCTTCCTCTCCTACTACCTTGCACCACTGCCCGGCCTTCTCATGCCGCGGCTCATCTGGGACCTCCCCTACCTCTAGTCCCTTCTGATGACGTCGGACGTGACATACCGGACACTCCTCTGCAACATCGTCTAGCCATCGGAAAAGCATTCTGATCCGCATACCCTCTTCCTTGCCAAATGCCTTCCAAATCCTCCCGCCTTTTCTCGTGTCATAACCCTCACCCTCACCCTCACCCTCACCCTCACCCTCACTCTCTGCCTCACTCTCTCCTTCAATCACCTCCTCGGCCCTGCCCGCACCCTCATCACTGTTATTATCCTGCGAAAGCAGCTCACATCGATCACAAAGTGCAGCCCCATCCACATCCTTACACGTTTCGCCGGCTGCTCCGTCCATAAACGCCGAAACCACAGCCCTTCGACATCCCGGCGTCGATATGAATGCCTCCATCTGTGCCTGATTGATATCATCTACAAAGCTTCGATGCTGATCCTCTCGTTGCCGCCGTCCGTCGTGTACGATGATTGACCGGACCACCTCGCCTGCCCGCCGCCCTCCTCGCCCAGTCTGCTGCACAAAATCAACGAGCCCATACGGCTTCTCCATATGAACCACGGCCACAATCCCCTCGATATCAATACCTGTCCCTAACCCTGTTGTTGCTGCAATCCAACGGCTTGTGTGTCTGCCCTCTATCCATGCCGTTCGTGCCTCGTGACGGTCCTTTTCGCTCATGCCGCTGTGATGAAACCCGCAGCCGATCTCTTCAGCTATCGCTTCACACTGACTCTTTGACCGGCAGTATATGACCCCCTTCTGACAACCCGTCATATCTCTGTCTAGCTGTTTGATCACCTCGACCGTGCGATCCTCAACAGCATCACGCCCGGGCTTGACCTGCTGAACTTCATAGCGGCAGTTCGGCTTGACCGTCCGATCCCGCACCATGACCGCTGACTTCGCTAGCATCTCACCACGGAACCAGTCCTCCAGCACGACGGGTAGCGTTGCTGTGAGCAGTACTAACGGGCAGCCAAACCGACGTAGCCCAATTAGCTCGCCAAGCTTAGCCCGGTAGCCGATATCCATGATCACAGTATGACATTCATCCACGAATATCCGCTGCAGCAGCCCTGTACACGACAGCCCGTCAACGTACCCGGAAAACTCGGCGCTTGACACGATATCGGCACTGACAACGATCAAGCGTGCCGCCCGCGGCATGCCCTCTCGTCCCGAATTCATCGATGACCTATATCGGATGCAGTCGACCCCCATATCTGTTGCTCTTGCCACCAAGTCATCCATCAGTGCAACAAACGGCACGACCACGATGCTCGTGCCTGTATCCTGCATCACGGCCGGCAGCATGAATAATATGCTCTTGCCGGCCCCGGTCGGTAGCACATTGATCGCCGTCTGATCTGCTTTGAGTGCCATGATCGATCGCATGCACTCAGCCTGCTTGTCGGATCGCCAAGTCGTCTTCGGTCCAAGCAGCCTTCGCAGCCCATCCGCCATCTCGTCCTCTAGCTTCTTCCTCTTCTGAGCCGCCTCTCCCTCCTTATTCGTCTTTCTCCGCTTGCGGCTAGTTGCTCGGTTTGAACTATCAGCCTTTTGCTGCTGCTGCTGCCCCGTCACTTGACTATCCCGCTTACGCTTCACCGCCGTCTTCTCTTTATCCCCCTCTCCCTCTGCACCGCTTCCCTCCAAATACTGATGCCACAGCCTGCTGATCTCCTTGAATGTCGCGATCATCTCCGGTTGCAGCTTACCCGGGAAGCCGATATGTACGGCATAGTGCTGCCTCGCAATCCGTGTTCCGTGCGTCGACTGCAAATCCCACACGATATTCCAGCTTCCTCCACAGTCAACCGGCTCACCTGTGATCGGATCGATCTCGACGTTATCATCCTCATCTTCATCATCCATCTTACCTTCTAGCTGCTTCATCACAAGCCCTCGAATCTTCCGTCCCATCTCGATCGCGATCGCTCGATATCGTCCCACCCCGAGTCTGACCCCCGTCCCGGCCTGCATAACGCGAGCAAGCTTCCTGCTAAGCCGGTCGGTTTCCCATACCGACGAGTTGCCATCCCTCCACATATACTCTAGCTGCTCTCCACGCGGCTCGGTAAGCTGACATTCCCGCCGTAGCACCCTCTCAGTCGGAATTAGCCATGCGATATATGCCACAATCATCCGCCCGATCCGGTCGGGGACGAACCGTGCGACCTTCCGGCCGTTGTCACGGATTGCCTTCATCTTATCTCGATCGGTCACGATCATGACCTGACCATCTAATATGAATATATTCCGGATCAGCTGCCACGAATCGCAGTGCCGCAGTGTTGTGACTTCCGGTCCCCTTCCCGGAAGCCCACCCCACGTATGTACGAGCACGAGCAGCGTCTCTCGCAGCAGCCGCAAGTCTCGAAGCCACCTCTTAACACGCTGTCGCTTCCATCGAACCCTTGCAGCATCCCATATCGATGCTTCCATCAGCCGCATCACCTTTGCCGGCCCGGGCTCGAGCCAGTTGTTCTTCGGGTTGCTTGCGAATGACTGACCTGCCCCGAGCCGTACCATATTATCGATGATCCGCCCCATATCGATCTTCTTACTGACCGACTGCCACACCCCCCCGAACAGCTTATCCAGTAGCTTCTCTGCCTCGGTCACCTCATCGCGCAGTGTGCGGGTGAAATCCTCGACGCTGATATGCTCGCCCATGTGAAATAAGCCCTCTCCGTCCTCGGACCATCGTATCGACGGCTGCCCCCCCATCTTCTGCCGATACCCTTTCCCGTATGCCATCCATCCGATGATCGTGCTCATGACAGTGTGAGTGCCCATACACATCCACGATGTATGCTGCTCTTGAAATGCAAGTACGGCCTCGACCCCGACCTCGTCCCGATCTAGCGGCTGATTCTCAAATGCAGCCTCCAAAAAGAACAGCCGGGCCCACCATACTATAGCAGCTAGCAGACCAGTATATAAATGCGGCTCTATATAGCCCATCGGGCGTGGTTTGATACCAAGTGCCGCACAGAAGCACAGTAGCGAATTCGTATATGTGTTTCCGCCAACGTGAGTTTTGATCGAAGCCACGATAAACCGGAAGACGGCTCGGTCTAGTGCATCCTGCAGCGGGCTAGTCATACCTTCATCCCCTTGCTCGCCTTCGTCACTATCATCATCGTCTTGATATTCGTCTCCGTCTCCGTCTCCGTCTCCGTCTCCGTCTCCGTCTCCGTCTCCGTCTCCGTCTCCGTCTCCGTCTCCGTCCCCGTCTTCGTCTTCGTCTTTATCTTTAGCTTGTCTCTCTCTGCCGCTGAAGAATCCGCTGTCATGACTGCTTGGAACCCTATCACTCTCGAGCTCTTCAGCGACATCATGCAATAAGCTCCACTGCTCATCCGTAAAGCGAACGGCCCAGCATTTAAACGCTTCCTTCCGCCCGATACGGTATGCCTTCCAGCAGAAGCTTAAGTAACGGTGACCGACAGACTTATACTGGCTCATCGATTCTTCCTTGCCTTTACGGCCAAACGGCACGCCGCTTGGGGTCATTGATGTGATGCTGCCGAGCCACTGCAACGTCTCGGTCGGCACGCTATCGAGCCGCCAGCAGCAACGGTCCACCTCACGATCAAAGCTCTGTCCGAGCCGGCTGAGCAATAGTCGCTCACGAGCTGCTTCCTCATCTTCCTGATTCTGAGCCCACCTGCCTGTTGCTGCCCTCGCCCGTAGCCACTGGGCTGCATCGTGAATACTGATCAAGTCCCGGGAGCCAAAGTGTCGTACCCAGCCTAGCCTCTTGACCCACGGCGAATCACGGTCGATATCTTCCTCCAAGTCACCCTTCCGTAGTCGTACGGCGTCTTCTTCCTTTAGTCGAGCCAGACTTGCAGCAATGACCTTGTCTATAGCACTCTGATTTCCAGCATCAGCTTTGTTAGCCACTTCTAACGGGCCATTCCTATCGCTATCATCTCGAACGATCCAGTAGCGCGCATGCCTTCCTCCCATCCACGTCTGTAGCCGCACCTTAGTCCACGGTTCCTCTGCTGTATTATGCCCTGCCTCTCTCCAATGACGGACAATATTATCGTATGCAATAGTAAGATATCGGCATATACAACAGCTATACCCACCTGAAATAACGAGCTCTTCGATTGCTGGGCCGTTATCTTCTGGTACTGCAATACGCTTCGGGTCAGCTAGTTTTAGTTCACCATAGTAGTCTATGATATCCTTGAGCACTTGTCCCTTGAGCTGATGCTGCCGTCGAAAATGTGACTCAATGCTGCTGCCGGGCCGAACGGCTGCTTGACATAGCCGGCAGATGAGTATTTGATAATCCTGATTGAGCTGTACGATGTCCTCCATTGTTGTTTGATATCGCCTCTTTAATCTTGATTATAGAAAGTAAAGAGAAAGTAAAGAGAGAAGCAGTCTTGTTGTTTTTCTCTATCAATTATAGTCCCCTTTCCTCTGCATTATGCTAACCCCAAGCTCGTACTAGCTAACCCCAAGTGTGGGGTTGGGGTTATTTTAAGCCAATCAGCAACTCGGCCCAAGCCCAACCGATTCAAGTCCAAAATCTAAGCGAGATAACACAATTTATTAGACGATTACTGTTCAATCGTCTCTTAAGCTCGCCTTCGTCACTATCATCATCGGCTGATATTCGTCTCCGTCTCCGTCTCCGTCTCCGTCTCCGTCCTCGTCGCCGTCTCCGTCTCCTTACCCCTCTTACCCTATACCCCCCTACCTCCTCTTTATCTCTCTCTACCCTATATCTCTTTATTACTCTCTCTATCTCTTCACCTCTCTTATACTAATATATCCTTATTATAATCCCTATAGCTACCCTATAGCTACTCCTTATCCTTATATATCTGCCAAACGACTGCTTCCCATAACGCGTGTGCATTTGTCCCCTTCATCCCGTGAAACCGCCTTTCAACCCCTAGCCAGCGATAAAATCCCTCCCTATCCTTTATATCAATCCCGAATGCAGCCCTTGCTATATCTCCGATCCGCCAGCTCCTCAACCCCATCAACACCACCGGCAGCAGCTTATCCTTATACACACACTTACCCTCTTCATCCCGGGTTTCCTCACACCAGTCTAACGGCAGCTTGCATATAAAGCAGCATGATAGCTCTTTAAACCTGATCTCCCTGCGCGCCGCATCATACCCTTCCTCTCCTACTACCTTGCACCACTGCCCGGCCTTCTCATGCCGCGGCTCATCTGGGACCTCCCCTACCTCTAGTCCCTTCTGATGACGTCGGACGTGACATACCGGACACTCCTCTGCAACATCGTCTAGCCATCGGAAAAGCATTCTGATCCGCATACCCTCTTCCTTGCCAAATGCCTTCCAAATCCTCCCGCCTTTTCTCGTGTCATAACCCTCACCCTCACCCTCACCCTCACCCTCACCCTCACTCTCTGCCTCACTCTCTCCTTCAATCACCTCCTCGGCCCTGCCCGCACCCTCATCACTGTTATTATCCTGCTGAAGCAGCTCACATCGATCACAAAGTGCAGCCCCATCCACATCCTTACACGTTTCGCCGGCTGCTCCGTCCATAAACGCCGAAACCACAGCCCTTCGACATCCCGGCGTCGATATGAATGCCTCCATCTGTGCCTGATTGATATCATCTACAAAGCTTCGATGCTGATCCTCTCGTTGCCGCCGTCCGTCGTGTACGATGATTGACCGGACCACCTCGCCTGCCCGCCGCCCTCCTCGCCCAGTCTGCTGCACAAAATCAACGAGCCCATACGGCTTCTCCATATGAACCACGGCCACAATCCCCTCGATATCAATACCTGTCCCTAACCCTGTTGTTGCTGCAATCCAACGGCTTGTGTGTCTGCCCTCTATCCATGCCGTTCGTGCCTCGTGACGGTCCTTTTCGCTCATGCCGCTGTGATGAAACCCGCAGCCGATCTCTTCAGCTATCGCTTCACACTGACTCTTTGACCGGCAGTATATGACCCCCTTCTGACAACCCGTCATATCTCTGTCTAGCTGTTTGATCACCTCGACCGTGCGATCCTCAACAGCATCACGCCCGGGCTTGACCTGCTGAACTTCATAGCGGCAGTTCGGCTTGACCGTCCGATCCCGCACCATGACCGCTGACTTCGCTAGCATCTCACCACGGAACCAGTCCTCCAGCACGACGGGTAGCGTTGCTGTGAGCAGTACTAACGGGCAGCCAAACCGACGTAGCCCAATTAGCTCGCCAAGCTTAGCCCGGTAGCCGATATCCATGATCACAGTATGACATTCATCCACGAATATCCGCTGCAGCAGCCCTGTACACGACAGCCCGTCAACGTACCCGGAAAACTCGGCGCTTGACACGATATCGGCACTGACAACGATCAAGCGTGCCGCCCGCGGCATGCCCTCTCGTCCCGAATTCATCGATGACCTATATCGGATGCAGTCGACCCCCATATCTGTTGCTCTTGCCACCAAGTCATCCATCAGTGCAACAAACGGCACGACCACGATGCTCGTGCCTGTATCCTGCATCACGGCCGGCAGCATGAATAATATGCTCTTGCCGGCCCCGGTCGGTAGCACATTGATCGCCGTCTGATCTGCTTTGAGTGCCATGATCGATCGCATGCACTCAGCCTGCTTGTCGGATCGCCAAGTCGTCTTCGGTCCAAGCAGCCTTCGCAGCCCATCCGCCATCTCGTCCTCTAGCTTCTTCCTCTTCTGAGCCGCCTCTCCCTCCTTATTCGTCTTTCTCCGCTTGCGGCTAGTTGCTCGGTTTGAACTATCAGCCTTTTGCTGCTGCTGCTGCCCCGTCACTTGACTATCCCGCTTACGCTTCACCGCCGTCTTCTCTTTATCCCCCTCTCCCTCTGCACCGCTTCCCTCCAAATACTGATGCCACAGCCTGCTGATCTCCTTGAATGTCGCGATCATCTCCGGTTGCAGCTTACCCGGGAAGCCGATATGTACGGCATAGTGCTGCCTCGCAATCCGTGTTCCGTGCGTCGACTGCAAATCCCACACGATATTCCAGCTTCCTCCACAGTCAACCGGCTCACCTGTGATCGGATCGATCTCGACGTTATCATCCTCATCTTCATCATCCATCTTACCTTCTAGCTGCTTCATCACAAGCCCTCGAATCTTCCGTCCCATCTCGATCGCGATCGCTCGATATCGTCCCACCCCGAGTCTGACCCCCGTCCCGGCCTGCATAACGCGAGCAAGCTTCCTGCTAAGCCGGTCGGTTTCCCATACCGACGAGTTGCCATCCCTCCACATATACTCTAGCTGCTCTCCACGCGGCTCGGTAAGCTGACATTCCCGCCGTAGCACCCTCTCAGTCGGAATTAGCCATGCGATATATGCCACAATCATCCGCCCGATCCGGTCGGGGACGAACCGTGCGACCTTCCGGCCGTTGTCACGGATTGCCTTCATCTTATCTCGATCGGTCACGATCATGACCTGACCATCTAATATGAATATATTCCGGATCAGCTGCCACGAATCGCAGTGCCGCAGTGTTGTGACTTCCGGTCCCCTTCCCGGAAGCCCACCCCACGTATGTACGAGCACGAGCAGCGTCTCTCGCAGCAGCCGCAAGTCTCGAAGCCACCTCTTAACACGCTGTCGCTTCCATCGAACCCTTGCAGCATCCCATATCGATGCTTCCATCAGCCGCATCACCTTTGCCGGCCCGGGCTCGAGCCAGTTGTTCTTCGGGTTGCTTGCGAATGACTGACCTGCCCCGAGCCGTACCATATTATCGATGATCCGCCCCATATCGATCTTCTTACTGACCGACTGCCACACCCCCCCGAACAGCTTATCCAGTAGCTTCTCTGCCTCGGTCACCTCATCGCGCAGTGTGCGGGTGAAATCCTCGACGCTGATATGCTCGCCCATGTGAAATAAGCCCTCTCCGTCCTCGGACCATCGTATCGACGGCTGCCCCCCCATCTTCTGCCGATACCCTTTCCCGTATGCCATCCATCCGATGATCGTGCTCATGACAGTGTGAGTGCCCATACACATCCACGATGTATGCTGCTCTTGAAATGCAAGTACGGCCTCGACCCCGACCTCGTCCCGATCTAGCGGCTGATTCTCAAATGCAGCCTCCAAAAAGAACAGCCGGGCCCACCATACTATAGCAGCTAGCAGACCAGTATATAAATGCGGCTCTATATAGCCCATCGGGCGTGGTTTGATACCAAGTGCCGCACAGAAGCACAGTAGCGAATTCGTATATGTGTTTCCGCCAACGTGAGTTTTGATCGAAGCCACGATAAACCGGAAGACGGCTCGGTCTAGTGCATCCTGCAGCGGGCTAGTCATACCTTCATCCCCTTGCTCGCCTTCGTCACTATCATCATCGTCTTGATATTCGTCTCCGTCTCCGTCTCCGTCTCCGTCTCCGTCTCCGTCTCCGTCTCCGTCTCCGTCTCCGTCTCCGTCTCCGTCCCCGTCTTCGTCTTCGTCTTTATCTTTAGCTTGTCTCTCTCTGCCGCTGAAGAATCCGCTGTCATGACTGCTTGGAACCCTATCACTCTCGAGCTCTTCAGCGACATCATGCAATAAGCTCCACTGCTCATCCGTAAAGCGAACGGCCCAGCATTTAAACGCTTCCTTCCGCCCGATACGGTATGCCTTCCAGCAGAAGCTTAAGTAACGGTGACCGACAGACTTATACTGGCTCATCGATTCTTCCTTGCCTTTACGGCCAAACGGCACGCCGCTTGGGGTCATTGATGTGATGCTGCCGAGCCACTGCAACGTCTCGGTCGGCACGCTATCGAGCCGCCAGCAGCAACGGTCCACCTCACGATCAAAGCTCTGTCCGAGCCGGCTGAGCAATAGTCGCTCACGAGCTGCTTCCTCATCTTCCTGATTCTGAGCCCACCTGCCTGTTGCTGCCCTCGCCCGTAGCCACTGGGCTGCATCGTGAATACTGATCAAGTCCCGGGAGCCAAAGTGTCGTACCCAGCCTAGCCTCTTGACCCACGGCGAATCACGGTCGATATCTTCCTCCAAGTCACCCTTCCGTAGTCGTACGGCGTCTTCTTCCTTTAGTCGAGCCAGACTTGCAGCAATGACCTTGTCTATAGCACTCTGATTTCCAGCATCAGCTTTGTTAGCCACTTCTAACGGGCCATTCCTATCGCTATCATCTCGAACGATCCAGTAGCGCGCATGCCTTCCTCCCATCCACGTCTGTAGCCGCACCTTAGTCCACGGTTCCTCTGCTGTATTATGCCCTGCCTCTCTCCAATGACGGACAATATTATCGTATGCAATAGTAAGATATCGGCATATACAACAGCTATACCCACCTGAAATAACGAGCTCTTCGATTGCTGGGCCGTTATCTTCTGGTACTGCAATACGCTTCGGGTCAGCTAGTTTTAGTTCACCATAGTAGTCTATGATATCCTTGAGCACTTGTCCCTTGAGCTGATGCTGCCGTCGAAAATGTGACTCAATGCTGCTGCCGGGCCGAACGGCTGCTTGACATAGCCGGCAGATGAGTATTTGATAATCCTGATTGAGCTGTACGATGTCCTCCATTGTTGTTTGATATCGCCTCTTTAATCTTGATTATAGAAAGTAAAGAGAAAGTAAAGAGAGAAGCAGTCTTGTTGTTTTTCTCTATCAATTATAGTCCCCTTTCCTCTGCATTATGCTAACCCCAAGCTCGTACTAGCTAACCCCAAGTGTGGGGTTGGGGTTATTTTAAGCCAATCAGCAACTCGGCCCAAGCCCAACCGATTCAAGTCCAAAATCTAAGCGAGATAACACAATTTATTAGACGATTACTGTTCAATCGTCTCTTAATAGTACCTAGGGCATCTTGCACGACAAAACCCACAAAGCAAGATCATGATGGAACACTGTTCTTCAAACCCCTCCCTGAACAACTTCCTCGAAGACGAAGTCCTTGTCATCTTTACCAGATCTGCTCACCATTACGTTACACCTAAATTCTATACCGAGTCGAAGCCCGCAACTGGTAAAGTGGTACCAACGTGGAACTACGCTGCAGCGCAGGTCTATGGAAAGGCACGTATTTACTACGAAAATAACCAAGAAACATCAAGATTTCTTGGTACGGCCATCTCCGACCTAACGAACCATAACGAAACGAAAATCATGGGATATACTGGCGGTGACAGGCCCTCGCAGTGGAAGGTCACAGACGCTCCTGAAAGGTTTATTGAGTTGTTGAAGAGAAATATAATTGGTATTGAGATCGAGGTGACGAAGCTGGAGGGCAAGTTCAAGATGAGTCAGGAGATGGCGAAGGGGGATCGACAGGGGGTAATTGAGGGTTTCGAGAATCTGCAAACGGAGGTTGGTAATGAAGTGGCTGAGGTCGTAAGGCATTACGGAGAGTTGAAGGACCAGAATAATTAAGAGGCATATTGGCTACTACTTGCATACTGTTCATTTCTTTAAATCAGTGCTTAGCTAAGGACGATCTTAACCGTTCATACCGACTGGTCTTTTTGAGGATTTTAAAACAATACACACGGTATAACCATGAATCAAGATGGTTGGAACTTCAATGAACGAGCTGGTCTGTACTGGGGTCATACTACATTGGTAGGTTATATGGTGTTGACCCCAAGCGTGGTGAAGAACGCTATGTCTCCATGAATGGATAATTTTGTAAGGGTTGTTATCGTGGGGGCTTCCCCCCCCCACCTTTTTCTTTTCTGTTTCTTTTTCTGAATTCAATGCTTTCCTTTATTCATTGCGGAAATTTTTATTCTTCTTAGTATTTAATCCAATGTCTTTCAATAATCAATAGCTGGTGAATGGGAATTTGTCAACATTTCAGTAAATATGATGCATATACTAGGTGCCCTTGGTTCAATCGAAGGTATTGGGGCAGGGGCTTGGAAGACCATTGTAAGGAGGTCAAGAGGTAAGGGCCGGAGGGCAATCTCAATCCTGTTCCGGCGGAGCCTTGGTTGGGAGCCTGGTTTTCTGTCATTCACCTTTTATGTAATGGTTTGGAAAATACGGGGCAAACGCGATGCAACCGCGTAAGTTATAACACAATATGACACAATTTACGAAGCTCGGCGGCTTGTTTTGGCCCAAAGAGGAATCATCCCTTTTACTCACGTAAATTACCTACTTTTTCGCCCTCGTCATCTCAAGCCCATACTTTACCATCCCCACCACCAAAGGGGATCTAATGCTTAATAGAAATAGCATTGTAAATATCTGTCAATCGGTTAATACGCAGTAGATCGCCCTTATTAATATAAAGTACTAGGGCTTCTAGGCTATTATAAGTGCACTAGGACTTGGCGCTAAAGGCCTTATAAGCTTCTTATTAAGCTGCGATATGGTAGAGTTTAATAACGGATTAGGTTAACATAAGGCTCTTGATATATTCCTCTGCTTCTCTCCACATGGCCTTACTAGCTGTGTTGCTAGGCCCTAGAGGATGCCCTTGGCTTGTACTAGGAGTGCAACCGATGCTAGCTCCAATCCAGGCTTAGATGGTAGGGTAAGGTATCCACAAGAGCGGGGAAGGTCTAGTTTCGGATTAGGGTTTGGGGGTAAACGCTTAAAGTATTTCCTTTCTGCCAGCCATATCCTTGCCTGAGCCCAAATTCCTACCCGCACTCGACCCCGCTCGAAATTGCCCAAAAGAAAGGCAGGTCGATGCGCACCTCTCTCTCCGATAACCTAACATATGTGGATTCAATCTGTCGGTCCCGTTCTGATCGACGTAATCGTACAGGGTATTAGAATTACAAAGTAATGTCTGGACGTTTTCTATACGTATCGAGATGCGAGCTAACCTGGCGCTCAAGATCAAAGAAGGGGATGCTTAAGTAAACGACTTGCAGATTAACCTTCTCTTAAAATCTAATTACCTATTTTATATAGTCTCTTAGAAGAATATACCTTATATAGTTAGTATATCCTATAGGGACTTGCCTATAATTATAACCTTTAGCTTTAATAGGAGGATAAGATAAGGTATATTAAATTATATCTAAAAGAGTGGTATAATATAATTAAACCATAGAGATAGTATATTACTTACTGCTAGTATAGTATAATAGGTTATAGTAGTTATATCTAATAGTAAATAAAATATAATAATATTTATATAAGGATATAAGTAAAATACCTAATAAACTAATTAATAAATTATTAGTAGTACTTAAGCTCTTCTTATTAGTGCTATTAAGTTTATTACTAAGTCTAAGATATAATAATAATATATTATTATAATATTATAAGCCTTAAAATATAAATACTAATCCTACTTAATAAGGTAATAAATATATAAAAATAATCCTTTTATTAAGTTTTTTTTAAAAAATTAAAAAACCTATTTTAAGGATTAATACTATTTTTAATATATTAATTTAGCTATCTCTTATATATAATTATAAGCTTAATAACTTATAATTTATTTAATTAAACTTTTATAAATTAATAATATTAATACTAACGTGGTTAATAAGCATGCTAACCGGACAAGTATGCTGACCAAAAATCCCTCATCTTACATCATTACTATCTGATTAAATACTATATAACAACCCAGTATGCCACAATCTTCAAATAAAGCTAGAATCCTTCTTGCCCTTTAGGCCCTTTAAAATAACCCAAAGCTAGGCATCTAATGTGCTGTAAGTATATATAAGGTTAGATATAGTACCCTCCGTAACCGAAAGAATAGTATTTAATTATAAGGCAATTAGATTCTAAAGTCACGGAAGCTATCTAATCTAGAAGAGAAGATAATAATCTAATTTATTCTTAACCTAGATTTGCGAGGATTTCCCTTGCAACTGCATTTTATAGAAGAAATAGCTAATTCTCTGCTTGCAGACCGCGATATGCTACTAGTCGGTAAGCGCTAAGCTTATAACTTTATAAAGCAATAACCAGAGCTAAAGATGCATTTATTTCGGAAATATGACTACCAGAGAGCCAAATATGAAAATCTAACTATTATTCGTAGCTGGTTTAGGCTTATATAGAATATAATTGCAAAGTATAATATCCGATTAGATAATATTTAAAACTTTAATAAGACTGGCTTTATGATGGGCATTATTATGGCCGGAATGGCCATTATAGGTTTAGAAAGGCAAGGAAGGCTAAAATTAGTGCAGCCTAGAAACCAGGAATAGATTACTGTAATCTAGGCGATTAATACTAAAGGTTAATTAATTGCGCTGTTTATTATTAGTGCAGGCTAATATTACCTCGCGAATTAGTACTAAGAATGCGACCTCCTAGGCAATTAGGTAATTGCAATAAGCTAAAATAGATAGATAAATAATGAGCTAGGTCTAGAGTGGCTAAAGCACTTTAATTGGTCTATAACTAACTGATTAACTGGTCCCTATTGTCTTCTAATTCTTAACGGTTATAAAAGCCACCACTCTGCTGATTTTAAGAGATATTACAAGGAGAATAAGATTATTACGCTTTATATGCCTGCTTATATATCTTACTTACTTTAGCCTCTTGATGTTAGGTGTTTTATAGTACTGAAAAAGGCATATAGTCGAGAAATAGAGTATTTAATTAGATGCTTTATAACCTATATTTTAAAGACTAAGTTCTTCCTGGCCTTTTATACCGCATTTAAAGCCACTTTTACTGAAAGTAATATCCGAGGAGGTTTTAGAGGAGCTAGGCTTGCTCTTTTTGACCTAGAAAATATAATCTTAAAGCTTAATATATAGCTATAGATTCTAACGCCTCCCGAGGAGGCTGCTAAACTATTAACCTCTTAGACTTTAAAGACCCCAATAACAGCAATTAAGGCCTAATCTTAGTCTAAATACCTTAAAAGGCAAATTAGAAGGCATAAGAGTAGCTTACTGGAGTTAATTATAGAAGCTTTAAAGTCTAGTACTAAAGTAATAAAGGCAGCTATATATCGGCTAGCCTTAGTAGAGGCTAGGTTAAAGGATCTTAAATAAATAAATAAGATAATAAGCCGGCGCCGAAGGGGAAAAAGGACTAGACTATAGAAAGGAGGGACTATAACTATATAGGAAGTATTACAAGTAATTAATTAAATAGATATTAATATATAAGTAATAGCTAAATTATCGAAATATGGTGGTTAAGGAAGATTAGCGCGACTAGGTGTTCGGCGTTGTAGTATATGCGGCAAGGCCGGATATAATGCAAGAACCTATTAGGAGGGAATTAAGGCCTCTGGAGATGAGTATAGTAACTAGAATTAATTAATTACGTAGTTTGTGGTGGTTTTATAGTAATATAAAGCCAAATGGTTAAGATTTTTGGTTAGCATACTTGTCCGGTTAGTATGCTTATTAACCATGTTAGTATTTTTATATATTAATACTTTAATATAAATTATAATTACTTTAGTATTATACTTCTAATAGTTTTATTATATAAACTTTATTATGTTTCTTTAATTATAATAATAAACTTACTTTTTAATATTAAATTAACCTTTTAAATAATTTAATTTATTAATAAATTTAAAACTACTAATTTTTATATTTTCTTTTAATTTATAAGTTAGCCTTAAAAGTATATCTAAGTATTTCCAAGGGCTAATATAATTTAAATAATTAAAAAAGCATTTTAAAAGCTAAGTAGGGTAATTATAATAAGCTTTATATAATAACTATTAAAATTTATATAGGTTAAATAAATAAAACTAATAAAAGCTATATTAAGCTAGCCTTTTTTAATTATAAAATCTTCTAACTTATATAATTATATCTTAATAATTTTTCAATTAATAAAGCCTTTTTTAATTATAAAATCTTCTAAGTTATAATTATATCTTAATAATTTTTCAATTAATAAAGCCTTTTTTAATATTAAAATATAAAGCTTTTAGACTTTGGATAAATATTTAATAAAGGTATTTATAAAAAAAGTAAAATAAGTTTTTTAAGGCTTTTTATTATAGTTTATATAATAAGTAGCTTTATAATGATAGGAAGGTAGGTAATAGAAATATTATTATTATTAAAAGATATTAATAACTTATAAGAAGGGGATAATATAATATAATATTTAAAATAAAAAAAACGTAGTTTTAGAGTTTAAAGAAATAATAAGAAAATATATTAAATTTTATATAAGGCTAATTACTTAAAGTTAAAAAGTAAGAGTTATAATATTAGTATTAGTAATATAAAGAGGATTAAATAAGATATAAAATATAATATATAATAGGTTTAATAAATTAATTAAATATTAGTATATTATTTATATAAATAAGAATATAATTCTTATATAATAATTTACCTGAATTAATATATAAATATTATTAATTTATAAAACTTCTTTATATTAATAAGCCTGATATATATTATTTAAGTATTAAAAGATATAGTGATTAATATTTACTTAATATAATGCCTTATATAATTTAGAGATATAAATATAATATAAATTAGTTTCCTTATTTAAAACCTATAACTATTATATCTAGAATATATAGTAACTTTTATATAATAGCAAAGGCTTAGATAATATTTATAAATCTATAACTCTATGCATATAGGGTAGGCTTATAGGAAGTCTAAGAACAGATAAGTATTTTATTCGTAAGTTTGGCAGGCCAAGGACCTGAAGATGAACATTAGGTTTGTTTACATAATTACACACATGGACAGGGACCGGATTAGGAAGATAAAATACATACTAACAGAGAGCTAAGACAAATAACCGATATCAATTTGCGACTGATGTCAACAACCCGCTACCGGTCGTAAGGGTATTATTACGTTATAGAAATTTCGAACTCAGCACCTCCGAGTAGTACCCCACGTTGTTTCGGCAATTCACGAACCCATCGAGGTGAGAGATTATAAGGCGCTGGCATTACACGGGGCAGCCAATGAACGAGGTTTGAGGTGACCGATGTAATTTCTAGATCAGAGCAAGGCACCAGCAGAACACGGTTGTGGACGCCGCCTCGCGAAATGGTAAAATACAAGGAGCTTTGTGAAATGGCCTGCAGGGTCAGGTTAGACAAAAGGGATAGGAACTGGAAAGTGATATCTTGGCCACATACCTTATCCTGAGAATAGTTGTGAAGTGGTTAGTTCATTCTGTGTGTATATCTGGTCGTAGAAAAACTCCAAGTACAATTTGACTGATGCATCAGAAAAACGATCATCTGTTGGCGAAGTATGTTGCTATTCTATCGATCTTGGCCTCGGATTCAGCTTCCATTCACGCACCGAGGGGTCTCATGGCCGTCCGAGTCAATCACAGTAATAATTTAGACTATCTATTGTCGCAATTGAAGACCAGTATGTCATGCCAGAGCCGTTATATCTGGTCCATGCCCTGGTTCTGGCCCTATTCATTAGCTCATGAAGTTAGGAAGCGAAGTGCGTATTATATTTGTGCCGAGTAGACCGAGACAAGAACCTAACCAGCTGATAAGCACATATTGGGCCAGCACACTTATAGCATCTAAGATCTCAATCAATCCTACGATGCCTATTTGAAAACCAGTCTAAAAGTTCAAGTGATTCAAGTCAGTAGAGACCTGGGTCACCTACTGTGTGGTCGCCCGTGAGCCCCCCGTCAGGTGCTTCAGAGAAGGACGGATCCGGAAAGTCTTCCCTCTCTTTTTCCTATATTTATAGTACCCAAAAACAGTTCAGACTATTAAAAGCTAACTTCAGGGTTCCTTAAGATCTGTAGCCAGTTCAGCTCTGATTAAATGATGCGTTGCTCCCATATAAGTTAAAGTGTTTCTATAGCGGTATATAAGAAACCCCAAGGGAAAAGGCGCAATTACCTTATCATTCTATCCTTAATCCAAATTTGCTGGTATGCATTCTGCGTCTAAGCGCCAGCAATGAATATTGGCCAAAAGGACGTCTTAAAGTTAGGATCCTCGTCAGTAATTAAACGCAGATAGCACATCAACCCTGCCTCTAAACTCTGCTTAGTGCCTTCTAGCAAGAAGTTTCTCACAGAAGGAATTACATAGAGGATATATAAGCAATATGCTATTTGATGCATATACCCTGAATGTATCCGGCTGTTAATATCAGTAACTTAACGGCCTTACGGCACATTCTCAATGTTACATAACCATAAAGCCACGTCAAATGACATGGCGCTAAGCATAAGTTTTAATCCTTTTTCGGTTCTACCATATGCACCGTGCAGCATAGGCTGGTCTTTCAAAATCATTGCAGTAGACCACATGATTTATAGAATCTCAGCAGGATAGCAGATAAAGCTATTTCTAGCGGCGTAATGCATAGCAGAAGAGGCAAATGCCTTATCAAGATCAGATAACGATTTCGGCACCTGATCCATAAAGGTCAAAGCAAAAACATAGTGTCTTTCTAATATTTGTTAGTTTGCGCCTTCTATGTATATAATATGAGAAACTTATATGTAACAGTCCGATATAATAAAGTCTTTAAGCATCTCGCCGACACCAGTCATCGGAGGTGCCTGGCTCAGCAACCAGCCCATCGCATTGACATGGGCCTGGGAGTCATGTTTCCCGGAGTCAATCATATCAGCCGTGACAAGCATGATCACGGCAGTTAGTATAATGTCATTCCCCACCACATCTTCGTCGCTGAGAGCCATGCGAAGTAAGCAGAGTGCCTTCTGCTTGGCCACCAGTGCGTCCGTCAACGCTCGTCGGGACGGATCCCAATCGTATTTTCTTATAGTTTGTGGTTGACTGGACCATTTGTTGGCGCCGGGCCTGAGGACATTCGACATGTGAGCCGCGGCGGCGGTCACCACGGTATATAGCAGAAGTGGGCTTGCAGCGCCCATCGAAACTAGTTCCGGGAATGGATTGTAGCCTGGTAGGTCGATAGCCACGAGCTGTGGACATAGTCCCTTTGTAACTAGTGGTAGGCTCGTTAACGTTGGGAAAGGAGAATTCTTTATTTTTCTTTGCTTTCTTCGTATAATGGAAAGTGGGGATGACAAACAGTAATATAGATAGTAACGATCGGCTGTGCTGACGTTGCTCAAGGACAGATCACACAGCCCGTAGTGAGGGCCCAGTGTGCCGAGGTTTGGATAAGCCGAAGTTCGATATGAATCGACTAGTTGCCCCCGGTTTGTCAGCACGATAGTGTTTTGTGTTGCGTTGGCCTTTGTATGAGATGTTGTGGAAAATCCCCAAGATTCCTTGGCATTGGGAACCTTTTTGCCTGCCATCTTGCCACGGCTCGCTACCGCATCTACCCATCGCCAAAATTTTCCATAGCCCAGACAATTCTTGCCAGTGGTCGTACACCTGCAGCAGGCGGGAACTGAACGATCACAGCTAACCCTGTTGTAGCGGCAATTGTGGCAAGATTTCGTGGGCCTCAAATTAGATTCCATGGGTGGCAGTCTTGTGGGTTGTGTCGAAAGTATTGGAAGCTGTTCACATAAGACTGGCGGTGGAAGAGGAGCCTTCTTGCATTTTACATGCGTTAGCTATAGTCGAGGATGCTGTATAGATGCCTCAGGCATCCGTCTCCTGTCTTTTGATTGCTCAACCCTGCTAGGATGAATCCGGCTAGATCCGCAACACACTGGCTGTTAGATTGCCCTGCCTAGTCGTAGCGTGGCAACTCGTCTCCAGGTCTGATTCCTTGCTTCACCAGCCAAGACCTATGCCTGGTTATCTATCCTCGTCAATTCACTATCCAAGGCTTCCCCTAGTGACAAGTAGATGGTCAACGTATCTCATGACATTCACAGAGATTACCCTGGGAACTTCAAATGTTTCATATACATCAGGCAGGTCTTTCATCGTCTATCGACAAAATCTATTAATAACATTTGTTAAGCCTTCCACCACTTTAACAATCGAGTCAATATCTACCCATTCTTCCTTAGAATGTAATCCCTCCCCTTTCGGACCCCATACCAGTGGGACGATGCCAGCTTCAGCCAGCAGAGCGCAGTCAGTCCAATAAGGCGCACCAGCCAGAGTAGCCTTCGATCCAAGAACATCACCAACGACATCAGTAACAAGCTCGACGAATGGATGATTGGAGGCAGTGGCCATAGGCGGTCGGCTTATGATAATTCTGAAGTCGGCCTTGAAACCTGGCACGACCTTTGCGACATCGGCTATCAACTGGCGCATCTTGCTTTCAACAAAGTCCTTAGTCTCACCTGGTATAGTGCGCCACTCCATAAGGACCTTGCACTGCGCGGGGTAGGAAGATATTTCTTCGCCACCAGAGATGGTCGAAGCATGCACATTCGCTGTGCCTAATGTCATGTCACGACCAGCGCCAGCGATACCTTGATGAATTTGCTTAACGAGCTTTCCAAGCTCAGAAAGAAAATATCCTGCATTGATTATGGCATCAACACCCAAATCAGGCCGCGAGCCGTGGGCTGCGACGCCGTGAACTACCACTTCTATGTCACAGAAGCCCTTGTGTGCGTGGAAAGTCTGAAGGCCTGTAGGCTCGGAGACAATCGCAGCGTCTGCCCGCCAACCAGCTCGTAAGATGCTCTCAGTACCTATACTCCCACTCTCTTCATCGGCAACTGCGGTGAAGATAACATCACCACCAAGCTTAACGCCGTTCAGCTCTAGGCGCTTGACATTAGCTAGAGCTACCATGGCTGCTGCAACACCGCTCTTCATATCCGCTGATCCACGGCCATGGAGCTTTCCGTTGATGATTTTGCCGCTCAGAGGGTCGTTCTCATAACCCATCAGCGTAACGGTATCGATGTGTCCGTTCAGCATCAGGGACTTTGCACCATCTCTTCCGGAGCCACGTATAACGCCAACAACTGATGGACGGCCCTTGGCAGATTCGATCCAATGGGTTGTAATATCGCGATGTTCTAACCATGATGCGATGTATTGAGCGACCACGGTCTCTCCAGGGCCAGCCGCAGATCCAAGATTAGGGCTTGCAGAATTGATTCTGACTAATGTTTGAGTGATGAGGATGGGATCGTCAGCAGAGACATCATGTGGTGTGTCGTAAGTTGCGTCGCTAGTCATAGGGCAAAAGATCACGACAGTCGAATTCCTGGTCAAGCGAAGAGCCTTTCTATCGGAGATTGTGAGCCGTTTAAGCGCCGCTAGTGATGCAGCACCGGCCGGTCCTGCCTGAATGCCGTGTGACTGGAGATAGAGCACGGCTTGGTGTGCTTCAAAGTCCGATACGGTAAGACTCGCATCGATGCCCTGCTTCAAAATGTCCCAGGATCCAGTCGGCAGGTACCGCTTTCTGAGTTCAGTCATAATAGTGTGTGTTGTTGTAATCGTAGTTGATTCACCAATCTCAAGACTCTTGAAAAGACAAGCAGCCGTGTCCGGTTCAACTGCTGACACAACTGTTGAATAAGCACTGCTCTCTGACTTGAAGTGTGAAATTGCACCTCGAGCGATGTCGACAGGGGCGATGATGAGGTCTGGTCTGTAAGAACCAAGGTGCTCCTCTGTTTCCTGCATAAGGACTGTATAGTCGTAAAAGTCCTGCCAAACGAAAAGTTAAAACATGTTCCAAAAGTTTTTGAGTTTAGCCTTTGCGATAGGGAAAACAAGCACTAACTTGTGGTCTAGTTTGGCCGTCTGGTAAGCCGTGAGAGCCATTGATTGAATCCTCATTAACATCGATTGGCGATGCATTGGCACCAAGTTCAGTGAAGCAGTTCGTCAATATTTTTGCCCGAACAGTACCCACACCGATCTCGTCGGCGATCTCCCTGAGATCAATAAGAGGAGCTGACTCAGTGCCGTTCTGGAAGTTTCGCTGAAACTTCCGGTACGACAATCCGGGGGGCATTCGCCATGATCTAGCTTGGGCGTTGAGTGCAACGAAGCGACGAGGGGACGCCATTATGAGTCTAAAGCGGTAGATAAGGATGAGATTGTGCAGAAAATATACTGCTGTTGCTACAAGCTAAGTTCACATCGACGTATCTAGTGATGCGAGTGTTGTGCGTCGAGTTGAGAGGTGTGTTGAAATATGTATTTCATTGTCTCTTGCCTTATGGAGCCGGTCCTCGGAAGCAGGATGCCCTCCCTGTCGTAGGTGTCTGCCGCAAGCTTGTAGCCACCTATACTGAATCAGGTCAGGCTAAGGGAAGGCATTGTTAGACACGCACGAGCACGGCGGTGTGAGTACATCCAAAATGTGGACCAGAAAAGTGACAATATGATGGACAAGGAAGACCTAGATCCATTATTGTCTTCGCCAGTCTATGGGAGGGGTTGATTCAACCACTCTTCTTCTTATAGAAGAGCCTATCCACAGATGCCGATCTCACAGGTTCAGTCAGGCCCTCTGAAATCTAAAGAGGGAGCCACCACTAGCCTGTCACGAGCCCAGGTTCTCCGATGTGTTTTGTTGGCTATATGTGCGCTCTCGGTTAGGATGGTTCCCCACCCCAATTCCCTTCTACATTTTCTAATGCTAAGATTCGAATAGGTCGCTGGGGCCACAACGATGACACGATGGACTACATACCTACAAGACCCGATTCGCCAAGTGTCATCAACACCTCCCCGTTACGCGTGAACTCGGAATTAAATAAGCGAAAGCAAATTCGTTGGCGTGAACCCATATGGCCGAGTCAGGTGATAAATCTTTGCATACCCTCGTCACCATCATCATGGGTGGAAAGGTAAAATTCGAGAAGGAACAAAAGCAAAATGAAGAAAGTAAATTAGTTAAGCATATTGTATTACTATCAAACTAGCTAGAGCGGATATTCACATGAGCGACAGCATCCAACCAAGGCATCGGACAGCTTCGTGCCAAGGGACTCCCGATTCTCTGCCCCCCTTTACGTGCCCATTAATTAGCTTCAAATCGTGTTGTTTCCAAACCATCATTGTCGCCTCCATCGTACTAGACACATTGCTCAGTGAGCGGCACCCCTTGAGCTCTTCGAACCAGTCCAACACCTGAATCCTTTCGTGCTCGGGGGCAAGACAAGCTGCAACGAACAGAGCCCATAGCGGGTACGGCACTGACCCAACAAGAGCATCCCGCCGTTCGTGAACTCGGCGTATCGCTTCAAACAGCTTTGGCATTAGGCTTTTCTGTATCTCTTCCGCATCACACCCATACTGAGCCACTCGAAGATATACCCAGGCTGCAGCCTCGAATGCCGCCGCGTTGATATAAATCAGACTTTCCATATCAGAGTCTTCGGACCACTGCTGCAGTTCACTGAGTCGGTCCTCTACGGCTTGCAACTCCGTACGCATGATAGTCGCACTTTTCCTATCTGAACCTGCTTCCGAATGACGCTGGATGGTTGAAGTTATCGAGGTGATGTTTTGGATAAGCTCTGATGATAGCCCTGTGTAAGGGTTGATCCGTGAGCGGCCATGTATTGATCTTAATATTGGGAACATGGACTTTCGCTGTGGTACTAGCCAGCCATTTAGGTCTTCAATTTCAAGTTCAGTCCCTGTGGTAGCAAGAAAAGCTTCGAAAAGCGAGAAGTGATCGGTGACAAAACGATAAACTTCTGGACTGAATGGCTCGTGCCCGTATCGTTTTACCATTGACAGCCCTCCAAGGGTATGTACAACCCATTCCCTGGTACTATTCGTGGCGATTTCCATCAAACTATGCAGCATAACAGCCATCAAAAGACCATCCTTCTCGTATTGACTTATGGAATCATAGGTATCGTGCAGGCCTTTGCTGCTGCATAAAAGTTGCCGCATGTCCCGGAGGGATTGTAGTTTGTGCTGAAGCATAGACGAATAGAATTCCTGGCGCTGATGCTCTTGGTCCGCATGAGTTCGGTTAAATAGATCGTGAGCTGCTAGGCTCATGATCATGTGTAAGAGGGGGCTAAATTGAAATGCTCGAGGTAATATCAATTGTTGGAACGGGTTTTCCAGTTTTTTTGAAAGGACTCGATGAGCAGACCACTCTTGTGTATCTACCGCTTTATTAATCGGGATCAGTATCGATATTTTTGAGGCTTACAATATTGCAGCAATGTGCCATCGTTGTGCTCCAGACTTGGCAGCGAACTCAACGACGGCGGCAGTGAGAGTTCGAGCATCGCCGGGTCAGGCGTTTCATCAGCTCTCGTGCTTGCACCCCCGTAGGGAAATCGTCGCACATCATCTGCCGTTGTGTGCAACCACCGTAACCTACCTCGCTGAACCGGCAGTAAGTAATATGTTGTCTCTGGGGTGCGGTTGTGCAGTGCCGCTCTCCCGAATGCAATTCCAGCACACCTCGTCTCGTCTTCCCATTGGAGTCGAAGGCCATAACTGCAGGCTAGTCCTCGCCGGATACACCGGCTACATGAGGGATGTTCTTCTACCAGGCTGTCTCAGATGGGTAACTAAATTTTGGGGGGCAGGTCGATCCGCGAATCGCTTACCGGAACATCTTCTCTTTTGACCTACGGCGTCAGGTTAGCCAGCATCCTGATACTTGCAGGAGTCGAGACATCACTTTTGCAATTCCAACATCCAGTACGCTTACGTCGAATAGAACGGGATCGATAGACCGAATCCATATCCGGTGGGTTTTTTTATTTGGGGGAGGTGCGCATCGACCTGCCTCTTCGTTTGAGTGGTTTCTGGCGGGGCGAAGTGCAGGGAGATTTCAGGCCTGGCCGAGGATCTGGCTGGGGGGGGGACATACTTAAAAAAGCTCGCCAGCCCCACACAAACCCAATGCCCCACATAAATAACCTTTTCCTTGTCACCCACATTATGAACTAGAATTTTGGCGCATCGACCTGCCTTATGACGTCCACGCCCTGTGGAGCAACATTACGCTCTTGTCTCACCCCCTCCCCAGGCCTTTTTTTTTTTTCCCACCCCTTTCCCACTGTGTAGTGTTCACAAGCCAAAGAAGATGCAGGGAGGGAAAGGCCCCTAGGAGGCTGAATACATCTAGGCCGCTCCTTGCTGTACGTAATAACAAGATGTAAATGCCTCGACTCATACGTAGGGATACCGTTCAGGAGGCTTAAGTTAGATGGATAAAGCTCCCGTCGTCATTCAGAAGGCTTGACGCTATGTCACAACCACATGCAGGAGGTTCTCGGTGAGCCAGTGTATGATTAGCACGTTACTGTGGGGTACACAATGACGTAGTTACTAGGGTTGTAACACTAATGAGAAACCTAGAACTGTGGTTTGTTGAGAGAACACCGCAGTTACACGATGGTGGTGTAGAAACCGGAAGCGATATCGGAAATGGGGGAGTTTTCAACATGTCTGTGTAGCCCCAAGGTTCGCAGCTTCTAGACAATGGTAGCTTGATTACAAGATCAAGGTCAAAGCACCATCTCGTAAGATGAACTATCGAAGCGGTCGCTTCTCTACAAAGGTTTGATCATTTGATCCAAGTGATCAACGTGGATACCTATAGGTAAAATAGACAATGAGGTGATCTGCCCCAAAGGTAGTTGCACAGAGAGTACGCTAATCTTCCCGTTCCTTTGTGCGAGTTGAAAGAAGCTACAGCTCTTTGTTAAGTTTTGACCTCGAGAGGGACCTCGATCTGCATCAGGAAACGCCAAATGTATCCATCTCATATCGATCCTGGCCCTGACAATCAATATTATGTGGAACTAGTTCTTGTCTTGATAATCTCTGTGCGTTCATATCGGTCGGCATGCCTAGTTTCATCTTTCTTTATCCCTTTTCTCTTGCCCTGCAGAGGTCAGCGAAGTCATCGAGCTTCTTCGGCGTTAGGGGGCGCCAGGCCCAAGGAGCTTTCTACTGGGCCACAGTGCGTGCTGCACTATCCACATTCCCAAGAGAACAAAACATGATCATGTCGAGAAGCTGCGGGACAGTGAAAATGCACACTATGTTACCCGGGAACACTATGCCCTCATCCCATATCAGTCACATACTACGCTACGACAAAGATTAGCCAAACCTAGCCCCTGACTTCAAATTAGAAGAGAACAGAAGGGATAGACACTGCCTTCCGAAAGGCCGACACAGCTTTCTCTGGTCGGCGTTTTGCTCAGCATACAACCGGGTCCCACATCTTTCATAAATTAAGTAGTAGAAGCCGTGCATAGCATGCGTCAAGCCCTCCGTGATCTTACCCCCTGAACCCGCCTCCACCCATTCCTCCTCAGAAAGTAATGGCTGTTAACCCCACACCAAAGGCCCAGAATCAGCATCGGCCAGGGTAGCCTCTGAGCTATAGGCCATGCCAGTGATATCGGTGGCAAGCCGGACGAGAGGCTGAGGAGTAGTAGTCATAGTAGCAGTAGTAATAGTCGTGCTAATCACGCCTGGATGTGACTACATGATCCCCGGCGGTCTTCATTGGACGCGTCCGGCATGAAGTGCCACCAAATTTAAACCCTACGCTGCACTAACTAAAACGGTGTTCCTCCACCACCGGGCAAGGGAGACATTATGAGGTATATCGTAATTAGATCTCTTTCTTCTCAAGCAGTTGCCGACAATAGTTGAACTGTGGATCAACCTTCGAGTTTTCGACATCATTCCGCATGAAACGAAAGAGAATGTGGGCCGGCGAGCTTCCAAGTTCAATACAGTAACGTTTGCAGTTATTTCTAGTTGCGAAGGGTCCCGCACTGCTGTGGATAGGTGTCGTTGATTGTAGGTTTACTAGCGACAAGTGCTGAGCTGGTTGCTCATATGCTAATTGTAGTAGGCAAGAGCTGATAATTTCTCTCTGGTGTCATAGGGTAGGTACATACGCGCTTGATTTTGACTTCTCCTTAAATATGTGAAACAAAAAACACGAGCTAGCCATTTCACAACCACTGCGGCATCCTCATAAGCAAGTCTTTGTTGATTTGAGAACATACTGAAGGTGCACAATAGAGACCAGCCGCGAGGACGCTAGAAAAGGATATTTTGTGGTATTTTATTTTATTATTACTTTTATTTTAGATAGGGGCCGTATTCAAACCAGGCTGGCAATGCAACTCGACTTTCTGAGAGGATAGGGGATACTGATGTACAGTAGATGTTGCTGAACAATACAAAAATTCCGTCGAGTTTGGCAATCATGCTCCACCCGTGTCTTTCACCAAACTACATTGGTTACCTCAAACCTGGTCCGTGAACTTTCTCGTGTGCCGACGCCTCGGATTTCAATTAGGTTGCGGGGTGTCACTCTTTCCGGGGTGCCGAGTTCCAAGTTTCTACAACGTAATAGACAAATCCGCGATGGGGAATCGGTTGACATGAGGGCGCGGCTTAATGCCGGCTACTTACCCTAGCCCGCCACTAGTCTGTAGTTTATCTTCCTAATTCGGTTCTGGTCCGTGTACGCGATATTAAACAAACCGGAATTACATTTTCAGCTCCATTCTGTTCGAGGAGTGCTCTCTTGATGATCGAGATAACTATCGAGAGCGACCGCCCAAAAAAAAGCTATCTCTGATCCCTCTCAACATGTTCGACATGAGCATTGCAGCCATTTGAGAATTATCTATCAGGATTTGATAACCTATTGTCAGCCATCGAATACAAGCTCGCGGCCATGGTTAAGCGCAAGACCTACGCTCCCGTTCCGGGCCAGCATATCTCGGGACAAGCCAACAAACCTCTATCTCAACCTCCTCACAGTTTGACGAGCCAACAAGTCCTCGATGAGTTATGTAGTAATCCGGACACTGGACTCAGACCTGAGGAGGTCCCTCGGCGCTTGGAAGAAATGGGTCCCAATGAGTTGGAGCAGAAGGCTGGCGTTCAGCCAGTCAAGATTTTTCTCGAGCAGATATTCAACGCAATGACTTTGGTATGTGATCTCTGATAAGTTGTCTGGCATCGTGACTCTCCTAACAGTAGCCATTGGGCTATTTAGGTTTTGTTGATGGCACTAGCCGCCAGCTTTGGCATCCAGGCCTGGATTCCTGGTGGTATCCTAGCTGGTATAATCATACTCAACATCTTCATCGGCTTCTTCCAGAGTCTTCAGGCTGAAAAGACAATCGACTCTCTTCGCACATTGGGCACGCCCACATGTAACGTCTTTCGTGGCAGTAAAACCATGACCATTCAGACCGCTGAGATTGTTCCCGGAGATATCATTGACTTGGCCACTGGCGACTCCGTTCCTGCTGACATCCGACTTATTAAAGCCGTCAATCTCGAAGCTGACGAAGCGCTGCTCACGGGTGAATCGGTACCTATACTAAAGATTCCAAAGTTGACGTTCGACGCCAAAACTGGTCCCGGTGACCGTCTTAATGTGGTATTCAGCTCGTCCACCATTACGAAGGGCCGCGGCCGCGGTGTTGTTTTCGCCACAGGCATGTTTACAGAGATCGGTCTCATTGCCGGCGCGCTCAACAGTAGCGGCAACGAGGTCAAAGAGTACCAAACTCGAGACAAAAAAGCCCTGATTCATGTTATCTGGGATCCCGTTGGTAGTTGGCTCGGAGAGTTCCTGGGCCTCACTGTCGGCACGCCCTTGCAGAAGAAGCTCTCGCAGCTCTTTCTGTCGCTATTCTGCTTTGCTATTGTCTGCGCCATCATCGTAATGGGAGCCAACGAATTTAATCCCAGCAAGGACGTCATTATTTATGCTATCACTACAGCAATAGGTACTATCCCGGTATCTTTGCTGCTAGTGCTAACCCTGACTATGGCGGCTGGCACGAAGAAGATGCTCGAACGACACGTCATTGTTCGAAATCTCTCTAGTCTCGAGGCTTTAGGAGGCGTTACTAGTCAGTATACCTGATCACTTATCTGAGTTCAATACTAACCATCCAAGACATTTGCTCTGATAAGACGGGAACTATCACCCAGGGGCGAATGGTTACGCGAAAGGCGTGGATCCCAGGTTATGGCACATATTCAGTCGAAACGACAAGCGACGTGTACAACCCCACGGCCGGTCAAGTCTTTTTTCATGCCTCTCAGCCCATAGATCTTGCGGGGCCCAATGCTGGGGAGAAGCAAGGGACCTTGATCAATCCTTTGGAAGAGGTGGCCTCCAAATTCAGCCTGCAGCGGTATCTTGATATCGCATCCTTAGCCAACCTTGCCTCTGTCGAACAGAGTGACAGCAGCTCTGCAGACTCTGGCGAATGGAGGGCAAAAGGCGCTCCTACTGATATCGCCATCGAAGTGTTTGCTGGACGGTTCGGTCTGAATCGCTTAGACCTGTCGCAAGGTGAAAAAGCTCAGTGGAAGCATGTGGCCGAATACCCATTTGACTCTGACGTGAAGAAGATGACTGTCATCTTCCATCATATTGAGTCCAACGAGACTCACATTTTTACAAAGGTATGCCCTTATTTGTGCATATTCAAAGTTCATAGTAGAATCTAATTTTTATTTTGTCTAGGGCGCCGTCGAGCGAGTCCTTGAATCCTGCAAATTTGTCACCTGCGGCAATGAAACCCATCCGTCAACTTCCAAGACTAGTCGGGATATCCACATCAATATGGAGACTCTCGCCAGTCAAGGCCTTCGCGTCCTGGCCCTGGCCCATAAAGTGAACAGTAGTATCGTCCAGGAATCTGAATTTGCAGGCGATGTTGTCCCGGATCGCCAGAAATTTGAACAGGACCTTGTCTTTTATGGCCTCATTGGCATCTACGATCCTCCTCGCCCAGAATCTTTTCCCAGCGTTCGTGCATGCCATGACGCTGGAATCGTTGTCCATATGCTTACAGGCGATCATCCACAGACAGCTCAAGCCATTGCCGTTGACGTGGGCATTCTGCCTTCCCCAGAGGAATTACAATCGCTTTCAGCCGATGTTTCCAGAACCATGATGATGACTGCGCACGAATTTGATGCTCTCACGGACGAGCAGATCGACGGTCTAACCCAGCTTCCTCTGGTTGTGGCTCGTTGCGCACCAAGCACCAAGGTCCGAATGATTGACGCACTTCACAGGCGTGGACGTTATGTCGCCATGACTGGTGATGGAGTCAACGACAGCCCTAGTTTGAAGAGAGCCGACATAGGAATCGCAATGGGAACGGGCTCGGATGTCGCCAAAGAGTCTTCCGATATTATTCTCACCGACGATAATTTTGCTTCAATTCTGAGCGCTATCGAAGAGGGTCGCCGCATATTTGACAACATCCAAAAATTCATTCAGCACGTATTGGCCGCTAACATTGGTTTCGTGGTAACGTTGCTTGCTGGACTTGCATTCAAGGATGAGAACGGAGTATCTGTATATCAGCTCACACCTGTTGAGATTATTTGGATGCTTATGGGCACCGGTGCCTTCTGTGAAACTGGTCTTGGGTTCGAAAAAGCGGTAGCAGATATTCTTGACCGACCCCCCCAAAATGTAGGCCCCTGTTCCCGTGCCTTGACGATAGAGTGAACTAATATTCGGCAGCTCAAATATGGCGTATTCACACCCGAGTTCCTCGTCGACATGGTTGTCTACGGCATCATCATGGCTGCCTGCGTGCTTAGCTCGTTCACCGTCGTCATTTTCGCTTTCAATGACGGTAACCTTGGTTCGAACTGTAACAACGATTACTCTGAAGCCTGTGATGCCGTGTTCCGCGCCCGTGCTACATGCTTCACAACGATGACTTGGATCTTTCTCCTGTTTGCGTGGGGTCTGATTGACTTTCGTCGCTCACTCTTTTATATGCCCAAAGGCTTCAAGGCGTGGGCTAGCCATCTTTGGGGTAACCAGTTTCTATTCTGGGCTGTCTTTGGTGTCTTCTTCACAGTATTCCCTGTTTTATATATACCCAAGCTTAACCACATTGTATTCCAGCATACAGGTATTGACTGGGAATGGGCAGTGGTGTTTATCGATGTTGGCGTCTTTATGTCCTTGTCAGAGGCTTGGAAGTGGGCTAAAAGGATTTACTTCCGACGACACTCAGGAGGTTGGCGTAAAGGGCCGACAGCCGAAGTATAGGTTCAAATTTGTCCACAGATGGTTCTTCTATACAACTACTGTTGGCTACTGGCATAATGGTGGAAGTTCTGTTGGGGACAATTATATACGGATGATTTTGTACATAGTGTATTGAACACTCCAAAGCAGGCTGCATCGGTCAATTGAGCCCATGTATACCGCGGTTATTGAAATACATCGTCACTCCTCCGACCTTTGTTAACTCTTCATCAGCAATATAGATTTCTCAGGGTCTTTAGTGCAGCGACCGTAACGTCGTTTAAGCTCACCTTTCTTGCCTTTAACATCCTACTTTAACCTCATACGTTTCAGTTAATGTTCTATTCCGGAAAAGCGATTTCCTTCTTCTAAGATTTGTTTCTCCAATACGGGATCTTGCTTTTTATTCTTACTCTATGTCTTAGTACTTACTGCATAGCCAGAACCACCATTAAGATTGTCCAGTTTCTCTGGCCAGGCCAAGCGGTTTATTTTGTTCCATTTTATGTTTGCCCATGGGAACATATCCGTCTTGACAAGGCCTCATGTGGCTACTGACAGTCAGCACCTATGCGAAAACATCATGATTCTTAACACTGGCAACCGACATCTCGTTTGTTTTCATTCTTTGTCTTCTTAGTCCTTGATCAGTTGATTTTGCTATCAAGACTTGCCCCGTTCAACCTTGCGAACCGTTCTGGCGGAGTCTAACATATTCCCCGTCCCTTTCCCGCGGGCAAACCGATATCTCAGGCTTATCCTTTCTAACCAGTCTATGCTACCTTATCCAGCGCAAAATCTCAGCTATCCTCGGCCAGAAGCGCCTCAAGTCCCTGTAAGAGATCTGATTTTAGATCTTCCAGATCCTCAACACCAAGACTGAATCTAAGCAATAACGGATCTTCGTCCTCGCTGCTCATGGCACGCCATTCGCACAGGCTCTCGACGCCTCCTAGACTGGCAGCATGCTGGAAGATGTATAGTTTACTTGGTAAACGCTTAGCGAATTCTCGACTCTTAAGCCAAATGCTGAAGAGAGAACCATGACCACCAGGCATCTGTTTCTGAAGCCAGCCCTCGTCCAGTGCGTCCTTCTGGATAGAACTATGCGTCACTTTCGTGACTGTGCGGCCAATAACTGAGCTTCGATCCTCCAGACCCTTATGGAGCCAAGAAACAACACCTTGGACATTGCGAGATTGCTGTGTGACGCGGAGGAATAGAGTACGCAGTGATCGAATGCCTAACCAGCCCTCCAAGCTGCCCATGACGTTTCCTAAAACCTGGCGTTCCTCACGTAGCGTCTTCTCCCATCCTTCCTGAACACGATCTGGGTGGATAACAACGATACCACACAGCATGTCAGAGTGTCCGCCTATGTACTTGGTGCCACTATGCATGACCAAATCTGCGCCTAGCTGTATAGGATCTTGTAGTGGCGGCGGGGCAAGTGTTGCATCAACAGTCAAGATAGCTCCCACAGCACGAGCCTTCTCCTTGAAGAATGCGAGGTTACGTGCCTCGCCAGTTGGGTTCAGTGGTGTTTCAACGTGGATCATATCGCCCGGACCAGCCTGATCAATATCGTCTAATGACAACTTTTGAAGCCCGTTGAGCTTGTGCATGATGTCGATTATGCCGTGAACGCCATGATAGCCATCGGTAATGAAGATCTTCTTGGGGTTCACCAAGATCAACATAGAATTGAAGGCTGCGAGTCCTGAAGCATAAGAGACGGTGCTATAGCCAAATAGAGTTTTGAGTATAATTTCGAATCGGTTCGAGTTGGGGGCAGTGTAACGTGAATAAACGTGTGAATCGAAAGGTGCATTGGGCTATCATAACCAATTAGCAAGGCTCTCTTGTATTCGTCTGGTCTCTTACATCGTCATTCTCCATCTCGACCAGCTGATCCGGATCACGGGTATATCGATAGTTTACGGCGGGGTGCATTGCTGGGGCAATTGCCCGGTGAGGGCTGACGAAGTCATCGGCGTGTATTGCCTGGGTCGAGAAATGGAATTTGGGAAGAGCATTGTGTAGGGCATTAGCTGTAAGGACAAAGTTGTCGGTCTCGCCGCGGGTTGAGTTGGTCCCCATTGTACTGATGTTGTTAAATAACGGCGCTGATAATTTTGCTTGGAAAATCTCAGCGTTGGTGAATGGGGCTACCGTGCTGGGCAGAATTTATAATGTCACCATGAATCTCTTGCTCAATTACCATCTGAGCCACTTGCGCCCTAATGTCAAGCCAAGGGCGCGCATGTAGTTCATACAGATACACGGCGTACCCATCCCATGGCAATCCTATGTCCGTCGGATTCACCGACCACAGGAGGGACGTTCCTCCAAAAAGCCATGTTAGACGGATGAGCAGATTTCGGAGGAAGGTCGATCCGCAAGCCGCTTGCCGAAACATTTCCTCTATTGACTTCCGGCGTCAAGTTAGCTTGCGTCTCCATACATCGAGAAAAGTTGAAACATGACTTTGATTACGTCGAACAGCACGGGGCTGAAAGAGTGGATCCATATGTGGTAGGTTTTGTGGAGAGGTGCGCATCGACCTGCCTTTTATTTTGAGCGATGATAACGTCGCTTGTGGGGCCACTCGTTTTTGTCTATAGTCCGTCCGTCAGGCTTGTGTCTCCGCACACTTGATAGTCACAGTGGGATGCAAAAAGTATTCGCAGGTGTGTAGATAGATTTGTTGCTCAGAAGCTAGTTAGGGGTAGCTTGTCAGGTTCTCAATACCCTATATTGCACTGAGATCAGCGGGATAATCTAGTCTCGAGTACATAAGCTAAGTTAAGCTACTAACTAGCGCAGCTGACACAACTTACGCACCTGCGAATACTTTTTGCATCCCACTGTATCCAGGTAAGGTTTAGAAAAGATAACGTAAGTGGCTAATTACTCAAATGGGTTTTGGTCCTCACTCCGCTTTAACCGCTTGATATGCGTGATTGATTTAGCAGGATTCATTGCGACATCGGCTCTTACACGATAACAAGCGAGATTTTACAAGTTGTCTAGTCGCCCATCACAGATACTGAAAACTTGTGAGGGACGCTTCTGGGGGTCTGCGGCAATTCATGTACGTCTCTCATTCAGGATATTGACTTGAATCTTAACTGTGTTCTATGTACCCCGCTTCGCCGTGACAACTTATTCTCATTGGCCATAGTGATGGTTATTTGATGACGATCTACCTAATCCGTTCCAGCACCCTCAACACGTCTCCCAAGACGCCCATAGCCGTCACAGCCGCACCGGCACCAGCACCTTGAACAATCAAAGGCAGGTCACCATATCGCTTAGTATAGATGCTAATGATGTTGTCGCTTCCCTTGAGCGACGCGATAGGGTGGGATTTCTCGAAAGACTCTAGACCAACTTTGGCTTGTTTTGATGCTACATCAATGTGACCAACAAATCGAACCACCTTGCCGTCTTTGGCCGCGGTTGCTTTATGTTCTTCCATCTGAACATCGAACTCGGAAAGCCTTTCGAGAAACTCTTCGCTGCTCGTGACCCCCTCAAGCTCTTTGGGAACCAGGCTCTGGACTGGAAAAGAAGTCGGTGACTCAATGGCGAGTCCAGCCAAGCGGGCGACGATGGTAACTTTTCGAGCGACATCGAGGCCGTTCAAGTCATCACGCGGGTCAGGCTCAGTGTAGCCTAATTGCTTCGCTTTTTTGACTTCGTCTGACCACTTGCCGCCACTTCCCTGGATCGGAGCGAAATTGTTGAAGAGGTACGACATAGTACCGCTAAAAACGCCCTCAACACGTTTGATCTCATCACCAGTTTCAACAAGCCGCTTCAAAGGCCCGATGACCGGTAGAGCTGCACCGACCGAGCACTCGTGGTAAATCATGGAGCCATCCGTGCCCTCTGCATCGAAGATCTCCTGCCATAGACTCCAGCTACCAGAAAAGCCTTTCTTATTAGGCGTCACTACGCTGAATCCATGGCGAAGGAACTGCGGATAAGCCTCGGCAATTTGCTGGCTGCTTGTGTTATCAACCACGATGACCTTTCCAGGTGCACGAGAAAGGTACTCTACAGTCTGGGAGATGGAGGGGAGTGGCCCCCCTTTACCCTCCAGTGCAGAAAGAGCTGTGGCAATTTCAATGTGTTGATAATCGGCGTGGTAAAGTGCTTTGTCAATTATGGCGACATAGACAAGCCTAATCTCAGGAGAGCGGCGTCGACTGGCGACATAGGCAAGCTGCTGTAGGAAAACGGAGCCAACACCGCCAGCACCTATCCAAGATTAACCCTCGTACCACTGGCTGCAGACTGCCATGCACGCCGATGGTAGGTCAAGTGCTTACCGATTACAGCAATGGAAACTTCTTTGGTAGGGTGTGTCATTTTGTATGATACAGAGAGTAGGTTGAAAAATGACGAAAAAGGACGATATTAAAAACTGAGTGTCGAGTTGGAATGAAAGGTGCTGGCTGGCAGACATACCTTCTATATGAATCATGGGAACAATTACAAAAATACCATCGATTACTAGCCACTAAATTTGCGTTATTATAGTTAGTAACAATGGAGTAACTGTATGATTAGTAGTAAAAATCCTTTGTCAACGAATCTAAAGAATTGGGGCCTGCGAGTAAGTGAATCTGAAAATGGAACGCTCGTGGTCATGCACTTGTTGACATAACCAAACACTGACAAATACAACCCGTCCGGGTTCCAATGACTATACATTGACCCAATCGGATCAAACTTCTGCAGAATGGATGTACGTAGTCCCGGGATCTGTTACGGCTGGCCGGTCGGCATTGGCGAAGGGAAGACGCCGGACCTTCCTCAGCCCCTTGAGCTTCCTCAGCCCCTTGAGCTCCATTGTACGCAGACCATGCTAGAACTTGGAGCTCTCAGTCAATCTATAAGAACGGCTTCTCGCTGTTCGTAAGTATATCGTGCAATAAAAACTATTGTATACAAGCACAAGCAAAAATGTCGCAAAGTCTCCCTTTCGCTGTAATCACAACCCCTTCGGTGTACTCTGAACAAATTTCTGACCAATGCTAGCTGAACGATCCGTCTCTGCTCCATGAGGCTTCATTGCTGAATGGACAATGGGTGCAGGCGCAGGAAGCTAAACGGTTTGACGTTGAAGGTAAGGCAAGGTGTTATTCGTGGTTTTGTGTGTGTGAACTAATCACAATACTTAGACCCTGGGTCCGGCAAGATCTGGGCTTCTTGCCCTGCCAACCAAGTTGGCGACGTTAATCAGTACATCGAATCATCACAAACTGCTTTTGACTCTTTCCGCCACACCAACCCACGTGAAAGAGCTAAGATCCTCCTCAAGTGGCATGAGTTAATAACAAAGGCCCGGGAAGACATAGCCAAGATTGTTGTCTATGAAACAGGCAAGCCGATGTCAGAGGCTGTTGGTGAGGTTGACTATGCGCTCGGTTTTGCTTGGTGGTTTGCTGGGGAGGCTGAGCGAGTTCGTGGCTCGATCGCCTTGCCTTCAGTCTCATCCCGCCGGACGTTCGTTATCAAGCAGCCAATTGGCGTTTGTGTCGCTCTGGTACCCTGGAACTTCCCTGTTGCCATGATCATCCGAAAAGTGGCTGCTGCTATTGCTGCTGGATGCACAATGGTTGTCAAGCCTTCACCTGAGACCCCTCTCAGCGTTATGGCTTTAGCCGATCTAGCTCTCCGGGCCGGCCTGCCAACAGGTGTACTTAATATCATCTCCACCAGTAATGAGTATACGCCATCCGTCAGCGAGAGGCTCTGCAAGCACCCGTCAGTGCGTAAGGTAACCTTTACTGGCAGTACCATTGTCGGAAGCATCGTCGCAAAACATTGCGCTGAGGGCCTTAAGAAGGTCACAATGGAGCTCGGCGGCAACTGTCCTTTTATTGTGTTTGACGACGGCAACCTTGACGAAGCCGTTGCAGCTCTGATGATACTTAAGTGGCGGACCGCTGGTCAGGCTTGTACGCATGCTAACAGGGTTTATGTACAAAGTGGGGTTTATGAGACCTTTTGTCAAAAGATGGTTCAAGCAACCCTTAAGCTCCAGATTGGGCATGGCGCAGCCGATGGGACAACAATTGGTCCTCTAACAACTTTACGACAAGTTGAAAAGGTAGAGAGGCATGTTTCTGACGCCCTCAGTAAAGGAGGCAAGTTGCTTTGTGGAGGAAAGAGGCCAGACCATTGCAAGGGCGGCTATTTTTTCGAGCCTACTGTTGTTTCCGGGATGAGCCCAGATATGTTGACAACCAAGGAAGAGATTTTCGGTCCTTTGCTTGGTATCTACAAGTTTGAAACGGAACAGGAAGTTGTGAAGCTGGCTAATCACACATCGATGGGACTTGCCTCGTACTTTTATACGAAGGATGTGAGCCGTACCTGGAGGCTTTTGGAGAGTCTTGAGGCGGGGATGATTGGAATGAATACTGGTAAGTGCTTCATCTCTGTAGCCTGAGTCGCCATAACGCCGTTTCGTAACTAAATCATTCTTTCTCAGGTAACGCATCGTGCGCTGAGTCTCCTTTCGGCGGTATCAAGGCTTCGGGGTATGGAAAGGAAGCCGGCAAAGACGTTGCTATCGAGGAGTATCTCATCTCCAAGACCGGCACGCTTACTGTAGAGGCGATGACAACGGCTTAGACGGTACTTTGTTGTGCATTGTAGTTGGAGTCAAATCGGGAAGCAAAAGTTCACGAAGATAATTACGAACATCGATTGATATCTCAGAGTTTCGTTCATGTATTCGCATTTTGAGTATAGCTACCTGGCCATTTGACAAACTGAGGTCACTTGAGATAGGTGCTATCAACCTATCGTGGATTGACACGCGCTTTAGTTAGTCTACCAAAGTGTCGACGAAGAGCACCTAGCCTTGTGACGTCATTAATTCTTATTCGAGGATACCATGCACATAGCTGACTAGACAGTGAGTGAGCTGCATATAATTCACACGCCTTGATTCGGAAGAACTTAATTAGAGTACGTAAGTTTAGTTTACTGAACTAACTTATTCGGGATCAGCAGCCCCCTTGTGCTCCGATTCTCACACGTTAAGGTGTACCTATAGACATTCAATCTGGACCCACAAACCCAAACCAGATCAGATGACTACTCCGAGGGGTAGATAAATAAAAAGTTTTTCGACCTGTTTCTTCTTTACAACTTTTACTCTCATGCACATCAAACTCTCTCCATACCGGACATCTCGTCTCATCAACGACAAGTTCTGGCATCCTGTCATAAGCCCTGTGATTCGGCCTATTACACTTCTGCAACACTCTCATTCCCTCCATAACTTTCAAACTATGGCTGGACCAACTAAGTCACAAAGCATTTTGGATAATGCACGTATAGCTCCTGAAATATATGAGCTACGCCCAGACTACCGAGCTCTTCTTATGGTAGTCGAAGGCATCCCCCCAGGACCTAGCGATGCAACTAGTGAGGCGATGTTGAGGGAAGCAGAAGAACATGTCAAGAGCCTCACGTCGTCTCAGTCCGTCATTGAGCTCCCTCATATTGCAGCCTGGCGCGAGGCTTACAAGGCCTTTGGCGCCAAGCCCCAGCGCACTCGTAACAGCCTGGAAGCCCTGACACTTCGTGTTGATAAGGGCGGTCTGCCGCGCGTCAACCGATTGACAGACATATACAATGCGATATCTGTCAAACATCAGATCCCCTTTGGTGGTGAGGATCTGGATAAATATAATGGCGCGCCTTTCCTGATCCGCGCTACTGGAAAGGAAGAATTCCACACTACGTCTAGTGGCCAGCCAGCGACGGAGCTAGCAGCCCCTGGAGAACCTATCTGGTGTGACAGCACTGGCATTACCTGTCGGCGATGGAACTGGCGACAAGGTCCACGGACGGCGCTGACGAACGAGAGCACCCGTGTTCTCTTTATTCTGGATGCTCTAAATCCACTTTCCAATGAAGAGCTTGTTGGGTCTGCTGAAGAACTTGTCGGTGCACTCAAGGTGCTGGCTCCGGAAGTGACCACATCTTATCGAATCCTCAGCCGTCCTGAACAGGCCAGTTAAGCTAGTTCTAATCGATATGGCAACTGAGAGCTATGGTATCATTCACCCTCTCATATTCTCTGTGTTCTTTTGTCATACTTGTTCACACTAGCCAAGATCCAAAAATTTGGAGGTTGGCAGAAGCCACTGGCGCCTGGTAATCACTTTCATTTGCGAATAGCAAGTGCCATTAATCAATGGCAGCAAAGACTGTATGTCAAATTGACCTTGGCTGCATTTTGCTCTCAATTGATAAAGGCCTTTCACTTAGTTTACTAGAGTCATCAAACGTGGGCCTTGTAGACTTCACTATTCAAGCTGTCAGTCGCTACAATTATGTCAATACACATTCTGCTAGAATCCACAACCTGGTTTATTTACTCGTCCGTGTGACCCTGTTGAAACTTGAGTAATTTAATCTCAACCGTCGTCTTCTACAAAGTGTGTAGCTAATGGTGACAATTCTGCTTTCGTGGACACTGGTATATGGATTGGCGGATAGAATAGCAGCCAACGGGGTCTGATAGACAATCTCATCAAACCATTATCAATTACGATCGGGGAGGAACATTGTATAGCGATGACTGATATGCAAGATGATAACTAACATGAAACCCTATTAAGGCTTAGAGGGTGCTCTTCTGTACCTGAGCTGCCTTCGCCTTCTCCTTGATCTCCCGCCTCTCTTCGACAAGATCAGCTACCCTCTGTCCTGTCTCAGTTCCAAGTCCCCGAAATCCTGCAATCACTCCATCGCTGTCACCCCGAGTTTCTTCTTGACTCATCTTGAACTTGCCCTCAAAGCGCTCAATCTCGATTTCAATACCGATAATTGCCTTTTTCATGAGCTCGATGTATCTCTCCGGCGCATCCGTCACCTTCCAAGGTTCATGGTTGCCATCCTTGCCATCGAAGCCCATGAGGTTGACCTCCGTGTGACGAGTAAGAGCATTAATCTGTGAGGTCAAGTACTCGGACGTCTCGACCGGCTTAGAATCCACATATACTTTGGCCTTGCCGTATATCTGAACGGCAGCATAATTCCAAGTGGGGACGACCTTTGTGGTGGTAGGCTTCGTCTCGACCAGAAACTGGGGAGGGATGTAATGATGAACTGGGGACTGGAAGATAACAAGTACATCGTTCTGAAGGACTTGTGTGTTCTTGGTGGTAGCTTCTTCGATAATGGCCTGACTTTGGGGGTTTTGTCTCGCAAGGTGACCTCTCAAAATTCCAAGCTCGGTCTCACTCTCTTCATTTTGAATATCCAGAACCCACGGAATATGGCTGGCTTGGGCAAGGGGGTAAGATCCTGAAGGCGATGAGATGACGGTAGTAAGAAGCCCGAGAGGGTTCTCCCGAACGAGACGTCGCAGGACACGAAGGTCTGTCTCTGCGTGGTCTTTTCGGATGTACATGATGGATGACGGGGTGGTAGATATTGTATGAAAGGAAGAGAAGTCTAATAAAGACAAGTCAAGTTATGCAGTGTCTGTGGCTGTAGTTGATGAAGGAGCAGGAATTGAGTCTAGAGTAATCTACGATGATAGAGAACCCCAAGGTGAACGATTTATATTAGTGGTATCTGTCGCTGCCGCATTTGGAATAGTAATAAGGCTCCTCCCTCGCTGAATACCTGACAATCAGAAACTCGCTCATTGGTCCCCTCTAGAACCCTTGGCAGGATTTGTGATTCTTTCAAAGTTTTCACATGACTCGTAGTCTTCGCCTGAGTTCCAATCTTACATAACGATAACATTAGTAAGTCCACCCTTTTTCTTTGCTAAGTATTGCGAACACGCATATGAAGGGGCGAGCTTCGAAGTGGATCAGGTTTATGAATTACTTGCTGATAAATAGCATGTTCAGTTAGAGAAAGATCATACTAAATTAATATTGCGTAGTGGATAGCGGTAGATAATACACAGTATTGAGGTTTAACATTGCTAAGATTTTCGGATTTTCAGTCCCATAAGTTTCTATTCCAGGAGCATTCATTACTCCTAGCGATAACGGGTAAAGCCTTGACGATTTCTCGTATTTTCAGGTGACAAAACGCAGCGGAACTTTGGGCGGCAAAGCGGATGCGAGGCGGAAGTGGCGGCATCTAGCGGCAAACGCGAAGCAGTAGATGGAGTAAGTGAATGAGGCCATATTCGCCAAGAAATACGGAAAATACGGAAAATACATTCCCATAAAGCACTATCATGAGTTAGTCACAGAGGTTGTAGAGGCAATTACTTGGAGTGATAGTGAAAAACAGGGAGGCTTCACGGATAGTGCAAAGTCGGATCGAATGATTTAGTCACGGAAGGTAGAGAGTAACAGGTTGACGCGGTCCTTCCTCGACAACCTTCAAAGGACCTGCAAGATTCATATTGCTTTGCACAAGCCCCAATCCTGATGGCCTACGCCCATTCAAACTTCGCACATCACCATACAGAAGTAGCTGAACCTTGTATACATTGCTTTTACATACGGCAATCTGACTTATTCGAACGGCATTTTCTAACTGCTTTACAGCAGTACTTGGACTTCATAGTGGAGATGTTGACGCGAGGACCAGGCGTGGACAGAAAACCCCTTGTCGACTGCTTACTCCCATTGTGCTGCAAGCGACAAACTGGGTTTTGGTTGTGTTCTAACTATTCAAGGAGCTCATTTGACAGTCAATGACACAACAGGGCGTGGCTTGGATCTAGAAACAGCTACCTATGGCCACTATGCTTGTGTCTCGACAGAGCTTTCGAAACTACGGTTTTCTGAAACACATCAAATCGTTCCTGGCATGGATGCACTGACACTATCTTCTCAACATTTTCTGATCTTGCTTTTTTCTTGTGTTTTCGGTGTAAAGTTGCCGAGGCTGGATCGATCCATTCATTTGTTAATCCTTGATAGACCGTTCAGGGTGACGTTCGCGGTGTAATCTGCTGTCATTTCAAAGCAAGCCATGAACAAATCGCACTGCTCACATCCACCACCGAGTATAATGATGAAACAAGACTCTTGCAAGAATTTCTCACGGAGATTTGCGCGCTTCGCGCACTGAGGCTTCTAATTCCTTCCCACAACTTGTTTTCTGGGCAGATTGTAAAACTTGGCCCATTTCTACAGTCATTGGAAATTCTCGATGGGTACAAGTCCCGAGAGTGTCTTCTCACATTTGGTAGCACCGTGCTTATTTGGAACTTTGTTTTGAAAGAAACTGTGCTCTGACGCTCGTTTCATCTAATGGGTCACTACACGCTTTCAGGGAAAGTCGCGTGAAAGCGACTCAAAAGCCTGCAATATGTCCTGCTTCATATCTTCGACATCTTCCACACCACAACTAACTCGCATGAGCCTTGGGTCGCGGCCTTTGTCACTCATCGCGCGCCATTCCATCAAGCTCTCCACTCCACCGAGACTTGTGGCATGTTGAAAGATAAATAACCTGCTAGGCAATCGCTGCGCATGCTCCTCCCTTTTCATCCAGATAGAGAAGACAGGGCCAAAGCCACCAGGCATCTGTCTACTAAGCCATCCATCGTTGAGGTCAGCCTCCTGCAGCGAAGCATGTTGTACCCTGTCAACCATTTTCCCAACCAGAGATTCCGGGCTCTTAAGCTCCTCGTGTAACCAGGTCACGAGCTTCTCAGCAGTTTGCGATTGCTTGATGACCCGGAGGTGAAGAGTTCGGAGGGACCGAATGCCGAGCCAACCCTCAAAGCTGCCCATAACAGATCCCATAACGCGGCGATCCTGGTACAAAGTTTCCATCCACTCCTGTCGGTGCTTGCTAACCACCAATACGCCGCAAAGCATGTCGGAATGTCCTCCGATATACTTGGTGCCGCTATGCATTACAATATCAACACCGAACTGGAGTGGATCTTGTAAAGGTGGCGGTGCGAAAGTTGCATCAACAGATACATATGCTCCGGCTTTGCGAGCTATGGCAACGTAGTATTCAAGATTACGAGCTTCACCTGTAGGATTTTGCGGTGTCTCAATGTGAAGCAGGTCTCCAGGCCCAAGTTGGCCAAGGTAGTCGAGTGTCAGCTGTTCAACACCAGTGACTCGGTGCTGGAGGGTGATGCTTCTGTGAATTCCATGATATCCCTCTCCAAGAAAGATTCGCTTCGGTGTCAGGAGGACCATGATGGCGTGAAAGGATGCAGGTCCACTGGCGTATGTCACACAACCAGCACCACCAAACAGATTGTGCAACACAGTCTCGAAGCGGGTGGAATTTGGCGCTGTATAGCGCGAGTAGATGTGAGAGTCGAACGGCGCATTATGCTGTGGTTTACCTCCTACGAGCTATGCTCGGTAAAGCGAGGGGAAATTTGGTGACATCCATCCTTGTTCTCCATTGGAACTAGTTGTTCAGGATCCCGATGATACCTGTAATTCACCGTAACTTGTATCGGCGGTGCAATAGCGCGATGAGGACTGGCAAAGTCAATGGACAGCAGTCACTGGAAGAGACTCAGGAGTCAATCATAGTCCAAAACCCCGCAGGTGAACTTCCAGGTTTCAGGGGTCCTTCAATCAATTTCGATTTTGATGGAATGGACTTTGACATCAACGATATATTTTAGCTTAGTTCCTCTGCTGCAGATATTCTGTTTTAATAGTACTAATTAAATCTCCATTTGCAATAGGGAGCGTTTAACAAGCCTCTTACTTCCAGATCAAAGTAACCTCTAAGTCAAACCACTAGAAGCCCCCAAGCTAACCGTCTCCAGCATCAGGTCCTATAGTTCATTCTCCTTTTTCTTTTATTCAGGATGGCTTGATTATGCCACAGAGTATAGTTGTACCCTAAAGTAAAGCCCTTATTTGTTAAGTATAATAATAGCATGCATGATAAGTAGGCGAAACACTCTTTTTATTACCTACCTAGGCTATATCTCTTATTTTAGCTAATTTCTTTATTTATTCTTTTTTATCCTTTTTTACCCCTCTTTTTATCTTTCCTTTTACCCCTCTTTTTTATCTTCTTTATTTCCTATTTTTACTTATATTCCTATTTCCTTATTAGTATTTTATAGAAAAATCTCTACTTCTTCTTAATTAGCTATATATCTTAGTTAAAAAGAAAATACAAAGGCAAGGATAGCTTAAATAATTAATACTAACCTATCCTAACCCGATAACACTTAGCCTTTTAGCTAATAAATAAATTAAAAATATAATTTAATACTAGCACTAGGCTAAATAGCTACTTAATATAGCCAATATATAATTATTTAATAATCTAAGTTAAGTTATATAATATTATTTATTACTACTTAATATTATCTGTCTTATATTAATAATAAAAAGGAAAAACAAAAGTAATCTTATTATTTTTCTTTATAAATTAAAGTCCTTTTTCCTTTATATTACTTTAACCCTAAGTTAATACTAACTAACCCTAAGTATAAAATTAAGGTTAATTTAAATTAATTAGTAACTTGGCTTTAATTAAAGTAATTTAGGTTAAATTTCTATACTTTATAACCCTATTTTAATATATAATTTAACTTAAATTACCTCTTAATAAGTCCTAAGGTTATTTTTTTTTTTTTTTTTTTTTAAGTTTATAAGTCAGCCTTAAAAGGTATATCTAAACATCTCCAAAGTCTAACATAATTTAAATATTTATTACCCCTCAGCAGGCAAAGCTTTATTAAGTCAATATCATTATAGTTAGCTGCCTTAATTGCAGCCTGAACCTAGCTGCACATAACCCAGCTGGAGAGCCTTACTTTTCAGCTGGCCCTAATCTTCTTCCTGCAACCCACTTCAAAGGCTACTCTTTCGCCGACCCCTGCAGCACGCTTAAATCATCCACTGCGCTTCCACAGTAAGTAATCCGATCCGACTTCCCATACCTTCTGATCGCAACCGCTAACAGCATCACAGCTGCCCCATAGCGATGCCTGTTCTCCGAAGAAGCCTGCGGCCACCTAGGCCTAATAAGCCCTACTTAACGGAAGACCACAATGTGATCTGAATGATTAAAAGAGCTCTCTCGAGCGCTGAGTAGAGTAATCGCGATAAGCTTTATGTGATAGCTGCTGAAATCGGAGTAGCCTGGATGGTTAAAGATGATATCGGCCGCGTCAGGCTGGCCCTCTTTGGCTGTGAGGTCCTCCGGCTTGTACGGCCGTATCTTCATATCCCTCGGATCAGCGAGGCCTTCCTTGATGCTGAGATAGAGAGCCTTAAGACTCTTAGATAGGCACTAAATAGAGGCCACCCACGGAGGAGGCAGAATAAGTTCCTAAAGAAACTTCATGGCGGCTTGCATGACAAGTGGCTCCATGATATCAGGAAGCAGGCGATAGAGGTACTGCTTTCGTTGAAGGAGATCGGCGACCCGTGAAGACGAGGGGGACGGCGTGCCGCAATATCTGGGATGGAAGAGGGGTAATCGTGGGGTTCTTACGAACCAGAGAAATGGGAAGAAAATGTATTGAGTTTTGTGTGAGTTCAGTTGCCTAAAGTCAAAGACCTGAAGTCGTGACGTCGGCGTCGGCGGCGTAAAGAGGGTCAAATGGGTCACGGGACACAGCACGTGACAGACTCAACGGATCAGCCAAACATCAGTGTACTATTAATATAAATAAGGGAAGTCCTAGGGTTTTATTATTATCTTAATAATAATACTAAGGTTAATATAATAGAAAGATATACTTATTTAGTTAAATAGCTATATAATATATATTTTATTTTTAAATTAATTTAATTATAAATAAAAGGACTTTTTTAATACTTTAAGAAAATGTAAATTAACCTATAATATAATAATATTATATTAAACTCCTATATAAAATAAAGGTAAAATATCTAATTTACTATTATAATAATTAGTAGGGGCTATAAGCCATGGGTTAGGGTTAAAAGGAGTGCTATAGGTATTATATTCCTAGTAGTTATATTATATATACCCCTATAAAAACCTGATATTAAGTAACTAACTAGACAAAGACTAATAAGTATAAGAATAATAGCACTTAAGGATTATATTATTCTAGGATTAATAATAACCTAGTATTATATTACTTCTATATAAATATTCCTAGTATATAAAATATATTTATTTATACTTTTATAGATTCTAATTTACTAGCTATTAATAAAACTTCTTTATATTAATTAAGCCTAATATATATTAAATCTACTATTAAGAGATATAATACTTTAATAAGCTTAGTTTATGCCTTATGTAATCTACTAATAATAAACCTAGCACGGCTTAGTTTATCTATAGTTAGAAACCAACTATTATAATAGGTGGCTAGAAATTTACTAGTTATAGGAATATATATTAAATTTAACTCCTTTAAATAGAGCATAGTAAAGCCGCTGGCGGCTCACATCTCAGAAGTTCAACTACTAAGATAATATAATTATGTATACAGTTAATTATTAAGAGTGATACTATTAGACGGCACGGCATAACAAAAGTTTTAACAAGCCTCGAGCTCAGACACTTTGTTCTAAAATTCTGAAATTCTAAAATTTATTCCCAGCTATAATTTTACAATATACATGTATATCTAGAGCCTAAATTGCCTCTAAGCTCTGCAGTAGATACTTATGTTGCTGCTTTAAACTCTCAATCTCTTTTGCGAAATCCCTTATCTTAGTCTGTCTTTCTCTGCCATGAGTTGCTGGGCTTACTTCCGATTTTTCATAGGATTGAAGAGCGATATCTAAATCAGTTTTAACAACTTTAAAGACATCACTAAGCAAGCTGGTAAGCCTTCCCGAGGTTTCTGTGATTAACTGACTCATTCTGTCGGAGATTGCGATGGACATTTTTGGGAATATGACTCCCTCTTCAATATATCCTTGGATGATGGACTTTTGACGTGCAGCCTTACCGTCACCTTCTCAAAATTTCCCCTGTTAGCTTCCAAAACTTAGGACAGAGCGACCCGCACAAATATAGACTATCGTGTTGAGAGGTGCATTGCTCAACTGAGAGCTTTCATAGGGAGTGATTCGAGGGAAAGATACACATACCTTTTTGACTAGCCGCAGACCGATACTGGGGAATCATGTCTTGAAGCACATATGAGTTGTAATTCGATTCCGACGCGTACCTTCGTATCACTCTGCAAAATTATTAGCGATGTCCTACGGTGATAATTTCTGACGCTCTGCCAGGAGACAAGACGGAGAATTCATCCTACCTAACTTCCGCATGCAATCTCCTTTCTTCTCTGCTCATCTTATACTTAAGATTTTCGATTTGAGCATTAATACTTTGAGCAATTGGGTTGACATGCTGCGGAGGAAGCGAATCTGTAAAGAAATATATCCTTAGCTTCTCTAGACATCTTTCAAGGGCTGATAATAGTGGACTAACGAGATAAACCAGATTTCAAGGAGTCCAAGAGACTCATCGCACCGTGGAGCACGGCCGAGAATACATCTGTCACCTCTTCTTCCACAATGTCCCATTGGCCTTCAAGCTCCATTCGCATCTTCCAGATAATTTTTGCGTTCCAGTTCTCGCGCCCTCGTTTCGGTGTCTGGTGATCACCGTAATTAAGACACCATGCGTTGTACTGACCTGTGATCGTTTTGTTAGCGGTATGTCTTCATAAGTCTGTGGGTCCATGTGCTGAATTACTCCAGTGCCACTGGGAAGCAAAGTTAGCCAAGTGTCCAGGACGCGATACGATGCTCTTCAACTCACAGTTGTCCACACCAAACCTTCCTTACTAGCAGCTTGATCCCAATGATAGTCTCTCTGACCTTGAGACAAATTTGATTAGGCTTTTCTCATGTACGATTCACCAACTAGTACGTACCAAAGAAGGTCATTATCTGCTCTTGGAAGCATTCAGTAAAGTCCTGCCGGAAGGTCGCGACTAGATTTGGAATCTGTACGCTGATTCAGTATCATTTGATAGGATGAAAGGTACACCCATAAACCTACCTGATCTAAAGCCTCTTTCGCCTTTGCGCGGACGGAGTCATCTAGCTCTTCAATCTTGTCTTGCTCGTCAAGCGAGCTGTTCGCCCACAGATCAAGCGAATTCAGAAGCGCAGATAATCTAGACCTAAGATAATGTTTCGCTTCATTCAACTGAGCATCTGCAGTCAGTGTGTGACAGAAACGTCGAAGGTCTGGAATACCGCTTGCATCCACAAATGTGTTGTTTCCTTTAGGGCAATACTTTTCGTACCACTTGTTGGACACGCAAAATACATCCAAGTTTCTGCCATCCATCTCTGACGAGTAACCTGTTTGGAGATTTCTTTTGACATGCTCATTCCGCGCTTGGACTAAGAGAAGCTCCTGCCTACGCGGGTGTTAGTACAACTTGTGGGATCAAAATAGGACATGACTAACTGTTTTTTGGCATCCTTCTTTCTTTTTCTGTCACCCGAGGACTTTGCCGTATCAATCTCACTATCTAGGCTTTCCATAGTAGCAATCGAGATAGCCTTGTTTGGACCGCAAAGTTCACGTCTTGCTGTCACAAGGTTGATTTCCTGATTGATAATGTTAGTGTCCCGAACTACCATCAGAAAGACAGCATAGCATTACCTCTGACTTAGTACAAACAACTGCAACGTTCAACCTTTTTGCGCCAGAATCTTCCCACTCTGTTGGCATATGGCGAGATAAAACGTAAAAGAGCGAATATTTGAGGGATTGGTCGGTGATGGCACGGGATATCTTAGCAACAATTATAATGTTGTCACATTTCATGAGATAATCTTGAGTGGCTCGAACCCTCGCCAGATTCGTGTCGTGGAGTCCTGTAGTAGAGTTTGTCAGTCAATCGTATGCTCAGTAAGGAAATGGGTTGGGGCAAAATTACCAGGCAGATCCGCGAGGACAACTCCAGTCTTGAGTACTTGGGAGTTGAGATATACGCTGCAGAAGTGATATGTCAGACATTATTGCCAAAGCGAGGATGAGATCGCTTACCGAATGATTTTAGTGAATGGCCAAAATTTGTCTTGCATAAATAGTTTCGTATGCTCAACACATTCGTCGGCTGTCTGCGCTGTTGATGTCCAAAACCCGTCAACGCCGCCAGCCGGCCACTCAATCTCCTGAGCCCACTCAATGAGCTGACCTGTGATCCTCTCCAGAGCCCCATTGGACATATCTTGGGCAAACTTCTTCGTGAACTGCCTTTTGTGTTTGAACGCTGCATGCAGAGCAGACCATGCCTGTTCGGATTCTCTCATGTAGCGGTTGTAATCTTGTTCCGAGGTCTCATCCGATTCGACACCAGGAAGGTACAGCTGTCTGTAGCTCCACAGAAGTTCTTGTATCATATCCCGGATCTCAGGGGCTGACAGATACTCGACATCGATGGTGATCGGGGCAGTATGTCCTGCTTTCTTCTGTCGATATTCAGTAACGACTGAGGTGCAGGCGGATCCGATGTCGCCCTGCAATTTGAACTTGCATTAGTACCTATCGAATTAACGGTTTCAGAATCATTTCGTGATAACATACTGTTTGAGCAACACCAGGAAAGTGAAGCAGTGAATTGATCAGACTACTCTTTCCTAAAAGGTAATATCGGTGTCAGTGTTGAAAAAAACGGATTCGTTAAGAACTTCTTACCTTCTCCCGAATCGCCCAATACGGCAATTGTGCGTGTGTCACTACCCTGGAATTGTTGCAAGTCTTTTGCGTCATCCAAAAACTTGCTAACATCTGAGTCAAGAATGCCCGGGTTCCCGGCTTGCATCTTTTCAATTGCCTTTACAGCCTTCTGGGCTATGTTGGGGCCTTCTTTCAATGCATCTTGAAAGACGGAAGTAAATAGAGCATGAGAAAATGCTAATTCTGTTCTAGTATCATAAGGAATGACAAGCGCTGGTGGCTCTGGATTTTGGGACGCCATGTAACTTGAGTCCGGCGTTTCCAGCTGTGTTCGGCTTGGAGTTGAAACAGCTGATGATACAAATGACAAAGATCGCTGTCTTCTGTCCGACGCTGGACTAGATAGGGAATTGAACGAGAATGGAGGTACCTGAGAATTGCTTGTAGATTGTGCTCGGGTAGTTCTTGCAGGTGGAGTCATGAAAGACGAAAACAGCTGAGAAGACTGTTGTTGTGGTGTTGCGCGACAAGGCAAAGGCGAAGGCGAGCGTGAAGGAAGAGGTGTCATATTATGGAGCGACTGGAATGAGAATGGCTGCTTCTGAAGTGATGAACAATCTTGGTCATCGCCCCCGAATTGTAAGACGTTTCTGGAGCTGACATTTTGGTTCGGAGACTGCTGGCCGAAAACGAAAACGCCATCAGATGAAGAAGAAGGACCAGGGCCAGAACTAGGCGAAGAAAATGAGAGGTCAAATGTCCTCGGGGATGAACGCCCAGGAGTGGATTGGCTCCCATTTTCAGCAGAGCTCGGATGATCTGCAAGTGACAAGCCCTTGAAGAGGGTTGATGGTGGGTTTAAAGAAGAATTGGTCATGATGTGGTATGGGTTAGTATGTGAACAATATAGAGTGACTTCTACCTTTGCGAATAAAAGGTAGGACAAAAGAGAAGGGAAAGAGGGGTTGGGGCTCTCCATAAGATAAATACCTCGTAAGGGGATGTTCTCACCAGGATACAAATGTGTTGGTTGTGGTTCTTATGCATGTTGGTTCGACATTGTCCAGAAAAAGCAGCTAACGGTTTCAGCCCACACTAACGTAGCCAATTAAAGAAATTCACCGTCGTCATTTGGCCAGTACCATGCCCATCGAGCAATAATCCCAGTTCAAGCTAGCCAATGACATGCAGACCAGAGAGCCCTTAAGTCAGATATCTCGACGCCGTGCCGGGCTCTCTTTCGCTTTGACCTGTAGTTTATCGCTCCGATCCTAAAAATATCTCATATCTCATACCATACCAGAATCAGGTGGGGAGCCCCTACAGCCGGTTTCCAAAGGCCATAGCCGCTTTCCTCATATCACTATAAATAGCTACACGATTCATATCCATATTTACCTCGGTATGACGCGTGTTTTGCGAAGGGGTTAGAGGAAGAAGATTAGGGTTAGTTAAATAAGAATATTAATAAAACCCAAGTTTGCACAACTGTTTTTTTTTGCTAATTTGACTTTTAATTTTAGACGTAAAGCTCAGGCAAGTTATATATCTTACTATATAATTTAATTAATCTAAGCTGCCACCGAAATTACGAGACGCAGTTACAGTTACCCGTTGTATTGGAATACGGCATATATGGATTGATTCTCTATGTATCATCCAGCACGGAGACGATGATAAAAATCAGGAAGTGGAGGCCAAGAAGGTGGGGGCAGTGTATGAGCGTGCTCTTCTCATTTTGTTGGTGACTGGCTGTTCTGGCGTTACCTAAAGCTTTATTGGCATTCGGAAATTGTGCTTGGAAGTTGATATATAAGTCTACTAGGTTTCTTGGGCCACATGGAGTGGGGGCACGGCTTAAGTCTTCTTTCGACAGCGGCTAGCCTATACTGCCATCGTGTCGGAGAGCTTAGAGAGTATTAAGGCCTATCCCTTGCTTTCTCGAGGCTGGAATTTCCAGAAACGACTCCTGGCGACCAGAATATTATATATCCTCCTATATGAACTCTTATAGGAATGTAAGTGCGAATATTGGTGTGAGTGTATGGGTGTCCTTACAGACTAGATCTAGAAGATAGGTCAAATGAGAGGCTTAAACTTCAATAATATAATGGCAAGGCCGTTATTGGTCGAGAATCTAATCAGCATTTGGCAGACTCTAGTTGAATAGTACTTGAGATGATCCCTTACGAAGCTGCATAATAGGCTGCAAGCCTTTTCCGGCGTTATTAAAAGGTTCTCCAGAAGTCGGAGTGGTCTTAATGATTTCCAAATGTGATGATAACTGTGCAGGTCTTTGGAATATATTTTACATGAGCTTACGGTGGAGAACAGGAAGAAGATAAAATGTTCGTATAGTGGTTTATTAGAATACCACCTTCCCTGTGTGTTGTGTTACTATCCTTTCCCTGTCATAGATTTTAATCAAGATCATTCCACAACCCTCTGATATGCGCGCGCATGGGTAACACTAAGTCTCTTACTGGCGGCTGACTGTACCCTGCTTAAAGGCAATATGGCACTTCAATCCTGCAACCTGTGCTCTCGAATAAATACCCCTTGTCTGTACCCTTCTCACAGGAAAAAGCGAACGCTCAAGTTACAACTCCAGCACAGAGCGAACCAGCGCAATGGCGCCATTCAGCAATGCGGTATGAGTCTGCGAGATTATGAAGGCTGGCATGGGCAATCCTATATTAATGGCGGCCACAGACCAGACGTCCGATATAGTTTCTGCACAAAAACAGGGCCACCATGGAGATGAACTTGAATCGATAACTACCGACGATCCAAACACAGAGGACAACATCCTGCCAGAGAATTCGAGTACCGCGATGAGCGATCTCGGCAACGTCCACGCCCTGACGCAAAGCGCTTCTTTTGATGACCAGAACTTGAATCAGATCAATTTGATCGACCTACTCATGAACTTGGAACTGGGACGGCTCGAAACTCCTAAATAAAACGCTGTTCTTGATAACCTATCCACCCCGTGGAATTCTGAGTATTTTTAAGCACGCTTATAGCCCGGGCATGTCATCGTGGAACCCCGGGCCAGACCAGGTCAGTCCAGAGAGCTCGGGGGAAGGAGCTGTGGATAGTTCTAACAACACACTCCATACACCAGGTCCTAGTACAGCGGCAGGCATTTCGGGTGCTTTATTTGAGGAATTGTGAGCCTTAATCCTCCTCCCCGTCGATTGTAGCAGTTTTTCTAAACCTCCTCGAGAATAAAGCTGTACTTCGATAAGGTCCATTGTTTCGTCCCAATACTTCACCGGCCAAGGTTCTACGAGCAGTACTTTTCTGGTAACTCGTCGATACATGATGATGATGCCGCAAGACTGTTGCGAGACTCACTTCTCGTGAATGCGATGCTCGCCCTGGCGGCAAGATTCTCATCAGCACCCCATTTTAACCAAAAGCCGAACGTGGTTAAGGGCGAAGAGTTCGCTGAATCTGCAAAGGACATGTACTACTGCTGCCTCCGAGCGGCTCAGAAGAACACCCTAGAGTTTCTGCAGGGCTGCACACTGTTAGCATTTCAGCTTTATTTGCACGGCCCCACTACCGAAGGATGGATGGTCATCGGCACTTGCACCCGGCTCGCGAATGAGCTGGGTCTACATGCTATCGACTTCCAAAGTGAGAGCGATGTTTTCAGTCCAGTCTCATTGGAATGGAGCAAGAAAGAGGGGTTACGCCGTGTCTGGTGGTCTGTCTGGGAGCTGGACACGTTCTCAGCCGCGGTCGCCTGCCGTCCACAAACGATAGATAGGATGACTATGCAAGTCAAGCTTCCCGTCTCTGACAAGAACTGGTTTGCAGACATGTTCATGGAGTCGTCCATAATCAATCCCGACCCTGTCCACTCTTGGCACACCCTAAGGGATTGTCCAAACCAGGACGAGAGGGCATGGTTCCTACTCATCAATTATTTCTTGCTCACCGCGCATGACCTGGGCCAGCAGCAAAACTTGCAACGCAAGGAGACTCAAGAGATTGAAAAAGTTATATCTTGCTATACTCTTCTCCTCCCTCCCCAATTCAACTTATTGGAGGACTTGAATCCCTCATCGTTCAGGCCAAATCGCGTTTCTAACTTTAATTGGATCATCGTCACCAACATCATGCTACAAGGGTAATGTTTTTTTGTATCGGATGTCTATGCCCGGATAAAACTGATTCTTGGAATTTAGTTGTCGGGTCTTTGTCAAACTTCTTCACGACGATGCTTCAACTCCCAGATTCTGGAGCTCATCGAGAAACTTATTGACCCCACTGGCCGCAGAGTCGCAGTTCCGTGCCCCGGAGGCTAGATACCACATCTGCACGGATCAGATTATTCGCATTATTCGAATGTGGCCGCCCGAGTTCATCCCTTACGCCTCTCCTTTCATCGGCTGTCTTGTACTTGGACCAGCAGCATTGCACTTGCGGGTCGCAATGGGACACAGACAGGCAGCGGGGGATAGATCCGACGCAGCAAGTTTGGAGGAGGAACTTCTGAAGCTCGCCTTATCACACATAGCGATGTATTGCAGGTTTGGCGCCTTTTTATTAGGTATACTGGGCTCTACTTAGTTAGTACGTCACCTGCTAACATTAAATAGACTTCGCCAATTCAATCACTACAGCAAAACAGTTAGAATAATTAGACGGATATTAAAAAAGAGTCGTATTACTACTAAATATTTACTTCTTAAATATCTATAATATATATAATAAGTATACTAATTAGATAAGTATACTAATTATTATATAATTAAAAATAAGCTTGCCTTAATATATACAATAAATAACCCCTGTTTATATTAATAATACACTAATATTTAGCTAATCTATTAAATTTATTATATGCTATATCCTATAACCTATTTGACCCTCTTTATGCCGCTGATGCCGACGTCACGAGTTCAGGTCTTTAACCTTAGGCAACTAAACTTATATAAAACTTAATATATTTTCTTCCTAAACCCCGCGATTACCCCTCTTCTATCCCAGATCACGCGCAGTCGCGCTCTCGTGGTCCAATTTTCCAATGCATTGGTGTGAACTATGCGAGCATGTATGTAAGTATCCCTTGATGTATTTGATACGAGCTGACAGATCATGGTGAAAGTTCAACATTCCGAGCCAGCCTGTCGTTTTCACTAAACCTGCCGATTCAATTGCTGCGCCATTTGACGATATCCATGTCCATGCAGAGGCACAATCGCAGCTGGACTATGAAGGCGAACTCTGCTTCATCTTTGGCAAGGACTGTAAGGATGTAACCGAGAGTAACGCGATGGACTGCGTTCTTGGCTATACAATCGGCAATGACCTCTCGGCACGAAACTACATACCGCAAGAGATTTCCGGGTTCCAGATGAGCTATGGAAAGTCCTTTAACGCCTTTGCGCCATTTAGGCCGTATATTGTCCACCCTCGAATTGTCGGCGACCGGCATCAGCTCCAGCTCACAACAAAAGTAAATGGCGAAATACGGCAGGATGAGAAGACAAGCGACATGATCTGGAAGATTCGCCAAATCATTCCGCACCTTACCCGCGGCAGGACGGTTCGAGCTGGAACGGTTTGCATGACAGGGACACCCTCTGGAGTCGGATGGTTTATGCACCCAACTGGCTATGTCAAACACGGTGATGAGGTAGAAGTTACGATAGAGAAGCTAGGATCTATTAAAAATAAAATCTTCTTCTTATAGGGCCTTATATTGGAGACACTTTAGCGGTAGCCGAACAGTGGTCGTTATCAAGGCTGATATTAGTCCATGTGGCTGGGTTTGTGTATTGAGGCTATTGTGTAAAAGATTCTGGAGGGGTGCTGCCCTAGCACGAAACCTACACTGCTCGACCACCACGTATACCCCATGTGCAGGTCATATTGTTGTCTACCTAGGTTGCTCGCTTATCACCACTGCTGAGTCGAGCAGCGAGGCTTGTCTTGTCTCGTCTAGTCTTCCGTGAGTGCCGGCATTTTCGCATAACTCGCTCGGATGCTCTCGGTTTCATGGCCACGGCAATTACTATAACCACGTGCCAAAAGTCTGACGTCACGATCCACCGGCCCCGCTTCTCACGAGAGGAAACTAACAATCCGTTCGGCATTACCTTAGTCGTCCCTTTTCGGCGCTACCTCACTCGCGCGGTTCCGCCCTTGATGCTAAAGGCACGGACCGGCATTTTCTCGAGTCGCCGTCCGGCCGCCATACAGCTCGCGTTTCCATGGTCCAGTTCGAACGCACGCATGTTTGGCCATTGTGTATCCCGCCCCAACATGATGCCCTATCGCCCCAAATGATGTGTAGCAAACAGCCAGCGTTTCCCATCGTAACATATAAATCCCCTTCGTCAGTCGTCAATCTCTTGACGTTCACAGCTCACTGAGAATCAACAATTGGAGGACACTGATTTTCGTCCGTGGTTCTTAATTCGTGCAACTTTCATGATGGAAAAGACTCTTGAGGGAAAGGTCGCTCTGAGTGCGTGCAAAGCTTTGCATTGAACGATTAACTGACATCGTATTCCACCGTTGATGATGATGCTAATTCAGGTGTAGTCACCGGCTCTAGTCGTGGAATCGGAGCAGCCATCGCAACTCGCCTAGCCAAACACGGCGCCAAGCTGGTCATCAACTATGTCTCCTCAGCATCTGCAGCGGAATCTGTAGCCGAAAATATTCGCAGCTTGGGTGTCGAGGCTATCGCCATCAAAGCTGATGTATCCAAGCGGAAGGAAATTGCCGCCATGTTCCAGAAGATCAAAGACGAATTTGGCAGACTAGATATCGTGATGAGTAACTCGGGTATTGAACATTTTGGTGACCTAGAGTCAGTCACGGATGAGGAGATTGATAAGGTTCTTGGGGTCAACGTCAAGGCCCAGTTCGTTATGGCGCAGCAAGCGTACAAGCATCTAGAAGATGAAGGACGCCTGATCCTCATCTCTTCTATCTCTGCTGTCTGGGTACGTTCGTCTTAACATTCACTTTGGTCTCCACCACTCTCCGAAGCTAATATTGTTCGACAGGGTGTTCCCAGACATGCTTTGTATTCGGCTTCTAAGGCTGCCGTGCAGGGTATGGTCAAGTGTCTTGCTTGGGACTTCGGCAGCAGAGGCATCACTGTTAACTGCATAGCCCCCGGAGGAGTCAAGACAGATATGTACGCCGAGGCCGCGGCGAAGTATCTCAAGGGTGGTGTTAAGATGAGTATCGAGGAAGTTGATGGAAGGATCTCTGAGATGAGTCCTTTGGGAAGACCTGGCTTCCACAATGACATTGCAGGAGTTATTGCCATGTTGGCAAGCCCAGAGGCGCAATGGATCACTGGTCAGACGATCCACGCAAGCGGTGGAGCTCATATGGGGTAGACAGGAAGGTGCCTTTCAGATTGAATAAATCTGAATATTGGCATACAATATATCTTACTGCTATCGTTGCAATTGAATCTCTAAAGCTATGGGGCAGAATAAGCTGCTGTCAACTTCACGATCCCCAGTGTTCGCGAAGCCTCGAAAGCAATGGGCAAGGAGCACGCCTCACCGATAAACTATGTACCACGTAGCACACATCCGACACCATCCGTGGCTCAAGCGCAGAGTCTGTATGAGGTCGGGTGATCGAGTGAAAACATGACAGTACCATTTGAAGAGCGGGCGCTTCGGAGTACAGTACATCACCATATGGCCAAAACTTTGAGGTGAAGAGCGGGCGCCAATCGCCGTTGAGAGATGGGACCCCCCCCCCCCCCCCCCCAATTCCTCCGTATTTAAGCGTTACGAAAAATGCAAAGAGACTTCCTCCAATACCTATCGTGTATTGCCTACACTGGGCGGTTGCCACTGAATGGGATGCTGGTAGACCTGTCCGTACGCCAAGCCAAGAAAAGCAGAAACTTTAATCTTTCTTATCAGATGATGATGAGATGACTTAATAGACGTAGCTCAGCCACCTAGGAAGCCCGAGGCCAATAGTCAGAAGTTAATTACATGCGATTGGGATCCCCATCTTGCTGACATTTTCACATGTCTGCGGCGTCAAAGCTATGTGATACTGTAGCGCTAGGCCGCAGACGCCAATTTCAGCTCCTTAAATGAGGTCTCTCTCTCCCGTTCATCCATGCCACGTCTCACGCCTCCGCAAAATCCTGATGGTCTTGTTGATAAACGTGAGAGCGGAAAACTTCGTTGACCAAAATGAGCGGCATTTTTAACCAGCTTCGACAAGACATCACAGCTGGTGATGTGCTCTTGCCTGGCGATGCAGGTTACCAAGAAAGTTTGAAGCGATGGAGTGACAGCTGTGAGAAGCCGGCGGTACGCATCAGACCTAAGCAGTGATACCTTTTAAGTTGCTTCTCAGTTGTCAAGGGGCGCAGAAGGAGTGCTGATGATAAGCATCTTCAGGCAGTAGTAATAAGGGCGACGAGCCCCGAAGAGGTGTCCACTGCGATTCGGTTTGCGACATCCCACAACGTCCCATTGACGGCTCGCGGCGGCGGGCATTCGACCAGCGGGGCTTCATCCTCCGATGGCGGGATGGTAATAGACCTGACGCGGATGCGGAATGTCAGCGTGGACCCGGCCGGTCGAACAGTAACGTACGAGGGTGGGTGCTTATTTGGGGACGTCGACTCGGCGCTAGCTGCCCACGGGCTGGCCACTGTTGGCGGAATCTACAACCAAACAGGTGTGGGCGGACTGGTTCTTGGAGGTGGCCATGGTTTCTTGACTGCGCGTCACGGTCTGGCTATCGATAATCTTGTCTCAGTCGAGATGGTTCTAGCGGACGGGTCCATTGCCGAGGTGTCAGAGACCGAGAAGCCTGATCTGTTTTGGGCGGTGCGAGGCGCAGGAGCCCAGTTTGGTATTGTTACACGATTCACGTCGCGGGCACACCCGCAAGGCGATGTTTGGGGGGGTGCCCTGTTGTTCACGTTGGACAAGGTGCCAGAGCTAGTAGCTTTTGCAAACGAGTTTCACAACCGCTGCGCGACTGACCACAACTACATGATCGCCTTCGGATGTGCGCCACCGGAGTACATAACACCGGCGGCCATGACAGGCGTCTTTTACAACGGTCCTGCGGCAGAGGCAGAGAAATTCTTCGCACCCTTGCTGGCGCTCGGTCCTATTGCCAATTTAACCGGGATGATGCCCTATCCAACGGCGAATACACTCTTCAACCCAAGGTTCGAAGGACCGGGACGCAAGCTGATGGGCAGCTGTACCGTATTGATGCCACTCGATGCCAATAGTATTGGAGAGGCCGGGCGACGGTTCCTGGACTTCACCACCTCTCACAGCGATATGACAAAATCAGTCCTGGCCTTCGAGTTCTTCCCCACGACGGCCATTCAGGCCACTCCGCATGACGCAACCGCATTCGCTAACCGCGGCAAGCACTACATAGCCGTGATGGCGCTCATGTACGATAACGCATCTCATGATGCTAAAGTTCGTGCCTTTAAGCGCGAGTTGTTTAATTATATTACCACCACTTGCGGCTACCACGGCAAACGGGCCCCGGGTGATCCCGCCCCGTTTTATGTTAACCTGGAGCATGAGTCCTTGACACCCGAAGATGCTTTCGGCGACCATGTCAAACGGCTGCGCGAGCTTAAGCGCAGGTACGACCCAGAGAATGTCTTCTATAAATGGAATTGTGTAATAGTGGAACCTGGAACCTCCACCAGCGGCCAGGCATGATGTTATTCATACATTAAGGGACTGATGCAAATTGATTGGAAGGAGCTATAAGGCTATAGCTAGTCCAAGGAAAAGATGCAAAGTAATAGGGAGGAGTTTTCCTGTTACGCATTGCAAATGCTTATTATATCAGGGAAGTGATAATTGAATAATAATAGCAGGCTAAATAATTACTATGCAGTAATATAATACTTTACTTTACTTAGTTTTAGGCTTCTTGAAATAACCCAAAATTAAGTCTCTGACATGCTGCAAAGCTTTATAATATTAACTATTCTATGCTCTTCTTTAAATACTATAGTATATAAGCATAAGATTATTAAATTATCAAATTATATAAATTATCCGACCTAGAGGAATAAATTACTATTTAATTTATTCTTGACGTAGATTTATAGGTATTCCTATTATAATTATATAATATAAAAGTAATAGCTAATTAGTTACTTATTAATTATATTATATTATTTATTAATAAGTATCAGGCTATAGGCTTTATTAAGTAATATAAAAAGCTTAAAATATTTTTCTTTTATAAATATAATTATTAAAAAGCTAAGGATAAAGATTTAATTATTATTTATAATTAGTTTAACGTGGTTAATAGGCGAGTCGACCGTCAAAGCGAGCCGACTACTGCATTGTATAGCTAAAAATAGCTTACCCTATAGGAGTTTATACCTTAAATAAAATAGTTAAAAATATAAAAAAAATACTTTATATAATAGTATAATTAGCTTTATTAAATAATATTTCTTTAAGATTTTTAGCTATTTTATTTTATATAGAAAACCTTAAAATATAGTGTATTTTATAGTGTAAATAGACTTTAAAGTTTATAGCTATATAAGAATTTTCTAAAAATCTAATAAAATTTATTTAGCTTATATTTATAGTAATTAAGATACTATTAAAGTCTTAGCTATTTTGAGCTTAAATTGAATTCTTTAGAATCTTTTAAAATCCCGGGTTTAAGGTAGAAATAAAAGTGGTCGGCTCGCTAGTCTGGTCGCCTCGCTTATTAACCACGTTAATATTTAATTAAATAATACCTAGAACTTTAATAAAAATTAATTTATAATACTTAAAATATTAAATATTAATAAATACTTATTTTTTTTATTAAGCTTATAAGCTAGCCTTAAAAGATATAAACCCTAACCCTTATGTTACCATATGAATTTTATAGAGCTTGCCATTGGGGCCGAGAGATCGCCGCTACTAGCAATTAATACCAGCAGGTCATGGATAACACCAGCCAATGTAGACATCCACAAATAAACACAAGTTCGGTCTTTCCGTGCCATGCTAAAACCTACTACCCCTGGGGTAGAGTGTCTGTGAAAACGTTGCGGTCAGGTAGACTTCGCGTGGAAACGTTGCAGCTGACAATCTCTTAAACCCGAGCCAATCATAAAATAATGTCGATTCCGAGTGAGCGCCATTCGGTAAATGCCATTTCCTGCCACACTGTACTGTTGACAGTACTGATTCCCGATTATTTAAATCTTCCTAGCTTATCAGTATCATGTCTGTAAGCGCTATACCTTCAAGAACACCGATCTCATCAATCATTTGGCATATTATTGCTATGACACAGATACAAGTCGTACTCATGATATCAGATCAGTCTATGCTACTCACAATTCGACCGTAACATGCTGAATCGGGTTAGCCCTTGATGATGTGGTGTGTAAAAGGCCCCGTGCGTTCGACAGCGGTGCAGTGAAAATTATGAATATCCAAGTGAAAGACATTCCCGAACTACAACGCATACTTAACGCGAGTATATTCTCTCACCCGTGTTCAGCTCCTATGTATAGAAATGGATGTTGAACAGGATAACTTTGGGCTAAGGCGTGTGGTATGGCCTTCAGCATCGGTGCATAAGTTGAATTCTAAGCGTTTGCTGCTCCTATGTTCGCTAGACGAAAAGAGAGCTAAACTCATGTATGCCACTCCCCATGAAATAGATGAAATGCTCTCATATTATTGGCTGGTATAACGCCACTAATGGTGACTTCATTGCACAGCCCAAACAAATAGTCCCAATATAACGCCACAATACACACTCCTCAACCAGTATATGACATAAGAGGCTACCGACCAACTTCTAATAGACCGGTGATTCGACCGGCTCCCGCCGGTAGTGGTGGTCTTGGGAAACTTTCTATTCCATTACTATTATAGCTTTTTATAGCAAAGTTGGGATCTTCTTGAGATGATTCAGCATCTAGTGTGTTCTCAAGGCTGTCATATTCGGTCCTTTAGCTCAGGGCATGTACGGTTAACACCGATTTGTCGTATCGCAGAACATCAATATTCGTCGGCATAAGGGCCTTTTATAATTTCGATATTGCCTTTCTCGACTATAAATATCAGTCAATTCCCGGTACCAAATGGATTAAATAGCTCCCAATCATATAAACACAGCAATTTAACATATCTTTATCTCTACTTCCCAGTCATACTATCGTCCCTGCAAGTAATATATAACTCTTTCATCATGCTCTTCAACAACGCCATTGTCGCCATCGCTCTCAGCGTCGCTGTCAACGCCCTTCCCCAGACATACCCCAATAAGTGTGGCGACCAGGTCTGCCCTGCTGATAAAGCCAAGTGCTGCGAGGTCATTGTCAACGGAGTTGCTGAAATTGGATGCTTTGCTGAATGCCCACCTATCCAAGCTCTCCAGCGTCGACAGACGTACCCAAACAAATGTGGCGACCAAGTTTGCCCTTCAGACAAGTCCAAATGCTGCGAGGTCATTGTCAACGGAGTTGCTGAAATTGGATGCTTTGCTGAATGCCCACCTATCCAAGCTCTCCAGCGTCGACAGACGTACCCAAACAAATGTGGCGACCAAGTTTGCCCTTCAGACAAGTCCAAATGCTGCGAGGTCATTGTCAACGGAGTTGCTGAAATTGGATGCTTTGCTGAATGCCCACCTATCCAAGCTCTCCAGCGTCGACAGACGTACCCAAACAAATGTGGCGACCAGGTCTGCCCTTCAGACAAGCCCAAATGCTGCGAGGTCATTGTCAACGGAGTTTCTGAAATTGGATGCTTTGAGGAATGCCCTGCTCCACCCTCAGCCCAAGAAAAACTTCAACGCCGCGAGCAACCTACGGCCACTGCTGCAGCTTCTCCACCCATTCCCACCTTTGGTCCTAAGTGCGGAGACTCTTTCTTCTGTCCTGTCGGCCAGGTCTGCTGCCCTAATGCTCTCTACCACTGTGCCGACCCTGACAAGGTCAGCCAACAATGCCCTCAGTAATTAGCAGATAACCGAAAATCTGCAAACCTACTGAGCTATCAATCAGACCATCAGTTCTGGCAATAGATTAGAGAGATATTACAACGCGAAGAGGGATTAGGTTCTATTTTAGAGTTTTATCCCCTGTTTGGTTGTATCTGTAGAGTTGCTATATGAAAGATAGGATATAGAAGGGGCTGCTATAACTATAATTAGACTTCTTGCTTCCGCCGCGCTAAGGGCATAGTTATATTACAGCATACGTTCTTTAGTAAAATCTATTATATTCTTCACATATTCCCATAACAGACTTATAATATCCAGGTTCTATGTAAGTGGTTAAAACTGGTGGGGTACACGTAACCACGGGGGTCGTAACAAGCTTAACCAAGCCTGTAACCAAGGCTTATTTACCTCATGCTTCGTATTTTGTGCTTTGCTGCGGGCTCAGCCACTCTGCACCCTCATCCCACGTAATACGATGTGTAGAAATACATGGACCCGCCACTTTCATTGGCTAAGACAAGTGAGTGGGGCTATCTTAGCTCTTATTGGTTCTGGATGGCCAAGTTGAATTTTTAGAAGCTGCAGAAGTGGCTTACCGCAAGGCAGACTCGTTTTGCAAGGCATGAAATAAATACTACACAGTACTAATAAAGCCATCTCGCATAAAACTCCAGTTATACTAGTGCCTACTGATCAAAGAATATCATAATGGACATTCCTTTTGAATACAAAACTTTCGAGTACGATGCGCTTCCATCATCAACCTGCATCCGCCTCCTCTGGCCAATAAAGCGACTTCAAGACCCGGAACAACGTTCTATCAACGGCGTCCCCTTGATGGAATTCCTGCTTGAACCATCAGAACCTGACAGATGTCCTCTTTATCATGCGCTATCTTACACTTGGGGAAACCCGAAGGAGGCCCTAACCGGATCATCAGATGAATATTCTGTCCAGCATAAGCACGTCATAGCTGTCAATGGCCGCTTGTTTTACGTTGGAAAGAATCTTTACGAAGCCTTGTATAGAATTCAAGAGCGCATTGTAGCACCAAACAACATTGATGACCGATTTGGTATTTACAACAAGACGAAGCTCATACAAGCTGCCGAGGAAGGGAACTTACACCAGGTCACGGAATGCCTTAATCAAGGTGCCAATTACCAATGTCAGGATAATTTCGGCGAGACGGCTTTACATTATGCTGCAGAGAATGGATATCCAGAAATCGTCAGGCTTCTTCTTGTCCAAGGTGCAAACGCAACCACTCTGGATCGATCCAGACGCGACCCACTAGCCTGTTGTTTGCAACGGAAGCGCCGCCGATGGCAAGAAACCGCCGAAATACTGCGCACTTGGGATAACCAGGACAAAGATGGATCTAATCCAACAAAGCCTATGACTCTGACAGGACAGCCTCTCTGGATCGATGCAATATGTATCAACCAGGACGACATTCCAGAGCGTAATAGCCAAGTTGTAATGATGTCGCAGATCTACGGGTCGGCACACTGTGTCTTGGCGTGGCTAGGAGAGGAAGATGATACGACTCAGGCGGCTTGCAATTTCTTATCGTCTGAACTCGCTTCCCCAGAAAGTTACACAAAGTCCTTCAGACGGTGGTCTGCCTATCACAGAGGGGAAAGTCTTGACTTGGATGAGAAGCCTGATGGTATCGTCATGTCTGTTAGGGAGTTGCTAGCCATAAAAAGCCTGCTCACCCGTACGTGGTTTTCTCGGACATGGGTGATTCAAGAAGTATCACTTGCCAAACAGATCGATCTGATGTGCGGACCGTTTCAATTCAGCTGGGTGAAACTGTTTTTTCTCCTGTTTGGGCGGTTCGGCGACATCAGAGCCAGTCGTTTCCTGGGCTACGGTGGGCCAGCCATTAAATTTGAAAGAGCTGTACCAGGCACAGAAGTCCTTTCCCTTTTTGATATCAGAATTCGAACTAGACCTGATTGTAGAGAGGCAAAATCAAGAAGAGAGTGGTTACTCGAGCAGCCTACCTCACACTCGCTATACCAACAAAAGCTGAGCCTTCCTGCGCTGATTGTCCTTACCTGGAACTTCGCTGTATCCGATCCGCGGGATAGGATATTCGCATTGCTAGGCATTTCGCAGCCTTTGAAAGGCATGTGGGCGGACTATTCCAAGTCAGTTACTGAGGTTTTCACTGATATGGCTAAAATCCTTATTCAAGCAGAAGGAGATGATAGTGTTCAGAATTGGACCCAGACGGTAATGGATGATTTGGAACCGTTAGAATCACTGTCGTTTGTTCAGCCACCTTCCTCTTTCTTATTTCAATCCTCTACAATTTCGCTAAATAAGCCCAAACATGACCGCCCTACGACTCTCCCATCATGGGTTCCGATGTTCAATCTGCAATTAGTTTCCTGGAGAATCTACAACAAGAAATACAATGCTTCACGGGATCGTCAGGCTACATTTTATCCATCCCAACCGGAAATGCTAAAGCTTGATGGTTTGGTAGTCGACACGGTTGTTGAGTTAGAGGAACCGCCATTGATGACATTTTATGAACGTCTGATAGACGATAATGCAATAGAAAAATGGTTGGGAATCGTATCGCGTATCTCCGTTGTTTACCCCACTGGAGAAAGTCGCGTCGAAGCACTGTGGCGAACTCTCGTGCAAGAGAAACAAGACTATGAAAAGTCAGAAGCGTCGAAGGCGTTCTTCAAGGTCATTTTGCTTGAATGCATGGTCGAACATCGGCGAAGGAGCTCTAGTGACCGTCATTTGTCGCTATGCCAGGTCTTGGAAGGGTTGCGGAGAGGAGACTCAACCAATATGCTTCCATCAGCCTTGGATGTGATAACCAGCAACCAAGGTCTCAATGATAAGAGCGAGGACGGGTTCAGAAGGTTTCTGGATCTACCCGAGCAAGAGTTCAGATTTGGTATGTTTAATTATCTTACAGAGCGGTGTCTGCTGAGAACAGAAGGAGGCTACTTGGGGATATCATCAAAGGAGGCTAAGCCGAAAGATTGTGTGGTCCTACTGGCAGGCGGCCGAACACCATATATTCTTCGCCCAATTGGCGTGAATGAGTTTATGTTTATAGGCGAGGCTTATATTCATGGAATGATGTTTGGGGAAAGCCTCAGAGGACAGGAGCGTGATTTTAATACTATTAAGATTAAGTAGCTAAGTATCTCTTTTACTTATAAATATAGGAGTCAAGGTATGTATGTATATATATATATATATATATTTTGTTGTCCAGGAGGGCAAAGTATAAATCTAAGGTCTTATTATGTTTAAGGGCTACTGTGGAAATTTAAAGGCATTGTAAAAGACTTGGTCTAAAGGTGGATTGCTTAAGACTGGAGATATAATCATAATATAGAAAAGTGGGCTTTTAACAATGGTAGATCAGAAGAGGGTCAGTACCATTCCGTTATCAAGTACTGCCCTGACTAACTAGAAGACAGGGAAAAGTAAAGATAAGGAAAAGTACTAAATTGCTTTTCATAACCTCAGGAGCAAAGCTTAAGCTTAATATACAGAAGAATTAATATCATTTAACCTGTCCACTAGCAAGGAAGTCCTTACCTCAATACCCATATCTTGCTCTTAGTAAGCGCGATGTATCTGGACTCCGAAATTCCATTATTGACTGCTGTTGATGCTAACTACTTTAGATCTAAGACCACAGTATTGAGATTATTTAAAACATACTCAGGCAAGAATCAGACAACGTTATCATCCAGGGCCACAAATGGAGCCAGCATCGGCTCGAGGAGCAGTTTTTCCAAAGCCTAGATCGAGAAAATGATATAGAAATGGTAAACAGGTTTTTCGACTTGCAAAATGAGCTACAGATGCAGGCATACTTAAGAGAGGCTTTTTTCCATTCAACGTGGTTCGAAATACATACAGCTATGAGATGTGCTTCTGGTTAAGCAAGTCTTAACACAAACCTCTTTATCTAACCCTGCTTGGTAAGGGGTTGAAATTATCATACACTATCTTTCCATGTTATCCGTTTTGCAGAGAGAAGACAGAGCACTTTGTTGCCAGTAAAAAGGGTCTAGATTATTCAAGGCACACTATTATTAAACTTTTGTTTTGCAGTCTGGGTTAAATTTACTCATCACAACGCCTAATTAAACTTTATATCTCGACGTTTTCGGCAGCAACTTTTCGACACCTCCGATTGACGGGTTTTACTTTACCCATGTTACAAAAAGCTAAAAAGATCCAGTAAATATGTACACGTATGCACAAACAGAGTTCGTGAAGCTTGCCCTGTCTGAGCTGAGCTCTATAGCGGTCTTTTGCATCCATCTTACATGCTCCCCTTGCGGAATGTCTGCCCTCATCCATGATGACCCCATATATAAATTCATTTTATTCCTTTACATTCGATACAAAATTACTAGGTTTCTCTCATAATGACCAGGTTTGCATCATACCACCTTGCGGCAACTCTTTCACGTCTTGCTACATATACATCGGCTGGAGCCGCCTAGAGACCAGGACGGAGTTACACCGTGGACCATCATTCCAACATTCGATCAGCAGAAAGCCACATTCAACGCATGATGTTATCCTCTCTGAAAAGAATTGCCATTGCGGCGTGTATCCCATTGTTGGTGACTGCTTCCTATCCTACCGCTGTCATTATTGAGTTCGATGGGACTTCTCAGTTGGTAAGTACCAGGTGATGATGAAGCACGCAGACTCTGGAGCACCATTGCTAATGCAGAAGAAGGATGCCGAGGGCTTAGCGCGCGCCGCGGCGGTTTCTCTTTCCCGTGTTGGCCTGGACTGCACTGTATCACGAGGATATGTTTTCAACCATTGGAGTTTCCGAGGTGCATCCCTTAATATCGATTGCAATACCGATATCGTCTCTACTGGGTCAATCTGTTCTACCATGAAATTAATTGAAGGCGTGGGGAATATATGGCCAGTCAATACAGAGAAACTGCCTTCTCTTAGCCCCAAGAGGACAGGCATCTCGGAGACCGAATTGCACCGTCGACGCTACGAACGAAATAACCAAATAAAAGGCTTACCTCGTAACAATATTATTAATCACAGATCAGTAGCAGACTTAGATACTTTATCCACTCACATAGATACTGGAGTTGCAAGACTACGCGCCGAGAATATCACTGGTGCAGGTATACGAGTGGCTGTTCTTGACGGGGGGTTCGATCTCACTGTGCCAGGCTTGAACCTAACAAACGTCGACTACACACATGATATGACAGATGGTGGCGATTACGTACAAGACGAGTGCTGGTTTCACGGTACGCACGTTTTGGGGATTATAGGGGCCAAAGGTGACGAGGTCGAGTATAATGTCAGCGGCGTAGCACCTGATACGACGTATAAGCTATTCCGTATCCAGCCCTACGACTCGTCATCCACCACACAAGATGCGCGACTCGGTTCGTTAATTGATGCTGCGGATAGGGGCGTTGATATAATCACTTGCTCATATGCAAGCCTTGGCGCCTGGCCTGAGGGTAAGACATATGTCACATCGAGGATCGATGACCGCGCAAGCTAACTAGGCTACGGATCCCTGGACCTCTGTGGCAGATCGTATCGCGGCGAATGGCACACTCGTTCTTTTCCCGGCCGGTAATCGCGGACCGGAGATCTTCACCGGCAGCAGCCCAGCCGATGGTGACTATCTCACGGCTGTTGGATCCGTCGACAACTCCGTGACCCCATACTACACATGGGAGGCCACATGGTCTACTGTCAATAGTAGTGCAGTAGGCTCTTTTAGGATCGTTCCAAGCTCACCTTTCAACTTCCCAAACAACACAAAATTGACGGTCTGGGCACCCGACGTCCCTGCCTCAGACAACTGCCTACCAATGCCAAATAGGTCATCTCTACCTGATGATCTATCAAATGTCGTTGTCCTTTCTAATTATAATCAGTGCTGGCTTGATGAATGGGGTGGGGCGCACTTCCTCACTGAAGCATTCAACATTTCCTATGATTTGTACTACCCAGGCCAAAATAACGCGAGCACCTCTGATGGCCCGCTTTTCGCTAGTTCTGACTTCCAAAACGCCAAAGGCGTCGCTACGGTTGATTATGACACAGCCTCCCTCGAGATCTCTACTAATGCAGTTTCCAATGTATCGTACAAAGTCAACAGCCTGTCAGGTCTGCTCAGCTCAAAATTTACGGGCTGGGGCCCTATCCGCCGGGCTCTGTCAATGCCTTTGTTCCTGGCCCCAGGAGGTAACATTCTTAGCACACTCCCACAGAGGTTTGGTGGTTTGGGTGTGCTTTCGGGTAAGTAATGCGTCTATTTTCAACACGGGAGTCAGGACTAATCCCATGATCCTAGGTACTAGCATGTCTACCCCTTTTGGAGCCGATGTCGCCGCTCTTGTCAAGCAGAAACATCCTGAATACTCAGCTGACGATATCCGGAATGTGATTGCAACAACAGCACGCCCAGTCAAGTGGAATGATGCAAAGGGGCATACACTAGAATTCTTGGCACCAACCTTCCAGCAAGGTGGTGGCCTTGTCGACGCGTGGAGCGCTGTGCATGCCACCACCTTGCTGAGCACCGCTTCCTTGAGTTTCAACGATACTGCCTATCGTGCTACCAACCTTACTTTCAGCATTAAAAACATCGGTAAAAAGTCTGCCAAATACCGACTCAGCCATATCGGGGCTGGATCAGGCTACGTACTAGGAGAAAGTGGCTACAACCTAACAAAAGCCGAGGCTTACCCAGTCTATGCCGATATCCACATCCATCCCACATCTCTTGAGATCAAGCCCGGGTCTTCAGCCACCGTTTCAGTGTCTGTCATCAAAAAGCCTGATCTCTCTGATTCCGCCACTCGCGTCTCGCATTTCAGTGGTTATGTTGCCATCGAGGCTGAAGGGGCGGCTAACAAACTCACGCTGCCATACACCGGACTAGGAGCGCCCTTTCTTGTGTTACAGGCTATCAACCGAGACACTAGCATCCTGTCCGGATATAACATCTCAAATGACGCGACGATGTCACTGACTGAGGAAAGCATTTTCAACTGCACTTTAAACACGACTATGAATTCGCCAGTTACATTTCAAGACAGTTTTCACCCTGGCGTTAAGGTTTATCTTGTTGTTCAGAGTAGAGACTTCGCCCTTGGTATTGTAGATACTAATTCTGCCAAGGAGATGTTTGTGATGACACGTGGTTCATCTGAAGATCCTTATCTGTCGGGTTGGACATGGTACTATGATGGAACTGATGCAAATTACTTTCATTTACCGGCGGGAAGATATCACTGGCGGGCAAAGGCACTCAAGATGACGGGAGACACCGAGAAAAAGGAAGATTATGATACTTGGGAGAGTGGAAGTTGGATTCTTAGAATAGTATCTTAATATAAAACTACTTCTACTTACCAAGACATAAGACAAGGGCATGCACCTTCTCTTCCCCCTGTTAAAGGTATAGCGTTATATTATAATAATTTTTCTTATATCTCATAAACCCTACCAAGCTCTATATAGTAAATATATATATCTATTTAAGGCTACTTGCGCAGGCCTTATAAGATAGTAATAATTACAGCAAGATTAATAAGTAGTTTCTAATAGGTTTAATATACACATCTAATAAAGAGCTATAAGAGTGGTTTACTCTTTTGCAATAAAACTCATATATAGTTCTCATCTATATAATATTTTAGGCTTATATCTATTCCTCTGCAAATAAAGTTCAACCAGGTCTCTTAAGAATCCATAGGCGATGTCCTTTATTTTATCCTTAAAGGACATATAATTAATGTTATTAAACTTAGTAGATATCCAGCAGTAACAGTTCTAGTCGATGAAAAGTATAATTTATAAAACTTTCCTTTAGGAGTTTATCTCGGGATATATCGAGAAATGCTATAGAATTATATTCACTGCATAGAAGCTAATTCAGAAGGCTTCCTCCATCAACACCAAGGCACTTGGCTAACCATTCGGAGTTATTTAAGAAGTGCTTTAGTAATTCTCGGAATGTTCTCTATAGGCTTTTATCTCGTGTATAAGAGTTGGTTAGAAAGGAAAGGTAGGGGTTAGGAAACATAAGTTAAATAGTAAGAGAAGAAAACAATATATCAGTTAACTACTTTAACAGCATCTAATGCTATATTATACCATAAAAGGCAGTATCCAATATGACGTTCAGGCTATAGGCCATAGCGAAGAGGGATATAATAAGAAGGAAGAAAACATAAGAAAACATAAGAACACATAAGAAAGCTACTGTGTTAAAGAAACATTACTAGTTAAATCTCGGTTGTTAGTCCAAATCTCCAATGCAAGAAAGAGAATAGCACAAGCAATAGAACACCTATCCACACACCCAACCATAAGATTATCTAAAACCCGATTCGTCTATTGCCGCTAATCATACTCCTGGTACCCTGTTGCGCGTTCCCAAACCGTGTACAGCCGCAAGCCTCGCCGTCGAGATGATTGATAATAGGAGTCAAGTTCGTGAACTCCTTCCTGCAATCTCGTTTTGGACAGTGATAGGACTTCCCCTGATCTGTCAAGATCTAATCCTTAGGTTGAATATGCTTTATTAATTGAGGGAAGGATGGTGGGTAGTATTAACAGACAGGAGAGTTCAAATGCTGGTTCAAACCATTAAGGCTCCCAAACAGTCGATGGCAGAGATAGCACTCCCAGACCTGGAAATGCTGATAATTTGCGAGGTGATTGGCTTCATAATGCGACGATCCGTGCCAACCGATGAGATTATTGGTGATGGCCCCACCAGGATCCTTGTTCCGCACAAACTTATACAGTGTGTCGCGATTCAACCCTGCAGCCTTGGGGCATGAACCTCTTTCCAAGTGGTACATGAGCCCATTAGCACTTGATAAATCGCGTTTATAGAAGGGGTACTAAATATGCTGGCGCTAATAAATATGCGAGTAGAGGTACATTCTAATTTATTAGAATTTTAGAAATGTTCCCTGCACTCTTTACAATAATAGTGATCCCTTTGCCCATGACGATTTCGCTGCTGCTCTGACGGCCAAGTCTCGTCGGATAACGAGCATCTACACGAGAAATGGTTGACGGCATTTATATGTTGGAACTGGGCCTATTGGGAATTATAGAAACGGGGGCACGTAAGAGGAGGGTTAGCATTTCACAATATTAAAGGGAGTAAAGAAAAGGAATTGCGACATATCACTTACATAATAAAATGCCAAGCCTCCCTGATTATCAATTTCCACATAACCAACCCCCTACACACATACCCAAGGGAGACTCAACATGTCTGCCACTGAAGCCCCTTGCAGACCCCCAACAGGAATGTTGTGGATTAACGAGGGATGCAGTCATGCATGTCACCCAATCAGAATTTGCTTTACCCGTCCTTCAAATTTTCATGTGGCGCAAAGTTTAGTTTCTTGGCATTGACAGTCAAGCAGTAAGTACGGTGGCTGTCACTTCATATACAATACAGAAATCGTCAGCCCATGCACCAATCCCAACAGGACAAGACTTCAAGAACAGATATCGCTTTAGGAAGGCATTGCCACTGAACACAGAACGTCCTACTTAAAATCTGTTTTAAATAGACTATGTATAGACATTGTCGCTACAACACTAAGCCTTACAAGCAGTATGTGTAATCAAAATGCGATAATTCAAACTCATTGGAGTAACGCCTATACAACAGTTGGAGACGAAAATGTCTTATAATAATCGTAAATCGCGCTATCTAAACAACAGAAACCACCCCCCTTCTTATAAACGTATCGACGTCGTGGAGTGGATTGTAGGTGAACATTTCGTTGTAATCTCTCAGACAGCGGTTTCTCATCTGAATATGTCCAGGCCTAGTACTGATACCATGCTTGGCAGTTTGGTGATCAAGCCTTTCCAGGCCTAAGACCTGAAGCGGTCCTTCGCATGTTAACATACTTGCGACGTAGTTAAGGGCAATATCTTCGCAGTTAAACTTCGAGTCGACGTAATTCCGCAATTCCTCCATAAGTGAATCGTTGGACCAGTAATACTCCAGAAACGATAGGTGCGTAAAGGCTAGACCTGTGAGAGCCATATGGTACTTGTCGGGTTTGCCGCTACAGAGGCTATACATGGCTTCATCATGCTCGTTATTGTACCAGCAGCGCGCAAAAGGGCCGGTGAGACGATTCATACCCGATCGCCTCCACTGTTGGAATACCCAGTCAATATCAGTGTGATTAAAATTCCAGTCATCGTCAGAGAGCAGGACACCCTGGGTCATGTATTTAGGGTCCGGTAAGAACTTTTGGTTGAGACTGTTTTCTTCGGAGACCCGGAAACGGACGGGAACATGGTTCTTGCCCACGAAGTCGTTTGGGGGTTGTGTCGTGTTATCGTTCCAAGCAACGACGATTTCGTAGAGGGAGGACGTCTTATATGCTGTGAGATGCTCAAGGGTTTTGTTTAACTGGCCGGGTCGTTTATAAGTTTGAAGCGCGATCCTTAGTTTTTGGTTAGCTAAGGCAAGTCCGCTTCATTTCATGATTGCATTGTAACATACGTAAACATGTCATCCATGAGATGTCCCGTCTTGTCGACGACTGTGTTCCAAATGGTCATATTGGCAACCTCATCCCGAGGACCACACGTCTTTTTCGCTTCGTGAAAGCTCGAATACTCATGAAGTCCTGACCAATCGCTCTTGGTGTCGTCGTTGACACTGAATGTGGAGTAGTCAAATCCATACATGGAAGCGAATACCATGCAGACGACAAAGCTGGCAACGGATACAATGAGTAGCCTCCATTTCTTAGGTAGACAATTTCTCATGTAATGGCTGATGGATGATGGTTCTGAGGAATCGTCGAAGGGCATCGGCGTCATCTCATTGGACTTTCGGTTTGAGTTCGACATCTTTCAGGTGATGAAAAAGAGCGGGTAGCCAGGCCCAAGTCTGCCAGATGCTACGCGATGGAGGATGGCATAATATAGTATAATATAAAAAAAGAATTAAAAAAAACCAGGACGTTGAAGGATATATTAATAGTAAATAAGGCAGCTAAAGAAAAAAAAGAAAGAATAGTGAAAGAAATTTTTCCTTGCAACGGGAGACAAATAAAATGTAGAAGTCTAGAATCTAATAATAACAAAGCTTAACTGTTTCTGAGGCGTAATGTTCTCCACCCAAAGATTACTCTATTGTCTAAGTGTCTCACCCTCCCTTGTTGTGTTGTTTGTCAGCTACATACAGAAATCATAATCTACTCGCCCACAACAGATGGAAGCCTCAATGGATTGGCGATATTATTACATATTTAAATCTCTCTCTGGTATTAGTCAAGGGCGGTTTGGTCGATAGTTAACATGAAGATGTAATGATTACTGGCGCGGTATAGAGAACAGTAAGCGAAACAGGGCTATTGTTTGATCTTTCATCCCTTGCGCTGTTATTGACCATTACTCGGTGGGTTGCAGTGCAACTTTCCCCACCTCCCCACTACAGTGTCTCTCGTTCTGGCCTATCAATTTGCTTCACTGCATTCCATCCGGAATGCTAGAGTGCGCTTGCAAATGCGAGGGAGGTTTTATTATATAATAACGCATGGTTGCATTGATCTTCAATCCCTTGCATTCTGGCCGATTAACTTGTTTCGCTGGGTTTTAGATCATCGAGATGGAATGTCAGGGCTGCGTATGCAAATGCAAGGAAGATTTAAGTGTGCCTACTACCACGAAGTGTCCGGATTATTTCGCGGACCCGAGGGCGTTGCACTCTGCCCTCGTTGTTTATTTCCCTGCATTCTTAGATGGAATGTTAGAGGGCGTATGCAAACGCGAGGGAGATCTAAAGTATGGACTATTGCATAGTAATTCCTCGCTAATAGTAGTATATCTACATATTTTCATCCCTTGTATCTGGTAGGTTTAACTTGGAATTCCAACATTAAGCTTACCTTTTTTTTTTCTTTCTTCATTTCCGTTTCTTAGCCTACCCTACCGTGCCTCCTAACATGTTAAAACCATGTTATTTTCACCATGCAACCCCAACTTCTCCTCCATAGGTGTCTATCTAATATTGAATCTTATATGTATTTATTACCTTATTGCTTTTTTAATCTTATACAATTCTTAAAATTGCGCCACAGTGCGTAAGTAAGAGCAAGGGAGTTAATTATGGAAGACTAAAGCTAAGACTTTTTTATTTTTTTTTTATTTGCAAAGCCACTGCTGCTATCCTTCCTTTTATAACTTTTTTTCCGCATCTTCCTTTTCTGTTTTCTTTTCTCTTATCTTCTAAGTCTAATCTCATCTAATATCTGCCCAAAATGGCTTCCCAAGCAATAGGCCTGTATATGGGGTATGTCTTTGAAAGTCACAAGTTTGAGGTTAGCTACTAATTAACCTTTTTAGAGCATGGGTCATTTCGTCAAATTCGACAATCTTATTTAATAAATGGTTAATCGATACGGCTGGCTTTAGTAAGTCAGCAGATCTATTGACGACTTGAGGCATTGCGAGCTAACAAACCCCGTAGAATATCGTATGTCTTCCGGCCTGCAATTAAATCGCTCTGGACAAGTATGCTAATGAGACCCCGAAAGCTATTTTATTGGTGTCAATACATCTTATTTTCGCCTCGATTGTCACACAGATTATGGCTCGCATGACAACGAAGCTCGATAGCCGCCATGATCTCCCTAAAACATGGACCTTCTTCCTGACAACAATTCTACCAATTGGCATTGTTTCATCGGGCTCCTTAGTTTGTTCCAACTTGGTCTATCTCCACCTCTCGGTTGCTCTTATTCAGATGCTCAAGGCGGCCTCCCCGTTCACTGTGCTCCTTGTCCAATGGATGTTTGGCCTCGCCAACCCAACACGGACCCAAATTATAAACATCCTCATAATCGTCTTTGGTGTTGCAATCGCCAGCGCTGGCACGTTAGAATTTTCCTTTATAGGATTCTTCTTTCAACTTGGTGGACTTGGATTCGAGGCTGTGAGAGTGGTCTTGATTGAGGTCCTGCTTAGCCGCCAAGGACTGAAAATGGATGCTATGACGGGTCTTTACTACTCTGCGCCCGTTGTTGCTGTATTGAACCTTTTGTCAGCGGCCATAATTGAGCTGCCCCATTTTAACATGGCTGACTTACATCGAGTTGGATTCTTGGTGTTGTTGCTGAATGCTGCTGTTGCTTTTACTCTGAGCTTTACGAGTATGGTCTTGGTAAGTCTGATTACAAAGGAGGATATGAGTATCAGAGCTAATCTTATACAGATTGGCAAAACATCAAGCCTCGTGATGTCTCTATCAGGGATCTTTAAGAGCCTTCTCTTGATTGGCTGTTCTGTTATTATTTGGCACACAATACTTACGCCAGTTCAGTTATTAGGTTATACTATTACTCTACTTGCACTTATTTACTATTCATTGGGCTGGGAGAAACTTTTGGCAGGATACCACGCTGTTAGTAATTGGGCTTTTCAAGATTGGTCGTTATCTCTTAAGGGCAAATTAGGTACTGGGGCAGGTATCTCACCACAGGCTGAAATGGTCTTATGGATTGGCTATGCAGTATTTTGTATTTGTGTGGTTACTTTTGCTTTATATATAGGTCATTAAACAGCTACTTATTATATATAGAGAATTACAATTTGGCAACTGATATTAGATATGTCCTATTGCTTATTTAACCTTGCTTTAACCCGAGTTGGCTTGACTTGCAACTATCATATTGCACTATCTATAATATTCTCTAAAACACTTGTATAGTAACTGCACAGCTGCAAAAGAACCAAGATAGAGCACTATGATTTGAATTGAATGACCAGTTTTCCCGATGTCTAGTAAGGTTAGTCAACTGAGAATTATGACATCGACATGGGTGACATACCTTGGAGAACCGATTAACCAGATTGTCCAGTTCATCGAAGTTCAATGACTCCACAATGGGCTTCACCACGCCTCTCCTTACGAACTCGAGAGCTTCCAGTGTTTCAGTCCGTGTTCCCACCAACGTTCCCAAAAGGTTAATGCCACGGTCAATGAGAGTCAGAGGATGCAGACTCATCGCTTGATCTGGTGGAGGAATACCAACGCAGACCAGAGTACCAAACACTGCAACTAGATCAAGAGCGTTTTGATAAGCTCGACCAGATCCTGCGGTAACAATAACGGCCTTGGCTCCAGCTTCGTTGGGAGTAAGCTTCCTCAATCCCGCTGGTGTAGCAGGCGATGCTCCGTCAAAGTATGCATCAGCTCCCATCTTGATACAGGAATCTTTTGCGGGCCCGATATCAACAGCAGCAACACGGAATCCCATGGCCTTCGCATACTGAATCCCCAAACCCCCAACACCACCGCCAGCTCCGACTATAGCAACCCATTCTCCCGGTGTCGCTCCACAAGCCTTGAGGGCTTTATATGCAGTAACGCCGCCACACAATGTCGGTGCAACCAGTTCATCTGGGAGCTCATCCGACTCCGGAATTGTGAGCACATAACGACTTGGTACAATGCAGTGTTCGGCGAATGTTCCATCCCATTTTCGTCCAGAATTCTGCTGCTCTAGACAACGGACTTCGCCGCCAGGCTCACGACAACAATTGCATCGACCGCAGACGTCTCTGACCCAAGCGATGCCAACTCTATCCCCAATCTTGACAGAACCGGGATCTACACCAGAGCCAACTTGAACCACGCGTCCCACGCCCTCATGGCCAAGAACCTCACGGCATGGACCGAGGTAGCCACCTGCAAGGGCCATATCAGTGCCGCAGACACCAGTTGCAGATAGTTTGACGAGCACTTCCCAAGGCTGAAGCTTGGGGATGGGAAGAGAGTTGATCTTGAACTGAAAATCATTATCTGAGCGCTTTATAACATGTCAGCGACTGGGAAAACAAAGATCATTCGGCTTGCGATTCGGCTTACAACCACGGTAGCTACCCGATGGCAGGGCTCGTCAGCTGCGGCATCTACCATGAGTTCGGTGCTATTAGGTCAGAGAAAATTTGGTTATGTCGCGACTGAATGTGGTTGAGGGAAATTGTCACTGGCTTAGGTTAGATATAGTTTCAAGTGGAAGGTATACAAATAATAACTGTGAGATATGTTGAGTGCAAATCGCGGATGCCGCGAACAAATGCCGAAGTGCCTCTCTCTAGAAACCGAATGGCTATGCTTTTGCGGGGTTTTACCATCTGGATGTAGACTAGATCGTGGGGATGAGGCGGGATGCCGATCTCACTTGCGGGGGTGGCAGATTTCCCGACTCCACGTGTTCGTCATCTACGGAGCATGATTTTTTCTTGCAAGGAAGACGGAATAGGTCATCCTGTCTATTCAGTCTCATCTCTCTGCTATTGATTGAGGATCTCGTGACTTATGACTCTCCTGGCATTGCATTCGCTAGATTGCATCCCTCGCTTGCTCCAATTCGGACTGCCGCCTAACTTCGCTGCCCAATTTCATGGCCTCGGTTAATGCCAGGACGGATGAGCAACCGCAACATTGCTGTCCTATTTGCTTTGCTGAGGTTACAAAGTCCGGTGAGTCACTTGAGACATAGACCCTTGGCTGGATGCAAAGCTTACTAAATGTTGCATCAAGACCACCTTAATCGACATTACCTATCGCGTGAGTTTATTACCACCTCCTTGAAGGGTATGTATACTGAGGCAACAAGGATCCAGAAACAGATGAAAGGCCTTATCAATGCCAATACTGCATGCGTGGTTTCAACCGTCGGTCATTCTGGACTTAATTATTCTTTTTTGGTTTTCAATAGCTGAGTAATAGTCATCAGAGACGCACTGCTTCGACATTTGAGAACATGTGACAGACGTCTCCGAGCAGGGTTACCGCCTCCAATACTGGACCACAAGAAGTGAGGGAGACGACAGAACGCTTGTGAAAGATGTGCAAAGCTGAAAAGGAAATGCAGCGGATCGCAACCTTGCAAAGCCTGCGCCGACCAGAACCAAGATTGCAATTACGGTCAAACGCCACCGAAGAAGAATTGTTTTACTAGCCCGCCGGAGCTCAGAAAAGACCCGATCCTGTACTAACACGCGGATTTATCATCACAGGACCTCAAGGTTCAGAATCCAACATTTTTATCACAGCATGACTGGACTCCAGACTCAAGTCACTCGACGCTAGTCACCTCATTCTATCCTCACCAACTTCTACGACCTTCCCCAGTCTCTGAATCCAATTTAGGCACTAAGTTTATGCCGCAACCTGACTTTTATCTACCGCAACCAGAGTGGTCTGCCTCGTGTCATCCCCCATCGTTGTCGCTGGTGACACCAAAGCCGAGTCTTCCTCGCATGAGCCTCTGCTTTCTCGCCAGACTTACCTACTCTCATGGTTTGGTAAATTCGTTTAACTGCGACAATAATGTGATTCAGGGATTGATTCCTTCTGGTCTCCTACAAGATGGTAGCCGGCCTTCCTTTGAACCTGTTTCCATTTCTAGTACCCTATTCGCATCACCTGGGGTACCGATGAGCCAACGGACACTGACCTAACAAAGGCTGACAGGACGACACTTCTTGGCAAGCAAATGTGAAGAGATTATCAGAGATATCCGGGAAACAACATCTCAAGCGGCTGATATGAGCTTGTCTGCATCCCAACAACTGTCTTGTGCACGATTCTTTTCCCCAAGAAATGTGGAGTTATTCTTGACGACGTTCTTTCAAATCTGGCCTCCAAACTGGCTTGTCTTCCATAGACCAAACTTTTAACTCAACTCTCAAGCCCCCTACGTTGATAGCGGCTCTTTCATTGATCGGTGCCACCTTGAGTCCCGAAAGGAAGCAGCGTGATCAAGCCATGGTCTGGTAGGAGACAGTCGAGAACTGGATCTTCCAGGGCCCAGACTTCAACGAAGACATAGTTCCTCAAACAGACGACGATAACCAGGCTTACCATGTTCTCCAGCGACTTGAAATAGCACAAGCTGCTTATGCCATCGTTATGCTGATGAATTGGGAGGGTAATACAAAAACGAGGCTCAGAGCACGAAGGACCCGATTTCCAGACATCGTCTACGTTGCCCGCAGCCTTTATGCCTTCGCGATGCCTGGAACAAGTGAGGAAGAACCCCTTGCTCTGTGCAGCCTCTATGATCATTAGAGAGAATTTGCATTACGAGAGGAGTTGATCCGCACTCTTCTGTATACATTCCTTCTCGATTCTGCATTCGTCATGTTCTACAACATGAGTCCCCGGATGGTAATTAACGAGTTAGAATTTGGTCTCGCAACTACAGATGAACACTTCGGTGCCTCAGATGCCGAAGCATGGTTTATGTCCACTCAAGCTGCAGAACACAGGGCAGTGGCATGCAGCCAGGTCACGTTATCCCAATCTTTAAGCATGATTATGACTGAGGATTGCGGTGCTACCCAGTGGGGAATCTTTGAGCAAATGAGTCCATTAAAATCTGTTTGCTATCGCTAGTGGTAAGTTGTATGGGAAGACAAAACAGCATGTTCTTATTAATTCATTTTTGCCTTCCATGATCTTATCTATCACCACCAGAATGGACCAGACCAAGGATCCAGATCTTTATCAATCACACAAGGGTTGAGGAAATGGTTTCGAATTTGGTCCAACTGTAACTTCTTCCCAACCGCCGAGAATTATCTCTCTTCTGTAGGAAACAAGATTGGGTTCTTTCTGCATGCAGATGAGTATTGGTGTCTCACTAATCTGTTCTGCCGGCAATTGGAAACTGGTATCAACCCCCACCAAGCATTTAGTGATACTCAATAAAAGCTCTCTCAAGAAATATCTGATATGGGTAAAATACACAGCTTGATCCTTCGCTACCAAGATGTAGATCTCGGCGGAATAGTTCTGTTATAAAGCATCACTTATTTTTCTTCTCTAATCTCTTTCTTTCGTCGGTGTTATGAAGCCAATCCAACCAAGGCATTCCTCCAAAGTGAACATCGAAACGCTCATGATGACGATCATGACGATAGGCTGCGCCCCCAAAGAAGTCGAAGCCACTATGAACGGTTGCCGTCTCGATGAGTTGCCAAGCCACAAACGCCCACATGGTCAAGACGTGAGTTCTGAGCAATATGGGCGGGAGGACAATGGGAATTGTGTTGGCTACAATATGCTCGATGGGATGTGCATATTGTGAGGCGAAGGCGACTGGTGCGGTGAACTTGTGATGGATTTTATGGATGCGACGGTAGAGGTATGGTATGTGAAACAGTCGATGGGAATAGTAGAAGAGAATTTCTCGAGCAACTAAGCAGATGGCGAAGTCGCTCACGAAGCTCTTCGCAGATGGCAGAGATGCTGTGATCTGGAATGTTGATGGCATATTTCGCTGCGTCGCCACAAACGCTAGCGATAGTTGCAGTCCAATGACTATGAGCTGATTCCTCAAGGATATCACGATAGAGTCCAAAATCTCGGACCCTTTGGGCTGTTTTGGTGGAGGCTGTATCTTGTGTTTCGACGCAAAGCTTGGGGCAACATGATCAAGGAGAAGAAAAAGAGCTGAAGGAATCCACCAGAAGAGGATCTGGATGAGGCCGCTGCCTACGAACTCGATCGTAAATGGATCATAGGTAGCGACTATATTAGCCCAGAGTTGAGACATTTTGACTTCGGCTTTGGTGGTCGATTGATGATTGAGCTGAAGGATCATGAGATCGAAAGAGGTAGATATACTTTTCTCAACGACTAACTCAATCGAGGAGGAGCAAATCAGAGGCGCTTTGATACCCCGCAATGTTTGAAGTCTAGTACTCATAAGGAAGTCGTGTCAAGAGCCTCTGTCTTCACTTTGCCTTTTTAAGTCTAACCTCTACAGTTTCACGCGGAGCCTCGGTTGGCTTGAGTGGCGTCATGGTCCATGTGGTGATCCACATGAATTATCTTGACCTTCTCCGAGGCTCTGTTTGGCAGCCAGAGAACTATTAGCAATAAAGTGAGGTTTCATTGGTTGAACCTCTGTAATCTCAAATTGGCAGGCGACTATATGAGAGGCATGACATGCTGCTCGGGGCCCGCGGGTCTTATATCTTAACACTCCGACGGAGTCACAAGTGCATTACCCTCGAACATCAGAGAGTCTTATGTTCCAGAGGACCAGCTAGTCCTTTGCAATGTTTCGCAAGAACGCCTACAATCTCCAAACAACTCTATACCACCACATTTACAATACCCACTCAGCCTTCGACCTCCCTCTACGTCCAGTCGGAACTTTCCAGCCAATACTTGACTTGTCAAACTTGAACGCGGGTGCCAGCATTTTGAAGTCCCCATCCAGCCCGTATTCCTTGCCACTCATGTCCCAAAAGTACCCAGGATGCTTAAACATTTCCGGGCGAATTTTCTGTAAGGATTGATGCGTCTTCCCAACGAGCGCACTCATATCATCGTAATGGCGAGGGTTGAACTGCAAGTCCCGGCTTCTTAAGGTCTTCTGTTGGTCCTCAGAGTACAAGCCGAGACGATAATACCAGATGTTATACTGCGTGAGGCTGATATCGATGTCGAAGGTTACATCTTCTTTGGTGCGGGCTAACAATGCTTGGACAGCAGCCGCGGCTCCAACCAATCCGGTCTGATAGTCCGAGTTGGCTGAGGCAATGTCAGAAACGAAATCTTGAGATTTAATAACACGGTGAACTTACGGAACAGTGGAACAACAGCCTCGTCGAGACCAAGAAACTTGCCCTGTAAGTATGACAGCCCAACCAAACAGTCACTAATCTGCTGCCATCCCGAGCGGTACGAGAGCGGCCCCTTGAAACCATAACAATTCTCCCTCATATAGATCAGACTTGGGCTCAACTCACGCAAAGACTTGGAGTCAAAGCCTAGTTTCGCCAAGGCACCAGGACGGTATCCATCAACAAGAACATCAGCCTCTTTGAGAAGCTCAGAAAGCGTTTGTCGTCCCTCGATTGTCTTAAGATCAATGTCAACGTCTCTCTTGCCAGTCTGAAGATCCGGCATCGTTGCTGCATACTCGGGTAACCTGCTGCAGGAGACACGGATGACATCGGCCCCAAGAACACTGAGGATCTTGGATACTGCTGGAGCTGCGATGACACGAGATAAGTCCAAGACTCTGATGCCGGCGAGTGGGCTATAGCTCTCACTGTCTCTGGCTTCGGGCCAAGGCTTCTTCGGTGCTGGCACGCGAGTCGATGTCCATAAGGGTTCCTCCGACATGACCTTGCCATGCTCGCTTGCGAAGAATTCCTCAGGCGTATAACAAACTACACCAGCTTGCTTGTACTTCTCATTGGCGACCTTCTCAATATCCTTAGAGTCCCATTGTGCAACTTTTTTCGCGTAGGTCTCGAAGGCTTCTTCAGTGCTGACATCACTATCCTCAACACCCAACATCTCCATCGTGGGCAAAGCGTTCATAGATCCATGCAGATGATACCATCTTCCGTCTTTGGTTCGATAAACATTTGTCGCATATCGCCTGATTGGCTTGCTCATCTGATGGATGTCCATCTTGGCAAGCTCTGCTAGCATTTTGTTGTTCTGCATAAAGTGCTTGCCACCAATGGTGGGTAGTAGCACTGATTCAAGGAACAGGGTTGCAAGGTCCGTGTTGATTTCAACATTCTGGTAGTTGATGCTATAACGCTCTGCTGCGACAACATTTGCAGCTGTGGCTACGAGAGCGTTTAAGGCAGCGCTCGACTCCGTGATCTTGAGAGGCGTGAGGACGAAAGGTTGGTCGTCTTCTCCAACGAACTTGACTCTCTCGGCGGCTTTGACGAAAGAGTCTGGAAGTTGTAATCTGGGATCCTGAAGGAGAACTTCATTTAGGATTCGAGTAGCTTCGGTGAAAATGGAGTAATTCGACATGGTGTTGACGAATGAGGGGCGATTCTTGGGGAGGGATGTTGCACAAGGTTTGGAACAAACTCAAGGTTGCTGTATGTAAACGGAACAGATGTTCTCAATGCTACATGTACCGTTACAACCGGGGATTTAAGTAATGCTCTCGGCTAAGTGAAACCGACTATTGCTTCCACTGTCCTTCAAGTCAATGATGTCTTTGGTCTCTCCGGAGTTCTGGGGCTTGATCCGACCCTCGGAGTCTTGCGCCGGAGTTCTGACAGCGGGCTTCGGGACACGGCTAACTGTGACACAGGGACAATGATGTCACCAAACATTAATCGAACAAGTGACTGACATACTCAAGTACGGAGTACTGACTGTCGGTTGTCTCGGATATGAGACTTGTGAATCGCAATATCCGAAATTGCGGGGTGATATAAAGATGACTTATACTCAACGCCTCGCAACCCCTCAACCTTAGAGGAGGGCTTGGTGGTTATGCAATCTAACACACTACACCGTAATTCCTTGCAAGCAGTTCAGAGACACAAAATCATCATGTCCTCTAACAACGAATGGCGCGCGGGAGAATTCGGCGTCAGGCCTGTACGAGTGGCTAACTGTTCCGGTTACCATGGTACGAGAAGTCTTCCATAATCGAGATATGACTAACTGTTAATTTTGTAGGAGATCCAGCCATTGAGATGTATAAGCAGGCTACGTTGGGCGATGTTGACTTTATCACTGGTGACTACCTCGCTGGTAAGCCTTGGGCTCTTGAAACTTAGATGGGCTGCGTTGCTTACAAGAATCAGAGGTCAACATGGCCAATAATGCGGAGGCATATGCGAGAGGACAACATCCAGGCTACGAGGCTACTGCATTGAAAGGCCTTGAACTTTCGATCGATACCATCGCAGAGAAGCGGATCAAAGTTGCCATCAATGGTGGAGCACTCAATCCTGAAGGTCTCGCTGTGAAAGTAGCAGCTTTGGTAAGACGTTCCAATGGCATTTTTAATTGATGTCTTAGGCTAAACGTTTCCCAGGTTGGCGAAAAAGGTTACAGTCTCAAGGTAGCCTATGTTTCCGGTGATAACGTGCTTCCCAAGCTCGGCAAACACATGCCGCAAGACAGAGAAAACGCGTTGGCTCATCTTGATTCTTTAAATGATCATGTTACTCTCACTCCTGAGACCTACATATTCGCCAAAGGCGGCGATGAACCTCAGGAAATAGTGTCTGCTAATGCCTATCTCGGTGCCCACGCCATATATGAAGCATTTCAACACGGTGCCGACATCATCATATGCGGCCGAGCTTCTGATGCCAGCCCCGTCATCGCCTGCGCATGGTACTGGTGGTCTTGGAGCAGCACCAACTACGATGAACTGGCTGGTGCCTTAGTCGCAGGACACTTGATTGAGTGCTCAGCCTATGTCACCGGCGGTAACTTTGCAGGCTTCGGCGCTTTTGATCTTGAGAACTTTGTTGACCCTGGTTTCCCGATTGCTGAGATTGCGCAAGATGGCTCTTGTGTCATCACGAAGCATGAGGGTACCGGCGGTATGGTCACTGTTGATACGTGCAAGTCTCAGCTCGTTTATGAGTTGCAAGGCAATGTGTACATTAACAGTGATGTGAAAGCCTACTTGGAAGATATTGAGATGGACCAAGTTGGTGAAGACAGGTATGCAAGGCCCAAGTCGTACCAGCGTCGCTAACTTAAACAAAGAGTTCGTGTTCACGGACTTCGCGGTGCGCCACCACCAGATACCACTAAGCTCGCACTCTTTTACAAAGGGGGCTACGAAATGCAGGCCTTGTTCAACGCAACGGGCCACAACTTTGAGCAAAAGTTTGCCCTTCTTGAAAAGCAAGTTCGCTTTCATCTTGGTGAAGGGAAGCTCAATCATCTCGACTTTCTCGAGTTTCAGAGGATTGGCGTTCCAGCTGTGAACCCTGCCAACCAAAACAGCGGTACCGTGTATCTCCGCATTTTCGCTCAGTCAACGAAGGCAGAAGCTCTTCAGGCGATTATGATGGCCATTGGAAACATCTCATTGAAGCATTACTCAGGTTGGTCTATCCGGCGAATGGAAATAATGCCATGGTCACTAACTTGTATGTAGGGTTCCACAGCTCTTTGGACTTCCGCTCTGTTATGCCTCGTCCATATCTGGCATATTATCCAGCTCTTTGGCAGCAAGCCAAACTTGAGGAGAAGTTCCATTTTGTGAATGCAACTGGCACAACGAAATCTTTCAAGACTACACCTCCTCCTCGGTTTGAGATTATGGAAAAAAGGGCATCTTATGACACCAAATCACCAACGCCTCTTGACGGTGGAGTTCTTCAAGTGCGATTGGGTAGTATCGCCCTTGGCCGTTCTGGAGACAAGGGCGCCAATTTGAACTTTGGGCTGTTTGTTGACACGCAGGCCAAGTGGGACTGGCTGCGCTCATTCATGTCTCGAGCCAAGGTACAAGAGCTTTTGGGAGAAGACTGGCGTCCAGAGTTTTCCATTGAGCGTGTTGAGTTTCCCAGGATCTTTGCTGTGCATTTTGTTGTATATGGTATTCTTGGTCGTGGAGTCAGTAGCTCAAAGCGATTAGATGGGTTTGGAAAGGGTTTTATTGATTACTTTAGGGATAAGGTTGTTGAAGCGCCCGTCTCTATCTTGCAACGCAGCCATATCTAGACTCTAGAGCAATCTATCAATCTACACATTGTCTGAATTCCGACTCACCAAGGTAGTGCGCCGTGTCCATTCCAGATTTCTCTTACTCACAGACTCTTCTTGGTCACATTTTATGAAGATTTCCTCATTTTCCTCACCTCCTCTCAGGTATCTCAAATCATCAGATCTTCTGTAATTGGGGGTCACATACAGGTATTCCTTAGTCTCGTTTGGTGGACCCGTCCGGAGTTTTGGTGCGCTATGACACAGAAGTCTCGGAGTTTTGCGCACTAACGAACAGGAGCCGAGGCACAGAACAAGCGCTACTATAATTAAAGTTTACAGTGGTCATGGGTCGTGGAATGGGTATTCCGTCCCCTCATGAACCGGAATTCTCGTCTGTTGACTTCTAAACTCCGAAAAATGAACAACCGCGGCGATCGTCGGCGTCGCCTTGCAAAGGTACCCATTACTCGCTATGGCACGGTAGAATACGATTATTGACTAATTCCGTGGTGCCAGGCATGCGACCATTGTCGGAAAGGCAAGGTCCGATGCGACGGAACCCGGCCAGTTTGTGGACGGTGTCGGGGTTGCGGAAATGAATGCCACTATGCAGATGTTGACAAGCCCGATCCACGTCAACGCCGATCTAGAGTTCCATCTCGAAACTCGACAGGTATTACAATTGTCGAGGAGACTTTTGACGGAGCTGGTGCTTCCTCAGCCTTGTTGTCAGACTCTGCAGTCGTCCAAACAGTCGCTCATCCTCAGTTACATCTTCAAGCCCATGATGAGCTTCACAGCTTCACAGAGTCAAGTCCCGCTCAGACTTTGGCAGCAACGGATACAAGCCCTCGGGACACGATAGTTGGTGGTCATGGAGATATGCGCTACTTTGGTAGGTTTGCATGATCACTCAAACTTTCATGAGCTTATTCAATATGTCGATAGGTCCGCCATCGGGCATATCCCTGGTGTCGACGGCCACTCCACGCAAATCAGGACAGCATACACCAGAATCGTGGTCCAAATGGACACACCCATCTATCGAGCCTTTGTTCACAAAGCGGGTCATGAAGCCTCTTCCATCTTGGACTGGGGCATTCTCCCTTGTCAGCGAATTCTTCACTCATGAGCACCAAGTCTTCCCTTGCTTCAACGCACCAGCATTCATGTGCCTACTAGGCCAGCAGTACTCAGGGACGGGTACTGAGAGTCCAGCGTGGTGGGTCTCGCTCAATTCTGTTCTTGCAATCGCACAGCGTCGTCGAGCGGAGGCAGCTCAATCAGCAGAGGCAGAGGATCTAGCCTGGGCCTATGCATCAAATGCACTTGCCGGGACATGGGATGTTCTCATGCGTAGTACACAATTGTCTTCTGTCCAAGCTCTGCTAGCCATTGCCTGGTTCTTTATCGGAACACCAAACCCGCAGCCCAGCTTCATGCTCGTTGGTTGCGCCGTGCGTCTTGCACACTCGATAGGCATACATGTCGAGAGCCAGGATCCGTCTGTAAGTTCAGCAGAAGCAAATATGAGAAAGAAGGTCTTTTGGATCGCGATTTGTCTGGACCGGGAACTGTGTCTCCGAACTGGAAGACCCCCTTGTCACGATCTCAACGCTGCCTACGTTGACCCACCAATGGGTTCCTTGGATGAAACGGAAATCATCAAGACTGTTGAGGGGCATGAACTAAACCTCTTCAAAGGTCAGATACAACTAGCCGCGATCCAAAGCGCGATTTACCAAGATCTTCATTCAAGCAAAGCCCCACCGAATGGCATTGCAGATTCAGTGACGGACTTACTGCAGAAGCTGGAGAACTGGCGTACTGAATTTGTACCGTCTCTCACTCATGATTCTGCTGGGAGGTGCGAGCACCACGGGTTGATGCGGTTGTACTTTTCCTACTACAATGCCGTTATCGTTGTGAGCCGCGCACATAGTCTAACTTATTGGGTGTCACCAAATCATCCGGAAATGTCAGCCCTACCTTCAAAGATGAGAGACTCCATAGAGAATTGTCTCAACGCGTCCCGGTGCATTATTGGATTAAGCAAGCTTATACCAGTCACATGGAAGAGCTTTCACTGGTAAGTTCCATCAGTTCACGGCTTTAATTAATGACTAATTGGCTAAAGGGACGTCATTCCAATACCTATGAGCGCTGTTGTTATTCTTTGCATCATGACACTTCGGAATCCTATGAACGAGAATGCGCGGAATGACATGGGTTTGGTTGGTGACGTCATGCAGATTTTCAGAACTCTAGACGAGGCATACGGCAATACTTACCTCACTCAGGTCCAAAAGGTCTGCCAAGAACTATACAGAAAGGCTCATTACGCTGTGCAATCTTCAGGTGCACAACTAGTTGAGTCTATCAATGTAGAACCTCCTGCTCTTCAAGCTTCCTCGAATGCCAACCAGCAGGAAAGTCATCAGCACCATACTGATAATATGTTTGGCTTCAATATGGATGTCTTTGAGCAGACAATGCCTTATCCAGTTCCGATGCTTTGGGACTTGGATACGTCACTATGGACTTCTATTGTATAGGTCTAGTTGAATACTATTTGCTATTAATGACAGCGCTGCTGTTGTAAATCAACGAATTTTGAGTGACAGGCATAAAAAGCAGTGCGGTTTTGTAGGCTAGAGATATTGAAACATGACGTGAAAGCAGACATTCTCGAGAGATACTAAATTGGACGGCGAACTAACCCCTAATCTGTTCAAAAATGAGCCAGCAGCTGGAGACTTGCCTCTTGAGACTCTTAAGCATTGCCCACTGGACGGGTCAGAATGTGTGGATTGGGTTACTCGTAGAAGTACCTAGTTACCAAGTAACCCCGTGGTCTGCGCTGGCAGTTCTGTTGGTTTTGGAGATCGTCACCGCGCGCGTCTTAACCAGCCAGAGAGAGGTGCTAGCGGTAAAAGACTCCTCCTTTCCGTCTGGGCAATTACAGACTAATCTACATACGAAATAGTACCTTATGCATAGGGCTTTGGACCACGGCAAATGAGTGCCTGCTTCTTGTAATGCGCTGGACCGGTTTTCTGTTTTAAAAGAATCGATCAGGTCATATTCTACTAACTTAAAGTATAATGATACGAGTGTCCGGCGCACCGTCACATGTTTACCGATGCCCAGCTCCCCGACAACCACGTTTCTCTGTCACCCAAGCCGAAGGCGTGCGGCGGGCACTTTCTCACCTAGCTTCATGATAGCTGGTGGGGGCCCAACAGGACTGATAGAGAAGAGGCTGATGTGGGTGTGACTCTTGGTATAATGCCACTTTATGTGCTCAAACTGGGTCGTATCGCGAAAGGCCTCATAGTTCCAGTAGAAGTTGCGCAGCCATTTATGCAGATATGGATAGCCTAACCTGATGTCACGGACGTTACACTTGAAATGTTAACGTAATGCTGTTTTGGGCCGTAATCACAACATTCAAGATGAAAGGAACTTACGTCAAAAGCATATGAGAGTAATATATCTAATGGCCACAGGTTAGTGTCATGGCAATACAGACTGGAGTCAGTTCGAGACTCACCAACGAATATCTACCTCCGTGATGTTGTTGCCAAAATAGTAAGGCCTATTTCGAGACTTGGAGATGGGCTTCTACTTTGTCCAAGGCCTCGAATAGGGTTACCCTAAGAAGTCGCTAGCCATTCGGTGCAATTATCTTCCGACCTTCCACTTGGAGCTGCTACAGAGATTATCTATTTCTACATTGAGCACCGCATCGGACCAACGGTATCTTCAGGTTGCCCCCCGGCATCCGCGAAATACCGGCGGCGCAATGCCTCTGCCTTGTATTACAAAGCGGCGTTAGATGGGGCGCAATCGAGAGTCGGCTGAAGGAAATTTCGGCCCGAGAGCGGGCTTTCGGTCATTTTATATGACCGTTCTCCTAGAAATGACGCAGCTCTGCGTTTGATGCTTCATTGACGCCTTCGAGCTTGAATTGGAGGAACCTTTAAATGTGAACAATGTTTCGTCACCATCTTTAGACAAATCATCTTTCGATGAGAACAGAACTATCACAACACTAAAAGACAGCCAATTTGACTTCTCAAACTCAGCCTTAACCAAATAATACGCCATGACCATCTCTACAAACACTTCCGCTCCTCTTATCGCTGTGGTTGGCTCCACTGGGCTCCAAGGAGGCAGCGTGATCAATAATTTGGCCGCGGCGGAACTTCCATATCGTATCCGAGGTTTGACAAGAGATGCAACGAAGCCCAAGGCGAAAGCTCTTGCCGATCAAGGAGTCGAGGTGGTCTCTTGCAACCTTAGTGCGGACAACAAAGATGGAATTCGGAAGGCCTTCGCCGGCGCGACATATGTATTCGTAAGATCCCTGTAGCGATATTGCCGTAAGTGAAACTGATAAGAAAATTCAGATCATGACCAATTTCTGGGAACATATGGATGAGCGCCGGGAGACGGCTGAAGGAAAAGCCATGGTTGAGGCAGCCAAGAACATCGGCGTTAAATTACTCCTGATCTCCTCAGAGACTAACGCGACCCAGGTTTCGGGAGGCAAACTTACCAAGGTTTATCACTTTGATTCCAAGGCATCCATCTCTGACCATGCACGGATGCTTGGAGTCCCATTCGTCGACATATACGCTGGTGGCTATATGAACAACTTTACTACTTTCTGCCGGCCGCGTCCCGTCGGAGATGGTACCTATGTCGTCGATGGCGTCTGGTCCGAAGATACCCTGATGCCGCTCCTTGATACCTACTACGATTTCGGTCTTTTTGTCCGACTAGCGATCGAGTCAGATGAGTTCAATCAGGGGGACGGCAAGGTGGTGTCGGCGCATGGGGAATGGCTCAATATTGTGCAACAGATCGACATTCTCAGTCAAGTGACGGGTAAGAAAATCTCATACAATAAAATCAGCGACGAGCAAAGCCGAGAAGGCATGACAAAGGCGGGATTACCAGCTCACGCTATCGACGACATGAGCGACATGTTCAAATTCCATGGGATCTGGGAATCTGTCTATACTCATAGCAATCGGGAGAACCTGGCGCGCCAGCCGCGCACATTCAAAGAGTATTGCGAAAATGAAGATTGGAGCCAGGTCTTTGTCTAATTTACAGATAAATAACAAGAAATGCCAGAGTCTCAATGTGGGATCAAGACTATCACTTTGTATTAGTAGCTGTTTGGAATTGATCTACTCTTCGCAAGTATATAGGCCAGTGCTGTACTTGGCTCGGCAGTGTGAATACATTCTTATTTACATAGTGAAATAGGAAATCCAATAGCTAATATTTACTATTATTTAGATATATTATTAGTAGTTATTATTATATAAAGTGCTAGTCTAAAGGTGAAAAAATATTAAAATATGTAAGAGAAATATTTCGCCAGCCCCACTTCCTGTCTTATCTGGTTTCTTGATAACCAGGCCTGTTAGTTATCGGTCAGGTGATAATAACGATTCGACTACGAACCGCCCCCTTTTCTTGAAATTACCTCATAAAATAGTCTTCTCTTCCTTAAGCACAATGCTATACCGTTAAACCTACCTAGCTTTCCTATTTAAGAACTATTATAATAATTAACCTATTTTTTTTAAATATTACTAATAACTTAACTTGAAATAAATAAAAATTATTATGTAATTAATTTTTATATAAATACTTTTAATTTATTTATTTAATTCTTTATTAATATCTTTTTATAAATAGGATTATCTATTTATATATCTAGTTAGCGGCCTTGGCTAATAAGTTCCTCTAATCGAGCTTTAATAAAATAATTAGTTAACAGGCTATTAACAGCAGAGTCACAATCACCTGTTAAACCGGGTATAGACCGTGATAACTAGAGAGTCATTAACTAAGAGAGCACACCTTGTTTTAGCCTGACGGTTTAGCATCACCCACCTAACTAAGTCTCCAAGTTTCCGGGAGGATTTTTCTCCATAATCCTTTGCCTCTGTTACGAGTCTGGAAACACACATTCATCTCCAAGTTTAACGCATTAACCGCAGCTAGGCCTCGGCCAATCACATTTCACCTTGCGACCACGACATTGAAAACAGGAGAGCGTGCTGCTTGCGCTGGTGTGAATTCCATTGTTTGTAATGCAATGAGGATTGCATTTCAGCAATTTATGTAGCGTTACCGGGTAGGCCTGTTAGAAAAACCAACAGAATTCGCCAGCCTAAGAGGTCCACCCACCGTAAGCGAGACGTGATGGTTGGCTGTAGCCTGGCAGAAGAAGCTACGCCAATCTAAATTTATCCAGTGGCGAATGAGGTCTATCATCCAAGCCCCATGTAGCTGACTCAATTTGCGTTTTTTTCTGAGTTTGGTTATGTCCAAGAACGGAAAAGAGGTAACGCCGGGGTGTAGATCGAAGGTTGGAGTTACCAATCATGAAATAAAATTAGTTCATGTACAGTAATGTCTAGAAGCTGTATTTACAATCTTATGTGGTATTTAATACAGGAAGTGCCTCTAACTATTTCAATCGCCAGTAATAGAACGGCGACTTTGATGTCGACATTCAACATGATGACATGACGAAGAGCTGCCATGACCATTCTCAGGTGTATATTCGGTTAACCCGGCCGGAAGTTGCGTGCCGCAATTAGTCTCGGCACAAAATCCCGGGTTTAGCATTGAGCTAGACCGTTGGCGGCGGAGCAGAAGCTACATCCTGTTACATAGCCAAGAGCTTTCTTTCCAAGGTACCGTGTAGCCACTTAAATCAGGGAATTTGCACAAAGGTACGTAAGCCTAGGTAATATCACATCCACTAGCCAGGGAATAAAACAAAAGATGGGTAGGAAACGGGAAGTATAGCTTGGAGGAGTGTGCAACCTTGACTAAATGACGTTTGTGTAATTGGGCTTGATAAATAGTTCTGACGAGACCATGACCATCAGCAAATGGCTCTGCCGTTTTATTTGCATGTCAAAAAAGTATCAACAGTGAAAATGGTTTCGCAACACGTCTACGACTTATGCCAAGCAAAAGAAACGGTGAGCTCCGTCTTGGCAAATGATCCAAGCCAGACCCCAGGAAATGCCATCAAGAAGCTATACGGCCATCACGAGCACGGACTGCATCACCAGATCTCAGCCAAAGAAGACACAGAGAAAAGCGAAGATGCCATCGAAGCAGCCCTCCAATGCGGTCGTTGGGGCCCGACGACCCCAAGTCCATTGTTTCTCCAAGCATTCGCCGACTCTCTACAATGTCTAAATGAAGACCCGATGGCAGGTGTCGTGTCGCCCCCGTTAATGGGTTCTCATGGAACTATGCCTCTCACAGTCATTGCTCCCCTTGCAGATGTCATGCGCCACTGCTCGAATCTCATCGTGCGGGCTGAGAAGGAAGTTTTTTTCATTACATGTTCCTGGGCACCATCAGTAGCGCAAGCTCTAGTTAAGAATTCTCTGATCGAACTCTCGAACCGAGCCGGAAAGACAGGGAGACGAGTGGTTGCTAAGATCATGTATGACAAACCAGGACCATGCAACGCTATAAACCCACATCAGTTTGTCAAACCAAAGTCGTACACCTCCAAGACGATCGACTTGCCTTCGCCCGAGGAAATTCCAAACGTCGACCTGGAGGTGGTCAGCCTGCATCGAATATTCTTGGGTACTCTGCACGCCAAGTTCTGCGTCGTGGATCGCAAGATCGCTGCTGTTATGAGTAACAACACGGAAGACAACGATAACCTGGAGATGATGGTCCATGTTGAAGGGCCTATAGTTGATAGCATATACGACACTGCTCTGATAACCTGGCAAAATGCTCTTCACCCAGAACTTCCTTCTCTCCAGACACCGGCAACTGAGGGCGGATTGCATACCTCTGCCGATAATTCCACAGCGACGAAAAACGAAGCCTCACATCTGCGAGACTTCACCACCATACAAGCTGATGATGAACAACCCCTACCGGAGCATTTCCCAGATCGCCCTCACTACGATGATGACATAGAGGGAGAGGTCAGGCGCATGCAGTCATGTTACGCCCTGAAAGAGGGCGAATCGCGTCTTCAAGCAGCAAATCGCCAGCTCAACCTTGCAGTCGAGCATCCAATTGCGCCTACTGGACCTGAGATTGACTCAGGAGACGAAATGACGCCATACATCTCGACAATTGGTGATGGAAAGCCAGTTCCGATGGCGCTTGTATCTCGACCGCCATACGGGGGTATCGACTCGAAAAGCGTCCATGTGCCCCAGAACGAAGCATGGCTGTCGTTGATCCGGAATGCCAAACACAACATCTTCATTCAGACACCAGATCTCAATGCTGCCCCATTGATTCCAGCCCTCAAAGAAGCACTGAAGAGAGGAGTAGAAGTTACATACTATGTGTGTTTTGGCTACAACGATCCGGGAGAAATGATCCCCGGGCAAGGCGGAACAAATGACCAAGTCGCCCAAAACCTCGTCTCATCCCTCACTAAAGATAGCCCTGAGCGCAAACTCTTGCACATATACAACTACGTCGGAAAGGACCAAGACCACCCCATCCATCACTCCTTCAAAGCTCGCTCCTGTCATATAAAGCTTCTGATCGTCGATGGCAGTGTCGGAATACAAGGAAGTGGTAATCAAGATACTCAATCTTGGTTTCACAGTCAGGAGATCAATCTCATGGTTGATAGTGTGGAGATATGTCATAAATGGAGACAGTGTATTGATAGGAACCAGAACACGAAGAGATTTGGCGAGGTTGCTGAAGATGGCATTTGGAGGGATGCTGAGGGGAAGCCTGGGAAAGGGTACATGGGAAATCCAGGGACGGTTATGGGATTGCTTAAAGGTGTTTATAGCATGATGATGAAGATGAAAGGTGCAGGGGGCTTTTAGTAAATGCTTCATAGGATTACAATATTTATACAATGTGTGATTCTATGCTGGGCATCGATTTGGAAGGGTTCTGAAGATGCTGAGTGAGGATGGGTTTGTTTGTCTTTTATGTCAAAGAAGAATACAAGGCATGTAAACAGTCTTGATGTGCCGTCACGCAGACATGTCAATCTATAACCCAGAAATGTATATTAAACTACCATGAATGCTTGATAGACCTGATTGAAGAACCCGTATTTGTTTATCCGTAGCGGCCAAAAAGCTGACATAAGGACTAATGTAAGCTCTTGCCCCTGTTCACAACAACCAATCACTGAATCTTGTGCCTTGTATCGATTAGCGATGATCGTTAACCCCGCAGCTTACCAGAGACGTCATGTCTTCTTTGCATCTATTTCCCTCCACTTGAATCTTACTCCTGTAACTAAATCGAAAATGTCATCCGCAGTGGACATTCAATCACTCCCTTCAGAAGTTCTTAGGAACATTCTTTTCTGTGTGCGCAACGAGAAAAATGGCCAAGGCTCAATTAAAGAGTGTCGCTTAGTTTCACATTGCTTCAACAATGCTGCATCACCATTGCTCCTCACCGAAGTTTCTGTTTACCTTACCTCGAAATCCTTCACTCGTTTAGAAGATATTTGCTATCACCCCATTTTCAGCAAGTCAGTGCAAAATGTCAGCATAGTCATATCTTACTACGAAACCGAATTAGCCTGCAACAGGCCACTATTCATGCTCGAGGCCAAGGCCAGACTGCTTCGACATGTAGAGACCATGGAACGGTCGAGATCATACCGGAATAAGTATCCTCACACGCAAGCGCAATCCCGGTGGCTGTCAAATATGGCTTGGAGAACAGAACCTGAATTCGAACAACTTTTCGGTGACCAAGTTGACGAAGAATCACCAACACCTACCCAGAGGCTCTTTCTCAAGCTTTATGATCTGTACAAAGAATTGTACAATGACCAACAGCAGCTTCGAGAAGGCCAAAACCACATCGCTCGGTTATGCGCCGCTTTGAGTTCCTTGTCCAACCTGGTATCCTTGGAGCTGAACGATATTAGAAATTTGGGAGGCATGGAACACTTGGACGCTGCTGACTTTGCTCATACCGGATATGATCATACAATACTGCAGCACTTTAGCCCTATCTTGCGCAAGTCAAGATGGTGTGGCTCTTTCAAGACGATTCACACTGCAACTCCACCCGTCGAGATGCTCGGAACGTTGTGCTCTGAGCTCGCAGACAAAGGCCTGAGACCTAGGACAATTCGTCTCCGCTTGGTTCCTCCGCCCAACATGCAAGCTTGGCAACTATCACCATCGCAGCAGACAGGAGTAAAGAACCTGGTTGCACAGACCACGAAACTAGCACTATATGTGGATTTCGGGGCACGGAGCTTTGAACTAAAGGATAATCCGAGGCACGAGATGCTTGCACTCTGCTCTATCACTCAGTCATGTATGAGTGCACCTCATCTCGAGGATATGCATGTTGGGTTTATTGGTTATCCTCCGCTTGATATGAGACCAACTGTTTCTTTGGATGATATCCTGCCAGTCAACTTTTCATGGCCACGGCTTCGGTCTCTGAGCCTACATAATCAACCTTTCACAGTAATGGAGCTGAAGTCCTTGGTTACTCGACACTCCGAGACCCTGCGCGACTTGCACTTGGAAGCTTGTTGGTTGCTTGAAGGCAGCTGGGTTGATATTGAGGAAGTTATTCGAGGGCAACAGGCTCTAGAGAAAAGTAGTATAAAATACCCAAGTGGTGGAAATCAGGGTTAGTTGAAGGATAGAATCCTAGGCATTGGCTTCAATATGTAACTGGATTAGTATCTACTTTAACAAGGCCACTATTGTAATCAGTGAAAAACCCGCTGTGGGCAGCAATGTCTTATGTTTAATGTTTAGGACTTAGAGATTAAGCTGAGCATTGCCAGCGTCTTTAGCAGGCCCCATAATAAGAATTGAAAGAATAGTTATAGTACTTTCTAAGCTAAATAAACCAAGCTAAATAGAGTAAAAGCCCTTCTTATTCCAGAATGCAATATATCGCTTAATTATATCCGGGCTCAGTGTATCATAATGAATACCGCTACCTGCAAGAGCCTTGATAGCGTTTCTAGAGTCGTAGATCGGAGAGTGCTGGCTCACCTCAAGTCTTGTAAAGTTGCCCAAGACCTTTTCTTCTAGCAGCGGCATGACAGGTGCAAGAGGATCATCGGGAAGTATCTTTTCCGACAATTGTGCAATCCAGTCAGGATACTTTATGAGCTTCACGCTGTAGCCAGCTTGGCAAATAAGAGAGCATGTCTTGTTCACAGACACTGACTCTTCAACCTGTGGCGCCACAAGGCAATATGACTTCCCGATGTTCTTTGTTGAGCGTGAGATGTGTAACATAGCCTTGACAACATAGTCAACTGTAACATACGCTGGATCAAGATCGAGCTTGAACCATGATCCAAGTTTGATGCAGCTGGAAATGAGTCGTGAAACAAGGTCGTTGGGATTGCTCGCTCCCGTGACAGAATGGCCAATGATGAAGCCGGGCCGATAAATAATGATTGGAAAGCCACGATCTCTCATGCGTCGTACCATTCCCTCAGCCGTCCACTGGCTCTGAGAGTAGCCCACATCGTACCTCACGCCTTGAATATGGGGACCTAGAGGTTCGTCTTCCAAGACCCTCTTGGTTCCTAGAAAGTATCCTGTCTGACCCCATGTATCGATGCTAGACACGTAGTGAAATGTCGTGCGTCGCCCTCGCGTAGCAAGACGTAGCATGTTGCGAGTTCCGAGGATGTTGGTATCGTAGTGCTCATGATATGAGTCGCAGAAATTGATCTTGGCAGCGAGGTGAAAGATGGCGCTGGACCAATTGGAAAGCCAGTCAAACTTGGCCGATCCCAGACCGAGATCTCGACTCGTGATATCCCCTGGCAGTACCATGATCTTGGTAGTCAAAGCAAAGTCATCAGGCCACAGATCGTATTTTTGCATATTGGCCTGAAGGCGACGAGCAGCTTCAGCCTTTGTTTGGCCACGAACTAGGCAAGCAACCTGTTTGACATTGGGATGACGCAGAAGCTCGTCGAGTAGAAAGGCACCAACGAAGCCTGTCACACCAGTCAAGAATATTCTCCCTTCGTCTGGGTCTTCCCAGTTTGGCGTCTCCTCGATGTCATCCGCCGTGTCGACGTCCTTGATCCATTTATCCGCATCATTAGGTGCAGTGATGGACTCTGCATCGCTTTCGAGAAAATGAAGCAAGTTTTCAAAGCGCGAGTGGCAGTACAAATCATGCATGGAGATGAGGCGGCCCAGATGCTTCTTAATGCGAGCGATAAGAGCAGCGTTTTGGAGTGAGGTGGCGCCAAGGGCCATGAAGTCGTCATCGTCCGTGATAGGGGAGACGCCCAGAATATGCTCCCACATAGCTTTAAGCGTAGCCTTTGTTGATGAAACGGTATCATTCCCATTCGTGAGGATCGAACTGGGGATGGTTGGTCCCGCTTTAGGGAGGCTCTCCGAAAAGGCACGACGATCAATCTTGCCTCTGGAGTCCACAACAAGATTTTCAACGATTTCAAATCTATCAGGGACCATGTAATGCGGAAGTATGCTCCGGGCAAAGGATGATAGATCTTGCGACTTTGTAGCGGCTTTGTCGTAGGGCACGACAAACGCGATCAGAACCGCAACACCATCCGAATCTGCTGCTGGCCGATTGACGACAATGACAGATTGAACAAGTTCGCTTTCAAGGAGACTTCTTTCAATCTCTTCAAGTTCTACTCGAAAGCTTCCGTGCTTCAATTGGTTGTCTCTACGCCCAATGAAATCTAGGCCGCCGCCGTCATCCCTCCATTCGGCCACGTCGCCAGTCCGGTAATACCGAGCGTGAGAGTCGCCCTGGTCTTCCCGCATGTCCTCGTCTACCCCATTAGCTCCCGGGGCATCGAAATCATAGAAGATTGACTCATCGCCAGTCTGTTGACTCAAATAACCTTGTGTTTGTTGAGGCCCAGCGATGCAGATCTCGCCTCGCTGCTTGGTATCGCGAATGACCTGCTGAGACTGATCCATGAGGACAATCTTCATCTGGCCAACAGAATGCCCAATACCGATCCGGTCACGCAGTGTCTCCTTCACATCGACTTCTTGCATTGTCACAAGGGTTGTACACTCAGTCGGGCCATACGTGTTCCAAAGATGCTGTGGAGGGCTGTGCTCAAGAACAGCACGCATGGCCGTCTTATTGGCAACATCACCTGCAGTGAGCAGATGCCGAAGACAGTGAAAGGAGTCGGGTGATGACTTGGCGACGATATGGAAAAGAGCGGCAGGCATAATCATGATGGTAATCCTTTGACGTTCGAGATAGCTCTTCAGTGCGGTAGAATCAACTACTATCACCTTTGGAATAATGACGATAGTGGCACCGCTGAGAAGAGTAACCCAGACTTCGAAGAGGCTCAGATCAAAGCCAGGGTCGTTGAAAGCAGCCACCCGATCTTCGGGGTTCAATGGTGTCACTGGGGTACTAGTTGCCAGGTGCATTATGGCAGAGCTGCTGATCTGGACGCCCTTGGGCTTGCCAGTTGAACCAGAGGTGAACAGTATGTGCGTACGACGTGATTGACTCCATGAGGGATCAGAGTCCGCTGCATCAGTGGACAGTCCCGAGGCCGGTGCATCACTGAGATGAAGATGAGTGATACCCTCGGAAGAGAAGGTTGAATTCTCGTCAGCGACAACGTAATGAGCGTTGGCATCGCTCAGCATGCTTGCAATACGATGAAATGGTGCTGTAGGCGAGATTGGAACACAAGTTCCACCAGCAAAGAGAATGGCTAACTGCGCGATAACTTGACGATGATCAACATCGAACAAGATCCCCACAGCTTCGCCTTGCTTGACGCCGCGTTCCTGCAGGAAGCGTGCAATTATTCTGGCGGAGTTGACGAGTTCGCCATAAGAGATAGAGCGAGCGCCATCAATGACAGCAATGGCTTCTGGAGCTGTAGTGCTCCAGGAAGTAATCTTGTTCTCCATTGTTATGTTTTGATGAATGGTAATTGAATGTTAAAAGATGCAATACAAATACTAAGTTGATCTTTGTCCCTGGTAAATAACTCATAGATGTCGCGTCTTGAACTTCTTCTTATCCTCTGCGACCAGGCATAAAAAACACTGTTCTAGATACGTAGCGTGGTTCTGCGGGGTTAGAGCTTCTTGCCTTGGTTGTTGGTCGTTGGTTGTATAGAAACACAAACCTGCAGGAGAAGTGGCTAATGCAGCGCTAAAGCGGTTTGGCAACCTTCAGACCCCTTAGAACTCAGCGGTGAGTTTTAAAGTATAGACAAACACAAACCTGCAGAAGAATTAGTTAATGCAACGCTAAAAATGAGTTGGCGAGCTCTAAGTGCTCACAAGTGTGCAACATCGACGGCGGTTTGACGGAATACCCAATGACCGAGATCATGTTATACAGGCTAATTATGTCTTACAAGGAAAGGTGGCTCGTCATCTGTGATACCTCGAAACAACCATCACGGCCAGACCGACGGACTGTATAGTGTCAATGGAATATCCTGCGAGAGATCTTAGTGTTCCCACAAAGGGTCACACAGCGCCCACACCGATGGACTTGATAGTGTCATGGGATATCCTGTGAGAAATTTAGTGTAACCCTTACACAACGCCTGGACCAACGGACTTAATAGTTTCCGGAATATCCTACAGGAGATTCTATTGTTCTCATACAGAGCCACTTCCTATGAGCTATGTGTTGTCCATGCTATGGTACGATGTTGGTAGGACAATGCGTTCTTGTACCTCTAGTCGACTTGGCAAGCATTGTGTTTGCCATCTTTTGGCCGTGAGGGAGATTGGGAAGAGTTGCTTGCCAGCACTTCACCGCTAGATGTTGCAATAGAAATGTCTGTCATGTTTGAAAGGAACTCAATATGCATTGCTCTGCTCAAATCGCCTAACTCCGCTACCTTTAAAATTATTCTTGACTTGCATCTTCAATTCCTCTTTCAAACTGATAGAAGCAAGTCCATCATGTCGAAGCCAGATGCACTTCAACATAACCTACAACTAATCCTTAAGGATCGGCAAAGGAAAGGCTGGCAGCTTGAGCCACCAGCCCCAGGCAGTTTAACTGACATGGTTGATTTTGGCTCAAATGACACCTTGTCCTTGTCCTCTTCTGGACTCTTGGGAAAGGAATTTCTCAATGAACTTGGAAAGCACCCTAATTTTATCCTCGGTGGAAGGGCGTCCCGTTGGGGTGAAGGCTCAACTGATTACCTTTTCCAACTAGAACAGCACATTGCTCAATTCCATAAAGCGGACAGTGCTTTATTCTTCAACACTGGCTATGAAGCAAATGTTGCTATCTTTTCAACACTCCCCCAGCCGCATGATGTTGTGCTGTATGACAGTCTCGTCCATGCAAGTATCCGAGAAGGAATGTACAGGGGCCGTGCAACTGCTCTTCCTTTTGCCCACAACGATCTGTCAAACCTGCGGCAACGTTTGCAGGCCATCAAGCATCAGTATGAGAGGGTTAGAACGGGTCTCGCTCTTGTATTTGTTGCACTGGAGTCTTTCTATAGTATGGACGGCGATGTAGCGCCTCTTGAGGCAATTGTCAGTGAGGTGAAAGAGCAGCTTCCTATTGGAAATGTCGTCCTTGTGATTGATGAGGCACATTCGACAGGATTAGTGGGCCCTCAGGGGTCAGGCCTTGTCTCTTACTTAGGTCTGGAGAAAGACTTCTCTATTCGAGTTCATACCTTTGGTAAAGCACATGGGGCCTCTGGTGGTAAGCTCTAAGTCCAGTTGCAACTCTGATTGACTATCAAATACTTACTCAAAGTCATAGCTGTTGTTTTATCAAGCCGAGAATGCAAGCAAGTCCTGCTCAGTTGCGTCCGTGGACTCATTTTCTCCACGGCACCAACCTTCACCACGCTGGCAGCAGTCAAGGCTGGGTATAGCATTCTGGCAAGTATCGAAGGCGAAAGAGTATGTTGCAAGGTCGTTTACCTCACGCATATCTGCTAATCTGGATATCTTAGAGACGAGATCTCGTGCACTCCAACATCACTTTATTCTACAATGCCGTGAGCAAGCATGCAGCATGGCCAAGCTGCCAGCACCTCGGTATCATTACTATTCCAATGAAGCCTGCATCCGATACTCTCAAGTCACCCATCATCCCCATCATCGCTCCTCACGGCGGAGCAGCAGCTCTGGGGCAGTTTTTAAACAACGAAAAGTTTCGCGTTCTCGCTGTTCATTTTCCCGTTGTGCCCAAGGACAAGGAGCGGGTGAGGATCAATTTGCACGCAGATCATACATCTGACCAGATTCTTTCACTAGTCGACCTGCTCCTCAAATGGACTCAATCACGCCGAAAGGATGGCATTTCCATGTCTCATCTTTAAGTAATTTCGTTCCGTAGTATATTAGCTTTAGAAATCTGATAAGTCTTTTGAGTCTCTTTTCAGCTTTGAATTAACATGAAATTTAATTTTATTAATGTTTTATCCAGTGCAGGGTACGTAAATTTCATTGGTCACATGTCATATCACGTGGTAAAGCCTACCAGAAAATAATTTAACCTAACAAGACATAACCCATTTACAGCCATACGTTTCAGGGGCAACAATGCAGAAAACAACGAAGTCGATCCGGAACGGCAAGCCAAAGGTCAGAACGGGGTGCATTACTTGCAAGTATGTATCTTTAAGTAAGGGGCTCTTTGATGTTACGCCTGCTGACGAAAATACAAGGATTAGGAGGGTCAAATGCGACGAACTACGGCCAGCATGTCATCGGTAAATCATTATCTAACAATATCCGGGGCTCTTCCACTTGAGACTAACTCCCCAGATGCACTAGTACTGGGAGGAAATGTGACGGATATGTCTCAGCGCCATCACCTGTTGGCCTAACAGCACCGCCCAGGTTCGGTCGCCTGACTTCGAAAGAGGCTAGAGCACAAGAGTTCTTCTATCATGAGACCGTGCCGCAATTATCAGGATTCTTCGGCCGTCCATTCTGGGACACGGTACTGCAGTTCAGCCTAACAGAAGCCTCAATGCGGAATGCCAGCGTCGCATTGGCAACACTTCACGAGCAACATAGCACCAACATGTCACTGACAACCACTGAAAAAGACAGACTGAAATTCGCAATACAGTCATATAACCGGGCCATCAACATGATACTGAAGAACGCATCAGACCCAACATCGATACCTTTAGTTGCTGTCGCAAGCATTGTATTTACGTGCTTTGAATGCCTCTGGGGTGACTCCAAGGCTGCGGCTGCCCATGTCGCAAGCGGTATCGGGCTGTTGAAAATGCTCCGCGACAAGTCTGGCCAGCCTTCCGGCTCATGGGGCCAGCATTACCGAAACTTCGAGCTTGCCTTTGTGGAAAAGAATGTCGCACCCGTTTTATGCACGCTGAGTCTTTGCGTCGCGGAGTTCGGGTATCCCACCGAGATTTATCTCAATGCGTTAGATGTTAATGGATGTCCTGTCTTCGATCAACCTTTTCGAGAGCTGTCACAGGCCAGGGTTGGGATAATTGACATCATCACTGGTGCCATGAGGACTGGCCAGGACGGTTCCCCAAACTCTCAACTTGGTAAGGCTGCACAACTTAGAGCCGCGCTCGAGCTCTGGAAAATGCGCTTTGATGATTTGGTTCTGCGACAGGAACGTTCCTGGGACCATCAAAAACTCACCGCCGCCAACCTTGTCCGCGTAATGTGGCAAGCCACGGCAGTAGGCCTTTCAGTAGGCCCATCAGCCGATGAGACAGCGTGGGATGCGCATAGAGAGGCATATGAGGAAATCATCCGGCTTGTGGGGTCGCTGATTGTACGCTCCGAAGATACGCTGGGATTGCCGCGCTTTCATTTTGAGATGGGCCTTATATCTCCATTGCATCTTGTGGCCTGGAAGTGTCGATGGCCAGATCTTCGCCGAAAGGGCCTGGCATTGCTCCGCGCCAGCTCAAGAAGGGAATGTCTCTATGATTCGAAGCTCTACTACGCTGTATTCTCACGAATCATGGCGATTGAGGAAGGCCATCTAATTCGGAAAATCGGCCAGCAGTCTGTCGAGTACGATTTACCGCCTGAGCAGGCTCGCATCCATCACTTTGTCTGCGAAGCTCTTTCTTCGGCAGAGGATGATATCTACCGTTTACGGTTATTTTTAAGACCGAGCTGGCCTAACCCTGAGTGTCGTCTTCAAACCGAGCATATATGTCTCGACTCGGTTTTGGCCCAGGAAGATGGTGTTTCTTTGCCAGCCGCTCCGACAATGGAAAAGCCTCCAGTCGTGAATTTGTTCAGGACGGGACCTGTTCTAACTATTCCGGAAACCAATGGACTCGAGACGGCAGTCTAGTAGCCTGAAACTATCCCTGAAGATCAATTTATCTTCTGTCAGAATCCAGCACATCGTCAACCTAGGCACCACGACCGGACGAACGGTGATTGACTTGAAGAGCGCCTGTAACCTCATTTACTTCCCCACTTCTCCCGTGGACAGACACCTTGTGCGAATTCACAATGGATACATCTTCATTATGCCAGATTAGCACTGAAGTTCAAGTCTCCTTGTGAGTTCTGAACGTGAAGTCATGGCCCCACTGGAATTCTCAATTTCGGTGGCTCCGATTGGCTTGTTCGCACAATTCAAGCTCGTAAAAGTTGGCTCCACCCAAGCAGAAGCCACAATATCCTACGCATGGACCCAACCCGCAACGAGCTGCTATAGATAAAAGACGGAAGCCCTATTTCTAAGCCACCACATCAACTTGGTTTTCATCTCCTCCTATCATTTTTAAGACTATCAAATATACCGTGTCTCAGGCTCTCCTTTAAAACCACTGCAATACCTACACCAGCTCCAATGTCGAACGACTACGAGACCGATATGGCACCCTCGTCGATCATCCCTGAACAGAACCGGCAACAGGAGAAGGTTAACGATTGCTCCGACTCCTACGCTAGCGGAACTTCGATGGTCGATCTGGGGACAAAATGCTTGAGCGGTTGGAAACTGACTTTAGTCATGATCGGCCTTTGCTCGGCAGTCTTTTGCATGGCACTTGTACGATCCTTTGACATCTATATATCTAAAGTTCATTAGGACTAATATTCAGACAGGACAATACCATCATTGCAACCGCAATCCCGCGTATTACGGACGAATTCCATGCATTGGACGATCTGGGCTGGTAAGCCCATCCACTTCCACCATTGCTCCTCTCTAGCAGTACATCAGTATACTAACCTCGGCTTGCAACAGGTACGGCTCCGCCTATCTACTTACCACCTGCAGCTTCCAGCTCTTCTTCGGCAAGCTCTACTCTTTCTACTCCGTTAAATGGGTTTTCCTCGTTGCCATCGGCTTCTTCGAGCTCGGTTCCCTCGTCTGCGGCGCAGCCCCTACATCCACCGCGCTGATCATCGGTCGTTCCCTTGCTGGCATTGGCTCAGCCGGTATCTTCTCTGGAGCTGTCCTAATAATCGTACTCAGCGTCCCGATGCGGCAGAGACCGACCTATATCGGCATACTGGCGGGTATGTACGGCGTTTCGAGCGTCGCGGGGCCACTTATGGGCGGCGCTTTTACCGATAAGCTTACGTGGCGGTGGTGCTTCTACATTAACCTTCCTCTGGGTGTCGTTACCGTTCTCTTCGTTACTTTCTTCTTCAACCCTCCCCAAAGCGGCTCGCCGAAGAACAAGTCGTCTTGGAAGGAACAACTTTCCAACTTTGACCTCGAAGGCTCAGCTTGTTTCTTACCAGCCATCATCTCCCTTCTTCTTGCACTGCAATGGGGTGGATCGAAGTATCCTTGGTCTAATGGTCGTGTTATCGGCCTTTTTGTTGTATTTGGCGTTCTTATCTTGCTGTTCGCAGCGATCCAATGGTGGAAACAAGACAAGGCTACGGTTCCTCCAAGGATCTTATCCAACCGGACTGTTTGGAGCTGTGCCGCTTTTGCTGTTTGCTTCGGTGCTTCTTTCTTTCTTCTTGTTTACTACGTATGTTACCAATATCGCTCCACTCTCGAGTTCCAGCTAACTCTTCTTCCAGATCCCGATTTGGTTCCAGTCTGTCAAGGGTGCCAGTGCTGTACGGTCCGGAATTATGAACCTGCCAATGATCCTCGGCTTGGTTATTATGTCGGTCCTTGCTGGAGGTGCAGTCAGCGCCCTTGGCTACTACACACCCTTGATTCTTGTGTCCGCTGTATTGATGAGCATTGGTGCTGGGCTATTGACCACGTTCCGATTAAGCACGAGCTCTCCCGCATGGATTGGCTACCAGGCATTGTACGGCATTGGGGCAGGCTTGGGCATGCAGTTACCTCTTGTCGCAGTACAGACTGCCTTGGCTGAGCACGATATCCCGGTTGGTACGGCGATATTGATGCTCTCCCAGACCCTTGGTGGCAGTGTGTTTGTACAGGTGGGCCAGAACATCTTCACCAACCAGCTGGCTGTTGAACTGCGGGGTGTCGCCGGTGTTGATCCCAAAACCGTCCTGTCAATTGGGGCAACCGAGTTGCGAGAACGAGTACCGGCAAAGATCTTGCATATTGTCCTGGTTGCCTACAGCAAAGCTCTGACCAATACCTGGTACGTCTCGGTTGCTATGGCTGTCCTTGCATTGATCCCTGCTGTGTTTATTCCATGGAAATCGGTCAAGGGCAAGGATACGGGAGTGGCAAATGCATAAGATAGAGCGCGACTTGCTCTTCACCTTGTCATCAGCTACAAAGAAGAACGAAAAAAAGGAAGCTCAGAATCCAAATATCACTCTTAGATTACTGTAAACAACTTACTCTACTTCTTGAAACTATTTTATATGTAATACACCTGTTTTAATATTGCTACTTTGCAGCTAAAAGGAGTCTTGTTCTAAATGGCGAAGAGCTTATATAACTATACAGAAGTTAGTCATATAAATTTAATGAATTCCTTTATTAGTTAAATCTATATATTCCGGAATCTTAGTATCAACTTTCATAAGCTATGTCTAGATGCACAAAGTCTTATTACTGATGTAATTATTTAACACTTCCTCATGCAGAGACAGAATGAACAAGAAACTGCATTAGTGGCTGCAACTATAGTGACTACTTAGGCAAGAATAATTTATCTGCCTACTACCAAAAGCCCTTGGCTGGGAATACCAAAAGCATGGGGAGTCCGGTCACGTGGCCGGGTGCAATGCAATCTCTCCGCCGCCAACTCAATGAACCCATATCGGGGACAATGGAAGGATCATGGGCCAAGCGCCGGTAAAAAACCACCGAGATAAGTAACAGAGGTTGACAGATTTTCTAATAACGCTATTGTATTTAAAGGATCACTAAATAAGAAGCGATCAAGCCTTCCAGCAACAGAACCTCGGAACATTGTCTTGTAAGCTTTGCGACTTGTCTTGACAAATAGAAGAGATGGATCCAGTAGAGCAACGTTTCAGAATCAACTTAGCAAACGCTTTACCCAATCTGTCAACTGCCACACAAGCCGTACACGCAGATGATGTCCTCAACAATGTCGACGACGTGGCACCGCCAATTCACGTTGCCGCAACCTTCCGTTATCCACGGGCTCCGGACCGCATGCGAGAACACCACGAGAGACCTTCGTATCCAGTTCTAGATATCGGGGAGCACTGCTATTCAAGACAATCCACACCAGGATTATCGCGCCTTGAAACCGTCTTATCTTCTATTCTGGGCCAACCCTGCATTGCCTATTCCTCTGGTCTTGCAGCATTTCATGCTCTGCTGATCATGCTGAGACCCAAGAAAGTCTCTATCGGCGCGGGATACCACGGATGCCATGGGACCCTGGAGCTCTATGCCCGTTCGTCTGGCACGGAGGTGCTCTCACTCGACTGTGCCGTCGACCAATTAGGTCCAGGCGACTTGATTCATCTCGAGACACCTGTTAATCCGACAGGAAAAGCCTTTGACATTCAGTATTATGCAGACCGTGCCCATTCCAGAGGTGCCTATCTCAGCGTAGACTCGACGTTTGCGCCTCCTCCACTCCAAGACGCATTCATCCAGGGTGCAGATATCGTCATGCACTCTGGAACAAAATACATCGGTGGCCATTCCGATTTCCTATGTGGCATTTTGGCGATCAAGAGTGGCAGCCCCGGCACCGAATGGTTACAGCAACTCCATCGGGACCGACTGTACCTTGGGTCTGTCATGGCAGGCTTTGATAGCTGGCTTGCAACCAGGAGCATCCGGACTCTCGAGATGAGAGTTCTGAAGCAAAGCCAGTCAGCGGAGGCTATCGTTAGTGCATTAAGACTTGGCTTGGTAGGGACTTGTCGGCAGTCATCATCGAGAAGTCTCAGCGATAAAGAGGTTCACGTCATCCAGAAAGCGGTCAAAGAGATTCATCACGCCAGTCTGCAAGACGAAGCCAATACAGAAGGAAGCTGGCTGCGAAAGCAAATGCCTCGAGGATATGGACCCGTGTTTTCTCTAACTCTTCACAAGGTGGAATATGCCCGGAATCTTCCGTCCAAGTTGATGCTCTTCCATCATGCGACCAGCCTCGGCGGTGTAGAAAGTTTGATTGAGTGGAGGACAATGACGGACTCGACGGTGACAAAGGACTTTTTGAGAATTAGTATTGGTGTGGAGGATCCAGAAGACCTCTTGGCGGATCTACTTCGAGGTTTAGAAGCTGTCATAGTTGGGAGTAGTTGAGACTTTGTACTGGTAAAGAACTGAACTCCGGTTAATTATAGTCTTGCCTCCTGATACAGTAATGGGGGCTCAGGCTAGCTCTAATCCAAATACTACAGCGTACAAAGACTACAGATTTCCTACTTCCCATGTTCCAAAAAAGGGACCACCCGAATCTTGGAATTGAAAGAACGGATCATACGCCATATCCAAAGACATGGGCCAAGAAGCAAGGGGCGTATGTTCCGTGGAACCTCCACAAGCTTCTGGAATAGAAGAAGATTGAGCTAGAAGATTTGCCTGGGCCTCCTGGGTTCCCTGACCAGATCTCGTTCTTCGCCTTCCCGACTGTGGCGGCAATGCCTGTCCATTCCCCAGACTCACTTCAACAGTTGGGCTATGGAAATTATCTATTTCAACGATGTCTTCTCCATCATCTGTGTTGTCCTCTGGAAAAAGAGAGCTGCCATCGAAAAGACTTCTTGTCTGGGAAGAACTCGTCGTGCCCCTGTAAGCGCCAGAGTTGTAAAGAAGTATATCCCACATTAAACGCGTGTTGATCGAAATGGTCCTCGGTGGTGGGACGTCTTGGTCCTTTTCTTGCTCATGATCTATTTCGAAAGCCGCCCGGATCAAGGACTGAAGTCTTTCGTGCTATGAAGGATTAATGTTCCGTTCCAGTAAAATACAGATGTATCATGGTTCTACTTACCAACCATCTACATGAAGGCCAAAGCAAAGCCAGTTCAGCCAAAAATGCGACACATTTCGTCAGTCTATCCAGCGCCGCCTCCCTGGTAGTTTTGTCAGCCGCCCGACAAAAGTAGATATGAATGGTCGCCGCGATCGCCGCACAATGACCAATAAATGGATCCGAGACGCGATATTCTTTATGGACGACCATCTCGATGAGGCGTGCAACCCATGTGCTGTGGATAAAAGCAAGTTCGGAGGATGTTTTCCAGAATGTGTTGGGGACTCCCAATTGAGCCGACTGTTGTGGCCGCGATGAATACAGAAAGGGATGGTTTAGCATGTTATGTATGGTGTGATATGCGAATTGCTGGTATACCCACGGACTCCAATATCCTCGATTGTTCTGAAGGTGTCGGCTTTCTTGGTCGGTAAATCGCGCGCTATCAAATCGGTGGCGGTCTGGGAATTTCGTCTCTGAGTCCATGAGATAGGCATTGATGACGGCGTATCCAGACTCGATGGACCAAGGAGGCGGTGCGTTGTTGGTCTGCTGAGCCCATTGCTTTACGTATGTGCGGACCTCTCCCCACAGTGTAGACGTCTGGATCATGTAGGCCCATGTCCCGCTCTTCTTATCAGCACTCGTTGTTTCGTCTTGACCTGATATCTCCTCGCGTGGAATGGCTGGGGGCATCTCATTGAAGCTCTTCCGGGGATCCGCATGCGTCGCAATGTATTGCGGTCTAGTAATATCTTGCAAGATGTCCGTGGTGAAGGATTGATGCCCGTACATCTGCTGTAGTAAGTGTAGGCTCCAGAACACTCTTCTCCGCGTTTCTGCGCGCGAGCCAAAGTCGTCAAGGGCGCAGGTCTCAACATCGAGATTGGCACATTTCGCAAGCGTAATTGCCATGCCCACGTGCAGATATGCCAGAGTTGCCATGTTGGCTGTATGGCCTGTTCAGCAGATACCCGATCAGCTGGGATGAGATGGAGATTTACCTTGTATATTGGCCAGTGTCAGTATGCAGAGGCTCTGAATTGTCGTTATTGAGACCTTGCCCTCTCCCACCTGCTGCATGATTCCCTCTCTCGCAGCCTGTGCATAGGTTTGACTCAATTCGTGCAGGCGACCTTCAAAGAAAGGATGCTTCGAATGACATGAAGCAAGGGCCAGTAGGGTCAAGAGTGTCTCCTCACTACAATCCTGGATCGAGGAAAAGTCTTCCCGATTGAATAGCCATAAAGGCTGCTTGTGACAATATTGGAAATACGCATCGACGACATCTTCCAGAACATCCCTCGGTGGCAATAGGCTGTTCCGACTAGTTAACCAACAAGATGATTCAGTGGACCAATTTATCCTAACTTTCCTGACCGTTGGTGAGCTATCCATCTCAACGCTGGGTGACAGCGGTAGCTGCCAGTCCTGGGATTGGCCTGAGTTCGCTGATATTCTTGTGGCAAAAGAGTCCATATCACTATTCGGCCTGTTGAACTCAAGTTTAGCATCATCAGCCACACGAACCTAAACGGCAAAGATGAGGAGTGTTGATCGTACTCTTGCCTTTCCATCATGCGAATTTTTGCTTCGAGCTGGGCCAGCCGTCTCTCCTAAACAGCACCCGTCGTGAGTAACATGACTTAATTATGCCCGGACGATTCCAAGCAAGCATACTGTGTCTGTTGAACTGCTCCCATTTTGAGAACCTGAGGCCAGAGGGTTTCCTCGAATCTCTGGGTATGTGCACGTTTTTGAAAGGCGAGTACAGCTCGAACAAGCCGGTCTCTCGCCCGGACACCGAGTTTTCTTCCTCCTGTCCATGTTCGATCAGTATTGCACCGCCGCCACTCCAACCGCTGCAGTTGGCTACATGTGGACTCACCGACAGTTCTCGCACGCTTGGTGCAGACGTTTATGTGACCGACCGCCGTACATGACGTGTATTTGCCAATTGACAAGACAAAAGCTTGCGACAAGAGGGGTGTTGTTGAGGTACAAAGCTGGGTGATACCTTTATACACGGCCTTATCAAATGCGGGGATGCACATTGGAGCCCAGACCTAACTTCGTTGAGTGCGGGGCCGACGGTGGTAGCATGCCGCTAGCGTGATGCGTGACTTCATTGACTTGTACTACTTGGACCATACCCTAGACAAAGCACTGATAAGCAACCGTCTGCAACAAAAACAAAGTCTGTTGTGTTTTTATGGCTAATTGTTTGTGAGACATCTGGATATTGCAGTGCACTCAGTCATCATGGATATAGATACTGCTCTATTACTCCTAGTCCAGTTGGTCCAGCCCACAGTACTAGACCTTCACAGCCGTAGAAAAAGATTTTGCCTTGAACAGCAAAGTACACCACATCTCAAGGCTCACCACTCCATGTCAGCATTATCAGCCTTGCAAGCCAATCCATCACAAAACTCATCATCCCCCTTTGTGACCTCCGAATTTGCTACATGTCGACGAGCTGGCCATATCTCCGCCTTCGAATCTTGCTCCTTCTTACGGTGCTCAGTCACGATCTGCCTAACCGTGTTCTGGAAGAAGATCGGCGCGCTCTCCAAGTCGGGATGCAGCTCTCCATTAGTGAAGACACCTGCTTCCAAGTTCTTCTGCACCGCATCACATAAATACTTGTCTTCCCCGAGAACTCGCTTAAAGAAAGAGTTGGTCCTCTCAAATTCTTCGTCGGTGGCATCTTTATGGCGATAGACTTCGTACTCCATTGAGCAGGTGCCGACTGATGTTGGTACGCATCGCATCATGTAGAAGAAATGTGGCCTGTGCGAGAAAGAAAAAAAGATTAGGTCTCCATTCACCAAGTATTTAAAGGACCAGAACTTACGAAACAGTCATGCAGGAGTTGGGGAAATAGTAGGTGCTACTGATCTTGATATCGTCTTGCTCCGTTCCCTTCTTTGGCCGCGAAAAGTGCTGAATGTAGCCTGGCTTGGAGACGGTGTAGTAAAAGGTCAAGTCTGTTATGGCTTTGACATCTGGGTGTGCAACCTGGCAATGATAACATTCGTTGTAATTATCAGCAAGGGTTTTCCAGTTATAGTTGCCCTGCATTCCCCAGACGTGATCAAATTGATATTGAGAGAAGTCAAAGTATTTAAATCGTTCCTGCGAGTCAACTCCCTCAAAGTCGTCCGTCCATTTAACTTCGGGTTCCGGGGACGCATCCAAGTTGACCCAGACGAATCCAATGGCATCGATATGCACATGGACAGGAAAGAGGCTATGGTTCTCCTTGTTGAACGTTGGGACGGTGTCGAAGCGCGGGGCCTTAGCAAGTTTTCCGTTTATGCCGTACGACCAGCCATGGTATTTGCAAGAGAAGATCTTGGCGTTTCCCGCCTCTTCTGTGACGATTGGGAAAGCTCTGTGCCTGCAGATGTTGTGAAAGCCATTGATGGTCTCTCCGTCCTTGTCTAGGCACAGCACAAAAGCATAACCAGCCTCTTCAAAGCGGAGAAAGTCTCCGGGCTTGGTAAAGCGTAATTTATGCGTGGCAAGGAGCCATCGCTTAGAGAAGATGGCGCGTCGCTCAAGCTGATACATTTCATCCTGCCGATACCAAGACGCGGGGAGGGCTCGCGGTTCTTGGACATCTGGCTTGCTGGAGAGAATTGCATTTCCATTTACGCTGGTCATGGCCAGCACCGAACCGAGTTTTGAGAACATGGTGTTAACGTGAGATTGTTAGAACTTGTTCAAGGCTTAAGAGTAGGAAGCAGTTAAGTTTGCTTATAGCAAAGCAATAAATTAAAAGTAATTGGAAGTCAGACAGGAAACTTTGGTTGTTCTCTTAACTTATCCAACCATCCCTCAACCATCTTTCCGTCGTCTACGAACGGGAGGCAGCACTCACAAACTGAGAGTTCAGACGGTCCGACCTCCCCGAGAGCTTCCATACCTTCCTATCGTCCCTATCTTGTACCGGCACTGTTCTGCGACACGCGATATCTTTGTTACAATATACCATTGCATTGATTGGTCGGGAACAGTAAACGGCAACTCCATCATGACTGTCGCATGACCATTGCCTTGTTTGGGCATCCGATACTCTCCCCGCCCCGCTCGGTGCGGCTTCCGGGGAGACCCAAGTGACATTCCCCGACCACGTGCCTGAGTTATCGTTGCCAGTTTAAACCCCTCACTGCCCTCGAGAGTCGGACTTGGTACGCCGATCCTGAAATTGACTCTTTCTGATTCGTTGGATTAAACGAACAGGGTATATATGGGTCTTTTGATGACAAGTAGTAATCAATTGATGCATAACATTGCTCCGACAGACGAGCTAAGAGCTCCCTGTGCACCGGGGAATGTGATTTCTGTCCGCCGTACCCCATGCCATATCTGATTACCCCGCTCCATGAACCCTGTTTAGATTATTAGACTGATGCCAACTCGCGGATTAACGAATCAAGAGTATGCAACGGAAAGTTATACCTGGCTGTGAAATGTATTTCTCACTGTTGGCTAGATAAGAAAGACAACGCCAAAATGGGAACTAGTAAAATGTACGAAATTAATAATAAAAGACACGTCAGGTTCCACGTTCTAGTCGAGAGTTTCCACAATTTGATCATTCACCCAGACCAGAGTAGCCTTCGCATACACTATTTCCTTTCCATATCTTGCGTGATCATGTCAGACAAATCCACCACTGGCGGTCCAGTTACCATGCTTCCTCCATCGGAAAAGCTATCTGACCGAGAGCGCTATGCCGACCTACGTACCAGTGGCGACCGGCCCGGCGAAACCCTGAGTTTCGAGATGGGAACAGAGGATGACCAAATCTTCTCCCTGCGTGAGATCGACCCAGTGCTTGATGCCAAGATGCGCCTCATCAATAAGGTCCAACGAGCTCCAATCCAAGTATACAAGAACAATCCCAGACTAATCCACCTACTGTGTAGACCATGGATGAGATCGGGTGGACAAACATGCACCTCAAGCTGTTTTTCCTTAATGGTTTCGGCTACGCTGCTGATTCTCTCATCCTTGCTCTTCAAGCTGTAACTGCCGGTCAGGCTGCTCTCGAGTTTCGCCCTGCGTTCTCTTATGGTCTCAATGTGGCTGTGTATACGGGAATGCTGGTTGGGGTATTATTCTGGGGACTAGGTAACCCAACATACCCCTTCTAGTTCTGTGACAAGACTCTTATTTGCTGCTTAGGTGCGGATGTCATCGGTCGTCGTTATGCTTTCAACATTTCACTCTTCTTATCTTCCGTATTTGCCATTGCGGCCGGTGCGTCGCCTAATTGGATTGTCCTTGCAACCTTTGTTGGTCTAGCTGCGTAGGTTCCTCGTCATCCAAACCGTAAACTTACTAACACTGGGTAACAGATTTGGTGCCGGCGGAAATCTCGTTCTCGACACAACTGTATTCCTTGAGTTTCTTCCTGGCCACAAACAGTGGCTTGTCACGTTGATGGCCTGCTGGTGGGGGCTCGCATATGTCATTGTTGCCGCCTTTTGCTGGCCAATCTACTCGAATCCCAAGTACATCTGCGTGGACGCTGATACATGTACCAAAGATAACAACATGGTTAGTACAGGCACTTGATACACCATAGCCTTGGTTCCTAACGCTGATTTGTATCACAGGGCTGGCGATATGTCTGGTACGGTAATGGAGCTCTCGTCTTTGCGTGCAGTATTTTACGAGTCACAGTGATCCGACTCAAGGAGACCCCAAAGTACCTTCTCGCCAAAGGCGACGATGCTGCTGTGGTTGCTATCTTCCAAGATATTGCAAAGAAATACCAACGGCCGTGTAGTCTCACCCTTGAGGCACTAGGTTCCATGGGGACCATCAACTCAACTTATGGCAAGTCTAGATACAGCCTTGGTGAGCTCTGGGCACATTTCCACGGATTGTTCGTGACAAAGAAGCTCGCCATCTCAACCATTCTGATTTGGATATCATGGCTTCTAATTGGTAACGTGACGTCCTCCTTGCCTCGTGACCGTGAAATTAACGTCTCTAGGCCTGGCATATCCACTATTTTATGTGTTCCTTCCTGATTACCTTGCCAGTCGTGGTGCCAAAACGGGAGAATCAGGACCGTATTATCAGTGGAGGAACTACATGCTTAGCAGCGTCACGGGAATCTTCGGGCCAGTGGCTGCTGCATTTATGTGCAATTCCAAGCTGCTTGGCCGCAAGTATACAATGGCAATTGGAGCGCTCATCACCATGGCCTTCTTTTTTGCTTATACTGCTGTGAAGACTCCGTCTCAGAACGTTGCCTTAAGCTGTGTTATAGCTTTTTCGTTGAATATCTACTATGGAACTTGTGAGTCGCTGGTGCTTACACGGATCAAAGGACCCCTACTGATATGAGTTCTTCCTAGTATATGCGTACACTCCAGAGGTTTGTCAAATCATCAATAGGACTGGCTCTAAGTGTATCGACTGACACGACTCAGGTGCTGCCATCAGCTCATCGCGCAACTGGTAACGGAATAGCTGTAGCAGGAAACCGAATTATGGGATTGGTATCCTCGTTTGTAGCAGCTTACGGCAACACTGCAACATCAGTACCAATCTATGTATGCGCTGTGCTCTATATCGTTATGGTAAGTTACTCCTTATAACAATCTCTGAGAGGGGCTACTAATCAGGATGTACTAGGCTATCATAGCTGTGATTTTACCCTTTGAGCCTTATGGGAAGCGATCTATGTAGGAAGAAGCGATTATACGATCCCCATTACAATGTTTGCTTTGAATGTATTTCTCTCTCAGAATGGTACTTGTGTCAGCAGCCATTAACTCAAGTGCTCCCTCTATTGTATATTTAGTGCGCAATCTGTTATTGCTTTCTCGTCCTATATTCTCTCTTCCATATACGCATTCAGACGTCCCACACTAGCATGATTAAACATGAAGTAAACTGACCCGTCAAGTCTTGGTCATCAGTATAAGTGAAGAACTCTCCTTTCACCTGCAACAAGTCAATTCTACTTTGCCGAGGTAAAATAACTACTAGGGGGGACTTGTACCATATTTATTGGCCGCGATGAGTTTAGAATCAGCAGTTTGAGGGCCAAAACTTCAAACCAATTACCATCAGAACGAGGATCGCATTAGCACCTCATGTCAATGCTGACAAACACATTCACTTTGTTATATCGTTGTTTGGTAAAAGATGCTGTGTTAAATATCATGACTGCAGTGTATGGAAGCAAGATATATTGTGAAATAATGATGGCTATATATACCTCATGTTAGATTTTACTTCGAACACCTGATTGAATCGCTGGGATGACAAACTTGGAGAGATCCTCAGTTGTCTTCCCATCTATAGCCAGTTCTGCCATGACACGACCGATAACCGGTGCGAATTTGAAACCATGAGCCGCCCCCAATGCAACCAAAATGTCGGGGTACTCATCCAGTGCGCTAAGTATGAAATGTCGGCCTGGGGTAATCGTATACTGGCATGTAACCGTGCGAAGGATTTCAAGTTCCTCATCTTTGGAAATAAAGTCCCTCATGAATGCACTCAACTCATCCAAGAGCTTTGGAGAGTGGATATAAGACCGGTCTTCAGGGCTCATGCGGTTGTTTGACACGTCGCGGCCAGCCTTGATGGTAGGTTCGCCAAAAGTGGGAAACCCATAGAATGTCTTTCCATCAACCATTCGAATCCATACAGGGAAGTGATCGGCATTAAATAAAGAGGGCTCTTTCGGCTTGAAGTATGTTACTTGCTCTTGCATAACCTCAAGTGGAATTTGTGCACCTAGGGGAGCAAGCAGTTTGTTGGTCCAGGCGTCTGCAGCTAGAATGACCTTCAGAGCCTGAAAGTCGCCCTTTTCTGTCTTGACGATAACTCCTTTATTGTTTTGGTCTGTTGCAAACGGTATAACTGCCGTTACTGGTGTGTTTTCCTTGAGAATGGCTCCGCGAGCGCGAGCAACGAATTGCATCGCCGTCACCGATTTGGCCGCGTGCGCAATGCCAGTATCTGGGGTGTACACCGCATTCTCGTCGCCACCAATGTCAAGTTTGGGCCATCGTTTGTTGACCTCTTTAGCACCTAGAAGCTCGTAGGGTACATTGTTGGCGTCGAGGCTCGCAGTGTAATCCGAGACCTTGAAGCCGGATGTCCAGGTACGGTCATTGGCAAGCACAACAATGCCACCGGTAACAGTCAACAGCTTCAACCCGGCGTCTTTCTCCAATTCGGCCCAGTCTTTGTAGGCAGCTTTGGCAAGCGAGACGTATTCTGGAGCATCGTATGCCGTGCGGACAATGCGAGACGTGTCGTGAGATGCGCCTCGGACGTGGCCGAACTCAAACTGTTCAAAGCCCACAACCTTTGCTCCCTTTCGCGCCGCTTGCCAGGCTGCTGCGCTTCCAAGAGCTCCGAGGCCTACTACGGCGACATCGAACTTTTCCATTGAGAGGCGTTTGTTGTTGTTTCTGGTATTGTAAAATTTGTGATTTGATGTCTATTACCCAAAGCTAATAATGAGAGGAAGCAATTGATATTTTATGCCTTTGTTAGTGCAGTGGATCACCAAGCCAAGAAAGTTGGTTGAGATCATCCTATGTAGCATGCAATTTGTCTGATCGATAAAGCCGACTATGACCGCTGAGGGGTTCATGGAAGCGACAGGCCGACGGTCGGGGAGCATGCTCCCCGACCGACACCAACGGCTACCTATTGGTTAACAGGACTGGGCCTTGCCGGCACTATATTCGCGTCGGTGGAATGAACTCTATTTACAATTTCTCATCACGTAGATCTAGCACCCACTTTCACAGAAAGGACACAGGGGCCTTCCTAGGCATAGAAGCAAGCAGTGGCCTGTTAAACCTGATTTCGATTATTGATTCTTGTTAATTCTATTACCCCTCTTCTTAGAGGTATTGCCTTAGGCTAACCCTATTTGAGAATCCAACTTATCATGTGAGCAGCTTATTCCAAACCCGAGGCTCGTTTAAGCTAAACCCCTTGCGGAATCATGTAATCCATCTTGATTACATGATACCTCCGGTTTGACAGATATGTTAGGACTTTTAGCAATCCACTATAAAAGCGGGGTTGGACCCAGAATGCGTTAGAACTTTTATTTCCTCACTGTATTATCTACTCTTTAAGTGGAGCTATTTTTAGTTAGATCTACAAGCAACATTGACATTCCTACCATAGGGCGCACCATGGCATTAAATCTAATTAGGGCGCGGTTCATTCATTCTACAATATATACTAACCATACTCTACACAACCTACCTTTTCTCTATTTATTTTACAATTACATCTCAACTTACGATTCAATATATATCCTCAAATGTCTAACACTTCAATTGAGCTTGCTATGCATAACGGCGCCGTGTCGGATGATACGATGCAGTTGCGGAACACACTCAATGAACGCTTCGAGGCTCGTACAACGAACGCTGAGTTCTGTTTGCCTCCTGCCGATGGCGGTAGAAAGGCCTGGCTGTTCTTGGCCGCTTGCTGGGTCGTTGAAGCTGTAACCTACGGTAAGTCTTCCTTTATTTAGAATGCCTTGAAACCAGCTAATCCATGTACAAATAGGCTTTGGCTTCTCATTTGGTGTCTTTCAAGATTATTACACTTATAATAAACCTTATGCAGGTTCTAATAGCATCGCTGTTATTGGAACTACAACTACGGTAAGAAACACGTTCGTTAAACCACGCAAAACCCGATTAACACGAGACAGGGTATGCTATATCTAGGAGCACCATTTGCAGTTATCTTATGCCGCTTGTATCCTCGCCAAGCCCGCTGGTTCACCTACGTAGGACTCTTTATCGCATCCTTAGCCATGGCAATGAGCTCTTTTTGCACAAGTGTAGAGCAGCTTATTGCAACACAAGGGGTATTATTCGGCATTGGCGGCTGCTTTGCCTACTGCCCTTGTACTCTCTATATCAACGAGTGGTTCGTTCGGCGCAAAGGCTTCGCTTATGGGATCGTTTGGAGTGCTGCTGGAGTCGGAGGTGCTGTATTACCGCTGATTCTTGAGTTTCTCCTTAAGAACTATGGCTTTCAAATAACTGCCAGAGTCTGTTCTGGTATTCTATTTGGAATGGCAGCTCCGTTAGCCTACTTTATCAGGCCTAGGCTTCCGCCCTCCACTGCTATGCAAAGGAGGCCCCTCGATATGCGATTTATCACATCTAAGGTGTTTATGCTCCACCAGCTGGCCAATGTGGTGGAAGCAACAGGATACTTCCTCCCGACTATCTATTTACCAACTTATGCTCGAATAACCTTTGGAGCTTCTACTATATTATCAGCTTTGACAATCATTCTGGTCAATATTGCCACGAGTATCGGCCTGATGATCATGGGTTTTCTCAGTGATAAGCTTGCGGTCACGACTTGCATGCTTATATCAGCAGTGGGCGTAGGTATCTCTGTCTTATTGGTCTGGGGATTCACGGCGTCTTTACCTGTTCTTTATATATTCTGTGTTATGTATGGCCTATTTGCTGGATCCTGGGCTTCTATTTGGCCTGGCATTATGAGAGAAGTCTCTCAGAAATTTCAAGATGAAAACGAGTATATTGATCCTATTATGGTGCATGGCTACCTTTCTGTGGGCAGGGGAGTAGGCAATATTATATCAGGACCGTTGAGTAGCTCTCTTATCCGAGGTCAACCGTGGCAAGGAAAGGTCATTGGAGGATATGGAAGTGGATATGGCATTCTGATCTTGTATACTGGTTTGACAGGCCTGGTAAGTGGTATGAACTTTTTGTGGCGATATGTAAACGTGCTGTAAGGGGCAAGCATTGCTGAGTTTTTAATATCTCCTTATCTTTATAAGTTCGCCGATAATACACAAGTAAGCAGATAGGCATTTAGTTATTACGAGACCTTAATCGCATCTTAAGCCTCACATTCAATTACCGATTTTTGTTATATCTACTATAAAGATACTCGCTCTCTCATTCGCTATGGTGACACTTGCGGCCTCGAAGACGGTCCCCTTGCACCCTCTGACTACTGATACTCTTGTTAGTCAAGCTCTGGCCGCGCTCGGCGGCGAGAAGGCCATTGCAGGTATTGATGGAATCACCGATCACTCTCCAAAGTACGTCCGGCAGTAATAATCCACCAATCACGTAACTTATCAAATCTATCGAGTGTCTATCATTCCCGAAGCCTTCTGCAGAGCTACAACATGGACAAAGCAGACACAGCTGTCGAAATCTCTGGCTCTCAGAATGTATCCTTCAGCTATTCCTCGGGTTAGTTGACCCAGCGAATTGACCGTACTTTCAAGCCCAGTGATACGTAATGTCATCTCCCTCTCTAGTAAGGCGACAGGCTTACACCGCATTAGAGTACTGGTATTGGGCATCTGCTAGACTTGATGAGTTCGACTACTCTCTCGTTGTTTGCGGCGGTAAAGATGGATTTGCATGCTATGTTCGTGGAAACAATCAAATCTGGCTTCCTGCAAGCCTTACATCCGGATACGTTGATGGTGAGTTTGGGCTTCTGTTCCTGCTCCTGAAGTCAGTTGATGACTCATTCACTGTTATAGCTGCCCTCCCAGAGTCTCTCGTCCTGCAAGGAAACGTCTTTTCGCCAAAGCTTTTGTTGGAGGTAAGTATTAGACATTCTGTTGGGAATCACCAACTGCAGGGTTTGCTGACATACCTAGATGAACGCTCATCATGGTACCAAGCCTATTAAGGTTTTAATCAATGGAATCAATACACCTGCTGGTAGGTTTCCAGCTTCGAATATGGCCATCCTGATCTAACCAGGATAGTTTATGATCCCGTTCTCGAAATCACCATTATCTTCGATGCTTCTAGTCATCTCCCTCACATCATCCGCACCGAAGAGAATCACATGATCTATGGACCTTCGACAAATGACCTTAACCTTTCTCAATACAAAGCCATCGAGGGCATCACATTCCCCCACACCTTCCAGGCCGTTTATAACTCCACTACGCAGAAGCTAGATGCAACACTCGAGTAGTTCATCGTCGAGGAAATCACCATCAATCCCAAGTTTCCCAAGAACTACTTAAATGGCCTATCGGAAGGAAAAGGATTCTTCCCCAAAGACGCGCCCAAGAGGACTGAGGGTCTAGGCCATATGCACATTCTCGAATTCAGCAGCAACATGCCTTGGTCTGGCCCTGGGTCCGGCATTGGCAACAACACTGTCGACAGTATCAAGCACAAAAATATCATTCCCGGTCTACCCAACACTCACTGGCTTATCATCAATGACGAATTTCTGGGAGTTAAGCAGTTCGTGATCGAGTTCGAGGACCACGTTATCGTTGGCGATGCACCTCCCCAGTGGACCAAGCAGGTGATGGAATGGATCGACAAGAACATTGGCAAGCCTATCAAATACCTCTGGGTAAGCTCCCAAAATTGAGGATAAACCGAGTTTTCGTGACGGGAAACTAACACTCCTGCAAAAGCCTACTCACCATCACCGTGATCACAGCGGAGGAGCTGCTGAGTACGTTGAAATTGGGGCCAAGTTGATCGTCCTTGAAATCGCAGCGAGCTACTGGTCGAGCATCCCCGGTGCAGAGCTCATCACCGTCAAGTGGGTTTCCTGTATCAATCGGCTGAGAACTACGATTTAATTGTCTGCTAGCGAAACGCACCCCTACGTCCCCAGTGATAGCAAGCACCAAGCCTGGTTCATCTGGGAAGCTCAAGCCACCCACTCCATTGACTGGTCATATGCCTTTATCACTGACAAGTGCCCTACCAACAAATTGGGCTTTGCTATCATTGAGGCTGACGTATGGCACCCTGGTATTCCTGATGCCAAGAATGACAGGTGGGAGATGCGAGAGTGGCTCGGTCAGCTTGATAAGGATGGTCTGCCCGAGACCGCCTAGTAAGTGCTCCCTATTACTCAATACATAAAAGAAGAGCAAGAAACTGACGAGATTCCAGTGTTCTTCCAACCTATGGTCAGATCAGACAAGTCTCGGAACTTATTGAGCATACTGACTATGTATATGCCCCAAAGAGTGTTGGTGACTGGAAGAATGGATGAGCTCTGTACAAGGCGTGATTGGACTATGGCCCCAAGGTTATGTGGTGGGGTATAGTTTATATGTTGTGTTGGGGCATCAGCTGGTCATTATGATGGAGTCAGATGGACCCAACAGGGTGGCGATATAAAGGTAGACTTTCATTTGTGTTCTGTGTTTCGCAGTCTTTGGATGTTCTGCAGCCCTGGACATACATGTTAGCTAGTTAGAATCTTTACATGAATTTTAGAGCTCTATTAAGAGTAATTAGTTCAACAGGCCACAGTGATTGAATGACCTGCCTGTCACTTCCAAGGTTTCCACTAAGCCTTTATAAATGGGGTATTTGTACTGTAGGAATATTCTCTGGGGGTACTGCCCCCAGAGGCGTGCTTTACACAAATTTATGCGAGATCGATTTTTGTATCTTTGTCTCGCTAAGCCACAAGGGAAAGGCCCGAATCGACAAGGCTTGTTGCTAACACAAGAAGAGCAAATACAGATAGGAAACAGCGCATTTGTATCCGGATGGTTGCTCGAATCTGCAATCTATGGCCTCAACAGCGGTACCTAGGAATTATTGAAGCCCCGAACGGATCGAACCTATCAGCGTGTTAAGCATAATAACCTTCACTCACTAACTTAATTTTAAGCTTCTTGATCTGCTAAAGCTTGCTCCCTCTCTCCCTCTGTATTAAATATTAGATTATACTACGGGCAAAATACAGTCGCTATTCATTCTTGTCTTTCGTTTCCAACACCTGCCTTGGGTGATATTTTTCTTGAAGTTATACTAATGGTAGCTGGCTTCATGCATAATCACAACGCTTTCTCTGGAAAGTCTCGCAGATCAAAATTTGAATCGAGAGTAAGCGGAGTAACAAGGCGTAAGCACTAAACGAGGCTGATCAACGCCAGCCACGAGTCATTCGTCGTATGTTTATTGTCTGACGTAGACTAGCGCGCGTCTGTATCGGCACGCGGTGCTTTATTAAATGCCGCCCTCGCCTCGAAAAAGCGCTTCCCGAGCGGACACAGCTTTCGAAGCCGCGACCGTATCTCCTCACTCAGTCCGCTTTTGTGACAGTCATAAATACACAAACGGATACAATATGAGTGCCTCAGAAGGTACAGTGGAGACTCGTCTAAATAGAACCTGCGAGGTATGATGAACGAATACTCGTCAACGCCATTGCTAATGCAAGTCCAAGGGTTGTCGGAAGAGGAAGATCAGGTGCATCTCGGACCTTTCCAACTCACAGCCTTCGTTGGAAAAATGCAACCGCTGCAGAAAGCTGGACATTGAATGTGTCTTCAACGCTCCAGCCACAAGAAAAAGACGGAGACGCAATGAAACAAGAATCCACGAACTTGAACAGAAGCTCGAGGAAGTTCAGCGGGTGGTTGCTACAGGGCGCCAAGGAGACCTGTGCATACCACCAACCTCAGAAGCCTCGCTAACGCCCGCGAGTAGCCAAGGCTCATTTCCATCATTTGGGCGCATCTCAACCACGTCTCCCAGCCATTCTACATCTTACGAGACTACTAGCGAATCGCCGGTCGAGGGAGACCCTGTGTCGCGAGGAATTATTGAAGAGTCGCTCGCAGAAGAATTATACACCAAGTTCTTTACTGACGTTTTACCGCATTACCCTTTGATTCAACAGGACGCTCCCCTCTCATGGCGGGCTTTGCAGCAAGATCGACCAGCACTCTTCCGGGCCATACTGGCAACGTCATCAAGTAGCTTCAGGCCAGATCTCTGGACGCCACTCTTTCGAGATGCGGAGCGATATGTCATGGAGTAGGCCATGATTTACGGTCGGAAATCCATAGACCTCATACAAGCTGCTCTGGTTTTTGTAACTTGGAGTCATCCTCCGGACAAGTTCCAGTATTTGAACTTTGGCCAGTTTATTAATATCGCAGCTACTATGGTAATTGACCTGCGATCCTCAAATGACGAGCGATATCAAATTCCGTCGTCTAATCCTGAAGTTTTACATACGAAGGAATACTTGGAAGCTGTTAGGGCGTTCTCAGCTTGCTACTTTCTATGCTCAGGGTTCAACCCCTCTTCCTAGTCTAATATCCCGCAATTATGCTAATGTATGTCCAGTATTGCCATGTCATTCCGTCGGCCGAGCACGCTATACTATGGCCCCTGGGTGCAAGAGTGTATAAATATCTTAGATTCTCCAGCTAGCACACATCTTGGTGATCGACGTTTGGCAGCATGGATCAGACTCCAACGGCTTGCAGAAGAGTCTCTTGCCATAGCCAGAGTTGGGTCAGATGAGAACTCGTCAAGATTTAATCATTCGGACCCGCGTACCCGTTTTATTCTGCAAGGCTGTCTCGAACGAGTCAAGGATTGGCGGCAGAATCTGCCAGAAGAAATTATGACCCGTAAGATTGCCATCACTAACTTTCGTTCAAATAACTAATACTTAAAGTAACTCTCGAGATACACTACCATGTCATCCTCCTTAACCTCTATGAGCCAGGTCTTTATGATAATCACGAGTTTCGAGATTTTCGCCCTCCTTATGCTATTCATACTTTCCTGTCAACGAACACATTCGCTCCGGATTTGCCACAGTATGTTGATGCGCGCATAGAATGCCTGGATGTGGCTCGGAACCTGATTCAGTTGTTCCTTCAATTCTCCCCCAAAATCCTACAGCAAGTGCCCGTAATCGTCTTTACCAGGATGATGTATGCTGTTGTTATGATCATTAAACTCGAGGTTTTTAATAGACCGACCACCGATGGAGGGGATATGTCGGAAGCTGAACAGATTGCTGCTCTGGACTTAATGCGCCTTGTCCTCGAAAAGCTCAAATTATCATCGGACGAAGGACGCTTTTTTATCCCAACAACCTTCCATGCCGTGTTGGGGAGATTGCACAGCCGATGTGTCGAGAGTTATTGGCGTCTGGCCATGGGCCAGAACGAGATGAACCAGATCATCAAACCTCTCATGAACCTTCAAGTTCAAGACTCGAGCAAGGAGAAAGAGGAAACATCTTCAGAAGTGCACCGGGAGCGTCCGATTCCCCAGCAACAGGTCCTTGGACTTGAGTATCTGTCTCAGCAGACGGAAGATGGTGTTTTCCTAGACACGTCCATATCGCTAGATGATTGTTTTCCAAGTCCCGCAGCCAATTCTGGTGTAGAAGTGCTTTGGACCAATTTCTTTAGCAAAGGATTTCTGCCAACAGGTACAGAACAGGGGTTTGACATGAGAATCATGGGTACTTAATAGACGCACTGATATTTTGGGCATCGTTGCAAAGTATATAAAAGACCTTCTCTGTAGAGGATGGCGGTACGGTTGTGTCTTAGATGTCAGCCTGGTTAGTAACATAATCTATCAATCTAGCATCCATACTAAGGTAGAGGCCAAAGATTGTTCCACCTGCGACAACAGATCACCGAACAGAAGCGGAAGCAGCAGTTCGACCATCTCGAGAGTACTATGGACCAAGTTGTCTCCATTTTCTTAACTTACACTGGCCATCTTATAAACTCAGAATGGCCCTGACGTGACTCAGATCCTATTAGCAAACTCTGGCAATTAATATAAATTATGCATTCTTTGCTGCAGGAATATGGGGCATGGACGTCACCTAGCCCACTGCGGCAGGCACCCACGAATGCGATTCTATCTATTCTGAAGATGCCAGTTGAAGACGAAGGCAGACACCATGAGAATGAATTCAGCTCTCGTATGAATGTCTACGGGTGGCCTGTGTTCATGCACTAGGCATTTTGCCTTCCCTTTGCCGCCCAGTCAAACCCTGACCAACGGGCTTCATCCTGCATATCCCCGTCTATGACTTCCAGGTCCAGCAGATCAATCATCCTCATGACACTTTGCTGTACCATATCATCGATAGAGCTTGGTCTCGTATAAAAGGCCATCACTGGCGGAAATACCACAGCGCCGCCTTTCGTCACTTCAAGCATGTTCTCCAAGTAAATGCTCGTCAACGGCGTTTCTCTAGCCACCAGAACAAGCCTTCTTCTCTCCTTCAGTGTCACGCTTGCCGCGCGTACGATGAGGTCGTTGTCGTAACCCATGCGTATGCCTGCTAATGTTTTCATACTGCATGGAACTACAATCATGCCATCTGTGCGAAAGGAACCAGAGGATAGTGAGGCTGAGACATCCAGCGACGAGTGTGTGACTGAAGCAAGAGACTCGAGGTAAGAAGTCGTGTTATTTGGAACTTCAAGTTCATATTTGAGTGTCGCCCCTCCCCATTTCGACATGACGAGATGAGTCTCAACGTCGAGTTCCCGGAGGCGTTGGAGCAGAGCAACTGCCAACGGTGAGCCAGTTGCTCCTGTAACAGCAACGACAATACGTTTTGGACGGCCATTGGGTCCAGGCGAGGAGGACTGGTAGCGTGCTTGAGCTGGCAAGTGACGAGCCATCGAAAGTTTTGGGAGATCATGCCCGCTGAAGAGCCGTAACGGGCGAGCAAAACTGCGCATCTTAGAAGAAGAGAACTCGGCTAAAGCTGCTGAATAGTTCTTGGGTGCAATCAGGAGTCTGATGGTTGATTTGAGATTGACATAGATCGCAAACCGGATCTACTGAGTAGCGTGGATACATTGTAAGTATTGCAATCCTTGTACGAGTAACAGAGTCGATCAGCTTGAAAAGGAAAAAGCAATAAATCATTGCATAGGGTTTAGTCAGACTTTACAAACGTGCCATTCAGGCTTTTGATAGTCGCTTTGTTACAGCATGCAAGGGTGTAAGCACTATGTAATGAAATGGGTGTGCCGATCTGGCATCATTCCAAGATTTACAATGCGCGAGGCAAACGCCACTTTTTATGGTCCTGCATTTATACGATATTCGCATAAGGCTTTCTTATCTGGAAACTCATCTTACGAAAACCAGCAGGTTTTATTAGCTAGAGCAATCCAACCTAGCCAATAGGCAATCTTGACGACAATTGACTTTGACAGTCCAAAGTGGACCCCTTGCAAGTCCACTGGCCACGAGGGACTTGAATATTAAACATTTAAAGGTCTCTACTGCATGACCTGAAATACGATTTATAGACGCTTTCGATAATTGAATTGTAACCCCGCCAGGCTGATATGGCTAGAGATAAAGCCCGAGCAGTACATGGGGGGCTGACAACGATGAAATGATAAGACCTCTGTCGCGCTGTTATTTCGGATAATCGGTACGGCTTCGCGATTAAGATAAGACTTTTTACATTGTGGCTTGCTGCGAGATGACAGATCGTTGCAGTAGTGCTTAATAACATGTTTGCTAAAGCTGACTACAGCGCATTTCCAGATGTGGTACGAGGCGGCCGACAATGCCTCACCCGCTTAAATTCCCTGAAGGGTCAACAAATTAGTGAACTTGAAATGAATATAACCTGCTTGAAGAAAATAAACTCATTATTCAATGGGAACCATGCAGCGATTTCGACCTACCTTGACCAATGGGCTCCTGGCGAGTCGTACATCCCGTCGTTCACTCTCAGCGGGCAGGAATTCTTCTCCCGCCCACCTTGACTTTCGGGCCTTTGTGGACACGTTACGAGAGGACAATGACTTGGCCGATGTCACTGCTGAAGTTGATCCCAAGCTCGAAGTTGCAGCTGCCATCCGTCTGGCATATGAACAGCGCACAAAGGCTCCATTGTTCCACAATGTGAAGGGGGCAAAGGACGGCCTATTTCGCATTCTGGGCGCACCAGCTGGTTTCTCCAGTGACCCAAAGTTTCCTTACCGACGTCTGGCACAGCACCTTGCACTTCCGAAAGAAGCCGGTGTGACAGATGTCATCGACAAGATGCTATCGGCAAAGGGAGAAAAGCCTCTTCTTCCAGTTCATGTCTCCACGGGACCATGTAAAGAGAAGATCATCATTGGCGACGACATTGATCTCACCAAGCTGCCTGCTCCTCTTTTGAACAAGGCCGATGGAGGGAACTACATCCAGACACTGGGGATAAACATCATACCCCATCCAACAGAGCCATGGACAAATTGGTCTATCGCGCGGGCGATGGTTTATGATAAGACACGAATGGTCGGTCTCATCATGAAACCACAGCATATTGCTAGGATCTTTGAAGAATGGAAAAAGACTGGCAAAGACGTCCCATATGCCATTGCCCTGGGAGCTCCACCTGTCGCTACCATGGCCGCCAGTATGCCCCTACCAGCTGGTGTCTCGGAGTCTGAATACGTTGGTGCGCTCTGCGGTTCGCCATTGGAGCTTGTCAAGTGTGAGACCAATGACATGTACGTCCCAGCAACAAGCGAGATCGTACTAGAAGGCACGATTTCCATCACAGATACAGCCAAAGAGGGCCCATTCGGGGAGATGCATGGCTACAGCTTTCTCGATGAAAACTCCCAACAGCCTCTGTATACTGTCAAAGCCATCACTCATCGTAACAACCCAATCCTACCAGTTTGTGTACCTGGACGCGCAAATCTCGGCCCAGATGAGACGCATACCATGATTGGAACCCTTGCCTCCGCAGAGATTCGGCACTTGCTTCAGCAGCACGGTTTGCCGGTGACTCAAGTCTTTGCCTTGTTCGAGACACAGGTCATTTGGGCGGCTGTACAAGTCGACCGCAAGAAGCTCGCTGAGATGAAGACGAACGCCAAAGACTTCTGCACGAAGATAGGAGACCTTGTGTTCCGCAACAAGTGCGGTATGCAGATCCACCGTCTGCTTGTTGTGGGAGAGGATATCAACCCTTTCGACATGAATGATGTCACTTGGGCTTTTGCAACAAGGTGCAGACCAGCGATGGATGAGTTCCATTTTGAGGATGTCCCTGCTTACCCACTCGTGCCGTACATGTCGCATGGACCTGGGACAAAGCTCACGGGAGGAAAGGTCGTGGCTAATTGTTTGTTGCCGGAAGAGTATGAAGGGAAGCAAGGCTGGGTGACATGTGATTTTGAGAATGGATATCCTGAAGATGTCAAGAAGAGAGTCTTGAGTAGACGTCAGGACTTTGGTATATAATGGCTAAACTACGCTTGCATTAATTGGAAGCCTACTATTCTCTGGTAATGTGACTATTTAGTTTATTTCTTTATTAAAACTTGTTTTTAAAACTCCTAGCCTTGGAAAGACAGCTAAGAGCACTGAAAGAGAACCCGAGCACCAGGATCTTTGACAGCCATGGAAGAGCTAGAAAGTTACAAGTATTCTTTTAGACTTATATTTGCCGAAGAACCTCTATCATTATTACAAATCAGCGATGGGACGCCTGAGAAATAGAGATCGCGAGTAGGGAAAAGGAAACTCCCATAAGCAGAAGACCCAGCAAGGCTCTCCAAAAACCTGAAAGGGGGCTTATACCTCTGCTAATAGCGATGAGAAGTCTTTTGAATTGAGTGGATGTTCTGAGACATATACGCTTACTACAAGCGGCCATTCAGTTGAGAATGGGCAAGATGATACTTCCGCAGCGAATAGTTCGAGCAAGAGCTCCCTAAATCTGATATTGGTATGTCGGGCAATGGACTTGAATGGACGGTTCCTCTGAAGAAATGTCACCCTGGGCGCAAAAAACATGATCCCATGCTTCTGCCCAAAACCTGCCTCCAATTCGTTATGGAGCCCCATCGATACATGTGCTCCCTGTCTTGTAAGGGAGTTAGGAACAAGACGATCGATGATCTCAAACCTTGGCTCCGGGTTCCTGCAGACCGAGCCAACACCATAAAGGCTAGTACCGAAAGCCTCCGTGGACCGTCACTCATGTTTGACGACATTGAGGATCACTCTCAGCTTCGACGCGGCAAGCCATCGGCTCTTTCTTCACTAGCAGGCCGCTTAATATGCCAAGTTTTAAATAATTCTATATCAACTATATAATACTATTTAATTTATAGAGTGTATTTAAAGTCGGGTCGCAGGTCACCTTGAACCCACTTCTGTTCATCTGACAAACTGTCCCATTTAGCATCCATCTTGCCAAGGCTGCGATCTCTGTTCATCTTTCGAAGTCCCAGATGCATTAAAATAGATCCACCAAGCAAGAAAACCACCAGATAGCCAAAAACAACCCCATGTCCCGTATAGTAACGGGGCTTTTCGCGAAGCAAGTAGATGTTTGATGACACCACGCCATTCAAATTGCCCCAGCCTACCACCACTCCCAGCACAAAAGCACGCTTTAGTGACCCCTCAGTGTTATTGTTCAACCAGGAGAGAGTGTTGGGGACGGTAGGGTAAATGCCTGCTGCACCGAGGAAGACACCGACGTACTGCACTGTCGGGTTAGACGTCGCTATAAGCATAGCAAAACCAGCAATGCCAAGCAAAACAATGGCAATATTGCAGTAACCTCGCTGCCGGGTCCTGTCGCCGTAGAATCCCACACAAATAGTAAGAGCCGCTGCAACTGCATAGGGGGGCACAGAGAGGAGCTGGGCTTTCGTACCTGCATGCCCCATGCCAGCAATGATAGTCGGAAGAAACAGGGAGAAGGCATACAGAGGAGTAAGGCAGCCCATATAGATAAGCATATATCCATATGTTTTCCAGTCTTTCAAGGCAGCAAACATATGTCTCTTATCGAAATCCTCAGCCGTTCGACCCTGCCGGTCCATAATCAAGCGACGTTGGATTCGAATCTGGTCATCAGGACTGAGGAAGCTTGCTGTTGCTGGCCAATCAAAGACGAGCCACCAGCACGCCAGACCAGCAACAATAGTAGCAAGACCCTCTAAGATGAAGATCCAAGCCCAACCGGGTTTCCCGCCAATTCCATCCATTTTTGCAATAACTGCTGCAAGCAAGCCTCCAAAGGAGCCTGCTAGCGCAGCTGCTGAGAAGAAGATAGAAGAACGGATGCCGATTTCAGAGCTCTTATACCAACAAGAGAGATAATAGTTAACTCCAGGGAAGAGTCCGGCTTCGGCCATACCAAGGAAGAAGCGAGCAGCTAGCAAGCCCTTGACGTTGGTAACAAGGCCCATAAGAGTCATTATAAGTCCCCATGTCAGAATAATAAGAGTAAAGAATAAACGAGGCGTGATCTTCTTGAGCAGTGCATTTGTTGCAGGTTCAACGACAGCATACGAGACGAAGAAGATCGTCAATGCATTATTGTAGTCCCCTTTGACCATCTTAAGATCGACTTCGAGACCAGCTAGGCGAGCGTTTCCGATATTGGTACGGTCGAGGAAGGATAGGAGATAGAGAAAGGATAGCCAGGGGATAAGCGCCAGATCAACCTTCCACATCAGCTTCTTTTCCTATTTTGATTTGTTAGCTAGGTCATTCCTTGGCATGTAGCGCGCCGTTGATTTTACTTACAATGGCTTGACGCTCTTCCACCGTCTTTCCGACATCAGGGTCTGGTAAATGAGCCAAAAGCTGGGCTCGCTCATATTCGATGGTCGTGTTGTCGACCTTTTCAGTCTCAACTGGGAACGGCTTCTCGAGATCGGCCATGGCGATTGTAATCGACTGATGCTGGGACTAGATGTCGAAGGGGCTTGTGACTCAAAGGCGATACCACAAGTAATACCACTGCCTCTAAGATAGGTAGGGAGGTAGCTTGGGTGGAAGAATCTCCTACGAGTTGTGCAGGGACCTGTTTATCTATACTTTCGGTGAGCTTAATCGCACTTACAATACCGATGGGTGGTCTCCAGTATCGTATCCTTCCGGAGCATCCGTGGTCCCCATGGTGGCCCGGTTCTCACAAGGTTCCATCTATCCTCCACCTTTTCACCCCACGGGGCGATAGACTTCTACGTAGCTGATTGCTGCCCATAAAGGTTAAGGTTTAGGCTGCTAACCCACATGGCGAGGACACGACAACAACGGACTTTAAATTCCGTCCTTACCCGTGCGTAATTGCGAAGATGTAATACTATAGTAGACTGTTGTTAATCCCATTGGAGCCCTCGGAGTTCCGAGCTTCGATGAAACGCCCGAGCCGCAGGGAGAAAACGGCAGCCGCAATACACTAGAATAATTAGTCTGTCTCTGGAAAGATGATCCAGAACCTTTGATGACGAATAAGAATTCATCTTTTGGTCACTGTGGCAAGTAACCAGCCGTGCGCCTGAAATAAGGTTTCGGTTCTGTGATAACCTTGAATTAAACTCAGGCGGAGAAGTGCGGGGTTTTGGTAAAGATCTTTCTAGACTCCAACTGATGTCTCGCTACCCCAACAAGCCCCATTCCTATGCGCCATTTTGTAATACGAGGCTTTATAGTATTGGCGGAGTATGATCTCCTCAGATGGAGAAGCCAATAATTCCCTCAATGCCAAGTGTTTCTAGACCATTTTGGTGTCAAGTAGCGGGCGTAACTTGAACTCTGCGATCATATAGCAATATCTTCATACGAATCTCGTGAAGAGGGCAGAACCAATAGTCCTCATTAGGCAGTTCATTAAAATCACCCAAGTACCTAGTACGCATCTGGTCTCGTCAGGCCGCCAGCAGTAGATCCTTGCCGTGGCAATTACACGGTTGGGGGAGTGCGGCATCGCTTGGCACCTCCATGTGTCGGGAAGTTGCACCAGAGCTTTCGCTGACTGGCCTTAACTTTGAGATAAGGTCGTAAAAGATCACACTCCACGAGGAAGCTCGGCCAGCCTTTTTCTTTTATTCTTTTGTATTGTTTCCCACTTCTGCTCCTGCTCCTCTTCTATCTTTGCCCCCTGTTGTTACGATATGTAATCGGAAGCTTACTATTTTATGTCACTTTTGCCATTTAATTAATTCCTGGCGTTCAATACGTTCTTATTAATCTCTTGAACAGTCTTCGAAGACTGTTTGTTTTATTATTCCCTATTCGCCGCCTCCGCCACCATCACCACCACCGCCTCCATCACAACCCCCGGATCCTCCATAATCACCCGCTCCTCCACCGCCAGATATATCGTCCCCTCGACCCCTTCTGATAACCCTTCTCTGTTTCCAGGCATCACGGCCGAGAAGTAGAGTCTTGAGATCGGTCCTCTCTACGTTGGCAGGAGCATGCTTCACTGTGTCAGGCACGTACTCCGTCAACGTCTCCTCCACTGAAACTCCCCTCTTCAACTCCGACGTATACTTCGATTTCCATATTTGTCTTGTATGTTGAAGCAGGCTACTCATCGCCTGTGTATTTGCTGTGTGTTTTCTATCAAGGACCCAGTCTGCCTTCTCAGTCGACCAAACCCAGTAGCTCGCAGGGAACAAACGATGCGTCTTCCATAGAAGATCAATCTCGAGTGTTGGGGGGAGTATGCGAGAGGGTCGTGAGCTTGGGTGACGAGATGCATTTGCCGTCTTTGGGTCTAGCTTTGACTTGTAGGAGCCATCTCTCTCACTCTTTGGCAGTACACTACCCAGAAGGCCGAGAAAGTCTTCGTAGTCCACCACTGAGTTCTTCAAATTTTCGACAAACCCAGGTACCGAATTCTTGACTTGAAGTATAACCTTCCAGAAAGACACTTGCTGCTCGAGGTCTGCTCGAAGATCCTGCAAAGATGGCCATGGCTTTAGCATACATGTCTCGTTGAACTGTTCATGCTGGCTTTGACTCCTGCATCTTTCTTCTACCCTGCAAGTTCGTATCACTGCGTATGACTGGAGGTCCCAGACCTTGTAGCCTTGCTCCGGTACACTTGTGCGGCAGCGATCCCACTGGTGCATCAGAATCACTTTTCCTTGTTGGTCTTTGGGAATCTCTTCGAGCTTTTTGTCAGTCGGTGTTATCCATTTTCGGTCCAAACATGGTGGCCGGTCAGCCCTTCTTCCCAGGATGGAGAGTCTTCTCGGTTTCCATGGTGCAGAGGGCCACAGTTGATATGGTAGGTTGGAGCCACGGCACTCAGAGCCAGACCAACTCGTCTTACTACACTCATCCCAAGCGTTCTTCGTCCGCCTGGGACACCATTCACCCTTTAGCAGTTTGGACATGGGGAAATGCCGATGCTCTAAGCCAAAGATGCCATTCAAGTTGCGATTACGGTTATCGTAGACGTAGTGGTGGAACCGCGAGGGTGACAGCATGTGCAGATACATGATAAGTGCGACGTCCCTATCACTATTAGTCAGACTAACGCATGGCAAAGACACAGAGCCTACCATGGAGGCGGGTGGTCATTCGGGCAAAAACCCCGTACGTCGATGAAACGAAGATACATAGCGTAGCGCCATTCTGAATATGTCAATGTCTCATCGCTTATTCTACCCTCTGCATCGCAGATATGTTGAAGAAGCTTGAGAAAGGTCTCGATTAGCTCAAGATGTTGCTATTGAGAGAGAATGAGTTTCAGATCCATTTCACCAAGTAACATGTTAGCTCACAACAGCAACGTCGCTCAGATCAATCTGGGTCCTTGTCCAAGGGTCTTCGTAGACTGTGGAAAACGGCATGGTTATGGCAAAGTTATCTTGTTATGTGAAAGCGCATGGAGAGGCATTGGACTGGAATATCAATGATATTAACGTACTCCGGCTTTAGTTTATATATGGAACAGAATTTGAGGCTGTGCGTCGATCTGATTCCCTTGGCGGATGAATTTGGTTAGCCCAAATCTTCGCTTCTGGGCCGAGGTCATAATTGGTCAAAGCGGAACCATTCCTCACTGCGGCTTGAACGATGTAGGGTAAACACGCGACTTGGCATCTTGTCAGGCTTTTTACAAGGCACTCCCTGATGGTCGGATTCTCCGACTACTTTCATCGACGAAATTATTATTCTATCCGTAGTATTCCATCTGATCATTACTAAGATTTAACCCGACAGGGTGTCTTACTTTGAAGGATGATCAGGTTCTGTCTTATTTTTAGATGATTGGCATCTGAGGAACCATCGGACAATGGAGCCATGAGCAACCAAAACCACGACAACAATAATTATAAAAGCTGGTTAACTTCTGTCAAAAACGAACTAAGCGGTTTGCAAATGGTGGGATGTGTAACAAACTCCCTACAAGCTACTACCTGGTATAAACAGCGCTTCTGCGGATGATAGACTTGCTCCAAACCCAAACCGGAATCGCCAGGATGTATCCAAGCCAAAGAAGAGCAGCCATGATGGCGAATTGCTTCAATGGGCCCATAGCATTCAGCCAAGTGATCGATGAGTAGGATACACCAAAGGCCAAGCAATTCTTCATGACGTTTACAAGGACACCGATATCTCCTGCTCGCGAAGGCATAGTGTTGACAGAATAAGTAAGTAGAACATTTGCCGATCCTGTCAAACCAAATGCAAGGAGGCTCCATCCAACACAGACAACGATCCAGTGACCAGGGTTTTGAAGCCCATGACCGAGGATAAGGCAACCAGCCGGGCTGCCTAGTGCTCCAATAAGCATCATCGGCAGTCTACTCCTGGGATTAGGCTCCTGGGTGCGTCCTTTTGTTGAGCGGATGAAGAGAAGGTCTGCGAAGTAACCACCAAAGGGGAGACCAATAAGAAGACCGATAAGAGAGGAGACATTGAGTAAACCAATCGAACGTGAATTCCACAATAGGGGCGGAGAAGCACAGGTGATGGAGAGGATGATGGAAATGATGACAGTCCAACCAATCGTTAGGCCAAAGATGTAGACGGTGACGAGAACTTGAGGCGCCATAAGGAGCTGCAGTGGCCGGACCAGTGACAAACCCATGCTCTTCCACTTCATGGGCATATACTCGCCGCTAAACGACCTTGACATCCACTCCTTTCTGAAGCTGGCGGCAGAGATCTCCCCAGTTGTTGTTTCGGCCGGTGACGAGATGCAGATATCCTCGATTGAAGTGCTCGTAGGTTTCGGTTCTGCGATTATCGAGCTCCCAGGTCTGGTTTGAGTTGTATCCAGCTCGTTGATATCGTGAGTTGTCTCAGGAAGCATCAAGATCGAACCAAAGAGATTGAGGCCAGTCGCGATTGACAGAATCCTCAGGTACCATCTCCAGCTTCCCAGACTAACTCCAACTGCCCCAGCGACCATGGGGCCAATTGCGGAGCCAGCAGCGAGGAAGCCAACGTAGACGACCATGGCTCTTCCGAGCTGATGGGTGGGAAACGTCTCAGCCACGATAATGGGACCAAGAGCCTCAACGAGACCACCGGCTAATCCACCGACGATGCGTGAGTTTCGCAGGGAAAAGTAGTCGGTGGCTTCGCTCGACCAAATGTTACAGGCGATAAAGATAACGAGCGAACCGAGGACCGTGTAGCGTTTTCCGATAAGTAATGATAACGGCAGAGCGAAGAGATTCTGAAAAGGTTAGAGAATCAATGAAAGGACCACGAGGACAAGTAACGCACTGAGAGTCCAAGAGCCAGCAAAGCATATGTTGGCAAGTTGGAAGCCTGTGTTTGCGAGCAGTGCAGCTCCTGAATGATCAACCCAAAGACGGGAGAAAGACCAGAGGCCCAGGCATTTCCGAGGAGATTGTAGAAGCTGACGTTCAGCAGAACGCATATGCGCCACCAGAGCGGCCATTCCTATAGATAGAGTTCCATTAGCATTCGTGGTCTGGATCCAACCTGTGACTGGAGGTGCTCTTACGAAAGGAGAGATAGACATTCTCGAGTATGCGGTCCTCGTAGCAGTTGATGACTGACAGTGGCGTCAATGATGACTGATGAGACTGATTTCAGAAAAGGAGTTGCTCTCAGGGTTCGAGCCTCAATCCTTTATGCCTTCGCTTATCACTGGCCAGTGCCCGGGGCTGGTCTAGACCAAGCCTCATGCCAGGATGCTTCCGGCTGTGGGATGCCCTCTCCCGTCTTTGCCCCGACCCCGGAAAAGATCCAGCTCTTACCCCAGAGTTTACCCCGCACAATCTCATCGTGGTTACCCACTGAGTGACGCGTTTTCCATGGCCAGGAAAGCTTCAAATCCTTGTATGATAGCGGCCCAGCATATTCCGCGGAGATTTGATCTCGCTTGACGCACGTTGTGTCATGAAATCCGCAGGATCTGGCCTCAGTTCCCCAGTCGGCCGTTATCTTAGGCCTGGTCAGCTCGGGAGATGGCCTTCAGCGTATCGTTACAGCGAACGACGAAGGCGTCGTAGCAACTAATGCCGTTCGTGATGAGACTTGAAGGGAGTGATTATCAGGTATCTGTGACAATGAAGGTCCCCGTCTTACGCTTAGATAATTGACTTTGCGATTATGCGACATGACATTTGAGGATACCCGGAGAAAATGCAAGTCTGACGATAAGCTAAGTGGTATGATTACGCGTGCATGATAACTGTTTGAGTCTCAACAAATTCCTTCAACCCCCATTCCGCACCAAATCTTCCAAATCCGCTCAGCTTTGTTCCTCCGTGAGGCAAGGTCGCTTCATCATGAACCGTAGACGAGTTGATATGTACCGCGCCAACTTGAAGACGACGCGCCATTTCCAATGCTGCATACTGATTCCGTGTCCATATCGCAGCAGACAACCCGTAATCACTATCGTTGACAATCTTCACCGCCTCGTCCTCGTTAGAAACAGCGACGATTCCAAGACAGGGACCGAAAGTCTCTGTCCGGAAGAAATCCATAGAGCTGTGGATATTATCGAGGATTGTGATCGGTATTAGGTTTGGGTCAGTCTGGTGCCCCGTAGAAGACTTTGAAGAAGATCCCATGGCTTCTGCATCGGAGACTAAAGCTTGTACTCTCGACTGACTCTTTAGCCCAACAAGCCGATACGCCGACCCGTTCTTGCTTCGCAGATGTTTTGTAAGCTCTGCACGAAACTCATCTACGACATCCTTTTCCACTAGGACAAGATCTGTAGACATGCATATCTGTCCGCCCTTTATGCACAAAATTGATTAGCGAGTGACCAGAAGTAGTAGAAAGCAAGCTCACATTTAGTGTTGCTCCAGCAAGAGCTGCTTCTGCTGCACGGTTTATGTCTGCGTCCTTTAAGACGATGCAACAGTTCTTCCCACCAAGCTCCAGCAATACCGGCTTCAGAGCCAGTCCTGCTTGCTGAGCAATACTACGCCCAACTTGTGTTGAGCCAGTGAAGTTAACCTTTTTGACAGCAGGGTCGCGAATGAGATATCCAACTACCTCAGGGGCATCTTCAGGTCGGTGGAGAATAAAATTGACGACACCTGGAGGGAACCCAGCTTTTGCAAATAACCCGGCGACGAAGTAATGTGTTCGAGGGCTAAGCTCAGAACCCTGCATTGGCCGAGATTAGTATGGTACCGCCAGGCATCAGAAATAGGATCATCACCTTGAGAATAACTGTGTTTCCAGTAGCCAACGGGGCGATCACCGCTCGAAGGGCCAAGAAGAGAGGTGAGTTCCAGGGAGCAATTCCCAGAACAACTCCCAAAGGACGAGTAAACACCAAACCGTATGACCCTTCAGGTTGGGTGTGCGGGATGGTGCCACTCATGGTTCCCGCCGTCAGCAGATACGCAGACTGCTCGATCAAATCGATGCTGGTGGTGACACCGATGGATGCCCACTCATCGTCGCAGTAGATCTCAGACTTCATAATGTTTCGGACTTCCTGCTGATGGTTCTGTAGCACCTACGTTTCCGCTTCGTTAGCCATGGCATTCAAAATGATCAAAGTAGCACAATACCTGTGCTAGACGTAAGAGAAGGCCGCGTCTATGGGTCGGAGAAGTTGTTGACCACGTCACAAATGCTTTACTGCAACTCGATACAGCATCCGCGCAGTCAGACAAATCAGCGCCCTGGAAATACCCTCCTTCAAATGAGTGATGTCTTGAAGTATCATCTTCTCTCAAGATTGGAGCATCGTTGATAAGCAGTGGAACACGGTGACCTTGTGATCCATTGTGGAGCACAGGCTGGTCAATGGTTGAATCCGTCATCGTCTCTGAAAGAGCTTCAGTGGAATTCACAAAATGCGGAAGGCGATATCGGAAACTGAGAATCATTATGGCGAAATATCGTATTACTTGTAGTAAGGAATAATAGAAGCTTTCCAGGACCTTGCCAAGCCACAGTACTTGGTAGTTTCGGGCGTGGACAAGCCAATCAGTATAGGGCGGGATTAGGGGCAACATCGGATGCCTACCCGCTCTCCAAGCGATTGGCCAGATACCGGATCACCAACTGTCAAAGACATGCTAGAATCTGTCAAGAGGCGGTGACATTGGCCTTTTTCTGGTTGAACAATCCAAAAGACTAACTAGGGAGGCACGCGATGCAGGAATCAGAAAATGACTAAGTGAAACGGAAGAGGTTAAGGGACAAGACAAAGTCGGTGTCGGGATTAAGTATCTTGTATTCATAGAGACAATAAAGCTTTGCGCGGAACACACTTCTCAAAATACTGCCAGAGCTTGGCCAACTAAAAAGAGACTATTCTCATTTTCACATGCTAAGATTAAGAAGATATTCAGTCATGCTGAGGAGCATGGCTACATTAATATAGGACTCTATTGTGATCACGAGATGCATGGTGATTAAGTCAAGGATTGTCTTGTTAACGGCTAATATAAATCCAGTTTTAATCCCCTCTCCTCTGGATATATCTGAAAGTAAGACTATCTATGTTCTCAATCAGAGACATATGTCTCAACATCGACTCCTGCGAGCCGGTAGAAACCTAGAGCCCGGAGCATCGGCTTATCGTCAAATCTGTAGAGATAAACTTGACTCTCGGCATCTGCATGATGCTGATACTTGTGCCAAGTTGGAATGCAAAACGTATCACCCTGCTTCCATTCAAGAACCTTGTCTCCGACTTGAGTGGAACCGGAACCTTCAATAACGTGGTACACAGCAGAGCTTGTCTCTTGAATCTCGGGCGACTTGGCTCCTGGGTTAAGTCTCTCAGCTGAAGCACCGATTATTCGACCAACTATGAGATGGTATTAGCTCTTGGCTCACAAGTAGCGCACATTGGTACTCACTTTCGGCACCACTAGGCTTCAGATACGGCTCCGAGACCCATTCAGCAGGACTAGCATCAAGCTTGGGCTGCATCTTGCTCCATGGGTACACAATATCAGACTCTTCGAAATCTTCAGCCGGGTACCGTGCAGCAGTATGGTGTTCGACAAAGTGGACAGGGAAGTGGATGAAGCTGGGGAGATCAAGTCCATCGAGCCAGATAACAGGCTGATTATCCCCACCCTCCTCATCAGCACCCTTCTTGCCGTGGTCATGCCAGTTCCAAGTGGGCGTGACAATTACGTCACGAGGCTTCATAGGAACTCTCTTGCCGTGAACTGCAGTGAAGCCACCAGTGCCTTCGATGATGAATCTGCATGCGAAGGCGGTGTGCCTGTGTGCAGGTGCTGTTTCCTTAGGCTGCACCAGCTGGAGTCCAGCATACAGGGTATCAGTAGTATATGGTGCGGCTAAGCCCGAAATGTTAGTAGCAGACAAGGGAAGGGGGATACTAGATGCCCAACTCACCTCTTGCAGGGTTTCCAAGCATCAGGACACGACGCTCAGCTTGCTTCTCAGTAATAAGCTGTCCAGCCTTGAGAAGATATGGCTTAATCGTATCGTAGGACCAGACGTAGGGAATAGTTTGAGGATTGGGCGCTGGAGGGTTGAGGCGTTGCATCTGGGCCCAGAGAGGAGCGGTGTTGGTAGCTCGCAGCGCTTCAACAAGCTCTTCAGCCGAGTTCAGTGATTTGGCTGAAGTGACGTCGCCAAGATGCTGGCCACCGTTGGATGCTGCCACATTTGCAGAAGGCATTTTGACTTAACTGAATCTTGTGGAGGTTTCTGACAGCGAGCGGAGCTGAGTTGAGTTGATGGTATTTGTAGCAGGCTGCTGGCGATCGTATTCTCAATCAGAGGCTGTGAATCTGATCCCTCAACGACCTTACCTATTGTATCGTAAATATACTTCAGCACGACTGATTTGATTATCAATCAATAATTGTCAAGGTACAAGCTTTATTACTGGTAAATCGGCAGATGCTGTGGTGGCATCTACTTCGGGGCACCATCGGGAAGCGATCCCGCAAGACCCGGTCGTCATGCTACCGCACACAGCACAAAACTACATAATTTGTCTGTGCATTGCTGACAATTTATTTACAAGTACATTATTCGAGGAGCAGTTTTAAGAGTCCAAAACAGACCTGTGACAAGAACAACAATGGCGAAGAACAAGATTACTCAGCCTGTACGTATTGACTTTCGTCCCCAATGAAACGACTAGACGTCTTACCCTAATAGCCCGCGGCATACCCTTCACGATCCACCAGTCTTTTGGAGAGACTCCATCACACTGCTGAGCATGCGAACGGGAATGGCCACTTTTCCGGCTCTCAAGTCAAGCTGCAAATCTTGGTTGTCGGTGCAGGACTTGGTGGCCTAGCCACAGCTGTTGCTCTAGCTCGTCAAGGTCACGAGGTAACCGTCTTGGAGCAGGCAGCTGTCTTGGGCGAGGTACGTCTTGACATTGCGAAAACCCAACAGTTGATTGACGTGTATAATCTTAGGTTGGTGCAGGTATCCAGATCCCTTCGAATTCGTGCAGATTGCTCTTGAAATGGGGTCTCGGTCCATATCTTGAACAATATGCCGTGAAGCCAGATAGTATGACATTTCGAAGATGGGAGAACGGCGATCCGATCGCGTATACAAGACTCTCCCCAGACTTTGAAACCAGATACGGAGCACCCTATTTCGTGATCCATCGCGCTGACTTCCATCGTGCCCTTTGTCGCCGAGCAGAGGACCTTGGAGTAAAGATTGTGACTGACAGCAGGGTCACTGACTACGACGAGTCAATTCCTTCTGCCACAACTTTTGATGGCCGTGAATACCGTGCCGACTTGGTCATTGCTGCAGATGGCGTCAAGTCTCAAGCTCGATCAGTTGTTCTCAGTGGTCCAGACCTACCACCTCAAAAGACTGGTTTTGCGGCTTATCGCGCTACAGTAAACACAGAGGAGATGGAGCGGGATGAGGATACGGCCTGGTTACTTGAGAAGCCTGGGATCAATATCTGGTAGGTGGGATATCTCTTCAGTAATGCAGCTAATGTTGACCATATAAGGATTGGGGAAGACCGCCACGTCATGACATATTCTATCGCTGGGGGCAACTCTTTCAACATGGTCTTGTCTCATGTCGACCATTCATCACCTAGTACGTGGAATGCCGAGAATGCAATCCGCGATATGCAAGACTCGTTCAAAGACTGGGACCCAAAGTGAGTCATGTCCTCTCTGAAGCTACCGGCACATGTTGAGCATCTTTAGGCTGTTCAAGGTGATCAAGATGATCAAGAGTACGCTCAAGTGGCCGTTGATGAGCGGCAGTCGTCTCCAAACTTGGATTTCCAGGAGCCAGAAGCTTCTTATCCTTGGAGACGCTGCCCACGCCATGGTACCATACATGTCTCAAGGTGCCGCTATGGCCGTAGAAGACGGAGCAGCTCTAGCCACAGCGATCTCCAAGATCAAGTGCAAAGACCAACTTACAACTGCTCTGCATATCTTTGAGAAGGAGAGGATGAATCGGAGTTACGGTATGCAGTCTGCGAGCTTGGTAAATGGGAAGCTATGGCACTTTCCAGATGGCCCTCTGCAACAGGCTAGGGACCTTGGAATGAGGGCTGAGGTGGAAGGGAGGCCGTTTGTTGAGAGCACGAATCAGTGGAGCGATCCGGTAACTCAGATATGGGCCTATGGGTATGACGCCGAGGATGCTATTGACGAGCTCTGGCAGAGCGAGGGTGTATAACTGATAGATGAAATCAACACTACGGCAGTTGACGTGTAACATGGCCTTGAAGTGGCGCCCTGCTCGTGACAGACCAATTTGTCAGCGGCACCTGGCAACGTCACGAGATCCTAACAAAGTATATCCGTATAGCCGCCTGCTTTGAACCTTCACCTAGCATGTCGTATGCCATCTTGATACCCCAGCATTCTAAAACCCCACGGGGACTTGATCCGAACATGGGTTCCCCGCGATTTGACCATCCATCCTGGTTTTTAGGCTTGTTGCTACACGATAAGACTGTCCATGACGCATTGCCGATGATCAATGCCTAGTAAATGGTTAAAGGTGGAGATATTACGAATAACTGTTATTTGTCAGAAAGAAATAAATTAGTCGCGTTTGTACTGAAGTGCTTCTGCTGCCCCACTGAGAATCAGCTTGTCGCATTCCGCCCCACCTTGAGTCGAACCAGGTGGCTCGGGTGGCACTGCGAGCGTCAAAGTTATAGTCGCCACAGACCAAGACAGCGGTAACTACTGTCTCCGCCTAACATTAGCTAAGCGGCTTGAGAGTCTTGGTCTGTACTGCTGATGATGCTCATGGACAGCCAAACATTTGAGTATATAAGAGCAAATGGAAAACACATGAGAGTGATATCTCGCCTGATTTCAATGACTGTTCAAGTTCTTGAAGTAATTCGCCACGTTAAATTTTCAATCACTTATAACCCTCCCAGGAACCATCTTTATGGGTGAAACAATCCATCTGGACCAGCCTGAGCTGGAGAAACTTCTCCAAACCAGTGATATCGGCTCAAAAATAGACGTTTTGGAGAGACACACAAGTCTCTCGATCCGCAAGTCGCCAGCTGCCAACTCCGTGCAATCCAAGCAACAGACTCTCCAGCTTGATAGAAAGTTCGAATTTGGCAACGCAAACCCCTTCCACAGTGGCATCAACGCCCCGACTCGATTCGATGCTGAAGTCGGTTCCTGTCTTGTCCGAGGTGACGTCCCCCTGGAGTTAGACGGCACTTTCTATCGAGTCGCATGCGACCCTATCTTCGCCAACCGCAATGGCAAAGACATTTGGATCAACGGAGACGGTGCTATACATGCTTGGCGGTTCTCCAATGGCGTCGTCGACTTTAAGCAGAAGTATGTGCGCACTCCGCGATTTGTCTATGAGCGTGCAGCTCGTGAGCCGCTTTTTGGAACCTACAGGAACCCTTATGCTGGTGATGAGAGGGTCTTTGACGATATACAAGGCCCCGGTAACACTCATGTGCATAGCTGGCATGGCTGGCTCTTGGTCTGCAAGGAGGATAGTCCACCAATCGCCGTGGACCCAGACACTTTGGATACCATAGGTATGTGTATGACAAGATATCTCCGAGCTTACATCTGATATGCCGTAGGTATCTACGACTTTGAAGGGCAGCTTAACCCTGCAGAGACTTTCACTGCACATCCAAAGGTTGATGCGGTTTCTGGAGACACCATGTGTTATTCCATGGAAGCATCAGGAATGGGGTAAGTCATACTTCATATGGATGTTGAACGACGCTGAGCAATATTAGATCCAACGATCTCGCCTATTATCGATTTGATAAGCACGGGAAAAAGGTGGACGAGTGTTGGGTTAAAACACCTGATGTCACTTGGACCCATGATATGGTCGCGACAGAGAAGTAGGCTCTCTCATATGCATTGGTGGCGTTGACTAACTCATGTACAGCTGGGTCATTTTCCACATGAGCAATTACCAGTTCGACCTCGACTACATGAAGAAAGAAAATGGCACCCACTTTCGCATGAACCGTTTCTTGGTGAGTCTTAACGGATCTCCAAAGAAGCAGAGGCCCATTTACTAATACCCATATAGCCTAACAGATTCGGTGTTCTTCCCCGACGGAATCCCAACCCCGAGGATGTTCGCTGGTTCGACAGCCTCAAGAACCACACGTGGGGTCATTTCTCAAACGGGTTCGAAGGTCAGGATGGCTGCATCTATCTCGATGCCTTCATCGCAGATACCGACACACTCGGAGTCTTTCCCAATATGCACCCTGAGCTGGATATCGGCAACCCGGAGAAAAGACTCAACGGAAAGCTTGCCCGGTTCAAGATCGACCCCAAGGCAGGCTCCAATGAACTGGAGCTCCCGGTAGTACTCAGTGAGGTAGCGGGTGAAATGGGACGCTGCGATGATCGTTTCATCACGAGGCCCTATAATAACGCCTTCGGAGCTAGACACTCGCCCAGGGGTTTCGATGCAGTAATTCACGTGGACATCGCAGCTGGCGTTACTAATATCTGGGAGCCAGGTGAGGGTATTGCAGTTGGCGAACCCTGTTTTGTCCCTCGACAGAAAGATTCCCCTGAGGGCGACGGGTACCTGCTCGTGTGCACACGAGACGCAGCCAAGCGGCAAGCTCAGCTATCGATCCTTGATGCTAAGAATATCATTGCTGGTCCTGTATGCATCGTAGAACTTCCTTTCCAACTTTGTGAGGGTGTACATGGCAACTGGGTATGTTCTTCCAGAGTCCATGTTTCTGATCCTAATACTGATGAACATGTCGAAATAGGTGGAGACGCAGAACTTGATATCTCGCAAGCCGCTCATCGACTATTCCGGTGTCACCAAGGCGATTCAACAGAAGTTCGGCACTGGGGCTCCCAAGTTCTACGACAACTTCATTGGGAAGCCGGTGATTCTGACTCGAGCTGAGGCGGTTCCTAACCCCAGGCTCATCTAGAGTCCATCATTCCACGGTTATCGCATGTGCAGTGTGGCTCTGATGACCGGCTGGCTTGTCTTAGTCAAGCTATTCCAAGAGGATGATGTCTAAAGAAACCTCTTTTCTGTAGCATAACATCTAATCGACTTGGCACAAGCCCGTCGAGTAGCGAAGGACCACTTCAATAGCATGCATGCTTTGTTTCCTGGGTGTCGCATCAGTTAAGTGATCAAGCTCGTCTCCTCCTTAAGAGAATCTCTTGACAGAGATAGTTTAGTACATAGTAAGTGTTGGTCGAGTGGCTTATGAAAACTGCTCAACAGGTGGTATGAAGGGAGCGATGGAGTTGAAAGACTAGTATTCCATGTATCTAAAGAGGATTAAACAAGTTATAAGATATATTATATAATAGATTTCTCCTGTTTATATTGATAGTGCACTGATGTTTGGCTGCAAGATCCGTTGAATCTGTCACACGGCGTGTCTCATGACTCATTTGACCCTCTTTATGCCGCCGATGCCGACATCACAACTTCAGGTATTTGACTTTAGGCAACTGAACTTAGATAAAACCTTATACATTTTACTCCCAAACCCCGCGATTACCCCTCTCCTATCCACATCGCGGTACGCCGTCCCCCTCGTCTTAGTCGCGCCCTCGTGGTCCAAGACCATGACCAGCCCCCTCTCGAGTTACCTGCGCGGAGGGCTACGCCAGTTAAAGGGATAGTGCATTTTAAATCTAAAGCTTGCCTTAGTTAGAAGAGTTTGATGGGGAGCCATGTAATCAATAGGTCAACATGAATTCGAACGCAACCGCTAGCCCGAATCCCAAATAACCAGCGGATGATGGCCCGACGCAGAACACCGAGGCCTTTCAGTTTCAAGACACAGGATTTGCTGTATCAAAAAAGGCCACTTCTACAGCCTGTACAACACCGCATCTTTGGTTTCTATGCCGCTAGAGCCTGGTTTGGCATTTTGTTAGGGATAAGTCATATAAACAAAACTTGAAAAACAATAAATTAGGATGATGGTTCCGCCAGCGACGGTTTGACTCCCTCTTGACTCGTTTCTTCACTCTTTTCATCAGCTTGCCTCAATGGTGATAAGTATATTCCTGGTTTTCTCTTGCAAATTTCGTTCTCTAATTGCCAATCTGAGAAAGCCTTTCAGTAACAACTGCTTTGTTCGGTGCGTATAAAGCTACAGAGTGGATGAGCATCAAGCCTCGCGACATAACCTCCAATATGACGAAATAATACATCATGGTTGCAGATTTTAGTGCGTTGAGTGTGAAAAGGCACAGTTTTCTCTTTGAAAAGTCGTCTTTAGTATATTTCGCTGATGTGAAAAAGGCTAACGGATAAACTCAATGGCTAGCACAGTCGTTTCGTGGAGCTCGTACTATCAGGGCCCACGTCAACACGTCATAATGAGATTATTACTTTTTAGTGATAAGCAGCCACACACCTGTCAGCATCAGTTCATGCATATGACAAGACTGTCAGTCAAACTTACACAAGCCGCAGGATGGTGGGGACAGATGCACCTCGATTCATTAGCGAGATGGATACCGAAAACGCATTTTGATGGTGTGGTCGATGTTTGTGTGTCTGGGATGAGCCGTAGTTGATGCCTTATACTTTATGTAGGCTATCCCCGTTTATCAAAACAGGCATCGATCACCAGTCCCTCAAACAGATCTGTCAATTGAACCTATATTCTCTGCAAAGTCTCGGATACAGTATTTTCAGCGGTATCTACGTGGTCAAAAAACCTCGTGTTCACACAGTGTACACAGATTTGCAGTATGGACACAACTAAGAAACAGGTAGAGGAGACAGAGCACTGCGAAATCATCGATCCTGCCCAAACAGAAACCCCAAAGTCCCAAGATCCCATGAACATGTCTCCCAAAAAACATGAAGAACAATCACACGACGCAGTCCTACAGAAATTAGGCCTTTTGGACCAGACTCTGAACCCGTCAAGTTCAAACTTTGACTTTCAAGCGTGGTCTCAAGCACTCGTCAACCTGCGGAGCAGACTAGATCTTCCAACTCCACCACGTTCTGGGTTTGCCTTTAAGAATTTAACTGTCTATGGAAGCGGCCCGTCTATAGAGCAGCAAGATACTCTATGGACGCTACTTACCCAGCCTTTTAAAATTCGGTCCTGGCTTCGCCCGAAAGAGACCAAGTCTATTCTCAGTCGCCTCGATGGAGTCGTCCAGAAGGGACAATTACTGCTTGTTCTAGGCCGCCCCGGTAGTGGTTGTTCAACCTTCCTAAAGACTATCACGGGTGAGATGCAAAGTCTGGAGATTGGCACAGGCTCCATTCTTCATTACTCAGGTATAATAAACACCAAAAACATCGTAATAGATTATTAACAAGACCAGGCATACCACACCAAGTAATGTCTCACGAATTCAAAGGCGAATTAATCTACAATCAAGAAGTAGACGAACACCTCCCGTACCTAACAGTTGGCCAAACCCTCGAATTTGCCGCTGCGATGCGAACCCCACGGGCTAGACTGCCAGGAATAACACGCAAAGATAGAATAAGCCATGTTGTCCAAGTCATGTTGACGGTTTTTGGTCTATCGCACACCAAACATACGATTGTTGGGAATGATTACATACGAGGTGTTTCTGGCGGCGAAAGAAAAAGAGTTTCTATTGCCGAGACCGCACTTTCTGAAGCTGCTATATCGGCGTGGGATAATTCTACACGAGGGCTAGATGCAGAGTCTGCATTGCATTTTATTAGTCGTCTACGAACTCTCTCTGACTGTAAGAATCCTGTAACCTAAGATATGATGATTGACTAATCGTGGTATAGTAACCCAATCATCCAACGCGGCAGCCATATACCAATCATCGCAATCTATCGTTAATCTATTCGACAAAATCTTAGTCCTCTACGAAGGGCGAGGAATCTTCTTCGGTAATGCTTCTTTGGCTTCAGGCTACTTTGAACGTATGGGTTGGTATCGTCATCCAAGGCAAACAGCCGGAGACTTTCTAACCGTAGTAACCAACCCCGAGCAAAGGCAAGCCAAAGCAGGACACGAGAACTCAGTGCCTAGAACCTCTGAGGAGTTTGAGCAGTATTGGCGCGACTCAAATGAGTATTTGGCCTTGATGCAAGAAATTGACGATTATCAGAAGGATTTCTACGGAAACAAAGATGTTACGCAAAAGCAATTTAAGGAAATACGTGGGAAGTTGAAAGCAAAGGGAATGTTGAAGAAAGCTTCACAAACAATCTCATTCCCAATGCAAACTGCCCTTTGCGCAAGAAGAGCAACACAACAACTCTGGAACGACAAAGCCTCAACCTTTACTACTCTGATTGGAGAGATCATCATTGCACTTGTTGTAGGGTCCATCTTCTACGGCACACCAGAGACATCAGATGCATTCTTCTCTTACGGATCTGTGCTCTTCTTCTCAGTCCTTCTCAACGTTCTAATGGCCGTAACGGACACGCACAACCTTTACAAAGGTCGCTCTGTTATGGCTAAACAATCGTCCTATGCTTTTTATCGACCGTCTGCCGATGCATTTGCAAATGTTCTAGTTGACATTCCTGTCAAATTCGTCGTTGCTGTCTTCTTCAATGTTATTCTCTACTTCCTATCTGGTCTTGCAAAAACAGCATCCCAATTCTTTATTTTTTTCCTTTTTGTCTTCGTCACAACTATCGCTATGTCTATGATCTTCCGCACCATTGCTGCTGCAACGGTTTCTCTTCCTCAAGCCATGGCAATATCTGGGTTTCTCGTTCTTGCACTTGTTACATATACGGGATTTGTCCTTCCCGGCCCTGATATGCATCCTTGGTTCAAATGGATCTCCTATATAAATCCACTCGCTTATGCCTTTGAAGCATTGCTTGTTAACCAAGCACATGGGACTGATTATCCTTGTTCCAACCTTGTGCCATCTTATCCAAATCTCGTGGGCGAGACATTTGTCTGTCCTGTTCCTGGATCTGTGGCCGGGGAGACCTTTGTTAATGGGGATTCTTGGTTTGAAACAAGCTATGACTATAGCTATTCCCATCTGTGGCGCAACTTGGGCATTATTTTCGGCTTCTTGTTCTTCTTTTTGGTCACGTATCTCTTGGCTACTGAGCTAAACGTGAACTCATCTGTTGGTATCGAAGTCCCTGTCTTCCTACGCGGCCGTCTTCCAAAAGCCGACTCGAAGCTCAAAGCCAGAGTCGACATAGAGCGACCATTAATAGCCAACGGTACAACAATCGAGATTACCTCTGACGAACCAACACGAACGAAAGCAAAACACTCAGTTTTCTCCTGGAGGAAGTTGACCTTCGATGTCATGATTAAAGGGAATTCAAGGCGACTCCTGGACGAACCATCCGGCTGGGTCAAACCAGGCTCCCTCGTCGCCTTGATGGGCGTATCCGGGGCTGGGAAAACGACACTTCTTAACGCCCTTGCCCAGAGAATGTCCTCAGGCCAAGTCCAGGGCGAGTTCTACGTTGGTGGAAATCCATTACCGGCTTCATTCAAGAGTGAGGTTGGCTATGTCCAGCAGCAAGACGTCCATCTTGAGACATCAACTGTACGTGAAGCCCTACAGTTTTCAGCAATGTTAAGACAGCCTCGTGATATACCGAAAAGCCAGAAACTTCAGTCCGTGGAAGAGACGATTCATCTTGTTGGCATGGATGAATATGCAGATGCTATTGTTGGATTGCCTGGCAAGGGGCTTAATGCAGAGCAACGCAAGCGTCTGAGTATTGGTGTCGAGTTAGCTGGAAAGCCATCCCTGATGCTGTTTCTGGATGAGCCAACTTCAGGACTAGACAGCCAGTCGTCAGAGGCAATCTTGAGCCTGCTCCAGAAGCTGGCTATGGGGGGGTTGGGGATCCTGTGTACTATCCATCAGCCAAGTGCCATGCTGTTCCAGAGGTTTGATCGACTGTTGCTTATGGCGCGAGGTGGCAAGGTTGCCTACTTTGGAGATGTTGGTGAGAATTCAGAGACAGTCCTTGGATATTTTGGTGAACGTGCACCAAGAAGGTGTGATGACGATGAGAATCCTGCAGAGTATATCCTGGATATGATTGGAAATTCGAAAGGAGATGAGTTCGACTGGCCTCATCTCTGGAATACCTCCCGAGAGGCCAACGAAGTCACAGCTGAGCTGGATCACATTTCACAATCTTCATCTCCCAAACCATCACATAAACACGATGCTCAAACCCAACAACGCGGCGCTTACCCTGTTCCTCTGACCTCACAGGTACCAATCGTTTACAGACGCATAATGCAGCAATACTGGCGGTCAACAACCTACATCGTCAGTAAATTCATATTAGGTATCGCAGGTACTTTATTCATAGGCTTCTCATTCTTCCAACCTGGTAATTCCATTCTTGGAACCCAAAACGCCATTTTCTCTATTCTCATGGTTTGTGCCATGTTTAGCAGCTTAGTCCAACAGGTACAGTTCTCCGACCATGAAAACTATATACAGCTAATAGGGCCATCATAGATTATGCCAAAGTTTGTCATGCAGCGTACTATCTATGAAGTGCGTGAGCGTCATTCGAATATGTACTCGTGGACTGTTCTCATCTTGACCAACATCCTCGCGGAAATACCGTATCATATTATCCTTGGTGTAATCACCTTTGCGATTTTCAATTACACAGTTTTCGGAATACGCTCATCCGAAGACCAAGGGCTGATTCTGTTATTTTTTGTATACTTTTATGTCCTTGTCGGTACATTTGCAGCTATGGTCATTGCACCGTTGCCTGATGCGACGACAGCTGGTCGCGTGACAACAGTCCTATTCTCTATGATGCTCCTGTTCGCTGGTGTTTTCCAAACCCCGACTGCTCTACCTGGTTTCTGGATATTCATGTATCGGGTTTCCCCTATGACCTATCTTGTTGGCGGAGTTTCTGTTACGGGACTTGCAGGTGATACCATCATTTGCTCCGACTCTGAGCTTGCTATCTTTCAGCCTCCAACTGATGAGACCTGTGGATCATACATGCAGCAATACATTGAGCAGGGTGCACTAGGAACGCTGCTCAATCCTCAGGCTACGACTGATTGTTCTTATTGTCCTCTTCGATATACCGATCAGATCTTGGCTCGTTCTGGTATGTATTATCACGACAGATGGAGGGATTGGGCGCTTGGGTTTGCTTATGTCATTTTCAATATCGCTGCTACATTTTTGCTTTACGCACTGTTCAGATTATCCCTTTGGGGTGCGGGAATTAAGAGAGTCCAACAAGTGTTTCGGAGGAATGGACACCATACAGGCGTTTAAATAGCCAATCTGGCATCGGGTCTTTACAGCTCAAGATTGTAACTATTATATTGGTCTTCTTAGTGCATTGTTCGTAGCTTCACAGTATATCCATCTCTGTTACCTTCCTCAACACGCTGTACCTCCGGAGTCAAACTCACCCCCGTGCCCTCTGTTCTCTTCCATTAACGTTGACTGAAGCTTATCCATCAGCTTTCCCAGAATCCATTCACTTTCTCCCTTGCTACTTATCAAAGGACTCACATTCCCAATCCACGACCATTTTTCTGAGACGTTATGGCCATCTTTCTGCTGGTTAATTCTACAGTGTGTTCTTGGGTTATGCTCATCTTCTCCAATAAGCTTGAGATACCAGGCCCACTGGTCGAAAGTATAGTGGTGAGGCTTGGACTCTTTGAGGTGGTCAATAATGACACGAATCTCGGACATTAGAAGAAATTGTAAATCGGGCCCCAGGGGAAGATTCTCAAGATTATTCTGCAAACAGGAGGCGAGACGCGCATGAGGTTGAATGCTCCGTGAATTTGATATCGCGAAAGGAGGTTGACCGGTAGGCAATGGTTGATCAATGGCTTTCGAAGACGCCGCTGTGCCATCAGATCCAGTGCTGTGGTCTCTGAATATCTTGCCAAATGTAATTTTGCTAACAAGACTCTTCACATTCCTACCAAATCCCCGATCATTCGGCAAAATTGTAACATTTCCAATGAGAATAGTTACATCTCGCACAATCCTAACCACAGTATCACTCGCGTTCGATATAAGGATGGTCATGGTCGGCAGAGCAAGGAGAGACCAAAACACATAGAACGATCTTCCGAGATTAGATACTGGAGTTAAATCCCCGTATCCAATAGTCGTCCAGGCCACGAAGCAGAAATACACCGCATCAAAGTATGTCCAGCCTTGGTAGGCCTGTTCAGCCTTTTGGAAGATTAAAGCGCCTAATAACCATAAAAGGAGCCATAAGAACGTCGAAATGGCCATGGCTACCCATCTTCTGCGTGTGGAAGACTTGGCCTGAATTCTTCGCATTAACTGAAATTCAGCTCTGCGGCGTTCAAACTCGCGTTGTTGTAATTCGGCCGAGCTTGCGTGTGGCGTCTGCAAGTCTTGATAGATAGGGTCCAGCGTGTTAATGTTGCATTTGAGGGGCATCTTCCTGATAAGTTTGTCTCGCTTCCTAATGTCTATCCTCGCCCCAATGCATCTCTTCCCATTCTCAAGGATCAAACTCCTAACTGAGCTGATTACCAAGCCCAGAGAAATAATCCCAGCTAGGGCAAACGGTATCAAGAGTCCTCTCCCCAGGTCAGTCGTGGGGTAAAAGTCCCCAAAGCCAACGGTGAAAAGCGTAACCACTGTCCAATATACAGCATCGAGGTATTTCCAGGACTCAATATCAGAGAAGATATAGGCACCAAGAAGGATGTATATCAGGAGTAAGATGCTCTGAAGCATGAGGGTGCGTTGACTCATGGTTAGTAGCAGGTCCTTGTGATAGCGATGCGTACAAGCGCCCCAAAAAGTGATAGTAAGGAGTGACGCATCGGCAAAATAGAGTATGGCTGCAAACATTCCATAGTAGAAGGATTGAGACCAAATGATATCTTCATTAGATACTCCTTTGTCTTTGAAAGGCCGAGCGACAGTAGCGCTTAGAGCGATACGACAGATTGAAGAGGTATACCTGTTTGCCTAAAATCAGCAATAAACCAGATATCACAATCTTCCTCATACCATCCAAATATCGTGATAGGCAGAGCTAGACCGAAACGGACCCGTCTCGCCATATTGAGAAGAAGGAAGAGATTCGCAATGGTACCGACTAAGAGCTGGATACCCTCGATGATCAATAACCTAGATTAGAGCATTAGCAAAGATTAATGATCTGATTTCACCAAAATATTACCATGAAGGATCTGGAACATCCACGGCGTCCTCTATATTTCCCCCAGGGATAAGGCTCTGTCGCCACGGCGCAACTAATGAACATATACTAAACGCGGAAGCAACTGGACCCAAAGTGCCAGCGATCATAGGGAATGCTGTTGAGAGGAACCACCAACGGCTGGAACAAATAAGAGAGGCCTGTGTTAGTGGCAGTCTATTTATTTATCATCAGCTATTTATTTACGCAGGGAACCTACCTGGGCTCATGTGAAACATCGCCATTGTGTAGCTTTTCTGTCTGGGTAGTAGCAGTGTCTGTGCCGGAGTGCACATGTTGATTAAAATATTCCTCATCGAGGGGATCCATGGCGAGCTGTTTCTTGTGTAGCCCTTCGGCACGAAAAGACACTCTCGAATTAAATCTCAAAGCTGAGTAGATTCAGTCATGGGATTGCGATGCTGGGGTTTTCAGTGTTAGCTACCCTAAAGACCATATGGATATGGTGCTATTAGGACTGCACGTGGTAAGCTCACCATTTTACGGCGAGTTGCATATCAATTTCTCTCATTCGATTGCACCTGTGACTGATAGGCTATTCAATTCATCAACGTTTACACTAATACACAGTCTTTCCGTCACAACGAGAAAAGCCCGCTTGGCACGGAGTACTATGTTAGCCATTGGGCTGCCTGGGGATAATAGTCTTTGCAACTAACGTTTTCTCAATCTTGTCGACCAATGCCAATCCTAATGGCCTGCAAGGGTAAATGCAAGTTGGTGTGTAAGCGTTAAAAGATGGCCACTTTCTGCCGATGCCACAAAAGCCCCCGTAGGAGTCTAGACCCCAGCTCAAGGGTTTCTTCTAAGGTATAGAATCTAAAGTACCTCCTCGTCCGAATGGATACGACGCTGCAACGCGTAATTAGACTTGCTTGAAGACTTATATCCCTATCCTGGTGAGTCATAGCACTGTAATGGCTTGATTAGCACATCATCGCTGATAGGATATTATGCCTGCAAGCTTTGAAAATCCAGTCACAAATTGTCTCCAGAAGCCCAGGTCGCCCGCCAATAGGTACCCCTCACTCTACCGTTAGTGATTGCCTGTCACATGCCTGCTGCGAGTTCCATTAGTATCATGATCTGACACATCTTTTGCAGATTAGCAACCTGAAGGGGGATCGGATTAATCGTGACCAGGGTCTGGACCGGAAAGGACCCCTGGTTACCCGATATGTTGGTTATTCAAGCGCTGCAACCAACACAATATGCATGTATCATTAGGGAGGTGTAGCCAGAAGCTTCACCATTGAGGTTGGAAACCCCTCAAGTTCAATCTCGGCATCCTCAAACACAATACGATAACCTATATTAGGCCCCTCTTTTCTTCTACGGCTGATGTTTTAATAGAACATACTGAAATTGTAGATAGCTGTTATCTACCCTTGAACAATCGCTCCTCTTATAATCATACTTTGAAAACCCTCAGCACCATGGCCTCCCGGGAGCTTCTCGTGGTGATTCTAAACCATACCAATGAAGAACTCAACACCGAACCTGAATGGCCAACTCTTATCCACGGCCAATTCATAAAAGACGACGATCTTCCACCACCGCAAACAATACTCGCCGGTGAGAGCGGCATGTTGCGCTGCAAATCGAACCACTTGGGCGGAGGGGTCGAAGGCTCAATTACGTACCGTGTCGTCGGATTCGGACCAAGAAACGAAGTGACATTTTCTTGGGGCGTGCCGTATGTTGGTGTGAATAAGTTTAGCGCTGCTTCTGCCATCCCCAATTTCCAGGTGCAAACTTTGGGTGGACATGGTAATCAGGCTGTTGTTGTCTTTGTATTTGGTAAGTTAGCCCTTTATGGGAAAGGCTTCTTCTTAGTAACACTTTAGAACCAAGTCAAAAGGCAGATAGAGGGATGGAAGATGGTGGGGTGTTAGCTGCTGTTGCTAAGTATCCTCTGGAGTGTGCTGAGGGTCCTTTGAATGGTTTTAATCACAGTTAGGTAAATGTAATATCTTGTCTCAGTTGGAAACTCACATGTGATGTGATAAGAGGATATGTTATTGGTTGAATGAATGCACTGTGTTTGTGGCGTCACACCACCAATATCTATGTACCTTCGGGTGGCTTGGACTGACAGTCCAATCCATAGCTGACCACAAACTTTATCGGATTTTGTAAATAGTGGATGGTACGAAGGCCACATAACAGTGCGCAAGGCAAGCCTGCCACGATAAACGCGTAACTATGACGTATCACTACGGGTGACGAACTTTACTCAGCCTCAAAGACGGTTGTTTTTCCTGCCCAATCCACTGTTACCCTTGAAATTATCTACTGATTCAACGAAGTGCCAGGCTTGTGATAATTCGTGATGTTGTCTTTCACTCAATTGATTCACTTTGTAGTGTTGCTGGCTTTACCCGCCTGTAAGTTGAAATAATTTCTTAAATAAATTTGAATAATAAAACACCAGTTAAATATTATATTTAAAGCCATTTCTACTTTGGTAAATAATATCCTGGAAGTTGTATTCCATTGCTGCAAATACTGATACTACTACCCTTGAAATAAAACAAGTAACACAGGTTCAAGCAAGTGAAAATATTACTATAAAATAAAAGTAGGACTTGTTAATAAATGCTAATGAAGACTATCATCAGACAAGATTAAGATATCTTCTTCTACAATTTTCAGTTTTACCTTTAGCCCCCAACCATCTGGCCCTCCAATCCAATTCTTCTTTTTACCAATCTTTTCCACTATATTCACATGATCTCTTAAGGCTTTCTTTAGCTTTGCGGGATCATGTTTCATCTTTTGTATAGATATTGTCAGCTGAACACCCTCCCCCTTCTTCTTGCGGCCTAGATCCCAAGCCCATTCAGACGAGAGCACAATGCGAGGCTTGCTCTCATCAATCTCTCCAGAGGGGTAGAGGCGACCAAGTAGGTATCCGACTCGGCCAAGGTATGCAGCCCACCAAACCTCTTCAGGCGTAATGATAGATTGGAGTGCCTCCTTGAACTTACTCTCGCGTGGGGGTAGCTCTCCCATATAACGAGATTCCAGCATGAGGGCAAGTCTGGCTCGGTCTTCATGCGAAACCCCGCGAGTAAAGGCCATTAGTCCGGTGCTTGTGCTATACATTGCCGCCGTAGATGCAAGCTCTTTATCCATGATCGTATGAACATACATGATATTTGCGAATCCTCGTATAACGTGCTTGCTGATGGACTCTGGGAATCTGCGAGTCCCACCCTTGGAGGGCTTAGGAAATGAGAACATGAGAAGGTTGTAGAGAGCCTCGACTGACTCGGGGGCGAAACGCTGGGTAGTGACCTCGAGCGGGTCCTGAGCTCTGATACTAGGCTCAAGCTCTCTGAATAGAAGTCCTTCACGCACACCTCCTTGACAGAAGTGTGCAAGTCGGATTCCATGAGGGATCGCGTTGGATAGAGCGTTGATTAGGAATGCGACAGCAGGAACCTGTTTTCTCCTCCGATCTGAAACCCGGAAGACAGAATGCGCATTCCGAGCAACCTCTTCCATGGCTTTTGTGTTCTCAAATCTTTCCTTTCCAACGGTGTATCCATTAATGATGGATATGGGATGAGGCTTCTCGCCAGTCTGGCTCATATAAAGGAGCAAGTAGCCCCAACCTCGAAATCCACCCCCAGAGAGATACAATGGAAACCCGCCATTTGTCTTTGCTTCCTCAACTAAGCTTTCAGGAATTCGGAGACTTTTGTATGCGTCCTCGAAATTCTTTGACATCTCCTGGCGAAGCTTTTCTCGTGCTTTCTCTGCCTCATGTTTCGACTTACCCCTTTTAAGGTCCTCCAAAGTCTTCGTCAATGCTGCAGCTCCGTAAGGAAAGCTTATTGATCCTTTGTCACTAATGCGGACGTTCCCGCCTTGTGATATAATCCAGGTAATCTGAGTGCTGCCACCGCCAAGGTCCATCATAAGTCCTCTAATATCAGAGAAACCGCTTGCAACGCCTAGAGAACCGATACGTCCTTCATCTTCTTTAGGGAGCATATCAACAACAAGTCCGGTAGCTGCCTTTATTTTCTTTATGAATTCAGATGAGTTGAGAGCAGCTCGAGTTGCTTCAGTGGCGACAACATGGATGTTCGCTTCGGGAACGCCAAGGTCGGTGCAGACAATTTTGAAGCGATTCAGCGCAGCAATAACGTCGTCAATAGTGTCAGCTGGGATGGGTACTTGTTGGCCGGTCTCTGGATCAAACTGGGCGTCGTAAAGTGATATACTGACACGATACACATGGATTGTAGGAAGAATACGAGAGAAAGGTGGAGATAGATCCGTGACGGAGAATCGGATGCCGTTACTAGTATATCTGTCAGCCTCAAAGCCAATAATTTCCATCTGTTCAAGGCCCGTTTATTATTATATTAATAATCAAGGAATAATTTATCGTTCTTCAGTTTCCATACAGGGCGTTACTTACCTCCCCATATCCACTATACCCCGTAAGTAGGAGGAATTCACTGTTTGCAGTTCATCTCGGGGCCTTATAGGAGGGGCAGGTGAGTGTGAGTCCACAACAATTTCATAGTCGGAGATGGAGAAATCCATTATGACGTTTGAGAAAACCTGAATTGAATGATTTGGGTAGCTTAGCCGAACGATTTGGGTGAAGAGTTGATCAAGGTAATGACATAAACAAAACAACGATTAATGATCCTACGGGTGAATATAAGTGACGTTGGTAGGCGAATTGTAGCTTGTAAAGTGGCTTTTAATTAAATATTTGCAAAGGGTTATGGGTTGAATTAGCTATTTATGTCCAGATTCCAATCGATGGTCTTATACAACGTTGACATTCAGGCGCCTGAACGCTCTCTCATAGATACGTCAAGTCCATCGATATAATTGGCTCGAGTTTGAGATGGTGTGAGACATGAACGTCAATGCATGATGAAAATTTATCAGCCAATGACACTATTTGTAAATAAGAGGATATTAATATACTTCGACTCCTGTTAAGAGTTTCAGTTAGTCGGGAACAATAATGCAGAGGATTAAGTAAAGTTTACTGCTTAATACATAACATCCACAATCTATTCCACGGCCATGATGAGCAGTTCCGTTCATGTCCATGTAACTGAGAGTTCACTGACAGCGCCTCGCTACGTCCTTCTCCGTCACGAAGCGAAAGGGGACCAACTCTACCTCCGGACGTTCTGGGATGATTAAAGCTCTAAATAAAGGCGAAATATATAACTCACATTGACTAGAGATCCGTGTTGCTCGATAAAGTCGTGTAAAGCATCCAGCCTTGCATTCTTGTTAAAAGAAGTAACACTATCCTCTGCCATGACGATAATACATTAGTGTGACACAGTATCTTCTACAAAGTTCATACGGCCGGAGAACAAATCATAATGAATCATGCCCTTAAATGATAAGCAGCCACTTTATGGAAAATTCGCGCCTGTCAGCGCTACCACATGCATATGTCTTAAGCTGAATGCAGTGAAGATTGAGCGAAAGTTGCCCGCTTGAACTCAGTCAAGCCTCAGGGTAAAGGCGCGCGGTCAGTGCCAGCTCTCAGCCAGATTCACCTCTAAATAACACATCTCAAAACACATCAATTAAGTCTCATGATGTCCGTAAAGAATGCCGAACATGAGGGGTTCTAGATTGCATAGTCACGTGGGCACCTGGAACCCATTCTCCTAAACGTGTTTAAACCTACTCTTCTATACCTCTAATTGTCGCCTATCCCTGTCCACTTCTTAAGTGCTTATCTATCTTCAGGTTATCTTATATAGCTTATATTATAGTAACTGATTTATTTTACTTTAATTATTAATTTATGTATACACATTGACGTGTTTAAGAAGCATGCGCTGCAGACAAGTATGTGCTGCACTTTTCCCGCTCACATTATACATTTTACCTATTTAATTAATTTTCAACTATTTATTATATTATAACCTTCAATTGAAGCTAAAACCGTTCTTGCCCTTTAGGCCCTTTAGAAAGTGTTGGCCAAGACAAACACTAGGCGTCACTGGGCTTCAGCGTCACCAAAGGCTGGACGACAGGAAACTCTTACAGCTGCAACGGCGGCCAGAACGAAACAGTCTGCATTTGGTACAACATCGCCCACACGACTTGTAAGTTACCCTGAGACGGAGCACGCAACTTGAGATAAGGCTGGCAGATATCAGACACCGTGAAAGAATCTTCGCGCACGCCAGGCGGGTATAAGCACGAGACGAGCATACATGACATTTTGTCTCGCAACCAGAACAACAACGGCGGTAGTTACTACTGCGTTGTCGGTCATTGTAAAGCCAAGGGTGATAGTTGGTGGGATAGGGAGGGCCGTTATGGCGTTCCTTGAAATAGCAGAATAGGCCACAGCCGTAGCTTGTCAGATTTGCAACATCTTTCTTATCTGGTAGTTTAGTTACCCAGATTTTAGGGTTTTTTAATTTCAAGAAAATACCTCTTCTTTTACTTCAGTGTCCCTCGATTTGCGGTTCTCAGTTTTATATAGCCATATAAGCTCTCAGCCACAAGTCTCAGCTGCAAATAACACAACTGTTCTGCGATTCTTACGGCCCTGAGAAGAACTTACAAATATGGTACAAAACTCATATTCAAACTCGGAACCGTGAATTCGACTAGCAAGGTGGGCAAAAATGTTTACACATCTCCGTTCCCGCGATTTTCAGTTGCGATCGACGGAGCGGAAGCAAAGGCGGACAAAATGCCCTTGGAGGAACCGCAAATATCTTTTGTCAGACATGTACGTAAGTTCTGTGTGGTGATATAAGCTCTCAGCGACGGGTTTCAACTGCAAATAACACATCTGGCTCACAACTTAGACATTGTACCAAAATACCTAACCAATTGCTAGTCAGACATATACTAAGCCACTGTCTATTCATTTCTACTAGAGTAATAATAGGTAAAAAATCTTAAATAGGGACTTAAAGTTAATTATAAATAAATTCTATAAACTTCTAAAGTATTTTACTTCTTAGGTAGAAGAATTATATAATAGTTTTATATATAATCTTAAACCTAAGATTAATTTAATATTAGTTAAAGAATAACTTCGTAAATTTATAAAGCTAATATTACTTTATTAAGTATCCTATACATAGCCTTAAGTTAATATATAGGGAATTATTAATCTAAGTATATTCCTCTTATAAGAGTGCCCTTACTAAAAATAATTATTAGAGATCAGTTATTATTATATTATATCTTAAAGAAGTAATTAAATTAGAAGAAATACTTGCCGGTTATCTTTATATAGAAGGTAGTTTAATTTTCTTTTTTTTTTTTTAAGTTTATAAGTCAGCCTTAAAAGGTATATCTAAGCATCTCTAAAGTCTAACATAATTTAAACATTCATTACCCCTCAGCAGGCAAAGCTTCATTAAGTCAATATCATCATAGTTAGCTGCCTCAATTGCAGCCTGAACCTAGCTGCACATAACCCAGCTGGAGAGCCTCTTCAGCTGGCCCCAATCTTCTTCCTGCAACCCACTTCAAAGGCCACTCTTTCGCCGACCCCTGCAGATACCACGCTTGAATCATCCACTGCGCTTCCACAGTATGTGATCCGATCCGACTTCTGATCGCAACCGCTAACAGCATCACAGCTGCCCCATCGCGATGCTCCGAAGAAGCCTGCGGCCACCTAGGCCCAACGAGCCCTACTTAACGGAAGACCACAATGTGATCCGAATGATCAAAAGAGCTCTCTTGAGCGCTGAGCAGAGCAATTGCGATAAGCTTTATGTGATGGCTGCTGAAATCGGAGTAGCCTGGATGGTTGAAGATGATGTCGGCCGCGTCAGGCTGGCCCTCTTTGGCTGTGAGGTCCTCCGGCTTGTACGGCCGTATCTTCATATCCCTCGGATCAGCGAGACCTTCCTTGATTCTGAGATAGAAAGCCTTGAGACTCATAGAAGGTAGTTTATATATATAAGCATATAACCCTTTTCCCCTTGAATATAAGAATGGACTATTTCCTAGTTATAGGATTTACATCTAGAGTAGTTCTATAGTACTAATACACATCTTATAATACCAAAAGTAAAATAATAAATAAACTGCAAGTTTTATATAATTTGCTTCCTATTAGCCAGATTAGGTCAGGCTATATACTTATCTCTTGGCTATATCTAGAGATTAGCTAATTTATTATATTAAGAGTAAGTTAGGCACTCTAAGACTACTAAGAGAGGCTTGGAGATATAAATTAAATAGCTTCTCTTTTATATAAATAAGAAGGCTTAGCCTACTTCTTATCTTACTGAGATTCTAGTTAATCCTACTTTAAATACCTAGGACTAAGCTACTAATATTTACTTATATTACTAACTTACTAATACTATAACAGAGAGGTATATCTATATAATATATACCTTATTTAATAGATATAATAACTTAAGTAGTAATATAAATAGAAATACTTTATTTATATAGTAAACCAGATATTATTTATTATAATAGGAGGCTACCTATGGCCTTAACAGAGCCTATCCATTTCCACTCCAACTCATACACTTGCGTACTTAAAGGTAGGCTACAACTCGTTGGCATGAATTTCTGCGCCAACCAAGCAAGAGCCATAACCTGTGGCCGCTGCACTCATTGAGCATTCAATGTTCTAAAATGCAATGTTGTAAAATGCAACGTTATAAAATGCAACGTTGCTGACCCCACAGTTCCGATAGTGGCTGCTTCGGCCGCTTACAATGCCTGAACGACTGAACGCCTCATAAATGCCGGAGCTAACAGTGTAACATTTTGTGTTTCCCTACAAAGTTTACGAGTGACCTGGAATTTTGAGAAATTTTCATGGTAAAATAATGAATCACGGGGTAGTCCAAGCAGAGATTTTCGTATTTAGCTCTTGTCTCGAGACTTAAAAAGTCTGGTGCCGTACAAGAAGCGTAGGTGTGAGTGCGGAGAACTAGGGGTGGTGCTTCTTACTGTTTATATCTCCTGAGAGCCAATAAGACTGCAATTTGTACCCGCCCCACCTTTTCGCTGCTCGTGTTTATTGCATCTCGATTGGCTGCAACCCCTCCCGGTACTGTGTTGCAGTCTTTTGGGCTCTCAGGAGATAACAGATGCCAAAACCATTCAAATAGACCTGCTACCCGCTGAGTCGTACCATTCTCGTGGAGATAACTATCGCCAATGCTTGGACGCCCTCGCACCCTTGTCTCCGATACCGCATATAACGTTACAATTCCGGGCCAGTCCTCGGAAAAGAGTAAAGGAATGCCGAACGCGTAGGCACAAGCCAACTCGGTATCAACTTTCACTAGATTCAAACCCAAATGCTCAATTTAAAGGCTCCGGACTATTCCCTGGTGTTTTTTGTGCACATGTTGCTACCTCTTCTTCTATGTCCGGCAATATGAACGGAACCAACGGCGCGAATGCTAGTGCATTAAGTGGCGATCTGTATCGGTAAGATGACCCGTGAGCGTTGATATTTTCATCCATCCTTGGACACCTTAGTTTGGATAAGGGGATGCTAGCCCTCATATCTGTCAGGAACTCTGTTGACAGGCAAAATCTAGGGCTGCAGGGCAGTTACTCTTTGTGGGCTGGAATGGCTCAGAAGTAACGCCACATATGCGGCGATTGATCGAAGAGTACCACGTGGGCGCTATTGTTCTGACCGCTGGCAATTTGATATGTATGACTGTTTGTTATGCGCCCTATCTGCAGCTCCGGATGGGGAAAACACTTGATGTGTTTCTCGCTAACTACCCTGCCAGCCGCTCAGCATACAATCAATTTGATACATGAACTGCAAGTTATTGCCTATCATGCAAAGCATTCAGAGCCACTTCTTATTGCTATAGACCAAGAGGGCGGAAGTGCCAATAGCCTGGTCGATGACGAGTTAATATGCCGCTTTCCTAGTGCAATGGGCATTGCTGCGACTGGCAGTCTTGACCTGGCTCACCAAACCAGCAAAGCAACTGCGGAATGCGCTAGGGCCTGTGGTATTAATCTGATAGTTGGACCAGTGTTGGACACGTTGTTGGATACTGAGCCACAGACTCTAGGGGTACGTTCTGTAGGAGACGATTACCAAGAAGTTTCAAATTTCGCAATAGCAGCCATGAATGGTATTAACGACGCAGGGCTTGCCGCTTGTGGGAAACACTTTCCTACATGCGGTACCTTGGATGTTTTCGGATCGAGAAGCGATGTACCTGTCATCACAAAGTCGCTTGATGAGTTAAAATCAGCTGCTCTAGTGCCCTTTCGCAATGCTATAGCAACTGGGAGGCTCGAGAGTGTGCTGGTGAGTGGCTGCGGTATCTCCAGCTCTTCTATGGATATTCCACACGCCTTTTTATCAAGACGAGTTGTTGATGGCTTTTTGCGGCACGAGTTGGGCTTCGATGGAGTTGTTATATCTGAATGCCTGGAAACGAGACCCCTGATCGAGGATGTAGGGGTTCGGAACGGCATTGTTATGGCATTGAGAGCAGGTTGTGATCTGGTTATGCTATGTCAATCTCCTGATGCTCAATTAGAGGCCATTCAAGGCCTCGCCCTCGGCATCAGCAATGGGGTTATAACCATGTCAAGACTCAACGAGTCAATGTCTCGGATAAGGCGCATGAAATCGAAATGCACCTCATGGCAAGCTGCACTTAATCCTCCAGGAATATCCGCCCTCATTGCACGGAAACCAGAGTACTCGGCACTCTCAACGTACGCATACGAACAGTCTATTTCTATCTTCCGGGACCGGGACGCGCTGATACCCATCTCCAAATCGATGCAGCCAGGCGAAGAGCTCTTACTCCTGACGCCACTTCTCATGCCTCAGTCGGCATTGACGGTATCCCAGGCCAAGGCACCATCCAATAAATACACCAAAACTAGGGATCAGAATGGCGCATGTGGTGGAGTAGCTAACCAAATAATAGAAATGGCGAATGAAGACGTTTTCGGGGAACTAGGCCGTTCGTTGGCACGCATGAGGAGTGCCAAACTTTTGCATACCAGCTATACCGCGAATGGTGTCCAGCCAGGCTCGTCACTGCTTCAAATAGCGTTGCTAAACATGCTCTTGCTAACGAGCATATAGTTCACGAGAAGCTCATTGATAGAGCCTCGACAATTATCGTCGTCACAGCGAACGCAAGCCAGAACCTCTATCAGACAACTTTCGCCAAGGACATTCAAGAGATGTGCCAGATGCTGAGTGTGCAAGGGCATAGAAAGTCGATCATCGTTGTCGCAGTATCATCTCCCTATGACTTTCCCTTTGACACGTCGATTGGGACTTATGTTTGTACCTTTGACTTCACAGGAAATGCCATGCGAGCCCTGGCGCGTGTCCTTTGCGGCGCTTGTGTCTCGCATGGCTCTTTACCAGGCAGTCTGCGTAAGAGAGGAGGGGAGACCTAAGCCACATCGAAGACAGATGATTAATGAGTTCTGTTGCTGTTAACACGGTCCTTACATAATAGGTCTTGTGCAAACCTTTTCTCCGCCTAGCCATATAGCATTAAGCATTTAAGTTGATAAAGTTAACTGCCTTTGATCTTCCGGGTAACAAGTGGCCACGCCCAAGCTGCTTACCTATGTGCCCAACACTCGATAATCGGAAGCTCCGTCGATAGAATAAGCAGCTAAGCGGTATGATCTCAAAGTCAGTCGCAATCTCGGGTATATGTAGAAAGATATGGTCTGGTTACTCACGTTTACAGGATTTAAATTAAGGTCGGAAGGTAAGACGCCGAGAGAGACCTTCCACTATGCATTTTCAATACCTCGTAACCATAGACACTCAAAAGGTAAGAGACTACACTAGCACCTACCATCTAAGACTCAGCGGTATAAGGAATATAACAGGATCCTCCCCTGGCTCTATTATTTGCGACTTGATGTTTGCCACCACATTGGACTTGCACAAAGTGGAACAGAATCTAGCGCGAGCTCTGTGAAAATAACGCCTATTAAGGACTTCTATTTAAATAGCTATTAGAAGTAGAAAATAAAATTAGCTAGTTATTAACTTAAAGTAAAATAATTATAACCCCTAGGGTATTATAAAGATATTAAAATAATAAACTAAAAATAATTATTATTTTATATTTTCCTATTATTCTTAAATAAATAGTTTATATAAACTATAAAAAGAATACCTCCCTAATAATAAGTAATTAAGGTTACTTATCTTATATTTACTTCTGCCTAGACTTAGCCCTTAAGAACCTTTACTCCTTGCTTATTAGAATCGCTCTAAAAAAAGATATACTGCAATTTAGTAATACTAATATATACGATAAGCAAGCAGGATAAACTAGGTTCACAATCTTCACTTGCCGAGCTAGTTAGTCTTTAGAACCTTGGCCGCACTATAGCTTGCAAGTAGTTCCGATTGAGCCGATGATGCTGGACCAGACTCTGCTGGGTTACACGCACGTACTAAGCGACCTGGTAATAACATCGCTCTCGGATGAAGTTGGAAAACAGGCCACAGCACTTTCGGATCGCCCAGCATACCACCAGTACTTTTATTCGTCAGGTATGAGGACGCATCTTTGTTGATGTCTGTTAAGTGGTTACCTGACAAGACACAAAACTACGCGCTTTTGTCCGGTACTCCTTATTGCTCCGTCAGCTTACGACTTGATTAGACTGTTGAGGGGCGAACAACCAATGGCAAGTGCCGAGAAAATTGTGGAAGCCTTCCGGTGGGGAGACGCGGAGATGACCCGACCAAACCTGCATAAGCGGCGGGGAGATGATCCGAGGTGGAAACGCCATCTGCAGAGACAACACGAAATCAGTCTGGATAAGGAAGACTGAAGCTGAACATGAGTATAAAAATATGGCAACGGCGTCTTTAACGAACAGAGATAAAGGTTCTGGATGGAGAGCTTTTCGATTCAAAAATTGGCCAGCTTCCGAAATCGAATCACTTCGCTGCCCAGTTCGTATAAGAAGTCAGACTATCAAATACTTACCTGCATCGTCGATTTAAGACGGCAACGATGGCTTTGGCTATACCATATTTGCTAATTGCGGTCGTGTGCGTAGCTGTGTACGTTGCACAGTCAATTCTGTATAATTTATTTTTCCACCCACTTCGGAGCTACCCTGGTCCAGTCCTTGCCAAGATATCCATCATCTGGAGCCGACAAGCAAATTTCTATGGCCTCAAGTATATGAAAATTCACCAAGCTCATCGCAAGTATGGTATGTTCTGCACGAGGATAGCCCTTCTGGATGTCTTGCAGCTAATGTAGTAGGCTCTGTGGTTCGAATCGCGCCTAACGAGCTGTCCTTCGCTGACCCAGCTGCCGTTCGTGATATTTACACAAACAGTGCCTTTCAAAAAGAAGAGAACTTTTATGTGAGACTCTGCACAAACCAGATATCCCCGCCGCTAACCGTGTTCAAATCTGTAGTTTGCAAAGAGAGGCTATGAGGAAGAGCATCTTTTCAGCTTTCGGTAAGAGCGCTGAACACTTATCTCAGCACATTAACTCATCTGCTATCAAGAAATCCCGAGGCGCATAACCAGCGTCGAAAGCTCCTATCCCGCGGTTACTCTCAAGGTAGTTTGCTTGATATAGAAAACGATATTGCGGCCAAGATACAAACGTTTCTCGACCTCCTTGCCACAAAAGCTGTCAATGGCAATGCGGTAGATATATACACCTTTGTACATCTTTTGTCATTTGACGTGGTTTGTAAGTCGTATTAGCTGCATGTTGGTGAGGAACAAATTAACAACCATAGATCGTTTGCTCTTCGGAGATGACCCCAGGTCCCTTGAACTAGGAGGAGAACACAGGGTTCTGTCTTACCTTAGGGCATGGCGTCCTCTCTTTACCTATGTGTGTACAACACACTACGCGTTTCACACCTTCAAGAATACTAATACGACGTGACAGAAAGAGGTATTGCCGCAGCTGGAGTGGCTTGGTGTGTATCTACCAGGCATATTTGGGAACAACTTCCGTAAAGTTAGGCAGTGGAAGATTGTGAGTGGTAGTCTAGTCGTGGAAGAACGCTCACTGACGATAAGAAAAGTATTCCGTCGATCTGATCAAGACGTCTCGGCAGAATAACATCGTCACGCCGTTCTTTCGTTCTGTTCTATACGGCGAGAAAGACGGTTACCTCAATCGGCCACTCACGGACTCAGAGGTGGCTGAGGAGTGCATGAGCGGAATGTGAGTTCGGTATCTAGGATGATTTCGTGAGCTGACGACTGTCAGGTTTGGCGGTACAGGAACAACCGCCAACACGTTTGTCTTTCTTCTCTGGGCTACTTTGCAACGACCAGAAGTAGTGGAGAAGCTTGAAGCAGAACTAAGAGCAGCTTTTCCCAACCCGGACTCGGTGGTCGACTATCAGGCATGTTCTTCGTTGATTGGGAACAAACAATAAGTGGAACTGACACGCCTAGACCTGCGCTCGTCTGTCCTATCTACAGGCAGTGACGAACGAAACCCTCCGCATGTATCCAACAATTGTCGCCATCTTGCCTAGAGTCGCCAAGAAGGACACCATTGTCGCAGGTCTTCACATACCCAAAGGCGTAAGCTATTCCGTCCCCTGACATAAATTCACTAATAACAAATCATACCAGACTGTTGTGGGAACACAGAACTATACCATTCATCGCTCGGAACGAGCATTCCATGATCCAGATAACTTCCTCCCCGAGCGCTGGCTCGACGACAAGAACGTTGATGCTAGAAAAGAGGCATTTGTGCCGTTCTCGGTTGGTCCTCGCAGATGCATAGGAATGAAGTAAGTATAGGTATTGATACTCTCTATTGAGTTCAACGTTGACATGCAGAAGTCTTGCCCAAATGGAGTTGAGCAAACTCATAGCGGCGTTCTTCCTACGCTTCAATGCCACCATTGATCCTAGTATGCGACCCGAAGAAATGAGGATATTTGACAGTTTCAATGCTGGTCCAGCTGGGCGGAGGTTGCTTATTAGGCTTAAAGAGAAACATTCAGAAGCTGAAGCTCCTGGTACTATCACCATTCAACACTAGTGGGACGTCATTTCGCCTGAATCAGTAGTGCATTGGGACATTTGGTGGGGTCGAGAAGGTAAATTATCAGCCGATAGAAGTATGGGGTATACCTCACACAGACGACACATGGGGCAACATGTCTGATGGATAGATATTTTTTTACTTTTAGTCTTGAGATTCGAAAATAGCTCCCCAATCAATGCTGTTCAATGTCTGTTGGATAGCGCAGTCATCAAAGAAAGGATCCATTATGGGTCCCATATCAAAGTTTCCAGACAAAAAGCTTCGAGATAAAGGTTCAGTGAGAGCTTGGACATCGCAGATCCTCTTAGTGGGTACAGAAGATCCTGTTTCAATGGCATGCATGTTAGAAAGGTTTGAGAGAGAAAAATGAGATGAGCTTGAAACAGTGCGTACCTGCATGTTCGATGCGTTGGAGTCGACCTTTGAGATTCTGAACGACACGTATGGCTTCTGTTGAAGATTTTACCTCCGAAGCAAGGGAGGTAAGGATTTCCATGGCCAGGGATAACGAATGATCAACAGCAATCTTTACCTCGTCATCTGGATTAAACAATATAGAGGCTTGCAGGACTGTCGCTGCACCGAAGGTGACTATTATTTGATGTCAGATATGTCGATTCCCGAGACTGCACGATTCAGACGTACAGTAGACACTCCACCATGCCGAACATCTGTAAACGGTGCCCAGGCCTTGGTGCAAGACTAAAATCAGCTTGTGGGCGGTTTCTTGACATTCCTGGGTCATCTCCTTGACAACTGCCTCGTCAAAGCTTTTGTGATGGGAGCTTCCGATTGTAGCAGAGAATTCAGCGGGAAGGGTGAGGGGTCGCAGCAAAAGGAGACGTGTATATAGAAAGCTATATGTCATTAGCATCAGGCAAATATCGAAGGGAAACTTCGATGGCTTACCGACAGTATAAGATTCTTGGTTGAAGAAGAGTGTTATCTTGCTGGACACCCGAGCCTGTAGAAGTACCCTGTAGTGTCAGATAATCCGGGAGGCCATCCAGAAATACGTCCAGCTGTGAGTTCAGACGAAGGATCTCATCCAAGTCCAGTAAGGGCATTTTTTCCTGGGTATCGATGTCCATAACTTGCTCATGAGCGTCTTGTGCATAGAAGGATTTCAACACCTCATCAAGAATTTCTAGAAGACGGATTGTATATACAAACAATCCAAGCCGACATGGGGAACCTGGCGGTTGAGTTCCTTCTCCGATTTCGAGAAGGTACTCGTCGTCGATGGTAATCGGCAAAGGCACACGGGACCTGCACGGCAGCATGGACGGCCTCCCGAACGTGGTGCAAATAAGCCTTTCATTACGCGGTGAGTACGCTTTATCGCATGGTTAAGTAGCACTAGTGAACGTACCTGTCCAACGTCACGCACACGTACCATACTCGTCTTCGCATTTCTCTTTCTAGTTGGCTAGTAGAACTGGATTTACGTGCATCGGTATGCAGGCCAAGGCTTTGTGCCACTCTAGTCGCCAGTCCTACCATGTTCCAACATCGGTTCGAGTGCATTGTTGATTGCAGATGAAGAGCGTTTAGCAGAAGCAATTGGACGACTGGTAGTGTCGCCTCGTCCAAGGTATCGATTGGCACGAGCCTCCTCGCTCTCTGGTAGAACTGGTCTGCCAAAGCGGCCCGGTTACCCGTTTTTGGGCTGTGGGTAAACCTGCATCCAATTGCGAGGACCATATTTAGTGTTGCCAGCATGATAGGGTTTTCTGTTGCTTCACTGCCATCTTCAACGTCTCCGGGCTCCCATAGGCGATTATAGAAGCGCATGAATGTCGGGATGTGCAAAATGGGATATACCGGATGGACGATATCCCAAAAGCTCTGAAAATACCTGTCAGATATGCTTCGAATAGGTACAAGATCTAGGACAGCCAGATCTTTGCATTGTTCTTTGGCATCAGTTCTATATCGCTTTGCTCCCCGATGTTCGGCTGTATCAGCCGCTGGCTGGTCCAATGCCTCAGTCTCGCCTGTAATGAGTAGTACGTGTTCGACAAATGCGATCGTCGAGGACGGACCATAGAGCAGATGTTGATCCTTGTTAGGTAACGAGACAGTCGCCAGTCCATCGGTTGACTCAGCTTCGTCAGTATCTGTCGCTTCTGGTTCCGATGCTGAGCTTTTTGGAGCGCTGATCCTCGGGGAACGGTCACCAATCTCCTGCTTGCGGCTTCTCTCAAGTTCTTCCAATCGCTCCTCCAATGCTTGAATGTGTCTCGATGGGAGTCAACACTACTGGAGCTCGTGACATACACAATACGTACTTCTGCGTTTTTAACGTGCCCTCCTCATACAGACACTCTTGCTCAGATCCTCTTCTTCTGCATACATCGCAAACTGGCCGTTTGCCGTCACAGCGGACTTTGCGAGCACGGCAGCAATCGCAAGCGAGTTGTACCTTTCGACGTTTTCGACGTGGTTCCGGCTCGTATGGGATCGAAAGGTCTGTTGCAGCAGGGAAATTGCTAAAAACATCGTCAAACGCCTGGTTCGAGTCTTGGAACGACATCGAGAACTAGCAGAACAAGAATTGTGCTCGCAAGGTTGAGGGCACGCAATTGCTGTACCGCCTTACTGAACCAGTTCGTACGGAAGAAGAGGGGTTGAGGTTTCGGGTGTTTTGTGCGCTCTAAACTCTATATCCTGCACTTACTGGCTTGAATCGGAGGATGGACATGGTTGTTAATGACTAATTGATGCGGGGAAGTTCATTCTTTGCTAGAAGTATGGTTATATTAGTGTCTAAGGACTGACTAAGCGGGCATTAACGGCAGACGCACCATCACGATGTATTCCGGGGCCCTACTATTTATTCAGGATTTCTATTTAAATAAGTATTAAAATAAAAATATAATTAATTACTTATTAATTTAAAGTAAAATAATCTTAACCCCTAAAATATTATATAAATATTAAAATAATAAATTAAAAATAACTTTTATTTTATTTTTTCTTATTATTTTTAAATAAATAATTTATATAAATTATAAGAAGGATATCTCTCTAATAATAAGTAATAAAGGTTATTTTTCTTATATTTACTTCTGCCTAAACTTAGCCCTTAAGAACCTTTACTCTTTACTTATTAGAATTACTCTAAAAAAAGATAGACCGCAATTTATAAGACAAAGTTTGACAATCGGACTTCTTCTAACACCGGTTGGGGCGGGCGTCGGTCTTTACGTCGAACTGATGAGTCAATGCTCCGAGGTTTGAAGGTGTCCGAAAGTGGGTGCCCTCAAAGCGCTAAGGCCAACTAATAGCCGCCTCACAAACCATGCTTGTTCTTGTAGCCGGTGCAACTGGCAACCTTGGCCAGAAGCTCATCGACAGCCTTTATTCACGTGGCCATCAAGTCCGTGGTGTCGGACGCAACCCACACAAGATCGGCTAAGCCCGTCGGGACAAGCTGGAGTGCTTTGTCCAAAGCGAACCCTATTATGACGTCCCTGCCATCGAGAGTGCTTGCAAAGGTGTTGATGCTGTCATCTGTGCCTATGCGGGCATGCCTGAATCGTCACTCGACGGCCAGCTTCTCTTGTTCCGTGCTGTCGAGCGAGTAGGGATAAAGAAGTATGTCGCCGCTTCGTGGAACTTTGACGGGAAGAATATGAATCTCGGGGTGCATGAGAGGTATGATGCATATATTGCGTTTCGAAACCAGGTTGAACTCAGCTCTGATATTACGCCCAATTACTTCTTTACCAGAGTTCCAGCCGAAGTATTGTTCTCACTCCCTGGCCACGGAGACTTTAGTCCTGCTAATAATGGTGCCTGGGACCCTAAAGGGAACAGAATTTACAGTGGCTATCATTGAGCGCGATGATGCTTCTGAAAGGGCTTTTGGTTGTTATCCTCTGACTTTGATCGTTAAGACATATGGGCAAGTAAGAAACTGTCATGTCGATATCCGCAAGAGCGGTGATGAAGAGGAGCTGCGAAAGATTGCACTGGAGGCGAGGAGGCAAGGAACGCGTCGGTTGTTTTGGCCTTATATAGACTGGTTCTATCAAGTGTTCACTACCGACAGATTATGGGTACTTGAGGAGTTGGATAACGATAAACTCTATGTCAAGACGTCTAGTCTAGAGGAATTTCTGCGCCAGTATCCACAGCTCTGATCGTCATGTATGGAAGAAATGAATTGTGGGCAACAGCATCATCATTATCATCATCAACTGTCATGTATTTAGTAGCTACAGCTAGATCAAACCCCCTCACTTGTGTCTGCCAGTTGCAGCAGCCGATTGTGAGAGGCCCAATTGTGACATATCAGCAATTGACCTAGATAGATAATCCGCCTTTCACTACTATATAACAACGTTTCCCGTCAACCATATACAGCATTATAATCTTAGCATCTCATATGCAGGTGTTGTTGAAGTGGAAGATAGACTATGTATACTAGTTTGAGAGGCCGGGGTTACCTCTAGGCACCGCTTGAGGATGCGTAGTCTCGAACGCGACCCGCCTGTCAAACTCGACTCTACTTCGACTTTTTGATTTCTTTTTTCTCTTTCTACCTATCTCCTTAACAGACTAAACGCTTATAGGGCTTTGGGTGCCCTACCTACCCCTCATAATTAGCATATACCTTTAAGTTATTTAAATTTTAAATTAGTTAGTTTCTAGCACGGAAAGTTTATTTTATGCCGAATTACTTGCGAGGATACGTAACCACCTTCCAGCTGAGCAGATGTTGGGTCACGTTGATATATCGAATTGGTTCAAGGCGACAGGGTAAGCTCCAAAGTGAATTAGCCTACATCGTCCATTCTCATTATAACCTAAACAAATGAAGGCATTTACACTAAGTCATCATGATTTCATCATTACCGTCTAATCCAAACTTAAGGGTAAAATGGGTGTTTAGCGACAGACTTTCCCGGCGTCCTACTCGACCTTGAGATTAAAATATTTTGGTTTTAACTTTGCATGTGCAGGGTGACATTCGCAGCTGACAAGCCTTTAAGGTTATCGCAAAGTTAACGGGATGCTCCGAATCAGAGGCCAAGGTGGTTTTACAAAGCCTAGCAGGTTCTGTATGTCAATCACTCAGGATGCCAACCAACTCAGCATACCCAGAGGGGTTTTATTCGCCCTAAGGGCGGCAAAATGTCGACAGGCTGGATGCTTATGTTCTTGATGACAATCCTGCCCATACGGATGTTATTTATAGATGCATACTAGAAACAAAAGCATGGAGCTAAACAAAGGTAGACATGTCTCACACTCACATGTCAGACGTATGGATGTGTTGGATCCACACTCCTTTCACATGCGCTGCGTTCAATATGGGCTGAAGTTGTGGTTTGAGAGTTTTACTTTCAAGCCTGCCTTGTTCGCAGGTTGTGAGGTCACCTATAAGTTATAAAACACCGTCGCAGACCAAAGTCGAAGAGACAGTGATCTTTTCCTACTCATCGAATACAAATGTCCTAATTCGCGCATCTGACTATGAGTGATTCTTCCACAATCCATGTGCCCGAAGCAACTGTCGGCTCCGTGAGTGAACGTGGCGAAGCGATGCCCGAGGAGGAATTGGACACCCTAGATGGTTACGAGTACGTCGTGGTTGGCTCAGGAGCCGGCGGAGGACCATTAGCCGCCAATCTCGCCCGGAATAACCACAGAGTTCTTCTACTAGAAGCAGGCGATGACCAGGGATCCAACCTCAACCAACAGGTTCCTGCTTTCCATCCCAAATCAACAGAGGACGAGAAGATGCGCTGGGACTACTTCGTCAAACATTACGCAGACGAGGAAGACGCGCAAAAAGACTCGAAAATGACCTGGGAGACACCCACGGGAACGCTTTATATCGGATTGAATCCACCCAGCGGATCAAAGCCGAAAGGAATTCTCTACCCGCGTGCAGGGACCCTTGGTGGTTGTACAGCTCACAATGCCATGATCACCATCTATCCTCACGAAAATGATTGGTCAAACATCGCCAGCCTGACAGGCGATAATTCGTGGCAGCCGAACAATATGCGTCAGTACTTCAAGCGCCTGGAGCGCTGCGAGTATCTTCCAAATGGTACCCCTGGTCATGGCTTCACTGGGTGGCTAGGTACAGATCGTGCTGATCTCAGACTGGCACTGGGGGACTTTAAGATCCTCTCAATAATCAGTGCTGCTGCTACTGCTATGGGTAATACGATCCTCGGGCTCATCCCCGAGAAAGTTTCCCAACTACTTGGACTCCTGCTGCGGGACATGAATTCCATTGATCCTCGCCGGGATATGACTGAGGGTATCTACCAAATCCCCCTGACCATGAGTCACGGGAAACGAAGCGGTGTCCGCGACTTTCTTGTAGAGACTGCCAAGAAGTATCCGCTGGACATCAGGACAGGCTGCCTTGCTACCCGTGTGATTTTCGACGAGAGTTCGCTCGCAAACTCCACTCCGAAGGCGACTGGTGTCGAGTTCCTCGAAGGAAGCAGCTTGTATAAGGCCGATCCCCGGTCAAGTTCATCCACCAATGGCACTGAACGTCGAGTCCGCATCTCTCGAGAGGTCATCCTTGCGGCTGGGGCTTTCGGCACGCCACAGCTTCTGAAGCTGAGTGGCGTCGGCCCAATGGACGAGTTGCAAAAGTTTGGGATCCGTGTCGTCAAAGATATGCAGGGAGTTGGAACCAATCTCCAGGATCGCTACGAGATTCCCATCATTACTGAAATCAAGGACGACTTCCCGATCATAACAAAGTGCACGTATGGGGAGCCTAAGGACCCGTGCCTCGCAGACTGGCGCCTTCAGCGTGGACCCTATCTATCCAATGGACTCCCCATCGGGATAGTGAAGAAGTCCAGTCAAGCAGATGCTGACCCTGACCTTTTCATCTTTGGCGGTCCTGCATTCTTCAGGGGGTACTATCCTGGGTATTCGAAACTCACCACTTCGGACAAGAGACACTTCACGTGGGCCGTGCTCAAGGCTCACACACATAACCAGGACGGAACTGTCATGCTCACCTCATCCAATCCTCGAGACGTGCCAGATATCAATTTCAATTATTTTACCACGTCTCAGGGTGAGATTGAGAAATCTGAGAGGGATCTCGGCGCCATTGCTGAAGGCGTTGCTTTCGCACGACGCATTATGGACGATGTCCTGCCTATTGCCACTGGGCCCCTTGAAGAAGCATTACCTGGCCGTCACTTGGCTTCTACTGAGCAGGTGAAAACATTCATTAGGAATGAGGCGTGGGGCCATCATGCTTCTTGCAGCTGCCCCATTGGATCGGATGGAGACCCCAAAGCCGTACTTGATTCTCGCTTTCGTGTTCGCGGTGTGAGCAACCTGCGCGTCGTTGATGCTTCTGTCTTTCCTCGTATTCCTGGGTTCTTTATAGTCCTTCCCATCTATATGGTTAGTGAGAAGGCGACTGATGTTATTCTTGAAGATATTGGCGAGAGAAGCCATGTCTGAAACACCTCGCCGCCAGATATTGATCACAGCGGGTCGGTCCTTCTACTTCCAGTTACACAAATCTGTTCACCTTACTTTCCTGGTCTATTCTTCTTTCATTTCTCATACTTTCATTAAGTCGTCGTATAGTCTGATGAATATTTATAAGGAACCTTTCTTTTTTTTACTAATAAGTACCTCCGAATGACAGGTATCTATGCTTCTACTTTGGTTCCCGTATTGCTGACTCCGTGCGATGCCTTCCTTCCACCTCCGCCCACTATCCCCTCACCTAGTTTTGCGGTATTTCCATATACAATAGTCATTCCGCTTGGCTCTCGCCTCGTGCCTCTTACCGTTCGCTGCTGCTCCTTGTGGTCTGAGGGCGCCCCGTTTTCAAAGCATATTCATCCAACCATGCAAGTAGCTCCCTTCATGCTCGTGCGCATGCTCCCGTCAAAAGTTAGTCTGTCTTCCATTAAGTCTTGTAGCGACTGCGGTTCTGCTGAGCCCCCTATTACGTAGCAGCTTGTAACATAGCTTTTCGTTGCCTAAATACACGTACAGCGGGAGAAGCATTGCTGACGTCTTGTTCTGTTGCTCGCCATTCGTATATGGCATTTATATGTTGAGTATATAGCACAGTCCCCTACAATAGGAGCTGAAGGCTCATTTTCTGTAGATATTCTATAACGGTTCGTATAGTTCGAGGTACGCCTTCCATGTCTTAAGAAACCTGCTCTAGGTATGCACTGGCCGCCAAGAGGGCAGGAGGAAGACCATCGGAACTTGCCCAGAAATAGACTGACCAACTTTGGCTGTAGGCGACCGAGTCGTCACGATGATGGTACCATAGAAACTGTCAGGAGAAACGGAAGAATCTCAAAAGCCTTCGAGTCTAGACGACTCATCTGTTCTGTAACCTCGACCGGTCGGATTCGTCGTATCGCCTTGCATAGTCAAAGAGCGACGATTGGCCACCTTGACGGCAAGACTGAGAGAATGGTAGGCCTCGAGATAAGGCTTAAACGTCTGTAGCTGGGGTATATTCTCTCGTACACGGATCCATTTGGTGGCGTCTTGTTAAAACGCCAGCGGGGATCGGTACTTTCAGATACTCACTGAGTATCACACAGTCACATGCAGCTATCATGCAATCACATGCAAAACCCATTCACAGTTTGTCTGGCACTAGATAATTTAGACACGAAACCTCGGGAAACTATGGAAAGTTTCAAAGCATGACTTAATAATGATGGCTGCTTTATTAAGCTCTTTAGGTCTTGTTTTCAGGATATTTATGAAGAACGTAGAGGGCCAGTTTCGAATATGGTTGCATGGTTAAATTGGGAGTTGATATCGTTTACTTTTATTACGGCCCTTTTCGTTTAAGTTTTAGATATCCTGCCCGCTCTAGATTCCTTCGCAACTTGACTCGTTGCACTATGTCGCGCTGCTGTAATAGCATTTCATCAAAGAGTCACCAGGACTTTTTCATCCACACATATTCATCTAGGATCCATTAATAAAGTTCCCGACCGTATGCAACGTGACGTTATTAATATCAATACTTGCAGATGTTTTGGTGTAACTTTATGCAGTCACATTTGAATTTGATTGATGGCTTGGAAGAAAGCACGAAAACTTTAATCAGCTCCTGACCCCGTTGTGGAACGGAACTCAATATTAGCAATTTGGAGGACGGCCTGTGGTGCTGCCTCTCACTGATCACGACACAAAAGCCGTTCAAGTATCTCTATGGAGGTTTCGGCCGGTCGCTATTACGCAGTTGCCTACCAGGACTAAGCAGAAATCCCTTGAGTATTGGCTGCCACGCTTTATAAACCATCGAAGTGTCTCTGGAGAGGCTCTAGGTAGCAGGGTTGACAAAACCGCGACCCAAGGAGGGTTAAAGGATAGCAGCACATTAGTAATTTAGCTGACAGGGAAGGTTTGTGCTGGACGGCGCAACGAAGCTGTTCAGGCCCGCCAAAGTGCGGTACTCCGGCTCCTGGGCCATGATATCTTCCCTCCAGTTGGACAGCCCTGCGAGGAAGTCTCTGAGGGGCAGTTTGGAGACATTCTGGCCTGGGAAAAGATTTTAGAAGAGGTCCTGCGACCATTTCTCGTCTTTGGCGCTAACGTTTGAATGCCCGCGATAGATGAGGTTGAACTCAACGGAGACCTGGTTGCCGGTGCTCACGGAGAAATCGACCTTGTCGAAAACTTGGGAGAAGGACTCTCGCGGGTCCAGGACCCAGCCGGAGTCGGGAGTATAGTTCAAATTGAGGATCGTCCTTGGGTATTCTGATCTGAGAGGTGATATTGACGTAGAGGCCGCATGTGACACTGATAAGTTTGTCAGCAAAGCACTAATTTAACCTTAACCGTAAGTAGATCTAGAATACGTACAGTCTTGCGGTGTTAAATAGGTCTTTGTCAATCTTTCTCTCTGCAGCTTCCCTGCTCAAGCGTGGATTCGGACCGAACCTTCCGCTCCCGTTAATTCGCTCCAGTTCTCCTGCCACATAGTTATGGAACCGATTAAATGTGATCAGCAACGCGTAGATGCCAGGCGGAAACCCCGGAAGACGGTGCTCAGAGAAGGTGTCAGGCTTGAGCATACCTCCTTTCATAGTGCGAACAGCTTCCTGTTCTTGGACGTTGTTGCCGTACAAAGGGGATAAGTCAAGGTAGGAGGAAGTGGATGAAATGCTAAAATCCGGGTTAGGAACCGTTTTGGTGTCGTCACCGCTACGGAACAAATCTAAATGTCGGTCAGTTTAACCTCAGGTGCGATACTGGCCCAAAAAAAGGGTTAGCGAAAAGGAGCCTAACCGTGGATGATAATGGTAGCCAAGTACAAGAGCATACTCGAGATCTTGCTCAGTTGTTCTTTGGGCGGCCCCCGACTATAGTCAATATTGTACCGAGAGGCTGAGGAACAAATCGGCCTCCGATTAGGTTCCAAGTACCACGACTTCACTGTATCTAGTCTTCTCCGGTCCAGCTTGTGTCTGTTTTCATTATCACCTACTGCTGAGCCTTTCTATGGCAAGAGACATCCTGCAGTGAGTTCCGTACTATTACGCTGGACGTGAATGTTGAGTCAAGAACTGCCAAGATGAGGAATGGCTTCGTTGCATGGAGCCGGTAGCAGTGACGGTCCTGGGTCCCAGGCAGCCTGTGGTGGGGAACCAATTGTCAACAACCCAGCTAAGCTTCTAATCCGATTCCCAAACTTCAGCTAGTTGCCGTGTAGGTCCTTGCTTTGGAAACTTCGCTGTTTACGTGTCATGCCTTGAAACGCCGTCGGAGTAATAGCTTGCCGACCATATCATGAATACGGGAAGTCCCATGCACCCCAGCTCAAGCCTGCGGCAAAAGGTAGGAACCTCATGGATTCAGCTGCGAAAGCGGTGTGTGCACATTGTGCGCGGCTCAGCGCCCCTAGCTAGGAGTGCAGCGGTACGATACGCTCGGTCCCTGGTTAGGAGGACGCTCATCTTCGTTTCTCAGCGACAATTCTTACTATCTATGCTATACTGCACTAATCTGGCTGAAATGAATTGCATGTGACCCGACAAAATAGGGTGCGGACCTTCCCGCATGGTAGCCAACCTTAGCAGCTTGGAAATCCCTGAGCCCTACGGGGATCCGGCTCATGCCCCCGCCCAGGGCTACACATCGAGGGCTGAGGATCGGTCGCAAACTCATCATTATATCTATGCAGACCGTCCACTCTACAGGGCTAGACGTAAGTTTCCATGCTTTTTGTCAAGATACGACAAGATACAAGTACCTGATATCGCAACTATTTTTAGTAACCTCGTTTAACTACAGTAGGTAACTTTAAGAAACTTTTACTAAAATATTATGAGCATGATGTGTTTATCAATGTACATTAACAACTAGACTCAAAGCATCCGTTAAGAGGAAAGTCCACTGTTGGATTCGAACTTTGCCGATTATCAAGGTTTGGCAAGGTATCACCACCTTTTCCGCAAACCTTTTAACTTGGCTACTTGAATTGTGACACCTAGCTCCAATACGCTTAAATTACAGGGTCACCTAGATTCTTTAATTCAAGGCCACATTTGATGGCCAACGTATTCCATTACCGGTACCTCAAGACCTGCATCGGCAAGACCAACATAGTTCAGAGATTCCTTAGAACAACCCGGCCTCACAAACTAGTAGCTTCTCCTCCCCTTTATTTTCTAACGGTCCAACCTACTACACCATGCCGGAAGAAACGCCCAAATTGGCAAGCTATAAGCGTATCATCCTGTGCTCAGACGGCACATGGCTTGCGTCCGATACGGGCGAAAAGTCCAACCCTTCGAACGTCGCCAAGTTGGCTCGAGCGGTTTCGAACAGTGGCCCTGATGCTAAAGGTAATATCGTCAAGCAGATCGTGTCATACCATTCCGGCCTTGGAAGCGGAGACCTTCCATTTCAGAAAGCCATCTACGGTGAGTTGCTGAGACTAAGTCTTCCTTTTCGCTTTCTCTCGAACAGCTTTACTGACATTCTGCTACTGCATTTCACAGGCGGCTTCGGCTGGGGTCTCGACATCGAGGTATCTCAAATCTATGATTTCATCTCGAATAACTACGAGCCTGGCGATGAGCTGTTCTTCTTTGGCTTCTCGCGTGGGGCTTTCACCGTGCGCTCGGTCGCCGGCCTGGTCTGCGACGTCGGCGTCCTTTCAGCTGTGCACATGTCCCGCTTCACGGAGATGTGGGAAGCCTACCGAGCGAATACTAGCGGTGAGCCCTTTAGGAATTCAGCGTGGTATCTGAATAATAAGGAAGACCTGGGTCTCACGGATGTCAGGGTCAAGGTGGTTGGCGTGTGGGACACCGTTGGAGCTCTGGTACGTGATGCAGGACGTGATGGATTCTGCTTCCGTTTAACTGACCTTGCATGGCTAGGGGATCCCAGAATGGCCCGTTGTGAGTTGGGCGACAAAAGCTGGCCTCCCAATCAACATGCGGTACGCATTCCATAATACGAGGGTATCAAAAAGTAAGTATTATCGCAAGTGTTCCTCGTAGAACGGCCAGGCCTAAATGACGACTCCTTCAGATCTAGACTATGCTTTTCAAGCCCTCGCTATTGACGAGAAACGACTGACCTTCCCTCCTACCCTGTGGCACAAGACTGCTGACGGTCCTGCGAAAAATCTGCAGCAATGCTGGTTTCCCGGCGTCCACGGCAACATCGGCGGCCAAAGAGACGGTTTGCATGCCTCGGCTGACTTTGAAGAGGTCGGTCACAACACATTTGCGTGGATGGCAAGTTCCTTCCCATCCTACCGCCTCAGTTACGATCCTAACCCACTGACTTCCTCATGCTTCAGGTGGACAATCTCTCTAACATGCTCACGTTTGAGGATGCCGCGATCAAGATTCTGATCAAGGAGCATAAGCAGGCGCTCAATTCCATCAATATTCCCAGCGGCTGGGGCTGTGGACCGATCGTCGACAATTTCTCTGGGCTGCAAGGCCTCTTCTTCTGGTTTCTTGGGAAGAAAGACCGCGCACCGGGCAGTTATCCTCGGGACCCAGGCGACGGCACTAGTGGCGCCACGAATGAGTATTTCCACCCTATCACCCGAATCCGCAAGGAAATCCTTGGCTACAACCCAATGCCATTGCGGGGATATTCCATCGAGAGACCCCATGGCAGTGCGGGGTGGAAGTGGGTGAAGAGCGGCGTCCAGTCGATACCTGAGTACGTGATGCACCCGGAGAAGAAGATGAGCGTCGCGTACGAAGAGAATGGGAGGGTGAAGTATCGAGTCGAGTCGAGTTTATCGAGATTGCTGTGCCCGGAGAACATCCTGTTGGATCTGGATAGAGACAATGGGATATAAACTGATAAGTAGGGTCGTGGGCTGAGTGATCATGAGACATTAGCACCTGAGTGAACGAAGAGTTCAACGGTAGCAGAGAGCCAGTGTATGCGTGGTCAACCAAGCCCCAAAGGTTTCAGGTTCTCCAAACACAACGTATTATCATGTTAACGCCCTCCGTCCTATAAGGCTTTTCTTATATTGCGGAAAATTATCTAGCTAACAGGCATGCCATCAAAATAGGGGACTTATCATGGCGCTCTTTCGTTTCCACTAGCATGATGGTGCATTGATCTGTTGAGATGTGTACTCCAACTGTATCGCGTTCTTGGTAATTGAGATACTATTCCCCTTTCTGACTCCCGTCCTATGCCTAACCAAGCCCTAGAGCGACAGCCCAGCTTTGAGCGCTCATATGGGAGGTGAAAAGTCCACATACAGAGGTGGTACGGTCTCCGGAAGTAAAACACAGTTCCATCGGCAGAACTCACTAACTGGAAAGATCGAGGAGCAGAGTTGCATGTGAAAAGGTCACGATTTTATGGCTATGACAGAACCCATCAGCGAGTACGGACATACTGACTCGTTAAAGAACCTGAGTGAGGAATACCGGTTCGATAGGTCACATCTACGACTCTCGCCTTCCGTGAGAATCGATAGAACCAGATTTAATGTCTGATTCCTAAATCATTATTTAATGGTGACTCAACGATGACAAACTACAGCTGGGATAAGCGGACTTCAAATTTGACTTCCAGGCTATCCATGACGATTCTTGTACCTCGTCTTTAATGACAAATGCAGCCAGTGGGATGACTCATTATTGAAGGAATGGTGAGCAGTCGCGGCCTCGCAGAGAGAAGTGCTAGAACCATATGGCTTAATTGAGACCTTAAGGATCCATCAGTCTTGTGTGGTGACACAAATGAGAACCCTACATAGAACAGATTTCCGGTCATGCAAAGTCTACAATGCGGTGGTATCTCGCATCAACGTCAGCCCCTGGCAACCCACTTCAGCCCTTGAGGGAAACTCTAATATTGCGTCATGCCACCCCTCTTGTATAAGCCGTCTTTGTAGTGTGGGCGTAACTTTCCTGTCACCTGTATTCCAGTAAGCTTTTGCATATACCAGTACCATGTTACACATGTACTTAACCTGGTGTTAAGAAATATTAAGGATTATGGCATGATAAACAAGGTTTAGCATGTGAATAAGTGAATTATTTCTAGAGGTTGCGCTGTGGAATTGTGCTATAATGGAGATGGCCAACCATGTGAAGGTCTCAAGATTTCGAGATCCGCTAATTTCACATGCACGGGGTAGCGGGTTACTGTGAGATGAATATAAACGCAGTTGAAGGGCGCAAGGTTTATGAAAAAGGCTTAAGGTAGCTTTTAGTGAGAAAAAGATGTATCACTCCCTGTTACTGTGTTCCTGCACCCGCATAAGAGCAATTAACTAGCAGGTGTAGCCCCCTTACGAGACTTACCTTGCCACAAGCCGCTCTACTCGAATAAAAGTAGAACCTACGATGCCGGATGAGTTACAGCTCAACTTAATAATGAATTGATCATCTCCATAACCTTCTCAGCCACCGGATTACTTGTAGTCTATGTAGAGTATTAATAAAGGAGATTTTATAATATATAATATAAAATTATAATAATATGTATTACTTTATTTTATTTTATTAGTATTATTATGTTTAAGTTTATAAATTAGCTTTTAAAAATATATTTAAATACTTTTAAAATTTAATTTAATTTAAATATTTCTTCCCCCTTAAAGGTAAAGTATTATTAAGTTAATATTATTATAATTACCCATCTTAGTTTTAGCCTAGAGCTAGCTATATATAAGCCAGACAGAAAGGCTTGCTTTTTAGCTAGCCCTAATCTTCTTCCTGCAACCTGCTTTCAAGGCCACTCTTGGATTGACCCCTGCCCCATACCACGCTCTAATCGTCTAACACGCTTCCAAAATAAGTTATTGAATCCGAATTTTGATAAAGGCATTCCAGGGAGAACTGATGGAGGCCAAATTTTACTGAAGAGATCGGTCTTGTTCTTTGTAGTCGATGAATATGAAATGATACTGGTTGAACTATTTCGATCAAGAAGAAAAAGTTTAGTTTTTCTGTGCCCCATGCTTCGCGACCGCTTCAATGTCACTGAGTGCAAAAAGTACAATGAAAACCTCTCGTTCAAGCCTAATCCATAACTAGCTTCGCTCTGACAGCCGACATAACACAAGCAGGCTAATCAGTGTCAATGCCGTTGGGATATCCTTTGGCCTCCTCATGAACCGGAAATGGCCAGCGACCCGGGTATTTGGTGACCACTGGCTTGCCCCAAACTTCGTCGTATGGCTTCGGAGCGCCAGTAGAGAATTTTGCAAGCAGTTCAGGTGTCGCTCCGCTGTAGTCAACCAGCGGCTTTCGTACGCTTCTATCCCACGCATTGACCTAGTTTCATACATTAGGATGGGCGAAGATTACAAGGATCTCAATAACTTACCCAGTTACCATGCGCTGCCACGTGAAGTCTCAGTGGCATCTCCACCAGGCAAACAGGTCCCGCAGTGATGTTCTGTGCGTCCAGGATGATCAGGTAGGTGATCTCGCGCCTCTTGTCTCTCGCAACACACACCAGGTGGCCATCTCCCTCGGGTGCCTCTTTGCTCCTGGGAACGAAGCAAGGCTCATGGACCATGACCGTGTCACCGCCTTGCCACACCTTAGACACGCCAGTGTGAGTGTCGACGTGCACTATACCGTCCCACAAGCCGCTGCCCCAGATGACGCCCCAAGTGTGCCTGTAGGGCTTGCCGACATACCTGTCGTCGATGCGGGCCATCTCACCATTGACGTGGCTGAGGACCTGTGGCAGATCAAGTTTATTCGATTCTGCTTTGGGATCGATGGTGAATCGAACAAGCTTCCCAACCATCCTATTGGGATTCGAGGGCCCGAGCTCAGGGTGAGCATCTACGAACGACGATAACCCATCGCCATCGGTGAAGAAAAGGTCAAAGTAGAATTTGCCATTCTCCTCGAAGTGGTTGGAGAAATGCACCCATCCGTGGTTCTTGGGGCCGTAAAACCATTTGATGTCCTCCGGTTTGGGATTTCGTCTTGGTAAAAGACCAAAGGTCAAAGGCTGCTACTCGTCAGTACAAGAAACTCGGGACGGATGATGAGGAAAGATACGCACCAGAAATCTATTGAAGCGAAACTGGGCCTCCCCAGAATTTCTCATAAAATCAACATTAGTCTCGTATGGGAGCAACCCGAACAGAATCCAACTAGATTCATATACTCTGTTAGTCACACGATGTGGGGGATATAGAGGAGGGAAGTGGTGGCCTTACTTGTCAGAGAAGGCGAAATCGTGTGACCATCCGACAAACGGAGTCTTGACCCAGCATTCCTCCTGTTTCACTCCGTCCTTGTCGAATAGATAGTAAACAAGGTCGTTCGAACTTAAGACAGGCCCATTAGCGATCTCAAACATAAGGGAGATATACAACTACTCACCCAATTCCTGAGGCCTCCATTCCAAATCCAAGAAGCTCGCCCGTGGAATAGTCCACCTTTGGATGAGACGTAAATGACATGGAGTTCAGCTGGCCGTCAAAGTCGGTCAATCCTAAATAGCCCATTAGCATCGCACAAGCAGAAAGTATCCGATATAGTCAAGGCAAGTGACGCACCAAATGTCTCCAGTGTATCAGGATCCATGAGGATGGGAGGGCTATCATCTTTGGGGATGAGCAGCTTTTCCCTGAAGAAATGAACGTGCACGTTGCCCGGAGATTGAACTTCGTCCTTCACCCTCGGATCGCCAGAGAAGATATTTCGATAGCTTCCAAAGAGAGGTTCCCGAGCGATGCGTTCAAACACGAAGCGTGGTGTGCGCACATACTTCTGCTTAAAGTCGACAACGCCATTGGAGATGCGCCACGCGTCAACGGCTCCATCGCCATTGATCCAGATGTCTCTGGGGTTGTTGGGGTCTACCTTGTTGCGGCGGGCCCAGATCTGGTCGCACACGATACGGTAGAATGTTCCGTCGATCTCCGAGGGCATAGTACCATGGACCACGCAGGATGCAAGTTCAGCGTCAAAGCGACCTGGTATATCGATGCCCGTAGAGAAGCCTGGGAGAGACTGCTCGAACTGGAACTTCTCGGCGAGGCCGAGGTTGCCCTTTCTGGACTCGATAGTTGCCGTGTCTTCGGAATGGTAGAGCTTGAGCTCGCCGATGTCTTTCAGCTCGTGCATGAGCGACTGCTGGACTTCTTTGTTGGTTGCCATTTTTGACTTAATGACTGGTAATGAAGTTGGAATATGGTGATGTGCAGTGGAATGTCCTTGTCAATTTGATGAAGAGGCATGGCGATGCCATCTTTTATCGGCTTTAGACAATCGATTTGCTGTTATGGGCATAACTTGATCCTTTCTTTCCTTGGTGGCATCAATGAGTGGCCTTGATCGCTTCGATCGCACCAATGGCTACGATGGCTACAGGAACTACCTGGCTTTAGTGGCTCCAGTGGCTACGGTGGCTCCAGTGGATCCAGCAGCGCCATGGCGTATTAGCTCGGCTGACGTTCGACACTAGTCCTGTTTCCGGTGGCCATGTTTAGGTATCGCAATTTAGCTTCATGACGAAGTGAAGAGAACACAGCCACCAGACACGCTACCCCATTGGGGCAGGCGGGTCAAGATTAGAATACACTTCTTGCGATACCTGTGCATGTCGGAATGCACTGTCAAACTGTCACCCTACTGGCTGTTTTCGACTTCAGTTACAGGAACCAACGGTACGCATTTGCAAATGCTGTGAGCCGCTCTAGAAGAAACGGCCCAAAGCTCTTTGCCTAGTGTGTTGGTTGCAACACAAGCAGACCATGGTAGAGTCAAGGTTTCTCAAGAGCAGGGGATGATGAACAGTCATTTCCAACGCAATTTTCGATCTGATAATTCTTGCTCTTTCTATCTGGCAACTTTTTATCTTTGACGATTACAATATGTTGTCGCAATAACAACAATCGTGAAATTCCTGTGCCAGAAGCATCACGACCGTATTAGGATATGCATCGATCTTTAAATTGTAAATAAGGGACATCTTGATGAGCAGTGTGTATGCTTAAAGCGTAAGGAATACAGTGTTCCCACATTTGTCTGATCTAATTTGCTGATCCTTCAATCTCCCCTCTCATCCATTCCACGAGATCGTTCCCCCACGATTCCTCCCTTGCAATATCTGTACCCAACGCAAGGAAAGGACTAATGTGATTATGGCCTCCCCATGTCGAAACAACAAGACCCGGTGCTGGGGAAGAAGATCTCTTGTTCCTCCATGTGGATATGAAACATCGCACGGGGGAGAGGATCTCATCCTCGGGATCCAATGAGACACTTCCTACGTGTATCTGAACCTTACCTCTCTCCAAAGGCTCCCAGACCGAGTCATCTGCCAGATACATCAAGCCATAAGGGCATTTCTGAGCCAGACCGTCACCGTAGTATGAATGCAGTACGTCCGCGCGATCTGGCGCAGCTTTGGAAAAGTCAAAGGGCACAGACAGCAGAGTCACACCTCTGAGACGTACACCATCACCTATCGTAACCTTATTCAGAGTGCTTTGAAACGCAGGGTGAAAGAGGAAAGTCGACCAGTGGATACCGCCGGCAGAGTTTCCCAGTCCGAAGAGATCTCTTTTCTGTCCCTGGAAGTGCTCTGTGATCCACTCGATCGCTGCTGCAATGTCCTCCCCTCCCGATGGGAACTTGGCATCGTGGGTGTTGACAAGTCGATAGTTGATTACTACCGTTGTGAAACCACGAGATGCGAAGAAGTAGCCAGCGTTGGAGTAGACCAGATCTCCGGGGATGGGGAGATTCTTGTCTCCCGCAACAAGACCGCCACCATGTGCCCAAAGGATCACCGGGGAGTTAACTGAGTTTTCCTTTGGCTTATAAAGATCGAGGTTTTGTCTCGGATGTTGGCCGTATTGATGGGTCTCTCTCTCTTTGGAGACGGAATGTATCGCGGGAGCGTTCTGCTGAAGCAGTTCTGTATAGATTTGCATAGTCGGCGAAAGCACGTCTTTGATATCAGTGCCCAGGGCAGGTAGACGATCCATGATGATGATGAAGATATGTCAATAGGTGGATGATGCTCAGTGATGAGGAGAATATTGATGGAACATGGATGGTCATGGAATTGGGAGGCTAATATGCACCTACACAGCAAGAAATGGGAAATTAGTCATCGGCTGTCGACACGCAAGCTATGCCACCCTATGCCACTCAATACTCGGATCATCTCCGCCGCGCTCTACAGCCGCCTCTTGGATACTGCCACCCTATGCTCATTGCGGAGTCAACGCAGGTTCAGCAGGGGACAGGGAGTGCCTATAATTGGCCGCGCGTACATACATTCCGTATTGAATCCCTAGACACTATGCCATGCTGCATGCCCTACATCTCTGGACCGGTAAATTGTGCACTGATTATGTGCTGAAAAAGACTTCATTAATTAATAGACTCATAAATCTAGAATGAAAATAGTAATATCTTATACAATTCTAGAGTTAGTACTTAATATCTGCTAAAGCATAAACTTCCTTTATAGTAACTATCTACTGTATGTTCACTTATCATATGGCCTGAAAGGGGTACCTTCAACTTCAGCTTTGATCTGCAGTGCCAAGAAACGTGAAAAGAACCGAGATGTTCCAATATCTCCAGGACAGTACCAGATGTTTGGATCTATTATAGTCAGCAAGTCTTAACTTCTCTGAAATCATCTTCCAGTTTGGAAATGTGGACGACTTACGTCCGATGGGCTTCCAAGAGCCTCGTGGATTGCCCTCGCGGTCCAGTAGCCAGCACTCGTCTAGCTTGTCAGCAACCTCGGGGTCCAGTAACTTGCAGACCGCCATCTTCATGTTACTCTCGTAGCCAGTTGCAAAAACGACGACATCAGCCGAGACCTTGCTGCCGTCTGCAAAGCTCAGCCCACGGGAGTTGAAACCTGTGAGTGGACTCCCGGATTTGACCTTGATCTGCCTTGAGTATTAGTATGAAAGAAGACTTCATCTTGAGATCTCGGTAGCACGATTACCTTGCCATCTATAATCATCTGCGAGACACCGACGTCCATGTAATGACGACCCGCTTTCTCAAAGAGAATTTGGGTGAGATCTGCCTCCCGGTTTACCTTGAACCCATTTTCTTCGAGCTTTTCAAACCTTTCCTTATCTTGAAGGGCCATTTGACGAGCCACCTCCTTCATGAAGACTCTTTCGATGGCGAGTGGGTTCGTGAAAAACGACTTATCAACATCTGGCACGTTGACTCCTTTGTGGAAAGCTTGATGAAGTGGTAATCTTTCAACATTGAGGACAGCCGTGCGAGATCGCTGCACCATGGTCACATCCATGCCGGCATGCAGCATATCCTCAGCAACATCATGCCCAGTGTTTGCTGTTCCGATAACAACACCTCGTTTTCCAGCCCATTGAGATGCACTAATGTAGTCAACAGAATGGAGCACCTCTCCTGTAAACTCATCACGATCTGGAAACACTGGGACTCTAGCCTGGCGGCCAGTGAAACCTATACAGAAAACAACGTGCCTCGCTACTATGGTGCGTTGGTTCCCAGACTGGTTCAGCGAGACGGTCCATGAGGTCTTGTCACTGTTGAACTTGACATGCTCGGCGGTCGTTGATAGCCACAGGCTGTCAGCTAGCTTATATCGATCCACGAAGCTTTGGTAATATTCTTTCAGATCTTCGGCTCCCAGATAATATGGAGCATTCTCAGGCGGCTTGAAATTGAAGGGTAGTGAATCTTGGAGTTGTTAGTACCAGCTCAAGCGAATCTCAATCTCGGAACATACTCTGGGCTTTCGGTGTATGTAACCGTAGAGAATGATAACGATCTGTCCAATTCATACCGACTTGAGGAGTCTTGTCGCAAGCGATGGCGTTGACACCTAAAGCCTTAAGTCTTGCCAGGGTAGACAGACCGGATGGACCAAAGCCGACAACAAGGGCGTCAAAATGCGATGGTTCATGGTGCGAATCTCCGTTTCGAGGATCTAATGTCCCTTTTCCAAGGAGATTAAGGGGATAGATGTCTGGATCCCCGTAGCCGTCAATACTCTCAAGGATTGTACTCAGGGACCAGATCTTGTATTCCCCATCTGTCTCCTCCCCATGTACGACGTCTGGGGCGATCTTGACCAGCCCAAGGCAGCGTCCGCGTGGCTGCAACCCATTCGTAAAATGGAATCGGGCGTCTATGGAAGATAGGGGCCCTTTTCTGACGACCACTACGCTCTCTTTCTCAAGTTTAAAGCCAGAAGGTTTATGCAAAGCCGTAATGTCTCGCCAGGCTGCCCCAGCTGAGATGCCACTCGTGAAGGTCCTCAAGGTGGAGGTCATGGCGAGCAGGTCTCGCCAGTGAGCAGTATCGGGAGCCAGAACAGATACATCATTTGCAGCAAGTCTATCGATGCAATCTTTGGCAATCTGCACATGATCGACTGTTTCTGGAATTGGTGCTGTGAAAAGTGTTGCCGGGAGGCTGGCTAGTGGGAACGAGGGTGCCGGCATTGTGAAGATCTGCTGAAAGCGTTATAGGACAAGTCATAAGTTTGTCATCGATGACGATCAAGTAGATATATCGGAAGCTCATTGTGTGCTTGCTTGGTCTTGCGCTTACCATATTAACCTTACTGAGACGCGCTGCAAGGTACTGAGCATGGACCATGGGGTCCGTCTGAGATGAGTAGCCACTTGAATACACTAGCAGGATGGCACCCCTATTTGGAGCCACCCGCTACGATAAAATGCCACCCTTAGCCTGAACCTTATCTCAAATAGCCCCTGGCAATGCAACCTTGCAACTACAGTTCCCCCGCAATCTTACATACTTACGACCGCTACGAAGTCATACCGCCATGGTATTTTATCCCGAGCAGCTGGCGTCTAAAAGATGTAACTCCTTCAACCGAGCCAATTCTCCCTATCTCTGATTTCTCTTCCTTCTCAAGTCCTTCTTGTAAGAATGTCAGTATCTCCAATGATGGAGAAAAACAACGACGCCGCTTCATTTGTTCACAAGGAGACACTGGGCAATGTTCGACTTCGTGATGAAGGGAACAATATCATTCTGGTTCCTACTCCATCTAACAGCCCCAATGATCCCCTGAACTGGTGAGAACAGATTCCTCAGAGATCCGCCAACGATAGCTAACTCTGCCCCCAGGCCAAAGGCGTATCGTTACTACATCGCTGGCGTCGTCTCGTTGGCTATCTTCTTAACCAACTTCGTCGCAGCAGGGCCCACTGTCGCCATGATCGACATGGCAACCGACTATTTCGGAGCCGGTCCCGACCTGCCTGGCAGCATATCCAAGATATCGTACTTTATCACCGCCACTACCCTCCTGCAGGGCATGGGTAATTTGATATGGATGCCTCTCGTAGTCAAGTTTGGTCGCCGTCCCATCTATGTTATCTCCTTCGTTTTGTTTACGGCAACTACCTTCTGGACAGGCGGGGCGTCAACTTATGATAGTACGCTAGCCGCACGTATTCTCATGGGGTTCTCTTCTGGCGCTGCCGAGTGCCTTGCTCCATTAACCATCTCAGACATATTCTTTCTCCATGAGCGAGGCACCATTATGGCGTAAGTGCTTTCATTCGGCTTTTACCTTTGCAGATTTGGCTGACGGGATGTACAGAATCTATTCAGCAGCCCTTTCGGCAGGTGTGGGTTGCGGTATCGTAGTTTCGGGCCTCATTACGATCAATTTGCACTGGCGATATATATATTGGGTTTCCGGTGCGCTAGTTGGCGCTTGCACGCTTCTCATTATTCTTATATTCCCAGAAACTGAGTACAATAGGGAGAAGATGATAGGTATTCGCTTCTGTTCTGTCCACCAATGGGTCTCCCGAGTCTGACCAGAGTATACACAGAGACAGAGACAGCTCCTAATGCGTCAGAACTGGGTTCTCAATCGCTGCCCTCGGACAAATCTAGACTGCACGTCTACTGGAAGAGCCTTTCCCTCTATAGTGGTACACGTACACAGGAGTCTTTCTCGAAGCTCTTTGTCCGCCCAATCATCCTCATTATACTCCCTCCCGTCTTGTGGGCAACCCTAATCATGGCAGCTGCTATTGGCTTTCTTGTCGCTATTACATCCAACTATGCCTCGGCTTTCAGCACTCTCTATAACTTCAAGCCGTGGCAGTCAGGACTCTGCTTCATTGCTAGCCCTATCGGTGCCTTAGCTGGCAACTTCTGTGGTGGCTATGTCAGTGACCGGACTGCTGACTACTTTACGAAGCGGAACAACGGCATTCGAAGTCCGGAGATGCGTTTACCTGCCATTGCTATCTCATTGATCACTGGACCTCTGGCTCTTGTTCTCTACGGCATAAGCGTTGCTGATGCGTACCATTGGATTGTGCCTACTGTTGGCATCGGGCTTTGTACGTTTCCTCTCCTTCAACAAAGTGATGACTCTAATCAACAACCTTTTAGTGACATTCTCTGTCGTCCAAGCCACAAACATCAGTCTGGTATACACTATCGACGCTTATAGGCCAATTGCAGGCGAGATAGCAGTTACGCAGTACGCATACAAATGTGAGTCATTTAGATTTTACAGCAAACTTAAGAAACACTACTGATATCCTATACAGCTGCTTTTGGGTTTCTTCTTTCATTCTATACGAATCCGTGGATCGACAAGTCTGGATATAAAGCAGCATTTGGTGCCATGGCCGGAATCATCGGTGGCATCATTCTCCTTGGAGCTCCGATTTTCATATATGGCAAGAGGATCAGGAATACCACGTGGAGGTGGAAGGTCATTAGAAGCCTTGCCCATTGGGAGGAGGATCGCGAGGTCGGCGAGTGATTGTACATGAAAAGACCGTTAGGGAGAGACCATAGTCCCTCAGGTATTGCCCTGTCGATCTCCTCAGGTTTCCGAAGTGCTTGAGTGAACAGAGTTCAAGCTTCCTCATTAGTTACCACAGCCGAATAATGGCGATCCCTGATACTATGGTTGTGAAGTTGACCCCCGTAGTGCCGACGTTTAACAATCCATTTAAGCTCCATCTAGATAACAAGAGCTTTGAACTATCCGTACAATACCAAGAACGACCATTAGTTAATCGCAAGTCTGCACAAATACCAGGTCAAGTCAGAAGCCAACGTAAGCCAGTAGAAAAGGCCATGACGAGCCGGGTAAATAAGAAGCCGCTCTACGGGTTTTGCTTCATTTACCCCAATCCCGAAGCTACAATACATTCGAAGTCCGCTGTGTTCGAGGACGCAACAAGAAGCTGCTGTTTCAGTCGCGTAAGTCTTTGACAGACATCATAGAGGCCTACAGGCTGTCAGGAGCTATGCAGTTTAGGTGAAGGTGAATGGGTAAGGTCATACAGTGCCAAAGCGATGAATCGAACAACTTAGCGTATAATTCTAGAGGAAAGACCTCAGGCGACTCATGGTGCAAATCAACCCAGCCGTCGGCTTCTGAAATGGCGTCGCTAATTAATTTATCAACGACAGGGTGTAGGCTCCGGTCGGACTTCTTGCTCTGCAAGTACCAACAGAGAAGTAAAGCTAAGCAGCATGTTAGAATACAATTCTGAGCGCCTGGAGATGGGAGGAACGTACTCCCTTCGTAGGGTGCGATGAAGGTGAGAGGCGCGAATTTGTGAAGACCAACTGATTTAATGTATCCCAAGCCTGTCTGACAGTCTGACCTTAACATTTCAGCTGCCATTATGAGAGCCTTCTCCAGTCTAGCTGTTAGACAGATGTCAGAAGATGTTTCTAGGCTTGCCCAATCGAAAAGAGCCGGGCTTTGAAGGGACTGTTTCATAGTCTTCAATTGCTGGCTTCCGTACAGATGAAAGCTTGTCGAGAGTATCATAGACCGTGTTGTATGCGCCATATGAGACACCGAGGACTCTATGAGGAACTGAGTAGATGATTGTTCTTTCCAGGCGTTCTTGAGAACTTGAACCGGCCCATCCATTTTCTCGATGAAGGTGTTGAATAGGTCAGGGTGCTGGGCCCCGAAAAGCGATTCAAAGGCGCATATGTGACATACTACAGCCGAAACAATAGTTGCAAAACCAAAGTCGGAGTTCTGCGGAGGTAACTCGTATCCATCGAGAACTAGCTTGACGGTATCGGTGCTGTAAAAGGCTTCATTGGGGCGTTTCCAGCAACTTTCGTCCTTTGACCATAATGATGCAGATGACGGTAGCGGGAATCTGGTGTGCTGAATTGTAAGTAAGGAACACCGTTCCGGACTGTCTAAGAACAAGGCAGCGCTGAGAATGACAATTGCCGACAGACACCTGAGCTACGGTTAGAACTCGCAGAGCGTTCGAGCACTGAGCAGATACTTCACCTGTTTAGCGTCTCATGGTGTACCCATTCCTTGTACGTTGGTGTCTCGGGAACCTCCAGCTCTCGGATAGCCTCGTGGGCAAGCTTTAAGCAAATCAGTCTTTATCATGAAGTTTATACATCTGGAAAACCGACGGTCATAACCTGACTGAGAGTTTGTATTGAACGCCCCTCTGCAAGTGAGTTTCCACTAAAGGCATCAAGATAATACACCAAGAGACTAGTTTGCAACGGCCATAGTTGACCTTTGGTGTCCTTGTTATGGAAAAGAGCCGATTCTCCGTGCTGTGAGAGTGTGTTAGCTATAAATGCCTTTTAAATGTGCATGATGAGATGCCCAATCGTACCTTTCTCATTAACAGCAAGGCCGCCACGTGTAGACTCTGTGCTGCAGTCGGCTCCTTGGCATACAGAGCACCGCATGCCATTATCTGGATCAAAAGAGGTGCTTCAAGAAACCTTTAGCTGATGGGTACAAAAGCAACATAGAGTATCATGTCGGTGGTTTACCTGGGGTAGAAATGATATTAAAAGTCGGAAGATGCACGATGGGCATGTGCGGGGCCATATACTCAAAGAAGCCTCGAACAAATCGACTGACGGCGAATTTGGATGGAAACCGGTAACTTGAAAACCGCTCCGATGTGGTGACAGCATCGTAGTTTTGCTTGGCTCTCTGATACTGCTCGTCCTCAATATAGAAGGCGCCTCTACTTTCGGGTGGACAACTTGCGATCGAGGTACTGCTGATGGGAGAGGGGGGAGCCTGCAAAGGCGGGAATCTGATCCCTTGGTGGTTCTGCGGGGCCATATCTGGAAGCAGCAAGACGTCTGGCCCGATTATCTGCGACATAGCGGGATCAGCAAACTGGAAATCTCCCCAGATGTCCAACATGTCTGTTGAAGTCACGGTTGGAGCATCGAGCCCCAAAAGCCTGTTCTCTCGAGAAATGGAGTCCCCGAAACTCTCGTATACCGCGCTGGTGACGTCGGAGTCCTGCGGCAGGCTTGTTCCTAGGGTACTCATCCGTCTTGGCTCTTTATCGCTAGCGGTGCCATCTAAATCGCTCTGTTCTTGTATCGAGGCGGCACGGCGCGGTGACAAGCTGCTGCGACTTCGGCTATTGCCGTTACTCGGTGTTCGCATCTTATCGGGGTGGAAGTTCCTCGTATGGCGAGTGATGACATCTTTGCGGGACGAAGACAACTTGCAGTATAAGCAGGAGAATGGCTTGTCTGCCCGGTCTGCAGGGCATTGTTTAATGATACAGGTCTCTCTGCTGCCAAAAGGTGGGACTCACGGCTTTTCTGGTGGCGCTTTAGATGCGCCTGGCGATTGAACTTGGATTTGCACTGCGTACAGTTGAAGACGCGGGAAGCAGCAACGGGGCTGGTATCACCTCGTGGCTCCGCATCCGGCGATTCTGCTAACACCATGTTGGGTCATGTAGTATGCATCAAGCGTCGGCGATACGGCATTGAGGTCATCACAAGATGCAGAAAAGAAGTAGGGCGATCCGTGATGAATTGACCATTCAATAACAAGTCGCAATCATAGATAGTACAATAACAAGATAATGTGATTGACGAGGCGAGATTGCGGTAGGAATGTGCGTTAGCTGGTGTCGAGATCGGGTTACGGCTCAGCAGAAGAGAGAGTGGTAAGGTTAGGGGAAAGCAGTGACCTAGTGGGTTTGCCTGGCAAGCTGCCTTTTGTATGTTGCTACCCTGAAATCCCCCGCACCGGGGTTAATCGAGGCTAAGGAACCCTGCATTAGGATGGCTGATCAGCGAGATGCGGGGAGGGCATTTTCGGGACCTGTATCTGTATGTATTAATAAGCCCCCCATTAGTTTTGGAGCGAATCCTATTTGCTGTCTGTGAGTAGCAAGGCTTGATGGTCCGGAAGGCGGTGCAGCGGGAGGACATCTACCCTGTGACGAATGGGCGGATTAGAATTTTAGGTTTGGGTAGTAAGTCCCGCTTACTAATCTCACGTTTGGATGTGGCATACCTTGGCCTTGGTAGCATGACGACATGTATAGAATCAGATGAAAACTATAAATAGGCACCATTTCCGTATTTCAGCAAGTTTCGCGTATAATCGCAGGCCCTTAGCTACAGATGTCAACTGTAAATAGAATATCAAGGTCCCAATTTAACAGCATACCATAATACCTAACCTATAGCATAGATTCTAACTGATAGTTATGTTTAACACCTCGCAGGCCTCTATGTATAATGCTAAGAATGTGACTTAAGAGCTTTAGCACAACGAGGGTGTATAGCTACAAGTTCACATTGGCAGTATAGTATTTAAGGATTACGTCGTCTAGACCTAAATAGCACTTACGTCTTCCTGCTGTTATCCTCGGCTATTATGAAAAATTAAATTCCTCTATCTATAGTTGAGTTTACGCAGTTAACGTGAGAGTGCTATTTTGAGTAAACAGACCTAAGACCTGCTACTTACACCACGCTCCTTTCCTCGCCCTGTTAGCATGGGGCCTCGGGCCTGCCGAGGAGACGAAAGACGGTACTATTGGCACACGATCAGTATCTTTAGTAACTAGCAGCCGAGGCTCTCGGGAAGTGACAAAGGTAGATATGTATTACGGCCATTCAGACTTATCTGGAACTATAATTTTAGGCCAATGGTCTGGGAAAATACTATATAAGGTCAACACACCACAGAGTCCTCAGACAGTCATCACCCTACAATCTTCAACCTCTATAAAACCCAACCTACACCAGCAAAGCTCTGAAGTAAACCTCACCAACCCTTCAAAATAGCCACGATTCGAGACGTTGATATCACCACCTATGATGGCCTGAACTTGAAAGGAACCTTTTACAGTGTTGGGCCCAAGAGACCTTGCATTATCATGACCCATGGGGTGATTTAATCCATACGTCGATGCGATAAAGACCCTAACTCGGAGTCACAGTTCTCTGGCCACCGAGAGCAGTTCCTGCCCGAACTTGCTGCCAAGTTCAACGACGCTGGCTATGGAGCGTTGGTTTACGATAATCGATGCTGGGGCGAAAGTGAAGGCCTTCCTCGGTGTGAAGCCGATCCCGCGAAGCAGTCACGAGATTATCTCGACGCATTCAACTTCGCTGCAGCACTTCCAGATGTCGACCCCACCAAGGTCGTGTACTGGGGATCCAGCCTGTCCGGAGGCAACGCCATTTGCGCAGCTTCCATGAACAAGAGCCTGGCAGGCACTATATCACAAGTCCCATTCGTATCCGGCGGTTCCATGGCTCGTATCACCGGAGCGCCAGAGTCTGTTCTGGTTTCTCATCGCGTCCCCAAGTCAGAGATTCGGATCCCGATCTATCCCAACTTTGTCGAGGAGGTGCAAGATGGTACCACCAAGGCTATTCTGAAAGATGCTGGAGCCGTTGAGTTTGCAGAGGAAATGGCCCGACGAGGCTACAGCTACGACAAGACGGCTACTCTTCAGAGTATGGTCAACACGATCATGCACGAGCCAACGGGAGTTATCCATCATATCTCGCCAACACCACTGCTCATGATTGTGGCGGATGACGACGTGTGCACTTATACGCATTTGCAGCTGGAGGCCTTTGAGAAGGCATTGCATCCCAAAACCCTCAAGGTTATCAAGGGAATTGGGCATTTTGATCTGTACTATGGCAAGAGGTTTCAGGAAGTTGTTGATGTTCAGCTCGAGTTTTTAAAGAGCATCTTCTCGTGGTATAGAGTCTAGCCAAGGCAATATATATAGTACGAAACCTTTTACTTACATTGCGTTGAAGACAACATATAGCACCGAGACTGCCGCAGAGAAGTTGTCTTTCTGCGTATATACTGACTAGATTGTGTCAAAGAATTGGCTGCCTTGCAATTCCCCTTGCATTGCACCATATTAATACAGGCCTCTCCTATGAAGGAGAGGTAGTCCCAAGCCATCTCAAAGGATGGCCGCTTTTCGGTCTTGATCCTATGCACAAACACCTCCAAGTCGTGGTAGACGCAGCCAACACTTTCTCAGCTCCATACTATGGCACCCAGTGGGTCAAGGAAGCAGCAGAGCACGTCGCCAAGCTAGCCAAGTCGTTCAATAAGCTTTCATTGCAGTCGGGTCAAGAGGCTATGAAAGACTGGGTCGATATCCTTGTGAGATATCCGGAAACATATTTGGGTCTTGTGTGGACTGTAGACATGTGCGTTAGCCGCAGGAAGCTACCTGAAGCTCAAGACTTTCCTTTGTGCCTCCGCAACGATGTGGAGAGGCTGAATGCAGCCCCTCGGGAATTGGAGCATGAGAATCTAGACTCTCGGTCTTTGGATGGGCAGAAGGACCTTCAGCTCATACAGTCACTAGATTATCTTTTGGGTATCCAAGAGCCCATGGTAGATGTCATATAAGACAGTATCATATAGTAATCAAAGCCGTTAACTTTCAGTCATTCAACCTTATCTATGTCTTAACAACATGGTGTTAATTAGCCTGCCTGTTACTGCCATTCTGCTATTCAGCTTTCATGGCAAAGGGGCACCCAGGACCACTCCACTCAGATCTGATATACTGGCAATACGCTTGATCACTTCCCCTGATATCGTCTTTCCTCGCCTTCGCCTTCTCTACATCCAACGTCTCGATCCTCTTCCAAAATGACTCCCGCGGGTCTGGTAAGAATGTTTCAGCAAAGCTCATTGCTGTCCCAACCAGAAACACAATTAACCACTGAAAAATAGGATTAATGGGTTCGATCCGCATTGCCTTGAGAGTTGTAGGCAGTGTAAGAGCTTTCACTATGGATACTCCTAGCCATCGAAGGCCGTGGGGAAAGTATCGGAAAGCGAATTGATTCATGATTGCCAAGCCGATGTATTGCATTCTGATATCGAACTCGCGTGTCTCGTTTTCGTAGTCTTCGCAGAACTGGATACAGCCCTCAAAGTCTTCAGGATATCCGTGAACAGAATTCCCATCCTCTTTAATGAAGAGCGGCGTCATATCCCGCCAAAAGTGGTGAGCGGCAATCTTCTCTTTCTCTGTGAAGCCCGATAGTCCCAGCCGAAGACGAAGACGGTGCATAAGTACAGCACTGAAAGTTGTGACGTACAGATAATCTTCGTTATACGAGAAGTTGCCGGGATAGCGACGAGCCAGAGACGCGTGAAGGTTGTTGATATGTTCCACTGCGTCTCGACATCGTTTGTCGCTGGGTCCATAGTGCCACCATGTCATGTTGTAGTTTTCGGTATCTTCAACGCGCTGGGCTCCTCGCTTCACAACCTTGCCACCGTCTGAGCGCCAGACAGTTTCGCAGCCGTGGGTCGTGATGATGAAATTGGGAAACGTAAGGGCGTATATCATGTTATTCATGAAATCATTTGAACGGTAGCAAGACATGAGCCGCCACATAAGTTCATAGTCGGTCTCTGGATCGAGGCTGTTGATGGTGTCGGAGATCCAGTGATAGCCTCCGGGGGATATTTCTTTAGACATGATTGATAAAGAGAATGAGTGAAATGAGTTTGGTGGTAATTGATCTTGTGAATATGATACTCTCCCAGAAGTTTATAACCTATAACCGTTGCCTCCATTAACGCTCTCAATTAGTTGTAAACCAACCCTGTAATGTCCGTAACTTGCAGCGATTTCGTACCGATAGTTCCCCGTGGGGAAATGCGACAGGGCGAAAACGAAACGCGAATGCCGCTGACTAAGCGGCTCCCGCGCCTGTCGTCAACCGCCGAGTTTCATCAATTGCTTGCCAACTGCCGAGTATCCGATCCGATAATTCTACTAACTAATACTTATGGGTACCATTTTCATGATCCCTTCTACTGAGACACGACAGCGGAATCACTGGCAGTCAATTGCGGTCACCGTTGTCATGGCGTCAAAGAGGCTCATTTTATGACGCTCAACGCGTTTTATTACTTTAGGCACGAACACACCGGCATTACCATTGTGTCTGTTCAAACCACCGCTGAGAATCGCTAGCAAAGAAATGACCCAGCTCAAGCTCATCCCCAAAACCAAGCGTTGATGTCTCCCACGTCGGCATAGTCGATAGCAAATCGGACTCCATGTCAAAATTAATGGGGCCTCCTTCCGCCGTCAAGTACGATCCCAAAGATTCATTATTGAGGTCGACTTCTTTCGTGGTGCTCGAATCTAAAAAGGTGTCAATGATGCGAGGGGTAATGAGAAGTCGCAAAAGAATACTGACCCCAAGCATTAACAATCCGGAGAAGTTGTTGGACAAATTTAACGCAGCGCAGGACAAGAGTGTTGTGATCGCTGAGCTTCAAGAGAGCCTCGCAAGTCTTGCCGAGATATCGTTTAGCACTTTCAGGGCGGCCAGCGTTTCCAGCTTCCGCGTCGAAAGATATCAACAGGCTACCGAATATTGCCAACGCTGCACTGAAGGCTGTTTTATAAGTCAGATCACTATAACAAATCCTTGGGGTTGGTTACTTACCATAGTAGAGGGTGAACCACCAGGCCCCGATCAAATGGCGCCCATGATCAGGCCGTGTCAATATGGTATAAATAATATCTATAACATTTTCGGCCACTTGGACAAAGACCCTGTCGAAGTTGGCATGCATACTGTTGATGGATCCCGCATTGCGATATGGCGTTTTGGACTCTCTAAGCAGAGTACCCAAAGACCTGATGAAGATCGGGCGATGGAGGAGGAGTTGAACGTTGAGGTATCTGAGTGTGAGTATAGTTCTGAACTTTTCGCGTAATGGATCATGGACATCTTCATTGGCATCCTGGGGCATGTTATCGACAGACCGCAAACCCAGATGCTGGGGCAAGCTGTTTTGCCAGTCTGAGAGTTCCTGACCGAACTGGATCATGGATGTCATTGTGGCTGTATCCGATGATTGGTCTTCGCATCCAAGATTGCTACCATAAAGTGAGCCAATGATTCGCCCCATAATCCTATAGAGAGTTCTAGACAAGTCAGATCAGTGGATCGCCCTTCGTGGTACAATGGCTTCTCACATAGAGGCATTATAGAATGCAGTGCTCATTTTATGGACTTCATCGGAAGTTGACATCGGTACTGGTAATGTCTTTGGAAGATCCAAGCGGATGTACTCTTCTGGTATCGCACATGGGCGGCCAAACGTGAGGCTGAGGCTTCTAAGCAGTTTTGTCAGCTTGAACATCACATTGGGTTACAACTTGCAAGCTATCTAAGAGCCTAGTTTTAGTACTGATGGGGAAAGACCAACCTATCAAGCAAAATGCATCCGAACCAAGTGCGTTTCCTTATCTCTTGTTGGAGGGGAGTAAACTTTGATGCAATGTCTCTTGAGTGAAGTCCAATAGACATGGCAGCTTTGACGGCGAGGCCGTGGATGGTCCATGTATGAACAGACTTGTGCGTCCCCTGTAGATACTGACTCGTGAGTAAGAGGTATTGGACTAGAGTATGTTAGTGCCAAGACGCGAGGTGCAGTTAAGGGAGGTGATTTACCTGTTTCAAGAGTAGTTCCCCTAAACATCTGTGTATGGCAAAGCTCCTGGGCCCTGCGATAGTAAACATCCGACTCCTCAAAAGTAGTCTCGCTCCCCGAGTCCTCCCAGCAAGAAGTACAAGTTGCCATTGCAAGGATCATGTTCAGCAGGCCGAGCCAGGTACGGCGAACATTACCTCTGAAGCCGCTTGCTCGGAATCTTTCATAAGTGTCGAGAAACTCTTGCTCGTATATGTACGGAAACAAGAGCCCCGTGTTGTCAAAGTAGGCACGAATAAGGCGTTGCATGACCTCGTCTGGTGGTAAGAGATTGGCGCCCGCCTTTTGAGACTCGCTTGAGGTTGTCGGAAACGCACTCAAATTACTCACTAGTCCACCTTCATAGGCACTGTACTCTGATGCTGGCGTCAATGAAGTCTGATTACATTGCTGTGTTCTTTTTGTGTCGACAGCTCGCAATATGTGTCGCATGAGTGCGATGTTGGACGATGGGCCTAACAAAATGCGTGTGTTAGAGGAAGTCGACGAAGGGGACAAACCGTATTGGCATACCAAAGAAACCACAGTCTTGCTCATCTACGAAAGACACGGCCATGCCATCAGTCATACTCTGGCCAGCACCATTCTCTGGTATCTCATCGATGTTGACAACCACATTTCCTGGCTGGTGATGAAGTGGAAGCACAACATCTTGCCGTAAACTTCCCGAACTCTTTAGTGTACTCTCAACCAAGTTCAGTCTACCATTATGCTGCTCAATATTTGTTTCCAACAGCTTGACTTTGGCCTCTAATGCAGCAAAGATACTGAAGATATCCCCAAGTCAGACAAATTATCTATGAGAGTCCAGGGTAGCGGAGTGGTGAAGTTAGGGACGCCTTACTCTTTTGGGACTAGAAGATTCGCTGAGGTTTCTTGCTGTTCATACGAACAATCGAATCCAAGCTTGTCGCACGTGTCACATCTTGGTCGCACTCCATTGCACTGAGGCTGTCAGTCGATTATCCAATGACGCGTAAGATACAGGCTCTACCCGTGATTTGCGGATTCTGCATGCCGAACAAGCCAACGCGACTCGACGTCTCTTTGGCGCGGGCTCCGACGCGTTTGCTTTTGGCGGCTGAGACGTTCCGCTTTTGGCCGAAGCTGGTGGAGAGTCATCTCGGGGCGTCATAGTCATCAGAGCAGTGGTACGATTGGAGATGCAACGAGAAGCCTGATCGGGGCAACATTGGGATGGGCCGATTTTTGTACCCAGGTTGATAACGATTGTCTCCGCATTTCCCCAGAAGTATTGATTGAAGAGACTGGGGATCACGGCACTTCTAAACTATATTCTCTTTCTGGTTTGGGCTGTGTCGATTTAGCCAATTGGAATGGCGTGTCGTCCTCCGTCTCCATATCGCTTCTGATGCTTGCGGGGTTCGAGGTTACGCCTTCGTTACAGTGGCCGCAAAAGCAACTCCCTCAATTGGTTCAGTCATTGTCCTAGCATCCACTCGAGCATCCTAGCTCCACTTCCGGGGAACCATCGGGACAGGCGGGACAAGAGGCCGAAATATCAAGACAGGTGCAAGACATATACTTGGTACAGTGAGGTCTAGATGTCCAAAGATTACTGTGACAAGGAATTAAGCACGTCAAAACTCACAATGAAGGTAGCTTGGCAACGTTTGATTCGATTCGTCTCAACTGACGGGCGTCTTCTGCGTGGAGAGCCCATCCTCCCAAGTCCCGACTTTGATCTTGGAAACACGACTGAAGAGACGAAACTTAAGGCGCGTGTCATCGAGGGAGAAGATATTTACGACACAACTGGTGCCACTCGTGTTACGGATGAAGTGGTCACAGTCAAGACCTTATTAGGACCCCTTGTTGCTAGCGACGTACCTATCCTCAGATGCGTTGGACTCAACTATGCTACACACAGTGAGTAATCATTTTCATCAAGCCTTGGCATCGGTGAGAAGAACTACCCAGAAGAGACGCATTAACCCGGTGACCGACAGTTCGTGAAGCTGGACGCAAGACACCACCTTTTCCTTCCATCTTCTTCAAGCCTTCGACAACAATACATGACCACGGAGTCAACGTGGTGATCCCCAAAGTCGCCCAGGATGACCAAGCAGATTACGAAGGAGAACTGGTGCGCTCCAAGCCTTACTACTACAGATGCATACTGACAGATCTAGGTCGTGATCATTGGGAAGGATGCCAAAAATGTCAGTGAGGCTGAAGCTCTCAACTATGTTGCCGCATATACAGCAGGCAACGACATTTCCTCTAGGAAATGGCAGAGAGACCCGAATCTTGCTGGCGGAGTACCGCAATGGGGATTCTCCAAGGGCTTCGATACCTTTGCGCCCCTAGGCCCCGCCCTGGTTTCAAGCTCCGTGATAACATCACCCGAGTCGCTTCATCTGCAGACAATCGTCGACAATGATATCCGACAGGATGCAGGGCTTGACGACCTTGTGTTTTCTATTCCTCGTTTAATTGCACATCTATCCTCTGGAACTACACTGCAGAAAGGAAGTGTTATTATGACCGGTACTCCGGGAGGTGAGTCATTCTAATGGGAAATTGTCATCTTAACATGAACTGACTCGTGTGTGTATAGGTGTTGGTGCGGGATTGAAGCCACCGAAATACCTTGTACCTGGAACGCATATGGAGGTCAAGATTACCGAGATTGGCACTCTCAAGAACGGCGTCGATTATGAGTAGTTGGGGAACGCTAGGTGGAAGAATAAATAGGCATATATTATTATAGAAATGTAATAGATCTACATGTATTTAAATTTCTGTCTCGCTTATAATCTGTAGAGTTTGATATTGTTAACATCACTTGGCGAAGAGGTATAGCGTATGCATAGAGGAAGACAAAGTGTTATAGCGTATGCATAGAGGAAGACAAAGTGTTATTCAGCCTCCAGGGTCGATATAAACTAGCTCTTAAGGGAGTGACAGTTGAGAAAAAGAAAGAACAGCAACATCAACAACAACACAGTAAACCAATCATAATAAAGAGCGAAAAGTTCGGTCACTGCACAGGACCCCAGGTACCCTATGGTAAGCACAGCGTTTTCACTACTATGCCAAAGTATAGCCCAACTAGATAGAGGTAGCAGCAACGCGCTGAATGAGGAATTGGGGTGCAGGTCCAGAGGCATCAGACTGATAAGCCAGATGGGGAGCAGCAACAATCAAGGAGCCAGTGCAAACCAAGTCCCCAATGTTGCAGAAAACCAGGGTTCGCTCTCGTGGGTAGTTTGGAATGCGGCCAAGATTCTGCAGGTTCTTGGTGTATCCGAACAGGACGGTACCGACAACCTTGTTGCGGACAGCAGTGCTGAGATCCTCGATGCTGGCTGCAGCAAGGGCAGCACCTTGACTGTAACCACCAGCAACGATCTTTGCAGAAGGGCACTTTGAGTTTGCAAGGTTGAAAAGACCAATCATCTCTCTTATGGCTGCCGAAGAGGTTCCTCGAGGAAGGGCGTTATCCCCAAGGGTAGCACGGTATGCTCCACCAACCTAGGATTTAAACAGTGAGAAGGTAAAACTGGATATTATCAAGGGAAATTACTCACCCCTTGGATCCAGACTCCATTGCTGCCGTAGTTGCTTTCAAGCACAGAGGCAACTCGGGGACCAAGCGTTCCCTATCAAGTCAGTCAAAATGGCTTGGAGTACCAGAGACAAAACTCACCAAGTTTCCAAGCTCAGTGGAACCTCGGGCGTAGATGAAGATGACAGGAGGACAAGCAGATGAAGCGCCATTGGAGAGATCATCGCGAGTGATGCTTCCAGATTGACGCTCCTCGAGCTCAGCACGAACTTCAAGCTCAGAAGAAGGGTTGGAAGTGGGAAGAGCGACTGACGCAGCAGCGAAGAATGAGAGGACGGCGATGAACTTCATGATTGATATGAGTTAATGATTGGATTGAGGTGTTCTTGTGAGTTGCTAGTGGTTGCTGGAATGATTGAGAGGCTTGTGAGGTGAAGAAACTCATTTCAAGGGGACAATCACGTCTATTTATCATAATTTCTCATGTTACTCCTTCTTTACTATTTTCTTTCACCTCTATACTCAATTCAATCTCATCATCTTGGCACTTCTTCATCTTGTCCGCTAACCTCTCTCAAGCCTTCTCCAAACCTCGGCTCCATTCCACAAGGAGGGGAAGCTCATACACACAAACATCTTCCCTTCACTCATCATAAGACCAGGACCCCGCACTTCACAACACCACCACCTGACTCTTCAACGAATCACTTAATAAAGCACTGTCTCAGGAACTATTGCACTAGAGTATGATTTCTCGGAGCTTCGTTACCTTGCATCGTTTTAGGAAATTGTGACAATATTTTGTCGGCCTAGCCTTTTCGGTAGCAATCTCACGATGCGGAACTCTACCGAATAAACTCACTAGTTCCCTTGGTTAGTGTCGTTTGAATGGCGGGATATTTTAAAGGTGGACGCTAATCCAGTCTGAGATCATCTTGCGAAAATGCCAAAACACCAAGATTATACCGAGGCCATCTTATTTACGCAACAAGGGAAACGATCAGCAGATGGAGGTTAATAGCCAAGATATTACCATCACCATTAACATAAATGATTTAGCGGTCAGGGACTCAGACTATTCATCATGTGTGCTGTTGTTTCCAGGCCGAAACCATCACGGCAATTGAGGAGAGAATCAACCTCGGCACAGTAATTGAGCCTTTGCTTGGCAGTGAGCTTATGCGTAATCAAACCAATAGTGAAAGCCTGGTACCTCTTAACAGTGCCTCATAAGGTTAAAGGAAGTGCTGACCTTAAACTATCGGCCAAATAACCCATCACGACAGACAAGCGGAATACTCGGGTTATATATTGTGGAATTTGAGGTGTTTGTCTGGCATCCGCAATCAGACTTTAATATTATAGAAGCCAGGCAACTACGCAACGCAATAGCTATAAAGATTTCATTTCAGCGACTGCCAAGATAATAAGCTGCCAGATCTCACTACTATGTATCGTGGCTTTGCGCCTCTCTGCTGCGCACTCATTGTTGAAGTTGCCTGAGTTATCTACCTTGCATATCAGCCGGACCTCTCGGCCCGAGCCCCTTTGCAGTCACAGTCAATAAGCACATATTCCTCTTTACACTTGTTCGCTTCTTTGAATAGGTTGCGTTATCTCTTGCACTAGCCACACTGTTATCTGGGTCCATATTGTTTGACTTGTCGCGTGGTAATATTAAGCAAATTTTCTGCATTCTCGGCGAACTTAAATTACACGTATCATGCCCAACCAAAGTCTAGCCTGACATCCCGCACACAATGCTTCAAGGCCATAGAATGGGCAGAACAAGAATTTCGCGTAAGGAAATAGATGATCAGCAAGAGGAATTCCCAGTTGAATGGATCCCTAATAAAACTCTAATTTAGTAGTATCCTCTGACAAGCGGATTTATTCATACCGCCCGGTGCTAAACTGGTTATCTGCAATGACCTGCCCCTCTTACACGAAACTTTATTACACAACTCCGAAGTCCACTTCCTAAAACCCACTAATTTATTCTTTCTTTACCACCTCTACCTTATCTTATTGGTCTACTTAGTGTTATGGAATATGACTCCTTTTATCGAATTGTTTCAATGCCTGTTGGTTCGTGGCAGATAGAAATAGATAATATTAACATATTCAAGATACCTATATAAAGTCCAGCAAGCCTCCTGTTCTAACCCTTAACTCTCTCCATCACTCCATCTTTATTACTTATCCTTTGTGCACCATTCACCATCCATCATGAGAATCACTTCCCTTACTCTGCTCTTTGCATCCAGCATCCTCGGCGTCGAAGCTGCCTGGGATTTATACCGAGATGTACAGTGCAACTACAAGAAGTCAGAGGTTGAACTTTGGCATAATTGCTTCGTGGATGGCAAAGAACCCTACACAGACAACGACTGCAGTCTGGCTTGCGCTCGCGTTGGTATGAATGAGGGAGGTAAATTTGCCCACGCCAGCAACTACAATGGCGGCCAAAGCTGTGGGCTTATTTGCTATTTTAAATAGTTGGTATGTAATATGTATAGGAACCGAGTCGTATTCCCTTTGCTAATACCAATAGGCAGCAGGGGAATGGATGAAGACTTGGTAAATTTCACTAGACGCTTATATATGCTGTCGGATGGATTGGTGTTGTGACAGATGCGATGAATAAAATCTAGGATAAGTCTTCAGAAGTACAGTTCTTCAACTTCTAAATTAATCCAAGCGATGGGAAGCCTCAATTTACAAATTTATACAAAGACAATTAAAACCTTATAATGAGCACAATGTCACTTGAAGTGGAAGACCATAACTTGGCCCCTTCCAAAGCGTTGCTTTACCATAAATGTGAAAAATGCTTTTAATGGAACAGTGCACTCATCATGCTCAATATCTACTTACTTTTGGGTCCCATCGATCATCATTTCCATCACTCTCCGAACAGTTACAGGAAGTATGTCACAGCAGAAGCTTTGTTCATTTCTATGAGCTTTATGTTCTTTTCTATCTCCTCTTCTCAAATGTTGCTTTGGGTGGTATCTGCCTGGCCATATGCTGTGTCACCTTGCGTATCTGGCAGGGTTACGCGTCTTTATTTTCCTTGACTGTGAACTTTATCGGTATCGGGGTGCCCGACATCGGCTAAACGGTTAGCGGCTGGACCAAGCGGGTAACGCACCTCTCGTCGCTACTACGTTTATCCGACGCATCATCATGTCCATATCGTTACTCAATTGTCGCTTGTGAGATAAGCTGGTAGTGAAGAGATGGACACCGGTCAATGCAGGTCCAGAGTACCTCAGCGTCATGAGGGGCGGACCCAGAGGCACGCAGCAAAGCGACATCAATGCCCCAAGCCAGGGTGCGGAAAGTCTTTTAGTCGGCCATCCCATCTCGCGCGGCACGCTCTGAATCATTCTGCTGTCGAGTTCGAATGTCACCGATGTGCGGCGTCTTTCAAGCGCCGCGATCTCCTCGGTACGTCCATGTCTGGCCGATCCTGCAACATCCACGCGATTTATAGAAAGATCTGAAGATGTGCTTTGTTTGGATTCTCTTTCATAGCTCGTAGTCAATTGCCGAATGATATTTATGATGATTTCTTCAGGAAGATCAGTGAGTCGAATTGAAGGAGAAGAGATCTTTTTAGGATTGGGATGTCCTGATCGTGGTTTCTTGGTGGTGTCTGCCAGATGCTTTTACATAATTTTCTTTCCCGGTATGATCATGTCCTTCTTCCTTACGAGGTAGAAAATAGATTGTTGGGTCGAAGAACTCGATTCATTGTTGGTGGCTTCCAATTCAGAGCGTGCGCTTAAAGTGCGAAGTCTAGTTTCCCCCATAGTGTCAGCATACGGAATGACGTAAAACTACAAATTCTCAATTTACAAGCTAAAAATATAAATAACCAGCACCGTCTAAATCTAAGTCTCTTCCATTGATAACCTTCCGACATCACAAACAAGGCCTTCTTACTAAATCCGTCAACCTTGCAGCGATTCCAAAGTCAGCGGCTCTCTTATTAATAAACTCAGGTATGCATTAAAACTCTTTCTATCTATTTTCTAGGGTAATAATACTTTACTAACCTGGCAATAGCATAAAAGTTTTAACCATATCTACTTTTCTACCGCACCCCTTGCCCTTCACCAGTAAAGACCCCAGAATACATAACGCGACAGGAGAAGGAGAGGCTGCTATTAGCGATCTGTATCTTTTCCCTTGCTATGTCGCTTTAGAGCCAGTGTATGCTCTTATAAGAAAGATTAAAGAGAAGAAGCACAAGAGAGATGATGCTAAAGTGGCTGATAAGAAGCTAGATGACAAGGAAAGTACTAAGGAGAAAAAATAGCCTGTAGCTAGAACAATAGTCCATATAGTAGCTATACAGAGCTAGTCATGAATAATGAGTTGGGAAAGCCCATATCACAGCCAACTTCACAGTTTGGCAAGTCTCGAATGAAGCAGATGGCAACGATAGCCGTGGTCTACTCATCTAACTCAACGCTAATTGAAGCTTTCGATCACGCCATTCTTGCCCACCCTCTCATAGGACAACATGTAACCCTCAGATAGAGGCAGACACAATATCAGGGCCGTAACAACGACAGAATATGAACAACGTCACCAAAGCTTCCTGTGACCACAAGTTAATTTCTCAGGAACGTCGACTGTGCCGACCAATAGAGCTATATTGAAACGAATGGTAAGAAAATAGATATGTGCTCCTTGGCCTGCATATTCATATAATCAAGACTCCACGGACGACCTCTACTCTCCTGAGAAAACAGTGACTTTACACAGTTGCTCCTCACCGAGCAACTATGGGGCCATCACACCGCCTACTTGCCAAGGAATACCAAGTTGGCCACGTTCATGATTGCCATGAAGAGCCAGATCAGAATAGCCAGAATCATGGTGAACCACGAGTTGGTCATCTTGATACCTTGGCGTCCGACTGCCGTTCCGGCTTCTACTATTCCTTCTGCGTCCGTCTCATCATCCATGTCTCCCGTACGCCAGCGCGCGCTACCAGTCTGAACCGTCATGTACTTGTCACGGCACGTGAAATAAATAAGTGGTGCGGTCACAAATGGCAGGATGATACTCAGTGCGACCTGTGATCCATTCAGTGCTGCGTTGAGGCCCTCGCGACCAACAGCCCCCGCAATGATGATACTCGGAGTGATACTAATGCTCCGAGTCACCAGACGGCGCAGCCATGGCTTGATGTTCCAGTTCAGAGCGCCCTCACTAACCATCTGGCCGGCAATGGTGCAAACAATTCCAGCCGAAACTCCAGAGAGAAGTAGTGCGAGAGCAAAAATGGTGCCTGCAGCGGGCGAAATAGACTTGGAAAGCAAATCGTGAATGCCGAAGATATCCGCATCGCGAGCGTTTGGATTGTTGTAGAGCGCAGCGCCTGCAACGATGAGGATAGCTGAGTTGACGAAGAGCGCAAACGTGAAGAGAGAAATAGCCAGGTCGAGGATGGAGAGCTTGAGAGAATGCTTGATTGCCTTTTCAGAGGGAACGTAGTAGCCTTTGTCAATGCTGTCGTCAACAATGGATGGCTCTGAGGCGACTTGACGAGGTAACAGGGCACTCAGTTCATCGTATTCACGTAGACGGGGTTGAACAATGCCGGATCCAAGGTATAGACTGTGGGGCATGACTGTCGCGCCGAGGATGCCACAGGCCTGGTAAATCCTGGATCGAGGTCAGAGTGGATGTAACGAACGAGAAGGACTTATAACTCACGCTTCAGACTCGATGAGATACTTTGACGGGAGATAACCTTGAAAGACCTCGCCGGGTGTGGTATCTTTGATCAGAGATAGCTGAATGCAAAAGCAAACAACCACGCCAAGAACCAGGCACATGATGAATATCTCAAAATACCGTAAGCCCTTCATGGATCCTTCAGGCCGGTAGAAAATGAGGAGAACCATGACATCGAGGATAGAAATGGCACATCCTGCCACGAGTGGAATCTTTGGGACCAGAAGATTAAGTGCAATAGCAAAACCGATGACCTAGTAAGTCAGCACCCGTCGATTCAATGATAGGGGGGAAAGGTGATTCACCTCAGCGATATCCGTAGCAATAATAGCAGCCTCAGCAAAAACATACAAAATATAATTCAACCATCTCGGCAAAAACGCCCGACAAGCCTGCGCAAGATTAAGTCCACTAACAGTCCCAAGCTTAATCGCCAAACTCTGCAGAAAAATAGCAAAAACATTCGACAGCAACACAATGAACAACAGACGAAAGCGATAAGAAGCGCCAGCAGCGATGTCGGTAGAGTAATTGCCGGGGTCAATGTATGCAACTGAAATCATGAATCCAGGCCCGATGAACGATCCAAATTTGATGAGCATCTCCTTCAGACGTTGAATTGGCGTGCCGTTATCGGCGGAACCAGCTGGTGCTGGCGGGTTGGCGGGTGCTGAGGGCAGACCGCCTGAGGGCTGGCCATGGTCAATTGACCGATGAGCCAGCCGAAGCTTCGCCTTACTGCCGCCGGGAGTTTCGGTAGGCGCATCGTTGGCTATCTGTCCCGACATATTGGCCGCTGCGTCAGGCAGAGCACGAGAACCGTCGTTCAGAGAAGTGCGACTGTTGACGAGCCCGTTAAAGTCAGCGTTGGTAGTCAGATCGCTAGAATTCGGGTTTGGGCTCTGGTTATAGCCGTCATCGCCCTCAAAGGGTTCATCAGTATGAGAAGTCTTGTTCATTCTGAAACTCGGTGTTATTTTCCAATTGAAGATGTTTTGTAGAAAGAAACTCTGTCGCGTGTCGTTTGCGTAGGTATTTACCCAGGTACGAAAGGGTCATGCGTATATCGGACCCGGAATCTTCCTTCTCCGCTTATGGGCTTACGTGTGATTGGCTTGAAGGAAGGAACCGTGATACAGTGACGGTATGGCTTTGAAGTACCGGTAGTTTAAGCCCCTGTCATTAGTCACCTAGCTTCACGGGAGGGGATTTAATAGGTTGATTGGGGATTCACTGCAAGGGACCCGGGTAGAACGGCAATTATCGGTACGAGAGTCGGCCTTTGTTGTGTCATTTCATTCGTAGACTGCTAGGTCCCTTGAACATCGCGACACGATCACGTGCTGTAACTCACCACTCATCAGGATATATCATCTCTTGCTTTTCTGTACAATAACTCCAGCAGATTTCTTTATTACAAACATGAGTGTGCATTTTCATGGCTGATTACACGATTCTACTCCCCACTTACTGTGTAAACTCTATTAATTCAGTCACGCGACATGTGGATCAGCACTAAACAAGCGAGGCATTCAAGGGCCGAGAGATCGAGCCTCATCCTCTTGGCAAAGCTGGGCAAGATCTAAGAAAAGCTCTTGGTGGAGACGTGTCATGGACAAGATAAGATAAGCTCAATTGAGCTTGTTTAGGGTAGGCGAAACAGACAAGCTTGTACAAGATGTCGCGACAAACATGAACACAAAGCCTAAAGTCATGACTTGTCCAAGCCTCTGAAAAAGATCAAAGCTAGTAACATCCCGGCAACGGCAAGTGCAAAGTTAAACCACTGCGCAGCTCTCAACCCATCCAAATACACGTTCGATTCTTGTTCATCATTGGTATCCCCCGCCATAGCAGTCTGTATAGCAGTCGCAATTGCCAACCCCAAAGCACGACCAACATTATTCACTGTTTGAAGCAAGCCACCACCAAGAGATCGATATTCTTGCGGCAGAGACTTGGCTGTAAGCAGACTGAACACAGGCCAGACAATCTCAACGCTCATGCAAAGACACATTGCAGGGAATCCCCATGCCCAGTAGTACTTGGCGGAATTGATGGTATTGCGAAGAGTAATGGAGATACAACGCTGCATGACAAACCGACGATGAGTACGATGGTTGCTCTTGGGTTCGTCGCTTCCTGCACGGGACGTGACTCGGTCGAACAATGGTGCATCGTCTTTGGGAAAAGATCCGGATGGACACCGTCAACTTCAACGGGTACAGGAAAAATAAAGCAATTGCTCACCTAGAGCCTTTGAGAGGTATGCACCTACCTCTGGGAGTACATGACTTCTGTATCATACACTGACCTCGAAACGTATAGTTTGTTCTTGTCTGCCCGCGTTGGAGTCCTGAACTATCCAGGCAATATTCACGACTATGTAACCTCGGGCCAGGTTCAGATCATCAAGAAAGACATCTCGCACCTCTCCAAAAACGGAACGATCAATTTTGCCGACGGTACAAGTTACCAGACTCATGCTTTGATAGCTATCACTGGATGGAAGCTTTCACCAAACATACAGTACAAGCCTGATGGAATTGAAGCGAGCCTCGGTATTCCAACCGAGAGCATGAGCAGTGAAGAGCTGGCGTTTTGGTCCCATCTTGACAAAGAAGCCGAACGTGAAATCCTTCAAAAGTTTCCATACCTCACTCGCCCACCTAAGAATGTCATACCTTACAAGCAAAAGGTCTCACCATACCGCTTGTATGGCGGCATGGCACCGCCAGGTCTGACATCGCGATCCGACAACTCCATTGTCTTTATCAAGATAGTCCACAGCACAGCCAACATCATCATTGCGGAAACACAAGCTCTCTGGGCATACGCCTATCTCAACGGCATGATCGACATGAACAAGGACAAAGTCTACCAGGAGACCGCGCTATCAAGCTGTTATGGCAGATTGCGCTATCCTTGTGGATTCTCAGCCTGGTACCCTGAGTTTGTGTACGATACTGTCCCGTACGCAGACATGTTGCTCCGGGATCTTGGTGTCCGTAGTCGAAGAAAACGCATTGCGACACAGGAAGTCTTTTCAGGATATACGGTCCAGGATTATAAGGGAATCAATAGAGAATTGGCGGAGAAAAGGCGCTGCGACGAAGGGAAGAAGGTGATTTAAAGTAAACCTGGGGTTGAATCAATGAGAAATGTATATAACCGAAAGTGAAACAGCCTGTAGTACTTGTCCTTGAGGCTGTCGACGCAAACAATAAATGCCAGAGCTTTTGCTATAGAGAGCCTCTTTCACAGTACTATAGTATATGTATCTTCTATCTATAAGACATTGTGAAGAGATCTGCCATGCTCCTAATTGTAGCACCATGAAACGGGCCCCTATTCCTGATTAGAGTTCCCAAGTAGGAATCTCGCCCCTGGCCCCTGGCCTGGATTTAAGGCTGAAAACTGGTTCGAGACTACCGAGTTAGGAACTAGACTTAATGATCTACATTTCACAGCCAATGATGTTGGCTGTGACAAGCCAGCGCCCGAGATGGCTGGAATTTAAACCTTATTTATAAGCCATGAAATATTAGCAAAAGCCCTTTTCAGTTATGAAGGCTGTAAATCATGGCTTAGAGACATACCTAACCCCATAACGTCCCAAACGTCCGGGAACGCCGATGGCCGTATATCTACGTCTAGCTATTAAGGCGTAAACCTAGTTGCTGTTTTCGGTAAGTCACTGTTATTCTCCTAGTCTAGATTATGCTTTTGCATTCTAAAGACTTTTCTTTATACTTTATAGATTCAACTGCTGGTTATACTAGAGAAGAATTGTAAGATAATAGGGGATGTGAATAGTATAAGATAGCTACAATCCCCCTCATGAGATCCAGAATTATTACAACCCACAATATAGCATAGACCCTCATTGTTTTACTTCTTTCTTACCATCTTCAACCACCATAACTATGAAGCTCTTTATCTCTTTATTTCTTCTTGCAGAACTTATCGGTTTAACCCTTGCCCAGGCAAAAGTTCAGAACGCCAACATCGAACCCGAACTTGTCGTCCCAAACAGTTATATTATTAAATATAAATCGAAGGCTTCCTCTAGCAGTAAGAAGAAGCATGAAAAGGCCATTCATAAGAAGGCTAAAAGCAAGGGAAAAGAGGGCATTGTGGATAATATCGACCTCGATGGTTTCAAAGGCTATGTCGCCGAGATTCCTTCCTCGGAACTTCAGGAAGTCATTGACTCTGATCTGGTGAGTTGTTCTGATCTCGGGCCTGGGGGGGGGTTAAGTGCTAACTTAAATTTTCAGGTCGATTACATTGAGCAGGATACCATTGTGAACGTCTCTGCTGTTGCGGCCCCTAGCTTAGGCCCGATCACGAAACGCGGATATACTACCCAGGCGTCCGCTCCTTGGGGTCTTGCCCGTACCTCTCATGTCTATTCTCAGAAAGGTGTAGACACTCGGTACTCTTACGATGCGACGGCTGGCACTGGCACGGCTGTTTATGTCATCGATTCGGGTATTCGTACTACGCACAAGGAGTTTGGGGGTCGTGCCTTGTGGGGAGCTAATTTTGTTAGCGGCTCTCCTAATACAGACGAGTACGGCCATGGGACACATGTTGCTGGCATTGTCGGTGGCAAGACCTACGGCGTAGCTAAAGGCTGCAGGATGTATGCTGTCAAGGTGATTGATAAAGACGGCGGTGGCACAATGTCTAATATCCTTCAGGGCTTGCAGTGGGCTGTCAATCACGCCAAGTCCCGTGGCATCACCAAGACGAGCATTATTAATGCATCTCTTGGCGGCCCCTATACCAAGATTGGCAATGATGCTGTCAAAGCTGCCACTGATCTCGGGATTACTATCGTTGTTGCAGCTGGCAATGACGGGGATGATGCTGCCTACTACTCGCCTGCTTCTGCTTCATCGGCCATTACTGTTGCCGCTATTGATTCTGCTAATTATCGCACGTCATGGTCAAACTATGGCCGCGTGGTAGATATCTTTGCGCCTGGTAGCGATATACTCAGTGCGGGGCATCTGAGCGACTCTAGCAGTATATATAAGTCCGGCACAAGTATGGCTGCGCCGCATGTTGCTGGTCTTGCGGCGTATTTTATGGCAAAGGAGGGACTTCGGGGCTCTGTTGCTGTTACTAAACGTATCGTCGCCGCTGCTGATACCAATGTTGTTGGATACGCTGTAGATAGTCCCCACCGTGTCGCTTATAATGGTGGTGGCAAATAGTAAATAGAGGAGTTTGCGATCAGGGCCATGTGCAGACCAGTAATATTAAGTACTTGCTTTATCATAAGACACTTTTTCAAACAGATCATTTGAGCTCCGAGGCCAGTATTCGTCTCCGAGATGTAATGCGTATGAGATTGAGTAGTTTTGGCGTTCTGGACTCCTCTATATTGGACCGTCTTACGTTTAGCCTTATACTTCTAAGGGACATTAGTCCTTTTGAATAGAAGCTTTTACAGTCAGGGACTAACACATAATTGGAGTATGTATTAAATTACACGGCAGGGTGAAAGAAAATTAAACGATCTACTTGTATGTAAAGTCTAAAGAACTCAGATGCGGAGGTCTATTCTATCCTTTAACATTTTCTTAACAGACTCGACTTTGCTTGCCAAATTATCCATGTGCGCACCTTCATACCCCATCATAGCATGATCTTTAAATACCTCTGAGAGCTCCTCATACGCCAACGGCGTTACATCCTGACCCCTCTCTGTTGGCCCTGCTGAGAAAGGGCACCCGCATGGATCCGCTTTCCGGCATCTTCGCGTAGTGCTCGCATAATCAGAAAGGCCGAGCATATCCTCCGCGGAGCGGAGAGCATCCAGCATCAACTTGACCGCCGTGCCAATCCTGCTGCACACCTCGTCCGTAACAGGCAGCTCACCGAGCTGCAGCGCCTTTACCTCCGCTGCATTATGCGACAGAAGTTCGCCGGTGAAGGGAGGGAGTGTCATCCTCAGATAGGTCTCAAAATGAGTCAACACCAGACAGTACAGGCGGCGCAGCGAGGAGTAACAACTCATTGCCAGCATTTTTGTGGGTGCATCCATGGAATCCTTGAGGCTGTGAGATGCAGTGGAAGACGGGGGTGTGATGGATTGGAGGTCTGTGTAGTAGCTGTAGCTGTTGAAGGGAGAAATTGAAGATATCGAGTCGCGTCTCGACACTCCAGTCATGTCTTGGGTAAATGCTGAGGCTGTGTGAAATGAGCTTGTGACTTGAGGGATGATCTCTACCAAAGTCCGAGCAAGGTGCAAGACGGTGCCAATAGGATATTCGCGAAAGTTGAAGCTGGGATACTTAGTCGCATGCGAGCTGCCCGTGAGAATAGCCAACGTCCGGTAAATATCGGCCATGAGATTTGACAGCCGAGTGATTGGCGAAGCCCCATCAATGTCGATGCTCCCGTTGGTCTGGGACTGCGTGCAATCGTGCATGAAGGGCGTTATTCTCGCAGATGAATCCAACGCGCTGTTTTGGTCGAATTTGGGTGTAGTGGGCTCAGTGACCAGTCCGTTACCAAGAATCTGGTTCGGTACTACGTCGAGCATGGAGCCAACATGCAGCCCACTCGCGCTCGCAGATGCTACGCCTGACGGTGTCTGTGCGAAGTTGCCAAATGTCATTGTTGACTCGTCCAGTCGGACTCCAAAGTCCGAAGTGTTCAGCATGGCCCAGATATCTGGTGAGCCTGTATAAGACGAGTCGAGATTGTCAAAGCTCACTTCTTCGCCAGAACCAGTTGGTGGAGTCAGAGGCCCCATTTCGCCTTCACCGGAACTGCCCTCTGACTCGAGGTTCTTCTGGCGTTTTGGGCGGGCTCGTTGGCTATACACGCACTCAACCTTGGCCCTGATACAGCGGGCGCACTTTTGCTGGACTGATTTGTCTTCTGCATTGACGATGCATTTGAGCTTGTGGAATCGGCAACGATCACATGAAGCTCGCACTGAGGGGAAGTTATACGGAGGCATGATGTTTTGGTCTGGGGGAGAGTAGACAGGGTTGACCTAGTGACTGGGCAGTAAAGAGAAGGGTGTGTCCTTGATGAGAATCAGGGTAGATTGCCAAGGCTTTGGAATGGGGAGCCAGTGCAGTTGGCTGACTCGATACTGTACCGAGGCAGCAGATCAGATGAATCGGGACATTGGCCCAACTAAGGCTTGCGAGTCTTATAATCAGATTACCTTGCCCAGGCAGTACAAAGAGCTGGGTCGTCTTCACTGCCGAGTTGCCGTCGCCTTGCGTCTCTCACCACTGCGCCACTAGTCAGCATCCATGCCGCAGTGCTGAGTGGTTTCCTGAGCGTGGTGATTTCTGACACGCCGCGTATATGCAGCTTCAGCTTTGCTTATACTGGATGCAACCATCTATACGCTTAAGGTTTCGGCTAGGCTTGACATGGCAGGTTGGCCAGTGCGGTTGAGAGTACGATAAACAGGGTATATCGTATTCAGGATCAGAACACGTAATGCGATATGTTATCATCACGGAGCACGTGTTTGGCAGCGAGTCAGCGTCATGGTACGGTAGCATCACGTTGGAGAGAAGGTTGGCCGAAAGGTAGAGTAAATATTAAGTGGAAATTACTAGGGTTTTATTCTAACTCAATCTGGTAGTGTCGTTTATCTCTACGAAGGTTACTGAAACAAAAGGAGCTCCAGGCAATAAGTGGAGTTGAATATTGGGGACACCTGTTAAACCCGTATCCATGACCATTTCATGCATGTTGGTGTCTCATGAATGACGAAATAGACAACGCCCAAGATCAGCTCAGCATGTCCTCGGTTCCGTGACTGGAATATGCATGATGGATCAAAACAGCCACGACAGGGTTATTTGTCTAGCCTTAGCAGCCTTAATAGGTCGAGAGCTTGCTGAATTCGCCACGGGCCCTGATCCGATAACCCCATTTGAAAAAGAGGAAGGGAGCTGGCAGCAGAAGCACGCTAATGCAGGCAAAAATAGTGCTGCCCCAATCGATGCCGATCTTTTCATACATGGGCCAGACAAAGAGAGGGAAAGCACCTGCAGCCATGGATCGGACAAAAGTGTTAGCCGCAATAGCGCTAGCACTGTAGCGAGTAAAAGTATCAACGAGATACTGGAGGGACGATTGGAAGATGGTGGTGAAGCCCACCCCTGTAAGAAAGACACCGATGATGGATGGCCAAGGGCTCGAGACGTGCTCAACCGAGGTCCCTGAAAGATGATAATAACGGGTCAGTCGTCTATGCAAGTCATCTCCACAATTTTTATCATGGTCATGCAGGTTCGGGGCGGTTCCGCTAGGAATTATTGCGACTTACAGCCAAAAAGGAAAAGACCTGCAGAGAAGGCGAATCCGCCCACCATCATTGGTGGAAGTCTCGCTTCAGGAACAGGCTTGAAGTGGTTGGCGACGAGCTTCTTTCCGTAATAGATGTTGTTGAAGATGTTGGCGGCGGCGGCAAAGAGACAGCCAATTAAGAGGGACAGAAAGGGAAGCTGGCTGACGACTGGGCCCCATCCTCGGAACCGGCCGTATTCCAAGGCGAAACTCTCTAAGCTCGCGTAAAGGATTGCTAGAAAAAGTCCCCATGAGTCAGCAACGTTTGGGAAGGTAATACAGCAGGTAACGTTGAAAATGACTGGGGACATCTGTAGCGCTTACCATAGACGAAAGAGGTATAGATCGTAAGCAGCAGGCAGATTGGATCCAGAAGCATCTGAAACGGGCGGACAAGGTAGGTACTCAGTAAACTCTTGAACGTTGGGCTAGTCTCCTCCCACTGTATTTTTTGTTTCAGCCAAGATATCAGCCACGGGAGGGCACCATAAGCGGGAAGATTATGTGCGGGAACGGATCTCACATACCTTAGCGTGGAGACTGAAATTCCCCGTAGACCGACGGAGCCGGCTGGCCTTCCGTGTGAGAAGCACGTCAGCGTGGCTCTCGTCTAGCCACAAGGCGTCTAGGACGAACTGGACCATCATGACGATGCCCGTCAGGTACTCGGTCCAGCGCCAGCCGCAGCCGCTCGCGATAAAGGCGCCGCCGATGATAGGCCCCAGGGTCGGCGCCGCAGCGATGGTGATGCCGTAACACACCATGGGAGTGCCCCGCTGGCGTGGGGTCCAGATGTCAACGATGGAGCCGCCCGTGATGGAGATGGGGGAGCTGCCGAAGACGCCAGCGAAGAACCTTGTAATTAGGATTGTCTGGATGTCCTTGGCGGTCGCAGTGCCGAAGGCGAAAGCTGCGCTAATGAAATAGGGCTAGGGAACTACAGGTTAGCGAGGTCCATAACGGTAGGTACTGTATGTAAGTAACGGTAGCAGCAACAATGGAGTCAGTCTTACAGCGAGAGCAGGCCATTTCCGACCGTAAACCTCGCACAGAGGCGCCCAGAGCATGGGTCCAAGGGCGAAGCCGAAAATGAGCAGACTGGTGCCCGCGTTGGCTACCTCGTACGACACATGGAACTCCTGGCTAATCTCTGCTGTGCCGGCCGAGTAGATGGCGGAGGCGAAGGTGATCCAGCACGTAGTCATGGCCCACAGGGCTGTCGTGTAGACCTTCTTCCCCATGGGCCAGTTCTGGGGGTTGAGCGTGTCGGAGTCTCCCTCGAAGTCGACTATATCGCCCAATTGGGCTTCTTCTTTGACGACACCCATGTTGGACTCTTCCGCGGGTTCGTTCATCGCTGTCAGATCATTCAGTGGAGCCACTGTCTCTCCGTGATTTGGCGGGGTATGGATGGATGCAAGTCTAGATCAGATCAGACACGTACTGTAAGGCGTCAAGATAAGGCAAAGTCCTTGCTTGCGGTGATTGTTTCTGTGGGAGAGAATCCTTTTGCGGATTTCTTGACAGGCCTTTATCATGTTTTCTCTCAGCGCTAGTATCATGTGTTTTTTCTTGACGCTCGTAATGGCCAATTTCGCCAGTGTTTTCGCTTTCTCGCTCACTCGCGCATCTCGCATAAGTTATGCGACTGCCGGACCAATAGCAGCACTGATCATCCTCTGCGGGGCATCATCTCGCACAATTGTCCGCTGCCTCACTCGCCCGTCCTTGAGTCCTCTGCGATGTTCTACGCGGCATCGTTCAGCTACGTCCGTTCAACCTGTAATTCAGACTGCCAAGCCACGAAATTCTCAGGTCCTCTAGGGTAATCATTTCTTGGCAGCTCTTGTCAGTCACAGCAAGATGGACTCTACGTTGGGAAGTCTCTCCATGCCAGGCTTGGCACAATCACACGTCCAAGTGCGGACCTGCATCCACTGTCGCCAACGCAGAGTCAAATGCGACCGTCAGTTCCCCCAATGCTCTAATTGTATAAGGTCCGAAGTCAATTGCATCTATCCTCCTGGTCGAGGCAGGGCACCCAAGAGACCAAAACGCAGCCTCGCGCCTCAACTATCAGAACGTTTGTCCCGCCTTGAGAATATCATTGGACAGTTCGGCGCAGCTGGTAAGTTAAATGCATCCGTTCACTCACTGGATACAGATTGTCTCTAACAATTACCTAGCCAGAGAGAATAATGATGATACCCCACAAACTGCGCAAGACAGTGAGGGTCATTCGTTTGAGCAGGACTTCAGTCGTCTCAAAGTTGATGAGTCAAAGAGTTACTATGTGAACAACGCATTATGGGTCACTCTCTCAAATGAGGTAAATCCCTCTATTATTGCTTGCTCTATTTTCTCATGGCTGACGTCATCTGTAGGTTGAGGAGCTGCGTGATCTTCTTTTTGAGCCAGCTAGCGAAGATGCTGGCTACGAGCCTTCAATCTCTTCATCCGCCACCACCGCAGCTACTTCACCATCATCTCCCCAACTGGGACTCAATGCCGCCATTTTTGGCTATCGCGCAATTGCTTCTCCTCTATACCATTACCACCCCTCACTACAACAAGCTGTCACGCTCTTTGCCGCATTCAGTGAGAATGTCGCGCCGCTGGTCCGCATATTTCACATGCCGACCTTGACAAGAATCTACTGGGACGCCATCGCATCTCTTGGCACAGTAGACAAGAATACCGAGGCCCTGTTATTCACTATTCATTACTCGGCTGTCATCAGTCTTAACCCGGAGCAATGTCTGAATATTCTGGACGAAACTCGTGAAGCTGCCCTGGAAAGATATCGGTTTGCGGTGGAACAGGCTCTCGCTCAAGGCAACCTTCTAAGTACTCAAAGTATGACCATGTTACAGGCCGCAGTGCTCTTCTTGTCTGCTCTACCAAATGAAGATGACTCGCGTGCCGCATGGGCTCTCACGTCGCTGGTCTTCCATATCGCAAGGACCATGGGTCTTCATCGCGATGGCACCATTTTCGGGCTAAAACCCTTCGAGACTGAGCTGCGCCGCCGTTTGTGGTGGCAGATCTGCATCATCGATAGTCGCTCGTCAGAATATCACTGCAACGAGCCTATTGCGCAGGGTTTCATTACAGATACCAAACCACCGTTGCACATCAATGATGTTGACTTGTCACCTGAGATGGTGGAGCCTCCAGCTGAAAGATGGGGCCATGCGACTGACATGACGCTCACGTTGGTCAGGTGTGAGGCTATACAGACAGGTCTGAAGCTGGGTCGCATGAGGCACAAGCAGAACAAAGCGTCAGACGATGGAGGTACCCCCAGGGTAGATGACACCTCTGATTCTCCCAAGACTCTGATCCAGGAATTGGAGACTCGGTTGCGGGACAAGTATTTACCTATCTGTGATACTTCCGTGCCATTCCAACTTCTTTCTTCAGCAGTGGCACAGATCATCCTTGGACGGTTCTGGCTTATTACCCAGTACTCAGTAGTGACACGGGAGAAGGATGTCGATGGCAGAAACATGAGCAACCAATTCCCTCCCACTCCCCACACCGCAGGCCAGCTGGAGAACAAAGTACGTGACGAGCTCTTCCAAACTTCAATCAAGATCTTGGAAGTGTCAGGCATGCTTCTCACAAGCAAAGAAATCATCCAATTCACATGGTACTCAAAGACTCATATCCAATGGGGTGCCATGGCATTTGTTCTCTCTGAGCTATGTGCCCGACCTCAATCTCCCCAATGCGATCAAGCATGGGAATGCGTAACGACAGTATACGAGGGATGGAAGGTTGATGAGAGCAGACAAGATGAGACTCGCCTTGCCTTGTGGAGACCTATAAAGAGGCTTATGGCCAAAGCTCGCTACGTCAAAGAAATGCAGCAGACAACTCCAGGGCGATCATCAAACGCGGGACGTAAAGTTCAGAGGCGAGATCCGGTTCTGTACTCTCCCTCACCGGGACTTTTCTCGCAGTATCCAACACCAGCGTACTCTAACAATTGGTATGGACAGTTGCAGCAGACACCGCCTTCTATATCAGCGACAGAAGCATCATTGCCTGGCATGGCAGCAGTGCCACTTGACAGCAGTGGTCAGTCAGATGCCCTACAGAGAGTACTTGGCACGGAAACTCTAGGCCCTTTCATGGATATGATTCCGGAATGGCCTTGGGTTGATGCTGAACATGGGGCTTCATCTCTGGCGGGGTTTGATCTTGGGCCACCAAGATTCAATTAATTGAATCATGTAGCAGTTACATCTTGCAGCTTCGATTTTATTACACAACTAACAAGAAATCCTTTCATAGATAGTCTAATGAAGATAAAAGTGCATAAGTAATATGTGTCTATTAACTTAAATGACAAGTGCTAATCTATATAAATTGATATGTCTTAGCGATCGCAGTCCTCATATAAACTAATGCTCAACATCTCAGTTGAAGTATCTTGGTATCTCTCTCTTAACAAAGTCATCAAATGATGTAGCCTTGCGGCCCGTCAAGAGCTCAACATTACCCCGCGACTTCTCATAGTCTTCAGGGGCATACAGTGCCCTCGTCTCCACCATGGACTTGGCCAAAGACTTCGCTACAATATCGGGAACATGAAGCTTGGCCAGATTCTCGAGGTACTGCTCGACCGTAATGTGATTGATCTTGACCTCGGGCTTGCCAGCAGCGACAAGCTCTCGGTTAACAATCTCCCACTGCTCAGTCTGCGAGAGCAACGCTGGCCCGCTGAGATAAACAACGTCCTTCTTGGGCTCTCCCTGGTAGCCACTCGCGTACAGCCGCGGGTTGACTAACACGGCTGCAGCCGCACGCCCAATATCCTTCGGGTCAATGGGATCGTGCGGCACTTCTGGAGCTAGCAAATTGACTTGTTTAGGCTCCGAAGATCGATCAAGGTAAATTCGCAGCGGGTTGCTCGCAAAGAACCCGGCCCGTACCGCTGCATGTGGCACCTCGAGCTCCTCCAGCGCAATCTCGACCTGCGCATGCTGCCATGGGATGAAATGGTCTGGCTTGATGGATCGAATGTCACCCTTTGTGGTGCCCGCAGTCCTGACCTGACTGGTCGACAGGAACACGACGTACTGGATGCCAGCGTCGCGCAGGGCGGTAATGGCACCACGCAACGTGTCCTTGGAGCGCACGGCGTAGATGAAGGCAGCCTGGGCGCCTGTCTCTTGCACGGCCCGCTTTACGGAGTCCAGGTCGGTTAGGTCGGCACTGATGCGCTGCAGGTCTGCGGCGCGCTCTTGCTCGGGCGAGATCCACTCGTTGTGCTTGGATGTGTCGCGTAGGGCAATGAAGACGTGGGCGCCGAGAGCATGAGCCTCGAGTGCGACGGCGGAGCCAACTTCGCCGGTGGCACCAAAGACAAGGACTTTGGAGAAATGTGGAGATGGCATGGTGCAAAGTCAGATAAGCAGGGATGGAGGGTGTCAGTGAAGGTGGTATACAGTACAGTAGAATGGTAGGGCAGCTGAAGCTTGTTTCGGTGAACCAGAGTGTGTTGACGTATCAGCATTTATGTACTCACATTCGAGGTCCGAAGATGTCCGCCTGTAATCGTTTGGAATTCCGAACTTGAGCGTCATCCTCAGCGATCATTCCTGTTCGCTCAAGTCTCGGATAACCAGCCCGAAGACGCGGGTGTGGAGCCTCGCCATCTCGCATAATCGCATAACTACGGCTCGCGATTGGTTGAATCTGATCAACCCCTGAAATCTGTCATGTCCAAATTTGGCAACACTTCGTCTTGGCGATCTGAGCATCTGAACAGGGTTGTCACCAAGCGTCAGTTCCTGCAACTGTCTGACAGCCTGTCAGTCAATGAAGTCCAGATGATAACAAACTCAAGGTTTTTAGTGTACGGATACTAATGCACAAGATATCTACTAACACTAGTAGCGCGATTTCTTTGGGATGTCGAATTGCGTGCAAGCTTTGGAGTGATTGACGTGATACAGTGGTTCACACTTGACATGTCTTGTTGACAGCAACAATTTTGAGCAGACACAAGGCGTAAGAGGAATGAGCAAATAAAAAGCAAGTAATAATCGAATGAACAAGTTGGATCAATTTTATCATATTTCTAATCTTGATCAAATAACTAAAGTCGTATAACCAAATCTATTAATCCCCTACCCTAGAACAACATCAATCACCGACATGAAGCTACCATAAGGCGTGTTGACAGCATTGATCTTGAGCCTCGAGTCCACCGCCTCCAAGATCGCTTTCCAACCCTCAAGGTCTCGCTCAAGGGAGTTGAAAAGCTGCATCATACCCACATCGCGAGATCGAAGAACACGCTCATTCACTGACGAGACAGTGCCAGGCTCAGGCACCACAAAGTCCATGATTAATACGTGCGAGTTCTGACCCATGGACTCCACAGTGTTCTTGAGGATCTTGACAGAGTTCTCAAAGTCCCAGTTGTGAAAGATCTGGCGCAAGAGGTACACATCGGCGCCGACGACTGGTTGCTTCTGGAAGAAGTCGTATTCTTGGAATTGGATACGGTTGGCGATGCTGGCCTCGTTGTTCTCCTTGATAACCTTGGCGCCTTCTTCGACGACGTGAGGGATGTCTTGGATGATGAAGCTGAGATCGGGGAAGGCTTCGGCTAGCTTCACGCAACTGTGTCCAATATTGCCTCCAATCTTTCACAGAATAAGTTAGCTACTGCAGTGTGATAGGCGTGGGGGGAGACTTACATCGACAACATTGGCCTTGCCAAGTCCAGCCCAGTCAAAGCCACTAACAAGATGCTTCAAGTCACTTTTGGGGCTCGTGGCGATCGCATCCATGACACGGCCAAAGAGCTTGTAAACATCAGGCTGCTTAGCAATGTACTCATACATGCGAAGATCAGTGTTAAACGCAGCATTGAAAGCTGCCTTGTTGGGAGCTGTGCTGTCAGGCCATCGCTCATGAGCGGTGACCATAGACGCAATGACTGGGGCAATGATACTTGTCATCCAGACCCTCTGGTCAGAGAATCGGGTGTTGGTCACCAAAGCAGCTGAGGTAGCTGAGTGAGCGATGAAGCCTGGCTCAGGCTCGGCAAAGAGATGGTTCGTCATGCCCATGCGGGCGAGAGTCTTGAGCCGTAACTCAGATACACCAGCCTTGGAAGCCAATTCTGTGTATGAGATCTTGCCTTCCAAGGGTACAAGCTCAAAAATCTTGAAGTGGCTCATCCATCGGAGGATTTCCATGTAATGGTACTATAACTGTTATTCAAAGTTACAGGCACTGTGTATCGGGAAGTACTTACACCTGTGATGACATTTTGCAAGTACTCGCCTGGGCCAGAGACAAGCTGGAAGATCTGCAATGCGCTGTCGAGCAGCTTCTCCTTCGCAACCTGGGCCTCCTCAGGGGCATCGGGTGATAAGTTGATAATGGGTGCATCCCGCTCGAAGCTAGGCTCGGGAAGTTTGTTAGCTCGGAGGTACCCGTTCAAAGTGGTGGTGTTCTTGTTGAGATCTTGGACTAAGACCTCCAGGGGTGACAGAGCGGCATGCCCATTGACGCCATTGGTACCATTAGTACCGTTAGTACCATTGGTACCGTTAGAAATGCCGTTTGAAACCATGTTGGGCGATGTAATTGGTAAATGTCAAGACAAGGAAGATAATGTTGAAATGCTGTTGCTGAGATGATGCTGAGAAAATGGAAATCAATAGAGGCTTATCAAGTCTATAAAGTGGTGCCATTTGGATACAACTGTAATAGTGGATAACTAAGGAACTTCAGTGGCGTACCTGTTTTTGGAAGTCCGAAGTCCTCCGATCTATGCGTGTTTTACCATGCGTGGATGAGGCGACATTCAAAATTCGGATATCTTCGGCCGGTGCTTATGCATAACCTACACTAGTGAGGCGCTGCCTACTCAAATAAACAAGATCACCCTAAAGGACACGACGGCTTCATCTATCCCTTCTGAAAGGTCGTAAACCGAGGCAATTGTAATCCAGGGCATATCCTACTGCGTCTCACTATCGCCATGGCCAAACCCAACCAACATTATGAGGTTATCATCGCCGGAGGAGGAATTGCTGGAGTCACTCTCGCGCTGATGTTTGAGAAACTCGGCATCAGCTATTTCCTCCTCGAGGGTCGCGATACTCTCGAGTCTGACAGAGGCGCTGGGATCGGTCTGCAGCCAAATGGACTGCGTATCCTTGATCAGCTTGGCCTCGTGGAGGACATTGAGGAGGCAACTATACCACTTGAGAAGTGGTTCTCTTATGACAGCGAGGGTAACTTGATGAATGACTCTGACGCCATGGGCCAATATCGTGAGAAGTTAGTATAATTGAGTTCTGTTTATCTTGACTGTTGACTAATGGGGTACGTGTTAGGATCGGATATCCTGTTGCCTTCATTGAGCGTCGCAAGCTTCTACCTATTATGGTTCGTCACATTAAACGCACAGAATGTGTCAGGACTTCAGCACGCGTGGCTTCAATTGAGGAGAGTGACGATCATGTTATTGTGACAACGACCGATGGATTGTCTCTTACCGCAGATATTGTTGTTGGTGCCGATGGCGTGCGAAGCGCTGTCCGCACACACATTGACTCCAAGCTTCCTGAAGCATTGACTGCAGATGACTGTGAGCTATGCGTCAAGTTGATCATCGTGAACTTTCACTAACTTATGACAAGACATTAGTGTTGCCTGCTCCACAGTCTATGGTATGTCAGCGCCCACTGAAGGCATCGCCCCCGGTGAACGCTTCGCCGTTTACCGAGAGAACCAAACAGTCATCGGCTTCACGGGCAAAGACGGCATTGTGTTCTGGTTTGTCTTCGAGAATCTCAACCACAACGTCCCTCTGTCTCAGGCCCCACGATACACCGAAGCTGAGGCCGAGGCTCTCTGCCAAAGCGTTGCCCATACACAGGTCACTCCAAAGCTCAAGTTTGGAGAGATCTACAAAAACCGTGTAGTGGCAGTCAAGATTGGCGTTGAAGAAGGTGTCGCGAAGGGATGGCACACCGATCGCGCTGTCATTGTTGGCGATGCAGCTTGTAAGACTACACCAGCTGGTGGACAGGGCGCCAACCAAGCCATTGAGTCATGCGCCGTCTTCGTCAACAAGCTCATCAAAGCCAAAAAGGCACGTCAGCCTGGTGAAAAACTATCTAGCGAGGCTGTCAAGTCCGTGCTCGCAAGCTATGCTCAAGAGCGTGCACAGCCAGCTACTACAGCCCTGGAAAGATCTCAAATGGTTGGCAAGGCGCTGTTATGCACTCCAGGGCCTGCAACTACTCTTGTAAAGGATATGTTGAAGCTCAGTAACGAAGACTGGCTTTTGCGTGCGTTTATGGCACTTTCTGCTGCGCCGTATTTGGAGGATGTTGAGCTTACGGCTAGAGGACATCTCTATAACAAGGCTGTTAAGGAAGCGCAGGCTGAGATGGCGAGACGCCAGAAGGTAGCGAAGGAGATTAAGGAGGTGGAAGAGAAGGAGAGTAAACAGGCTGCGAGTATTCAAGAGTCTGAGCAGCGGAATGACTTTGCAGGTCTTCGAAATCCAGTTCAGGCAGCGACTGGAGTCGTTGAAGTTGGTTCGTAGAATAGAATAGTCTTTGTGCCATCTCGAGCCCAAGCCAATCATTACTTATTACATTATTTACTATTTCCAGAACTTTCCTGTAGTTCTGTGATGATGCCGACTACTAAAGGCATTCAGTTCGCTCTGTTGTGTAGTCTCGCTTCCTCGTCTCTGTGGAGTTGACCAGGACCACTAGTTCAGTCGTAGGTTTGAGCTTCGCACATCACCTCAGAATCAAACTTGATACGTAACAGTATAGCACTAGATCTCTACCGTATTGAAGTTCATGAGATAGCCCCGGCAGTGACAATTGGAGCATCGAGTTTCTCGTCATTCAACCATGTTCAAACCCAATTCGGCTTCAACAGTACTCCAATGTCTGCTCAACTCTGCTCTTGTTTCATTCGTCCCCGGTTAACGGCACCTACTACGCCACCCTAGCAGTTTCAGCTTCCCCTGCCAGATAAGAATTCGGATCTCTTCGGAGCTCATCTCTGATCTGGCCCTGCGTGGCGTAATTAGACGCTATACTGACTCTGGCCCACCCATGCCAGCCACTACGGACATTTTCGCAAAAGCGCGGAACCAACACTGGCACTGCATTAGCCTGTCAGCTAGGCCCTTACGAATTACCAAAAAGGATCATGCAGGTGCAACACTCTATGGTATAAGCCAGACACATCTTGGCAAGAAAAGCGCGAAGACAACGAATATTGCACCTTTTGTTACTGCTTTCAACAGCGATTTTCTTGCCATTCTTCACGATGGCGTCCTCAACAGATGTGTATGTCTTTGGCGATCAAAGCACCCCCGTTCTTGATAAACTACAAGCCCTTTTACGTGTGAAAGATAATGCGCTTTTGACTTCTTTTCTTGGCGAGGCGTTTTTGGCTGTACGACATGAGATTGTTTCACTCTCGTCTATAGAGAGAAAATCGATTCCCGAGGCTGAGAGCCTCAGCTTGCTTTTGGAGGGCGTTCGGAGGAGCGAGCCACATGCGGCTCTGGATAGCGCTTTTGTGTGCATCTATGAGATTGGATACTATATTGAGTAAGTCAAAGATGAGAACGCAGAAGGCCAAGTTTTGCTGACTCAATTCAAGTTATTTGGCCCGTTCGGATAAACAACATCTATCGGCGTCGCCGTCATTCCTCCTCGGTATTTGCACCGGTAGCATTGCAGCCGCCGCTGTCAGCTGCGCGAAAGATGTTTTCGAGATTTCGAAACTGGGTGTTGAGGCTGCTACTGTTGCTTTCCGACTAGGAATGCACGTTCGCAGAAGAGCTGAAAACCTTGGGTACTCGACACCTTCAAGCTGGTCTATGATCTTGTCTTCGAATCAGGAAGAGCTTGTTTCAGAAGCTTTACAAGAATTCTCCAAGGATAAAGTGAGTTCGAGAGCCCCAACTATTTGCAATTTGAGTGAAACTCATTCTGGTCCCAGAATCTTACATCCAGCACGCGTCCCTACATCAGCGCCGTTGGTCCTGGTTTCACAACAATTAGCGGTCCCCCATCTATCCTCGAGTCATTGAAAGCCCTCGATACTTTCTCTGGAAAGAGGTTATATCCAGCTCCCATTTATGGTCCCTACCATAGCGCGTTGGCATACTCCAGCCTCGAACATGCCATCGCATCAATCGTCGAAGACGCTGAGTTCCTAGAGAACAAGATGCTCATTCCCATTATCTCATGCGCTTCGGGATCTCGCTTAGACCAGTTGTCCTTCGGAAGCCTCCTCAAGGACGTTTTGAGCAGCGCTCTTTCTCAACAAATCCGCATGGATCTCGTCACCGACGCTCTACTCGAAACCATTTCTGGTAGTGACGCTACCTTGATACCGGTCAATGCCCAAACGACTGTTTGCAGTCTTGCTGACTGGTTGGCCAAGCGAGGAGCCACAACACGCATTGGACCAACATTGGAGAGCCTTGTCAAAGATCAAGTAGAACCCCAAGTTGCCCCCGGCGATGAGAACAAGATCGCCATCATTGGTTTCAGCGGACGGTTTCCAGAGGCCGACAACCTCGACGAGTTCTGGGATCTTTTGATTCGCGGTCTCGATGTCCACAAACCAGTACCCGAAGAGCGCTTTGCTCGCGACCACTACGATCCCACTGGCCAGCGCAAGAACACCAGCCAAGTCCAGTACGGATGCTGGTTAAAGTCCGCAGGCTACTTCGACACCCAGTTCTTCCACATGTCGCCCAAGGAAGCTATGCAGACCGATCCAGCGCAGCGACTTGCCCTCCTTACAGCTTATGAAGCCCTCGAGATGGCTGGAGTCGTGCCTGACCGAACTCCGTCGACCCAGCGGAACCGCGTGGGCGTTTACTACGGTACTACGAGTAATGACTGGGGTGAGGTGAACTCCTCGCAGGATGTGGATACTTACTACATTCCTGGAGCGAACCGTGCCTTTATTCCTGGCAGGGTCAACTACTTCTTCAAGTTCACAGGCCCGAGTATCGCTGTTGACACCGCTTGCTCTTCGAGTCTCGCTGCTATCAACCTTGCGATTACTTCGTTGAAGAACCGGGATTGTGATACTGCGATTGCTGGTGGAACTAACGTCATGACGAACCCTGACAACTTTGCGGGTCTCGATCGGGGTCATTTCCTTTCCCGCACAGGCAACTGCAAGGCTTTTGACGATGGTGCAGACGGTTACTGCCGCGCTGACGGAATCGGTACCTTGATTCTCAAACGCCTGCCGGATGCCATCGCCGATAGTGATCCCATCTTTGGAGTCATCCTTGGAGCACACACCAACCACTCAGCAGAGTCTGTCTCTATCACCCGACCTCTCGCCGATGCTCAGGAGTACCTTTTCAAGAAGCTCCTAAACGAGACTGGTATTCACCCTCACGATGTTAGCTACGTCGAGATGCATGGCACAGGGACCCAAGCTGGCGATGCAGTTGAGATGCGATCAGTCCTCAACTCCTTCGCCTTCGACCACAGCCGGCCACGGGACAAGAGCTTATATCTCGGCTCAGTCAAGGCCAATGTCGGACACGCTGAATCTGCCTCTGGAGTTCTTGCCATCATCAAGGTATTGCTCATGATGCAGAAGAACACGATCCCTCCTCATTGCGGCATCAAGACCAAGATCAACCAGGGTTTCCCCAAGGACTTGGATCATCGTGGTGTGCGCATCGCTCAGAAGGAGAGCGTGGATTGGTCTCGGCCTGAAGGTGGTAAGCGAAGAGTGTTGGTGAATAACTTCTCTGCTGCTGGTGGAAACACGTCTTTGCTGCTCGAGGATGGTCCTGCTGTTCATCCAGCACGACAGCATCAAGATGCCGATCCTCGCACTGAACATGTTGTAGCTGTTTCTGCAAGGTCTACCAAGGCTCTGGAGGAGAACATGAAGGCTCTTGAAGCTTTCATCGCCAACTCTTGGGCTCCAGAGGGCGAGCTTCTTTCCCAACTCTCGTACACCACTACAGCTCGACGTGTGCACCACAGTCGACGGGTTGCGTTTGTCACCAACGGTCTCGATGACTTGAGAAAGTCTCTTCTCAATGCTGTTTCCACCGCTGGGCAAGTCAAGGGCATTCCTGCAGTGTCGCCCAAGGTCGGATTCCTCTTCACTGGACAGGGAGCACAAGAGACCGCCATGGCCAATGGGTACTACAAGAGCTTCTCATCCTTCCGATCGGACATTCACCAGCTTGATTCCATCGCAACTCTTCAGGGTTTCCCATCTGTGCTACCACTTATCCATGGTACAACTCCCGTTGAGGACCTTTCCGCTGTTGTCGTGCAACTGGGAACTTGCATCATCCAGATTGCACTGGCCCGTTTCTGGATCAGCCTCGGCATCACTCCCCAGTATGTCATTGGACACAGTCTGGGTGAGTATGCCGCCCTCCAGATTGCCGGAGTGCTTAACGTCAACGATGCCATCTTCCTCTGTGGTCACAGGGCAGCGCTTCTCGACAAGAAGTGCACTGCTTATACTCACGGCATGGTCGCTGTCAAAGCGGCAGCGGATGACTTGAGACAGCAGATCTCGTCGGACTTAAAGGTTGAAATTGCTTGTGTCAACGGTACTGAGGACACTGTCCTTAGCGGCCCCAACGCGGACATCGAGTCGCTCTGCGGGAAGCTGACCCAGGCTGGCTACAAGCTCCACAAGTTGGAGATTCCCTTTGCATTCCACTCGTCTCAGGTCGATCCCATTCTTGACGACCTCGAAGAACTGGCTTCTCAGGTTGAGTTCCACGAGCCCAAGCTTCCTATCGTCTCGCCTCTTCTACGTACGCTACTTACTGGTGATACACTCGGTCCTCAGTACATCAGACGTCATTGCCGTGAGACAGTTAACTTCCTTGGTGCTATCAAGATGGCTGAGGCACAAGGGATCATGGACCGAACTGGCATGTGTATCGAGATTGGAGCACACCCTATCCTGACGCGAATGGTCAAGTCAATCATCGGCCAAGAGTTCCGATGCCTTGCTTCTCTTCGCCGCAAGGAGGACCACTTCAAGACTCTTGCTGACTCTCTCTGCGCTTTACATCTGGCTGGCTTTTCTGTCAACTGGGACGAGTACCATCGGGACTTTGCTTCATCTCGCAATGTCCTCCAGCTTCCTAAGTATAGTTGGCAGCTTGCGAACTACTGGATGCAGTACAAGTACAGCTGGTGTCTTACCAAGGGCGACGCTCCCGTTGAGAATGGTCTGGTTGGTGCAGTTGTGCAGACGAGGGCACTGAGGCTTAGTGACTCAGTGCACAATGTCATTGAGCAGGTTCATGGTGACAAGAGAAGCTCCATCACGGTTGAGTCTGATATGCATGACGCCTCTCTCCTGATCATAGCGCAAAACCATCGTGTCAACGGATTGACTATGGCCCCTTCAGTTAGTCACTTCTCTTCAATACTACTGTGGATTCTATCACTGACTTTACGATTTGCAGACTCTCTTTGCCGACATTGCATTTACTCTCGCCAAACACCTCATCCAGAACCACGGCCTCGATGCGCAGACGAACCTACCCTCCATCAACAACATGGCTGTCGAGAAGGCTCTCATCGTAGGAGAGACTGGCCCTCAGCTATTCCGAGCATCGCTTGATATGGACTGGACTTCCATGCACGGTTCAGTCCGCATCTTCAGCGTCAATGCGAGCGGGAAGCAGACCACTCTCCACGCAGTCTGCGATGTAGCGGTTGAGAACCCAAGTTCTCATCGTGAAAGCTGGCAGAGCCACGCTTACCTCATCCGGAGAGGTATTACGCAGCTTGTCAAAGGTGCTGGTGATGGAACTGCTCATATGATGCGCCGTGGTCTCTTGTACAAGATCTTTTCCAACTCGGTGCAGTACGGGTCTGCTTTCCAAGGCATCGAACAGGTCTGGTTTGACAGTGAAGGCCTCGAAGGAACTGGTAAGGTCTTCATGCCATCCGGCAAGGACACTTTTGCACTCAACCCGTATTGCTGCGACAGTTTGGGCCACATCACAGGCTTCATCATGAATTGCAGCGACAGCTTGGACCTTGATGACCACGTCTACATTAATCATGGCTGGCGCTCCCTTCGCTTGGTTGAGCCTTACCAGTGCGATGTGCAGTATCAGACATATGTCAAGATGCAGGCTGTCGGCTCTGATGATTCTACTTACAGTGGCGATGTCCATGTTCTTCGTGATGGTAAGATCATCGGTATCTGCGGCGGCGTCACCTTTAAGAAGGTCGCTCGTAAGGTACTGGAGATGCTTCTTCCCAAGCCCTCTGGTGCAAAGGCCAAGTCCGCTGCAGTTAAGCACGCTGCTACTGAACCCGTTAGACACGCCGTTCTCACTCCTCCATCCACCACTAGCCATAGTGTCGGCACAACATCACCTTCTGAGCCAACAGAACCGGCTGTTGGTTCTACTTCCGGTCTCATTCAGAAGGCTCTCGAGATCATTGCCGATGAGATTGGCGTCGACATGTCTCAGCTCACCGACTCCACTCTCTTGGCTGACCTGGGCGTGGATTCACTTATGTCATTGACAATTCTGGGTAACTTCCGAGAGGAGCTTGACCTGGACATACCCGCAGCGCAGTTCTACGAGTTCTCAACAGTTCAGGATCTCAAGTCCTTCCTTGGGGCCAACGACCAAGACTTCTCAAGCTCAAACTCTGAGGCAGAGAGCTCCGCGTCCAGCGCCGCTTCAACATCTCCCAGTGACCACGGGGATGATCCCGTTGAGGATGTCAAGCCTGTTGTGGCTGAGATACCTCGCTCAACCTCTACGATCTTGCAGGGCACCAAGCACTGTTCCCGAACACTCTTTCTATTCCCCGACGGCGCCGGCTCAGCCACATCTTATGTCACCCTCCCGTCCATTTCGCCGGACATGAGAGTCATTGGATTGAACAGTCCTTACCTCACCAAGCCGCATGAGTTCAACTGTGCTCTCCAGGACATCACAGGCTCCTACTTGAACGAAGTGCGTCGACGCCAACCCCAAGGCCCTTATCATCTCGCCGGTTGGTCAGCAGGCGGCGTCTCAGCGTTTGACGCCGCTCGTCAGCTTGTCTCAGATAGAGAGGTAGTCGAAAGCCTCATCCTGATCGACTCCCCCAACCCCGTTGGTCTCGGCAAACTGCCAAAGCGTATGTACGACTTCCTTGAAAAGTCGGGTATCTTTGGCGCTTTCGAGATGGGCGAGGAAGCTCAAGCGCCGCCTGATTGGCTCTTCCAGCATTTCTGTGTCTTCATCGAGGCTTTGGATAGGTACGTGCCTGAGCCATTCGAGCATGGCATGGCACCAAAAACGACCATCATTTGGGCCGCGGACGGCGTGTGCAAGAACCCTGATGATCCCCGTCCAGAGGCACAGCCTGACGATCCTCGGGGAATGAACTGGCTCTTGAATAACAGGGAGGACTTTGGGCCTAATGGTTGGGATGAGTTTATTGGCCCCGGCAACATCAGCACAATGGCGATTGAGAATGCCAACCACTTCACTATGATGAGGGAGCCCATTGCGTCTGCTCTTTGTGCGAAAATCCGGGAGGCGATGGGGGTTAATTGACAAGTGTCTTGAAGCAGCAGTGTTATTTATTTAGATATTATGCCTTTGCTTTCTATAGTTGCTTTCTTTTAATGGTAAATTTGTACATCTTATATATACTCCCCCGGGTAAACATAACACTTCCCTATTGTGTCAGCACACTGACGTAAGTTAGTGCCAGCCCCAACCCAACTTAACTAGATTTATAGATTTACTACGCGTGATTTCCACTTCTTTACTCATATTAGTTCGGATCTCTTTCACAATTCCTTCACATTATGACAACTGAGCAGGGCCGTGTTAGTATACCCACCGTAAAGGATGGTGAAGAATGGCCGTTTCTCTTTCGAATCTACCTCAACTGCGTCACCTGGACTCTGCGCCAGCTTGTATCATTTCTGACCGGTCCAAATGAGGGTCATGATCTGGAAGTTAAAATCAACACCCCAGGATTGGGAGCGGGGTATGTGATCTGTAATGTGTGGCTACCCCGACCCACGGATGAAATCCAACCAAAACATCCACTGGTGTTAGTTCTTGAAGGCGGTGGCTTTGTCTTGGGACACCCTAAGGATGGACGTTTAAATAACCGTCGAATCGTTGATGAGGTGTGTAGCCTACACTACGCACAGCGATCACTCAGACCTAACACCAGCGCAGACGGGAGCCATTGTCATGTCGATTGATTACGCCAAGGCGCCCAGATACCCTTATCCTCACGCTTTGTTGCAAGTATACGAAGCGCTACGGTGGGCCCTAACGTCCTCAGCTGCCCGTGAAGGCATGAATGTTGATCCCCGCCGTGTGGCGATCGGAGGAAATTCAGCGGGTGGTAATTTGACAGCAGCTCTATCGCTATTACTATCCTTTCGAAATGGCCCTTGCTCCATGTTCAGAGAGGGTCTACCGCTAGACTTCAAGCAGGTTTTACAATTAATGCTCTATCCCAGCCTTGAATTGCGCTTGCCATACGATCTTCGACTTGCCCGGTCTACAATCGACGCCCAGAAGCACAGCCTACCCGCCTGGATGGCCCGGGCAATGGAGCAGTCGTATCTACCGCCAAGAATCTGCAAGGATGAGATCTTTGTGTCCCCCGCCGCTGCTAGTGTAGAATTGCTTCGTGAACTGGATGTTCCACCTGCTATACTGTTCACCGGTAGTCTCGATTGCCTCAAGGAGGAGGGCTTCTGTTATGCCCAAAATCTTACGAAGGGCGGCAAGGAGGTTACATTTCATGAATTTGAAGGCGGAACTCATGGATTCTCAGTCAAGCCGCAGGAGGGAAGTGCGGAGGCGCAGATCATGTACGAGGAATGTTGGGCTAGAATATGTCATTCTCTTCGAGATGCGTTCTCATAGTGTTACTGAACGCAAGAGAGCTATTTTCGACAGGCAAAGTTGAACGGACGACTACCTCTTACATAGCAGAAGGGAAGTTAAAAGTTGCCATTAGATGATAGTTTATGCTTTATTTTCTTCCTTATCTTTCTCTAAGTTCTCTATGTTGATATAAGCTCTCAACCACAAGTCTCAATTGCACATAACACATCTTACTCACAACTTAGATATTATACCACCATGCCTGACCAATTGTTACAGCATAAAGCTGATGTAATAAAAAACTGGATTATGACTCTTTGGTCGACCTGAAAGGCATATACGACGGTGCCTCCAGTTCCTCGACCAAGAAAGGTTAGCTCAACACCACGCCTTATCTTTCTCCAAGCTACCTCGTTGTGTAAATATCCTCTTGAGCTTCTTTCTGCGTGGTGACTGAAACGCGCCTTTATTAGGATAACGAAGTGTGGCCATTAATGCTTTACATACTATTATCCGCTTATCTCAGTGTACAGAAAGAGTAATATAATCGGAGGGAGATAAATATAGTATAGTGGATGGAACGTAAAGAGATAAGTAGGTTCTTCTCAGATGACAATTTATTCTTGACCTTTTTCTTTGAAACCTACCTACATCTTATGCATTCCATCACCATGATCCTTCGGTTCAGGGTCGCCGCGAACTAGCCAACCTGGCGCTACCGCCGACCAATATGGGGGAACTGGTTTTGTCAATATAGGCCTGACAGATGTCCACGCAGTCTATTGCCATATCTATAGATCGTTACATTCCCCTACACGATCAGATAGTATTTCCACCGTCAACCGGCCAGCAAGCTCCTGTTACAAAAGATGCTTGCTCGCTCAATAGGAAAACAATTACACTAGCGACTTCATCCGGATGCGCGGCTCGAGTGATGGGGTTTGCTCTGTCCGTCGCTGGCTCTCCATTCGCATCTCTTGGTACGGTACTCTGGGTCATTGGAGTGTCGATAAACCCTGGCGCGACTGTATTGATGCGGATGTTCTTTGATCCAACCTCAGCCGCCACGGAGGCGCAGAGGCCTACAACAGCATGCTTGGAAGCTGCATATACCGGTGCCGAAGGGAGGGCTCTAATACCTGCCGCTGACGCGACAGTGACCTAGATTTGCATAACTGATTAATGGCGCCCCGAAAACAAATACTGCGTATCTTACAATGCTTCCCCCCCTGTCACCGATGCTAGCTATCTGGGCTTGTAAACAATTGAAAACCCCCTTTGCATTCACGTTCATCATGAGGTCCCAATCTTGCATTGTTGAGTTGAAGAGAGACTTTGGCTTAAAGATGCCAGCGATATTGGCGGCACCGTCCAATCGACCGAACCTCGACACTGTTTTGTCGATCCAGTCACTGACTTGATTCGCATCAGATACGTCTACCACGAGTGAGAAGACATCCTTCGAAATTCCTTCGTTTTCAAGAATTTTCATAGTGTTGGCGAGGCCGACTGGGTCCAAATCTACCAATGAGAGCTTGGCGCCCTGCTTGTTCAACTGTATCGCGGTCGAGCGCCCGATGCCACTTCCTGCGCCAGTGACAGCAATCTACAAAATTGGTGAATCAAATTGATTTCAATGAATCAGAATGGTACTTACGACTTTGTCTCGAATCGAATCCGTCATAGTAGATAAGGTTATTATATCTTTAGATAGGCGGCTCTATTAAAAGAATAATTATATTGCCTTCAGAAATGTTTCTTAGGGTTGCTTAGTTGGCTCCTGCAGATCTAGCTAACGGGTAGTCTTTATGTCAATTGGGTTTATCTGTCCCCGAGGACGGGGTAGCTGACTCGCGGCATTGAGTCAGGTAATTTGTTTATCTTTATTCCCGAGGGGCTGCGAAGCTGACTGGCGGCAACAAGTTAGCTAACACCCTATCAGGCCTATTATACATGCCTTTAACATTTTACGAATTGCTGTCGCATCTCTTCTAGAGCGCTTCTACAATCCTATAAGTGCTGTTATTAACATCGATAGCTTAGCTGCTCTTATTAATACAAGACCTCGTCTTCACCGCAACAATCCTTTGCGAAATCCCCAGTTAGATGGATACTGAGATTGCCATGGGGAAGCTTCTTGGCAAAGACTTGTCTAAATTTAGATATTGATGCAATTATCATACCTACAGAACCAGACCAACCGTCATCATTCCTCAACACCTAAAGGTATCTTATCTCGGCTTAGACGTCAAATACGCTGCGACTTCAGAGGATCTAGTATTGGACTTGACTGCAGAGAACATATTGTGACTTGATATGCCTCATTGAGATGTCATAAGCTTTAACTATCAATCAATCAATAATCGTATCAAAAGCTTTGGTGATCAGATCTGGTTCTGATCATCGACAGCTTCTTGCTTCTCGGTGTACCAAACAAAGACCACTATATACCATCACTTCATTGGTACAGTTCCATATATTATAAGAAAGGTAGATGTGTATATAATCAACTCTTCATTTGAACAGGTACACCTTGAATCACAGCGTCTTTCTCACTTCCCTCCGATCCTAGGCCCATACCTAACTTGATGGCTTCAGCCTCAGTAAAGGACCCGAAGTAGTCCATGTCATCAACAAGTCCCAAACCAGGGGGCGGGAACACACGATTGATAGCGTAATGGGCAGCGAATGAGATGGCAAATCCGAGAGGGAATGCAAGATAAAACAGTTCATGCCAAGCCTCGCCAACCTTGACTTTGTTGGGGGTCACACCAGCTGCAAATCCAGGCAGTTGAGTCACAAAGCCAAGGAACCAAGCAATAAAACTCCTGGGGTTGAAGCCATAACTGAAGTAATAAATACTGGTAGGACCAGGATTGTAGAGATGGGACAATTTGATGCGACGGGAACGGATCAGCCAGTAATCACAGACTTGAATGCCAATAATCGGCCCAAGAAAAACACTGTACGCAGACAAGACGGAGATGAAGACGCTGGCTGAAGAAAGAAGTTCCCACGGGCACATGGCAACGCTCAAGACTAGAGCAATAAAAGCACCTCGCCTGATATTGATATAGGAGCTGACGAGACCGGCGAGATCCATACCAGCGCTATATGCGTTGTCAACCACGTTGATCGCAATCTGGCACATTACAAGGCCCAAGCCAGCAAAGAATGCCGCGGCTCTTGAACCAGATGAGTAGTCTCTGTCGAGCCACTGTTGGCATATTAAGGCTTGATAGTTGATACACCGTTAGTAAGGATGAAATAAAGGAGAAGATGCTGGAGATTTGGACTTACGGGGATTCCAGGTGGCCTCCCCCCAGATGCCCTGAGTGGCTGATGCTGCAAGGCAGCCAAAGAGAGGAAAGAGTGTGCCGAAAAAGCTGTAAATGTATAAGTTGCTGCCCTTGCAAGTCCCAGTCATTGATGGTAACTCACATGATGGAAAACCACTGCCCAAACACTTGATCACCAGGCTTTTGAGCAAATCGGGTGTAATCATTTGCATTAGTCAGTCCTACTGCTATGCCACCAATGACAGTTGTTACACCAGACGTGATAGCCCAGCCAAGGTCATGAGAGCTCATTGGAGTTGCACTCTCGGAAAGGAGAGGGCCACCCCCTTTAGCTTCAACTAGAGACCAAACCATGATGGAGATGAGCGTGACCGACGCAATGATGTTGAAAATAAGGAGAACTCTCTTGATTTTGTGAGGGTGGATCCAGAGAACTGGGGTCATGGCGACATTGAAAAGAATCCAGCCAACGAACTGCTTCGTATCGAGATGAGACGATGCAGGAAATACGTTTCCGAGTCTTTGGAAACCGGGAAACATTGCAGACAAGATGACGGAGATGCAGAGACCGCCTGTCCACGACTGGACAGAAAACCAGACCAGACTGAGAATAATTCTCTGGACGATGGCGATGAAGGATCCGTATGGACCCCAGATATATCTCGAAACAACAGGGAAGCCGATGTGCCATTCAGCACCTGTGTAGCCATTGAAGATCGCGACCAAGCTGATGATGACCTTGCCGATCAAGGTAGCCACAATGACCTGCCAGACACTGAGGCCGGTGGCGACAAGAGAAGCGCCCAGCTGCCAGTTGGATACTAATTGGGAGTCAGATTACGAGTATATTCATAGAAATTGCTCGTGGTTGGCTTACTGGCAACCTGGTTCACCAACCAGAAAGATATAAAAGTCATGGTGTTCCATGTTCGACGCTCTGGCTCCAACGGACGGATGTCGTCATTGATCCAAACATTGGAGACGGCTCTATCTGCGCTGGGCAGTCTCATCCAGGTCAGGATGGCTTTGAGTGACATACTGGCTGGATAGTCCTTTACGTCGGGGCTGTAAAAGATATTGGAACTTGGTTCTATTGAGCTGACCCCTTCGGATCACAACACATTCCGTGGGTTCTCATTCCACTTTATGATGTATCTTATCACCATTGAATATGAGGAATGTCTTAGACTTGGAGATAAGCAAGGATTCATTGCCACTACCTCCTAGTTGGGTTACATTGTGCGAAGTTGGAAAATCTTCTTGGTCTTCTTCAAGTCTCACACTGTAACCCATACTTTCGAAAAGAGGGGTCGCTAACCGGCAGATAACGATTTGGAACTACCTTGCGCTACTTAAAGTTGAGTCTTGTGTAACCCGATTCCAGAAAAAGAACTCATACCCGGTGGATGAAACCCGGAATCCGGAGTCCGGAACCAAGCTGTCGTATCACATATGGCCTTAAAGACTAGGTAGCATTGGAATGAGAAGAAGTCTCATCCGATCTGTTGGTGAGATGGAGTTATAGATAGAGAGACAATTCATAAAGCCCGACATCAATTGCCGCTTCGGCATTCCCGATTTGGACATGACGCGGCATTTAGCCTGAAAACTGACGATCATTAACACACTCGGATTGTTTCACCCCGACCAAAGTTGACCGAAGATAGGGCAACCACTTGCTCGGGACGATTGCACCGTTCAAGCAAACAAGAAAGTTCAGAGGGGTTCATGTAACCACGCATCGTTATCTTTCAGATACGGCATATCCTGGTAGAAACCCCGCAGATGCATGGAATCTCGCGGTTTGTTCATGTAAGCTAACCGTATTGCTCCGCTTTCTATGGCCAGATAATGGTAGCAATGGTGCGAGAGAAGCTCTGTTATATGAGCAAAGCGTTGACTATTCTCACTTGTCAGTTTGTTTTCAAGAGAGTGCTGCACAGGTTTCAGATTTCGAGCTCCAATCCCTGCCCATCATGACTCTAAGTAAAGCTGTACGCATAGGAGTCGACGTCGGCGGTACCAATACCGATGCCGTTGCCATAGACGTGGCCCTCGCTACTCAAGGCGATGCACAACGTGGAGTCATCGCCTTCAAGAAAACTCCTACTATGCCAGATGCGACTGCTGGAATCGAGACTGCTGTTAGAGCTGTCATTGACTCTGGCAGCATAGTTCCCCAGCGGATAGCAAGCATCACTGTCGGCACAACACACTTTATCAATGCAGTCGTGGAGAGAGATGCCAGGAGACTTCAAAAGGTCGGCGTCTTGAGACTGTCACGTTCGTTTCTCCGAGAAGTACCTCCATTCTCAGACTTCCCGCCCGATCTAGCAGCCATCATCAAGGGATACTGCGGAATCATCGATGGAGGCCTGCACATTGATGGTTCTCAAGAAGCACCCATCAAAGAAGCCCAAGTGATGGCCGAATGCGAAAAGATCAAGGCAGAGAACCTGAGGGCAGTTGTGATCGCTGGCGTCTTTTCTCCGATTGACGAGATATTCAAGCAAGAGAGCCGCGTCAGAGACATCATCCTACGAGAAATTCCAGGAATTGACGTCGTATGTTCTCACGAGGTGGCCAATATTGGTTTCCTAGAGCGCGAAAACGCCAGTATCCTCAATGCTGCTATCCTTCAATATGCTCGAAAAACAATGAGGAGGTTCAATCAGGCCAAGAAGAAGCTGAACCTGACGTGTCCACTATTCATTACTCAAAACGACGGGACCACCCTTGATGCTGCCGCAGCAGCTAGGATACCCATTAGGACCTTTGCATCTGGAGCCACCAACTCGATGAGGGGAGCTGCATACTTGGCTGGGATCGATGCTGGAGGCAACTCCTCGGCCATCGTCGTGGATATCGGTGGAACTACAGCTGACATTGGCGTAATTCTACCAAGCGGACTTCCAAGACAAGCCTCTGCCTATGTCACAGTCGCTGGAGTAAGAGTGAATTATTCAATGCCTCATCTGCACTCGGTTGGACTTGGTGGGGGTTCACTCGTGCGCAATGTTGATGGAAGAGTCAAGGTCGGCCCTGAGTCGGTTGGCCACTACCTTGTTGAAGAAGCTCTTGTTTTTGGTGGCAATACATGCACAGCATCTGATATTGCTGTTGCCCTGGGAAGAGCAGATATGGGTGATAGGAGCAGACTCGCTGAACTGAACCCTGAGTTTGTCCAGTCGGCAAAAGACTGCATCAAGACTCTACTCGATGGAGCTGTCGATGTCATCAAGACCTCTGCTGATCCGCTACCCGTACTTCTCGTAGGAGGAGGTGCCGTGCTTGCACCAGAGAATATCTCAGGTGCCTCAAAGGTCATCCTCCCGCCATTCCACGATGTTGCGAATGCCATTGGTGCTGCTATCTCTCGTGTCAGCGGTGACGTTGATATTGTTCAGAGCACAGCCCACCAGACAGAGTCACAGACTCTTGAGCGTGCAAAGAAGATGGCCGTCGAAAGAGCCATTCAAGCTGGTGCCATCCCCGAAAGTATTACGATGGCGAATGTAGAGAGTATTCCGTTGCAATACGTGTCTCATCAAGTTCGAACCATTGTTAAAGCAGTGGGAGACGTCGACTTCAAGGGCTACGTATCAGAGTTGGAGCTCGAGGCTGTAGGTGATTACGACGACGAAGTCAGCGACGAACCTGAAGGGCACAAGAATCGAGCTGTCAATACTACAGAAGTTATGCCTCCGGATCCTTTCACCTACACTCCTACCATCAAGGCCAACGACGAGGGCGTTCCTGAATGGATACTCAATGAAATTGATCTGGCTTGGCTGGCGGACGGATGTTATGTGCTCGGCTGCGCTGGCGGTGGCACCCCAGCTCCTAGCTTCATTCAACTGCGGGACATTATAAGACAAGGCCATACTATTCGCATCATCGACCAGTCTTCCCTCAAAGATGATGCCCTCATCTACTGGGGCGGCCATATGGGATCTCCTGCCGTGTCGGTGGAGCGGCTACAGTCAACCGAGACGGTCCAAGCATTCAATGTGCTCATGGAGTATCTCGGTCATAATAAAGTCGATGCTGTCATGGGATTGGAGATTGGTGGTGCCAATGGTATGGAGCCGATGCTCGTTGGCTCCTCGCGGTTCTTTAATGCGCCTGTCATTGACGGTGACTGGATGGGCCGAGCATATCCTACATACTGGCAGACTACGCTTGCGGTACATAAACCACTGGAACTCGTTCCTTGTGCCATTGACTCTGGCGATGGCAAGAGTATCATCATGACTCGAGCACCAGACGACGAGATTGTTGACAGAGCATTGAGAGCGTCATGTTCCGAGATGGGAAGCCGAGTCGGTATGGCCGCCAAACCTACCACTACCGAGAACGTGCGGAGATATGGCGTGCTGAATACCTGTTCTCTTGCTTGGAGGATAGGCAGATGCATCGCCCGCAGTGTTTACAGTAACCAGCTCTCGACAGTTGCAGAGTCGATCATCAAAGAGGCTGGTGGGTTGACGTCAGCCAGGGTGCTATTCAGAGGCAAAATTGTAGAAGTCGAACGAAGACTATACAAGGGGCACTCGCACGGCGCTCTACGCATTGAAGCATTCGACGAGCATGTTGATGACGAAGAAGATAGTGGATCGAAGCGAATGGCACCTGTAGTCTCAGGAGGAACATTGCGAATCCCTTTCAAGAACGAAAACATTCTTGCTGAGCATACCGCTGCTGACGGCTCTCAAATCAAGATCATCGCCTCTGTCCCTGATCTCATTGCTGTGCTAGACAATGGCTCTGGTAGAGCACTAGGTGTTCCAGAGTTCAAGTACGGTTATAGAGTGACTGTCTTGGGCATTACATGCTCACCGCAGTGGACGAGAACACCTTCTGGTATCGAGATTGGAGGACCGAAGGCATTTGGCTATGATGATGTTGTTTACAAGCCTCTTGGGGAGTATGTGGAACCTGCGAGTGTGATTAGAGAATATGCTTAATTTGAGGTGTATATGTATAAATATCCCATTGAGGTAATGAGAAGCTGGACCCGCGGAGCACCAGATGTCAACATCAAGTGCCACCAAGTTCCTAATTTAAAAGAAGTTACTATCAATTGGCGCAAGTTCGACGGGAACGAAATGGTGGGAGACGGCATACAGCTCACCCTCGGGACCGATGCGCTGGGCAGTACTTAGTCTACCCCGCGCCCGCAGTGCAGTTTGCCGCTAACCCAAATACAGGTATAAAATCTCAACCTTGGTAAAAAGACAAGTCAAGTCATCTATTAAATACTCGCCTTGTTCCCACATCTAATGTTGGATCATAATAAACATCAAGACCTCTTCTCAAATAACCCAAAACCTTATTCACATACATTGAATACGCTTCCAGACAAGCATCATGTCAAACACAGCCGGAACACCTGCGACATGGGTAGTGGTTGGTGCTTCACGGGGAATCGGTCTTGAGTATGTCAAGCAGCTCCTTCAGGCAGGAAACACAGTGATTGCCGTAGCTCGCAACCCAGATGCGTCGGGACTATCGGCAGCGATTAAAGCTCATGGTAGTCCAGACAATTGTATCGTGGAGCAGTGCGACGTTGCAAGTAGCGAAAGCATCGATGTAAGCTCAACGTATCCTTCCAGGTCATTATGGACATGTCTAATGGCTTCACGTGCAGAACTTTGCTGCCAGAATGAGCGCACTTGTAAACAAGGGACTCAGACTCGATAATATCGTCATGAATGCAGGTGTCCTCAGATATCCAAATCGAGCAACGGAATTGTAATGCCCCATCAAAAAGCATTCCCCTAGATGTACAATTGCTAACTCGAGCTCCAAGATCATACGACAACTTCAGATTCCACATGGAAACCAACGTCATTGGACCCATCATATGCGCACAGAAACTGGTCAGCTTAAACCCTGATAACCCTCCTTCCAAACTGATATTCATCTCATCTGACTCCGGGTCCGCCGCCAACTTTCTGGCTTATGAAGATGGGTTCGCAGCATATGCGGCGAGCAAGGCTGCACTGAACCAGATGCTAAGGCATATGGCGCAGGAGTTGAAAAGACGCGGCGGCAGGTGGGCTGAGATATGTGTTCTGGCTCTCCATCCCGGCGAGGTGCACACGTGAGTATTCCCTGCTCGAGTACTAAAGCTTGACTGACAACTACTAGGGACATGAACTCTGGCGAAGTTGGTACCTGGGATGTGGGAACTCTTTTAGAGCCAGATGAGAGTGTCTCGGGCATGCTTAAAGTGATTAGTGAGAAGGACCACAATGATAGTGGCACATTCTGGTGCTGGGATGGCAGGGTAAGTTTTTCAACAACTCATCGAGTATAATACTAATAACTGCCAGGCTTATCCTTGGTAACGAGGGACAGCCAAATTAGGAGCCTTGTCAGTAATGCTTGCATTACGAGACTTGTATAGATTCCTATGACCCAAGGTTTATGTTCATTTCGTGGAAGAAATCACAAACCCGGCAGCAATCCATAGGTGAACTCGTTTCGTATCATGAACCCAATCGAGTTGTCTGTAAACGAATAGTGCCTGAAGAGTGGTGTACTGATCTCGCCATTACCTTGCATCGTGAGACACTTCAGCTTATTACTCAGCTTTTATATTTCTCTCATGCCAGATCACCCCAAAAGTAGCTATCTTCTAGAGCCCTCGTCATCTGATTATTCATGTGCAGCCAATTTCCAAGCTGTGCGCCATACTGGTCGATATCAGTATCCATGCTACCAGGCACCTCCATCTGCTGATCCATCCATTCAGCTGTCCCTTCTAACGATGTGCTTAGGGAAGTTTGTGAGTTTGGAAAGTTGAAGATTGGCGTAGGCAGGGCAGGCTGTTGATGAGCAGGTGATGGCACGTGTACGGACGAAGACGCATTTTCCCACGAGCCAAAGCCGATACTCACCTTGCTCAATCTAGCTTCAAGATAGTTTCGAGCGGCATCGTACAAAGCTTTAAATAGATGAAACTCTTTCTTCGCTCCGGATGAGAAAGCAGAGTCTGTGACAGGTTGTAATGTCTTGATGACACTTTCGAGCAGATCAAGGCCGTTCTTGTCACCAGTCTCGATAATGTGACAGAATACGACGATAAATGGAACGAAGGGTGAGTGTATGAGAGCCCTGCAAAGAGAAAGGGTCAGTGAAAGAAGTTTCAAGTCAGATTTGGGGATACGTGCAAGTTGACATAAGTCTCTAGGAAGTCATCCTGTAGTCCAGCCACTACAGACTGCCATTCCTTGTGTGCTTCAAGGGCCTTGTGAGCACTATCAATGCACTCTCTTCCAAGTGCAGTACCCTGATTCGTCTCGGCAGGTATGGCTCTGTAAATGAGGCAAAAGAGGGATAAGTGAAGTACCTTGGTGGTGCAGAGGAAAGCCTTAACAAACTCAGTACCAGTAGCCTGGCGCATCGCATCTTGGTATAGTTTCTGTAGACTTGTCAGTAAGATATCACCAAGAATATAGGATCGCCCTTCTTAGAAGCGGCAATCGGGATTTGTGCATTCATACATCGCTAGGTAGTATTCTATTCGTGTGCACTTCAAGCTCTGATGCGAGACTCCTCGCCCTCGTGGTTCTAACAGTCTGAGGCTGTGCCAAGGCAGCAGAACTGTAAAGCTGGTCGTAAATCTTGCCTTGTAAATAAGCTAGTTCTTTCATCTTGTCTAGTTGACCAAAGTAGCCTATCTCTGATCTCGACTCTATGCTAGGAACCGGAATAGTGATATCGCCATCATGGATAGTTGATGATCGGCCAAGACGGAGAGAGAGACCCTTTTCTTGCACGTAAACCAGCCAGAATATTCTGATCTTACCCATCCTGATGTCTGGAGGATCGCGGGCCATTGCAATCTTGCTATGCATGCCTAGCGTCTGGCTCAAGTGTGATGCGGTTGCGATAAAGTCCCATGCCGCAGATGGCTTGCATGTTTCAAGGCAGTATATGCTCTGGGATGATTTAATATGATATCAGGACAAATCATGAATCGTACCTACAGCTACCATCATTGAAGCGACCGTCCCGATATTGCAAGGTTGATGGAAAGGTAGATTAGCGAGTACGGTCTCGAGATTGTCCCGGCACATGACTGCTTGCGCCTCAAGATCAGCCTTTTGGCATGAATCTGTGGCGATCTGTTTGCATTGTCTAAAAAGCCAATAGAGTCCCGCATTGACAGCGATGAGGTCAGCATGAGTAACTTCTCCCGGAGAGTACACCGTAAGAAAAACGTCAGTGAAAGAGGTAGCTTCGTTGTCCCAAAAGAACCGAACTCTAGGGTTTTCTATTAATTGTAAGCATTGGCCAAAGAAAGAAAGAAAGAAAGAAGAGGTAGTGACGGCTCATACCTTTGGCCATTCTGAGACAAATGAAAGCTTTGTCAACGGGGGGCATAGGAAGATTGCGCAGTGTAAGTCCCGATTCAAGTACTCTAGCATGAGGATACAGGTAATCGAGTTCCTGTTGGTTTGAATCCCTCCCCAAAGCCTTCCTCAGAGACTGCAGAACAGAAGACATGTCAGCAGCGATATCGATGCCGTTCGGCTTGTTGATGATGGCATCTTCGAGAAATCCGTTGGCAAAAGCGGCTTGAGCTGAGAGCGAAGATTCTCCCTCATGCTCCAACCTTGGAGTGAGAAGCTGGCTCCCAACGCCATTGCTAGGTGATGGAGACGATGCTTGGGTTACGGGTGCGAGGCGTGACGTCGATGCTGGGTGGGATGGGATTTTCGATGCGGTAGCTGCGGGTACGACATGTAGGGTTGGGTTTTGACCAGCTCCCAATGTATTGCTAAGCTCTGCGAGCTTTTGCGCGATATCGTCGATCTTTTTCTCACTAAGAGATTTGAGTAAAGGAAATAAAAGGAGATGGACAAATGGTATACATGTACTTACTATATCTCCGAGATAAAAACGCGTTGTCGCCTTTCCTTGGGCTTGTGCCTAGGCGGATACGTGCAGAGGTTCTCGGTGCGGACACAGTAGGCACACGGGTGTCTCCGGTCGCAGCGCACCTAAAGATGTTCTAAATTAAATAAAAGTCTACAACTGACTGTATTCAAAGAGGGATATGTACCTTTCTGCGGCGGCATCGATCACACTGGTTTGGTTTGGTCAGTAGGTGAAGCAGCGCTTGATTTTGCAGGAGACTTGCTGAGATTGTGGACAAAGGGACAAGCTGTTCGTCCTGAGGGACATTATCTACTTCCCGATCCGATACGGGGGAGGCATCGTCTCTTTCGGTAGCCATTTTGTTAAAATGGGCTTGCCAGAAATGCTCAAGATGATGACGGAGGAGGGAAGTTCAGAGGTCCGCAGGCCGCAGACCTTGAGCATTACGGATACAGCAGTCAAAGCTTGAGACCAAGGCTAAGCTGCGAGTTATGGGTCTCGCTCGCCTATCTCCACTACACCAATCACCTTTCCAATTCAGCTGAGGCTATACCCGGATAGGGCTAGAGTGAGGCGGAAGGACGGTGCGTGGAATCTTGGCATTCCGCTCTCCGAGATGCTTACTGAGATAACTGCTATCGCGGTGACGGCCTCTTGGCATGCCGAACCGCGTTACATGCACAGGCCACAGAAAATATATACGACTAAAGATGAATCTTGGCCGATGGCTAAAAGTAAGTATATTCATCGTTTTCCATATTGACAACACCCATTTCTAGATGTTTATTATTCCTTAGAACCCTTACGCTCCTTTCTACCACTCACTACTGATTCAGGCCTTTCCCTTCTATCTTTTTCCTTTCTGTTTAAAATTTCCTTACTCATTCATCTGTGCCTACTTCGAACTGTATTTTTTGATCTTGCTGTGATAAGGTTGAGAGGTTAAAAGAGGCTTCAGCCCCAACACCTTTAATCTTGCATTCCTGTCAGCATGGAGAAAACCGACAACGTCGCGGATGCGACAGCTGCAGATCGGCCAGACAAGAACTCTAACCAGTCAGATCAAAAGCCAATGTCTGGGTTCGCTGCATTTCTGGTAAGGCAACGACCTTCACGGTACAATCTTGTTCAGGGCATTCTGATCGTGATAATCACAGCGCATCTTTACCTACTGTCAACCCCTCGATTGCGTCCTCGAATTCATCGCCGTCCTCGCCGCCGTCGGCTCTGGCGTGGCCATGGCAATGATGAACCTTGTTATAGGAGAGCTTATGGATGTCATGGGCAATCCAGCGCGCATCGGCACAGATCCTGACGGCTTCATGGCCGATGTTGGCAACAAAACGTAACTACCTGCGCGAAACATGTACGCCTCTGCACCCATCTAATGTAACAATAGACTCTACTTTGTTTACATCGGTATCGCTCGACTAGCATGTACATATATTTACTCCACGCTCTTTACATTCGTTTCCTTCCGAGTCACAAACAACATCCGACAATCGTACCTGCGAGCAGCCCTTAGTCAAGAAATCAGCTATTTCGACCACGGAACCTCGGGGTCTATCGCCATGCAAGGCACATCCAACGGAAAGCTGATCCAATCAGGCATCGCAGACAAGCTTGGGCTCTTCTTTGTCTCGTTTACTACCTTTATTGCGTCCTTCATCATTGCATTTATCAGTTATTGGAAGCTCACCCTCATCCTTATCTGCATCATGCCGGCGATTATGCTGGTCATTGGCACCATGGCCACCATCGATGCTGGTATCGACAGCAAGAACTTGAGACTACTCTCCCAAGCCGCTCAGTACGCCGAAACAGCCTTCGCGAGTATCCGTACGATCAAAGCGTTCAACCTGGAGCCGAGAATTATGCACAAGTATGCATCCGTCCTCGATACTTCCCGACAGCTATGCCGCAAGAAATCTGGTGTATATGGGGTTATGTTCGCCTGGCAATATTTCGTCATCTATGCTGGTATGGGTCTTGCCTTCTGGCAGGGAATCAGGATGATTGCCCGAGGGGAGGTGGATGGTATTGGCACCGTCTTCACGTAAGCCTTTTCCCCAGATCTGCCCATGCCTTTAGCTTTGTTGTTTGCTGACCACCAAAAGTGTCCTTTTCTCCGTCGTCATCGGATCGACTTCAATCAATGGCATCGCTCCAAACATCTCCTCCTTTGTTCGTGCTGGCACCGGTGCTGCAGAGCTTTTCGCTTTGATCGACAGGACCTCGGATATCAACCCGCTCGACGAGTCAGGCCAGACACCCACCAAGGTTTCTGGTGTCATCGATATCAAATCGGTTTCCTTCAGCTACCCAACGCGGCCGGATACCAGGGTCCTCGAAGACCTTTCTCTCAACATCCCGGCCGGAAAGATTACAGCTTTAGTGGTACGGCATATTCTTTCGCCCTCTATCTTTGACTGAATACAGGACCAGAAGGGAGTTAACGTTTCGGCAGGGTGCCAGTGGCTCGGGAAAAAGTACCATCATTGGCCTTCTGGAACGATGGTATGACCCCGCCTCTGGTGACATCACGCTCGATGGAATCAGCCTACGAGATCTAAGTGTCACCTGGCTTCGTACCGCCATGCGACTTGTCCAACAGGTGTGTTTAATATATAGCCCCAACAACTGACGCTAACGTCCTACAGGAACCTGTGCTGTTCAACGGAACCGTCTTTGAGAACATTGCCGATGGCCTCATTGGTACTTCCTGGGAGAGCCAGCCAAGACAAACCCAAGAGGAACAGGTGAAACACGCAGCCAAGCTTGCGTTCGCGGATGAGTTCATCCAAAACCTCCCAGAGCAATACGAAACACGCATCGGCGAAAGGGGAGGACTCCTCTCAGGAGGACAGAAGCAAAGAATTGCTATAGCTCGAAGTATAGTTTCCGACCCTTCTATCCTCTTGTTAGACGAAGCTACCTCAGCCCTTGATTCACACTCTGAAGGCATTGTCCAAAAGGCACTCAACAGTGCCTCTCGAAACAGAACCACGTTAGTCATTGCACACAAACTTGTCACTATCCGAGACGCCGATAACATCGTGGTCATGTCCAAGGGGAGAATTGTTGAGCAGGGCAAGCATGATGATCTTATAGCCCTCGGCGGCACCTACGCCAAGCTCGTGCAGGCCCAGGATTTGTCTACTAGCAAACAGAGTTCAACTATCGAGACATCGGACGAGGAGTCTACAGCAACTACTGAGGCCATAGAGCCAGTTCAATCACTCGCCAAATACACTTCAGCGGTCAACGAGGACATTGCCTCTCAGATTATGAGGGAAGATTTCAGTCTCTATAAATCCACTGGGCTTTTACATACCATTTGGAAGATGATCAAGTCAGCTCCTGAGCTCGGGACTTGCTTCGTGATTATGTCCATTGCCTGTGCTATTGGAGGTAAGTTTCAACAGCCATAACCGCTTTCGGTCATGACAGCCAACTAAAAGAATAGCTGCCGTCTACCCTGGACAAACACTACTACTTGCTCAAGTCATGGACATCTTCACATCCTCTAACCTGACGAAGGGTGGCGATTTTGTGTCTTTGATGTACTTTATCGTTGGCCTGGGGAGCTTGATTGTGTTTTTCGTCATTGGCTGGATTTCTAACATTATTGCTCAGGTAAGTCCAGCGCAGCGTATCCAGCAGATAACTTCCTAACCTGGAGCAGACTCTCAGCCATAATGTCAGAGTAGGGCTTTTCCGCAGTATGCTGAGACAAGATCTTCGGTTTTTTGACAGGCCAGAGAACACTATTGGCGCCCTTGTCAGCCGCATTGATTCCCAGTCACAGGCTGTATTGGAACTCATGGGGTTCAACGTGGCGTTGGCCTTCCAATGTATCATCAACATCATTGCCAGCAGCATCCTCGCTCTCGCCTACGCGTGGAAGCTCGGCCTTGTTGGTGTTTTCGCTGGCATGCCCCCTCTTTTGCTCGCCGGATTTGCCCGCATTCGACTTGAGACAAGGTTAAACGCTGGTATAGATGAGAGGTTCTCAGCCAGTGCTGCAATAGCATCTGAGAGTGTCAACGCTATCCGTACTGTCTCATCGCTTGCGATTGAGAAGAGCATTCTAAATAAGTATACGGTGGAGCTTGATAGGGCAGTTTGGGGATCAACAAGGCCTCTCTTTCACATGATGATTTGGTTCTCTTTCACTCAGTCTGTTGAGTTCTTTATCCTTGCGTTGGGATTCTGGTAAGTTTCTAGGTACCTCTCGTATCTCAGAGTATCACTGACTGTCTCAGGTTTGGGTCAAAGCTCGTCTCTCAAGGAGAAATCAGCTTTCCCAAGTTCATCATATCCTTCTTGGGTGTCTTCTTCTCCGGTCAGGCCGCTGGTACGATCTTCAGTTTCTCAAGCAGTTAGTGTATCCTGTCCTCTATGTCCCAGGATCTCTAACGAAATGAGTCAGGTTTCACCAAGGCCAATTCGGCCGCCAATTACTACTTTTGGCTCACCAGTCTGCAGCCGATCATCCGAGACACTGACGATAATCATGTGAAGGGCCCTGCCAACGGCGGGAGTTCAATTGACTTCCAAAACGTTCAGTTCTCTTACCCCCTTGCTCCCGAAAAGCGAGTGATCAAAGGCTTGTCTCTCACTGTGAGTACTCAACTGGAGATGAATAGAACCATGTTGACATTTCTCAGGTTGAACGTGGTCAATTTTTGGCCTTTGTTGGGGCATCTGGCTGTGGAAAGAGTACTATGGTATCTCTTCTTGAGCGCTTCTACGACCCTACGAGTGGCACTATCATTATCGATGGCTCAGCTGCTCTCAGTGATATTAGCCCTCGTCTTTACCGTAATAAAGTAGCACTCGTTCAACAAGAACCTACCCTGTTCTCTGAGACTATTCGCGAGAACATTGCCGCCGGACTCGATATCGGCCCTAGCGAACAGGCCCATGTCAAGGATGATGCCTTGGAAGCAGCTTGCCGAGCCGCCAACGTGTGGGACTTCGTGAGCTCTCTTCCCGAAGGTCTGAACACCTTATGTGGCCAAGGTGGTAGCCAGCTTTCAGGAGGACAGAGACAGAGAATTACTATCGCGCGCGCTCTCATCCGTGACCCTAGTATCATCTTGCTAGACGAGGCGACTTCAGCACTTGACACCGAGTCGGAGAGGATTGTGCAGAAGGCCTTGATGGACGCTGTCGCCAGCAGAGATCGCATCACTATAGCAATTGCCCATCGTTTATCAACGATTCGTGACGCCGACAAGATCTGCGTGTTCTCTCAGGGTAGAATCGTCGAAGCTGGGACGCATGATGAACTGGTCAGCCAGAATGGTATATATAAGCAGATGTGTGATGCACAGAGCTTGGATAGGGCAACTTAGAGACTTGCAGACCATCGCTTCTTAAAGCAAGGGCAGATCTTCGTTTAATGGGCTCTTTCGACAATCGCGATGGCGCTCATGAAGAGGCAGTATTTCCCTTTTAGTTATATCTATGTTTAATTCCCATATGTAAAATTATACTCCAAAAGTCTCTGGACACCCCACCTTGGAGGAACATAATCTATATAACTAGAATAACTTTACTTATAGATATATTAATTAAATACTATCTAATAATAATAAATTATATATTATAATAAAGCCCTGATTTTTCTTTTTTATATTTTATATATTAGCCCTAGGTATAACTATATATATTAATTTAATAAGATAATAAGTTAATTAACTATAATATAACTATTTAAAAGGTATAATAATTAGTTTTTAACTATAGATAAACTAAGCCATGCTAAGTTTATTATTAGCAGATTACATAGGGCATATAACTAAGCTTATTAAGGTATTATATCTCTTAATAGTAGATTTAATATATATTAGGCTTAATTAATATAAAAAAGTTTTATTAATAGCTAATAAGCTAGAGTTTATAAAAGTGCTAATAAATATATTTTATATACTAATTAAGGCTTATCTAGCTTAATATAATTTAATAGTAATTTATAAGAGAGATCTATAAGGATTAGTTATAATTTATAATAATTTATCTTAAAGTATTATAATTTAACTAATCTAATAAATAGGGATTATATAATAGTTAGTTCCTAACTGTAGATAAACTAAGCCGTGCTAGGTTTATTATTAGTAAATTATATAGGGCATAATACTAAGTATTATTAAAGTATTATATCTCTTAATAGTAGATTTAATATATATTAGGCTTAATTAATATAAAGAAGTTTTATTAATAGCTAGTAAGCTAAAATCTATAAAAGTATAAATAAATATATTTTATATACTTAAGGAGGTTATAGTTAATTAGTAAGGTTATTAAGGGATTAATAATAATCTAAGTAGATTAGCTACTAATTATAATAGATTATCTCTAATTATAGAGTCTTAGTATTAATTATCTTTAGCAGGAGATATATTAATTAGTAGAAAATATAAGGTATATATAATAAAACTATTAGGATTATAATATAATCTCTCCCCTCTCTTAGGCCTTATCTCTAAGGCCTAGTTAATATATTTTTTATTAGTTATTCCCTGGTAAGTTTAATTTTAATCTTATAATCCTCCTAAGATATTTAATTATATAATAAAGGCTAAGAAAACCTCTATTAAAAACTAAAAATCTCTTTATATCCTTATTATAATATTTAGGAATTCTATTATATCTTATTTTAACTATATTTATTAAAAAATAGAAGATTTATATATCCTTAATTTTATAAAATTAAATTATTATAATCCTTATATAAAATCTAGGATATCCTATAATAGTTATAAACTATCTGTAATAGCTAGTATATTTACTTAATATAAAATTATTTTATAAGTTTACTAATATAATATTAGCTTAAAAGATTATTAATAAGAAGTATTATCTTAAGTATAAAGAAGAGGCAGCTAAAAATAAACTAATTAATCTTTAAGTAAAGTCTACTTATATTTATAATATAATAAGTGCTTAGTTTACTAAAATTACTTATTTATAGTATTAGTATTATTAAGTAGAGGTAAGAAATATAAATATAATTTAATATAGCCTTAGTTTTATAAATAAATTAGAAAAAGCAAAATAAAATAAATAGGCTATATTAGAGAATACTATAGTAAATAGTACTTTTTAGGACTAATCTGCTATTACTAAGTAATCTAAGTAGGATTCTCTTAGTTTAAGTGCCTTTATTAATTATTCTTCTAGTTTTAATATTAATAGAAATTCTTTAGGAGTTATTAGGTATTAATAAGGTATTTTAAAGATTCTTATATATTTTTGCTTTCTAGGTAGTTTTTTTATTTTATAAGGTATTTTCTTTAATTATTATTTATATAGGTTTTCTTAATAACTTTTACTTTATAGACTTCTAGTCCTAAGATTTCTTATAGTTTATTACCTATTTTAACTTATATTATATCTACTACTAATTTAAGTAATAAAATATAAAAGACTAAATAAAGCCTAACTTTTAGTAGTAAGTTTAATTTATAATTATTTTCTAAAATTTTCTATAGTACTTTATAGGATTTAATAAATTTATAATCTAGTTTATAAGTTAGTTAATTTATTTTAATATTTTTTATAGCTAGGTAGATTATATCTCCCTTTAAAAAGGTTAGTCTTTTTAATTATTTTAAATTATAGTAGTTTTTTATATATTTTCTAATAAATTTAAGTTTTATTTTTATTTCTTTATATAGATTTTTAAGATTATTACTTTTAAGTATAATAGCTAAATTAATTAATTTTTCTTATTATATATTATAATATATATTTAATATAAATCTAAAATTAATATAAGCTAGTATAAGCTTTATACTTTTATTATATATAATATTATAAGCAAGCTAGGCTATTAGTAATTTCTTAACCTAATTATTTTATTTATAGTTAATATAATACTATAAGTATTATTTAAGTACTTAATTTATTTATTTAGTTTATTTATTAACTTATAGTTAAAATATTATTATAAGTTAGTAATTTAGTCTAAGTTATACTATAAGTAATTACTAAAATATTACTATAAATATAAGTCCTCTATTAGAAAGGATTTCTATAGGTAACTTATATATACTAATAATATATTAATAAAAAATATAAGAAAGTTCTTTTATATCTATAGATTCTCTATAGGATAGGTAGTAGGAGAACTTAGTAAGTTAGTTAACTATAATTATAATACTATTATAAAAGATTTTAGTTAAGGGTTCTTCTAATAAGGGTAACTTTATAATAAAATCTATTATAATTAAGTCCTAAGGTTATTATATTACTAGGAGTAATTATAGTTATCTATAAGGTTTATATCTTTATGCCTTTATTCTTAGGTATAGGTTATATTATTAGATAACCCTTTTTACTATTTTCTTTATTTCTTTTATTTTATATTTTTCTTATATTTTTTTTAGTATTTTTATAATACCTAGATAGCCATATAGGGGATATTTATATATATCCTATACTAATTATTCTCTAAATTTATTTAATACCTATTAAAATTATTATACTCTTTTTCCTTTATAATTAAATCTTATTTCTTGCAAATTACATAGTTTAGTATTAGAGTTTATTTATTATTAGAATTTATTACTTCTCTATATTTTATAAATAGTCTTAATAGGTTTATATCCCTTATGGCTTTTTGCTATTCTTATAATTATCTTAACTAGTTAAGTAAACTAATATTCTCCTTTAAAGTTAGTCTCTAAAAGTTATTCTTTAATTTTAATAATTCCTATATTAAAATCAGGTTATTAACTAATAGTATCTATATATCTATTATTAGTTCCTTTATAATATATTATAATAAAGTCAAATTTATATAAGTATTTAATATAATATAATTATTATTAGTTTAATTCTTATATTATTATAAAGTAAGTTATATTCTTATAATTAGTAAATACTTTTACTAGGTATTTACTCCCTCTAAGGTAATATCTAAATTCCTTAAAGTAGTTAATAATAGCTAGGAATTCTTTATTATAAATAGGGTAGTTAAGTTCTACTCTATATATTTTATAAGAATAGAAAGTAATAGGGTATAATATACTATTATTATCTTATTATCCTATTTATCCTCCTAAGGTAAAGTTAGAAGTATTAGTTTTAAGTTTAACTTGCCGGTTAAGGTTAAATATAATAAGGATAGGTTTACTTATAATAGCTAATTTAAGTTTTTTAAAAGCTTTTTATATTTTATTATTTTATTAGAATTATTTATCCTTTTTTATAATCTTAATAAGTAAGATAGTAGTTTTACTAAAGTCTTTAATAAATTATTAATAGTAATTAGTAAATCCTAAGAAGGATTAGGTTTCTTTTACTAATATAAGTATTTTTTATTTAATAATTACTATAATCTTCTACTTATTTATCCTAATTTTATTATATAAGATTTTATATCCTAAGTATATTATTTATAACTAATAGAAATAACTTTTAATAGGTTTAATAAGTATATTAGTATCTTATAGTATTTTTAAAACCTTATAAATATATTTTATATATTTTTCTTTTATATTAAAGAAAATAAGAATATTATCTAAGTAGTAAATTATAAAGATATTAAGGTACTCTTAAAGTATATTTATAATTATATATTAGAATACTATAGGTATATTAGTTAATCTAAAAGGCATAATTAAATATTTAAATAGTTTATATTTTATTTAAAAGGCTATTTTCTATTTATTACCTTCTTTAATTTAAATAAGGTTATAAGCAGATTTAAGATTAAAGGCTATAAATTATTTTTTACTAAATAAGTAATCCTTAAGCTTAGTAATAAGTAGTAATAATATCCTATCTTTTTCTATAATCTTATTAAGTTATTAATAATCTATTATAAGTCTTAGTTTATTTAAATTAGGTTTTAATATAAATATAATTAGATATCCTACTAAGGATTTTAATAGTCTAATATATCCTTTCTATAATATATTATTTATTTATTCCCTAAGTATTCCTAGCTTATCTTAGGATAAATTATAAATAAGAAAGAATTTTAAGTTCTTTTTATCCTTTAATATAATTTTAATATTATAATCTATATATTAAGGTAACTTTATATTTAATTCCTCTTAAAATAATTTCTTATAGATATAATACTTTAGTAATATATTCTCAAGTTATTTATTAGATTCCTTTATAATAATCTATTTTATTTATTTAATATTTTAATCTAGCTGCTTAAACTATCCTTTAAGAGTTACTATTATTTATTTAATATATTTTCTTCTGCCTTTATTATACTTATATTAGGTTCCTTTTAGAATAAGTAATACTTTATTACTTCTATTTTTACTACTCTTTTTAGTTAAAGTTTAAGATTTTATATTATATCCTAAATTATTTAATTTATTATCTAAAGGGTTAATTTTATAATTAACCTAACTAGTTCTTTAGTTAAAGGCAGGGTTATAATAATATAATTATAGGTAACCTAAGACTAAATTATAATCTTATATATAAATAATATTAAAGTTAATTCCTTAGTTTTATCTATTTATAAATATTTTAAGGTAATTAATTTCTTAGGTAACTTATCCTTGTTTATATTTAAAGGATTCTCTTTTTTTACTTTCTATTATATAAGGTTCCTTTTTATCTCTCTATAGTAGTTTTAAATTATTAATTATACTAAGAGAAATAATATTTATAACTACTTTACTATCTATAAATGCTTTTAACTACTTGCCCTTAACTTAGACTTTTAATTCTAGGCAGATTTATTAACTTTTTCTTATTATTATTTTTAGAGCTTTTCTAGGTAGTTTAGCCCCTAATTTCTTACCTATTTATTACTTTATTATAAATAGTATATGCCTTTTCCCTATAGATAATTTATATTATATTTACTCTTAGTGTAGTTAATATTATTAGGATATTTATTTTAGGTAGCTAGTTTTTATTAATAAATAGCTTTTATTTTTCCTACTTTATAATCTAGGATAATATCTGCTTTTTCTTTTTTAGTAAGGGTTTTTTTTTTTTTCCTCCTTAGTTTATACTAATTAGTCTTATAACTACTACTTATCTAGCTATTAGAAGATATCTTATTTATCTTAGGATATTTCTTTTTCCTATTAGGTAATATCTTAGTTAATTTAACTAAGTTCTTTATTAAATAACTTATCTTCTACTATTTTAACTTCCTGCTATATATTCTATCTCTATTAGGCAATATATTAAGAGTTTTAAATATATACTAAAGCTCTTTCTTATATCTCTATATAAGCTTTTAGTTTTACTACTTAAGATCCCTTATATCTCTTTATAACTTAGTATCTAAGTATATTAATAATTAGGTAGGGTTTTTATTCTTAATATTCTAGGACTTATACTAAGAAATAGTTATTTACTATTTTATTTTATTAGTATTATAAGTAATAATATTATATATATAATATCTAAGATATCTATTTATAATTTAGGTAAGTTAAGTACCTCCTTAGGTCCCTTTTAGCTTATATATATTCTTCTAGAGTAATAAGATCTTTTATTACTTCCTTTATATAAACTTAGATATAAATACTATTATCTTATTCTATAATTACTTATTTTCTAATAAGTTCTATATACTTCTAATATTTACTAATCTAAAAGCACTAATTAAATTTATTATACTATAATATAATAGAGGTATTTTAGATTATCTTTTTATCCTTATTCTAGAGTTTCCTAGTATTAGATTCTCTTTAGACTCTATAAGACTCTAAGTAGTTTAGGTTATTAATATATTAGTTTAGTTATTTCGAGGTAACTTTAATAGGAATATTATTAACTTCCTGGTTAACCCTTTTAGTACTAGGTTTATTATCTAGGTTAGGGGTAACTTTTTTTCCCTTTTTAATTATAAAAATAGATTTTCCTTTAATAAGTTATTAGTAGTATTTAGGTATAGGTACCTATTTTAACTTAATTATCTTATCTCTTTTGGCTTATTATTATTTCTTTTATTCTTAGTTATTTTTTTTCTCTTTTTTTTCTTTCTTACTTTATAAATAAAGAACTTCTATAGTTAGGGCTATATACCCTAGAATAGGTTATTATTCTAGTTTTAGTTTAAAATAGTATTTAATAAGGGTTTCTTCTCTACTAAGGAATAAGTTATATATATTAAGAGATAGGTTAAAGTTATTAATATATAGTATCTATATTATATTATATCTATCTTTTCTTATTATATTAATAGTTTTAATTACTATTTATAGTTTTTTATTTTTCTTAGTAATATTAATTTTCTTTTCTTCTAGTACTAGCCTATACTTTTAGTTAGTCTTAATAGGGTTCTTATATTCTTATTTATAATATTATTTCTTACTATAGTTATAATAAGTAATTTAGGATTTATCTTATTTAGTTATTCTAATAGTTATTAGTCTTACTTTAGTGCTATAAGATATATTAGTTTATTAAGTTCTTCCTTAATTAGTATAGTATTAAGGTCTATTATCTTATTATCCTTTATTCCCTTATAAGTTATAAGTTCTCTAGGCAAATTATTAATTATTAATCCTAACTGCTATATTAATATATTTAACTAAGGACTTTAATTAGTCTTTCTGCCATAGTTTAGCTTATATTAGTTCTTTAAGTATATTAAACCATAAGGATATAACATCTTAATCCTATAGTAACTTACTGGCTAGTTATAAGAACTCTACTCTAATAGTAGATACTAAACTGGTTTATTTAAGTATTTTAATTTTCCTTTTTACTTATTTTTTTTTTATTAATAGTACTAAATGCCATTTAAAGTACTTCCTTAAATTCCTTATAGCTATTTTAACTAAAGATTATAATAATTCAGGGTTAAACTATATAAAAGAGGTTTTAAGTATAATTATTTATAATAGGTTAAAACTATTAGGTAGCAGTCTTAGTAAGTCTTCCTGCTATATATATAACTTTAGTAGAATTATTATAGAATTAGTTTAGGTAGTAAATAATAAATACTTATCCTTAGGTAAGAAATATAAATAGCTTACTAGGGGTTCTATTAAAAAGCTTAGGCAGGTTAGGCTTAAGGATTTCGCCAAGGTCCTTGCCATCTTAGGCAGCTAAAGCTAAGTTATATATTTCCTGCTAAGTATTTCTTATACTCTAATTCTATTACTATTATAAGGCAGTAAATTTATTTAGTATTTAGCATATCTTATTTATCTTATTAATAATATTCCTAAGTTACTTGCAAAGTTATTTAACTTCTAAGTTATTAGAACTCTAGGAAGAGTTATTTATATTATTTATATTCTAGTTAGTTAGCAGGTAGTTAACTAGTATAGGGTTAATAAGTACTATAGGCTAATAAGCCTAAAGGTTAGCAGCTATATTCTACTATTAGATAGGATTAATATTTATAGATATTATATTTATATTACTTAGTATTATATAGTATAGTCTAAATAAGAGCTATTAATATATAATAATTAGTTCCTAACTATAAATAAACTAAGCTATGCTAGGTTTATTATTAGCAGATTATATAAGGCATAATACTAAGTATTATTAAAGTATTATATCTCTTAATAGTAGATTTAATATATATTAGGCTTAATTAATATAAAGAAGTTTTATTAATAGCTAGTAAGCTAGAATCTATAAAAGTGCAAATAAATATATTTTATATACTTAAGGAGGTTATAGTTAATTAGTAAGGTTATTAAGGGATTAGTAATAATCTAAGTAGATTAGTTACTAATTATAGTAGATTATCTCTAATTATAGAGTCTTGGTATTAATTGTCTTTAGCAGGAGATATATTAATTAGTAGAAAATGTGGGGTATATGTAATAAAACTATTAGGGTTATAATAGATTACTTTAGGATTATTAGGTTATTTCTTTATAATTAATAAAAAAATATAAGGGTATATATAATATAACTACTTAGGTTATAATAAAAGGTTAATAAGCTTTATATAAATAATATAATAATTATATTTTAATAAACTTAATATTTATTAAATTTACTAAATTATAAGTATTTAAGAATATTTAAATCTTAGTATTAAGTATAATAATTATATAAGTTTTTAAACTATAGGGCAAAAGATTAGGCTATAATTACTATATAAGTAATTATAATATACTATAACTGCCTTATAGAAGCCTTACAGCGCTATTATGGGTATGAATTATAATATTAAGGATATTAAGTAGTAATTTTATTATAATATTTATAAAAGGTAATAATATATTACAGGTGTTATTAATACAGTAAATAGTAATAATTTAATTAAATAAGTAACTTATTTTCTTAGTAGGGCTATATATAAATTAAAAGTAGCTTATTTATTTCCTTGTTTACTGACCCTTTGTCTAGTCAAGCTCCCCCCGTGCTTGACGCACGGACACCTATGGTGTGAAGGAAAGCACGGGGTGGCCGGTCTCTAGGCCCTACCCAAGTAGTTTATCTAACCCTTAGCAGATAAATAGTTCCAGAACGAGGCGGTGAAAGGGAACTATTTCTAAACATATCTTAGTAGACGGTACCATGAGCATGTTGATAAGAATGTCGGACGAGGTCAATGAATAGAGGGTTTCTGACTCTAAGCAAAAGTGAGCTTTCTTGATGAGTCGAGATGCCAAATTTTCATCAAGTATTATATATACATATATATACATACAACGGGACAAGGTCGAGTGACAATGTGAGTCATGATGTTTGGTAGATGCGTACCCCTCTTTCAAAGGCTCCGACTCTAGTCAAACCTCAAAGGTGGACCGTTGTGGGGACATATCAGGCAGGGCTATCCCGGCTAATTTCTTGGTCTCGTCTCGAACTTAAAGGCGAGTGCTGCCCATTGAGGCCTTTCTATCACGCCCATCTTGATTCAACTCGTCTATTGGCAAACATTCGATTCTCACTTACATAGGCGAGCTTCAGTCTTTAATTTTCCAAAATGTCGTCCAAAATCCTATGCGTCATCTTTGGCGCTTCGGGAATGCAGGGAGGTTCTGTCATCAGGTCAATTCTGGCATCTCCTCAGGCTTTGGAGAGAATTCGCATCCGAGGCGTATGCCGCGATCTAAATAAGCCTGCCGCAAGACATCTGAAATCACTCGGCGTAGAGGTCGTTGCCGTAGGTCATCAACATCCATTTCCATAACCGAATTAGAATCTCACAATTTATTGAGGGCAACCTATCGTCAGAGAGCGATATGAGAAGAGTTCTTACTGGAGCGAGTCTTGTTTACCTGGTAACAGCTTATTCTGGCAATTCAAGCAATAAAGAAATCGAAATTGAGCAAGGTCAAAATGTCGCCAGATTGTCAAAGGTAAAGTGCATGACAGTGTGTTCTTCGCGACGCTTAGCTTATGTACAACAATAGGAACTTGGAATTGAACATCTGATCTTCAGCACTCTTTTACATGTTAAAGAAAGTGAGTGAACCCCAGGAAGCGCGCTGTTATCTGCGAAAGCATGGCTCAAGGACTGACATACACCAACTTAGTTACTTCTGGAAAAATTCAGCAAGCCCAAGAATTCGACAGCAAAGCAGAGGTCGAAAAGTTTATCCGTCAACTCGGAATACCCGCCACTTTTATTATACCAGGATTCTACATGAGCTTATTCGTTCCTGGCAAGCTTCTAGTGAGATCAAAACAAGACCCAGGCATACTAGAGCTCGTATTGCCAGTTTCGACGAACTCGACCAAGTTTCCTCTCGTTGACATGAACAAGGACTTTGGGAATTTTGTCGTGGCAGCCTTGCTAAACAGAGATTCGTTCCTCGGCAAACAGGTTTACGCCGCCGAAGCATATTATACACTTGACGAAATTGCAGCTGTGGTGAACAGATTCGAGCCCATCCACGGATTCAAATGCGTGACTAGAGAAATCAATGATCGGGAATTTCTAGATCAAGGGTCCATCGCAGGGAAAGACGCTTATATAAGACAGGTCGAGGATTTGGACATGTACAGATTCATGCGAGAACCGGGATACTACCTGGATGAAGATCTTAATCAGAACCAGGGTGTAAGTTATATTGATCTGGGGCTATAAGAGTCTAAGACCTGACTAATAATCCGTTACAGATTGTTATAGAACCTTTGAGCTCATTCGAGGAGTTTGTCAAGAACAGCAGCCTATTCTCAAAAAGTCCTAATAGAGCTTATAATTAGATATTTGCACGCAAGATAGACTATGCAGCTTTATATACATCTCAAAGAAATGCATCACCCTTGTCCCTCCGCCGCGTAATCACCTCCGACTGGTCTCAGTGTGCTACAATTAGGAAACCATCTTTCCGCCTACACCAATAAGCAAACTTCCATTATTAATAACCTTGCCGCAAGCCTTTCGTGTTAGTATTACCCTATTAACTAATAATTCTATTAATACAGATAAGCTAATTAGTAAAGGATTTAAATTTAACTATGGGGTTTATAATAAATATTTTATATTCTTATTATAATTCTCCTTTAGTTAATATAAGTTAAGCTTTATATATTAGTTTTCTATTAAGAGTTTATAAAGGTTTTAAATATTTAAAATTACTTATAATTAATACCTTACTGCTTATATAATTACTTAATATAATTTTATACTTTTTATAGCTTATATAATAAGAGCTTTAATTATATTATTAAATTTATAATTTCTTTTATATTTTATATTTAAAATAAATAAAATTCTATTTATTTTATATTTTATTAACGTTTTAAATAAGTTTATAATTAGGATTAGTCTAATTTTATCTAGTGGATTATATATTAGTATGGCAGCATCTAGAGACTTTTGGATATTATTTCTTTAATTCTTTTTTCGTCCTATTGTTTATATAGAAAATTACCATAGGCCATATAAGGCAACACGCAATCCAATTCATCGTTTAAGAAGTTGCTTCCTCTAAACTGCCGAACGCTCTTGTGCGTGACATGAGCCGTCCACCGTTCTCAGGCTACAGTGACATGAGTTTGCAGCTGCTTGAGAAATGACCCAGTGTAGGCGCTCTGATTAATAAAGATTCGTGGCTGAGAGCGCTCGACATAACAGATGTTCCAAATACAATAACCTTTAGGAACCCGAGGGCTCTTGGCATGTACGCGTACAGCCCCTTGATTGATAAACAACATGTTTGGGGCTAATTAATCTAGAAGACTCGCGGCATCTTTTACCCGATGATTCCAATCGCTTATTGGTGGGTTTTCCGAATTTGGTCGTGCCGAACCATTGGGTCGTTTCACGAACCCTGTCACCGTAAGACACAACCCACAATGAAATGACCTTCATTAATATCCGATCATTGTTCATCAATATCGAACGCTAGTTTGTAGACGTACGAACGGTCTCCTTGTAGCTAGCGCGCCCTCAATGAACATGCTACGATTTAAATAAAAACGGAATCCCGGAGGCGCATTGTAGATCCTTTTGTGTTTCTGTCAGTCGTTTCTCTTTGGGTCCCATAGCTGTCGTTCATTTACACGTATTTTTATCCACACTCTTTTTCTTTTCTTTCACTATGCGTCACTCGTTTATTTCGGCATTGATTGCCGTTGGTTCCGCCGTCCAGGCTGCCGCGCAGCTGAACGGAAAGGTCGGACCTCTCACTACTCCTTCAGCCAAGGCTGCGATCAAGACTTGCAACATTGTCGACTACGGTGCGAAGGCAGATGCCAAAACTGATAATGGTCCGGCGATTCAGAAGGCTTGGAATGATTGCAGAACCAGTGGTGGTGAAGTCTACGTCCCAGAGGGCGACTACGGTCTGGGTACCTGGGTGACATTGACTTCTTCGAAGCCCATGTCATTTCGTCTTGATGGAATTATTTACCGCATTGGGTAAGCTTATCTCGTGCAAGAGAAAGTATCTGCTAATGTGAGAAGCACCGATGGAGGCAATATGTTCATGTTCAAGCACCTGGAGGACTTTGAGTTCTACAGCAGCACTTCCAAGGGAGCTATCCAAGGTTATGGATATGAGTTTCACAAGAGTCTGTTCACAATATGCGCATTATTCTTTTCAAGACGCTGACATAAAGTAGAGGACGAATATGGCCCCCGTATCCTTCGGTTCGCCGATGTCAAGAGCTTCTCTATCCATGACGTTGCTCTGGTCGACTGTGAGTATCACCGCGCCCCAATCAGTGATAATACTGACAGAATCAAGCGCCCGCATTCCACTTCTCTATAGATACCTGCTCCGATGGCGAAGTTTACAACATGGCCATTCACGGAGGTAATCGAGGTGGTCTCGATGGTATCGACGTCTGGGGAACCAACATCCAGTAAAGCCTCTTCGCACTTTTAGGTGTTGAGACCTGCTAACGTTCTTTTAGTATCCACGATGTTGAAGTCAGCAACAAAGACGAGTGCGTCACTGTCAAGAACCCCTCTGACCACCTCTTGATCGAGAACATCTTCTGCAACTGGTCTGGAGGTTGTGCCATGGGCTCCCTGGCCACCGACACTGGTAACGATTACTCCCATCTCACTTACCCAATCAACGCTAATCTAGACTAGATATTCACGATATCGAGTACAACAACATCTACACCCAGCGTTCTAACCAGATGTACATGGTCAAGTCCTATGGCGGCAGCGGCACCGTCAACAACGTTGCTCTCAAGAACTTCGCTGGCCACTCCAACGCCTACACCCTCGACCTCGATGCCCAGTGGAGCTCCATGAAGCCCATCGCCGGCGACGGTATTCTCTACACCAACATGACCTTCTCCGGCTGGTCCGGAACCTGCGCCGATGGCCATCAGAGAGGACCCATCAAGTTCAACTGCCCCGCTGATGTTCCCTGCACTGACATGCAGGTCGATGACTTCACTGTTGGAAGCAACAAGGGCGATACCGTCGAGCACGTGTGCAAGAACGCTTATGGTTCTGGAGCTTGTCTCAAGAAGGGCGATGGCGGTGCTTACACGACAACGCAGACTGTCGACGCTGCCAGCGCTGCCACTCCGACCATGGATGGAGAGATTGAGAATGGTCTTGGTCTTACTGTTTCCATTGCGATTCCTACCATCCGACCTTCCTTCTTTCCTGGTGTCGCTGCCATCAGCCCTCGCATGGCCGACGCCTCCAAGGCTCAAGCTACCGCTCGTGTAGAGACTTCCGTCCCCACTGAGGCTGAGACCGCCGCTGACACTTCTGCTGTAGCTGATGTAACTGCTCCCATCAACACTTCTGCTGCCTCTAGCACCTCTGCTGCTGTCAGTGAGGTTACTCCTGTTGCCACTTCTGCCGCCTCAACAGACGCTCCCAACAGTCTCCTCCCCGAGGAACACTCAACTCTTGAGACTGCTGTAAAGGCTTCCAAAACTGCAAAGGCCGCTGCTGTAACTTCGACTGTGCTGCCAAAGATTCCCTCTTGCAAGGCAAAGAGACGCCGAAGTATTTAATTCATGTTATTATAATTATCATCTGTTCTGTCTATATACGAGTCATCTACCGCTATTATCTGTCCATGATGCCACTTATGTTCCTCCTTTTCATTATCTCAAGGTCTGAACATCTTTCCATCCTCTAACCTGTAGGCCATTGTGGAACGATAGAAGTAAGTCCAGTGCGCCATCATTTCTGTCGGTAGCGATAAAACGACAGGGAAAGATAGAATCGTGCTAGATCTCTGTGCTTGTATGACAGCCCTTGCGTATATCGTCCGGGAACCATCCCGGCCCATCTCAGGCTCCACCGCTTGCCATTGCATCGATTGATGCTGTCAAGAAGGTGTATATGTTTAGGTAAACCCCACATGCACGCATACTGCTTAAACGCCGCAGCGTCATGGACTGCGTGGGACTCATGGGGATCGACAATGTTCTCTCAACTGCCAACACCGCTTTGACGCAATTACAGCAAACAATTCGATCCAAATACGGCGAACGCAGCTGATCCCCAGACAGCCCGAACTGTAGAAATTGTACCAGACGGCGATATTTTTCTGGTAGTTGGACCAGAGAAGACAAAACTCCATTTCAAATCTATGTTATTGATGGCAGTCTCAAAACCATTCTCCGCCATGCTCGGTCCAGACTGTAAAGAAAGTCATGACATGCGACATCACAATGGCCCTTTTGAGGTATCGCTGCCGAACGACAATGCTACCGCATTAGAAATCATATGTTCTGTCATTCACTTCCAGAACGATAAGATCCCTGGGACCCTCGCTGCTGGAGATGTCCTCGCAGTTGCAGTCGCCGCAGACAAGTAAGAATACCTAAACGCCCTACAATTTGTCAGCAAAGCCTGGCTCTGAGAATTGAAAGGGAAACCGGAAGATCCCATGCTTCTCACTGCCGCGGCGTACCTCTTCCGGAATGCACAAGCGTTCAGGAAACTCACTGCAGCATTGGTACTCAACCATCATGGTTTTTATCTTGGTCTCTTTGGGAAGGAAGTTGAATCCGTTCTGCCGTGGGAGGTATTCTGTATGTGTTTTAACGAGCATCTGATCATAATGAATACACTTGCTGGAAGAGCAAAGAGGTTTCGCGAGGCTGGAAATGGCAGAGATTCTTGTAAACGGTGTGAACTTTGGGGGCTGCGATTATGGATGTGGATGGACAAGCACATGTGCCTATGCATATATCAGCAAACTGGAAGTGGAGAATCTTTGGCCAGCACGTTTCTCCAATACCTCTATCTCAAAGGCGCTAGAGAGAGCGGAGATGATGCCTGATCCGGTCCCCATTGAACGAACCACTGCTTGTAATATGGCTCACTTCCATAGCGTCCCACAATATAGGATTAGTCGTAGTATTAGGCTGGAGCGCTTAAACAAGAGTATCGGGCTTTGCCTTGAATGCGTTCGTGGAGAGAGCAACGCTTTCGAATGTAAGCATCCATCTCATAGTTCTCAGGACTAATTAGTATAAGTATAAAAATTAATGGGTTAAATTATATACAAGTATGTAGTGGCAACCTTCATCTCGTGACCAGCCCGCCCCTCACAGGTTGCACCAGTCGCAATTCTAAAGTTGTCGAAGGCTATAGCTCCACCGGCATTCGTTGGCCTGGACAAGCCAGCACCAGCAGACAAACTGAGCAAATGACATGATCCCCAATCAAAAACGCGCAAACCTGACCCTGGTAGCATGCCTTATGACAACAAAACCAATCCGACTATCGCGCCCATCGTAATCCACGATGAGAGTTCATAACTGTGAGCTTCTGAAACAACCATTGGTGTAGCATAGGGCGCCTCCTTGGGCTCTGAAGGAACTTGACCATGGTGAGGAGGTGATGATTGAGAAGGAATTGCTGAAGTCTCGAGTTGAGGCGTGGGTGGAATGCTTGTCTCCGTTGTCAAGCTCTCTAGGGATGATGACGGAGAAGGATTCATTAGGGTATTGCTGTTGGACTCCGGTGCGCCTTGAGCTGAAACAGGCGGCTGTGTATTCCCTTGTCCTGGATGTGTATCACCCTTTGATTCTGCGGCTGAAGTCGGGGTCGCGGGCTGGTGCGTCATGTAGCTAGGGCGAGAATCGTCTCGTAATCCTGTGGCTCGAGTAAGAGTCTCAGATTGGCTGTTCACTGAGCCAGGTTGATAGCCACCCTGTGAGCCTCCAGTAGGTTGTAACACAGGATAACTATTACCGCCAGCGTCTGTCTGATACCCTCCAACCCAGCCTGGAGGATATTGAACTATCGGATGTGTATAGCTCTCGTAGCTAGTCTCATAGGCAGCTCTTGGAACTGTCAGGGTAACAATTTGCCCTCCTTGAGAACAGGAAACAGTTGTCATGTCCACTGATGGGTATGCCTGGTGCTCACACTCGCAAGGGCTGTAGAGGAGTGTAATCGGAACACAAGTTGTGTTTAGAGCTGCAGGATTGCTTGGGTTGATAGTAGTGTATGTAACAGTGGTTACTGTCTCGGCAAATTGGGTCTTGGTGTAGGCATGATCGATGGTTACAATCGAGTAAGCAGTGTGAATTGCAGTTGGAGTTGGGAATGGCGTTGGCAGACGACTTTCAGATGTAGTCTTTGTGATAGTGGAATCAGAGACTGAAAGTGTCTTTGACCCAAGATTTATAGTTGTAAATGAGGAAAGGGAGTATGATGAGGTGGTTTGATTATAGCGCGAAAGAGAGCTTGATTGAGATGTTGATACATAAGTGTGGGCTCCCGTAGCCTGTAAAGAAGAAGAGGGAGGGGTGTAGGAGGAAGAAGCATAGGACGCGGAGGAAGAGGAGGAGAAGGAGGAAACCGTTTTTCGATAAAGTGTCAAAAGATGATCAGGCACTATTGCACGATGCAGAGGCTTTTGTCTGCCACGGAAGTTGCCTCCACAGATCAGAGTAGGATCTCCAGGACATGGGAGATCGCAGCGTGTATCTGATATAAACTCTGTATCAGAGAGCAGATCTGCTTTATAACAAGACCTGTTGGACATTAGCTCGGAAACTCATAGATCAGAACACAACGGAGGTTAGTGCGTGGTCGGCATCAACTCTGGGACACGCACTGCTCCAAGCACACTTCAAGCGGTACGTTAACAAGGCAAACTCACTCTTTATAAACACCAACATACTCGCTTCCGAAAGCCAAGTCGACACATTTCCGGGTCGTCATTTCTGGATCAGTTGCTACCTCTGTAAAGGACGGATAACCCTCCAGGGATCTCAAACAGCCTGTGAAGGTATATTCACCCAAGGCAAGAAGGTTTCTTGCGGGAGGAGTTGATGAAGTCGAAGGCAAAGTGGAAACCTCTGACGGCTGAAGGATTGCAGATGTGGACTGTATCTCAATTGAATCTTCGCTGAGGCTGCCCACGCTCGATCCTGTTGCTGTGGTTTCTATCGCGGTAGCCGAAGTCGTAGTGGTTGATGCCTCCATGGTTGATGTCTCTAAGAGTGGTGTTTTGGTATTCAACATGTCAGTGGTTGACATCTCGACGCTAGTAGTATCGGTGTGCAGCGAGCCTTTAGTTGTCGCGACTGTGGTAGACTCTAGAGAAGATGACTCTCCACGTGATGTAGATCCCAATCTGATATCCGATGCAGACTCTGAGACAGCTTCTGACGATGACGATAATGAAGTATCTGGCAATTTAGATGGTGTCAATGTTGTTGATAATGAGATAGCTGCTAGTGAGGTTATAGCTGACGCAGTTGAAAGCGATGTTGACTCTAGCGTAGACTCCAGTGTAGACTCTAGTGTAGACTCTAGTGCGGGTTTTGATGTGGTCCCTGATGAAGCGTCTAATAGCGACGATAAAGCTGCAGATGGTGACAATGTTGTTGGTGATGAGATATCTGCTTGTGAGGTTACAGCTGATGTAGTTGTAAGTGATGGCAACTCCAGTGTACCCGCTGACCTAGTCTCTGACGATAATGATGTAGTTTCTGGGGACCCGGATGACATCGACGCTGAAGAGGTTGTGTATAGTGTCAATACTGTAGACTCTGAGGTGGATTCTATAGGTACAGAGGTCTCAGATGACGTAGAGGTTGATACTGATGAAAGCAACTTGGAAGCAAAATTGGTGCCAGGGGAAAACTGAGTCCCAGTGAATGACTCAATCAGATCGCATTCGCTATGAGGATAAGGATGAAAGTTCACGGCAATGCACCTACTGTCGTTGTCGCATCGATCCAGGCATCCCTGCATGCTATCTTCTTCATCCCGTCGATAGATAGACTCACCGGTCGAAGAGGTATCGCAAATGAGAGTGAACTTGTTCTCGTGAGGTCCAGTATAAATGCTGCCGGCCATTCGACTGCAGGATAGCGGTCCAGGTGCTGTAGTGGACGTAGTCGATACTGATGTGGTTGTAGAAAACACGGTTAGAGATTCAGTTGTAGATGATGTAGCTGGTCGAGATGCCACTACAGCCATATCCAGGTTATAGTCACTCATGAAACCATTGAACCCATCATACAAGGTACATTCGTCTCCAATGTTATTGAACGTGACTGCGCGACAAGCCAGGGTATCAGCGCATAATGCCATGCATTCTGTCAAGCTGTGTAGCTGATTGCTGTAATCGATTTGATTGCCGCCAGTTGCTTGTTTGCCACATAAAAGCGACAATTTCACACCGCTGATATAGGATGGATTGTCGAGTTCATTGCAAGGTGTTGGTGCCGAGATGGCAGTTGTTGTTGTCGAAAATGTCGCTGATGATATCGTCATGGATGACGTAGATTTATCTGATACTACTGGGGTAGAATCCGGCGAGGTTGATGAAACAGGTGATGTAGATGTTACTGAAAATGCCGATTCGGAAGAAGCTGTTGACGACAAATATGTAGTACTTGTAGCAGAAGCAGTCACATATGTGACATAAGAAATAGTCCCACGAACTGTTCCTGAAGCGACTTGTGTCACGACAGATGTTGTTTCATACGTCGTAGTAGATACAATACTCGTTGTGTCATAATCAACCTTGAACGACTGATCGCAGTTTGTGCAGGGTCGGGCTTTGACCATGACAGCAGTATCGCCATAGCCATCATGGCGATCGCATACAGCAATCTTCAACTCCACGTAGTCCTTGGGTAGCGGTATTGAAAATCGAAGAGGAGGGGATGACATTGCGAATGCTGTATCGCCATTTGGTGATGGTATACCCCACGGCTCGCTGAGGTACTTTGACGAAGAATCGAGTGGAGTCCCACTTTCGTCCTTTGCGACATTAACACCATTAACCAAGACCAGAACTTTATCACCAGAACTTGCGTTTGTGAGCTTTTGGATCTCAGTTATTCTCGAAGTAAAATACTTACGTAACATCACAGCTTGCAATAACCATGTCGATGAGTAATGTAGTCGCCTTGGTTGGAAGAACGTTCAAGAGATACGAAGCTCCATTGTAGGAATCTGGACCACAATAGCTGGCGGTATACGCATCATACAGGTCAGTGGTATAAGAGCTTGGGCATGTACCGCCAGGAGCTAAGGATGTCGAGGTCAAACTTCCAGTTGACAGGATGATGCCACTGCCCATTCCAAAAGGGCCATCGGTAAAAGATCTGATAGCCGAAGGGTCTCCAGAATAACCTGATGATGAAGAGAAAACATCTCGAGAATCACCAAAGAGGATCCTTGCCAGCGCCAGTCCGCCCGTTCCCGTAGAGGCAATGTTGATACCTAAACAGAGGGGTATAAGCGATGCCCAGAGGGCCGAAAGGGTTGCTTGTGGCCTCATGCTGAAGGGGCAGCGATAAATCGTGTAAAGCGTGGAGAACAAAATTGCAGTAGATACATCGAACACTGCGAAGATCACAGGCTTGAGGGATTAGGTAAGAACGTTCCCCCTTCCTTGGTAAAATTTGCTATACGTCAAGTAATAAAGCCTCACCACTGCTCTGTTTATGCTTTGAAAGATCTAAATTAGGCGACAAAACTACTAATTTTGCAGTGGTGAGCTAGCCAGCTGAATCGGCCGCTGATGGGCTATGTGGGCCATCGTGTGATGTGCTGTCAAGCCGATATATTAATACTAAAGAAACTTCCTCTTAGTTTACTGTTTATTTACTTTTGTCGCTAGTTTTACCAGCTAATGCCTTTTGCAAAGCGCAAGCAAAAGCAATAGTGTCGATTTCAGAGGGGCCAAAAACCAATACAAGAGACGTCCTAACCTTATTTAGGCTTAAAGATAAGCTTCTGCTGGCCACCAGAGCATGCAAGTACAGGATCTTAATATTGTTTACGATTGCAAGATGCGACTATTAATTGGTAGGAACAGGTGTTTATGTCTATTATCATAAGCGGCCGTCGTTATATTAATCTGCATCAGACGTGTTTAAATATTTAAATATCTCTGTGACGGCGAGGGTTGACATCTTGACGTTCTCGATCAGTCCTAGGGACGCACGACACTAAGATGTTCTCGAATCCGCTACCGGTAGCAATAGTTGGGCGCTATTGGTTTTCCCACAGACACTAACATAAAGGAGAAATCCCCTGAACCTCGCTGCTCCAATGCTGCGCTCACCGTACATCATCTGGTCCGGATAGTAAGTCGACGAGGACTTTTGCCTTCCTATCCTCGTGGACCTTTTTAGCTTCCAGTTAATTGTCTCCTGGCATACTTATTAATTAAGGGAACTGCTTTATTGACTGCTGTTACTAGGACTGATCTTATACTGGAAGCCAGCTGGCAATTAGACAAGTCGACTCAACCATGTTTTGGTTGTCATAAGACGTCGATTGGGATTTCATATTATAGCACATCCAGCAGTCAAAAATATCATCACAAAGCCCATTCTTGACTTTGAATGCTCTTATATGAAATGATCATTGAAATGGACTGATGATGAGCATTGAGGAGGACTTCCGAAAAGCCACTATGTAAAATAAAACCTGACAGTTGGGATTTCAATCTTTTCCTGGTTCCACGAAACCGCTGTCTTAAGCAAGCTCCATCATGGTTATGCGGCCTGATGGCAGACCAATTGCAACCCTGGAATGCACAGCATCGATAGCTACTGGCAAATCGACTGGAATCCAAAGTATGCGTTCATTCCCTCTCATAACCCATCGCATATCAACACTTAACCCCCATCCAACGCGGTCTTCCTCTCCTTCTTGGAGCTTGTGAGCATCCAGAATGCCAAGCCAAGTGACGACATGGGAACCAGTGTTACTATGCAGGGAGGCATTTTCTAGACTCAAGCAACTGTGAACAGGAACGCCCATCTCAACTGATATCCTGGGGAGATATTCTGAAGCTCTGCAAAGCAAATTTCGCTGTAGGTCTCTGGACACATCCATACGTACTCCTTGAATTTCATCTTCGCCTTCAACAGGGGCTTCAAAGTCTACTTCCCAGGTTGTGTCCCGCAAGCTTGTTCCAAAATTTGTAAGAAACTTCGAATCACTTGAGAAGAGGAGAACATCGAAACGATCCACCAATGATGTAGGCCGTTTTATAAGCTCGGTTCCCGTAAGATCCCAAATTTCTATCCTGGAGTTTATTATTGCACTACGTCCGCCAGTTGCGGCATATCTTCCGTCAGGGGAAAGAGCAAGATACATGAGTCGGTATGCGCGAGGAACGTTCGTAAATAGGTAAGTTCGTACGTTTGTATCCAGGTCCCAGATGACAGCCTTGTTTTGCCCAACCGGCATTCCAATTAGTCGATCATTGCGGGCGAAGGTAATCCAGTCAAAAATAGGAAGGGAATGGGATCGACGTGGTCGCTCGCAAAAGGCGATGCAGGATCCTGATGCCACATTCCAAATTTTGGATCTGCCCATTTTCAAATGCGCTACTATCATCTCCCCCTGTGGAGAAAAGGAGAGCCTCTCAATAAGACGTGTGTCGCCATCGAAAAATTGGGTAGATTGGCATGGAGGTTCTTGCCCACTTTTTCCGCAAGGTTCCTGAGAAGCTGAACTTGAATAAGCGGGAGAGATATCCCACAGCATCATATAGCCTGCCTTGGTGCTTGAAACGAGCCACTGTCCGTTTTCATGTAAAGATAAACCGTTCAGCCCCTTGATATGACCATTCAGAGTCTTAACCCATATCCCTGCATCATTCCATATTCTGATACAGTGATCCCAATCGGCGGAAACAAGGATACGACCATCAGGTGACATTAAAACGGCATGCACCGCATTCTCGTGGTAAAGAGTTCTCTCACAGATCCAATCACCCATGACGGACGTATGCCAAACCTTGACAGTGCAATCCCAGGACCCTGTTGCAAGCCGCTTTCCATCCGATGAGCAGGCCACTGACACTATTTGGTCACTGTGACCTTCCAGGGCTTGTTCGCAACGACCGGTGGCTATGTTCCAGACCTTGGCGGTCTCGTTATCAGACACCGTTATCATCCTACCATGTGGTAAGAATATGGCTTCTACATAGAATTCGTTGGGGTCCACGATGCTCTGGAGATGTTCGCCAGTATTCCAGTTCCAAATATTCCAGCATAGCTCTTCATCGTTTTCAAGAGTTGCCAGTTGCTTATCAACAGGCAAGAATACAACCAAGTCAGCCCTGACGTCAAGCTTTGCTATGCAGTCCACTGTCCTTGTCCCAAGGTCAAAGATCTCGACTTTATCTGTACTACCAACAGCTAGGTGGCTGGCAAGTGGGGAAAAGGCGACTGATGTTGCTTGGCTGAAATCTCTGTTGATGGAAAACATGCAATCTCCCGACATTGTATCGTAGACTACTGCCTTCATCTTACAGACTGAAGCCAGAAATTTGCCATCTAGAGAATGGGAAACAATTGAGGATTCGATTTCGATGATATGTGTCGTTCGAACGAGGGCCTCCCAGTTATCCTGCATCTCTGGACCAGTCACAACCCATTTGGAAGTTTGCCGATGGAACTGGTTTCGTATTTTGCTACATTTTGGACTGAATAGAAGTGCAGAAGCATACACTTGGAGGGGCGCGGTGTCGATGGCCTCTTTGTGATACAGAATAAATCGACGAGCATCTTGAACAAATCTAGCTAACTCAGTCGTCTTAATGTTACTCTTCATGCATATCAGCCATCCATACCTGAACTTTATGATCGCGAGGTCTTACCAGAGCAGATTCCAACTTCAAGATTGATTTTATAGCCACTGAGAACACCCTAAGCAGGCTGGCAGCCTCTAACCAAGAGGTAAACTTTTTCATGAGGAATTGAAGAGCCTGGGCCAGAACTTTATCATCTTGTGTGCTCACAGAATCCGAATCTATGAAATGATCCACCCAATGAGTACACAAGTACTTGATCGGAGGCAGTGGATCGGGATCAGGTTTAGAAATCTCATCGACCAGTGTTCCCGGAGACTTTAGTTGGTAAACATCCTGCTGCAGTGTATCTTCCAAGACCTCCATAGATCTGGAAAAGATGACGGTGTGATGATTCTGTGGTCCAGATGGCATTATTTTGTCAATACCTCGACCGAACAGAAACTCTTTAGCTGACTGATGAACAAAAAAGATCACCCCATCGCGGTAAGCTAGAAAACACGCACATGACTCGATCGCGTCTTTTACATCATGTTCATCATAACCAGTCATCGACTCGACGAGATTTATCATCTCCTTCGATGTCAAAGGCCGATATGCGATACAGGCTGTAGCAAGTATGCTTTTGAGCCGATCTGCTTCCTGTGATGCGACAATTTTATCTATCATAGTGTTAAAGAGATCATTGAGTCCCTCCGGAAATCGCTTAAGCTCTTCAAGCACTAGCCTTTTGCTGATTCTCGAATCGCTTAAGCTTTCACAGACTAGGGCGACCCAGAGAAATGTGTTATCTGCCCGAGACACCATGTACTCAAACACCTCTCTCTTCAGGTGGGTATCGTTATCCCAGTTCTTTCCAAGGTGGTCTACCCTGGTCTGAATATATGCCTGGACAGCGCCGGCTACCAATTCCGTGTTATTCTCGAGTTCGAGGGGAACTAGCCCTTGTGTATCTCTAAGTCCTCGTGCTATTTCAGGCCAGTTGCGACTTGAGATAATCCACCTGGCGCTGCATGAGCGCGAAAGATCACCGATGAGCGTGATGAGTCTATCCCTCCCAGACTTGCATTCATCGAGGGCGTCCACAACCAGCACTGCATTTTGCATGCTTGGGTCTTGCAACAGTTTGGTCAGAATCTCACTGAGCAACACATTGCTGTTCTTTCCGCTGAAAAGTTTGTCTTTCCTCTTGTCATAGTAGGGACGAACTTCCGATATCAATGACGGCTGCTGATCGAGAAGTACGTAGATAAGGCCGCGCATGACAGCCGTATCATTGGACAAGTCTTCGTCTGTCACTTGACAGAAGAAGTAGGATACAGGTCTCAGAGACTTCTTTAATTCATCGATTATGCCGCATAGCAGCATTGTCTTTCCCTTTCCAGGCTCGCCGTTGATCCATAAGGCTCGGCTTGATGAACCATCGAGTTTGTTATAGGCATCATGTTGCAACACCCAACTGTAAGAGTCCCATAGTGGAGCCCCTTTCCTTTTTTGAATCTCGATTTTGTCCAGTTGAGGATCCGTTAGTTGAAATGCAGCGAAGCACTCCATGTTTTTCGTATCCCGCTCCTCTTGCTCTCTCCTTTCTCGTGCTCGAGCTTCTTGCTGGATGGATGCACAGATGTTCTCAAGTAATGCTTCTTGAGATTTAGCAATGTTGGCGATTCCACTAAGCCATAGCTTCATCTCTTCCGTGTTGTACTGCTCAAAGTCCTGTCGAAGATTGCTCTCGGCTTCCTTGACATCCTTCAGCTTTTCGGCCCAGTCATCCAGCTTGAGTGTGTCCCTGAGCAGGACAGATGCCCAGTTCCGGTAATAAAGACAAGCGCTGTGAATCTGGAATAGCAATAGCTTCTTATAAAACTCAACAACTTGACTCTCGAGTTTGGATCTCAGGACAGACGCATTGGCATTCGCCCTCTCTGCATCAAGAATGATATTGGCCAAATTCCAGTACCACTCCATTCGTGACAAAACGTAAGTGATGCCCTGTCGATTCAGGCCTGGTTCTTTCATTGGATTTGCAAAGATCTAAAGTTTGTCAGCATTTATCCCATAAGAGACGAATCACTAGTTATTTTTCATACCTCCAGCCCGACGGATATGCCAGCCCAAGCAACGCCAGCCTCAGGCGAGGCCTTAACAGCTTGATCAATCACCCCTTTGAGATTCCCTATAATGCCGATATTGTTTGAAACAATTTCTTTGTAGTGGGCCATCTTCTTAGACCTCTCCAAGCCCATGTACACTACCATCCACATCTGACGTGACTTATCGGTTTTGCAATGTTCCAAGTCCTCCATCTCATTCTCAGGTATATTCCCCCATTCGTTCTTAATATTTTCAATGATTTCCTCGTATGCCTTTACTCTGTTGGATTCCTTTTCTTTGATGCTATCGTAGGCTTTAGTCCACAACCGCTCGGGCACGCTCAGTGGTGGAGAATCCGACTCGTGTATTGATGAAGGAGAGGTTGCCTGATTGATTGTTGGTAGTGGTGCTGAGGGAGGCGGCGACTGGGAAACAGAAATGGATCCGGGCGGAGATAGAGAGAGGATTGGCAGATCAGAAGGTGACAAGGTCGTTGTTGGTTGACTCTCTGGTGGCTGAGCCGAAGACTTTATCGGTAGGGCCGACTCGGCCGAGTCTTAGGCTGTTGGAGTCACTGGTTCGGCATCTACATGCGAGGGGCGCAGCTTCTTCTTGACTCTCGAGAATAGCTCCATTGTGCCTCTGTTAGAAAAGGGCATCTTGTTTCGCCTTGTATAGGGACGGCCACGATGATTGAATTGGGAAAATAGAGCGTGCGGGGAAGTTGGATGATGTTCAAAGAATGTGTTGGATGGGGCTGAAGCCTGCATAGCAATCTGCAAGGCTGACCTTGTCAGGCTATCAGGCAGATAACTGGCAGCCTAATTTGCAGCTAAGGTAAATAGTATTAGTAACTTAATTTACTTTAAAGGTTGCTTTATATAACTGGCTAACATACTCTTTAATAAGTGTATAATATTTATTTATATTTTAAAATTATATAAAATAATATTGTTTATATTATGATAAGTTCTAAATACCAAGGCCGTCACGGTTACCCTGTACCTCGGCCCGTTGCGCTCAGCCCATTGAGATAAGCGGGGAATGATCCGGGCCCTGCAGATCACTGTCCTTTCAAGCAAGGCTTATGTTGAGACAAGGGTATCTTGCTCCAATCGGAATGGCCGACCTTTCGGGCCGCTAATACATCTGGCTTAGCCTCTCCGAGTAAAAAGACCACCAAACAGAGATTATTGTCGAACATGTTCAACATTTTAACGATATCAAGTTCAAGATGGAAGGGTGCTCCAATGATCTCTGTGATGTTATACAATTTTATCTCCACGTATGAGCCAGACCATCGAAAGCAAGCCAAGCCAGATGAGCAAATCCATTCGAGCCATCGTAGCATCGGCCTTGCTGGGGCTGACGTTGCAACAGAGCTGGGCCAAGCATGAAGAGCTGTGGGGGCTTGGTCTTCCCGAGCTCGAATGTCAAGGATTGAACGGCTATAATTGCCGGCTGACTCCTCTCTACCGCCGATAAATTTGGATCGACTACGGAACTTTGACGGATCTGGTCAGCGAGATCCGTAAGTAGTCGAATGAAAAATATTGTCACCGCTGCATTGCTATTGACCGGTCTTCAAACAGCTAGCGCTTACTTCAAAGGATCTTGAGCGTAACCAAAGGGTCCTATCATTGAATTATGTCCACTTTGAGGACGACTGTGAAAGTAATAGCGACCTGAATAGAAATTATAGGTCATTTGCTGTCGTATATTTCCACCTTTTTGGCCTTGCTATTGGTATGGATATCATTGAATCAGGCGACTCGCCTACTCACGGCTCTGAAAATAGATCGTGGGCGATCTATGAATGAGAAACTCTTGACTTGCAGGTGGTCTCACATTATTGTAGAGAGAGAGGGTATAGCTAAGATCTGCAAAAATGATTGTTATTAGAGGAGGACTTGGGTAGCCTAAATCATAATCTGAAAGCCTAGAGCAATGGCATTTGCCACTTCAACATAACTGAAACATATAAATATCATATAGAATTAATGAATCTTTGTTAGTCGCTGTGCTTATTCTTGCCACAATGACAACTATAAAATAAATGGGACTATTTCTGCAACTGGACCATTATACGAAAACTGTTCTTTTCGCTTATTTGGCAGGAGGAACATTCGGTGACTCTGAAAATGGGCCCAGACTAGGTAAACCCATACTATTGCGGAAAGATCGCTAAAGGGGCCAATAGGACATGGCGGCATACCTATGCGCTGGATAGGTCTTTTTGTAAACGGTAATCCTTCAGAGGCAAAAGTTCATTAGCCGATGTCTGAGATGACGGGGATATTGAAAGTGTTGAACTGATTGGACTCTAGCCAAAAGCCTAGATATCGAGTATATAAGTCGCTGACACTTCCCGATATCTGTTCACAATCACTCTCTCAAACACTCAAACTTCACACAACCCTTTCAACCAACATCTATAATCTACAACCATCAAAATGCTCGTCAACACCAGCATCCTCACCCTCCTCATGGCAGCCTTTGCCGCAGCCTCTCCCATCACCGAGTCTTCACCTACCCTCACCAAGCGCAACTCAGTCAACGACTGCGGCGACTCTACCTTTGAGAACCACTCCTCCGGAGGCTCTCCCCAAGTCTCTGACTGCCAGCAAATCGCCCGCAACATCGCAGGCGGCGGCACCTGGACTGTCGGTGCTGGCGGTGAGCACCACCAGCTGGTCCAGTACGGAACCTGTGCTTTCGGCGCACAGGGAGCTGGATCTAACATGAACGCTGCTCATATCGGCAACCAGGACATCATTGATCTGATCAACAGCTCTATCGAAAAGTTTCAGTGGGAAGGAAAGGTTGGCGCTGCTGGTGTTATGGGATGCCAGAGTCTTACTGGACTGGTTGGAGGAGTTGACATGCGATGGGGTATCTACCATACTTAAGCATTCTGGATAGCGCCTTGGTGGTGACAAGTCATGTAGGGTTGGAGGATTACAGCATTGGGGGCCTGGAGAGTCTTGTGATGGATACAGGAGCAGCTGTTGTCTTTACAGCGCATGGCATGTTCTATTCTTAGTCTAGCTCTTGTTCAGCTAGTCAGGCAACAAGTTTTGTTAACTGTATATATAACACCTTTCTTCTACTGAGATGCGAGATGCTTTTGCTTTCCTAACACTATACTCGTTTACAAGCACTACCTTCCTTCGCTGTAGGCAACACAGAGCTGCAGATCTATACAAGTTCTCTCTATCAAGGTCCCAAACGTGTACATGTGTCATTGTCTTGGCGTAGCCCGATAAATATAACTTGCTATCTATATCCTGGCGCAGTCAAATATCCATATTAATGCAAATGCGATGATCTCAATGTCCACGAACAAATCTACATGCAATCCAATGAGCGTGACGTCTTCGAGCAATAACTTGGAGAGGAGCGCACCATAGTTCCAAGAGTTGTTCAAACCTGACCGTGAAATCGACCAGGCGAAGTTGAGTAGGAGGGGTAGTGATACTGGTCAAGTGAGTCTGTATGATTTTGAGGAGGATGTTGAGCCATTGGATGTTCTTGTAGATAGCGATAGCGATGACGGTCGGACGCGGTGAAAGGTTGCTGGACAATGGAAGGCGACAAGTGGCTCTTGTTCTGTAGAGGAATGCTTGCTGAGTCATTGCGTATATGAAACGTCTCTTCCGGCTCTCTGGGAGTTATTATCGCTCGTCCCGGGTGAACAACATTGAAAAGAGCTACGGTGATGAAGATCATCGAAGCGTCAAATACATAAATATATGTTTCAGTTGACTGCAATGCGCCGTTCGATCCGGTGATGTACTCAACCAAACGGAAAAGAGATCGGATCATGATTAGACCGCTGTCAACGTAGAGAACGAGGACAAATTGTTTCCAGGGAGAAATCGAAGAAAGGCTTTTGCTGGTCGGGTTTGCAGTAATTCGACGATGGAAGATATGAAGAATAGTGATGAAGAATGCGAAGAAGTAGATTTGAACAGCAAGGCCAACGATAATGATGTTCTGTCCCATCTTCTGGTCACCCTTGGACTTGGCGTTGGCCAGCATACCTCCTCCTATAGTTATCAGAGGTTAGTATCACAGCTAATGCCACTAATGCCAAAGGATATGGTTCAAGCTTACCCCCAGACTGTGCCAGAAAGGAAATGACATCACCAATAACAAAGGTCTTTGTCAGATATTCAATCGGAACCAGTGAGTAAGAATCGGCTTCAAGGGATTTGATAAGTCGTCCAAGCGACATATAGATAGAAGCTGCTAACATCGTCGGACCGAGGAGCAGAAGGAGACTTTGGAGGACATAAGGCATAATAGCCCAGTCAGGAGTCTGCTTTGCAGATATTGCACGCCCAGCATAGCCAATTGCCTCGACTATTATGGCTTAATGAGTGCATACTCAGGGGCAAGCAGTATCAGCCACTTACAAATACATCCAATAAGGAACGGAACAAGATAGAAAGTTCTGTACCGAATGAGTTGAAAGAGGTGGCAGAGTGTTAAAGCACTAAAGAGAGCTAGAAAGATAATTGCGGCGGTAAACGATGGGTCGTAGTGGTAAAGCTTGAATTCCGACATGGTAGGGGCGTTGGCTACAAATCGACTGAGCTTTGGTGTAAGGAAAAGAGAGACGAAAAGCGAGGGGAAAACTTTTTTCTTTTTTAGGCAATAATAGAAACGAGCGTCTGGAATATGGATCTCAAAGTGATTATACCAAAGAGTCCTCCAGAGGTATCAGAAGTATTTATCTGAAAGCAACGATTGTACTTGACATACGAAGACAATAATGACCGGCTTCTCCGCTGATGTTAGGCTTGCAGATCGACCCACCCGTATTATTTACGAGCGGGGCATCTGTCAGTGCGGTGTATAGGACTGGATTAAAAATAGGATCTCTAGTCCATACAGGTTAGCCCGCAATTTTTATACACGTATTATAAAGCTTATCTGCAGTGGTTCATCTGTGACATTTTCATGGAGTCGGGACAACTGCAACACCGCATAGACTCAAATAGCGCATTATTGGCTCGCATTTCTCAGCCTAGTGGCTGATGCCGGCTTTCGATTGTTATGATTAATGAAGTTATGTTATAGTCGTCCTCATCGTCTGATAAGCAAAATGTATCATGCCGTAAACAATACGTACTGTTATAATAGAGAAGAGCAGACCAATCTCTAAGAGCCTTATTATCGAAGTCAACTCTACTATTAATAATATGCTGACTGCAAACGTTGCGGTAATCTTGAAATTATCCAGTCAACGCTCTAACAGTCAAGAAGCCAGACTTCTAAGTCGGAAAGGAAATCAAAGCTTGTTAATAATTAAATTACAACTTTGGTACATGCCATGTTTTAATCCGTTCTCCAAACTTGTACAGAGCCAAGGGTATAACGATCAGAACCAATGCAACAAATCCCAGAAGACTGTTGGCCCATCCAAGACCCATTGCTTCATACATCTGTAGCCCGCTAAGAGGCAGCAATGCTGCAACAAAGGATCTCAGGATCGTCAACGCTGCTGAGACAGATGCAGCATATCGTGGATATATGTCAAGTAGATAATTCTGAATGCAGGACTAGATAACGTTAGCTACTTGTTTGCTCAGGTCAAGGCGGCTGGTTACATTGACAGTCATAAGTCCCATACACATGATCGAAACGCTTATCATGGGAACAATCCAATGTAAGGTGTGATACGTCGTCCAGCCGTAAATGAAGAGGCCACAGGGCAGTGCTAACCCACAAGGAATCGTAATGATAGGAACGAGCCGAAACTTGGGTTGGTGCACTACTCTTCTGAGTTTGTTTCTCTTGACCATAAGGTCCGTCACTTGTCCGATACCAATGACCCCGAGGATCATGCCAATACCAGCAGGGATAAAGGCTAGCCCGCTGGTTCCTTCGTCAAAGCCATACTGCTGTGGGTAGACGAACGAAAAGGTAGCGATGAGAAGATAGAGGATTCCGTATGATATCGCGATGTAGAGTGCGCTTAGTGTAACAAGCGGAGCGAGAAATAGAAGCTTGGTAGGACGAAGTGCCGCAGCTCGGAACTTCAACGTATCAACTGGTCGTGAAGTAGACCTATTAGGTACTGCTGAGTTTGTAATATCCTGAGGTAGTGAGGCATTGCGTCTTTGGAGAATCACGGGCGCGAAGGTTTCGTCGAGCAGGAAAGTTGAGATAGGGATAAGCACGCCTGACTAATCGTAATATCAGTGCTGGGCGCATGAGAAAGAACATGGGCGTTAGGATACGTACAATGATCGAAATCAGCCAATAAACCCAGCGCCACCCTTTGGCACGTATCAGATATCCACCAGCAACAGGGCCGATACATGGGCCAAGCAGAGGACCCAGCGCCCAGATTGAGATAGCGCGACCTCGCGTCTCAAGAGCCATCATATCAGCAATGCTTCCACTCCCAATCGTGATAGGCACCACTCCCGCAAAGCCCATGGAAAATCGAAAACCAAGAAGCATCCCCATACTGTTGCTCAGAGCCGTTCCCACGCTGAAGATGGTGAAGAGTATGTTTCCCCATATATAAAGCTTTCTTCGGCCGTACGTCTCGCTCAGTGGTGCAATTAGAATCGGGCCAAAGACGAAACCGAGAACGTAGATTGATAGGATGAAGGTAGCGGCGTTGGGAGACGTTTCGTGGAACTCGGCCATGATGCTTGGTATTCCGGGTGCAAACATTGAAGAACCAAGTGGACTGTCGTGTCGTGAGTAGAGGTGCAGCAGGTAGATTGAGTAAGGACTCACGTTACGACTGTAAGCAGTGATAGAACCGTGATATTGAGCCACTTCCTCTTGTTCGACCAGTTTTTTGGATTTGCTGGATCATCTGCTCCTGACCAAGGGATGGAATCCAGATCATTATGCGCAGGAGGGCGTCTCTCTCCCTTCTCCTGCTCTCCTATCACAGCATCGCGCTCAATAGAGTTATCTTGTCCAACTTCCGGAGTAAATCCAATATCCTCTTCTCGATCTTTGATGGCGGACATTTTTGTTTAAACGATCTTTGAAAATAAGCATTGAATAAACGAATCAGTATGACAAGCTATGGAGATCGGCCTCATAGGTCAAGTTACGAGGGCGAAGAGGCAGGATATATTTATTAGGCCGTGAAGATACAGATTACTTAATACCCCTTCAGGACCAATATATATTTCTCGCTTTGCACGAATTTCGCAAAACCAGGGAACTCCAACTATTGAAGCTAGACTGTTGATTTGCCCTTTCTGCTTTCTGTGTGACGAAAGTGGGCCACTAAAATTTACGCGTATTTCAGCAATTGCCCCAAGCTCCTTTATTGCGCTATCTACAGGTGTTCCAATCAATGATGGTTTCATTTTTAGTTCCGGAGATAAGTCACAATTGATGACCTGTTATTACCTAGTCAAGTGCTATTATTACACTATCGGGATCTTTATTTTTCCCTGCTCTAACTCCTTTTCTCTCATCATCTCAAGCTCTTATCCGCATCCTCCGGCGCATCTAAAATACGCGTAATTAAGAACCAGCTATTTCCCTTCTGTTTCTCTGTCTCGCCATTCCTCCAAACCGCTGCCGCATAAAGCCTATCGGTAGTATCAGCCAATCCAGGCACTTACAAGGACCCCTTGGCCCTTCTTTGGTACTCTGCAGTTTGCTCCAGAAATGCAACGCTGTAGGCATAAAAAATCAAGGAAAGGCTGCCTCGAGTGCAAGCGCCGGCATATCCGGGTAAGTTCTCTTTATGTGCTACATACATGCGTCAGTATTATTGACAAGTTTGGGCAGTGTGACGAAGGCAAACCCATTTGTATAAACTGCATTACTGCAGAGCGAAATTGCGAGTATCGCGAGCGCAAGTCTCCGGTATGAACCATGTCTCATGACATTTTGTACTCCTACCATCAAGTTCATTTACAACTCTTTTGGTCGCTTTCTCACAGTTTTTTTCACAGGATCTGAACGATGTCACCTTCTCATCCTCGGAGTCGAATTCGACCTTGATGCAAGATGCAGAGAACTCATCAGCCACAAGCAGTCTAAGAATGAAAAAGGCACAGACGACCGACGTCAACATGAGCCATCTAGAGCTACTTGTTCATTTTTCATTCGCCATATATGCCCCAGAGCTTGAAGAGGATCATTCATCTACAAAGTTAGTACTAGAAGCTGCTCTGAGAGAGAAGTATTTAATGCTCGAGGTCCTGGCAATCTCGGCTCGATACCTATCAACCGCCCATACCGACGAGGCAGATTGCTATTCACGCCAGGCAGTGGAACTGCAGACCAAGGCTATCGAACTATTCAACAATGAGGACACTGTTACTGCTGATGAGAATTCCATAGCAAGGCTACTCTTCTCCTCCATACTAGGCCGCCACATGTTGGTCGATGTGCTTGCCAGGCGAGATCCTGATCTCGGGTCATTTGTCGACCGATTTACGCAAGGTGCACGAGTTCACCGGGGCGTCAGAGCTGTCACGACAGCACAAGAATGGGAGATACTACTGACGTCAAAGGTCGGCCCTCTTATCACGAAAGGCCTTGATCCTCTGGGTTTTCATGACCCACCTCCGCTTCGCCCGCATTTTATGTCACTGCTTTCGCGGACGGCACGGTTGGACGATCATGATAAGGAGGCATGCACCAAGGCTCTTTGCATGATAGAAGGGGCTCTAGATGATCTACAGTATCCTGACAGGAGCTCATTTGGCCTGCGCATGATATTCGTTTGGCCGATTCTATTACCAGAACGCTTTATCGTCTTGCTGGAAAGGGGTATTCCGGAAGCTATTGCAATCTTAGGCCGCTATTCTATTCTACTTCACGCTGGGGAGTCACTATGGCAGGTGAAGGATGCAGGACCGTATCTATTAAAGCTGATCTCTTCGTTTCTTGGATCCGATTGGGACGAATGGCTATAAGAGCAGGACCTATCATCAATAGGCTATTAACCCATACTCAGCGTACTCGCATTTAATGTTTTCCTCAATCTTTAAGATACATGTTACATGTATCTCGCTGTGAAATATCTGTTACATAATCGCTATACAATTTGGAGGGCTTGCAATACCCCCAGGAATGTCAAGAGGAACACTTGTCATGAAGAATGACCAACGGCCTTGTTCCTTGCACTTCTCTGCCAAAGCCTCCAGATCAAAACTCTCGCCAATGGGCATACCCCAACCACTGAGGAAGACCTCATGGAGAGCGACACCAGCTGGTCGTGGACTAGGCCAGGCTTCGTAAGCCACAGTGTCACTTGCAACAGCAGCGAATTGGTTCTCCCAGTGCCATTGTATCATCTCCTTTGAAGCCTGGACACCACAGGATGTTCGCACCTTACGGCGAGGTAGTGCTGCTTGGCTCTCTTGGCTCAAACTCCGATATGCCTTGAGCCAGCCTGTGCGGATGAGAAGAATATCACCGGTGTGAAAAGTGACTGCTTGATTTGTCGCGACTTCTTGTAATTGTGGGAGGGTAATTTCGAAAGAGTCGAATGGAGACTGTGTATCGATACCTTTGTCGGCGGCGTATGAAGCCCAGTCGAGCAAGACTCCTCGTCCAACAATACCTCGCCTTGCAACGTCTGTAATCGCGACATGTTAGCATGTGAAACGTTGCCGCAAACCGACTTGACTTTCACTTACTTTGAATACCGATTTTGGTATTTGCCGCAACTCCCGAGATGTCATCTTGAGTTACTCCATTGTAGTACAATAGGCTGTCTTGGTATGGATAATGCCGCAAGCCATCCCAGTGACTAGAGCCCTGGGTGTTCATGTCGAGCTGATTGCCAGGTGTATCAATATTGGATGGATGAATTAGGCGTGGGGGAAAGCGTACTAACCTCATCATCATTGGCATGACCCTTGGCAATGATTCTATGGCTGCATGGTTTTCTCACTGGATTCATGGGTTGCGAAAAGGCACCAATGGATAAGCTACATTGTTAGAGCCATCGTGTCCAATCCAAACAAAACAGAGTGGTCAAAACTTACCTTAGAGTAATCTGCTCACCGATGATGATCTCTTTCGCGGCATCTTTGACAATGGCGGGCGTGAGTAGATTCAGCGTCCCCAACTCATCATTGGCGCCCCAGAGACCCCAAGCTGAGTATTTTGGATCACAGCTTCGACAGGGCAACTGGTTGAATGCAGGTCGCTTTGGTTCTGACTGAACACTACCCATCTTATTGTGAGACTTGTTGTTTAGGTCAATGCCTGGGAGCGTGGCATCCCCGGTAACTCAAGATATATTCACCAATAAACACATGGACGGTTAACTTAACCTTGTAACGGGATCTGCATACCGGTTCGGCATGTTTATCTAAACCCCGACAGCCCCACCACGTACGTCGGCATGTTACCGAAAGCCTCTCGCGAGATTCCGGCACTACACCAACTTGGTATGACTCGTTGGCCCCAATCACAGCAACGCAGGGAATGGAATCCGGACAGATACACTGTCACACATACCCCAGATCTTACCCCAGCTTCCCCGGGGACGTCTCCAACTCCATGAATCTTATTTAAAGAATGCTGTAACCATCGATTGCATCTCCAGGCCCAAGTTCCATTCAGAATCTGACCGGAACAGCTCAACAGAGTTCGGAAACTCCAAACGACAACGTCAAGAACGTCCTCCAACTTGTTCATTGAGCCATGTCTCAGAACGAAACTCAAGTCAAATCGACTCAAGAGTCTCAGCACCTTGAAACCATGACCGTCTTAGACGAGAAGAAGATGGAAGCTGGTACTGAGGAAACCCGCTGGACACCCGAGGAGGAGAAGAAGGCTCTTCGCAAGCTCGATTGGTGCTTGATTCCTCTGTGAGTAACTACTGACAAGCCGATTGATTTTCACCTCAGGAGTTGAATTAACAAGCTATGATAGCGTCGGCTCGCTTTACCTTGTTTCTTACATTGATCGTGGTAACATTGGCAACGCATACACAGCCGGCATGGGCCAGGCTTGGGGTATCACCTCGAACGATTACTCGTGGATCGTGACCGCTTACTACATTGCCTATATCTGTTTCCATTGGGTAAGCTTCCATGACGACCAGCACGCGTCTTTTGTAGTACAACTTGCTAATCATCTCTCTGCAGCTTATTCTGGTTTGGAAGTTCATGCCACTCCCGGTAATTACACCCTCCCGATATCGAAGACGCACGAACGAATACTGATACCTATTACAACAGCTTTGGACCTTTTGCATGGCCTTTGGATGGGGCACTGCGAGTATTCTTCAGGCAGCAACCCACAACTTTGCCGGCATCTTGGCTCTGCGAGTTCTGATAGGCGCCTTTGAGGCTGGCTTTGTTCCTGCTGTTGCGCTGTATCTGACTTTCTTCTATCACCGACGTGAGATGGGACTGCGATATGGTTTGTTCATATCCTTCTCACCGCTTGCGAATTGCTTCGCCTCGGCCTTGGCGTACGGCATCGTTCAGGCAAAGACCAAGATCCACAACTGGCAGCTCCTGTTCATTGTTGGTAAGGAATCCCCCCCAAAAACACCCTAAGATCTTAGACTAAGGCTAAAATCTCGTATAGAGGGTATTCCAACACTATTTCTAGCCTTGGTTGCACTTTACTATCTGCCGGCATCTCCTGCACAATGCCGGTTCCTCACAGCTCGACAAAACGAAATCATCAGCCAGCGCGCTATCAAGGGTCGTGGAGAGGATACCGAGAGAAAGCTCAACTTTGCCCAAGTATTTTCTGCGTTTTACGACTACAAGAACTACATGCAAGCCTTTATCATCTTTTGTCTCAACACAGCATTCGGTTCTCTTCCGGCTTATCTCCCTACCATCCTGAAGGACATGGGATACACTTCAGTCCACGCGCAGGGTCTATCTGCCTGCCCCTACATTGCCGCATTTGTTGTCTGCGTGGGCATGAGCATGCTCTCTGATCGCGTGGGCCAGCGCGGTGTCTTTGTCTTTGTCTTTTGCTGCGTCGGCGCGGTGGGATATATTCTCCTCGCCGTCATCCATACCACGGCCATCCGCTACTTTGCTACGTTCCTCGTATGTGCCGGCGTATTCCCTGCTGTCGCTCTGACCTTCACCTGGGTGACAGACAACCAAGGTTCCAGCTCCAAGCGAGGTGCAGGGCTTGCCATCTTCGGCATGTTTGGCCAGTGCGGTCCCATTCTTGGTGCTCGCCTGTTCCCCAAGTCGCAGGGGCCGTACTACTTCAAGGGCATGTGGGTTTGTGCGGGAGTACTTCTGGCTGCTTCTCTTATGGCACTGGCTTTGAGCGCGTGCTTGCGCCTGCAGAACCGTCACCGTGACCGCGTGCATGGTAAGAGTGATACCGACCATGTTCCTGCAGATATTGCCGAGAAGGGTGATTCTCACCCCTTGTACCGATACGTCCCTTGAGGGCTATTCGATCGGATGTAGGTGAAAGGTATTGGCTGAGTCTTTGTTGGTGGTGGAGACGTACAATTCTGTACAGGCTGTGTTGTTCAAAGGAGATGGCTGGTGTGGTTGGAGTTATGCCATAGGGGCATAGCTATGTATTTCGAGTGACAGCTGATGCTTGCATCGCGCGTCTTACTCGGGTATCTAGACTAGGATCGGGGTATCAAATTGATCTGACCCGCAGGGTTTCAATTCAGTTTTAGACCAGAAACATCTTATTGAAACACTTGATCAGTCTGTTCTGGTGCTCCATACACCTGTGAATTGCCAAATATTTCCGTCATGTCCCAGGGAAATGAATCGGGATGAAATCCGGCTCCGGTATCAAGCATCCCGAAGCTAAAAGGACTTTGATATCTCGACAAAAAGCCAGACGCCCCTTCATTGTTAGCCTGCGGTCCACCATTTCCAACGTCAGAAGCCACTGGATGTGGAGATGCTCGGGGCTCTTCCGCCCTGTTCAACCCGAGTGGCTGCGCATCACCAGCCCGGTTGGCGGCAGAACCTCCACAAGGCTCCTGTTGACTCGTATCAGGAGGGGCGCTCACTTCCCACACTGTCAGCTGCCGCCTGATGGTATCCAAACTCCGACCACTTCCAGGCGTGTGTTTAGCTTCTTCTTGAAGCGTGCGGACAGCCATGCCGAGTCGCCGCGCGGCATCAATCCGAACCCCAGCTTCAGACCGCCTCATATCAAGAACATCGACAGTAGCCGCAGTATATACGCAGTAGCTTACTTGGTATGTCATCAAGCGGTGAGGAAAGCTTTTGGTGTACAGATCGTGGATCGCGTGTATCCTTTTAGAGTGGTTGACGCATGTTTGGAGGGACGAGTTGCGGATCGAGGTATGGGGAGAATGTAAGAGCGGTCGGAGGAGGAGAATATGGAGAGCGTGGTATAAGAAACTTGAGTAATTCTTGTTAGTTAGGTTCATTGAAGGACTTTTAGCACTAACTTCAAAGAAGCGATATGGGGGGGTGGACACTGAGTCATTCCCTCGTCAATCTTGAGTGATGTAGGTAGTTCGTTGTACCACGCTATTAGCCTATTTGAAACATGGTCGATCTCGGGGTAGATGTTTTCCGAGTGACCACGATCAAAGAGAAGCAGCATCATATCGGTTGTTATCTGGCCAGTATGAGTACATTCCCTGCTATTGGGTGTTGTGCTATACAGACCACGTGAAGTTGACAGAAGGCACAAAACGTTGCCGTATTATACATTGGTGTTGGATTATAGGAGGAATTCGTAATATCGATATCGCTGGGCCGCCAGTCTCGATCGTCATCGTAGTGGTCAACTGTGTATATCAGTGTTGATCCCCAAGGCCATAACTGCAGGCTACTGTCGCTCCACTAAAGGAGACTTACAGATCTCGTCCGGTCCATATGGAGAACCTGTCAATGATGGTGGCCGTCCAAGGGCAAGACTAAGCGTCTTATCCCATATGAAAGCCGAGTTGTATAAACGTTTTCGTGTCTCGATTTCGGATGGAGTTAATCTTTCAAGTTCGGCGATTCGATTCGCATTTAGGTGTATCCCAATGTCCACCATCATTCTGATTGCCTGTGTGTGCCAAAAGGCAATGCTTAGCCATGTTGAACAATAGCTATACCCGCGTTTATTTGATGGACTTACCATGCCGGTGAACAGCCATCCCTGAGAGCTTTTGCCAATGGCGCATTGGCGTCCTCCGAGAATAAGAAGCCCTTGAATAGTAGGAATTCGTGGCTTGGGATTGTCCAGTTCATCCATGAGTAGCATCTTGGCGCGGGTGAAGAATCTTTCACCCATGTTGGAGTCAACTGAGTCGCCTTCTTGTCGGCTGAGATGCCGAGCAGCCAAAGCAAATATTGCCATAAGTAGAAAGTCGGAATAATACGTGCCGTTTAATGCCATGTCCATCAGGAAAACTACAGTCACATTCGCGTTACTACACATATCTATAACTCGGCCGCAGCATGTAATCGAAGACGAGCTACTTACCTGGTCGATAGATGCAATTATGCAATGGATCGAGCTACTTACCTGGTCGATAGATGCAATTATGCAATGGATGAAGCCAAGTCCAGTACATATCAAGGATCTGCCATCCCATTTCATTCGTGATGCCAAACGCCGTCATGGACTTGGACTTGGCTAAGGGAATCCATACTGTGTCAAGCAAGTCATATTGGGATCGCAGGCGCTCAACCTGAGATGATTTGATTTCTACGTCCTGGGCTGAACCGGCAGGAGCTTGCGTGGTAGATGGCGATGGGCCGTTTCCTGTCAAAGATCCAGCGTGGAAGCGACTGGTAGGGCCGTTGTAAGTGATTGAGCCATCTTCTCCGATGCCAACCTGCGACCAAATCGTGGCGTCGATGGTGTTTGAGCGGGCATCGCTCGGTGATGCATGCGTAGAGCCGAGTTGCCCAAGCAACGGCATGGATCCAGCCGGAGAGACATTGTCTTGGCCAACATTTGTGACATCAGCAGTTGTTGTATTACCATTCTCACTGCTCAACCGTTCGTTCTGTCTTTGGCTTTCCTGTAAAGCGGACTCGAGTTCTTGAATCCGCGTGTTTGCTCTGTCAATCCTGACCTGGGTATTGGCAGGCCATATGCAAGCATTATCAGACCGTTGACAGGCCCTGCAAACGGGCTGTTCTCCAGTACATTTAATCTTCCGTGCTTTGCAACTCTGAAACGCGTGTGATTATTAGCTCGTGTTAAACGCGTCCTCCATGACTACTGGGAGCTGAACAACAGACGGGACTCACTTGGCAAGCACTTTTTGTGTTCGTAAGAGAATTAGTCAGCCCTGTGAGCGTACTGCGGCATCTTGCCGACTCATTCTTATCTGATAGGGATCTACTCACAATCCATAACGACGAGAATCACGCCGATTGGGGTTTCGGGAATGCTGATGCTGGTCCAAGCGGCGACGTCGTGACGACGTTTCAGAATGTGTTGGGCTTGCTATGCACGACATGTCGGGATCAACGACGATTCCCTCCGTTTCATCACGATTAAGCTGGCTTAGAGCCATTGTTTGAAAAGTTGAAGCAGCGCAATTCGCCTCTCGTCTTCCAATGCCGAGAGACATTCCGATCATTGTCCCGTGACCGTTCTCAAGTTCCAGACCCAGGACACTAACTAGCCTGGAAACGCGCGTGCGGGGTTCGGTAAGATGCCGAGCAATACCTCACCATGATGCAGGGTAGGTGGCGAGGAGCTGAAATGATGTAGATACACAATTTTCATTATACTGTGTACGTATCCAAAAGATCAATTGCTAAGAGTAATTTACAGCCATCGAGCTTCGTCGCTTCCCAGTGGGTTTGGCATCACATCCCAAGAAGGCTCAGCACCATCCACACTTACACTGTGCCGAACGGCCCTCAATTCGCCAAATCCCGTTTGACGGGTTTCCAAATACTCCTTCACATCAGAAGGCTTCTCATAATCGCCGATCTCGAACCCGGACTTGCCGGGATATTGACCCATGCTGCGGAGATATTTCATGGTACCAGCCAGTGACACGTCAACGCGATACGACCCTCCTTGAACGGATCGTCGATACAAAGCTGCCATAATACCAGAAGCCAGTAAATAACCACCGGCGTGGTCCAATGCTTGACACGGTGTCGGGCGAGCCACTTCGCCGGCGCCGTAATGCTCAGCCTCTGAAATGTTCATACCCGAGCATGTCTGGATAAGAGAATCATAACCGCGTCTCTCAGACCAAGGTCCCTTGGGACCGAACGCAGACATACAACCATAGACGATGCCTGGGTTAAGACCTACAATCTCCTCCGGACCGAATCCCTTGGCGGCAAGACTGCCAGGACGGAAGCCCTGGATAAATACATCACACGACTTGATAAGCTCTCTCAACTTTTGACGATCCTCAACGTTGTTGACGTCTATGTGAACAGTGCGCTTCCCTCGGCCAAGATCGCGGTCCATAGTAGGCAGATCAGGGAGTCCAGGACATGTTATCCAGATGACATCAGCGCCATGGGCAGCCAAGGTCTTGCCGGCCAAGGGTGCAGCGATGACTCGGCTCATCTCAACGACTCGCAGACCTCGAAGACACTTGTCGTTGCCTGGTGTAAGATGAGGAGATAGTCCAGCTGGGCCTGAAGCAATTCTCGTTAGAGAAATGGGGAAATCGTCAATTACCTTGGATTGAGGCAACATGTCCCATTGGCGATATGAGCGCAGAGCATAAATCGCCAAGCGATGCTCTAAACCGACAGACTCGAGATCGATGCTCGCCCAGTCTTGTGTCTTCTTGGTCACATCGATGCGGCTTGCAGTCACTGGAAGACCCAATAGCTCCAAAGCTCCATATCTATGGTTAGGAAACGAGTCATGGATACGGACGTGTCCATCTGAGGTCTTGTGTAGACCTCCAATGGGTCCCCAGGGAGATGGAGCAGGCTCTCCGTCAAGGATGTAAAGCCGTTCAGACTTGAATTCAATGACAGAGTGCTTTTGAGGCACGGTTACCTTTGGCACAGGACCTTGGTTTCGCAGAGAATGGATGAGAGCCGCCAGGAGCCCAGACAGAGCAATGGTGCCTTGTGCCAGAGTTCCGATCTTGTAGGAGGAAGGGAGAGCTGGCTTGCCATCATCACCAGGAAGTTTCAGGGACTTCAGGGCGTTTGGGGGGAGCGAAAGACCATTCCAGATCTCGTTTACGACATCGCGAGAGAGGAAGCTGGATCGATCGAAGCTAGAATTGGCAGCTGATGCAGAATGTCCGTTCAGGTCTGATTGGGGGACATGCGTCAGACCATTGGTACCGTTGACCTCCCTGACACTGTCTACACCATTGACACCATTCACGTGAGCCGCGTCACTGTGAGTACCATTAGTGGCAGCCTCTGTTGTGCTGGCCTCAGGGACCTCGATTCCCAAAAGCAGCGCGTGTTGTTGTGTTCCCAGAGTATCTCTCTCGCCGACACTGCCTTGAGCCCAAGGTCTCTTGATGGTGCACTTCCAGGCAAGAGCAGGTTCAAAAAACATGTTGGTCAAGATCTCGCTGTTTTCCACGTGGTACAGAGACTGGATCACAGCGTTGGTGAGGACATTGGCATCCCTGACTCTCCTGTAGACAGCCTCGTCGTCGAACATGATATCGAACGTCATCTCGAATGGGCCTGAGTTCTTGGAACGGATGATACGAGCGAGCTCTTGCATCTTTGCTTTTCTGGACGGAACTTGCTTCTTCTCTTCAAAAAGACTGTTAGTATCTCTCATGCAAAGTTCAGAGTGTACATACCGATCGGTGCGAGAGGACCGTTCTCCAGAGCCTCCAAGCGCTCTCGAGAAACTGAAGCCACAGGTGCTGGACTGGCAGTGGAGTTGATATCCCTGAATGCAACGGGAAAGAGTGAAGACGACTCGCCAGCTTCAAGGTCGACAAGGTGGTACACGCTGAACTTGAAAACAGCACCGGCATCTTGCTCATGAGGTGACAATGGGCTAGCAAAATTACCGGTTGTGGCAATCTGGCCAGGGTATGAGAAGTGGAGGATAGAAGCTCGTGCATTGTTGGCAATGGTATAAGCCATGTCCTGCGTCGGAGCAACGACTTCGCCTAGAACAGCGATCTCGTGAGGGCTTCTAACAGCCTGTGTCTCCAATGGGCCCATGACACCGTTCTTGCCATAGACGTGATAGATGAGGCGGCAGCTGTCTGACTGGTCTAACTCGGGAAATAAGCTTTGGGTGTACTTTCGCACACGCTCAAGGAAATCATCGATCTGGCTGATAAGAATTGGATCTCTGATACCGCCAATAAAGATAGTTCGATATCCCAAGAAGGTAACGCCCTCAAGCTTCACCTGGTATGGTGTCTCCAAGAATTGAGCACCAGATACACGTGTCGTCTTGTCAGTTATCTGCTCATACTTTGCATTGTCAAGGCTGAGAACACCACCTGGGCCAGGTAGACGGTCTGGTCGTGTCTTTTCGTACAAGGTATGTGCTGCAACAGAAAGAGGCGTGCATCTCTCCTCGGGTGCTAATGGAGTCAAGTCGAAAGAATCGTAGCGCATGGTGGCAATCATAGAGCGACCCTTGGGAATGGCGCAGATGCCACCGCACTCCATGATTTTGCCCATGTGCCAAGCAACGCCATTAGATATGCCTTTTGACAGACAAAACGCAGCAAAAGGTGCAGGGTCGTAGCATCTTCCACCAAGAACGATGTCTGGGTTGCCTTTCAAGGCTTCAAGGAATCTGATAGACTGATTTCAGCATATGCTTTGTCTAGACAGGAAGGTGGTTGACTTACGGCTCAGCACCCACCTGTGCAACAATATCAACAGCACCATCAACAACGTCTGGAACTAGCTCCTCCACAGGTCCACATGGACTGACTTTGTAATTTTGGATTCTGGATTTAACCAAGTTTCGGTCCATACCAGCGTTGATAGTGGCGACCTTGAAGCTGAATCCGAGACGTTCTGATACTGAGGAAACAATGTCGAACATTTCCTGGACATGTTTGTTGCTGCCATCTCCACCTACTGATCCAATCAAGACCTTGATCTTATGATGGAAGCAGGCTGTCAGGATAGGCTCGAGGTCACGAATATAAGAGCCCCGTCCACAGGTCATCTTATTCATTCCGAGCTTGTAAGGGCCCCCATCTGTTGACCCACTGTCGACGATGATCGCTGCAGGCTTGAACTTTTGTATGCCATACCAGAAATGCTCGACATTGTACCCATAGCCAAGCATGGCATTAGGCGTAAGGATGCTGAACTCTGGGACCTCCATCTTGACGTTGAGATAATGGAATTGGGTTGGAATAAGGTGGGTGGTATACAAGAAATTAATGTATTGCGATATGCAGGCAGCCTGGGTAATATGTGATATATTTGAAGGCTATAGAGAAGGCTTGGATGTTTGCTCCACGGTATCACTGCGGAGATGTTTGGCGAGCGGAGCAAATGCCGACGGCAGAATAACTGGTCGGTATGTTCGGAGTCAGCCCGAGACTACTTCCCGGTCTCGAATACCGAGGTACCCCGATAGAAACAAGCCTCGATTTCAATATCGGGCTAATCGCACATGTATAGCATTGACTGTTGATAGCAACTGTACAGAAACAACATCATACCTGGTAGAAACAGGCACATCTTGAATAAAAAATGGAAATAAGTTTGTATTATATGTTTAAGAGTGCGAGCTCTGCTATGTAGCAGAGTGGCTAGACTCTATAATTAAAGTATCTATAAAAGAGGCCATCGTCGTGATGTTGTTATCCACGTGGCCAAAGCTATGCAGCCAACGAGACTCAACAGAAACCTCTGTTGTTCCCCTCCCTGATGGCTGTAATTCAATGCTCTGTATAACTGGCATTTCATTCTTCTTGTTATGTCGCTGATGTGCTTTAGGCGGCTCTGTCACCGTGTCGTGACTCCACGATAGTTCCAAGTCACTTCTAGACTCGGACTTCTTCTGTTCGACTTGCACGGTCACCTCTTGGAATACAACAATGCCGCCGTTTAAGAACGACTGTTGGTGGGATGTGTAATGACGTTCTGGAGGGTAGACGTCCACAGTTTCTGTTGATGGAAGACGATCGTTGTGGGCTTCGCTGCTTTCAGCGGGACATAAGTTTATCGTCGAGGATGAGCGTGTAGAGTCTTTTGATGAAGCTCTTAGTCTCATTATTGGAACGCGGGGTTTCTTTCCTTTGGAGTGGGCTGATCCTTCGGAACCCTTTAGTCGGCGGAGCGTTGATAGAGGTCCGGAAGTGAGCTCATTATTGGCCCGGCTTGCGGGCATCGTTGATGGATCAAAGTCCTGGTGAAGAACCCGCACAAACTCCTGTCGAGACTGTTCTAAGACTTGTCGCATACCGAAGAAGTTGAGAGGGACCCATTGGCAGTTGGGACCTGATGAGATGACGGGATGAGATATCTTGAGCCTCAATGCCATGATGACTGTCTCCTCTGCATCACCCCCGTCGATTCCGTAGGGAAGCCGTAGTATGGTGGGGCTTAGCACGGCATCATGAAACAAGGGTTCCTGTACCCATTCCCGTAGTGAGTGAATGGCGTTGGAAAGATAGTGGGCAAATAATTCTTCATCAGGGGACCTCGAAGAAGCGCCTGTGGTCCTCAGTCTTTGAATGACTTCTGGAACCTGGAACCCACTTAGCCCTTGTACGATTCGCACTTGTTTCTCGTCGATAGTGCTTATTGGCAGAGGTGCCAGGGGAAGTAAATCGCGAGCATCCTTTTGTACCAGGACGTGATGATTATCAAGTCCTCGATCTTGAATTGCGAATAGGCCAAGATGAACTCCAGGCTTAATACGACCTTGCTGTGAGATAAAGGCCTTCATGTCGCGTAGCTTTGATTCAAACTCGCTGGACGGGATCTGCATCTGCAAGTGATTCCTTGCATCGTTGCATACCTGAACAGGGTCGACGAACCGATATCCAGCCGCCTCGAGTCTCTTTACGTCGTCATCTGATGTAAGACGACGAATCAAAAACATCAGTGCTCCTCGTCCGTCGATTTCATTCTCAAGTTCAATCCCAACTCCTTTTTCGAGGTGGCTTTCTCCCGTCGTCGATCCCTTGCGTAGTATTTCGCTCGTGTCGGAAGTTTGATTGTCGCGATGCTTCTCAAGTGCTTGTAGGTAAGCAGGGTTTGCGACTGATCGTTTAATGATAATTTCGTCCCATAGAATACCCATCGTTGTGATGGACTCGTCAAGGCTATCGCTGATCTTGGAGGCGGCGACGCAGAATAGCTCGCGGAAGATGACTGAATATCCATCGATGAGCTCTCCATCGTCATCGATAAGCTGAATTCCCTTAGTTGGATCTTTATGGCGGCTTTTGTGCGGTAGTTGTCGGAGATGTTGTTTCATGCCGTTTATTAGTCCCGATATTCCAGTCCAGTTCCGTGAAGCTTGAAACATCCAGTGAAACTGTGGATGGGCAGTGTTGAACTTTTCGTCCGTGTTCTAAGAAAGATTGAGTGTTAGTTACTGGAGTCGCCACACCGACTATGAGATGTGATCCTGGGAAGTAGATGATTATCTTACCTCTCCAATAAAGAAATCGGTGACAACAGTATTGGGGAAAACTCCGTTTGAGTCGACCAGAAGACATCCATCTTTGTTGAAGACGATAGCAGCTAGCTCAATCTGCTGAGCACGAAGCGCTGCATCTTTCAAGATGCGGGCTCGAAGAATAGCGGATCCAGCAATGATAATGCAGGCACTGAAAGACTATTGGAGTTTTAGTTAGTCGGCCTACATATAGTTGATATGTGTTGTTGCGTATTGCGCTGATGAAGAAGATTCCCGCAGCCACTTACTAAACAAATGACTGCAATAGCGGTCGCAGTGCGCGATCCTCGTTCCAATTTCCTCAGATGAAGCAGTCTGTACTGAGTACCCACAGAGGCACACCAGTGCATACTAGATACCGCTCCAGCAAGGATGATCGCAGAAATGGTTCGCTTCCACCAACTACTCGCCGAGAGCGACTGGAAGATGAAGAACATGGCCAACGACACAGTACTGGCAGCGACAGCAATGATAGCAGCCCCGACGATATATGCTGGTTCGTAAATGCACTGGTAGTTTTTGATGGAAGCGTTGGCCAAGTAGTGCATACCGCAGATGGCACAGCCGCAAAGGATACCAGCAGTTATCACTCTCCACCAGGCGATTCGATTCGAGATGCCTATCGCGTAGAATGCGGCAAGGAGGACAATAACAGGCATGCAGAAGGAGAGTACTGTCATGCCACTGGAGTATACAATCTGCATCTCTGCCTCGCCTTCAGCAAGTGTGAGTGCGATATTGCCAATGAAATGCTGCGCCATGAGCAATATTAATTAATATGTGTACAGAAGACGACGTAAAACTGAAACTTACCATACACCAAATAGCTATACCGCCCATGGTGATTGCGGATGAACATAGTATCAGACTAATGTATCTGTATTAGCAAACCGTCTTGGCAGTGTTTATCGCTTGGCGAAAGAGGTATCCATCGTAGCATACTGATTCGAAATTCCATTAAACCATGATCGCCGAGTGATCAATTCGAGGGTCGAAGCAGCCCCCACCAAGCTGATGAGGTAGCTGAGCGCGAGGTAACCCGCATTGTACGCCTTTGGGACAATATGGCCCTGATATTGCTCGAGAAGGCTCTCGACAGTCATTTTTGCGCAACTGTATCGCAACAAGATTGAAATGGATCAAAAGTCAAGGTTCCATGGCAGACTTTTTGGCGGACGGGGCAAGGGAATACCGATCGACAGATCTTAATACTCGAAGCGTCGAGGCACAAGGGGGTTGCATCGGGCGTTTCATAAACGGACGCGTTAGTCCTCCTGGGGATTTAAACTTTGAGAGAGTCATGGGCTTGCAGGTAGGATGAAAGCATAAATCTGATAAGGGGGACGCGGAAGGCCCATACATTCCGGAGAGGCGACCAATGCTTGGGAGGAGGGGGGCTTGAAACCCGGCACTTGGGCGTTTGCTTCCTATTGCCTGGTGGTATTAGTCAGGTATGGGGTAGTGCTGACGGAGACAAGGATCTACTTGGGGTACTTGTCCCGTCTGCAGAATTAAAAGTTACATGTTCATCCCACTTTGTGATATAATTTTAACCCATGCTCAACGCACAGGCGCTGGAAAAAGCAACAGCGGGATGTTAGCCTCATTTAATGGCTAGTGCTGACCTAGGTCCGGGAGCAAACGAGCACTAAAGTTTAGCACTAGTATTTAAGCTGGCTTGCATATACGATGGATATGTACAGAATGTAATGGGGAAGCGCCTTGATAAAACATGTCTGGTTTGAACAATTGCAAAAAACAGTGTCTGTAACGCTAGGTAAGATAGGAAGACGAAACCCAGATCTTCAATGCATGCCGTCAGTTCCGTCCAGGCCTTTGGGACAGCTTAGCGTGGCAGAAGAGATGATGTACCTATATCACCTCCAGGGGTCTCGGCCTATAGACCGGGTCGAGAACGGCTTTAGGAAAACTCGGATTTAAAAGCCCGGGTTTGTGATAACAACAGAAACTCTATCTCTTATGGCGTAGAGTAGATTCGCTTGTAAAGTTAATACTTTGTGGCTACTGTCAGGAGACGGATTTGCATAGGGCTTAGGTTGAATATTGGTTGTAGATCTGGCGCGGCCGCCATGTCAAAGGCATTCCTGCCGCATCCAGAACACACAGACCCTTGGCCAAACAGCCACTGAAGCCACTACAAGCCTCAGGCGAACTATGGATTTAGTGCGCTCGGGGAACAGGCGGGGATCAGCCCGGGGGCATTCCAACGCGCCCAGATCTTTGAGTTGAGGCGGCGCACTAAAACGGCCACCAGTCGGCCGGTTGTGTCACGCTGCAGAGTGCTTAGTGCGATCCTGGTTCATGGGGCCAGAGCTATCTGATTAAGAGAGTTCAATTGGGGCTATTTGGGTCTTGAATGTTGCGATTGGTTCGTCGGGTAACTGTTATCATTTGTCAGCTCAATGGCGATACACAAAGCCTTACGGTATATTGTAGCTGATATACATTCTATTGTACTAGTTTTTGGGTGATCTTAACCATTTATTTCCCTGTACCCCGATGATGGTGCCAATTGAGGATCTCCTATCTAATTGCTAAGCCAATGGCTTCTAGTTTATGACATGTTTGTCGCCCTGCTAAATGCCATGTCGCACTCATGGACAAATGCCGCCAGCTTTCCCCAAGGCTCAACTCAAGTTGCCGCGGCCACTGTAATTTTGATGACGCTATATCCTGTCTTTATATGAAGACATTTTTAAATTCCGGAGCCTCCTTAGGAGCTCGAATGGCATATACAAGTAGTTGGCGCCTGTGGCCACTGCCTTGCGGCATCTGTGCAGAGTCCGCGCGTACCGGAATTATAGTGCTGAAGCCGCAGAGTCGGAGCCGGAGACACGGCGCACGGACAGCGGACTGCCGCAGATCGGGACGGAAGCATGGGCCTTCCGTTCGTACATGGCGATATCCCAGATCCCGCCTTGGTCGGCTTCACGGATTGGCTTTAAACGATCTAGGATCGCTGGTACGCATGGTAAACGAGGTCAAGCCACAAACACTATATCAATAAACCGAGGCTATTCTATACTGTCCGGTGTAATTATTTAAAAAGAGAATGCCATTCCGAAGAACGGCATAAGGAAACATCTGTGCCCAAGCTGTCAAGCCTTCTTTCATATTCTGACATTTCCTTCTTTAACTGTTCATTTCTGCTCCAGTGCCGTCCCGCCAGAAAGTGAAAAAGAATGATCCTCAAAGGGTTTAAAAGCCTGCTTGCAACAACCCGCACCACCGAATTCGCCAGTCGAGTGGTTGGTGTGCGCACTTCTCTCCCTCAACTCTCAGCCAAGCGGTTCAGTACCGTTGGAGGCATCGCCGAGGGGGTTTTCGTCCAGCAGCTAGACTCATATATATCATTTAACGACACTCGCTGGACAGAGCATTGGATCGCCCTCGCCAAATGAGCAGCTTCAGCATCTTGATAATGAGCTTGAAAAGGCAGAGCTTGGGTCTAGCCATGCTTTTCTCAACGGGCAGCCACCTTCTCCAGCTGTGCTACCTTTTCTGAGGCGAGGCGCTGCAGCCATGACGCGAACACCCCTCGGAACCCCCATTGACGAAGATACATTCCCCCAAGACGGGCAGAAAGGCAGTTTCATCGCGGTGAGCGCTCTGCTCAAGGCCAATGCATACTTCTTCGTCGCAGCCTGGTCAGGCCTGACTCCAGCGCCCCTAAAGGCATATCGCGTTTGCGAGGCGCTCTTTGACATCCTACTGGATGCGATCGCGCCACTCCTATCCTTGAACGTTGAAAGGCACCAATGTTGAAACCATGGTTACTGCGCTGCGCACGAAAGTGGTACTGTCTAGCGCTTGGTTTTTCATGGAGATGCCCGGGACATACGCGTCTAAGCAACCAATGACCAAGTCTTCGTCAGAGTTGATTTACGGAGAGGTATTGACCTTTATGGCGTCACATAAACAGGTTGACGGATCGCGTCTCGGCATGCTGGGTATTAGCTTTGGGGGAAACTGCGCCACGCGGATGGCCATGGTAGATAAGCGTCTTAAGGCAGTGGTCGTCAACGGGGCACGTTAGGTCGGTCATTGTGCTTGTCGGGATCATTTGGAATGCCCGAAGTGGTCGTCCGAGCACTATTCTCTGTTGCGGGGGCGAAGACACTGCTAGACCTCAAAAGCAGACTTGATGCCTTTGTTCCCACCCGGGAGGGTATTGAACAGATTCAATTTCATGTTTTCGCGATCAATGGTGAAAAGAATACGTTGATTTCAACGCAGGACACGACCAATCTTGCTACTTGGGCTCCCTATTCTGAGCTTCTTTTATACCCGGATGACGACCACTGCGCGATGGGGAATATACAAGAGTGGCTAGAATACGGTTCTTGTTAGCTAGAAGAAAATCTATGAACCATGAATTATGCTGTTTGCTTGGACTCCAGGGTAGTCTGGCCAATTTTTGGTACTGGGGTCTATAAATAGCACGAGGCGTTGTAGAGTGGCTGGGCATTGGCAGGCAAATGCAGATTGAAGATCAGGCAGACTCTGTATAATTGGTGATGAGTAGCCAATAGAAGTGTTTAGAAATTGTTAATGCACTGCGACTGTGGGTGCCTTATGCGCTTAGTCACCTATCGTTTCAGCCCAATTAGGAAAAGTTAGCGGTGCCTAAAACCGTTGTGCGTTGTAGTGCTTACGCTGCTGCCTCGAAGGATTTCAGACCGAGTGACAGAATCACTGCCTAGAAGATGCCGATCCCTCCATGTCTCTTCTGGTCTGATAAAGAAGAGAGAGAGAGCGTACAGGTGGTGAAAGATGACACGCATGCCACAGCCATTCTTCCCTCATGCTAATACATTTCATCAAGGCAGTGCACTTGAAGGCCATTTTCAGTATAAGTATTCCTGTATGCCCAATCTTCTAAATACTAATCCTGCAATCTGTATCTCATCGCAGCACATAACTATTACACCACTGAATTCAAATAGAGCCCAACATGACAGCCATCAACTCAGCGGCAGTCTTCCACCCGAGCAGGGATTTCCTGCTCTTCTCAGCAGCCGTTGGTCTCCCCCTCAACTTCGTCCGCTTCTGCATCATGGTCCGACCCGTTGCACTCTTCACATTTATCCTCCTCATCTTCTCCGCCATCTTCGGCTTCACCATGAAACGCCTCCATCGACAAGGCGCGCACCTCAAGGCAACGTTCGCCACGCCCATTACCGACCCGTTGAACTGTCTCATTGCCGATGTATTGATGGGTATCCTGTCGCTCTTGACCCTCAGCTTCACGTGGACGCACAACAGGTGGCAAGATACTGGAGAGACTTTCCTGGTAGCTTATTCATCGACACCGTTGATGTTTAACATGTTTCTTCATTTTTATCTGGCGCTGCTTGTGTTGTTGAGGACAAGCAAGATGAAGGACATTGTGAGGGAGCTCGTGGGGGATTTGGTGTCGAGCTCGCCTCAGCCTTGCCCGCACTGTCATGGTCGACCGGAATTTCACGATGATCATGATGAAGAGCAGCCGCTGGTGACGCCTCCTGCTGGAGATCATGAGGACACGCATCAGGGCGGGGCTGGTCCTTCGACCGTCTGGAGCCGATAGATGCCGCTAAATCGATTTGCTTGGCATGGCAAATTCCTTTCAGAATTACTGCCAAGAATATCTATAGTCAGTACCGCGTATGGACAACCTTTTGCTCTTCACTACTGGCCAGGACGATCAGGAGATTGGAAAAGTGGTATCATGATTTCTATATAGCCTCATCGATAATGCCAAAAACCATTAGTATACCCAATTGACCTCGGTCTCATTCGTCAACGGAACTGAGGATATTGAAGCTCACATTTTCGTCTCTCTGCCTGATCCAAGACCTGCTGTTAGTTTGATGCATGTGTATTAGCTGAGAGAGTAAAGAAGATTCAAGTGACAACAAACTTGAGAACGCTTATATTATTCCAGGTCATTGACTAATTTGCAGGCAGTTGCTCAGCAGTTGTCACCCATCCATATATCGACCAATTCTTCTCCTCATTCCTCCATTCCTTAACCCACGTATACCCAGCCTTTTCCAAAACGCGCTTACTGCCCACATTCTCCTTTATCGTCTCCGCAGCGCATCGCTCCGTAATAGTACCATTCACACTGGCAACTATCTCATCCTCACTCAATGTCGCTCTATCCACAGCGATCGAACTCTCAACTCGAGGAAGTTCCCACCAAATCCTCATAAACGCAACGAGAAACTCAGTGGCGTAGCCCTTCCCCCAAGCTTCCTTGCGGAATGCGTATCCAATTGCCGGCCAGCCTAGTTCACACTCTCGTCTGTAGGTGCCACCAGCTCCGATGACTTCGCCAGTCTCAATGAGACTGATGACATAATAGAGATTGGTTTCGTCATGCGGCGGTAGCCTTTGTGCAGCCCATTTCTGTGTTTCCTCAAGATCCTTGTCTGGGGCGCCTTGTGCTGTCCACATCATGACCTCTTTCTGTGCGCGCATGGGAAAAAGGTCTTTTGCAGCATCCTCATAGAATGGCCTGAGAACAAGACGTTTGGTTCTTACAGTCGGGCGTTCCTCCAATGGTGGGTATGGTAGTTTCGTAAGAGTGGTGCTGATCTGTATGAACCCTGGTTTCGCTGGTTGATTTACTGTCATCTTGACAAGACTTCGCGACTGAAGTACACCACGCAACGCTGAGAGCTTAAATGACAGAGGCCGGGTTGAGGCAAGACTAAACATAGTCAGAAAGCAAAACCTCAAGGGAGACGCAGTACCTTGTACGCTTTTAAGCTTTTAAGCATTAGAAAGTCAGAGCTCAAGCAACTACTGTCTTTATTCGCTATTTCTTTGCTAAACTTGACTCATTACCAATATCGCGCAGGAAGACTCACAGCATTTAAGTTAGCCGACATCGGCGCGTTCGGCTCGGCGGTCAAGGGTCTAGCTAAACCAAAGGTAGCAGGTTTGAAAGCCGCTAGCGCCTCGTGATCCACTGCAGTATCACAAGAAAGGTTATATTCGCGCGAGAGTGGTGGGAAGTAACAGATGAAGTGGATATTGAACGTTTAGCTGAAGATATACAGGGTGAGCTGAACAACACTCAAATAATCCAGAAAGTCTGTTTCTCCTTGCTAGTAACTTCACCATCCATGACACTATCGCAGTATGCCTCACCGATATAAGAAAACACACCAAGTTCACCCGTCTCTTTTACCGAATGGAGTATGAAGGGAATGCGCCCACCGCAAAAGACGGCAATGACATCACCGGATTTGGTATCCAGAGGGCCCATACCAAGATATCCCATTTTTGTCAGAAATGGCCTCTTTCCTTGCATCTTTCTCATACTCTCACGATAGTTATGCTTGGTATCTGCGCCTCGATGTTTCTCCTCCCATTGCAGGTACCTCTCTGAAATATCTTCTCCTGTAGCTGCCAGTCTGGTCATGTCGTCGAAAAGCTTGAGTTCTTGCAGGAACTGCTCGTGGAACCTTGCTACCTCCGCTTTCGCTCTTTGCTGGTCCCCTTCCCAGGTCCAGTAGATGTCTCCAATAGGCACACGCCACCGAGCCTCTTCTCTTCGAAGTTGGGTTCCTTCACTGTGGGTTTTCTCCATGGACCTCTGCCATAGCTCGTCTATCTGGGCCATATAGCCAAGGTATCTCTCATAATCCCAACTCATGTCCGTCCAGCCACCACCTTCGGTAACTTCCTCGATCACATCAACAGTATAGCCTCGAAGTCCCAGAATATCCGGGTTGTCATTCGGGTGTTGGACGACCTCAAAAACGCTATCCTGACCTGCCGCGGCGAATAGGTGCTTATCTATGCGCTCGTTGATGGTATAGAACGAACGGCTTAGGTTGGATCGCCAATCAGGAACCCACGACGGTAGGTGTGAAAGCTCATCAAGTTTCGGAAACTGAGAGTAGCACAGCAGGTCCACACGACCACTCTTCTCAATCAACGTGCGTGCCGTCTGCGTCAAGATACGTTCGGTGCTTTCTTCATAGTCCGGCTCTATGCCAAGCTTCTCTGCGTCCGCAGCGAGGCCAAGAAGGGCAAAGATGCGGTCACAATGCACTGTCGCATTTGTCTCAAGCTCAACGAATAATCTGCGCAACAACATGTACAGCTCGTCGTCTTTATGCTTCTGATGACGTGAACGACAGGCAAACAGCCGTGCTGTTGGTTCAGAAGACACTTCGGACAGTCGCTCCAGAGGCATCTCAGGCGGTTGAAGCTGCTCGTAGTCGCCTTGGGGCATGTTGCCTATCGCGGTTTGAAGCAGTAGTACCCCCAGTTTGACGAAATCCACTGGTATCGTCTTGGAACCGCACACGAAGATGGTATCGGGACACAAACAAAACTCCTGGATGATCCAGACTCGTAAAAAGTACGGTCTCTCGAACCACTTCTTCAGGGCCATTTCCTTCAGCAAAGGAGCAAAGGCCTCAACGGTACTAGCTAATAAACTTTGGAAGCGCAAAGCAGTCTCATCAGAAGGGTCCTTGCTTCTTCCCAATGCTGATATGAGGTAGTAACTCTGCGGGTTCATGTAGCTCTCCAGTCCAAAGTCTCGAGCTTTTTGGCCAATGACTTGCCATGCTTCCATCAATTCCTCTGAGCCATCTTGAGCTGGACCAAGCCATACTAGCACTTGTGTCGCAGACGAGTAGATGCTCCTCATCATGGCGACCTGCTGACCTTTTTCTTTATTGTCTGCCTGGTTGATACAGATCTGGTCAATCCATAGCGTTATCACCGCATCCGGCTTGCGGAAATGTCGCAGTGCTGTTTCCAGTGACTTAGTGATGGCGATGCTAGCCCCGCCATCTTGATCTACGCTGGGCACGCAAATCGATTGAGTTTTGTCGCCTAAGCCCCAAACATATGAAAGAGCAGTATACGGTGATGGGCTCTCGACGGAGGTTGAGTACAGACGGCCCATCAGACGGCTATCTACCAAACCCTGTGAGGGGTAGAGATCTAGCAGCCGGATCTCGGTTGATGCCGTCCGCAGTCCTACCGAGCCATAATCGAAAGCCTGGAATTGGCTCATCATCAATTGGATTGAGTTTGATAGATCATCAAGATCAGCACAGATGTTGAGGCGGGGGTACTGACCTCACAGCACAGCAAACGTCAATAGCGCCAACGCCACGCTGACAAGCTGAGACAGAGAAACCTACCGCCCACCCACTCGCAGCCAATTGATATCGCAGTCGAGTTTCACGTCTCGCAAAGCGCCGCCTAACAAATCGATCTCCTGCCAGTGTCATTTTGTTGAAATATTGCGGTTTTTCGTGGATAGGTTTGATAGGGTAGCATAGCGGCGCTAAATCTTGAAAGGGCTTGCGATCAGCAAAAGATTCCAGCTGAAGCTGAGACATACATCAGCTAGCTTATATAGTCGTAGCTTTCCTGTTGATCTGACAATTCAAGTGCAATTGATCCTCGTCTCTTCTCTGACAGAAAGAAGTCTAGTTAATCACCTTGGCTGCAGAATAGTCATCTTGACCTACGTCAGCGAAAGACACGGGACAGACACAATTTGCCTATAAATTCGCTCTCCAGACTTCGTCTTCCAACTTTTCTCCCTCATTTCTCACCACTATACATCCCCCCTTCTAAGAAATTCAGTACAGAACATCATCACTCGTATCACAATGGCAGACCCAGCCCAGCAAGCTCGCATCCAGAACGCCAAAGAACAACTCAAGGCTGCGTATAACTACGCAGTCAGCGCCAAAGAAAGTGCCGAGTCCGATTTCAAGCAAGCGCAAGATGCTGGTATCGCTGATGGCCAGGACTTCAAGAACTGGGCTGTTCAAAATGTAAGTCTCCATAAGCCTTCTTCTTAGGGGACATGTCACTGACCAGAAAACAGGCGCCTGCCTACCTCGTAGCTCTACAACAGTACCAAGCCGCAAAGGCTGGATACGACGCAGCACTTCAAAACGGCGACAACGAAGCTTTCATTGCTTGGGATAAGAAGTACAAAGAGGCATTTTTGGCGAATCCTGCAAAGCCCGATTACGATGCTCTTGTTGAGCCTTGATCCATAGGATAGATACAGCAATGTCATGGTGCTATTCCGGATAGCAAGTAACCCGCGTGAAATCGCTGTTTGAATGCCTGTATACTACGTATACATGAATATTGTCAAGAAACACTCTAATAGTTAAATTTCTATCAATATTAAGGAAGTTTTGTAGGCAGAAGCTTATGTTGTGAAGAAAGATATCCTATCTAATTCATTTGTGTTCGCAGTCTAAAGGTTCACCCTACTGGCAATTAATCAGCTAACTGCCCGTCCCATCCCCGCTATGTTAAACGCTGTGTGGGTTTCGGCTAGTTGGAAGTTGGTGACTTGTCTTTAAGATTACACCTAACGTCAGCCTAGATTTGCTATCTCAATGTCAGCCGTCATGGCCGATATTATACTTCTGCATTATACCAGAGATTTCACCAAGTCATTTCGACTACTATCAATTCATCATCCTTCAGCCACGATAAATCTCAGATACTGAACTCCTCAGAATATCATCTATCTCCAGATTCATCTTTTCTGCGAGATCCAACCAGCGCTTCTCATCTCCAGGGTGCCACGTAGAAAGACCCCTCTGCTGGAGAAGCTGCAGAAAGACCTCACGCGGAGTTTTTGAATAGTCGACTTTCAAGCTCCCTGTCGCTGTCCTATAATCCTCCGATATATCCAGAAGAGCGTAGATGATGTCCTGTTCTCTGGTGCACTGGAAGTCACCACGGAGGCAGACCCATATCCACCGGCGCAAATTATTAAAAGTAGTGGAGCGGAACAACCGAGCCATTCGATGGTGGTTCGCGGGGTTATGCTTGAATTCGTCGCTGTACGGGCTGGTCGAACCGTTCAGAGCTGCCAACGATTCCTCAAACACTTCGTCGGGAAGAGACCTGTTGCCGCACCATACGACGTAGCTCTTCGCAAGATAAAGCTCTTGTATGATCCAGACTCGGCGCCAGTATCTTCTGTGACAAAGCGAAAACAGGGCTTTTAACTCGCGTGAGTTTTTGCTAAACGATGGGAGATTGGCCTCGAGCGAGTTGGCGTCTGACATCAAATCCATAGCAAGATCGCTATCGTCTTTGGCTGGGCCGAGCCATGAGATGACACTGACTGCTTTAGTAAACGTCTCGCCCATCATAGCAACTTGCTGGCTTTTGTCCCAAACATCCGACTGGTTAATACAAACAGCATCAACCCATAGCTGCAGGTTTTCAGTTGGCTGTCTTATGGTCTTCAGGGCATCGAAGAGGTTTGTGCGAATTTGAACCTTGCAATCGTTGACTGTAATGAAGGGATCGTTCTTGCTTTCATCACCCCATTCATATGACAGAGCATGGTATTCTGCATCATCGCGTGCCACAGGCCGGAGGGTGCATACAATCGGATCATCACCTATTCCTTGCTTGAGAATAAGTATACGGATCTCTGTCGTTGGGGCGAGGGAGCTGTAGTTGATATTCAGAGACTTCTCAGCCATTATTGCCGATAATCAGAGCTTTACAATGCAGCAAGCCGTGAGCAAGACATGCGCCATCAAAGACGCGGGGGTAGCAAGAATGAGGCTGAATTGATGCCTGGAAATGCATTGGTGCCTAATACTGCAGTAAGCACGAGCTGGCCTTGCTTTGCTGACTGGAGGTACCTTAGCTGAAGTCAGGCAATCCTGCACAGCTGGCATGCTCAGGAAATGCCCATAATGAATTCTGGCCAACAGGCTACTCCTTCAGTAATTGCCCAAGTCTGATTTGGCGATATTACTAATTTCACAGGCATCCTGCACTGCTTCAACTAGTCGTTGTAATGAGTGCAGCCGTGAATTTCTCTGCAATAAGTTGCATCAAATTCTATCCCAAGTGACCATGCGCAGGATTACCTCTTGCCTTCATCCTCAGAGCCTCATTCATCTTATTACTAGGAACGATATTCTGCAACTACTCGATCAACTGCATCTTGAACACGAAATTGACGATATCCGCCAAGAAGAGCCTCCTCCTCAGCATCAGGCTCATAAACTTTGATCTTACGCCCTGCCCAAAGAGCTGAATCCGGCATCAGAGGATGTTCCTGGTCCGAGGCCGACATAGGCACATTGTTACCCACAGCAGAGAAAATGAGGCTGAAAAACTCCGCAAATGTCATGTTCTCGCCTCCGATAAGAATGGTCGTGCCAGACACAGACTCGCTCTTCTCCAGCGCGGCAACAGCCGCTGTCGCCAGAGCTTGGATAGAAACAAAGTTGGAGTTCCCATTGATCACAGAAGGTCCCATACCAAGCTTGCCCTCGGCGAATTGGACGTAGGCGGCGAAGATGGGGGAGTGCATGCCTGGTACGGTTCCAACGACCCATGGCGCATCCAGGCTGCAAGCGTTGAATCCCGGCCTTGATAGTGAAGCAATGCCCTCAGCAGCCATCTTTCGTGACCGAATGTAGGGCGTCTTTTCAATCAGTTCGGGTGCAATATGCCAATAGAAGCTGCCGATATGCACAAATCTCTCGATCTCAGCGTCGCGGGCTAGTCGAGCAAACTCGATTGCACTCTCGGCCGACTGTAGGTAGTACTCGTCCGCCGAGGTGTTCTCAGGCACGTGTCGCATGTCGGCGCCAGCTGAGAAGACGATGCTGTCAAAGGCTGAGAGCATTTCTGAAGAGTATTCGCCAGCAATGTAATCGACTTTGATGAAGGGCAGATCCTCTAGGACGGGGACGCCTTTGACTGACTTGCGACCACCGATGGTCACGGCGTAGCCGCGGGAATGAGCCTCTAGCGCGATGTACCCGCCAATCGTTCCCGTTCCGCCAACAATGAGGATGTTCTTTGGTTGAGCCATCTCTGGAGGTGTCGGCGAGGTAAACTGATTATTGTATTGTGCTAATCTCGATTATTTGTTGATACTTGCAATGCTGTTTTATACATTCTTTTCGCACGACCCCGAACTGTGGGTCAATGTCTAGTTACGCCGCGCGATGCGCGGAGTCCACGGGCTTTTCTTGCTTAGAAATCTTATTCTGATGAATTCGTCCGTGAACCCGGACGAAGCCGTGGCTTTTCAACAGCATACATGCGTCTTCGATATGCCTAGAAGCCATGGCCGAAGAAGGTTTCATCTAGATTGTCCAAGTCAAAATCTCCGACAGCGTTTGGGTACGTGATTTGTGAGCCCAGCCATGACCAGGTATCTGGTAACGGGCCTTGCGGTAATGAATGGGCTGTATTTGACGCGTCGGTGACAATATTTGTCAAAGGGACCTGATGCTCCAGAAAAGCTTCTGCAATCCGACAGAGGGCTTTGCAGAGTTTGAATAACTTCTGTGAGAATTGGAGATCCAACCCGATATTTTCAAGCGTGTGTAATACGTCCTGAAGAAGCTTGAGATCATCGCAGTCCAGATTGGCAACGCAATGGAGGAATATGGCCACATACGGCGTGAAAGACGTGGCATGGAGAACCCTGCGTATGTTTAGCAGTCAAGGCCTTGCAGGTGAAACGAAAGCAACTGACCAGATCGCATAGATCGCTGATGCCTTGTGGCCCGAAGCAGTCAGCTGAGGGTAGTGTGTAAGATGCGCTCGCAGCATTCCATGTGCTGCTTCATAGCATGCCTCTGATATATCTCTTGCAGACTCCGTATAGCTGACGTTCCAGTGTATGAGGGTTAGCAAAGAGTGATACATGATGTCGACTGGAGAGAAGGTCATGTCAAACCGATCTCTACCGTAGGCAGCGGAGCTATCTATCTGAGCCCAGTCGCTATACCATCGACGGAGATCTGAATCAAGTTTGTTGGTTTCTACCAATCTTTCTTCCATGCCGCGTGCCTTTGCCAGAGGCGAGTAGAGCCTCTCGTAGATTTGACCTTGTATTCGACTCATTTCAATCAATGAGGTTAAAGCCAAATCCCAAGGGGCTTGTTTGATATCGCTAGATATCGCGCATGGCTTTGCATCAACGTCCCAATCTTGAATGGTGGGTGCTCGTCCTAAGCGTTGCGAAAGGTTTTTGTCTGCCATGTAGATGTGCCAGAAGGTTCTTCGTGCTGTCTCGGCCTTGGGGCTCGGAAGCTGCAAAAGTCTCTTTTCTCGATGGTAACCTAGAGTCAGACAGTGTCCAGCAGCAGCTGTTGTCAGGCTCCATTGAAGAGGTAATTCCCCCATGCTTGACACTAGTACAACCTAACCTCAAGTCAGAGACTACAACTGTTTGGATGTATTGTTTTCCCTTACCGCAAGGAACAGGATATGGACGTGCTCTTCTGTGGCAATAGACATGACTTGGTAAGTTTCAACACCTTCCCAGAAGTTCTTTTCACAAAGGTCTTGCAAGCGACTCAAGACTCCAGGTTCTATATTTGGTCTGTCTTCAGTTCCTATCTCTCTCAGGATGAGGCTGACAGTTCCGTTGAATGAAGTCTTCTCTGTTAGTGTCAACGGTTCTGTGTTGAAATATGTGGACTTGCACAGATGGCGAAAGCTTTCGAGGTTTTGAACGCCCCAGAAATTAAAGAGGACGAGGTTCGTGTCTAAAAAGCCGCATCAACGTCATTGCATCGTAAAAAGGATTGAATGCCCACTGCTTACGTCTCTCGTCAGCCATCAACTGTAGCAGCTGCATAACAGATGTTGGTGGCGGAATCTTAACATTAGGCACATGTGCTTGTTCAAGCTGGCCTGATTTTACGTTACCCTTGCCTAGCCCATTGGTCTCTTGATCTTGGAGCGCATCCTTGAGATTAGCCAGTTCTTGGACAAATGTAGGCGATTGCTGTGCAGCTGGTGACTTTAGCTCTTCGACCTGGCTTGCATGTAAAGCCTGGGTTTTGAATGATGTTTCCCCTTCTACGAGAGGTGGTCGTTTTACCAACGCCCTGTCCAAGAGGGTACTAATACTGGGAAGTTCTGATGAAGAATGTCGATTCTGTTCATTCGCATTCAACTGATGCCCCATAGCACTCCGAATCGTACTTTCCAGGGCTTTTACCCGTTCAGCCAGCGCTGCATGTTCTTCTAAACTGTAAGATCATGAGTCACGGGGATACAAGGGGGGTCCTGAACTGTAGGCACTGACCTAGGGGCTTTTGGGATGTTATTGGGTCGTGATGAAGTTGTGTCAAGAGGACAAACCAGGTTGGCTGTGACACAGTTCGAGCATGGTGCAGTACGGCTGCAGCGAATCTATAGACCAGGATTCAGCTCTGGCTCTAGGATGAGTCTCCTGATTCTTTCGTGGGAGTGTATAAACCTTTCGCAGGCGGCAATTAGCGCACTAAGCAGTAAAGTTAGTTAGGTAAAGATAGTTTCGGCATGGTTTGGTCTCAATCACTGACAGCTCTTTGCCTAATGCTGTTTTTCGGGCCGTTGTTCCCTTCCATGATCGATCAATATGTATTTGTAGAGAGAAAAGAATTGAGGTTGTTATAAAGCTCCAATTTAAGCGCGAACTAAGGTGGTGTGATTAGTCATCTTGCCCTCAACAGAATGGGCTTTCATCAAGATGGCGACAATACTTGGTTCTATTACATGCTCCGAATGTATCTACAGTTGAAAAGGGCTTATTGCAGTTGTTTTTCAGGCTGTTCATTGAACGAGTCAAAGTCCAGGCTATCCGCCCAAAGCCATAGCTGAGTTGCATCCACTAGCCCCGAATCCACGAGGGCGGACATGTCGCCGTCCCAATTGAATGTGCCCACATTCCCTTGATCCCCATCTGACTCGTGATTACTAGAGACAGCGGTCTGTGGCAGTATGTTTCTTGCTGTAGTCGGCGTGGGAATGTGCTGCCTAAAGACTATCATCACATCGTTAGCTCACTCTCCACATTATCTATCTGTGTATTGGAAGAGCAACACTCTACTTACCTTCTTGAATCGGCTCCAAACCTCGCTCGACTCTAGACTCGCTTGGACCAGTTATAGTCGTACTTGGTGTGAGTGCTATTGTTCTGCTTGCTGCCGAGGAGCTTCGGTTAGATGATACTGTACCCCTATTGGTAGGAGCGGTATGAAGGCCTGGATAACTCGTTCTTCCGGTGATTAAATCCGTCTCCTGCCGCAGCATAACCTCGACAAGACTATCAATGATACCCAGACTCTGTTCTGAGATAAGCTGGCCGCTATAAAGACCAGCTGTCGTCTCTCGACACATGCGCGTGATATGCATGACACCTGTTTTTGCTCGCGAACCCATTTCCGTGAGAGGCTGCGACAGGCAGACAGCGCAAAGAACAACTCCAGCTGTAAACATGGTCATGCCAACATGTGCATCGGCATGAGTTCTTCTGCAAGCGTCTAGAATCTGGGGATGTTGGGACAGTTCAGATGTATCCATGGCTGAGGTGAAGATCTGCTGCAGAGAAGTGATGTTTTTTGGTGACATAGAGATGTCGTCGATGTTGCTGAAGACGGCTGTGCGATGCAAAATAATCTGTAGGTTGTCGTAGGTGAGCTGTAGACTAAGGGCGTGGATCTCAGTTGGTTTAACTACACTTGGGTCCATGGATTGCGCTTGGCCGCTGAGAGTTAGGACGTCGGGCAGTTCGTGGCGCCACTGTAGCATACGGTGGTGTATTGTTTCAATCGACTCAAACCTATTACTTTGTCTCTTCCGTCCGAGGAATGCACCCATAATTCTATAGAGGCGGAACTTGTGCTGGTGATAGAGGATCAGGGGTCTAGCAGGGACATGCGTTTGGCCATCGATGTCAATATCGGAGATCATCTCGACTTGGCAGTCAGAGTCGTCAATAATACAGGGGCGCCCGAACGCAACGGCGGCATATCTGTTGATGAAAGCCCTGGTTAGCGTACATACCTATAGACATGAACAAATCGTGTTTCTAGGGCCTTACGTACTTGTCAAAAACTTCCAATGTCCACCAAGTGCGTCGCTTAACTTCTCGCGCTAGCTGAGACGCCTCTTTCCAGAAGCTCTCTCGGTGTAAACCAATGACCTGGGCGATCTTGACTCCCATGCCACAAATACCTAGTCCGGTTGTCGGCCGCGTGTAAAATATGAAGCTCCCAAGCAAGATACATATTTGAACAGTCTCTACAGTCTGGCATCCAACAATCTGCAAGAACTTTGTCTCGATAACAGTAATAAGATCCCGGGAAAGTTGCCGGTACTGAGGACTCATCTGATTATCAGGATCCTTGAGTGCTGCGTAATGTGCTCCTAGCGCTACTACGAGGAGCCATGTCCAATAGAATGTTGTATCTTGGTATTTGATCTGAGTTTGTTGCAACATCTCGGTGTATCTACGGCGAAAGGTCTCTTCGTGGAATACCATCATGAACCAGTTCACGGAACAGAAGAAGCTGTCGACCAAGTGTTCCACGATATGGTCCGCAGGTAGTTCCACGCCTACTACGTTACGCCAATGCTTGGCAGAGAGCGTGGTGTTGGCATTGGGGAGCTTCGTTCCGCCGGGCAGTGAAGAGGTATCATGGCGCAAGTCCTGGTTTGAGCCATTCCCGCGTATCATCTGGCATTATCGTACAGGTCTTAGCTCGCGCTCCACTGTATGGAAATTTTACTCTGGACCTACGAGAGTACTTAGGTCAACGATACTAGACTCCGGGAGTATAGGTGAGCCTGAAGCCCCAACATATCTGCTCCTGTAATTAGTCTGGTCAGATGAGGATACCGTGATGTCCCCTGATGCCAGGTCGCGAGGTATACACTGAGCACCTGCGCGGATACAGTGTACGCAAGGTCTCTCTGAATCGCACTGCGAATTGGTTAGTGAAAGAAGTGACGAGATTGTGGGTCATAGAGGATACGAACCCCGAGCTTGCGCTTTCGACAGCGTTCGCAAGCCGAAGAGACTTTTTGTCGCTTCCTTAGAGATGCAGACATCGTGGGATCTTGTGTCAAAGGACTGACTTGGTCGTGATGGTTCGGACTGAAGAGCTTAGTCGGATGCTCAATGTGGTGAAGGGTCCGTCGGTGGCTCTATACCCCTCATTTCCCCCACAGCGGCTGGGCGGTGACGGAGCTCACTATGCCGTTTATGTACGGTACGCGCTGAAACGAAGCACAAACTCAGTAGATTGACTGAGGATGGATTTCGAGAGTGGAATGCAGGAAATTATGGAAGAGGAAGAATGCCTTCCCACCTACCTTGATTAGCTGTATTCAGTATTTTCTTACGATTTAGAAAAGAGCATGGGTACTGATCTAACAGTTAAACATCAAACAGTCACATGCAAACCACTTGACTTTCCCACTAAGCTCTAAGTTAGTTGTACTCAGCGGAGTAAAAGATATAGGAAATTAAACTGGTATGGTAACGGGCGTGGCAGTAACCTCATTTACATTTTGTGTTAGAACCTAACTAGGTAGCCCTTCCTACGATAAGCGCACTTTTCCTTCGGCTAATTTGAGACCCTATTTGTTGACCTCCTCCAGCAGCGTCTTGGCGGCCAGCTTGCCCAAGTTATTCGAAGCTAGCGGCGAATCGCCCGTTAACAGCAGACGGTCCCTATGACATTCACCAGAAATAGTCTTGTTGATTGGCGTGACCCCGAGCTTCTTCAGTCGCTCACCAACCAGCCATTCCATCTTGCCAGGGATATAGCCAATGTCGATGTTAGCACCCTGGTCCAGCGAGTCGGGGAAGACATCGATGCTGTAGCCCTCATAAATAAACTTGGAGCCCTCAGGCTTGCCAACGTCCGCAGCGAGAATACTAGCAGGCCCGTGGCAAAGCGTGATAAAAAAGCGATCGTTGGCGTGAGCCCAGCGGAGTACGTCACCGACTGTCTTGCTAAAAGGTATGCCGTTGAGAGCGCCGTGACCACCGGGAATAAAGACTGCCAGGTAAGGAGTATCTTGATTAAACCCCTTGCCGTCTTTACCATTCCAGGCCTCAGACAAGTTAAGCGGGCTACGAAGCTTCTGCTTGTACTTGTCGTAAATTGACTTCACAGCCTCATCCTCCTTAGGAAAAGCCCACATCTCAAGCTTGACTGGATCTCCCGAGAGAGTAGCCACATCGATGTCGAAGCCAGCAGCATCAAGATGATACATAGGCAGAAGCATCTCGACTGGGTGGTTACCAGTGGAAAAGAACTTGCCGTCTGCCATCTTGAGATAGCGCTCCTGGGTGCCGATCATGAGAATCTTCCACTTGCCGCCGGTGTACTTGTTTGGATAGTCGGCGCCGTCAAAGTCTGTCTTGGCGGTAACATATTGGGTGAGGGAGAAGGGTGAGGGGAAGTAGGCGTCATCTTCCGCTGTGTCACGGACGGGAGTCTTATCGTCTTGTTTGGACATTGTGATGAGTTGTAGAGCCAGGTGTTTGAAGAATTGGTGTAAATAGTGGATTAGATGACTGAGATGAGTTGAAGGCGTAAACTTAATAGTTGTTGCGAAACAGTTCGGAACGGTTGGAAAGTGTCTTCTTATAGCTGTTGAAGCTCTACGTACGTGGCGGGCTCCAAGGTGAGGAGTACTGCATATTGCTGAACGATAAGGTTTGACTCAATCGTTAGCTACCTTGTCTAGTCCCTGGATGGGAGCTGCGGATAGATCACTATTGGCTAGACATGCTTACCAACTCCGTCGGAGATACCATTAGCGTTCCGACGGAACCAGGGGTGTCAGACGGAGGAGTACACTAGCCAATCAATCATCTAGGCTCTATGCCGTGTCTTAGTGCCCCCGCAACAACGCGAAACCGAACTCTCGACGGAACTTCCCTCATTACGTCAATGGTTTTCGGCATATAATACATCTGCAAGCCCCTCAATAAGCCATCTGAGCTTCTTTTCAGAGTTCACAAGACGACATAGCTGACAAGTAACGCCTTAGATATGACTACTGATTACAAGTTTGAAGGATGGATGGGCGAGGATGAACGATCAGCGGAGGGGAATATGGTTTGGCAAGAGTACGAGCCGAAGAAGTGGGAGGAGACTGACGTTGATATCCGCATCACCCACTGTGGTATTTGCGGCTCTGACATCCACGTCCTCCGTTCTGGCTGGGTAAGTTTAGACGAAGGTTATTGTTACATGAGACACCACTGATCAATGACTTTCTACGATAGCGTCAAGCTCCATACCCGGTCGTTGTAGGCCACGAGATCGTCGGCGTCGCTGTTCGGGTTGGCAGCCAAGCTGAAGGCGGCATCAAAGTCGGCGACATCGTCGGTGTCGGTGCTCAATCCGACGCTTGCCTCAATCGCAAGTTGGGCGATGACAACAAGGAGCGCCCTGGCTGCAATGAGTGCGCCTCAGGAGACGAGAATTACTGCGCCCGCATGGCCCCAACGTACGGCTCAAAGTTCCTATCCACAGGTGATAAGACACAGGGTGGATATGCTCGTTATCACCGTTGTCCTTCGCACTTTGTCTTCCGCATCCCCGAGGGTGTTGCACCAGAGCACGCAGCGCCGCTTCTTTGTGGTGGCGTAACTGTCTATTCCCCTCTTAAGCAATTTGGTGCCGGGCCTGGTAAGAAGGTCGGTATCGTCGGCGTTGGAGGTTTAGGTCACTTTGCTGTCCTCTTTGCTCGTGCGCTTGGGGCCGATGAGGTTGTAGGTATCTCCCGTAGAGAGAGCAAGAGGCAGGAAGCCATGGATCTTGGATGCACAGATTATATCGCAACGGCGGATGAGGAGGGATGGGAAACGAAGAATTCTCGGAGGCTTGACCTCATCATCTCCACTGTCTCGTCTCCCAAGGTATGCTGCCCCTTCCAGATCAGGTCGATTGACCACTAATGGGCTTTACTACAGATGCCTCTCGCTGATTATATCGGCCTCCTACGGCTAGACGGCACTCTCGTCCAAGTCGGGCTTCCTGAAGGCCAACTCCCATTCCGACCTGGCAGCCTCACCGGCGCACGCCGTAGACTCGCTGGCTCAAGCATTGGATCGCCAGCTGAGATCAAGGAGATGCTGCAGCTTGTCGCAGATAAGAAGGTCAAACCTTGGGTTGAAACGCGTCCTATGTCTGAAGCAAATCAGGCCATTGTTGATTTTGAGGCTGGCAAGCCGCGATTTCGCTATGTTTTAGTTAACTAGGATTTATCTAATTACTCTCGGTAATCATAATAAGGCTGTTTAATAATACTAAATATAATATAAAGTATTTTTAACATCAGATTTAATGAATATATTTACTTTTAAGTTTACAAATACTAACAATAATTATCTACTTATTATACAGAGTTAATAAGGCTTAGTACTCTTAATATGTATAATATATGTAACTTAAGCTAATCAATAACACTATTAAGGCTATTATAAGTATTTATATTAGCTAGCTAGGAGCTTTAGGTGACTATTATAAGTAAGAGAGAGGGGTTTTATTAAAACTATACTAGGTTCTAAGCAAGATGTTATTTATGTCTAAACCATGAGTCATACTAGCGTGGCGCGTCTAGTATTGAAATGGTACCTTGAGCATCTCCCTGTTCACTCTTATCAATAAGAAATCAATGATTGCGCTCCAATGAGATGTGTGTTGTTAACGGGGAAGTGGGAACGCCCTGGCCAGTTTCCTTTAATGTGGCTTCCAACTATACCCGGAGTTAAGGTTGGCGATAATCTTATGTCCAGGACCGGACAACCAACAAAAGTAACAACCGATGCCGATATCAATGTGTATTAAAGTACCATGGTCTGTAATTATCCTTTAAATATTTCCATTTATATAGCCTTTAACTGCATCTTGCTATTTAACTCCACAATACCGCAAACCTCTTCCCCATCATGTCTTCAACTACAGAAACGCTGAATCGATCTGCGGTACTGCCTCACCTAAAGGCTCATCCCATGATCATTACCTCCTCATCAGTTCCTGTTCCAACTGGGAATGAGATACTGATTCGTGTACGAGCCGTTGCTATCAACCCAGCCGATCACGCTGTTCAAAAGCTCGGCATTGTCATCAAACCCGAGTTCTACCCTTACACCAACGGTACCGATGTGTCTGGAGAAGTCGTCTCTGTTGGGCCTGATCAGGTGAGGTTCAAGCCTAGAGACCGTGTAGTGGGCCATGCGATGGCATGGCAGAAAGGCGAGAACAAGTATGGGGCCTTCCAAGATTACTCGATCATGGTTGAGCCTATGGTAGCCAAGATCCCATATCACATACCTTTCAAGGAAGCAGCAGTTCTTCCGATGGGTCTCGCGACATCATCTGCTATGCTGTTCAGTCCAACTTTGATGGGCCTAGATCTACCCATGGCTGGAACCGAGATGAACTCCAAGGGGAAAGTCGTGGTAGTTTGGGGAGGTAGCTCAAGTGTTGGGTCGAATGCCATCCAGACTGCGAAAGCAGCTGGATATATCATTGCGGCTACGGCGAGCGAGCATAACCACGGGTTAATGAGAGAGATGAACGTGGACTATGTCTTTGACTACAAGAAAGATGGCATTGCGGAAGAGATTATAAACACTTTGAGCGGCATCGGCGATCTTGCAGGAGTTTACTGTGCTGTATATTCGGATACTGCCATTATGGCTTGTGCGACAATTGCAGACAGACTTCAGGGAAAGAAATGTCTGGGAACTATACTTCCTCCTGGTTTGCCGGTCCCTGGAACGATACCAGACGGCGTGCAAGTTTTAATCAATGACCATGTTATTCCAGGATCGACCGAGACTGGGAAAAGAATATGGGTTGATTGGCTTCCAGGAGCTCTCGAAGATGGGACCATGAAGTGTATGCCCCATCCTGAGGTTGTTGGCAAAGGGCTTGAGAAAATCCAGGACGCTGTAGATGCGATTGGCAAAGGCGTGAGTGGAAAGAAGCTAGTAGTTGAGCTTTAGATTATATGTAAGGCAAAGCGATAGCGTCTAGTACTAGGATAAACCTTTTTTTTTTAAAGGTGCCCTGTCAGTCTGAGTACGTGAATGCTGATGAGCGAGCCCTCAGGGTCCGAAGACTTAGGACCTAATATTAGGAATAAAACAAATTTATTAAAGATATACTTAAGTTATATTAAGCTATTCTAAACTTATATAAGTGCATTTTCTACTTAGGAACAAGACCTGGAGTTTATTTCTATTTTCTATCCTTAACCAGGCTGACTTTTAATTGTCTTGTCTCTTTCTATCATCTTTTGCATTATCTGAATTAACTCGGAAGTGCTTTTTAATGGTATTGACTTTCTAAGTGCATTTTGTGATAAGCTTGTAGACATCTTCCAGAGGCTTCGAGATTCCATATTTGCAGCATGCTGAGGCAACTCGTCAGGTCTGCTTTCCTTTAGGGCTCTGTTGGCCCAATTCAGGAGATAGTGAAATAAGGCAAGCAGTCTGTTCTTAGTAATGATGATAATTGCAAAGATGAGAACGAAAAGACCGCTGGGGAAAAGGGGGGTTACAGAGACTTTAGTCCAGAGCTTTAGAGCTTGTATAAGAAGGGTGTCAATGTGATAGGCGATCTTAAAGAGCCCAGGCAGCGAATTGCTAACTTGACTATATAATGAAAGCTTAGTATGCGGCCCAAACGAGTGTATCGGTAAGTCGTGTTCATCGGGGTAGATATTCGTAGATTGGGCAGTAGTTGCCGCAGCACTCATCCAGGAGTTGACGTCGCCAAAGACAGGCCTTTCTTAAGTCAAGGGAATAGGAGGTTGATGTTGATCTGAGCCATTAACCGTGAGGGCACCACCAGCAGTTGCTATAGTAGCATATCGGTTGATGACGGAGCGCGTATTGCTTACTCTAGATGCAGAAAGAGCCAGAATAACGGCAAGAATAAAGCTGATAGTAAAGAAGTTCGAGGCAAGGCGAGCACAGTCTATAATAGCTCTGATCTAGATTATAAAGTAAAGGAAGCAAATATGTTAAGAACTTAAAATAAAACTAAAATATAAATCTAAAGTAATATAAATAGTTCAATATATTTAAGATTAATTTAAAATAGATTTTAATTAATACTTTTGTTAAGGTAGTAAACCCTTAGTTTTTAAAAATTAAAGTAAGTAAATTAATAAAAGAAAATATTAATATTTAATTAAAATTCTTTTTATAACTCTATGATATTAGTACATTAGGCTTTATTTAGGGCGCAAAGCCTGGAAGTTATAAATCTTTCTGACTCCCTCCCTATATTGCCCATAGTTATCTAAAGCACTAGGAGTCTGGAAATTAATTAAGCTCTCAAATACCGAGGGGAGAGCTATATTATACTTGTGAATAGAGTTGTTAGTTCCCTGCACTCACCACTCGTCCCAATGCCCCTTGCACGACTACTCATAACCATATTTTGGTTACTTTTTAGCTCACTTCACCTTTTTCGTTCGGCGAAATACAAAGAGCTGTATGCGTATTGGTAGGCGGCCAATCGTTTCAAAGCACTTGACGCCGAGGCAGATTCACTTGTGGCTGTGCATCAATGAGGCGTTAAACAGGGCTGCCATTTTTTCAAGGCGTTCTCAGAAGCCAGGCTGCATCTTGACATTGCACCCCAATAATCGTGCTCCCATTTAATCTCATCACATTACATTCGCGCACAGTTGACTTGAGTGGCCTCGCAAATGGATGTGGACGATCAGGACACGGCACGAGCCTGTAAAAGGATACGCCTGCAATCCCCAGAGCCAGACGTTTATGAGAATTTCGGAGACATTCTCTTGTCAGACTCTGAATTGTTTCCTCAGCTCACGTGCGACAGCGGTTTCTCGGCCAGCATCTTAGAGCCTACAAAAGAAAGTAAAGATGAATCTAGACTTGAGATCGTAGGCGAAGCACTGGTCGCAGAGACAATTCGCGATGTCTGCCTCGGAATGGTGAGCTTCAAGGTAATAACTTTAAATGTGCGCTGATTTGGAACAGATACCCTTGAAAGCCACATCGTCATTCTTTAAGAATCGAAAAGAGTCAGAAGCTACAGTCAACCTGCGACAGTGTGGCGCTATCTTGACGCTCTGTACGGCAGACACGGGTGCATATGCCGGCATCGTCACGGAGGTGTTTCCGTTAGAGTTGCTCGACCGCCCTTCGGTAAAGCTAAGCGCTCTGTTAACTGCCCCAGCAGCTCTTCGCATCATAATGTTCAGCCATATTGAAGAAGCAGCGGAGATTGGAGCTCTCTTATCTAATAATGACCTTTTCCTTCAACATCCGTCACCTCGGGACATCGAATATTTTGAGCTGGAGGCGGAATACTTTAACCCGCATTATCTCGTTATTCCAGGGTCTCGCATGCCACAAATGGAAGACCTTGCTATCGAGTACAACGATAGTACATCAGATCCGTCTCTTACCTTGGACGAGCAGAAGAAAGGACAGTTGATGGGCGTTTTTGACACCGCAGCTGATCTTTCTATTCGACCGACGACCGATCCAAGCCCACGGCTACAGACCAGCCTAAAAGAGTAATCGTGATGATTCCCCCATTCTCTCGTTGAAACTAATAAGCTGTAGCTATCAACTCAAAGCTCTTACGGTGATGAGCGAAAAGGAGTGTACCAACGTTGAAAGTCCCCAGAGTCCTTCGCTGTGGGTCGCACGCGATGCATTCACTGGGGGAGACAGGTATGATATCTCAACGTAGCCTACAGGGGATGAAAGAATGGAAGTCTAAGAATGAACAGAGAATACCGCCACAGAATAACGGGACATAGGGTCGATGTTCCGCCCGTTTGTGCCGGAGGAATCCTTGCTGATGTCAGAAGACCCTTATACCCCTGCTCTACATAGCATATAGCTGACGTATTTTGCCTTACAGGAAATGGGTCTCGGGAAAACCCTCTGCGTACTGTCCCTCATTTGCTGGTCTCTGGACTTGTTGAGGGACACAGAAGCTCAAGGGAATGGTTCTGAGCCTTCAACAACATTGGTTGTCATACCTAAGAGCAGTACGGTCCGCGACGATGTTGTAACAGAGCTTTCACTAATAGCGAGCAGTGATTCCTGGCTGGCAAGTCCAGATCAAGAACCACATTGTCCCGGGTCAGATCCGTGGTGCCCTTTATCATGGTACTGGTAGACAAAGTCTTGCTAAGCATTTTCGAAACAATGATATTGTCTTGACAACATATCAGACCTTAAGGTCTGAGTGGGCTAACAAGGGTCCATTGTTCACAGAGCAATGGTTCCGCGTTGTTCTAGATGAAGGTCAGTATTCTTATCTCATCACCTCGTTCATGTGGTTAATGAATGCAGCCCATCGTATCGGTAACAGGTCAACTCAAGTATTTCAGGCCGCATGTGAGCTCCGGTCATCGAGGCGCTGGTGTCTCACGGGAACTCCTATTGTGAATTCCATCGATAACTACGGAGCATTACTAGCGTTCGTTCAGATGGAGCCTCTCGTTGCAAAGGCCAGATTCGATCGTTGGATATCCAATCCGATTCGAGATAATGTACAAGAAGGCCTTCGACAGCTCCGGATTCTAGTTGAAGCAACGTGTCTCCGTCGGACGAAATCTAGCATTTCACAAGCACTCCCTCCTCTGACAATCCGCGAAGAAAAGGTTAGCTTGCATCCATATGACCGCGCTCTTTACGATTTCTTCGAAAGTGAAGCTGCCAAAAACGCTGCCGATTCTTCTAACAACTATCCCGACAACCCTTCAGAGACGGGTAGGGAAAAGAAGAATGTTTTATCTCTGATCCACAATCTTCGCCGAATTTGCGATCACGGAGAGGATCTCTTATCAGTTTCGGACACTGAAGCGTGGAGGATGCGGAGAGGTCAAGGTCCAGATTTGCAAACTATACACTACAGTGGTACACAACAACTTGGAACGAATTATAGTGTGGATTCATACTGCAAAGCATCGCCGTCTGCTAAGGTGCAAAGATTGATACACAAAATTCGATTAGAGCAAACGAACAACGTGGCAGGGTCGGCGACTCCACCGGTGAAAAGGTATTAGTGTCCAGCAAATACATACAAATATCGCTAATGATGGTCAGCGTGGTTTTCAGTTACTGGACTAAGATGCTCGATCTTGTTCAGAGCGCTCTTTTACAGGCTAGCTTCTTGTGCGAGAGAATTGATGGCCAGTACTCCATCAAGCAAAGAGAGAAGGCGCTGTCTAGATTTGCAAACGACCCTTGCTGTACTGTAATGCTGGCCACTATTGGGAGTGGCGGTGAAGGGTTGGTGTTTGGACGCCTGCAGTAAGCTAATGCTAACACTATAACCAATTTCTAGCATTGATCTAACCTCGGCTAATAATGTGCATCTTGTGGAGCCTCATTGGAACCCCATGGCCGAAGAGCAAGCGATCGCGCGTGTTCATCGAATCGGCCAGCAGCGGCACGTCACTGCCATCAAGTATATCACTCCAGACTCGATCGAGGAGGTGAGTCGTATTCATCTACGTCTATTAGTCAAGTCAGTAGCTAGTAAGCATGGTCTAACTGCGTCGAGAAGTATGTTCAAAACATTCAAGTTAAGAAAACACAGCTTATTCAGGACACATGGAGTGTCAATAACGACTCTAGTGGGAATGGTATGGACAATGAGACTTCAAGCGTATGTAGCCATATACGGAGGCAAATAGACCTCGGACTAACTGTTTTCAGAAGCTTGAGAAATGGCTCGCTCAGAGAAGTGAGATGTAAATGGAGATCCAAATAAGAACTCCGAGCTGCTTATATGACACAAGATATTTCAATGGTATATTTAATCCATCTCTCAATCACTGTAAGAACCTTCATTTTCATTTTTCTTGTTTCTCTGACGTTCCTCTGTAGTTCTTTCAACTAACTGTTCCCATGTCAGCCCGAGCCACTTTGAGATTTCTCGTGCTCCTTTTTCGTCCCCAATCCTCTTTTTCGCCGTCCGCTTGTTGGGGTCTGCTCCTTGGAGAAGTAGGAACTCCATGAGATCTGCTGCTTGTTTTGTAGTCTTCCTCGATGCGATTTGCAAGGCTGTTAGACTGTTATAGCTGGACTGGATGTCAACTCCACAGCCATGTTGAATGGCATAACGCGCCAAATTGACGGAACAGCTGGAATCGGCAATACTTGGAAGAACTTTATGCCGGTCTCGCGCTTTTATTGTATGCAAAACCTTGTATTCTTCCCAAATCCCCAGCAGCATGCGTTCGCGGCTTGGGATATTGTCAGTGGTGCCTATAGCACCCTGCAACGCGAATGCCTGTGCAACTTCCACGCTGGTACCCGCAATGCCGAAGCCTGAAGCCAGTATTGGCCTCCATAGTTCAAAAAGACCCTCAGACTCCAATGCCATTAGGGTTCCGATTATGTCCTTCACTGCTACTCGAAAGTCGTGCGTATCCCTTAAACGCAAGTCCAGCGTCGCAACCCAGCGTAGCAGAATTTTGGACAAGCTGACACTCTTACTTCGCACTGTCCTCTCGGCTAGATCACTAAACCTTTTCCAGTCCAGATTATCTTTCGTGACAAATGCTCCCGTGAGTAACCCAGAGTCGTTGAACAGTTGTAGGATTGAGTGAGAACCCATTTTGGCAGCGTGGATTGCGACCTCTGTCTGCACTAAACGTTCTAAATTGCGCAAACGAGGTATCAGTGACGTTATAATCTCCAGCCGGTTAGTTTCAATCAAATCAAACATAAGAGGTTGGAGTTCTTCGTCTTCAAGCTTTTCATAGGGGGCAGTATTTAACAAACCAGGATCTACAGCATGTGGGTGGCCACTTTTCAGATGGTCATCTCTCATCTTTCGTGAGATAAAGCCCTGGGTCGCAAAGCGGCAGCCTGGGTAGTTGCAGTTCCATGGCTTCTGATGATCCTTTTCGTGAGCTTGGCGGCCTGTCTTCGTTTCAAAGCCGTAACGACGATAATGACAGCCCAAAAACCCGCATCTGAAGCACCTGGGTCCATAATGGTAAGAAAGTGATTTCAGAATGGAACATTTCTCATCATCGAGGTCATCGAGCCGCTCATGGAGAGCAATTGAAATTTTGGGAATGGAGAGCGGGCTGGTGTGAAACCACTGCTCCGCTATTGATCGGATTAGTCATTATTACCGGATCTCAAGGTCAATGAACTAACGATTATTGAGCTGAAAGTCTGACTTGGACGATGATGTCTGAAATTCAGTACAGCCCTTCAGCATCTCTACCAGAGCAGGCTCCTGATGCTTCAGGCCAAGAATGGCTGGGTGTAGGGAACTTTCTCTTTGGTCAGTCTCAGTGTAATGATCTGATGATCGTGTCTCGAGAAGTATTCTCAGCTGATCAATAAGAGTATCAGGTATGGTTTTTGAGCCAGATAAGGTCAAATACTCGTGGATTAAGTCAAGCCAGAAGCTCGATGAGAAGTGATGCAAGCGATATGCCCCCCAAATAATGTTGGCATCAATTTCATCTTCGGTGAGGTCTGGGTCATGGTGGCCCTGGCACATATACACCACGCAGCGAATAGCCAAGTCAAGCGCCATCTCAGAGAGAGTGACAGAGTTCTGGATCTTGGTGCTAAAGATGTATCTGACTGGTGTCAATCACTGATAGAGGGTGTTTTTCCTTTGACGTACTCTCGAACAGTAAAATGGACGAATTGAACATAACCATCTACTATATCGATAATCGGGCCGCAGATCTGTACAACATTGACCCTCGCTTGAACTCTCGGTAGCTTGAAAGGACAGTCGGGGTCAACAAGCAAGGTCTGCTCGATTTCTTTCAGTGTCATGGGTGATGGGGCACACCCCACCCAGCCAAGTATCGAGCGAGCAAGGTTTCTTCTTTGGAGATCTGGAGATGCATCAATCTGCTGTAGAACCCTACCATAACTAGACAAGTATTAGTAAGGCCACAAATATATGAACAAAGCGCATACGCATCCTCCAGAGACGATGGGAGATGTTCGAGTTGGTTTTGTATGTCTCCGATATCGTTGATGTAATATACTATCCTGAAGATAACCTTAACATAAAGAAACATTCCTGTTATAATGTCAGAAATTCTAGCTATAAGGCTTTGTGATTGCAAACCTAACAAGGTAACAAAAAACAAACCTTTTGCACGGAATGCTAGTGGTGCAGCCCAGCCTTGGAGCTGGTCTTGAACGTCTGGAACGAAGTCCCTCTCTTTGAACCATTCTCCCATAGTTTGGTTGATGAAAACCTGGATACTGCCAGCGTTATTCTTGTCGACCTGTATATCTATAGTCTTGCCGTCCAAATCGCCAGAGATGTCACTTTCGGCACGGCTAGTTAACAGGATGTGGCACTCTTCACATTCGCCACTGAGTCTCACGAGTTCCTTTATCAGCCTTGAGCGTTGTGTAGGTTCAATCTCATCTAAGCCGTCAATGATTACTCGCACAACGCCTGCACTCTGTATAAGCGTCCGAAATAGGGTTGCAGCGACCTTAAAATCGTTTCCCAGATGTTGCAGGTCTGATTGGCGTAGCATTGTCTTGAGGGAGAGGGATGTAGAGGCTAGTTGGAATATTAATGAATGGAGGATAGAGAGTGCGGAAATACGACTGTCGAGGTATGTGAGAAACGCGAACACGGTATGGGTACCATCCAATGACTGAGTGTGCTTGATCACGCTGCTTGCTAGCAGTGTCTTGCCTAGATAAGTAACTAATTAGGAAATGTATCTTGGATTGTATTAGAACTATAGGCTCACCGGCTCCTGGGATACCTCGGAGCCATAAAATAGGCTTTGCTTTCTCCTTACCGGCGAGCCAATTCTGGAATGATAGGTCCCGGAAGAGCCATTTCCCGGTTCCATTGCAAACAGCTTCGCTGAAACGATATAGGTCGCCATCGTAGCTCTTAGGTGAGATATGTGCCCGATGGCTCGCATATTCCTGAGCGATATTGTTCTCCTCTGTCTGTACGAAATGCTTCAATTCACGGTTTCGTAATTCGTCTGCTCTGCGTATCTCCTCCATACGAACTTCCTTTCTGATGAGGTCGCGATGGCTTGCCATGTGTTTTACCACGACCTGTATCCTGTCTCTGTGGCTTGGCCAGAGCATCTCAAACACAACTCGGAGACCTTGTCTTCCTTATTAAACCGGGTTGCAGAATCGAAAATTTAGGAAACTTACGGCGCATACTAAAGAATTTGGTAGAGATCAGGTAGAACTGAAGAATGTCGCGGAAATACAGCACCAACAGTTCCTGCAGACGATTGTTATCGGCGAACATTTCGGCCAGTTCGCAAAAGTCGGGTAGAATGTTCCCAATCTCTTCCAGCGCATTCACAAGAGCATCGAATGACTGTTTAAGCAGGTCGGCCCACAGCAACAGAAGCTTGATTGGGCCCCATATGAGCGCTAGGATGTCGGGCTTGGCTTGCACGAAGGTCTCAACGACACTACTGTATTCGCGAAGTCGAGCTAGAAATGGTTCGATCTTGGACAGGTGGCGAAGTCGACCGGACTTTGCCTGCTTGTCTTGAAGCTTCTGGATGTCCTGGTAGACTTGCTCGATGCTAGTTGTTTGGATAATTTGGTCGTAGAAACTATGGCCTTTGAGCTTGTCCTTAAAATCAAGCATCGCCGCTTCAAAGGCGCGCTGTGTAGTAGTCATGATGTTTCCGGCTTGACCAAGTGCACAAGAATAAGAAGTATCAAGTTGTCGGATAAGCAACTTTTTGGGAAGAAGTTAGGCGAAGAACGGATGTGGGGGTTGAAAATGAGGCGGCAGAATCAGGCTGAGCAAGGCACAATCGCCGCCTGTTGGTTTACAACTTTTAATTGCATATATTACATGCTGATATGTTAGTACGTAGTGTCAATTTATGGACGCAGCTGGCAGGCGGCATTTGTAATGAAGTTCATATCGGCAATTCTGGCTTGTATACTTTGGTGTCAGCCTGATAAATGTCCAATGCCTGGTGTACTCAAAATGCTTGGTATAAGGCAAACTTTTACTAATCGTCTTATATAATCGTCTTATATAAATAAATCTCTTGTCACAAACGAGTATGCAAGATATGCAATTAAGAGCTATCAACCAACGATGTTTGTCCCTTGCCCAGCCTGATTCTGCAGCCTCATTTTTTATGCAACCCCCGCATCTCCTCTCAGCTGAACTCCCCTTCTTCACTTCGATTATTGCTGGCATATTCAGTTCAATGCAGAAGCAAATATTGACGATAGATTCTCGCTACAATGTCTGGCGCTGAAGCTGCCCTCCTTGGGGTGGGCATTCTCTGCAATGCAATGCAGATCCTCACCTTCGCCAAGGACTCTATCCACGTCTATCGCAACATCCGCGATGGTCGAGCTCCTGACCCAGAACTGGACTAGTATCTCAGGAATGCGAAGGCCTCCTTTGACGCGATGAATCAAACTCCGCGCAAATGAGGCCCCTGGGCCAGGCGCAGCAGCAGATCGTTGATGTTGGCAAAATGGTCCATGACTGCGTGGACGAGCTGCAACGACAGTTTGCCAAACTTCATGTTGACGAAGCTTCAAAAAGTGGGCTTCGTGGCAAAATGACTGCGTCAAAGAAAAGCCTAGTAGCGCTATGGCATGGAAAGGAACTCCTAGATGCCGAGAAAAACCTGCAAAGATATGAACAACTCCTGCATAGCCTCCTCCTAGATCGGGTTTGCACTCAATCTCAAGCCGCCGAGATCAGCTCATTTCAATCTTTTGGGCATCTCCAAGGGGCTTTGCAAAGCATCGTCTCACAACTGGTGGAGGGCTCCACCAGCGTTTCGGACCTGTTCACATATTTCTCTTCAAATATGAACGATTGACTTGTCGACGAGCATGTAATGACCCGAACTGTCATTGAAGAACATGTCAACCTGGCGGAGAATAAGATTCATCAGAATATTGCTGAATCCGTCGACAAGCTTCGTCAGGAGCTGCTCGAGCGTGAGAAGGACAAAGAAATATCCTGCGTCGCTATTCCTCGATGCTGTTCCAGCTATGCTTCGGGCATTTTCAGTGTTCCATTCGCGCCAAGAGTCCTTAGACCTTCCCAGCGACCTACTGAAATATATTCTTCGCCGTTTACAATGAATTGCCACGGAAGAGGCACAATATCAGGGCGCTGTTAAAAGGTCCATTCACGCTCTGCACTCCTGGTATATCACTACTTGTCTGGCCAACTTAACCCGGCTTAGGAGCCCTATTGCCGTCAAAGACAGGGACTTTGTGACTGAACTGAGCAACACTGTTGGTTCAGAAGATTTGCAACATGTCCTTTTACTTCAGTTACACGCCAATATTGAAATTATGGAGCGGTTTGAATCGTTTCAAAGCCCAGAACGTTCCGCTGATAACACACACTACGCCCTCGTTACTGTAAATCTTGCCAATGCCTACCAGCTGTTATATGAGGTCATATTGGAATATTTATTAGGCACCCTTCGGCTTCGCTTACCACATAATGTCAACTTTCGATTCGATGTATCACTGGTTGCAGACATGTACCAACCCAGCTCCAACACATACATGTTCCGCGTTGACTGTTACAAGCCTAGTAGAAGATTCCATGACCAAATCAAACATTTCTTGCAGGCGGCTCTGTCTAGAGATCGGATGCTTGACACGGGAAAGACCTGGCCAGATATGATGAAGTGCTCTGACACTGAGCTGAGCCCCATCGACGCTTCCAGCGCTGACAATTATGTAACGCATACATTGAAAGAATGCGGAGGGAGTTTTTTGCTCCCTGTTATTTCATTAAGGAACCATAAATTGAGTTATAATTAGGCACCAACCTAGGTAGAAGTCGCTCCCTCTTACCTAATTACCTATAATATTATTCGATTTCATTAGCCTGTAATAATGTTTAAATATTAAAAGAGGCATTAGCCTTAGTATAAAGGTAAAATATATAAGTTAATATATAAGTAATATACTTTATATTCTTGATATATAAAATATTCTTAAAGAAAGAAAAAAAAATAAAAAGGAATTTTTACATAAATTAACAAAATATAAATAACTTTATCTTTCTTCATGTTATAATTTTATATATAACTTTAATTTTAAGACTTTTTATTAATCTCTACCTTAGTTTCTATACGACGTCTAGTATTTTCATCCTTATTTTAATATTAATGCAGGATGTGCCTTACTAATCTTTTCTTCTAGATATTCGGTGTTCTAACTCATTGAGCTCGGCATTGTAATCAAATTTCTCTTCAACTTGAGAGGATGAAACCACAACGTCATCTCCGAATAGAGCAGCTATTTCTTCAAGGCTTTTACCAGACTAGTTCAGCTTAGCTAAATGTCTTCAATAGGATACATAATAACACTTACTGTTTCGGGAAGAAGGAAGAAGTAGAACAACGCTGCAGCAGCGTTGGATGCAATGAAGAGTGAATAGTATCTGTAGATGGTCAGCTACTTTGATGCATGCCATTTTAGTGTTCCCTGGACCTACCTCCAGCTGACATTAGCAATAGCCAATGGTGTTATCTGAGACAAAACGATAGCCACGATTGCTTTTGTCGCCACAGCTAGAGCCATACCCTTAGTCCTCAAGAAGAAAGGGAAGAGTTCTGAAGGAACCACCCATATCATGGCGTTGAAAAAGATAGCATAGCTCATCGAGTAGAGGAAGATAGACGCGATAGCACCTCTCGCGCCAGCCTGGTTGTCGTTGTTTGAGGATCCAAATTCTGCGCTGAGTGCCATGCAAATAGCAATCATAACGCAGAGCACGATGGATCCAGACCATAAGGTGCGAGTGCGAGGCATTTTATCCGCGACGAAGACGAGGTAGATGATCTGGCCGATGATACCCATCATTCCATAGACACCGCTGATCAGCAGTGCAGTGCGTCCTGTAAAGCCTACCGTTTGATAGAAGACGCCTTGAAAATTCTGCAGTATCGTGTTAGATCGGCACATAGTTGTTTCTAGACTTGGTCATTATACCTGAATGACGGATGAGCCCGAGAGTTGGCTCATAGTCACGATGAATGAAGCCGTCAAGGTCCGACGAACATACTTGCGGGAGAACATGAGTCCAAGGGCTGTGAACCAGTCCAGGTTACCTTGATCCCTCTCAAGCTGAATCTGTGTTCGGATCTGCAAAAGCTCCTGCTCAACAAAGGTCTCGTCCTGGTCATTCTCATGTAGACGAGCAAGGACCTGACCAGCCTCATCATACCTATCCTTTAGTACCAGCCAGCGTGGGGAGAAGGGAACGAAGAAGATCATGACAACAAGCAGTACTGGGATAGGTAGCTGCATAGCAAGAGGAATTCTCCATTGTCCATCGCCTTTCGCAAACGCGCCAGCGTAGCCGATCCAGTTGGCGACACCGAAGCCAATCGCGATCATCATTCCCTGTAGACCGACAAGAAAGCCCCGTTGGTCGGGTTTCGATACTTCGGCGAGGTAGATGGGAACGACAGAGAGGATCTGGCCGCAGCCAATGCCAGCGACAAGACGACCTGCGATCATCATGCCGATGTTGGCAGCAGCGCACTGAAGAACCGCGCCAATAATTGCTATTATTCCATGTTATTAAGGGCAAATTTCAGCAGTGAATGCCGCGAAACTTACTCAGGATAGATGCGATCAGAATTGTGTATTTTCGGCTAAGCTTATCGGCGACGTATCCTGTGGTCAAGCCACCAATGGCTTGTCCAGCATTGTATACAGATACAATGGCCCCTTGATGCGTAGTGTTGACCATCGATGGTCCGTACATGGCGAGTTTGAAGCTGTCATGACCGAAAGTCGTTGCGATGATGCCTATTAATACTTGTTAGCACATAGGTGCATGAGAATGGTGTTGAGCGCATACCTGAGTCGAGACCATATATAAAGCCGCCTTGGGCTGCGACGAGAGCAACAGCTGTTGCAAGAAACCCCATGTTGCTTTGTTTTGCTGACTGTGTTTTGCTGTGATGGTAATTGGCAGTAGAGATGTTGAAAAGTTCGAGAGCGACCGGTACATATTTGTAGAAGAGCTTTTGAGCTTCTCCGCATCCGGGGCCCCAGATTCTGTAACGCTACTACCCCGACTAACAGCCATGGCTAGTTTGTACTAACCAGTCTACAAGTCATTCGGTTGAAGGCTGGCCGAGAATTCGGTGTCTCGGGTTGATCTTGCTACAGAGTCATGCCACCCAGGGATCCTAGGTGAACGGTCCAGGGGAGGCAAGAAAATCAAGATCTCTATCCTAAGCGACGAAGATACCTAAGTCAACTTAGCATATTTTACGATAAACTTAGACCAGTTAAATTTGGCACCCTGGTTTACGGCGAGAAGTTATGTTACCCCATGACGGCGGGTTATTTCGAGAGCTAGCTGTAGACCTGGATCTTTACATCCTTTGGACCTGTTCCGCTCATTCTATAGCCATTCTCAAGGCCGAATCCCGAAGGCTCTCATTGTTGCGGATGAACGGGTGGCCAAGTCATCTGTAGATATTCATGACTACAGTCTTTTTCACTCCCCAGCTACTTATTACTTTTCTAGGGCTAACTGGCCTGATGCCGAGTTCAGAGAATGCCATTCAACTTTTCAAATGATCAACCCCGTCAAATCCTCAATCCGTATGCCTGCCACTGCGGAATGGAACCGTCCCTCAAACATGCCAAGAAACGAGGCTCCTTTGTATGGGGAATAACCTTTATGTTCCGAGGCGAAGGATGGTCAATCCTCTCGGCTTTGCCGAGACATGATTGGCTCTCTTGGTTTTCTGGCCAATCGGATGCTTCCAAAGCCGCATGATCGTCAGTGACTGCGAGGGTCACAGTCAACCTACTCCGGTAAACTACACCCGCCTGACTTCAATCTGATCCGACGAAATGCCAAATTGAGAAGTCGTTTCTGTCGAGTTTGTCTGTATTGACCTGGGGAAAACCACAACTCGCTCCAAGTTGACCCGACTGCCGAAGTTGTCACACGACCTGAATAGGTCATACTTAACGGGTAAGACAATTCAGTTTACTGTACTCCCATACAACGAACTTAGTCCCAGCCAGCTCTGAAGACGTACCATGTCCAGTCCTCGGGTTTCCAAGCTCAAATTTGAGCATCACCACAATGGACTTGGTGTAGACACGTCTAGGCCTCGACTTTCCTGGTCATTCGAAACGTCGGCTTCGACAGCTGCGTCATGGGTACAAACCTCTTACGAAGTTGAGATCACTTTCTCAAACACAGTTGATGCTCAATTATTCATCATTGAGAGCGAAGAATCGGTTCTGGTGCCATGGCCAGCTCGGTCACTTTCATCTCGCGAATCTGCGTCCGTTCGCGTGAGGGTATATGGTAAAAGCCTCGATCAAGAGTCTGCCGTCGTCAAACCTAGCTCCTGGTCGACTTCTGCGATTGTTGAGACCGCTCTTCTTGAGACCAACGACTTTAAAGCAAATTTCATCACCTCCGCTGAACGAATTGGACCCTATGGGCCACTACGACCGATTCGATTCTACAGAGAGTTCACTCTACCGCAAGATACAACGACTATTCCTCGTGCACGATTGTATATAACAAGTCTTGGTGTCTTTGAGGCAACCATCAACGGACAACGTGTCTGTGATGAGGTCCTAGCCCCAGGCTGGACGAGCTACAACCATCGCCTCATTTACCGTATCCACAATGTTACTTCCCTGCTGCTCCCGGGCAAGAATGTCATCAGTGCCGAGGTTGCTGAGGGATGGTATGCTGGAAGACTCGGCTTCAAAGGTGGCAAGCGTTTTCGATATGGCGATGAGCTAGGGCTATTCGCTCAGCTCGAGATTCAAGATACAGCTGGCAAAGTGTCTTGGGATCTTGTCTCAGACGAGACATGGTCATCCACCACGAGTCCAATTGTTACGAGTGAGATTTACGATGGTGAGGTTCACGATATGAACCATATACCTCCAAAACCTCTGAAGACAAGAGTTCTTCAGAGGCCATCGGCTCAACTTGTAGCACCTGATATTCCCCCTGTTCGTGTCACTGAGACCATCTCCTGCAAGCGCGTCTTCAGCAGTCAGAGGGGCAAAACGGTCTTGGACTTTGGTCAAAACCTCGTGGGCAAACTCTTCATTCCATGCCTTCCAACCGAGAAGGACAAATGTATCACCTTGCGTCATGCCGAGGTGATGGAGAATGGGGAGTTGGGAACACGGCCACTTCGTGACGCAAAATGCTGTGATACTGTGATCGGATCGGGTGAGATTCTCTCAAACTGGTCACCCAAGTTCACCTTCCATGGCTTCCGATATGTCGAAGTCGAAGGATGGCCGGATGACGGTCCCTCACCCGATGACATCCGAGCTGTTGTGCTTCATACAGATATGGAGCGCCGAGGGTTCTTCGAATGCTCCAATCCTTATGTGAACCAACTACACAATAATATCGTCTGGTCAATGCGCGGTAACTTCTTGTCTTTGCCGACAGACTGTCCCCAGCGAGATGAGCGTCTTGGATGGACCGGCGACCTGCAGGTATTTTGCCCAACAGCGACGTACCTCTATGACACATTGGGAATCCTTAGTAACTGGCTACAAGACGTGTCAGCAGAACAGCTGGAGGAAGGCAAGGGCGGCATACCTCCTCTCGTGTGTCCCAACGCCATTAGTTCCAATTGGCCTCATATGGCTCAAGCAATCTGGGACGATGTTACAGTCCTAGCTCCAGACGCTTTGTTTCAGTATAGCTCTGACAAAGGTCTCCTGGAGAGACAGTTTGATAGTATGCATGCTTGGCTGGAACGGGGTGTTGATAGGGCTCCGGATGGGCTTTGGAACCCTGATAAGTGGCAGCTGGCAGATTGGCTAGATCCAAGCGCACCGCCTGAGGATCCTGGAAATGGACGAACTGACAACATTCTCGTGGCGAATGCTTATCTTGTGCATACGACACTGGTATTCTCCAAGTTATGCTCCGTTCTTGGAAAGACGGAACTAGCTGCCAAGTATGCGCAAGACGGAGAGCGTTTGAAGGTCCTCTTTCAGAGGAGATACATCACAGCAGAGGGTAACCTAATGTCAACGTCTCAAACAGGTCTTGGTCTCGCCATCAGATTCGGTCTTTATCCCGAGAACGATGAACAACGCAAAACTGCTGGAAAAGCCCTCGATCGTCTAGTCCGCACCGCTCGCTTCCACATCAGCACAGGTTTCGCAGGAACACCGGTTATCTCCCACGCGCTATCTGAGATCGGCCGCTCACAACTGGCGTACCGTATGCTGCTCGAGACTACATGCCCTAGTTGGTTATATGCTGTAGTGTCACACGACGCAACGACTGTATGGGAACGCTGGGACAGTATGCTACCTGATGGGCTCATTAATCCTGGTCAAATGACGAGTTTCAACCACTATGCTCTTGGGGCAGTAGGTGATTGGCTTCACGGGACAGTTGGTGGTATTTCACCTCACGAGCCAGGTTGGCGCGTCATTCGAGTCCGCCCTATCCCTGGAGGGAATATCACCAGTGCGAAGGTATCGTTCAACGGACCTTATGGACTCGTTGCATGTGAATGGAAGCTTGAAGGTCAAAGGTTTATTATGTCGCTGACCATTCCTCCCAATTGTTCAGCTCTAGTCACTCTGCCTTCAGAGGTTCGAAAAGACTTTACTTGTGAGGATGAGGCTACCAGAGTTCTTTACTCTGGCCACCATTCGCTGGAATGTCAATTTTATGCTGGAGAGTGGCCGCCCAAGCCAATGGTTGCGGCTAATCAGCCTATGCCTGTAGATAGTATCGCCGGGTAAAATAGTGCTCGCGAATTTATAGAGATATTTCATAACCGCGAATAGTTGAGGATTTGCTGTTTGGAAGACGTTATCTGGCTTTGTCAGGTAATGAAGGGCTTGGTACATCCTTTTGCAACTTCCCTATCCTCAATGTTGTCATTATTTCGTGATTTATGGTAGAGCCTTAGTTTTTTCTTTTCACAGTCTCTCAATTAATACTTTAGCATTTACTGATTTTTATTAACCAAATGAGTTATCTCATAAATGAATAACAGCCGCCTTGCTATCAGACCCCGGACCCCGGTTCGTAGGTTACAAGCTAGTACCATGCATGCTTCAAACATAAGGTTTATTCATGTACGAGATCACGTGTTTTAATATCTATTATTACGCTGCTAATTTTCCCCGTTCCTATTTACCTCGTTTCACTTCCCAGCACCTTTCACCATGTCTCTCAATTCGGCGCTCGAAAGACTTCCTGCGGAGCTTCACAAGGAGATTGCATCCTATCTCGTCGCCTCAAACTCCACCAAGTCGATCCACTCACTCGCCTCCACATGCAAGCGCTGCTTCAACATCTTCGCCCCATTTGCAGTCCAAACATACCGCAGCTCCGAAATTCCCAAAGAACGATCTCAATCGCGCAACCGTAACTTACAATTCCTCCACCATATCGCCATCTCCCATCCGGAGCTCGTCTGGCATGTCCAAACGCTTGATTTACATGATTGGGGGTTCAAGAGCGATGGGACAGAGTCAGGTCTTGCGATCCGGGATGATGAGTGGTCTGTATACAAGAGGCTGGTAGATGAGACTTTCCCCTCTGAAGGTGAATCAGAAATTAGGAAGCAATGGGTCAAATTACTAGAAGAGGAATGGGAAGATGCTTTGATGGCACTGCTTCTTGCAGTCTGCACCAATATCAGGACATTGATCTATCGGATACCGAAAAAGTCTAGCATTTTTCTGCGCGTTTTGAATGCTGGTGTCAGCAATCAAAACGGTGCCGAGCCAGGCGGATCATTTCCTCGGCTACAAAACATCACACAAAAACCTAACATTATGAGCAAGAGGCGATGGTTCCTTTATGATCCTAGCAATAACGAGAGCTCAGAGTTTAAATTCGACGAGGATTTTATCAAGATACTGCAAATGCCTTCCCTGCGCTCATACGAGTGCAACGGCATGACCCTAGCCGGCGACATGGATAAAGAGGTTCTGGACAAACTGCCTAGGCGATCTGTCAGCATAGAGTCACTTTCGATCACCGACTCCAATTGCCAGTTTTCCTCTCTTAATGCCTTACTAGCTGTGTGTCGGGGGTTACGAGCATTTACATCCACACGAGCACGAGAGAAGCCAATTACGCTGGAAATGACGGCTCGAGATATCGTAAGAGCATTGATACCGCATTCAGATACCTTGGAATACCTTCACCTCGACTCCAACAAAACATGGAGGCTTGCTTATGTCTTAGATCAGGAAACATTTTGGTCATACGCCGGGGTTGAGCTCAAACAACTGCACAGGTTGAAGCACCTCAAGGTTGTTATCGAAGCCCTCAAGGGGCTTTTCAATGTGTTCGAGGCAGTCATGGATGAGAACTGGAAGATGCCACCTCCACCTCCCTTTGCAGACTGTATTCCAGAGCAGTTGGAGTGTCTTGAGATTCGGAACTGTACGATAGAGGACTTGCCTCAGATCACTGAGTTTGCTGAAGCTTTGGAGAATTTTCCGAAACTTCGGTCGGCACGATTCGTGTTTAGCGATGACCCTATTGAGTGTGGATGGGAGGAGAAGCCGAAGGATCTTATTTTTGATATGAATAGGCCATCTTCGGAAGCAGTGCAACTGGTCAAGGATCTGTATGACCAGAAATAGCCCAGCCATTTGACTATCGCTTAGGCATTCCGCCCGTTCTAATAATTGTTGCCTTTAACAAATTTTCTCGTATGACTGTCTTCGCTATGTCAGACTTACATCCGAGATCCGTATTATTTGGATCAGTCCTTAGCTTAGTCATAAAATGACTCTTTGGTGCTTAGTTGCTTTTATTATAATGCTAGCCGTTCTTGACCGACAATCTGACAAAGTAATAATAGCACCCCGCATTCCTCCTCCGCTGTAACATGAGTTTAATGGCCCTCACCAACCATTAGACTCGGGAACCATGCCTCGATGCGCCTTCTGCCACACCTTTACTATTGATCAAGATCGCTTTTATCTAGAGTTCCACCCAAATCTCACGTCACTTAAAAAAAGCGCTGAAAATGGCTGCGACTTTTGTCATCTTTGCTGGACAGGCTTCCGACAAGAGTGGACAGGTGCTCAGATCGAATCTGTCCTCAAAGGCGAAGTTCCGGAAGGAGTTACTAAGTTTGAGCCGGGTATCTGGATTTACGTCCACTTCACAGACTACAGTCCTACTCTGACTCAGCCGCGCATTATCGTATCGTGCGGGAGATACAACCCTATCACTTCCGTGAGGGAAAGCAGCCATGGACTCGGCTACATAAACCTGGCCGTCTATGGGTAAGATCTATCTCATCTCAGAGCACGATGTTGTAAGAACTACTAATGCGTTATATAGGAAAGAGGGAACTGCGGCAGGTTCGCGAACACCTGGACGAATCTGCGCAGCAGAATATGAGCCGGATTCCTATCTCACCTTGATCCGGGGTTTTCTCGAAAGATGTACAAAGTCGCATCAAGCGTGCGGTATTGAGGGGACGTACGACATGCCGACCAGGGTCATCGACGTAGGCAACGGAAATCAAGAAGACCTTCCACGACTTGTCGTAACTGATCAGGGCATGAAGGAGAAATATCTTGCCTTGTCTTACTGCTGGGGGCCCGCTACAGACACCTTCACCCTCAATCACAAGACGATCGAGGGGATGCTGAGAGGGATCGATGAGCGTCGCCTCGTAGCGGCACATCGCGATACAATAGCATTAGCCCGCCAGTTGGGCATCCAATATATCTGGATAGACGCTCTATGCATAATCCAGGGCGACAAGGATGACTGGGAACGTGAATCAAAGCTCATGGCTAAAGTATATGGCCACGCAACCCTTACGATCACCGCAGGCAGGTCAGGCGATGCTCGCAACTCCTTCATCGCCAATACTTATAAACAACATGCTCCCTGTTGCGAGTTCCCTCTCGGTGATGGCCAGGATGGAAATGTTCTTATTGGCCCTTTAAGATCCGCTGACTACGGTGTTACTGAAACTCGCGGATGGTGTTGTCAGGAGAAGAGACTGAGCCGTCGGGTAGTGTTCTTCGGCAAAGAGCAGCTTTTTTTCCTATGCCGAAGCTCCGGTTACTCAGAGGACCGCAGCTATCAGGAGGGTAAATCTATCTTACTCCACACCTTTCTCAACACGAGCAAAGGGAATTCGCAATTGACACGAGATCGGCTCCTACAATATTGGGACGAGATTGTAGTCGACTTCTCCAGACGCCAACTATCGAACCCTCATGATATCTTTGCTGCCCTTGCCTCTATTGCTGCACCTATCTCCAAGGCTCTACAGTCACGCTACTTGGCCGGTCTCTGGGAGTGTGACCTTGTTCGTTGTTTGCTATGGAGGCCCGGCTACAGGGTCAGCAGCTTCTTTGGACCAGCAACGAGACCTTTGCCGACTATTTTTGCATCCGCCCCAGTGATCAGGGCGCCTTCTTGGTCTTGGGCTTCCATTCAAGGTGGCGTCAAACCACTGACACTTCAACAATTTCGGAGGATGAAGACAAAGAGCCAAAGCGGAGCACCACTGATGCAACCGAAGCAGCAACAGCCCGACCGTTGGACGGTAGATCCTCATTGTGGAGCCGACGCACTGCACATGCCGTCTTGCGAACTTCAGCTTCTGGGACGGGTTCAAGCAGCAATTGTTCTCACGAGAACACCTTCGAGCGACTTCATCGCTTCGCTTCGAAAGCAAAAGAGGCCAGCAGGTACTATGCGTCGGCCAGTTGTGCTAGGGCGCAAGGAGCTGAAGGAAGGGAGCCTGAATAAAGACATGTCGGTGTTTGTGGCGCTAGGAATTTTTGATTTTGACGAAGAGAGTATTGAAGAAGTCTGGTGCTTGCAACTTACACTTGAGGAGGGGCTTATGCTGTGCAAGAAAGATGATGGGACGTTTCAGCGTATAGGAGTGTTTCAGGTATGTAAAATGGACTGGTTTGATAGTGTAGTAGAGTCGGAAGTTAGGCTGGTATAAGGAAACACATATCAAATACAGGCCCAATACTATAAAGTTACCTCCTCTTTTTAGAGAGACTTAACTACTATTTAGATATTTTACCTCTTATAATAATTATTGCATTCATCAAGTTCTTATAAATTATTGTGTTCCATTATATCAGGCCCTTTTTCCTCCATCTCTCTTCACATTGCATTTGAACCCCAGAATATCGAGGAATATCTCCCATCTCACAATTCCTCCAGTACGTGCCCAAGATCTTGCATTGCGCTGAGTTAGTTGCTCTCATTCCTGCTAGGTAGGCAGGTGTAGCCATATGTGGATAGTATCGGGATCTTGAGCAAGCGGATTCAATGATATGGCAGATCCTATCCACAGCAAACTCCAGTGTTACCTCAGAAAAGGTCTCTTCACTTCCGTTAGAAGAGCTTTGGGTTGTGAGAACGGCTATCACAGCGGCGCAGCGGTATATATCGCTGCATTTCCCTTTCTCTGTCTTGTCCATTCCGAGCTTTAGAAGCTGCGCCATTGCTCGAGTGAGGCTCTCTGATAAATTGGTGGACTCTTTGCTTTGGACCAGAGAAACGAATAACCAGAATGTCTCTGCTGGACATCCAACTCTGTCGAAGAAGTCCTGTCCCAGCGAACTTCGATGCCAGTCGTCAAAGATGAGGCCGCTTTTGGTGTTACTGGTGGACTGTCTGACCAGAGCTCCAATGGTATCCCACCATGCAAAGTAGGCGACAATCTCTTCTAGACCTGTGAATCGCCTTGAGAATCGCTGGAACTCTTCACTGTTGCTGCAATGGCAATCTAGTAACGAGCGAGCTCCACGCAAATGACAGTCCCATTCGCCAAAAACTCCATCTGAAACGACTTCGAAGAAAGCAAAGACAGCAATACCCAGAAAAGCAGCTGGATCAGCAGTGTTCAAAGCCTCACTTAGACTCTTGAGAGCTGCGAGTCGATGCCACATGAGCGTATCCTCATCTTGCGTTCCCTCCCCCGACGATAACGATGACGGTGAAGTTGGCAAAGCAGAATCAGCAGTTGATCCCCTTCTCTTACTAATCCTCGCCCTCAAAAAGTAATCAACCTGATCAATCAGCCCCAAACCCTGATCCACGCAAAGATCATCATTCGTCGCCAACCTCGCAGTCTTCAAACTACTCCCAAACGCCAACAAATGCTCCACAACCTCATGCTGGTCCGTCGCAAGTGACTTTTCAATAACAGCGCTTCTATTCTCAGCCCTGCTCGGCTTCGGCGTCGGATTCGCTGCCCAGACGACTCGCTGTGGATAATCTCCGCATGCGTATCCTGATTCGACGCAAGGCAGACATCGTGGTCTGTTGAGATCGCACTTGACGCCCCGGGCTTTGCAGGTCTGACAGTCCCGATCTCGGCGTATACCACGTGGTTTGCCCCTTGGGAAATTGTTGGTCTTTGACCGAGGCATTATTACGAGAGAATAGGCGATGAGGGTCTGTGATGGATGATAGATTACTTTCCGAATGAGGTGGATTATGGGGCAGAAATGGAGATCGAGGATATAACGCAATGTTGCAGGACTAAAGTTGGATCTGCTTATCATGCATTTTTGGCCGTTGACTCGCGTAGATAGCGCGGACTTGACCAAAGATTTGATTCCTTTCCTTGTTTGGTCTGGTGCAGAGCCGGAGACGCTTGCGGGGGTGGCACGCTCCGCTGGACTCGTCTTATCATCATCACAGGAACCAACGCGTTATCGCAATGCCCGGATATAGCAGCGGGAATATTATCTTATACTCATCTCACGCTAATCCTCATTTGACAATTCCGTCTCGGACATCATGCATCCTCCTGTTTACCCTAGATAAACCAATTCATATTTCCAACCTCTGCAATAACCACGTGTGAGAATAGGTTTCGCAAGATGGTTAGCTTAAACACTTTATCGTCATCCTGGGACATTTATTCTGTCTTTTGTGAAGCAGTGTATCCTTTTTTCAACTACCTTGCATGTTTGTATCTCTAATAATAGTGTCTTGTGACTAGAGTCTAAAGCGATTGCATTTCAATGCCGTTGGGGGGCCGGAACAAGGACTGACCCGAGGATGGTTGGCCAATATAATTTCAGAATAATAGTTATAAGATAAGCCTGGCTATTATGAACGTTCCAGTAGGTGCACCTGGAACCTGGTATTCTCTAGACTTCCTGGAAATCTTAGTCCTGTAGGTAACTTATACTCCTTTTCATGGCCACCTTGAATTAGTTTCGCCCATGCTGGTTGCTCCTCCTCCTCTGAATTTGTGCTGCTGCTCTTGGGTGGTAGCAGAGCTTGGTAAAGTAGCCACTCGAGTGGGTATTTCTTTTCCTGTCCTTTGTTGCTACTATCAGGTAGCACGACATCAGCTCCAGGGCTATCTACAACAAGCAATAGACTTCCTTTAGGAGCTGTCTCAGTCAGTCTCAATAAGAAAGCTGTGGTTTTGGATATTGAGATTGAGTAGAATTCGTGGAGTGTAAAGAAGAGAGTAATTAGTGCCGGATTGGGCCCAATCATCGCATGTAGAGTTGTACTATCGCTTTCGAGGACGACGAGGTGGTTGACTGATAGATTTAAGACTTGAGATGGGATAGCGGAGATATTTGAAGCGTGCGCCTTGGCTGTGGCATATTTAGAAAGGGGAGGAGAATGTGTCAGAGTATGCTGTAGTTTTGTGACAATCCCTGACCAAACGTGCCGATCAATAAGGTTGAGATCAACCATAGCACTGTCGTTGCAATCAGGAGATGATGACTCTAGCCGGGGAATTTCGTCGAGTTTGCTTTCGTGAGAGTGCTTTAGCAATGCCACGCACGCTAACAAGTCAGATCCTCCTCGCCCAAAGCATACGATCTTGGATGGCTTCTGCTGCCCTTCATTGTGAAGGAACTTTTGAACCCATGCAGCCTCGCTCATCTCACTGCAAATCCAAGCCAGCACATTTGCACTTGTCAGAGCTCTACTAGGGCTCCAACGGATTGTATATGCCTCCAAGAACTCTTGGGTCCCGAATGCTTTGCAGTAGTCCTTTTGCTCAAGGGCTTCCCTGACCTCGCGTAACACTGGTATCAATGCATTGAATTCGTCGACGGCAGGAAATGTAGTTCTGATTGTGTCAAGAATGAGTTGTGAATGTTTAACAGATAGACTCTGGATCTGTTCTGTCGAGCTAGTATTCTTCACTGCTGCAGGTGTCTTTTTGGCGGGTTTGTGTATATAGCTTGGTCCCGTCCATCCCGGACGGCGAACTGGTGGTGCAACTGGTGCCTTGGATGCACCGCTGGCCGATGGTTTGCCATGCTTTGGTTGCGATTGTGCATTGCGCTTGAATTTGGTCATGGTAAATCCTTATAGCATGGGATATTTTGACTATTTTAAGGTAATTGGGCACAAGCTTGGGTGAAAGACACAGGGTTGTTGCTAAGCGAAACATTTACGAAAAAGTAAAAAATTACAACCTCATTAACGGTAAAAGTATTTTCCGACAGCTAGCTGGAAGCCATTAGTGGCTAAAGCTATTCTAGTGGCTGCGGAGACCCACAGCCCCACTCCTCGAGGAGCTGGGTTTCCTGGGTTTCGTTGCAGACTACCTTTATAGCCCTGTTCTATCAGCATACCACGAGCAAATAAGCAGAGTTTTGACAGAAATGCACGCCAAAAGTGACAGAACCTTGAGTGAATAGCTAGGAGTTCCAGATTAAATTACATAGCTTAATATTGACCTTCAACAGTCATGGTGCCCGTCTTGGTGATCAAGAACTCATCAATCGCGACATCCTTGCCACTCTCTTTTCCATGTCCACTGTCCTTGATTCCTCCGAAGGGCGCTTCAGCCGATGAACTGTTGCCTGCGTTCTACATCATAAGTTAGCTTCTCCATATCAACAAATCTTGGAGATCGACTTACCAGTCCAATCATTCCAGCATCGAGATTCTCAAACATCCTCCACAACCTATCCACATTCTTGGTAAACACGTAGCTTGCTAAACCATAGGGAGTGTCGTTGGCTCTTTGGACGACCTCCTCTTCTGACTCAAAGCGGTAGACGCCAAGTAGAGGAGCAAAGATCTCCTCGTGTGTCATGAGCATCTCGTCCTTCATATCGGTTAAGATCGTCGGTTCCATAAAATATCCCTCCGCATCATAGCGTTTCCCTGTTCCAAGGACAACTTTTGCCCCCTTGCTGACAGCATCTTCATACAGCTCCTCCGCCTTGTCGAGGCCCCGCGTAGTCGTTAACGCGCCCAACGTAGCCCCTTCCATCATACCATGGCCAAGCTTCAGCTTCCGAGTTTCAGATACAAGTCTCTCAACAAAAGAATCGTAGATGTTACTCTGAACGAATACTCTGTTGGATGTGACACAAGCCTGACCTGCATGCCTCCATTTCAGAGCCATGAGCTGGTTCATGGCCTGATCAACGTTGGCATCATCAAACACGATGAAGGGACAATTCCCGCCGAGCTCAAACGTCGTCTTCTTGAGATTCTGGGCACATAGGCTAGCAATGATCTTGCCGACCCTCGTGCTGCCAGTGAAGCTCACCTTCTTCACAAGCGGGCTGAGACAAAGAGCTTCAGCGACAGCTGGTGTATTCTCGAGAGATGTGGTCACCACGTTGAGGGCACCGGGCGGAAAGCCTGCTTTCAACGCTAGATAAGCGACTGAAACTGCTGTGAGAGGGGTCTCGGGTGAAGGCTTGATGACCATTGTGCACCCTGCAGCAAGAGCGGCAGCTGCTTTGCGCAATGCTAGAGCAATAGGGAAATTCCAAGGAACAAGAGCAGCCGCAACGCCAATAGGTTGTTTGATAGTCATGGCGCGCCGACCAGGAAGAGCGCAGGTAATCGACGATCCATGCGCTCTATCCGCTTCACCAGAGAACCACCAGACGAACGTAAGAGCATAGTCAATTTCGCCGCGGGCCTCTTCTAAGGGCTTGCCAGTTTCATGGACAAGAATATGAGCTAGGTCTTCTCTTGCAGAGACCATCAGATTGTACCATTTCATGATCGTCTGAGCACGGAAACGTGGTGTTGTCTTGGAGTAGCTCTTGAATGCTTCATAGGACGACTTCACTGCTGCATCGACGTCGGATGCTGTGCAGTCTGGGCATGATGTCCATGTCATGCCGGTTCCTGGATCGATGACATTGAAGGTCTTGCCTTCTTTTGAGGGGACGAATTCTCCATTGATGAGAGAGTTGGGACGAAAAAGGGACTCGTCTGTGAGGCTGAATGGGAGATGATGTGAGCTTCCCATGATGCTGTCTGTTTGTGGAATGGAGGGAAAAGAATTGGAGTCTGAGGATAGAGGAGAGATATTCGATTGTCTCGAGAAAATGAGTGAAGGGTAGGTCGATGATGGTATGGCGCGTGCTTGATATGATAGATTGTGCAGGCTTAGTTTGGCGGTCCGTCAATCGGCCGATGATATCCTTCCGGTTCAGGTCCCGACCGACCCGTCACAGGAACCATGGCAAGGTCCGCTTTTACCCCGCGTTAAGCATCACAGGAACATCTGCCACTAATGCCCAATTAGGAAGGGAATCTAATCGCGAGATGCGTGCAGCTTGAGCTGACAATCGCGGAGTTAGTTATTCTCGAAATCGCTGTGTCCCACGGAGTATGAAGAACCAGCCAGCAAATCACTGAATATGGCCTCAGAAGTGCAATTCGATGGGAACCTGGTCAAGAGCGCGAAAATCCTTTAAGACGATGAGAAATACAATTGATAATACTCTTTTTAATTTTATTACTACCAGTAAAATAGTGATAGACTGCCATGTCCCTGTTCCTAAGCTTATACGCAGCGACCTCCATCAACCTACAATATTTATGTTAGTATCAGTGTATCGTATTCCATAAATGGTGGTCATACCTCCAAATCGACACCAGTAATGAAAGAGGCTTCATCACTAGCCAAGTAGCAACAAGCATTGGCGATGTCGCTGGGTGTCGAAGGTCTGCCCATTGGGATCGTTGAGACGAAGCCCTTTCTGTTCTCCTCGGTATCCGGCTTGCCAATAAACAGATGTGTCCTTTAAGGTCAGCCAAGGTCTCGAAACGATCTTCAAGTGCAGACTCACATTCCGGTGCTTCCAACAACTGGAGAAACAGAGTTGAACCGAATCTGCTTGGGTCCATACTCAACAGCCATCGTCTTGGTAGCATTGATAACAGCTGCTTTCGAGGCATTATACCACGTCAACTCAGGCCTAGGCCTAATACCCGCCGTACTCGCAACCTGAATAAAACACCCCGGCCTCCCCTCCTTCAAAAAGTACGGCACCAGGACATTAGTAGAGTAATAAACGCTCTTGACATTAACATTCATCACAAGGTCAAAGTCCTTAGGCGTGACCTCCTCAGTTGGTTTCTTGGAGTACGCAGCGCCAGCATTATTGACGACAATATCGAGCTGTTTGTACTTCTCGATAGCAAACTCGAGAACGCGACGCCAGTCATCGGAGTTGGTGACGTCGGCGCGGGTGAAAGCGCAGGATAGTTCTTGGGCGACGGCTTGGCCTTGTTGTTCGTTGAGGTCGGTGATTATGACGTTGGCGCCTTCGGAGATGAATTTTGTGGCGATGCCTTTGCCGAAGCCTGATGCGCCGCCTGTGACGATTGCGGTTTTTCCTTGGAGACGGCCTGACATGTTGATGTATATGAGATTTTGATAAGAGTTGAGTGTGTAGATTGAGTGAGAAGGAGAGTGCTATCTCTCTTGGTCTGTATTTTATGTGGTTTGGTTCGTCTTCCCCACGTTTTAGTGACTTGGGTGGTAGACTCCGTTTCACTCCCTTCCAGAAGAGGAAACCAATGAATACGGGGCCAGAACTAGTGGGAGTGCGGGGTAATTTAGCAGTCACAGGAATAAAAAAGTCTTGGCTGCATCCATCATCACATTCAGCATCGGCATTAACCACCAACGGGCATAATCTGTGTTCCGAGATCGGCAGAGCAAATACTAGACTGGTTTCCATTATCTTGTAGACTCCAGTCCTCTTCTGAACCTCTCACTATCTCACCATTCACTCATCACGTTAACCTCCATTATGTCGGAAAACAAAGTATTTCGCGTCCTCATTCTGCCCGGCGACCATGTCGGTCCTGAAATTATGGCTGAAGCCCTCAAAGTTCTGGATATAATCGAAGCAAGTCGTCCAGATATCCGCTTCGAGCGAGACACAGACATCGTCGGCGGATGCAGTATCGACAAGCACGGCACTCCCGTCACAGACGCTGTCCTCGAAAAAGCCCTAGCCAGCGACGCCGTTCTCTTCGGCAGCATCGGTGGTCCAGAATGGGCAGGCGCCGAACCAACTCCCGAGTCAGGACTCTTGAAGCTGCGTCAGCGTCTCGATGCGTTTGCCAACTTGCGTCCCTGCGAGATTCTCGTTCCATCGCTAGTCAGCGCATCACCTATCAAGGCTGAGCTTGTAGCCGGGACAAAGTTCATCGTTGTTCGAGAGAATTGTGGCGGTGCTTACTTTGGCAAGAAGGAAGAGAGTGAAGATGAAGCTTCTGATCTTTGGATCTATTCACGACCTGAGGTTGAGAGATTGGCTCGTGTGAGTGCAGCTGTTGCGAGGATCTTGCACGCGAGCAGTGAGAAGGTGAATGATGGGAGCAAACCTGTTGTTTGGAGCGCAGACAAAGCCAATGTCCTTGCAAGTGGTCGTCTCTGGAGGCGTGCAACTACAGATATTTTCAACAAGGAACTCACCGACATTGATCTCCGCCATCAACTCGCTGATAGTCTCGCCATGTTGATGGTTCTGGATCCCAAGCGCTTCAACAACAGCGTAATCCATACCGACAACACGTTCGGCGACGTGCTCTCCGACATCTCCGGTGGCATCACAGGCACTCTCGGTGTTCTTCCCAGCGCAAGTCTCGCTGGCGTTCCAGGTGAAGGATCCTGCAAGGGGATCTATGAACCCGTTCATGGCAGTGCGCCTGATATCTCGGGCAAGAACCTCGCCAATCCGGTGGCGCAAATCTTGAGTTTGGCGATGATGTTGCGATACTCATTTTTGCTGGAGAAAGAGGCCGATGCGATTGAGCAGTCGGTTGCAAAGGTCCTGGATACAAAGGAGGGTGGTGGGTTGGAAATTAGGACTAAGGACCTCGGGGGAAGTGCAAAGTGTAGTGAGGTTGGAGATGCGGTTTGTGAGGTTCTGAAGAATTTGTTGAAGAATTAGCACGAGTTTTAACAGGACAACCACGAGTTTTAACAGGACAACCACGAAACCATTGGAGACTTTATAACAGCTACGTTATCAAATAAATAAGCGTAAACCTGAACCCGAATAATTGTGACTCGTACTAGGCACATCAGATCAAATGCCGAGGCACGGACCACGGTCCCATGATACTTATCAACAATTTTGGGGCCAGTAAGTTACACCCAACTCAATTCTGGGCATTCAAATTCAAAGATCACAATTGTTACCAAGCCCCGCTGACAGAAATTCTCAAGTCGCCAATAACTTCGATGGCTGGATCAAAGCTGCGTCAACAGGAGGCAGAACAAACGGGTGATGCTGCGAGACCAAAGCGACGCCGGATTGACCGCCAAAGACCTGACGTAACATACTCCCGCAAGCGGGCCATCGCAGCGTGTCGAATATGTCGCGTAAAGAAGGTCAAGTGCAACAATGTTAGACCTGTTTGTGGATCATGCATCGCATCGCAATCAACTTGTGTCTATGAGGGGTCTGAAGGGGATCATTCATCGTGCGTAGCCTGTGGCTGCTCGTATTCCGCTGACTGACAGTTGCAGATTTGACCCTGCTAGTATTGCCATCCTGGAACGTCTCAACCAAGTCCTGGAGAGCGTTGAAGATATTCCAGGCCTAATCAAGACGAGTGTTGAGACAGCCGTCAAAAATACCGCATTGCCGCCAGGCCCAGTCTCACGCATTAAAGAAGGTTTTGACGCCTTCTCAGATGGCCAGGAATTGAGCTCTGACGATCTCACCGCCCCTACCGCAATATTGAGTGTCGAATCTGTCCTAGCCTGGCCTATTCTTGCAGGAAGCGTCGCGCCAACCCATATTCTCGACGCTCATCCAGATACGAAAGCCAATGGTGGTCATGCCTCTATGAATAATGGAACAGGTAGTCCCTCGGTGTCCAATGCTAAATTGAGGCGCATCACAGTTGATGAAAAGGACATACCGAGACTGGTTCGTCAGTTTCTACAACACGTTCACCCTATTAATCCGATTCTTGACGTCGATACAATTAACTCTGATAGTTTGCGCATTTCAGAAACTGGTGTCGCATGGGATGGAGAGTCTTGTATCGTGGTACGTTAGATGCACATCACTTGGGTCACTGACTTGATACTTACACAAGTCCTAGCTGATAGCATGTGCCTTGGGCTGCATAGCCAAACCTTACGATGCCATGGTGACTTCGCCGGCAGAGACATCAACAGGATCCTCACTCTGTGATTCGAGTAAGGAGTTGGAAACAGCAAGGGCATACTTCGAGCTCGCCAGACAGAGACTAGGCCTGCTTGATCAAAGTCTGCTGGCTGCTCAGTGTCACTTCTTCGCCGGAGTCTACTACATGTTCACTCTCACGCCTCTACGCGCATGGTCTCAATTCGAACATGCTGCCAACATCTTTTTCATCTACTGGAATTACCAGCCGCGAGAGAACTCATTACAGCTACGGCGGCTAGCTCAAAGCTTTTACTGGAGCTGTCTCAAATCTCAGGTCGAGCTTGGTCTTGACTTACATCTCCCTCAAAGCGTTCTGAAAGATCTCTATGATACTGGCTCCGAGTTGCCCATGCCTCCCGAGATAGACGCTTGTCCCCCTCGGCAATCAACAACGATATTTCCACCGCCAGGAGATAGTCCTGAGGATGATCTTGGTCGTGTTCAAGAGGAGAGTTGGTACTATTACCTTACTGAAATAACGCTCAGGAGGTTTAATAACCGTGCGTTCAATTTGCTGTATCGCGACGGAAAAGGCTGGGGGACTTCAAGATCTCTCAGCATATCATCACTTATCTCGGCTGTGTCACAGATCGAAGATCAGTTAGACAACTGGTGAGCCTCCCTCGTTTCTATCCATCATATTTCGGTGCTATATCCTGACACTAACATGCATTAGGGCCCAAACGATGCCTCTCATGGCTCAAATCACCATGGGTGCGCTACCTACCAACAAACTAGCTCTGCTACTCTACGCTAGAATTTTGGAACTTAAATGTCTCATTTATCGGCCATTTCTATACCATGCCGCTCATTCCACCATGAGTGAAAGAGAGCAGGATGAGATCAGTCCCTTCGTTGAGAAAGGCCTTTCTTGTCATTTTCTCGCCATTACAGTTGGATACCTGCACTATCGAAACCATATAACGTATTATCATTTCAGGACATCAACAACATCCGCTCTCTGTATCATGGCAATAGTCAAGTCTGGGAGAGTGCATGCTGTTCATGATATGGATTGGCGTGGCGGTGTTAAGGGATTGGTTAAGAAGATTCGGTACTGGGAGGATGAGGCGGCTACGGCTGGGCGTTGTGCGGATGTCTTGGAAGCGGTAATGTCGTCTGTTGAACACTCATTCTTGTAAGAGCTGCGATTTATCGGACGGAATCTATATGAAGGAACAGGGCACATGCGGCACTTGATATAGGTGAAACAATTATGGACAGACTACACAATGACTCCAGTTGGACGACAAGGTATTCAGTTATCAGAGAGGGAAGCGCTCAACCTTGTTATCAAGAACCGCTTTGCTCTTCCCCATCCAAGACCCAACATACGAAACAACCTCCAGGTCAGCCCACGGAGTCGACGCAAATCCTTTGTTAAACTTGAGACTTCCCTCTCCACTCCACCTCTCACTAAAATCAAACTGCATATCAACAGCCACAAACTCCCTCGACGCAGGCGTAGCTGGGTCTGTACTCGGGATAACGCGCAGATTCAACACCTTAGGAGGAGTCGCTTTTCCTGGTGACATATCAAGAGGCGCTTTTGGCGCGAACTCAAACTCGACGAGCGACCTTCCTGCAGGACGCTCCACGTTTCCCATGGTGACTCTCGACCCAGCTGATGGGTGAAAATTAACCCTTCCAAAGATCTTGGGATATCCGAAGATTTCCCTTCCAGCGAAAATGGCGCTGTCATTATCGAGAACGAGAACTATGGAATAGTCGTATGTCTCGTTGTTGTACTTGACTCGCACGGTGTGGGCGTATTCGTTGTATTCACCCGCGGTAGAAGTGCCATAGTGAATAAACAAGGAAGTCATGATTGGCTGGTCTTCTAGTTCGAGTTCCCGGGGGCACAAGGTGTTGGATCTGTGAGGCTTGAACGCGATACGAGATGGCGATAATAGTCATGCCGCTAAAGAAGAATGGTTCTTGGGAGACGTATGGTGGTGCGAACACAGGAATGGCCTTGTCGTCCTGCACGGAGAGTGATCCGAAAACCATGATGGATGAGTAGAGTTGAAAGAATTGAGTAATGGGGTTGTTTCTTCAAGTGTTTGCTTATTGATCTTCTTTTGAGTACATTGGGGCAGATTGGCCGTATTATATCATGTTCCTGATTAATTACAGTCTCACATCGAAGATGTATGCGGCATCGTGCTCGGGTTGGTATGTGACTCCGAGTCCGGGCCCGTGCAAATGCCGTGTTTCGTATGTCCGGTACTCCCCGGAAGTTGATGCTCCACAGTAGTCGATCTCCAAGTTGCAGACATGTCCGGTACTCCGCGGATCGCCAACTCACCAGCTTGGGACCAATCAGATGTAAGAAAATTAGCCCTCACATACTATGCACGATGTCTTGAAATGAGATCTGTCTCAGAGACAGATTCTGCACTGATCATTATTTAAAGTCCCCTTTATGTCGAGTTACCTCACGAACCATACACTTCCAACCTGTTTCATTGAGTACCATTGATCATGAAAGCCTTTTCCTACGAGAATCCCACCGACAGTCTTCAGCTGAAAGACCTGCTCGTCCCAGAGCCGGATGATGACAGCGTTCTCATTGAGGTCAAGGCTGCAGGAATCTGCCACTCAGATTGCCACATCATCAGCGGCCATGGAGACGACTACATCGCCAAGAAGCCAATTGTGCTCGGCCACGAAGTCGCGGGGATGATTAAGAACCTCGGTCGAAATGTTTCTGGCTTTCAGATCGGAGACGCCGTCACCCTCGCGCTCCTAATGCACCCTGTCTCTGAACGCGTCAGCGGCGCCTACGTCGGGTTGAGTTTCGATGGCGGCTATGGCCAATATGTCGTCGCGCCACAGAAGATTCTCGTTAAAATCCCTGAGGGTATTTCTTTCGCACAAGCTGCCGTTGCGACAGATGCGTTGGCGACTTCTTATCACGCTGTCGTGGGAGAGGGCAGCGCTCGGCCTGGATTGACGGTGGGCGTCGTTGGACTCGGTGGACTGGGCATGCATGGACTTCAATTTGCCTGTCTAAAAGGATCTACGGTGTATGGTTTCGATGTTAATGAGGCCAAGTTTGATCAAGCAAAGAGCTACGGGGCGAAGGATTGTTTCACGTCACTTGAGGATGTAACCAATGCTGATATAGCATTTGATGTTATTGTTGACTTTGTGGGCCACTCTACAACCACTTCAACTGCGATCAAGGCTGTGAAACCAGGTGGCAAAGTCGTCACTGTTGGTCTTGCGTCGTCGGACGTCACGATTCCATCGAATACGGGTTCGGGGTACATCCTCAAGGGCGTAACTATCGTTGGATCCATCGGCGCGTCAATGCAGGACTTGAAGGATGTTCTGACACTTCTAGCCGAGGGTGCTATTAAGCCTGAGCTTACGGAGGTTGCCTTTGAGGAAATACCAGAGACTATCAAGCGGCTGGCAGAGGGAACTGTGACAGGTCGAGTTTGGACGGACCCAAGCAAGGCTATAAGTTGATTGTGAAGGTTGGCATGATTGACTAGTCTCTATATCATCCGAAATAAACGACTCTTTATGGAAAACAGTATAGACAAGCTGAGGAGATTAAAAGTTCCCTTGACCACCTGCAACCATGGGAATGAGCTTTGTGGAACAAGTATGATTGGGGGATAGATTGTAGAAATTTCTGTGCTGTAGTAGTGGTAACAGCGAGCTTAGTAGTCGGGCCATTGACCGCCGCGGTACCTTAGGCTCCGCAATTGTCGTGGTGCTATAAGTCGGTTGTGTTAATGTGCCGAGATGAGGTAGTAGTCTCAATAGCGACAAATGCCTCGGTGATACTTCCCAACTCTGTTAACGCTGACAGCACATTGTTTGGGCTCAGCTACGCCACTATTCAATAGTCACACAAGTGAAATTGGACAGTCCCACAGATTGAGTTTAGTGGCCAAGCTACACTAACCGTCTAGAAGGGCGAAAAATTCAGTAGTCACGAAGGGAATACCAAGATTAAAGCATGCAAAATGAAGGTCTAATTAATAGCTCGACTAGAAGGTCATTATTCTAAAAGGCTCCAGAAAGAAGAAGAGGAGATGCTAGCATCTAGAGAAGGGCCGCAAGGAGAGCAGCGAAGAGGGTAGCAGCACCAACGGCCTGCTTGCCGGCACCGTTGATGACAACGGGGACAGTGGTGGGCTTGGGGCCGCTGCCGGTGGCACCGTGGCAGTCAGCACCGTTGCAGTTAGAGCCACTGCCCTGAGAACCAGTGGCCTGGGCGCCTGGGCAGTTAGGTCCGCTGCAGTGAGGGACAACCTTGGAGCCGGGGCAGTTGGGGCCGGAGCAGTGAGGGGCACCACCGTGAGAGGTAGTGTTGGTGTAGGTGCCGTTGTAGACAGGGTGAGTGTAACCGTGAGTAGGTACCTTGACAGCAGGGCACTTGGCACCGTTGCAGACAGGAACCATCTCAGCCTTGCAGTTATCAGGGGTACCCCAAGAGTTCTCCCAAGGCTTGTACATAACCTCTCCCTTCTTGCAGACCTCGCAATCAGCAGCGACATAGAAAGTCTCATGGTTCCACCAGTCGTGGCACTCCTGTGTCTTATAAACCTTCTCGCCGGCACAGCTTCCACCGGAGCAGAACTTGGGGACGTATTGGAGACCGCCCTGGCAAGAGCACTCCTCGGTGATGAAAACCCACTCGTTGTCACAGTCGCTGCCGTTGACCTCAATGAAGATGAAGACGGTATGGTCAGAAGTCTGGGTGTAGCACTTTCCGTTGAAGCAGACCTGGACGGCGGTGACGGTCTCGGTGGTGGTGGTCTGAGGGCCGGCGACAGCGGTGGTGTAGGTGGTGACGAGAGTGGTCTGATCGGTAACGGTCTCGGTAACAGAGTCAGTGACAGTGGCACCGGCACCGATAGCAGAGACGTAGACGGTCAGAAGACGGCCAGCGGCAACAGCTTGACGGGCCTGGAGACGGTTGCGGCGGGTGTCACCACCACAGAAGTTGTCACGGTCGCCAGGGCACTGGATATCACACTGGTCAATATCAACACGGCTGGTGTTGTCGGCATCAACCTCATCACCACAGTAGCAAGCACTAGAAAGGTTAGTATGGTGTAAAGTAGCAGGTGGGACGGAATGAGACTCACGTATCGTAAACACCAAAGTAGGCACGGCCAGTGCAGAGAGAAGCACAGCGCTCAAGATCCATCTGAGCGTTGGTCTCAGCAAGCTCGAAAGTAGGGAAACCAGCAGAAGAACCGACACAGCCGAAGAGGGTGAAGACACCAACGGAACCGGGGAAGCCAGCGGGGGAAGTAGCAGAGGCAGAAGCAGACGCCTCAGTGCCGGTAGCAGTAGGAATAACAGTCTCGCCCTCGGAGTTGGTAGTAGCACCCTCGCTGTTGGTAGCAGCGCCAGTCTGAGTACCAGTGGGGAAGACAGTCTCACCTTCAGAGTTGGTGGTAAAGCCAGCACTGTTGGTCTCGATGGCAGTCTCAGTGGGGATGACGGTCTCGCCCTCGGAGTTGGTGGTAGCACCCTCAGAATTGGTACCAGTAGCGATAGCAGAGCCAGTCTCAGTGCCAGTGGGGATCACAGTCTCACCCTCAGAGTTGGTGGTAGCGCCCTCAGAGTTGGTGCCAGTAGCGACCTCAGTGCCAGTCTCGGTAGCAGTCTCGGTAGCAGCACCAGTGGGAAGACCAGTAGAGCCACCATCAGTGGCAGCAGCGACAGCAAGATCGGAAACGTCAAGCTGGACGGGCTCAGAGCCACAAGACTGGAGGAACTGAATGTTGGGCTTCTCGGAGTTGAGAGTAGTAGGGTTACTGGCCTGCTCAACGGCGGCGCCGTTGGTGTCGGCAAGAGGCTCGGAGTAGATGGTCTCGCCATCGAGGTTGACATCGAGAGTGCAGCCCTCGAAAGCACGCTTGCGACCCTCGATCACGGCACTGACCTTGATATTGAAGCGGATCTGGATCTCGGCTCCCACTGCGAACGTGGTAATTCCTGGAGAAGCGCTGAACTGAGCAATGCCGTTGGCTCCGGCAGACATGCGACTAAAAACACTATCAGAAGGTGTCCTGCGCCCAGGATCTAGAGGTATACTTACACGATGGTCTCGCCATTGGGACCAGTGACGAAGCTTGAACCCCGGCCAAGGGTGGCAGATCCAAGATCAACGGACTGAGAGGCACCGGGGGCGGTGGTGGAGCTGGGAGCTGCAGCGGTGGTGGTGTCGAGGCTGGTGGGAAGAGTAGTGCTGGACTCAAGAGCAGAAGTGCTGCTGTTGGTGAACCTCTTGAAGTTGTGGGCGAAAGCGCCCGAGGCGCAAGCCACGAGAAGACCTGAAGACAAACGCATAGTGAAACGAGTGACTATGTTAAAGAATGACTAAAGAACGAATGAATGAGTGAGTGAGTGAGTGATGATGAATAAACAAAAGAGTCGTCAACTTCGACCAGTATATATAGAAAATAGCTTTGGGATCCATTGTATACGACAATGGCATTTGATGTGTTGTTTGGGTTAGTGTAGCAAGTCTAGAACAGCGTACCTTGCATTAGAACATTCCTCTTCGGCTGGTTCGCCGAGTATCCAATAGTAACAACTAGTAAGTTAAGACATCTTCAGTACCGATATTCAGCCTATCACTGCTCTCCCCCAATGAAAAGCATCCATAAAAAGCGTTCCTGGTTCCAGGCTATTGGAATCTGTAGTATGCAAGGGAATGTCATTGAATAACGGGCACGGGTGGCGCTAACGTTATAGCGTTGCCGTTCAACCATGAGCCCCTGGAACTACTCCTGATTTGCTGCCCTAAGTGGATGGCACTGTCACGTTAATCTGGTATTTCAATTTTTGGAATGCAACTATTGGGAGTTAGTCTGCATCTGTCAGAAATGTTTCGCCCCAAAGCTTGACTAAAAGCTTGATCTGATCCATAAAGTGGAGTTGTAGGGAATCGATAGTGCAAAGGGAGGCTCAGCTACGCCATATTCGGGGCTTTTGCTTGGCATGCCATTGATTATGTGAAGAAATGAGGTATTTTATGAGTAAACAATTTTATTGTTATGTGGATTGAATGACTCAAATACGTTCCCGGCGATTTGTTGTTTTTGTGCTCTGGAGCTTTTGCTGCAGTACTCCACATCCATAACATCGAGTATCTTCAGTCGATTGTAGACCAGCCTGCTTGGAAAATGTTGATGAATCATGACTGAGACTTTTGGGACCTCCAAATGCTTCGTGTAACCGCGGCTATCTGATCACGGCCGTTCCAGATCGGGTAGAAACCGACCATGATGAGAGTCCACCAGAGCCAGATCAGAGACACGACAATCCATGCAGTGAATAACTGTAAGAATAGCAATTAGAAACATGTCTATGTGACGTAATAGAGAGGAAGTATAGTAGAAATGACTGCAGGGTAGGGAATTATAAGCGTACCTCTTGACTGAAAATAAATTTCGCGGCGTACATTGGTAGTGGCCATAATACCCAGTGTCCAAGAAACGTAGCGATAGCCCACCACAGAGCATATTTAGTCCATCGGTGCTGATTATTGCCATCAAAAGTTTGATTTGATGCCGTTTCCGTTGTCGTAACCTGTTCAGTGCCTTTACCCTGAGAACTTTCTGATCCACTGGAGCTATCATCAGACTCAACAGCTAGCCTTTGTTCCTTGAAATGGCTCCAGTCATAATTATCAGGTCGTATATATGTGATAACCACGCTGTATAGCAATGGGCTGAATAAAGATGCAACGGTGCCGTACATACAGGGTAGGGTCCCTCCCGTCGACGCGACCGTTACTTCTCCGGAAAAGGCGTATGCGGAGCCGAGCCAGACTCCGAGGCCCGTCGCCATTCCTAGGAATGCGGAGCTAATAGCGGCGAGCTTCGTCTGTTTGCGCCAGATTATGGTGAAGATTAGCGGAATAACGCCGGGACACGTAAGAATTCCTGTTGAAAGCCGTTAGTAAACAATGGATTTAACGCGACGGGGTCTCTTACCGAGCATGTAGAGTGTCCATCCCATGTCGACTCCGATGTAATGGAACATGGCAGTGAAGGCCGCAGCTACAACGCCAAAGACGACAACTCCAATATGTCCCCATCGAATCACCTGCTTGTTGGAAGCCTCCTGATTGAAGTATACGCGGTATATGTCGAACGTAAGGATGGAAGAGACGGCAAGAATTTGTGCTGACAAAGTTGAGGTGACAGCCATGAAAGTCATGAGCAAAACTGCAACGGCACCTCCCTTGCCAGCGACAGCAACAGCGACGTAAGGAAGAGCAAGGCCGTTCGTAACCTCAGCACCCGTCATGAGCTATCGTCGAATTAGTATCCAGTCTCCAATCAATGCCGCTGGCAACATTGCTTACCCGTGGATACGTTGGGAAGATTGGAAGAGCTTCGAGTCCCAGTGAAGCCATCCCCACAATAGTACCGAGCGACCAAGGTATGCTGAAGTAAGAGATACCACCCAGCACATAGCCTGGGACAACGGCGCTCGGCAAAGCAGCGAATGCTTTGAGGAAGTATCCCGTATCCATCTGGCTATGTTAGACCTGCGCACGAATCACGATCGAAAGTATGACATACAACAACAGCACCGAAATTGGAGGTGAGGAGGATGATAGCGAAGTAAATACCCTGTTGGGAAGTCATGGTGAGTAGGGAACCCTCATAGTTGCCTTCAACAACATGGTTCGACTGAGCGGCGACGACGAGATCGTAAAGACGTCCGATTGAACCGACAGATTCCGATGTTATCACCTTGGCTGTCAACCAGCAGCTGAGAATAAGGATCGCGAAAGTATGGATGTAGTCAGTGAGGAACCTGCCCTTGAAGTCAGTAATTACCTAGAGAGTATTTATCAGCATACGTACGTTGCCTTTATACCACCAACGAGTGTGTAGAGAACGACACCCAAAGGAAGCAAGAAGGTCGATGCCATGATGTGCATTCCTGTTCTGCAAAATGTCAGCGGTGCACCCAACCCATAGAGTAAATGGTCCTACAAGAAGGATATTGCCGCCGATGCGCCTAGGATCATGTTGATTGTATTGAGCAGGTTATTAACAATAGCTAAGAACGTGAAGCTCAAATGAGCCACGGTCCCTACAAGATTTAGTACGACAGACTGATATTTGAAAACAGCAGCGACTCACCATATCGGATGCGAATGACCTCAAGAATGGTATGGGCTTCAGGGACGCGTCCTTTGCAGACGGTTCCCAGGTAGCCAAAGAAGACTATAACAGTCGAACAACCAGCACCATACCAAAATGCGCCGCTGATTCCATAGCTGTAGGTTACTAGGACGCAACTCAACAGGGCGGTACTCCATAGCCATGACTGTAGTAGGATCAGTATATCTTGGCGTTATAAAGAGTGAGAGTGGCGTACCGAAACGACAGCAGACGCGACTAGACCGGTTCGTACTGTTCTGTTGGCAACCATGAAACTAGGATTCCATCGTCAGTATGTATAAACTCAAGAGGGTGCCCAAGCTGCCTACGTTTCCACTTTGGAATTGTCTTCGTTCAAGGTCTTCTTGAGGATCGCGGTCAAGCCCATCATGCCTATTCATAGTTAGCCCACTTCACTTCTGGTTCTGGCATCAGAGGGAAACTCACCAAACGCAAATGCCAAACCAGCAGCAACCACGACGCCATATCCAACAGATTGGGGCAGAGGTGAGGGGACTACAGAAGGTTCGTCTGAACGATAGTAGAGATCCATGTTGGCTATTGTGTCAAAGAGGCAACATGAATTCTGGGACTTGAGATCCTCACCACGGGTCTAATGGACCTTTTATGCATATCCCTGGAGTACAGGACATGGCCAATTACTCAGGATCAGCGGCGATGGCGAAATCGCGCGCTTGTACAACTAATATGTGAAACCTGAGAAGGGGTGACGTTGCTCAATCTCCAAGTGTCGTTCAGGCAAGCAATCAACCGTATAAAAGACTTTGAGCTTATCTATCAAGAACAAAGCACTAGTCCGCCACACAATATTTGCAAAGACTTAACTGGTTGATATCCTGCCCCGGAATTGAATCGGAGCGCGGGTCGACAGGGTTCGCGTCCGGACTTCCAGATCCGGTTTAACGTCAATCACCTCATCTTCAATCAATATGTTCAACAGTTCGAATTTTGTCGGGCCCAAGTCCATAGAGCCTCGATTTCATGAAAGGAAAATGAAACAGACATTAACTCCACTTGCGATGCAAGACGAACTTTTTGCACCTAATTCGTGTAAGACCTGTCGACAAAGGCGGGTCAGATGCGACAGGCTGCTTCCCAAGTGTCATCGCTGTGCATCCCTGTTGCTACCATGCGCAGGTTATGAGCGAAAGGAAAAGATTGTATGGACCAACAGTATGGCTTCTAGAGGAAAGATGATGGGAAAAGCCACTTTTGACACGATCACGGATAATGCCCATGATCATAAGGACATATCTGATATTGAGCTCTGCACGAACTTCCCCGTTGCTGGGTCGCCTTTAGTAGACCCAAGCCTACAAAACATACCCAGAAGCTACCATGACTACATCCGCTACTGTGAGTCTCATCTGAGGGCCTTTTCGTTTAGTCACTCACCAACAATACTCCAGTTCATCAAGAGCTCTCCAAGGAGTGTGTCGTATACAACAACTCGCCCTTCAACCCTTTTCTCTCTCTTATGCTTTTAATGCCATCCAGTCAGGCTTTATCCCATATAATGATCTCCATCTCAGCCTTCCACATTGCGCACCGGCTTGACATTAGTCAGGTCCAGCTACAGCCAGATCATAGTGAGGTGCTGCGTATAGCACTTTTCAACAAACAGAAGGCGTTAAGATATCTCAAGCATGAGCTACAAGTCCAACCTGAGATTAACACCGATGCAGTCATCGCCGCAGTGTTGCTGTTTGTCAATCTTGATGTAGTGGAGTTCGGCGGTCGAGGTTGGAAGTATCACCTACGGGGAGCTGAAGAGCTCATCAGAATTCGGAAAAGGCTTGTGATAGATAATTCAGAAAAGTGGATGCAGTATTTTGATACTGCTTGCACGACGTAAGATACCTGCCGCCAATGAAGAAAATTACCGAACTGACAGTTTTAGGTTCGGTATACTCGGCAGTACCCTTGTTCCGTCACAGTCACTACCTGTGGCACCAATGCCTTTGGACACTGGCTTACTAGACACACTTCGGAGATCCGAGCAACAGACATGGGTCGGTTGTCCGGCAGACCTCCTCTCCTTACTGTGCGTCATGAATACGCTACGTACTGTATCAGATCATTCCAGCCACGCGGACGAAACCGTCACTTCAATTCTCGATGGCTTGAACAATTTCTCGCCGCGATCCTGGGCGCATGACTTTCCAGGTCCTCAGCATCATGAGTCAAGACATCATCTCGCCCACGCATACAAAGCAGCGGTCAGCATCTACGCCTATCACGCCATCAGGGAAACACTTGGCCAACCACCATTACATGAGTTGGATATTTCTAGAATCTCAAATCTTGGCATATTACACATGTCTCAGATACCAGTAAGCGACTTCCATATCAAAAGCCTGGTATGGCCTGCTTTTGTTCTGGGCGCTGAAGCTCAAGATTTGCGTACGAGGGAAGAAGTCAAGAACATTATGCACAATATCTGGGTATCCTCATGCTGCTACAATGTCAAGACTGCTACAGGAATGCTTGGGAGAATTTGGGAGCAGGGACACGATGATGGTAAGGGTAAATACAGTTGGTTGAGATTTATCTGGGAGCAAGACGAAAGCTGGTTGTTTCTTTGAGATGAAGATCAAAATATAGCCAAGCGTATGCCTTTAATCACAGCGCAAATTAAGATACCGTTTTGGCCAAATAATAATTTCTTTTATAATAGATCCATTTCAGATCCCATAACTCCTTCCTACATCGGTCCTCAACGCCAGAACCCCCTCTAACTATTGTTCTTCCACTTCAAGCTCTCCCTTAGTTGACCTTAGCCTGGCTAAGGTTCTGGATGATGTTACCACCATCAAATAGACCATTAGCAGCCTTGGCGCGGCAAAGATCCTTTCCGCGCTCAATGACGTTGGCATCACATTGCAGGTTTGCCTGTGCAACGCAGCTAAGTCGGCCACCACCTATGACTATTGTCAGCGACATATTATACAATTTCTTTCACTGCCTCTACTTACAGTTGTTACCACCGGGAACGCAGCGACCGGCTTGACCATTGGAAGCAGTGCAAGCGTCCTGCTTCAGGCTGGTGTTGGCGACACAGCATTCACCGCTGGGGACAGGTCGGCCGCCGTTCTGACCATTTTGACGGGTGACCAGGACAGCACTGCGAGGGGCGTTGCGCACACCCTCAGTGTCGACGATGCCGGCGGAGGCAAAGGCAGCGAGGCCGAGAACAATGGCGGTGATAGAGAACTGCATTTTGGATTGTTGAAGAAAGGGTTTTTTGGGTTGGTTCCTGGCGACTGATTGTGATGAAGAAGATATAGGATGTGAAATGGATTAACCGACCAGCGGAAAAGAATTGAAAGTAGTGATTAAATGAGATTGTTGAGTGAGAACTGAAGATCTAAAGACCGACGACCCGAAGCTTGGATTTATACTTTTCCCGTGAGGCAAAAGACTTCCTGCGATGCCTCTTGAGCGCTGCCATCCAAAACGTGTGCGGCGTAGTATCCCCTTGCCAAGCCATCGTCTCAAGACTTCTACCATGGCATACCGCATATTGTCGTGAGGCTGGGGAGGGCTTACTGAGATTGGATGAGACGAACAACGCCTGGTGTTCAGGTTGAGACCAATGAAACGGCTGCAAACAGTGAAACGGTTACATCCATCTCTAGCTACCTACCCCTGGCCTTGGCCTGGTAGTAGCCGCTTTGGGGTTAATCCCGACATCTCGCTTCCTCCGACGTCAGAGAAGTCATAGCTGGCTATATGCACTAAGCCCCTTTAAGCATGCATGCAGGGGTCAGCGTTTATCAAAACGGGTAAGGAGCTAGATCTCCTGACAGATCTGAAGTATCTCCTTGTAAGACCAACAATTCTGGCTATTCTCTTGTTTTTAGCCGCTTTGCAAAATGTTTCCAGCCAATCTATTATTATAAGATAGGAAACCCCATTACCGGAAGTCTTCTAGGTCTAGACCTGGCACAGCAATGCCTAGGTCTTTCCCGTTCTGATACAGGCCCAAGCTCTTCTCGAGCTTACAGGGATCGAGACTCTTGTGGGTGCGCCAGTTAGGAGTCTTGATGCCACGAATGAGCTTCACTACAGAAACAACACTGTAACCTGGAAAAGGCTCACTGGGCTTTTCCATTGGAAGATTCCTCTCCCGCATTTGTTTCATGAGATATCCAAGAAGTCTGCAAGAGCATTCTAGAGTGCAGCCAACGCGTCCTACAACAAGGTCTTCTTGCAAGCTGTACAATTGGGAAAACAGCTCATCTATGAGCTCGCAGCGCATATGATTTATTTTTTCTGCGTCATGTTGGTTATTTGCATCTATGCATCGAAATCAGCATTGAACTCACCAAGGATTTGAGCTGGAATCGGCAGACATGTTTCGATAAGTCCAAACGTCTTGAGTATTGCGGATCTTGTTAGTCCCTTGAAGCATGGTGTATGTGCAAATGTCCTGGCGAGGAACAAAACAATTGTCTCATCGTGGCCAAAATACCCCACATCGTCGATAACGTTTTCGTGAAAAGGCCAGAGTGAGTATCCTGAAAAGTTTGTTATCGATTGTCGCCAGGATTCGAAGAATATCTGCACGACCTCCCGGCAGTCATAATAGTCGACAATGACCCCAACTTGCGCTATGGCATCCATTGGTAGGTTGCCTGGTACGCTGTCGTGATGGCTGTGTATAATATCAAGCACTGTGAGGAAGGCTTCAGCATTCCAGTCGGAGGCTTTGATTTCCAACATTCCTTTATTATTAGGTTTTGACTCCTGGTATTCCCCTTGGATCATCTTTCTGAAGACTGGCGATGCGAGACAGAGATGCTTGGCAGAGACGCGAAATTCAATATGGTTCGGATGGCCATCTTGCAGGTATGGTTGTAGCGATGCCATTTCATCCTTGGTCGCCGGTGGCCCCATAGCATCGGCTTGTTGTTTTTGAGACGAGCTGATCTCGACGGCCTTTTTTTCCGCTGATATTTCTTGTTCTATTGGCTCATGAATCTGCTGCAAATTCGGACACTGTAAAATCAACAGGGCATCTGCCTGCGGATCAAGCTCAAGCAGTGCTTTCTTCATTATGACTTTGGACATTCAAGTCATCTGAGCTAGCTTACGGTCATGGAATCTTGGAGATTGATTTCCCCGCCTTGGGCACAATTTTAACCTTTCTTAAATGGAAGGCCTCCCGCATTAATCACGTGCATGTCTTTTCAGGATGCTACCCGGTAGGAGTCTCAAATATAATGACGTTGATGACTATGATTATTGGTTTACTAGTTATCGGATTATTTTTCGTGTTGCTCTAAGTTATGATTATCTGCCGGTAACTTGTGCCTTGTATTTCTGGTGCTACGTTGAGTCATATTGCCTTTCATTACTTTTATGTTTTTGGAACTTGATTTATCCTGACGGGATTCACGAGACTTGTTCGACATGAAAATGTGGGTGCCAGCTCTTGCTAATAATAGTAGTACAGCTATACCTAATTTGTAATAGCACTCCTAACCCTACTCTGCCATCCACCCGTCGCCACAAATCGCGTCGGGAAATCTATTATCCGAATCCAGCCTACCGACCGTATGTTGGCCTGCTTTCCCCGATCCGGAGCCAGTGGCTCACGAGGATGGATCACCCTTGTTTAAGCTATCTTATTGCAGAGTACGGAGGTATTTCGCCTCTTAGACACCATTCTTAAGCTCGATTTGGTACAATTACCTGGTCGTTACACATTCGCGAAGCTGTCACCATTTTAACGCCAGAATGCAGTGGGCATTGGCGCCTAGGGCACCCGCACAACGATGCCTTTTCAGCTATCCACTCGCAAGCTAGTATAAATTCAGAATATTAGCATTTACCTCGGTATAATGATGTGCAGTTATGTGCCTAGCGGCTCGCAAGCTTAAACTAACAAGGCCGTGGAATTCTTGATTATGCAGATTTAAAAGAGAGTAATCGCTGTCCTACGATTTCAGCAGTATCTTCTTACTACCACCAAAACTTGTCTCCCGTCAAGTCTCCCCTTCCTGCCAATTTCGCCGAATCTGCACCCTGGCTCCGTTACCATGTCTAGTCGCACCTCGCCAGTACAAATCACCGAATATGCGAGACCACGCGGCATCACCGCCCTCGTCTTTGGCGGCGCAGTATTTTCGTATTTATGCTTAGCTGGCGTCACCTTGATATCTGAACACAACTCGATCTGGCAAACTCTCGACAATATCTCGCCGGGCAGCGCAGACACGTTTCGCTGGATTGTCAAGACAGGGGTTCCGCCACTTGTCGTGATACACACCATCGAGGCCGTGGCATTTGATCGTACAAGGTTGATGCCACATCGCGTTCCCAGATGGGGATTACTTTGGTGGAAATGGGTCCTGAGCTGCTGGATTGAGGGGATTGGATGTTGGCAGCGCTTTGCCTCGGTCGTCAACGCGAAGAAGGCGTCAGCAAAGTAACTTCAAGACGAGGGGAAATGCTTTGGGCATGGACTCGGGCACCTTCTCAGACAATCGAACGCGTCACTGATGAAGAGCAGTCGTCATGGATGTCCTGCGAATGGGGTCGAAAGACGGCGTAAGCATGATATAATGATATTGTGTACAGATCGTCATCAGAAATGAAGGTTCGCCGACTATAAAGTTATACTTTAAGCAGTAGCGATGGTTATGAATCATATCGCTCATATGTATTGAGATGTGTTCGTTTCTTTGTGCTCGGGTGTAAAGGTTCTTTCTACCCCTCAACCTTAGTATACGGTGGCAGAATCTTGTCAATCCTCCAAGGTGGATGACAGGTCGGTGTTGCGGAGCGGCGTCTGTCGCGGGCTTCCAGCGGCCTGAAGACAGAGAGTCACTTCTTCGACGCTAAGCCTAGTAGTTAAAGAATCACCAAGGTGCAATACTTGCAATCAATAGAAATTACTTCTTGATAACAGATGAATTACTAGGGGCTAATGAGAACTAAGTGTAAATGTGCAAACCTAGACTCAACCTCAACACGACGTTCCCTAAATCAAGATAGAAACAGCAGTAACCTCTGGCTGAAGAACAGGATACTCAATAGAGCCCGGAGTCTGTATCGCAGAGATATAGTCAAACGCCAGACCCGCATTCTTGAGTCGGCTATAGAAAATCTCAGCCGCATCCTTGATAGCCTCTGAGTTCAACTCCTTGTTCTCAGTAATGGTGCGGTCCTTGTTAACATTGTACAAGGACTTGGCGTAGGTGATGAGGTTGTATCGGTCCTCAACCTTGAAACTCAGCAGCTCAGGCAGCTGTGCAGCGAGAAGCCAATCCTTCCACTTGGCGTCCTTGGTACCGATGGGAAGAGCATCGGTGAGATGCTGCTCGGTGTAGCCCTGAAGGTCCTGGAGGCTCTTGGGTAGAGGTGTGCAGAGCGCTGGAGGCTTGGATGGAACGAAGCTGTAGTAGTAGTCCTGGAGATAGTTGACAGCTGTGTGCTGGGGTGATGCTGTGTGGATGCACATGGTTACAGCATCAATGAGCTGATCAACGGTCGTGATGGTTGGGAAGGTAGGGATCTGGCCGCTGGTCTGAATCTCCTTGCACCAGTCGGCAATACAAGCTTCCTTAGCAACGACATCATCCGAAGTATACTTCGTCTCAAGAACAGACTTGACGAATTCCCGGATGATACCCCAGAGGAGGTACATATCAGTAGCATAGGGATAGTTGCGGTACTTATCACCCATCTCACCCTCAATGTCAAAGCCTCGCTTCTTGAGATCGTTGGGAATGTACTTATCCTGGAAGTTGAAGTTCTTGTACGACCAGTTAACCAGTCCGAAAGCGCCGACCTTGGGATCAGGTTTAGGTCCAGAGCCAAACCCGGAGATGCGAGCAATGACAAGGGGAACGAGAAGCTTGCGTGCAGCGTCGTTGAGAGCGAGCGTTCGGAACCAATGAGGGCTGAGGATCTCGTAGAGAATGTGACGCTCGGGAATGGTGCGGTTGGTGGCGACGATGATGGCCTCCTCGATCATATGCGTGTCGACGAGGTGGGTAGCAACCTCGTGTCGTGCCCAGTCAGCTGTTTGGGCAACGGTCTTGGCGTATCTCCACGGCCAGTCGTCCTTCTCAGCGATCTTGCCCTCATCATCAGGGTTCAATCTCTGGTTGAAGATGGTGACTGAGTTATCGAGAGAGCCCTTGTAGTCGAGAGTGATGGCCAATGGGTGAAGGCGACCGTCCTCGTGGAGCTGGAAAATGATCACCGAAGCCGCTGCGTACCGATAGCTAGGCTGTCCAGCAGGATCGGGGTTCTTAATCGTGTTACAGAACTCTTCGTCGTCCTTGACGCCAGTGGCCTCGCGGAAGTAGGAATAATCCTGAATCAAAAGATCCTTGCCTTCCTCGAGCAACTTCTTCACCGCGTCAAGACCTTGCTTCTCTGCCTCGGCAATGTAAGCCTTGATCTTCTCAGCAGGAGCAGTCTCGATGGTCGATGGGTTAACACCGCTGAAGTGCTGTTGCGCAAACTTGGCGTCAGAATACCAATCAGCGTGTTCACCCATGTTTCTGCCCTTCATAATGTCTGCGTTCTGGCTTTGCTTGACGCCATTAACAACAGCACCATTGGGCTTCGCGCTCTGGTCATCAGCAGATTCGGCCTTTGGCTGGTTGTCCTTGCTCCACTTCTCAACATCTGCAAGAGTTGGTCCGACGTAGGGACCATCGGTAGATGAGAGTTCCTTGGGGATTATGAAGGAAAACATGGAAGCAATCTTGATGACGAAGTTCCTCTCGGTCTCGTTGAAGATCTGACCGACGCCGTCTTTTCTAGGGGCGCCATCCAGGCTTTGTTGCTCATCCTGAGGAAGGGTGTTCAGATGGGGAGGATAACAATCGCTGGGGTCACTCCATTGGTAGGTGCTCTGCTTAAGAGCAAGATCACGCTTGACGGGGAAGATGGGCTCAAATCCCTGGGTGTCAAAATGAGAGGCAGCGCTAGTCAATATCAGTTAGCGACTTTGAAAACGGTCAAGATAGGAACGTGTTGCTTACGCTTCTTCGAGGATCTTATACAGCTCAGTCAAGGCCAAGCGAGTGCCCATATAGGTACCCGTTTCAAGGCCCTTGCGCGCAACAAGCTTGCCATCGAGAGCGCCAGTCTTGTCAGTGTTAAGGACGATACCCTGTCTGAGAAGCTCATTCAGGAAGACGCCCTTGTCCCAGACCTCCAAAGGATCGTCTTCGACAGCATAGTTGACTTTGGAGTTGAGAATCTCGTCCAATGTCAACTGAGGAGGACGAGGTGCTAAAGGAGCTTCTGTTGCCATGGTGGAAGATGTGCTTGCTTGATAGGAAAGAAGATAGGAAAGAAGATTGGATGGTGAGAGGGATGAATGATGTAGAGATGAAGAAAGCGAATAGATATTTCTGTTGATGCTCCATCAACTACTATATATATCTTATTTACCTGTCTATCTTAGTTACTCTACGAAGATGGCAACTGTTCTCAGCAGCATAATCAACGTGGCCGATAACCCAAGACTGCCCCTCAGCCAACATCGCCTTGGCGATTAACACAAACAGTCTAGACCTTGTCAGCAGCATGCTGGTCAATAAAGTCGAGAATGCGTGATATTTCGGATAAGAACCTCAGCTCGCCACAAGAACAAAGCTACGTTTCTCAGCCAGCCACGGACCCATAGTTGCATCTCAAGAAAACGACCAGACGTGAAGGAACATAGCCTCCGGCTAGCTAGCTTCGGTAAACGAACAGATGGCCCCAGATCGCGCGGCCCGAGCCTGTCTCGAACTAGCTACATAAGCGTCTAGAGTCATTCAACATATCAGTCAATAATGCTTAGACGACAGTACTTGTCCAAACTATTAACTACAGGAAATAGCTGAGCGGGTAAGCCGATGAATTGAGAGCGCCAATCTGAGTCAGCGGCAAATCGTACAAGGAAGCCCCTGTTCTTAGTCAATGCTGCAGTAATTCCCAATGAAGATATATGCATACAATCAGCCGAGACCAGGGGAGCCAGGTGAACGCGCTCGCAAGAGAAGGATAGCAGCTGCGCAAATAAGCGGTGTGCATTTGGTCATCACGCTGAAACAGCTGCAGATGCGACGAGACCACGCGTCTCGCGCATAGGCTTCAACCCAGATCTAGGCCCTATTATGGCGCAAACGATCTCAATTGTTTCAGTTGGCAGTACTAGCTTTATACCTCTGCATGTTACCGTCTGTAAAATGGCTAGACTTTTCTATTGTGGCTGGCTAGTAGTACCAGAATTGGGATTAGGCCCATTATAGTGCGGCTAAAGGGTTCTAGACATGGCTGGAATAGGCTACGTGGCCTGTATGCTAGGAACAAAACGGCGAGGACCCACAACTGCATTTGACTATTTGGTCTAAACCCCAATAACGTACGTTCTCTGCATCGTGGCGAGCAAGGTTGGTTATGCAGCCCAATCATGTCTGAAGGAAAGCTGCTGACGTTCAAGCTAAGCGTGTGTGTCTCAAATCTCGTCACTAAGCCACGTTATTATCGCCGCGTATCAAGCTCAATTGTGAGATACTAAGTGATGTTCTTCGCTGCTATCCAATATTCTAGACCTTTGTTTCCACTTCGCCAAGTTTGCTTCGTGGAGTTAGGTCTCTTACGCTCTGAAGACCCCTGCATGGTGCAAGTCACGTTGCATGTCAGCCGCACCAGTATAGAGGAGTTCCGATAGACTCCCTAGGCTGCTTAGGCAGCCAAATTCTTTATCGCGACTCTGCATAGAGCTGAAACTTTAACCAGTCCCGGATGCGAATATGACATGTATGCCGCTATTGGAGGGATAAGATCCCTGATGAGTTGACAGTTGACTAATGTAAGTAATCCCTGATGATGTTAAGCTTTTCCTGCAGCACAATATTAAACGATTCGAGGACATGCTGCGTGAACGCTCTACCCCTCCGGTCAGCATGAGTAAGCTTGACATCGCTGTGGCTAGCTGAAATGTCCGCTGATAGGATTTTCGTGATGGCAATGCATAAGTCTGGAACCTCATTTTTACTCCATGTCTCGACTACACGATCACTAGTGGTGGATGGAGTCCCGAACGCCTCGCTCGACTTGGCAGCGGCCGCTCTGGAACAGCATCCGTCCTTTTGTGATTATCCTGTAGGGTTGCGAGCTGGAAACTAGCAGATACGCGTAAGAGTTGCGTGCGTGTCTCACACTCAGTCTCTCAACGCCAGCTTCATCTTACCCTCAAATATCTGTTCTTCTCGCTTGAATTCACCGTCAGATAATTTCCCCATCATCCCAAACTATTTACAAACTACGTTCACAATGTCCACTCAAGTCATCTACCCAAACACTGGTGTGACCAGCACGCCAGGCCAGACATCCAAACCTGCCCCAAATGTTTCTTCAACTGAGACTCAGCCGCCAAAGGACCAGCTCCCTCAGGACTTGGTCAATGCTATGCAAGCAATCTTTGGCAAGCATCCAGGATACCGAACAAGTAAGCTTCTCAAGATAATAGACTAAGATTCAAGGCTGACGATCTGTACTTGCAGCTCATGCCAAAGGTCTTCTCGTGGAGGGCACCTTTACGCCAACAGAAGAGGCCAAGACGCTTTCCACAGCTGCTCACTTCAACAACTCTTCAACAAAGGTAATTGCGAGGTTCTCTGTGGGTGGCGGTCTGCCTCATGTTGCGGACGTGGCAGACGGCGCTACACCCAAGGGTGTTGCCATTCGCTTCCAGATTGACGAGAACACTCACACTGATCTGATCAGTCACTCGTTCAACGGGTTTGCAACTCGCAATGGCGAAGACTTCTTGACCTTCCTCAAGCTCTTTGGCGCCGATGGTTTTACTGAGGCGCAGCTCAAGAAGGCCAAGGCTAGCGGCGGTGACTACTCCAAAGAGCAGAAGCTTTACGATCAAGCTCACGCTGCGTTTTTGTCTTTCCTTGGAAAGCCTGAGCACAGGTCGGCTGCAGTTTTTGTGACCTCTGAGAAGCCCAACCCTCATAACTACGGAACCATCACGTATTACGAGCCCAACACTCATATCTTGACCAACAAGGACGGCGGCATCACCAACGTCCGGTATCGTCTTGACCCGGCTGACGGGGAGCACCTCTACCCTAACAAGACTCCCGAGGATAAGGAGGTGCTTGCGAAGTTAGGCAACGACTATTTAGAGGATGACCTCAGGCAACGCTTCCCAGACAAGCCAATCGTGCTCACCATTCAAGCACATGTAGCTGGCCCTGATGATGTGCTAGATGACGCTACTAAGCCATACCAGAGCAAGACGTTCATCCCCGTTGGCAAATTGGAGATCAACAAGGTTTCGGACGACAATGCTGCTAAACAGCAGCAGATCGCATTTCATCCTAACCCGGAGAAGGGAGGTATACAAGGCATTAAGTCGTCTGACGATCCTTTGATCCAAGCACGGAAGGGCGTTTACTGGATCAGTTCGGATCAGCGAAGACATGAGAAGCAGGTTGAGTAGAATACTGTTGATGATAAGTCCTGGTAGTTAGAATGGATCCGAGAGACTGTTAGCTTAGGCGCACCTCCGTGGAGCTTTAGCTTTTTCCAACTCCCCTGAGTACCCTTACATACTGAAATCAATAGTTGTTTGTAAATCGTCTTAGTCTTAGTAAGAAACACTCAACATTCATCAGTTTACCCAAAGCTTTACTCATTATTTCTAGTAATAACTAGAAACAGTTTTATGCTTATTGATAGGCAGCTAAGAGTTCCAAGGCACTTGGATCTGAGGCAGATTTGTCCGTGGCTGCGTATCGGTGAGGCGTCAATGTTGTTTCAATGCCTTCTCGGAAATGAGCCTGCATCTTGACTCTCCATCCAGGCAATTCTGCTCTGGTTGTACCAGTTTCACACACAAAGTTGACCTTGGTGACTTCTGGAAATTGATTTGATCGATCGAGACACACTACCACCCACAAAAGAGTACGCCTGCAGCCGGACTGTCCTAACAATATTGGAGACTATCTCTGCTCAGAATCTGACCTGTTTCCTGAGCTGGCGTGCGATGACAGTATCTTCGAAACTACAGATGAATGCAACCATGGAGGGAGACTGTATATAGAAACTGAACCAATAGTTGTAGAGACAGCTCAGATGTGGTATCTGCAGTTGAGACTTGCGGCTGAGAGCTTATATCAGCACAGAGAACTTAGCTTAGTAACTTGATTCTAGTGCGGTTAGGTGTGAACGCTATTATATTAAACACAGTGAATAGCACCTTGCGCTTAGTTAATCACTTAATGTAGCATCGTCTGGCCATGTTGCTGGAAGCACCTGTTAGCAGTTATTGAACCTTTCCCACCAACCACATCAGAATCCTCTAACCGTTACATCCTGAAGCACTACAGCGCGTAAGTGGGGATCACGCTAATAATACCTTGAGCCACAATATAAAACAGACGGATTCAAAAATACCGACTTCCCAATAAGTCGGGGTTCTTCGGACAATTGGAAAACTCCATAAGTCCGCAAATCCATGACTACAGCGGCAAAAAGTTACGTTCTCGGGTGTCATCTCGATTTAGCCCAGTTTGAATAGTGTTCCTACCAAAAAGGACCGGGCCAGTATGTCTAGTCGATAGGGTGCTTTGCCCCCATTCAGCAAACGTTGTTGGCTTGTCGGCGAACACCAAACATGGCCATACGGATCCAAATCCTCACGTTGCAAGATGATCACGGCTTATACATGGATGTGCTCTTTCGCCTTAGGTGATCGTCGGTATGACACATTCGGCGTGCTGGAATGCGCCTTGCGCAGTAGCCGAAAAACCCAAGGCATTTTAACTTTAGTTTTTCATTGGCGGTCATTTCCAGTTCTGCTATATCGGAAGCTCTGAATCAACAGGCTTTGAATGGCCGCTATATGCCGGGAATCGCGGACATTACTCGGATACCGGCATAAACCTTGCTGTGGTCTAGTTTGTGTAATTTAATTTATTAAATGGACCATCTGCCCTTACTCACCAACGCCTTTGAATAACAAAACAGAAAGTCATAAAAAACAACAAAGTTTCAGATACAGACACCAAGGAAGGCGAATTCGATCCTATGGAAAGCCCGCCGCCTTGGGCTATGTGGCTTCGAGTTCCTACTCTGCGTGTAATAGCTGATGCGTTCGCTACCTACTCCAACTGGAATGCTCCTCGCCAAAGCCGAGCCATCTGGCTCAATTCCACGTTAGGAGCCAAGACGCAGCGACAAGCAATCAGAGTCGATGTGTACGAACCATTTCACCGAGACCCTTGCACAGACAGGCGTCCGGCCATTATCAATTTCCATGGCGGTGGAGTGACCGTGGGAAGGGGAACAGACGATGCCACCTGGGCGAGCCATCTCGTGACCAACTTGGGTGCTACTGTCTTCTCCGTGAACTATCGTCTTGCGCCGGAGTATTCCTTTCCGACACATGTTGAGGACTGTGTCGATGCCATTGCCCAGATCTACGAGCAAGCCGATGTGCTTGGTATCGATCCAAATCACCTGGTCATCAGCGGATTTTCCGCGGGTGGCGGTCTGGGTCTGGCTGCTTGGGTCCTCCTCAACAACGCTGAAGAATGGGGCTACAAGATACCGCTCCCTATCCCCAAAATTGCTGGTCTTGCTCTATTCTATCCTTCGCTGGATCAGACTGTGTCCAAGACCCGGAAACGCGAAGGGCTCCCAAGACAGGATTTACTGTTGCCCAAAGGTTTAACTGACATCTTTGACGCTGCCTATCTGAAGCCAGTACCAATTTCTGAACGAGGTGACATCCGGTTATCACCTTCGCTTATGCCTGACGACTTGGTAGAACGACTGCCTCCAGTCTATCTCTGCCTCTGTGAGCACGATATGCTTACCGCAGAGGGGATCGCATTTTCTAAACGTCTTGAGGATCATTCGATTGAGGTTTACGTACGGGTCATTCCTGATGCACGGCATGGGTGGGATAAAGCACCAACCCCGGCAGACACAGTTGCGCAGGCATATAACGAGGTTTCAGAGCTTATAAGAAAGTGGCTAGAATAATATTGTATGATATAAAGAAAGAGACTATATGAGAGGACTAGACCTTTATTGAATTTACTCTCAACCAAGATTCGTGAGTATCTGCTCCTTGGCTATGTACTATAGATCCATAAAGGTTAGATAAGGTGTTACTCTATAGCTAACAAGCCAAAGTTCTATAGGCATTTATGTTACCAGGTTAAGGTCTATGTACTACAGCAATCTCCAATACTCCCACAAAATAGCAAGCTTATCCACCCTAGAGTCGAGAGATAACATGATCGAAAATCTGGTCTTGGACAGGCTTCATCAGCCCGTACGATAAGTGATCACTAGCAAGCTGGCACGTGCAATTCGGGTCAAAAGAGCAGACAATATCATTCTATAGGCCCAGTGTTAGTGACAGGTTATATCTGGATAAGAAACACTCACCTCCAAGCAGATATCAGCGACCTTTCCACTGCGGTCAACGCCATCGTTGAACGTAAGGATGCTGTCATTTGACTGTAGGGACTGGACGGCAAATAACCCATATGCAATGCGGTTGTCACGGTGGCCTTGACTGTCATAGTTGGAGAGTCTACCAGGCGTGCGATACGGGTTGCCAACCATCACAACGCTGCTAACAGCGGCCATACTTGCATCATCAAGTTCACTTAGCGCTCTCTGAACCACAGTTGCGCCCTGAGAATAGCCAAAGAGGAAGTACTTTTGCTTCGGGCAATCCTGAAGGCCATATTTGATAATATCGGTAACGAACTTTACACCACTGGTAACATTCTGGTCGAATCCAGCTGGGTAGACGACGGCTTGGCTAACGGCGCCAGTATTGTTGGCTAAAATCCGCTGAATAGTATTTTGGAACATAAGGGATACACCCTGCGGCTCTCCAGATCCTCGGGCATCAAGAAGTTCTAGGTCAAGGATTAGTATCTATCTCTTGTGTTTTGCGGAGGCGGGCGCAACTAACTGTAGGTAGCACATGGCTTCAATTGCTCAGGTGTGGATAAGTTGACGCGGGGAATGGCGAGATAAGCTGAATCGCCACAGCGGCAGCCGGACTCAGCAGAGGTAACCGCAGCGATGCCAGACAGAGTGGACAGAAAGAGGACTTTAGGAAAAACCATATTGAAGGCAGGTCCTAGATGTGTATTGTTAGGGAGTGTATGAAGTCAGAGAATTTAGGACGAAAGAATGGAAGAATAAGTTGCTGTTTGGAATTAAACTAAGCTGGACCTATGATTCCATTTTATTTCCATATTGACGTACAATGCCATCTACGCAATAAGACATTGATGCTAACGGATATTTGACACTTGGGTCCGGACTAGCGTGGACCTCGTATATCGGTACGAAGCATAGACCAGTTTCAAACTTTTAAGGCAAAGTTAATTTTATAGGCGAAGGCAAGCATATTGCTGTCTCATTGGTCTGACCAGCCATCGTGGATACATACGCGCGTAACCAGTCTTCCGGGAGCTGCAAATCCGAATATGCCAAGCCAGATGTTGTTCAAGAAAATATTTACATAAATTACTTACGTAAATCTCTCCGTCAATTCCGGTTCGCAATGTCCAATTCTCTCCTGTAAATGCAAAACCCTTCTTAGAACATCTAAGGCAAAATTGCTTGTCTCATTCTTCAGTTCTGTACACCTGGCCTTTTAAAGACGACTTACTATAGCTGCACTTACTGATACTGTCGGATTCAGTGAACGGTTGATTCATCAAAGTTAATTGCCAAACTATCATCATAGAAAGCCGAACACCGGACTTGTACTTAGACCATTACAGTTAGCCTAGGAGGAGAAAGGTGATGCCGATCTCTTAGTCATCTAAGCAACGTACTTGATTCGCAATCTGAATCTTCAGCCTACCTCGCTGTTTTGAGCCAGGATGTTAACAGCTCCTATCAGGCACTATAGGGATGCGGCGAGCACACAACAAGACGAGGACAGGCTGCCTGACATGCAAGCGAAGGAGAATCAAGGTTCGATCGTTACCGCCCTTTAATTGGACGCTCACCGACTCACCTATTGGCTCACATAGTGCGACGAGACGAAGCCGGCTTGTAGAAACTGCCAGATCCATGGCACCTCTGAATGCTTGTATGAGGCGCCAGAGGCCTCTCGGTCAGCAGAGACCTTAGTACTGACAGGTCAAGGTTTCCAGCCGGTCAATGGCATCTACACGCTTCAGCACCTGGGTCTACTACATCACTTCACATCTTCCACGGCGCTGACACTCTCCGTCCACGGACAGGTTCAGAAGCTATGGCAGGTCGACATACCGCATATCGGATTATCTTTCCCATTTGTGATTCACGCGATTCTTGCCCTATCTTCGATGCATATGGCTCATAAGTTACCAGACGAGCATCAAGCCTATTGGGCATTGGGCATTGAGCTACAGCAGCAAGCTGTGACGGGCGCACAAAAGGCATTGGATAACATCACAACAGAAAACTGCACTGCTGTGTTTCTTTTCTCGGCACTGACATGCGTAATTTCGCTTGCCCGCGGCTGTGGCCACTCGCCCAAGTGTGGCCCTGGTAGCGAGCATCCCTCTGAAATAGGCTGTGAGAGCCTGCTTGAATGGGTTATTCTTTACCGTGGCACGAGACATCTCCTCGGACCACCCTATGACGAGGTGTTACATTCTGGTCCATTGAAGCCCATGTTCGAGCTTGGGTCAGAACGAAGGATGCGTCTTCTCGCTCCTTTAGCCACTCTGGATACAGCCAAATCCAGCGCGTGGTCAAAACTTCAAGCGGTAATATACGATCGTGTCAATGATAGGGAACGGCTCGATGCGTATGACACCACGATCGACCACCTGCGGCGAGCTTTTCACGCCGTTTACGATAAACCACTAGACGAGTTGGAAAACGTGGATGTGTTTGCCTGGATGTTTGCCATATCAGACAACTATGTAGCTTTACTCAAGCTGCATGATCCGATCGCTCTGGCGTTGTTTGCTTGCTTTGCTGGTTTGATGCGAGAGATGCACTCCATGTGGTGGACTCACGGCCGTGGGGAATGTTGTATCAGCCAGATCTATTACAAGCTGAAGAGAGAGGAGGAATGGCTTGTTGAGTATGTCGTGAGTATAATCGACTGACGGTGCAGCATTCTACGCGTTCATCTCTGTTATTTTTTATTGTCAAGCAAGCTTTTTACGTTTCAAGGGTATGATATTTAAAATTATTCTGAAGTACTTAGAGTGACACATCTTAAGACGTATTGGGTATCTGACGCAGCCCACCCTTTCAGCATCATACTAGAAATACGTTGTGCTTGCAGCTATCAGCGACCTTGAAACCAAGATCAGTGGAACTAACTATGCTCTGTCAATTAAGACGTTCTTCGCTTTGGTCCTCAATATAGTTCAAACTATAATCAATAGCAAGCCCAAGACTGATGACACCGCCGGTCATCCAACAGTTGTTGCAAAACCACCACCATATGTTCCCTGGATCCTTGAGTCTGACGCGTTTGATCATAGCACCGAGCGTCAATGTTGCTCCCCCACAGCTAATGGCGTAGAATGTGATGCCAGCTCCGGTAGCAACTCCAGCCCCAGCTAACAGTCCCACCATGCTGGCCGCTAGTCCTGCCAGAATACACTTCGTATTCGCCTTGTGTTTTAAGGCAATACTTTTTATACCAACTCCCGCATCATCGTTGATATCCATATGGGCGTAAACCATATCATAGAGAACCGTCCACATGATGTTAGCGACGTATAGGCATCCAGCAGCTAGAAACATAGTCGAATCTGATATGATATCAACGCCAAGGGCAGGGAATCCCATCAAACTACCCCATGAAAAAGTTAAACCAAGGATGAATTGAGGGTAATATGTGATTCTTTTAGCCAGGGGATAGCTCACAACCAATAACAAGCTAGGAATTCCATATAGTATACATGAGGTGGGAAACTGAAGAAGGACTCCTAGACCTGCAAGAAGGTTAAAGCTTGTGAAGATTAAAGCCTGGAGTGGAGTGATTGCGCCTCTTGCTAAGGGTCGCAACCGGGTCCTAGCCACATGAGGATCTAGATTCCTGTCCCAGAGATCATTGATAGCACAGCCGGCTCCACGCATAAACACTGCCCCAGAGAGAAATAAAATAGAGGTACCAATGACAGAACCAGGCGTGGTTATAGGGGTCGTTGAAGAGGCAGCCATTAATGTTGAAAAAAGACACGGAAAGAAAAGGTAGTATATTCCAACTGGATTCTGTAATCGAAGTAGCTCAGCGTAAGGAATCCAAGATGTCGGCAATTTAGAAAGAAGATTGGTCTGGGGCAGGAGAAGACCGGGCTTGTGAGACGACTTGGTATGAAATCCTGACTGATTCGCAATGCAAGTGGCGGCATTAGATAGGGCGGCTCGAGACAGTTGTTTTGGCACATCACCGGGCTTTTGAGAAAAGAGTTTAACTTGCGGTAGTGATGGGGCTTTTAGGAAACGATTATTGCAGGCACATGACGAATGCCAAGTGGTGAGGCTAGGAAGCCTGCTGAATCTCATGCTTACTTTAGTCGGCTCTGACCTTGAAGCTTCAGGTCGTCGATAATCGGTTGAATGATGATGTTGATGTAATTTAAAGTTGCTCGGATCCAAAAAAAGGGGAATGTCACATGACTAGGGTTACAAAGCAACGCTATAATACGAAGTGCCAATACGGTCGCTCGGAGATTGTATTAATATAATATTTATCGGGCCCCTAAGTAACATCAGGCATAGGGCGTACTGAAATGGGTTGCAACGTCTCAGGACTGGCGGCGCGAGCGGCAATGACGGCAACTGTGCAGCTAAAGCATGGACCATATTTTGCAAAAGGAGCGAATTTCGGAAATTCGCCATACGCCGTTACATTTCATCCGGAGTCCGTGTTTTATCCGGCATTACTTTTCTAATAGGTTTATATATTACATAAAGTAAAGTGCATACATCTCTGTCCAACTGGTTATCTTCTACCTATTCTAGAAGAGGCAGATAATAGTAATAGGAAAATCCAAGCTTCTTTAGGCTTTTACCAGCCGCTTATTAGCTTACTGCAACTTCACTTAGATATTCTTAATAATATATAAGCTTCTGACTTTTCCAGTTGTATTACTTTAAGTTGAGTTTACTATTTTCTAGATATAACCTTTAGCTCTAGATAAAGGCCTTAGATACCTTATCTCTATTTACTAATATATAAGTTAGTTCTTTACGTTCTTACACTTATCTCTGCCTTATACATCATCACATAATACCCAAACCGATAGCCACTTAAATGTTCATAAGAAGTAATTAAAATATGTAGGAAAAATATTATACTAATATAGAACGGGTCCTATTTTGGGTTTTAGACTAATTAGATCTCCCTATCTTACCATGGATTATTCTACAACGTCTATAAAATTAACGGGCCCTAAATAGCCAAATTCCAAACCCCGTTCTATCAGCTCATATCCCCTCTAGGTAGATGAAGGCGTGTAAGAAATCGCTGATAACTTACTGTGGAAATATGACCCGGATGCATGTGATAAAGTGGACAGGAAGGCCGCGTTTCTAAAACAAGGACTGCAGACAAGTCTTTGGCCAACCGCTATGTACGACTTTACTAAGAAAAGAGATATCTGAAAGATAATTCGAGATGAGGCTATATCCGTTGCAGGTTTCTCTGAAGATTAGCTGGTTGCTGTCTTATATTATCTAATCAGATAAGGCGTCTTCCTCGCAGCCGCTTCCATTCCACTCCAACTCTTAGGCCTACATAAGCCTAGTCTTACCAGCAAATCAGCAGACTAACAGCTATCACATAATAGATCTTCTAATGTCTGGCTAGAAAGGTGTGATTGACTAGCTATTCAGCGCCGTGGTGGCTCGTCCCTTGCCCACTTCGTCGTAAGCCAAAGGCCTGGACAGTCTCAGAATGAACTGTCAGAGTCGAAAAAGATGTCTTCAGGCTCTGTCGTCGCGTCTTCTTCTGATCTCGTAGAGGAGGACTGTTCGACAGGCCACTTATTCAGACCCGCTCGCTGTTTTGCTGACACTGGACAATTTTCTTCCAAAGCCTCCCTCACCATCTTTCGAGTTCTAGATCTAAATATCTGACGGTGTGAAACCACAAATAATGCCGCGTTGTACGCCATGTTGGTGTCCACAACGTTTGACTGCATAAGCACGTACAAAAGTCGAAACGCCGAATCTCGTGCGATATTCTTTAGTCCTCTGATCTCTCTTCTCTCCTCTGGGTCCCATTCGTCCTTACCTTTCCTCATGTCGTACATGATGTCACGAATGGTGCGGCCTTCAGTGACGTCAATAGCAAGAGAATCAAGGGTGTCGCAAAGAAGATGATACTGGGAGAGCTGCATGGGCATGCGGCGAAAGAACTGTCGGAATCCCTTATCTACCCCGTAGCTGATCACTTCGGAGTAAGGCACATCGTCGTACTTGGCTCCCGTCGTTTCTATGGTCTTCCCTTGACCTCGGTCGAGCGTGTCGGACACCTCTGCCTCTTCATGTGTGCTCACTGTCATCTTCGCCTGCGTATTGCCTCTTTCTTCCCATTTAGAATACAAGAAGTGAGGCAACATGTCTCCCTTGTCGGCCCGGTAAAGTAACAATCTGCTTCCGCCTTCATATCTAACGGTAGCTTTCCCCCCAGATTGCCTGGCCAAGTTGGAGATTGTTTTGATCAGTGACGCTAACCGCTTCAGGTCATTCTGGTTAAGCTCTTCCCATCTCTTGACCTGAGCTTCTACGTCCTCGACTTGGGATACTTGAAACTTCCCTCGATAATGATATGCTCGCACGAGCTTTGAAGTTTGAGACACCCAGAGCTGTGCTGCAACTTCCTGTATGGGCAAGGGTCTGCTAGTTGCTCGGGTTTTGATTTCAAGGATTGACTCTGGAGGCACCACTCGACCCTCTTCCTTGATGACCAATCCCGATGGAACAGGATTGACGTTTGTGACGCCATTGGCTGGCGACAAAGATAAATCTCTCATACTGGCAAGTAGAGGGTCGTCTTGTGGACTTTCGATTTTGAATGAATCGGTCTTATCGGTAGCCACGTATCCGTCGGCTTCGTAGCGTACCACAAAGTCTAGGCCACCAAATCGATATGCGATGATCCTATGGTGACCAGTGCTATCATTGACCTGATTGATGGTGTACTCTTTTTCAAATTCATGGCCAAAGCCGCGAAACTCATTTGGCGCAATAAACCTAGTAACCACCGTCTCATCTCGGCCAAACAGTGCGGTCGTCCCGATGACCTCTACCCCTATGGTAAATGGCTCAAGATCGCCAGGGGCCAAGTCAGAATTGATGAAGGCCAGTAGCTTGCGGATGTTGTTTCGATCGGTTACAACATCAACAGAGCGGATATCGAAAGCAGGATTTGTCAGGTATAAAGCGCGGAATAGCGGCTCTAGTGGACTCTCTGGATAACGAGCTTGATTTTGATTTATGTAATATAAGCCCGAATCCTTTTGGAGCTGCTTGGAGGTCTTAGGGGCTGACCAGAGAGGTGGGCTACCTGGGACAGCGATCGTGGCAGTGGGCCTTTCAATCCAGTTGTAGGACGATAGATGCTTGACGTTGGTAATTGATGCAGGGGTGCAAATGCTGGAATCTTCAATATTACATCTATTGATTTCAGCAATAACGTTAGATGCCATAGTTAAATCAGATCACTGTAATAGTGATCTATCCTTATGTAGGGCACTTATTGAGGACTGTAAACATGCATGGCGAACTCTTCCATCTTATGCAAAATGCCAGGCCTTGAAGGAACCTGCTATACGCGCTTCATGTTGACACACTATTTGCTGGTGCTGGCTCGTATAGCTTCGGGGAGCCGTTTCCAGTGCCCGATTGGCGAAGTGACCAGGTGTGTTGCACAAGATATGGAACATCTGCGCCATTCCGTAGTCAAAGTGCTCCCATATGCAAAACTTCCCCCAAGTTTCCCGTGGCTGCATATTGATTGGTTTTGCCGGTACCACGTCGGTGGCTCGCAGGTCATACATTGGTTTGACAACGTAACGAGCACTTTGGCCAGCATGTGTCCTCTTACAGCCATGATTATTAGATCATAGCAATCTTCAAGGCTAGACTTTGCAAAAGTTCTACTCACTTGGTGAAATATAAGTGGCAAGATCTGCATCCCCAGCTTTGTTGTCCGTATTCTCGAGATTTGATAGCTTTTACTGCACTGAGGGGTTGTTGGTTGGTGACGAAATATGTCACACCCTGCTCAGCCGAGTTCCAACCACATTGCACTCAAATGGCGTGACTGATGTTTAGGACCCGCTCTATGTTCTGACCCATACATGCTGAAAAGGATACCATGACTCTCACCACACGTCACTTTTACTATATGGGATGCTGCATCCATCTTCACTGTAGAGTCTGTAGGAGGCCCACCACTGTGACAGTTGTCTCAGCTTCGTCTGATAAGGACGTGATAGCGCTGTGATATTATTTCCGTAAAACACACCCTACTACTACTGTGGACTGTAAGACTAGGTCACGGGATTGCCAAGTAGGCCGTGTTTTCCAGCATTTACCGCAAGTAAAGGCCATTGGAAAATTAAGTGATATGCCACGATAAATAGATTCAGAGATATTTAGGTGCAATGTCGGTTCTGAAAAGTTATTTGGAATCATCAGAAGTGGTAAAACTGATCTCATCCCTAAGCCCAATGGCCACGCCTATTGATGGTCGGCCTCCTGCATCTGCAATACGTGGTCTTTTCCTTCTTGCTTACCCCGCTCCTCCTTCTCAAGCGTTGTAGTCGGGAACCGAATCTGGTCCCGATGCGATAATCTGTTTCGTCCCAGTTCGTTGCGTGATATTCCTGACTAGTATAGATACCGTTACCACTATGTCCTTCGTAGATTATCTATACGATAGCTTTACTGCCAAAGCATGGTAGAAGTGGCTGAAATCATGGTGTAAGTGCACCAAGAAGAGATATTCATTGAAAAGGTAGATAGAGCCAAAGTGCTGCACTTTGCCAGCTGGGACTTGAAGGGATAAGGGAACCCTCACGAAAGGACGTCAAGCAGAAAACAACCTCCACATTGGCTATGTAGACGATGTAGAGGTTTAGAGACATCAGTCTGCGTACCTGGCAGTGTTGCCTTGAGGCCTAAGCTCCGGGTCAAACCTCTCCGCATCCGTTCGCCCCTGCATTTGAGCTTCTCGCCTCCTAAACCTCCCGCCTCACTTGTCGGCGTTGGTCGAGCAAATCCAGTTGCTTCTCCTTTCATCTGTGCTTGATATATCTGTCCAGCCAACAACTGCGTTCTGATAAAGCATGACGGGAACGCCAAAGCGCCACATATGTGATTCATTTTCTCCACATGTAGCTGGCCTCAATCCTCTCACCAATCAACATAGAGACGTAATTCAGCGAGACTATTGGTCGCAGTTGTCAACGTTTCGTAAGATAATGTAATGATATAGCAAACACTTAACCGATAACAAATGATGCGTTGGGCAATGTTTAGGAAACGAATCTAGCCAACAATGCTACCCTTCATCATAAACGGCCTTTCTGTGTCCCCGAGGGTAGTTCATGTGAAGAAGTGAGTAGAGAGGTAATATTTAATCACACGATACTCGATAGAAAGAACGACAGTGCTAAGACATCATGTCTCTCTTGAAACTCGCTTTAACTTTGGAGGAAAAGTGATAACGCGAGGGGAAGGCACGAAGGTAACCTTATAGGATACGCATATGTTGATGCCTCTTAACCCCTGCATCCTAATAACCAACACATACGCCTTTTATCAGTTTGTCCAATCTCTCGTGTGAATAGCACTGGAATCTTCCTGGCTGAAACAAGTGAACGACTTGGTGAATCAGCCTGGACAAGGTGGTATCTCTGCTTTGTTTGCGAGGCCAGAAATGACAAAGCTGAAGTTGCTGTCACGAAACAGTCCGGTATCGATGATAATATCTACCCCGGAACAAATTATTCAATCTATAGCCCAATTACTACAGTCAATGTGTTATTATATTCAAACTGTAATCCTGCGATAAATGCATTTCAAGCTTAACGCCCAAGCTAACCGTTTTGGAGAAATTTTTGCAGTAAACTAATGCAAGATGATCCGATCTGCCATTGTTGAGATTGTTAATAGCTGTGATGTTTATTCATTCTCAGAGATTAAACCCACTTCGAAAATATCTGGTCAGTTTCAGGGTAATCTTTTATGTAAACAACTGTCAAAGTTGACTGGCCAGTCGCGTAGCAGGTGGAATGAACCACCAGAGGTTGACGCAGTGGCTGCAATAGAGAGACATTGCGATAGCATAATTGGGAATAGAAGAGTAGGCAGCAGTATCGTCGAATAAATCAAGGCTTTCCAGCCTTTTAGTCGGCTAGCTCTAAACTTAGTCTTTGTTGAGGGATGGAATATTATCCACTAGCAGAAAGAAATCTGATTTAATAGCATTTACTATTAATGTTTCACCTTCACGGTAAACGAGGCTGTTTTGGTAATACCAACCACCGAGTACGAGACCTTAACTGCTTGCTTGCCTTTTCTGCGTGGGTCAAAGCCAGAGATCGAATAGCCGCCATAACCCTCGAATAATTCATCATCTGTGATACCGTCCGAGTATCGTGCAGAAACAATCATGCCTTCGAGGTCGAGAGACTCGCCAATGCTGTAGACGCGCTTCTTGGGGGGGATTATGTTAATAGAGCGTAAGTTTGTCCCGCGAAGGGCTGCATGCTCAGCGGTCGTGAGAGACCAGATGTGGCCGTGTCGAATGACTCCAAGTGACAGATTGTAGTCGGGCTTCTGCGTCCAGTTGATTGGCTGCCAGTCTGGGTTTCCAACATCCGCGGTCCAATAAGGTTGGTATTGCTCTTCCATGAATTCTCCTGAAGGCGAGCCAGCCCACTTTTGGTCTGCGTACATGTAGTAGCCTTTGCCCCGAAGATCCTCAGGGTTTGCTTTGAAGACCAGCGGACCCTCGGCGTACGTGGTGTTCATTGTGCGATGCGTGATGCATGTTGCAACGAGCTGCCATTCATCTGGCTGTGCGAGGACGGATCGTGCTCTTTCTTGATAGAGATCTTCTGAATCGCATGGCAGTCCATACCAAGTAAGATTTACTCCTGTGGAATTGCGGTCGGAAACTATGCGTTGGTAGTATCCTTTCCCGTCCGGGATAATGACCGGATCCAGCGTCCCGTGCCCAGTTCGCGCTTTCATCACTTTTGCAGGGCTAAAATTGACGAAATCCCGAGTCGTTCAATACAATGTTTGCCCTCCAGTCAATGGATAACGTCCATTGGAATCACTCTTGTCACTGGAGTAATGCGTCCCTTTTGGGTACATGCTCGAAGTCCAGAAGACAACAAAGGCTCCGATTTCAGGATCCCAGATAGCCTCTGGGGCATATGTCATTCCGGCTTCCTCTGGCGATACAAGGACATGGCGCTGTTGGGACCAGTTCCGCAGGTCGTCAGATTCCCAGACCTCGATGTAGCGACTCGCGCCACTTGAGCCCAGTCCCAGTCCTTCCATCCATACTCTACACCGTCAACGTTGAGATCAGTCGCAATGAGGAAGAATCTGTCGCCCTCTGGTGTGCGTACAACCACGGGATCCCGGGTGCCATGCATGCCTTTGTTAGAGTTGAGGACAGCTTTACCATCATTGGTGGCCACCCAGGCCGTCGGATCGTTACCCACGCTCGTTGCGAAGTAAACTTGCTGGCCTATGTTGGAATTTGACCTTGCAAAATTTGTCATCGCGTAACGGGAGAACTGGGCAACGTCAACGGACGGTTGTACCGTGACTGGAAATTGGCGACAAAGCGGCCGATAACCGCCGTCTTTGAGGCAAGCAGTCAAATGGACCGTGACAGCATCAGAGTCAACGGGCGGCCGCTTGACGACACCCGCAGCAATTCTACCACGAGGCCTATCTGACACTACATCTGGATGAGACGATTTCCAGTCTATATCTACACCTGGGTACGCCGGTAGTTCGGTTGGGAGATGCAGATAGCCACGAACATTGTCGGCATTAGGAATAACGATGGCGTCTAGCACTTTTGTGCTAGGTATAGCTGCGTCAATGGCAATGCACATGGAAGATGCAAAAAGATTTGCTAGTACCAAAGCGCTTCGGATGCTGGCAGCCTAGAGAGCCATGTGCTTTGTACACATTTGTGATTGTTGGAGCTCGCAGTAAGTTCTAGGATGGTTGGGTAGCCAATGCGACGCACTGTCATCTTAAGGGATGATAAAGAATTTCGTTTCCGGTTCTTCAAGACGGAAGTCTTTCAAGCAACGATTTTACTAGTGCGGTATCGATGCTGATCTTGCCACGACTCCGACAATAACTTGTTTCTGATCCTCGACAAGGAAGGATTTATCCTGCGGGGTTTTGATAAGACATGTAATGTTTGCAAAAAGGCTACAAGCACAAGTTGGGGATCAGCATTATTCAGGCAAAAATCAATTATTACTGTGCCCCATACGATGGGCAGTTGGCTCATGCCTCCAGAGGCTTGTGATGTCCTGGATAACACGCCAGTGACTAATAGTAATAGACAGGCAGAACAGGATCTGATATTCATCATTGGTCCGGCTGTCGTTTGCATCTTTAGAGCCCCAGTTCTTGTCGAATCTCCCAGCATACCCCGCATTTTCATTCGATGCGGCTGCAGAAAAGGATTTGTTTGTCAGTTGAGGGACTTGATATTGTTCCCGGCTACACACGTGATCTGCAAAGAGTTCAATTCCACCAATTGAGACGTCATCTTTGAAGAGCTTATGCAAATTGCGACGATCCCATCCAGCCTGATCCAGGAAGCTGGTCATGCCATGTGGGTCATTTCTTGGGTAATCATCGCGTTGCTGGTGCTTTAGGCTGAATTCGTTTTGTGCGAGGCTTGTTTGGCTCTTCGGGTGCGCTTGAGCGTCATGCCTCGCTTTATGCCTACCTCAGAAGCAGGTCTATAATGTACTGTTTAATGTACTGCTCTAGTTAAGCCATGAAGTGATATCAGTAATGTTGTCCTCCATGCGAGCGATAGTTTCTTACGCTTCCGTGCCCCTTTATCACTACTCCCTGCCGCATCTTCACTAGTGACCTCCATAGGGTCATAAACTGGCAGTATGTTATTTCGGACAGCAGTGGTGTCATCTCTGGCCCTATATGGCCTAGCCGTGGCCGAGACTGGCATTGATGGCTGGCTTCGCGACAAGAAGTTGCCATACAAAGCCGCCGACAACTTCAAGAATCCCAAGAGCATCATCACACAGAACGCAACCAAATCCAGCCCCGTCTACACTGCTGGCACAGAGTTACAGGACGCCTTGGCGGGTATCTTTGGAGAGCAGGTCCCACGTGGATTCAAGGGCTGCGACCACCAGAACTCCATAATTGTCGGCACTCTTGACGCCTATCATGATGCATGTGGCAAGGCACAGCTCCCCGCGGTTATCGAGGAAGATGGGTTTTGGCTGAGTATCAAAGGTGGTTCCGTCAAGATTGTCGGTCACAATGAGAGGGGCGCACTCTATGGTGCCTTTGAATATTCATCCATGCTTTCCCAAGGCAACTTCTCAGACATTTCCTACGTCTCGAATCCGACCAACGCTATCCGGTGGACCAATGAGTGGGATAACATGGATGGCACTATTGAAGGTGGCTACGGCGGCCAGTCCATCTTCTTCGCACAAAACAAGACCATGCCTGACAGGGCCCGCGTAAAGCAGTACGACCGGTTGCTGGCGTCCATCCGTATAAACGGTGCCATCTTGACCAACGTCAACGCTAACCCCATCACCCTGAAACCGGACAACGTACGTGGACTTGGCGAAATTGCGGCCATACTAAAGCCGTACGGCGTACAGATTGGCCTTGCACTCAACTTTGCATCCCCGCAGACTTTGGGTGGTCTATCGACGTTCGATCCGCTTGAGCCATCCGTTATCTCCTGGTGGGAAGACATCACAAACAAGATCTACGACGAGATTCCAAACTTTGCAGCCTACCTTGTCAAGGCCAACTCCGAAGGCCAACCAGGACCGCTTACCTATAATCGCACGCTGGCCCAAGGCGCTAATGTCTTTGGCGATGTCCTCAGACCACATGGAGGAATCGTCCTATTCCGCACCTTTGTGTACGAAATGCTTAATATCACTGATTGGAAGGCAGATCGCTCTGCAGAGGCATATGATGCGTTCCAGGGCCTCGACGGAAAGTTCCACGATAACATTATCCTTCAGATGAAGTACGGTCCGCTTGATTTCCAAGTTCGGGAACCCGCACATCCCTTGTTTGGGTACTTTAAGAATGCCAACGCTGGTATTGAGCTTCAAATTGCACAAGAGTACCTAGGACAGCAAGCCCATAACGTCTACTTGGCTCCTCTCTGGAAAGAGATATTAGATACGGATCTTCGTGTTGATGATAAGTCATCGTTTGTACGAGACATCATCTCAGGCAAACGATTCAAGCGCCGGATCGGTGCGTTCTCAGGTGTAGCCAATGTTGGGATGAGCCAGACGTGGACTGGCAGCCATCTCTCTATGTCGAACCTTTACGCCTTTGGCCGCTTGGCCTGGGACCCTACCGATGATCCCGAAGCAATTATCAAATCATGGAGTCCTCTGACGTTCGGTCTTCATCGCCAAGTGACAGATATCGTCACACGTATCACCATGGAATCGTGGCCGGCATATCTTAACTATAGCAGTAGAGACCTGGGACTGCCAGCCCTTACAGATGTTACGAATAACCACTTTGGGCCGAATGTTCGTGCTGGTGATGACAACCCCTATGGTATTTGGACTCGGTCTGATTCATTCTCTATCGGTATGGATCGCACTGTGTCGAGCGGTACAGGCTTCTCCGGTCAATATCCTCCTGCAGTTGCAGAGAAATTCGAGCACATAGAAACCACACCAACAAACATGATCTTGTGGTATCATCACGTCAACTACACACACAAGCTTCCAACTGGAAAGACGGTGATCCAACATCTCTACGATGCTCATTATGCTGGGGCCAAAACGGCGCATAACTTTCCGAAGTTATGGATGGGAGCTCAAAGATATGTTGATGAAGAACGCTTCAATTCTGTCCTTTTCCAGCTCACTTTCCAAGCCGGCCATTCTATTGTGTGGAGAGACTCCATAGTGGACTATTACCACAACCTTACAGGGATTACTGACGAAGCGGGACGTGCTGGTCACCACCCATGGCGCATAGAGGCCGAGCATATGTCTTACAGCGGATACAAGACCGCCGTGTTAGACCCTATTGAGTCTGCCTCTAATGCCACTGCTCTTGAAACAATAGGTAATAGTACAGTAGCCACGGCTAGTACAAAGCTCGACTTTAAGCCTGGGAGATATGACATCGCAGTTGTATATTTTGATCTTCTTGGCGGGACTTCGCAGTGGGAAGCGTACCTGAACGGCAAATTATTGGGGAAGTGGGTTGGTAATCTGGAATCAACTCTCAGTCGCGCAGCAACAACTGAACCAGATAGTGGTTCCAAAGCCCGTATCACGTTCCCAAACGTGAAGATTGCTAAAGGGGATATCTTCAAGGTCGTAGGAAAGGCAGACCGCGCGGAATTGGCACCCCTTGACTTTGTAGCATTCCTCCCCCAGGGAGTTATTGATTGATAGGACATTAGCTTTAAATCCTGGAAAAATGCAAGGGACTGAAATGGAATAAATCTCTTAGGGTAATTAATTAATACTTGAGATATTATTCAAGTATTTCTTAATACTATATTAATAGTAAAATGTTATTATCATTCTATTATATTTTTAAATATTCTTAGTAAATTGAAATAATAATTTGAATTCTTACTGGGTTAGTATACTAGGGTAACGTAGTCAATCTGACCATCTGCACGCCTAGAAGAGCAAGCTTGGAAAAGATCTTATTAACTTAGGAACCAACTTCTAGTAAGAAGTAAGTAATTAAAATATAAAAGTAAAAATATTGCTATTATAATTAAGGTTAAGGTTAATAACTAATTATATAAATTAATTAATACATAAAAAAGAACAGTAGTTATATAATGTATATAAGAGTTTTAAAATAAAATAAGTTATTAAAAAGGAAAATTATGATAATAATATATATATATATAATCCTTTTTTAAAAAGATTTATAAGTTAGCCTCGAAAGTTATATCCAAGTATCTTTAGAAGGATACCACTATGCCAAAACGGAAGGTACCTTCACACCAAGGAAGGTAGGTATCTCAGGTTTAACCTCTTTACAGTATCTCTAAAGTCTAAGATCATTTAAATATTCATTACCCCTTAGAAGGAAAGTAGATACTGTTTAGTAATTTCTATTGCTGATATTTATGTGGTTAGGTAGCGACAGCTAAAGGTGTTTAACTCTGGTCTCATCCCCACGATAACAGATAAGCACTGTGAAGCCCGGAAAAAGAAGAGAAATATAGGGGATGCTATTGATCGTTGGGATCTATTCCTGCTCCACCTCGGATCCTAATATAAGGCACATGAGTCTTGGGGAAATATGCCGTCACGGGAACCACTTTGCACTTGAAATACGTCCTCCACGAAAAGGACTTTTGAAGCCCACTCTTCCTGTACACCTTGGTCTCCTTCTTGGAGCATGGCATATCTATAGAGATTGTCGTCCACCGGTTATACGTCACCACCTTGGTCTCCATGGCAAATGACCCGTTGACTACCGAGAAGCCCCTGAGCTCGGCATCCATTATGACCATGCCGTTGCTGTATGCGAGAAGATGGCTTGAAAGGTATTTTCTGACTAGTTCATCTACAGCGTTTAGTTCGGCGATCAAAGCGGCATCTGCTTCGGGTGAGTCGGATGTGAGTTCCGTATCTGGCCAGATTATGTTGGACCAGCTGAGGGACCATGTATTTTCTTGGGCTTCTCCGGATGACTGCTTGTATTGTTTGATGATGTCTTGGAGTGGTGAAAGGTCGTTCTTGATCTGCTTGGCTAGCTCCGGTACGCGCTGCACGATGGGCATGAATAGGAAGATGTCGCTGATCTTTTTGAACTTGCTCTGCTTGATCATGGAGACTAGACCTGCCGCCTCCGGATACTTTTTGATGTCTTTTCTAAGTTGAATCGTTTCAGCCAGCCTTTTGCCGAGCTGATTAGAGGGAACGTCAAGGGGGCCTCGGACTGGCCAGAGCCTGTTGGCAGCTTCAATAACCTCATCAACTGCAAGCAGCTAGTCAGTACTTGTACAATCATCATGAAGTTATTGTAGACTCACCCCGGTCGAGGAATCTTGGGACTCCCTGTCCATCACACCGCTGCAGTTCCTCGCAAATCCTTTGCTTGCTTGAATCGAACTCAACTCGCATAATATCGTAGTTGGATGCCAGAGAGTTAGCCGCTTCATTAATATCCTTGACTCTTTCTTGGATACGAGTTAGGGCACCATCCCACTGAACAAGTACCGACTTGATTGGGGGCTCCATCAGTTGGAATGAGGGGGTTAGATAATTGTTGACAGCGGCGCCGATGGAGTTTGCGTTGCAGTTGCCGGCTTGGCAGGCAGCGACTACGCGGGCGAGAGATTGAAAGACTGAAAGATCGATCTGCGAAGTTGGTTTAAGCATCAATTCCAAGATGTGTACTCAGGGCGAATGAGAGACTTACATCCTTGGCTTGGGCGATGACCCAAGGAGCGATCGACTTGAGCACACTCGCAACATCAACTTTGTTGTTGAGAATTGGTAGACTAACTTTTCCAAAACACTTTGACAGATTAGACGAGAAATCGAGAGAGAAATAGGAATATAGTACCTTTTCAATACTAAGGGTGTCGTCCGCGACCTTTGTGGTAGCTGTTGTCATCTCACCCCGAATTGACATCGCCGTGAAGGAACCAGTCGTTGCGAAATTTTGCAAGCGAGTGAAGCAGCCGCAGATGGCCTCTGCTGACTTGATGAACTTGTCTCCCAGACCCTTGCCGAGCGCCCTACGAATCTCATCGCAGAGATCGACCTCCTTGGTGAGAATGGTTATACTGGAAGGGACTTGTCTCGATTTCTTCTCCCAGCCTGAGCCAGTGTCAGTCAAATTCTTTGTTATCTTGAGGATAAGCCTTACCGGGGATGCAAGTCCATCCTTTACAGGTCCTGAGGGGCTTTTTTAGGGTTGGGCAATTCCATGCCGCCCATTGGCGGCTTTTGCATTTGTTCCACTACCTGGTATTAGCACAAAGCTGTCTAATGCGTGCTTATTGAACCCGGCCTACCGTGGGGACCTTGATTGTCTTCATATTGACCTTGACACCACTCGGCACGATGACTTTGATCTTGCATGTTGACACTTCTTTGACACCGGCGCAGATGACGGGTAGAGTGTTAAGCGCAGCGTTTTGGGCGACTATCACTTGTGCCAGCAGCACAATGGGTAACAGAAATGGTAGTGAGAGTCGCATCCTGATAGATGAGTTGAGGAGCTTTGAGGCTTCGGCAACAAACAGGCCGGTGACTACTTTAAATGTTCCACCAGACTCGACGGAGACCAGGGGTTACTGACCAGTTCAGCTGAATCCCTGTGGCTGAGATGGCGCTTTTAGGACGGTACCGCGCCATTCGAAGGGTTAATAGCAAGATGCAGCCCTATGAGAGACATCAGCCCGCAAGGAGACAATTCAAGCGAATCACTAGAAGGTAGAATCGATAGTGCAGCGCCAAGGAATCTAGATTCAGTCCAGGTATGGCTGTTCGAAGGGTTCATCAGCCACAGCTCTCCATAGCCCCGAGACAAAAGGCCATAAAAGCCGGAAACGGCTTTGGTCTAGGCTTACTAGCTGCGTTCATAAGCAATAGGGTTCGGGTTTTATTATCTGGCTGAAGGCGTCTACCGGCATGATGCTAGGCTGTAAGCATGGCGTTGTGCCTTGCAGGAAACTAATTATGCTGGCATGGAAAAGTAAAAATAAAATATTAATAGTAGATTCCTTTTACTATGGCCTAGCACATATTAGACGTAACTCACCTCCCTCCTCTGCCGACGAGGACAGAAATACGACTGTCTTGGACTCAACACTGATTCCTGTCGCACCGTCTTTGACTGCTTCCTTTACCACAGTTTTATCCAGTCCCTCCACCAAGGCAAGCCACTGCGCAGGCCACTCTGTAAGCAGTGGCAGTCTTGGCCAGATAATCAAACACATCGCCACGATTGCTGTCATGATTGCCAGCCCCTGCAGAGCTATTCCCAGCCGCGTCATCCCCGTCCGCGAGGCTCTTATCATACCCTCGGCGACCGCAAATGAATCCTGGGCGATGTTGTTGCACCGCGGATTCCTCTCCCCCGGTGGTGCAAAGCCCTTGTGGACAGATGAGTGATCACTCATAATTGGGATTATGGGCAGTGCAAATGTCCAGAAAGAGTCGTCGATGGTAGTCTTTCCGGCGCAGGCTGCCTGGATAAAGGCCTTCGCATTGAAGGACCACAAGGTTTGGTTCCAGGCGGCGACGTCGAAAGGAAAAGCCTGGCATTTGATATCGGTTGGGTCCTCGATCTCGAAATGACCAAAAACAGCCGAGTTTTCCCAGTTGATATACCCGTAGCAATATCGCATGTTAACCGTAACTCTATAGTCGTAGATGCCCTGTGGCTGAGAAGGAAGTGAGTGCCCTGCGACCCAAGCCTGCAGGGATCCGTTGGCTAGAGAAGTGATGTCCATGATGCCTCCATTAAAAGTATAACTGGTTGAGTTCCAGGGTGTGAAGTCGATCCGTACCCCGTCGTTGTATGGTCTTGACTTGACGAGGGGCCACTTGGTACCGTAGAAATTGTCCAACGAGCGTAGGACGTAGAACGAGCTCCGAAGGTACAGCAAGGGATTACATGATTCCACAGTCCCGTTAAGAATATTTGTAAGCCGTGTGGCGTTCACTTTAGGCCCTACGATGAGGTCGGTCGGACGCTCGAAGGTCTTGCCCGGGTCACTCACGACGACCACGGAGCCATTGCTCACGGTTAGGAAGTCAATGAGGTTTGCGGAGAGGATGCTAGTCGGGACCCCATTCCCCAGAGCATAGTTGTACTCTCGGGGAATGTCAGACTCGCCGATTTCTGTGTAGCTGGGGTCGGTATCGGGATAACCGTCAGAGCCATAGTTGTAGTAGATCTGACCGTTTGGGATCGCGAGCATGCCCTGTGCATCGACGCTCACGAAGGAGAACTTGTAGAGGACGCTTACGAGCGCTGCGAGCATGAAGACGAGGCACCGCACTATGATAACCTTCTTCGATCCCTGAAGTTGAGCAGAGAGCGGGGCCGTGGAGAGAGAGTTAAGCAGGCGGTCGAACCGCATCCCTGTGGTTTCGACTGCTCGTGTAAAACACTTGGATAGAGTCATTGACGTGGCATGGGGCAGTAGAATGGTACTGAGAAGTGAGAATTGGATGCCGGTGATGGCGAGCCAGCTCTGCACAGATAACCGGGAACCGACACACAAAGGCGCGTAGGCGCTGAGCCCATGAGCCAGGGAGCACTGCCCATTTATTATCATAAGAATCCCAGTAGCTAGTAAAAGGAAGCCGCTGACAGTACTGGCCCAATCGAGCGTGGCCAACCACGACGGGCGCTGTCTAAGCTGTATGTTGGCGGGCTGCATCTTCGGGCGTATGCAAGAAAAGTATGGAGAACGTTTTATTTCTTTTATTCCTTTTATAATGGCATGTGTCGCCTCTTAGCTAAAGTTATGCCATCGCGCTATTCCTGATTTATAAGAGGCTTGGAAGCCTTGGCGTATTTGGTAGCCGTGCTTAGATTATAGATTGAAGCCGACTGCGCTAATAATAGGCTGACTACCCTTTGGAATTGCTTGTGATAGGTGAACCACTACTCCTGGCTGGACTACGTACATATCCTGCTAACTAAAACAGCAATGAGATAAAGAGTTATTGAACAGACTTATCCCTTTACAGAGGGAGCTATGGCGCTATTAGTACTTAACCAACTTTGTGGCTTCAACTAACGGATAAATCGGATTATTCTTCCCCTCCTTCTGAATCTGTCTACTCCGGCGTAACTGCCTTGTCCTTAATAAGTTAGTTTAGTTTCACCATCTCAGTCCCGCGCGATGCCATTGGTAAGACGCCCCGTGACTTCATGCGCCCTTGTTAAATGCATAGCCACATCAGCCTTCCTCAACTTATGGCAATAACGGCCTGTATACGCCTCCTCTAGCATGAAATACGGCGCCATTTACTGCGTCCATATTGCAATACAAATTGAGTTTGATACATATAGAACTTTGCATGAATGCCGACGAGTTTGCTTTTGGTTTTGACAGATAGCTGCTGTGTTTTCTCGGTTTGCCTTAATATTGCGTTGCTCGAGGAATAGGTATCTCTCCTGATCTACATATACCAGGGACAAATAACGATTTTCATCTGAGGGATGATGAGATGTATTTCAAATATTCATTCTGCCGAAATACAGACCCGATACTGTGGTCAGACTTACGCTGACTATTGGACCGCTCGCCTATCATGTAGAGCCAGCTGGCTTCTCAGTTATTGGTTCACGAGATTTGTTGTGTAGGTAACATCCTCATCTCATAATTCATTATACGCAAATATTCTACCTGAGACAGACATCGAGGAAGGCTTTTTCCTACGGTCGAATATCCAATAAACCGTGCTAAAAGGCACCGAAGCGATGTCAATGGCCGCAATACCAGCCAGAGAATTATCTCTGTCCGATTTTAGACCAGATCCTCCAAAAGTTCTAGGTGGGAAGGCTAGTTTGAGTAGTGTTAAAACTGTACTACTTAGAGGGGCGAACCGCTTTTGAGTGTACTTGATTGCCTTGATTTGCTTTTCACTGAACCCTTTCCAGTCGATGGCCTTCAGCCTCTTTACGGGTGGCCCCGCGCTGTCAGAAGTAGATTTCCCCTTCCGAGCTGATATCGCCATAGAGGACATTGACTGCATGGCAGAAAACAAAGTTACGGCCCCGTTGGGGATAAATCTTGAGCTTTTAACTGACCCACCCTCTCATGGAGCTCAGCCTTCATGATGTTGGGCTCATTCAACGACCCAACACCCTCAATCTCTGACGGCCGCCGAACTGTGATGAGCTTAAACAAGAAGATGCCAGAAATGGCAGGAACTAAGAAAAAAGGGCCAAGAACCGTGAATTCAAAGCCTCAAATGGGATTCCTGTCAAGAGTTGATGATAGTACAGAGATGTTATCGGGCCTGTTAATACCGTCCACCAACTCCAAGAGATCGCTGTAGGAACCCAAGAAACTTATGGTAATTCTGTAGACCGCAGCATAAATTTCTTCTAAAAAGGCCTAGGCTTAACTATAATAGAACTTGGTCAATTGTCAAATTATTCGGTTCGAAGAGTGCGTCCAGAGTTTTCGTCAATGTTGCTGTAAGGAAGGTTCTCAAGTAGCAGAAAGACGTTTGGAAGCTTCATCAAGAGTCGGTCGACTGCGGAGGGTCAGGGTTACTTGGTTAATATGGATTTTGATAGTTGGTGCGTGGAAGAAGCAATCCTCGAAGCAGGTACCTGATCCACGGGTTTACTTGTTCCGAGTTAGGGATCACACTAACTCTCTATCCTTGATTTGTGGTTACGATGAACACTGGAACGTTTAATAGGTGATGCACACAAATAGCTACGTGACAGAAGATCATAGATTATGAATTCAAGTCCGCCATTACCTAACTATGTGCTAAGAATGATACATCACTAGATCGTAATGTCCTGAGAGCCAACTTCGAGAGTCAATCTAGTCATCACTAATTGAACTATTCCCGAGGACCGTAGTTAAAATCATCGACAATGTTGTCCCAGAAACCCTGTCTGTGCATTAGATTGGAATGAAATAGGATAGCCCAAAGGTCAATAGTTCACTCACCCAGCTAATGGAATTCAAGTCAAGCCAATCCGCACTCAGATCCCATTCTTGAGACGAAGCATGGCCTTCTTCATTGGCCATCATAAATATTTGTGTCCTGACGGTGTGAGATACGTCCTTTCTGGAGTGAAAATATAGCCTTACTGTATAGCCTGAATCGCCGGGTATGCTCTTTCACAAACAGGACTAGATCTTTGCAGCGACTCAATACGCTGAACAGCAGCACTGAAGATGGCTCTATGAGAAGCTGTGTCATCCCCTTGTCCAGGCTTGTCCATCATGCAAGCCGCGAGCGCAACTACTCCTTGTAGTGCATTGAAACTTGTCATACCGTTCACCAGCCATCGCCAAGGCCGCAACGTCGGAAGCTCACACAACTTTTCGTAGATATCTAGTAAGGCTAAACTCGACGCGGCATATCTTTTCCTACTGGATACAAGATATTGTGGAGATTGGGAATGATAAAAAGGCCGGTGGATCAGAAGATAGAGCTGATGAGCGTAGGTCTCGAGTATACACCAATATGCATAACCTGCTGTATCAAGGAGGCTGGGAGATCCAGAAGGAAGAAATACGGAAGCCCACTGCTGTTGTTCGGTTGCGATTAAGGCGCCGTAGTGGTTCATGGCACTTTCGTCGAAAATAGAAGACCCAGAAAGAATGCTGCAGATTCGAGTTGATAGCTCAAAAAGGCGAAGTTTGAATTTCATGAGAGACATACCAGTTGGGTAACTTGAAGGTTCTTGAACAGTATCCGAATGTATGTCGGAATCGTTGACCTCTGCGGGCATAGGAGAAGGAAAGCTAAGGAGGAATGAGGGATCGACATCGCGGAAAAGGATTCCTTGGTATGTGTAGAGCAATCGAACCCCGGCCCAACATCGCCAACACCTCTGCTGTTCGATAAAGTTCCGGTCCGGACGGTCGGCATTACAACGCAATGCAATGCCTATGTTTAGGGCGACACCAAGAAAAGCCCAGGCGCGGTCAACTCCTTCGCTGTGACATATTCCATATGACATAATCAACAAAGCCTCGAGCGTATTGAGGTTATATCGGACCATGAAGCTGGCCTGTGAAAGGCAAGCAAGGGCAGCGCTACGGAGGTGGCGAGAAACAAACAACGGGTCGCAAGCGTCAGCACCAGGCCCTGACGACTGGTAGTCCCGTAGGACCGGGTCGCCATCTCCTAGTGTCTGCACAGCTAAAGAGCATATGACGAAGAGTAACGCTAGCCAAGATAACGAAGTGTGTGCTGAGTCCCGGGTGAACTCCGTATATTGCTGTTGAAAGGTAGGGCCATGGAGGACGTGGAATAATGGGGCTTGGTATGTAAAGTATCTCGAGATGAGAAACTCGCGAGTGGTTTTGGATGGCAACGTGGCTAGAAGCTCACTTGTGGGCACTTTTGACCCAAAGATGAAGGAGACAAAGGGATCAGCTCTCACTCCAGGAGTGCAGTTATCTCGGCCAATAGCGGGTCGTTCAAGGACCGCGTCCCAAGAAGCAATAGAGGATAAAGGTTCACCGTGGGGTGAGGGTATACCACTCAAGGGGCCGTGAAAAGTCGACGGGATGGAAGAAGGGCCATGATGTGCTGTATTTGCTGCTGCTGTTGCAACAGCAGGGGCAGTAACAGCTGGTTCTGGTGGTAGACAAGCAGAAGAATCACGGACGGGAGATGCAGATACATTTTCCGGGATGACGATGTTGTTTGCAGTTATGTCGCGGGATCGCCGAAAGGTGCACGTAGATTCGCATTCTCGCCGTTTGCATGCAGAGCAGGGCTGCTGTCGATCGCACCGGAGTTTGCTAATCCTGCAGGGTTCGCAGCTTAGCCGCTTGCGTGGTCGCTTGTGAGGTATTCCTCTGCGCGTAGAGGATTCCCGAGCATCATCTCGGGCTTGGTCTGACATGCTTGTGATGAGTCTCGAATATTGAAGTAATCGGAGAATGAACGGGGAACTCAGCTCTGCCGGGGTTGGCGTTACTCGATGTACGGTAGTTTGGAGAACTAGGACTAGCAAAGTTTATCGGCGATCAACGGACATGTGGCGGAGATATCGGACATTTTGATCTCTTGTGGCGTACGATTGGATTGAGCCGGCTGGTGGTGGGGACGGGGCTGGGGGCCACGATTGGGCGCCCTCCAACAACTTTCTTCCAATAACACGAAAGTACAGTAGAGCATTTTACACACGGTTTCGTAGTTTTGTGTTTGCAATTTGACAAGACAATACATCGAGAAAGAACGAAAACAGATATATTATCCTCAAAAACGCCCCTAGTACGACCATGATCGTCTCTAAACAAAAGATGTTGACACAAATTGACGATGCAATGGTTTACTGAGACTATCAGACTAAAATTACAACCTTTAAGCAGCCACGTAACAAAGACTTGATCTAGCTAGACTGGCTAAGCTCATGTACTTGAGTACTGCTCCGAGTCAGATATTTCGGAAAAGTTGTCAACCACTCACAACACGAAAACCCATCTCCATCCCCGAGATGCGAACCAATGTCGTGACTTGGTTGCCCATTTGGCTCGTAGAGGACCGGCTCGTGAACTCCTTCCCTGTCCAAGATTCGGCCCCATTAATAACGGAAATTGGAAACCGTATGTGCCCTCCCGGTTCCCTTACCCGAACCTGTTACCATACCGAAGCTTTTGTTTTCAAGTTCATGTACTCAATGGCAGTTCCGTAATTAAAAGGTGATAGGTTTGACCTTGCGAATCTATGATTGCCAATGCAAATCCCATACAATTGTTTTCATGTTTATCCAAGCTGTTCAGAGATAAGCCAATACTATCCGAAGAGTACTAGGTATTGGACCCAGTCGGCAATACGGATGGCATACACGATACCAACCCACCGCCACCACCATCCGACGTAGTTTAGTAAAACTCTGCTGGCCCAGTCTTTGTACCGAAATAGCCTGGCCATACAGCCCACTTTCCAAAATGCCTCAGTGGGTTTGGCCTCATCTAGACGCCAGGGAATGAAGGTTATCAGATGATGGGTTAGTCCCTTGGCCGTTAATTCTTACCTTATCAGATCCACGATGATTATCTTATCATATCATTTTGTCTTCTCCTCGCTTCTAATTGGGCCCCAGCTGACTAGAGTGATCAGATAATCTGCACAGATTTGATGGCGTGTCGATAACATCTTCTCTGCTTTATCTATAAAATCTCTGACATAGCCCTCGTATCAGAGATCTGGATATTCTCCAACTTCCAATTTTTCATTTATCCTTTCTCCCGAGTTCAACCCTATCATAACCACACAAAATGACTGACAAGAGTGATATTCAGGGTCCGCAGATTCAGGACAATCATCTCAACAGGATTATCGTCGTTGCCGCGCAAGAGGCAGTTCACGAGCCTAAAGGCGACTCTATACTTCCAGCCCATGGGAGTGAAGGCAACAATGTGTCGGAGACTGACGATGAAAAAGAAACCCCGGGAGCCTTGCAGCAAGTAATGACCCCAAGCGAGCAAATCTTGACACACATTCTGTGAGACATCGTCACCCAGATTATATTCAGGATTTACTTGAGCTAATCTAGTTAATAGTATCTGGCTATTTGTATTTGCGCTCGGCTTCTCAAACAGCATCTTCAGAGTTCTCACCCCCTACGTCGTCAGCGATTTCAAAAGACACTCTCTTACAGCAACAACCGATGTTGTTGCTAACATCTCCAGTGGTATCTTCAGACTTCCATACGCCAAGCTACTCGATGTCTGGGGGCGGCCCAAGAGTCTCACCCTCATGGTCCTTGTTACCGTTCTTGGTGCCTTGATGAAAGCTGGTTGCAATAATGTCGAAACATATTGTGCCGCTCAGGTCTTTTACTACGTCGGCTACTATGGCATCCAGTTTAGCCTTGTAATCTTCATTTCAGACTCAGCACCTATCCGGAACCGAGCCCTTCTGTTTGGTATCGTCTGGTCTCCATCGCTCATCTCCACCTGGGCTTACGGCCCTACTGCTGATCGCATCTTGACAAATCTCGGATATAGATGGGGCTTTGGTATATGGTGCATCGTCCTACCCGTTTTCTCTGTCCCTGTCCTTACCCTGATGTTCCGTTTCGACAGAAGAGCGAGGCAGGCTGGCTTGATCAAGCGGCCAGAACACGGCAAAACAGTCAGTCAACGCATAGTCTTCTTTCTCAAGGAGTTTGATGTCGTCGGGCTTCTCATTCTTGCGGCTGGTTTGAGTCTGCTCCTCTTGTCTGTGAGTATCTACTCATACCAAGACAAGGGCTGGGGCTCACCCCTAATTATTTGCTTCTTGGTGTTTGGGCCGCTCCTGATCATATGTTTCATCCTTTATGAGATATATCTTGCACCAGTGACCTTCCTATCATCACGCTTAATGAAGGATCGAACTGTTGTTTGGACTAACATCATGGCTGCGACGCTCTATACGTCTGAGTTTATCTGCTCCGCCTATGTGTATTCGATGCTTATTGTGGTTTTTAACCAATCCATAACAGCCGCCACTTATATCAACAGCATCTACTATATCGGGTCGTCATTCTGGACGATAGTCCTCGGCTTCGTGGTACGCTACTATGGGCGAATGAAAATTATCACACTTGCTACTGGTATCCCATTCTTCATTCTCGGCCAGGGTATGATGATTGCCTTCAAACCCGGCTTCACCCCCATCGTTTTGATGGTAGTTTGCAAGATTCTTATCGCTTTTGGTGGTGGCACTATATATCCAATCGAGCAGATGACACTGATGGCCGTTTCCCAGGAACACACGCCAGCCCTTCTGGCCGTTGAGTCAGTTATTGTTGATGTTGGAAAGGGCGCAGGGTCAGCTGTCGCTACTGCCATCTGGACTGGCATGTTCAGGAAGAAACTGGCTGAGTATCTGCCTACTAGTGAGCTTCCAAAGCTTGATGATATCTATGGCAGCCTTGATATCCAGTCATCTTATCCACTTGGGAGTGCTGCCAGAGCCGCAATCAATCATGCCTACCTGGATACTCAACGCATCATCTTTATTACTTCGACCTCGCTACTTGCCCTGACTTGGGCCTCTGTTCTCTTCTGGAAGGATTACGATGTCAAGAAAATGAGCAACCTTCGAAAGGGTTTGCCAGTCTAAAATGATCACCCGATATATCAGACAAGAGAAGCTAGGTTGAAGACTAAGTGTAGACTGAAGGGACGCGATATTAGCTTTGTTCTTGATAAATTGGTACATGCCTCTTACTTGAGCCATGAATTGAGTAGTGGCAGGCAAGTTACTAGCGCTCTTGACGTTCAAAACCTCTTTTCAAGGTGGATCAGAATTGTACACATATCTTGGTGTATCTTTAGTCGATGGTTGCGGACATTTTCACCTTCTGGGGAAGCTGATGCTACGCAGTTCTTCCCCGCAATAATGCTACCGTAGCGCCTTACCACTCGTTTCAAGGTCCACATAGGCTTCGATACATGCTGTATCTCCAGTCAAGACTGCAACTTTATCCTTCAATTTGATAGTCGATATATCGGGACTATCTTAAATTCACACCCAAAACTTCCAGGGATATGTTACACTGTAAAGTAATCTTCTATCTTGACATTGAACTAAGCCCCAAACTAGTAAAATACCCAGGGGTTGCGCCAACCACATTCAATTACTTTTACTGCAATCGCACAAATGAGTCCAGCAGCGTAGCAGCATGTGGTAAAGCTGATCAGGCCCCAATACTCTCCGTTACAACGGGATAAAATCTCTCCCGCAATTGGTATGCCTGTGAGAGTTCTGTTTAAGTTAGTAATGGCCTTGTGTCAAGGGTTTTTCGAACGAGGTGAAGGGGGCGACCTACCCCAGGCTAACGACCGTGTAAGCTGTCGCGTAATACCGCCCATAGTGCTCTGTCTCGCATAATTGTCCTATACACACAGGGGTGAGGCTGATACCGCTGCCACTGAAGAATCCAAAAGCACAGCTGTAAATCACCAGCCTTGGTACATTTCCTCCTGCTGGTAGCCAGAGACAGACATTACAAAGGAGACAGAGGGCAACGGTGATAATCAAAACGTTGAATCGTCCCATCACATCTGCAAAGTATCCGGGAAGTACGCGCCCAAAGAACGACCCTGCATTCATAATGGCAAGAAGCTGGTACGACAACTTGGACGGAACCCCATGAGCTAAGGCGTACGATGAGATATACGAAATTGGAATGAAAATTCCCCATTCCACAAAGAAGACCGCCAAGGTAGTAAGAAGGAATGGGGTATTCGTAAAAATCCGAAGATCGGGTACGATGTTTTCCTTAGAAAACGGCTTTGTAGGTAAACGAGACGTGATGGTGATGCATGCAATACCTAGGCAGATCAGCCAGATAAGAGCAAGGACCCGAGTCGCCCAAGCGAACCCAATCCTAGCAATAAGGCTCTCCAGTACAAGGGGAATTATAATCCCTCCTATCGCACCACCTCCTGCTGCGATCCCTGTTGCGATGCCGCGCTTCTCAAAGAAGAAATGACTGATGGCTGCTATGGCTGGTGTGAAGACAAGCGATGTTCCCAAACCTCCACAGAAGCCGAAGGACAGCATAAAGTGCCAGTATTCGTTGCAAAAGCCGAGAGTGACCATTGTGGCCATGATAAGAGTTGATCCAGCAAGTACTAATATACGAGGTCCTCGCGCGTCGAAGATAGGCCCGATGATGATGCCGCAAAAAAACGTGAGAAATGTGTATATGCTAAAAATCCAGCCGATCTTTCCAGAATCATATCGTTGTAGTTGATGTGTTTCCAGATAAGCTTGAAACGAGCCCAAGGAGTTCACCAGACCTAGACTGGCAAGTAGGCCCAGGAAGCTGCCAAAGACACAAAGCCAGCCTGCCAGGCCACCTTCAAGATAAATATTTCCCCTTGTGTCGTTGAGTGAAGCTCTTGGAGGAGCAGTCTCGTCGTGAGGGCTTTGGTTTTTTTGTTTGGGTGCAGTATTGCTTTGGCCCAACTGAGAGGATCTTGTAGGTATCTCCATGTCCTTGACCGCCATAACTTAAGTTGCTGATTCTTTTATAGCGAGTACTGCCACAAGATTGTGCAGTGTGATACGTCAGACATGACAATAGTTGTTATTGACAGACTGGCATACCATTTATCAAGGAGCTTGAGTCTTGCTTTCTTAGATATTACGTGATCCTGATGGCGATGCGGATCAATCCGATGATACTGAACATCTGAGGATACTTCGCATCGGAGAAGTTGTCGGAGATATTCGGGGTCATTCCACTGTTTCCAGCCACATCGGACATAATCGGATATTCTAATGTGCCTCAATCTGGGGTTCTCCAACTAACCCGATTAACCCAATTTCGTGATTCGTTACGGCTCAGAAACGCACGAAATACGATCATCTTAGAAACCACATATTAAAACGCATCCTAAGCCAACACACAGCCTGTACCCTTGCACCCTGTACCAGCCCCATACTTGATATTGTACCCTACTGTAAAATATCACCATGTCTCAAAGCGATTGTATCTCGCCTCGGGGCGTCGGGTTCTTGCCCGACGCTCCCAAATTCTTCGACGTGCTCAACGATTTGTGGGATTCAGAGACAAACCCGGAGGGCATCGTCAATCTTGGCCTCGCTGAGAATGTAGGGATCCGTTATATTAAACGTATGCTTGGGCTAATAAATACAGGCGCTGATGCAAACGGAAATGACCTCTTTCATTAACTCCCGTGTATGAACTTCCCAAGATTTCACGTATGATGTATACTGATCATGTCAGCTTCGCGCTGAACCTCATGCATTGACTTATGGGGATGGATTTACTGGTTCGAAGCTACTTAAAGAGGCCTTTTGCCAGTTGTTAAACGATTACTTCAACCCTCGCATCCCCGTCCTGCCGTCGCACTTGACTATCACGCCTGGAGTGGGTAATGCAATTGAATGCTGTGCGTGGTCGCTCTTCAACTCGCAGGACCAAGTACTCATCGGACGACCTTATTGGACTGCATTCAATTACATCTTTGGCATCAGAGCTGGGTAGGTTTATCCCTCCATTATTCCAGAACCAGCCATTAACCTCAAACAGGGTCCAGGTCCGTGAGGTTTCATTCAGCGGCACTGACCCTTTCTGTCTGGAAGCTATTGATGAATATGAGAAGGAATACATACAGGCACAGAAAGAGGGAAAATGTGTTCAAGCTATACTTTTATGCTCCCCGCACAACCCACTAGGTCTGTATTGACAGAAGTTTAAATTGTATACAAACGACAGAAGTTGACAAATCAACAAGGTCGCTGTTACAGCAAACGAGTCTTGATAGCCTATATGCGGCTATGTGGTAAATTGGGACTTCATCTTATTGTCGACGAGATCTATGCACTATCGGTTTTTGAGAACCCCGAAATGGATGATCCTGTTCCATTTACTTCCATATTGTCTTTGAGTGCTGAAGGACTTATGGATCCTCGAAAAGTCCACGTCCAATGGGGATTCAGCAAAGTATGAAATTCAACGCTCTCTTATATACCTTTTTGAGTTGACACCACGCCAGGATTTCGGTGCCACTGGTATACGCATCGGTTGCCTCATAAGTCAATCTAATCCATTATTTCTAAAGTCTCTCGAGAGCTTCTCGTAAGTCTTCAAGTATTGCGTGTTTGTCTATAGTTATTGATTAAATCTCAGACTCTTCAACTTTCCATCGAGCCTTGCTGATAATGTAGCGGCGTCCCTCCTGTTAGACAAGGAATTCACTAAAAGCTATATCCTTTTGTATCGATCGCGGCTTTTGCAGAGTTACAAGCATGTCACTCAGTTCCTGCAAGAGCATGGGATACCATATCGCAAGTCAAACGCCTCTTTGTTTTTGATGGTGAGCTTGACAGCGGCAAACCATCATTACGCCACGAGTGATGATGATATTCTAGCTCTTTTGAGAAAAGAAAAGCTATATATCACATCGGCAAGTGGCTACAGGAATGAAGAGCCCGGGTGGTTTCGTCTAGTGATTGCGCACCCACAATATGTGTTGGATGAAGGGTTGAAAAGGATGCTCAGAGCTTTGTCTTAAGCCCTATATTAGACTTCAGATGAGTCTGAGAGAGAAGGACAAGTTTGTAGACGGCATCACTGAATGGTATAAGAGTTACAGATATGGTTGCAATTTAGCAATTTTTGAGCACTGTGGTTAAGTTTGTATATACTATCTGGGACTCGATCTCGAAGCCCTGTATCACGAGAAGCAGGCTAGAAACAATCCAATACTTAAGTTAAACTTGCAATGGATGTGTCAAACCTGCTTAGAATAATATTTATCGTTTCTTGTCCCAGCCACTGTTTTCAGCGGTTTAGGAAATACCCTGGTCACTGAAACACTTGAACACTTTGGGGTCCCAAGGCGGCATGTCATGAAATCATTGATGGAGATTCGCTGATGGATATGAAAAATCTCGGAAGAACTATGTTGGGCAGATGGATTAACTAAGGCCTAACCGAGAACGATGCAGAATCTCTGCTAAAGCAATGTGTCTTTTCCCGTTCAAAGTTGTCTGAAAAGTCTGATGCCCCGCTATTTACAGCTTCTGGCTACAATTGACGACGTTAGATGTATCGGCGACGAGAGGACTAATCATCCTCACCATTCCTCTCAGCGTTCCGCAGCTTTGCCACCTGCGGCCAGGTTTAATGGGCCCCGGCTGGGACTGGCTCCAGGCGCTTGAATTATGACCCCGCTTCCACACATACTGCTCGGAAAGACTCGAATAGATGCACTAGATACTGTCATTCTACCTCCCGCCTATCTTATAATAACGGAAAATGATCAGAAATTGCAGACTAGAGACACTAGGAAGAAGAGAAGGCTGCAGGGCGATAGCCGTAGCTAAGTTACTTGCGGCGCAGGAGTCGCCGCAGCCACCATAGCCGCGAAAAATGACGACTTGATGACTTTAGTATTCCCCGCTTTCCAGCCCTTACAATTTATATCCTCTCAGAGCTGCTATATTTCTGTTATAAATATATTATATACAATTATAATAATCTCTGCTAACCTAAGCCTACCTTCTTATTAATGTAATAATACATTACTAATAAGGAGGTTATAAGTAACAATACTATTATAAAAGTAGTATTAGATTAATAATTTATCAAGGATCTTAGTCTAGCGGCTTAAGGAAGGATTTACCTGTATTTAACTTATAGCTTATGTTAGTTAAAAGTTTTCATTATAAAAGACTTTTTACTTAGCACAGATTATCAGATTTGGGCAGTTTTAGCTATTTTACTCTAATAAAAGCAATAAATACATATAACTAGCTCTGTTGCCACTTATTAATAATTATCTGCCACTCACCCTGCTTAATAGCCTGTTCTTTAATCGTCTCCTCCCACCTCTTAAGACAAGAAACCCATGCGTTAACAAACCGAGCTTTTTGACAGTCTTCAGCGTTCAAACAGTCATCTCTTGCCCTTGCATCAAGTGACACTACTTGATCCCTCATCTTGATTGACAATGCTTTGAGGTGTCGCTCTGTACTGCCTCTATTCAGCAACGCTGAATGTGCTGTGATCAACTCGACATATTGCACTTGTATGGCAGTTTGAACCTCGTCCAGCTCTTCATGCCACTTGTACATTTCATGAGTGGGGCGCATTTCGGAAACCTGTTCATCTTGGCTGATTCTTCTGTAGAGATTATTGCGCGCGCTTTGGTCGTCCATGTGCTCAAGTGAACTTGCCACAGCTTGCTGCACCAAGAACCGCTCCACCGTTGCCGCTGCCTCGTACCCGACGTTACCACCGTCCATGTACTCGCTTCCCACCGAGAGAGGAACCGCGTTTTCCATGGTTGCCTGGGTCACGTTCGCAGCAGTATTGCCAGGGTCGAGCGCAGCAGAAAGTGAATCAACCTGAGCTTCGGCGCCGTGGAAGAAGCCATCGGCGAAATTGCTGGGATCCGCCGTAGCTGAGTCTGCTATTTCCCCGAGACTTTCTGGCGGATCGAAGACTACCCCTTGTGCTGATGCTCCCTCGACTCCCATGGCTGCGATGTCGCTGAGCAGTACTGAAGTCCCAAAGCCAATACCAGCCGTTAACACATTGATAACGATAGGTATCACGCGATCTCGTAGATTGCACTCATACGGCGTGATTTGATATTTCTTGATGATGCCATTGATCACGTTGAGCTTTGAGCACGCTACCCAAAGTTGTCTGAAGCCGACAATGGATGTGATGGTCGACAAACCCATGGTCGGAAGCCAGAGGATGGCGCCCATGCCAATCTTAGTAGAGTAGCCGTATATTTGGCGGTTCTTGAGGACCTCCCGCTCTCGAATCTCGTTCATTCCCTGCGTTGCAACCAATCCCTCGAGCTTCGTCTCATATCCGAGGCGGTTGAAGTAAAGTGATTCTTTAATTTTCATTTCTTCTGTCTGCTTCTTCTGTCTGTCACTTTCCTGTTGATTGCTGCCAAGAATCACATTTAAATATCCTGGACCCCTGTTTTCAGCTTTCAGCCTTGCGGGGGCCACAAGGGTCCACTTGTTGTTGAAATCAGGCCATGGCGTTGTGGCCGAGGCTAGACCGATCTCAAGCGGCGCCGCATATATTCCTCGAAATTCCACCATAAGAGACCCATGCGTCAATCCTTTGGCTCCATAGGCTGCAGACCCAAGTCTTAGCCAATTCACTGGCCGTCTCCCGCCGGGGAACGGAGCCGGTGAAGGACCATTGAAAGTCTATTTGGTCACAAGGTTGACCCTTTTATACAAAGTCCAGAGAAAAAGCACACCTCCCACGTCATGGCAGCATGTTGCCGAATTCAGACCCATGATAACACTACTGCAGCAAGGGTTTAATATGGTATGCTGAACAATCTGGCCTGTGCACAGGGCGAAGCTTTTCCGTTTATGAAAGATAGCCCATCTCACCAGCAAGCTTTCAGCCCCATTGTCCTTTTTCCGTCTCACTAATGATTCTTTTAGGAACTGGAGTACATTTCAACTCCGTCTTATCACGGAGAATCCCTGATGTTTTCATTTCACCCAATATTACATCTCTGAGGTTTGCTGAATAGCATCTGCGGGGTAGTACTTGTCTGAGAAGAAGAAGGATAAAGTCCATGACAGACCAAAGGCCAGTCCCAAACAGCAGTCCAGTCGACAGAGCCATCGATGAGATATAGGGAACTTCTCCAGCAAGGTGTAAAGCTTATGTTATCCTCTCCATCAAGCTCTTTACGGAACTCGAGGTATGCGTTCGTTGACAGGGCTTTGGTAACGAGTGAGATAGTAGAGACGGCTTTCTAGACAAAGAATGTCCGGATAACCTTAGTTGGAGTACGGGCGATGATATGGGAGTAGTTAATATACTGTTAGCTCGTTCGCACCGTCACCGTATCTGCCTTGAAATCCTCAGGAGCCAGTTGGTCAACTACATCTTTGTAGTTTAGCTGGGGAGCATCCTTCTACACATTGCAAATAGATTTCTCCTAAAGCCGAGCTTCGTCAGTTGAGTTCCGAATCGTGACTTGCAGTGTAGTCTGCAGATCGAAAGCAACCTGAGTGAGCTCCCTGGTGTTGTATAAAAACCACTATACCAAAAGTCTCAAAACGTAAGAAGCCCTACATTATGGCTTAAGGCAACAGTGCTGTTGTTCTGTGCAACCCCTGACCTTCCCAGCTATTATGTTACCAGGATATACTTGACAGATGAGTCTTGAGGCGATATCAATGTAGTACTGGGCTTCGTTGCTATCGGTGGGGGCATCGTTAATGGAAACCGGACGAATGTTGCCTTGCACCTCTTCTGGGTTGTCGTTGTTCGGCTATTGTCTGAATCGCTGCAAAGTGGGAATGGTACATCTTTCAAAAAATGCAATTGTAGTGCCCATTGCTTTTGACTGATCCTAAGACAAGGGTAGCATAGTCTTGGGGCTAGTGTCTGCAGGGAATAGTTCAGTAATTCTCTTGGCCAGGTTGGCCGATGGCTTAAGATCTTATCCATTCACGCCTCTCATACAAGCCTTGTAAGCATTAACCATTTTTGCAAAGTTCTGCTTGTGGGTGTCAACTTGATTCATAGTCAGGTTAACTTTAATCCAGCCAAACCCTTTGTGTAATGGATAAGGGCTTTCGAAAATTAGCCTCGCCTTGTACACAATATCTTAATATAAGAGTATGAAACTCATGTTGCGATAGACGTGAATGGAGTCTTTGGCGAAGGTGATGATCTGCAGATAATGCCCACTCCGAGGAGGGCTGCTTCAGCGCCAGACATTGCAAGCCCGATTTTCCACATGAAAGTGATGTTTCGGAGACAATGAAGGCCAGGAACAGATGGAGAAGTTCAGCTGAGCAGCGATGCGGGGCTGCATGAAAATAAGGCTGCAGAACCAGGCTTAGCAAGGCAGGAAGCTCCTTAGTCAACATATTGGGCATGCTGACGCCTGACATGCTGTCTATTTGTTAAAGATGATAAGTGGGAATCTACCTTATGTGAAGCATTTTAAATATATGGCGAATTAAAACAATTACAATTGCCATCGCCTCAATGAATGAACGGGGTGTACTCCCACCAAGGTTCTGAGAGTGGTATTAAGCTCTCAGCCGGCCAGTCTTCCGTGAAATATACCTATCGATTACGATGCAAGTTGCTTATATATATGTCTACCCCCGCGTGTTAGGCTTTCATTTGCTCAGCGATAAACTTTTTTTTAAAAAAAAGAAACAGAAGAAGAAGTTACTTGTGGGGTTAACACAGTAGTCTCTTATATCGCAGCCGATGCTTATAGATAGGAGAGCCAATTAGGAACTGCAAATGGTTAGAAAAGTTCTTTACCGCTAGGACAGGTGAGGCAGAAATTCAAGTAATATGTATATTTCGGACAAAGAGATCAGTTCAATCTCCTGACAAAAGCTGGCAATAAGCTGGTTTGCAAGGAGTCCGTTGCTTGCAGACATGATATCATGTAGTATTCTACAAACTCATATAATTTAGACCCAGTCACCAAGCAGTCCTCCGAATCTCCACAACACTCCTAAGCCTTTACATAGGCGTGTAATCAACCACATCAGTCATGTTGATGTTAGGAGGGTTACCCTCGCTGTCTGCACGAAGACCGTAGAAAAGTCTGGTCGAGATGATATCCGACTTCTGAAGCTCTGGGGCAGTAGGTTTGTAGTTCATCACAGAATCCTGGTTTAGGACACCGATAAGCTTTGCTCGCTGTCCTTCCGGCAGATTCTTGTCCTCATCAAGAGCAAACTCGTGGCGAAGGCCGAGGACATGTCCAAGCTCATGCATAAAGACCTTCCACATACTGTTCTTCCACGCGTTGGTTGCGAACGCGTCCGCATAAACGAACATTATGTTGAGGTCTTTCTGATTGGGGAAGAAAGCTGAGGCTAAGACGCCTGGGTTGCGAGGGCCATGGGCAAGAATGAACGTCGCGTCCTTGGGATCTTCAACCCACTCGAACGTGACACCGACATCAGCCTTGTTCCACTCGTCTGCGGCAAGCTTGAGATGCTTCGCAGCATGTTCGGCATCCTTTGAGGATTCAAAGCCGGCCTTCCAAGCAGCATACTTGATGACTGAGCCAGGCACCCAACGAGGAATTTCTTTCTCGAGGCCGACGAAGAGCTGAGAGACGTCGCCCCTGTTGAGGTTGGTAGGGATAGGCTGCTGAGTGACGCAGACAGGAGCGAAAGCAGCATGGACTTTCTCAGCGGTCGGCTTCTCAACCTTGCTGGTTGGGGAAATGGTTGCAAGAGCATCTCCCCCTACGACCTCGGCGACTGCATCAAGAACAGTTTCCTTGGTGTTGGGAGTTTCAATGGAAGCCATAATGATGGGAGATCGGGGATGGGTGCCACACCAGTTGGGAGGAAGAGAATCCAGCTTAGGGATGTTTAATAGAATGGAAAGATAGATTGAGAGCGATGACAGCGGTGCAAAGTCATAGACGGGGGATGCAATAGTGCTTTAAATAATAAGATCGTCGTTACCTCTTTTCTCCGACGACTCCAAGGCGCTTGGTTAATTATCATGGGGTTAGGGTGTAATACAGCTGGTAGCTTGTCATGGGCTTTATTCTCATAGCTTTAGATGCCTTTGCTTGAACTTGGTCACAAAACAAGCGAGGATAACTGGAAGTCTCGGCGCCCTTTTCGCCTCAGCTGCTTCAAGTTACCAGTTTGGCAAGGTGCAGTTATACGTGGCTAGCTGTAAAGTGAAACATGTACACTCTTCTTTCTTCTTGTTCACAGCTCTCGACTGGCCGCCATGTTCCAGATCCACCTGGCTTCAATGAACTTGTTCGATAGTTATATGTATGTCTTATTTTATAGCGCTACGGAAGGTTAGCTTCCTGTGGGGTAATGCGGAGCAACTACGCCGCCGCCAATAGGAACTGTGTGATGGCCTTGGCAACTCTGGTCTGGGCTGTTCGATATCTTCTCAGCCAGCCGTGTTCTGCACAGAGCCCAATTTTTAGACAATGATTTCGTAATAGTTAAGGCTAATTCGATGGCCTCTTCTATGAGCCATTCGACATATCATATATGTGTGAAGCGAAGGTTGAAAATATTGCTCACGCGCAGTACAACGGTCATGCATTCCGGAGATCGGCCTATCGGAATCCCCGCATTAATGTAGTGGCGAAATTGTATTGGCATTGTACATATAATTGCAGAGAAAACTGCATCTAGACCGCTGAGATCAGACGGAAAGGGAAGAGATTCCAGTGCATGGCTAGCTGACTTCAATACTTGGACTGAATGCGGACGGGAATTGAGCATCGTGGAGGGCTGAAAAGTCGGTCAACTCCAGGGCCAGTGATCATATCCTCGCTTGCATCTGATATTAACCAATGGTATTAGTATCTGAAACGCTGGTATGCCTAATGTTCTTTACCATTTGTTTTTATGCTTAGTTAGTGGCATGACCCGCCGGCGCTTGGGAGTCTATCGCCTATGCCGAAGAGTAATGGTGATACATGTAGCAATCACATTGCATATGGAACATTCTACCATACCAAATTGCCGTTGCAACCTCTGGGGGTCAATTCTGTGGCCAGACTAGCCGACTGAAAAGAGTCCCCCGGTTCATTCTGTCATTTCGGAATGCCAGCTTTGTTGCCCCTCTGGTATCATCATTATATAATATCCTGTCTTGTCTCCCTCCCCCCAATATCCAGAACAACAAAAACAAAATCTACCAAGCGTAATCACTTTATCATCTAGTCATGGGCAAGGCATCTATTCCCTACCTCTTTGAGGACTCCATCTCCTACAAACCTACCCGGGAATGGGCCGACCTGCTCAGACTCAATAAGCAGAAGTATGCTAACTGCAACGTTGTCTCCTTCACCCGTGTAAAGGACTTGAACTCGGACTGGAAACATGAGTATCTGCAGTTTATTGTTGAAGACTCTGTTACCAAAGATCGTGCGAGGGTCTACGCAGAACGTGGCAATGAGACCCAACTTGACTGGGTCACTATTGGCCCTGCAGACACAAAGCTGTCCGGTAACCGAGACAAGTCGGATATGCCTTTACCTTTGACCTCCTTGCGCTTTGGGGGAAAGTCCGACGAGGTAGAGAAACGACCAACTGTGCTTGATATTGCCGAAATCTTAGCTGCAACAACTCTTGTTGGAGGTGCTTACGAGTTCTATGGCCATAGTTGCTTCTGGTATGCATTCACAGCTTATGATGCTATCAAACGTCAGTTTGGTAAGTGGGCTACCGAGAAGAAATGGAGATGGGGCGATATCGGTGGTGCTGGAAACGCTGGGATCAAGGATGCCATCGGCCTGGGATGGTCGACACTGTTCAAATTTTACTACGTGGTAAGTAGTTCTTATGATGTTCTGGTTTGCTTTGAACTGACATTGGGAAGGGCCACGCCAAGAAGTTCAAGGAGGAGAGGGAGACTGGCTTAAACTGGTACGGAGATCGTCGCCCTATTGTCGACAACCTGGATGTTGTGGATCAAGTCAAGTCCTTCTTCGAGAGCTCTGAGAACCAGCAAGCCTTCATACAGGCAATGAAGGACGAGAACTTTGACTTCAGTGAACTCGATGTAGGTGCTTCCTATTCGTCAATTCGATGCAACCGTACTAACCGTGCCTTCACAGATAAATGATCGTGTTCGGTCAAGCCGAGCGCTCGCCGAGAAGAGCATCGATGATGAGAAGAACTGGACCCAGGAAGTAAGTCTGCACATGTTCAATTTTATGCCCTGCTGCTAACCAGTGAAAATAGTTCAACAAACTCCAATCTACTTTGGTGGAGCGTACCTCAGAGGACACCGAAGGTCAAAAGTATGCTGACCTTTATAAGACCTTTGAGGTTCCCGTTGAGATGAATGAGGTGATGGCAGAAGGTGCTGGGGACTTTGAGACGAAGAAGGCGCTGGAAATCGTCGTGGGACGAATCCTCACTGAGGCACAGAAGAATTGATATGGCTATCTGAAAGCGCCGTCATGAGCACTCTGAAATTAGATACTCAAGCTCAGGGGGATAATAACTCCTGGCTTAAATCTAATGTTTTAGAAGTATATATGGTTCCAGTCACAAAGCTAAAGGTGATTTAGAGCCCGTGGTACTTTGCCACTAAACCACTGTGACCTAATGCAGGGGCCGTTGGTCTCTACGTGAGCTTAGCTTTATTTAAACCTTGTTGATACCTCAGCGACTTAAATCAAAGCAGCGCATTAATAATGACACCTAAATGCTTTTATCACAGTTGTGCAAACCTTATTAGTCAACCGCCACGTGCTCCCGGCATTGTTGTGACACGGAAACATTTAAACAACCTGGCCTGCTCTGACCTCTCCACTTTTGCTTTTCCATCGCATGCCACGCTTGCTACAAGCCGGATATCTTGGTGTTTTACTTTGGTTTCTTCCATCCTCCCTCCCAACTAACACTTAGAACAAAGCCATGATGTTTCACACATTCCGGCAGTTTGGCTTCATCTTTGCGATCTCGATTGTCAGTAGTCTTACCGCCATAACGTTGGTATCTTACGCGCGAGACCAAAGATCATGCGACGACTTTGATGCTCCTGGAGTTGCGTTTGCCTTGACTCTTGACTATTGGTAAGTCCGTCAACCCTGGAAAAACCCTCTGTTGACAGTAAACTAAGTCAAAATCTTACGTAGAACTGCGGCTATCTTCTTCGAGTATGGCCCATCTACGGCTGTCGCGAGAGTCGAAGGCACCCCAGCTTACAAGGACTTCATGCTACGACAAAACGCGACCTGACAACGACAGACAACTCAAGAAGTTTACATAAACCAGTATCTAAGCTATGGGGGATCTAGGAAAGACTCTGGAAGCGGTCAAAAACTGTGCAAGACGTCGACAAAGCCGCTGTTGAGCCGCTCCTGAGAAGGTTGAAGGGAGCAGTGGAGTCATATCTCGGTAACTCTATATGTTTCGTCAACGCCGTTTTATCAGGACAAGAAATGAAGCATTGATTCCACGCCAGTATTGTTGCCGAAGCAATTCGTCAGATCGGACTTACACAACCTTCTAATGGAAGAGCAACCGTTCCTCGTTTTGCTCTTGTTGGCAATGGGTTGGAGAATTTTAGTCAGCCTGAGAGTCTTGTCCTTGCCATTGACAATAGCCAATACGGCTTCCACCTCGAGATCATCTACCAGGATGAAGGCATAACAGACATGGTTCGTGGCAACTATCATCCTTATGCTGGAAATGGAATTCTACTGAAAGGGCGTTTTCGTTCCAACAAGCGCTCGAGGATATTATCAGACAACCTTTCGCATGCAACCCAGGGGGGCAAAGATGTCGCAGAATATCGAGGATGTTATAATCTATGGATTGGAACCCCCACTTTTACAAGACTCTTGAGGCAACTCTAGACTCCCGACTCGTTCTAGGTGCACCCCAAAGTCAAACGGTTTACTCTCCTGCTCTAGGGCTTGATCAAGCTACGTTTAAGAACCTCAACGATCCTTTCCCTACCATCAGAAAGAGAGCTCAGTTTGGGTGTTGCTGGAAATCTGGAGGGAGGGGCTGTCCAAGGGTATGGGGAGACGAGATATATATCTAGAAGGGGCTAATAAGAGTTCTATTAGTAAAGTTCCTAGCATAGCTATAATAAGGTATCAGAAAGATATTAATTATTACTGCTATTAAGTTATTGTTAGTAATTATAATTAGATTTATAAAATAAAAAAAATTAATTTTTAATTTTAAAATTAAATTTAATAAGTTATTTCTTGCCTCTAAACCCCTTTGGTAAATCCTTTTATTATTATTCAATTATTATATAAATTACCCTGAATTTTATAACTACTTCTTTTATTTTACCCTGGAAGTATAATCTGCTTATATTAGAACTATTACATATGGTCTAACTAAAATAGTGCGGCACTAATTGTGCTGGTTAATGCGTTCACATAATCGTAATCATCGTCGCGCAATGACGTCGATGTTGACACCAAGATCTCAGAAGAGTAAGTCATCACGCGACACAACCATATGATTATTAGCTCACTTAAAAATCCGCAAACTTAAATATCCAAGCATTTTCATGCTTGGACCCCCAACTAAGATTTTATTCTGGCTTATCTCCTACCAAGAAAATGTGGGCGTACGTTCAGCGTCGTCAGATCGCCAACCAGGTGACATTAGACCACCAAAAGGACATCGAATCAGCCGAACACTTCAGACCGTCTCTTCTAAAGCGCTCTTTTTCACCTCCAAGCAACACAAGAACCTCTGAAGAAGGAAGCCAACAGGAGTCTAGCGAGAGTCGCTTTCAAGTCCAAAGCGCAGGCGAGGATGATCCCCTGAACCCATTGAACTGGTCGCGATCAGGCAGAGCAAAAAACGTCTTCATTATCTGCTTCCTTGTCTTCACGCAATGCTGGGCAGGCTCTGCCATATCTATGGGGAACTTAATGGCTAGTGAAGAATTCCACGTAAGCCAAGTCGCCGAGAATCTCTCTACAGCCATGTTTCTGTTTGGAGTCGGTACTGGAGCTCTGTTTGCTGGACCCATATCCGAAACAATTGGAAGGAATCCAACATATTTGGTCGCGACAGCTTTGTATCTGTGCTTCGTTCTTGGATCGACAATGACGCCTACGTTTGGTGGGCAAGTCGTTTGTCGATTCTTGGTGGGCTTATCGGCTAGCGCAACGTTAACCATCAATGGGGCGAGTGTGAATGACCAGTTCAGGCCAGTCAAGAGAGCATTAGTGTTTCCGATTGTTGCTTGGGCAAATGTGGCATGTAAGCCAATCTCTTCTGAGATCGAAACCGAATTGTTAACATCGTCATAGCTCCCGTTATTGCGCCAATAGCAGGTGGCTGGATTGTCTCCAACCCAAACCTTGGTTGGCGTTGGACAGAATGGATAACTCTGATAATATCTGGAGCTGCCTTTATTGTAGCCTTGTTCTTCCTCCCAGAGACATATTTTCCTTTGATTCTGTCATGGAAGGCAAAGGAGCTTCGTCGCATTACGGGAGATCAGCGATACACTTCGCAACACGAGCAGAAGCATTCATTCTGGAAGCAACTGAGACAAACCCTTCCACTACCGGCAACATTTTTCCTCAGTGAACCGGTCATTATTGTACTGGGCCTCTACCTCATTTTGCTTTACATTCTTCTCTTTAGCTTTCTCTCAGGCTTTGACTATATCTTCAAACACACATACGGACTCGAGCCTGGATACCAAGGCTCCTGCTTCGCAGCCATTGCAGCGGGAGCAACTGCTTTCGTCCTCTGTGGGCCTGGACTCTACGAGTGGGCAAGACAACATACAGAACGAGTCAAAGGAGCTTCCATCCAGCCCGAGTTCAGGCTCTGGCCCGCCATCGTCACAGCTCCATTCCTTCCCATCTCACTATTCTGGCTGGGTTGGACGAACTATTCCGGCATCTCCATCTGGAGCGGACTCGGAGCTTGTTTTCTGTTCGGCATTGTGTTGACGTCTATTTATGTCAGTAGCTATGAGTACGTCACTGATAGCTACGGAGAACACTCTGCTATCGCACTGGGCAGTATTACTATGTCACGGTACCTTATTGCTGGTGGAATGGTCATGGCTGCGCGGCCTATGTATGAAGGTATTGGTGTTCACTGGACCATGACGCTTCTAGGGTGCATTGCAATGTTGCTTACGCCAGCGCCGATTCTGTTCTGGAAGTACGGTCCTCAGCTAAGGCGCAGAAGTCCATACGCCACTACTGATGTATAAGGCTGTTGTCGTCTTATAGCCTTCCAATTTATGTACAATAGCAGCAGAAGAACTGTAGATTGCAAAAGAGTCTTTCCTCGACATTATACAAGTGTCTTCATATCAGGTATTATTGCTTAGCAAAGCTTAGAGTCAGATAAGCGCAATTCATGCAAGTCGCTACTGAATTAAACCAATTGGTTCATAAAATGGTCTAATTATATACAGTCTTAGTAGAGGCGAATTAACTTGAGTGCAAATTATATAACAATCAAGGTGATCCGATGGTCTGTATGCTTATGTAGATGTAGGAAGGGAAATAGTTACCGATTAACGGAACAAGCACACGTTCCACTGGCACGTGGGCTTATTCGTAAGTACAAAGGATCCAATCAATCCAAACAAGAGAATTGTTTTTCTATAACTTACGCCCTTGTGGCTTTCTAATAGCGGCGTTGTAGATACGAGAGAAGGTAAAGATTATAAAAGACAAGAATGAGAAAACACCTTTGACATTAATTAGCAAATTATCATGCTTGATTATACGGAGATAATTTATTGAACGAACTGAGTTTAGTGCCTCTGAGGCTATACAGGATACACAGACGATAGACACCGCAGATACACGATCTGATGAAACGGAGTCTCTATCAGAGATACCTCCGCTACCAGAGGGACTGTCGATACCGGAGGATGACCCCCAGGTCGACTCTAACTCTAGCCACACCAGCGATTATTTCATCGATCAGTCCGAGGAGGGCTTTATGCAATTGCTCAAGAATGGATCTCCGCAGTATATCGATGCGTACAGAGTATCTAGCGAGCAACGCTATTTCGAATTGCGTGTTGCTTTCAAAGAGAGTACTGAACAACGTAGTGGACAACTTGTCCATTACTGGATTCCAGAGGCCACGGTTCAAAAGTTTGACAATGCTGCTGTTTGCACTTACTGGCACGCCCGTCTGGGAGCCGACGGAGGGCCAGTAGGGCGCCCTTACGATGAAGTTGATCCCCAAGTTCTCAAGATCGTTGGATATAAGGACAGGAGTCAAGGAGACTTTTGGGTTCAAATTGTCGGAGATCCTGTCTTACATCCCGATCTCATACCTACGATTGAAGACTGGTCAGAGGACCCAAAGGAACCAGAATCTAAGGCCTTGTTCCGATATAGGCCTACCTATATGACCGTTGCTGAAGTACAAGACAAATGGCCCCGCCAGTACCAGCAATGGATGAACGGTACAAAGTGTCAAGAGAATCGCAAGGCTCTCCAAGTACTTTATGGTCACCGAGAAAACCCAAATCACAAGCGATTTGAGGTCTCAAGGCTCGGTTTCAATTGGGCTCCGACATGGTGTGACGAGAGAGTTGTCCATAATTCGCACCCTTTTGCTCTTACTACTTTAAGAGCGATCCAAAAGTGCGAACAGGGGAGAATAATACGTCACTGATTCCACCCAGAATTTTCAAAATTGTGCGATGGCGTCGGGGTGAAGACGGACAACTCTGTTTTGTCTACCAAAAAATAGGAGAATCTGAGCTTGAGGATGACTTAGAGGAGAGAGATCTAAAAGGTATAGAGAAACTTGATAAGAAGATGCTTAGTATATATAGAAAGAAAAATAGGTTATAGGTATCTTAATAATATAAATTTTAATTTAGACTTTTAAACTCTGATTATTATAATATAGCTAATTCTTTTATAGCTTAAAGAGATAACTTATATGTAATACGCTGTTGCTGGTTGGCGTCGGTGTGTTTTATGGTTTGGCAAAGTAGTTAACGAATGTTAGGTTGCCTAGCTTAATCTTTCCCAGATCAATAGGAGTGCTGATGAGCACAAGTGGCAACGGCATTTTAAATAATAATAATAATGCAATCTTATCGATACTGGTACTAGCATTGAGAACTGGTAACAAACAAAAGTGTTTATTGTAGGAAGCAGATTCTATGGTGCAGCCCTTCACGGAATCCTCTCAGACATTGTGTTTCAGCTGCGGGGTTGCGCGGCATGTTCATGCCGATCATAGAGTCCAGCCCTTTGCCACTGGGCTATACAGCCTTTATGACTCGCCAACATCGTGGTATGTGTCTCGTAAGAGGCGTAAGGCTATTGAATCTAGTGGAACGTGGCGGACCGAGAATGTTATGGCTTTTAACAAGTGAATGCGTTAGAAATGCCGTCTTTCAGTCAATCAAGTACTACTTTAAAACCTTACATCCACGGCCTGCACTTGCTGACGGTATATCCTCGAGACCCTGGTGAAACAGCACTCTAGCTTTCTTAAGAATACACTTTATAACCTTCCGGAATGCCTCTAGTCAGTCTTGCAGATCTTGCGTACGCCGGTAGAGATGCCTATGCCTGTTTTCAAGATGACGAAGATGTTGACACGCTCAGTCAGGCGATTGGATTCCTTCGAATCGTCAACAATCATATTCAATTACCATTTGTACTCGCTGACCTGGGCTTGTACTTACATGACAGATATGGACTAGCTGGGAATTCATCTGATCTTGATGAGGCTATCATTTTCGAGAGTGAATCTCTCGCTCGCATTGACCCTGATCACTCCGATCGGGCACGGATTCTCAACAACCTGGGCCAATTCTATAGCTCACGGTTCGAGTCAACCTCAATCCCAAGTGATCTACAGGAAGCCATCGACCAGGCCCATCTCGCCGTGATGGAGGCAGTCAAGCATGAGGACGAGATGGCACCTGAGTACTTGGACAATCTTCTGGAACTTGTTGCCACGCAGACAAGCCATTATGCTAGTGAGAATGATTCAACTAAAACTTTCGACAAGATCGAAGAACTCTTGGAGATTGGACGAAACATAACAAAGGCCAGACACTACGATCAGATTGCAAATCTCTACTATATCAAGTCCGAATTCACATCTCAGCTATCCGAATTACTCAAGGCCATCTCGCATGCTGAGAGTGCACTAGATGCAACTAAAGACCCAAGCTACCGGGCTATTAGACTGACAAACCTTGCCAACTATCAGCTTACATTGTACGAGAGAGGCTTTCAAGGAGATATCCTACAAGATGCCATCCACAATACGAGAGAGGCGGTCGAGCTCGCTAGTCACGGCATAGACAATGCCTTGGTCGAAAGGATGGCACTTGCAAGCGCGCTTCACCACAATTACGATTGGAGCGGTCATCCGGATGATCTCAATGAGGCGATTAAGATAGGTCTACAAGTCGTCAATGCAACTGAACCTGAAGGTACAGGCTGGGTGGACAGAATGCAGAACTTTGCAATCTTTGTCAGAACGGGATTCAAGGCTGACGGTGCCATTGATAATCTGACTGTTGCCATCGACCTGCTTCAGCAGGCAATGAATAACGAAAGCCTTCCCATCGAAACTCGACGCGATTCTGCGGCGATAGCGTTGGACTTGCTAGCCGACAAATACCAGTCTACTAGATCAGACCAGGACTTTGGCCTTGCACTAAATGCTTATAACACTTCAATGGTTCCACAGTCCGAGGAATGTGCTGCCCCTGAGATGATTTGGAAGCGACAATCGCGCGCAACAGGAACAATCTCCACACTCTTTAGGAAGAGATTCGAATTTTCAAAGGATCCCCAAGATATTGGTACTTCTGTTATTTTGGCACGGAAATTCCTCCCAGTTGCGGATTCTCTGAATGATGATGGTTGTGCAAGTGCCTTGGCACTTGCCCTATGGACCAACTTCCGAGCCCGTGGCGGGATGGAGAAGCTTGATGAAGCCGTCGACTTGGCAACGAGGATTGCGCAACACCGATCGCCTGGAGGTGCAGATTCCGTTGGTGGGCTGTCAAACTTGAGCGGGATCTGTCAAACGAGATACGATGCCACAGGTAATGAGGCGGATCTGCAGACGTGTCTCGACTCAGCCCTCAAGGCATTGAGTGCCATGATGCCAAATACCAATGTAACCCTTCGAATTGCATTGTTGCTATCGGCAAGTTCGGCATATATATCCAAGGCAGAGAGGTATGGAGATCTGGAGAATGTACAGCTCGCTGTCAGATACGCATCAGAGGCGAAGGACTTGGCTGAGGATAGAATGTTGGACGTGGATGTCTCGGCGTCACTGGACTTGTCCTTGTCCCAGGCTCTTGCTCTCCGCTACCATCGCCTCCAAGCTCTTGAAGATCTTGCCGAGGCCGTGGAGACTCTCCAGCATGCCAGAGTCACAGCTTCAGAGCATCTTCTATTTCCGACTGTGCTGAATAATCTAGGTGAGACACTGAGACTCCAATTTTCGAGAACGAGAAATGCAGAGTGTCTCATCGATGCTATTGGTGCCCTGGAAGAGGCCCTTTTAATGGCATCAGCCAAAGACCCGGCAAAGGCAATGTATCAAAGCAACATCTCACTGAGCCTGTACGATCTCTTCGAAGTCACCAAGGAATCCGAGACACTGGATAGCTCTATAGAGTCTAGTGAGATTGCTATCCAAGAGACAAACATAGGGAATACACAGCTTCCGGAGAGGCTAAATGTCAATGGGAGCTTGTATGCCGCTAGGTTTGAGCTCAGCAACGAGGATTCGGACATGACCAAAGCGATCAGCCAGACACAGGCTGCCATAGACACATCGCCAACCGATAACCCCCAATGCGCAAATTATTACAACAATCTGGGGGGATATCTGATGAGGCGCAGCTTGGCCCGAGAGGCCAAGGACAAGGAGACCTCTCAAAGATCAAAAGAAGATATGGAAGCCTCACATGAAGCCTACAAGCATCTGCTTCATATGTCCGGCGCCACTCCCCTACAGAGGGTCCTAGCAGGCTACAGCGCCTCGTCGATAGCATTCAACCACGGAGATTTGAAAGGCGCACAGGAAATGATGCACAAGGCAATCGAGATGCTTCCCAAGATAAGCCCACTTGCACTTGACCGCTCAGACCAGGAATACGCTTTGAGTGGTATATCAGGACTTTCATCTTATGCTACGTCCATTGCCCTGGAGGCTGGTTGTGACGCTTCGCATGTTCTTCAGTTGCAAGAGGCTGGATGTGGAATAATCGCGAGTCTTACCATCTCAGCTCGTAACGACGTCAGCGATCTGGAGGCCCAGGCTCCTGAAATTTCAGCTGAATATAAGAAATGCAGAGACTTGCTTTCATCACAAGCCCCGGTGTCATCACTAATTAGTGAAAGGGCAGATTCTAGGGGACCTCACGGAATGGATAGATATGAGCTGAACAAAACACTGGACAAGCTAGAAGAAAAGATTCGACGAGAAGTTCCAGGCTTCGCCAACTTTCAACAACCTCCATCGACTGAAGACTTGAAGAAATTGGCAAGCAAAGGGCCTGTTGTATCCTTCAACGTCAGCCACATCAGAAGTGATGCATTCATCATCAGTCAGACGGACATCATATCTATCCCACTGCCTGATCTGAAGGAGGAAGATCTCACAAACAACGCAAAGCTGTTTTTGGAGGAACCTATGATCACGAAAGGTAGCCTAAGGACAAAGAATACGAGAAACACATCACTGTTGGGTGTTCTGAAATGGTTATGGAATGTGGCAGTGAATCCCGTCCTAGAAGCACTGGGAATTCATCAGTCGCCGGCAGATAAGAAGCTACCCCGAATCTGGTGGACTGCGAGTGGCCTGATGGCGCTGATGCCTATCCACGCCGCTGGAGATCACACTTCAGAAGCCGCCCCGAACATATTTAATTTCGTCATTCCGTCCTATACCACGACACTGAGAGCCCTCGTCTATGCCCGCGAGAATAAATGGAGACCACTCCGAGGCACAGATTGTGAATTTGCCTTTATCGCCTCACCAAACAACGCTAGATCAAAAGCTCCTTTGACAGTGGAGGAATCTGCTCGCGAGCTCGATGATGCTGTACGACAGCACTGTAGAACGAAGGTGCTCGTGGGACCTACAAAACCTGAGACCCTTGGTATTCTTGAATCGTGCAACGCGGTGTACTTCGGATGCCACGGTGAATCAACGTCAACCCAACCCTGTAAGAGCTATCTCCAACTCGGCACCGATGCTGAATCGCACTTGACCATCCAAGAGATTCAAGGCTCGCGGCATCAGAAAGCGCAGCTTGCGTACCTGTCTGCATGCTCCACTGCAAACGTGTCAGCTAGGGATCTTGTTGATGAAGTAGTCCATATCGCTGGAGCCTTTTCGTTGCTGGGGTTTCGGCAGGTCGTTGGCACGTTCTGGCAGGCTAAGAACACGGCGGCTAGGGTGGTAGCTAAGCGGTTTTATGAGGAGCTGATGCTTGGGGACGGTAGCGATGAGGATTGTGTTGCGAGGGCTTATTATACGGCGGTTATGGAGCTGAGGGGAAGTAATGTTCGGGATCCGTTGGTTTGGGCTACTTTCGCTCACTTCGGGGCCTGATTGCAAATTGTTGATTCAACGCAACTATGCTTTCAACTGCATCTATAGGAAGATCTATACTCGTCTAGGAACATCTAATACCGCGACTACTAATCCATAATACGTAATTCCATCCCCGTTTACTTAGTATGAGCCTCAAGATTCAGGAGATCTTGCTTGGCGCCAGTGTACTGAACCTTCTTCATCCATTCCTCAACACTCTTGACACGGTCCGGAACGACCCTATCCAGAAACTCAAAGTCCCTCTGAATCAATCCCGAATTGTCACTGGGACTCGCCTTATAAAGGTTCCACCAGTTCTTGAAGTTCTCGCCATACGTCATAAGCAACCCACTATCGTCCTTGACAGATTGGAAGCCAATTTTGGTATCTGAGCCTTGTGGCAGGGTCTTCCACGCGACGGAGTTCCAAATATCAATGGGGACGTTGACGAAGCGACTTGTTTTTCTGCTGACCTTCTCAGAAGCTTTAGCAATTTGATCACCAGTCGCGAGAACAGTTGCAATGCCAAAGTCCAAGCGATTCGATTCCTGAGGATGCCTGAGAGCCCAATCAACGTATTTGCCAAAGTCGTCGAGGTGGATGAATGGGATTGAACCATTGTCGAGAGGGAGTTGGAAAATGAGTGAGCCGTCCTGTTCGACAGCAGGTGACATGACTGCAGAGAGGAGTTCCATGTATGGGCCCGATCTGATAATGGTCCACTGCATTTTCACGTCTTTCTGTGCATGGATCCAATCTGTAAGGATGTGTTAGTAATCGTCTTGTGGCAGTATGGATGTTGGGGGGCAGCTTACCTTGAATTCTAGCCTTGCCTTGATAATGGCCAACATAGAGATCAGTATCATAGTTAGTCTTGGGCCCAACAGAATCAAGACCACTGTAGATGAAATGCTTAACCCCGGCCCTAGCAGACAACTCGAAGAGTCGAATTCCCCAATAAATCTCAGCTTGTTCTCCAAGTGCGAATCCATCAGTGTTGACCAGAACGTAATCAACATCCGAGGCAGCTGCAAGAAACGCTTTGGTGTCATAGCCAGTAGCTGCGTCACTGACAGCGATCTTCACGTTGGGCAGAGCGGCTAACTCGACAGCCTTGGGAGACGTAGCACTGCGGGTGAAGGCTGTGATGTTGTATTGTCCGGTGCTGGCGAGGTGACGAAGAATGGCGCCGCCTTGAGCTCCAGTGGCACCGACGATGAGAATTGACTTCATTATGATAAGAGGGTTTGAAGATTGTAGTGAAGAGATGTTTGCGATGATATGCTTTTTGTTGTAGCTTGAATGTGATAATGAACAGATAGTGTTCCTGCAGAAAACGAAGAAACACTCAGTTTAAATACTATTTCAATCACTATTACTTGTATCGTATAGCTACTATCTGTTGTGAAGCTTTATAAGCGTTCTGCTCACTAATATTCTGTTTAGTGATCAGCTTGCAGCAGCCGTGTACCCTTCAAGCTTAATTGGCGATGGCGATCCCCGCACTAAAACCCCGAAATGACCGCAGTATTTACCGCACTTCTCAAAACCACCAATATCAAGCCCGCATTCTTCTTAGTCATCCACCTCATCACAGTAAAGTACCGCTGTAGTACCGCAACATGCGCCGACGTGTCTGCTTACTCTCCATAGTCCGCACATTACGTTGAGACAATCAGTCCCGGGATTATCCATGACGTTGACACCGTTACAACCAGCAGTCAGAGCTCGCGTCTCTTGTTTTCATTGTCGTGACAGTAAGCGACGCTGTGACAAATCATTACCTGCTTGTCAGCTCTGTCGTCGGAAAAGCCTAGAATGCCGCTATCCCCAACGCCGCGGTCAGAAGGCCGCTTCACCGATTGAGAATACAGTCAATATTGCAGACGTTGCAGCAACCAGTATTTCTGATACCATTTATCATGGCACAATTCAGCCAGAAAGGGTGCAAGATCTGGTCAACGCCAGGGCCATTCGCTTTCTGGCTCCGGACCTCTTTCGCGATCTCCATCTTCAACTGCCACGTATGGAGTGGGATATGCCTGTTGAGATTGAAGCCCAACTCGGAGGCCGTCAGCAGATGCAAGAGACGACAAAGGCATTCCTCCAACTGACAAGATCATGGATGCCTATAGTCAATGGGAAGCGTCACCTAGCTACCGTGTTAAATCCGCTGGTCCCGCACCGTCGTCCGACGGCACTCATGGCTTTATGCATGAAGTTATGCTGCCTTCCGGTTGGCAAAGTTGAGGAGAAGCGTGTGCTATACGACCTCGTGAAAAAGTTCTATGCGGAGGTTGAGAGACAAGAGGATTCCTGCATCCAAGTCATGCAGTCGGCAGTCTTCATTGCTGTGTTTGAGATGGGCGATGCAATTTTCCCGGCTGCTTACTTGACTGTCGGGGCCTTGGCAAGATACGGTATGGCTATGGGAATGGATAAGATCAACCAGGATGTGATGGGTAAGGACTGTGATGCAGCCGCAGGCGCATCGTGGGCGGATATCGAGGAAATGAGGAGGGTTTGGTGGGGGGCATTGATCCTTGACCGGTATGTCAATTGCTACAAACTTACATCGCCGTCTTGTGCTAATATGATGCACGAAGCCTGCTCAATGTGTCTCAACCTTCTCGTGGCTTAATCACGGCTGATCCCTCATTCGAGGAGTTCCTCCCTGCTGACGATGAGTTCTTTTACAACCAAGTATAAATACCTTTCCCCTATGCAAGAAATCTTAGAACCTCTATCCTAAATGATAAAAGGATCTAGGCAAACTTAGTGTAAGCTTAGGAGGCCTTAGATCATTTATATTTATCACCTAGGATAAAGTTCCTAGGTTTTCTTGCCCTTCCTTACTTTCCTAGCCCGACTAACTAGATATCTCATTAACAGTCGTCTTCACCCGAACACGCCACTCGCATATCTGAGGGGTTTACCTTCAAGATGGGATCCTTCGCAAGGCTATGTCAAGCCACTCACCTCATCAGCAAATCTCTCGCATTCTGCCGCGGTGCCTCTAATGGCAGCGACGAAGTTCCACAGAATAGTCCGCCTGAGGAAGTGGGACAGCTCTGCCGTACACTCGAGTCCCTAGTCCGTGTGAACGAACTAGAAGTGACAAGCCGCCAACTAGCGTTCTGTAGTCAAAGCTCTGTTTCATACATGTGAGTCACCTCCAACCCTTTCAGAGGATCGGAACACTGACTTTGACGAGTGGGATTCTGCTACTGCAGCGGCACTATTGGCGACGCGCTGGCCACGAGTTGGAACATGATTCGACGCCTAATATCTTCCCGGAAACGATTTCAGCGCTCGAAACTCTGGATCGCATCTCGACGACCCTACGCGAAGGCGGCTACGATCTATGGCAACACCTTGAAGACGGGCGATGTTCTCTCTTCCTGGTTGAACTAGTCTATCAAGGCATGCTGGTTCTGTTACGAATGGGTAAAGTATGGCTTGCAGAGGACGTACAGAGGAAGAAGGAATCGCTAGGCTGGCTTATCTCGCACATGGGGAAGCGGTGGCCACTCGTCGGTAAGATCATTATCCAGATACTTTATTCCTTGACTAATACCGCCAAAGCCGTGTATAAGCGTACCTTGGAGGCTAGGGAGAGTATACTGGCTGTTGAAGATGCTTTGACGTAGGATATATAACCGTACAAACAACTTCTACAGACGAGGTGTCTGCTTAGAACACATATGCAATAAAACTCTCTTCGCTGGCTTCCGTTATGCTAAGATGCAAATCTCCGTATCCTACAGCTTCGGTGCAATCCCCTTCGACACAGACTTATAAGTCTGCTCAAATCGCTCTCTCGTATCCCTGATACAATCATGCTCATAGATCATCTTCTGTACCTCCGGACTAACCCATCTATCTGGTACAGGTGCAGTCCCAGTCTTCGCAGCAGCAGCAAACTGACGATCTCGTTCTTCCCTAGCATTTCCAGCACCCAAGTGCAAAGCCTGGGCAGATTGAACCGCCAAATCTACCAACGTCGAAGTACGTGGTTTCCTCAAAAGCTCGTATACCTTCAAGGTTGTTTCAATAGCCTCGCGGTCTGAGCCGTCGCCTGGCATTAAGCTCAATGCCTCAGCGAGTGTTGCTGCGTCTTCGATTGCCATTGCAGCGCCTTGTGAGAGGTGGGGTAGTGTTGGGTGGCACGCATCGCCGAGGAGGGTTACTGCGCCACAAGTCCAAGTGTCGAGGGGCTTATGACAGCGAAGCCGCCACTCGACAACGTCGTCCCCAGGAACAAGGTCAAGAAGCTGTTGAACAATGGGGTTGAAGTCTTCAAAGACCTGCTTCATGGCTTTTTTGCTTCCCTTGTTGGTCCATGTAGCGTTGGTAGCGCCGGCGAAGTTGACATCAGGTTGAACTGAAGCAATGTTGAAGATGGAGTGGTTGTGGATGGGATAGGCGATGATGTGTCGATTTTCGCCTATCCATCTCCGAACAGTGTTGCTGTTCAGCATGTACATCAGGTAAGGATGTGGTTCCAACAGTTCTCGGGGCAGGAGAATTCTGTAGGCCGCTGTCCCGGTCTCAAGAATGTCTGCTGCCAAGTTTAGGTGAGCAAGTATTGACTCTCTAACCTTGGACTTAATCCCATCAGCGCCAATAAGAACATCCGTCTCAACAATCTGCGGTTTCCCATTCTCATCCTTAACAATAAACTTGACCTTCCCCGGTCCAAAGTCCTCGACATACTGTAACGTCTTCTTAAAATGAAACTTGACCGCCGGCTCCGTCTTCGCAGCATCATAGATCCCCTCAGCCAGCGAAGCACGATGACCCGCATAGTGGGGATACTCATACTTATCCCCTATTTCAGTCATGGGAACGCGCACAAGAAGTTTATTTGACGCGCCATCGTGGATGACGACTTCCTCAACTTGTGTGGCTTCATCTTTGATGGAGGATTTGGCCCAGACGCCGAGTTGGTCGAGGAGGCGAATCATGTTGGGGGCCATCTGGATGCCGGCGCCGACGAAGCCGAGGGCGGGTGCGTCTTCGTAGACATGGATGTTTGTGAAGCCTTTCTTGGCGAACGCCAAGGCAGCAGCCAACCCTCCCATTCCTGGATGAAGAGTTAGTTATCATTGGATATTGGTTGTGTCATTGAACGGGATCATACCTGCTCCAATGATGGAGACTCTGAGATCTGTCTTGTTGGTCATCTTGATATGCTGCGAGATGAGAGTATGGGGAATGAAGTTTATCGTTTGTTGAGTGTCTTTAGTCAAAACGCAATTTGATTAATTCTCTCATGCCTTTTTATCTTCAAAATTATAATCACCCCAATCCTCGCTCGCTTTAGTTTTCGCATCGTCAAGAAATGATGGCTCAAAACCTCGGTAGACATATCGGCCGTCCCACATCGGAACCCCGCCGAGCGATCAAAGTCGGCAATTGCCCTGTAATTAGGTGTGTATATCAAATTACGACTGAAACTCAGCCCAATACCGAATCAAGAATGGCTCATTTCTGCTTTCAACGAGATACATGATATCACATGCAGGGGTTCAGGGTAGTCTCCCCGCATTCTGTCAAAAAGCCAAACTCTATCCCCACACAGAAAATCGAGGACCCCACAAGCGCTAGCAAACCCCACAAAGGTAAGGCATCGGCAGTTTAAGTCAGTCCAAGTCCCGACTATTCCGTTGATAAGGTATAATAGTAAAACAGGACCAAGCTCCCTGCATGAACTCGATAACTATCGCCACAGGGGCAGTACTACTCTGTTTCATCTCACCTTATTCTACACTAAAAAACCTCGGTTAGGTGATAGTCATGGCTCAGCCGAATACTTTATCGCCCGCTAAAGTCGAACTTGAGGATGATCCTCATCGTGCTGCGCTGGAGGATAATCCCACTACGCAGCCGAAAACGGGAGCCCGAGTATGGATTGCAATCTTTGTAAGAAAACCCCTGTGATCATATAATCTCGGAACCGGAACTGACTGATACCGATCAACAGTCAATGGCATTATCCTTCGGACCAGCTGTTGGTCTTCCGTTTGTCTGCGTTGCTAGTATTGTTGTGCAGATCACGAATGAACTTGGCGATGCGAGCCAACTGCCGTGGGTCGTAGGAGCATGGTCTCTCTCAACGGCCTGCTCTTTCTCCCTCGGTGGTCCCTTCAGCGATATCTTCGGCCGCCGAAGTATCATCCTTGCAGGCCAAATCATTGTCTTAATCGGCAACATTGTGGGAGGAACCGCTCAGAACACTCAAAGCATAATTGCAGCCGAGACTCTCGTGGGTCTTGGAGCTGGTTTTGTGTTTGTGGCGTATGCAGGTGTACCTGAAATGCTTCCTAACAAATGGCGGTCTCTCGGCTTAGGCATTCTTGAGGGAGGAATTGCTCTTCCTTGGTAAATTTGAACCTGCCTCAGTATTCGTGTTAAACTGACTCGGAATCACAGGGCTGTGGTAAGCGTTCTTCTCGCCAATGCTATGTACAAGTACGCTACGTGGCGATGGCTCTTCTACCTCGCCATCATCGTCCAGGCCATATCCCTGGCCGGTACAGCCTTGTTCTACTGGCCAACGACTCACCCCCAGGGAGATTTCGAGAAATCACGCTGGACTCAGTTCCGTGAGATCGACTGGATTGGGCTTGGCCTGTTCACAGCCGGACTCGCTGTGTTCTTGATTGGCCTGACCTGGGGCGGCACTGCTTCCCACCCTTGGAAGAGTGCCAGTACAATCGTACCCATTGTTCTCGGACTATTTACCATCGTCGCTGCTTTCATCTATGACTTCTTCTTCGCCAAAGCTCCCATGTTCCCTCTCAAGCTCTTCTCTACGATCCGCGGCTTCCTTCTTGTCATCGTTGTTTTGTTCATTTCGGGAATGAACTACAATTCCCTTTCTGCTCTGCTGCCCCAAGGCTCTCTTTACATGTTCACCACTGACGGAATCGAGATTGGCGTTCTCGCCCTACCAAATACTCTGATGCAAGGCGTCTGCGGTTTCCTGGTCCCTCTTTTCTCTCACAAGATTGGTCATATCAAATGGCAATTTGTCGCCGGCACAGCATTCCAGGCTATCTTCATCGGCGCCAGTGCTGCAACCGTCAACCCGAACCATAAACTCGCCTGGGCATTTGTACCAGCCTTTGGTGTTCCCATGTTCGTTCTTTGCACCATCTTGGGATATTCAATCGCTAGTCTACATGTGCCCCATTCTCACCTGGGTCTCGCCATGGGTCTTCTTGGAACCTTCCGGTCAGCCGGCGGTGCGGTCGGAAATGCCATCTTCAACACAATCTTCCAGGACAAGTTCAAGACCTATTCTGGTGAAGAGATCGCTCGTGCTGCCCTACAAAGTGGCCTCAATGCGACTGATCTGGGACTCATCATCCCGGGAACGATTCAGCACAACCTCGGTGTCCCTGGTGCCCTCGACGCCGTACCCGGTATGACTCCGGAAATCCAGGATGTCCTTCGCCATGCAGTCAGAGAGGCATATGGCCGCGCGTTTCAGTTTGTGTTTTACATCACTATTGCATTTTCAACTATTGCCGTGATTTGCGCCCTATTCGTGGAGGACCCAACTGCTTTCATGACAAATCATGTTCAGTCTGCTATGGTAGGTCGAGGTCACAGCGGTGTCGTTGATGGAGCTGCCCCAGTCACAATTTCAGATGATAAGCCCACTGAGAGCCATGATGAGAAGAGTGATGGTAATACTGCAGGCGGAGTGAAGATGGCTTGATATATGAGTTAAAGAGGTTGTAAGCGTGCTCATATTATTAGCTCTAGACCGCGCGATTTTGGAGCTTCCGTAACAGTTGTTGTCACACATCATTCATTGGTGTGTAGTTACCTTACTTCAGTAGTAGAACCGGTTCAATATGGACAGATAACTGACATTAATAATTTAATATTGGTTCTGTGATTATGCCGCCATACCTATCTAAGAAGGTGGTAAATGTCACCGTTGTTGGTCGGGCTCTCATAAATTCAAAAGGCCCTTCTCTACTGTGTTCCCTGCAGCAATAATTCCGTTGCGCCCATCAGGAATTGATTCTGTTGGTCGCCGGAGGAGATAAGCCATATTGCGCAATTCTATGATCTGACTGACCCACTCTGGCGACTATTTTTACCATCTCGTATCTGCATAGCTAGTATGTAGATGTCTTAGGAGCAATCAAATTTCCCTGCTTCATATAAACCAAGAATAAACCCCTCAGAGTCCATTCCTTTATATCTTAAGCCGATAGTAAGATACTACCAGTCGTCACTTCGAGGACTCCCAAGTCCCTGACACAATCTTCTGCTCGCACGCCCGCACTATGAACAACAGCGCCACAATTGACCTGGTCTCATGTTTTCTCAGCACGATCTTTTCTTTCCTGTTCCTGTCGCGCATATGGTGGCTTCGAAGGGTGGATAACAAGACTATCCCAGGATATTACGGCCCCTCATCGCTGGTATATCCTCTCCGAACTTGAGCGCCAATATGACACTGACACTTTATACTTTTCAGACGACAGTTGGCCTGCTTCTTGTGATAAGAACTTCTTCTTTGGCAACAAATATCCCGCCGAAGGAGGGCCACCAATTTGCAGCGTCAATTGCTTCCTTCACCGCCACTACGCTTCTCGGTCCCCTCCTATACATGGAACATATGCGATCTGTCAGGCCAGCCGATCTCACCGTCATCTTTCTACTCGTATCTTTGGCATGTGATGCAGCTAATGCATTACAAGAAGGTCTCGATACATGGATCTTGCCCGCAACGCAGCTTGCTCTGAAGCTTCTTCTAGTCGCCACAGAAAGCCGAAGTAAACAGGGCCTTCTGAAAAGCCCCTACGACTCCCAGGCTCCAGAGCAGCTCGCCGGAATTCTAAGCCGAACTTTCTTCTGGTGGATAAACCCCATTCTGGCCCTGGGAAACCGGATAATGCTGTCTGGAGATGATCTTCCTCTAATAGATGAACAACTTTCATCGAAGCAGCTCCGGCATCGTGGTTTGAAGGCGTGGGACAAAAGAGCCAGACCGGTGACTAAGATCACCCTACCCATGTGCCTCGCTAAGAGCATGGTATCTCATTTTTTTGCACCAGTCATCCCTCGACTGTGCCTTATCTTCTTTCGTTACGCGCAGCCAGCTCTCATTAGCTCTACGGTTCACATGCTGGGGAGCCGATCTAACGGAAGTAGGTATATGCTAATCATAAAAGCCGCTGCTGTCTACTTCGGTTTAGCGGTATGGTTTAGTTACCTCCCTAAGAGTTATTACTGACTAGACGAAGGCGTTTGAAGCAGTTTACCACCATCGGTTGAACCGACTCAGCATCATGATGAAAGGGACACTTGTAGGGCTTATCAATAACGCAGCTCTGCGTCAGCCGTCAAGCAGCTACAACGATGGCATAGCCCTCACTTTAATCAGTACAGACACAGAGAGCGTGATGAGTTTCGCGAGTATGTTCCACGAAACTTGGGCACATATCCTTGAGGTCATAATCGGGATGGCAATGTTGGCTCGGCAAATCCGCTGGGCCGCCCCAGTACCTCTAGTGATTATCTTCTGTGAGATCTCCAGTTCAAGTACCGTTTTTCTATGTGTAGCTAATGGTTCTCTGTTCTAAAGTGTGCTCTAGAATGAGTCGGTACCTGGCCAGAAATTTGCAAAGCAAGCAGAAAGCCTGGAATGAAGCAACTCAGAGCCGAATCTCCCTGACGGCATCTACGCTCTCATCAATGAAAGTGATGAAGATGCTTGGGCTTTCTAGAGAGACCGAGGTTTTGCTTCAGAAACTCCGAGCCCAAGAATTGGAGATGGCGAAGAAAGTGCGGTGGATGATGGTCGCGTATAACGCCAGTGGTGTGTTTTCATAATGATTACTTTGACAATTCTACCTCGGCTAACCACGATAGCGAATGCACTCGGAATCTTCTCTCCTATACTGACTTTTGTCTTATTTGTGATGTATGCCAACCTGCGTGGGTCGACTCTCGATGCCGAGACTGCATTCACGACCACAGCGCTTCTTGGACTTGTGACACATCCAGCAAACATGGTCATGACTATTGTGCCTCGTGCCATTGGCTCTTTGGCCGCCTTTGAAAGAATCAAGGACTATCTTGTTCAGCCTAGTAGAGCTGATCCGAGACGCTTATTACAGTCCAACATGAAAGACGAGGACTCCTCACTAGCTATCCGCTTTGAAGCTGTCACTGTTCAGTCCCGTTCATCGTCCCGTGCGGTTCTCGAAAACTTCAATTTCACCGCCAATAAAGGCTCAATAACCATATGCGCTGGAGCAGTTGGAAGCGGAAAGACAGTCCTCGCCCAGTGCATTCTAGGCGAAATCCCAGCTTCAAGCGGGACAATCTCCGTATCCTCAAAGCGAATCGCTTACTGCGAACAATCGCCCTGGTTACCGAGTGGAACTCTGAAAGACGCGGTTTGTGGCTTCGGAAAGTTTGAGCCTGGCTGGTATAGGCATGTTGTCAAGCTTTGCTGCCTCGACGAGGATATTTTAACCATGCCGCTCGGGGACAACACTCTCATTGGCAGCCAGGGTCTGAAGCTTTCTGGAGGACAAAGACAGCGCCTGGTAAATACCCAGTTCTATCTCTATCTGTGAAGCTTTACGGTGCTAACTTTTCATCAGGCACTCGCCCGCGCTATATATGCTCGGTGCGAAATTGTGCTTCTTGACGACAGCTTCTCTGCTCTAGACCACAAGACAGAAAGACAGGTCGTTTCTAATCTTGTAGGAATCCAAGGCCACTTCCGTAAGACAGGAATTACAGTCATATTAATTGCCAACTCCTGTGAGTGCTCAGCAATGTTTCTCGGGACGTCTCGATGCTCGTAATCTTTAGCTAAACACTTTGACCTGGCGGACTCGTTGATCGTCCTAGAGAAGGGAAGAATTACATACCAAGGATCACCAAACGAAATAAATGTAGAAGCGGCACATTTACGTCAGACGCATGTCAACGCTGCAGTCGTTGAAGCCAACCCTGATCTTGTCGAAAAGAACAAGATAATACAGAGCCAAGCTCTCGAGGTGACTGAGGCTATGGCTGATTTGGTTAGATCAACAGGAGATTTCTCACTATATGGTAATGTTACAACTTGAACGGTGTGAAGGTTACTGACTGTTGTAGGATATTACCTGAGAGCTGTGCACCCGCGGAACTTCTTCCTCCTACTCACTTGCACAGCTTCGTATTCATTCTTCGTGACCTTTCCACAGTATTGGCTGCAGAAGTGGACGGAATCACCAGGCTCACAGACGAAATTCTATATCGGAGGATACCTCATCCTTTCACTCCTAGCCTGGGCAGCCACAAATGGATCAATGTGGCAAGTCGTCAATCCCATTTCCAAACAAGTATCTCGCTAACAAGTTGTGCATAGGTCTACACATATGTTGATTGCGCCAAGATCGGGGGCTGAGCTTCATCGACGGTTACTCACAACTATCTTTGGGTTTGTACAGCAAGCTTTTGAGGGCCGAACTAACAGGTTACAGTGCTCCCTTGTCGTTCTTCTCAATGACAGAGACGGGTTCATTACTGAATCGGTGACTTGCACCATTTACCTTCCCTACTGCTAATTGGCTGATGATTGTCCAGGTTCAGTGAAGACATGCAACTTGTTGACAAGAGCCTACCTCCAGCGATCCTCTCTCTTTCAAACCGTCGGTATCCCAAAAGCTTTGGAAACTCTACAAGTGATGATGATTATTCTGACTGATCACAGAGGTCTTCAAGTTACTAGTGCAGGCCACGCTGCTTTTCAGCGCCCAAAAGCTGCTAACTGCCACGTTGCCAATCTGCGTGCTGGTAGTCTATGTTGTGCAGCGGGTGTATCTGCGAACGTCTCGACAGCTTCGTCTTCTTCAGCTGGAATCCCAGTCTGCTGTCTACTCAAGCTTCCTTGAGTCCGTAAGTACCAGTTGAAGTTGCTCTATCTCATGAGCTGGGGCTGACTGTCCCACTCATTCACAGATTGAGGGTGTTGTCAGCATACGATCATTCGGGTGGGTGAAGCAGGCAGAGAACTCTAATATGGCCTGTCTCGATAAGTCCCAGAAACCAGCTTACATCCTTCTTTGCCTGCAACTCTGGCTCAACATTGTCCTCGACTTAGTTATCGCTGCCATGGCAGTGATTCTTATCACTTTGGCAGTCTTTCTGGAGAGCAGCACAACAGCTGGCCAGATCGGCATGTCGCTGAACATCGTACTTGTTGCTAACTCGACGCTTTTAGCACTTGTCATATCTTGGACGAATTTGGAGATATCTCTCGGTGCTATGTAAGTCCAGGTACAGAGTTTTATCAGACTGACTATAATGCTCTCCCTGTCCTCATGAAGCTATGTTTTTGCTTACTAAATCACTGTTGCAGATCACGTTTGAAGACATTGGAAGCAGATGTCGAAGAGGAAGAACAGCCGTCATTGGGAACGATAGTCCCTGACACCTGGCCTTCACGTGGAGCGGTTGAGGTCCGTGAGCTGACGGTCTTTTATGATGAGTCACACGCGCCTGCTTTGAAGGACATTAACCTATCCGTTGCTCCGGGTCAGTATCTCGTGGTCTGCGGCAGAACTGGCAGGTAAGTCCACTTTGTGGCTCCACCCCATCATTCTGTTGATAAGTGGCCTTTTTTAGTGGGAAAAGTACTCTCCTCCTCGCCTTGCTCCGTCTTCTCAACACCCAATCAGGTTCTATCGAAGTGGATGGTATCAACTTGAGCCAGGTTTCACTGTCCGCTATACGAGAGCAATGCTTTATCACCGTTACGCAAGATTTATTTCTGCTTGCCCAGGCTAGCCTACGGTTCAACTTGGACGTAAGTAAACATTCGCGCTTGAAACCTGCGGCGGGAACTTTCATTAACGAATTACTTCTATTCTCCTGTCTATAGCCCTCAGAGTCTCTTCCCGACATTGTCATCATTAAGGCACTTGAACGAACTGGGCTGGGGGGGCATTTCGACACTAATCAGCAAGAAAAGCTGGTAGACATCCTAGACGAGCCTCTCAGTTCGTTGCCTCACATGTCAACCGGCCAAACTCAGCTATTTGCCTTGACCAGAGCTGTCCTCCGCGTAGAGTACTCTTCAGCGACACGAGTCAAACCAATTTTGCTTCTGGATGAGGCGACATCATCAGTTGACGGGGTAACAGAATCTGTCATGCGGGACGTCATCAAGGAGATCTTTACGGATAATGGCCATACTGTGATCGAGATTACCCATCGGTTGTCCGGTTTCGAGGATATCGCTAGGGGAGGGGACAGTGGAGAGGTGAAAGTAGTTCTTCTTTCGCAGGGGGGGATTCAGAGACAGGGAAGAATGGAGGATATGCTGGATTTTGGGAAGAGACCTTAGATAGGCATACAAGAACGGAACATCGATTCGTTATCTGGTCAATCAAACGCTCATGCCCTGCTAGTCGATAAGTTGATATCATGGCCATCAACAAGAGCCACCCGTTAGAATGCACCGTCTATAACAATGGCAATGAGAAAGTGCGAAAGCCGGCTCAACAGCATCGACGATATGTCGCAGGATCAGACGCAAATCACATGGTAGCAGTGACATCAACAGCTCTAAGTTTGCAAGTTATTAAGGCATGATGCTTCATGATAATGACCGTCGTCTCCAAACAGCTGCCCTTTTTATACAATGCATCCCTCAATGTCATTTGCATTCCAGAAAAGGAAACAAAAGTGTCCAAGAATGCCGCGATACCGCTTGCGGCACTGATTGTCGTAGGTGCTGTAGGGTCTAGAACCAGTAGCATGGCCCTTCATTATCGTGGGCTCGACCAGCCTATTTGAGCATAGCTCGATCGCCCAGCCGGGAGCCGATGCCTGCTTGTTTCCCGTGTAATGATTGGTTAATGTCGTATCAGCGAGGTCGTAATGCTGCGACCGTCGGCTGGAAGCTTATCTTCAAGCGTCTGCTAGTGTCGGCCAACCCCGCATTCGCCAGTGACTAGTCGAGATACGAGAATGGGTTTGGATATTTAACATGTCGCTATGTCCCGTTAGCCTTGGCGATTTAGAAACATACACTCACTTGCCTTCAATCATGCCGCCTGAAGAAACCATGTTGACAATTGACGTCTTGCCTCCGGGCACGCAACGTATCAATGACTTGCAAGCCACTCATATCGTGCTGGCTCCTCGGCCAACTTCAGATCCCAATCAGCCTCTGGTATGAAAACCCCATCCAACAACTGCCCTACTCTAATAGTTATAGAACTGGAGTCCGATGCGCAAAACCCTCCACATGGTACTTCTCTCCCTCTATTCAATGATGATGTTTTGCATGTATGTCTCCTATCTACAGTACGTCTTGCCATGGCTAATTTATCTCGCCCAAGTCCATGCATGAGCGTCCCATTCTGGCAGAACTTCAACGAAGAACTCGGCATGAGCTATGATACACTGAACAATGGATATGCAGCAAATATGGCAGGCCTTGCAACCGGCTGTATCATCTTTATCCCTATCGCCCTGCGCATCGGCCGTCGACCGGTTTATCTCTTTACATCGTTGATCATGTTTGCTGCTGGGGCCTGGCAAGCTGAGACATATACTGTTGGGGATATGATTGGTATGAATGCTATCGCAGGTATCGCTGGAGCTGTCAATGAGGCCTTGTTCCAGGTTACGGTAAGTTTTCACCTAGCTGGTGTAACGAGGTATCGCATACTTACTGATATGACAGGTAACGGAACTTTTCTTCGTGCATCAACGTGGCACAATGAATGGCATCTACTTTATGATGGTCCTAGTAGGGGTGAGCAGTCCTAAGATCCCTTCGGTTCAATCACTTGCTAACAACGGCAGAACTACCTTGGACCTGTCTACGGTGGCCAAGTAGCCGTGACAATGGGTTGGCGATGGGCATGCTGGTCCGCCACCGTCTTCACGGGTATAATCACCGTCCTCATGTTCTTCTTCCTAGAGGAGACCAAATACATTCCCGCACCACTCAACGGCCACGACCCTCGAGTCACCGCATCCTCCCCTACCGATAACGAGCTGTTCAAGGTTAACAGCACTGCGAAGGCACCCTTGCCAAACGATTCACCAGCCAGCGTCGACTCTATGGAGCAGCAGAGCGATACAGTCGAGATAGATCACAGCATTCCCATGAATTCTTACTGGAAGCGCCATGCACTGTGGACATTGGATAAGCATGAGTCCACTCAGAAACGCACGATCTGGAGAGACATTTACGAGCCCTTCCAGCTTCTTGCCATATTCCCAGCCGTCATGTTCGCCGCGTTACAGTATGGCTGGAGTATTGCTATGCTTGCGATTTTGGCCGTAACGCAAAGCTCACTATACTCTATTCCCCCTTACAACTTTACAACTGCAGGTGTTGGAAACATGAATATCCCTCCATTCATTGGTGCAATCCTGGGAGCTCTGTTTGGAGGGCCACTTGTCGACTGGTCGATTGTGCAGATCGCAAAACGCCGCGGAGGTATCTATGAACCCGAGACTAGGCTGTGGCTATTCTTGGTTCCAGGGCTATGCATGACTATCGGATGTCTGATGTATGGGCTCACTATTGCAAAGGTAAGTTCTATCTGACATTTAGCAACTTGAACATGCTGACGGTGCGTAGGGAATGCCTTGGATCATCAATGCCGTAGGCTCAGGTTTCATTGGTTTTGCCATAGGAGGCGGTGGAGACATGTCCCTCACATATCTTCAAGATTCTCACGAGCATGTAAGTTGTCCGAGACCCAACCGTACTGCCCTCGACTAAACCTCTCGCAAAGATTATAGGTCCTGCTCTGACAGGCGTTGTTTTTATCCGTAATGTCATTGCAACCGCTCTTGTCTTTGCCGTCACACCATGGATGAATGGCATGGGTGTGTACAACATGTATGTGGTCTTGGGCTGCATTTCTACCGCCATTGCTTTGACCTGTGTACCAATGGTAATCTGGGGTCGCACATTCAGGGTTCGGTTGGCGGGCAAGTATGAATACTTCACCAATAAGCAGTATTAAGTTGAAGCATATAAATATTTATATACAAGCTCTATCGTCTTTTGACGCACATGTTGAGTATCTCCACGACTTGACTGGTATCTGTGATTGGGAATGCATTTGTTTGAATCCAGATATCGTCGAGACTATTCCGCGCAAGGACCTCAAGCGTATCCTCTCCAACTCCTACTTCTTCAAGTGATCGAGGCATTCCCAGAGTGGAGATAAATACGTCCAAGATATCGGCCAAACTTACGGCGCTCTTATCAAGACCCTTCACTTGTAGCAGTTGCCCAACTTCATCCTGTTCCAACAACAAGTCCCGTACCACTTCCTGTCTCTCAACGTTTGCCTTCTTATCGAAGTTAAATCTGCATACAGCAGGCAGGAGTATACAGCTCGTTTCACCGTGACCAACTCCAAGGGGTCCAAGCTGGTGTCCGATGGCATGACTTGCACCGAGTGGCACACCACTTGACACGGCACACATAGACGAGACAACACCCTGATGGCATAGATGTCGCGCTTGTAAAGACTTCGGATCTGCCTTGCTTGCCAACAGACCACTGACAAGTTTGACGAGTCCGTTTTTCGACCATTCATCAGCTCTATCGTTTGAGACAAGCGAGCATAGCGTTTCGACACAATGATCTACAGCTCGAATCCCTGTACTAAGCCAAACCCACTCGGGGGTAGTAAGGCACAGCTCTGGATCTTGAATAACGAGTTCTGGGTCGACACCCTCGCAGTGAAATGTTCTCTTCGCGTGGCCTTGGGACTCTGTTCCTCCTGCAATGGCTTGAAACTCTCCTCCGGACAGCGATGTTGGGATGTGGATAAGAGGAATAGTCGGCTTGGATATGTTGTTTCGCAACATAGGATTGCTCTTTGGTGTTCCCCACAGAGTATTCATCTCCTCCTCGCTTGTAGCCGAGTTGGCCAAGGCGAGCCGGACCAACTTGGCGGCATCCGTTAGACTGCCAGCGCCTAGCGTCACCAGGCAGTCGATGTTGAGGCTTGACGCATCATTGACGACTTCAAGAACTTGCACAATTGGAGTATGTGGATTGATGCCGATTCTAACTCCGACAATACTACTGCCCAGTGCCGAACGAAGTCGTTCGAGTGCATCTGTAGATTGAGCCAAAGATTTTGAACAAATTACGTACACCTTAGACGTTGAGAGGGTATCGCGACAGTGACGTAAGCAGGCTTCAGGAAATCGAAGTCCGTATGAGACTTTTGGTGTCTCCCGACCTTCGTAAGCTGGATAGCAAGTTTCATCTCCGAATGTGAAAGCCATGATTATTCCAAGAATTGTAATTGTCACAGCAGAACGCTGGTGAATCTACAAAAACTCATTCGATGACGACAATACAGGGTAGGATAGAGAACGGCACGTGGCGCGACTCACCGAAGTGAGCTTAGTGCGTGACACACACGTTCCACATACGCGTTCCACATGGAACGCGTGAGCTCGTTCTCCACATGACAGGGACCGTGTCAACGGAATTACGGATATGGGTCCAATTTGACATTATGTGGGACACTGAGACAGGGATATTGCCCGAGCGAGGCATGACAGCGATGGCCCAAGCCCGTATGAGAGTCTCGTCAGTAGGATGCTTCGTTGCAGATAGTGATACACACGAACAAAACGAAGAAATGGCAACTCTGACACGGCGTTTGAAGGCATTAACAACCAAATCACCCAATGATGTAGTGATTTTATCAGCTGTTCGCAGTCCGATTACACGAGCTTTCAAAGGCGGTTTCAAAGATGCATGGCCAGAGGATATTCTTGCCCCAGTAAGCTTGAGTTCTTAGATTTGACCGTAGAAAGTGAAGCTGATAAGCCCTCTAGGTGATGACCGAAGCAGCACGACGAGCCAAGATTCAATCCGGAGACGTTCAAGATGTTCTGATAGGGAATGTTCTCGCGGAGCTAGGCTTTGCAAAAACTGGTAGAATGGCGCTGTTACACGCAGGATTTCCTACATCAACGACATTTCATACCGTCAATCGTCAGTGTTCGAGCAGTCTTCAGGCTCTAAGTCATATGGCACATGCTATCCAAGCGGGTCAGATTGATGTCGCTCTAGCTGGAGGAGTCGAGAGCATGTCGAAGAACTACCAATCTCGAGGGATACCCCAAGACGTGGGTCCAACTCTGCGTAACACCAAGGTCAAAGCAGCTTCTGACTGTCTCATGCCTATGGGTATTACGTCGGAGAATGTTGCGAGGAGATATGGAGTTGATCGTAAGACGCAGGATGAGTACGCGCTGCTGAGTCATACTCGTGCGAATGAAGCTCTTGCTGCCGGTAGGTTTGAGGCGGAGATTGTGCCGATTGAGTATACAGTATACGACAACGAAACTGGGAACACTTCACAAGTTCGAGTTGCTGCAGATGACACTATCCGGCCAAACGTGACTTTGGAGAAGTTGGCCAAACTTAAGCCAGCATTTCTAGAGGACGGTGGTAGCACTGCTGGTAACTCGTAAGTATAGCGCAGCCCACTTGTTTCGAGGTCTTACTGATCATCGCATGCAGGTCCCAAATATCCGACGGTGCATCAGCAGCCATCCTAGCCCGTCGCTCATGGGCAACCGAACGCGGCTTGAAACCTGTAGCACGATTTTTCGGAACCCAAGTCGCTGGCTGCGAACCCGATGAAATGGGCATGGGGCCAATCTATGCCATTCCGCGACTCTATCAACATGTCGGTATAGAGCAGAAAGATGTTGATGTTATCGAACTCAATGAAGCATTTGCAAGTCAGACTCTGGCGTGCATTAATAAACTTGGGTTGGATGTTGATAAAGTTAATCCGAATGGTGGCGCTATCGCTATTGGACATCCTACTGGAGCGACTGGGACGAGACAGCTTGCGACGCTGATTGCTGAGCTTGGGAGACGGGGAAAGGAGGTTGGTGTTATTAGCATGTGTGCCAGGTAAGACCGTCCATATTCCCTCGATTTAGTTGATACTGACAGGTCTCTTAGTACTGGAATCGGTGTTGCATCCGCTATAATTGTGGAATAGTTCAGTTAGACAATTCATTTGCCATACAATTACTTTGTTCGCACCTTGTAACGACTAGACTCATGTAGATTACCGCAAGCATGGAAGGCGGAGTGTTAAGTAGAAACAATAAATAAATATTACTATACTAGTATGTACAAACTCTAATTATCCACCGACAGCCTTATTCTCTCTCAACCTCTTGATCTCAGTTGGATCTAGCCCCAGCACATCTCTCAGTACCTCATCAGTATGTTCTCCCAGTAGTGGAGGCGGTGTACGGATCGAAGGTTGGGTTCTGGAGTACTTGACCGGACTGTTCAGCACTTTCAACTGGCCACATGCGGGATGCTTGATCTCTTTGATCATGTCCCTCGCGACAACTGGATCGCCGCCATTAGCATTTTCCGCTATCACATGAGCGTCACTTACCATGTGAATGTTCCAGTGTGTCCTTGATATCGTTTATCTTTGCATACGCGAGACCGGTACCCTCAAAGATATCAAGCCACTCTTTCGAGAGCTTGGAACTCGTAATATCTTCGATCATTCGTTCGAGCACATCTCTATTCGCTACTCGTGCTGAGTTTGTTGAGAAGCGCTCATCGTCCGCCCATTCTTCTTGACCAAGACATTTGCACAAAACGCCGAACAGTCGGTCGTTGGCACCACCGATCAAGATGTCGCCGTCTTTAGTGCGGAATGCGCGGTATGGTACGACAGATGCTGGGAGTTACTGTCAGTTCAAGTCTCAATAATATTGTGTGGAGCGACTCACGATGTGATGTGCCATATCGTCCCCCATCTCTCTTCCCCGTCACCAACACAGATTGCGCCATGTTCGCCAGAGTCGCAACTTGACAATCGCTTAAGCATACATCCAAAGCCTGCCCTTGACCAGAGTGGCTTCTCTCAATCACTGCAGCTAGAATGCTATTGACTGCATATAGTCCAGTCGTCAAGTCAGTCACTGCAACGCCGACTTTCACTGGTGGTCCATCTCGTGGGCCTGTGATGTGCATCAGACCCATTTCAGCTTCGACCATGACGTCGAAACCTGCACGATTACTGTAAGGACCTGTCTGACCATATCCGGTTATACTCGCGTAGATAAGCCGAGGGTTGGTCTTGGCAAGTGTATTGTAGTCGAGCCCGTATTTCTTCAGAGTTCCGGGCAGGTAGTTCTCGACGATGACATCGGCCTTAGCGGCGAGAGTTTGGATCAGTTTTGCCCCTTCTTTTTCCTTGAATGAGACTGCTACGGATCTCTTGTTTCGGTTCACCTTTGAGAGGCGTGGTAAGCATGGAGTTCTCGCCAAAGTCCAGACAGCGCAACACTTACCGATAAATAATATGCACTTTCGCCCTCGCCGCCTCGTCCATCTTTATAAGGTGCAAAGGGAGGTCCCCATGCTCTCGTATCATCGCCTCGTATCGGATGTTCGATCTTAATGACTTCGGCTCTGTCGAAACGTCAGAAATGGGATGGATTCGAGAAGCGAGTTGCTACAAACCCTAGGTCGCCGAGAATCTGCGCACAATATGGCTTTCTGGTGTTAGCGCTAGCTCAGACGCTTCCTACACATGAACTACTTACACCGGCGAGAACTCGAGATATGTCCAAGACTCTGATTCCCGCTAGAGGCAATCTTGGGGTAGCCGCTGTCGCATTGCCTCTTCTGCTCAAAGCCGAGCGCCAAAGCGGAGCAACAAGTTTTCTTCGCATGGTTAACATAGTGGTGAAGTCATAACACTCACTTCAATATTCACGAGGCGTCGAATTGGCGAAATACTGAAGCTAAATTGACGCGTATAAAAGTAGCTGTATAATCATTCATGGACGTATAAACATTTCGCCTCGGCACGTCTGGTGTTACAGTCCCACATACGGTAGCAGTAACATTTCGCATGTGGGGTTTACGCGGTGACGCTACTGTACCCTTGTCCATGATGAGAACATTCATTTACAACAAGGCAATTGACTCATGAGAGAACTGGCATGACAAAGTTTGTATATGGGTTTATTCTGCTGTAAGCTCAATCCTACAGCACACAACTTGAACTTAACATCCCGACACGCTTCATACGACCGTTGGACTTGCTTTAACTGAGAACCATGATGAGCTCAGCTTTTCGTGCACAGGCTCCAAATCGCCTATGGACTTTTGCGCAGCGCAGCTTCTCGACCTCCACCGTGTTACAAAGGATCAACAAAATCTGTGCCTCAGAAAACGATGCCATTCAGAAAGTGAAAAGTGGATCTACCGTTCTAGTCGGAGGCTTTGGCTTTTCTGGTGTTCCTGAATCGCTTATTGAAGCTGTTGCCGCGCGCAAGGATCTCAAAGATCTGACCGTTGTCTCAAACAATGCTGGGATGCCTGGTGTTGGGCTCGGTACGTGCACTCATCTCGCTGCTGATCACCATGTTAATATCGGCAGGCCGATTGCTGGAAACACGACAGATCAGCAAAATGATAGCATCTTATATCGGGGAGAATAAAGTGTTCGAGAAGATGTATCTGAGTGGAGATCTGAGCCTCGAGCTGATACCGCAGGGAACGATGGCTGAGAGATGCGCTTCTGGGGCAGCTGGCATACCGGCATTCTATACCCCAGCAGCATATGGCACTGTTGGTAAGTCTGCCACCTCACACATAGCGACGAGAGGCTAACATATTTGCCTGTTCAGTTCAGACAGGCGAATTGCCTGTTCGATACAACAGAGACGGATCCGTAGCGCTCATGTCACGGCCTCGAGAAACCCGCGAGTTTCACGGCAAGAAGTACATACTCGAAGAAGCCATATTCGCCGATGTTGCTTTGGTCAAGGTTCACAAGGCTGATAGACTTGGTAACTGCACATTTCGGAAAGCACAGAACAACTTCAATGAAGCGATGGCGAAGAATGCAAAGTTGACCATCGTTGAGGCTGACGAGATTGTTGACGTTGGCCAGCTTGATCCTGAGAGTGTTCATATTCAGGGCATTTATGTCGATGTTATTATTCAGAGTACGAGGCCGAAGAAGATTGAGAAGTTGACATTTGCCCAAGATGCAAAGGGTGAAGGCAAAGGCAAGTAAAACCTGATCTATTCTCTAGACTCAACCCACTTGCTGATGATTATAGTTACAACTGCAAACCAGAGACGAGAGCGTATCATCAAGCGAGCTTCTAAAGAACTGAAAGACGGCATGTACGTCAATCTGGGGATTGGCATGCCACTCGCGACACCGGGCATGCTTCCTGAAGACCTAGAAGTCATTCTTCAATCCGAGAATGGTATCCTGGGAATGGGCAGATATCCGAACCCTGGGGAAGAAGATCCAGATCTCATCAATCCCGGTAAAGAAACGGTGACATTGAACCTTGGTGCCTCGACTTTTGGAAGCCATGAGAGCTTCGGTATGATCAGAGCTGGGAAGATTGACTTGACTATGCTTGGTGCGCTACAAGTCAGTCAATATGGAGGTAAGCCCTCAGATACTATGATGTTTAGTAATTGATACTGACATGTGAAGACTTGGCCAACTTCATGCTGCCTGGGAAGGTGAAGGGAATTGGAGGCGCCATGGACCTGGTTGCCAGCCCAGAGAAGACCAGGGTCATCATCACCATGGTACGTCATCTCTTGTCTTGGATCAGATTTGAGCGACTGACTAACATCCCTAGGAACATGTTGACCGCAATGGAAACCCTAAGATTCTGGAAGGTAAGTAGGATGATGTGATGCTATCAAGACAGAGTTGCTGATGCCTACTGATAGAATGCACATTCCCGCTCACCGGTCCTCGATGTGTATCTAGGATCATCACTGATCTAGCTGTATTTGACTGTACACCTGAGGGTTTGGTGCTCAGGGAGCTGGTGGACGAGGTTGAGATGGATGAGCTGAGGAGCAAAACCGGTGCGGCGTTCAGGATCGCTGATGACTTGATACCATACCAGACTTAGCTTTGAAGGGAGCAATGAGCATGTCATTTGGAAATCATCGCCTTTTCATGATTAAGATCAAATCCATGATGTTAGTATTGAAATTCTATTGATAAGAATCTGCTAGCGCTTTATGATGTATTCTCTGCCAACGTATCATCAACCATACGCTGCGCCGATCCCAGATAATTGATAGGATCACAGAGCCTCTCCAAATCACTCAAGGGCAGGAACCTGGTTACTCGCTCATCCTTTTTCAGCGTATCGAGCAGCGTACTTCCATCCTTACTCTCAATAGTCTCCTTACAAGCCTCATACACAATATCATGCGCATCCTGTCTTCCAACATACTTCGCCAACGCCATCATCAGCGCCTCACCAACAATGAGTCCTCGCGTAGAAGCCAGATTAGCTGCCATGCGCTCTTTGTCCACAACAAGACCTGAAAGCGCAAACTCGGCTTGGTGAAGAGCACCGACTGCTATGACGAAGCTCTCGGGTATGGCTACCCATTCTAGATGCCAAGGTCCTGATGCGCGTTCAAAGTCGGATACCATGCCGTCAAGAACGAGACTAGCGTTGGAGCGCAGGATTTTGGAGGCAGCGAGGATGACTTCGCTGGAGATGGGATTGCGCTTTTGAGGCATTGTGGATGAAGCACCGCGATGAGGAACGAATGGTTCAGCAACTTCTCCAAGCTCGTTGGAGGACATGATGATGAGGTCCAAGGCAATCTTGCCGAGGGAGCCACCGATGAGGGCTAGAAAATTGACCACTTCAGCGATACCATCGCGGGCAACATGCCAGGTAATCGTGGGGTTTTCCAGGCCGAGTTCACCAGCGAGTTGCTTTCGCACATCAACACCTTCCGGTCCGTCTCCAAGGGATGCCAAAGTCCCGGCCGCACCTCCATACTGAACGATAAGAGCACGACTCTTTAGCTGCTGAAGCCGCTCTCTATGGCGGTACAAGCTTGATAGCCACACAGCACATTTATAACCAAAGGTAACGGGGAGGGCATGCTGGAGATGTGTCCTCCCAGCCATCGGCGTATCGCGATACGTAACTGCCAGATCTTGAAGCGCGTTTATCACGCCAGTCAGCTTGGTCTCAATAATACCAAGACCAGATTTGATCTGCAACACGCTGGCTGTGTCCATGATATCCTGTGTTGTAGCTCCCCAGTGTAGGTACTTCCCAGCAGATCCGCACATGTCGTTCAGCTGACGCACAAGAGGAAGGATGGGATAACCGACGACATCAGTCTCGTTGCGTAGACGGTCCATGTCGAGGCTTGTAGCCTTGGCTTTGGAGGTGATATCGGCGGCAGCATCGGCGGGAATGACATTGCATTGGGCTTGGGCCCGAGCTAGAGCAGCTTCAACGTCGACGCATCTGTTGATGTATGCTTGGTCACTAAATACCTATAGTTGTCGTTAAGTCATTTGTTGATGAATAGGAAGGTTAGCTCGTTTGACTTACATTGCGAATCTCGTCGGTACCGAATAAGTTCCGAAATATCACAGAGTCAATTGCACTGACTGATCCAATTGCACGGCGCTGGACAAGCGTCGGCAGACGTATACAGGCATTCCAGCGGTGTGGGTGAGATTGAGAGGTAAGTTGAGTGAGTACCCTGCAAGATTGGATTGTGCGCAGCATGATTGGCAACAGAAAAGATCCCAATGATCATACTTTAGGAACACTGATTAGGCAACTACCGTAATTTGATATCAATTGACGGTCCCACACGTTGTAAATTAATTAAACATACGAGTTATTCATAAGGTTGAGGGGTAAGAATGATACCGCGCGGGTGAACATACACACGTCTCATTATGTGGGAGCTCCATATCCCCACATGCGACGTCACATCACATTTCCCACTTACTGGCCCATTTGTGCATCTGCCGTTCGGTAATGAACATGGGACTAGCAGAACCTCTCTACTAATACGCCCGGAGAATAAAAGGAAAATAAAGCAGTAGATTAGATCTAACACTTCTTCGTCTTGTATAATCACTACATTCATATCACATTCCTAACAAGAATTACCCATCAAAGTTCAGTATGGTTGCCGCTATCAAGAGACGTGAGCCCGCCACAGATCCACAGAAAGTCTTCCACTACACAGATCTCCAGCGTACCAAACCAACCCGCGAGAATGACCCCTACGAGTATCAAGCAGGCTGGGGAAACCGCCATCAATCAGAAGTCATCCCCGGTACTCTCCCTGCCGGCCAAAACAACCCTCAAGACAGAGGCTTTGGTCTGTACACTGAGGGTATCACCTACTCTGCTTTCGCAGCTCCTCGCGGCCTCAACATGAGCACTTACATGTACCGCGCCCGACCATCGGCCGCTCATCAAGGATACTCGAGTATTGATACAAAGTCTCATATTGAGAACTGCTTTTTATCGCTGAACCCAAAGGTTGAGCCTTTGTATCAGCAGGCTGAGTGGTCGCCGTTTCCACTGCCGAAGGATGATGAGACAATTGACTTTACGGACGGCTTGCATACCCTTGCTGGAAGCGGTGATCCTAACCTTCGTCAGGGTATCGCTGTGTATGTCTATATGATCAACTCATCCATGATCAACAAGGCGTACTGTAACACAGACGGCGACTTTCTCATCACTCCTCAACTCGGCATCATAGACATCCAAACCGAAATGGGTCGTCTGTTCGTCCAGCCTGGGGAAATATGCGTTATCCAACGCGGTGTAAGATTCCGCATCAACCTAGTAGAGGGTGTCCCTGTTGCTCGTGGCCATATCGCTGAAGTCTGGGGATCTATGTGGGAGCTTCCTGACCTCGGGCCCATCGGAGGACATGGTCTGGCTAACCCGCGAGATTTTCTTTATCCTGTTGCGCATATCGACGAGGACCTACATGTGCCTTTCAAGATTGTTGTCAAGAATAGTGGAAAGCATGTTGTCATCAGTCAGGATCATAGCCCTTTCGATGTTGTTGCCTGGCACGGGAACGCCGTTCCCTACAAGGTGAGCTACCAACACACCGATACCAGCAAGACAAGTGCTAACTACATGATTCACAGTACGATTTAACCAAGTTCGCGTCTCAGAACAGTACCAGCATTGACCACACTGATCCCAGCATCAACACTGTCTTGACAGCAAAGTCATTCGACCCCCATGTTCCGCTCGCGGACTATCTATGGTTCGGTCCTCGATGGGATGTAGCCAGCAATTCATTACGTGCACCTTACTATCACCGAAACAGCGCAACGGAAATGTTGGCTTGTATCTATGGCGCAGGTCTCGGGCGATCTGACGACTTTCTGCCTGGTGGCTGTAGTTACGAGGGCGGGCATACTCCCCATGGTGGGTTTGGTGAGGAGTATATCACAGAAGCTATCTTGCAGCATAATGAACCGCGCAGAATCTTGGAAAGTGAGTGGAATCCTTGCTGCGCGAAACTGTAATACAGTTGCTAACTTTGGCCCAGATCAAATGACCATCATGGTTGAGTCTTCACGCACATTTCTGTTCACAGAGTATGCTCGAGAGATCTGCGGTGTTCTTCACAAACAGGCCACCGACTATCGAGTTTGGGATAATCTTCCCGATCGCTTCTCAGCACATCCTTTGACCAAGCAGCTTCTTGAGCGTGTTGCGAAGGACAAGGCGAACCAGAAGAAGGCGGTGGACTACTATCACTCGATTCAGTTGCTGGATGCCAAGGGTCAGCCTATGCAGGTCCTGCCTCATGAGACTAATGGGCATGCAAAGATTAGTGCAGTCGATGCAGCAGTTTGGAACTAGGACAGGGTTGTGGTTTATCCCTGGAGCAAAGAACCTGTTGTATTTGTATTTAATAACCTTGTTCGCATGTAGGTTCTCGCGTATGAATAGTACCTTATCTAGTGATAATACTCTATGTCTGTTCGAGGCTACTTGTACATATAAAAGCTCTGAGCGCTTCAGGTCAATCACCGCCCAATCGGTCGTCGACTTCGATCAGAGAGTCGCTCATTATCCGGAGTATGTGGCACAGTTCTTTCGCATTCCACTTCCCAACCTCTTCTAGTAAGCTCGCAAACTCGAGCAAGATCATCTTGGCAGCATTATATCCCGCTTCACAAACTGTTCCGGAGAAGCTAATACTTCCTCCATTCTGTATAAACTGACTGGCACTAGTATCCCCGGCAATATCTACTGCTGACATTGGATCACATAGATTAGTCCAGTCAATATCGTTGAGTAACTCAAATGACTCTGTGTCAGAGTCACTATGCACCTCGTTCGGCTTCATCATAAACACAGAGAGTCCTAGTACAAGCGCAGCTGTGAATAAGGACATGTCGGAATGGAGCATGACGCCATCGTTCGCACGCCTGCGGCTCATGGCGATGTAGATTCCTGCTGCGTGGAGACAAGCTCGTCGTGCATGCTGGGTCTGACTCCAATTGGCGATCTCTTGCAATGCAGCGTATGCGCTCTCAGCTCCGTTGCGACCAGAGGCCATTTCGAAGATCTCAAGGTTGGCCAGTAGGTTGAGGTTCAGGAAGTGCCACTGTGCGATACAGTTGGGGTTCCTATACCGAAGAAACCTTGAGTAGTTTGTGTAGATATCGCCCAGCACACGCAACATGTTGTTACCCGTCTCACTCGAAGCATCAACACTTGCGGTTGGCTGCTCTCCATTGCCATCTTCCGGTAGCCTAGCTCCTCTTGTTTGATGCTGATGTTGAAGAATCCGCGCCCAGATGACAGACAACAAGCCAGTCATTCCAATCGGCGAAGTCTCTTGAAGCGGCTTTAAAGTGATGGATGGGTCATGCATTCGTATTACGACAGGGTCTGTAGTTGCACTTGTGCCAGCATTACGACAACTCCTCCATGACTTGGCTGATGAGGACCGATACAGGTCAATCGATGTCGACATCTCCAATTGCACCACGGAAGTACAGATGAGTGGCTCCGTGTTGAGTCTAGAAGCCCACCAGGCGTCAATCATGATCAGCGTCGATATTAATCTTGGAACAGGTGTCACTGTCAGCGTTTATAAGACTCGAGTATTAACGTTGGCATACCTCTTGAAGCTCTCTGTTCGAGCCCATGCCTTCCACGCCCAGTCATCGCTCTGCGCTGGATCATGAACAAGTCTAACCGAGTTCGCCTGATTGAGTAGATTGTCTATACTGAACGAAGCGGGACGTGGCATCAGTAATCCTGACATTTGAACCCGCTGTAAGAGCAATTGTCGTCAGCCTTGTGATTCAGGAACAGGATGACTCGGAAATTACATTAATGGTCTGATGGTATAGCATTCTGGACAAGAACGCGTCACGAGCACCCTGCGACTAAAGTGAGCAATAGCCTCCCGAGCCATAGCGCCATAGGATGCCATACATGTGGTGAGCTTATTGACCAAGCCATCAGAAGCAAAGCCGCTGATGCAAGGCGCTCGATAAGCTGTGCAGACCCCTCTGGACCAAACGATGCTGTCGCTAATTGAGAACAGCACTGCTCTGTTGCTGCCTGTAAACAATTAGTAATTTTCTTCCGGCTTTTGGAAATCGCAGCGACATTACTGGCAGGTAGTGTTGCGTGAAGGGTTTCACAAATGAGGAGTCAAGAATAACCAGGCCAAGAAGGCATAACGAGAATACGACTGAATTAGATGCCGACTTGGCTGAGAACGTCGGTTGGTGTATAAACGGGACGAGAGAATGAGGCTGTCGAAAGGCGATGGTGAGACCGAGATTTAGTAGCCGCGCCGGTAGAAAGTCAACGCTGGAACCAGGTGAACCGAACTCGCGGATGAGATCCTGTCTCTTTTCTTCGTCCATTCCCCATCTCGATTCATTCTCAGTACCTATGGTAGAGCTTGGCGACGACTGCGAAATAGAGACATCTGTGAAGATACCGTCACCCCGATAGTTCACCACGTCCGCCCAGACTTGCGAAGCAATTTGACTCGCGGAATGGGTCCGGTTTCTAGGCCATAGTGCGGCAACCCTCGCGAAGCGCTCGAGCGGGATACTGCTTACAGGATCGATGCTGTTACTCGAGGCTTGCGAGCCACGTACCCCTGGTGATGTTTCGCTGAGACTAAAGTCAAGAAAGTCCAGATGACTGAGGTTAGGTTGTAAGAGCTCTAGAGCACCAGCGTAATGTAACAGATCTGTGTTGCTCATCGATGTGAGGGATGCTTCATTATTACCCCAAGGAGCTGATGAGGCAGCAGCATGAGAATAAAAGACATTTGCCCTGGTACTCAGTGACACTCCAGGACTAAGAAACTCGGCATTGGCGGTGAACAAGGTTGGGGTAGCGGTCTCCAATGTTGTCTCCACCATATGATGCGAGAAGCTCAGGGGTGATAGTTCATTATCATGATGGCCTGCAGCTGGAGATGGATTCGTAGGTCGCTGCTCAGGATCGAAAGGGTCTTGTAGGTTTAATTTGGCTGATTCGGTCGGTTGTTCGTGGAGAGCTTGGAGCATGGAGACCGTCGCCAACGCATCGAGGTCAGACGTCGAGAATTGCGCCATCGAATTATCGACGGTGATAGAGGCATCCTCCTGCTGTTGTGGCTGCCCATGATCGCGTATGCGGTTGTTTTCATGCTCCTGATGATCGTTGTCCGCTTCTGAGCCTTGTTCTGGCTCCGGTGGCGGTATAGAACACACATTTATGGAATCGGCCAGTACACTTTGTCGGCGCTGTCGGCTTTTCTCGTTCGTTGAGACATCGGATCTTCGGCGCTCTCTTTGTGAGGCGTCACTGTTTGGATGGAAGTATCTGACATGGCGGAGGAGGACATCGCTATGGCCATCAATACCAGCATTGACAAAAGTTGGAGATGGCTTCTTACCTCCGTGCATAGCCGCGACCGCATGTATCACATCGATATGGCTTCTCCCCTGTATCTAAGCATGGGTCAATTTGGCGATTGAGATGGTTCCATGTGGGGATGATCTTACGAGAGCGCTCGTGCCGGAGAAGATGCTCTGTCTTGTGGAACGTTCGGTGACAGTATGAGCAGCCTTTCATGATATCAGGCTGGCAGCGATTGCAAAGCCTGACTGAGAACTAAACAATCCCGGAAGGTAAAATAAACACTCTAAACATGCAAAGGTCCATCAATAATGCTCTGAAGCTGCGGCTTCGAAGGTGCAGTCGCGTCAATGACGAAATCTGGGGTTGTCGCGGGGTAAGAAAACATCAATATCCCATCTGTTCTTTGTGTCTCACATGCAAGGCATCTAACCAACCCCTGAGAAAGAGAATTGCGGTCTGGGCTCTGCACCTGGTACCGCTTCATCTGCCGAAGCAGATCGACAAGGTGAAGCGGAAGATCCGGGGTACATGGATTAAAGAAGCTCAGCCTTTCCAAAGTAACCAATCAAATAGTGTTAAATTGAGTAGATGACCTCTACCCCGCAATCCTCCTGATAGAGTTCAATAACAGCTTTGATAGCTCGGTTAAACGGGCGTTGACTGAGACTTGCTTACCCTGGATCTATGTGGGGCTTTCATGAGCATGAAAGTAAAGTATGTGGGACAACATATAGGACCTCAGCATGATGCCAGCATGTCTAACACATACATACGATTATACCTGAAATCGGAAAATAGATTTAATTGCCAATTATTAGCGGCCAAAGTTTTGAAGCCCAACTAGATCAGTGGCTATAGCTAGTTATACTGAGATAAAAACGCTTCTGCACTCTCAAGCTCCCTCTTGATAGCTTCAACATGTGCTACACTTCGCGGCTTAATGTTAACCTTGTATGGCAGTGAACACACCAAATTCGCCGACGTATATGCATCTGGATCCAGGGGCTGAACCTTTTGGTTACAGGGTCAATCGGTTCGGAGAACTCAAACGCCCACAATAACTTAGCAGTGATTCGCCACATACTGCGCTCGGCCAGATGAATTCCAGGGCAGATACGCCGTCCCGCACCATATCCATAGTGATATGGAAATGCAAGTTAGTTCATAGCTCCATATGGTATTTTTGAGGGATGGACTTATCTCATTTCTCATAATCTGGACCCACAGCGTGTTCATTTGCTAGCTTTGTATGAGACAGGTAGCGGTCAGGGTCGAAGGTGTCATGACTTCCATAATAATCCTTGTCGTGATGCATCGCCCAAACGCCGACGAAGATGGTACTTCCTTTGGGGATCAACATTCCGTCGTAGTAGTCATCTGTCAAAAGCTTAGTTACGGCGCGAACGTTTCGAACCACAGTGGTATCAAGACTTACCCTTGGTGACTGTGTGAGGCAGTCCTAGATCGGAACTATACCTGGTACGACGGAATGCTCATCCCAAAAGACGCCACCGTTATCATTCCCTCATACGCGATCCATCGACCAGAGCAAATGAAGTACACAAACCCGGATACGTTCGACCCAAGTCGCTACATCAACCACCCACGCTTGGCAAGTGACTATGCAGGCAGTCCCGACTTCAACAACCGAGACCACTACGGCTATGGTGCAGGTCGTCGTATCTGCCCCGGTATGCACCTCGCAGAGCGAACGCAGTGGCGAGCTATTGCCAAGATCCTCTGGGCATTTGATATAGAGCTTGCCGTCAATCCAGCGACGGGGCAGAAAATTGTACCTGATCCGGAGGCTTTCAAGGAAGGAATTGCGCATAGGCCTAAGCCGTTCAAGGTTGTGTTTAAACTCGCATTCAAGCACATATTGATACTATCTTCCGAGAAGCGGAGCAGAGCCTTGATGAGGTGGCCAAATGGGACTGAAGGAGTCGGAATGTCTACGTAGGTTAGTGACTCACAGTCACTTTCACATGATGGTGTAGCTATCTATGCGAAATTATCTTATATGACTGTATTACTATTAGATTCTTTCACGGTGTTGTGGTTTCAACGTACATGGCGAAGTGGGTTTGTCTGTTGTATTTAAAACATGTTATAAGGAGTTCAGAAGCATCACGAGGAATTCGGTAAAGTTACAGAATGTGGGAGGACTAGCATATTACACAGAAGACCTTATTAGGTAGAAGTCTTACCAATATCAAAATAACGAACAGAAAGTTGAGGGTATGTGTACTTTCACCATAATAATGCAGTTACAAGACTCATGTGAATACGATTCAAACAATCCGATCTTCCTTGGCAACCCTCGTTTCCTTCTAATGTCATCATGTTACGTATGGAATGCATTATCCTGTGTTTACTAAAATCTGTTTAAACCACGGAAAAAAGGTGCAGCTTCGTAATCACTACCCCACGTTTCTTCAAAAAAGAAAAAACACAAATACCCTCGGCATGCCAACCCTTGGCATCAAGCGAAGTTGGTCCGAAATCGACATTGGCGAACTTTGGCCGTCTCAAGCTAATCTTTGGCATATTCTTCCGACCAAAGCTCCGTGTGCTTTTGAGGACTAGGCTAATATCATGTGTGTCCAGTATGCGGCATGAGGAAATTTAAAGTTGTGTATGAAAAGTACTTTGTTGATTATCTCTCCTGTAGAACGAAGTTATTCCATCATTGATCCAGCCTGGCCAAACACAAGTTCAGAATGGAAACAGAAACGGTTACTGTAATTATCCACAGACTCCTTCCCTACGTGTTGCAAATCTGACAGATTAGAACAGACTACTAGCGATGTACCTGTATTCGATGCGATGACGACAGTGTTGACAGCGGTACTCGTCTCACTAATCGCCTATTTCTGCCATGGCCCCCTCCACCATCTCCTCTTCCAAGCCTCAACAAAGACAAAATCACTCGGGGCAGATACCGACGATGATCCTGATGTCTCAAGCAATAGATGTATTGTGAAGAGGTTGGAAGAGGAGGAAAAGAACTGTGTGGTCTTATTTGGGTCTCAAAGCGGAAACGCACAGGAATTCGCTGAGAAGCTTGGTCGTGAAGCCCATACCCGGTTTTCCCTACGCTCGACAGTCGCCGAGATCGACGAGTGCACTTACCAGAACTTACATAAACTGCCTGACAGCACCATTGTATTCCTCATCCTTGCTTCATATGGCGATGGAGAGCCAACGGATAATGCGGAACAATTCTACAACTTCTTAAATAATGAGGACGATGATGGACCGTTTCACAAACTTCGAGAACATGGCCTTCACAATTTGTCATACGCCGCTTTTGGATTGGGAAACAGTAGTTATGCCCACTTCAACGCTGTGATCCGCAAAGTCGATGAGAGACTACAGCTCTGCGGCGCTAGAAGACATGGCCCTCTTGGCGAAGCTGACGATGGCAAGGGAACAAACGCTGAGGACTTCATTGACTGGAAAGATAAAATGTGGCCTCGAGTCATAGAAGCCTTTGGTCTGGTCGAGCATGAGACTGAAGAGCGAGAGTCTGCTTTCGAGGTGATTGAGACACCAAACCACCATGGCCCAATCTTCCAGGCGGATTACACAGACAGGAACCTCGCACAGCAGACTCAAGCAGTTACAAACCACTGCTTTGCACCTATCTCGAACTCAAGGCTGCTCTCAGGTGCTGGTGGCCGGTCCTACATACATGTAGAGCTGGATGTCAAGGACACCAAGCTGGAATATCAGACTGGCGACCATCTCTCTGTGTCTCCCATCAATTCCGATGTCGAAGTCGAGCGCTTCTTGAGGGTGTTTGGGTTATGGGACAAGCGACACGAGACCATCCGGGTAAGATCGCTCTCGGATGACCTGGGTCCGCCGTTCCCGTCTCCGTGCAGCTACGAATCCGTAGCTCGGTTTTATATCGATATCTGCGGGCCCGTGTCCCGCGAAGTCATATCCACCTTTGCGAATTCCGTTTCGAATGCTAAGCAGAAGACCACGCTTCGCCAACTCGGCAAGGATAAAGAGGCATTTTTGACCCTCACAGGGGGTAACTTTTACAACATTGCTGCCATAATGGAGGCTTTGTTTCCAGGGGAGGCCGTAAATGTTCATTTTGCAATCATCATCGAGGCGATGCCGAAGTTGCAGCCAAGGTACTACTCCATATCTTCGTCTTCTGCCCTCGATGCGAACAAAGTCTCCATCACTGTGGCTATCGAGTCGTTTCCAATTCACAACACAAATCGACACTTCTCAGGCGTTGCGACAAACTTCATCTTGGACGTTGCTTCCACCGAAAATGAAGCTATTTCCAGGAGCCGAGTGCAGCCGATAACCTACACGCTGCCCACAAAACGACCTCACCTACAGCCCTCTCTCTCAGTCTTTGTCCGGACTTCGACATTCCGACTACCGTCTGATCCGACAATACCTATTCTTATGGTTGGTCCTGGCACCGGAGTTGCCCCCTTCCGCGGATTTGTCAGAGAACGAGTAGCGATGAATCAACAAGGCAAAGACTTTGCGCCGATGACGCTATTCTATGGCTGCCGCAAGAGGACTGAAGATGTCTTGTACCAGGAAGAGTGGAAGGTAAATTCTCTGTTAGCCCTAGCTAATTGTGCAATAACTAACATATGTTTCACCAAAGGGATATACCGCTGAGCTGGGCTCCAAGTTCAGGATGTACATAGCGTTTTCGCGAGAGCAGCAGAATAAGATTTATGTTCAAGATCTTATTCTTGAGCAATCCAGAGACGTAGCGTCTCTGATACAGAACGGTGGGCACGTGTATGTTTGCGGTGACGTGGGCATGGGTCGAGGAGTGACGGAGACGCTTTGCAAGGTCCTTGCTTCTGAGACCAGCGTGTCTTTGGCTGATGCACAGCGGGTATTGTCCGACATGCGACATTCACATCGATATCAAGTTCGTGTCTCATGGAACCTTCCAATCGTGTCAAGATTTAACTAACAATGTGATAGGAAGACGTCTGGTAGCTGGACATCAGTATGTTTCGTGGGGTGGTATTGTCGGTTTAAGAGATTGAAATAAGGCATTTGAATGAAGTTTTAATTGCCTTCGGTATAAATGGACTCTTAGGTATCGTGGAAGATGTATTGGTACCCTCATTACGACCTATTGATGTAGGATAGTTTTCCCGCGGGAATGCATAAAAGCGCATACAGACCATATCTCAATCAGACTACCAGGTGACCAAAACGAAAAAAGTATTATAAATAGTTCTTCTGAGATTAGTTTGTAAAATATAAATCTTTGAGATCTTCCTGATGACAGGGGTTTAATTGATGCGGACCATTAATGCAGCTGTTGTTTGCCTTGTCTAGTGGCGGTGTGGAGAATGCACAAGGAGACAGGGAATAGGCGCACCAGTAAATCTGCCTTGCTGCCTAACAATTTCCCTCAAACGACGTCCATTCCTTCCCTTCTTCAATTCCCAAGTCAGACATGCAGTCAACAATTCCATAATCTCACCTAGCGTGTTATTATGGCTTCTCCTGATATTTTTGCCTCCGCCTATCACAGCTTCCTCAGCACCCTCAGTGACAATGACCGGGCACGCTACGATGACAAGTGTACCCCGCAAGGCCTACTGGATGGCTTAAAAAAGATATCTAGCCTAGCGAAGGGGACACAGAATAGGCGTTCTCAGAAGCCTTTTGCGATTGTGCGGGATTTCAATGAGAGAATGCGCCCGTTTTTTGCCATTATTGAGGGGCCCGTAACGCAAAGCTCTGTTTACGCGGGTGCGGCGTTAGGCGCATTGAGGCTCGTTCTTGAGGTCAGATGATACGACACGACAAGGCTCTGAGAAAATTACTAATCATTCTGGTGTAGTTGGCCAGTTGCTTTCCAACGCTACTTACAAAACTTCTACAGTGCATCAAAGATATTACTGAGTCATTTCCTAGATATGAAGCTCTGGAGGATATCTGTTGCGGCAAGCTGAGTTCTCGACTGTTGCTTCACCTTGGGCGAGTTTACCGGGATCTCTTCGATTTCTTCGATAGTGCAGCAACCTTGTTCACGGCTAGCAGCGGAAGTAAGTACTATCCTCGGGCCTCTCTTCAAATCTAACCTTTATGCAGAGGTCAGACGACCAGTCGAGTTGATTGCCAGTGTTATATGGCGACCCTTTGACGAGAGGTTCGGTGGTATCTTATCAAGCATGTCTAAGCACCAGCAGCAACTGAACGACGAAGTCAATATCTATCAGCTTGAACTCACAAGAGACGTCGCCACAACTTCAGAGGAGATTTGCAAAGACACACAAGCCACCCATGCCATTGTTTCGGGCCTTCAAGAGCAGATGCGACTCCAAACGCGAGGTACGTATTCAGGTGCAGTCGTCTCGTGTCTTGCTAATCTGCCAATTTAGAACAAGCGATCGCTAGGATACAGTCTTGGTTAAATGCACCAAACTTTGCGAGCACGTATTGGAACACTCTCGATGAATGCCAAGACGATACCGCGCAGTGGATCTTTGAAGTGGATAAGTTTCAAGAATGGTCCGAGAGCATCTCAAGAGGAAGTTCTGCGCCAGATAGCAGAATTTTGTGGATTCATGGTAAGAGACGATGGACTTGATACAACTTTCTCAGACTGACATTACAAGGTAACCCTGGAGGCGGCAAGAGTGTTCTAGCAGCGTCAATCGTCCACGAACTATCTGTCTATAATCAAAACCTGGTTTACTTCTTCTTCAAAGAGCAGTCTCCATTCCACACAGCTTCCGACCTCGCTTTTCGCGCTATTCTAGCTCAGGTTATACACAAGCATAAACATAGCGATGACATACTCGACAAGTTTATTTTTGCTTCCAATCATGGCGACAAATCATCCGGTCAATCGATTGCAACGCCAGCTGAGCTAAAAGATCTGCTTCATCTGTGTTTGAGCTCCATTGAAAACCCCATCATGATTCTTGATGGTATCGATGAGTGTACAGAGCCGGATGGATTCGTTAAATATCTCAAGACGCTACTCTCTCTACCAAATCTACGCGCTTTATTCTCGAGCCGACCTACTGTTCAATCATTGACCAAGTTGGTTCCACTACAACACCGTTTGAGCTTTGGCCAAGTTGGCGTAGAACATGACATTCATACCTATTGTCATTATCATCTGACTGATCTTGTCGACGAGGGCCTCCTTCAGGAGTCTTCTAATATTCAGCAGCTCACGCGAAGCCTAGTGCTGGGAGCTGATAGGATGTTTCTCTGGGCAAAATTAATGCTCTCGTTCTTGAGATCTCCTGCTCTGAACCGACGGCTAAGGGAGAGTATGATTCACTCCATCACGCTTCCAGAAGGTCTCGGGTCTATGTATATGAGAATCTTTCGACAGATATCCCTCCTGGACTCGGCGCAACAGCAAATGGCCAAGAAGGTTATCCAATGGACACTTCTTTGTCATCAAGAGTGTTTCCTGTCTTCCAGCTCTTGGCATCACTTACTCGGTGCTGAGGAGCCAGATGATAAACAATCGGCATTTTCCCACCTTTCCGAGCTCATCAGTCTAGTGACTTGCGGATTAGTTATCCTGCGAGGCTCAGCGCTCCACCTAGGTCTTCTGGAAAAATGTAGCTCAAGTGGCTCCAACTCGGCCAACTGTGCCTTTGTTCATCTTTCTGTCAGAGAATATCTTTTGGCATGGACACCGGAAGATCAGACTATTGCGATGTTGTCCCCTTCTCCGATCATCTCGCATATGGATATGGCGAAATTGTGTTTGGATCACTTGCTTGACTCAGCCCCCACTTCGATACCTTTGCGTATGGACAGAGGGCTCATTGATCTATACTCTTACTGCTCCGTCCGTTGGCTCTATCATCTCGGCAAAGCCGTCTCTCCCAGGACATCATGGCGCAGCGTATGCTATCAAGAAATGTGTTCAACCGCCGTCACGGGGATTGTTGACCTGCTAAGGCGCTTCCTTGAGAATCCATTCGCAGTTGCTCACTGGATTGACTGCTTCTATACAAGCCCGTCTGTCTTTCCATTTTGGTCCTCGGCAGGGGTGCGTCGACTTCAGTTCGACAGCGACAATAATGTTCCAACGGCAATGATACTAAAGGAATTCTCACAAGTACTAGAATGGCTAGACTGGGCACAGAAGCTCCAGCTACCAGACATTGCAAGCAAAATATTTCTTCATTTATCTGACAATCTAACTCGACTAATGGAAGACTTGACTGATATATGCAAGAAATGGGACTTGAAGCTAAACGAAACACCAGCTGCTATATGGAGTGATGTTCTTGCATTTACATCAAGCAAGTATCTCCCAGCAGCCCAGTCTACGTACCAAGTCCCAATTAACTCAGGAACACCAAACCTCCCTACCGGGGCTTCTCAACGCCTTTGTCACATCTCAGCGACTTCTTCTGACGGGTCTGTACTTGGTGTTCTTAGTATCTGGCCATCACGCAAGTTTGAGGAGTTCTGGGAAACGATCCACCCAAGCACTGCATACATGGAAGTCGAGAATCATTGTGAGAATTGGCATGCGGTCTATGAACTCAGCCGTGTAGGCGAACCTATGGAGAAGCTTGGCACCGTTTCTATTCCGTTGCAGGCGATGGAAGTGGCGTTGCAGATGAGACAGGCATTCCGACAAGAGCATTTCTCGACGTGGAAGGCTTCTTTCCCGTTCTCTATCAGCTTCAACGGCTATTCCATCTGCGTTCTACGGACTATTTACCGTGTCACTATCGACCCAGTGTTATCGAAACTTCGAATCAGATCTTGTCGTATGCCTCTCGAGGAAATTGCGAGGATCCAGCACTTCTGGGATGATAGGCTCAAGATACATGATCCAAGTTATTCACTGAGTATCGGGTTGCCACCAACATTGCAGTTACTGCAACGAAAGGTGTACACGTATCGAACTATTTTCGACATGCACAGCCACCACATCTTCTTCCAAGATGCAAAGAAATTCGAGGAGCCTCTATTAGCTGTCTTTGAGATCAAAGACACTTCGAGTGGAGAGCTTCAAGTTCGGCTTGTCGCCGTGGCGCCAGAGGAGATAATGAGTTCATGGCTAGGCTGTACCGGAGTGCCTTTAGCAACAGCAAGGTTTCACCCCGAGTCGAGCCTCATTGTATCTGCCATTAGGGGTCGTGTTATGGCATGGGACTTTTCACGAAGTAAGACCTACACCCCGAACTTAATTGGCAATTTCTGACAACAGGCAGACATTATGAACCATCTTTCACAGGATGGAGCCGAGGTTACAAGCCTGTCGATATCGGCGTGTGCGAATTACGTGGTTGTCATGCGGAAACACTCAGATAGCCATGAAGTCTACGACTTGACAAAACGTGACTTAAAGACTGCTAACAGAATTGCCGGTAGCGTGAGGTCTTCACAATCACTGATGCCCCCTCCGAAACAACAGAAGACTCATAGCTCACACGATGAATATATGCAAAGGCTTGAAACTAGAACGGACATTACCGAAGCTAGCGGGCCCAACTTGACTCTTGCTGAAGGAGCTGGAAGCTCCGCCATTGTCAACGCCGGGTCTCAGGAAATCGGGTGTCAGTTGAGAATTGATGCTGGAAAGATCAAGTTGACTGCTCCGCCATGCATCGGAGATACAACCGCCAAGAGCCTGGAACTGTTATCAATACCAAGCACGATCTCAACGCAAGACAGTCGCATAACGCTATATCTCCCGAAGCAAGATGATAATTACCTCTCGGTACTAGTAGATAAGGGAATAGAAGATGGGTATAACATGATGGATAAATCAGGGCAAAGTCTGCCTGTCTTGGTCAGGAAGGATAAGCGGCTGATCCGTGAGGCTATCCATAACGCTACTGGGGAGAGGGGCGAAAAAATTAAACTAGTGGAAGGGACGAAGAGATTGTTTTCAGAGGTAGATAAATGGTGAAACTTGGGCAATTGTGTGAGCAGCTGGTATGCTGCCTGAACTGTGTTTTTAAGAGTGTTATTTTGAGTTGATAGACCTGACAGCTGATGCTTGCATCACACGCCTTGCCCGATAAATGGTGAAAATAAGTAGAGTTATAACAGAATAGTGATTCCTCTCGCAGACAGCTTCAAAGCTAGATATTTACAGCCAACATGACTAGCCCGATTAACATCTCCCAGGAAGCAAAAGCACCCATGGCAGCTGGGACACCTCCGGCCGAAGTGTGTGAGCTGCCAGAATCTGATGAGTCAGAGCCTGGTGAGCTGGTAGGCTGAGGGCTGGCGCCGGTGCTGTCAGAGCCCGAAGCGGAGTAGGTGACGTGGGAGTAGCCAGAGTCAGTGGTCTCGGTGGCGTCAGGGGCCTGATCCTCGGTGGTCTCTGAAGCTGGAGCCTCAGTGGTAGAAATTTCCGAGCTGGAACGATTCGAATCATTTCCACCATTTTTCTCACCATTCCGAATCTCGGGACATGGTGGCAATTGGGCAAACTCTGTACCCTCGAAAACCGCACACGTCTCTTCCGGATAGTACTGAACACTATTCAAATAGATTAGGAACTATTTGTAAACTCTAATCAGGGCATATACATACCAATAGTCGAACATTATATCAATTATAACATCAGCTCGGGCCTCAGCAGCTGATGTGTCAATTATGTCGCTGGAGGTCGATATTCCACATTCAGTTATACAGAGAGATACTGCGGACCCGCCTTGACCCATGCAAAGATAATTGGCAAATTCCTTTGACTGCGCGTTGCTAGGGCCATCGGCGATGGCCTCGTTAAGACAAGGGGCGCATAATGGGTCCACGCCATCAAAGATGCCTTTGGAGGCGAGCGCCAAAGGAAGAAAGAACGTTCCAGCTGCGATGAATTTCATCTTTAGTTGATATTGATGGTGGCCGATTGTCGATTGTTGTGTTGAGGGACGCTGAGTGAGGGAGGGATCCAGATATTAAATACATGTACGAAGGTTAGCGACAAAAGAAAGTAGAGACACCAACTGAATTTGAGAAATGAATCCTATGCAGCCTAACAAGTTGTGTGCGCCACTTTTGATCATCTTTTCCGGATTAGACAGTAACTATTGGTTTCCCTCGACAGCTGGGCAGGGCATTGGCGCTCATCACGATCACCATCGCACCTGTCATGGTCGTTGGCATTGGCTTTTCTATAGGTGTCGATGCACAGATCGAGTTCAAGGTCATGAAGCTCTACTCAGCAGCCAACTCACTCGCCGAGGATGTCATTGGATCAGTCAGAAACGTCCACGCCTTTTGGATGCGGCCCCGCCTAGTCCAGAAATACGATAACTACCTCACGCAAGCCCGCAAGCTAGGCGACAAGAAGTCTCCTGTTTGGGGTCTCATCTACAGTACCGAGTTCTTCATGATCTTTAGCGGCTACGCACTGTGCTTTTGGCGAGGGGTGCACATGTATGCCGATGGAGAGATCAAAGGGCCCGGAACCGTCATCACGTAAGTTGGTTTCCACAAGTTTTTAGTATGAGAGAGATGAATTGACGATGTAGCGTACTGTTCTCTATCGTCATCGCTGCCTCTTCCCTGACGCAGATCTCACCGTACTTCACCGCATTCGCCAAAGCTGCTTCAGCCGCAAATGGCCTGTTTGTCACGATCGGTAGGCAACCACTCATCAACACGCTGGATGAATCTGGGGATGGCCCTGAGAAGGTCGATGGGACAATCGAATTGTTTGACCTCTCCTTTTCTTACCCTACTAGGCCCGATGTGCAAGTGCTTCGTGACTTCACATTGACCTTCCCGGCTAGAAAGACGACAGGACTCGTAGGCGCGAGCGGCAGTGGCAAGTCCACTATCGTTGGCCTTTTAGAGAGGTGGTATACTCCAACGTCCGGCTCGATACGTATCGATGGCCGGCCAATCGAGACACTTAACATCAATTGGCTCCGAACTCACATTAGAATGGTTCAGCAGGTGTGTCATTATCTGCCTTTTTTCCCTCCCCCAGACACTCACACCTTCTAGGAACCTGTTCTATTTAATGGTACTGTATTCGAGAATGTGTGTAATGGTCTCACGGGCACACAATGGCAAGATTCTCCTCGAGAGTCCAAGATGGAACGCGTCATCGAAGCATGCAAAATGTCTAATGCCCATGAGTTCATCTCCCAGCTTCCAGAAGTAAGTGCCAATCAGCTGATTTCAAGATAGTAATCTGACGGAAGTAGGGATATGAGACGCAAGTAGGTGAGCGAGCTGGGTTACTGTCTGGAGGTCAAAAGCAACGCATTGCTATTGCTCGTGCCCTTATTTCCGACCCCCAGATCCTGTTACTCGACGAAGCAACCAGCGCCCTAGACCCAACCTCGGAAGGCCTAGTCCAGAAGGCATTAGATCAGGCATCAGTAGGGCGTACTACGATTGTTATCGCTCACAAGCTAGCAACTATCAAAAACGCCGATAACATCGTTGTCATGTCGAAGGGTGAGGTTTGTGAGTCGGGGACCCATAGCCAGCTACTTGGTATGAACGGAGCATACGCGCGATTAGTCAAGGCCCAAGACCTCGAGTCCAATCAGAAACAACACAGTGATACTGAAGCTACTGAAACGGGAGACGAAGGCGAGAAGGAGGATACAGGGCTCAAACAGATCCACACATCAGCGAGTCATCGAAAAGGCGTTTCTTCAGCAGTGCAACAACAGGAGCTCCTTGACTACAACAACTGGAAAAAGCGAGGCATTGTGAGGGTGGTTTGGTCATCACTTGTGGAACAAAAATCTCTTTGGCCCACGCTATTTCTCATGTTTCTTGTGTGTCTTGCAGGAGGTGGGTTTCTTATCACTTGCTGACTTGGCTTGACTGACTGATTTAGGTGCCGTGTATCCCGGCCAAGCCCTCGTCTTTACAGAGCTGATGAATGTATTCACCTATCCTAGCTCAAAACTACGGTCCAAAGGAGATTTCTTTGCTCTCGTATTTTTCATCATCGCCATCGGCAACCTCATCATTTATTTCGTTCTTGGATGGTTCTCTAACACCATCGGCCAGGTATGACCAGCCCACACGCCAGTAATTGGTAACGAAGCTGACGAGGAAATAGAGAATGACCCATTTTTATCGTCGTGAAATGCTTGGAGCAATCCTCTCTCAGGACATTCAATTCTTTGATCGTGCTGAGAACACAACTGGAGCACTTACAAGTCGCCTATCGTCTCAACCGACACAACTCCAGGAACTCATGGGTTTCAATCTCTCATTGATCTTCATCGTTATCATCCAGATTGTCACCATGAGTATCCTCGCAATCGCGACAGGCTGGAAGTTGGGCCTTGTCGTCGTCTTGGGCGGTCTTCCTCCACTTCTTTTCGCTGGCTACCTTCGCATACGACTTGAGTTCAGGCTTGACGAGGAAACAGGAAAAAGGTTTGCAAACAGCTCGGCGCTTGCAGGGGAAGCTGTCGCTGCAATCAGAACCGTCGCCTCCTTGGCACTCGAGCGACAGATCTTGGATCAATATCGCAACATGATCGATGGCATTGTGCGAACTTCTATCCCGTCGATCTTGCTTTCCATGTTCTGGTTCGCCCTCTCGCAATCTGTTGATTTACTTGTACTTGCTCTGGGATTCTGGTGAGTCGCCCTCTGCTATTCTACCTTGACCGCAACTAATGCTCTTGTAGGTACGGTTGCCGCTTGTTATCTTTCAACGAGTATACGATGCTTCAGTTCTACATCGTCTTCATCGGTGTGTTCCTCAGTGGTCAGGGAGCGGCACAATTCTTCATGTATACAACCAGTGAGCGATGTCCTTCTCCATGGAAAAGAAACTTACTGACCCTGACTTATAGGCATTACCAAGGCTGTCTCGGCGGGCAACTACATGGCTTGGGTCAGGTCATTGAAGCCAATCGTAACAGAAACACCCGACAACCACGACAAAGGTCCCTCAGACTCTCCTGACGCCATGATATTGGATAACGTCAGATTCACCTACCCCACAAGACCTGACGCGAAAGTACTGGGTGGCATTTCAATGACGATCCAACCTGGAGAGTTTGTTGCATTTGTTGGCAGCTCGGGATGTGGTAAAAGCACCATGATATCCATGCTCGAACGATTCTACGATCCTTCTTCCGGTTCCATCAACCTCGGCGCACAGAATATTGCGTTGCTCAATCCACGTCTCTACCGGGGACATACTGCATTGGTGCAGGAAGAACCAACGCTCTACCAGGGCAATATCCGGGAGAACATTTCCTTCGGGTTTGAGAACGCAGAAGCTCTCACTGATGACATGATTATTAATGCTTGCAAACAAGCTAATATATACAGTTTCATTGAGTCCTTGCCTGAAGGACTGAATACGTAGTGTGGTTCACGAGGACTCTCACTATCTGGAGGCCAGCGCCAGCGTATAGCGATTGCCAGGGCCCTTGTGCATAACCCTGATATCCTGTTTCTGGATGAGGCCACATCAGCACTAGATACAGAGAGCGAGAAGATTGTTCAAGAAGCATTGGCAGAAGCTGCAGCATGTGGGAAACATATTACTATCGCTGTCGCTCACCGTCTCTCTACCATCAAGGATGCAAACTGTATTTTCGTCTTCCTTGGCGGCAGAATTGTAGAGTCTAGTACACACGCATCATTAATGCAGAAGGGTGGGATCTATTACCAGATGTGTCAGGCACAATCTTTGGATTAAGCCATTTAGGATGCGAGAGCCTGGGGATGTTGAAGGGGTTTAAGGAGCGGGAGCTAAAGCATGGGATGGATTAGAAGAAAACAACTAGACTGATTATGTTCTCTTGTAAACTTAGATTAGATCAATAACTCCTCTTAATATTTCTGATCTGCTTTTCTGCCTAACTCTCTGCGACTCAGTTTAGTTGTGTCACTTTAGCAGCGCCCTACCTCATTGGGGCACCGTCAATGCACCTCTCCCCTGGGTGGATGGCTAGCTAGTAGCTACCGCACAATCAACGCGCTTATGTTGTGCCACCTTTAGCGTCCGAAGTATCGCAGGACTATGCAGAAGTTCTGCGTCCTTCCATTTCAAAAGTTCTATCATGATGTTTTGAGTATACTTGATCTCTTGGGGAATAGGGTAAGATAACAGATCCATAAGAGCTTGCACCTATTGTAATAAAGTTAACTCTCTTTGAGGGAACTTAATATAATTTTGCCTAATCGATACCCGGCACGATCTTAACTGCAGACAGTCGTATAACGTTTTACATACTGAAGACGAGAACCACCTCTAGGTACTAGTAGATAAGTGAATAGAAGACGGTTATAATATGCTGGATAAATCAGGGCAAAGACTACCTGTCTTGGTCAGGAAGGATAAGAGGCTAATCCACGAAGCTATGTACAGCGGGAATGGTGATGGGGGTGGAGGTATAAAGCTAGTGGTAGAGACTAAGATAATGCTCTCAGAGATAAAAGATTAGTGGGTTAGGATAATAAAACTTTACATTTGGATGTCAAAATAGAGCTTATGATAACTTACCCATGTCTTTTCTAGCTGGTCTCGGTTCGTATGATTCTCTTGTTCCTATACTATTTCATCTTTTTGGAACTTAATAACTATATTTGATAAAACTTGTGGCATTCAACTAGCTCAATGTAGACTCAAATACGCAATGCACTTAGATAGTTGGCATATCGTCTTAACTTTTGTTATAAAAGAAGTCTTTAGCTAGTATATCACTAAAGCAATTTACCATCATGTGCAGCCACAGGCATGCTCTCATCATGCACAGAACTCCGTTATAGCTTGCTGTTGACAAACGCCAAGGCCTCTTTTCCGTAGATGCTGACGTATTGTTGGTGGTGGTTGGAGTCGTTTCCATTACAGCAGAAGGGATCCTGAGAATCGCAGTAGATCTGGACCTTATCGGCGTTAGGGCAGCTGAAGCCTGCAGGTCGTGCATCAAACTAAATATTATCAGTAACGCCATATAAATTACGGTAGTATGACTTACGCCGCCAGCGGTGCAGGTACCGACTCCGTAAGATAGGCCGCTCACAAATCGAGGGTCACCCAGCATGATAACGGCCTTAACTTGTTGAACTGCACTAGCAGAGAGAGGAACGGATGAATCAGAAATGCCAGCTCCAGAGTCAGGGCCTCCACAGATGTTGTTGTCCATGATTTGGCCACCCTAGCAATATTTATCAGTTACAGGCACCAATGCTAGTGATAGTAGATGACGTACCTGAGAGTAACCGACCAGGACAATCTTTGTCTGAGGGCAGCGCTGATTGAGACCATTCACAGCAGTGGTGACAGCTTGAGTACCCTGTTTCGCAGAGTCACCATACTGAACGCCGCCACATGAAGCCTGGCCACCGCAAGCAGGGTAGTCAATTGCCTCTGAAGTTGCGCCAGGGTGATCAGCCTTGATCATATCGACTAGCTGACCAGCTGAGCCAAAGCCTGGCGCAACTGAAGTTTCACGGGCGCCAAAGATGTGAATATCAGGGCATGACTGAGCCTCGACTGCCAAGACGTTGGCGAGGATAAGAAGAGTGGAGTCGAGAGAAGCGCGCATTTTCAATGACTTGTATATACTGATGAGCAATAATGTTGCTGGACGAATATCGAGCTCAGTCGTCTACTATTTAAGCACGGGAGATAAACAGGGATACCACAGCGCATGAACATTCCAAGATCTCATCGACTGACATAGGTCGTTTACCAAACCATTCCCCGCTGTTGTTTCAACCTGATTGACAGGTTTCATCCGACAGGGATGGGGTATTGGTGGGTAATTAGGATTGAATGGGTCTAAATCTGTCTGAAACATGTTTTGTAGCAGTTTGCATAAGATTTTATAAGAGCCGAAGCTTTGATCGAATAATGTCCGTTTTAACGTTACAGCTTCAGGAACCGATCGAGCCGACGGCCCGATGAACAGACCGTTTCTAAGCCGGAAGTTAATCTATTGGTTCGTTTTCCAACGTGGGATTCGCATAATTTCCTCAATATCCCTCTTTGTAACCTGAGATCCTGGATATATGACTATTTCGTGATAACCTCATTTCTAAGAAGTAAATATGCCTGTTGAGCGCCTGGACTGCACCAGATCGTTATGACTTTGGCACCTCTTCGAATCACATGTCTCATCGCGGAAACATCAAGTATAACATGGAGGTTTAGGATAGAATAGTGAAGACGAACAGAGGAGATACTAAACTATTCAAGACTCTTTGATGATAGACCATAAAATTGCGTATCGGCACCAGATCTGGGTGTTAATCAGCACAGCAGGCCTCCGCTAACAGATGACCTACTCGACCACGCTACTAAGCATTGCCAGTATCTCTTGAAGTTCATCGGATCTGTCATCTCCCGACTCAATCATCTCCTTCACCCATTCTGTAGCCTTTCCAGCCTGCTCTTTCGTCACCGCATCGCGGTCAATAAACATCTTCACGACAACCACATGCTTTTTCGCCGCTGCGGCAACGATTGCGAGCCCGTAGTGTCCGCCTTCCATCGCCGGATCCGCGCCAACGTCGAGCAGCTTCTCAGTAACGTCTCGATACCCTTTGTATGCTGCGGCCTGTAGCGCGCTGCCATAGTACTGTGCCGAATTGTTGACATTCACACCGGCGTTGATGAGATGGTCCACGACTTCGGGATGCTCCTTATCCAACGCAATCACCAACGCAGGGTATTTACTCACTGCGCTCCGTGCCTGTACATCTGCGCCTGCATCTAGAAGCATGTTCATAGCTTCTACCTGGCCTTCACTGACGGCAGCGAGGAACGGCGTCCCAAGATAGCCTGCTTTGCCGTCGACAGCGGCACCAGCATCCAAGAGCTGCTGCATAATACGCAGGTGGCCATTCATCGAAGCCACGTACAGCGGCGTGACGCTTCTCCCATACTGGCTGAAATACTGGTTGACGTTGGCGCCGGCTTTGATGAGGCGTGTTACAAGAATCTCATTCCCTTCTTGGACCGCGATGATCAGAGGAGGTTTCAAGCTGTGAAAGTCCAATGTCTCTTCTGGATCTCCATCAGGTGATGCTCCAGCTGCGAGGAGCATATCCACGATCTCTGCCTCCCCCTGCTGGACTGCATATCCTAAAGCAGGCCCGAACCTCATTTTACCGCTGGCTTGCAGCTTGTAGAGGAGTAGCTTCACAACCGGCACACATCCACTAGCAGCAGCTGCTGCTATCGGAGTCTTTTTGGTTCCTCCATAGGCGTTCACGTCGACACCCGCATTGAGCAGGCACTCTACGATCTCAGCCCTCCCGGAGCTTGCTGCCGCGTGAAGAGGGGCCTCCTCGAGTTTCTCTCCGCGTTCCTCTTGAAGATCAACATCTGCACCAGCGAAAAGGAGCTGTTGGATGATACCCAGATAACCCTTCCTGGTGGCTCGGTATAGAGCGGTGCCCTCGGCCTGTTGATCAAGATCAGCACCAGCAGCTATCAGCCAGCGAACACACTGGTCATGCCCGCCTTCCGCGGCAACTTGCAGCGCGCTGGTCCTGGAAGCAAGCTGGTCAACATCCGCGCCCGCCGCCAAGAGCCATAGGACAATATCGTCGTGGCCAGCCTTCGAGGCAGCAAAGATGGCATTGGAGCATTGTTGGAAATATCTGGATCTGCGCCTGCTCCGAGGAGTAGCTGAACGACTCGGGCGTGGCCGTTTTGTGAGGCTGCAATGAGCGGGGTGTATGGGCCACGACCGCCGAGTACGTTGGTGTCTGCACCGGCTTTGATGATCAGGTCGACAATGTCAGCGTAGCCTGCAGCACAAGCGTCCTTGAGCAACTCGTCATAGTCTTCCTTTTGCGAGATCTGTTCCAAGTTTCGTCCAAGAGCGTCACGGACTCTGTCAACATTCCCATCGTGAACCGCATCAGTAAGGCTGTACTCTTCATCCTCTTTATCCTGAAAAGTGTCGTCGTCGTTTTCGACCTCTAACAGAGCGGAGGATTCTGGCGTGCTGTCTTCATCGGTCTCTTTCATGCTTGGCTCGGCGTCTTTATCGTCGCTTCCGCCATGGGCCGTCTCGGTATCTTCTGTGACGCTTCCCTCGCCAGACCCTTTAGCTTTAACATATTTGCCTTTATCTAAATCAAGGTCAGTTCACATAAGAAAGCCAGACAGTCGATACAGCTGATCGATGTGTTGACAGTCCACACGACGAAACTAACTTACCGTCAGTTCCTACTCGTTCCGCTTCAGTCCACGTCTGAACATGGTAGGTCCGCGGATCCCGAAGATACGCGACTCCTGGTTCCAATTTTCCGGTGGTCCACTACAGCTCAGATTCGTCACTGCGGCTCTGTATGAAAGTGGTAGACTGTTTCGGGGTATTACCACGTAGCTCCTATAATGAAAACGAATGCCTCCGACGAAGGTGACAAGTCTTTCGTCACTCTGTACATAAGCCAATTCAGCGCACAGCATTCCCCTAATATGATACACCAGTCGCATACCTTTGCTGGATATGTGAACGAGCCATCTGCATGCCTTTTCTCTCCACGTTCGATGCTTGGCTCGAGGTTAACGATACCATCTATACCGGCTGAGAATCCTAGCTTCACAACCTTGTCTTTGTCTTGCCGAACATTTAAGGCTATTTCCTTGGTGGTGTAAGTGGTCGTGACCAGCCAGACACCGTGCTCTCTCACAGCCGAACGTATCTCGGGTAACAGTCTCTGATTCTCTTTGAACCAGCGATCAATGAAGTCACCATCATCAATGCTGAAGCGTACCACAGGGTTTTTCATTACTAGGACGGCGCCAAGGGTGTTGCTATTTCGGTACGCATTGTCAGTACCCACGTTGATAGGTGTCTGGGCTAGGATTGGACTGCAGCCATACAATGTCTATGTTAGCTCAACATTCCATTGGTGGTTGACACGGCGGGATCAACTTGCACTTCAATTTTGAAGCCCGCATCTGTGCTGACGGTTTGTGAAGATGTGAGAGTTCCGATCTCCATCTCGACATCATCATGCACCTTTAATGGCTCTGATAGTCGCGTGAATTTCTTGGAAATCCCCTGAACCACAGGCTCTCCAGTTTGCTGTACGTCCTGAAGCGAGAGAATCTTTTTCCAGTTGCCGTTGCGGTCGAAGTAACCAACGGAGCCTGGCTTGACATTTTTGGAGCTCAATCGGTGATAGCAGGCGTGGCCAAAGGACCAGTCGACCATGCCCTGGGCGTACTGCGAGGCCCAGCGATCGGTGCTCTTCATCGTGTATATTCTTGCTGACTTGCGATTGGGATTTATTGTGTCAGGTCTTGGATCTGTTCAGCTCTGCTGACGACTGTTTGATGGCAAGCATGACACATGACGTGATATTATCACCGTGGGGTAATCATGCTATATACCTATCCAGCGGTGCACCTCTCGCCAAGCCAATCGCGCAACCCGACAGAGCCGCGTGACCATTGGAAACGCAGTGGACTGTGCTTACTCAGTCTCAGGTAGCAGCAGAAACACAGGGTGCAACGACCATTAAACTAGCAGCTCACCACCAGTTACTAGAGGGTCTTTACCGGGCCGGGACGATCTATACTGAGCGAGTCTACCATTGCGAGATGGTGTAGAGAGAAACTATCCGATTCGATGTTTTAGCTGCCAACACTTGGCTCTTAGTATTGAGGCCTTCTATCAGTAGCAGATGCCAGGTAGCGCACGCCTGAAAGTAAGCTTAGCAATTTCCCATCCCATCCAATCCTTATCTTTCTACCCCGCTTTGCCCAACGCTTAGCTGGAGGGTCCCGTAAGAGAATGTCTTGACAGGTAGAACAGAGGGCTCGTTGGCATCTAGTGTCGGGTTTATATCGCCAGACTCAGCAGGCAAAACATAACCAGACCAGGAGAAAGGTTAGCGAAGGCTAGATGATAGTTGGAGTATCATTCAATATCAGCAATTTCAAGTTCTGCCTCGACAAAGAGGATGACTTGAGTTAAAAGGCCCGAACTACAGCATAGGAACTGTTTTATTATATGGTCATTTAAAGATCAGGAGTCGGTGCGTAAACAACTTGAGGACACGATATGAAGAGTGAATGATGGAAAACAGAGAAAAAAAAGAAAATTGTCGAAGCATATTGACTTTCATATCGGGACCTAGGTAGTCGATTGCTGCCTGTAAGGTTAAGCTTTAGGCTGCCTGTAAGGTTAAGCTTTAGGCTGCCAACACAGATGATGAGGACATATCGGGATCAAGTTTCCAATTCGGCCGTTTTGTATGTGCAGCAACACGATTGGGATAACCCGCCATGAGGTTGCGATAAGCGGGGTTGACGATATCGGAGGTCGACCCGATAAGGTCGGAGCCGTGCCCCGTTCCGTTTCCGAACCAAGACGGCATCCGGGTTCCAAATGCCGGGGCTCAAAGCATTGATCAACTGGGACCAACTACTTGAACGAAAAAAGAATCATCTTGACCATAGAGATTGACTCTTCCAGGCGTTCTCCTCCTTTGATCTTATCTGATCTGTAAAGTTTATCTGGCAGAGCACATACAACTGATTAGTCATCCGTGTCCGACTCGGAGCCCCACATCTCCAGCTCCGATCTAAATTTTTCCGTTGACCTCATCGCACAAACCCACTCATTCACTCACTCACTCCAACAAGGATATCTCACATCCCTCGCAGCCAAAATGAGTGGAAAACCTGCCCTCGGTCTTCTCGGCGGCGGCCAACTCGGCCGCATGCTCTGTGAAGCCGCATCCCCTCTCGAAGTCGAAATCGCCATCCTCGACGCCCAAGACGCACCCGCCAAGCAAGTCAGCCGCAGCAAGTACCACGTCGACGGCTCCTTCAAAGACGCCCAGAATATCAGAGAGCTCGCCAGCAGCTGCAGCGTCCTCAGCGTTGAGACGGAGCATATCGAGACTGCTGTTCTGGAGGAGTTGGCTACCGAGGGAAAGGTTGTTGTTTATCCTTCGTGGAAGACGCTGCGCTTGATTCAGGATAAGTTCGAGCAGAAGGATTATCTGGGCAAGCAGGGTATTCCTATCGCTGAGCAGGTCGCTATTCAGGCTCAGGGTGCGGAGGAGATGCGTAAGGCGCTGAAGGATGTCGCGACTAAGTTTGGATTTCCTTATATGCTCAAGTCGCGAAAGGATTCGTATGATGGACGTGGAAATATCAAGATCGCTAATGACGAGGATATCGAGACTGCTGTGAGCGAATTTGGAAAGCTTCAGTGCTACGCTGAGAAGTACGTCCCTTTCCAGCGCGAACTCTCAGTCATTGTTATTCGCACAGAGGACACTGAGGGCCGAACAAAGCGTCTTGTGCCCTACCCTTGTGTGGAGACTGTTCACGAGGACAATGTTTGCTCGCGGGTTTACATGCCTCCCCGCGATACACCCGATGAGGTGTCTAAGCGCGCCCAGGAGGTTGCTGTCAGTGTTGTTGAAAAGCTGTGGGGACGAGGTGTTTTTGCCGTTGAGATGTTTGTCACGGAGAAGAATGACATTCTTGTCAATGAGATTGCGCCGCGACCTCATAACTCTGGTCATCTCACCATCGAGGCCGTTCCCTACATGTAAGTGTTCAATATTGCCCAACTGATTTCATGCTCAGACATGTACAGGTCACAGTACAAGGCGCAACTCACATCCATTCTCGACGAGCCCCTCCCTGAAAAGCTGGAACCCCACGTCGCTTCTAGCATCATGATCAACATTCTTGGCGGCGCCGAACCCGAATCACACATCCCTCTCGTCCAAAAGGCCAAGTCCATGTTCGCCAGCAACATCGGCGTGTACCCCCATCTCTACGGCAAGCAGTCCAAGCCCGGTCGCAAGATCGGTCACATCACCCTCACCGGATTGACCGCCAGCATCAAGGAGCTTGAGGAGTATGCTCAACCTCTCGTTAAGCTGGCTGCTGATATGCGGCAAGAGCGCATTCAAGCCAAGAGCAAGAGTCTTCGTCCTGAACAGGCTGTTGCCAAGGCTACCAAGGATCCTTTGGTTCTTGTTACTATGGGTTCTGACTCTGATCTTCCCGTTCTCAAGGCTGGTCTTGATATTCTCACTCAGTTTGGTGTGCCTTGGGAGGTTGACATTACGTCTGCTCACCGAACTCCTGTCAAAATGGGTGATGTTGCGACTGCTGCTGCTGACCGGGGCATCAAGGTCATCATTGCCGCCGCAGGAGGAGCTGCCCATCTTCCTGGCATGGTCTCAGCCTACACCCCTCTTCCCGTCATTGGTGTTCCCGTCAAGGCCACTCACCTGGATGGAATGGACTCTCTTCTGAGCATTGTCCAGATGCCTGTAAGTAACTACCCCATCCCTAGATATGCACAGACTGACTCGATACAGCGCGGCGTTCCTACCGCCACCGTCGGCATCAACAACTCCACCAACGCCGCTCTTCTCGCCATCAGAATCCTGGGTGCTTTCGTGCCGGAGTATCTTGAGAAGATGAGGGCTTATCAGGTTGACATTGGCGAGCAGGTGAACGGTAAGGCTACTCGGTTGAGGGAGTCTGATGTCGAGTCTTATCTGGCTCAAATGAAGAAATGAACAAAAGCGATTCTATGATAAATTCTAAATTAGACAAGAAATAAAAAACCGACCACGTTTCTTTGAAGCAGACAATTTTGATCCACCAAGAGGCAGCTTTGATGGGAGGAATGAAGCGTCCTATAGCAAGTCTGCCCCAACTGGTGGGAACAAGGGACCAGACCTGGAATGAACAGCTTTAAGCACTCTATATCTTGATACGTGAAAGCCGACTCTGCCAGACTCTAGTTCGCCTCAATAAGAATAGCATCATCAACATAAAACTCCAAACTCTGGCACTCCGCCCGAATCTGAATACTCGGTACCAGATCTAAGAAGTTCTGATTCCAAATACAGCTCATAGTAAACTGCGTCCATTCATTATACGGCCCAGCCCAATCGGTGCCCAAGATGTACCCGCCTCCAGCTCCACAGGTAATCTTTCGCGTCTGGCAATCAACAGCCGCGGTCGTCTTAATCCAGATAGAATAATGGTACTCAGTGTCAACTTTGATCAATGATTGGTCAACGGGATGATCGACGCCTAGGACGACAGGGCCGTTGTAATCCGCATAGAAGTGGCCAGAGAATTCGCCTGCGTGGGTTCCCTCGTCGGAGAGGGAGAGCGTGCCACGTTGTCCGATTGTGTACCAGGGGGTGATGGTGCCTGAATCGAAACCAGGGTTTGTGAGAACGTTGGTAGGTTCTGCAGCAGCTGTTGTGGTGGTTGTAGGTTCCGCGGTGGATGTGGCGAGTGTAGTTGGTTCAGCACTTGAAGTGGTGATCAGGATAGTTAAGGTAGCCGAATCAGAGGCGACTTCAGTAGTGGTGCCAGAGACAGTTTCCGTCTCCGTCTCGGTAGTGGCTGTCTCAGTCTCGGACACAGCAGTTGATCCAGTGAAGAAAGTAGTAGATGTCTCGGTTTCATCGGCGATAGTTGAGGACGAAACAGCGGGAGCAGACGTAGATTCAGCGGAAGTCGTAGATAAAGTGACTGAAGCAGAGGAAGAAGGCTTGCATGGCGATGCACAGGCAAGTTGGCATATCGCCAGCATCTGAAGAGCTAGAACTCGCATAGTAAGTGTTCCAGGTAATGACTGTAAGGGTGACGAGATCGTGAGGATTGAAAATACAAAGTGGTGGGCGTCTCTAAAAAGAAATAACATTATGCTGGTAAAAGAAATTCCTCCTGAATTTCGGTACACAGCGCTAGCTGGTCTAGATGGCGGATTATTGGTTTAAGCTTAAGGATTATCGGATGTGGCGTTGATAGAGCCTATAACTTTTAGAGAATTTGAGGTTAGCAGATTAACAGAGACAGCTGTATCCACTTTGTTTGAACGAGTTTTGCTTGATCCAGGGTCGTGATATTGGCTACCCTAGGGCGTATAGGAAAACTTTAAATATCAAGTCAATCGTTAAAGAAATGTTTAAATAGGCCTACATATTGTAAAAGAGATTTGCCAAGCTTTTAAAAAATATACATATCTTGTTTATCTACCCCATAGTCAAGATTGTGATTTCCACTAACACTAAGTTCATTTGTCGTCACCTACAAAATAAAAGCTCAGCTATGCTTACAACAGCGATCAGCGAAACGGAATCACAGTATATCAATATCCCATGCTATAGCTCCGGCCAAAAGCTTACTAAAATGGAGCAGCATATGCCAAAGATTTTATTAAGTGCCGGGAAATAGGTATATTAATAATTATTTATCCGTTGCTTGCATTCGGAGTGTTCGTTTCGAAGTTGTATCTCGGAACATTGGTTAATCCAGTTTTAGTTGTGACTTAACACAGAGTCTTACCAGGTTTGTCTTAGTTCGCTTTTAAGGCTGAGATTGGGTTGATGAGCCCCACTACCAGGTCGATTTAACAAGGATGCAGATTTGGAATCTTCTTTTTGTACTCCGTAGCAGGTGCTTCGACAGTCGACAATCTGTTGAGTCAAAGTTTGTCCGCAATTCGTAATTATAGGCTCACTGATGTAGAAAGCTGAACGCCAATGGTTGGGCTGCTGACGTGATCTCAAGAGAGAGCCGCATGAAGCATTGAAGCTGTATCATCTTCGCTGAGCGAATTATTACACGCTATGTACAAAGTAATCTGTAGCTCGATTAAAATTAGCCACGGGCCTCGGGAAAACCACTTAAATGCGATTGTTATGCCCCAATCGGTTACAGGCCTTCTGACCTATGGTGGAATCAACATGGGCTGTTAATTGCTGACTGCATACAACTTTTGCAACCAACGCTTTCAGCTCACCTTTAGTCATCCAATCACGGCTGAGTATCACATCGTAAATGAGGCACGAGAACATCGATCCTTGCTCGAGTGTTACATATTTAACCACCATGTCCTCTAGGCAGCCGTAGATCGTTTCGGTCATTGTCAGCTTATTTATTTCTTCCCTTTGTCCCGTAGGCCTCCTTTTGTTTCTTTCTTTCCGACATCTCCACAGCGAACTGCGCTAAACTCATTTCTCACCATGATCGCGAAAAAGGCGCAGGCAGAGTTGGAGGAGAAGCTGAAGAACGATGATCGCGATGTCGCCGATTTGTGGAAGGAAGCTCTCAAGAGTTATGAGAGTATCGTTGGTTTTGGTCTCCAGCGAAAATTCGACAATGTCAATTCTATGCTTGACTTTGGAACTGACCAGATGAACAACTTTCATAAATTCAGACACGACAAGGGCAAAGTCGATCGCTTGAGAAGTCTGTTTTCGTCCAACCTGGACTTGGTGGAGAAGGGCGCCAACCAGATCATCGCTGCTGCAGCACCAGCATTTCCACCAGCTGCCGCCATCGGAACAGCCTTGACCTATATGCTCCAGGCTTGCCGATCTGTATCGGCCGATTACGACATTATCATTGTGTTCTTTGAGGATATGAACAGCTTCCTCACAAGAATCACTATCCTGGAGACAAGACTTCCAAAGTACAAAGCGTATCAGAATTGCTTGATGGAAGTTTTTAATTCTCTTCTTACCATGTGCGGTTTCGCACACAAGTACATCGAACTCGGTCGCTTCAAGAAATGGATCTCCAATTTGTTCAAAGGCGATGATGGTGAGCTTGGCGGTGCACGTGCGAACATGAACAAGAATCTTGAGCATCTTCAGCAAGCGACGGAGTTTGCTATTTTGAGCAATACCGAAGAATCTCTCAAAATGGCTTCTCAACTTGACGAGAACCAGAGGTCGCATGCTGAAATGCTCGAGCGTGTCGGACATACCATTGACACCATTCAAGAGAACACTGAGAACATCAAGGGTGACATTGCCAAGATCTTGAAGCTCTTCGGTGGCCAGAAGAAAGAGAGGTCTACGGAGAAACCTCAAGCGAAGAAACCAGCCTCGGCAAACAGCATCCGAAATGCCATGCCGGTCGTCTTCAACGATGGCCACGAGTACCAGACACTGAAAGAGACACTTCTCCCAGATTCATGCGGCTGGGTCTTCTCTGAGCCGGAATGGGAGGAATGGCTAAAGATTCCAGATGGAGAACGCCCGATCCTCGCTCTTACAGCTGAGCCTGGTAGTGGCAAGAGCCACTTGGCCGCTGCAGTGCATGACAAGCTCACCCAGAGAGCCAACGAAGACGAAACAGGGAATACTTGCGTCACACACTTTTATTTCCGAGAGCAGGAAGATGCCTTCGCTTTCTTTCTATGTGGTATAATCACCGTCATCAACCAGATCGCCGAGACCAACCACGCAGCTTGCGAAAAGTTCAATGCCCAGATTGCGAGGGATGACATTGAGATTGATACCAATCTGTGGCAGCATCTCGTAGAGCACCTCCTCGGGGCAGTTTTCGGACCAGAGTCAAAGTTCAGCTTGTTCATTGTCTTCGATGGACTGGATGAGCTTCGCGACCCCGAAGACTTTCAGCTGTTTCTTTCGGACTTCATCAACGAGAAGGGACTGAAGATATCGCTTGCGGTGACTTCGAGACCTGAGCAGCTGGATGATCTTCCCAAGAGCACGAAGCTTGTTCGCATTGAGGCGGATAAGAAGAAACAGAGTCAAGATATGAGGGCGCTGATCTGGAATCGTATCAACTCGCTCAATAATCTCAAGAGGTTTAGTCGCTACGTCCAGCAGAGAGTTGCTGACACGATTGAAGAAGTCTCTCCAAGTAAGAACGTCCTTTTTCATATAGAGATCACTTGACTGACAATTATTCTAGACATGCTTTATGCTGAGCATCTGCTTGCTCGTCTTGACAACCTAGGTCGCGAGGGCGCTGCCCTCCGAGCTCTCAGCCAAGAAATGCCCAAGAATCTTCATGACATCTACAAGATCTTGCTCGCAGAATGTCAGCGTCGTATGCCAACCAAACATCAAGAAGTCTCTGCCACTTTGCTCCACTGGGTCGCTTTTGCCAAACGACTCCTCACCCTCACCGAGGTTCAATCACTTCTTAAATACCTCGCCCAAGATGACAAATTTGACATTGAAGAGATCCGTGAGTTGTTTGACAAGTTCCTCAGAGTCGGTGGACCTGGCTACGACACAGAAGTCCTGGCGCGGATTGCAGCTAGTGAGACTACCGCTGTGCAAGACTTGAAGCAGGACGAGGAGAATAAGCATGACAGTATTTACGACGATGGGCCGCTTCCGGTCACGTTCAAAGAGAGATCCATGAGACACTACTTCACCAACATCTCGTCCGGCGCTTCTGAATTTCGATGGGGACCTTCTGAAGCAAATCGAAGGATGCTTTTGACCAGTGCGGAGCTTCTGCGATCTCACCGAGGCAAAGTCGATGAGAGTTTACTCAAGTACTCTGCTTTGTTTCTGATCTCGCATTTCGTCGAGATCGATGCAGAACAGCATACTTCTGATGAGCAGATTGAAGTTCTCAAGGCCTTCTCAGAGACGATGGCTAATAAAACAGGGCTTGCTGAGATGCTAAGCAAGTCTGGCGTTACGTATGGAGGGTCTGGCGGTGGTACATCCGTTACCAACGAGAAGGTGTCTCAGTGGGCAAAGCTGGTTGAGAAACCAGAGATCAGTGAAAAGCTTGATGGCTTCACTATCGAGTGGTGGAAGCGAGTTGGTCCAGATCCACCAGCTTGTCGTCTTGACATTGCCAAGGGCTTTCTCCAACAACTGTACCAGGCACAGACCCCGAAAGAGGCAGTTGAAGCGTACCAAGAGGTTCAAGGTGTCCTAAATGCGGTAAGTAATATCCTGTTTAATATAGATCAGGGCTGACCCATCTTAGTCTGGCTCGACAAAGCTACTGATGGACCAAGCCGCGATCAACTTCCCAAAAGAGTATGAGGATCGGAACCGCACAGCTAGTGACGACGAGGCGTATAATGCAGCCACAGCTGCCTTGGGTGTCTTGAAACTCTTTGGCGACGATGTCAAGCCTGACGGAGGAGCATATCGAGCCGTTGCAGAGGTCCTCGATCAGTATAACTTCACCGAACCAGCCGAGAAGACATGCCGACAAGCTTTAGAGCTCTGCAAGCCAGCTGACCATGAGTGGTACCGAGCGTCAAACGTCCTCTCTCTGATTCTTTTGAAGCAAAAGAAGAAGAAAGCAGCTTTCGAAGTTGCAAGTCGTGCAGTCAATGAATTGCCAAACAACGAAGTTCCTCCTCCCCTCAAGCGAATCGTGTACACAGCATATGCTAGAGCTCAGCGCAAACTGGGTCAATTGGACGCCGCCCTCGAGTCATTCGCCAAAGCGAAAGCTAGTGACCCCGACGGAATTACCCCCGGTGAAGATCTGGTAGACGAGCTTCAAGTCGTTGAGAGAAAGGCAGACAAGAGTGCCTACATCCAAATGCTCAAACAATGGAGCCTCCTTGAGAGAATCACCTGGATCGCATCCGATTACGCCGACAAGGGAGAAGAGAGACATGCAATCTTTTCCGACATTGCTTCAGAGACAGGTGAACAGGACTTCATGGTCAAGTTCTACGAGGAAGCGATTGACTTCCTGGATAACCTCGATGCCGCTACGCCTGTGCGCCTTGATCTTGCGACTACATACTTTGAAGTGTGTCGCCAACCAGAAAAAGCACTTGAGATACTTGACAAGATTTTCGATAGCCGTGCAACAGGCTTCAGGTATCCGATATTGGGTGTAACAGCGTTATGGATGATGACAAGCGCTGTGGACTGCATGACCAACGTCCAATTGGAACTATTCCGCAAATCTCGCAATCCCGTGTACAAGGCTGAACGCCTTGTCTCTCAGGCTAATTTCATGCAGCGCCCTTTGTCTCTGGATGTCCCGCGAACTTCAGCGTTCTGGACCAGTTCTCATCGAGTTGGACTGGCGTATATGTACCTCGTCATGGGCCCTTTGGAGAAGTTCCAGGAGAAGGCTCAGTCTCTGCTGGATGACTGTTTCGCTGGGCTGAATGATACAGTTGGATGGAATGATGCGCCGTATTTTTGGATGTTGGCGCAAACATTGGCGCTGATGAGTAAAGCTCTTGGAAACGACGAGAAGTTGCGTCGATATGCTCGTATTGTTGGGTCTGCTATGCTTTCGAGGATAGTTAATCCTGATCAAGACAAGGAGACCAAGGCTGAGGAAGAGGCGGATGACGATAAGAAGGTTGACGAAAGCCCAAAGGAACAAGATGTAAAGGTGGTTCCACAAGAAAAGCACTCCGCTGAAGAAGATCAAGAAGACGTCGACACTAGCGACGAGGAAGAAGAAACCGGTCCTCCACCCACCGACGAGGGAGATCTCCTCTCGGACGAAACCTACTACAGCTGTGGTGGCTTCTGTAACCCAGTGCGCAAGTTCAAATGGTGGGGAAATCGCTCCGCATATCTGTACGTAACCTTTGCATCAGGCATGATATGCGAAGAGTGCCAGGCAGAGTGCGATGCCGTGCAGCGTGGCGAAAAGCCATTCAAGGGACGATACTTTTACGGCGTCGGTCAGGGTAAGCTCAAGCTTCCTGTCGAGGGCTGGCGTGGAGTTAAGAATGGTATTGTGAGGATTGAGGGGGAAGAGGATGTCAAGATGGATGATTTCCTGAAGAGGCTGGAGACGGAGGTTTGTAAGGATGCGTGGGAACGGCTTTGGGCCGGTGATGCGTTTTGAGAACTGATGTTTGTTATATTATTGTTTGTGTATTTAAGTTATGGGATTTCCACTAAAATTTCCGCATCGACATCACCGTCTTTGATGGCCGCCTCTACATGACCTTCCAAGGTATTGAGAACAAGACTTATGAGCTGAGGCACTATCATCACCATTCGTGGACGTGGAATGTAATGAGACAGCAATGCATGGGCGATATCCAACAAGACCCTGGATATCGTACATAATCGAGATTTCATTGCAGGGATCAGAAAAAAGCTCGGTCTTTGCTTTGGATGTATGAAGAACAACTAAAGGAGCCATGTGTGTTGGAGCTTGAAGACAGATCTCACTGATGGCTTATGGTACCGTCGCGCATAATTGTACTGAATGGTGTATTTAAACCAGTTGTTTTCTATTAAATATCTAAAATTATTTAACTCCTCTTTGCTTGGATTACCTACTGACCTGGATAACGGAAAGCTATATAGCCTTTGCTATGCTATGCCTACATTTTATAAATTCCATTCCGCTCACACAGCACTGTCATACCTGGCCTGACGGACCGTCGGGGTCTTTGTGGTATGAACGGAAGCCATGTCATCACGGACAGTCTTCTCAGTGACGATGACAGCTCCCACATCTGCGTGATCTGCGCCACCAAATAGTACGTCCATGTGCTCCAGGGACACCCCCTTAGTTTCTGGGATACAGAACCAAACGAAGACGAAGAGAACAATGTTAATAGCACCAAACATATACATAGCGTAACTGTCAAAAAAAAGTTAATACGTTGAGATTTCAGGCAGAATTGGAGTAACTTACAATCCCTTCGCGGAAAGAAATATGGGAAAGATTTGTTCTGCACTATTTGTTAGTCGTCAGGTCGGGCAAAGCGAATATGGATACTTGCGGAGAATGATGCTTGCAATAGACTGACACTGAGTGGTCATAGCAACGGCCTGCGCACGAATGTTCATGGAAAAGATCTCTGAAGTCCAGATCCACACTGTTGCACCCCAAGAAGGCTTGAAGAACAGTGCAAACAGGAACATCAAGAAGACGGTCGCGATGCCTACACTGGAAGACTTGGATCCATCCTCAAGAGTCGGCGTCTCGGTGACGACGGCTGCGGCTGCAAACATGCAGACTGCCATACCAGCAACACCAATGAGGAGGATAGGTCTTCGGCCCAGGAAATCCGTCATCCAGGTGGCATTCAGAGTGAAAAGAATGTTAAAGGTTCCAGCTAAGGCGTTGATAAGCTGGATCTGACTATTTGAAGTAAAGACCTTTTTGTAAATGATGGTAGAGTATGTTGCGAGGGAGTTGTTTCCGGTAAGTTGTTGTCCAATATTGATAGCAGCCGCGAGGACTAGCGAAGTCAGGCAATGAGCATGAACAGGGCCAATAAAACTTACGAATGCGCCTCCTCACAGATTTATCCGTCCACAGCAACTTGTATCTGGTCCAAGTGCTGTTTGTCTGTTTCTTTTCAAACGCAATGGCTTGTCGTATATCTTGCATCTCTTGGGCAATAAGGTCTGGGTCGTCGCGTATTTCCAAGAGGGTATCGTATGCCTCTTCAAATCTGTCATGCTGGACATACCTGCAGCTTGATGAGCATCGCATTTCAGAAAAGCATCCTGTCTGCCTCAGACAGTGGGGTTCCCAACGGCCTACCATCTTGGAGTCTCAGGACAGAAGAAAAGCCCCGAAATGATGATGACAGGAAAAAAGACTTGAAGGAGCATAACGATTCTCCAGTCCCATTCTCCGAGGCTCTCGGCGTTTTTGGAGCATGCGTAGTTGATCCAATATGCGACAAAAGATCCCACAGCGAAGTTGAGCTGCCAGAAGCTCATGATAGTGCCCCGAAGATTGGCCGGTGCTATTTCGTTGATGAAAACTGGTCCAGCTGGCATCATCAATCCCTGGCCAAAACCGGTGATGACGCGACCGGCGATAAAACCACCGATGACAGGAGGTGTAAACGCCGAAACAAAGGTCGAGATGATGACAAGTATGGCGCCCACCCACATACTCCATTTGCGGCCGAATCGGTCGGAGACTAGAGCCGACAGGAAAACGCCTGGAAGACGAACAATATGAGCATCAAGCTGATGACCTGAAATGATGGACGATTACCTGCAACGATATTGCTTACGCTCATCGCGGTATTGACGGAGCCGATAGTGGATGGAGACTGGCCATTAAATAGTTCAGATCAAGGACTAAACGATGCATGGTGTTGGTAGGAAAGGAGCATACGGGATTATCAAAGTAGTTCATGAAATGGACTGAACCCTGCGCTGCGTTGAAAGTAGAGGAATCATAACCGTAGACAGCCATACAAGTGCAAGGAATGAGGCAAGAGAACCAGAGGTTCGCTTTCTTCGAGTTGAAGAGCATAATCGGCAAGCGCTGCCTAATTTACCGTGAAGAACAGTGAATTGATGGCATAAAATGGTGTTGAGAAGGGTAAAGTCGTCGGTTGAATGAAGTTTGCGCGGTGCATCTATTACATATCCCGGGGAAGGGATCCACAATCAGGGCCAGGTCTAGAAGCATTGTAGGTACGTAGACGTTGAGTTGGACAAGAATGGTTAGCAGCGGCCGCCCTATACCGTTGTACTGACCAGGCATTGGAGACCCTGCATCTGCATTGACAAGGTCAACAGGCGCTTTAGCTGCTATTTCCGAACTAGTCTTAAGTAGTGAATATTGTTAGTCAGCCGATTAGGTAACTAGGCCCTCACAACTCTTTCCCCTCTTTTTCATGTGTTTTCATCTTATCACAGCCTATGGAGGTCCAATCGAAACAGCACAATGAAACTACCTACGGCGTGCTCGAGGTGCAGAAGGAGGCGCAAAAAGTGCTTCCGAACAAAACCTGGAGGCCCGTGTGATGCCTGTGCCAAAAAACAGCATCATCAATGCTCGCTCGTCCTGACTTGTCCTCAGCCACGACGTGTCTCTCCACAGCCACAGCATGTCTCAGCCAAACACAATGATCTGAACCCACAATCTTCTCTCTCGCATGACCTCATTGAAGAACTTGTGGAGAATTATATTTACTACATACTTGACAGGCCTCATACTCTCTTCCATCTACCCACCTTGCGAACTGCAGTGAGAGAAGATACGTTGGGTGATGCCTTGCTGTCCGCCATACTGGCATTTGGCTGTCGATTCCATGATAAGCCTGAGATAGCATCCCTTGGGCCTGCTTTCATGCAAAAGTCCAAAAACCTACTGAAGCAAGATATGGAGAACATCTGTCTTGAGAATATCCAGACCTGCGTTCTGCTTGCAAATTTATCGTCGTCGTCAAAGAATTCAGAATCTGAAGCCCTCTTTGTTGCCCTCGGCATTCGTATGGCCGAAATTCTTGGTCTGGATCGTCCGGACCCGGAAGACTCTGAGGTTTTACGTGAAACAAAATGCAGAGTATGGTGGACGTTGTTCATGGCGGACCGTTGGAGTTCGGTCGGTCGCAACCTCCGTCGCGCGATGCCAGACTTTAATCAGGAGACTCCCCTACCAATGGATGAAGACGTTTTTCATCATCTGGATGTTGACCAAGGTAGTGAGAGATCTCCCACGCGCCCTCGTACACTGGGACTTTGGGCATACAATATCATGCTTGCAAAACAGCTGGGGCCTATCCGGGACTTAAATAAGCAGTGGAATCAGGAGGATCTCTCCGAAGATTACGTGATGCAACGCGTCGCGGATCTAGCAGAAGGTCTACAACTTTGGGAAGCGGGTCTTCCCGAGGAAAAGAAGGCGACAGAGGAGAACCTTCGGGCACACAGTGCCAAAAGTCTTGGAGGACCGTTCCTCGCCATACATACAGGCTACCACCAGCATTTCGTGCTTCTGTTATTCAGGTTCCTGGACCTCAATCGGACCCAGACACCCAAGACAATCGAGTATGCCGAGCTCTGCAAGTACCACGCAAGGTCGATTAGTCAACTCGTCCAACTCTCTCGCCAAGTTCCGAATTGTGCAATGGTCTTTGGAGGAGTGGGCTACATGACAGTTGCCTCTTCTGCGGTACTGCTGCATACACTCATTTTCGGCCAGCAAGATGACACGGCTGATATCAGAGCCAAGTTGGAGTCCAATTATGAAACCATCTATGAGCTTCAAAGATACTGGCCTTCGATTCAAAACTCGGTCAGTAGAGAAACTTGTATTAGCAGCCAAAATTCTGACAGAAAGCATAGGTAAAACGTCTCGAACTGTTTCAAAAGACTTGTACGAGGCCCGGCGCAATGCAAACCTATAAGTTCGACAAGTGGATGGTGAGATTCCTGGTGGAACACCATCTCCCGCTGGATGAGCCTGAAGGGGATCTATCGCCTGGTGAGGTATAACATGACTTCTATGTTCTAGGGTGAATGTTTGCGTTAATAGCTGCGTAGACGGTGATGAGTTGTAGGATTTCTTTATAAGTATATTCGTCGCGCCGTTTCGTCAGGTCGGTCGTATTGGTAGCTCATGAAGACGTGAGGCGTGAGACGGCGGAACGTCTGACCATTATATAAAGCGATGAAGGGGGCATATTTATCTTCACAAAGTCCCACTGATAGCATACAATAGAAACTACTGAATTCTTTGATCCATACGCTAATCTACGTATCGTGAATTGCGCGCTTCAGAGTGGTATCCTGTGTTGACGTCCCCATAACTCCCAGCTGATTCCGGGGGTTAAAACTTGACTAGTCTACAAGCGTTTCCATGGGAGTGGGGTCGACGTCGGGATTTGTTTGTTTAACCCGACGGCTGACAAGTGTCGGGAATCGCTCCAAGACCGCCGCAGCAAAGTCATCGTCGGGATTTACTTTCTTGGTCCGACTGCCGGAAAGCGTCGGGAAACAGTCCAAGACCGCGACAGAGTGGGGCTGCTGAAAATCAAAATCGTCTGGTCTTGAGTCGTAGCATACATCTATTGGTGGGTTAATGATATGGACAGGGGGCATGATGCCATTGCAGACGTACCTCAGCCTGGAGTCCATACAGACCAGCACGTGATGCACACCACTTCCCACGCAGCCAGGTGGCACGAACAAACAATTTGAAGAAACGGGAAAGCTTGTCACGCCCGTTGCGAGCTGTCAACTGCACTTGGCTGGTATCTTGACATTGCGGTCAGTTCAGAGTCCCAATCGCAATGCTCTATCTGTATCATAGAATCTTTTCACGTGTAAATAATTTGGCAGGATTGTTATGCGAAATATTCCGACAACTCAGCAGGGAAAACCCTTGTCGTCTTCGAAGCATCTAGACCTTTTCAGAAGTGGTCAAAAACGTAAGCAATCAGATAACGAAAAAAGTTCGGATAATCCCGTTGCATATTGCACTAACTTATGCAGTCAAGACCTGATCCCTGCTCCGATAATGTCGTATGACAAGTCACTAGCCTGAATTGTCTAGGTTGATAAAGTTCCACTCTCACAGCCCTAAATTTCCCCAAGAACAGATGACGAAACAATCCTTGTCATTTGGCAGCTTGTACGGTCAAAGCAACGGTTTTGATGAGATTATCTCGGGGAAGGATACTCCGGATTTGACCTCCTGTCTTAAAATAACATCTTCAGCCATGTTCACATAGCTTGTGACACCTACATGGCCCCCAAACTAGCGGCTAATTAGCTTTGCAGCCTTAAAGTCAAGGATAAAATAGGAAGTAGTAACTTCCTATCTTACATAAATATTCAATATCACTCTTCCCTTCTTGTTTGTACCAAGACTCCGTTTCTCCCTTTATGATATTTATCTTAAGATCTACATCTCACACCATATTGTCAGGAGACCTTCCGAAAACTCCATTTTACCAGACCTCGCAGCTAGATGCATACTTGTATAAAGCACATACAAGCCACCATGAGTCCCTCATGCAGATCTATCAAACCTCGCTTCACATCACTTTCACCAAGCCCTAAATTTTCAGAAGGCTTGAGAAAGGCTGATAGAGCCTGTGAAAAGTGCACGCGTACGAAGAAAAAATGCGACAAATCGTTGCCCAGTTGTTCGCGCTGTAAGCGGTATGTAGGAATCTGTCCAACATAAGAGTTATTCTCAGTTTGTCTATTACTGTAACTAACCTTCTAGGCTCAGGAACAAATGCTGTTATGACTATGTATATACTCCGTCAGTCACTACTGTCATAAGACCGGAGAATGCCATAAAGTCTCCACCTCACATACCGGGCATGCTCAAGCCATTCCTTGACATTTCCAGCTCTATGATTTTGAGCCTACTCTCTTCACGAAACGCCATCCCGAGTTACTCTATTCAACACTACTTGGAGACCATAAACCCCTACCTTACTATAGTTCATCCGGAACTCTTCGCCTTACGCACCAATAATACCGGGTCCGACTCCATTTCCGATCAAGAGCTTCAGGACCCTGCTACTACCCTTCTGGCTGTATGTATGCAGCTCTTTTCTCACAACGATGATTCAGGTATCAAAGGAGAGGAGAATGTTGATATGCCAATCTATCGGGCTGCCAAGCAAATCTTAAGTATCCTGCGAGCCCTTGATAGCCCAAGTATCGAGCTTATTCAGTGTTCTATCCTGCTCGCATTCTACGAGTATACCCACGAGGATCTCGGGCGCGCCTATGTCAGTATTGGAGATGCTAATACTATGGCTTTGATTCTACACGTGGCCCCCGGAAAATACCTTGAGGATGAGCGGGAAGCCTTAATCCCTTACGAGGAAGAAGAACGGCGCTGCGTTTACTGGAGTCTCTTTGTGCTTGATCGTCTGGTCCACACCGATTATTCTCTTCTTCATATGCCGCACCAGATACCACCTGCTGTTGTATCTCCTCCCGCCGCCGATGACCTTTTACCGACAAACCATTTACTTTGGTATGATGAAGGTCAGTCGCCTTACTACGTCACTCAGCGATATCCTGCAGATACTGCATTCTCGGTGCCTGTCGGAGCTTTCCAGAGGAATTGCCAGTACGCCATGCTCTATACCGGAACACCGTCCCCTCAGCCCCATTCAGGTCCATCATCCTATGAGTGGGCTAAGCCGACTGTCACCTCGGTGTTGCCTATTAGTAGCTTAGACCTATAGGCGCTATCTAATTTTACGAACCTATATGTTATATCATGATTTTGAGTTACTTCCGCCATATTATGGTTCGACGCTTGGAGTCACTCATTCCTCTACGGCAACCCTCTTAATGTGCACTGGCGTAATGCCAATTTGCAAAGCCCAACTGAATCCGTCCACCTTCCTTGACTCCTTATGACGGTGAAAGCTGACAATGAATTGATCCCATTTGAACCAATCAATAAGTTCCCGAAGAACAAACTCTTCACGTGAAGAGGGCAGAAACCTCAGCTTGTCTCCAGCAAAAGGAGTCAACTCATGGTGTTGTGATGCAACATTGTTGACAACTATTATCAGGCTTTCTCTGTCTTTAGCTGGATATCCAGCGTCATCTTTAACCATTGACATACTTACCCACATAGCCCGCAAGATTAATATTAAGCTGCTCTTCGTCCCTCCTCTCCTCATGTCGAAAGTACACAGAGTCAGCTGCCAGACGAGCGTATCTCTCATACTCTGTCTTTGTCCTTTGACCTGACACCTCTACAAAGTCGATCGGCGGCTGAAGATCAAACATGGCCTACGTAATTGCTTGTACAGACCAATCTGGTCCATCTCCCAAGCCATGAGAGTTACCCAATGCCACTATCGCCGATCTCGTGTCTGGAAACAGGTAGAAAGCTCTCAGGTATCCCAACATGCCACCATTGTGATATAGAACAAGCCGAGGTCTTAAGCTTCGACCAATCACGTGTTATCTTCGTGGACCGTTGAGAGAAAGCATGCCTAACTCCGTCAACGGAATCATGGATCGAGCAAAGCCCACTCCGTATGTATTCTCGCCTATGGAAGAGGTGGTGATATTGGATTTGTGTGATACGATGGTCGAAATCTGTTTGAGGACCGAAGGCTGCTGGTGCACGGCGTTGAGGAGAGCTTGGCCCATTTCATCATATCTGATACATTGGACCAGACACCTCCAGCTAGTTCCATGAAAGTATCATCAGCGGCCGTGTCAACTGGCTTTTGCCTATGCAGTGAGTAGCCATCAATGACAACATGAGGTTCTGCGACATTGCCATGTGGTAGCTTCTTTCGGTGTCTAACGGCTCGATGCATTCCAAGGGGTTCAAGGATCCTCTCCTTCAGGAACTCGTACCATGGCCGCCCTGACTGCTGTTCAATAACTAAACCAGCCACCGCATACATGCAGTTGTTGTAATGAAAGACAATGCGCAGGTCATTAACTGGAGGAAGACGGCTTATAACCTCAAGCAGGTCCTTCTTGTCAAGGATAGAGTCGCACTCTACACCTAGCCAGGTAAGGTCCATATATGCCAAACCCCTGTTATGTGAGAGCGCATACTGACTAGTTGCTCTTTGGCCGACGACTGGATCAACAGTATTAGTGAAAGGAATGTAGCTTCGTATCGGTTCTATCCAATTCAGCTCCCCTTCGTCGACGGGAATACCGCGGCACGCAGCAGTGAACCCTTTCGTGTGAACATAAGAGATAGTTGGTTTCAAAATCAGCGAGTTCCTATGGCTCCACGTCACGGAACCCACGACTTCGAGTGAAGATCACTTCTCCGTGATGAAGGACGCCGATGCTGATCGAAGCTGACCGAGTGTTATCCTGAACTTGATCGAGGATGGGACACAAAGCCTCTATTCTAATGTGGGGTTAGTAATACCATACGGCTAATGAGGCGCTATGGTTACCCTACCTAGATCGCACAGCGTCTAAGTCGTGTCCACAGTCATGGTGTGTTGTTATGTTCTGCTATTATATGAATGAGGCGACGGTTTTCACGGGGCATTCGGGCAAGCAGATTTGTAACTGAGTTACTATTCTGAAGTGTAGTTGGGTGCTCTCGGACATTATCAATCAGACTTGCGATATACTTCGGGACTCAGCGCCACGGTATATAGTCGATATTGACCCCTCAACTCTATCTCATTCCTCTTTCGACTAACTATCTATACGCTTTGGTATGTCCAGCATGTTATTCATCGTCCAATGCACCTCCACGATGTTTCAACATTGCCTCCAAGCAGTCCATGAGCTCTTTATAGGATACACAAAGTCCTTCTGATCCAGAGATCTCTTCAGCCTCACCCGCTTTCGTAAAAACAGGTTCATGATGGCCTGACTGAGAGCCTTGACGTCACGGCCACTAGCCCATCCTTTACTATCGATCAACTGCTTCAAAACATCAAGCACAGCTACCTTATGTTCCCCGGTAGTAGAAATCGACAAACTGATGTTGAGCTTTGACAGCAACTTCTCAAGCAGCTTCAGACACTCCTCGGGCGCCATCTGAGGAAATTCGAGGACCGTAGGAAACCTACTCCTCAGCCCTGGATTCAACATCAAGAGCTCTTCCATCTCATCGCTGTGTCCTGCCAAAATGACAACCATGTTATGAGCGTATCGAGGTTTGGTCATGACATCGACGAGTTCACCAATAGCCTCCTTGTGAAAACTATCGTCGATGAGACGGTAAGCTTCATCGATGAAAAGAACCTTTCCAAGGCCGAGCTCGAACTGGTTGATTACTCTGGGTCCAGTGTGTCTTGAGAGCTCCCCGGTGAGATTCGTGACGGAGCAGGTTACTACTTCATCTGAAGAGAGAAAGCCTATGTCGTAAAAGAGCTTGCCAACCTTGCGAGCCGTAGAACTGCTGAAAATAAGCATCTGATCATAACAGCGATAGGGAAGTTACTCACGTTTTACCCGTTCCTGGAGGCCCTTTAAATACAAAGGCCCAAGGGATATGCGGTTTCGGGTCAAGACCATAACGACGCATGCCATTAGCCATCTTCTGATACTTCCGAAACCTGTCGGTGATCTGCTCAAAACCAACGAGATCCTCAAACAGAGCATTGCGATTCTCATCGGCTCTTTTAGATCTATTGAAATCAGGATCAAAGTCAATAGGTTCCAGCGGTTTCAGACCGTGGAGTTGATGCTGGTAGTTGACTTCTGCCAAGTCGATGATGTGCTCGATATCTTCCTTGACTTGTCGTAAGCCAACATTCCGAGAACATCTTCAAGACTGATTCCATCCTTGAAATGCTCTGGTCCAAAGGTCTCTCCGTCGTCAGGGGAATGTGTCTTGGCCCAAGCCATCCAAGCAGCTTCTTTACGCTTTTGATACCGCTCGCAGACCTTGTCAACTCCTTCCGCAACAGCATGTGCATTGTTGAAAGCACGCCCCTCCGCCAAAGCCCTACCAGCTATCTTTTGACTCAACGTTCTCAGCAGAGTAGTAGACCGATCACCAAACTCCGGTTTGCTTTTGCAAAGTCGTGTAAGCAGTTCGAAAATCACACTTTCTCTGTAGTTCTCGAGCCTGATGATATTCGAGAAGCGACGTCTTGACTCGCTACTGGTATCCAGTGCTTTCTGTGTATCGGGATCGAGCTTTCTAAAGGACAATATGAGTACGGTGCGAGAGTTTGAGCCCTTTATTGCTTCTAGAAGGTCATCGACCTCGGATTCTCGATCAATCCTATCAGCGTCCCAGAAGAAAAGAATCTGGTAAGTTCTTTAGTATCTTTCAACAAAGCTGAGTCATGATGCACAACTTACTGAGGCTTCTGGCGTAATCTTATCTTTGTACCATTTATTTTCGACAGCGAACTTCTTCTTATCAACTACCCCAATACTATGCAGGAACTCGGTGTAGATTTGGGCGATCATGTTTTTGCCTAGAGTGTCTTATTAGAAACAGGGTAGCAGCCTAGAGGTAAGAAACCTACCAGTTCCATTTCTTCCATGAATTAAAAGATCAAAAGTCCAGTCTTTTATAGACCTGTTCCAGCGCCTGGCAGTATCGACCTTTTCCTTGACGGCCAGGAAGTGGGCTTTGACTTGTTCATGGCCGACCATTGACATGATACGATCGAGGTAAACATTTTGCTGGTTCTCTTCGTGCTTCTGACGTGACCATTCTTGCTGAGAGGGAGATTTGTCTATGGCTGTTTCGAAATCATAGTCGTCGTCTAGAAGTAGTTCCGTCCATTTCAGTTCCTCCTCTTTAGTGGTATCAGCCACGTCATCGTTCCCAACCTCCTCTAACTTTTCATCCTCTGTTGTCGCTTTCTCATCTTGGTGCTCTTCTGCATTTGCAGACTTCTCGTGCTCAGTATTGCCCGGCAGCTAGACTGTTAACTATCATTTCTGACGAAACATTTACTACAACAAAGACCTACGTTGTCTTCATGAGCATCTTGGGATTGGCCAGATTGATTAGTCTTATGTTCGGGCAGAGGTTGAGTAACTTCGGGCAAATGTTCGAGAGTTAATTCGAGTTTCATTGTATCATCAGGAGTTTTTTTCCTTTCACGGCGTTGCTGCCATTATTCAAAGCCTGGTCAGTATCCGACCCAACGTCCCCATTGGAGATGAGTTCATAATCCTCTGATTTGCGGGGATCATCAACGGGATCGGATGACATGTCGTTAAACGTAATATCTTATTTTCTTCTTCTTAGTAGAGTTGAAGGTTCGTGTTTTGCATGAGAAGACAGTGATATACATGCCATTAAATAGCCTGGAGAGTTCGAGTACAGAAACCAAAGGATCTTGATCCTTACACAAACTGCCTGAATCTCTCGTTGCTCTGTTGGCGCTGGTTGGTCATAGTAAGCATAATTGGAGCTTATAGCGCCTCTGCCTTCGGCACTAAGGCATCTCAGCGCAGGGGAATGGGACCACCCGCGTGCCCCCATAAGGCTCAGTGGAGCATCCCTATTAGGTGCACCCAACCAACGTCCATTGTGTTCTAGCAAGGTCTATGCGCCTGTAGCTTATGGGGAATCGTTGTACTAAGACCCATATAAGCCGACTTCGGCATTTACTAAATTTGTCTGATCTTCTCCGCAGCGTGGGCATGAGTGTTTATGGTTTGAGTTTGTGTCAAGATGCCGAGAGCCGATTCCGGAGATCCGGATACCACTGGTCCAGCGGTGAACTACCGAAAGTGGCACATGCTATCTCTTGCCCAAGGTAGTCATTACTGCTTGATCCCTTTGTGGCATTCAAATCTCAACGGTTTACTGCAGCATCTGAACAACCGCGGAGGCAATAACAACTATGAATAGCAAGGGTATCGATTTACAAAACAGATCAGCACTGCGTCAAGAATCTTACGTGGCCTGCAATCTGACGCGTGCCACCTTTCAGCATCTCCTCGTATCGGCTACAGAACAATCACTGTCTCACTCAGTCAGCCAATTGGCGCATAAACGTCTCTATTCAGCGCCTTCGTCAATCAAAATCACCAAAGTCCCAGGGCTGATCTTGTCATACCAATAAGTTGCCTTGGCGTTCTCACATCAGATTTTAAAGGGGCTCTAGCGAGGCCCCAACTGTGCAACCAACCTCGTAATGCTAGCCCTGTAATTGGGGCACCTCTCAATTGCGGCTTACCATCGTTGAAACTATCTAACCATTTTAGGGGTAGCTAGCAAAAACGTTGAATTAATTGTCTCAGTTTGTTATCCCCATGTTGAGCTTGATAAATATGCCCGTGGGTCCGCTTTGACGGGTCTGCTCACTTTATCACATTTTGGAGTGAGAAATTGCAGCCATGTCGTTGCTTGATGCTCTAGACTCGTCGCCCACGAGGCTCTTATTAGGATGTCTCTTATTAGCAGGCATCGCCTACACCCTCTACCGCTCAATGCTACCCCGTCCCTTCGCGGACATCCCCTACAACGTCTCCGCGACGAATCGTATCCTGGGCGATCTTCCAGACGTCAAGGCTTTCGGGAGCTTGACCGACTGGTTAGCGACGCAGGCTATAAAACACCAATCACCATTATTCCAGGCTTTTATCCGCCCTTTTGGGAAGCCGTGGGTTGTTGTCGCTGATCATTATGAGGCCGCTGAAATTTGCACGCATCGGGTGAAGGAGTTTGATAGAGGGACGTCGAGCACTGCTGTTTTTAACTGTGTTGTGCCGGGGGCGCATATCACCCTTACGAGTTCGGATCCGCAGTTTAGGAAGAATAAGGAGCTTGTGAGGAATTTGATGACACCGTCGTTTTTGTCAGAGGTGAGATGAGAGTATCGGGTTCATAACCAAGAAGCTGATTTGAGCAAAGGTATCTGCGCCCGAAATTTACGACAAGTTTTCTCGGCTGGTTGACCTCTGGAATATGAAGACAGAGCACGCCAATGGTCAATTCTTCTCAGCCTCAAAGGATGTACACAACGCGGCCCTTGATATTATCGTGTGCGCCGCTTTTGGCCTCGACACTCAACATACCCAACTCGTCAAGGAAATTCAGGAACTCACACCAGACAACAACACCTCATCAACCAAGATCGACGGTGAAATTGCGTTCGAAGAACTCCCTCTCAATGAAGAGCTCAACGCCTTGGCAACTGTCGCCGAGAGCGTCGCCAAGATTATCAAGACGCCTTCCCCGCCGCTATTCCACTGGATGTATCGAAGTTTTTCAGCGACCCTGAAGAACGCCTTTGCCCTTACCAAGCAGTTGCAGGAGCGAGAAATCGCTAATGGCATTAAGCGAAGAGCGAATGGAGAGGCTATGAAATGTGCGCTTGATGAGATCTCCGTTCGAGAAGAGGCATTGGCGAAGAAAGAGGGGAGAGAGCCTGACTACTACTCTCAGGTTATTACTAGTGAAGTGAGTACCCGCATCGCTCGATCTGAGGCACTATACTGATCCTTTCATAGATGATGTCCTACCTCATCGGCGGTCATGAAACAACATCATCAGCTGTACGATGGGGCCTAAGCTATCTCAGCGCCGAGCAAAGAGCCCAATCCGAACTTCGCAACGCGCTTCAACAAGCTTATCCTCAAGCTAAATCTGAGCGACGTGCGCCATCACTCGTTGAGATCATCCAAACTCGTGTTCCTTACCTTGATGCAGTCGTCGAAGAGATTCTTCGCTTGTCGTATCCTTTTGGTATGACTCTCCGAGAAGTCCAAGTTGACACACAGATCCTTGGTGCTCGGGTGCCAAAAGGCACAACAGTTGTCTTCTTATCAAACGGCCCTAGTATATTGTCTCCTCCCATTGATTTCGATGACTCACGAAGTAGTGAGTGGGTCAAATCTCGCAAACCAAAGCCTTTGGAGAAGGACTATGACTATTCGAGTTTCAAGCCTGAGAGATGGCTCAAGACGACCGCTAGTCCAGATGGGAAAGAGGATTTGAGCTTCGATTCTCAGGCGTTCCCCATTCAAGCCTTTGGGCTAGGTCCGAGAGGTTGCTTTGGAAGGAGGATGTCGTATCTTGAGATGAAGATCTTCTTCACTCTTGTCGTCTGGACCTTTGAGTTGTTGCCGTTGCCAGCTGATGTTGCGAGACCTAAGCCAGTTTCGTCATTGACTAGAAACCCTGATAGAGTGTTTATCAAGCCGCGAAAGGTAGTGCTGTAGAGGGAAAGCTAGAATGATATAAATAGATTTAAAGTAGATGGGCCATTATGCTATGCTGATGCAGCGCTTTATGCTTCCTAGATATTCCAATGCAAACCCGCAAAATAGTACAAATGCGGAATCAACTAATGGGACGCAGTAGCCTCGAATGCCTCACCCTGATGTCCCCGTCTCACTCACACTCCCGAACTTACTATCAACCTTCTTCGCTGGACTAGGTTCACTCAACAAACCCCCTCTATCATGCAAAACCAAGTCATCCGGTTCCACCAAAGTAGTCCCATCAGTCTTTGACATCTTAATGGTCGCCAGAGATCTTTGCACAAATATTCCCTCTGTGCTGCTGCTTGAGCCTTTAGGTAGAATATTCCACGATCTAGCTCGTGCTGCGATAGCGCGGAAGATTGGTTGCATGTGAGGCATACAGGCTACCAAGATGCCTACGCCGCTTTCGATATTGGACCATACGACGAATCCTTGTGCGTTGGCTGTTGCTTGACCGTTAGAGAAAGAGTTTGGTGGGAATGGGAATTACCTACATGATGCGTTCAACGTTCTTGTGAAGTCGAGTAAATAGGGGATGCGGATACAGCTGGCTGCAATGAGACTAGACGAATATTAACATGAATGCTACAGCGGAGAATGGGAGGCTTACAAAATACCAACACCGAAAATTACCATAACGCCAGCCTTCTTCTTCGGCTGAAGACCCAAAGAATATAACTGCGTCAACGGTAGCGCAAACATCCAGACATCAAGAGCAATGTTAACACCAGCGTGAAAAAAGATGATTGCTGGGATATTAAGTGTGATCCCGCGAGGAGGATACTCTTTCCATCCATCCCAGAGTAAGTGAATTGGTTGTCGCTGCAGTGCGCCGCATATGGTGACGATGATTGTCGTGACAATGTTGAAGGCAATAGTACACTTGATGATTAATCTGAAAGTTGGGTCGGGGAATGTTCGGAGAAAGAAATAGAGTATTGAGAGTTTGATGAGGCAGAGACTTAGAACGTAGGCATATTGAACGACGAGGAGATACTGTATTTGTTAGCCGAGGTTGCTGGGTAAGTGTACGAACTTACTATGTGAAACGTGGTAATGGTACTGTCGTCAAGTGTCCAGATATTCCGGCCCAAGCCCGCAAATGTCACTACACAGAATAAATAATCAGCTGGTTGGACATTTATATGATTCAGAACTCACTCAGGCCCATGATAATGCATTGAACTCCGGTAAAGAGCTAGAATGTTAGTAAATCAGCATGACGCATAAAGAAAACCCTTACCGACGCCGCGATGATGAGGTAATCGTCAGCACCCCATTGTGAAAAGCGATAAGATTTCGTGACAGTTCGAAGGACGATGGAAAACACCGCTATCCCGAGGATCGTGTAGTTTATCCCCCTAATGTTGTGATCGTTGTCGAGCTCTGGTCTGCCGCAGTTTGTTTGCTCAAGCTTGAGAAAGTCTGTCAAGCAACCGTGAATGTGAGTAGCTTGATCCTTGTAAGGCCCATCTTGAGGGTTCTCTACCGAATAGGTCTCGTATCGGGCATGCTGTGCGGATACTGCTGGCTACCGCATTGCTGAGTTTGTGATCATGGCATATTCGTTCTTTGTTGGCGGTCGAGAATGTCGGCTTATCAACGAATTGCGAGAAACATTTGATCTATAACTGATTGATAAATCCATAGCGCGAGATAGATGGGGTATACGCACGGCACATTGCGACGCGTCCTCTAGCCTTTGAGCGGTGGTCGGTGAGCTAGCGCTGACTTGCTGAAATATAGACGGTAAAATGAGAATAAACAAGCGTAGTATTGCGAATAGCTTCATGGTGGTCTACCGCGCAGGCGAAACATCGAGGAGAAAAGCACCCAACAACTCAAAACCCGTTGTATGACGGGGTACACTGTCTCATTAAGAATTCAGGGGCACGGACTAGGTGTTTTGCTTTGTCGACGCTAATCCAGGCATACCATGTCCATTGGTCTGGATTAGACGAGCTTCCCGTACTCTAAACCAATGGGTCGTGTTAGTCCGTGCTCATCACACCAAAAGGAGCTAGAATTGAGCGCCACGGAGATCTTCATGGGATATGCTTATGCATTCCAGGGATACAGATTAGGCTTATTTTTGCTATGCAATCGAGTGGGAGATTGGCGGGGAGTTCTTGGCAGGGCTTTAGCTAGGGTCTGGGTTTACGAGGTTAATCTGTTGGTGGTGAGGATGGGTCTTGGCTGCGGCAATGTTGCCGGCAGGGCAAGCCAATGATATCATCAACTGAGCGCTATGATCTGGTTATTGATTTGTACTTATTCGGCATTGAATAAAGCTGTTTCGCATAATTTTAGTGTTTAGAAAAGCGAACCATCTCGGGAAGGCTTCGTATTGGACTGCACAGGTCTGTTTGACAGATACAAGTGCAATTTGGAATCGGGGCCAAGTCCGGGGAAGTTCATCGACTCTGACGCCTCGTGTGGCTGACGGTCATGCCGGATATTAGCTGGAGGCTGTAGGGTTGAGATATTCGGATGCCGGCTGAACTTTACTGTTCACGGAATGAAGGCTTTGCGGATCATCCATACCCGTTGATCCACATCACTTCCGGGTACCGCTTTCACTACAAGGCGCATTCGAGATCCGGCATGGCGCTTAATCTGGAAGCGTTTACTTTGTGAAGGGCTACAGACGACACATAGAGGCGTTATGAGATGTTAATATCTGAGAATCGAAGTACAAATTCGATGACTGTTGGTAGGTGATTAAAAATGATGGGAAGCCAGTTTGTGCGCGCATTCGGCCTGCTTCAAATATGACAAGCACTTGCAACAGAATAGCTGGAACACCGATAGCGATCTGATCTTCCACGAGATTCCACTGAACGAATCGTGCGCTAGGGCATAGGGCACGCGGATAACGTGTAGTTGCGTTAGTGTTAAAAGAATGTCTAGTCATGGATATTTCCAGCAGCGGAATGGCCTCAATTTATATCGCAGGCTGTAGTCGATGCTGTAAACGCCGTTGTCAAAAATCCCCAGGTCTAGGGTTAGCAGTATGGATCAGACTGATTATATAAGCGGGAAATTCACACCGTCAGCGGGAAATCGCTAGTGGGTACATGTCACGATCCAATCAAATTGAGCAAATGTTGCCAAGTCTTGACGAACTGGAGCTGCTAACATCAAATTTGTCCAAGCAACCACCGTAAAGTATGGAAACGGTTCCGAATATGTGGAGTTTCAGATCTATATAAGTCTTGTATTTCCGGACCTCGGCATTCTAGTGAGTCCGAAATTTGGCCAGTATTTATTTATTCCTGGCAGCCTCTCCCTTTTTCAGCAGCGTAAGGTCTGGTCTGTTGGTCAACCTGGCAGAAAACACCAATCATGTCTCGGATATCGCCTCTTTTCCGCCAACGGCTGATCCTTGCCGCCAAAGTAGCTGTTGGAGTCTCAATCACCGGCGCAGCAAGCTTTCACCTCGTCACAAGGAAATGTTACTTTGAGCCCTTTGGACCGGATAATGGCAGATCATTGTATGAGCATTCGCTGCTGAAGCAGATCAATCCTTGGAATAAACCGGGTTCTGCCGACTCGTGCGTGAGAGAGGTGCCGTTCGACAAGCTGGGTAAGGTGCTTTTGGAGGATGCAAAGAATGGAGGAACCAAGTTGGTTGAGAGATTCATTGCGGGAATGTGGGGAGGATTTGGTAAGGGTTAAGGGAACCGGTGATTTATCTTTAATGCTGATGATGATCAGGATATGGTATCCAACGGAGAATCATGACACTCTTCAAGAACGAGGCAAACAAGAACGACCTATGGGAGAAGAAGGATCTCCTAGAATCTACCTATGAACCAGGTATGCTATTCCTGATTTTGCTGTTCCCACTTCTGACACGCAACAGGCACATACTTCACTAACCATTTTGTGGTTCTATCAAAAACACCAACATGCATCACGATGAGAGGTTGCTTCGATCCTCACCAGTCACCTCCATCGCCCATGGACGTCGACAATCTCGTTGAGATTCGCGCGGAGCTAGACGAAGCAAAGCAGGTGGCCGTTCTCAAACTCCAGGTCATCACGTTTGATGGAAGGAAAGAAGCGAGTGATAAGGAGGATCCTTTTGGCGGAGTTGGAGGGTGGCTGCACAGACGTTATTCTACGCTGTTGGTTGAGTCAGGAGCCAGAAACTGCCTGGAATGAGCACGTTGAGGGACATATAATAAAAGCAAACTCTCTCGATGATCAACTATGGACTTTCAGCCCCGAATTCCAAAGTACTTCAGTCTGTGGCTGGAGTGCTTCAGAATGGTGTTTCTTGGACGGGAATGGAGTGACATAACAGCAACGAAAGGTTGCGATTCCATTCAACAGAAATACGTTCCTGTACACTATATACATTCACACCACACATACCTGAAACTCTGCATCAGCGTTTACGGTGAAACTCAGTCCATGACAGCTTACCAATATCTTCGTTTCTTACCCTATTAACAATTATCGATAGCATCGGCCCGCACTGCAATATCTAGCAGTATTCTTGCAGCATTCCTTTTTGCAACACTTTTTAGTGCGGCAGCAGAAGTTACCGATAGAGCACTTTCGGGGGAACTTGGCAGGGCAGACTCTGGCAGCGAGTTGGAGAGCCTCGCCGTGGGAGAGACTGTAGCCGTCTTCGCCGGAGGTGGCGAGGTCTGGGAGACCCTCAGCAGTGCTGATGGCGGGGCCAGCGGCGGCAAGGGGGATGAGAAGCAGGAGAGCGGCGGTGAACTTCATGATGAGAGATTGAACAGAGGTTTCGGTGTCAATTGGGTACAGAGAAGATGAGGTGAGGCAGCTTGTCGAGGTCGCGGGTCTGACCAGCGGAAGTCGGGGTTCTTTATACTTATCCGACAGACCGACAAACTGGATTCGGGTAAGATTGCGCCGCTATTAGTTGTAGGTGACCATCGCGAGCCATACGTCGACTTGCGCATCACGGCCTCTGCCCTTGCGCCCCTCGCACTCCTAGCTCAAAATGGCATGGTGATTTACACGATGTTACATCAAGGGGCATAAGGCTGGTTTCATATAAAGAGTTGGACGATCATGATCCACTCTTCGATTAAAGCTGAAAGTTAGCTTCGTCTGTGCCGTCTGACTACAGCTCTTAGCTTGCCGAGTTGGCAGTTCGCAGGCATTTAAGTGGCACGATGGAAAGTAATTAATAGCTCAAGCTTTTCTTGATTAGATCCCTCGGTGATGTTGGGCGTGAAGAAGGCGCCTAGACTGGTCCATGAGATTTTATTGGCTAGATAAAAGCATTGGCTGAGGTGATAGGCAGGAAGCTTATAGTGAAGCTTCTCCGCGAATCACAGATCCAATCCCAATAAGAATAGCGAGTGGTGGTTCTTTCGAAGCTTCAAGGTAAACTGCCTATGAGCGACGTAATCTGTGACGGAGGCACTAGAAATGGTGTGTCCATTAGCTGCACAACGATATCATTGGCTTGTTGAAGCTTTGGCTTCGCCCCCTCAATCATGTCCTTGTTCTACGGAGGACGATTACTCAGCGAAACCAACCTCCTCGCTGTTGCGATGCCACAGAAATCTTCATTGTTCTCCTTCAATAGTGGCAGGGCAGAAAACTATTCATATGACTCCTCCGATGGCGGCCCTCAACCCGACTACTATTTTGAGGCTGGAGGCAAGTGACATGTCACAACAGGAACCGTCGCTGTACGTTCATCTGCGTAATGCTACATGCACTTTACATCTGAACCAAATGAACTAGTTCCAACCCCAAGCTGACACTCCTTTGGAACCTCTACTCGTGGCCGTTCTTGCGAACAATGACGGTGTACCCCTTAGCAAAGAGTGGATAAAGACGTTACTAGACAAGCTGGACGGCTGTGATGTTTATGATCGCAACCTGTTCCTTTCAGGTGTAATTATCACGACGCCGCGCCTTGGCCAGATTGTGCTTCGAGATTCTTGGGAGTACCTAAAAGAACCTGGAATGAAATGGCTCGATATTGTAGTTGAAGGCGGCGAAACGCATCTTCCTACAGGTCCTTATTCTACACCGATAATAAGTTTCACCCCGGCTCTCGTTTGTATGATGATGAGAAAGGAGGATTTTTCTTGGGGTTGAAACCCAACATGGATCTGTAAGTAACTTGTCCATTGAAGCCTCTGACTACCACTAATATGGACAAGATCGCCATTGACAGTGTTTAAGCGACTTGGGGTTGCAAGTATCTCCAATACCGGCCTCGTAATTGCCGTTCCGTCTCGAGCACCAACACTCGTTACCAACGCCCCGCCAAATCTACGTGTTGCAGTAAAGGACTATTTCCTCGTCCATGGAATTAAGACATCACTTTGCAACCGAGCCTACTACGATCTAAGCGAGCATGCAGCTTTCACAGCTGAGGTGATTCAGGCTCTCACTAATGACGGCGCACACATACGGGGATTGACGAAGCTCAGCTCAGTGATAGCCCCAGAAAAACCCGTGGATGCCGTTGACTATTCAACAGCATCGAATCCCAGAGGGAATGGGTACCAGTCTCCTGCGGGAAGCGGTAGTGGAAGTGCTGCTGCTGTTGCGGCTTATGGCTGGCTTGACTGTGCGATCGGCACTGATACGAGTGGAAGTGGTCGTCGACCAGCGTTGGCGAATGGTGTTTGGCAATTCAGGCCTTCTCATGATTCTATCTCGTTGAGAGGTCTGGTTAAGACCTATGACATATTTGATACGTCCTGTGTATTTGCGAGAAGCCTTGATACCCTACGTCGAGTTGCGGACACTTGGATTGCAGTTCCATCTCTGGTCAAGAAGCAAGCATATCGTCTCGATGGATCAAAGACTTGAAGCAATAACACCAACGGAATTCCAGCATCCTCGACCTGACCTGACTGAAGTTGGCTGCAACCATACTGTCCCAACAGACCAGCCTGGCAGTAACATGACGGAGCGCCAGGCGGCACCATTGTCGAACCTGGACAACATATAATGCCATCTTTGGTGCATTGGCATTGCCCACGGCCTTCTTCACTGCGAAAGACACCACCCCGACTGACTTGAGTCGTGAATGGACGGTGGTTTCGGGAATGGCAGTACGTCGGCCTCTCCCGCCTGGTCCTTGTCCCGCTGATAGGTTGAATAAGCGCCTTATTCCCATATTGCATGTTTAAAGTAGCGCGTCAATCTACTATGGGGGCAAGCTCTCCCGCTTACACAACCGTCTTATCCTACCTAGTTATTAATCTGTTTGGTGCAGTTCGGCTGGCGGGAGAGAGGGCTGCACGGCTTACTGATGTTTTCGTTCGTAGTATCGTTGTGATCGTACACGCGACAGAGCACGTTCACGAGCGACCCGCGCTTCTATGGATTCTGTCTTCCTGGGCCAACTACGCCATCTAGGGGCTTGTTGAGACATTATCTTGCTTGATCTCTGATAGCAGATGAAATGGGTGCCAGAACATTAAGATCTGAGAGACGTGTCTTCTGGCTGGGCTCGTAGTTTACATAATCACGTTAAAAAACAGAGCGCGGCATCCTTACAACGTGCTGGCGTCCAATAAGGCCCAGCTAATTGAATGGCAGCTCTCCCCCTGGTCGCCTCGGATTTGGGGGTAACAGGTTATGAGGATGCCCTTTGGCGATTGCTAGTTTCTTATTTGTCAATTAGGACACCAATACAACCCTACAATGGTTATGATATATATTTATTATAGATACGGGGTTCAAAATACTCACAACTCTGACATGATGTAGCAGGTATTGTAAAGAGGGTGGAGTAACTCCCCTAGTTAGCTCCACTGAAGTTTATTCAATAATACGTGGCAACTGGTCCTAGTAGCATGGGTATGTGCATAGCCTCTTACTATGGACCTTTATAAAGGAACTTATGTGATGTCCTAGATGTTCTTTCTAGAAAATATATCAAAGCCGGAATGGATGTAAGCTGAAAATACTGGGAATGCTGTCCTATCCCCTTGGCTATAGAGGCGCTATATTAAAGTACCAGTTCCGGCCTCGAATCAAATCACATATTCTTCTAAACCCGATAAACCAATGGCAATTTTATAAATAGGTATTATTGAGGTCTTTTACTACCTCCTAGTAGGAAAATCGCAAAGTACTGATCAATATAACCTGCCTGCAGCAGCTATTTCTAAGTCTACTGCTTGTAATGTAAGGGCAAAGGTCGCAGAGACCTGGTGGGGCAACGATACCTCCGTGTAGCGCCTCCACAGACAAGAGGATAAGGGCCAAGTCTTTGAAGCTTATAGCATGAGTCCTACAAACTTTTTGATATGGAGCATATACGGTCAAGATACCTAGCGCGGGTTAGGACCTTAATCCATGGGAGGGGGTAATACAGTTGAGGCCAGGTAGCAGTAATCTCGTAGATAGATAATAAAAGCCCGAGTAGGTGATTCCTGACCCCTTATTTAATCTGGTCTCTACTTTCTTTATTATACTTAGTAGCTTGTAGATTCCTCACATACGGTCGATCGAGGCGGTTAGATAAGATAACCTTAAAGACGGCTAGATAACCTTAAAAGGCGCCTCACAGGAAAAGTGGACCTATGGTCTTGCTATTCGATGTGTTACAATATGCTTAACTGGAAGTACTTATGTACGTCGATCGTCTAGCATAAACAGGAAGGTGCAGGCATGAATTTCTGCAAATTCTACGATGCGGCATATACGAGGTCAAGATACCCTTGACGCGAACTGTTTAGGCAGACTTGTACAACGGTCGTCTTTCACAAAAAAGGAAGGTACAGCTTGAATACATCCGAGGGAAGAAAGTTGTAAACACTATATAAGAAGACATATTCTCTGCTGTCTTCAATATACAAGCAAAATCTCTGGAGCAATACAGCCAGCCTTCGAACACTATCCTTTTTCTTTCTTTTTCTTTTCAAGTCTACAAAGACAGAAATACTCAAGATTAAGGCTACGCTTTTGACTCTTCTTAGCAGTGCTATAGTAGCGGTCTCTGCCGCGGTAAAGCTTCTTATAGATGAAAGGGGCTATATATAAACTAACTTCTACTTAGGCCCTTCCTGATGGTGTTCAGGCAGTTGATAACCCTCTCGAAAGGTATACGCTTCTTCCGATGGAATGGACAGGTTCTATCAAAGAGGGAGCCGATCCTATCACTCTGTCTGGTACTGCTGAGGTGAGTAGATAAGCTAGTACTGCATGCTAAGAACATATAGATACTAATGGCGACTTAGGAGGTTGTTGCTCAGATTCAGAAGCTGAACCCAGATTACGTGTTTCTAGAAGGCAATACCAGCGAACCTGAGATTGGAAAGCGCAGCCAAGTAAGACTTTAAACTATCCTTCTTGTCATGAAACTTACGTACATACGAACCAGGGTCATGTTATTTGCAAAGTTAGTGGATTTGGCGCTATGGATGTACGAGCCGCCCACCGGGAGAGAAATTACCTTCGCTCCCTAGGGAATAATGTGTGCTATGTGGGCGCAGGGCCTCGCATGTGCACTAAAATCGCTTGCGCTACTGCCGATGCTATCATCCTTTGCAACGACAACGGGCACGCTATTTCACCTAGGTGCTCCTACCTAGCTGATTACATCGACCATATTATCAGAGCTTGCTCATGGATAGTCAACAGCCCTCCTTGTATAGTCAGGCCTTGCCGCCCTTCTTGGTCTGTCGATATGGTCCGAGGGCAACAGTTCGATTCTGATAACTACAATGTTATTGTTGCTAAAGACACTTGCTAGTTGGTTCATCGTCTATATTATGCATATTCATTTTGGGGCTGGTGAGACGATGAGAAAGTGACTAGCTAGAATGAGACGAGATAAGTGCTTGGGTTTCCAGACTATTACGCTGCTCTGTTAGGTCTTAGTTTTCAATCGAAAGCCCAATCTTTCCTAGCCATTGCTACCCGACGATTCAGTTGAAATGGGTAGGGAGGCAAGAGTTTCTAATTTTCAGGTCAATGCGATTAGGTTGGAGAGGTTGTGGGCAGTAAAGAAGGCAAATAGAGGGAGAGGGGAGCAAAGGATAGGAAATATATCGTGAGAGCTTCTATTGAGAGCAAGGGCGGAAGAGTCAGGGGCTAGTACCTAAGAAAAGCCTAACCACCATCCTAAGTACTATCCCGAAGTAAATAATTCGCGCCAGAATGCATATCGAGTCATCTCACCGTTCTGCCAGCCTGCGAACAATAGTCCATTTTTCTAGTAGTGTTATGGCTTTGGTTAAGTTATTATTACAGTTTCGCCCTTATTAAGACCGTTAAATTAATCATACAGCCTACTTGCTCTCTCTGCAGAGAGCTTCAAAAGCTTGAAGCAGGTTTGCCTTCAGATCCTCTCAGTGTTCAACTCCAACATTTATCCTTAGCAAACAACAATCGATGCTCTGATCCAATAAGGCTCGCCATTTAATAAGGCTCTCCACGCCACCACGGTTGGTCGCATGATGCAACAGATACAACCTGATGGGTAGTCTCCTGGCAAGCCTTTCATCTTTTATCACGAGTGCGAAGACACCATCATAACCGTGGGGGATCTGTTTCCGCAGCCACGAAGATTCGCCCTGGTCTCTGGCTGGAGACTCGCATGTCGGACTTGGGCTACTACTTCTCCGACGGGTCCCAGCTCTTTGGCAGACGTAGGAAGCCTGTTTATCAAGAATCCAGCGCTCCTTACTTATCTCTCCATGCGGAGTTCAAGCGTTCGGACACTCCACACGCCTAGCCAGCCCCCAAGACTTGCCATAACGCTGCCAAGGGAAACACGTTCACCTCTTGATTTGTCAATCCAGCTTTCTGTTGCCTCGATATCAGGACGGAAGCTGAGCACTCCGCAAAGCATATCCGAGTGCCCTCCAATATACTTTATCCCGCTATGCATGATCATGTCGACGCCCAAAGCGAAGATGATGATCAGATCACAGCTGTTCGTGTAGAGGGCAAGTCCCACGTTGACCTCCTGGAGATGAAGTACGGTGATACCTGGGGAGCGGTCTATGAATCTACCGTGGTCGAACCCGCCAGTACAAGCAACGTGGATGTCAAAGCCTGAGAGTATCTATACTGGGTTGATGTTTGGTTTGGGCAGAAGCTAAATGGCGTTCAGTTTTGGTAGAGTGGAGGGAAAGAATTGCGAGCGACAGAAGGCGGAGGCACAGAGGGGCAGGTATGGTCCTCGGATCACCATGTCACCAGTGTGTATGGGATCAACTACGAAAGAATCCCTCATCGGGTTTGGAGGGCATCATTGTCGGGCTTAGACCTCTGTTCTTGCGATGGGACTAGGAAGATAGCCAGCTGAAGACTAGAAACCACACTTCTATTTTAGTATAATGCAGGGGACCTGTCTAGAACCAGGAGATGCCCTGTCTAGCCAGTGCGGCTGAGGGGTCTAGATCAACGCCTCGCAAAACTATTGATTCGAGTATCGAATGATAATGCTCAACTACCGAGCCCACGGGGTTCTTGTTGCCCCTCAATTCGTCTATAAGAAACAAACACATTCCCTCGTCCGCCGTTTTCCCCTCAGACTTTCAATTTCAGTTGCTTGCGAACATTATTCTGCAGTTCTCAGTGGTATAAACATCCTGGTTCAAGACCGTGAGCATGGTCAAATTAGCGCTTCTTAGCTGGCTAGCGGTCGCTGCCCCTGTATTCTCCGCACCAGCCGATGTTCTCAGCCCTCTGGATACGCGAGCTTGCACTACCCCAGCAAATACCCTCAAAAACCCGGGTTTTGAGTCCAGCGCTCTCAGTGAGTTTGCACCAAAACGACATGAGCTACCGTCTCCAGCATGACTAACACACTCAGCACCATGGGTCTTCCAACCCACATACGTCAAACTCGGCAGCGCAACAGTCGTGAAATCTGGCTATAAAAGCGACCGCGCGATCCAAGCCGCGGGAACCTCCGGACATAACGATCCAACCAGCTACAACAAACTCTTCCAGACTTTCAAGATCTGCAAAGCATCGCGCTTCCAGCTCTCATGGTCCATGCTCCTCCCCAAAGATAGCGTTAAGTATACAGCGCCTGGAAAACCAGGCTTGTATGTCGAGGCCAAAGGTCCAGATGGTTTGTGGTATCAAATGGGCTCTTTCAGCTTCGACACCAAGACTTTCAGTAGCACCATCTTTACTCCGAGTTTCAAGGGTACGCATAAGGTTGACCAGTGGGCAAACTTTGTGGCGGACTTTCCGAATTCGCAGACTGGCACTTGGACGATTTCTATGGAGTGGTATGTTATGGGGCCGGGGTCAAAGGGGACTAAGACTTCGACGCTGAAGTTTAAGATGGATAACTTTGTTGTGAAGCCTAAATGATGGTTGATGAACGGATTAGTCAATGATGAGGGGTGTTTACAACGTAGCTTCCTCAATCCCCGAAAATAATTGTGTATTACATGGTCTATAGCTCTATGCGCCGGTGTTATCTTTTTGTCCTTGTATCCTTTCCAACTCTATTGTCACATAATTGCTCTTCATCACTCCTAGTCTCTTCAACTCTGAACCACCGCGCAACTGTGATGATAATCCTGCGGGTGCTGTCGTCATCTTGTCCATGGGTTCCGCTCTCTCGTTACTCCCCGGTCTACCTGCCCCCAGCTCCATGGCATCCGTCCGACTGGACCATCCTCAAGCTCGCCCGATCGTCAAAAGGTCCGTATGATGAGAGCCGCTGTAGTCGTTAGTACTCTTGTCTCGAGCCAGACTCTTGAAGAATGCTCGTAGTGATGGGAATGAGCCTGCAACGATGCCTACTCCGCATTCGACGACTGTCCAAAGAATGATGTTTCCGACTTGGTCTTGGTTGAATCTGGTTGGTTGTGGAGTCGTACGTGGGGAACAGGAGAGGACGTACAGATGAAGTGCTCAGGTTTCAGGTAAGCACTCGAATATTGAACTCGGACGATACTCGCAACCGATGCTCTGTCACAATTGTCAGTACCCTATGCCGCGTGAACAGAAGGCGCTTGCTTGCGACTACATACATAAGATAAATACTAGGGCCCTGAGGAGGCAAGGTTCCTTTTCCCTTTGTTTCCCCTTACGTGATTACCTTGACTCCACTGTCTCCTCGATCAACCATGTCTTACTCTGTCAAGGGTCGATTTGCGATTGTTACTGGTAGTGGCTCAGGTCAGTGCTTCTTTCATTGTGACTGTTAATGACCGTATACTCACTCTGTCAGGCATTGGCCACGCACTCGTTCATCTATTCCTCAACGCAGGATGTTGGGTCGCTGTAGCAAACGTACGCCTTCGTCCTGAAGCCGAAGTCACCATCAAGTTCATTCCGGAACCCCTCAGGCATTTAACCTCTCGCAGAGGATCCTGACGATGCATATGTCGGCCAATACAAGACCTTTACCATCAACACAGCCAATTAGACTAACACAGGCTGCTCTTGACTACTGGCAGCAACACACAGAGGTTCAGGGTAACCTTTTATTTGTGGCCAGTATGGGAGGTTACATGCATTCTATGCAAACGCCTTTGTATTTTGCAAACAAAGCTGCTCTTGTCAGTATGGTCAAGCCTCTCAGTGGCTTGAAGCGGGCTCTCGGTGTCCGCAACGGAGCCATTTGCCCTGGCCCAGCTCATGTATGTTCTCTAATACTGCAATCATGTGGTTTGCTAATAAATCTGATAGACACCAATCTTTGAGCAAGAATACTGCCGCGACAGACTCCAACGCGGCGACGTTGCTTTGGAGCTAGAACATGTTGCTGAGCTGACCCTCAAGGTGTTCCAAGAACCTCAGTACGGTGACGGAAATATTGTGGAAATTGTGATGATTGGTTCCAAGGAAGAGCAGTCTGTCCATGTCCGCGAAGTCGGTTTGAAGGCTTGTATCCCCACTGTCGGGCCTTTGGATGTGGGAACACGGGCTATGGCGGAAGAAATTGAAGTTCTTCGAGAAGGTGAAGGAGAAGGGCATGCGTTCTTCATCTCAGATATAAAATACCTCTGATATATACATTAAGTTAAAATCATGATTGTTTTTGGGTTTGAAAGCAATTTGGACAAAATGCGCCACAATTCTTGAGCACCTCCACTCAATTCCAGCTTATACATCGAGTATGTTAATGAAGCGCTACGAAAAGCATTTTTAAACTCAGATGATCCGCCAGCGCAGGAAAATTACCCCTTTCGTCTATGCCTGGCTAACTCTGTGTGACACAATGACGTACGTGATCTACATGCAGATCTCTCGTCACAGAATGTCTTGCAAGCCAAAGACAATCCCCGTGAATGTTCTCCAGGTAGGATCAAGTACTTATATAGAGCTGACTTCCCTGTCGCTTAAGGTTTGCGAGTTGCGACTTACAAAAATCAAGCAATAAACCACTTTGCACATGAGACACCAAACTCCTCTATCAGAATCACCTATCATCTCGAACAAATTGAAACCATTTAAATACACTACTCCGAATCTCTCAGCATGTTGGATTTCAGCATGCTAGACCGGCTCGTCAATAAGCTCATGGGTGGCGATGAATTTTATGGTCTCCATGATCCTCAGGCAATCATTGCGAAGGGTCAGGAACTTGATCGCAAGTACGGATACATGTACGGCAACTACTACGAGAAGGAAGCTCGCAAGAAGGCAGCCCAGATGAGCGCAGGATACGGGAATAGCAATGGGGGCGGTAGTGCAGGATGGAGCAGCTATGCACGCTAAGATAAAGCATAAAAAGCTAAGGGGTTGAGACAGGTCTAAAGGAACACGCAGCATTTAACTTTTCTACATGCGACAATGAAGAAACGACCCCTACACTAAGACAATATCTGAGACCTGCAAACCTTCCAGCAGCGCTTTTATACGATGAGCGTAGGCTCTGGAAGTGCTCTCCAGAGTCTCCATGCTTGGCTCTCGCAAAGTATCATCTTTCTTTAGGCGTTGCGAGAATTTGGTGTAATTGCTTATTAATAAAGCATTATGGCTGATCCCAACATGGCCAACTCGCTCATAGCCGTCACTTCCCAGCTTTTTGACAACATGGATACCACAGAAAGTAAAATTGCCTTCGACATTCACACCAAGTGGTATAACGAATCCTCCAATGGCAGGGGGCCATCCTGTAGGCGCTGATCCATCTGAAGGGCTATCGGGCTTATAGTCGTTAACACAAAGTTCTTCGACGCGAATGTCTTCCAACGGTGTGACTGTGTTGCTGATCTTGCCATTCCAGACCCTCATTGGTGTGACCTGGGTTGACAGTAAGGACTTCACATCTATCAGGGGAGCCTGTAAGGTGATTGAAGACGTTGAGCAGTCTCCCATGTGGCTTGGACCGTCAGAGATATAGCTCACATCCCGGACTGTCACGGAACGAAGCGGGCTCCAGATCCCATCCCACATTATCTGTGACGAGACAGAAGCCCAGGACCACGAAGGATATCTTGAAAGTCTCGGTTTTCTGACCTCTGGCGTAGGCCAGACCATCCATAGAAGATCAAGTGGGAGGTGTTTCTCCCAGATGCCAGCCAGATATCTATCACCCGGTCGGATGTGCTGCATGCGTTGAGCAACTCCAGCTAGCGCTATCGTCTTATCTGATTCATAGGTCACATTCAGTCTGGAGTACTCCTGAACTGACCGGTGCCATGTGAACTGGTCCTTGTCACGAGGGGCTTTATCCACGCAAGCGAACAGGGTTGGCTTAAAGCTCTTGCCGTCGTTATAATCCATATCGTTACATCCGGTTTCACTACGTTGTGAATTTCGGCACACCCAGATGACTTCCTCGTTGCAAAAGTGCAATACCCGTGGCGACAGTCTCATCTCTTGATAAATCCATGCACGATTCAGCAGGGGGTAATTATTGTTCTTGTCTAGTTGTGTCCAGTGATCTGGAAAGAGTGGTGCCCGTTGACGGACATAAATGTCTTGATATCCAGGAAGCAACTTGGCCACGTATTGATGGCTAGTCTCCGAAAAGCAACCTTGGGATCCATCATGGGACTTTGTAGCTGCGATAGTCAGGAATGAATGCTGATAAACATCTGCCATCTGTGCTGCTTGTTCTCTCCAGTCTTCTGGGCTGTCCTGGATGATGCAAAGCGAGTCAATCCAAAGATAGATAATTCCAAGACCGCGACATATGTCAACAGCATCGCGGAACGTTTTCGACAGTTGATCTAAGGGCACTTCTGTTTTGAAACTGCCGATTGTTTGTGTCGTCGTCTTAACAATATTGATCTTGCCCCAGCAATGGCTCAGGCACGCGTAGCGCAGATTTTGTCCAAGATTCTCTCGTAGAACCAGGGTTCCATTACTCAGGTCGAGCAGTCTCTTTGGACATGTGAAGGAGGCAGACTGATCTTGGATCTGGGACCGACAACCTTCGTGCGTACCTACACACTCTTTTATCCAAGACTGGATTGTGGTGGTTGTTGTCTGAAATTCTGTAGTGCTGGGGAAATGACCTAGACGCAACCGTCTAATGCCCAGCTCAGCGCCTTCAACGCCTGTAAGCAAGAATCATTAGTCAATGATCCATATGGCCCCAATTACTATGTCAAAATGATGCGATATCTTAGGGAGAAACTTCGTCGTGACCCCTCGTCGTCGAGAAGCTTAGATGATAAAGACTTGCCATGTTCGTTGAAAACCTCCAACGAGATCTCCCCACCGGACCAGTGAATCGTAACGTAGCCATCAGAACTAGCCGCCACTTGCAAGATGTCCCCGACTTCGATGTGTGCTGCTCCTGTCCTGATGCACTTCAAAACAAACGTACATCGGGGACAATCGGCCTGAGCTGCTTGTAGTAGCTCATCGTATGTGCAGGCTTGATCGGCAGTATCGGGGGATTCTGTGAGTTTACAGGTAATGCATTTCATTTTGCTGTCAAGGATAAGGGAGCACGGCATCGTCCGCTGAAGAAAGACACCACTCTTGTGAGTCAAACAGCACGACTAGCGACGTGATTACAAACTTAGAACCCAATACTTTGCAGTTAAGGGAAAGGTCATGGTTTCAAGGTTGGGACAGGTATTGTGGTTTTGGATTTTCTGTTGCGCTTGCACTTCTGGCACAACCCTCATAGGCCAATCAAAATCAGCAAACATGTAACAATTCCGCATGGTGGTTGCGGGGTAAGCAGCAGCTGGGAGCCGCATCATGGTGGTCAGCCTGGACAGGTTTCCGCCAGTCCACGGAGGTTTAGCTGGCCCTTTCATAACCGAGGCCCTAACCTATACCAACGGCTAAAATATTCAGCTTTATGGCCACAGTTCCGCCGGTTGTCGATGAAATTAAACTATCTTTCAGAAAGAGGGATCGATCGGCTTCCGGCTTCGTTACTGCTATCAATTGGCAGGTAAAAAAATCGAAAGGCTTCTTGGTTCTTTTTTGGGATAAGGTTGACATAATCGAAAAGGTGTAACTGGCTGCTGTCTATCAATGGTCGAAGCCATCAAACTCGGTGTCTTTCCTAGTAGCGACAAAACAGGAGATTCAAAACACAAAATGAAGAAACACTCATTGGTACATGATGCCTTTTGATCTGACGTCCTGTCACTTTGGAATCGAGATATATAGTCTCAGAACATGTGAACCCAACAAGGTCTCGTCAAATCATCACTCAATATTAAATCGGAGGCGGCCCGGCCTTTCAGGTAAAGAAATGGGAATCCTTGCACTGAGATAGATCTCCCTCAGCTTATACGAAACAGGAAACTTGATCTGTGACATTCAGCTCGACCAGGCCCTCTTCGGCATTTACATGGTGATATTAGATCGATATGGTAGTTCAGTTTGTTTCCTCTTGTGATAAGAGCTACTTATGACCTCATCAAAACATCTATGTTGTACTGAATGTGCATTTGAGCAGACGAAAGGAGAAATCTGTGCATGATCTCACATGCAATGAAGATCAACAGGCCTCGAAACTGAGACCTGTAGGTAGCTCTGCCCTCTGAACTCTGAAAACGTGTAGGCCGTCAACCTCTACTTGGCAATTGAGCTCTCGGCAAAGCGGGGTAATGTACCGTATCTAGTAAAGATGGGAGAGCTGAAAAAACTCAATTTGGCTGTCTTCTCGGCCCGTGATGGTGCGGCCCGTGCCAGGCGTGGTTCGTCGTCTGGTGCTATCATTCATGTTGACGTAAAGATCTGCGCATCGTGTTTTGCTACAAGAGACTGATTGGTGGTGACTCATTTCGAGTGCATGCATACATTGGGACACTATTGACTTCAGAAACTGACATGTAACTCTTCATTCTGGGTCGCCGGAACTATCTCGTAACAATCACGTAGTCAGTTTGTTGATGGCGCTAGAGACGTGGAAAGGCGATGTAGTTACCCAAACTCGCCCAGATCCTCATGTGAGCCGAGGGCAGGTTCACATGTGAATTGATGGTTGTTTGAAGCTTGAATAGTGCGGATGAGTGCTGATGAAGACGAATCCAACAAGCGCAACTGAACAGCTACAACATTTACCCTTGAATACTACCATTATCTCTTCGAAAGCTCGCCTCAGCACAATCACAACCGTCACCACCGTCGCTTCCAAGATCATCTTCTCAGGTCCTGGTCAGAAGTATCTTGCCAAGGGCTATCTCTCATTCATGAAGGCGAACGACAACCGCAAGGTTGGAGCGGTGTTCAACACAGCCTTGGTGTTTCCTGCGCTTTTCTGCACTTGCTACCATTTCTATGAACTCTCAAAGAAGCCCGTTAGCAAGGAACGTTCGTTGGCTATCATTGGGGAGACTTCAAGTATGGTGCAGTATGTTGGGCGGATTTCCTATTGTGATGCGATTTTTGACCCTGAGCCATCGACGAGGCTCATACCAGCTAGTGTTATGGCGGGATGCAATGTTGTCATGTTTGGATTAGAGACTGCTGGTGTCTTGATCTTTTGATTTCTCTTGTCAAGACAGTAACTGTTTGCGGTTGAAAGCCCAGGAGAATGACATACCGCATTCTTATTGGTTGTTTACTAGGACTGTTGTCAGATGTCTACAGCTGCATAGCAAATTAGGGTCTTTAAACTAAGATACCGTATATGTAGCCACATTCTGCATCTCGTCTTGGCCTAAAATTGGTTGGGCAGCAATGCATTTGGCCACCTAAGCACCTCGTTGATAAATATCCGTGAAAGAAGAAACAGACATGGTCTCTTTGTTCGAACCCTATCAACTACCAGCCTGTCGTGTCAAAGCCCCAGAGTTACGGAAATCTAACTCTCTACACATCTAATAATACATAAGTTACCTTTTTAATGGACTCTGCAGAGTGCTACTTATGCGACACATGTATCTCAGCCTTGAGAGGCAAAAATAAGATCAAGGATCATTCTTCACACGGTAGTCATTCTCTCAGCGACTACCACCACCAGAAATATGAAGATTTGGTTGTCAGTAAGGACAACAATTGCTTTGTTTGTACATGGTTATGGAACAAGTTACCAATCCTACCCGATAGCGACTCTTCAAAGATCGACGGCTTTCGGATCTATTGCACCGTTAATCGACCCAATCTCAAATTTCTTGCCGTATACCCCTGGGCAATGAATGTTGTGCTCAAAGGTAGGATTTCCGCAAAGATCGATGACAGCTCATTGACCAACACAACCAGTCTCTATGTGCGCGATGGAAGATCTCGGCAGCCGGGGCTCCTCGCCTCCGCCGATTTGGACTTTGCTTGATGCTCAACCCTGGACTGATCTTGACGACCATATGGGAGCGAGCAGATCTCTTCATCAGGTCGAAGCCTGGCTTTCATCATGTGAAGCAGGGCATGAATATTGTCTTTCACATGGCTGGAGTCCAGGGAAATATTTCCCTACCAGAGTTATTGATGTCGACAGGGTCGAAGACGGAACAGTGTATCTCCGTGAGAGATCCGAAGTCAAAACCGGGTTCTTAAGCGAGGGAAACAAGGCTGGAGACCTACGCAGAGGGTATCCTGCATACTGGACACTCTCGCATCGATGGGGTGACCCTGAGTTGATCCAGCAACTCTCACAGAGCACGGAGAATCAGCTTCGGTCTGGCATGGGAGTGAGTGATTTGTCGCCAACCTTTTGCGATTCTTGCCTGCTCGTTCGCCGTATGGGCTACAGATACATATGGATCGACTCTCTGTGCATCTTTCAGGACTCTCTCAGCGAGTGGCAGCAAGAAGCCAAGGCGATGGTAGATGTATATCGCCATTCATTTTGTAAAATTTCCACCATAGGCGCGCCCTCAAATCCCAGCAGTGTCGGCCTATTTTCCAGGAGAAGACTTCCTTTGAGGCTATTATTCTTTTTCCAGATACACGGGCAACACTTGGACGACGAAAGAGGCTTCAGGGTTGGGCCATGGGTAGTTTTCAACGATTCTATTTGGACGGACGACGTCGCAAGTACACCCTTGAGCACACGCGGGTGGGCTGTACAGGAACGTTTCTTAGCTCCTCAAGTTCTCCATTTTACGGAGAACCAGATATACTGGGAGTGTCTAGAGACCACGGTCTGTGAAGCAGATCCAAGCGGGGAACTCTAGATCCTTGCCAAAGATTGGCATTTGCGCCCGCCTATTCAGACAGTATACAAGGCGGTGGGACGGGAGATCGCGAGGAGCCTTTCCAAAGTACTCTTGGGGCAGCAGTATATAACGTGGGAGGAAGAAACAGCTTATCTCACTCTCTGGGGTGACCTTGTGTCGATCTACGCAAACTGCGCTCTGACAAACGAGTCAGACAGACTTATTGCCATGTCTGGTATCGCTAAGAGCTTCCAGGAGGCCAATAAAGATACATACTTAGCTGGACTGTGGAAGAAGGTCATACACTCCGATCTGGCCTGGAAGACTGACGCTAGCGATGGGGCTAAGGTGTTTCGCAGTGACTCGTCGTATGCTCCGACATGAAGCTGGGCTTCCGTTGTTGGGGGTCATACGACACTCAACACGGTCTATCAAAAATATAGAGGCATCCCAGTCTCTCTTATAAACCTTGTTGCGAAGCGAATTGTATCGGAACCCCCAGGGAGCGATCCTACAGGCCTACTACGGTCAGCAGAGCTCGATATTGAGTGTATGCTGTATTACTACCGCTGGACGTCCCAGTCGACCACACTCGCGGTATTCAAGGACGAGGCTAGACATGATTGCTATTTCAGAAAGGAATTTGGCTCACAACATCTACACCTTGACACCGCGAATATGGCGCGAAAGTTCAAAGAGATGGCGGAGGTGGAAGGGGTTTGTGTGCCGCTATGTGGGGGCTATGGATGATATGGAGGTGGAACAAACGTATTCATCATGCTAGAGCATGTCTCAGGGACTACTTTCAGACGTATTGGGACTTTCGAACACGGGGAAATAGGGAGATTGATTAGTGAATGGTCTGTGCCCGGCACACGCATCACACTTTTATAGCTTGTAGCCATATGATCTTTCTCTTCAGGAACGCACTGCTGAAGTGACATTCGAGTTTTGAAAGTTCCCCCTCATGAAGTAGCTTTACTGAAAGTTGACTTCACGTCGAACGGAAAATCCGGCAAAGATCGAGATCGTAAAATGTCCGTGATTCTTGATCTTCTGTAACCTTGCAGCAGCGATGTTCTCGGGAGTTTTACAATACTCAATCACAGAGCTGTATTTCGTGCTCATGATTGCCGCCTTCACCAGCAGTGCCTTTCTTTTCACTCGAAGTCAAAGACGCTTCAACTCCGGGTGGCGGCACTTCTGGCTCACCTGCCTGCAACCCCCGATGCCTTATCAACATTTCACCAGTTGACGGAGCCTCCGCGCAGAGGTCCGATGGCTTCCCAGGCTCTTGCAAGGAGTACGCCTCGGGTCAACTGAAGGGTATCAATCGTTCTTTCGATGGGGGGCGTCTCATCATCAACGGTGTCGGAGGAAACCTCGTTATCGACTTTGTCAAGAATGGTCGTGATCGCCATGCTTCTTTCACTAACTGTAAGGAAGCTGTTTATACTGGTGCGCAGTGTAGCCTTAAGCAGGGCGGTTGTGACAAGCTGGCCGAGTCTGGCTAAGCTTCTCCAAGGATAATCTGCAAGAGGGGTTTCACTGTTTTCAAACCACACTCTTTATAAATTATTGGAATTTCCCTTCAATTGCCTGGCTCGTTGTCTGTAGCCTAGGCATAACTTCGTAACAACTTAACTTATGTTATCTTATTCTTACATCATTTAGTGTATGCATCTGCTATCAGCATCTCGCCGTCAATAACATTCCCCATGGACTTGTAGAAGGCAAGGCTGGACGAATGATATGTGCCTCATATCTCAGTCATGTTGAATTTCGGGGGAGATACAAGTTCCTTAATTGCCTCTGCTTATTACCTGACATCTTATTTACCGCAGGAGGCCATCTTATAACTTCTTTGCGCACCCAACTCCTCGTAATGAGCCAAAACTAAGAAGTCAGAGTTCGTTACTTAGCCTTATGGGGCATTTCCGCTAAGTAGATCAGCATTCTATATGGACACAGATTGGTTTTTGCGCCTGGATAATCGGCCACATGTAGAATTGATATCATCTCAGGGTCTAGGTGTTCCTAAGATATTCACGAGTGATCATACTCTATCGGCTATAAACTAAGCCCCTTTTCAGAAACTAGGCTTATTAAGATTGCTTCTTCCATTTCAGCTTTCATTTACTCACCTTCTTGACTTGGAAGTATGTCTGTGCGAATAGTTTCATTACCTGCGCACTTAACCTAGTTCGATGTGACGCTCTGTTGGTTGTTGTGTTGTTGGCTGTCCCCTGTCACGCCTGCATATGCAGCTGGACAAATATGGAAGTGCACCAGGGAACATGGCAAGGAGGTATCTGGAATACCATTTAGCATTACAGAAGGAAGAAATGCTTCAAAGGCTTCTTGAAAGAAAAACCTCTGAACATAGAATAGCTTTCTTTTAACTTTGCATTTGTTGATGATTAAATGGTGGTGGGAACAGAGCCAGATCATCGTTCAACCGTAGCATGTTGATCTGCGGCTCGGCCCTGAACTAAACCTATCTCGATCATCGACTGCATATTATCCGAGTATGAGGCGACCCTGTTTAATTAAAGGCCCATGTTACCTTGTTCTTGGCTTGGGCTCACAAAGCAGTCAAAGCAAATGAGCTCATCCACCACGACCAGTACTGGTCCTTCAGGCCCTGCACCGGGTCCTCTTTACCTGCGAACTGCCCATCATCCGTCATTTTTGGGACTTCGCTTTCTCTGTCGCCACCATGCTCACCATTTCAATCCTCACTTCAATTCTCTCGATATTCGCCAGTCATGTCTTGTGCAGCACCAAATTCCTGCGTCCCCCAGAATTCAACCCCTTTGTCGATCTTCAGGCTGGGTTTGAACAAAATAGAAAGTACGAAGTTGGAGATATAATACAGCTCCTCTGGGAGACTGATCTGAAAAATGTTGCGCTGTACTTGGTCCAAGAGATAGGATCAATCAGCCATAACGTAACATTGGACTGTAGGATATTCCCAGAATCTTGTACTCGTATTCTCCATGCTGACCTGGGCACCTAGCATCTCGTATTGAGTGGAAGGCTGAGTGGGACGTAGTCGGATTAGTGAAGAGAAACGAAGACTCTGTGTATTACTTTGCCTTGGGCGACCCTGACGATCTTACGGCGCTCATTGCTTTGACGCAATACTTCAATGTCACCGCTCCGGAACTCGAAACCTCTACCACGCTGCAGGCCTCTACTACGACTCACAGCACAACCTCTCAAAGTCTTGGAGTGCAGTCTACGCAACTCATCCCTATATCTACGGTTACAGATCAATCCTCGAACGAAGAAGCAAATTCAGATGCTGGGTCTGACTCTGGAATTTCAAAGGGCGAGATTACAGGAGCAGCTGTTGGCGGAACCATTGGCGGTCTTATACTTCTTGGTGCTGTTGGATGGTTGATCTGGAGAAGATCAGCACGAAAGAAAAAAGACACGGACGTCTCAGTGGTTTCTCAAAGTCAGCACCAGCAATTTCACTCTTCCGAGACAAAGGCTGAGCTACCTGGTGACCCGGCGGTGGAGGTCTATCCTTCAGGGTATGCTAGAAGTCCTCCTGGATTGCATGAAGCACCTTGATGGGAAGGGATTGAAGCAGAAACATTGAGACTTGTGACTGAGAGCTTAAATCAGCACAGAGAACTTAGCAGAAACATTGAGCTGACGAATTAAAGGGGAGGTTTGCTCATATACCGATAATTTATGAATATTATAGAGTTAGATTCCCATTGAAGTTAGTTCACGCTATACCTCGTACTCGCTAAATAACCCCATGACATTTGGAGGGAAACGTCGTCAAGACCATTCAAAGGACCAACTAACTCTAGTTAGAACCTCGGATAACTCGGTCGTTCTCTCAGTCATAAACGACTGCGCCCTTCCGATGTCATCGGCTGCATTAGTAATCCAATCGAGGTCTGACTCACATTAAAGTCTTTCAAATGCCTCGTCTTCCTCAGTAAACGCATAAGCCATACACTTCCTGGAGGCCATCGATACTATGTGGCTATACACATCTGTCTTGTTGAGAAAGGAAGATATCAACCTTGATGGGCAAGATTGCGACTAGTACAGTCAATGTGTGGGGTGATGATTCATTAGACGATAAGATTCTAGTAATTGACTTATGACATGCTTTGAATTGTGTATATGTGTTTATATATGGCGTTTTACTTTCTCAGATTTCCAAAGTCTAACCTGATATCGTCAGAACACCCCTCATGCCGCCAGACCTTTGGCAATCTTACTGAGCCTCTGACCTATTAGTGGCGGCATTGTTGTTGGGGCATGCGAGTCCTGGCTTATGTTGAACTGGCGTTTGACAATGGCCCTCAACGAACGGGGTTAACCATCGCCTTCAAAAAAGACATGAATCCCTTTCGTCGATACCCTGGGCTCTTTTGAACCACTCAAAGTCAGCAGATGTGGACGGGCAACACACGAACCCTTCGCCTTTTGTTTCCAACCTCTAAAAGGGCACCATGCAAATACATTTGGTATTCGTCTCGATAGTTGCTACGTTCGTCAGTCTCGCAGCTTGTGAGTCGAAATTTATTCGGCCCCCACAATGGGACCCAAACTATAATGGCAACCGAGACTTGGGCAAGAACATACGCTACAGCGATGGCGAGGATATCCCGATCATCTTTGATTCAGACGACCCCAATGTCGAACTGTATGTTTGGCAGATGAATCCTGCAAGCAAGAAAGGAGGACAACATACTCTGCTAAACAGTAAGACGAATTCGCTCCTGGATCTTTCCGAAAGCATACTGACCTAGGTTTGCAGGAGATAGCCTATCGCGTTCCAGGAGCTGGAAGGCCGAATATGACATGGGCCGCTATTTGAGACATGGCGAAGACTCTGTTTATTGGTTTGGGATCTATAAATCTGGTGATCAGCAGACACCACTGGCAGAGTCTCAATACATCAATGTCACCATTCCGGATTCTGCTCAGCACCATAAAGTCACAGTTTCGGAAACCATAACCGCTGTACAAGAGACAGCCACCTTACAGCTACCACCACAATCCACCACTCAGTCCACCACTCAATCCTCAGCAGCAACCGAGACGCCCTCCAGCCAAGAAAGTAAAGCGAATAATGGGTCTGGGTTGACGACTACTGAAATAGTGGGTATCGCCGTCGGTGCATCACTTGGCGGCGTCCTGATTCTCGGGGGCATCTGTTGGTTGGGCTGTAGGATATCAGCAAGGCGTGAAACTCCATATGGACACGGCGCGCAGAACCATCAGCCATACCAGTGGGAACTCAAAGACATGTACATTTCTGCCCCTCCAAGAAGGATAGGTGGATTCCTCGAAGCGCCGCGATATTAAAAAGCTGGTGCTTGCTGCGAGAGTTTAGTATTCCAAAGTCAAGTTCTAGGTTAAGGCGACGCTACCTCAGTGCTTTTTCTAACCAGGAATAAAATCGCTCACGATCATACTGTACTCGGTGTATACGCGCCGATGTTGTTGATTTGTGCTCGGTTGAATTAGTAATCGTATTATGACCGCAGCTCCCTCTGACTCACTCACCTAAATGGCTCAGTACTAAAAGGATCGCCTATTCCTCTAATTGCCAAGCATTCATAACCTGAATATCATGAACTCAAAGCAAAGACCAAAATGAGTCTCCAATTCACCACTCTCGATGTTTTCACCACCAGCGCCTTTGAAGGCAACCCTTTGGCAGTGGTGACGATACCCCCACCAAGCCAACAGGCTCCCCTCACCCAATCTCAAAAGCAACGTATCGCTCGCGAGTTCAACCTCTCCGAGACTGTTTTTATTCATGATGTTGAAAACCGTGCAGAAACAGACGAGAGGAAGATTGATATCTTTACTCCACAGTTCGAATTGCCATTTGCGGGGCATCCGACTATCGGCACAGCTGTTTTTCTTCAGCCCCAGGGCGTAAAGACAATGATTGCAAAGGCGGGCAGGATTAATCTTGAGTTCGAAAACGGCTCTCCGCGTGCTTTAATTCCCCACGATGTTAAGCTTCACAAGGAACGTGTGCCAAAGCATGAAATTGAAGCTGGTTGGGATGGTAAACTCGCCGAAGTCGCTGCCGCTGACGAGGGCGCACCGCTGTTTAGCATCGTCAACGGGATGACTTTTGCGCTCGTAAATCTCCCATCTCTGGAGTTACTCGGCGCTGCCAAGGTCGGGGCTATGGGTTACATCGACGGCGACTTGCAGGACGACGGTTGGAAACACGATTTTGACTCAAGGCGCTACTACTATACGCTGCTTGACGGCGAGATATCACCTGACGGAAAGCATGTGCAGAATCTTCGCACGAGACTTGTTAAGCGTAATATGGAAGACCCAGCAACTGGAAGTGCTGCGTGCGCGTTGTCGTGTTATTTGGCGTTGCATAAACTATCTGCGAACTCGATCAGGTTCAATATTACGCAGGGTGTTGAGATGGGGCGGGAGAGTCTTATCGTAGTAGATGCTGAGGTCGAGACGGATGGAGCTGGAGAGAGAAAAGTCAAGACTGTTCATCTTAGTGGAAAGGCGGTTGAGGTCATGAAGGGGACTGTTAGAGTACCTCAGTGAGGGCATTGATGCGGGCGCAGTAGCTATGACAGCGACCATCTTGTACGCACTTTAATAGCTACTTACCGAAGTATCTGTGTATCAATTTTGTTCCGTATCTCATAGCCAAGATACCTGATACTGAACCTTTGGCCTCATTGACCGATATTGCTTGTGCAAACTGCGAACGTGTGTAGAGGATGCTGCCTTCTGGCGATTGATGCATCTCAGGGTTGTCAACCACCATTTGTGCATGGCTGATAGCCGGGAGTTACCCATAGCAATGTGTCTACTTGGAAACAATCGTACATACACTGCTTGAAAGTTAAGTCACCAAAAACAGTTCCGCCAGATCTTGGGATTCTTCGCTGCAGGAAGATGCATTACGTCCCTTGATTGATGACATGATGGATCAAACGATGCAGAAACTCCATGTCCTCGTTGCATAGCCACTAGATACAAGATTGTCGCTAGGGAGCCTGATTTCCTGCTTAAATCGATCAATCCAAACAGGAATAGTCGTGGATCCGCAATTGAGCAAACAGTGAGGTCGCAAATGTAATGTAGGTATCCGCCATGGCAGTGCCAGTCAATGCTTGCAGCAAACACCCTGTGAATGTTCATCAAACCCCAGGCTCCAACCAAAGCTAAGGCTTTCATCTCTTCTTCGCTTCCACTTTCCTCCTCTTTTCTCTTCCTTTTCCTCGCCAGTCACCAAAGATGACATCAGACATCATGGCGTCGGCCTCACTGCCCTGCGCAAACTGCAGCCCAGACGGCACCAGTTGTCGGAACACTGGCAGATCCAGCTGCGCCAACTGCCGTCTTGTCGTTGTAATTATCCTGCCTCCGATGCTGTTCCGACTCCTATGCATTATGCTCACGTCTTGTAGTACTGCAGCTCCGAATGCCAGAAAGCCCACTGGCCCATCCATAAACTCGACTGCAAATCACCATATAACAAGAAGACATGGGAGCCTGAGTGGTTTGTGGAGGGTCGAACACCTACTTTCATGAGTGATGAGGCCCCTACCCCTTTTGGTGGTATGAAGTACTTGTTTGGAAACGTTCCAACGCTAGATGTTCTTCGCCTCGGTGCGAATGAAGGAGAAGCGTATGGAAGCCAGCTGCGCTTGTTGTTCGCCGGTGTGCAATTCCCTTACCCTGATGGCTCAGCGAGCTCAAACTAACGACATGTTTCCACTCAAGCTTCTGGCGACTTGCGGAACGTCGTCCAAACTATTGCACAACTTCCTCCGAGCTACGAGCAGCCCATCGACATTATCGTGAACGATCGTGAATTCGACGTCGTTGCCCGCAACGCTATCATTCTTCTTCTCGCACTCACCGCAGACGATCGAGACGAAGCTGTCGATTGCATCCTCCACATTTGGTATTCGGCTTCCATCTGCAAGTCCCACGTCGACATATTCAAGCAGCGCATTCGACCTCTTATCCAGAACGTTTGCCACAAGGTCAAGGATAAACCTGCCAGAAGGATCTTAGGAAAGACTTGGACTTTCGAGAAACGATCTGTCAGACTCGTCCTGGAGAAAGAGGCGTGGGATAAACTGCTGTCATTTATGGATGTTCCTGATGGCTTGACTATCGACAACGCAAATGAGGTTCGCAAGGCTGTTACACTTGCTCGGTCCCGCGTCGATCGCCGCGACCGCGACTATCTCTTTCTATCTCCTTCTCATCGGGTTGCGAGACAGCGATTTCGTCAGGATGGCCTTCTCCTCCCCTTTGGGGCCCAGCGGAGCGAACACTGCGAACCGAATCCGTGAGTGGTATTTTCCAGAGTGACGAAATAAAGCTGAATCTTGTAGGACTTTCTTTCAATCCGTAGACAGCTGGCCAATGTCTGACAGTGCTGATCCGCTGATGGGATGGTCGCTACACGAGGTTGACAAGACTCCCATTGGACTCGCCACATCCGACATCTATGGCAAACTATTCTACTACGTTCGATCCACATTGGAGAAGTTTATGGTCCGAATGTCCAAATCGGCTATTGCTTTCCAGCTTCTTCAGGTCCATGCCGAAACCCTTCCCAATCATCTTGACGGCTCTTTTGATCGCATCGATGTACGTTCCATAGGTGTCACTACTTGCATTCCAATTGATGCACTTATGGAAACCAGCTGACTTCCTTTCAGGTCTCCAACATCTCCGATTGGCGCTATCTTGGTGTTCATCGCACCGTTGCCCTCATGGCCCCACTCCTTCGAGCGCCTTCAATCAATCCACATGCGACTCTCATCACGCTCTTCATGAACATGGTCGAAGAATATTCGACCAATGAGGACAAAGTGAAGAGTGTGAAAACTTCGTCAGAGCGCGTCTTCAAGTACCTTCCGCCTCAGCGGCCAATCAGAGGTGGTAACGATCCCTTCATCACCATGGTCGCGTACGCTCACGGCCATGTGCAGAAATATGATCATATTCTCAAAAGGTGAACAAGCATTGTTCGGTTGATTTCAAATATTATGCTAACTATGTTCCAAGGTTTGTGGAAAAGGCTCGGTTGACGTTTATGCCCTTTATGGCTGAGGCGGCGATGAAGGACAAGCACACCATCATCGACAAGTGGCCATACAGATTGAAGCTTGCGCCTGGACAGGAGGGATCGTCGGAGGAATTCTACCGCCTCATGACTAGTGGCCTTTCGAGCAGGGAGTTGTACTTGGAGTGGAAGAGAATTCAGACATAGAAAGCTGGTCTGGAAAGTGGGGCTGACAGGAAAATGATCATGGGCTCAGGCTCTGGTATCGTCTTTGCCCATATTTGAGATGACCCTTATTGGGGCCCAAACGTTGAAGTATAAAATGTTATTGCCGGCAGGCCTTTTCGCCACATATTGATGACCTTGTGATACCATGTTTGATCAGCACAAACGCTTTTATATTCAAGTAATAGAACTATATACAGAGAATGACAAAGGTCTCCAACAACACCTCGACCCAGTCTCACCGGGAACCCCAGTCGCTTGAAGCAAGCCTGGAACATTTCGTCAACAACCCTACAGGGCAAGGTCCGCCTTTAGCGAGCGAACTTAGCTCTGGTACAGACAGTTGATACGAATACCAGTGGCGAAGTAGGGCCCAACAATGGGGATAAAGTCAGCAACATAGGCAGAAATAGTCTGGGCCTTGGAGCAGCCACCGGAGCCAACAGCCTGCGAAGAGATTCTCGCCTGGTACGCATCAGCGCGTAGAGATCCATCGCGGTTGTAGACGTTCATGCGGATGATGCTGGGCATCCAGGTTCCCCACTTGAGGCCAGTGCACTCCATACCCGCCAGCGGACAGTCATCGTTATACGGGCAAGCCTTGCCCGATCGTCCTCCACAAGCTGAGTTGGCCTTACCCGGCTTACTCTCCTGCCAGGTGAAGCCGTAGCAGCCGTTGTACACAGTGTACCCGTTCTTCTTTCCGATACCATCGGCCGTCTGCCACATGGAGTGGATCAGGGCGTCGCGCATCGACCAGCCGCTCAGACGGCCCACGGCTCCCCACTGACCGTCGAGGATGAATCTGGTCGTTACGCCACCATTGTTGCCGTAGGGGCTGTTGCAGAATTTACTCCAGGCATTGCGGGTGATGTCTGAGAGACCGCCCTTATCGTCACTGGAGTCGTACATGCGCGTCCAGAGCATGTAGAAGGTGTCGACGTCACCGACGTTGACGAGGTTGTCGGTGTACATGCCGTGGACTTGGTAGATCCAGCTGGCTCGGGCTTCGAGGGCCTCAGTCTCATTGAAAGTGGAAGCAGCAGCGGCTTCTTGGCGGGCAGCTTCTTCCTTGACGGCTTGGAGCCAGTGCTCGGGATCAGCTTTCTGAATCTTGTCGAAGCCCTGAGGCTGTTCGAGCTGTTCAGATGGCTTAACCTCGGTGGGAAGAGAGAAGACGAGGGGAACGCTTGCGAGAAGCGCAAGAGAAGTTGAAGTGAACTTCATGGTGGAAGAGTTGAAAGACTTGAGATGGCTGAACAAGTGAGGCTGTGATGCGGATGATGAGATATCTGTGGGATTCAATGATCTATATATACTGTTCTACACCAAATCAATCTCTCTCGTGACTGTATCGCCATTTTGCCGCGTATTCGATAGCAAATATCTTCTCCATGATAGGCATCCTTCATCCCATCCATAGGCTAAGCTTTTCCTGATCATGTACCTGACCTAACTAAGAAGCTGAATGGAGATGATCGTCAAAGTTTGTGCTAAAGAGATAACATGACTTTACGAACCACCCTGATAGGAACGTTCACACGAATATCCTCAATTGGAACAAGTCTTCTAGAACTATTCTCTTGGCATCCACTATAAGCGCCATGTTACCAAAGCTCGTGGCCCCAAGTTTCATGTTTTTCCACGACTCAGGTTTCACGTCCACTGGTCACCGCATATCTTTTCGCATATAAGGTTCATGCCATTTGTGGAGCGAATGGATAGAGACTCAGTTCACCAATTATAATGGCTGGATATCTTTTTAAACTTCAGGTCACCTTCCTAATTCTACTGGTGAGGGATCCATCATTCGATAAAACATTCTAGGAATTGGCAGGGTTCAGCCTGTGCCCTACGGCGGCTTGGCCGACATCGCGCATGGGGCACTTCGGCAGTTGCGTTTGGATGAACTAAGCCCTTTGGGGGGAGCTGAAATTAAAGGATGGCTATACGAGATTGGATCTCATGATAAGCTAGAGGGATGACAATTTGGGCTAAAAGGGCTAGTTTGAGTAATGGTGGGGTTAGAATACTTGATAAGTGTTGATGTGATGAATTTCTAGTTGTCTAACATCTGCCCTCTCACTAGCAATCCATTTCTCTCATCTTTCGTTATACTATCATGCGTTCATCAGCTCTACTGTCACTCGTTGCTCTTGCTGCTCAAACACAAGCCGTCAAACTCCGTAAAACAGAGTTCAACGTGTTGGTATCTTCGAGACCAGCACTGATTCTGTTTACAGCAGACGGCTGTAAGGAATGCGATAGGGTACAAGGAGTCCTGGATAGGGTGTCTCCAGTACTCACGAAGACCGCCATTGCCTCAGTCAACTGCAACGAGGAGCCGACAGTGTGCGATGACTCCAAGGTTTTCACTGTACCCACGTTGAAGTTTACAACCGGCAACAATGAGTTGGTCACTTACAATGAAGCTTTAGACGCGTCATCGTGGGTTTCGTCGGTTCTGTGAAATTGCTTGTGGATCACTGATCATGATTGCAGGGTTGTGAAATACATCGAGCGGCAATCGGGTTCTCCCGTTGTAGATCTTACCGAAATGAACCATCTCGATTTCGCGCGGTCAGCTCGTGTGGCGGTCGTTGCCTTTCTTGGCGCAGACAATCAGCATGAGCGCAAAGTTTTTGACGCTGTTGCCGAAAGGTGGCGAGCGCATTACAGTTTTGGCAATGTTCATGGCCTTGAGAAAGACAACAAGGGCCCTTCCATTGCTGTTTATACGCAAGAGGAAGAGGATCCAGTTTACTATCGTGGGCCTTTCACTGTCGCGGATGTCGAATCCTTCTTGCAGAATGCAACACAGCCGCTGATTCGCGAATATGATCCCATCGTTCATGAAGAAGCAATCAAGGTAACTAGTTTTCCCTCAACGCTTTATATCGACTAACCGTTCAAGGATGAGAAGCCACTGGCCCAAATATTCTTCAACAAACGCGATGATCGGGCTGAAATTGTCAAATCTCTAGCTCCTCTTGCGAAGAAATACAAAGATCAGCTTTCCTTCATGACAGTTCTGGCGCCAGATTACCCCAAGAGATGTGAGCAGATGCATCTTAGCAAGGACATCAAGCGTGGGTTCGCCATCGCAAATCAACAAGGGAGAGCATATCCTATGTCTGAAAAGGTGTTCAACGCCAACAGGGTCGCTAAACACGTGGCTGCTTACCTGGCCGGTTCATTGACGCCGAGTATCAAATCTGAGCCATTGCCTGAAGTGTCTACTACTCAGCCTTTCCTGACAAAGTTGGTGGGTAGTAATTTTGACGACTTGGTTTACGACAAGTCTAAAGATGTCTTGGTTGAGTTCAACGTACCATGGTGTCAATACTGTACCGAGTAAGCCGACACTGTCTCTACGCCTCGCTAATGCTAACAACTTAAATAGTTTGCAAGTTGTGATGAACGAGCTTGGTTCCAAATACGCAAAGCTTGGACTTTCTGACAAAGCTGCTCTGGCTACGATTAACGTCGATGCGAATGATGTACCAATTGAGATTGACTCATATCCTTCCATCAGATTGTATCGCGCTGGCACAAATGAGGTTGTGTCTTTCAAAGGCAACTTCACCCAGATGTTGACGGTTGAACAACTCGATACTTTCATTGCTCAAAGCGGAAGTCATAGGGTCAGTATCATGGATCAGGTCGAAGGAGGAGCTCGTGATGAGCTATAGTATTTAGATAAGACTTGATATGAAAGGTCTCAAAAAACAAAATTTCAGCCTCATCACTCGGCTATATAAGTCGCGACACATGATGTTGATTTGGTTGCCTTGCAGCGGCTGAGCGTTGTTTACCTGATACAGCAAAAGTTGGACAACGGCGGTCAGCTGAGTGGCTGTGCTAGGCCATTGCGTGGGTCTTTCAGTGAGGAGGGGTATTTCAAGATCTCATCCGCAAGTCAGCATACGTAAAACAAAAGAGTTTATGTGAAACCAACACATATCATCTTTCCATTCCTACTAGAGTCTCTTGCCGGCTGTTGATTCTCCAATGTGGCCGTCGAAGCCCAAGGCAGAGGCCAAGTCCTCCAAGCGCCACTCGAAAGATAGTTGTTCCAGTTTCAAAGTCCCTGCGGCATTGAGAACTAATTCACTTCTAAACCTGGTAAATGTTCCAGCTCCAGATACCGTTCCTTACCTCGTTGCATGTAGCTAGGTGGCCATATGTGAAGCATGGCAAACTTATTCTTGCTATCCACCTCTGGAACTTATCGGCTGATAACGAAATCGATAGATAAATCCCTCTCTTCGCGCAAGTTCTATAGAATCATATCTGGGAGGGCTTTTCAGCAACAGATTCAACTTTGATCGAGACAGTAACTCAAGAATCCATTTGCCTCTGTTCGCCGACCTGGAGCAAGATTCCAACGTTGGGGAGATTGCGCTCTCGATCACCAATCCGAAATCGCCGATATGTCGTTTCACTCCACTTGAGACTAAAAGCCGTCGAGCCAAAGAGACCTCTGGAATCTATTATCCCTTGCCTGAGGACAGTACTTTCCGACTACTAGAGATCCTCGCCGGAGATGGTGATGTTGTTCAATGCAAGCTCCACGTATGTAGCTTACAAGAGAACGAGACAGCATATGAAGCTCTGTCATACACTTGGGGAAATCCAGACGCTTCCGGTGACCGAAAGATTGATATCATGTGTAACGGCACGAGTCACACTATGGTTATCTCTGGTAGTCTGCACATCGCGTTACGAGAGCTCCGTCGAAACAATACCAGCAGAGTGATATGGGCCGATGCCATCTGTATCAACCAGGAGGACGCCAAAGAGAGAGGCCAGCAGGTAGCGCTGATGGGACAGATATTCAGTGGCGCCTGGCAGGTGGTTGTATGGCTTGGTGAGGAGAGTGACCGCTGTATGTGTGGAAAGACGATCCTTGAGACATCTCTTTCTTCGGTCTCAAAAGCCTTTTCAGGAATATGCTCAGTCGTCAACGATTGGCTCGCTCAGGCCGGTCAAGAGACCCTCGAAGCAAGTTACTCGGAGATTTCAAAAGATGGCCAATCTACCATGCATCTCGCCAACACCGACGATGGTGAAGACAGCCGCTCTGCCATGATGCAGCTTTTCAGACGGCGTTGGTTCTCTCGTATTTGGGTCTTGCAAGAAGCTGTCCTAGCCAGGCATGCACTTGTTCAAGTCGGCTTGTACCAGATCTCGTGGGAGTGGGTTGGGCTCGCAGCAGCTATAGTGGTTCATAAGCCGGAGTTGTCACCCAGTGGCTATGGGCGAGACATGATCCCTACCGGAGCGATGAACAGTTACCTCATGTATCGACTATCGATTTCACAGAAATGTTTCACGCGACTAGAATTCTCGTTCGCACAATTACTCCAAGTTTCTCGACATTTCCAGAGCAAAGAGCCTAAGGACAAGATCTATGGGCTTTTGGGTATCGAAACAACAGACTCTGTTGGCAAACAGATCGTCCCAGACTACCGGGAGGTAACTACTTCAGAGAAGGTCTTCGAGGATATTGCAAGACTCATGCTTGAGTCGGCGTCCCCATTGACGCTTCTTTCGGGAGCTGGGACATTTGGAGACTTTGATAGCTCAGGGCCATCGTGGGTGCCAAGCTGGCATAAGCGCCGGCCATGGACAATATTACCGACCAAGCAAAGTCCAGCCTTCCAATGCGCATCTGCTGCTCGAATGGAACTGAATCCCGACGATAAGGCAGGGGAGCTGGTCCTCAAAGGCGTGATCATCGATCACATCTCCTCTACGCAAGAACATCGTGATTATTGGGGCATCTTTGATCAAAACGACAAAAGTCGCGAGAATCTTCTGAGTCAACCAAGATGGAGCAAAGAAGCGTGGGGAAAATGTGCCCTGACTTTAACATGTGGCGGCGAGGGGAGGGCATATCCCGTTGATGACGAGGCTGTGCATCTTGCTGATCTGGCTGCTCTGTTACTTTCAAGAAGTGCCCACTGGATCGTCAGAGATCTTATCGCACTGCGAGATGTTATCGAGCCAGAAGGCGATGATATGACACAATCCGAGTATCTCAATACGATCGTTGAAGGCGGGAACTCTCGTCGATATATCAGCGCCGTGGAACCTGTTCGCGATCCTTATAGGTTGTTTAAGACGGCGTCGAAAGACTTTGGGGTTGGGCCCGTTGATATGAAGATTGGCGATAAGCTTTGTGTATTGTTTGGTGCGGAAGTTCCGTTTGTGTTGAGGCCGAACGGGGATGGATACGAGGTGATTGGGGAGTGCTATGTCTATGATTTGATGCATGGCGAGGTTCTCGAGAAACTAGCTGCTAATCCTGGTGGGCAGTTAGAGCCCGAATGGATCAAACTCATCTAGAGTAATCTCAGCGTGGAGTATATTGAGGAATACAACGTGGGCGTGATGATCTAGAAATGAATCCGATTGAGTCGCAGTTCTCCGTAATTATCTATACCAAGTGCCCAATAACGCCTATTCCAGCTCAAAGTTAACATAAACCCGACTCTCCCATCCCGAAAGCATCGGCCGTCCCCCTTTCAATCCTCCTGCAGTTTCCCTCGTATAAGCCAGCAAGCGAACGTCCTCATTAGAGCAGCCCAACACAGTAGGAACATCCGGACCAAGTCTGTCCTCGCGACTCATGTTCAAAACGACAACAGCCTTCCTCTTCTCAGACCGTCGTCCCTTGACGGGTACAATGCTCTCTTTGACATATGAAAATAATGTCTCGTCCTCTGGATCAAGGAGCTTGAAGGAACCGAAGACGAAGATATCTTGATACTGCTTTCGAAGGCGAAGCATGGCCTTGTAGAAACTGAGAATGGAGTTGGGATCTTTGACTTGCTTGGCGACGTTGATATCGCGATAGTCATCGTGGACTCTCATCCACGGCTTCGCCGACGCGCCAGCAAATCCGGCATTGGGTGAAGCATCCCATTGGAAAGGAATACGCGAATGATCGCGCGCCATGATCTGCAGACCATGCATCGTGTCTCTAACGCGCTTCTCATCGCCTGACGCGACAGCTTCGGCGTAAAAGTTGCTGCTCTCGATATCCTTGTACTCTTCAATTCCCCATGACCTCGGCATGTTGGTCATGCCAATTTCCTGTCCTTGATATAGGAAAAGAGTGCCGGTGAGCGTTGTTTGCCAGATAGCCAAAGTCTTCGCTGACTTGAGCCACCACTCTGGCGTTGACGCGTCACCAAAACGATCAACAGCTCGACCATTGTCGTGATTCTCGCAAAACGCGGTCGCCCACGCATCTGTACCCTCAATGAAGCTCTGCCATTTGTACACGAATGCCTTCAGCTTAGATAATGGGAATGGCTGGTATATGTACTTGTCACCAAAGCCGTTTCCATTGCCAAGTCTGATCATGGAGAACTCAAACACCATGTCCAGTTCTTTCGCAGCGGCTGATACATAGGGAATGACTTGTGAAGGATTAGGCGTGTTGGATAGCTCGCCGACTGATACGGCGTTGTAAGGACCAAGTACTTTCTCGTACATCTCGTGAATGAACTCATGAATGCGCGGTCCGTTGCACCACATTTCGGGTGCAGGCTGATGAGGCGATGAAGGGTCTGTGATAGGCGCGTCGACAAAATCTCTCCTCTTGGAGTATTTGTTGACGGTATCAATGCGAAACCCATCAACACCGCGATCAAGCCAAAAGCGCATCGTGTTCTCGTAAATCGCCTCCCGACACTCATCATTATCCCAATTCAAATCAGGTTGATCAGGCGCATAAAGATGCAGATAATATTCCTGGGTAAGTTCATCCCAAGTCCACGTCGAGCACGCGAAATATCCTCTCCAATTCGTAGGAGGATGTCTCACACCATTTTCATCATATCTCGCAGGTTTCCAGATATACCAATCCCTCTTTGGATTATCCTTTGAAGATCTTGATTCTTTGAACCACTCGTGCTCTATCGACGTGTGATTGACTACAAGATCGAGAATGATCTTGAGACCTCGCGCATGACATTCTTTGACGAGAATATCGACATCTTCAACGCTGCCGTAGGGTTCGTAGATTTTCTGATAATCTGAGACGTCATAGCCCATGTCCTTTTGGGGACTCTCGAAAATGGGCGACACCCATACGACGTCGATGCCAAGATCGCTTAGATAATCGAGCTTGGAGATGAGACCGGGTAAATCGCCCCAGCCGTCATTGTTGGAGTCTTTGAAACTGGCTGGGTAGACTTGGTAGAAGGAGGCGGCTTTCCACCAGGGCTGTTTGCCTATGTATTGATGCTCATCGTCCCAGATGATGGAGCCCATGATGGTTGTGATAAATTGCGAGGTAGAGGAGGACAAGAGAGGATGGTGAGATGGGAGCGAATGGTCATGGGAATATTGTTGAGAGGGGAAGACGAGGTGTTTATTATTTACCCATCTTATCGGCCGACATCACTCCGTTGAATGTGGAGATCAGATCCTTTCTCTGATCAACGCCGCGTAAAACGGACCCTCCGCTCAATGAATGGAGCGTAACATCCATCGCCAACTCGTAAAAGATCAGCCGAGGCTTGCTCTCACCCCATCAGTCTACCCTACGACGTCAGAGCGTTCGCCTTAAAAAACCCTGGTTCGGGTGTGACCAGCGGAGGCTCCGACCTTAGCGCTCCCACCATCGGAGTTGTTCCGCACTATTGATCTCTAATCCCAAAGTAGCCAATTATTGCAGTGAAACATATTCCGAAGGGTGGAAACTCCGCTAGCATGCGGAGTCTCCTGTTCAAAAGACTCGTGCCCCAATCCCATTTCTTGAAAATCACCCCACACACTCAATCCCCAGATTTCCCCATGCTTTTCATACCAGATGATGTACAGTTCCTGGTTTCTGGGGGATTAACTTAAGCTTGGGCGAAAAAAATCATCATCCGAGCTGTCGGGTTCAGGCGTAGCGAGCATCGGCTCCCCGAAAGTACATAAAGGACCGACTATCCTTTCACTCTTCCCCCAGCATCTCGCCATCCCATCTCTTCCCATTATCCCAACTCCAATCTTCACCATGGCTTCTTATCCTGAGAAGAGTATCGACGCTCAGCATGACGAGACTATTAGCCCCGAAGCTCTTGCTTCCGAGGCCAAGGTCGCTGCGGAGGCTGAGCATCATATGACGCTCTGGGAAGCTATCAAGACTTATCCCAAGGCCATTGGTTGGTCTGTCCTTTTGTCGACGACTCTCATCATGGAAGGCTATGACCTTGCTTTACTTGGCAATTTGTATGCTTCTCCTGTGTTCAATGAGAAGTTTGGCTCGTGGAATGCCGAGAAGGAGAAATATGCTGTTTCTCCTGCGTGGCAATCTGGTTTGTCCAACGGTGCTCGCGCCGGCGAGATCATTGGTCTCATCATCGCCGGTTGGACATCTGACAGATATGGCTACAAGATGACCACCATTGGCTCTCTCGTTCTCATGATCGCCTTTGTCTTTGTTCTCTTCTTCGCTCCCAACGTCAAGATTCTCGTGCTGGGAGAAGTCCTCTGCGGTAAGTGTCATATCATACCACCAAAGCTGTGCCATTCGCTAATGTAACGATACAAGGTATTCCATGGGGCGCATTCCAAAGCGTTACTCCTGCATATGCATCCGAAGTAGCACCGGTTGTTCTGCGACCTTACCTCACGACCTTCATCAACATGTGCTGGGTGATTGGTCAATTCTTTGCAGCTGCTGTGAACAAAGGTTCTGTTGGTCGCGGTGACGAGTGGGCTTATCGCATTCCTTTTGGTGTGCAGTGGGTTTGGCCTGTGCCTATCCTGGCAGGTGTTATTTTTGCTCCGGAGTAAGTTGTGTCACATCATCAGGGTGACGATTGTTGAGCTAATGTTGTGATAGATCACCTTGGTGGTATGTTAGGAAGGGTAACCGAGCTGCAGCCAAGAAGTCGCTTCTAAGACTCACTTCACCCCAACAACCCAACTTTAACGCCGACGAGACGATTGCCATGATTGAGCATACGAATGAGATGGAGAAGAACTTGAAGGAGGGAACTACTTATAGGGACTGCTTCAAGGGTGTTGATCTTCGCCGAACTGAGATTGTTGTTGGTATCTGGCTTGTGCAGACTCTTGGTGGACAGAATCTTATGGGTTACTTCTCATATTTCCTCACACAAGCTGGTATGGATGCAAGCAACTCCTTCTCTCTGTCCATGGGCCAATATGCTCTTGGAATGGTTGGCACCATGGGCTCTTGGTTCTTGATGTCCAGGGTTGGCCGACGCACGATTCACTTCTCAGGTCTATGCTCTCAACTCCTCATCCTCATCATTGTCGGCTCCCTCTCCTTCTCTAAAGACAACTCTTCCGTCTGGGCTATTGGCGGCATGCTCATTCTCTTCACATTTGTCTACGATTTCACCGTTGGACCCGTCACATACTCTCTCATCTCCGAGCTCTCATCGACCCGACTCAAGGCCAAGACCATCGTCATGGCTCGTGCCGCCTACAATGCTAGCAACATCTTTGTCAACGTCATGACAAACTATCAGCTATCCTCGTCGGCGTGGAACTGGGGAGCTCGCACCGCCTATTTCTGGGCTGGAACATGTCTCCTCTCTGCTATCTGGGTTTTCTTCAGACTTCCTGAGCCTAAGGATCGTACTTATGCTGAGTTGGATGTTCTCTTTGAGAAGAAGGTTCCTGCAAGGAAGTTTGCCAAGACGCAGATCGATCCTTATTCGCACTCGGTTACGTCTGACAAGAAGTTGAACGAGAAAGAGTTGCAGTAGGCATTGGAATAATGTATCGGTATTGATGGAATCAAAAGAAACGAGGTGTATGATATGGGTATATAGTTTTGAATAGCTTGATGTACAGATTGTTTATTATGAATTTACTCTCGATATTGGTGGACTACTGTGGGCCACGCTAGGCCCGGGACTCGGCAGTGCCTGTTGTATATGCTTTTCTAGAAGCGGCTCATAAGTGGATGCACCTCCCGGCAGTTTGGTTATGAGGTTCCGGATATATAGTAAGTCATCTTCAGGTGACGTGCCCATCGCAAGGCCTTGGGGACTTGAAGGCGTGACTGGTACACGAGCGAGTACGTCAACTACCGCCGAGACAATGTCGTAAAGCTTCTCTGTTACTCCAATGCCGTGGATCTTTATACTGTCGATGGAAAGATCTCGCGTTGAGAGCGTGAGATCCTTGGCAACGACTAGAGGGTATTGGTAAGTGAGACTATGCTGGTGCGCGTTTTCACTGAGATGACCCAGTCGAAGGCGCAACTTCCATACAATCATCCGTAGCCACAGCTGTGTTATTCTCAGATTCGCTTTCTGTGTTTCATGAAGTTGCAAATCAGGCTTTATAGCCGTATTAACAGCCGTCTCCACGAAATCCAGCGACGAAAGAGGCGGTGAGATAGCAAAGCGCTCCTGATTCAGCAGCGCAACAAACGAAGTATCGATGGGTCTAAAAAGCGCCGAAAGACTCCAGAAGCCAGAAAGCGAAGGATCGTTCATGTCGATTTCTGGGGCCTCGTCGGTTATTTGTAATGTGATGGGGCGGCGATATCGGATGGCGTGAGATCGCTCTGATACGACAAGGACCCAGAATAGTCGGTGTGCTAACGCCTTTGCGGAATGGTCCATGTCCTCGAGGCGCAGGAGACAGAATAGTGTTGTTGCTTCGCGCAGGAAGAGAAATGTTTGACTGTGGTGCGAGAGACGCGCTTGGCAGGCGTAGAGGAAGAATGCGAGGAGGCATTGGTTAAGGGTTGGTTTCATTGTGCGGGGGGTTGATTGATGGACAGTGACGACTTGATCCACGATCATTGAACCGTATGTCGCATTATTCTCAGCGATGATGCCTTGCGACAGTAAATTCTCTGGCTCTTCTGTCTGGAGGAGAACCTGCGCGCACATGGCGACAAGGACAGAGTAAGCCTCAAGTCTCCATTCAGGCGTCGCCGACGATGACGCCGATCTAAGCAGCACGACATAATCGCGAGTCAGAATAGGAATAGTAGGGTAAAGCCGTGCAAAGAAGCGCTCAACACAATGATCGAGTACCTGAGCCGGTACAAGCTCAATGAGTCGATGCAGCGCCTCAACAGGTGCATTGGACGGTACCGAGTAATGGCCGTGGATAGGCTGGAGAATGCTCGGAGCGCCGGACTGTCCAATGCAGCGATCTCCTAGACCTGCATCCACACATCTTCTGCACGGCCGATACTCGTTACAGCCTCGGCGGAGCGTCTTGCAGCGCTGACAGGCTCTAGGTACCTGCGTCCGCTTGGCGGGGGGGACATCATCGTCGGGCATAGATACTTAGCCTCAGATAAGACACGTCTACTGTGTTTATCTGAGTAGTGTACAGTACAGGTATGGATACAGTGGGAGAGATAAAGGATCGATAATCGCGCACGTGCGTGGGTCGAGGGTACCGCAACGGGAGTAAGTTTCCTTGGGATGAGGTAACGAAAAGATAAGAAAAATAAGACGAAAGAAACGAAAAATTCCCGCAAGCGATAGGATGTAACTCAAATGTCAAGGGACAAGAGAGCGACTGAGTCAAGAACCAACAGAGAAAAGAGAGAAAGTGGATTTTGAGTTCGTGGGGATTGGAGAGGCTGGTTTATTCGGGAACTGCTACACCCCGCTTAGAGGCTATGCCTAAATGGGCCGTTACATATCGTCTATCACTTGGCGAAAGCATGTCAACTTGGTTAATATCCCTAAACCAGTTTATTGGTAAGTGATATAAGTTCTATCTATTTCTAGATGTAGAAATAATTTCCATCATCAAGCCAATTGTTCACGGTGGCTGACTTCCCCGCGTCTTCATCGGCATGTCAGCGTTAGAGGCCGAAAGATAATAATGCAGACTAGAATCTTGGCAGAAACCCATAATCCCTGGTTGATCACCTATCGCCGTACGTAATTAGGGTGCACGGCGAGAACCTTCTACCTCACCTTACTCGCTCTTGGCTATCTTACTATCCTTGAACTAGAGAGCCGATCCGACGGGACCTGTTAACTAATGATAAGGTAACACGGTGGGTTGCAGGCATATCCTCGGTCAGGATAAGCTGATCACGGCCAAGATACCAAGATATCACGACTATAAAAGATGCCCAAACTCCCCTTCATCATGGTCTTGTTTCTCTGTTCTTCAGGCAGTTGTCTTGTATCGTTGATAGTCTTGTCCTGACCGCCCAACATGTCGCCCTCTCTTCAATCCCTGTTCACATTCACTACCCTTGTAGGCTCGGCCCTCGCTTCGCCTCTCCCCGAGATACCCCAGCTCGTCACCCGGGCAGTCAGCGACTTTGAGTGCTACAACGCCAGTCTTCCCAACATCACTATCTACGCTACCGGCGGTACAATCGCTGGTTCAGCCGGGTCTTCTGATCAGACTACGGGCTACAAGGCTGGTGCTTTGGGTATCAAGACGTTGATCGACGCTGTTCCCCAATTATGTAACGTCTCCAATGTTCGGGGCGTGCAGATCGCCAATGTTGATAGTGGAGACATCAACTCGACTATTTTGACTACTTTGGCGCATCGCATTCAGGATGATCTTGATAGCGATTACATGCAGGGTGTTGTTGTTACCCATGGCACTGATACCCTAGAGGAGTCGTCTTTCTTCCTTGATCTCACTGTTAAGAGTGAGAAGCCTGTTGTTATGGTTGGCTCTATGCGCCCTGCTACGGCTCTCTCTGCTGATGGCCCTCTCAACCTCCTCTCTGCCGTCAGACTCGCTAGCAGCAAGAGCGCTATGGGCCGAGGAGCCATGATCGTTCTCAACGACAAGATTGCTTCTGCGCGATACACCATCAAAACCAACGCCAACTCTCTCGACACTTTCAAGGCTGAGGATCAAGGCTATCTCGGCTCTTTTGAAAACGTCGAGCCCATCTTCTGGTATCCCGCCACTCGACCCCTCGGCCACCACTACTTCAACATCAGCACCAGCTCCACCAAGACTGCTCTTCCTCAAGTTGACGTCCTGTATGGTCATCAAGAGACCGACCCCAAGCTTTTCCAAGAAGCTATTGAGAATGGTGCTGAGGGTATTGTTCTTGCTGGTCTTGGCGCTGGAGGTTGGCCTGATAAAGCTGTTGAGGAGATCAAGAAGGTTCTCAACGAGACTGAGATTCCTGTCGTTGTTAGCCGACGCACTGCCTGGGGATATGTTGACGAGCGACCTTTTGGTATTGGAGCTGGATATCTGAATCCTTCCAAAGCACGCATTCAGCTCCAGCTTGCGTTAGAGAAGAAGCTTTCTATTGAGGAGATCAAGGACATTTTTGAGTATGCTTCTTAGATGATGAGCGAATCTATATGACTTCATGATGTATATATGAACTAGAATAACATTTCTCAAGAGAATAGCATTTGCGACGCACTGTCCAATCAACATGCAATGAACTATCTAACTCGTCTATTAGATTATTCAAGGGGTAGAGAAATGTCTCAGTTCCTTACCATGATATACAAATTGCTTACTTTCTATTCTCCTTTATAATACAATGATTGGTTTAACGAAGTTCTACCAGGCTACGTTTATAGCGTAGTAAACTTCAACCGAAAGAACAGGTTTGCTTATAGTCTAATTACTTTAAGCATAAAAACAAGTTGAAAATGACTAGCCACCACTTGGTGAGAAATGTGAGATCCAGGGAACATGCAAATAGGATTCTGACCACAATCCAACAAATGAAATAATAAAATAATCCTACGGCAAAAAGTCGATTCTAGGGTAGGCTGAATGGTCATGAAGAATCTCTGTATTACACGCCAAACGGTTAGTTAGATAGCAGATGAAGCTTTAAATGATGATAGAGGTAAGGCAGCCATGTAAGAATTTATTTTAGTCTCCGACACAGGGCCTATAACATCGTTCGCATGTTCTCGACACCACAATCCGTGATCAAGTCCTACCTGCGATGGCGCGTGCGCTGTAGGACTCAGCATGTCACTGATTTTAGTGGCTATTCCCCCTGACTAATCGCTGTTACAGTGGTCTAGCGCACGTTCATGCACCAGAGATTCAAGACGTAGTAGACTTGACACTACTTTCTTACACCTTCAATCACTTTTTCATTAAAACACAGAAGATAAAAAATAACAGACTTCAATATGTCATCCGGATCAACAGAACGCCAAACCATCAATCTTCCCGGGACGACAGATCAGCCCAAGACAGAGCCAGATTATTTTCTCGATCCTCGCAGCGCAGCAGCTTTGTCTCAACTCCAGGATGGTGACCTGTTGAAGATGGTAAGACCATCTCACATCCTTAGAGCCAAGCTTACCCAGAATTAGGTAGTCGATCATGAAGAGGACATCATCGAGTTCGACGATCACGTCAAGCAGGTAGCGCCTGAAGATCTTGCCGAGTACTTTGACGCTCCTGGAATAAAGAAGTTTGCCTTTTATCGCTATCCTGGGTCAGGTGCTGTCATCTTGATCTGGACACGTTTCCCTGCTACAGCTTCGACCAAGAACGCGCGAGTTCAGCATCGGCTGAGAAGGGATTTGACTTGGCATGCCGAGAAAGCGGACATCAAGAATGTGGCTACAGTAAGTCTTGGCCTTCTCGTGGTGAATTTGGCTAATGATTTACAGCTTGAAGTGCAATCACGGAAGGATATTACTGCCGAACGCTTGAGAGAGGCGGCAGACGCGTTAACGATAAGCAAGGAATGAGGGAATATGCTCAAAGGCCTGGAAATGTTTACTCTGCGCTCTCACTTTTCGTCGTTCTTCAATAACTACTTCTTATGCTTCTAAACAAATCGTTAAGTGGCGGGCTAGCCTTGAGCAGCACAAATCATCTCTACACAGATACAGAGCCGTATGTGCACCAAAGGTGAAAGATCATGTTCCAAGCGTTTCACTTTGGAGAGACGATCTGTCTGAGACGGCCAAAGTGTAACGATCACCAATCTGAGGATATATAGAAAGTCTAAATGTTTCAACTATCTTGACCCAAAGTATTATTTACCTTTCTCCTCCTCCTGACCAATCTGGCAATTATGTAGCTCCGTTAAAAGCAGTCTCGAACTCAGCAGGAGTGTAGCGTCCTTCACTCTCGCTGCACATAGCCTTGGCAATGACCTTGAGGAGACCATCGTTACCGTTAAAAACACCATAGTTTCTCTCCCGGAGGATTTCCTCTGTCTTGTCCGCTGTGACACGCTCGTAACTAGTGTTGGGAGGCTCAATGAGATCCTTCCACAGCTGGAATCGGTCATCAGAGTTTCGCAGGTCAGGAACAGACATGACGAGGAAACTCATGGCCAGAGAGAAGGTGTCAGCCTTGGTGGTGTAGTCTCTGCCAATGATGATTTCTAGAGAAATGTTAGTTTACAGCTGAGATGGAGGAAGTAGATATGGTACCTGGGGCAGTGTATGAGGGAGTGCCGACGTCCATCTGAACAGTAGTGCCAATGTCTCGCGACTGGTCAAAGTCCATAAGCTTAATGATATCTCCATCCTTGAGAAAGTTCTCGGGCTTGAGATCACGATGGATGATGCCCGCGGCGGAGACAGCAGCAACAGCAGCGAGCATCTGTTTGAAAGCGCCGTTCACATCAGAAAGGCTGCCGAGGTTATCAGCCACGGAGCCCTCCTGGACATAAGGCATAATAGCGAAACCATAGTCCTTCACGCCACCCTTGCCATAAACGATGTGATGAATGGGAAGAATATTAGGGTGATCGAGGGCTTTCTGCAGACGAGCGCCATACATGATAGCGTTGCCATCACCAGACTTGATACCACTGCGCTTACTAACAACAGTCTCTTGCTGCGGCTGGTTCTCAGTATCGGTCCAAGTCAAGGTAGCTTTGTCGATGAGGACTGTCAAGCTAGTAGCGACGGTGCTGTCCTTGGTGAGCGTGTAGCACTCCCAGGTCAACTTCTTCTCAGAGTTGACCCAGTCGCCGACAATGAGGTCTTCCATGCCGGGGACGTCAAAGACGGGGATTGAAGCAGTGATGTCCTCCCATCTTCGGAAGAGGGCCCAATTTGAGATGAAATCAGGAAAACTACCTTCGCCAGAAGCGGCGCTGGCGCTGGCGATAAAAGAGAGTAAAGCCCCAAGGGCAAAGGTGAAGCGACTTGAGAAAAGCATTGTCGCGGAAGAGAATGACTATCCAAAAGAGTGTAGGAAGAATACCAACGACCTGCTATTAGGGTCGTCTACAATGTTGGGTGGTGCGTTTATTTAACGGACCTGTCAATCTTTTGACAGTGACTTACAAGACCAAGAATATCCCATGTTTTTCAGAGGATGCATGCTGAATCCTTGGCGTAATCCGTTTAATTAGTTCATCTAAATTTTATTGTACTTGAAACAGGAGCTATAATGGAGATCCTTGTGCTGACATGTTCCACTACCGATGAAACAGGGCTGAGCTGACTGTATGTGCGTGGAGTTATAGCGTGTCGATGACTCGTGAGCCGAAGATTCAGGCGATTTCCTGAGACATTTTGCGGGAGGCTTGAAAGGTGAGACGAGGCTCCAGATCTTCCCGTCTTTGCCGTGTCTATGGGATCAAGATTGGGGTCTGGATGAGATCTTAGTAGAAACGTGCTTAGATTGGGGGCTCAGCCTTTGCACGTCCCGTAAAGTGACCTCGAGATGATTAGAGATGGTGAATCATGAGAATGGTGACGAGGCTCAGCGGTAGTATTGCGATCGCCTATCTACCTTGATTGTTTACATGCTTTGAATCCTATTGCAACGATGACATACTCACTGATCTCAAATCCTACGCATGAAATAAATGAATCTATAATAGACAATACTACAAGGCAGATTTCTTATTTACAGCCCGATCATACCAATGAGAGTAGGCTATTCTACAACTCCCCTGTCCGTTTACTCCAGTGGAGTCAGCTAAGCCCTAGAATACAACTGGGGGCACCCACTAACAGCCCCCGATAAGCGCACGGGATGGAGCCTTGCAGCCCTCTAAGGATTCGGAAGGATGGAAATTAAGGAGTCCCGATATTTGACCATCTCCCTCTGCGTCGTAATACTATCGGCAGATGCGATGCCGTGCAGTCTATGCTGAATCTGGAGGTAAATTTCGATGCACTAATGTAAGCAGCGTGTTTTACTACTGTGCGTTGAGATCCTTCGGAAGTTTCTTCTGAAGGATCGGCCCTGTAATTTAGAATTATGGAGATGGCTTACAATCCATGTAAGTCATCCTCTTAATGTTGAGGCTTGTATGTAAATGTCTGTAAATAAGTCCTTTATTGTTCTTGACTTTACTTAAAGTCTTTTGTTTCCTACAGACGCTCTTTTGTCGATTGTTTTAGTATCGCAAACCTTGGTTGGGTTAGCTTCTTCATTCGTTATGTTGCGCCCTACAGACTCTCCCATGCCAATTGGCATTGGTTTCCTTCTTTTGTCTTTCGGAGCCAAGTTCACTTCTGCCGTTCCTTACCAGTGAGTTACATGCAGTCGAAAGTGAGTTGGCTGAGCTAATTCATCATAGAATTTACCAGCTTAATGAGCGAGACGTCAACACTGATACCACTACAACTGATTCCTTCATTTCTACTACCACCAGCGCCGTCGCGCCCATTGACGTTCTTCCTACTACAAGTTCAGACGTTGTTGTGATCAACACTGAGACCTCATCCAACAATGACGCTATTGTCGTTGACACAACTACAAATGTTGCTCCTGTGATTGAGACTCCTACCACTATTGGCCAGATTGTTGATGCTACCACCAGCGCTGAGATTGCGCCTGTTGGTACCGAGACATCAGCTATCGTGGATGTGTTGAGCAGCACTGATGCTCCTGTCGTGAACCCTATTCCTACTACAACCGATGAACAGACTACATCGAACTGGATTCCCCCCGCTGGTACAGAGACCAACGTTGTTGGCACTCCTGGTGCCAGCACTGATGCTCCCCCTCCTGCTGGTACTGAGACTGCCACTACCAACGAGGCTGTTGAGCCAGTTGGTACGACTACCAACACTGATCTTCCTCCTGTTGGAACAGAGACTACGAGCGACGTCCCTCCTCCGGTTGTCGACACCACCACAAACACTGCTGTTCCGGTTGGGACTGAGACTACCAGCAACGCAATTGAACCTGTCGACACAACCACTGATCTTCCTGCTCCTGGTCCTGAGACGACCACCACCCAAGCTCAGGCACCCGTTGAGACGACTACCTCGGCTGTCATCCCTCCTCCAAACACCGACACCAGCGCTGAGGTGCCCCCTCCCGAAACCACAACCAACAAGGCCGATGCTCCTAGCACCACCGCCCCCGTCAACAACATCCCCAGTACAACTGAAAAGGCCTCTGAGCCAAGCGATAAGCCCAGCGATGTCCCTTCAGCCCCCGTCACTGCTCCTCCTCAAGAAGCCACTGCTGCTGCTTCTCAGGCTCAGGTCACTGCCTCAGAGTATAACTCCAAGGTTGATGACATCATCCCTATCATTGTCGCTTGGACCAATAACCCTGATGGTCTCAAGACAGATACGCTGAACAAGGTTAATAACTTGATCGATGGTGTCAAGGGTGCTATCAAGGATCTTGGCGGTAATGAGTCTGGTGGTTGTCCCGGTAAGCGACGTCGCGGACTTCTCGACATTGTCTCCAACGTCATCAACACCTTGTCTTGTGTCGTCTCCAACCTTGAGGATGTTACTGGCAAGATCACTGGTGGCATTGTCGAGGGCGTCACTCCCATCGTGAGCACTCTCACCAACAACAGCAGTGATCTTAAGGATCAGAGTGAGGAGGAGGAAGATGAGGATAAGTCCAAGACTGAGAAGGAGGAGTCTAAGACTGAAGAGGAAGAGTCCAAGACAGAGGAGAGCAAGACGGAGGCCAGTACCACTGAGAAGCCTACCTCCACTGAGGCTGAGACTACGACTTCTGCTGAGACAACTGAGACTACGGGATCTTGCAAGATGAGGGAGACTACCAATGTGCCTGCTGCTTCGGATACCCAGCCCAAGACTTCGATTGCTCTGCCCCCCACGAGCGGCGACGGCGCTACTGGTAGCGAGACCTCTGCTGGTGCGGCTGAAACTGGTACTTCTGATGTGCCTACCTCCACTGAGGCTGCTGATGTGACTACCTCCAACCAAGGTCCTGAGTCTACCACCGCTGCTGAGACCTCTGTCCAAGAGACCTCTACCAAGCCTGCCGATGAGACTAGCACCGCTGATCAAACCGCCAAGACGGAAGAGACATCCCAGGCTGATGAAACTGACACTTCAGCCCCCGCTACCACAACACCCAGCACCCTCCTCACAACAACCCGTCCCTCCGACCGAACCACCAACACAATCACTTCCGGCTCAACAGAGGGCATCACCACCGCCCCAGTACGCACATACTATCCCTGCGGCATCTACGGCGGTCCCCGCGTTACATCAGCCTACTGCCAATGCTCCACCACCGTCTCAGGCAAGCAGTACATCGCGACAGCCACACTCATCGATAATAAATGCGAAGCGTATACCGAATATCCCTCCAAGGTCGATCCCGCGACTGAAGCCCCCCCTCCTACACAAGCACCCATCAACGAACCTCTCACCAAGACCATTGATGGAACTGTCCTCGCCTGGACTGCTTACACGCTTGCGTATGGACAAGTATACAAGGATGTAACTGCTACCTTCTCCAACGGTATCGGCGACGTAAAGACCATCGCTACGCCAGTCCCTACACAGACTCATGTCGATAACGATGGTTCCGGGCAGTGCGGTACCAGCGATGGACTCTCCAAGTCCGGTCTCGGCGACGCATGTGATCGCGCCATTGGTGAATTCCAAGACGATACCATCTACACGGGCTACACTACGCGCTACAGCCGCTCTAAGAAGGGTCTTCTCATGGTCATGTCTATGGGACAGGCTGCTTGTATTGCCAAGTTTAGCTGTGATGACTATGGTATCGGTATGAGCGGTAAGCTTATCAAGGAAGCGTAAGTCCCCTTCACCAGCTGTTGATTGAGGATTACTTACTAACTTTGGATACAGACGTGAGAATGCGAAGAATAATGACAACATTTGGATGTGTGGACACATTGAGTTGTCGAACTCTTGTAAGGTTGTTATGGATTACTGTACGAACTGTAACAATGAGGGCTGAGACTACTGTGTGGGTGTTGGCGATGGCTGATGGAAGTGGAGGCACAAATGGATCATATCGCCTTTCAATTAGATAATGTCAAATGCTCTTCAGTTTCTCGTGAAATCTATAGTTGACTACATCTACCTATTCCTAGAGTGATCCTAGTTACCGCTGGGGCGTCGCGCTATAGAGTCTTAAGCCAAGCGAGTCGTGTTGAAGAGCCGATTCCCAGTGTCGGTCGTCTTCGTTCCCGTGAATTTGTTCTCCGAAATTCGGAGTGCAATCAATCCAGCACCGTGTCGTCTCATCACCTTTGCAAAGAGATGACCTTCAGCGATTGCCTCAGTCTGAACTACACCAGCCACGACTGTAATACTGATATTGGGTTCAAGACGGACGACGCGCTTGATGAGCTCAATGACGCTCTTGCCGCTCTTGATCACAGAGTCCACCAAGATCACGTTCAACTGTCCCTGAACGTGATGTTTCTTGACATCATCTGCACTAGAAGCGTGAACGAACATGGCTTGTGGGAACACATCGCTGATGCCGAATGCCATGGGTTCGCCACCGCGCATAAAAGCGATGATTGAAGTCTTAGCTTCGTTGCGCAGACGATGACCGGTTGTCTGATGGCCCTGCACGTGCGAGATGGTGAACTCCTCAAGACCGATGAGTTTGGATACGTACTCAGTGGCTAGGTAACGGCCGACATTGGCATTTGCTGCTCGTAACATGGGGCCAGATACTGCAGCGCTGCGCATGGGCGACATGAGAATATTGGAGGCAGCTTTGTTGGTAGCGTCATACTTCTTCAGTGGGCGAAGTTCTGGGCGGGGATCAACAATTGACTTGACGAAGTCACCATCATCAAAGCTGACCACGGGTAGACTGTTATTGTCAAGTCTAGGTGACGATGTACTTGGGAGGAGGACCTGTCGCGCTCGTAGGTGACCATCTTGAATGGCCGTGGCCAAGGCTGCATCCATAGTAGTGCTTCTCTTCTTCTCATCACCAACAACAACAACAGCTTGGTCCGCTTCCCAAAGCATGGGTATGTCCAAGGGACTATCACCAAAGGCCCATACATTGAGGTCATGCACGTCTCTGAGATGCGACACGACAGCGGCCTTGACTCCAGGAGTGACGAAGTATCCATCCGAGAATCTACCACCACCAATCACTTTGACGCTGTCCGACAGGCCATGGTGCTCGAGGATCTTGGTCCAAAGTCGCCCGACGCCGCAAGTCACGACAACCACGCCGATGTGTTTCTGCTCTTCGACGCGGCGCAGAAGAGAGATGAATTCAGGATACAGAGGGACGAGAGCAGACGCATTGTCGCAACGAAATTCGAACATGTCATCATCACATTTTTCTTCCAAGAGAAAGGTAGCCTGGTGGAATGCCTCGTCTGAATTCCCATCGGGCTACTGAAAAAGTCTCTCATGGCAGAGTCTTTCAGTCCCGTGCCGTTTTGTTCCAGCTCATCCACGAGGAGACGACCACCATCTTCAGCCGACAGGGTCCTGTCGCCACCAAAGACCAAGAATGTCTGAAGCTCTTTGCTGTCGTGCAGAGCGATGATCTCGCCAAGCCGCTTCTTCACCTGGGCGAGATTTGATCCAGCTGGCGCGAGCTCTCGGAAGTGCTGAACAAGAGGCAGGACATTCTCAAGGGCGGGGTTTTGAACAGTGGTAAAGAGAATCTTATGCTGACGACAGAGGTCTCGCAAGATTGTGACTTCAAGGGTTTGCCAAAGGACCCAATTCTCCGCGCTCAAGCCGGTCATGTCAAATCTGTTCATTCATGACCTGAAACAAGAGAACCAACGCATTAGGGTTTAAATAGATGATTTGGGTGAAGGTCTCTAAGTCTTCGAGCATGTACACAGCGTACGGGGAACTATCCTCCTTTGACCAGAACATGAAGTGTCCAGTGACGACAGCGATTTTGCCACTGGCTGCAGCTTCATTCTTGATGTGGGTGATGGCTTCCGCTCGCCACTTTTGCTTTTCGGGGTCTTCGAGTTTCTGGAAGGCTTTTAGGCCACCGTGGACGAGGTAGGAAATGACGTCGGAGCCATCAAAGAACGCGAACTCTGTCTCGCCGAGCTTGTTGCGCAGGCCTTCGAGAACGGTGGACTTCCCGGTAGCTGGAAGACCGTAGAGACGGATCACTGTTGGCTTTGATGGATCTGGTGTTCAGATTATCATTGCGCAACTTGGACGGAGAAGGATAGGAACTGACCGTGGCCCACGCGGTTGACGAGGCTAATCGCTGATGTAGATGTCATCTTTCGAAAAACGATTTGGTAAGCAGGGGTGTACTTGAACGTAGCAGTCCAGATGTGATGAAGGACGAAGGATGAAAGATGGAGAAGTGAAAGGAGATCTTCTGAAATATTTCACTCCTGAACCATGACTGACTTACATGATTGAGCTCGTTTGCCGTTGTCTTGAGTCATCCTATCAGGAGGATCAAGAAGCGATGTCAATGCACGAGGCCCACCCGTCACTCAAGCTGCATTTAGCCGTGCCACAATAAACAATTCTCCGATATAATTGATTACCTACAAGATAAATTGAAGCCTGTAAACAAACCCTTCACGTCATGCTGCTGATTGGAGTTTGGCTCGCTTACAGCTTGATCTTTCCAGGCATCAAGCCTTGGTCCATCCCGGGCGAGAAGCATGCCACAATCGCATTCACAATGGCATATGACCAGACCCGATTTAGCGACACACAGGGACACCTCAAGGAAACTTCAAACTTGATTGTAAGCTTGACATTGCACACAGATTGCTTTCCTCCGGATTCTCAGCTTTGCCCTATGGCAGGCACAGGAAGATGTCCCAAACTCAAGAAACGAGGCTTCTCATGGACCTCTTCCAAGTCATAATTCATCGCCAAATACGCGAGAAACACCTTTGTGACAACAGCTGCAAATTGTGTCCCAGGACAAGAAAGCTTTCCAATCCCAAATGGAACATGGTTCTGTGAAGGAGTGATGAGAGTGTGTCCATCCGCACTGTCCCGAATACCCTCATCTTTGTGTAACAGTACGAAGCGAAATGGGTCGAAAGTGTACCCATTAGGATAAATTACTCGTCGTGGTGAATACCCCAAGCGGAGCCCCCTCTGTTATAAGAAACACATTAGTCTGGTGTTGACAAACTTGTCTCTTAAGCATGCATCGTGATAAGCTTTGTTCATGACGCTTGGAATGTTCCAGATCCCAGCCATTTGTGTAACGAGATACGGAGTAAAACGTCTGCGTGGCGACCACGGTTATCCCATCGGGAACTTTGGACAAATGGTTGTATGAGATGTGGAGGCGCCAGATAAGAACTCCCAGTAGGAAGCGCCAGAGCGAAAGGATTGTGAGCGATGTCAAGGTGGCCATCACCGCAACTGCAACGACTTGGGAACACATGTGTGGATTTGTCAAAGTAGCCTCAAGATTGAAGATATGACGGCTTCCAGCGCAGCCGGCGATTCATGGTGATTGTTTCGCTCAATAGGAGCTGAGGGCACGAAATACACTCTGCCGCTATGTAAGATACGAACCACTTTGCAGCCGAGAGAATTTATTTTCACTGTGGTTCTAGGCCTGCTTCTTCCGATCCCTGTGTGAGTGCATATCCATCTCCGGCTAGCGATATCTGTTGGGAATCGTCTCCAGACATGGATGGGAATGCAGTTACCAATCTGCAGCCCGGTACGAGTTCTTCTTTGTCTAAATATCACTTGATTGACTTGCTTAACCTCACATCACGGTCGCGGCATACGCGGTCATTGTGAAGAGCCTCCAGCACTTCAACCCACCCCCGTCTCTCTACCTAGCAGCACTCTTCTCGCACCTTTCCCTGTAAACTTTCGCGCTTTGATCAAATAATCTCAATATCAACACACTTTTCATTACTCCATGCCTCGCCAGACATGATTCCATAAACGTAGGAATCCCCAAGGATCTTCCATTTCTCCCCAGCCTTCCGCAGCACATAGGGCGTCTTCCCTCCCTGAAGCAGCGCAATCCGATCACCAGAGCGAGTAGGCCAAGGAACCAAACAGAGATATCCCGAGCTCGTCGTCGCCATTCTTTGATCAAAAGCCCACTGCACGTCGGTGAGGGACTTCCCCATTGTGAATATGTCGCTCATTTCCATGTTGCTTACTTTCTTGTACCCGAGTAGTTGGCGATAGAGTTTTGGTACCACGTGTGAGAGATGCAGCTGGTTTATAACTGTGCCAGTCATGGTCATATCAAACCCTGCTATACTCTGTTCAAAACAGTCCAGAACATGGCGTCGATTAGCACTGAGAAGAATCCGGTTTCTTATTATGGTTGTGAGTAAAGCATCCTTTCGGGTTTCACCGGGCATCGTATAAAGATTTTCAGTTTTGAACGCCAGGTCTTGCCAACCTTGGATAACAGCTATGGTTCCCCCAATAGCCTCAGCGATTCTCGCATTTCGCTTGAAATTTCGAATTGAGCTCATGACTACATCGTCAGATTGTATCCGAGGCCCTTCGTAAGGGTATATCAGCTTGTCTCCAACATTATTCAACTCATCCACGATGACACCCTTGAGAATGAGTGTTTTTCCATCGTTTAGAAGTCTTCCAGTGAAAGTTCTGTTGGATTTGGACGCCTTTTCTTCGGGAAACGCGTCCCTCATTTCAAACAACTTTGGTGCTCGCTGGTTCTCCCTTATAATTGGGTTCTTGATGCTGGAGGGGGGCTCTCTCTTCATCCGAAACACTAGTGACGTCGTAACTCCAGTCAGGAACCCACGAAGGCAAGCTTGTCAAAGTAGGTGGTATACAAGACGGCCTTCCCAAAGCGCTGAAAATCTCCAGTGAGCAGCTACCGCTTATTATCTTAAAAGCTGCACGTGTGTAGCATTCCACAATGGAAATAGTGTAGTCTGGCTCGATCCCATATGTTGATGTGGCGATGCCTAGAGAGCCGTATACCTTGTCCCTCGGATCTTTGGCTCTCAGCCACCGAAGAAGATGGAGCAGCGCTGCAAGCTCCTTTTTCTTCCCGAAACTGCGACGCAACCGCAGTATGGCGACGGCAAGTTTGCCATCATTGTCGGCCAACATGCTGTCTTCCAGATTAAAGACATCTTTGCCATCCCCTGTATTAAAAGCGTTGCTGATTGCGTACATCATGATCTAGCCGACTGTGCGACTGACATCCAGTACTGGGGCAGCTAAATCGCCGCACATGATGATCGCACTGGGAGCTAGAGCCATTTCTTGAACAGTCCACACCCTTGACCACCATGGCCTCTTCAGTAGAGCGACTGCGCCTTCTTTGGCTGGGTCTGGTACAACAAAATCATACTTAGCCGGGGCTTCGGAGGAAGCTTTGTCCTCGACTTGATACCAGCCACCAGCTGGGATTACATGCTTGTCGAAGAATTTTCATCCACTTTTGCTAATATGAGGCAGTGCAAGATATTCAGTCGTTGGTATCAGTTTGAACAGGTGGTTGATTCCATCAGAGGCTAGATCGGGACCCAGCCAGATAACCACCCTCTGGGATTTGGTGTAGATGTCTTTCATAAGTTTAACCTGGGATTGGCGCTCCTCCGGGTCTTTCCGATTGATGCAAATGGCATCGATCCATAGCGGTCGCTCGGTATGCTCGTTCCTCAAGTGCTGGAGTGCACTGAGAAGGTTTTCGGTGACCTGGAATGCTTCATTGTTGCATTTTATCTCCAGAAGCTGAGAGCTGTCGCCCCAGCAATACGAAAGAGCTTCATACACAGGGTTTTCCTCGAGTGCGACAACCTCGAGACGACACTCAATTGAGTCGTTGTTCTCCGTCACTGGAAGTAGATGGAGGAGGCGGATTTGCGTTGGGCCGAGCACGCTTCCTGTGCTATTGTAGGAAAACATGACAATAGGCTGATACTAACACGCAGACGAGATTTCCGGGGTCCTTGGGCTGGGAGGGTTGGCAAACCTTTTGTTGGTGATATCTAGAATCAGGCCAGGCATGGTCTGAACGAGATATTATTCAGAGCTGACTAATATCTCACCTGCCTGCCAAGATCAAATTGGACATGATAGGTCAAGCTATGGCCTGTTCCTTCATTAGTTTACCATTCAGAGGTAGCAAAAGCGTCAACCTCTTTCTATTGAATTTTCCCAGAGTTGTTACTGACTTGCCATCATCAACCCATTTATTTTCAGCCTCCTCAACTTCCATGAAACTTACACAGTCAGATTTTTCGTTATCTTAGGAAGCAAAGTTCAGACCTCTATTCTAAGTGAGAGAAAGATTTAGCCAAGTTTAGTATAGACTAAGAAGACTTTTAGGTTAGTTATTTTCATCACTAAGGATAAAGGTCTGAAGGTTTCTCTTGCATGTTTCGTTTCGCAGACCGCCTTTTGGCCCACAACCAAGAATTATCTTTCTTGGCAAGATACGCCTGTAGCTGACAAAGAGTGAGTCTTCATATGTGAATTTCGAAACTCCCTTGGTAACAATGTACATTTCTTGTTGTAAAACTTTCGAATGGGCTTCCTGAGGTGGACTCGCTCCCCTCTGCGAACCAGATAGTAAGATCGTCTGCTTCGCTCTGAAGAACCGCTATAGCCGCAATTCCTCTCCATAAAGCCACCTCTGTAATGTAATCAAAGCCAAGAGACTCTATTCTCAGCTCGTATTTGCTGTAGCGATACGCTGTCAACAACATGATGCAGACCCAAATAGTGAACAGCATCCCCATGAGAGGTGATATCCTCCATGAAAAGACTTTTATCGACTGTAAGCACTCTCTCAGCGTATTTCACGGTAACCTTCTCCCACGCCTTGATGGTCTGAGACTCCAACTTCAGATCTCGTGTACCTTGCCAGTGTATCGAACTATACTTTCGGCGATAGGTAAAAGCACAAGCTTCTCTTCTTTCTCCTTGCCACATGGTCAGTGTCTGGAGCTTAGGCATGTTTAGTGCGACTTGTGCAGCGGTTTGAAAGAGCTTGTTGGTTTGATGGTCGTCGGCCTTGGCGATTGCTCGGGATGTCAGTGAGAGAGTTTGTAGCTGAGGCCATCTCTAATTTGGTTGAGACGCATCGAAGAAATGGCGGGCATCGATCATGAAAGAGACGGAAAGATGCTCGAGCTGCTGGCTTCGCGCGGCAAATACAGCGCCGAGGATGGGATAGGGAAGTCTGACTCGTTCTGGATTTAGTTCTGAGAGCAAACCTCTACCGAGAGCAAACAATTCCAGGAAATTCTCATTGAAATCTTCGAATATGGTGACTTTTTTAACGCTTTCCGGGAGGCTGTGGATCGTATTTAGAAAACCTATTACTTATTCTGTCAGCACTATAACATCATTCACTTTTATTTTATTGCTTGCCCATATCTGAAACTTGCTGTGCTATGTTCAAGTGTGATTGCCATGGTTCATAGCTGATCTCTTTTAGGTTTGGAAGCTTTGACCAAAGATATTGTAAGGTTTCAGGATTGAATTGCTGACGGCACTGCCGACGTACAACGAATTTAGTCACAGCATGGACTGAAGGGAGGCTCTGTCGAAATTTGAGCTCAGATACCTGTCCAAAAGGACGTCGTAGAGCGTCGTCTGGTGGCGCTTTAGTTACACGGCCCCTAGACCACCCGTGCTCTGGATCGTGAATAGGATCTGGGCTATGCGGTTGACACTCGAATTTGTCTTCACCGGGAGCTCCGAAGTAACTGTTTTTGAACCAGTGTTCCGAATCGCTTGGGCAGTAAGCATTGAGTTCCAGAGTCAAAGGCTCTCTCCACGTCGTCAGGATGGAGAATAGCCTGGTGATGGCTTCGTTTAGGATCTTTGCAATGGAATATGACAATGTAAGCGACTCTCTCTTTCGGCACGATCGACAAGTATATCGGTTGAGCTCTATATTGAGCCATAGATGCTCGATTCTCCCCCTGTAGTGATCGTCGAGCTGCTCGAGGTGGTCGAGGCATAAGGGATGAAGTCTAAGATGAGCAAAGGTCTTTTTTTCAATGAAGTCTCGCCATTCCGTTGAAACCGAGGCGTACGGTGCGATGGATTTGTGTGCTGTCAGGGTCTCCAAGATTATACAGCGGATCTCGGTAGGTAAGGAGGACCAACGGGTCATTTTGTCGGCGTTTTTGCTGGACGGTCGGTCAAGTCTGATCAAGGTGATGGAGGTCACAAAGGGGTGAGGAGTCGAAGAATATTCTATTCCCGAGAGTCCTGCTTGTTGGCTTACTGAGGGGCAGCTTAGCTTTAGGAATAATATTCAGCGTGCGCAGACATTTTAAGCCGGACGACGGCTCTGATTGATAGAGTATTATAACAAAGTTTCTATTATCATATATGCCATAGCAATTGGTTATTCATTCTGACATAATGTCTAAATTGTGAACTAGATATGCTATTTGCAGTTGAGACATGTAGCCGAGAGCATATATTCAGCACAATGAACTTAGTTCGCATAGGAATGCATCTCTTCACCATTCACGGACCTTCATGTTATCTTCCACCCTAAACTTTAACCTTACGGCCAGCAACCGGCCAAGTAGCATATTAAGTTCAAATTAGAGAGCAGTGAGAAGGAGGGGTTGATATCTATCTTGTAGGCTCTAAATCTAGTTAACAACAGCATGTAAGTATCCTTTGCCTGGGTATGCTGTGAACGCCAATCTACTAGAATTTCGCGCTGACTACTAAGAGTCACAGTTGCAGTAGTAAGAGTCACCTACAGCTACGTTAGTGAACAGAAACTCTTCACAGATTCTCGGACACCTCTTACCTTCCTGGCTACAAGTCTCCTTGTGTTGCTCATCGGATCCCGCAGCACCCATTTGCTTGAGACTCTCAATGCAGTCATCACAGTTGCTGATCTTCATGCAGTAGCCAGCGCAGTACTGCTGGTTCCTAGTAGTGCATCCAGTGTAGCATGGAGCGCCAGCTCCGCCGGCGGGCTGGCCAAAGCATTCGCCGGTGCACAGCTGGTTGTTCCTCGCTACACAATCATTGTAGGAACCTCCCAAGCAGTTGTTGTTCTCACCCGCTTCGCGTGGAGCATTACACTTGCCGCCCAAGACAGCTGAAGCGGAGGAGGCGAGGAGAAGGGTAACAAGAGTCTATGATTATTAGCTGAGGGAAGGGTTGGGATTTAGGGAATGCTTACCCAGGCTGAGTGCATGGTGACGAATTTGTTTGAGTGTCGTTAGATGTAAATGATGGTTTGAGAGAAGATTTATTTGTGATTATTGACGGATCTGGATACTTGGAGGACCAAAGACGACATTTATAGTGATAGCGAGTATCTCGATTCCTTTCCCACAGTCAGAAGCTGGTCCATACATTCATTCATGACATCATGAGCGAGGCAACATTCATTCTCGTTCCGTAAGGTATACGGAGAATATGCAGCGGAAGCCTAGATCTACAAGTTATTTTTTAGGTAATTTCTGGTGCGTTTAGTGGATCGAAGCGAGGCTCAGCTAGGAACAAGTCCCTTGCCATTCGTTCAGCTCCGTGAAGTCTCACTGATGGGTCTCTTGGCACGCGTCATATAACGTGAGATTCAGGGGAGCGGGGAGCAAGGATTTCGATCCCTTTATCGTGATCTACAGGCAAATATGGAAAGTGGCCCTGGAAGTGTCAGAATACATCTGACGCTGGAATCCGCTTTCACTTTGTAAAACCAGATTCTCATAAAGAGTGGAGGTTTTCTGACAGACCCAAGCCGACAGTGGGTTGACATTCGTTCCAGAATTATCTGCAGAGGCGGAGACAGAGACTAATTTTATCAGCTCCGATGATCCTCTTGTGATTCCTTGCTGACTTGACGGAACTTTGGGTCTTTTCCAGATCATAAAGTCAGGTCATATTCGCATCTCCGACGGTCTGCTACTCTTCCGATTGGATCTATAAACAAAAAGGTCGATCTATATTGTACGAGGTATCTGTTATGTAGATTCTTCCACGTTTTAGTTTCCTAAACTGCCTTCGATGACGATCTCATCTCGGGAAAGATGTTGTTTCCGCCCTTTATAGAAGCAAGCGTAAAATGCGCAACCAGCAATAAACCCTGAAATACCTACAGCTCCATACATCCACACGAGATATGGGTCCTGAGAAACTGCGCCGAGGGCGATGCAGATCGCAGCAGCGACGGCGATGGTCAGCCAGAACAGAGCTGAGATGACAGATCGAAGACTAATAAATCATAATCAGTATATTGACCAAGGTATCATCGTGTGGATGCGTACTTCTTGGGAGCCTGTGTGAAGGCGAGCTCGAGACCTGTGATGATAACAAAGGCTTCAGACAAGGCCACGAGGATATAAGATGGCGCTTGAATCCAAACGTGAATACTGTTTGGTGGTGACTTGTAGATATAATGCTGAAGGACGCAGGCGTAGGCCATTGAGATGGAGGCGAACATGAAACCCATGAAGATGCGGGTTACAGGGTCAAAGTCGATTCTGTACTTTCGCAGAAGGGGATATACAATCACTGAAGCACCGAATGTTAGGAAATGGTAGGCGAGGATGTTCTGGTAGATTACTTACAGTCGAGGAAGGGAATGAAGAAGCAAAGGGCAATGGGATCGAGGTTCTGGAGAAGATCATTGGGTGTTCCGTGGAGAGCCATGGTCCCGGCTTGGGAGATGAGGTTATTCCACATCTGGTTCCAACAGATGAAGTAGAACGGGAAGAACAGGAACATCTAGACGCCATTGTAAGTCCTCATCTTGAAGGTCATGAAACGAGTCACTTACCTTGCAGCTCTTGAGTCCCCGTTGGACATCTCCAACATACTCATCAGTGTATCTCTCTTGACTGGCCAATGGGTATTTGTCGTTGTGGCCTGAAGCTCTAAGGACTGATGGCCGTGCATTGGGGAAGCCCTTCTCCTTGATGGCGATGCTGGTAGTGCGGCACGCATCGAGAATGGCTGAGCCAACTGGGGGAACGCGGATGTACTTGTTTCGACCGGAGATGAACACAGCGGCGGATATGAGGATGGCACTGTTTAAAATGGTTAGTAGCTGTCGATTTGTAATTAAGGCCAGGGAGATGGGATTCACATCAATGGAACCAAGTACGCCAGCCAGAACGAATGGTGAGCTTCTACGTTGACTGTGATGAGCGGTGAAAGAGCTCCAATGTTGACGACCCAGTAAAACCTTGACGTTGATTAGCGGGTGCATATTCCAGACTGAGTAAATGTGTCTTACCACATGAAGAGTCTTTGCACGGTGAGTTCTGGGTCAACAATGACCTCCTCTCCTGACTTGAGAGTCTTGAGAACCGGCTGCGAATGCTGATACTGCTCAGCACACATAGGCGTAACATTGGCCTTGATACCACCAGTTCCCAGACCAATTGTGACCATGGCAGCGATGAGGCCTCCAAGGCCGGCATTGTTAAGAAGGGCTGTAGGTGTTGAAGTCGAGACGAGGATGATGAGGCCGATGACATAGATGACGCAGGCGCAGCAGATGGCTCGGAACTTGCCAAGATATTGGTCTGGAGTTTATCATTTAGACATAAGCGATTGAGCAAGGTTGACTTAGGGACTTACCAGCGACGATGGCACCAATGACTGTCGAAGCGTAGGCCCAGAACTTGAAGAAGTTTCCGAGGGCCGTAGCAACAGCCTGACCTTTTCCAAGGGCGCCTGGCAGATCGGAGCTAGGATCATATGGGTTGCTGAGTACTGTTAGTATCACAAGAGGTGTAAAGCATCATGACAGTGACAAACTTGATGTAATTCTGGATCGGTCCAGAGAGACCAAAGTAGGTAAATCGCTCACCAAGCTACATGTCGTTAGTCAGTCCAACTACCCGTATTTCAAATACTCAGAAGCACTAGGTTCTTACCTCGACGGCCAAGATCAACAGCGCAATCTTGGGTAACTTATCAGGAACCCTCCGTAAACCTTGCCACTGCTCCTCACGTCCCGCAATGCTCTTAGCATCACAAGGATTGCTCTCAATCTTCTTCTCCATGTTAACTTCAGTCGTCATATTCTCCAATTCACTCGAGGTAATAAAGAGATGATTCGGCTCTCGAACGATGGTGGGTTCTTCATTTCTCGGGATGCAACGCCCTGTATATAAACATCATGAGTTGGAGAAATTACCCCGGACCGGCAGACCCATTCTGCTGGGAACCCTGCTGAGAGATAACGCGGGGTCATCGCTGTGGGTTCTGATAGGCGGCGTTTGACGGCCTATCTGGCGCTATCAAGAGAGATAGCGTGGTTGATCGGCGTTGAGAACGCCGCCAATCAGGAGTGACGCCGATGTTAGAGGCGGTTTAGATGGGAGATAAAATCCGATGCTGTTCAGGAATAGTATTTTAATGAGATTTATCTAGTGAAGCTTATTAATTTTTTACTATTATCTTTGTTATTCTCGCCATGTCTTATACTACGACAGCAACCGAAGAGGTCACAGCTTCATTCCCGAGCCTCAAGCGTTTAGAAATAGGACCAGATGAATACCCTGGCCTGGATCCGGAATGGCGAAACCTATGGAACACTCATGGAAGTTCCATGATTCGAGCTGATGAGGTCAGCATTGAAGAATACCGTCTCAATCCAGCAAAGTACAGCTTCACATATCCAACATGGAAAGGCCCCGAAGTCTTTCATGTTGAGGATAGACAAATCCCTGTGACAACGCCAGAAGGCCTGATCACGATCAGAGTCTACACTCCAGAAGGCCCCGGGCCGTTTCCTGTTCATCTCAACTTCCACGGTGGAGGTTGGGTACTGGGCGGTCTTCAATCGGAAGCGGCGTGGTGTCGACATATGTGCAACAAGGCGGCTATCAAAGTCATTGACGTTGACTATCGCATGGGTCCTGAATGTAGATATCCAACTGCTATTTACGACTGCTGGGATGCTGTGAAATGGGTAAGGCCGAGCTTTCCATAAGAGATACTTTTCTAACTGTGTGTAGACCATAGACAACGCGACTGAGCTTAACGTCAACCCGAGAAGCGTTTCATTTGGTGGTCTTTCAGCCGGTGGTCACATGACTGCTGTTCTGGGCCACTTTGCTCGTGATGAGGGCATCGACATCAAGTTGCAGCTCATGATTGTCCCGGCCACAGACATGCGATACTGCAGCCCCAAGATAAAACAACTCACAGCAGAGAATTGTCCTTATGAGAGTGTTTTGCAACTCAAGGACGTACCGTGGGGACCTCTTGGGCGAGAACAATGGTTCTTGAAATATTTTGTTGCCGAGGATGCTGGTAAGCACAATTATGTGATCTCAAAGACAAAGTCATACTAACATAACTTGATAGACGAGCTTGAGGAAAAGCTGAACAATGAGTGGATTCTCACACCTGTCATCGCTTCAAACTTCAAAAACCTTCCTCGGGCGCACATCGTTACTGCAGAATTCGATCTGGAGCGAGATGAGGGGGGGTATTATGGGAAGTTGTTGAAGGATGGAGGGAATGAGGTCACTATGAAGCGTTATAGTGGTTGTCCTCATGCTTTTGCGCATTATAATCATCCGGAGAGGGGATTGACTAAGAGTTTCGAGTTCATTGAGGATTCGACTGAGTTGCTAAGATATGTGCATGAGTTTAGTATATAAATCGAAAATTAGTAGTTGATATTATAGACTGATACCACAGACTGCTTTACTGGCTTTTTCGCATAACAGGATGGTGCTTCCAATGAATGACTGTTTCGTTGATCGAGAACTACCCTACAGCACCAAGGCGTTACGGTGAGAAAATGGCGGTTGTATAGAACAAGACAAATGACTCACCCGCATTGGATATCGCTCTTGCTTTCTCGATGTTCGATATTTCTACCGCCCGATACCGACCGTTAAATTGACGAGTCATCGTACGATTCATATCTCAAAGTTCAATAATCTTTCCGTGGGGATGTTTCCCGCGGCCAACTCTGCAAACGCCACCAATCATATGCGACGCCGATGGAGATGGACAAGGGTTGGCCGAGACTAGGCGAAATCGGACATGTCCGCGGCTGTTAGTCGGCAGCGTGAAAAGATCGAGCGACTGAAGATAAATCTCAAGTCTCCTCCATACAGAAGTAAATTCTCCTATCTAATGAGGAGTTCCATCGAGTATTATCTATTAATTGCATACCTGAAGATCAAGAATGGCGTCTGATAGCATTGTCATCGTCGGGTAAGTTGCCTACTCATAATCTGAGCCTTCACTGACAAGGATTCAAGGGCGGGAATCATTGGCCTCGATGTCGCTCTAGTTCTGTCTCAACAAGGCTATGGAAAGAATATCACGGTGATAGCCGAGTACCTCCCCGGCGACACTTCACCATCATACACCTCACCATGGTGAGCCTCCATTCTTGTCATGCTGAAACACTCTAACGAACCCAGGGCTGGCTGCAACTTTTCCGCCATTTCTGGCACCGATTCCAATGCGATTAAATGGGATCGCCACGGCTATGCACACCTCAAGAAACTCGCTGCAGAAGATTCTGACAAGTCCTTCGTGAAAAGGACGCCATCAATTGAGTTCTGGGATGATAATGTGCCGCATGACAAGATCAAGGCTATGGCTGATTATCTTGATGATGTGAGTCGATACCAAGTTGGCAGACTTCGGCTGCTGCTGGAAATACTAACGATCTGTAGTTCAAAGCTCTGTCTGCTCAAGAACTTCCTGAAGGCGTCAAGTTCGGATGCGCGTTCACGACGTTGACCGTTAACGCGCCCGCTCACTGCCTATATCTGTACAAAAGACTGAGAGAAGACTTTGGTGTGCGGTTCATCCGCCGAAAACTCGGCAATATCTATGAAGCGTACAACAATCCGGCCACGAAAGTCGTCTTTAATTGCACAGGCAACGCAGCAAAGACACTTGCAGGTGTGCAAGACGAGAAGTGCTATCCAACTCGAGGCCAGGTTTTGCTCGTGAGGGCATCTCATGTCAGCACAAATGTCATGCGTCACGGCAAGGATTATGAGACGTATGTCATTCCGAGACCTGGATCAAATGGCAATGTCATTTTGGGAGGATACATGCAAAAGGGCAATGAGTAAGTCTCTTGATTCTAAAGTTTAGACGAAAAACTGACAAAATGGCAGTGATAGTGCCACGTATTCGTCGGAGAGCGAGTCCATCCTCCAAAGGACAACGGAACTAAGCACAGAGCTGCAGCAGAGGGAACCTGAAGTCTTGGCTGCATTCGCGGGCATGCGCCCATCTCGCGAAGGTGGCGCAAGAATTGAGCGTGATGAGATTCTTGTCAATGGAGAAAGACGTGTGATTGTGCATAATTATGGTGCTGGTGGTACAGGCTTTCAAGCTGGCTATGGCATGGCGCTGGATGCTGTCAAGAGCATCGAGGATATTCTCAGCACCCTTCCCATCAGGTCATTATTGTAAGCAGAATTATATAGATGTGTAATTTATGTTCCCTGCTTTGACGCATCCAACGCAAGTTTCACGTGCGGTTCCAATTTGAGAACCTGATCGACTCCTCGCCAGAATATGGCATCCATTCTCAGTAGACCCAATCGAATGACTACGAAGGCATTGGCTTTGAGACGCATTTGCCTCCGTGTTGCTTGAAGTAGCTTCATCCATGAGAGTGCTTCTTCGTAAGTAGCGGCCGAGACAAACATGAACAACATGGCGAAACATAGTGACGAGAATGCGCTTTGGCACCATGGTGGCCAGTGTTCTGCTGTTTCGTCGCTCTTGAGGCTTTTGAGGAAGTCAGAATATTGTTCCAGAACTGTCTTCAGGCTCTTGCGTGGGGACCATTGATCTGAGGTGTTGGATGTTGAGGGGTGAGAATTTTGGGCATGCACGGCAGCGCGCAGTATTAGTAGTTGTGTGTAATAGTAGCCGAGCTTGATAGTTATTCCAGGCATTGACTTGTCGTTGTTGGGATCCGTTGAGCTTGTCCAGTCGGGTTTTATACGTTCCAAAGACTCCGAGAGCTCCAACACGGTCGTTTGTAACTCTTCTGGCCTCTGACTTAGACTTGATGATCGCAAAGAACAGAGAAACGTAAGCTACCACCAATGGATTCTGCGACAGAATACTTACTAAAGACGATCAAGAGCATCTGAGAGAGACGCTGTGAGGGCTGAGAAGACCATGGTATCAGCCCACTGCGACGCATCGAGGCCAGAAGAGTGCTCGTCCTGAGCTGAGAGCTCATCAACGAGCCAATTGGCACGATTGATATGAGGTGGCCTTCCTAAAGCAGCTGCTAACCATCTATTAAGCGCGTATACAAAGAACGAGAGTCTGCGTCTCTCAGCTATTTGGGCCGATGGGATATTCCAAAGAGATGGATCAAGGTGCAGCCCAATGTTTGTAGCTGCTGATACTAGCGTTCCCATTGTTGTCCATCGGTAGGATGCATCTGACACAAGTGGATTTGAAGATGGTCGAGCAATGAGCAGGAATAGAGTCTGAACGGTCGCAATGTTTGGTGAGTGGATTTCAAAAGCAACTGCCGCATTGATGAGATGGGCTAGGTCTTCAGCATCAGGTGAGTCGTAGGCCATATCGATGCAGAGTTGATCATCGTACATGGCGAAAGGAAGAGATATTGAATAGATGGTTGCCAGGAGACAGGGAGCACTTGTTGCCGGACCAGGAGGGGACTCTGTTGAGAATATTGGGTAATGTGGTGCGATGAATCTGTTGTAAAGACTTATCAACCTCTTGCCCATGTTTTGAGAGACGGCCTTCTCAAGCTCCACTCTTTGCGATGATATTGGCGCGCCAGTATGTCCGGCTTCTTTTCTACTTTGACCAAACAGCGATGGCTGTGAGATTAGGAACTGAACAGGTGGGTTGTTGTTCACTGATCGTATCGCGAGCTGTTTGAACTTGAAGGTACCGTGCTCATCCGATTGATATCGTTGGAGGAGATAAGGATCCATATCTCCACTGAGCCCAAGCGTTTCTGGATGAAGATTTTCGTGTCCATCCAAAAGCGGGTAGATCTTGCTGCATGAGCCATCTGTTGATTCAGCCGCGATAGATGGAGGGTTGTTATCAGGTGTTTGGAACATGAACTGATACTCGGGAGCGTCTATGTCGAGATGTTGAAGGAAGTCCATGTTGATATCGGGAAAGGTGTCTGTTCCTGTCGGCGAAGCAATGCCCTGCTCAAAGGATGTGAGTGGCTCTTCAATGACTTCATTAGATGACCCTTCCGCATCGTTTGCATCATGATATTCAGGGCTCGTCTCAGCTGTTTGCTGCCTCTTCCGAGGCCTCGCAGCCTCTAAAAAGGTGCATTCTCTCCCGTATTGCTGACATAATCGGCATGGAGGTGACGACTCGATCCGGCATGCAGTTTTGCGAGAACGACAGAAGTCGCATGGTCTTTGCCGCTTGCTCATGTATTTACGCATCATGAGCCGGTGGGCGAAGGAGGTTGAGATAGCGAATCAGAAAGTTACTAAAACTGATCGGAATTAGAGTCCCGAATGCACGTGATTTCGTCTACTTATGGGGAGCCTAGCGCAAGATACAGCTAGCTCCTAGTACAAACAATAAGAGGCCTGTTGAGTTTATTCATCTGATGTTGACATTTGATATATGCTTGTGCAATTTGGAATCAAGATCCGCAGTCGTTATTCATGGGATATAACCCGAGACTCATGTAATATTGTAAGTAGTGGTGTTTGCCAAGCGCCTGTTGAACAATGTGTACTCGCCGACTGGACAGCCTGCAGATACTGCCTGGCGGGCTGCCTCCCATTATAGGCTGAGAAATCACAAATAAGGCTGTGACGCGAATTGCACCTCCAACAAATCAAGTATACAGGAATGGTCGCCAGGCATACTCCCATGTGCTTATCTTACCCCGCTCCGCCTCAAATACTGAACATTGACCATAGCAACACATGGCATCTCTCTCTAACACCAAATCTCTTTACTGCATCTTGTACCTCAATGCGTCTCATTAACACTAAGACGCTGGAGCTCCATGAGTTCTTCAGTGAGAACGTCCCCCCTTATGCGATTCTGTCACATGCGTGGGGTGCCGAAGAGGTTACCTTCCAAGATTGGCAAAATCGCCAACTTGCAGCCTCAAAGCAAGGATTCTTTAAGATTAAAAGTGCATGCTACCAATCTTTGAATCAAAATCTTGAATGGCTTTGGGTCGATACAAACTGCATCGACAAGACCAGCTCAGCCGAGCTCACGGAAGCGATAAACTCGATGTTTGCATACTATCAGAAGTCAGAAGTCTGCTTTGCTTACCTACCTGATGTTTCTACATCCAGTCAGGATAGGGGGCTGCTGCTTGCGCAGATTCGAGGTAGTCGTTGGTTTACTCGCGGCTGGACACTCCAGGAACTGATAGCGCCGCTGCATCTGGTGTTCTATGCGGCTGACTGGTCAAGAATAGGCAGAAAGGACAGATCTTTGGCCGATTTGATCACATCAATCACGAATATTGATATGATGTATCTTAGTGGCCAAAGAAACATTACTCGAGCCTCTGTTTCAAAGAGAATGTCGTGGTTGGCCAACAGAACAACAACGAGGACTGAGGACATGGCTTATTGTATGCTTGGCATATTTGACATCAACATGCCGCTTCTCTATGGAGAAGGGAAGAGAGCTTTCTTCCGCCTCCAAGAGGAGATCATCAGAGGATCCAACGATCACACTATTTTCTGCTGGGAATGGAACGATGATGTCCCTGATGACTGGGGTAGTCTTCTTGCCCCATGGCCAACCGTTTTTGAGGGGTCAAGTGGGTTTGAAGGTCTCAAAATGGACGAGCTTTCGGTCTTTTCGATGACAAATGCAGGATTATCTATTCGGTTGCCCACTATAACCACCCTTGGAGACGCATACAAGGCTGCCAGCTCCTGGTTCATTATGCTACAAGCAGCACCGGCAAGCACCGCTCGCAATAATCCGCAGGCAGCGTGCATTAGAGTTTCGGGTCGCAGTGCAGGTGATCTACTGTATGTGTCGAGATTCCCGTATCCTCCGCGACCAATGGCTATGTCGAGAACACTGTTGGGGAACTTCAATACAAAGTCCCTAATTGTTATGAACAGACTGGCAAACGGAAAGGTCCTCACCACATCAAGAAGACTAAGTGAGATCTACAGCAATAAAAACACAATTACATTTATACCTGTTTTTTCCCCGCCAAATCTTCAAAACGGGTGGCGTTTTGAGAGCCTACACAAAGAATATGATCTCAATACGATCTTACTGCTAGGCGCCGTCCCAATAACAATTAATGAGCAGAAATTTGGTGTGGGTGGAATCCTGGCCACCTGGTACGAAAAAAATGAAAGCAAGTTACAGATCTTGCTAGGGGGAAGAGTGAAACAGGGTTCTGTTTATCCTTTGGTCAAGCTTGATTCAGCCTACTCAGAAAAGACCTGGTACCACTGGAAACAACATGTCAAGGCAATCACATCCGCCAAACCGGAGTGCCACTTCAGCAAAAGTCTCGGAATAACAGCGGTTCTGAGATACTCCATAGACGTTATAAGAGGTAGCGAAAATTGTTACTTCTTATTTCTCGTGAAGGACGAATCTGCCCATTCCTCTCTAAGCTTCCTATCGGCAGTGGGCCAGTGCGAACGAGGAAATGATGACGATTCGAGCGACGCGGCATCTGATGTGGCTGAAACTGGTGCTTTCAGGTTTATAGACAGGCGTTAGCCCCGATAAGCACGTTTATATCGGGACAAAGTGCGTTGCAGGTCAAGATTGTTAGGGACTTGGTATTATACGCTATATCAGAGGCAGTTGATCCCGAGCCCATTTATTACGCTGCATCCTCAATGACACCTTGCCTTCAACTTGAACAGTCTGTAAACTAACAGTAATGCTTAATGGCCAATCCATTTGAGCTGATTGTTCCGAGGTTTATTTAAGCGCTCAGGATATCATGATGTTGCATGCAGGGGGTGCCCTTCGCTTGGCGCTTAATGATAAAAGAAATAAGCCGACCACGAAGCTGAAAGTAGGTGATATGAAACCACACCGAGACAAAATACTGGAACTTGACTTTCGGCATCGAATATATCCCAAGATCTTGAAAATCTACTTATTTTGTATATGAGATCCTTTTTTTGATATATTTCTTTATCTCACGTATTTGAAGTCTCTAGCGAACCTCTAATGGTTGGCCCACTGGACTATACCATAGGCTGGATCTGCGCCCTTGAGACTGTATATATTGCTGCATAGACATTCCTGGATGATGAGCACCCTGCGCCGAGTTTTGTTTCTATAAATGACCCAAATGAGTACACCTTGGGTCGAATAGGAAATCACAACGTCGTCATTGCTGTTCTTTCTCAAGGATATGGCACATCGAGTGCAGCCAGCGTCGCGACCCATATGACCTTGAGCTTTCTCAATATCAGGATTGGATTGCTAGTCGGTATATCAGGCGGTGTCCCTGGCATACAGCATGATATACGACTTGGAGATGTTATAGCTAGCACTCCAGGAAATGGACATAATGGCGTTTTTGCATACGATATGGGCGTGGCTCTTCAGGGCCAAGAATTTGAGATTCGGAGAGTTCTGAACGCGCCACCTTTCCAGCTCCTGGCGGCAATGAATGGTCTCAGAGCCCAACACAAGATTCAAGTGCATCGGCTTCAGCAATCCATCCGCGAGATTCTGGGCAGAAGGCCAAAACTACGCACCAAGTTCGGACGCCCTGATCCAGACTCTGATCGGCTCTATTTTCCCCATATTGTTCACCCGTCTGGCCAATCTTCCCATTGTGCGGGGCATTGTGGAAGCGATCCATCAACGCTTGTTCTGCGGCCAGAAAGAATGGATGCAGAAAACGGCATTGTCATTCATTATGGCCTTATCGCTTCTGGAAACACTCTTTGCAGAGATGCCAATCTACGTGACAAATTTGCCCAGAAGGGAGTCCTATGCTTCGAGATGGAAGCAGCAGGCTTGATAAATTACTTCCCTTGTGTAGTGATTCGGGGTATATGTGACTACTCTGATCCGCACAAGACTAAAGACTGGCAAGGATATGCTGCTATGACTGCCGCAGCATATGCCAAAGACCTTCTCAAGCATGTCACTCGATCGCAGGTTGCGACGAAACGAGAGACGCGTGCTTGTGGCACGAAATGTTTAACCGGTCATTACTCGAGTCTCCTCATGGAGACAGTATTCGTTTTCATGCTGTTCTTACTTGTAGAGGCTATCGCAAGTAATGTGGTCTGAAGTGGGGGGCGACTGGTGTGATTCAGTAAAAGAAATCCACCAAAGCCTTCGATGGCAGTTGATACAGTTGAGGATGCATGTTGATTTGTTTAATTTATTGGGTATTAGAACCTGTTTATGTGACACCAGACAGCAAGACGTTGCACAAAATGTCGTTAGTTACAACATACTTTGGTCAACCGTCAAGGAACAACCAATGCATGTATCTCAGTCCTGTTCGCCTTCATTCTGTTGGGGTTCATCACGCAAAATTTTACTAAATAATTACGGCTTCCTTGTTTTTACCCCACTAAAGTTGAGCATGCCGTAGAATTACATTGGTTTGTCGTCAAACATCAACCACATACATGACCCGAAACCTTGGGTGAGATTGCCAACAGAGTATTAGGTTAGTAGCTCAGCCCCGCTTCTTAAATCCGCTTCCTACTTGTCAACAAAGCCTCATCAACAAAGCTCTAGCAGCATAGCTAACACAATCGCCGCCCCCATATCCAAGATATACAACAACTCGTATTAATACACTATTTACAAGGTATGACATTCGAAACTTCTAACAACGCACTATCGCCGCCTCAAACACCACCAGCATAGAATGTAATCTAGTTCACTTTCAGTGGTAGAAATACCAATTTAAAGCTAGTGGCTATGTATAATAATAAACGCTTTATTATATATCTCTCTGCGGATAACTTTTCTAAGTCGCCCATATTAAAAGAATACTATCTCTTCTTCTTATAAGTTGCCAAAGAGTTTAAGCTGGATGGTGTAGCTATCGAGGACTTCTAGGATTAGATTATTATCCCTCTACTCCATATTTTCCAGAAGCTGCCTACTCTAGACTAGGCAGTACTACAGACCTTGGATAGATTTTTCAACCCTGAAACTTTCGTCTATACCTTTCAAACGGTCTCCCATAAGCATATACCACAGCTAGATAGAGACACCTAACACCAATATCTATTCAGTGTTTCTGTTCCTGAGGAACTCTGTGCGTTATGGAAGTCCTTTGATCTGCCTGAAGTACGGATCTTTTATAAGAATATGGTTAGCCTGCCTTCTAATACGCCGCGCAAAGTCCTATTAAACGACAAGATAATTGCATTCTTTGAGCTCATACGCCATAGCAATAAGCAGCCCCTTATAAATAAACTAGATATATATAGGAAGATTAACAGAGCCCAACTTAATAATAAGATAAGGATTTTATGCCTCTATGGCCTGGTGCAGAATAATAATGGTGTTACTCTGGGTCTTTTACTTACCTATATTAACTATAGGCATATAACACTATTATATATAGTAGAGCCGGGAACCGAAGTTTTACTAAGGGAGAGATAGGCTGCACAAATTCAGGAAGCTATTGGCCAACTACATGATGCTAGAATCGTTTAGGGAGATGCCAAACCGGACAATGTCCTAATTAATATAAATAAGGATACTTGGCTTATTATTTTTAGTGGTGGATACACGGGGGGATAGGTGCCCAAGATCCTTGCCGGGACAATGGAAGGTGATCGCATTGCTCTCGAGAAGATACTAGAATACATCCGCACCCAGAATATCAATCAGGAGGCTATTTATTTCCCCTCATTATTCGACCGTCACTTATTTTCCTGGCTATATGCACATTTCTAGCGTCTGACCCAACTTTTCACACCGTGTCAGATGAAGGATCTGGACCCCGCAACATTGTATGTGTTGGTCGTGAATAGTTCACTTTTTCACGTATATCAGCAAAAAGGTGATGGGTCTCTGTGCATGTGTTCACTCCACCTCAAGATATACGCCCCGACCAATTGCCTATGCTTAGCGTTGTTGCCTGATCCAGCTTCACACCGCTTTCTGTTCTAGTAACTTATTAGACAGCCGCAGAACCCGCGAGATGCATTTCCTATCTTTCTGTTTATTACCTGAACTTTTCCCAACTTGAACTGAGTGTCTTCTAAGTGAACCCTTTTCATTTTCCCACAGACCACAGCACATCAAAAACTAGCGAAGATGGCATCGTCCTTTTTTGCACTTTCGCAAACCCTTGGAGGAATCACCCACACTAAGATCAGTGAACTTGAAAAGCAGCGCACTATTTACGAATCACGAAAGGATAAAATCTTGGAACAGGCCAATCAAGAAGATGATCGAACTGTAAGAATCAACCTTCTCCTAGAGGGAGTTGAGAATCTCAACGCTGAGGCTTTCCAAAGCCCTGCAGTCAAGAACATCAAGCACTGGCTCAGTCAGTCAAAATATGATGTTTCTGTTCCAAGCGAGTTCATGCAGGCCCATGAAGAACTACTTCGGTCGCACCTAGAGGTACCAAGTCGGAAACTAGCACTTGGCCACCTCTACGCTCGGCTCATCACGGAATGGATGACTGCCTCTCTCAGCGACCGTCCGGCCTCGGAGGAAGAAACTTACGAGGTTTTGGATCAACAAAAGGAGAGGCTGCAGCAGCTGTGTGACAAGTTTGAGCGAGTAGTCTTTGAGCCGTTGGAAACCGATGAAGTTGAGATTGATCTCTACCTCAACGAGCTGTTCCAAGGTGAACAAAGTGAAGAGGGTGCCAAGTCACTCAAGGCTCTGAGAGAGACAATCGGTGACTCTTGCCAACTAATCTTTGGCGAAAAGGCGCCGTTTGATTCCACGACACTCACGTGGTGTATCAATGGGCTACTCGCTGAGGACTTGCTCAGCGACCAGAAACAGGCCATTCTTCGAGACTTTCTTGAGAAACCGGTTGTTTTGGGAGAGATAGCCGATGTCCTCAATATGCGTTTCTCCAATATTGACAGCTGGGAATGGGATGCTGGTGAACAAGGCAGTAAGTCCTCCAGAATTGTTCTCTTCTAGCTGCGGAAGAAATAACTAAATCCATTGCACTAGTCCCTGTTCTTCCAAGGCAGCAGTTGAACGGTAAATACAGAATATGGATGGACGAGGATGTGTTGCAAGCAATTCTCATCCACTACATTGGGATTCAGTGTTGCGTTGCTCTCAAAAAGGCTCTCAACAGCTTCATTTACTCCAAGGATAGCTTCTGGAGGTGGCACACCGGACCAGATCCTAGCCGTGATGAGAAGCAGCGCCGCATGTATTACTTGTCCAGTGGAGCTACTACTAGCTCCAATCTCACGAGCGAGAGAAAAAGGCAGTACATAAATGAGTTTTTCATGTCACAACTACCGGAGGATGTTGAGTCGATTGGAGCTGGTGGCTATACCGATCCAACAGAGGAGCAAGACAACTCCAAGAAGCCCAACATTAAACAGAGCCTATTAAGAACACTCGCCACAGAGGCCACCATACAGAAAACCTTGAAGGGTGAAGTGTCATTGATACAGACCGACCTGGAGTGGTTCGCCACGGGCTTGTCCCATACAACCATTTTTGCCACCATGCGATTCTTTGGCTATACTGAAGGTGCCATTTCGTTCTTCAAAAAGGTTCTTCAGGCGCCTCTCAACGTGCAGTCATCCCCAGACTCGCCGTTGACGGGCAGTCCAAGAGTGCGCCGTCGCGGAGTGCCGATGGCTCACGCGCCAGAGAAGCTCCTTGGCGAGCTTGTTCTCTTCGTCATGGATGTTGTGGTGAACCAACAGGATGGGATGCTACTTTACCGACTCCACGACGACCTATGGCTATGTGGCGAGCCACTGCACTGCAAAAGGGCTTGGGCTGCTATGAACAAGTATGCCAAAATCCTCGGCCTCACCTTCAACAGGGGTAAAACCGGCTCTGTGTACATAACAGAGGGAAAAGAGCGAGATCTCGACGTTGCGAGCGCTTTGCCTGAGGGTCCAGTCCGAGTTGGGCATCTATCTCTTGACCCCAAGTCGGGGATCTGGGAAATCGACCGTAAGGAGGTAGAGGGGCATATGAGGCAGCTGAAGAAGCAATTGGATGGATGCATAAGTGTGCTGGAATGGGTGCAGACATGGAACAGCTGCATGGGACGGTTTTTTAGTCATACCTTTGGCGAACCAGCAAACTGCTTTGGTCTGCATCACGTTGACAGCATCCTCGAGACTTACCAGATGATGCAGAAATTCTTATTCCCCGCGGCGTCAGATTCATCTCAAAGCAGCCACGGAGCCGTCAGTCACATCAAGCACATGATAAAAGATCGCTTTGGGGTAGATGTACCGGATGCATTCGTCCATTTACCTGAACGCCTGGGAGGACTTGGTCTACGGAATCCCTTCTTGCCTATTCTGATGATTCGGGAAAGCATTGCAAAGAAGTCTCCAACCTCAATCATTCAACAATTCTTTGATGCAGAAAAAGAGAGATATAAGCGATACAAGAAGAACTTCGACTCTCTGGCAAGTGTTGACAGCCGCATCAATGAAGCTGTCAAGGCCGCAGGAAGTGCAGGAACCGTCAGCTCTAGAACATTTAAGAACTTGCTGTCGACTGAGGAGCTCGAAAATTTCTTCAGCATCAAAGAATACGCAAAGCACAGGGAGCTGACGAGTAATGCCTTGTTGAAGGCTTACATGGCGTTGAAGACTGTACCAGTCGACATTAGCCCAGACTTGGACGCTGATGTTTCGTGGACTCTTAAATCCGCCCTAGGCGCCAATCTAAATAATTCGGGCAGCAAGACGAAAGAAGTTCGGTGGGCATTGCAGATGTATCGGGATGTGTTGCGCCGCGACTATGGAGGTTTGCGTCTTGTGGACAAAGAACACCTGCCGCTAGGTGTATTAACATTGCTACGGAGTAGAGCAGTAACATGGACGATGGTTCTGTAGTATAGGTTTCTATTAGCCAAAGCTAAAGAATAGAGTCTCGAGACGCATGGAAGTTTCTACCCTTTGAGTATGGTGCAAATTGACTTATGCTAGTCTAGACACCACCATGTTGCTCCTTGTTGTTGGTCTGCTGAGTACCTATAGGTGGGAGAACGCGAATATAAATCAACTAATACATATCCCCAGTAAATACCTGACACCTCGTTGACTGTCTAAATCCTTCCTTTATAATTAACTGTAAGAAATACTATTCCTGTTTGATTCCAGACGATCTATGAAGCCGGGCTAGCAGCCGCTTTTGCATTTCCAATGACATCAAGGTCGCTGGCTCACATATTAGTAATTTCTCGATAATACTCGCATGGTGAAGCTTACGAATCACGGCATATGGCAGATATGCCCCAAACAGCAGAGTTTGCTTGGCCTCATGAGTGATAACCTCTGGGCCCAGATGCCACATATCGTTGCAAACTATAGCCGTGCAAAGGCCCGTCACTGCACCGTAGACGACGGCTGCAAGCTCCCCAGAACCAGAGATCCGCTGTTTGGTTAACAGTGCGTGGGTGAGATACAGTGCTAGAGGGAACTGCACAACAAGCTCAACATAGACTAGGAATTCGAAGAAGTGCCCAGGAATGTCAAGGTTATAATAAGGATCAGACATTGTTGTGATGTACCACTGACGATAGGCGACAAGAAAGTGGAATGGCGAGCCACGAGGTTGACATAGAGACTGCGGATAGAATGGAACAAAATCGACGCCTAGTCCAGTCATGAGTTACCTCCATGCGCATCGCAAGCTGATTAAACTTACCTAGCATAGCAGTCAAATGGAGAACTACTATAAATAGATATAGGTAATCGAGAAACGGCTTGTGCGGCGACATGATGAGGATGTTGTTGTGTTAACCCAGATTATGAAACTTGGAAAGACAGAAAAGATACGTGTGAAATTGTAAATATGAAAACAAGAAAAGAGCGGGGCAGTACGATCACTCAAATACCAAGCCCGCGCATTATGCCAGCCCTGAACATGCCGAGCTGAGACTTATTAGTGCTGATACTGTACCAGCAAGGCACCATGATGATTGGCCAGAAAGTTGGTGACAAGCGCAAGGTAACAATTGTTAGTTGTGATGTAATCGTGTGTTCTTTTTCTTTTTGGACACTTGGTTATTATTCATATCCTCCAGATCAGGACGGCAAAGTTAATTCTCCGTAGGAGTCGGTGGATATAGCTTGCGCCTCAGCGCGGCTGTTCTCTTCGGAACCCATGGTAGGTCTCAACACACGCCAAGATAAGTTAGGAATCGCTGCAAGGCACGCTGAAAGTTTGGGTGGCATACCCCGCATGCCCTTTGGGGTAGCCCCTGCTTGATACCCAGGGCAAGTAGGGTCTCGAACAGCTCTAGCGAGGTTAATTACACTCACAAGACTCCGTCCAGGACCTCGAGGGCTGTGAGAAGATAATTTGCAGCGCCCTACGTGTCATGCATCCCGATGCCACGTGTTTTCAGGGTTGCTTGGGATATAAGGATGAATATTTCTAGAGCTTCTATATGCTGATCCCCGTTCCAAGTTGTGAGACTCAAACAATACGCAAACCTCCTCCTGGAGTATGGCGATATCGTGGAGCGCCGTGCTGGTCACTTGTTTGAACATCTTCCCCAACTTTATCTGCGATATTAGGTAGGCTAGGAATGTTTTAATTTCATCCCACATTATTAGAGTCAGCTGAACTTCACGCCATGATGACGGTTGAGATGACGTCAACCATCGTCAGAAGCCTTTTTACCATGACTTCAATGGGGCATTCAGTCTCAACCTAGACAAAACAACATCTCACTTGTAAACAATCTTCAAGAGTTCGTTACGCTCAATATGGTGATCCAATATCAAGGGGCTCAGATCCCCATCTCGTTCGCATCATGCAGCATCCCCATGAAGATCAAGGCCAGCCTTCCCGATAAGCTTGGCGCCATTCGAAAAGCCGGCTTCGACGGAATTGAGCTTTCTATGCCTGATATCCTTGACTATGGAAAACTTCTCAGTGGATCTCAACCAAAAGAGGACGACTATGACACGCTTGCGAATGTCGCGAAGCAGATCAAGTCGTTGACGGATGAACTAGGCCTCAAGATTATGATGCTTCAGCCTTTTGCGAATTTTGAGGGATGGAAGAAAGGTGAACATGATGAGAAGAGAAAACAGGCTTTTGATAAGGCGAAGGGCTGGGTCAAGGTTATGGAGGCTGCCGGCATCACATTGCTTCAGGTAAATCCGCCCACATTAAATATGCTAACAGCCCACTAATCAATCACAGGTTGGCTCATCTGACTCTGAAGGCATCTCGTCCTCATTCGACGACTTAGCCTCCGATCTCGCAGAACTAGCAGACCTTCTCGCCGAAAAAGGCTTCAGCATTGCCTACGAAAACTGGTGCTGGGCAACCCACGCCCCAACCTGGAAAACAGTCTGGCAGATCATTCAAAAGGCAAACAGACCCAACATCGGTCTGTGTCTCGATACGTTCCAAACCGCGGGTCTCGAGTGGGGTGATCCAACTACCAAAGACGGTCTAATCGAAGCAAGCAGTGATGAAGAGCGCAAAACTCGCTGGCACAAGAGTCTTGAAGAACTAGCTTCCACTGTCCCGGCAGATAAGATTTATCTCCTTCAGATCTCAGATGCGTATAAGATGGATCCTCCTATTGAGGATAAGAAAGACGAGGAGGGAAGTCGACCTAGAGCGAGGTGGAGTCATGATTATAGGCCTTTGCCGTGTGATGGAGGGTATTTGCCTGTTCATGATATGCTACATGCTGTGCTGAAGACAGGGTTTAATGGTTGGTTGTCTGTGGAGGTGTTTGATGGGCTTGAGGGGGAGAATACGGATATGAATGAGTATACGGTCGCGGCCGTTGAGTCGCTGAAGAAACTCATCCAGGTTAGTGAATGAGTTAGTTCGCGGTTATTACGAGGGGCATTATGAGAGCAATAATAAAAGGTTCGTTTTGACTGGTCTGATTTTCTTCCTATGCCGAAGATTCTACTTTTCTGCTTGTCATGCTATCAAGATATCTTGCTTGTGACAGCAGTATACTCCCTCAAGTCCTCCAAGGCATTGCCATGTTCACTCTCAATAACCTCAGCATGTTTCACAGAGCGAGGCGTGATTGAGCAAGGAAACGGCAAAGGGCTCGAGTTGAAGCCTTCCGAATAGGCAAAGCTATCCAATATTAGCATGCAGCGCTCTTCATGCGCTCAGTCCTTCAACTTACATATCAGCATCAACGTCTCGCCCCTTCTCATCCTTCTCAGGGTTGACCTCGAAGCCCCATAGGATACGCGCGATGTTGAGTGTCACTGATGCAGCTCCGAGGTGCATGCCTGGGCAGATTCGTCGACCCCAGCCAAAGGCACTATGACCGAGAGTACCGGGGTACTCGCGCTTCTCCATGAAGCGCTCAGGCCTGAACTCGTGAGGCTCAGGGAAGTCGGCTTCGTTAAGATGCACTGAGGAGATTAGTCATTGTCAAATAATTGGTCAATGCCATACTGACAGGTCCAAAGTGGTGCGATGATGGTGCTTCCCTTGGGAATGAACATGCCCTTGTAGACATGGTCTGCGGTGCTAGCATGGGGAGTGCCTCCGAGCACGGCAACAGGTCTCCACCGAAGGGTTTCGGATGCGATGGCCCTGACGTATTCTAGCTTGGGAAGATCATCGAAGGTTGGAAGGCGGTCACTGCCTACAACTCTGTCAAGTTCTTCCTGAGCTTTGGGAATGAACTGAGGTCCGAACTTGACGCATGCGAGAAGGAAGCTGGCGAGTGATCCCGCAGACTAGAAAAGTTAGCCATAATTCCGTACGTCCGAGCATGGAACTCACCGTCTCTACACCAGCTCCAAAGGGTGATCCTGCGGTATACGCAATTTCTAGGTCACTCATACCCAAGCTCTCCTGTTCTTCAAGAAGATGTTTCGCGAAGCAAGTTGGTGAAGTACCTTTAGCGACCTTCTCGCGCACCTCATCCATGAGCTCCGTATAGAGTTGGATATCTTTCTGACGTTGCTGTAGAACTTCCTTTTTCCAAGGGGCCAAGAATGTAGGGAGATACTTGAGAGCCGGATAGCGCTCGACGGCGTACTTTCCGGGAATACTACAACACCGTCAGCGTCAGATCGGATATGGGATAGATGTAAACTCACTTAACCATAGTCAGACGCTCCATAGCCTCAGCATTGCGTCTCACCACAATATCACTCCTCACATCCTCAACCCTCCGTCCATAAGTAACAGTAACAATAACTGACGCTGCATACCTTTCCAAATGCATCCTAAAATCAGCAGGCCTCTTCAAAAGATCAAGCATCAAAACCTTTGACTCAAGACTCTGAATCGGTCTATACGTCTCACTCTGTCTCTGCATAAACCCACTATGCAATAACTTCCTCCACCGTCTCCAATACGAAGCATAAGGCGCCATAAGACCTCTCATACCGCCGGAGAGCAATTCACCGCCCATGATGAATCGTGGACGGGAGGAGAATACAGCGCCGCGCTTCTCGAGAAGATCCCAGGCGGCTTGGGCGGAACCGAGGATTATGGTTGGTGTTGGGCCGAGTTGAAGATAAACAACATCGCCGTATTGCTGGCTGAGTTCTTGGAACCAGAGCCATGGCTTGCGGATGCCGGTTCTGATGGTCTTGGGACCTGGGGGGAGTTGGGAGCGGTGGGAGTAGAGTTTCCATTCTTGTTGGAGCTGAAGTTGTGAGTATTGGTAAAGGGACGGTTGTCATTGGTGGATCATGCTTACCCTTGGGAATATGAGGGCGAGATATGTCAGGCCCAGAGCGACGACGGCGTAGAGGATGAGTTTTACCACCATTTTGTCAGTACTTACAGTGAGTTTCACCGAGCCTTGCCAGTACTGAAAGATTCACAGGCTGGCAGCTTGGCAAAAGTAAGAGCTGTATCTGGAAGCAAGATGTATGTCACTTGTCAGTCGGCTATCATCCGGTAATAAAAGAAGCCGAAAACACGCATTCATACAACCGAAACAACCTCAACTGCCACCCTCAACTGCCGACCAAAAAGACTGGATAAGCCAACCCCGCGTCAACGACTCAGACTAAGGGCATTAAAGGATGCTCTAATGACTCTAACTTCTCGAGGCGAGATGTCATGTTATTCCCAACCCCGCGTTCTAAACTACAACCGGTTATGCCGAGATGTTTAAACCCGGGGTTCTCCACTGAGCTAGAGATTGGTGGATCCGGGGGGGGGCAAGAAAACATCTGACATTGAGACAAGATGTCAAAATAAACTGGTCTACAAGTTATAGAACTTATCGCTGGGTTTGCCTGAGACTTTTTGTCATTTAGGATAGATGTCCCAAGTTTTCTTGTCTCCACTAGATTGGTGGGACACTCCGACATCCTTGTTTTTCGGTTAATTTTACCCCGAGTTTAGATAAAGAGGTTTGCATTGCATCGCTTTGGGGAGAATATGCTGAGGATACTGATTGAATCATTATTGTCTTTGAGTAATTCTGAACGGCTGCAAAAATGAAGAGTGACGCTTGGCTTAGCAAGCCCTTCTTGACTTCTATATTCCTTGGAATAGGAGGCTTTCTCTATGGATTGTAAGTCCGTAGCCTTATCAGTCATCTCTATCATGCTAACACACTGGCAGTGACTCCGGCATCATCACGCCAAGCTTGGCGCTGGGCTCATTCCTCACCTACTTCGGCAAACCAGATCCTCCCCTTCGAGGCGCCATTGTGTCTATGTACCAAGCAGGAGCTTGGTTGGGCAGTGCGTCAGTCGGTATCACCAGTGACAAACTCGGTCGTCGCAAAGCCATTGCTTTCGGTTGCATTTGGGGTGTCATTGGCGGTGCGATCATGGCTGGCGCCGCTCATGTTGCCATGCTCATCATCGGTCGACTCCTCGTTGGTTTTGCCGTTGGTACCATCACGGGAGTATCTCCCGTGTTTGGAGCAGAAATTGCAAAGACCCATGAACGTGCGAAAGTCACGGCTGTGAATCAGATGATGACAGCATGGGGTTTCTTCGTTGCGTTGTGGATTGGTGTTGCAGAGGGCAAATGGCATAATGCGAATCAATGGCGCCTTGGGTTTGCGATCCAGAGTATTCCTGCTCTGATCCTTGGCGTTGGGGTCTTGTTTCTCAGTGAATCACCCCGTTGGCTTTGTCTCAAGGGCCGCCATGATGAAGCGGAGAAGGCTTTTAGAGCTTATCACTACGATGGAACCAATGATGATTGGTGCCGAACTGAGTTCACCGTCATTCAAGTCAACATCTCTGAGGAGCTGCAAGCTCAAGGGCGCCTTTCTTGGGCAGATCTAGTCAAGACTCCAGCGTTCAGAAAGCGCCTCTTTGTTGGTTCGTTCGTCTGGGCTGCTGCTATGTTATCTGGTATTTCTTTCGTGCAGTACTACCAGACTGCTATCTATGCCACGCTTCAATTCAGCGAGGATCGTCAACTTCTCGTCAGTGGCCTCTATGGCTCTGTCGCCCCAGTCGCTTGTCTCATCTCTTTGTTCTTTGTCGATAAGATTGGAAGAAAGAAGATTCTTGTTATCAGCTCGTCGCTGTTGTCGCTGTGCTATTTGATCATCACCATTCTGGCAGCCCGTTTCCCTGCTGTTCCTGGCATGCCGACCAATGCTGCGGCACAGAGAGGTTTGATTGCGTGCATTTTTGCTGTGTCGGCGAATTACTCTGCTCTTCTTGGACCAATGACCTGGATTATTCCGTAAGTCTTCCACAACAGTAAGCTTAGAGCATTTACTGATCTTTCAACAGTCCCGAGGTTTTCACCACTGAGCTACGAGCAAAGGCAAATGCCATCGTGCAGGTTGTCCACTACTCTATCAGTCTGATCATCACGCAATGCTCGCCCATCGCTTTGGCTGCCGTGGGCTGGAAGTACTATGTAAGTACAGCCACGATCTCTGGCCGATAGTCAGCCCTGACATGCTTTCTAGATCCTCTTCGTTCTCACCAACGCAATGTGCGCTCTTATCTTCTTCTTTGTATATCCTGAGACGCGCGGTAAGTCAGAGCTTCGGAATTGGATTTCACCAACTAACGAATTGCAGGCAAATCACTGGAAGAGATCGATGAGATCTTTGGTGATGTCAAGATTGTCCATGAAGAGGATGTCCGGTTCTCAGAGAAGACTGGCGTCGAAGCAATTGAGACACGGGATCAGCGCATTATGCAGGGATCTTAGAGGGGGTCCCGAAGGGAGCGAAAAAGCTTCTGATATCTAATAATGGTGCCAAAAATACCTGGTCTAAAGACATACTAACCCTAATATTATTATTACTTAGGATAGGTTATACGTAGCTTACCTGAAAATATTCATCACTTGAGATAGAGGTCCCAAACCTGAGGTCGAATACTGTTGGGGTACATGTATTTACCCATCACAAAGTAAGAGGGGGTTTATGTGGGCCACTGAATAACAGTGGGATCTATATCGATATGTAGTATATTATGTCTTCTTATAATACTCAGGTATTCCTTTCCAATGACTAAGTATGTACAAAAAGGTTCCAAGCGTCAAGCTCAGATAGTGTGTATGGGGCAGCTTAAAGGCACTGAGAGTACCACTCGCTGTGCTTGGTGCACTTCAGACCAGAGGCGCACTTGGTAGGGCCGGTATAGCCAGCACCACCACCGCACTGAGCATAGGCAGCAGCAGTAGCGCTTGAGGCGGTGTCCTTGGCAGGCTTGGCCGCAGTTTGGGTAGCAGCCTGCTTGACAGTGGTGGTGGTAGGCTTAGCAACAGCAGTCTTGGTGCTAGCAGCCTTGGACGAGACGGGAGTAACAGCCTTCTCAGATGAAGTACCCTTTGAGGCAGAGCTAGAAGCAGTAGATTGCCATCCACGCTTGCGAGAAAGCTCGTACCACCAGTTTCGCAACATCCAGCCATCAAAGTCAGTGACCTTGGTGGATGAACCAGCAAGCATGATGAAGTTGGTCTGGCCGGTGGGAGTCCAGTCGTAGAAATCGTCAAGGGCGAAAGTATGGCCGATCTCGTGCTCGAGAATGTGAATGTCCTTTTGACCAAGGAGATCCATGAAGTACTCCCGGCCAATGCGCTGTCCCCAATCACCACCGGCTCCGCCCTGCATACCGTCGGTCAGCCAGAGGGAGTTATCATAGTGTCGCTCAGCTCCTCCGGGGCAGCTGCTGTAGTCACCGTCCTGGTGGAAGAAACGGCCGCACTTCTCGGAGCACTGGGGAATGCCCTCGGCGTCGGTGTCGGTGTAGATATCAAGACCTTCAGTAGAGCCCTGGAGAAGGCTCTTGTTCTTCACAGCCCATCCAACGACATTGATCTTGACTTCCTCGTAGGGAAAGTTATCATAGCCGGAAACCCACTTCATCCAAGCACTATACGAGTCCTGAAGAGCAGCAGCAACCTTGGTGCGCTGCTCAGCAGTCACAGAAGCGCTAGACTCCCAGCGAACGCAGACGTTAAGCTGGCCCTTTCCAGCGATGACTTGGTCCCAGCCATAGTTCTTAAAGCCGAGCGCGTCGCTGTAGGTTTTGACTTCGTGGTCCCAGACTTCTTTGAGGGGGGTGGCGAGGTTGGAGGGCGGGTTCCAGCCGGACTGGCGCTTGGTGGGACGGTTTCGGGGGATAGAGGTCCATGAGCGCGACTTGAGAGGTGTGAGAGCTTTCCAGACGGAGCCGTCGAGATCGGAGGTGGCGGAGTTGGGGTGGGCTACGGTCGACGTAGCGAGGGCCATGAGGCCAGCGGCTGAAGAGAAACGCATGGTGGTGGTTGAAAGAAAGAATGTGAGTTAGTTGAACGAGTGTTGGGTTGGAAAGAAACGAATGAACAGAAAACGAATGTCTACCAGAGATGCTTGCTGAGGTTCTACTTACACGTCCTCAGCTCATGTTATATACGGAATCGAATAATGTCCTATTACGAGGTGGTGAAAGAGCCTGATTGGCGGAATAATAAGACGGAAACAGTAGATTCTCCATCGTGAGAAGTTGATCCATAATTCTCGTTTTGTTCAAGGACAGGGCTTTTGTGTCTGTGCTCTTCCGGTTTCTCAATCTCCTAATGTGGTCCATCTCCCCGGTATGGCATGTCATCGTACCGAATAGGACAGTTTTCCGCATCTTGTTGACGCCCGTGTAATTATCCCTTGTCATGGACCAGTTCTTTGGCATTGTCGTCGGCGAACCTTATATTAAGCTTCGAGGAGATACTTTAACAGTCTTTGAGTTTACCTATTTTATGCTTAAAAAATACTGTCAGTCGAATTTCGTTTTCACCCGAGCCGATGCGAAATTGCTCAATGGAAATTCTTACTCGCACTTTCATCAGTCCCGGAGCTGCTTCAAGAGTTCACATGGAAGCTCGTATTTTTGCAATTCATCTCCGCCAAAACATCCTTCGTTTCAGGCCATGATCAGATAGTAAAATCGCACGGAATTTGCCGTTAGCGTCAGTCTTCTCTACTCTTTGGTGGTGCTGCTGCTGATGGTTTGTTTCATGTTCCAGCGCTTGGTTCATCCTTAATCTGGGACAAGCATGGTTCATCCGAACCCGCGCATAGAAATGGATCTGATAAGTGGATATAAGATCGCATCTGAGTCTTCGGACTATTTAATCCTTTGAGCGATGGATTTTATCGGAAACAATTGTCACGATGCCTTGATCTATATATTTTGACTTATACGCGTATCCCTTGTAGCACGTGAGCTGAACCCGAGGTTGCTTCGGCCAAATGGAGGTGGTCCCAGTGGCCTCTTGAAAGCCTACCTCTTATCGAAACTCGGTGTTCAAGTCTCTCGTCATTGAACGCTACCTAGAAAGACTCGGAGCGCCCAAAGCTCATGCGCTCTCTCCCAGGTCACTCGAGATATGTCGCCAGTTTGGCCTAGACGTGGATCATATTAGAAGCCTAGGTACACCGAGAGATGATGCATATTGGGTCAATTTCCTCACAACCCTCTCTGGTGAAGTCTTAGGACAGCTTATATATGAACGCATGTATAAGGGTGTTCTCGATTATACACCTGAGGTGATCCACAATATCGCCCAGCCGGATTTTAAGGACTATCTCGGTGAAAGGTTATCGAATAAGTATCGCGTGGATATTCAGAAAGGAGTGCCGTTTGTTTCTTTGGCGCAGTCCAAAGTTACAGTCACGACTGTGGTTGAAGGACGCGCGACTGGTAACTAAACTATTCAAGATCAGATCAAAGTATTTTATAGCCTGTGACGGCGCCAAGAGTAAAGTCTGCCAGCACGTGGGTATTGAGAGCGACGGCGAAGACTCGTTTGGGTTTGATACCACTCGTTTCTATCATGACAAACATTACTGACATATTCTACTTATACGAGACTATGATGATGATTCATTTTAGCGCAAACCTTCGGGAGGTCGTAGGTGATCGCGTAGGCATGCTCTACTGGTTTTTCGATCCCCGGTATCTGGCTCACTATCGCCTATAATCTCTCTGGAAATGCCGTCCTTATTACCCATTTCGACTTTGATAAGTACCCAGTTGATACGCGGAATAAAGGTCTCTGCTAACAGGTGCTCAAGGGAGCCATCGGTAAAGATATATCTCCTAAGGTCTTGAGCTACTGCCCCTGGATCCTGAGTTGAAAAGTTGCAAAAGTATATTAGGAGAGAAACGTATTTCTTATAGGAGATGTAGCGTATTTGTTTCTACTTACGGGAGGTCTAGGTCTTAACTCGAGTTTTGCATATGCTTATAACCTTGCTTTCAAAGTTGCCTATGCCCTTTACCATCCTTCTAGTCTTACCCTTCTCGACTCTTATACCGAAGAGCGCAGACATGTTGCCGAAGTGAGCTCATGACAGAGTGTCAAAAACGGACAGCAGATCTAACTGAGAGGCAGAGCGTTGACAGATAGCCTACGACTAGGCCGCCGTTGATTAATAGTTTTGAGCTGAGGATATCTCAACGAGATACGACGTGAATAGGGTTGTATTAGCTACCTGTGCTAACTGTAGGGGCCTACCCCCCTGCACTATTTGGCCGTAACACGAGATACATTAAGCCAAAACAGCAAAAGATTATAATTAACTCAGAGTTTATATATTATTAAGCACCAACTTATATTCTAGCAGAGAACAAGCTCTTAATTAGTAAATTTAATTATATATATCTATGCATTAGCCCTGTCCTTATAAAGATTATAATAAACAAGTTAAGTATAAAGCTTAAAATACCTAGCTTATAGATACTTATAAGTACTTATTTAAAAGTTAAAATACCAGTCTAGCAACGCATAAAGTAAAGCCAAAGGCCTTAAAGCAAGATAACAAAATAAGGTGTTTATTTTCAATATAACATAATATAAGGTATTATACACTATGCCAAAAAACATAATAACCTTAATATTAAGTCTCAGCAGACCACACAGCTGCTGCCTTAAATGTTAAGATCTAACTGAATAAGTGGCCTCAATCCACGAGTATAAAGAAGATGTTTTCCCCATCCTTGGAAGGCCGAATGCCCTCTCTATCGTCACCCTGTCAAGGCGATCACCACCAAGGCTCCAGCCCTAAAAGACCACATCAAAACAAGCCAGGAACCCCAAATTCCATCACAAGATGCGCCGCTGCGCAATCGTCATCAACAACGGTCAACCCAGCCGTAAGTACTTATATAAAAAGGTTATATATTTATAAATGTTTAATTTAAGGAAATACTTATATAGAAGCAAGACTGTAACGAGAATTAGGCTAGCCGACCTTTCTGAAAACCTGCCCGGCTTGTTGTGTATCATGATCCCTCGGGGTAAGGTAGGTGAATCTCTCCTTGTGGAAGCTTCCTAGGTAAAAGTTTATATTGGGAGCGACCTAAAGACTAACAGCCTTAGAATCCTTATAACTATTACCCTATCGTTGCCTGGTCTCGGATGCACACTTAAGCAGTAGTACCAGCCTTGGCTTGAGTGTTGCTGTTGGCATTCTTTTTGGCGTTGGTACCAGTTTTAACTGCTCCATTGGTAGTACCAGCGTTGGCGTTGGTACCAGTTTTAGCTGCTCCGTTGGTAGTACCAGCGTTGGCGTTGGTACCAGTTTTAGCTGCTCCGTTGGTAGTACCAGCGTTGGCGTTGTTACCAGTTTTAGCTGCTCCGTTGGTAGTACCAGCGTTGGCGTTGTTACCAGCCTTCTTGCCAGCCTTCTTGCCAGCCTTCTTGCCCTTCTTTCCACCCTTCTTGCCTTTCTTTCCCTTCTTTCCCTTCTTTCCCTTCTTACCCTTCTTACCCTTCTTACCCTTCTTGCCTTTCTTTCCCTTCTTTGCTCGGGCTACAAGCTCGCTAGCTTCCTCTTCGGTGTCTTCCTCGACATCCCTGGTGGTAAGCTCATTGGTGTCTTCTTCGGAATCTTCCTCGTCGTCTCGCGCTTCAAGTTCATCAGCGACTTCATCTCGCTTGCCATTCTTGTTGCAGTTATTGGTAGCCTTGGCAGCAGCCTTGCCGTTGGCTCCTTGGTGATGGCGGGCGACGAGTCCCTCGACGGCTTCCTCGTCCTCATCGTCTCGCTTGGCTTTGCATCCCTCGACCGCCTTGGCCTTGGCGCCCTTGTCCTTGGCACCCCCATGATGGGGCTATCCTTGTTAGTTGATGAATGGGTAGAGAAAAGTGGAGGAACTTACATCTCGCGCCTCAAGGGCATCGAAGACGGGGAGTGCTCTGACTGGAAGAGCAGCAGCAGCCACCAAGGCCTTGCAAGCTATCAGCTAGACACTAACAAGATTGCAAAGATTCACTTACCGCAACTCGTCCAACGCGAACGCGTGGGACACGGTTGTCCTGGGCAAGTGCCTGAGCGGCAAGAGTGGCGACGATAACATTAGAGAAATACATCTTGAAGGATGAAAGATATGAAAGAGGTTAAATGAGGTCTGAACAGCAGATAAAGAGAGAAGTAATGCAGATTGAGTAGGACCAGCCTAGTATTAATTAGAGAAACTTGAAGATATTGTGTCAAGCAAAGCTCAAGTAGATAAAGAATAGAAGTAAGTTGAGTTGGTTGATGAGAACAATTTGTGATAGACATGCCAAGCTTTATATAGCTCTCATCTCGACTATGTTCATCTACGCTAATACCCTATTTGCCCAGATCCCATGCTCTTGGAGCAGCTTCTCGTGCTCGTCTCGTAATTCAATAGTAGTCAAACGTAAGCGATAAGACCAGACTCAAAATGTTTTGAAGTTTCTGCAAGCAATGCCGTACTCCCTTATATTCGAGGTCCGAATTAACCGATCTATACGAGTGATAGTATCCCCAGACTATAGGTCTCTTATTAGAAGACAAGTGTGGTGCTGGGACGGCTAGAACGGCCAATTATGAAACTCGGGTCCCGGCCGGAAGCCGACAAGCTGGGCCTGTCTGTTAAAAGCGCCAAAGGTTTAATCATAAGTTGTTAGTGGAAATTGAAGCTTGGATAATTTTCGCCGGTTTCAAATGATTGGGCGACCCCTGACGGCTATTACGCTTTGGATGAACCATTCTTTGTTTCGTCTTGGCGTTTCAAGACTGTTATTAAAAGCCGGGTAACCGTCCAATTACGAAGAAACCAATTAGAACGCCAAGAATTTTAAGGCTGGGATACAGCCAAAGCCAGGCCGTCCTACAGCCGGCTCTAGTCTCCGTTCAAATTTTGAGACAGCGGAAATTCGAGGAATTCTCATTTGAATCTTCTTAGCTTTCAATAATTCTTAGCGTTAGATAGGATAATGTGGCGGCTTGAATAAAACAAAAACGAATTAAACTGTAAGGACCCCTTTGCCACTATCTCCAAAGTTCTATACAGAATACCTTACACAGGAGTGATTGTCAATTTAGTAGCTTCCTGTATGCTATACTGCCCACTATGCTTGCGACCTGCTACCTGTCACTTAATAGAGAAGGTTTCTAGTGCCCTTTGCGTATCCTCCATCGCCTCACCATCCATTTTGCCATGAACATATGCTTCTCCAATGAGAATCATGTGCCTCTTGTCAGTTGTCTCTCTCAAGACACCTGGAACAGAACAACCCAGGAGGATGCATATAAATCTCCTTCCTTGGTATCTGGTGGATAAAGTCCCAAGACAGTCATGGATTCCTGGGTTGTTGAAGTGCCCTCACTGACACTTTCAGTCTTCTCATACACACCACTTGTATCTCTATCGGGTATCCGGTCTTCGCTCCCGTGATCGTCACTTGATTCCTCCTTCACCGACTCTTTGTCTTTTGACTCTTCGCCGCTCGATTCTTTGCTGGCTTCCTTGTTATCCTCGACCTGTTCGTTGCCCTCTTTGTCATTTACATCACTATTGCCGGTCTCTTCATTGTTACCCTCAGCAGTGGACTTGCTATCATCAACATTCTCAACTGTCTGGCCATTAACCTCCCCACAACTGTTCTCATCGTTATTCTTAACATAGCCGCTTTCCTTTCGTTCACTCTTCTCGCTAATGACCTCGATAGCAGCTTCATGTCTTGCACTTGCATGATCATCACCCTTGTCGTCATTCAAGGCTCCAGCCTGCTCTTTGTCGTTCCCGTGCTCAACAGTGATTATACTCTCACTCTCCTGCCTCGTAATATTGTTAGAGGAAGTTCCTTCGTCCTGAGCTTCCTCTTGCTCTTCTCCATGGTCATTGGTTGCCTCTTCTTGTTCCGGGCCTCCTTTTGTGGACTCTTTTCCAGGAATTGCTGCTTCGTCTCTGTCTCGGGAGAGGAGAGGACGATCAGCTAAAGACAAGTTCGTTTTCTTTTGATCAGCTTCTCTGGTCGGCTTGAATCCGTGAGCTCTGAAGAATCGCCTGTTTTATGTAATATTCGAGACCTACTTAAGGTACTTGAAAAGCATATCTGAGTGACCTTATAGAATTATACTAATATTAAGGTTACTACTATTAAATATATAGGTAATTTTAAGATAATAAAGATATACCCTCTGGTACTATAATCAGGCCACCTGACCATCTGTATATTAATTAGTAATAAGAGTTCTTTTGGCAAGATCTTGCTGTGGAAGTGGTTGAAGAAATGGGCAGGGACGATTGGGCTATCAGTATGGGAATGATTCCAAGTGAATCCAAATCAGATGGAAGAGCTACAGAAATTCCCGTGATAGTGTAAGCGAAGTTATTAAGAATCCAATTCATTGATTGATGACAGCTTATTATTTGTCTAATGTTATGAGAAGATCATACATACAGCTTGGAATGACGCGAGTCGACATTCCGGGGACAGAATTTACAGGTATCACCCTATAACTATTATACCCTCCCCGATCCCTTGATCTTTAAATTTCACTTCTACGCGTATCCTTATGGCACGTGAGCTAGACCCGAGGTTTCTTTGGCCAAACCCGAATCGGGTTTGGACCCGAAAACATCTTTGCAAAGCAGACCCGAAGCCCCGCCTGAATCATCCCAGACTCATATCAATTGAAACGCGAAATCGGAAACAGAGACAATGAGAACGACAATTGCGTGTGAGAGGTAACTAATCACATCTGCGGACTCGTTTGTACAGTTCTAATGCGGTCGTAGATGCAGGTAATACCCCTCTTCTAAGACCTAAGACTGCGTCTGACCACCATCAATAGAAGATCCAAAGTCAAATGCAGACACAATGGTCAACCCCCTTGTGCAGGCTGCAGAAAGAGTGGTTGTACCGAGACTTGTGTTCTGAGTGGTCCAGTATTGGGGCAAAGCTTAGGGTCTAAGAGGCCTGCTAAAAGACAGCGGCTGAGTGTTGATCAGTCGCAAACAGATATCTTCGGAGATGTTTGGCAAGACATCAATCAAGCCTTTGAACAGACGTCACGAGCGCAAGTGATATCTGCTATTAACTTGTTCAGGGCTCAGTTTCCTGAGTTTGGATTTCTTCATCCGGATGATCTTGAGTATTGCGAAGATGAACTCAGTATAGTTCAGAAACTGCGACTTCTTGTCGTTGTTGCAGTGTCACACCGATATGCAGACTCTTACACCGCAGATATCAACAACAAGAATATTCTGTTTATAGCCAACGAGGTGCAGAAAAAGCTAACGAGTGGTCCGAGCCTAGCTCTTGTCCAGACCTTTCTCATACTTTCGCTCTGCAACTGGGGAGACGGAGATGGCTTCAATGCATGGATGCATTGCGGCATCGCTACAAGAATGGCTCAAGGACTACTCAGCACTGGCTTCGCAAGTTGCGGCAAGAAAGAAACACTCTCGGAACTTGAGAAGAGAACATTGTGGACTTGCTTCAAGATGGATAGACTGCTAAGTTGCGGAAAGAGACGACAGGCTATGTTCCCTGATGGAGACACGCACTTCTCCCTACCGGTGAATGACACCCAGTTCCTCTTTGGGCAGAGTCCACAAACAGCACCGGTAGATGACAGTCTGAGAAGCTATGGGCCAGATGATCACCTTGTTCTTCTCATTCAAGGTTTACGTATCTGGTCAAGAGTTCATACGTGGATTGCCGAGGGCGGTAGAAGACAGCCTGGTATGACTGAGCCAAAGCAGTGCCCGTTCAATGAAACTTCGGATTGGAGTAAGATGAGGCAGGCTTTGATCAAGTGGCGAGAGTCTCAGGATGCGTTGATGAAGTATCCTGCTACGAAGGTATCTGTGCATGCTCAGCGAGGACAAGCCGAGAGGTTTGGATACATCAACTTGGTCTACTATGTCAGGTAAGCACCAACCGCCTTAATGTGAATCATGATACTGATCAGTCGTAGTTTACTCTTTCTCTGCCGAGAATTTATCCCTTTCAGTCCGGTAGATGAAGTCAAACCTCGCGGCCCCATCGAACCACCACTCCTCAAAGCCCGAGGCCCCGATTCTTTCTGGCTCCAAAACGTCTTCGATCTCTACGACGCAGCATCCCAAATATCCTCTCTCCTCTCCGATCTCGAACACGTTGGCTGTCCCCTCCGCACACCCTTCTCCGGCCTATGCGCCTTCTCCTCCACACTGTGGAGTATATACGGCGCAGCGTTTCCAAACTTTATGGGCTTCACGCCAAGTCAAACCTCTGATGCTGATGCTCAAGCTGAAAGAACCATGGCTGTTCTTGTGAGGATAGGCAAGGTTTGGAGATTGGCGGAGGAGTGGATTGATGTTCTTAACACGGCGAAGAGTATCATGACGAGGTTTAGTGAGGGGCGAAGGATTAAGAGGTCAAGGTATGATTATCCTGAGTTGGAGGATTCGATTCATCTTGCGCCGTTGCAGGGGATGCCGAGGCAGACGTTTGATAAGCCTGCGGGTTTGGTCTCGGCGGATGATGGGTCGAAGTTGCATCAGTTGGTGGCGGGTGATGCTGAGCAGGGTGTGGATACAGATGGGCTTGGATTTCTAGAGGAGACAAGTGGAAATGAGTTTGTGGACGAGGACTGGTGGAGGTTGTTGTCGTTTTGTGATGATCCGCATCTCTTGTCGACGAGTATGGATAATATGGGAGATGAGAATGTAGCTTAAATCCATTTTCGCTTGTTCCTCAAATTCGAATGTTCTTCCAATAACCTTTTTGCGTATCTTGGTGAGAGGATAGTTTCAATGTTGAAAGCTGTTATACCATTCATTCGCATCTCCTCGAGACCCGAAAAGAGTATCCAGACCCGAATTGCGTGTTCTAAGCCGAGTGGCTTCGGCTCCACCTCAAACTTGATAAGAACCGACAGAACATCATTCTCTTCTTTATAAAGCCATTCAATCATCTGTCCAAATATTTCTTCCCATTTCTTTATCTAAGTGCTCATCTACTAAAAGGACAACTTCTTACAAGACACAATGGGCGACCTTCAACTCTCCTCGGCCTCAGAGCCCCATCTCCTGCACCGTTCTCTTCTTACCCGTCCAGAGACCGTAACATCTGCGTCAGGCATCTGGATCACCCTCTCATCCGGCCGCAAGATCCTCGATGGCTGCGCAGGCGCTGCAGTCGCCATCATCGGGCATGGAAACACTGAAGTCCGCGATGCAATGGTCGAGCAGATGTCAAGCGTGTCATACGTGCACACCATGGCCTACACAACAGACAGTGCAGAGAACCTCGCAAACTATATCCTAGAGGGAGAACCTTTTGACTTGACGAGAGCGTACTTTGTAGGCTCGGGTAGTGAAGCTATGGATTCAGCGATGAAACTTGCTCGGCAGTATCATGTTGAGAATGGACAGCCACAGCGAACAAAGTTTGTTTCGAGAAGACAGGCTTATCATGGGAACACTATCGGAGCTATGAGCGTCGGTAGTTTCGTGGCGAGAAGGGCGCCATATGAGGGCGCTATCCTTCTCGACAATGTGAGCTACGTTAGTCCAGCGTATGAATACCGAGTTCGAAAAGACGACGAAACAGAACAAGACTATGCCCAAAGATTAGTCGACGAGCTCGAGGCAGAGTTTCAAGCCGTCGGTCCAGACACCATCATGGCTTTCGTTGCAGAAACAGTTGGTGGCGCAACAGCAGGATGTATCAGTCCTCCAGCGGGATACTTCGAAGGTGTTGGGAAGATCTGTCGAAAATATGGTATTCTTCTTATCCTTGACGAAGTAATGTGTGGAGTCGGACGATGCGGTACATTCTTCGCCTTTGAGCAAGACGGCGACGTTCGTCCTGATATCGTGACCACAGGCAAAGGTCTCGGGGGCGGATATGCTCCTATCGCCGCGACGTTGGTGCATAGAAATATCATCGAGACGTTGAAGAAGGGAACAGCGAGTTTCAACCATGGACATACGTATCAAGCTCACCCTGTAAGTTGTGCAGCTGCACTAGCGATTCAGAAGATTATCCGTCGAGATAACCTGATAGCTCGCGCTGCTACCCTCGGAGCTCGATTACATAAATGTCTTGTCGAAGTCTTTCAAGGTCTGGAGTTTGTGGGAAACATTAGAGGGAGGGGGTTGTTTTGGGGTATTGAGTTTGTGAAGGATAAGAAGACCAAGAGGCCGTTTGATAGCAAGATTCGGTTTGGTGTCAAGGTTCAGGAGAGGGCTTTTCAGTTGGGTTTGGCTGTTTATCCTGGTTCTGGGACTGCGGATGGAAAGCAGGGTGATCATGTTATTGTTTCGCCGCCGTTGACGATTACGGAGGATGAGATGGATGAGTTGCTTGTGTTGTTGAAGAGGGCTTATGATGATGTCGCTGCTGAATTTAGCTAAACAACACTAAATCCTAGAGTCATTTTAAGAGGAAGTTCCCGTAAAGGTCAGACCAGGCTCGATCGGAAACAAGATGTGTTCCACAGTCGACGGATTAGTCACTGAATGTAAGTAACTGTATCATGCTCGATAGTCCTGACACCCCCGTTTCTTGGCGTAAGCAATCACTTGAGAGACAACAAGGAGTTTTAAAAACTTGTTTTGAAAGCTATAGTCGCTAGACCTTGCTTTCCAGAGGAGTGGCAAAGGTTCCATGATGCATAGAAGTTCAGGGCAGAGCAATAGCAGCAGTACTCAAGATGTGGAATCTGCAGTGATGTTATTACAAGCATTACATTCTATTTAAAGTAGAAATTCTTGCTTATTGGCTCGTTTATCAATGCTTACTATGGCCATGGGGCTTAGAAGAAGCCTCCCGTAAGCTGCATATCTGCATCCTTCTGGGGTGAGGCTGTGAGGACTGACCAGATGGCATTCTTACAGTAAACACCAGTCACTGCACAATCGCAATGATTTTTTATTTCCTTGCACGCTTTAATCTACTCTTAGTTTTGTGGCAAGATGCCCTCACCACAAAAGCACCCGATTTCTTATACGAAGAGTGATTCTGAACAAGATGAATGGCCGATTCTCAGCACAAATGATCATGAGCTTCTGCCCTCAGGCGAAGCTCACGAAGTTCAGAGCTCAGATCCTGCGAGGAACGGAACAGAGTCCAGTAAAGCTGTCAGACAGTTCACCGGGTTTGCTTCCATCAAGCGCAAGAGCGATAGGTTCTGGGAGGCTTGGAATGTATACGTGAACAGGCCCTGGAACATGCACGTTTTGGTCATTATTGGGACCCTTTTTGCCGTTGGTCATCACCTGTTTTACCTTCATCTCAATGGCAAAGAAGCTATCAACCAGCCTATGATGCTACTCTACGGCACCGTCATTGCATTCTTTACTAAAGCTAGTCTCGGTACAGCCGTTACTATCGCTTTTCATCAAAGAGCGTGGAGAGTAGTCCGGTTCAAAATAGCTCGAGTTCAGACGATCGACTCAATCTTCACTGCTAACGCGGATTTCTCCTCTCTCCTCACGTGGAGCTCTATTCGGAAGGCGAAAATTGGGACTCTTCTTGCCCTCTACTGCTGGGTAACGCCTCTTGTTGTCATATTGACATCAGAAACTCTCTCAGTCGTGGTCGGGGTGTTTGAAGAAGACCATTCATGCACTTCTGTTCGGGCTTTAAACTTTGAAAATGAGGAGAAGGTGTACTGGCGGAACCCTCAGAAGATAGATGATCAGTATCTGGTGTCCGTGTCGCTTTGGAATTCGACTCTTGATTATGGTGAGAGTCCTTCGGACTCTAACGCGGAGGGCTTTGACTATTACCATAGTTCGAGCAAGCAGTTCGACATGTTGATTGCCACCAAAACGACACTGATGGGCGAGGCCATAGTTCGAAAGGAATCAGCGGCTGAGATCTATGGAGAGGGCTAGAACTACTCCTATGTCGTCAACTTTGTTACTCGTGGCTACAAGTGCCAAGAATTAGCATCAGGAGTAGGTTCCGAGGTTAAGAAGCTTGGGAATGCTATAGCGCCCTTCAACACCTCTGCGATAGCGCCAATGGGGAACCGAACCTATTACGCCGTCAACGACCGAGGTGAGTATGGTGATCCCCAAATGTCATCTCACGTTGGGGGCAAACCGAAGCAAAATCCCCCTTACCCGGACAACTTTGGAGTTTTCAGAACAGAGCCTATAATGTGGATTGGTTACGCAACAGTGGATGATCTCTCGGTCCCTCAGCCGGATACACCAGGCACAGAGGCATGGAAGAAGGCCTATACACGCGGTTAATCACACCGGTAAACTACCTCCCGATCAAGAAGTTTCGGCAAGGCATACAAAGCCTTTATGAGGACATGATCATTTCTCTCTTTGCAGAACCTTCCTTCAGTGTTGTCTCGTGGGCGGCAAATGGGAAACCGTCTGGTATTGCGAAAGGAGGTCCGTCAACGGCCTACCCTTGTCGGCGTCAGAGGATGGCTACTTTCTTTCACTACAACACGGCCCAGCTTCTTAGCGTGTATGCCGCAAGTATATTTTTTTGGCGGGTATTGGCGTGTTATTAGGGCTGCAGGCTTTTCTCGAGGAGGGCGCTATGCGCGATATGAAGCCATCCTCGATAATAGAAGCATCGCGGGCATCGAGTCTTCACGCCCTGGGGGCACGGCAAGGAGGGGGTGTCAAGATTGGATATGGACTTGTACATGATGAGCAGTGTTAGAAGTTTCGGGGTCGAAGGGAATGTGCAGCAGTAGCGACGAAGGAAAACTAGAATACACAATGGGTAGAACTGTAGAGGATGCATTATCCTGGCTTTCATCATAGAACATAATATTTGCTCACCTAAGATTGAATTGACCTGTGATACTATGATTTCCATTTTGGCGTTCGGTATGATCGCAGTCAACGAGCAGCACGGATACACAGATTCACTGGGAGTGCTTGATAGTTTACACGGGAGTCTACGTTGCTAACCGCCACCACAACGTCTTGGCATAAAGCCTTGGCGAGTTTTAATGGCTCGGCTCTCCAATCCATAAGAACGGTATTCTTTGCCACCACTGGAATATTCGCTTACGACCCTGGGCGTTACTGCCGATGGAAACTTGCTGCAAGATGCGGCTGTTAGTCAGTGTTGATTAGAAGCCGAGGTGATGGGACGCCGAGACAGTTGATACCCCAAGCACTGACATCCCACCCATGGTTTTGGTGGCCCGCACTATGTGCAAATGTAGAGGGGAGTTGCTGGCCGGGAGAGATGGGAGAGCAGTGCCAGCATTCGAGACTGATGCCTGCAGCCAGCCCAGCGCCCTGACATCGTAACATTACTACCAGTTTTCGTTACAAACATGTTTTTGTAATAGAACAACATATAATCTCATAATAAAAATCGACAAAGTGAATATGACATTATTATCTGAACGTCACGCCTATCATGTGTCCATCAAGAAGCATGGAGAGAGCGCTCTCTGTGAGCCGTTGCTCTGCTGGACTTATCACGGACCATTGCAATTACCCTGACCACGACTTTCTGCCCGGTTTCGCATTCTTTCCATGCCGGTCAGTCAAGCCATCCACGGGCGGCCTGTTAAATAATGTCCCTGCGGTTCGTTTATGTCTGCCAGTTGAGATTGATGTCTTTGCGCAGTGGGATTGTTGTTCAGCCACGCTTCCATGATCCATCCGCCGTAGTAAGATGAACTATAACATTCGAGCTTCACTATCTTTGATTGAACCGCTGACAGATAAGTCTGGTGAAGTCGCTATGTCTAAGTGTCCTGCGGCAAATATTTCAAGCAAGGCACAACGATCGGCTTCTTTGGCCAGCCCTCGACATATTGTCCAGTTTCTTACAATAGTCATTCATCAGAACTACCTCAGGCACTTCTAAATATGTCTCGACAATTCAGCGGAATCGCTATGGCGTTGAGTGGCCATTTGTCGAGATGCACGCGTCTGGCGACGACCACCATGCCCTCTTTAAGATCCCTATCGTATTATTTCTATCTTTCGGCGTATCATTTAGATATTTAACAGGCTTATAATTGTTGACAACAGGCTTTTTTTTGTCATCATTTGCTTGCAGATGTCGGATGTCGAGCTGTTGTTGAAACATGTTCTGCATTCCTGGTTGAACTTGTCTACTTATCCGCAGCCGCTTTTGTGTACTGCCCAGCACATTATAGCATACTTTTTGAGAAGTATGTTTACTCAATTGACCGGGAAGTTGATTAGACAATTCCACTGTCCGTCATCAGTCGCATGACTCTCAGCGACGATGAAAGATGCCTGCCGGTTGCAGATCGACAACACTTCCGAATGACTGCATATCCCACAACCGCCAGCATCTCTCAACCTACCGAGGGCGGCCTCCCCGCATATATGCATCTCCCCCTCTCAGGCTTTAGAGTGGGTTGACTGTTGTGCCTCAGAGTGATGTCTCGGCAGCTGTTGGCTCAAAAGCCGCCCACGGCCCGCGGCCTTCTGTTCCAGCGCATCATATCGAACCACTCCAGACCATTCTTCAAACAAACTGGCACAATACTTTCCAATAGCTTTGAGGACTCAAAGTTTGTCAAGAATAGAAACTCATATCCAATTGAAGTATTGAGGTGATCTTCGGTCACTCGGCCGTTAGTGCTGGGGCTTAGACTTGCATGATACGAGTACGATGAAACCAATGAAGAAGATACACTACCGTCAAACCACGGCAACGAGAAACTCTATAGAAACAAAAGGGTCCCTTTGTTTCATGGTCTCATGCTTCAAGATCTGCAGTGGCTTTGGCAACATCTTTCGGGGTTACGGGAGTGTTTCGGGCAGTCCACGGAGTCCGTGCAACACCCAAACTCCGCGCTCCTCAGCGAGCGAATATGGGACGACACGAGACAAAATCTTATGTAATCATTCATCGGGCTTATGGTCTAGGGGTATGATTTTCCCTTCGCATCTTTACATCGACGCTTGGGAAAGGTCCGGGGTTCAATTCCCCGTGAGTCCATGGTTTTTTTGCTGTGCGTGGCAATCCTTTTTGTTCGTTGAATTGAGGTTGGCGATTGACTATCATCGGTTGCTTCAGTGGTGGTGCAGGGAATGGACATTGAACATGGAGTTAGAACAAGCTTTGGCGAAAAAGGATGTTTCGAGTCAAAGCTCCTGGCACTGAAACAATTGCAGATGTGCAATTTGAGTAGGGTACAGATGTAATATAGTTACAGAGCAAAAAGAAATGCAATCAGATGGACTCACGGGGAATTGAACCCCGGACCTTTCCCAAGCGTCGATGTAAAGATGCGAAGGGAAAATCATACCCCTAGACCATAAGCCCTATCATTGGTTAATGATTTAGTTGAGAAATTGATTCTGGAATGCGTCTATGATTTGTGTTTGCACAGACACGGCTTGTCGCGTCGGATGCAACAATTGATGAGAGAAAACAAGTTCACTGCCAATGATGAAAATAATTTCTTGGACATCAGGCTGATATTGTCACGAATTTTTTAAGCGAAAAGGTCTGGAACGCGATGCTCATCGATCGAGATCCAAGAGACCGAGAAAAGCAGGTCTCTCCCACGGTGCTTCGTAGCACAACAACACAAGTCGCCTATCATCATTTTGTCTTGCAGCGAGTAATGTCTGGCACGCATCAATCACACAACTCCAGTACCGAGTATATATTTACAATCCACGTCACGGATCCAATGCTCAAAACACCAGCACCAAACATTTGCTCATTTCCCATCACATCTCAAGCAATAGCGCAGCGTTGATGAGTTGTGCAAATATCATCCAGGTGTAGGGTGGTTCACCAAACATGGAGATGCCTGCATTCGAGGAAGAATAAGCTTAAAAATTAACAGAATCCTGATTTGGAAACAAGGGTTCACGAGCCAAGAGATTTACTGTGCAAAGTGTATGCCAAGCTGTGTTCTCAGCCTGTGGTTCAGTGTAGATGAAACGGCTGTCCTTGTCTTTATCTGGAGAAGCTGTGATGTAATTATTGCGGGTGGTGGCCTAGTGGCGTTGGCTGGTGGATTACAGATGAAGAGGCTTCTGTATCCGTAATATCACGTTATTTCCATAAGAGTGCCAAATGTCTGATGTATCAGCAGATTGAAATCACAGTCATCATGAATAATGCTTTGTTATATTCCCGCGGATATAAGCTCGTTACAGAGGAGAGGCTCTGAAGGAGGGATATTGCGGATGTCCCGGCACTAACTGACCCCTGGGCGCCAAACCTTTCTATTGGGGCTGGAGATTACTGGCCATAGCGGAATCAACCTGTGACGTAGTGCGACCCACTCCGACACTACCTGATTAACGACCTTTACGTAGGAGGTGCGCTACGTACGGTCCGGTTCAACTAAAGTTTTCTTGTTTTGAGAAAAATGGCTGATCTTCACTGACAAGCGGTTAATCAAGGCCTGAGACTAGACCCGAATCGCTCATGTTGTGACGACTGACTAATTCCAGCCTCTACCGTTCAGACCAGTATCACTACAACTTTTCTCACCTCACTTCACCTCGACTCCCTTTTTTTTTTTAATTTACTCTCTCTCTCCCCCTTCTACCATGCATCTTCATGGGCATGGCTTCCAATAATAATCGCCTTCAGCCCTCGGGCCATCTCAACGTAACGGGCCATTACAATAATCGTCGCTCTCCAAGTCCCTCGACCTCACGTCCCGTGCCTCCCGATCCCGGAAGTCCAGGCCCCGTCGAAGAAACGGCATCGGATTACTTCAACCCGCTGAGCCAAGCGCCCTCAGCACAGTCGCAGACATCGCTATCGTCGTTCCCGCGCTTTCCGTCGCAAACATCCCTTTCGGCATTTCCATCCTATCAAGAATCGAATTATTCACAGCAGCAGCAGCAGACGAGACGAAGACCGCCAGTCGACCAGGCTAGACAGCCTAGTATCCGCATCCGCCGAAATTCAAACGGGTCGGTCTATTCGAATCATAGTGTGACGAGCCAGTTTGATGGGTTTAGCGATGATGGGAGACCGAGGAGCATCTCGCAGCCTGAGCGCGCGAGGGTCTCGGATGGGCTTGCTCGTCATTCCAGGAGGGTTCCGCAGGTGGCGATGCCGCGACTTACAGAGGAGGGAGGCAGACCGAGTCTGGCCGAGTTAGGGATCAGTGATGATCAGTCTGCTCCTTTGTCGCCCACGGCTTCGCTTCCTGATGAGAGCACGAATGGGAGGGGCGGGCTTGGCCGGCTACGGCGGGCGAGTCGCTTCATCTGGCCTGGGCATCGTCGGCAATCTGGCGAGGATCACGCTGTACCTATGGGGCAGCGAGATGACGATCGTCGTGATGATGAATATGACCAAGAACTTGTGGACTGGCTCGATGTCATCGGTAAGGACATTCACATTCACGCCATCTACACCATCAAATCTAACAATCACAGACCCCGAAGTCCAAACCCTTTCAACACTCACAAACGTCCAAAACTCGCTCTTCGTTCCCGATCTCGGAAAATGGGTCAACCGTCGACCGACATACGCTCTGTCCCGACACGATCCCCAAGCAGACTGGGCACGAGGCGCCGTTGAGCAGGAACGACGTCGCGAAGCTGCACTGGAAGCACAAGACACCGCTACGATCCCGCCGATTGCAGAAGCAGAAGCAGAAGCAGAAGAAGAAGACCAACCTCGTCTTCCGCAGCGGAGTAACACTATCACTTCGCGTCTGACAGACTCGCACTATGCGGCGCTACCACATGGAACGAACCTCGATGGCTGGACGGCGGAGGAAAAGGCCGAGTTGGATGACCATGTTCGACATATGCTGCATTCGAGACGTGCGCGATTCAAGCGTCGCATGAAGGGTTTCGGTCAATACGTCAGACGTCCTCTCGGTTTCCTCGTTACACTCTACGCTACACTTATCACGCTCTTCGGTCTCGCTTGGGTTCTGTTCCTCATCGGCTGGATTTACGTCGGCGAGAAACAAGTCTATGCAATTCACGTCATCGACAGTGTTCTTGTCGCGCTCTTCGCCGTCATGGGTGATGGTCTCGCGCCTTTCCGAGCCGTCGACACATACCACATGTTCTTCATCTGGCGCTTCTCGCGATTGATCAAGAGAGCCGAACAGGGAAAGAAACCGAGGAACAGATTACAGAAGAAGCGTGTTCCGCCGGGTGTGTCTACGAATCCGGAGCATTCGCACTTGACGGGCCATCAGGCTCGTGCTCTTCTCGAAGCTCAGGACTATAATCCTGAGAGAGACGGAACGGTCGGCACGATCGACAACCAACCTCAACCGCAACCTGAAAGTCCCGAGACTGTTGATTTAGAAGGCGCCAAGTCAAACAGCCTTGAGTCAGACATGCCCGCTCTGACGTTTGCTCAGTTCAAGAGCCTGCAGCACCATCAGAAGAAAATGGCCAAGTCACACAGTTTCTACAAGCCCAACGAGACATTCACCCACTTCGCTTTCCCCCAAAGGTATCTCATTGCCATCGTAATTCTCCTCGACTGCCACTCCTGTCTTCAAATATCCCTCGGCGCATGTACCTGGGGCATCGACTACCACACGCGTCCGTTCGCTCTGACCACCGTGATCCTCTGTGTGAGCATAACCTGCAACATCACAGCCGGTCTGCTCATCAGCATTGGTGATCGGAAGACGCGAAAGAAGGACGTGTGGGAGCTGTTGGATAGACAGGAGCTGACGCAGGATGCTATGAAGCACATGGAGAAGAAGAAGAAGGAGGAGGAGAAGGAGAAAGAAAAGGAGAGGGGGTCGGATAAGGACGGGGAGTCGAGTAGGGGTGATGGATCGAGTGGTAGGACGTCGAAGGAGTTTAAAAAGTTGGTGAAGCAGAACAGTTGAAGGGTTGTGGGATGAAGGATGAGGATGAGGATATATGTGGATACGATGATTACGGTTAATAAATAGTTGATACCTACCTAATTTACATAGATCATGAACACGAATACTTATATCACACCCTCAGTCTCTTGTTAGTCTTCATGCATGTCATCAACTATAGCCATGCCGTCTATAGACACCCCTATGTCGCTTATAAAGTACCAACCCACTGGGAGTACATCTCCGGCAGTTCGGTCCGCTTATCTGTCGATCAGACGATGATGGGCCAATGCACTTGGCTTCGGTAGCCGTATCTGATTATTCTCATGCCATGATAGATCTACGAAAATTCTGTACTTGATGACCCCGCTTGGTGTTTTGTGGTACGATGTGTCATGGGATGGCCTGTGCCTCGGACGAGGGTGGTTCAGTGTCATCGTCGAAGTTTTCACTTGTAAGTGACGATGTAGGTGAGTATATGACAATGGAAACGTGAGACGAAGTATGGCGTAGCGGAAGTGATTATAGCAAATGAAGAGCGAAGGCACAGTAGAGCAGTGATGTGAATTAGTACCAGCTCGTGGTCTTCAGTATAGCATTTGTAAATAGTATAGTATAGTATAGCATATCGACATAATCATCGACCCTTCAAACGTTTTTTACACACGTCTTTCCTCATTCTCTTACATTTTCGTCATCATCAGGTCCAATTATGAGGAAGCGTTCTGGCCGAAACTGGAAAGCTGATTGGTGACGACGAGACCAGCGACACTGGCAGAAGTGAGAGTGGCGAGAACACCAGAGATGAGAGCCGAGACAGCAAGCTTGGCAACATCACCACCGCGAGAGGGGGCGAGCTGGCTGAGGATACCGATCTGGATACCGAGGGAGCCGATGTTGCCGAAGCCGCAGAGGGCGTAGGTGGCGATGAGCTGGGAGCGGGGGGAGAGGCCGTAGAATTCGTTGTCCTTGGGGGAGGGGTTTGTGAGGAGGGAGAAGGCCTTGTACTCGTTCTAGAATGTGTCAGTATCTGATAGGAGAGTGAGAAGGGGGGGAAACGTACGGTGATGATCTTCTCGGCGATGAGCTTGGCGACGGGGAGAATATCGCCAGTCTTGTTGGTTCCATTGGTGCGAGATACACCGAGGAGGAAAGACACGGGGAAGAGAAGATATCCAAGAATGAGCTGGAGAGTAAGAGGAGTGGGATCGTTGATGTTGAGGTATCGTCCCCACCAGGTCAAGAGACCGTTGATGAATGCGACCAGAGCAATAATGCAGAGAAGAGAGCAGACGATGGTACCGGCGATCTTGATTCCGAGCCAAGCACCATTGGCGAAAGCGTGGAGAGCGTTCTCAGCCTTGTGCTCATCATCATCGGGAATGACTACACGGCCAGCTGTGAGAGTCTCTTCAGTCTCGGGATATCGCATCTTGGAAATAGCCAGAGAAGCGGGGATGGACATGATGCAGGATGACACGAGAGCCTCACGGTTGAGACCGAGACCAATGTAGCCGACAAGGACAGATCCGGAGATTGTAGCGAAACCACAGGTCATGATCTGGTGAAGCTCGGCCTTGGTCATGTGAGGAACGAAGGGGCGGACAAGCATGGCTGATTCTCCCTGGCCGATGAAGGGGGTAGCTGCTGCGACGACGGCTTCAGCGCCCGAGACTCCGAGACCCCAGAAGACGAAGGTAGCGAACTTGACGATGAACCACTGGACAAATCCGATGTAGTAGAGGACCTGGACGAGGGAGATGAAGAAGATGATGGCGGGGATGACGCCGAAGAAGAAGTTGCCAGTGTTGGCGACGTCTTCGCTGGTCAGGAATGCAACACCAGCCTTGGCGAAGCCCAGAAGATCAGCGGCGCGGTCGGCGATGAAGCGGAAGATGTCGTATCCAACGGTTGTTCGCAGGACGAAGAGACCGATGACGTACTGCGTGAGCATGCCGCCAATGACAGTGCGCCAGTTGATGCGCTTGCGGTCCTTGCTAGTAGCCCAGAGGATGAAGAGAAAGACAGCCATTCCGAAAAGACTAACGGCGCGGTTCTCACGGGTGTTGTCAGCGACCTCCTCCGAAACAAAAGCGCCGATGAGAATAGCAGCTACAGTGACGGTAGCGCCAGCGAGAGTGCGCAGGTTGGCGGGGATGAGGTCGTAGATCCTGACGGCGGTGTTGAGCCAGACCTTCTTGATGACGTTGGAGACATGGCGGCTGGGAACGTGGAAGAAGATCAGACGGAGAGTAATGGCGAGCCACAAGAGGAAGGGAACAACCCAGTTCTTGTCATTGCGGTGCAGGACGAGAGACGCAATCCACCAGCCTGTGAAGAGGCAGAAGATGAAGAGGTGGATTATAGGGCGGCGGTAGCGATATACAGGGCCGAGACGTCTGCGCCAGCCGATGACAGCGGGGGCGTCGCTGTGGGAGTTTGCGCGGGCGGATTCGTCGACGACGCCTGCTTCGTGCTTCTCGTGGTCGCTGTAGTCAGGAGGAGTATGCGCGCCAGTCTTTTCCTTCTCGTGGGAGTGGCGCTGAGGGGGGACTACACTGGGCGCATCTGTGGTGCCGGTTGTGTAGACGGGATCATCGTGGCCGGGGGTGTCGACGCGGGGAGAGTGGTGATGATGCTGGTGGTGGTGTTGGTGGGAGGGCTCGAGAGCTGGGTCGGGATTATGGTGGATGTTTGAATCTGCCATTGTAGCCGCGCTCTCTCTCAACTCAACACTAATTGGGGTATAAAAAAAAAGGGTATAAAGATAATAAGAGGTAGAGGTGAGACCTCGGAGCTTCAAAGCTTGAGCAGTGAAGCACAAGAGAAGAACAAGAAAGGAAGGACCCTTGGGAGTGCGATGGCGAAGCAAGGGCTTTTGTTCAGAAAAGTTTAGCCCTCAAAACTGGAGACGCTGAGAATGGAGTCAGACGATGGAGCAACTGAACTGAACTGAACTGAACTGACAGAAGAGACGATCTTCGTGGGTCGACAATTTTTTCTCTTCAAACGTGGGGATTGCTTGACTTTTTTAACCCAGCTTTTTTTTTTTTGCCTCCAGCTCCGGGACAGGGAGTGTACCTTGAGATACAGTTGGCGCGATTGGAGGGGTGTGCCTTGTAGGTTCATTATCTATTGATGGATTGGCCTGTTGGTTCAATTAAACCCCAGACTAACGACTTGAGCCAATGTTTGTTCAGACGACGATCTTTTTTGAGGAGGTGAGCACGAGGACAAGAACAAGGATGCAGAGGGATCTGGACTGTGAGCTTATCAGTTGGGGTCCATATATTTCGGAGATGCCTTTGCACCAAGTATATTTCTGGTGTTGAACGATCGGAAGAATGGAGATACACTGCAGGTGCTGCAACAGTGACAGCAACACAGCTGTATAGCCTCTGCTCTCTCACTGCGCTCTTTCATCTGCTGTATACTCAGCTATCTCAGTATACTTCTGTCAAGACTGAAGCCCTCTGTATCTGCTGTTCTGTTGTCTGTAGTCGCCACCCCCGGCCCAAACCTCGGCGTGTACTATCCCTATTTTAGAAGGTTGCTGGAACGTTTGAAAAGCTCAAGTTCGTCTTCTCCACTGACGTAGTCTCCACAAACGGAGAAACCGCTCGTTATTGGCATAGCTCGGGGGACCCTTTGCCCACCACTTGCTCACTCATTGGCCAATAGGACTCGATTTCTTGATTCATTGGGGAACTTGTGTAGCTTGGCTCTCGGTCACCATTTGGATCTCGTTCCCCGGGCCATATCTGATACAGACTGGTCCTATCTATTCCTTACCTTATTCTGACACAAGATAGATAAGAAAGAGTGCTGATATCTGTGTGAATGTCTGGACCTGACGAGTGAAGCAAGACCAAGCCTGTTTCTTGACTGAATCTCCGATACCTCTCCACTTGATCAAGAAAAGCCACACCCGTTCTTTAATCCAAATTCAGTTTTTTTACTTTTCACCCCGAAATGGGACTATCACTCTTTAGGTAGGTCATTCTGTTCTTGGTGGCTTACAGCTTCAAAGAGCCTCGTTATGTAACAACAACAACCACTCATCTCCCCCAGCACCTCCTCCAGTACACTAACCCCCAGCTTGTCTTGCTTGCCCAGACCAGACCTTGAGCTTATCGACATGCATCGACAGGGATTCTGATAGCCTACTTCCCCAGCTTCAGCTAACGGGCCCCCCTCCCTCCCCTTCACACCATCTTTCTTCTTCCGAGGCTGGGGCTGGGCTATTATCTGCAAATAATAGCACGGCACGCACAGTCGCACACACACATGTCAGCTTGGGTAAAGAGATAGGCATGGATATTTTATTCGTCTCCTTCCGTGAAAGATATAGTCGTTTTGGATGTCACAGTGATTGTCGGCCATCTCCGTTGATTCTCGGTCTGGCCCGCCCGTCAGACTCTATCAAGACGACCGTTGTCTTGGGTTTGCTTGACACACTTCCCCTCAATTTCGAGAGTGCATGCATTGTTAATCTGGATCTAATTCATCTTCGTTAATCTGCTAATCGCTTCTCTCGTGGACTCCATACATCACATGTCTCTTTTGTCCTTGCCATATATGGCATCTCCCTATCTCCTCTCCTCTTCTCTTACATCCCAACTTTGCCGAATTGCCTTCGCATGTGAGATCACGATGACCTCTTTTTGACTTTGGCTACACTGATAACAGCCTATCCCACTCTTCCTCCCGAGTCTCGCGCCAACGTTGGCTACACCGATTCATCACTACAAGCGTTCATGTCCATATCGCCGCAACCTCTCCACGATATCGTCCCTTTCGCGTCTGCATCCGATTCATCGTCCCAGCCCCATCTGTCTCCGGCCGTAAGTCATTACTAAGCGGCACAGCCGAGCGAGAGCGACGGCCCGGCCTCAATGATGGTTATCTCGGTCGTCACGGGGGTTCGTGTAAATAAGCTTGATATGTCGCGTCGGGCCAGGCTGTGTACCTCACGGGGACATTCGCGTCTCGGCTCAGTATCTACTCCATGCGCCGTGTTAACGGTGAAATGCGAGTGACTGAGACATACTTCTCTGCTCTCTGTCTGGACAGGTGTCAATTCCAAGTCGTTGTGAAGTCGGGCATGTCGCCATTGATTGGACCTGTTCAGGTATTCGATTGGCCACTATTGTAGATGTCGCAATGCTTCATTCGTGTACCTCGTGTTCTTATTAAATATGATCTAGCAATACTCCAAACTCCATCGTACTACTGCCTATTACAACGGCCCTCATACAGTATCCTCCTTTTACTCTCCACTTCTAAACCTCCTATTAAACTCTTCAACCGCAACCCCAATCATCTTGTACAAGAACCCCCTCTCACTGCCTTCACCGATAGGAATAAACGGCCCATTAGCTCCTCCTCTCAAAGCCAAGCTCACACCCGTCCGCTCCTTTGCGATAGTCTGAACATCCTTCAGAGGAACGTCCCACTCGCTTGTCAGACGTCGCGATCGGATCAACAAGATCCGAGCATATGTCACCATGACGACCATATCTTCCTTGGGTAGCTCAAGATGTCCAATGTACTGCTCGTCAAAGTATCGCCCGTTGTCAACTTGCTTCAGCCAGTATTGACCGAGAGCTTCCCGCGGGTTGTAAGGGCGCACGATGCCATCTTGTGGAATGTATCGTGGATATCGTGTGCGATCCAATTCTTGACCGTCAAACACTGTGGTAGTGTTGCGAATACCTTCACTGACATTGCTTGCCATGTCAAGCACACCAACCGCCGGCTTGGTAGCCAGTCCAATCATGCCCTTGCCGACACCTTTGAAGAAACCTAGAGCACCCTCCTGTTCGGCGCCCTCCAGAGGTTTGCGTGCAAGACCGCCAACGCCTGATGCAACACTTGTGATAAAGCTGTTCGCGCCAGCAGTCACACCGTACAAGGCGTGCTTCGGCCTGTTGCGAGCCCTTGTGATACGACGACGATCCTGGAATTGTTTGTCCAGTGACGCCGCCGCAAGTCCCTTACTGAGACTGCCTGTAAACTTGGAGAAACTGTCACTGAATCCGAACACCGTCTTCTTGGCAAACGAAGCGGCGCCCTTGGCGATGCCCAGACCAAACTCTTCTGGTTTATCCGACAAGATCAAGCCCTGATACGGTTCGTAAAACACATCTGTCACACCCGACGAGATGCTGTTGAACAGACCCACAGGGTTTCCGAGGAAGTCGGCAGATCCCAGAATCTTGTGGATCTGATACATGACCTCCTGACTATAGTGGCTGGAGAAGTTCTGAATAAGTACCGCTGTGGTCACTCTCACGTTGTCGAGGATAAGCGCATTGAACCGAAGTGGTGCATCGTTGACGTTTCCAACAGCCATGGTCATGACGTTGAGGAAGAACATGATGGGGTTGCGCGATGATGTCTTGTCCTCAGCATTGACACGTTCTGTACGCATGAAACTCAAGTTAAGCTGCATGGGCTGGATGTTGAGAACCTCAAAGTAGATATCTTGACCAGCTGGTTGGCCTGATGGCTCAGGAATGTCAAGATCCTCGTCGCACAGCTTCCCAGAATCGTCAACCTCTGTCCAGCTGGCGCCAGGCACATTTGTGAAGTCAAGAAGAGCAAACACAAAGTCCTCATCCAGATCAATTGTCATTTCCTGCAGCAGAATGGTCGCATACTTGACGTACAGCACACCATACGAATCATCCTTGACACGGCTGACCATGGCGTGTAGCGATGGATGAGCCTCTACCTCCTGCGCCTTCTTAGGCACAACACTGGGGTAGAGGACCATAGGGAAAATGCCACCGTACAATTGATTGTCGATCTGGATCCACTTGATAGCCATTGAGATTGTCTGGATCAGAGGCGAATCGCTGTACCGCAACTGGACATCACGGAAAGTCAAGTAGGCAAGTTCTTTCATCTGAGCGTTGACCAAGGAGACACCAATACCAGCCAGCTTGAGCTGCGCGCGGAATGTAGCACCTGTATCTTGATCCTTGACCTCAAAAGCCTCGGGGCCGGTGTTGGTCCTAGCCAATGCCTTGGGCTTGTACATGCTCTTGCTGGCACGGAAGTTGCTGAGAATCAGTGTCTGCTTTGGTCCATCGGCAGCAACGTTGATGTCGACAATCTTAGGAGCTCCAGAAGAAGTATGGAACTTCATCGGAATCTGATTACCGATCTCGGCCAGCTTGACATGCCTTTCCTTGCCATTTGCAGCGATGATGATCTCTCGGAACTTGGCAGCAGGGAAATCCCAAGCGTATGGCATGATGCTGCGAGGCGGAAGGCGATATCTTATCAGTCGCCATCCACTGCGGTCTTCGTCCCCATCTTCGTCAACATTGGGATTGGCTTGCCAGAACATGAACTCAACATCACTCTCGTTGCGCATCGAGTATGGCCAGTTCTTCTTCTCCATGCTGAGATTCAAGAAGACTGTAGAGTTCTCCATCAGAACCTCGACCTTGACGAGGTTCTGTCGCTGCCCAGCCTTGGCGATCTTGACATAAGTTGTGCCAATGTCCGCAATGTTGAATGGAGATGTCCATTGGTTGTTGACACCAGGATAACAGAGACACAACTGCTTGACCTTGGATTTTTGCATGAAGTGTAGCGGCTGCAAAGCACCATCACTAAGAGTGAGATAGCCAGAGGAGCTGGATTCTCGAACAAGAATCTCTCCATCCATCTTGTTGTGTAGAACAAATCGAGGAGCAATCGTAACAACCTTGGTGAGCTTGTACTTGCCTTCACCTGACTCAACAGTAACACCCACGTGGATCTCCTTATCCTTAGTCGCTGAGTTCAACACAACCTCAGTGGTACTGCCGATAGCATCGAAACTTTGAGGCTTGCTCCATTCCGAGTCGGCAATCTTGAGAAGGGCTCGGTTGCGGTGATCATCATTTCCATAAGAGAACATGAAGGGAAGAGCCTTGGGACGCTCTCGATCAGATGTATCCATGAGAGGGAATTGGCCCGCTGCTGGCTTGGCCTGTTGCAGGAAGCTCTTGGCGCGGACTTGAACATCAACGCCAGTCTTGTTCAACACAACATAGGGGCTGAAGACTGTGATCTTGGAAGCACCTCCACTGTTGGGGATCTTGAAATGATGCAGTGAGAGATGTAGCGGCAATCCCTTGTCATCCTTGACAACAAGTTTATACTCTTTGCGGAACTCTTCATTCGTGCCTGAGTTGATGATTGCGAAATCGCTTGCCTTGAACACCGTATCTTGCATGTCGACGCTGAGGAGCAGAAGGTGTGAAAGCTCAACAACGTGGACGGGGCTGACACCTCCCTTTCGCAAGAAGTTGGTCCAATCTTTCTTGGTATTCTTATCATATATGCGATACTTGAAGTCGTATGGCAGCAGGTTCTCAAGCGTGACTGGCGCCGAGAGCTTGACCTTCATGTATGGGTAATGTCTGTAGTTGTTAGTATCATTACATGTAGCGAGGGCAGCAAGCTTACTTGGTCAATGGGTTGCCCTTGTCAAAACGGGCATGGACCTGGAAGTAGAACGGATCGCCATTCTCTCCCTTACACACCACCTGCTTGGTAGGCCTCTTGAGCATGTCTCTCCAGAACAGATGGTCGGTACTCCACTGATACCCGAAACCGCCATCAGGTCTCACAATCACTTGCTTCTCAAATACGGCACCCACAGGAGCGGGTCTGGCGTCACCAGGCGCAATCTTTTCAATCTTGAGTAAATGTCCCTCCTGTACGTCAAATATTCCAAGCTCGACGGGGATTTGCGTGGCATTTTCCACAAGTAGTGGAGATCTGAAGGTCACATACTTGATGTTGTCGGTTCCCAACTCGACTTCAACGCAGAGACGATGCAAGACATCGGCCTTGGGGCGAAGACCATATAGGTATTCTCCTTCTCGGTTGAGTCTCACGTTCTTAACAGGATCAAAACCACTGCCTTCCAACTGAATAGAGACGTAGTTCTGGTTCGACTCAGTGAGAAGGTTCTCACGCATCTTCTCCCAATGCTCAAAACTCCAGGGGGCTTCCTTGCCATCCTCCAAGCGGAGATTGATAGGCTCATCGCTGGTAGGACTCTTAGAGTGCACAACAACATCAAATCCAGTGTAGTTTCTGATGCGGTACGGTGCTTCAACACCACGCGGCTTGTCCAGCACATCCTCTTCGGATGTAAGGAACTGGAATGACTTGGAAGCCAGAGCAATTGAAGCGGTGGTAATGGTAACATCGAAAACCTTCTTTGAAGCGACATCAACCGACAACAATCCTGAGATAGGGTCCTTAGCTACACCGAAGCCAACTTGCCATGGCTCGAGAAGAGGTTCCCAGCTGGACTTGGCAAAGTTGTAGACATTGGAGTACAGGTCAATGGCAGTCTCAGCCTTGAGGTTCGACGACCAATTCTCAGCTGAAGCAGTGAAGTTCTTGATGCCCAAGTCAAGGATTGGAAGTTCGTGTACGTCGCCAATTAGGACAACACGGATGCCGTCCACAGTTGCGGACAACGTCTCGTAGTTCTTTTGAGCAATCTGCTCTGGAGTCTTGCCCTTGTTATCGGCATGAGTAATGGCGTGAGAGGTTGCTGTGACCTTGCTTCGTCCAGCGATGGTAGACTGGCCTCGTCCACTGGCAGATCGTTGCTTCATTCCAGCGTGGCGAAGTTCTCTTGCTTTCTGCTCAGCAGGAGTCTCCTTAACGTGTTTAGGCTCGTTGCCAGACAACTCGCTCGCTTTGCTAACAATCTGAAGAACAAGAAGAATATCGCGGAGTGACAGCCGCAAGACAAGTGGTTCAATATCCACGTGGATGTCCGTAGCTTGAGGCTTGGAGCTATCCATGCTCAATTGGACCGAGAAGTCATCAATGATACGAAGACGAGACGTCTCGAATTTGTCCATTCTACACAAGAACATGCCGATTTCGGAAATCTGGAAAGTCAAGGCATGCTGTTGCGAGAGAAGCATCTGTCGAATAGACAGGACAACCGCCTCGGAGCTTGATGTCAAAGGATTGGCGATCAGAATAACTTGAGCGTCAACGAGATTGACGCGGAAAGCAATGCTCATTGCAGACTCCTTCTTCTCTTGCTTTTGAGTGACCTCTTCGCTCTGTCGTCGCGAGATTTGCGACCGAGGACGCGAGGCGTTACCAGCATAAGAGACTTGCATAGACTCGGTGTCGGATTCGTCGGGTGTCGTCTCAGCGATACTCTCGTCATCCATTGGGCTGCCTTCATCAACGGTCAGCGCCTCCATGGCGAATTTCTGAATGGCAAAGAGGTAGTCAAGTGCAAAGATCACTCTTGGACTGTCGATAGTAGCCATGGCAATCAAGCTCTTTTCTTTGCCGCCCGACATGGTAACGCTAGCCATCAGTTGTTGCACGTCCTTGTTCATCGATGACATGATACGACGGAACTTGTTGGTCTCGCGCGGCCGACTATCGTAGATTGTGAATGATCGGATAAGCAGCTCTGCCTCAAGTGAACCGTCGGAGAGCATCCTTGTCTTGACCTTTGTGTCATCGAGTGAGAATCGAGATAGACTGGACCTCGCAATGTCGTGCACAGGCTCATTCTCTGGCGCGTTGATCAGTTCAAGGCCAATGGTGTTGACGCGGAAGACGAGATCAAGCTTTGTCCATTCCTTGTCGATCGAACCAAGTTCAGGCCCAAGATCAATAAGACTCTGGTCTTCACCAGCCTTGTCTTCACTGTTGACTGTGCGAGCGCGCTGTAGAGTACCCTCGTCAACTGCCTTGGCAGCCTCTTCTTCATTGTCGTTACCTTCGCCGGCAAATGCTGCAGGCACAGACTTAGAGATCTCTAGAAGGAACTTGACTTGGTACTGAGTGAGTCGCAGGTTGAAGTCAGACATCGTTCCTTCTATTTCGGTCTCTGGTCTCTTGACACCAGACTTGTGTTCAGCATATGTGATGTTGAATCCAAGATCGACATGGTCAATCATCTCGAGCTCCTCTGAATCATTGCCAGCGTAGTGGAAGTCGGAAGTGAGCTTGATGTTTCGAATACCAGCAGACAGCTTCATAGCAATATCTGAGTTCTCGCTGTCGTCCAGAGGGGTGAATTTGTTCTGAGCGTAGATCTCACCAAGGTAAGCAGTGACGACATCTCTTTCAGTCTGACCTGGCTGTTGCACTCGAGGGAACACAACGATAGGAGTGTTGACAACAACATCAAACTTGAAGCGACTTGGGCTCTGTTGCAACTGATTGGCTTGGTTCATAGCAGCTTGGCGCGCAGCATTGTATAGAGCCTGCATCTTGCCAAATTTGACCAAGAAGTCAATAATCTTGCGGAATGGCTCCTCCACAAAATTCACCTTGACGGAACCAGCACGAAGGAAGACTGAGCTGTCATATCCAGGATAAGCCTTGGGATTGGAAGAGTCAAATGTTTCGTAGCGGAAGTCTGCCAAGTCATCGCCTTGAATGGTCACGAGCTTTCGCAAGTGTGAATCCTCTGAGACGCCGAGATTAACGTCGTCAACGAGCGAAAGATCACCAAGTCGAGCCGAGATACGCATGGTCTTGCCTCGGAGGAAGATGCCGGCGTCAGCCTTGTTGAAGGAGAGCGTGGCAAGCCGAATGCCATCATTATTGAGGATCAGCCTGATACTCTTCAAGTCAACCTTGACACGAATAGATCCTGTGTTGGAGTTTACTGAGGGGGCGTTGACGACCGCTACAGCAGTATCAACGCTTTCTGAATCGTCATCATCATCCAGTAGAGCCTTGTTATTATTCGACTCGTCTTCGTTATTCGTAAAAGTGATGAGGATAAAGTCCAGTAGCGTGAGTAGTGTCTTTCGGGTTACGACCAAGTTGATTGTGGATATGACAGCGTTGATGTTGGTCTCTACACCCTCGTACACGGGCATGAACTCAGGAGACAAGGGGTTGACCTTGACAAACTTGACATGAACCAAGCTGCGGCCCTCCTTGAGATCCTCGCTGTCACCAGACGAGATTATCGACTTAAACTCAGCGGAAGGGTTGTCCACAAAGTCATCGACAGTGACTGAGCCAAGTGAAACATCAGCTACCATGTCGAAGGGTCTGGTATAAAACTCCAAATCGAATCGCTCGGCCACCAATTCAACAAGCAATGCATCGGGCTTCTGCCCATCAGGGTCACTTCGGTAAAGTGAACCCTTGAGGGTATCAACCTTGAACTTGAACTCGAAGATACGTTGTTGAACTCGGAGTTGCTCAGCATCACCGCCATCCGGAGCATCCTCAAAGTCATCATCGTCTTCATCCATATCATCAAGCACGACAGCGGTTTCCGATTGCATAAATGGGAAAGGTGTGGACTGCCTTCGCTCACGCTGAGACTTCCTTCGTGATCGGTTGGATGAGTTGCTCTTAAGACGGGGACGAGATGGCTCCTTGCGTTCCTCCAACCTTGGTGCAGGCCCGCCAAACTTGGGAATAGCCACATCAATAACCTTCATGAGATTCTTATACTTGGTGTCAGAGACGGTGGCGTGAAGCATTGGCAGATGCCCTGAGACCTTGAACTTGGTCAAATTGGGAGCTTTTGGTAGGATGGAGGTCTCGACAATGAAGTCCACATTGATCCGCTCAACAACATGGAGATGAGCTTCATCTGTCTTCTCAGCCAATTGAGCTTTGGTGTCCTCAACTGAGGGTCCGATAAGGACTTGGGTCGACGTCAATTTGACAATAAACTTGTCATACATGACAGATTCGAGTCGCTTGAGATCTTCGTCGCTGTATGCCTGCTTTTGTTTCGATTGAATCTCTTTCATTGTGCTTTGGTCAACCAGCTCACTGTTGACATGGATGTGACCAGCATCTACAATCAGGCATGTAGAGTTCTCGGTGGTGATGCTGACAGGCACAATGATCAGAGGTGCTTGGAGATCCAACTCAGCATTGATCGTCTTGTGCTCCTCCAAGGCGAACTCGAGACCCGCTCGAGTCTGCTCACGAATACTTTCAACGGTCGCACCAGCACTCTCCATGAGGGCGGTAATAGACTCCATGTGACGCTCAGGCGGCCTGAAGAAGTCGGCGATACCAACAACAAAGTTGGGGTTCCAGATAACCTCAAGAGGCTTCATCTTTCCGACAACGGCAATATCACCCTCGCGCTCAATGGGGTTCTGCTCAAACTCGAATTGGAAGAAGGGTTCTTCCTCTGGCTGCTCGAGTTCGGCCAACGACAGTCGCTTACGCTGCTTTTCAGTCGGTGCATCCTTGACTCGGACAATCTCAGGGTAGACTGAGTCTGGTGTTGTGCCATCGTTGACACGAAGGCCACCAAGGCTAACATTAGCAAGAACTGAATCCTTTCTCTGTAGCATCTTGGCTTTGAAGACATCAAAGTGCAGACTGAGGAGGTCCGCTGCGTGATCGTGAGGGCTCTTCTTGAGTGTGAAGCTACCTGTGCTCAGGGACGTCTCGATGCACATCTTGATAGCCTCACGAGGAACATCGACCTCATCAGCGATGGCGTTCTTCTCGTCCCAATCGATGGCCTCGTAGAGCTCTTGTCGTTGCTCCTCAGTCATCTGTGTGTTCTCTTCATTCTGTTCAATCTTTTCTTGAGGCTTCGAACCCCACACCCACGAGATCCAGCCTTGTTGTTGCTGTTGCTGTTGTTGTGGTTGGTTCTTGAGAGCTTCTGCATTCTCTTTCTTAAGCTGGTTGCGGGCCAAGGATCGCCAGAATCGCAGATCCTCGTATGTGAGCTTCCATTCGAGAGCATTGATCTCATCAGTTTCCTCAGCAGACATCTGATGGCCTTGTTTTCTCTTCTTGAACAGCTCGATATATCGTTTTCGATCGTCTCGTCGCTCGCGGAAGTAGTCCCATGACCATTTGCGGTTGCGTTCGTGAATCTTTGATAACACAGCGTTACCCGCAAACTCGAGCCAAGCATGGGGATCTTCTTTGGGTCGGACGCCCTTTGGTTGTAGGCGTTTGTATTCTTGGTGTCGAATGAAGTAATGGAACAAATCGACCATCATCAAAGCGTCTCGGTATTGGTCGTCATCGAGAACAAGACCAATTTCCTCGAACAGTAAGTTGGCCTTGAACTTGGGTACCTTGATATCGCCCGACTTGTCGAGCTCGATCTTTGCTTGACCATTGACGGGCCTGAGGATGAACTGATGGTTTGCATTCTCTTGAGCGTCTTTTCCAATCATTTCTCTAAACTTCGCTACCATTTCATCATGTGGCATTAATTCCTCTGAGGAGGTTGAAGCTTCTCGCCCGGTCCCGAGAAGGGTTGAATCAGTATTCCAGTACACAGCCAGAGCACCCAAGGTAGCCAGCTTGTGGGTGACTGTGTTAGAGTCTTGGATGAAAGTAGGCTTCCACTGACCATCGGTACTGACGGCACTGAACTCCTCGAGAGTAACACCGAGGGCGAATGGGTGCCCTGGCGCTGAGATGGAGTCTTCGTATCGAATGTGTATGTTCTTGACCGTGACTTGCAAGTTGTCGACGATCTTTGTTACCAGACTTTGTGTAAAGCTCTGGCTCTTCTTCTGCTCCTCCTGACTTAAACCTTCCTGGTTCCTCTCCTTGAGCAACTCGGCACTGTCAAGCTTCTCCATCTTGAGGCGCTGTTTCCTGCGATCTTCCTCGTCCTGATCGTACTCAGCCTCTTCCTTCGGGCTGGCAAGAAGAAAGACATCCTGAATAAAGACCTTGACGGGTGCACCGCGCAGGTTTGACCAGGGAATGACGAGTGTCAGCTCGCCGAGGTGACCCTCCATAACATTTATGGGAAGCTTGAGCTGGTCGAGTGCCTCGCGGCGCAGCTCGAGGTTGCGGAGCTTAACATCGCCGGACCAGATACCGACTTTCAACTGGGCTGGGTCGAAGTTCTTGACATACATGCCCAGGAAGCGGTTAAGCAGGCCAGCGACGAGACCTTCGAGCATTCTGGAGGTGTTGTGGCCGTAACCCGGGCCGGGGAAGGGAAGGTAGGGTTTGTGTTATTTGTTTTATCGAGGACTCATCCGTCGGCGTGTGGTTGTTGACACGGGTGCCATGCGAGGCTCGATCGGTGAAGCGATTGCTATCCTCGGGCGTGAACGTGAGGTATAGGACCTTGTAGAGCGGGGTTACACTCGAGGCAGTATCGTAAGTATTTCCCCTCAAAGTGTTGGGTGAAATAGAGGGGGAAAGCGGGATTCGGTGGATGAGGGTATTATCGATTGTGCCTCTCGAGTAACAAAGATGGACGAAACTCGGTGATGGAGGAGATATTGAAAAGGTGGGTTTCGTGTCGGGCTGTGAGTGAGTGACGCAGCTGGGCCCGGAGCAAAAGTGGGAAGCAGCGGTTTTGGGGAATGGTGTGGCGTGTATGACGATGCTGTCAGAGGTACTTGTTATTTGGCATTGATTCTGGTGGAGGAGCAAGTACCGAATTGGCTTTGGATTGACAGTAGCTTTATTTTTTTACGCTCCAACGCGGTCGGGTACCTACTGTAGATTGTAGAAGCTGCTAACAGCTGGACCTAGCCCTGGAGCACATCAAAGCACAGGGCACTTTTGGTGGGGCATCTTGGAAGATCTTCTAAACAAGGACTTGGCAGAGTTGATCTGTTAAATATCATGACTATTTTATCGATATCAACAATACGATAGAAGGTTTAGCTATCTGTGCATTCCCTCCTCTCATCATTGCCGATTTCGGTAGCTATTCTCACTTTCAGGGCTATTTCTGGTTGGTGTTTATATCAATGGCTGCCCACCCGAACGAAGTCTAGAGCTATTCCACCAAAATACAACTCTCATGACGTCACGACATAGCTTCACGTCCATCGCGATGATGTAGGCGTGACAACAAAAACAGAACAAAATGGCACATCCATGAACGGCTTGGCCTCCTTTTCCGGGCCGGACGGGACTGTCTCTACGTGTGACAAGCAGAAATTATATTTCCCCAATTTCCAGTTCCAGGTACAATTACTAAGGAAACTGTAACAAGCAAGCCATTACGTAGATAGCTCCAAGATCTTGGAATAACAGGAAGCTTCCATGATTGTGGTGTCTCCATTGAAACACCGATCCTCATGGTATTTCAGTTTCAGCTGGCCTTCCATTCCAGACCTTTTTTACTCTTTTCTCCTTTCATACCTTTTCGGTTATCAGATGAAATCAGCTTGGTCTGGTTGCAGCAGTTACTCGCGTGCTTCTAATTGAACTCCATCTATAACATTGACAATGTTCCGTACCTCTTCTCGCTCCCTTTGGGGCGTTGCCTCAAGAGCTTCTTCCAATAGAGCTTCGCAATTCCTCCCCCGCGCATCAATTGCGCCTCTTTTGCGTCAGCAGCGCGCCGCATACTCTAGCAAATCCGACGAAGAGAATCCTCCTCCTCCCAAGCAGCCCATTGACATTGAAGCTGAGCGCAAGCGGGGACAAGAGCTCCTTCAGTCCAACCCAAGTGTTGTTTCATCTAAGAGTTCGGTCGCCAATGCTGCGTCTACAGCTCAGGGCTCCAAGAGCGCTGATCAAGACATGACTAGTGAGCTCAAGCACGATATTGTAAGCTTCAATCTAGCGTAACACTCGATTCGAAGGATTCTAACAGTTTGAAGGACGTTGTCAAAGATACCTTTACCTTTACAGACGTCCCGCGCGAGTCGAGCATCCTCGGTTTGGCTGGTACACTGCCCTACCTGGGAACTTCGCTTTCGACCGTCTTCCTCGCTTGGGACTTGAACAAGCCCATTCCTACGGGCAACTCCTTCTACGATGCTATCATGATCGATCATGAGACAGCCAAATACCTGCTAAGCGCCCTTGAGCCTATTCAGCTTGGATATGGTGCTGTCATCATCTCTTTCCTTGGTGCTATTCACTGGGTAAGTATACAGCTTCACAATAGCTACACATTTAGCTAACCTCCAGCGATCAGGGTCTCGAGTACGCCGAAAAGCAACCCCTTCGTGAACGAACCCGTTTCCGCTACGGCATGGGCCTTGCAGCTTCCATTGTCGCATGGCCAACTCTTATGCTCCCCGTAGAGTACGCTCTTACTTCTCAGTTCATGGCCTTCGTCGCTCTTTACTTCGCCGATTCCCGCGCTGCAACAAAGGGATGGGCACCTCGATGGTACGGCTCATACCGCTTCCTTCTCACAGCCATGGTCGGCTTCGCTATCTTCATCTCTCTCATCGGCCGCGCCAAGATCAAGCAAGGCGATGCCATCACTGCCAAGGGTCTGAGCGACAACTTCGCCAGGTCTGGTATTGCTGATCACGATACCAACTGGGAGAAGCTAGAGGCTGAGGAGAAGGCACGTCGACGAAAGCAAAAGGAGGAAGAAGAAAAGAAGGCAAAGGAGGCCGAGAAGAAGAAGAAGGAAGAGGAGAAGAAGGGTAAGAAGAAGGATGGCAAGGGCGATGATAAGGCTATGAAGGGTGACGACAAGAACAAGGCTTCTGAGGAGGGTAACAAGAAGGACGAGGAGAAGAGCGAGAACAAGGACAAGGATACTGAGAAGAAGGATGATGGCAAGGACTCTGAGTCTAAGGACGAGGGTGAGTCCAAGGATGACAAGAAGGAGTCTGACTCGAAGGATGAGTCCAAGGTCGAGGATAAAAAGTCTCAGTCTGATGAAGACAGCAAGGACGACAAGGACAAGAAGTCAGAGGAATCATCCGACAAGGAGTCAAAGGACGACTCCAAGCAAGAGTCCGACAAGAAGGACGATAAGAAGGACCAGTCTGAAGACAAGAAGGAGGAAAAGTCCGACGAGAAGAAGGATGATAAATCTGAGGGTAAGAAGGACAAGAAGGAATAAGTTGCTGTCGCAATGACCAAGTTGAGCTGAAGCGCTTAGCGATCATAACGGAGTTCCGGGATTTGCTGTATTTATTTCTTACATGACAGTTAATGAATTGATGTCACAGGATGCTACGTTTAAATTCAAGATTATGTTTGAGTTCACAAAGATGGACATCACCCTTGAAATGAATACTGTAATATGAAGGCAAATCACCAATCCGATGCATTAAAAAAAAAAACTAGGTATCTCTGACCCGCCGCGGGTATTGCTTCGCAAAATCCCAAACACAGCCTTGGCCCATGTGTAATTCTATCAGACCCTCGAAGAGAAGCGAAACACTCAAGACAGATGGTGGCACAACTTCCAACGCCGTGAAAATGCAACCTGGCCAGGACCGTCTGTGTCAGTCCCAGGAGTACCCATCCAGCTTTTCCGCCATAAACCTCCCAAAAATCATCATCGTTAAAGTACTAGAACAAACAATCATTGCACGCCGAGTTTCTAACAATGCTCCTAAGGTCGAGCGAGCCCTTGCTTGGCCTGTAGATGGTCAGTTTCCGTCGCATGGGATACTAGCAGTGTTGGGTTAACGTACCTTCATCTGTTCAATTCGGGCCTTCAACTGACTTGTCACCTCTGCTGCCCTTCTCCAACTCTCGGCACCATTGCCTCCAGTAGGCTGAGGTAGCGATGACATAGGACGTTGAGAAGGTGCTGGCGCATGGTCGTCGTCGCGATATGATGCAGCACTTCTGAAGCCTCGTGCGGGAGATCCACGTCCGGATGAGCTTGCGCTACCAGCATATCGCATCTCAGGGCTAAGCTTGTTGCGAGGAATCATCTGCTCGCCATTTTCCTTCTCTTCAGACATACTGCTGGTGATGCTCATTCTATGGCGGCTCACCGAGGGAGGTCCATGGTCTCGGTAGACATCATCGTGTGTGGGAGAAGCAAGTCCAGGGCTGTTCATACCATTTCCAGAGCTACCCAATCCTTCGGCACGGCTCAAAGCCTTCTTAAGTCTTTCTAGTTCGCGTCGCAGGCGGTCGTTGGTCTGTTCCGTAGCCTCTGCATCGCTTCTCGCGCGGACCAATTGTGTCTCCTTGGCCTTGATGCTCAAGACGTCTCGGGTGTGGTCTTCGATGAGGCCAGCATTCTGGTTCTTGAGCTCTTGAATCTCTGACATGAACTTGCTACGTTCCTGTCGCATCTCATCAACTTGACGGGTTAGCCGGTCGTTGGCTGCTCTAAGCTCCTCAATCTCGGCGCGCTCCACAGCAGTGAGACCGCTAGATGGAGGCGGCGAGGCTGGTGCGACTGGGGGTGAGGGTGCGGTAGGTTTGGCGAGAGAGCGTCCGGCAAGTCCACGAGAGAGACCAAGGCGAGGTTGAGCGGGTGGTGCAGGCTCGTCATCGGGCATGACAGGGGCAGCGGGCGCTCGGCGAGGAGAGCCAGGTGCCGGACCTCCAAGGGTCCTCTTCTGGGGGCCCTTCAATCCTCCAAGTGTAGGCTTTCCGAGCTTGCCAGCGGCAGGTCGAGAGCTTGGCTGAGGAGTGGGAGGAGTATCATCTGGCATTACTGGAGCCGCAGCGGCAGCAGGAGCAGCCTTCTTGGCCATAGGCTTCTTTCCAGCCATGACTTTCTTGGGAGGCGCCGCTTTAGGTGCAGGTGCCGCCTTGGGCTTGGGCTTCTCCTTTGCCTTGACTTCGGCGGCCTCGAAGAATTCCTTGACCTTGTTCTTGCGGATGTCGTCCAGACCTTCCAGGTTAGGTGTCATAGCACGCTCACCAATAATCTTCATGATGGTACCAAGAATCTCAGCACCGCCATCTCGAAGAGCAGGGCTTGACTCGGACAAGAGCTTCTTTCCAGCCTCGCAGATGGTAGCTTGCTCGGGCTTGCTGGGCACATCTCGGGTGTTTCGTAGGCAGCGAATTAAGAACTTCATGGTACCCTCCTTGACCTGAGGGTTCTTGTTTCCAAGGTATGTGGTGATGTCCTCAAGACACTCAGTCAAATCGGTGGAGGCGAAAGCAGCGTCGAGAGCGGCGCCGAGAGCATCCGCGACAGAAGCCTTCTTCTCCTTGAGTCGGTCCATGATGGGCTGCATCACAATGCTGCGATACTTGGCAAAGGCCTTTCGCAAGCCCTTTGCGAGAGCCTCGATACAGAGAGCAGCCTGAGTGACGACGGCAACATTGGCGTCCTTCATGCATTTGGCCAATCCGCGACAAACTTCATTGAAATCGGTTTCCTTGATGCGAGGAACATTAAGTGCCTGGTGAAGACCGTCGACTGCTTCTTTTCGGTCCTTCCACTTCGAGGAGGCAAGTAGATCGCTGAAGTTAGGCGGGATCTTCTTGCTGACATCCTGAGGTTCAGCCAAATCGAAAGCGTCTACCTCGCCAACATCGTCGCCCTCTGCTTCGCCTTCTTCACCCTCCTCGCCACCTTCGGGAGCAGCGTCAATAGCTTCTTGTTGCGATCGGAGGAGTCGTTCTTGCTTGGGAGGGCCTTCGGCCTTGATCTTCTCAAACTGCGCTTCCAAATCGGTCTGTTGGGTAGGCTTGAGCTCGCCCCAGAACATGGGCTTCATAGCCTCCCTGAGCCATCTGTAAAGTTCGACTGTCAAGTTCGTTGCCTCAGCACGGACGTTCTTGTCGGCGGCACCGAAGGCTTTTGGGAGCGCTTTGAGCACAGGTTTGGGATCGACGACCTTGCAACCATAGTTGTGAAAGATTTGTGTAAGGGCGTTCAGTGTCGCAGCAACGTTCTTGGGAACCTTGTTGGAAAGACCGGGCAGCATGTCCTCAATGACCGGTCCAGCGACATCGAGCTCAATGTACAAAAGCAAAGCTTCGATGGAGTTTTGCTTGATCGCGGCACGTGTGGAGGATAGACACTTCTCGACCATCGGTGTAATGGTCTGATTTCGCGTCCGTAGACAGCAGTCTCGTCCACCATATTTGAGGAATGCGCATAGGGCGGTGACGGCTTCTTGTTGAGCGGCGACGTTTGAATCGAGAACTGCTTTGTTCCACAGGCCGGGTTCGTTCAAAAATGGTCGGAAACAAGGATCGGACTCGTCGGGAGACTTTTCGAACTGCTTGGTTGCTTCTTCATATGCTCCTTTTCTAACCTTCCAGACCTTGTGAGCGAAGCGGTCCGCCAAGGGTATGGAGCTAAAATCTTCTTCTTCAGCCATGGTAGTGTTTGAGGGGGAAAATGTGTATTGGGGAGAGCTCGAGACGGGGTATCTTTCGAGTGGATGTTGTTGTTTCTTCTTGTTGTGCTTTATAAAGCGGACTAAGCGGGTAATTAGCTTATGAAATAAACGAGAGCGGCGAGGAGGATCCATCATATGTATAGCTCTGGTTGGGCTCTCATAAGCGCGCGAGACGCTCTACAGGAGCAAGAACAGGCTTGATGATATTCGAGTGAATGTAAGTTGAACGTACCAGAGTTTTAAAGCAGCGGATTGAACTGCGGGTATCAAATAGAGGGAAGAGGCTTTGTCGCGTGAGTGAAAGGGCAATGGATGGATGTTCAAGAGGAAACAAAGCAGAAGTGCGTCGTTCTTTCTATAGAGGATAGCCCGGCGCAAGGTTAGTGAATCCAAATCTGTAGAGGAACAAGCATGAGCAACAAAGAAGCAACTGCCAAAATAAGGAAGCAGGGCAGGGTGAGGTAAGAACAGGCAAGGGACTCTATTTGTTCCCAGATCCTTGTTGTTTGGTTTGGGTGAGGGACGATCAAATGGTCTTGTTCATTTTTTGGAGGGGAAAGACTGAAAGTCAACAAGCGTCCGTCACCTGATTTACAGGGGTTGAAATTGAAGTGCCTAAAATGACGGCGGGACAGAACAGAATATGGAGTCTGATTTCCAGGGACCTTACTTACAGTTTGTTTGTCTGTGAGGTGAGGTTGATAGTGCAGATGTTTTGTCGAATTGGGAAAGACAAGAGTTATATTGAGAGTTAAATGGGTTTAGATGCTGTGCCACAGACCCTTCAAAATAGACGTTCCTGGCTTATGACTCTTGTGGTGTGTTGTCATTCAAGTGGCCCGGTTCTCTTTATTGACGCCCAATCTGCGCCATTGCCCCAGAAACAGACTGCAGCCACACCAACGTCAAAACGCATGAAGATCAACACCTACGGCCAAGAAACGGTTCAGAATTAATTACGGGACAAAACACTTTTAAAAATCAAGAATTACTTCCAGATTACTTCTACCATCGAATCATCAGCCACAAATCTGTCTTTTTGAACAATACTCCCTTCAGATTGAGAAGAACATATGTCACGCGCAAGGGACTGCTCTTACATTCCAACTGTAGCTGCAAGCCTTCAGCTCAACTGCAGGGTCAAGGCTCCAACGCCATAAAATGTTCCTTACATTTGATCAAAGCATTCAATCTGCCCTACTGAAGTTCGCCTTGCTTTTCATTGCGTAGTCACGAACCTTCTAGTAAGCTATTGACGTGTCATGCATGCTATAAACTAAAGACTGATGTGCGTTGGTGTGCTATCCACATTCTTCAACAAGCTTGGACAAGGAATCCAAGACATATTGATTGAGGGGTAATTCTGGACATGGCAAAACCTCAAAAATGCACTCGAAGGTCCCGTCATGACTGGTCCGTGGAGAAAAGTGATTGATGAAGCCTCCTGTTTTCTGATGTTGCTTTTAGCGTTGAAAGTCCAGTGTTTACAGATGCTTGTTGAGCATATGCTCACTTCAAGGTCTTTGTGACCATAGTTTAACATAAGTCACTTCGGGATGGGAAATCAATTTATAGTGGGATCTCAAAGAGAATCTCTTATAGTTCTGTGATTTCTTATTTCTACCAAGAGCCTTCAACATCAGAACCCGATGTGCCTGACCACTCGCCAAGTCTCTCTCGAGCCCGACATGGAAGGTCCCGAATTGCTGCAAGAGAGCACCTAGTAAAAGTAACCGCGAAGGCTATCGGATGGAATCACGTGGTGATAAGAGTCCAGCACGGGCCGTCTCTCCATCCTGGTCCAGGAACCAGACCTGCCAGACTCTAAAGCATGATTGGAATAACTTAGCCATCCTATCAGATTAAAGAAATACAAGACAGAATCATTGGATAACTTGAAGTGTGTAACTAACGAAGGAAAAATGAATGGCTTTCTTATGATTGGTCTCTCAGGTGACCAAGTTTCAAGTCATCACGTGCCGATAAGATAAGGCTCTCCAACATCGTCATGCCCAAGCTTCCAGTTTATTTCTACGTCTGCCTGTCGCGTCGCAAGTATTGCTTCTCCTTGCTTCAAGTGCGCTTTCGCACGCGGAACTCACAAACGACATATAGAGAGTTATCAAGAACACTCTCTCAAGATGAACGGTTCATCGCGCCCTTCCTTTGACCCCTCACGACTCACCAAAGCCGCCGCGGCCGAATATTCTTCATCAGCATCCGAATCTGAAGACGAGCACCTCCCGCCAGGTCTTGATGCCGACAACGACTTCGGTGATTTTAACCCCCGAAAGAGGCGTCGTGTCGGTGGTAATAACAAAGAGAAGGCTGCGCTGGGCATCTTTGGCTCCGATAGCGAAGACGACGGACCTGCTAGAAAATGGAAGAGGACAACCTTGAGAAATAAAGGCATGAACTTTGTGTCAACAGGCGCAGGAAGCGATAAAGAAGATGGTGATGAAGATTCCGACGATAATCGGCCGATGCTAGGAAGCGCAATGGACCAAGACGACGATGATGAGGAGGAGGGCAACACTGGAGTAGGACTAGGCTTCGGGGGTGTTGCACGCGGTTTTGCACAGAGCGATACCCAAAATTCAAGTCGAAGCGTAAGCGCCGAAGCAACAGCTCGACCGTCATTTCGAACCCGATTCGATGGCAAGAACCCTCTCGGTATGGGCTTTGTCCCATCGTCAGCAAACGATCCTGTCCTCAAGAACCCGCGCGACGAGGGCTCTCCGACACCACGTAATAAGCCACAACCGAGTGCCTTTGGCGCAAAGGGCAAGACAAACCCGAAGTCTTTCGGTGCCCGAATGATGGCAAAGATGGGCTACCAGGAGGGACAAGGTCTTGGTAAGGAAGGCCAGGGTCGAAACGTCATTATCGAAGCGAACCTCCGACCGCAGGGCATTGGTCTTGGTGCTGTGAAGGAGAAGTCTGAACAGGAACGGAAAGAAGAGAAGCGACAAGCCAAAATGCGAGGAGAAGAAGTTATCGATTCGGACGAGGAGGAAAAGAAGAAACGAAAGAAGGCAAAAAAGAAGTCCCTAGGAGCTGCGTTTGACAGCGCAACAAGTACACCAAGACGACAGAAACCGAAATACCTTACGGCAGAGGAGCTCAAGGCTGCGGCTCCAGGTCTTCATATCCCAGATGCATTTGCCCCTATTCTCGATATGACAGGGCCTGGAAGCAAGATGCTCACATCAACGAGTGGTATCATGACACCGACGACAGGAACTGCCACACCCGAATCAACGGAAGTGATAGAGGCGAGGAAGCTTGTCAAGAGAGCGCAAGCAGACTTGTTAGCCTTTTCTGATGAATGGAAGAGCTTGCAAGAGAGGAAGACGTGGATAGACCTCGAGCTCAAGGAAAAGGAGCAGGAGATGGACGATTTACGATCGGATTTCGAGAGACTGCAGGTCTTTTCTGAGTTGGTCAGCGGAGAGCTTGCAACAGCCGACTGGGATCAAGTTATCGGGTGCCTGAAGAAAGCCCTTGAACTCAAGGCCACGACATCAGAGATTGCCGATATCGCGGTTGCGGCTATCCATCCTTTCCTTCGAGAAGGAGACTGGGATCTCCTACAAGAGCCAACACGCTTCGCATCAGATCTCAAAGAACTAAAATCACTACTCATGCCATCGACAACGAATGGCAAATCTGTCGGCAAGTGGGATTCCTCGGCAGCAGTCAATACAGACGACATCTACCGCCGTCATCACAAATCCACAACACCATACGAAAGCATGATGTACAAGAATTGGCTACCCAAAGCACTCGCGGCTGTCCGGTCATGGGATGTCTTTGAGCCAGAGAAGATGCTCAGCGTCATGGAGGCCTGGGATGACCTCTTACCATCCTTTGTCCGCGCACAATTCATCGACAACATCGCTCGGAAGTTGGAAACAGCAGTATCAGACTGGAATCCTAAGAACAGACGTCAGCACCACAGTCTACCGCACATATGGCTATTCCCATGGCTTCAATACCTCCCCTCATACCATCTTGACCCCAAGGGAACAGGTCTTGTAGCAGACGTCAAGAGAAAGTTCAGACAACTCATCGACGTATGGGATTTCAAGGAGGGTCGCTTACCTGGTCTTACAAAATGGGAACGCATTCTCGGCGATCAATGGCGACCGCTCGTAATGTCCCACGTCCTCCCGTCAATGGGCAAATACCTCCAGCGAAACTTCTCAGTCGAGCCAGCAGATCAGGAACCGAGTCTTCCTGTGCTCAGGGGTATTCTGAAATGGACGCCCACGCTCGGCCGAAGGGTTATTGCCGAGGTGCTGATACAGCATTTGTTCCCCAAGTGGCACAAGACGCTGACGGAGTGGCTGTCGCTTGACGAGGTTGACTTGGGCGAGGTGGCGGATTGGTATGCTTGGTGGAGGGGGTTGTTGCCGGAGGATGTTATGGAGGTCAAGGGTGTGAAGGCGGAGTTTGATACGGGGTTGAAGGTCATGGCGAGGGCGGTGGCAGGGGCGTGATGAGTTGGACGGAGATACGCAGATGGAGTGTCTCGGCTGAGCGGCGATAATGTAGCGTGGGAATATAGATTTGAATAGGGGTTTATAGAAATGAATCATATGGCCATCTGGAAAGATGTGTCACGTTGTCAGTGTCTCAACCCTGATTTTCCTCAGCTTCGGTTGTTCCGTGAGTGATGTCGAGGGTCTTCTGTATAGTCCGATACACTTGAGTGAGCATCTATTACTCAAATATCTCCCTCTAAAGCTGCAGCAGAACGGGCAATAGACTCTGTTTAGGTGATGACCAAGAGACTGCAACAGGCTGATCCTGCTGAGCGTTATACCTCAATTTGTCCATGTACCCATCGCCGTCACCATACCCTTAGCACATATCTAGAACAAGCCCAAATAGCAATATGTCCTCGGTTTCAAGACTATGATTTGCAACTGAGGGAGGATTACGTACAAGTTCATAAGCGTGGCTGCCACAATTGCCATTCTTTCTCGAAGTTCTTCACCAGAAGACGTTTTCCCTAGTAGCAAAAAGAGATTCTGATGTGACATCTAGAAGATTGAGTTTCAGATTCTAGACGGATCTTCATTAAAATATCCGTTATAAGATATTTTTCTTTCTTGTCGGTTGATAGAGATTAATGTGCAAGTTGAATCAAAGACATTGAGTTGCAGAATGGTGTACAGGGTCCGGAAGACTCACAAGTTCAGATCGCCAACTCCGAAGACAGAAGAACAATGTGATATCTAAACCCTATAAGAAGAAGCCCTTCTCTTTCTGTTGGAAATTATCATCCTCGCCAAACTCTTCTCGTTCAAGATGCATTACCTTAAGCTCCTCCTTGCTCTTCTGCCTGCGATCATTGCTGCTCCAACCGTAACAGACGATGATGATATTATCGAGGGCGCCTACATCGTTACCCTGAAACAGAAACTTGACGAGAAGAAAGTCGAGCAGCACATCGATTGGGTTGATGGTATCCATAACGGAAGTGTTTTCCGTCGTACTGAAGATGGTGTCAAACTGGTCTGGAATGAGACGACCTATAAGGGGTACTCTGGAGACTTTGATAAGCAGACTATCAAGGAGATTAAGAAGAGCAAAGATGTAAGCCAACTCCTCCTCTTGTGGTTCCTCGATATTGATGTTGCTAGGTCCTTGCTGTTGAGCCTGTTCGCAAGATCAATCTTTACGAGACCATCACTCAGCAGAGATCGACTTGGGGTCTCGGCTCTATCTCGCATCGCACTCCTCATTTCAACAATTACATTTATGATTCGTCTGCTGGCGCTGGGACGTATGCGTATGTTGTTGATACTGGTATCAATATCGGGCATGACGAGTTTCAGGGCCGGGCTGCTTTGGGTTACAATGCTTATCCTGGTACTGAGTTTGTCGATGCCAATGGTCATGGGACACATTGTGCTGGTACTATTGCCGGTAAAGAGTATGGCGTAGCCAAAAGAGCAAACTTGATTGCAGTTAAGGTGTTTCACACCGGCAGTGTAAGTCTTTTGCTCCTCATTCATAGACTCTGCTGACATTCGCAGTCTCGAACTGATATCGTGCTTGATGGGTACAACTGGGCTGTGACCAACATCACCAACACCCCAGGCCGCAAAGAACAGGCTGTTATATCCATGTCCCTCGGTGGCAGTCGCTCAGACGCCTTCAACGCCGCCGTCCAAGCTGCCTACAGCGCCGGAGTCCACACCGTAGTCGCAGCAGGAAACGACAATGCCGATGCCGCCAAGTACTCACCCGCCTCGGCCCCCAACGCCACGACCATAGGAGCAATCGACGTTGACAACAAACGAGCCAGCTTCTCCAACTACGGCGAGCTTGTTGATCTATTCGCGCCGGGTGTAAATGTCAAGAGTGCTTGGTATACCAGTAACAGTGCTACTAATACCATCAGTGGTACCAGTATGGCATGTCCTCATGTTGCGGGTTTGTCGCTGTATTTGAGAGCGAAGGAGGGCTTGACGACGCCTGAGAGTGTGGCGAGAAGATTGAAGGAGTTGGCGACGAGTGGTGTTGTTCAGGATGCTGGCAGCGGGAGCCCGAATTTGTTGGCTTATAACGGAGCTCCGCCGAGTTAGAGTGAGGATGTATGGTTTGGTGTTTGAGATGGTGATAGACATAAACGATTGGGGTATCAGAGGGCATTCGTTTATTTCTTAGATACACTCGTTTAAATATTCTATGCTTTGAACATGCTTTTTTGACAATATCTTCTGACAACATTTATACGATTTGCCTCTGTATTGTTTGTTCCCTCTCATCGTCCTCACATGAGAGAATTTGCATGAAGAGATATAGGGTAAGCAAACAGCGCCGATAGACATCATCAAAAAACTAGAAGGCCATGTGATTCACTGTTTCATGCTTTGCTTGAGGTTAGTGTTCAAACTGTGTCTGGATTCTGAGCCTATCAATTGGCCGGTTTATCAAGCCACGCAGAAACAAATGAGGGTGTCGATGTCAATGGTGCGAGCACAGAAAACGTGGCAGGGCAGGGTTGGGATGATGAAAGAGGAAAAGAGGAGGTCCGTGATGAGATAGCCGGTTCCGGGGGGATCTTGTAGCTCGCAGTAATGTCACCCACTGTCCAGCAGAGAAAATGGTTGATGAACCTGTGTAACAATATGACCACATTGTATAACCCAGTGAGTGAGTTGAACTGTGACGTTGGCTGCTGTCATCATGCAGCGTAAATTACATCCAGATCCTTCTGCTCCTGTTCGCGGCGTTGCCCCCTTTTCCTGTTTTGATTCGAGGCCTTCTTCTCCACATAAGCCAGACGCATACATCGTATGGACATGGTACAGATAGAAACAACAAACAATAAACACAAGACAATAATATTATCAGATAAACAATGGTGATTCAGATAGAGTATCGTATATCAATTCGATCGCGAGCAAAAAACGCTTCTGCAAGCCCAAATGTCACCCACCATCAGCTTCATCAATTCAACCGCTGCAGCCGCCACAAACATTGCCATGGAATCAATTTTCCATGTGCTGAGTGTCGCGTGCGTGTGAACCTGGTCTTATCTCGGTATGGATTTTCAGCTTAGCCTTTAGTCCTGGCCTGGCTTGTGCTGTGCTGATTATCGTTGGCGCTCTTTGCCGCTGCCGCTGCCGCTCGCTAAACCACTGGAAGCCCTTCTGTGCTCAGCGGCCACCTACTGTTTGCCCGCTTGTGATTGTGCCCGTGCCCGTGCTTCCTCAATCAACCACTTCCAGCTCCTCCATCGTGAGAGCCTGACATCACCGCAACTGACGGACGAACTGTCTGTTTGAATTACTCTTCGGAGACCACTTCGGAGGCTTTTGCTTTTTTATTTTCCAGGCCACTATTTGCCTGTCTTTTACCATATTCTTGGCAACAAGTGATGCGACGCGACAGTCGTCATCTTGCTATTGCTTTGCTTCAAGGTTCTCTACTTACCACAACCAAGGCAGATTATTGATTGATTAGGCATTCTGGGAATGTTACAATCTGATTCCTGACTACCTTATACTCCTTATCTATTATTCAGCCGTACCGCTACAAAGTTCGCTTGCTGAGGTGAGGCAAGTGAGTGCGCAACGACTGCTGAAACTCATTCTCCGCCCACCGACCTGACCCGCCTACGTCTGCCTGACTCAACTCGATTCGATTAAACCTGATTACATGATCCATTTCGACTCCTCCACAATCCAATCTTCAACCTTTCCCCTCCGCCAAACGCTGGTCCCGCGACAGCGACAGCGATAGCGAATATCGACCCTTCACCATGTTTTGGAGATTCGGCGGTTACGCCAACATCTCCACCATCGACACAATCCTCGATAAGCCAGACTTTACCCTCGAGGAGCTACTCGAGGAGACAGACTTGATCCAGGAGCTCAAGCAGCACAACTCAAAGCTCATCGAATACCTCCGAAGCGACAAGGTCCTCGATAATCTGCTCGAATATGTAGTCGCTCCAAAGCTCGAGACCGTCGAGTCTCCCGACGAGTCCACCGACCAAGAGGCCAAGGCCAAGAACCGTTTCCTCTCTCTCTCGCGACCGCGCGCATCATCCCGCGCCACCGACCCGGGCGACGATGAGGAGGAGCAGGAGAAGAAGCGCAATCGCTACGCTTTTGTAGCTTGCGAGATTCTTAGCTCCGATACTTGGTCCATCTACGAGGCCTTGGCTGAGAACAGACAATTGATTCGCGATTTTTGGAACTTCTTGTCCCGCCCTGCCCCGCTCGATCCCCTCCAGGCGAGCTACTTCACAAAAGTCAATGAGTCTCTGTTCGAGAAGAAGACTGAGGACATGATGGAATTATTGACGACTCTTCCCGATGCTGTCCCTAATTTACTCAAGCATGTTGAGTGTCCTATGGTCATGGACCTACTGCTCAAAATCATTGCCCTGGACCGTAACGAGGGTGGCCAGGGTGTGGTCGAGGTGCGAAATCTCCCCACTAATCTAATGCATCTGTGCTAACATCATGACTTTAGTGGTTGTACTCCAAGGACATCATCCCGAGCCTTCTTTCCTGCCTCAGCCCCGAGAACAACTGGGTTGTGCAAACCGCCGCAGGTGACTTCATCAAGGCGATAATCACCATCTCTGCCAATGCCTCCCAGAACGAACAACAATGCATCGGCCCTAACGAGCTCACCCGCCAGCTTGTTTCCAAGCCATGCATTGAGCAGCTTATCGGCTACATGCTTGGCGGCGGCAACCCTCTGACAGTTGGTGTTGGTATCATTATTGAAGTCATTCGAAAGAACAACTCCGACTATGATCCTGATATGGGCACCGAGGCGAGCGCTGCGCCCTCCAGCCGCGATCCCATCTACCTGGGTACCCTTCTTCGTCTGTTCGCTGAGAACGTTCCCAAGTTCATGAACCTAATCATGGACGTTCCCTCTAAGAAGGAGAAGATCGACTCGACCTTTGGCGTCAAGCTCGAGCCCCTTGGCTTTGACCGATTTAAGACATGTGAGCTCATGGCCGAGTTGTTGCACTGCAGTAACATGGGCTTGTTGAATGAGCCAGGTTCCGAGGAGCTTACGGCTCAGCGTGATATCGAGCGACAACGTCTTCGTACCGAGGGCAAGTTGGCGCCGCTCAAGGAGGAGGATCACTCCACTGACGACTTGACCATGCGAAGCGCTGCACCCGAGGAGAAGAGACGTCTTGAGGTCACTAACGCTGACGACGATGGTTTCGAGGAGGTTGAGCCTAGCAAGGAGATGAGTGAGGATACTTCTCATGAGTTTGTCAAGGCTGAAGACGACATTCCTGGCGCTTCTACAACATCGCTCAGCAAGGATGAGGATGACTTTGTCGATGAGCCGCTCAGCCCTCCTCAAACAGCCGCAAAGGGCGACGAGACACGATTCGATGAGCCGGATTTGATGGTTGCGCCTTTGTCACCCACAAAAACCAAGACCGCTGAGCCTGCGTCTGCAGAGCCTGCTAAGGCTGATTCAACTGAGAAGTCCGAATCCAAGGAGCCCGGCAGCGAAAAGGCCGAGGAATCCAAGCCTAAGACAACGCAAGAGGATACTCCAAAGGAGGACACATCTGATTCTTCAGCTATCCTGACTCCTGCTCCATCCGAGCCAGAATCCAAGGCTGAATCTACGGATGCCTCCGTCAAGGTGGAGGAGCAGCCTCGAGGTATCTCTCCTCAGCCGGACGATATGCCTGCACCTCTCTTCTCTGCTCCTCCTCCACCGGAATCTGGAGCTGATCGCCCACCACAAGCGGCTGAAAAGGCGGCTGGTGATGCTCAAGCTGCGACTGCTGAGGCCTCCACCACTGAGACAAAGACCGAGGAGGCCAAGGACGACAAGCCTAAGGAGGAGCAGCAGCCTACCGGACAGGCTAGCGAGGAGCCCGTCGTTGGAGATTTCCTGAAGCTTCAGTTCGTTGAACACCGTGTTGTCCCAACCATTCTTGTAAGTGAATCATGCCCTCCACTGATTGCCATCTAACATGGGCAGAACTTCTTCTTTGCATACCCCTGGAACAACTTTCTGCATAATGTTGTGTACGATATCGTTCAGCAAGTTTTCAACGGCCCCATGGACCGCAGCTACAACCCCACATTGGCCGTTTCATTGTTCGAAGCTGCCGACGTTACAAGTGCCATCATCAACGGCCAAAAGGCCAGCGACGAGTCCCAGGCCAAGACCAAGACCCGCATGGGATACATGGGACACCTCACCCTCATCGCTGAGGAGGTTGTTAAGTTCACCGAACGCCATCCCCCGGAGCTCCTCTCGGAGACTGTTCTTGACCGAGTCATGAGCCAGGAATGGATCAGCTACGTTGAGGGATCGCTCGCCGAGACACGCGAGCGAGACAATGCCATCCTTGGTGGTGTACGACCGGAGGTAGCTATGGGCAACCGGTCAATGGGCGGCAGTGGACTTGGTGGCGTTGGCCTGTCTGGCTTGAGCGGAGGCTCTGGCGGTGGTGGTTCCAGTGCACTTGCGGAAGCTGGCCTTAACGGGGGAATAGAGCTCAGCCAGGACAGCGGAAATGGCATCGGCCCTTTCACTATCAGTGGAGCCACATTAATGTCTGGCTTTGGCAGCAGCAGCGATGAGGAGGACGAAGATGGGGACGAAAACGAGGAGGATGTCAATTCCGAGGTGAGTGGTGTTTCCGCTGAAGCTGAAGACGATGGTTCGGATCACAGCATCCCTGGATACCCTGGCATAGCAGAAACACTTGAGGATGTGATCATGCGGTCTCCTGAGACTTTTGCATCACAATTCCCTGACTTGGATTATCGGGAGGACGTCACAAGGGGGTCTCCTATGGACTTGGACGAAACTGTAGCACACCATCAGCGCTCATCTCAAGATGAAGAGCAACAGCATGCTGAGCAGGTTGAGGATGTCTCGAAACCAGAAGGCAACCCTTAGGAGGGCGCATCTTACTGGGGAACACTTGATCGTCCACGCACAAGACGAGAGACGCGAGTCAGGCGGCGCCCTGAGATGCTGCAACTTGACGACCTTGAGAATTTCGAGGACGTCGAGGTTGAAGAGCTCATGAGGCTGCTGACGGCAACGAGGTTTTGAGACATTTATACCAGGCGTTGTGGGATAGAATGGGCGGATGGATGGCTGGGGGTATAATCATGTAAGGTCTGGATTGACCTAGTTTGGGATCTGTATAGAATAATGATTGGCAACGGAGACAAGAGTTAGGAGTGCACACTGCTACGAAGGAACGAAATGGAAAGGGGGGTCAGGCTTCGATGCCAGTGTTTTCAGGACGCCTATCCCTCCGACTCATCTCCTAGTGTCAACTGATCATTTCACACTCATGAGCGCCTCGTACTGACGAGACATTTCTAGTTCCGAGCTTATACGGACCCCTTGAACTCAGGATCAATGGAACCTCCATCGATTCCCCCACCACCTCCACCTCCCCCGCCGCTGAACATTCCTCCTTCTAGGGCGAGACTTCAACTGGCGGCTCGATTGGCGATGCATCAGAAGAACAACCAGGCACAATCATCTGGAAATTTAAGTAACGATGATGATGACGATGACGAGAACCCTACAGATCCGTTTGCCGATACAGAAGAGGACTTTGACGATGATGATCAGACGCAAGGTGATGAAAGGGGCGCATGGTGGAGAGACGTGGTGAGGGATCGTGGAGGAAAGCCAGATGGGAATGAATCAGACGACGAGCGTGATGACGACGATGACGATGAGTTTGGAGACTTCGCCATGCCGGAAGACGACGCTCAAAACGTTATAAGACCTCAACCTGTGAATCCTGCAAAGGAAGGCTCGGCTTCGACGAGGGGATTGAGTGGACTATGGCCGTTTGGACTGTCAAAGGCGGAGAAGGAAAAGGAGGGGAGTAGACAGGCTGCTGAGGAGGGGAAGGATGATGAAGTCAAGGCTGTGGAAGTTAAGGAGGCCAAGAGAAGAACGAGTATTGAGGATCCTGACGATGACGAGGTTGTGGTTTAGATACCTGAGATGGAGGGATTAATGGTGTACGATATGAATATAGGAATTGCTATGGGTTTATGTGTATGTAGACTTGCATCAAGACAGTTGTTTCAATTACGTGGTGTGCCTTGTATGGAGGTAAGTAGTGTTTGGGTGTTGTGGAGGGATGAGATGCTCCATCTGATGTGCTACTCCTTTGCAGAGGGTTGGCTTTCCAGGAATGTAAACATCTTTCTCTCAGCGCTCAGTGTTATCACAGTCTCTTGATCTCGCCCCCAGCAAGATTAATAATACACAGAACGTTTATGTCAGGAGGATTGGATCCCCTGAATCATAGCTGAACTCTCAAGCGCTTAGACATGACCGGTCCGTGTCCAACGGAGTCTTGAAGCGTGAGCACTAAAACGGCCCCAGCTCATCTCGCTTATAGCCTTATCTCGCTTGTAACCGAGGACTCCCGTCTCGGAAACACGGGAAGTCCTTGTTTGAAAGGAGAATGATTCTCCGTATTTGACAATTATTCTGGTCTTTGATCTTGGGCATGGGGATGAGGGTTTAATAGTTTGTTTTATGTTTAGAGCGGGAGAGAAGACGGGATGGAAGGGCAGGGTGTTTAGGGAAAGTTTAAAATGGAAAGTAAGTGTTTTAATCTCGGTAAGTTCGCCCTGCAGATCTGGACCAAAGTTCTCTTTTTCCTTTTCGCTAAGGCAAGGAGTAAGGATCTGATAATAACAGGTGTAAGATGTCGGTCAACTTAGATGTATCAGGTCAGAGTGTAAGACTTGCAGATGCGAGGGGGCCAAGCATGTACAGCGGTTGGTAGAATGCAAAAGGGGAAAACTTGTGATGATGGATTTTGGGGGTTGATCCTTCAATACGATGTGCTATGACGAACTCTAACAAAGTTTCGAGTTTGGATCCGAGGGTATCAGCCGTGTTAATGGAAGAGTGACATCGTCGCGAAGATCAAGACCATCAGTATTTTAATCTGTCAGCTTGAAACAGCTCAAATCACTTCTCCAACCTTACCACTATATGTTGGTGTTCAATCTCGATGATTGTCAAAGCCAAGTAAATAGGAGCAGACGCGCATTGCGGCACGTCATGGTGTGGTGATGGAGTACTGATCGCGGTCTCAATTCGTTGTGACCTCGAGTCACGGGTACCTGGGCCCTGCTGCTTGAGCTGGGCGGGTCTGGGGTAGTTTGTACAACTGGCAGTTTTGGGGGCTGTGAGTTGGAGCACAGGATTCAAGATTTGGGATGTTTGAGGATGGAGGGCATGTCATAGAAGAATGGGCTTAAAACAAGAAGAGAAATGGTAGAATAACTCAAGGATCGCATCTTCAATTACCGATGCTCTTTTGAGCAGATCTTGTTGATAGCATCATCGGTTCAATCCAATGTCTCCCCAAAGACCAAGCCTACCAGGGCTCATCACCGACTTCTCCCACGACTCACCAGACCAACTCATAGAAGCGATAGCCTCAACACTCTCAATATCGCTCAACGACATTCTTCTCTTTGATTCTTTCACCGAGCTAGGCGGCGATGAAGAAGCAGCCGAACTCGTCCGTCAAACATGTCAAAGCAAAGGCTTCGATATTAAAAGCGACGACATAATGGCGTGTCAGACGCTAGCCGAGCTTCAGACAAGATGTACGCCAAAGTCTAGGTCTGACTCGGTAGAGTCTTATTCTTCGTCTTCCAGCGGAAGTGTTAGGGGGGTTAGTGGTAGGGCTGCAGGGGGAACCTCAGCGGTGGACCCTAATTTGGAGAGCTTACTTCAGTCATTTCCCAGCGTCAGCAGCGTGTGCATGGTCTGGCCCAGAGCAGGCCCATTCGACGGCCAACTCGTTGCTCTTATTAAGATCGACCCTAGCCTCCAGCTCCAGAGCAGTAGCAGTAAATCTCTACCTATCGACTCTGTTAGGGACGAGATTTCTTCACTTCGCATGGCCGTGCAGCAGCCCCAGATATGGATTCCCACCGACTTTGACTTTGACGATAATAAACGTGGCGCGCAAACATGGGTGCAGAACATGGACGAGATTACCTACAAGGAGGTCATGAAGCTTCAGATTCCTACGCGACGGCGGGTGGTGAAGAGACAAATGCCCAGGGTGGGGAGTGAGGATTTGGAGGTGTTTCCGATGAGTTCGATGCAGCAGCTTTACCTGGCTGCTGTTGAGAATGAGAGTGAGAGTGAGAGGTGGACGAAAGGGCTCATGGTTAGGGTTAAAGGCGGTGCGGAACCGGCTGATGTCGACGCCGCGATTGAAGCCATCATCGCTAGGCATGATATGCTCAGAGCACGATTCGTTAAGGGCGATGAGTGGATGCAGTGTGTTACTCCCAAAGGCACGAATTCCTACACCCTTTCGCATCATGTTGATGTTGGTGAGGATGAGATACTCGCGCTCATCAACGAAACCGAAGATACGATTGATCCATTCGATGGACCGGTTTTTGCGGCAATGTATATTCACAACCAGGACAAGCAGATGCTATACCTCGCGGCGCACCAACTCATTCTCGATTCACTATCCTGGAGGATCATTCTCAACGATTTGGAAGAGTTGCTCCAAAAAGGCACGCTTTTGTCGGAGGGCAGTGTGTCGTTTGAGCGGTGGATTGAGTATCAGGGCCATGAGATGGAGCAGAGGTTGTTTGAGCCGACACTTCCGTTTGATGTCTTCTCGGCGAATCTGGAGTATTGGGATCTGGATCCGGATGCGAATACCTACGGAAACTCAGACCGGTTGTCTTTTCAACTCACTGCGGAACAAGCGTACTCTCTGGAGCGATCATCGGCGCAGGTCTTGAGAACAGATTCGGCAGATGTTATACTCGCTGCACTCCTCCTTTCATTCTGCCAGGTCTTTCCTGATAGACTTTTACCGACGTTATGGAAGCAGGAAAATGGGCGGGATGCTTCAGAGGGAGATTTTAACATTTTGGAAACGGTCGGGTGGTTCGCTTCACTATGTCCAATCGGTGTGTCTGTTGATCCAGAGACAGATTTGATTGAAGTCATCACTTTGATCAAGGATACAAGAAGGAGCATACCAAGATCAGGTGTTCCGTTCTTCAATTCCGAGTTTTCATCATCTCAAGGCGCAGCGATGAACACACCCCTCGAAATCATCTTCAACACTGTCGATACTGCGAAACAGCTTCAACGAAAGAACGGATTGTTGGAACCTATCGCCCTACCTGGCCAATCTCATTTCAAGTCCACCACTGGATCCGATATTGGAAGGATCGCTCTTTTCGAAGTCTCAGCGATGATGGATAACGCTGGAGGTCAGATTGATGTGATGTACAGCAAGGCCTGCAAATTCCAGGACAAGATCCAGACATGGATTCAAGTATTTGAGTATCAACTTCTCGAAGCTATTACGAAACTCGAATCTCACGAACCACGACTCACACTCTCCGACATTCCTTTAATCCAATCATCATATCAAGCTCTTGAGCGACTCACATCAGATCGAAGGATTAACGTCAAGGACATTGAGACGATACAGCCCATCACACCAGCCCAGCAAGAACTCCTCATCGCACAATCTCAAAACAGCGAATCCTTCCACGTCCATGTATCTCACGAACTCACCGGTTTGAACCACATTATCGATGTTACGAGGTTGTGTGAAGCGTGGGAGGTCATTGTTGCAAACACACCTGCTCTACGGAGTATTTTCATCGATGCTGTTTCAAGAGAGGGTTTGTTTGATCAAGTTGTGCTGAAGAAAATCTCACCGAATATTCTATTCATTGAGACGATGGACCCGAGAGAAGCGATTGGCACGTTGCCGGGGTTGAATATGGGGTTTGGAGAGCCGAGACATAGACTTTCGGTGTGCTATAATCCTGAGGGGATGATGGTGAGGCTTGATGCTAGCCAGGCACTCTGCGATGTAAGCCCCCATTCACATACTGTCAACTAAGGTGTTAACTGTGATAGTTGCCGAGTCTTCATCTCTTGATAGCGGAACTAAGCCGTGTCTACTCCGGTCAAGATCCCCAGGACAATTCATCGCTTCATAACACATATCTCCACCAGATAGCCTCCATCGACACAGCTTATAGTCTTGAAGTTTGGAAAACGAGCCTTTCCTACGCAACACCATGTATCTTCCCGCCCCTCTCGACCACTTCAAAGGATACGTTCCACACCGTTCCCTTTGATCTCGACATTCCGACCATGCAAATGCGCATGTTCTGCCAACAGAACCAAGTCCACGCCCAAGCTGTTTTCCAACTTGCTTGGGCTCTCGTCTTACGTGCCTTTGTAGGCATGGACGCTGTTACGTTTGGGTATCAATTCTCCGCGCGCGATGAACAACTCCTCTGTGGGATTGAAGAACTGGTCGGGAGTTTTGCAACCATTCTACCGTGTTATATCGAACTGCCGCCTTCCGCTTCTCTGGAACAGTGTCTTGCTATCGCGGGAGAAGGGTATGCCAATGCGAGGAAGCATGATAATCTCACCATGTCTGAAGTTCAGCATGCGTTGGGGCTCAAGGATAAGAGGCTGTTTAACACTTGCCTTTACTTTCATGAGGAGAATAATCTCGTCGGGGGCGATGAGTTGATAACCACGCCTTTGACATATGGGCGCAAGACGGATTGTGATGTGTCCCTTACGCTTATGTTCATCAACGATCGTTTACACGTCAACTTCACATCCCGACATCTCTCAACTTCTCAAATTCAGAGTGTTATGAATAGTTTTCACTCAGCCTTAACGCAAATCCTCACGACACCCCAAAGGCTCATCGTGGAGACAGATCTTCTTACAGATAGGGACTACGCCCAACTCGTCGTTCAAGACTGGGCCACCCAATCTCAAAAAATCTCATCCTGTCTCCACGATGTTATTCTTCAGCATAGTCTTCTTCGTCCAGACGCAGAAGCTGTCTGTTCCTGGGACGGCGACATAACATACGCCCAACTCTCAACGCTCGTTTCACGCCTGAAAACATACCTCGTCAATCTCGGCGTCGGACCAGGAACTATAGTCCCCGTCGTTCTCGAAAAGAACCATTGGGCGCCCGTTATAATCCTCGCTGTTCTTTCAGCCGGTGCCAGTTTCGCAGCGTTGGATTCGCAGGATGCTAGTACGGTGAAATCGACTATTGATTACCTCAATCCTCATATCGTTCTGGCGACTGAGACGGCTTGGAAGGATTTGAGTTCGTTGGCGATCAATCTTGTCATTGTTAATGATACATTCTTCGCAATGCTGACGCCGTATCTTTCGACGATGGGACAAGAGGCAAGTCCTGACCACGCAGCGTGTGTATTTGTCGCGCCTAAGAAATCAAGGAGTATTTTCTTCACGCATGCTTCGCTACTCTCTGCATTCTTCGCCCAAGGACCAGCGTTGAAACTCAACAGCGAAAGCCGCGTTCTTCAACTCTCAGCCTTCAACGTCGATATCTCCCTGGTGGAAATTCTTGGAACTTTAGTTCACGGTGGTTGTGTCTGCATTCCCTCAGCACACGAACGAAGTAACGATATTGCGAGTGCCATGGCTCGAATGGATGTGACGTGGTCGTACATGACAAGTCTTATCGCGAGGAGCATCCATCCAGATTCAGTACCGAGTTTACGAACGCTGTGTTTTCGAACGAGAAAACTGGATCCTGATACATACATGCCGTGGATGGAAGATCATGATATTCTCCTTGCGTATGGCGCACCGGATATTTGTCCCCTCGGCATTTCAGTCACGGAAGTTGAGAAGGATAACAGTTTGGACGTTATTACGCCACCGGTCACGGGTCGTTTTTGGGTTCTTAATCCTGATAATCCTAAGAAGCTCATGCCTGCTGGTGCAATTGGTGAATTGGCCATCGACAGTCCTCTCGTTACGCCTCATCGCTTTGCACTGGACAGGCCTCTCGTGGCACCAGATTTGGAGGGTGAGCGACAGAGACCTCGATATCTCAAGACAGGGCATCGTGTGCGCTATCTCGACGACGGAAACGTCCAGTTCATTTCTAGCGTTCGCGACGAGGTTAGAGTCGGAGGTCTAATGGTCGACGTCGCGCAAGTTGAACAACTCATGCGTCATTGTCTAGGCCAAGGCATCGATGTAGTCGTTGACTCCGTCACCATGCGCGACACAGGTCCTTTGCTAGCTGCGTTTCTTCAACTCGGTCACGCTATGCAACCTAATGAGAATCTTCACACTCTCACCCCTGAGACTCGAGAACGGACGTATATCGCTAAGAAGATGTTTGAAGCATCCCTCGAGAACCCAACGTCCAACACACGTCGTCTTCCACGACACTCTATCCCCGCGGTCTTTATCCCCGTTCGAGCATTTCCAATGTCAACGTCTTTAAAAGTCAACCGGCGAAAACTCCAGCGCAGCGTCGCTAATCTCTCAACACACGATGTTCTGCTTATGTCGCACGTTCCTAACCCAGGAGAAATCCAACGTGTAACTCTCTCGCAAAAACCTCTTCCCCTCACAGGCCCTGAAGAAATGATGCGAGAAATGTGGGCAACTACCCTTGGTATTTCTGTTTCTGCTGTGAAAGGCTCAAGTACTTTCTCATCAGTCGGTGGGAATAAGTACCTCGCTGCTCACCTCGTCATCGCAGCTCGCAAATTTGGTGTTTACATCTCACTATCTGATCTGTTAGGTGAACGGTCACTTACCGAGATATGTCGCTCTGCCGAGTCTTCTACGAGGAAAGTCTCGGCTCGAAAACAGGTCGCGAGGAAGATTGATACGAAATTCGTCAAGGAGGTCATCGCGCCGCAGCTTGGAGTTTCTTCACCTGATGTTCTTGACTTCACTGAGGCGTCCTCCCAACAAGTTCGCGCTCTTGAACTAGGAATGTTTCCAAACCGAGCTGATATAATCTGTCTCGCACTTCGTTTCAACGGTCCCATTGATGCATCGCGTCTCGAAACAGCTTGTAAAGGACTGAGCGACATGCATGCTATTCTCAATGTAGCGTTCATTTCGCACCTTCACATGGCTTATCAAGTCCACTGCGCTTCTTTCAAGCCGCCATTCTCAACCATTTCTTGCAGTACAGGCTCTCTTGAAGAAGTCACGCAGAATCTTATCAAGGAGCATCAATCTCTACCTTTTGACCCAACGACACCTGTTACGAACTTTACATTCTTAAATGCAGAACAACAAGGATGCTTGGTTATTCGTCTAAGTACATCTCAAATCGACGATGTCGCCGCTCATTTACTCGTTCACGAACTCACAGCTCTCTACGAAGGAGACGATACGACTGACGTACCGAGATCTTCGTATCTTGACTACACGCGCGCTTCACGAGTAACGCGTGCTCAAGGTCTAGAATACTGGAATGTTCAACTTGAGAATGCAAAGATGACAAAAATCATCGCTCATACACGCCCTGCTGCTCCAGCGTCTCTGTCTGAGATTCGAACGGTAAACCATACAACTTCTCTAGGCCATCTATCCTCCTACGGCATGACTCCTGATGCAGCGCTAAAAGCATCATGGGCCATCGTCCTCTCAACACTCTCATCCTCCCACGACGTTCTCTTCGGCGAAGTCATCCACACTTCAACCCCGGATATCGTCGGTCCCATGACAAACATCCTCCCTGTACGAGTCCAATTCCCTTCCAGTCACAGCACACCCCTCGATCTCATGAACTGCATCCAACTCCAGCGCCAATCCCACTCTCGCTTCGAAACATTCGGGTTTCAAGAACTCATCAACAAATGCACAAACTGGCGCGCCTGTACACGCTTCAGCACCGTCCTTCAGCATCACATCCCTGGACCGCACGATGGATCGTCGACGATGAATATCGACGGTGCGACGTTTACGTACAAGATGGTAGAAGCGTGGACGAGGGACTTTCCAGATCTTTTTGTAAGGTCGAGCATTGAGGCGAATGATCGTGTTGTTCTGGAGATCAAGTACTCTGAGGAACGACTTACTGCTGCGTTTGTGCAGAGTTGTTTGAGTTTGCTTGTTGCGGCGTGGGAGACTATTACGCATCCTGAGACGATTCATCAACCGATGGTTCACTCGTCAGATGAGATTTCGAGATCACAGAGGCAGATCCCTTTACCTGCGAAACAACCCCCTCAAGGACCGCCCGTTGAATCGCTTGATGCGGCTCAACGCAGGGATCTTCAAGTTTCTATCGTCAAGGCCTGGGATAAGGTCATAAAACCTTCTTCCACAAGCATCCCAAAAGATAAAATCCCCACGACACCATTCTACGCTATCTCTGGCTGCATTCTTCCCGCACACACTCTCACAGCTGAACTCAACAACGTCCTCCCCGTTAGCATCACATTGGAAGACGTCCTCGCCCATCCAAGCATGCACTCTCAACTCGAGCTCCTAACACGTCTTCTCCCTCCCAAGTCAGACTCTGGATCTTTACTCCGCCCAAAGTCAAGGTCCGGTCCCGAGCGCTCAACGACAACAGCACTTCGCAACGGGCTACGAAATCTCAAGAACAGAAATAGCATGCTAAGTCTGAAAAGCAGCTGGATCAAAAACAAGCGTCCCTCAACAGCGCACTCGGACGATGAGCCTGTTCCCGTTATCCCAGAGACAGTACCAGAAGCGCCCGTTCAAGAAGTCCTCTCGCCCATCCCAACGATTGTAATTCCGGAGATTGGGTCTTCAGATACACCCGTTAGTTCAAGCGGGCCAATGTATGAACTCGACGGCGGTCCCGTTCTCGGCGATAGACGAAGTAGCGGAGGATCGTCGTGGAGAACAGTTGAAGAGGGAAGTTTGATGAGTCCTGTCAGCCCAGTGAGTCCAGGACGGAGGGTGTCGACATGGGGCAGTATGTTTGAACTACCCATGAGAGGACTGTCACCATTTGGAAACAGGTCACCGAGATGATACACTCATTGTTGATTTCTTTTGTGGCGCTATGCCTGTTGAGGCTGATGGATAATGATGATAATGTCTTGTTTCTTAGTTTTGGTAATATGTAGATAATGAAGGATACCCATTGAACCAACTCCAGCTCGCTTGTGAACATCCATGGCTGTACGAGTAAATGAGCTCAAACTGCAGACTTTGAACGAACTGATTCAGCTAACACCATGCTAATCCCCAGCTTTACTATATCACATACCAAACACCAAAACGTGCAAACAAACTGTCCTCGACTACAACCTCTTGGTTTTTTATACAATATCTGTCCCAACAGACAATCTCTATGTCAATGCAACCGGGGTATATAAATCTTCCAAGTAATTCAAAAATGTCCCAATACAAAAAAACGCACGCTCAAATCCCATATACATTGCGCCAAATCATCTCATCGTGATGCCCCAGTCGAGGCGGCTAGTGGAATTCACCCACCCGAGGCCCGAAGTAATCCGTGCCCTCAAGAGGTTGAAGAGGACAGGCGTCGTCCTCGCATCCCACGTAGCCAACTGTGTTGCCCCACCAGTTGAACTCGGTGCCTTCAAGCTGGAGGGAGAAGAAGATGATGATGCCTGCAATGGCGATACCGCAGGACCAGGCTGCAGAGAGCACGAAGTTGTACTGCAACTGTTAGTATTGTTTCGTGAGTTTGGAGAATTTTGAGGCAACTTACTTTAGACCACAAGCCGAGGTAGCGCGACTTGAGATAAATCCAGGAAAAGTACGCAATGGGTACCGAGGGCCAGACATACGACATGTTGTAAGGTGCCCAAACGATACCTCCATACATGATAGCCACAGGGTGAATCTGTCTTGTCCAGGTCCAGTTGGGGAACCTCTTGTTGATAGCCCAAACAGCCAGAACAACCACAACACCCAGAGGGAAACCGATCAAGACCTCAGTGTAGAGACCGTTCTTTCCAAAGATCTTGCTAGGTCCAACAGTACCCCAAAGAACTGAAGCAGTAAAGAAAGTGTTGACACTGGGGCAGGTCATCTTCCACCGGGCATCCTCAGTGCAGACTCCCTCGATCTGGGTCATCTGGAAGTTGAGAACACCAACGCAAACAAAGGTGCTGATAAAAGTAGCGATGATCTGAGCGAAGAAGGTGTGTCGAGGAGGAATCTTGACGTAGTGAGCAAGCTTGAGATCGTTGGAGAACATGACAGCATGGGCGCAGGTGACGTAGCCAAAAGACTTGAAGTAGTTCATGGCCAGAGCATTGCCTTCAACGAAGGAACCTCCAATAAACTCAGCGAGAACTGTCAGAGTGACCTCAATACCAGTCATGGCCTTGATGATACCGACGGGAATGACAAACACAAGGCAAAGTGCAAGACCGTAGAAAATGACACCAGGTGAAGTGTGGGTGTCCCAGCCAGCAATACCAGAAATACCAAATGCAATAGCGCAAACAAGGCAAACCATGTACCACCACTCAGGAACTTCACGGTAGGCCTTCATGAGACGAGTGTGAACATCAAGGTCGTGAACCTCCTCCGCGCGCTTCGACTTCCTCCTCATGCTGTTGAAAAGACCCTTGAAGCCAGTAACAATTTCGCGTCGATGGAACAGAAGAGCATAGGTAAGGGTCGAAGTGTAGATGCCGAAGAAGAAAATGTAGATAACAACGTTTCCAGCGCCCAGGAAGGGGGGAGAGTAATCGGCGTATTTCTCGGCATCGAAGAGTCCTCGGTCGTTGATAGCTCGAGTGACGTTGTACAGCTCGCCCCAGCGATCGTAGACACGGTTGGTGTTGATGGGAAGGTATCCAGTGTTGTAGATGTTGGAGTACCAGAGGCCGAGAACCACCCACATGGAAATGAATGCACCAACAAATCGGTTGAAAGTACTGAAGAAAGGTACCATAAGAGGGTCAGCAGAATCCCAGAGGAGAACGTTCCAATCCCATGTTGGAAACGGGTTGATGCCAAGACCGTTGTTGAAACCGGTGATGGTGTTGAGGTCACGGTTATAGGGATCAATCCAGGACATCCAGCTGAAGTTGGAGAGCGAGGTCCAGATATAGTTAGGGAACCAGAACCAGACAAACATAGCACCGAACATGACATAAAAGAACTTGATACGAGAAACGCGCCAGATCTTGGCAAAGGGGCCCTGTACCGGGGAGTTGTTGTCGGTATGGAAAGCCGAGTTGAGCGCAATAGTAACCAAAGACGCAGGCCAAACGCAGTACGAGGGATAAACGAGGAAGCGACGGCAGACACCCGCCATTCCATAGCCGATAAAGTTGGTGCTCAGCGCGATCAAAATCTGGTAGGCGAAGTGGGATGCATATGGCTGGTTGAAGTACTGGGGCAGATACTGGACCCAGATGATCAAGTTCGTATAGGGAGTGTTATACGCAACGTTGGCCATGATGGTGATAAGCATATGCTCCTTCTTGGAAAAGGGCCCTGGGTTGAGGGAATGGCGCACACCGAAGAGAGTGATGCCATAGTCAGGAAGCCACCTTTCGAAACCTTTGCCAATTGGATATGAGAGCAGCTGAGCGACATTGGCCATGATGCGAATGGCAGGTTGGCGAATATCGAAAAGCTGATTGGTGAAAGCAAGAAGCATTGAAAAGACGAGACCGATTGTCCAACTTCGAATGGTTGATGAAGGGATGGAAGTATCATCCTTGTTCTCGACGACGGCACGAACTTCGGCGTAGGGGCTGTTATTTGTGATGAGAGCAGCCTCGAGCTTCATCTCCTGCACCAGACTCTCGTGCTTCTCGGGGTTCGTGAAGAGTTCATCGTTCTCGAGAAATGCCTTGATCTTTTGGATAACTACGAGTGGAAAGTTGGGATCCTTCTCGTGGATGCGATAAACGCGAGCCATTATGTGGCGCACATCTTCTAGTGTGTACTTTGAGGCCAGTTCGCGAGCCTCGAGAAGGTCATCCTCGGTGACGTGAAGGTCCTGCTCGGTGGTTTGGAAGTCGGGCATGTCATCCTGATCGTAGGAGAAAGACTGTTGAGGTCCTATGTGTCAGTCTAATTGATCCGCAGTAGGTTCGGGTCCAAACGAAGCAAGCAGCGCAAAGCAAGGCAATGTAACTAGACTCACCTCGTCAAACTCGGATGATGAATCGCTGGCGACATTGTGCTGAGCCGGAGGCAGTGGGTCAAGAGGGATCTCTTGAGGCACTCCTGTGGAAACCCTCTTTTCGTTGTCGGCCATGGCCAAAGGCCTCCTTTAGGCAATGGATCTTGAATTCCACCAATCTCAATGGCCGTACCAAAGTCCCTCGACCTGGTGTCGCTCTTTATGCGTCTTTAGTCGATTGCGCCAACGGAAGAATTGACTGAGGCGATGATGATGGTCAAGCGACAAACGTTGATGCGGTAATTCGAATCGTGACAAGGAATTCGAAGTGTTCGTGATGGTGCTATTGAGGCGATTGTGTTGGTCGACAAGAACGAAAGAGTGACGAGATGGCGCGACAGAACAAGGCTCGCGGATGAACGAGAATGGGGGGAGCCGGTATTGAATACGTTTACCACGAGTGAAGTGAGTGGTAAAAAGCAGGTATTCTAGCGTAGTCAAGGCGAGGCACGTTGCGTGGGTGGTCGGATCGAGAGTCGAGTCAAGTCTAGACGAGTGGAACAAGGTACGCGTGGCGCTACCGTCGGTAGATAACTCTCAGCTGGCAGGTATCGCGAAAGGAAGGGAAATGAATACCCAGCAGAGAAAAAGGCGAAGCGAAGCCCAGGATGAGGAGAAGAGCCTGTGAAGGGTACGAAAGAGGTGACGAAGAAAAGAGGAGGAGAAGATCGGAGTCCGGCAAAGAGCCAAGTCAAGCGTGAGGGAGGGTGAGCGAAATGGAAATGACGGGATGGACGAGATTCGCAAAGCAATTGGACTAGAAGCAGAAGCAAGGGCCCTGAAGTGAACGAGAGTTACAGTGAGAAGAGACGGGGAGCGTTAGGGGAGTGGCGGGACCTGGACAGACGCAAGACAGGGCAGGTCAGGATTTTCGGTGGAGAATCGTGAGAGGAGAGATGCAGTCTGATTGGTCTGGAGAGACACGAGCCGGGGACTTGGGTTAGCAAAGAACCCCCAAAAAAAAGGCTCGGGCTCGGAACTAGGGAGCCGTAGTCCAAAAGCAAGCAACCCAACGGCAAAGACGGCAGAAGATACTTGCCGGGTATCACTCTGTGACTGAGAGATATAGGTACCTACCTTGAGCCGATTCATCAAGCACTTAGCACCTCAGGCAGGGTAATGTCTCTGGTCTCTCTACCATACCTATAGCATTGTCTCTCTGGGTACTGTCCACTGTGTCCATTATATTCCTTGACCTTGAAAGACAAGACAAGACAAGACAGACTTGGCAATGGCTGCGAATGAGGCGGGAGGAATCAGTCACTACCCCTTGGCTCCTGGTTGGTCCCCTTCTCCATGTCTTGGCGCTATCGTCAAAAGTGGAACAGCCACCACCAGCACCACCTGCAAACTACACGGCCACTCCGTTGATGATGGCTGAATAGGATCAATCTCAGGTAATACATTATCTCAGATATTCAGATATTCGATTGATGATATCTCGTCTTCATCAACATATATCTCTGGACGTGTTTGTTGTTGTGTCGTGGTTGAGTGACATCTCAGGTACGTACCTCCTCGGAACTGACGGCACGGCTACCGGCCTGTTTCGTCTCGGCGCTGTCCTGTCACTTCTCCAGCTCTCACAGTGATTGTCGCTCGCTGTCCCTCTCACGCCGATTACCCGGCATCAAGCCACCCAAGGAAATCTACAGTTTCCTTTCCACTTGTAACATCAACGAAACATGCCCCTTGCTCCTCATTGGTCTCTTCGCATTGATTCATCAACAACTTCAAAAGAACACGGGTCTCGGCACGACTTTCAATTGTTTGCTCAGAACTGTCGTGATTGTGTGGGGTAGGATCCAATGTGAGGTACGAGCTGCATCGTATGTACGTACGCCCATGGATGGATGGTACTGTACCACAACGGCACACCAAGGCAAGGCCATGCCGACTGACATGACAGTATTCTTGGCGATAGTCATCCAAGACCTGGTTGTAGATCTTTTAGTGTGTCGACAGATCAGCATTGAGCTGACTCATGTGGTATAGGGTGGGTAACTTTGTCCGACTTCACATCACTCAACCACTCGTACACTTGACACCATCAATTACGCGAAGGGTCAGAAGACTAATAATAAGCTTGTGTCAAGGTATTTTTATTTGATGTCAGAGAATTCTTATTTTAATGGAGCATACTGTGCAGTGCCGTAGACACTGAGATAAATAGTGTCTGGCTCCATCATACTGCTTGCACCACTCATGATTTGATGCTTCGTAATATAAAACAGTTCCGCGTTGATGGAAGAGAGCTTTTCTTAAATCAGATTACAAATGCGATCTGATCTGAAATTCTACAAGTAAAGTCGCATTCATCCATGAGTCCTCAGATAGTACAGTTATGGTATCAGCCAACGTGATGTGAGTAAACTCTCCGATGGAGGTCCCGCGTATGGCACCAGAAGACAATCAACATGTCGAAGAAGGTGGCTGCGTTCCGTTCCAGAGAGAAAGTCGAATCTTGGGTAGTTCAGAATATCTGGTCTAGAATAGTTTATGTGCATGTTGGTTGGCTCTAATCGTTGGTCTATAGTCAGAGGTGATACCAAAGCAAGGAGATTAATTATTAGTCTATCAGTCTATATTCCCAGATGCCCAGTCCCGCTTATACCCAACAAGATGGTCAGAACCCTTGGAACTCCTTCAAAAGACACATCGCTCCGTCCCTCAGAGCGAGTTCAAGATACCGTCAATGTCGGCAAAGGACAGAAGCTTGTTCGTCTCATACCAGACCTTATCCGCAAAGGCCTTACCCTCCTGCGTATACAAGAACTTGGTGTAACTGAGAAAACTGGTTAGTCATCGGTTATGCCTAGAACTCATGAGGTTCAACTTACTGGTGAATTCTCCAATCCATGATATAAGACCCATGGGTCTCCTTGCCCATAACAACACCAGCTTGCACAAATGTACTTGCTCCGTTCTTGATGCTCCGAGCAATAAGAAAGTTTACCAAAACAAAGATGTACTGAATGATGATGTTTCCCTGACCGCGTGTCAAGCTAGTTCCGCCAACCATACCTGGATCAACGAGGTTGACGATCACATCTTCGGCTTTGACGCGCTCGACTAGTTTTACTATCCAGAAGTGTGCGAGAGCTTTGGTCCTGGAGTATGAAGGAAGTGCATTCACACCAGAAGAGAAAAAGGCTTCGTTGTCGAAGAATTCCATGACGTTCTCGTCTTCGGCGTTGGGAAACTCGGCCGCTAGAGCTGTGCCTGAGTTGACGATCGTGAGATGTCCCGGTTGACCAGCTGGAGCCTTTTGCTTGAGTGTGGGAAGAAGCAGTGTGGCGAGAAGAACGGTAGAGAGGTAGTTGACCTGGAACGAAACCTCATGGCCCTCAGGACTAAGTTCGAACTTTGTCATTTGTATACCAGCGTTGAGAATGACAAGATCAATACGATCAAGAGTCTCGCACTTTTTCGCAAAGTCTTGAACGCTCTTGTATGTGTTCATATCGACCTGCCAGACGAGGATCTCGGCACTGGGATACTTGGCGCGGAGGGTTGCTGCTGCGGCTTCACCCTTGGAGATACTTCGGACAGCGATGATGAGACGCTTGAGGTTCATGGCGAGAAACTGCTCTGCAGCGCCATAACCAATGCCGGTGTTTGCGCCAGTGATGATGATAGTGCTTTCTGAAAGGGATATGTCCTTGGGGAGGGGGGCGGGCTTGGTGATTTGGGAGCGGAAGAAGCGGTAGTCATCTGGGGTGAGTTCAAGAGACTTGGGAGCCATTGTGTGGATGTTGAATGTGGACTGTGGGGTAAGTCTGAATAAATGTGATGATAGTTGATTGATAATGTAGTCTTGTTATTGTAAGAGCTGATGATTGTGTTTGTGATGTTCTGAGCATGATCCAAAGACGTGGACATTCATCTCTTTTATGTCTTTTACAACTACACTCGGCATCATGGATTTAAAGCACATATTCGCGAATAAACCGAAAAAGGGAAATAGTTCTCATTTCTATGATGTCTTGGGTGGTAGTGTCCGGCACTGTTGACGACAACATCTCTGTGACCAAGATTGATTGGGAACCGTTTTAGGAAAGCAATAGATTGCATGCCAAGAGTTTATCTTTGGAAGGATCGAAAGAAGCATTGCATTTGCGGGCCTCCTTGAACTTGTCTGCGTCTTATTCGACGTTCGGACAGGCTCTCAATGCCCGAGACCGTTGGCTTGAGTACGATGAAGGAAGCGGGGCAGATGCATCTCGGACGAACATTAGGGCGAGAGGCAGGCAAAATACGAGCGCCAGTGAAATGGCAGATTCTGCGGAAAAGATGACTCTATTATTCTGTCAGCCTTTTTAGCCAGCGATCGGCCTTAAGCTCAATCGCCAACCCGACACTAAGCCCTGTGCTCTAACCAAAATAGGAAAACAATCGTGTCTTGGCAAGATGATACTGACAGGTCCTCCCCAGGAGCTCGATTGCTTTCCGTAAAGAGTTAACAATCTCATCTCATCTCAACTCAACTCAACTCTTTACTCATCAATCTAAGCTTCATTCAGCGTTTTGTGAAGCCATCGAAGTTACCGGCTTGAAAGAGGATACCTTTGCATAATCTCCGAGTCATCATGCTGGAGCCTATCTTACAACCAGTCCCTGTCCAGGAATCACTCCCAGTGCGGGCTAAGCCACGAGCTCGAAAGCCTCGTCAACAGGGTCGTGAGTTATCCCCCGGATTACAAATGATGGGCTTCATTACAGTAGTACTGATCAAGCACAGCCAAAAAGTTCGAGTTCGTCTCTTCAGACCCAGTGGGCAAACCAGCACCTGAATCTCGCAAGTTCATCCGCAGCCATGTAATGCGCGGCAAGAACACAAAAAAGTCACACCCAAAATATCCAACACTCGATGTTAGAGTCGATGCTCTCCCCGGAGCTAATGACGATGTGGAGGAGCTAGATCGCCCTGCACCCCTGGCGATCACTCGCTGCACAGATGCCATGTGGACTGTTGGCCATGCACATGCTCGCCAAGACAGAGCTTGGGTTGAGTCGCCTTCTCTTATGGTGCAACTAGTCAAGCCCCCGCCTGATCTGGATCTTTTCACGTTTGCTACACCCCTTGATAAAGATTCGAGGTACTATATTTATAGATGTAAGGTTCCCACCTATGGTCCGTCATGCAGCTAATGTTGTAGTTCTTACTACCATCAAGGAGACTATGTACCCTGCAGAATGGTGTTTCGATCCTGACGTCGAGAAGGTATGCTGGTTCCGCTGGCTGCTAGAAGATCCGGCCTACTTGCACTGCATCTGTTTTATGGTCAGCGCCTTTCAAGATCTTATCAATATGCAGTCATTACTTGGACGTGGGAAATACGAGACTGGATGGGGCGGAGAGTTCTCAGCATCAACACGAAATCGTCTTCGGCATACCATCAAACTCCTGCAAGAAAGGCTGCAAGACCCTGCCAAACAAGTCGAGGATGCAACTACAGCGACGATCATATCGTTGGCTATGATGGCTGATGCGATGGAGGACGCTCAGGCTTTCGAAGCTCACTCGAATGGCCTTCGACGGATCGTCAAGATGAGAGGTGGTTTACAAGGATATACACATAATCGGCAACTACAGATCAAGCTCTGTCGGTGAGTTCTATCCCCCAATCCGGCACTACCAAATACTAATACTGTGGCAGTGTCGATCTCGGATGGTCCATCAGAAACGGCTGCAAACCCGAGATCTACAGCGGCAAACCAGCATGGGAACCTCTCCTAGAAGCCTTTGGAACCGTAGCCTGCTCTTTCGAGATTCAAGAACCATCTCTGGACTTCATGAACGTCTACTATACCTGGGACTGGAGATTACAAAACACTTTCAAAGATCTTCGAGACTTTTCCGCCCTGGCTAACAGATACTCGCCGAGTGCCAAGAAGCTCAAACCCGAAGCGTTCCAGGAGATCATGCTGTCAATTCAGTATCGACTTTTACAACTTGACTTTTCGCAAGATCCAGCGCCGATACAGGAGGCGCTGCGTATTGGACTTCTTGCTTATGAGTCAACCATCTTCTTGCAAATACAGGGCATGAAACTAAAGTCCGACACGTTCAGTCGACAGTTCCGCAATGCCATTCAGGCAACGCCAGTGCAAGGCGAAGCCACCGCCAACATCAAGCTTTGGCTTCTTGTGGTGGGGTCTATCATTGTCTTTGACAGCAGTGAAGATTGGCTTGTGCAGTCGATACACAGTCTGGCTGGACGACAGAGCTGGGAGGATGTCCGGGAGCGTGTGAGGGAGGTTATGTGGATTGATATCATTCACGATGTCCCTGGTCGGAAGGCCTTTGAAGCGACACAAGCATATATATGAAGTGGGAGCACAGCGGGATAAAGGTCACCTATACGGGCCTCCATCTCTCTTCAGCCCATAACAACAGAAGCTATGGCAAACTACATACTGTAACGCAAGTTTGAGTACATACTCTCCGTGAAGCAAATTTCGGGCTATGCTCCATGACGGGCTGGGATGTTACCTCAAAGACCCAGGTCATGCTTAGCTCAGAGTTGCATAAAGGCATATACAATGAAAGACTTGTTTCCCCTCTCGTCTCGGGAAAGGATAGGATGACCATTTCATCAAAGACCCTGCCTCAAAATAAGCGAAAGTTCATGGAAACATGCAATTCAACTAACCGATACACGCAAAAGCCAGATTCAACAACTCCAGCCTGCCAGTTCCGTCCGCAATGGTAAATTCATTGATGAAACCTGGATTATTATTGGCCTTCTGGTGATGAATCTTCAGTCCTTTCTACGCCACTGTTCTTTGTTCTATGGGTAGAAGCATGGAGCTATGCACAGCTTTCACGGCTGCTAACGCAGCTTGCTACATCTACGCAGCTGTCCACGATGACTTGTCACTATTATGCTGCCTTGTACCTCACTTAAAAATCCATGCCTTGTTATCTTGCTGTCGAACCCAGCTGTACGTTCAGGGCGAGGCGGTCGTCTAGCGGTATATATCTACGAACAAAGGAAAGACGGGATTCCTTCCAGAAGTTAAGACATGTGTAGTTAGTATGGGAAACATCGCATTCACTTGATGATCTAAGTGAAGTTATCTTGAGAGATATAAATACAAGTCGTAATCGTCAACTCAGTTTCTTAAATACAACCTCTTCTCTTCAACAGCCAAGACCAGAATAAAACAACTTCCACAGACCAGTCAACCAACTTCCTCACTTCAGCACACAATCCGAGATCAACTCAACTCAAATTTTCATACCACGAACTCACACAAGTCACCTACTCATCATGTCTGACTACTCTCCCTCCTCCACCTCCTACAAGACACCCGCCACCTCCCCTTCGGAGACCCTCTACAACACAGAAAACCGGATCCGCTTCGCCCCCCGCGGCACGAAGAGCTCTATCACCGACGACATCGTCGTCCTTGACCCGCGCAACGTTTAGCAGTGGCAACTGGACGCGGCCTCAGCCCGGACAGAGGGCACCACCAACAAGCTAGAGGCTCGCCTCGACAAGGCGACTGCCGAGAACCTTGCGCTCGACAGCGAGGCCGCTCTCCTCCGTTATGAGATGGAAGATATTTTTAGTTTGCGGGAGGAGGACTTGGAGAGAGATCAGCGGCGTCACAACCGGGCCTTGCTCCTCTGTGTTTTGGCTGTTTTTGCGGGGTTTCTCTGGTCTTGGGTCTTTCAACGTGGTGCCAATGAGGTCTTTGAGCTCTTCGACAGCGACCTTTCCTAAGGCTTTGGGGTAATAAAGTGGGAGAGAACTAGAGGGAACATACGATGAAGGAATTGGAAGAAGTAGTGGATCTGGATGGGCATGAAGGTGAGATGTGGTATTGCTCCTATCGCTACATCTGAGTATTTCATTTTGTTTGTGTTTGGGACTCATAGATGGGTGAGTGTTCAGATTGCATAAATACACGCTTGGGCTGCGATAATCTTTACAGTTCATTCTGCCATCATCACCTCTGGTTTGACTCGTGTCTAGCACTCACATGTAACAACACAGGCTCAGGAGGTACTGTTGGCATAAGGTGTTCACATATTCACTCAGGTCTCGCCTCTGAACAGTCAAGTGATACCACAAGCTCACGAGAGAGGCGTTGAGATGTTTTCGCAGTAGGGTCTACTATTCGAGCTTCACTAGCTTGTGCCTGCTTGGGATGGTGTCGCCAGCATCATCGTCGAGCAACGCGACGCTACGTTAATATCGCTGCCCCAGCCAGTCAGTCAACGAGCACCTATTCATTAATAAGAGGCTCAATTATCGGATAGTTCTGCTACGATAAAAGGCTAGAGATATAGCTCTCATTGAGATATGGTTGAGTTCCCCTTGTGTGTTTTGGCATCAGATCTGTGACTTGACACGACTGGTGGACTGGTTGTTACGCCTGGCGAAATGCGGGAAATCTCAAATTGTATTTAAATAGCTACAGATCAAGGCGACCGGCAAGACTACAATCCCGACTTCAAGTCGGTGTCCTTCCTCATTGCCTTTAGAAAAATAATGGCTCACAATCTTGTCGTCAGTGAGCAATCAGGCTGCCTCTATTGAAGCTCAGCATGGGAGCTCTCTTCGCTCGAGAGTCATATAGTCTCGTACCTCAAGTATTGAGCACCTTATCATTTCGGATGCTCCTTATGCTTGGATAGGTAGTGCTTTTCCATGTCGAGGTTATGAGATCCCCCAATTCAAAGCGTAGTTCTAGAATGTCGCATCGACCGAGACTTTTCGAGAACTGCTATCGACTAAGGCAATGCCCAGCGGGCTATGTACTATCCATAAAAGGCTGCGGCGAGAAAACAGCTCGTAAGGAGTACAGCCCTGTGTTCCTACAAGCTATGCTAGTAGTTACGGTATGGATGCAAAGACGATGAATCGTGAACATTAGAGAGCCTTGATTGGCTTACCTGTTTGAGGATTCAGGCTCTAGCTGCTCCTATCAACAGTTACAGCTTTTGAGTCGAAAGGGGATCTGCCAATAATGTTAAGACCTAGTTCCAGTCTCTACGCATACTATTGATAGGTAGGTGAATGTGAGAGACCGCTTATGAATCGACACAGAGGGTAGAACTCCAAATAGAAGCTTCATTAAACGAAGTGAGATTGTTATTCTTTTGCTTCTTATGATCTAGTGAAGGACTTGAGTAGCTCAACATGACCAATGGCACACTCCGTCTGATCGCCGCGGACGGGCTTACAACTTGGCGGCCATTTTACTTCCTCCAGAACATCATGCATTACCAGGTAATGCATAGAGCTCAAAGCTGTTCGCCCGTCTCTCTTCGTCATGCTTCGAAAAGGCTATACAGTACCTACTCCGTGGCATCCGAAGACCAGCCCAGGACTGAGTCTCGGGGGCAGATAAGTATAACACATGGACGAGCACCAACGACGATCTCAATAAGAAGATTACAAGCAGCCAGGGACCCGTCCATGGTGAGAATTGGGTGAGGGACACCGAAGGGTACAGTCACCTCTGCTATCGCCATGATATTCTTTCATCGTAACTTACATGATCATTACCCGGGACCACAACACTCCAGAGACCTAATATCAACACTACATCAGCACTGCTTTTCTACAAGTCTATTCTCATTCATCATCTAGTCATACCCCATTTAGTCATAACTTGAACCTCAAACACCTCGCGTAATATGTCCTTCCAGAAGCAGCATCATGGTTGCTTATCCCTCAATCCTCCGAATCATGCATATCAGCGCGACCCGACAGTTTGGTAATAAACGGCCCGTTTACAAGGCAAATTTCCCCCCTTCTGCAACCACATTGGAAAAGAATACCCGTCCTTTCCGTGCCCTATTCTGCCTAAACCTCCGAAATACAGGTGAAACGAGAACAATGACACTCTTGTAATTGCTTTGGGTAGGCTCCTTGTTGATCAATATCCATTCACTTGCATAAGTTATGTCTTCAACGGCGGTCATTCCTGTTTCTGATAGAGTTCTTCAAGGCTAGCCCTACCAAGCTGCATCAGGTTGTTTGAAAATGCTCCGGAGCCATATAGCTAGCTGTCTATAATTCGGAGATGATCTACCTGTGGGTTGTAATGCCTCGGTGGGTTCATGACGTTCTACCATGCTTGGTCCTGCTTGTTGTCCTTGTAAGGGTGATTATGTCAAATGTCCGTCCCTTGTCCTGCCTTACCGCCTGGCCCGAAACCTGAAGTTCGATCGCAAGAACACCCCCACAAGCTAAAAAGTTCAGGCATGTCAAGGGGGCAGAACCACGATCCCCTCACGACGGCGCGGCACGGCCTCGGCTTCCGGAACCAGCAGTGGGGTGCGTTTGTGGTCCCAAGGTTACATCCGTTCCGTGAGAAGGAGAAGAAGGGCAACACTGCCGGAGATTATTTAGGTAGAGACGGCACTGGGTGCTGTGATATGGAGGGAGCGAGGGAGAACGAGAGTTTCAAGTGGGAGGCAAAGCAGACAGAGAGAGACACAAGTAAAATTAAGAGGCGACGGCGTAGCAGCATTGATAAGGAATGACAAACCAACAAACTTCAGATGGAAAGTGTTACAACTGAACTCTGTGGTTAGTGGTGTTCAGTTGAATGCAACATGTACTGCCGTTCCGCTGACGGAATGTCGAGAACGGCACTTTTAGACCAGGAACCACTTGCTAAACTAGCATCGCGAACTAAACTAGAGAAACTAATGATATGGAGAAACTATCGACGTCAGAAAAGGAACTCACTGGAGTGGTCGGAAAACACACATAATACCCTCCGACCCAATTCGGCCCTCGGATGGAGGTCCTGGGAACGGTAACCACCTCCGTTCTAGAAGGTTTCTCGGCCGTGGGCACCAATTCTGATACTGGCGACGCAAAACAAGCATGATCTGATCTTCATTACTTTTTAAGAGGTTCTGTTTGTACGTACTTTGTAGGAATTGCTTGTGAAAACATCCTATTACCGTTGACAGGTAGGGATCATGATCCTGCCAGGCCGATAATCTCATTTACATGTGCTTATACGCCATAGCCAAACAATTATGCCTCATTCTTCTTTTACTTGGCAAGTCTTGTGATATGTGAAAATACCTAGTTTCACCTCAAACTTGCAGATCAAGGTCCAGACTCTGTTGATGCAACATGCCTTTCGGGTCAACGCAATAGAGTGGATCGAATATTGAATTGAATTGAACCATCACTAAACAAAGCCCACAATCCGCAAAGTCTATCACACTCTAACTAGTCTCTCCCATCTGTGTCCAAGCACCTGACAAGCGCGGAATTATACCGAATAGTGCGGCGCTCGAGCCCTTTTCCACCAAAAAGCATAAACTGGAGCCTTATGAGAACGGACCTTATCCTCTACAGCCCCAGCTTTTTGAACTCCATCGCATGTGATTGTCTCGAGTTAATTACCACTACGGCTATCTCCAGGTTTACATACAGTATTGTGCCAATATGTGCTTGCTGTTATGTTGAAAAAGCAAGGATAGAGCGTTTACGTGCCAAAACAAGCCTGGCCCGCATAAGCACCGAGGTGTCGCCCTGCAGAAAGAGAAAAGCGCATTTAAAACCAATCTGGAGAACGAAACGAGCAAGGCCAATGAATCTTAAATCCCAAGACAGGAATAAGAAGCGGGAACCCTCGACGTCTCTCCCCTGCAGGGATTGCGTGGCCCAGCTGGGGACAGGGCCAAAGAACAAAAACCCCTGATGTTCAGAGCCCAAAAGAGGAATCATTCGAGAATATTTCTGGAAGCATTCCACTTTTGGTAGGCGCTACGAAGATGGGTGTGAGCTGTTTAATTCGTCCGTCTCTTTTTTTCCACCCCCTCAAAATGTCGATCGTCAGGCTCTTATCACCGGTTATTATAGCTTCATCCTTCTGAAGAGCAAGGTAATATAGCCTCAAAAGGTAGGTCAACCGCATGTAAGTCACCGCTTACAGCTATCGAGATTAAACGTCGTTACGTCCGAGGAAGCCGAGATGTCATTCATGTCATGTCTGTCACTGTATCATCGCAATATCAAGGCCATATTCCCAGTTGAGGGCACATCGCCCGACGTAACCTTAATTAACGTGGTTTCAGATAGAGGATCGCCCTCGCTAAAACTCGTCGGTTAGCAGCTTCACTGATCCTCAGTGTCAAAAAATGACCCCCCCTCGGCACTTAACAGAGATAGGAAACGTCTCGGATAAATTCGAATTGGCAAAGAAAAGGCCAGCCCTACGGATAACGTTTAGCGAAGAGACGACAAGCATTTGGCTCCTTGAGCATTGGCGCCGAGGATTAAATCCTCAACGCGGCAATGGGGCACAGTGAGTATTTTTCCCCGATCAATTGGAGGTGAAGTCTGGCAGGGCTATAAGTCAAGGATAGCGGCGTAGCATTCAAGTCTTGACGCTTAGATCCTGAGCCCTGCAGGATTCTGGGGGCGATCCGAGCATTTTTGGTCGAGATGCAAAAATAGCCCACCGTAAATATCCTCAATCTGATACAAGACATTAAGTTCAGGTATCGCAAACTGTCAAGAGAACTTTATGTGCAATAACAAGACTTGGCAACATCAATAAATGAAATGGAAAAGAACTTTTGAGGCTCACGGATTGCCGGATGAGCTGTGCAATAGTACGCGTCGTACAACATCATCTCTGTGAGACATGTTGTGCTCAATAGTTGACTTGCCTAACAAGCAGCATCCCAGCTTAACCCCGGGCTCTCGTTGTGATTGACCATTTTCTCAGGCCACTTGGCTTTTATTTCCGTGGCAATTGTCATGTGAAAGCGCCTGTACCATGTCGATTGTTGCAATGGCTCGTGGGAATATTGCTTTTTTTTCAAATGGCCTCAAACCCCACAGATCTTCCCGGCCCGCTGCAGCCCGTCGTCAGCTTTCACATCTCAGCTACCGACATATCGCCTGCTGCACCCAAGACACAAGAGAAAAACAATAGGCAGAGCAGTCGTGATATACTCGGCACAAGACAACGCTCGTACAACATCCTCTCAGATGAGCGAGTACATGTGGACCTGTTGCAAGTTTCAGGCTTTCGTGCACTTGCACTCGCACACTCTCCAGTTGGAGGCCTGACGGACATAGAGACCAGACCACCTCGGAATTCCGTCATCCGCGGAGCAGTTGGTGATCCGTTCTGCGGCGGTCGATCCCTAGGGCAAAGAAGCCGAGGGGGGCGCTACGGAGTGATATCAACTTGGATAGGGCTGTGGGAATCCCCCTCCCCAGTGTGTTGACGATTGGGTTATTTCCCCGACGCCTTTGGGCCGAGATGTTCAATGAGAGAAGGTCCGCTTCTCCATGCCAAGAGGGCATCGAGCTTTGTATTGGAGGCTTCGGATGAGGAAGCTAGAGCGGCCGCTTGGCTGATCCGCTTTCACGATGAATGGAGGGCGCCTGAAAAATGGATCGATGGGGGAGTGAATGTCGTCCTCTTCTCTGTGTCCGGTGATGCCTGTCAGTAAGACTCTTTCGCCCTCCTGAGTGAGGCGATACTTCCCTTTCTGGATAATCATTTAAGAGTCATGAATGAGGTCTCAAACTTGTTTGTACAAGTCAGCTGCCGAATGAAGAGCGGTGAGATGTCATCGTGAAACACCAATCCCAAGATGGTGAAGATCGAGAGAAATATAATCAGAGACAAGACCAAGCAGATCTCCCATAATAAGCACCCCCTTTCCATATTCCTCAGCCACATATGATTTCTATTTCCCTAGGAATAGTTACGTGTCGCATGAGCAACCCGACTACAATGCTCCAGCCCTAGACCAGACTTCTCAAGACGTCCAGTCGCAACACGAGAATGCAAGGCGCCAAGATGCAAAGACAAAAGTGCTTCTGACTATTTCCTCTGATAGACGCGCGGTTCAATTTGTTTCATAGACTACTGATCAGCCACATGCCGTTCTGAGACTCAGATTGGATATCGTGGTAATTGATAGCCCACTTTTTTAGTCAACGGCGATGTTTTGATCATGGCTCGTTGAGCATGATTGCATTGGACGAGATGCTCCGTGCCGGAGGTTACGGACCGGAGGCAATGGAACAAACGGTGGATGTGTAGATAATCTCGTGTGGCTATATCTCCGAACGAATCAGCTCCGGAAATCGCCAAAATAGAAACAGTCTATCAACTCCTTGTATCAAACACGAAGCCGAGTGCAGTTGCTATTCAGGGTCTCAAGATGTTGGTTCTCAACTTGACTTGTAATCCGTTCAACGTTGTATTGCCACAGTAGAAACCAGGATATCAGCGGCGTCTTTAGATGTAGAGTTTTCGAGCCGCATTTGCCAAGAGTGCGCCCGTAGCCAATCCCGCCTTGATGGGCTGAAAGCCCACTGCCTTGGTAATTCTGAAATGCCCTGTAGAAGAAGGAGTCTGTGGCGCGCCTCTCCCGCACCCGCAGGGCTGTGCTGCTGCAGTTGCGGGCGTCGTTCAAGTCTCTAATTTTGAACCTCGTTCAGCTCGGTTTGCCCAACGCGAAGCCGAAGAGTTTCGGTAGACGCCCTGTGAGGACGAGAAAAAAGAGTTACGTGGACTACCATAATTTCGAACCTCTAAGACCAAGGGAATGACAGGGCCCTTTTGTTTTGCAAGAGATGAACCTCGGCAACCCCACCGTTCAGACTTTCATACTTAGTCGACTCCGTGATTGCCACTGGACTTGACTCAAAGGAGATAATACCCCGGGCGCTATTGGTCAGGACGGATGTACGGATTTAGACAGGGCTTGAGACTTGTGAATTCAGGAGTAGGACAACTGAATTGCATGGCGTTTTACAGTGTTCAGAATTGTAAATTATGCCCAGAGTTGGGAGACTTCGTTTGGATAACATTTTCCGCGTGCTTAACTGACCATACAACACCTCACGTGGGGCGTCAAAAGGCAGCCCAGGACATTGTGGAACACGATACCAAGAGAAATACTACAGTGTCAAACTCTCGTCGTGAGGAACAACAATAGTAGATCTGGAATGTTAACAAAAGCAACAGTCATCACCGAATAATTAAGTCAATGCATCAAGGGTTCTTGTGATGCCATGCCATGGACTGCTGGTCGAGCTTGGATCTCGCATCTGTCAAACCCCTCGGAATATCGCCCAGATACCTTGCAAAGGGTGCTAAAAAAGCCACACTAACGTAGTTTTATCGAGATCGACAGTGGACATTTCGCGGGTGTGAAATAAGGTGTTGCTGCGCCTCGTTGAGTCGTCATCAGAGTTGTCAGTATCAATTCTCTACCAATTGTCCGTAAAACAACCAAGACAAGATCAATCCTCTCTCTCACCGGCAGTAGCTCAGGGCGTCAATCTTGGAAAAATATCCATCCATCCATCCATTCCTGAAACCCCAACGTCGGTGCAACATCAACAGGGCCCCTCGTGCCCACTTTCTGAAATCAAGGTGCTGACACCGCGCAGGGACTTACCGCTCGGCAGTTGGGGGCGTACCCAGATTTTGCTTGGCTCAGGCCTTTTGGTGTTGTTCGATAGGGCGATCGCTCACACGTCCTTGGCTCTTGATACGAAAAGCCCACTGAAACAGGGTCGTATTCTTTCTTTCTTTCTTTCTTTCTGCGCCTGGCCCATCCGAAACGGCAGCAGAGCGTCAAAACGGCAGTGCGTGACCGCAACGTCAGGGCCAGCTCGTGACCTAGACCCGGGCGGCACAGGGCTGAACGAGGTCGTCATTGGCGCTTCAGGGTCTCAACATCATGCTAAGGGTCAACGGTGCAGTGCTAGTCTCAGATTCGGGAGGCCTGTCTATTGGTAATTTCGATTCACGAGACGATGGCGGGCCCTTCGATAGCGAAAAACCATCCATTCATGGCAATAATGTGCGAAAACAAACAGGCATGGCTATAAGCCTGCAAAGTCTAAAACGAACCATTACAGTAGAGAATCTCCACCATTAATAATCGCGTACTTTGCAACCGACAACTCTACTGTACTCTTATGCTGCAGGAACCTAGAGGATAAGGTATCAACCGTGCAAAGGCATGGCTGTTAGGTTTCGCCTGGCCTCCGCGCGTCAATGTTTAATCCACCGAAAATTGACGGCCAGGGAGTGAGCCTGCAAAGGCGTGTGAATCCGGCGAACTAACTACCCTATTCGTAATAGCCTAAAAGGGTCCGAGGGAATGGAGAGCTAAACGTTAGCAGAGAACGTCCCGCGTTCAAAAAGTCAATGGTCGCTGAGCGTGTGCCGGATAGTGGGAGATTTGCCGCTGCCGGGAGACGAAAAGAGCGTGTACACACATACACGTATTCTCCCCCAAGAATGGCTGAGTAGGATGACGAAAGGTGATGACGCTGAGGCTCAGGTGAAGGTTTGGGGCGAAACGGAGATAAGTGGCAGGATGTGGAAGCATGGAAGCACGAAAGAAGCAGGTACAGAACTGCCGAATGCCTGTCCCGGGCATCAGACCTTCTAATGAGAGAAAGAGAGCTACAGTGAAGTGGTGAAGGTGTGGCACAGGCCGGTAAGTTCGGTAGCTTTGCAGCCAAGGCGTTGGTTGACTTTTGCCTTTCACACCCTCCATCGGGGCCTTCAAGTTTACCGAGAGCCCTATGACTATTGCAACTATGGCTTGACCTTGATACTGCACTGCATAAACAAAATCCAGTTTTGTAATTCCGCCGTGGGTCAATTTCTCATTTCCTTTGTCTTTGAATGTGGCTTTTGGCGGTCTTGGAACTACTTGGCTCTCAAGTAGATCACAGCCTGATTCGGATTGAGATTGACCGAGCTTTTCTCCACGTTCGGCAGATGCATGTAAGTATCTGCTATTTTATTGCCCGTCGCTAACAATGGATTGTAACGTTGCTTCATCCTCGACTGTAATGACAAGAGAGAGAATACAATCGAATATCATTTTTGCCTCCCGTTGTTGAGACGTGTTAACTGTACAGTACACATCTTGGCAGTACAAATCTCATCACACCACCAAGACAGCCCTAACACTGGACAGGCAATTCAACAGATGCCAAGACTGCAATGCCATGGTAGGGCTGAGAGCCAAAAAAAGCCGCTAACCTGCCCTGCCGTAGGCGCCGCAAACCAAGTCACCCCCGGCCGAGGTCCGAAAGAGTGTGGCGCGTGTACGAACAAGCCACGAGGGTACGCGGGTACTCTCCCTCTCCCCACTTGGTCAAAACTTAATTCCCCTATGCAATGCTCTCTGATGGAGACCAAAGAGACCTGGACCTGGAAGTCCACGACTCAGTGCAACACGACAGAACGCAGCTTGCGTCGCAATGGAAGTTAGGGATACTGTAGGGCTTAGTACAATACCGGTAGGTGAGGTGCAGAGCGGAGTTAGGGACTTTTTACCGCCAATTTCCAGTCATCCATCCATTGTCCCTTGAAGGCTTGAACTCTCGACAGGGACGATCTTCATGTGCCGGGTTGGTAATCATCTTGTAATCCTCATTAACTTGGTGTAGCTGAGGTTGCGACACTTGTTGTATTCCAAACGAGGTAACCCAGCTACCACCACCAGATTGAACCTGTAGCTTCGTAACACGTTGATCGTAAACAAGAATCGGTCCTGCTCCAAGGACAGGACCACGACTCCATCCTCAACACCATGTACATGCAGACCCTTACCTTGGACAAACAATGCCTTGGACAGCAGCAGCAGCAGCAGTAGCAGCAGTTGGTTGATGCCTTGAGAGGGTTACAGCCAAACTGCCTGCCTCTTCTGGAATGTCGTGCACCCGACGGATTGGATTCGCTCCTCACGGTGAGAGGATCAGTTATCAGGAGGAACCAAGCCAGAATGGGTTCATCAGAAGGTCGTATCGAACCGTCGATGCGCGATGCTTTCGCTATCCGCTCCCTTGGCCGGGTGCAGGGACCAGGCCACGACGACTAACACGGACGTCTAAGTGGGGGGACACGACCAAGGAATTCCCACCACGTCCGTCCGTGTTGGCTCAGCTTTTTCTCTCTGGGTCGTGGGATCCCGAACGAGCAAGTCTGAGTGTGCAAGATGCTGAAACTAGCTGTTTGGCTTGATGGATACTGTACTAGAAACTATAGTCTAGGCAGCCGAATTGCTTCTTCATGCTAGTGGGCGGAGGCCGCCGTTCTCAGATCCATTCACCAATGCCTTAGGATCTGGCATTTGATTAGGCGGAGTAAAGATTCATGAGGGAACCTAATGAGCCAAGCATCATGAAGGAACTGGCTCGCTAAAAATGATGAGATGTCAATGGGGATTGAAGGATGAGACTAGACTCTACTAGCTAGGGCTGGAAGCATCTTGACAGCAGCCACAAACTTGAATTGCGTAAACGTACCAAACAGATGAGCAGAATCAATGACGGACACACGCGCACGCATGCTGCAAGAATTGCCTGTTGTCTATCTAACCGCTTTCTTCTCATGTGCTCTGCTTGTCTGTCGCATGTCGTCAGGCGATCCCTATTGAGGGAGATATCATTCAAGGGGGATCCGCTTGGGATGATCCTGGCACGTTAGGCAAGATCTCCAAACTTCTTTACCCGCGGGGTTTTATCGATGGAGAACATTTCGTAATTCACCTGCAATCCTGAGAGATATAGTACGTTTACATTTACGTACGTTTGCAGTATTTGTCCAAGAAAAGATGCCACTAAAATTGGTCTCTTATTCCCGTTTGCTTTAAAATGACATTTCGTCTGTTGGAAACCGCGTGCTCGGCCAGTGAGACTGACACAGCGACATCTCATGTCCAAGCGGCTGTACCTAGCTTTTCCTGTGTTTGGCAGGTTGCATGAGAGACGGGGCGAAAAACCGTATTTGCAAACGTCCTGTATTCTCTTTCGCGCGGTTCTCAAAATTGGGCTTTTGTCGATACTGCTGATCTTGGGTTGAATCAGCGTAGTCGAGTCATTTACCCCGTATCTTCCATGCCATCGGTCGCTGACCAAGGAATGAGAAATGAATTGCTCCCACTCACCGCTGAGCCTCAATATTCGAAGTCAGATCGTTCTTGGCATTTCTATTGAGGCTGGAATGTGCCAATGACAATGAGATACAAGGTTTCGCTCCAAGTCGCGACCGTTGACCGAGCACCGTCCGTACCCGTATTAACGCAAATAGGTTCAGGCTCTTGGCCGTGGCGCGCGTGGGTAAGGGGAAAGCCCAACCGGCCGGCCACGAGGTTGATGACGAGGCGGCATAGAGGAATGACGGCGTATTAAGGGCCAAGACGACCGCAAGGCGATTCCAAGCCACGATATTCGTACAGTGAAAGAGGAGAAGCCCAGACGTAGAATGCCCTGTTCGGCTGTAATCTGCTCGGTGTTATTCGAATCACAACTGCCGTTGGTAAAGTGTATTATAGGGCCAAGGCGAAATATCCATGGATTTCTTTCTGGCTGTTGGTGGGTTTGAGGCTAGGAATAGCTGCGGGAGGCGGACGGGATGCACTTGAGTGACCAGTGAGCATTGCAGGTGAGAGAAGCGGAAGCGGAAGCAAAAAAGAAACCAGCCGGCAACGGAGCAGGGAAGAAGCCTGTCCTGTACTGTAATGTCGTAGGGCGTGATTGAGTGAATGTGAAGCATCTCGTGCAGATGCTACCACCCACGGCTGTTTCTATGAATATGGGATCATGGCCGTCAACGGCAAGAGCAGGCAGGATTAGATGGACAAATGTGCGTATAGCAATACCGATTCAGTGGGTAGGTTGGGTTGCGCAGGTGAGCAAGGGATCATGACTCCATCTCAAAGGTGAGAGAGGTAAGGTAAGGTAAGGTCAGATACTGTACATTGGCCGACAGCCAAGATTTGGTACCCTACTAGATCAACGCCCTCAAGGCGTCCAACAAAGCTCCATTGACTGCCCTGCCCTACACCCCTCTCCCCCGCGGGAGGCTAACCCCCAACAGCTTGTGCTTCGCCCACACCCAAGTGCCCAGTCCAGCCCTCCAGGGCAGAGAGAGCAGCGCAGGGCTACAGGGCAAGGTGGTATTCTGATGGAGCCCATCTCAAACGAGAGTCCGTAGGGCAGGGCAGTCAAAGACCTCTCAGGAGCACCGTCGGAGCGGGGATAACCCCCTGTAAACGACTTGCGGGACCCTTCTCTGGTCGACAACAATAGCGGAACGCAGAGCCAGATTGATGCCGCACCCCCCTGTTCTGCTCCTCTTGTCTGTACGGAGGGCCAAATGAGAGACAGTTGGGAAAGGTAAGCAGCTGGACTCCTCTGTAAGACGATTCTCAGCGTTCAGAAAGGTTGAGCGTAATACGGCGTTTTATGTAAGAGCCAAGTGGAGGAGCTATCACATCACCCTTTTTTTTTCTGCTTCTAGAGATGCAGCCCATCATGATCTTGACAAAGGGAACTAACGAATCTGTGGGTGATTTGAACTGACAGTTGTTGGTAGCACATGCAAGCCCATGGATGAATAGGATAGGATCTTTTGGCATGCCACTGCACACCCGTTCCGTCCCTGTGCCTCAATAACTGTGCTGTAGAGAAAACACACTGATGCTACAGTACAAGGGACGGATATGCAGCTCCATCTTGAGCAAGCGAGCGGGTGACGATGGCATGGCATGGCATGGCATGTCTGGCAGTTGACAGAAGAGTCTAGTAGGTAGAGAGAGTCTCGTTAACAAAAAGAAAGACGTTGATATTGCGCTCGTCTTGGCTTCGTCTTTTGGTATCTGGTATATGTCCTCACACCCCCCTTCATCGGCAGATGCTCACTCCCCCCGTCTTGTTGCTCATGTTCCCACCTCTTTTTCCCTTCTTCAGCTTGTATCTTGTTCTCCGTCACATCTTATTACTACTTTCGAATAGTTCAAGAACGGGAATAAGCTGTGAACACAGGAAATGAGGCGTGCAGATATCGTCATTCCTACCGCGACATTCTTTTTACGTTGCGTTGTAAGGCAAGGTTACCTTCAAATCTCCAGAACTTGCCTTGTCCTGCCATTTTGCACTCCCGGGCCCATCTTCAGCCCTCCCCCCCCTTCTGTACCGTACCCTACCAGCTGCTAGCCCAGTTCAGACTCCCCCTTACGCTCCACCCCCGTAGGCGTACCTACAGGGGTTGTCGACAGCGCTTGCCGACGCCAGGAACAGTGAGTGTAACAGCGCCAGAGCATCAACGTCAACGCTGGATCTCCCATGAACCTGAGGTGCTTGATGCGTAAGGTGCAGATTGAACTTAACCGCTTTGCCTCCCACCTTCCTTTTCCCATCCGATTCTTCAATACCACATCCCGCACGTTGGTTCTTCATATTGGATCTGTTTTCTTCGACTTTTTTTTCATTCTTCTCTTCTATCTACAACCAATAAATATATACTCCCAAATAAACAACAGCATTCCTCCAGTTTCAAACAGCATCCCCGATACGCTCTGTCATTCGTCGACCTTTTTTTGCTACGGCATTGGCGGACGCGGACCCAGCTGCACCAGGTTCTGCAGAGCACCTATTGTGTCTTGGACTGACCAGACGGATACCCCGAAGCCATCATCGCCACCACACAACCACCCCGTAACACCCTAGCACCAACAACATCGCTTGTTTATTTCGGTCGGATCTTCAAAGTAAAAAAAAAAAAAAAAAAAAAGGAGGCCGCAAACGGGGAAGAAAAGAGGTCATCAACAGTTTAACCGAGAAACCGTCACCTTCTCGACAACCGTCTATTCTATGACGGATTAGTCTCGGGCCTATGTCATCCTAGCTTCAGCCTCCCTTAACTTCAGCTGCCATTGTCTTGCCTCTGCTCCATCTTCAGCTAGAGTCATCCCAACTGCCAAGCTTCCCAATTTCACAACAGCAACATGGCCTTTCCTCCTCAATATAGAGAACCTGCTCCGGGTCTCCCGAGCATTATAGTCCCTACCTCAGGTGACCGTTTCCGAAGCCACGCGAGTCATCACCACGAATTGCCTTTTAGTGGGAGCCCTGCCATGTCAATACCCGGCATGCCACCAAGAGACGACGTTCCTCCACCACTACCTCCTCCTCGATATCCCGGCTTCGATCAACCTAGTGCTTTGGCTGAAAGTATGAGGGAAAAACGGGAATATGCTCATGGCTCTTTTGCAAGTGGTTACGGAAGCATGAACTCATCATATCATGAAGATCGCCCGAGCTACCAGGGAAGAAGCAACACAGGCGCCTTCGGCGACCGAGATGAAGGTTATGCTAGTTACTCATCTACAGATAGGTATGGCTTATAATGCACCTAGCATTGGTGCGATTCAAGCTTTCAATGGCTTGATAAATACTCTGGATCAACGAACTAACATTGTATAACCACAGGTCCCGAGAATCTGCTCCCAGTGGCTTTGGCCGCCTACACAACCATTTCCAATTCCAGTCCCCTGCCGACATACATGGGGATACCCTCAAGAAGAAGCTTGATCAAACTCGTCCTTTGGAAAAGTCACCACCTCGATCACTTCTTAGCTCATCAGCCAACGAGCTCCTCTCACGAAGACCTTCAGCGGAAGGTCGATTCCCTCCAGCCCTCAGTGTTCCAGTACAAGTACAGCTTCCCATCCACTCCCGAGGCATTCTAGGATCTCCCGCAAGGTTGACCGACACACCAATCCACTCCGCCATCTCTCCACGAAGCACACCCTTTTATCATGGTGATAGATCACCAAATGATAGCTCAGATATCGATCGTTCACCTCGAACACGAACAAAGAGGAATAACAGCGACGATGCCACTTCAACAAATAGCTATGACTTCACTGGAGCAGAGGATATGGAGATGGAAGATGGACAATCACTCAAGCGACTACACATTGATGATGCTTATGTGCCAGGCGGTCAAAAGAGACGGGCGGCCAGTCCTAATGATGAGCACATGCTTGGCATGCCAGATATGTCTCGACGCCGTGACATGAGCTCACGCGGTTCTCCTCAAGGTCGATACACCTCGCTTCCTCGAGGCGCTACTATGCCTTCAGTCTCAACTTCACGATCCAACTCATACATCTCCAACATGTCAATGTCCATGCACCCTGCTGGTCTTGCGACTGCCAATTCGTTCGGTCGACGCTCACCTGTGGGCCCCTCTCCCGGTGGCATCTCACCTACATCTTGCAATTCACCCTACACAGCTCCCGTATCACTCAACCCAAGCCCTCGAACCTCCATCTCTGGCCGGGGATCAATTCACTCTAGGACCGTTTCGGGTGCCAGCACACGTAAGATCACCGAGGTGCAGAAGCCTGGCGGAACTAAAGTGCAAGGCTTCTTCATGTGCGAGTGTTGCCCCAAGAAGCCCAAGAGGTTCGAGACGATTGAGGAACTCAAGTAAGTCAGATTTCACAATCAGCAGCCCCACTTCAGATGAGGCTGCGTGAGATTATAGGACTCGTCGTTTATGTTTCAATGCTAACCAACAACTAGCGCTCACGAGGCTGAAAAGCAATACGAGTGTTCGTTCTGCGGCAATCGTTTCAAGAACAAGAACGAGGCAGAGCGCCACCAGAACTCACTCCACGTGCGCCGTCATTCATGGTCATGCTCAGCTCTCTCCGGATACGATAGGGCTTTCCACGATTCTACTAACAGACCTGGCGAAGCTGATACCTGCGGGTACTGCGGCGATGAATTCCCACGATCTGGACGTGGCCCTGGTACAGGTGCCTTGAGTGGTGGTAATGCGCCTCGGCACGCCACGGACCAGGACTGGGATGAGCGTATCAGGCACCTGCAGGAAGTGCACAAGTTCCGAGAGTGCAACTCGTCCAAAAAGTTCTTCAGAGCGGATCACTTCAGACAGCATCTCAAGCACAGCCACGCGGGCACCAGTGGAAAGTGGACCAACATGCTGGAGAATGCCTGTATGTTGGAAGAAGACCCAACTCCCCGGTAAATCGACACAGCACAGTACAGGTTCGGCCGCGGATGGGCACCAGAAAGACCTACAGGTTCGGCCGCCAAATGACGAGTCAATGCTAAAGCGCTGGTGGGTGTTGGTGATTCAAGATAAGTGGAGGATCAGTCGGAAGAGGGCGGGGCACAAAAAGGGAATCGCCGGCGCCCAGAGAAAGGAAAAGGATCAGTGGGTCAGAATCCATGGAGCTTCCATCGGAAGATCAGCATCGAAACACTGGCCAAGAAATCGATCAGCGTTTTGAAGTCATCGAGCCGTTGGGATGTTTGGAAACAACAAACCGGCGACAATTGTACGACGTTCCGCCCGCAACAGACCACCAGCTATCCAAACAGTATCTGAAATGGCAAGGCATACGACAGATGCGGAGAAAACTCTGTATCGCGTGGGCGTATTGCCGCATGATGCAGATGCGGCAAGTCCAAGACGAATAAAGGTGCCGCTCCAATGCAGCCGTTGATCTCTTCGGATCAATTGGGGTATTCCGCTTGCACCTAACGCGCCTAGGGATGCGGTTGTCCGCACCTAGTCATTGGGCTGCCTCTCAGGGCTGAAGCACGAATGTGGCAGTGCTGTCGGAAGGGAGGGACAACGGCCAAATACTACCTTGGCATGTTCCGTTGCATCTACAAATATTGCAACAGCGTTTTAACGTTTTACCGGCGGCCCTAAGCGACATGGAATCTTGTCTGTGAGCGGACTCGCACTTGTGGTGGCCAATCAACCATTGCCTTCTGATCCAGGGTTCAGGTGGAAGGAGGCCCATTGCCCGACAAACCTGAAATGCACATGGCGAAATGAGTTTGACGATGGATGAAAAGCAGGCGATGGCACAAATGAGAAGACGCAGGCCTGGGGCCATGCGTCTGTGGATGCGCTACTTTCTGACTGGGCTTGGGATCCCTGCCGACAACCCAGTCACGGATGAGCTACACGACTGCCGGAGTTTGGTAATGGAATGGAGATACATACAAAGAGGAGATTCATGGCAGAAAAAGCCCAGGCGTTGTCTTCAGAGGTTAGCACTTCAGCTAATGCTCACCAACAAGCAAGCGAGGATGTCGGCAAGTGAAATGGGGAGGACAAAGGCTTCACTTCGTATACATATTAGCTGGCACAGCTTGATGCTGATGTCGCATGCATCATCTTATGGGTCACGGTACAAAAAGGTTCAATCATGGTAACGGTCACGGTTCATCGGCGCGGCATTGGGACACATGGCATTGCTTATTATTTGAGATTTCTGGTTAGGGACATATCAGACTCGGTCATGTAGATATAAAGTAGTCTGACAAGATAAAAATTGCAGCTCGAATTCTTAATACCTCAGTTGTCTCTGCCGTGTTCTGTTCTGTTCAGTCATTGTGACGCGATGCACCAGCCAGTTCCAGCTTGTGAAACATAGCGTACCCAACACTGAGGTTGCGGCCGTTGCAGGGACCAGGTAAAGACGGCACATCCAATTTCTTTGTAAGGCTTAGTTGGAAAGATCTGCGAGGCTTTTCAAAGGGCATTCATTCATCAAGCCTGAACATCAGAATTAAATGCAGAGTTGCCTCGGGCACCGGCAAGTCCATTATCAAACAAGAACACAGCGGAATTGAAGCGCATATCACTCCCATTTGGGCAATTCGTGTCGCGTAAAATTGTCTGTCTGTTCAGCTGAAGCCTCTAAAAGTTCAGCTGGCTGGGTTTGATGTTTCTAACACCACCCTGGTCGCGGAACTGGAATCGATCACGTGATAACTCGTATAACTGCGCTGTTCGGGACGTACTGTCTGGGGAGCTACGAGGTACATTCGTGGGATAGTTGATGTGTTATTTGACGGAAATAGATGAGACGATGGTTGCTTTGAATTGACGATGGGATTTGAGAAAGTGTGGCTGGTGGCATGCTGTAGGATGGAATGTGGCGCTGGATGGTATGGCGGGGTAAATTGATGTGGCGCAGTGGTTAATGTAGAAGGAGGGGCAAAAAGATGGAAAAGTTGTGGAAGTCATGATTCACACCGAGGTTGAAGCTTAATTTATTTTACTTCCTCGGTTTCGAGTTTCGCATGACTGATCCATAAAAACCACTTTCTGTTGACTGCAGATTCTATTTTTGCTCTTGAAATACCAACAGCTACGAAGCGATCTAAGAATATCCAGGTGAATATTGCAACTTGCGACAGGCGCACAATCTGGCAGAAGACGATTCCACAAGCGCCGATCAGGCATATAAGGTTTTCACATCGAAGGACAACCAGGAAGACGATTCGAAGCCGCAGCAGTGGGAGGAATTTGGCCACAACTTTGAACCTGGAGAGCTTGAACTTCTCAAGCAAAGTATCGCCCAAATGGCTCTCAGCAGGATCGACGGCCAGGATGAGCTATTCGTCGGAGGGTAGGTCTCTCTCACCACTAAACAATTTACGGACATGCAGTGATAATTATTTCCCAGACTCTGGGCTTTGCGCCGCTCAGACTCGCTGACGGATCGTCGCATCACGCATGTCCTCTCCCTCGTCCCATTCGACATATCAAGCCTCAAAAACTTCAAGGACGAACCATGGATCGACTACGGAAAAGACCTACAACACCAAGTTATCGACATTGACGATGTGGAAGACGCTGACTTGCTGATTGAGCTGCCCAAGGCTGTCAGATTCATCGAGGAAGGTCTAGGCGCGAGCTGGCTTGCGAAGGATGAGGAGGATGGGGGCGTCTCGTTAGAGAAGGGTGTCGAGGACCTCTATATTGGAGAAAAGAGGAGGAAGAGGAAGGGAGGCGTCTTTGTTCACTGTGCGGCTGGAAAGTCGAGATCTGTTTCGGCGGTTATTGCTTACTTGCTTAGGCGATATCCAAGCCGTTTCGACCCTAATATCACGCCGACTGCCATTTCGGATCCGACCCACTCGGTTCCCCAGACTGAAGAGAAGCGTTCGAGAAAAGATACCGCTAAAGAGGCTGTCCATGCTGCACTTACGTTTGTGCGCAGAACTCGACCCATGGCTGAACCCAATGAGGGCTTCATGGAGCAGCTAGCCTTGTGGTGGGAGATGGGTTGCCCGGATGATATCGAAGGACACCCTGTCTATCAGCGGTGGGCTTACAAGCGTGAAATCGACGAGAACCTTGCAGTAGGCCAGGCACCGACAAGGCTTCGCTTCGAAGATGAAGAGACCCAGCCTCGTGATGACTCGGGTCTTAGTCTACGATGTAAGAAGTGCCGTCGAACTTTGGTCACGGCACCCTTCATTGTGGAGCACAAGCCTTCTGACAAGAAGTCCTCGGCGTCTACATGCCAGCATTACTTTGTCGAACCGCTTAGTTGGATGCGCGGGGTCCTTGAACAGGGAGAGCTCAACGGAAGATTATTATGCCCCAATGCAAAGTGTGGCGCTGGTGTAGGCCGGTACGACTGGAAGGGTTTTCGGTGCTCCTGCGGCGGATGGGTGACGCCGGCGTTCTCGCTACAGAAGGCGAGAGTCGACGACGTCGTCAAGCGGCCGGCGACTCAGAGCATGGGGATCCGGATGCCGCCCGGGTTAGCTCCACGGAGCGGAAACTTGTGAGGACAGGTAAGGGCAGAATTACTACCAACCAATACTACACAAGAGCGCCGCATAAACACCGATTCAGGCCCATGTTACCGATCCGTGCCTTGAGAGACCCGGCCTCCGCGGACCTGTTGTTATGTCCGGTGCTTAAGACATGCCGTATACTGTTTGACAGGTCCGTCTGGACATGGAGCTTTACCTTTCTCGAGATACATTCCGCTCTGGCATGCTGCATCTCTCATGCAAAACGAACCACTGGGAGAGAGGGAGCAAAAGCCGGCGGGGTCCTGGGCGGGATCAAAAGCCTTAGGGCTTACAGGGCGTGAGGTGTGCGCTGTGGAAGGGAGAAGAGAAAGTGTGTCTTGGTGCATTTTGCATCTCGTCGTGGATAAGCCCGGGAGACTCGGGCTGCATGAAGAGGGGATCTTCGCAGAGCAGATGGTTCCTGGGAGACAAAGTCCGGCGGAGAGAAAATGGAGTCCGAGTTCGGGGTCCAGAGAAGACCCAAGGCATCAGCACTAGACCTCGTTGGAGTGTCGTATCACCTCTACCTGTCAGAGATCAGATCAATATCCAAACAGAAGAGAGAGTAACATGCGCACGCCTCTGTTAATACATACGATAGTGCCCTACAGCCCTGCATGAGCAGATCCTTCGAATGTTTAGCTCCATGATTCGACGTCTTGTTGTCTTATTCCCATGTGGATCTTCTTCTCCATAATTGCTCTACTTTCAACTATTCAATCTAATCGAGGCAATTCTGATGGCAGCCCTAGCTAGAATCCTTCTATATGGCCCGGCGTCTTACATAGCTCGATCCACCACGGAATTCCGACATAGCCCAGCCACTAGCTGACTATAGGGCTGATCCCAGGATTTAAAACCATGAAAAAAGAAAACAAAGAAGAAATACAGACAATCACGAAACTTGAATACGCTACGCTTACTGATATACCCCGTTTCGCCTTGGTCTGAAAAACCCACATCGGGCGTAAGCCAGTCAGCACCACCGTCTTCACCTTGGTTGAAGGATCGCACTCATTGTGGGAAAACCTTGGATGCGAGCTTGTACAGCGGGGACATTTGCCCAAAGGGCCTTTCTACCTATCGCCATTTGATCTATGATGCGTCAAGGCGGAGAAAAAAGAAGACAGCGCTGTCTTGGCGGTTCCGCTTACGCCCGGCGATTGCCCTTTGGGGTATATACTTTATCTTTTTTTGTCTTACCAGTACCATTTCAGCCTTTTGAGGTTTGTATTTAGCCCTATTTTGTGTGTAAAGCTGAGTTATCTAAACGCCATGCTTGGCGGGTATAGCTTCGAGGTTGGTCATAGCTCCCCTTGTCTATTCTCATGACGTCTTTGCTCGCATCTTGATACCGCTTTTGAACTCGAGGCTATTGATAATGGGGGAGTGATACTGGATAGTATGGACTAGTTTGCTGGGAACTAGTCAGAAACTATCTACCCGCAGCGTGCCTCATCGACGGGTGCATCTTACTGCATGACACGTTTTCCCCGTCTTGGGTTAGAGTGCGTGTTGACAACGAATGTTTTACGCAGTAGTTTTTGGGAGATGCAACGGTGCGAACATAGCAAGCGAAGGAATATGAACTATACCTCGGTCTTGTTTATGAACTGACCACTTGAGAGTCAGCCCTATCTTGTAGCCTGTCCAGACAAAGTTATTCCAGCAAGGCCCTAGAATAAGGGCAGAGTAGCACTCATCTACCAACTCTACAAAGGGAGGGGCGTGGTGTGAACCGTTAGTCCGTCTCTCACACACCCCTGAAAAGGATACCTGCTCGTCTGACAGCATACAAGTACCCAACCTGCGAAGTTCGTCTGTCTATCCCCGAAGGGAAAGGCATGCGTTTTCTGACTGCAACCCCAACCCACCGGAAGGATTTGTAGCCGTTTGGACCCCTTCGATGGGGGAGAGGGATCTTCGGGAAGTCTTTTTCCTGGGTCTTTGTTTTTGTTGGTTCGCTCGCTGTCAACACCCTCGGCATTCCCGATTTATGAAACCTGGAAGCATGAAACTTGATGGGAGCGTTTATAGAAACATGAAAAACTCTATTTTGAGAGGGGAGCTACTGCATGGTGTCATACCTACGTTGCCGATAAGATTCGGTCTGTGTGGTTGTATGGTATGGTATGGGAGCTAGTTTGCAGTGCTCTTGTTGTCGCGCCATCACTGTAACGAGCCCAAGCCGTCGGTACTTGGCCTAGACCGCTTTCTCACAGAGAATATCTTGGAGAGTCACATGTCTTGTTTTGCATGTCTCATGTCAGCCCTATAACCACGCTGTGGAGTATCTCGGACTCGGGGAACTACAAGTCACGGACCGAAAGACCACAATCTGTGGCTTTTTACCAAGGAAAAAAGAAGTGACGCTATTCTATATCATGTCATTGCATGCGACGACATCTAGGATGATTCAGTTGCAGGAGTAGTGCTCTCAATGCATGTCACTCCCCTAAACCTTTCGATCATCATGTATATCTGCAGTCATCACCTAGAGAAAATTATTCCTCTCTCTACTGTTCTATTACAAACAATAGCATGATTCTAAATTCTTATTCTGAACATGATGAATCCTCTGACTCGCTTTTCGTGGTGAGGCCTCTGTATCTCGGATCCGAATCTCGCGAGGTCACCGAGTCTATACGCTTACACCTAAGAGCTAGATGCCGTAATTCTGCGGAGATTCTTACAAGGATGTAAGTTGCCAGAAATCGTCACCTTGACACCGCTTCACGATGGCTTTTTCTTCATTTCCGCGCGAACGAGTCATTGGCGAGACGTCACGATACCCCCTCCGTTGGAACTCAACGATAACTGATCAATCAGACCTCGAGACAAGCGAGCATCACATCACCATTATCATCACAATATTGAACTTGTATGCCCTCTGAGTGGGAGTTGTCGCGGCTCTTCCAGCTCTTGGTTTCCAAGCCCAAAGATGTAAGCACTAAATAGCACAGACGCCCCGCACCCTGAGGGTCACATCCCATGGATTTCTTGCTATCCTATCCTGTCAGACGTTTTAGAATGCGAGATCAGTACAAGAATCCCATGTCGTCTGTTTACTAGCATCGGGCGAGATGTGTGTGTGCACTCCCTACGCTCAGACCAATCATCTTGCAGTTGGTCTGCATGGAAAACTTAAAGACCAATGCAGCTGTTTCAATAAAAGGGCATAATCGTCGGCATAGTGGCACGCTAAGATTGGATGTTCTTTGCGCTTGTGGCTTGCGTGGTAACGAGACCGGACGTTGAAAGGTTAGCGTCATGATGCCGGAGTTTACGGTTCACTGGTCAATCCGAGACATGACATGACTTGCCTAAATAGGAAGCCAGTTATGGCGAGGTAGTTAAACTAACTGATGTGATATGTAATTGAGAAATCTCTGCAGTTTGTGGAGAGTGGCTTGAGGACGACAATAGTGTGTTGGCATGCGATCAAATGAGAGCTCAAAGGACGCAAACTCTGAGGGAGAAGTTGAGATGCGAGGCTTGACTAAGTTCTTACAAAGTATTTTAAATACAGTCTGGTTAATTATAGGACGGCGAGTAGCAGAACTGCCACTGAGTTGCAACAAGGTTGTCGATGTAATGAGTATTAAAGTTATGAGATATTACCTGAAGATCGCATATTCGCCTCACATGGAATGTTTCTTCTCGTGTAAGCATAAATCAACTCCGCTCAAGTCAGTTGGAATACTCATCCAAGCATGATGCGAGCTTGTTTGTGGTGTTGGCATCATTGTCATGATGTTATACTCCTAGTAGTGACTATACAAGCCATGATGATACAGATGGACGATACGGTGACAATTACTGCGATGTCACCTTTCTGCATCCTTCCATCTTGTATGTTGAAAACGCCAGTATCGGCTCTCTATGACCTCTGCTTGAGTTGTCGGCTGTGTGTCGGCTTCGTTATGCTTCCCTCACAAGGAGTCATAGCAACACTCTGTCGCACTCAGTCGATTCCAAGAGCTGTGACCAAATAACAAGTAAATCACGCAGGAAGTGTCGAATGTTGTTTCGGTTTATCTCTTGGATTTGTATATGTCTTCGAATTGGTTCGATGGTGATCAAGTCGCATGTCTCTTCTGGGAGATCCTTTTTGTTGGTAAACTGTTCCCATTTTGTCACCTAGCTCTTCCCGTAGTTATAAACTCTGGAGTTGAAGAGGTCTCATAGGTAGAAGCTTTTACGCAGAATTCTGGTGCATTGTGGCCGTTGCTGCCCTGAACGCTGCCTCTGGCCGTCACCAGCTTAGGAATGGCTCCAACGCCGCGAAGATGACTACAACGATGCATCAATATATCCCCTCAGAGATAGAAGGAAACTTAAGGCTTTATTCTCAATTAACAATAATATTTGGATAAGCCGAGATATATCTTAGGATCTTGGGATCTTGGGATATTTTGAAATGAACTTGCAGACTCATTGACTGGTTATTCATTCAGTAGCAACTTGAGAAACTCCTTAACTACCTAGTTATTCTGCAGCTTTTAACATAAAAGCAAGTCTGGGTTGAAGACTGGGAATGCTTCTCAATTGATCGTATTAGAAAGCAGCTAGCTACCGGACGGAAGGACCCAGGTCGGGAAACCAGGGTGAGCCGCATGTGCTCGCAGACAGCAGAGTCCATCCTATACGATTAGCGAACCATATGGGCATGCTACGTCTTGGTATACTGACTTGAAAGTAGGCATCGGCGGACTTGACGTCTTTCTCGTTGGTGAGAACATGCCTCCTAAACTTCACATTGGGATCGTGGTTTGGTGGATGAGGATGATTCTGAAGTCTCTGAATTTCGCAAATGCCGTCCGAATCAAGAGTGATGCATAGACATTCAGGGTCTTTTAGTCTTTCCTCAGAATCTGGTGCAGCTTTGCCGCGCTTCCAAGACGTAGTGCAGGAGAGATCCTTTCTGATTAGAGTTGTAATCATAGGTTGTCTAAAACGTAATCGCTTCTTGTGGTTCAGGCGATGTACCATATTCCAGAAATATGCATCTGGGCAATGAGATTGAACCATATCAACAAGTCCCAGAGGGAGTCGGTTGAGGAATGGGAGATCAGCAATCCTCACTGCTCCTGATATGGCCGCTCGACTGACACGCAGAGGTCCAGGAATGCCAAGTTCTTTGGGGAAGAGACACATGTTGTCGAGTTTGCGCCACGCCAAAGCTCTCCCGACGTAGTTGACCCCGTCTTGCGGTGGATTGGGCGTACTGAAGATTCTCAAGAAACAGTCCGAGTGTATGAAGGCAAATCCTGAAAACTGGCGGACCGTCTCATGGCGCCATCCCCCACGGCTAACATTGTCAAGATTAGCAATAATCCAATGTCCGGAAGGAAAACGATGACACCAGACTGCGGAGCTTTAGGCGAATTCCTGTAGGAAATGAACCGGCAACTCAATTTTATACGCTGACTCTCCTGCATCGGCTATCAATGCATGGCAGGCATCGCATTGAGTATCACCAAAGATCTTGGACATTGTATCAATGGGAACCACACAATAGCTAGCTGGGCTCAAAGTATGGTGTTCGCCGCAAGGGATAAAGTGCTGGGTGAATCTAGAATAAAGATAGAGAAAAGCCTAGATGTTATGTTGATGTCAAGTTTGAACATGAATGATCATGAGAAGAGAAGGGAAAGGCATGGCATGGTAAGAGCAGGACATATACTTGTTCTTGCCCCTGAAGTTCCCGTCAATGCAAAGGTAGAAGGTCCAATGATGGCTGAACCACACGTGAAGAGCAATGTGTGTAAAGATTCAGGCTGCAAAAGAACTGAAAGCTCATGATGAACCGATCACCAAAAGTGTCAAGATGTTCCTCGAAAACAGGGACATTCCTATATGAGTTTCCGAGACGACGGAGAGGAAATTGGAGAAAAGAGTGAGTTGATACCAGAACCCTGGCGCTGTGAACCTAGTCACTTTCGTGAACACCTTGTGAACGCAAGGAAGGTAGCTAAATTGACGGGTAGGTTACCTACTAGGTAAGTAGGTAGGATGAAGTGCGTTTCCGCTTGATAGGTACCTTTCCTTACCTTGACTTAAACGGGCTGGCTTGCCCAGTATTCCCAAGGTTCGCAAACCCTTTATGAGAGTTGCCGTATGCTCAAAATCCTCAACACCTTGCCTAGTGAGCTTTCAAAATTTGATCATGTTAAGTTTAGCCTAGCTCGCCGTCCTAACACGACAGTCAATGATAGCCGCCGCACAAAAGCCTCCTTTCAAACTCCAACACCGGCATCGCCGTCTCCTACTATCGACTGGGCGCATCAGAGGGCACAGAAGGAAAATAGCCAGGCTTTGATGCTCGTTCCCGATCAGCTTTTGCAGCCTCGGCTTGCCGCTTCTTCAACAATCTTTGCTGGTAAAAGGCCCTGTTTCTGTTAGCATGTTGCCTCCCAAGCAAACACACAACATACGTTTTCAGCTCAAACACACGAGGCTCTTCCTCAGGAGGGGGGGATTTGTCTTCCTTGTCCTGCAAAAGTCAGTCATGTCAAGACAAAATGATATAAAAACTCACCTTGTCTTCATCCTTCTTCTCATCTTTATCCTCCTTGTCTTTCTCCTTATCCCCATCCTTTTCCTTCTTATCCTTATCCTTTTCTTTCTCCTTCTTCTCTTCCTTTTCTTTCTTCTTCTTCTGCTTCTCCTCGTACTCTTTCTTAACCCTCTCCTTCTCCTCCTCTAACTCCTTCTCCCTCTTCCTCTTCGCAGCCTCCTCATCAATCTTTGGCGTGCAAAAGTACCGATCCTTGAGGTGAACCGGGCAAACAAAGAAGAAATCCTACCATACCAATCACATAAGTTTAAGCTTACAAAGGGATCAGCTGTATTTGCTTTGCGTGTCAGTATCCCGCATACCTTTTGATCAGGTGTGATTAGCACTGAGGTGCTCGACTTGTAGCAGATATCGCATGCTTTGGCCGCTGTCTCAGCAACTTTGCGGAGCGTGTAGATATTCGGAAACGTAGTCGCCATGATTGCGATTCAGAAACGGCGATATTGTGAGACAAAAGATTGTTTGTTTACTAAGACACCTGACGGCTCGTATCACACGAGGTCGGTGAATAAGGCTGGGCTGAGTTGGGTATCGCGGGGAAGCGTCCCGTCCAACTTTGACGTCAGCACCTGATAGGGCGAAGCATCCCCTGAAAGGTCTGACAACAGCGCCTGTAACCCGCCAAAACTAGCACCAGTCCCTGGCTAATAAGCGCTCTCCGTCATGAATCGCTATCTTATCGCACTTCCAGGAAATATGATGACCTATGCATATCCGATCGCCACAACCAACTTCTAAACAATTCTCTTTCACCCAATTTTTCAACCCCCAATCTCTTAAAAAAGCTGTGATAGTCCCACAGCAAGACGATTGGATTCGGTCATGGGCAAAACGCTCGATACGGAGAAGCTGGGTTCCGTATTTGGAACCCGGCCGGATATTCTTGAAGGAATTCAGAGAGCAGCTGGTAAACAATACCCCTGAAGATGTTATTCGCGAAATACTAACTCTGGAGTCTAGATACGCCGGGACGGATCGCTCTGTTCAACGAAATTGCGACTCATGTTTACGATCAGTTGTTAAATGGGGGTAACGAGCCCGCGCACAAGAAGAGAAGAGTCGACGTTCAAACAAACGGAGCCGCGAATGGCACAAAGCCTGTTAAGACCGAGACGAATGCCGCAGATGAGGCTGTTCTTCTCGAAATCAAGGAAATTTCAGTTTCTGTGCCCCAGAGGAAGAAGTTCGAGTTGTGTTTTACAGACGGCCACATCTACGCTCGCGCGCCAAACACAGCAGCACCGATTCCAGCTATAACCTACGCGTGGTCAGACATTGGTACGCGTTACCGCATTGTTGTTATGGGTTCTATGCTAATCTTGCGCCAGAATATGTTTTCTACCTCCCTGTACCCGAAAAGAACCAGGTCCAGCACAACTATGTCATTTTCCCACGAGGAACATGTCTCCCTTCCAAGACGAATCCCCCGGCCGAAGAGCCACTCGTGTTTACAGTTCCCGCGACTGCGCCCAAGCAGGGTACGATAGGTGGACCTGACGCTGGAAGCGCGGCTGCAGTTTCGGACAATTACAAGTCTTTGTTTCACTGGGCTTTGAACCGCCATCTCAAGCCTAATGGTGTCAGCATTATTTCAGCCGACCCCAACAAGTTCCAGAGTATGGTGCGACAACCTCATCGACCGAGCGAGAAAGCTGTGCATGTCAAGGCCTTCAGGGGCTCCAAGGATGGATACCTTTTCTTCCTCGAGAACGGTATTCTCTGGGGATTCAAGAAGCCGATGATGTTCATTCCCCTGAGCCGAATCGCCGCGACGAGCTACACCAACATTCTCCAACGAACATTCAACATCGCAATCGAGGTCTTTGCAGGCGAAGGCGATGCGACCGAAGAAGCTGAGTTCTCCATGCTGGACCAGGAGGACTATAGTGGAATCGACGATTACATCAAGACGCACCGTCTCCAAGATCGCAGTATGGCCGAGCAGCGTAAAGCTAAGCTCGAGCTTGCAGAGAACCGCGGATCCAAGAAGAACGGCGAAGAGGCCGGAGACGACGCACCAGCTGAAGCTGGTATTTCTGAACTTGCAAAGGCACAACTGGACGCTGAGCAAGCGCTACAGGATGAAGAAGATGAGGATGAGGAGGACTATGATCCCGGTAGTGATGCGGACTCTGATGGTTCAGGGGAGTCCGATGATGATGATGACAGTGACGACGACGATGAGGACGAGGAAGACGAGGAGGATGCAGAAGGTGAAGCCGAAGACGGCGATGAACAAGCTGAGGGCGATGAGGAGGAAGAAGAAGAGCAAGAGGAGGTTAAGCAGGAGCCAGAGCCGGTCAAAAGAAGCCGAAAAGCTGCCACTCCACCAGCCGAACCTGTACCACCATCAAAGCCCGCCAAGCAACCCGTTCAGCAGCCCGTCGTGAAGACAGGCTGGGCAGCACTACGAAGTGTTCCTCGAGCGCCAGTCCCTGAAAGTATGGACTTGGACGAGGAGAAGTTTGATGTTGTCTAATGATGCGGGTGTATGTATATATGTAATGATAGACTTGGCGGGATATGAATCACGGCGGTGTACACAGCATAGGACTCGAGGAACATGAATATTATCAGTGCTGAAAGAACACTGGTCGATGTGAATATGTTATTGATACAATTTTATTGATGTCTGAACGGAAAGGGAAAAGAAAGTCTCCGCAACAAAGGACGTAGTAAGGAGACCCATGGTATCATTCCATCACCGAACTTCAAAGCAAGTGACTTTCCCTCGACTTATCCTCGACCTTGACCTCAACCTCAACCTCATCCTTATTCTCATCCTCAGCCCCGTTCACTTCTGGGTAGGCGAGGACTTCAGTACGACCCCTTCGGTGCCACTCAGCAATAAGTATTTTACAATTACCACACTGATGAAGAACATCCTTGGTCGAGGACATAAGAAAGGGAAGAGGTACCAGCAGCCAGCAATTAGTGATGAGCGCAATCCCGGCGAGGGCACTACAAACATCAGCAACCATTTCTTTCTCAAGAAAGACAGGGCAAACTTACAGAGCGAAACTACCAGATTTCAACCTTGTGATAGTCATGGCCCTTACTCCACACTTTGGGCAAACAACTGGTGCACTCAGGCTTTGCAGTGTATGGATCGGCACACTCTGGGGGTCCTGCTCCTCTAGCTCCGGCTCGAGCGGTGAGCCGAAGTCGCGGGACTTGTAGCCTGAAGGTTGTTGGTTATCATGCTCGAGGGAGTGATGAGGGTGATGCTGATGATGCTCGGGATTAGGTGCTAGACCTCGTAAGCAAGACTACCATGTATACGCACGAGCAACGTGACGTACTAGGTTTCTCCATTGTGAATGTGGATTTAGGTACAGTTGTTGATAAGATGAGGTCCGAATCTGGTGTCTTTCAGCGTTGAGCTGTCCAGTTCTTCCCAAGGACGTCTTGCAAACTTATGAGGATGATGAAAGGATGATCTCGGAAGTTTCCTTGTTCTACTGCGCCAAGGTCAAAGGTAACCAAGTCACACAACCTCATGATCAAGGAAAGAACCAAACACGGCAGTAAAGTCCTCTCCTCATCAAGAGAGTTCAACGGGCGGAAGGTGGCACCCAACATTTTGGGGAAGAGGCAGTGATGTCACGAATGAAGTTGAACTCGTGTATTGCTCGTCTGTAGAAAACCTTCCATGCCCGAAGGTGATGATCATAACATGAAACTTGTAAGTTGTGCTGGGTCGAATCGTTGGCCGACATCACAAGCTTCGCTTGCAACAGTAGAAAGGTGAAAGGCCGCGGCTGTGTACTTAACGATCCATTTGTGGCGAGTAACGATGCATCACGAGGTTGAGCAGAAGAGCGCGTGTAAATAAGAGGATGTGTTTTCCTAAAAATAAGCCAGGTATAGTTGGGGTCTGTTATAAGTTGGAATGGCGATACATTCCCATTTCTGCAGCTTGGTAGGTACTGTAGTGAGTTGTAGATAGATGCATATATTGCTGATGGGAGTGCGCCTGTGCGTCAAACCTTGCACTCACGCAGGTAACAGAAATACAGAAAAGTCTTCATCAAGTCCAATTAAATTAAATTCAATCCATGTTCCCAGAAGAAACTGTTTAATCCTCTCCATCTCAAGATGCTCATCCACGCAACTTCACGCTCCAACACAGCTCTTATCTTATCACCAATCTTATCTCCATCTCCACAGCACGTGACACCTTCCAAACTTTCCATTCCTCCATAACCGCATCACGACCTCAATCGCCAGATTGATCAATCCAATCCCCCATACGATCCCTCAAAATGACCGGCCGACACAAAGCAATTCGTCTTCCACCTCTGAAGACCCTGCGCGTCCACAACCCCAAGCGCCAGGTCGAGAATCCCTGCATCGCCATCATGTCCAGCGTTCTCGGTACGAACTCCCCTCCAATTCGACGGCTCCTCGCAGATCTCGGATGGCATACTGACAATGGATACAGCATGCTGGGCCTCAGCAGGCTACAACGCAACGGGCTGCGCAGCAGTAGAGAACCAGCTCCGCAAATGCATGGACGGTCCGGCTCCTCCCCCCGCGGGCACGAATACGATTAACTACCATCTCGCACGAATGCAAAAGTACATGACCGGGCCGAGGAAGCAAAAGTAGAAACGGACATAAAAACGAAGCAGAAGAAGAAGGAAGGGTTATGCATTTCGGGCGTCGGAAGCGCTGCTTTTGCTGGGATGGGATTGGATTCGAGATATGTACAACAATACCCGCATGGGGGATAGAAGGGAGGATGTATAAATATCGCTGTACGATACAGTTACAAGTACAATTCAAATCATGACAATTTGAATCAACAACAAATCGATGGTGACGATACGCGGATAAAAAGGATTATGGGACTTATAGCTACAACATCACAATATGCATAACGGACCAGTTCATTCAAAGTGTTTGCATTTCACTACCTCGCTCTGCACAACACCTAATACTTAAATCAACAACTCTACCCATCATAAGGCGCACACCCAATGCCACAAGTTTCCCACATCCACCTCTATTGCGCTGGGGGGAATCACACCCAAAAACAAAAAGGAACGACAAACCCGAATCTTGAGAAGACAGACACAAAAAAAGAAGTTAAATGACAAAGAACGAGAAATCAAGAGAATGATGATGAACGCCCCCATTTCTTAATAGTAGCGCCGGATCCCATGAAACTGTGCTGTAAGTGACTGAGAAGATGAATGATCCCTGCACAGAAAACAGCTTTAATCTAACAATAGAAAGGACGCATACAATGCGAATGGGCCATTTCTATGCAAGAAAAAGCCATCCCGAACCAAAAAGAAGTCTTAACCCAAGAAAAATAATGTCCATGGGATGAATGAGTGGCTCGAGTAGGCGGTTTTTTTCGTTATATAGTGACGATAGAAAAAAGAGATGTGTTCGAAAAGTCGAGTTCGCTTGCCGTCTATATGATAATGTATCGGCCTTGCCTAGTCGTCCAGACGCCCTTGGTCGTTATCGTACCTTTGATCATGGATGGTTTCTTCAAGTAAATATATGAATGTTTTGTTTTCCGTGCGCCGAAAAATGCGGTTAATGATCCGTGGGTATCCTAAGCACAATGCACCATTTCTGCCTCCTCTCCGGGTGGTGGGTGTCGATCGACGTTTGAGTGTGCGCCTGTGAGAGGATGTCTAGGAAGTGCCACCGACGCAGAAGAGCTCTATCTCTCCTACGCCTCCAGAGTACATGTTCCTGACACCTTCGCGCCACTCCATGAAGGCGATCTGGATATCATCATCGCCTTCGATTGCGACAAAGTCCCCGTCTTCGTCGCGGTATCGAAGCTTGAGCAGGCCCTTGCTGATACTGCTAGTAGTGAAGCGGGCGAGCTTGGCGTCGATGCGATCAACAAGAGACTGATAGGTAATATTGAAAGCCACGACCAGGGTGACGTAGTTTCCTGCCTCGCAGTTCACCCGAACCTTGAGCTGTGTTGGCAGGGGCATTTCCGGGCTTAGAGGGTTCGAGTTAGGTGGCATTGTTGCTGTACCAAGAGCTGGGGACACTGTTCGTGAGTTGGCGGCAGCAGCGTCAACACGAAGAGCATTTCCTCCAGCGCCGGGCGTCATTGATCGTGGATGAACTGGTTGTGAAGGGAAGTGGTTCATGCTGCCGCCCACACTGCCGGTGTGCTTGTGCATGCGCTCTCGCTGAGCGCCTGGGCTGTTTGTTTGAGCCCGAGTTGGCTGTTCATTTCTTGGTGAACCTGTTTGTTCTCGGCCAATATTGGGGTTGTGGCCAGGATGCAGATGTTGAGGAATACCAGGGACCGCTGGAATGTTTCCGTGGCTAGGCTGTCGTGTGCGTGGCATTCCTGGTCCGTTAATATCAGGAGTGCTGTACGAGCGGTTCCTCTGTTGAGCAGCAAGAGCAGCCTGGTTGTTTGAGGCCATTGCTGGCAGTGAGGGTCCACGAGGGTTACGTCCATGAGGGTTCGGTGAAGGACCGTCGCGAGAGGGAGCACGTGGCATGGCGGGTGCGGTGTAGCGGTTACCGTTACCATCCTCCCATGTTGGCTGAGGAGTGGCACTCTTGGGAAGTCCATAGTGAGGCGTTGTGAACATTCCACTGGCGGTGCTGGTTCTTGATGATGCTGGCGACTCGGCGACAGGAGAGAAGTAGCTATCGCCCGCCCAGGCACCGGGTGAATGAGCACCATTTGCTGCTGTCTGAAGGCTGAGCGGTGCGGGGGGCGCTGGTAGAGGGAATCGAGGCGGAGGCGCTCTCACCATACCGGCCAGTGAAGCAGAGCTCTCTCCGGTTCCGGCCCGAGCGCGAAGGTTACTGGTTGAAGCTGTTCGAGGCATGATGCCCGCGGGGGGCCCAGTAGGGTACCCAGCGGGTGCTGTTGCCGGTCCGAGGTCTTCATCATCGTCGTCCTCCTGCAGGTATGGATTCTCCAATCCAGCCCCATGCTCTCGTGTCCAGGCAAAGTCGGTTGAAAGCGAGTCTGAGTTCGCGGACTGGCGCGGCACGTTATGCTTCCTCTGGGTCTCCAGAGTCATCACCCATTTCCTCAAAGTCTCTTCGTTCAAGAACTTGATGACAAAGTTCTCAACACCAGGGTCTCCCTTCCACCATATCTGTACGCTGTGATTGCCTTCCGAGAGTTAGTTGTGTCGATTACTCCGAGGTTCATAACTTACCTGGCTTAGAAAAGGACACAATATCAGTTACATTAGTCATGAAAATTCTGCCTTTCAACTGAAGCTTGGCACTCTTGTTCCGCGTCTTGGTACCTGATGACCGCAGCTTGTCCTTCTTATCCTTGCTCTTGCTTGATGAGATCTCCTTGCAGCACAAGAGAATAGACTCGAAAAGGTAGATTTCGTACTTTTCAAGGTTAGTGTCGGGCCCCTGGAATCTGGCCAGCAGACTTACATCCTTCTCTTGATCTGTCTTTCCGGTGATCACACCATACACGCCATGCAGGAGAAGCTTGCCAAATTGTTCCACCTTGTGGTTTTTCCAGTCCTCAACTCGGCTTGTAAGATCCTCGAGGGCCTCATCAAGCAAGTCGCGGTTAACGGCTTCGTTAGCCTTTTTCAGCACTCGCTCTGCGGCTTCACAACCACTGGTCAGATCTATCTTGACTTCATCATCCTCGCTCTTCTTGTTCAAATCCTGCCATGTATTAGCTATTGAATATCAAAAAAGCGCAATCAACCCACCTTGAGCAACAGAGGATATTTCACCAGTCTTTGCATGGGCTTTAGCAGGAAACCATCCAGGGTATTGAAATCGGCTGCCACGGGGTGTGAGGAGCGTTGAATTTTGTCGAAAACCTGATTCGCAACCATAGCCGCCTTACGCTGGTTGGCGATAAAAGGCTGGTAAATGTCGAACGCATCCTCGTACATAACGAAGGGAGCCCCCCATCGTTGGGCGTCAGCAGACATGGAGTTTGTTGTCTCTACTCGAATCAAGAAGCGGCGCTGGAAATCGAGAATGGCGTTGATGTTGAGGAAGATCTGATGGAGAGTATCGCCAGGAATTTCGCCTTGTTGTTCGAGCGTCTTCTTCAAGTCGTGCAGGTTCTCGAGGTCTTGAACGTATTTTCGCTCGGTGTCGACAAGTTCACGGATGATGTGGTCTCGGTAGGTCATCTGTCCGCCCGTGGGCTCGTTGTTTCCATCCCCGGATTCTGGTAGAGGTTGAAGAAGATATCCGCGTTCCTCTGCTCGATCCAAGACGTAATTAACAACTTGAGTCACCTATTTCATCACTTTAGCTCAGTCTACACACCATGGCCAGAATCTACCAACCTTAACAAAGCCGCTGGTATCGTTACCCATCAAGTCAGTTATCACGAAACTATGTGAAGATGGAATATCTAGGTCCTTCATGCAGGCCTGAACGAATTTGAAGATGGCGATCTTTGACTTCTTAGCTTCATTAGCGCTAGGGTCCTCGACCTTGAGCTCTTCATTAGGTCGCAGGGCATTGTAAATGAGGAGCAAAGGGTATCCTGTTCGGAACAGGTTCCATAGGGGATCAACAGGATCATTGGGGTCTAGTTGATCGAGATAGGGATCGAAGCCAGGAACCTGAGCCAAGCGCTGCTTGAGCGAAATGCAAATCTGGTAAAGCGATCGTGAAGCGTCGGCCTTTTGGTTGATAATATTCGCTGTGGCTAGCACGGGACCGCCGTTCTGTGGTGTGGCGGTCGTAGCCGTGGACAGAGAACTCAACGAAGCCGAGGAGCCAGCAAAGGCTGTCGAGCCCGAGAGTTGGCTGGCGCGTGGCGCATGGTTCATACTGGTCTGCGAGAAGCCACTGAATCCGTTGGAGTTTGGCTGAAAGGCCGGAGTTGTATTATTTCGTAGCAACGGGGCATGGGCCATAGCCTTCTACGCCATCCGTCGAGAGGGAGCGACTTGGGAGAGAGATAGAGAAACGAAGCCGACAGCAGGGAGGGCGAGAGGGACGTTGCAGCGAGGAAAAGGATGTCGAGGGAGATCAGTTCGTGTGGAAGCGCCGTGGGGATTGTCTTGGGTGTGAATTGTCTATGGATGTCACTTGGCGTTGGACTCAGGAACGTTTCAACGCGCGGTTCGACGTCATTCGGCGGTGAATCAGCGTGAGATTCGAACGTCGATTTTTCGCAGCTGCAAGACAGGACAGGCGGGGTAAGGGGGTGTTGAGGAGGAAGTGTCGAAGCGAAGCGGTTTGAGGGAGTAATTCGAAGGTTGGAGCGACAAAGGGTTGATCGCGGCGGGAGTCCCTCTTTGAACGTATACTTTCTGAAATCGGCAGCGGGCCTGTTGATGGCTGGTCGAGAGTGTAGAGGTGGTGGTCTCGGGGGGTCAGGCGGTGGAGCGATCGAAGGGGGGGTTTAGTGAAGCGGATCGACGATGCCGAAATGGAAGCTGGACAGTTTTTGAAACGATGGAAGTAGATTCTTGTCTGATCTGGCAGGCGGGCCAAGTATTCCGATGTGAGTTTTTTTTTTTACTTTCTGAGTAGGGCAAAAGCAGTAAGAGGAATTAAATTAGAGCCAGAATAAACCGTTGTTGCCGCAGTTTTGGTCAAAGGAAGGATTTCGACGAGGCTGGGCGTAGGTTTAAGGTAAGGTTGAGCGGACGGCAGATGGGAAAGTCGTTTAAAGGAGGGAAGACCAAAAGCGGGCAGTGAGCTCAGGACAGGATAGGAGCAGCAAGCAGCAGCTGGGGAGAGGAGGCAGAACGGAAGCGGGCGGTTGGCAATTTAGCGGTACTAAGGCTACTGGGCTGTTAGTGGAGGTTTAGTTAGTGATTTATGATTTAGTGGGGGTGGGCGCGGCCATTTCAGAGGCTGGTTGGCGCTGGAGTAGCCAGTGAGTGGACGGGAGGGATTGGATGTCATCGGTCTCAGTTTAGGTGAGTGATACTTTACGCGCTGACATTGTCACTCCGGAGCAAATGATTTGACGGGCTTGATATGACTCGAGTGATTGCATATTAGGTGATACTCTCTCTGTATCCCTCTGTACGACAGTTGAAGCACAATCTCTTGAGTACAAAAAAGCCCATGATCTGGAAGGGAAAAGGGGATCAGACCCCTGTGCAAATGGAACTGTGCGCGATATGACACAGTCGACACTGTACCGCAGGGCGCAACTGTAACCGATGGAGTCCGTGCGATGAGTTCGAGGGACGTGCATTTCTTTGGGCATTAACAAGTCTTCCCCGGTGCACATCCTATCTCCATCCATCCTTATCCATTATGTTTCAAATTAGCCCAAAGCACTTGATCTTCCTCCTCGGGCCTTTTTAAATCGTCATCAGCAAGTCATCGACTATTATTTAGGTTTTGCACAAGAAAGAAGCTTTCTGGAAGGAGGTCAATTGGCACATGAGTCGTGCTCCAGGCGAGATGCTGGGCCAAGACCCTGATCTACGAGATACCTGGTCCAATAAAACACCAAAATCCAATGGTAACAGTAAAGTGTTACCAAGCATTGTCACTAACCACTTCCAGTCCCACATGTCCTCTCTCAGATTCAGGGATCAACAGGGGTACGACGATACTGCCATCGCTATCAGCGTTCAAGCTAAAACAGAAGAGAAGAAAAGCATTGCTGTCACCGTCACATGGCAAGAATTTGACTTGACGCCCAAAGAGGGGAGGGGGGGGGGAATACAAGGGTCTTGAGAAAGACGATTGACTTGACATGGATAAGCCCCTGAATCCGCCAGAACGGGTGGTGTGGTTCCCCTCCTCTTCCAGAAGGACATTGCATGAATGTGCAAGGAAGCTTTTGAACTTTACAGGCATCCCATTTTTCCTGTCTACTTCGATATAGGAAGCTGCATCAGTTTGACACATCCGAGGAGAAGCTTCAACACACGTTATCAGCAATCATGACTGATGTTCAGTGATAGATCTATCTTGTATCTTGTTCACATCAAATTGACTTGTCTCTGGGCTCAATCTACAGTTCAGAATCGACGCCATGTGCCCACTGCCCACGGCGGCTAGTCACCTTTTCACATACCCAATCGCCGCGACAAGATATCCTCAGCAGATCTTTGCAGGTAAGAAACGCAGCTATCCGAAGTATTTTCTTCTCATCATGAGATTTTACCGCAAGTCTCTTCATGAACCCTTCAAGCAAAAGCAAGCACGCATCCTACCACTTCAACTGCCAATGACCCCTGCCTGACATCATGGGTCCTAAAGCTCTTCAATCTCTCCAAGCTCAGGGGAGGCGCTCGCTAGCTTTTCTTAGAGAAGGTTTCATGGAACCTTTCGAAGCCGGCTTTTGGCAGTTTCGCTGTTGGTTTGCTGCACATTTCCGCTCCCCATTCGGGAATAGTCAAAAAGACATGCATTACAGCGTATGCAAATCTGAAACCCGTGGCTTAATGCACAGGCCAGCAACAAGCTTTTGTGCAGGCAATCCCACTACCTGCATCATATAAAAGCCAAATCGAGGGACATGGACAAAGAAGGCTTGCATGTAGAATGCTAGAATCGGCCAGAATGAACTTGGGATATTGAGGCTAAAACGTAGCTTGAAACATAGAACTGCCCGCTTTTGGCTCGACTTGCTTATACGCTACTGATTGTCTGTTTATGCCTCAGCTGCAACTATCGACGATCTTTCCACAAAACCACTCGGGGATCAACCATATTCTGTCCATGATCAGCGCCCCCAGTGCTTGTCTTTCTCTTTAATATCCGAGACCTTGGAACTTTGCAAATCTCTTTCCACATATCGTATCGGCCATCGCCCGAGTGCTGTGAAACTTGAACCTCAGCTCAATAGGCAGCCTACATCAAGACTATCTCGTACTATTCCCGTGACACTTTACTACTGTACACATTTTGACTTTTTCTTCGTCGATCCTGAAACAAGGTGCCATCCCGACTTTGTATGTGGACAGTGTTCATGTGGAGACCAGAAGTGGAAATACTCCCGCCCAAAGTCGGGTGCCAAGATGAATTAGAACTCGACGCTTTTGTTTCAGGAACTCATGCGCCTCCACAATTTTCTTCCTCCATGTTACAGCCTTGTGGGTGGGTTCTCGTGGCTTCTTGCGTGTCGATAAGCTTTGGGCTATGGCTTGACGATGTTTGTTTTTGGCACGGTCGATCCCGCTAATGCCTGGTGAAGCTGTCAACAGCACATGGATATGGCTTGCCGAGGTTGAGAGCCGTGAAAGCTAGGTTGATCTTGAAAGGGATTGAACGCGGGGTTGAGTTTGGATACCTAGTATATGCAAACTTCAGGTGAAGAGTTGAGGCTGTTTGCGCAAAGGGTATAGATTCCGGGTTGAGAATTAACTTTCTATGGTGTATATTCTGGATATTGCGGCTTGCATCCAATAAGTCGGCCAAAGAGAACAAGACATCCCATCAAAGAGTATGTCACGGCTCCTCTCACTCTTTGTTGCACAACCTCCCCAAAGACCTCTGGTCCTTTCCAAAAGACGGGATAGTTATCATGAGACCAACAAACTGTCATGACAGAAAGTAGCATTCCGACCGTACCCAATGCGCCATCCTTCTTGTCCATGATCAAGCTAATCATGTTGCGAAAGAAGACCTCTTTGTCCCCATCGCCAGGCTCAGTCCATTCCCTCACAATGAGGTCAACGTCCTTTCCCGCTTTCCCTTCGTCCGTCTTATCTGCGCGCATGTATTGGTGGATTGTGTACCGCGGTATAGTGATGATCCCGTCATCCTTTGAGAAGATGGCTGTGTGGTCTCCGACTGTCACAAGAGCATAGCCTTGGACGACTTGAAGGTACTCAGTGTGAGTCTCGTGCCAGTGAAGGCCTGTTCCTGGTGTGTTGTCGCCGGCTCTCAAGTAGATGTCAACGACACCCGGCTTGTTTGTTTGGGATGAGAAGTCGATGCCTCCGGGTGGGATGAAGAGCTTGTCCTGGTTTCGTGTGACTGTGCGGGTCATGATAAGCTGCTATGAATTCAGGAGATTCGGGTGAGGATTCGTTTGCAACATATCTCTGTATGATTATGTTCACGAAGTGGCAGATCATTCGGAGTGGCTTATATATCACTCAATGAGCCTATTAGCACGTCGGCGACTTTCATCGTGATGCGGGAAGCATTACGCCGATCGGGGGCTATTTCCGGTTCGACCTGGAAGTAAGCGCAAATACAGGCTAATCAACAACAAAAAATTCACATGGCTTGAATTAAGCACTATAGTCTGGAATTATTCTCAGTGTTTGAGGAATACCTGTTCAGTTTGCTCTTCCGACGAGTTCAGGAATAGAAAATACGTCGTCAAATCCACTTACCCTATAAATGAGCAAAGGGATCTACCTAAGGCTCTGTTGACCAACACTTGCCAATTTTTAGTGAATATAGAGTGTAATAACTCTGAATTGATTAGTAGTTGGAATATTGGAATCCTTATGTATGTTCGGTATGAAGCTGAACAGACACAATCCATGATTTGCCAGACAAAAACTATGCGATACTTCAGCGCACATCCAAAGAAACCAGGGCTTGTTCTTTTCGTCGTCTGTATTGCTGGATTGTCCATAGATCTGGTTACCATCATCGTTCAGCACAGAAGCGCACGCTATAGATGCTCTGGACAACTCTCAGCCATTCTCATCATGGGCGGAATCATGGTGCGCGCTCAACCGCCGTATCTGAATTGGAACTTTTGCAGTCTTGGAGTACAGACTGTCAGCTCAAGCAATTATCTCGGCGTTCTTCATCACCAGCCTGTCTAAGCATTTGTTAGCCCAGCGACCTTGATCAGCTGGAGTACACTCGGTGATTGAGATCAAAGCTCAGTCAAGCAACATGTAAAGGACCATTTAGCTCCAAAAATGTAACCTGTAGTTGCAACTCACCCAGGATTGTCAAGTCTGGCCTCATATGCTGTCCAAGTAAGCCCACAAGATAATATGCTGTCTAGATTAAACGATGATCACCTACACAATACCCTACTGAATGGCGCACAAGGCCATACCCAATATCGACCACGTTCTAGTACATTCTAAGCTTATTCGAGCTTACAAAACACAAAGGAGAACCGCGTATGGTATCCGGTCGCTTACAGCTGTGACAGCTGAAACGGCACGGAAGTGCCGAAGAGAATAGCTGATCATCTAAGCCTTTTTTGTTAGAGAATCTTCAACAACATGACACCAAAAGTGTGACGACTGAGAAAAAGCAAAGAAAGGGTTGGGGTTCTTTGCACTTGGGGAGCATTGATAGTCATTGATGTCTTGGATTGATCATGCCGACATGAGATAGATGTGGGGGTTCTTGGGTCCTAGTCTAAAGAGGTTCCATGATCCTTAAGCGATCCAGAGCTGGTGCCAAAGCAAAACTACGTGATTTCGGTCAAAATATTGAGATTGGCATCAAGATAAGCTCGGGGTCTTTGGCATTGTTCATTGACTGGCTACAATCGAGGTGAAACTCTTTTGAAGAACAACTATCCTAAGCGTCACGTTCGTAGAGTCATCCATGCTCTCGGAATGCCCTACAATTTAATGATCTTTCCCCAGTTCCCGGTTTTCAGCTCTAAATCCTCTCTGAGCTCAGACGATTGCCACAAAACTCCGTTCAGATCTCCTACTCGTAACATCCTGGATGTGCGGAGGGCAGACTTCTGCTACTGGTCTACACTCATGGCACAGGCTTTGAAGCACTGCGCGAAGCAGACGAAGCGCCTCTCCGATCAGAAGAGGCACTTTTGCCATGGGACACATTGCCAAAGTTACCTTATAGCCAGGCTGAACGACCTGCTCCCATTGTGAAGAGGAAACAAAGTCACGGTCGGGAGCGGGGGGATTCATACTGTCCCTCTATGGCATGAGAACCAGTGACGTCCATACGCCCCAGAGCTACCATGATAAGCTCCTCTACTCCATGGGATCGCATTAAATCTACTCCCAATTCTGGACAAACCCTCCAGGTCTGGGCGAGATGGAATGGTAGTGTGAATTTCCGACCAGCGGAGTTCGTGAACTTGATAGGGGTCGCTCACATCTTACCACACTTCCTGCTGATGTATTTATAGAGTTCGCATACGCGAAATGTTTCAGATCTTCTGTAGTGGTATCTCCTTCGACCTGAACATTTTGCTGTACTTTCTTCTCGACTGCCTTCTGATACCTAGGCCCCTGATCCACCGGCTCAACACTTGATGCCACTTGACGAGTAATAATGCGTCTATGCTCAGCGCTGATATCGGATTGTGATTCATCTCTAACGCGGTAATCTTGAGATGTTTCCACAGTGGCTGTATTTCCTAATGGCCTGAATAGGGCTTGGAGGTCCTCTCCGATCCCATTGCCATCACGATAGCCTCGTCACTCATCTCAATTGCAGTCAAACGAGCTCGTGCACGATCAACAAACCTGAGAAAGCTTCTTCTCTTACAAGATATCAGCCACTTGTTCATTCATAGTCTGTGATCTCAGTTGGTGAAGTTATTTTCTCTGGTTGTTTCTCTGCTCTGATCTTGGCCGAATTATGGTCGTCGACGTGACCATCTCCTGGATCTGGTGATGGCTTCTTCTTCGCCTGGCGAAAATAACCGGATTCTTTATGGCTCCATATTGGGTAATGATGTATTTGGAGGATCATGTTATTTGCGTCGACTGTGGTTCAAGCAATGTTCTATTGGTCACCCTCAATACACTTTAGGGAAGTTCGTCATCCAAAGCATGGAGTGCAAATGTGTAGATTGTTCTAAATGTCTTCCAAAATGCTCAACATAAAATTTCATCCCAAATATTACATATCTGCATATAGAGCATTCTTCTGCGATCATCCCATGTCGGAGGTTGGGTAACTCACCAAACAGTAGCAGGTCAAGAGAGTTGCTTCTTGCGGCTGGTCCCAAATATGACAACAGCATCATTCATCCCTTGAGGCAATGTCTGTATCGGACCTTTTTTTCTTGCTTTACTCTTTTCCAGTCTCTGCGGCATCTTCGGGCATATCTCGGGTACAATCTTGCAATTCTGGCAGGGCTCAAACAAATGAGCATCCTCACACGACCAAACCAGATTCTGATAGCATCCGGATGCCGAGAGTCCTCTGATGCAACGTAGACTCACAGCAAGATATGTGTTGCTACGGCCACCTGGCAGAGGAGACCATTGCCGACACACCTGGTCTGGTTGCTCCGGGACTATCAAGTCGCCAATCTCCTGTGCGAAGAAGACGGGGATCGAATCTGTGAATGGTAACCAACAGGGCGGAGAGCTGAACATCCGGGAAGCAAGGACTTGTCTCCGTTGGCTCACAGCCCTCTCAAGCCCATCTACGAGTTCAAGCCAGTCCCACCCCTTGATACTGCAGCGACCCAGCGACAAGGTGCCACGGGCGCCCTCGTCACTGCTCGCATTGATACTCCTCGTCTTTTGAATTCGGCCATATAACCTCTTGATAATACCCGAGATTTTAATATCTGAGGGATCCTCATCGGCCATCTTCTCGATAGCAATGCGCTCTGAATAACTCCTATTGGCGAGGACGTTGAATGCAGCGGCGCCTCCGTCTGCACTCGCAGTGGCGTACTGAATGCCTCGCAGACCTTCTCGCTGTGCCCATATATTGAACAACTCAAGGATCATCGATAGTTGAGAGACCATCCAGGCGCGTTCGTTCTGACTTTGGGTGTCATAGATAATGACTGGCATGTTCTGCGAGATCCGCAGGACTTGCTTGTAGGTCAGATCCTTCTGGTCATCAAGCTCACGCTTATGGCCGGTTCTTAGCCTGAACCCTATCGAACCCTCTGCTTTAGCACCCCCTGCACTAGAGCCCAGAGTAAGCGAGTTCAGCGATGCCTCTATGTTGGGCTTTTCGACCTCTGCATGTGAGTATTGTGGTTCATTGTGATATTGGCGGCGGGCCTCGGTACCCAACTGCACCATGGCCTTTTCACAGTACCCCAAAACTGTGATTGATGTTCTCAGAGTGTCGTAGACCGGAATTTTGGTCCACAATGGACCACCGTTTCTATCGGGAGGGATTGCTGGGTCTCGATCTCCCTCGTCATCTAAGGTCTTCTCTTTCAAATGCCATTGGATAACAGGCTGTCGGTCGGGGAGCGCCTTATAAGAAGTTGGGTAGAGGAAAAAGGAGATACCATCGAGGTAGATACCAGTTGCATTGCCCTTGTCGTCCTCCAGGCTGACATCGCAAATTATCTCAGCCAGCTCAAGCATGGCATCAAAGGGCATCTGCAAGCCGAAGACACCTGGGTGAACTGGAACCTCAAAGCCCTCAGCCATGACCGTCGAAGGGAACAGAGGGGTCCAACAAGTGCCCGGTGTGCCATGCTCTAGAGGTTTCAATTCTTCCAGTGAAATATGAAACACGTGGACCTCATCTCCGACACTTGGTGCATGTAGGAAGCTAACCGAAGAACTGGTTGTCTTCTTCGGCTCGGGCAGTCGGAAGGTCGCTACGATCCAGCAAAGAAACTGTGAAAATATTGATATCTGAGTTGGAGAGCCTTTGAAGAGCACTACTGGAGTATCTTCAGAGTCTCCACTCATGAACAATGGCCGATTAACTGCAGGTTCTTTCGGAACTTGGGTGTCTTGACGTCGTCAGTATCACTACTATAAACGAGGAGAAGTAGAACCCACCTGTCGAAGGTAGCTTTTGAACAAGAAATGCTTCTAGATCTTCCAGAAACACTGTGCCGTTATCTTTCCAGGTTGCTGAAACATATTCCTGGCAGCAAACCGCCAAAGAATTTGAAGAAGTTCCTGTTATAGTGAGGATTGGGCCAAGATCATTGCTGCCGTCTAGTTCTTCCTGTACACAAACTGGAACCTGCCAGCGAACAAGAAACTTGGCCAGGCAGGTGTCTGTGTCATCGAAACTCTCCAAGGCTTCAAATACCTTCGCTTCAATCATCTGTGCAGCCGCCAAGCCACTCTTCTTGTCAGCATTTAAGAGCTTTTCGGATGAGAATTCCTTCTTTCCAGAAAGAGTCTCATCAACCGTCATTGAATGTGGTTTTCTGATGACCAGGCCAGCGTCGTCAATCTGTCGGACTCGTATAGATTGGCGTTGACTCTGGTGGCTACGCTCTGTGAACTTTTGCGTAAGCCTTAATCGACTCTGGCGCGAATATGTATATTTTCTTTCAACTACATGTGCCTCGACTGCGATGAGCGCTTTTGGTGGTGTTTTGCGGGGGCCAGGTGTGGGCTTCGCGATGTAGTCCCTATGATTATCATCCTGGACTCTCTGGTCGACACCTTTAAATTTCTCGAGCAGCTCACTGGTGGAGGCTCTTTTCGCATCTTCTGTTCGTACAACGATCATGTATTTCTCGACGATGTCCAGAATATCATGAACGTAGTTTGTGCATGACTCGTGATGGTCAAGTCTTCGAATGAACTAACGAAGTATGTCAGCTGCTCATCTAAATTTCTCCGGAGGTTGCGGTATCCCTCTCCACGCTGACCTACACTTAATACTTGTGGCTTGACTGTAAATCGACGCAACTCATCGTCCTCTAGTTTGACAATTGTAAAGAAGCTATCAGTCTTCATGATACCCGAAGTGTCCTCTGTCAGTCGAGCATCTGCGAATGCCTCAGAAAGCTCCCAGCCCCCTAAGAGCCAGCAGACCATCTCAAGTAAAACACAACCGAAAGACCATATATCGGAAGATCGTGACATAAATTCACCCTCGATATCAATCTCTGGAGGCGCATAGGTGTATGTGTAACCCACGTTAGTGTTTTTTGTGAAAGACCTGCTACGCTCCCGGTGAAATTTGGCAAGCCCAAAATCTGCCAGAACAAGTAAGCCATGAGGTTCATTATCCAATTCAAACCAAAGTATGTTCTCGGGCTTAATATCCCCATGCCGACCATAGGACTGTACGCCTTGGGAATCGTGAATAGCATCCAAGGCCGCAAGCAAACCGAGAGTTTGTGTAGACATCCAACGGATGACGTCGAGATCTCGGTTTCCAGTCTTTGAAAAAGGGTCAGATTTCCAGAACTCGTAGAGATTGCAAGAAGCCCAAGGTAATATCATGTGATATCTGTCATGTAGCTCAAAGGTCGCCAGAAGTTGAATGATATGCCGATGGCCAACACCATTGAATCGTTGAAGCCCTTCAACTTCATTGTCGAATTCAGAACGGTCCTCAAGCCTGAGTATTTTGAGGGCAAAAATGCCTTTTGCGGCAGATTTCTAGCAGTAATTTGTTAGATCATCTTATTTTAGCACATCGCTAGAACGCTGACCAACTCACCACCCCTCGGAGAACCTTCTCAAATTCGTGAGAAGATTTGTCGATTTTGATAGGTTGAATTGTTGAATAGCCACCTTGAGTTATATGCCTGCCGAATTTCTTCAGTCCAACCTCAGACCCGTTAAGACGACACCAAGGTAAAATTGTCCTCCGGTGGAAAACGTGATGAAATACCGGGATATTGTCTCTGGGAGCATGAAAGAAAGGGGCCGTGAACCTCCATTGACACATTTCAAAGGACTCCAATTGATAGGGACGAAATCTTCTGAAGCAGCCAAGGGGATTTTCATCGCCTTCCTTTCGAAATACAGCATTCTGTCTTATATCCAGAGTGAGGGGAAGGTCATCGTCACAGACTCGATGTTGGATGAATTCGTGAACTTTCCCTTCTTTTTCAATCATGACCAGAATTGCAAAAATCCTCAGGTACGTCTTTTGACCTGAAGGCATTTGAAAAGGCATTTCCTTGTACGCATCAGCCTCATCGGCGTACAACGGTCCAATTTGATCTGCATATTGTGATGCAAGATCCCCGTACTCTTTTTTTAGATGGGCCTCAATGCACGCCTTGTTCAAGATTCTTGACAGGGTTAAGAATGGTAGGAATGTCTGATAGTAGTCTGCGCATTCTATAGAAGAAGATCGTAAGCGGTACGCAAGGTTATTGGAGTTCTCGAGGCTGTAAGGGTCCAGAGTTTCATCGTTAACTGAGAGTGTAGGAATATTTATGTCGTCCATGGTGTGCAGGATGAAACTCGTAGTGGAGCAACGAGACTTGTGTCTTGTGCACCGTTTTGCAGTATTTGAGGAGGGCAAAGACAGATATGACAAGAGATAGGCTTGGGAAAAGGGTCAGGGACCTGGTCAATTTCAGGGAAGTTGCCAAGTCCTAGATGAGGGGGTAGGAAAAAGAGCGGCTGAAGTAAACAGTGCATAAGTCTCATGATAACCACACTCTACTACCAATAGAAAGGACCTGGGAAAGTCATATCAGCTGTGGCTGCAGCTCATCCTTGTCAAGTCAGCACATCACAGCTTAATCCGTAAGAAGACTACCTACACCATTTTCAAGAAATGGGAAATCAAGTTGAAATGTATAGAAAGCACAAAGCGCAGGCCAGAACGTTCTACGTCACTGTTTAGGCTTAAAGGCCCGAAAAGCGCCTGGGCGCTGACACCATCACTATTAGAATATGTGAGAGAGGTCAATGTAGTAGTGCCACGTATCAATACATACCTTATGCAGCCCCATTAACATCCCAGCTCGAATGTCAGCATCTCATTGCTTTCTGAGTGGCAGCCTTGTCACAAGCACGAAAACATAGATACAGGTCACCTGACAGAGATATCACGATAGACACGCGGTGCTTGGTGTGATTGTGTCTGATATTAACCAATCACTGCCGATATGAAAGCTAACGAGAATGAAATTTCAGGACGTTGGCCCTCTTCGCGCTATACTCTTCATTAAAGTATCACATATTTCCGAGATAAGAGATTTTGACCTTTGAAGAAGCGAATGAGCGTCTAGCTATGAACCCTACGAGAGACACCTATCACTCCTATGCGGAAATTTAGCGGAGCTCGAAGCGGAGTTCGCTTGCCTTGGGTCTATTCACCTTCGGATACTGCAACTCCTTCACTTACAAGCTGGAGTTAAGGATACCTGTTCGGAGTTAAGACACAGGTCCCCTCTCCAGACTACAACTATACATTGCATCTTTCCGGGGTTAATTTTCGGTGATAGCGATCATGTTATATGCGGTTAATCAAATAATTCAATTCAGTGTCCAAAAGCACAACTTTCATACATTTCAACAGATATTGGGAATAAGGAAGAGATATAAAGTCCGGCTGGTATCTGGTTCACAGCTCGTTTTTCCAACTTACCTACTCCCCTTTCCTGACTCATTGATCACGTAGTATTCTCCTCAATCGTCATGGCACCTCCAGCATCTCTTACCACTAAACCTCTCAGCAGGACGGGACGACAAATACCCGCTCTCGGATTCGGATTGATGGGCCTGAGTGCGGTCTATGGGCCTGTTGAGTATATTTCCCGTTCTATATGTTCTCAAACTCACAATAGCGTTCATACTGACACTCACTTCCCTAGCAATGACGAAGAACGCTTGGCAGTTCTGGACCGTGCCTGGGAGCTCGGCTACACAAATTGGGACACAGCCAATGCCTACGGTGACAGCGAGGTCCTGATCGGGAAGTGGTTCAAGCTACATCCGGAGCGTCGGGCTGACATATTTCTCGCAACAAAGTTTGGACTGAGAGCCGGAGTTAACGATAAGGGCGAGTGGAAAATGTGGGCTGATAATAGTCCCGAGTTCTTCAATGAGTGCCTCGAGGGAAGTTTGCAGAAGATGGGCGTTGATTACGTTGATCTTTACTACGCCCATCGTCTTGACACCAAGGTACCTGTCGAGAAGACGATGGAGTTGATGGCCAAGGCTAAGCAGTAAGCTACACTACCAAAAATCTCTGACACCTTGGACCGTGCTGATATATCTCTATCAGAGATGGCAAAATCAAAGCCATCGGCATCTCCGAATGCGCCGCCAGCAATATCCGCCGAGCCTACGCTGTCGCCCCCGTCGACGCCATCCAGGTTGAGTACAATCCATTCACATTGGATATCGAGAAACAAGATATACTCTCCACGTGCCGTGAGCTTGGAATCACCATCTTCGCGTACTCACCTCTGGGTCGTGGCTTTTTGACAGGTCAGATCAAGAGCAGTGATGACTTTGCGCCTGACGACCTCCGCCGCATGTTGCCTCGCTTTAGCCCTGAGAACTTTTCGAAGAACCTAGTCCTAGTTGAACGTCTTAAGACACTTGCAGATAAGAAGGGCTGCACGTCGGGTCAGTTGGTGCTCGCGTGGCTGTCGGCGCAGGGCGAGGATATTATCCCAATTCCTGGGACGAAGAAGATTAAGTATATGGAGGAGAATGTTGGCTCACTAAAAGTGCAGCTCTCCAAGGAGGAGGTTCAGAAGATCAGGGATGAGGTCGAGAAGGCTGAGGTTGCGGGTCATCGAAACCCGCCGGGTTTGTTCAATGAGTATTCGGTTACTGTTGAGCTTTGAGGTGTCACATCCGGATAGGGATCCATAGGAACAAGCCTTAGTGGAAAAGAAATCCCAAACTTCATCGGAGCCTATCCCTTACATAAATATTGGTACATATGCTAGCAATTCCAATGCCAACGAAAGTGAAGCAGTTGTCCCAAAAGATCTGGACGGATGGCGAAAAGCTTCAAACATTCTTCTTATAAAAAAGTTCAATATTCAAACTGAAATTATCAAGATCTATTCTGGTGGTATAACAACGCTAGTCATGACAACAAATCATATCATACAAAATCAAACCCAATAACCCTTTTACTCGTCATTACTCCACTTCCAGGCTTCCGAGATAGCCTTCCAGTACTGCTCAGGATGCTCACGCATGTGTCCAACATGGTCAGTATCCACAAACAGCTCCTGTCGAGTCTCATAGCCTCTCTGCTGAGACTCAGCAATGTAGCCCTCGATATCCATATGAGAAATAATCTGATCCTCCTTGCTGTAGAGATACAATCGCTTGGAGTCTAGTGTCTCGTAGTTTGTATCATCCACAACTCGCAGGGCGAAAGCACCAGAAGGCTCTCCGCCAGTGAGCTTCTTGATAACAACGTCCAAGGTAAGGACAAAGCCCCAAATGCCCTTGGTGATGACAAAAGGCCAGGGGAAGAACTTGGCGGTGCCGAGGGCCATGGCGTGCGACCATTGACCTAGTCTCTCCCACGACCAAAAGGGGTTTCCGGGCGTTGAGTCAAGGACGAGAAGTTGATGAGGCATCTGTCTACCATTCTTGTCCCTGAAAGCCTTGAGCGTAGTAGCGTAGCTGATAGCACCGGTGTTGGACATGCTGTGAATAAGAATAGGCGCCGTCTTTTCTTCGAGAAGTCCATCAAGGTTGTCGATAACATGTTGCATAGCGCGTGTTCGTGTCTCAAGACCCGTAAACATAGCGTCTGAAATAGGACTCAAGATGATAAGAATCTTGGAATGAGGGAAAAGAGCGCGATAGCCCTCGGCGTATTTCCCAACATGTCTAGCAAGTCCATCGCCCCAGCCGTAGATGACAACAGCAGCTGGATGATCCGCGGGTGGCTTCTCTGAAGTCTCCTCGCTGACGAGAAGTTTGGCGTTGATGGTTTTGAAGCCCGCAAGCTCAGGAAGTTTTTTGCCCGACATTTTCTATATTATAAATAGACTTATTATAAAGGGTATTGGCTGTGCTGACGAGGAATTGACAAGGGAGAGATCCATGGGAGGCATTGACATTTTATATATCTCCTTAAAGTAAACTAAGTTTTTTAGTTTCAAAGGATCGAGTAATGTGTCGATTGCTGACATGGTTTTTCGGCCTGTCAGATTCTATGTTGGGGACAGCGTGTAAAGTCCGTCGGACGTTTATGCGGATGAATTGCTGCTTTTGGGTATTGGAGCGGTCCCAGCAAAACATCCTTTAGCCCAACAATATGCAGCCGAGGTTCGTGGAGATTTTTCATTATAAATTTGGAGATGGCATCGGGGAGTTTTATATAATATGTTCTGTGACATGTACATGTATTCATGTGAGTTCAATTGCGTTTACAAAGCTGAATGGAACGGCAATCAATGGACGGTACAACGTTGATCCACTTATCAGCAGAGATTTAGAGACTGGAAATCAAGATGCACAGATCAGTCTTGGCATGCGCCAAGTGTTGAATCTAACGACGAGTCATCTCCTTCGGGATATCGAGGTTGCGTGTATCTTACTCAGACTTGCTGTAGCCTAATAACCAACCCACGATTGAAATGACCCAATTTGTCAAACAGTTGTTGGATGACAGACCTCATCCCAAAGTAAGCTAAGATGCCAAAGAGGTCAGACGGGACTGATAGTGTAGGACTAAGTGATGAGGGTCTTGAGGGCGATTGCAGAGTCTAGTACACAGTCATCTGTGAGTATGCTCAGCTATCTATCGAAACGAGTCAAACGACTCGACACTGAATCAAATAAAAAAACATAAAATCGGTATGACTACTCACCTGGCATGATGTCTCACTCGAGGAGGAAATTTGACGTATCAAAAGGTAAGCATCATCTGTTGCATCCGTGAGAAAGGCTTGGGCTTTTTAAAAGCTGCAAAAGGCAGTCAGGTTATTATTCCTTGCCTGTCTATCATAAGAAGTCTAGTGCGGTTGAGTGGTGACATGTAAAGCTCTCAGCTTTTCAGTTTTCATAAAACAATGCAATGCATCCTGGTATATTTCCGAAAATCAAAACAACGTCCAATACACTTTTAAAAGGTAGCTGTGATCTTCCATCCAACACGGTGGACTCTTGCAGCAAGGATGAACATGGTGCCAGCCAGGCAAAAGACACCAGCAAAAATCTTAACTCCAAGCCACCCAGTTGGTTTCTCGAGAATAGAGCCGTTGATGGGGTTGGTCGTGAGTCCACCGATCGAGGAGACGAAGAAAACAATGCCGCTGCGGAATCCAATTTCCGGAAGAGGCGAAATCTGAGCAACGAGCGGTGCAATCAGAGAGACGTATGCGCCAGAGCAGAAACCAAACAAGGCAGCAAAGGCAATGATACCATCCTGCGAGTTGCAGGGGATCCAAAGAGCAAGGATCCAGATAGCAGAAAGGAAGCCGACAAGGATGAAAATGTTGTAACGGCCCATCTTATCGCCAAGAATTCCTGAACCAACACGACCAAAAAGACTGGCAGCGTTAAGAATAGGAATCAAATACTGAACAAGGTTGGGGTCCACGCCAGCATGAAGGGCCTGAACGGGCAGGTAGTCGATAGGAACGAAGAGTCCGTAGGTGAAGAAGAAGAAGCCAAGCATACAGAAGATGAATTCTGGCTCGTGGAATGGCCTGACCAACTGGGCGCGGGTGACCTTCTGAGGGTTGGGAGGGTGGATCGATCTGACTGTGAGGTTGGCGATGATGAGGAGTCCGAGGATCATAAAGGCACAGATTCGCATGGACCAGCCGAATCCAACTTGCTTGATGAGACGGGTGACCATGATGGGGAAGATGACACCACCGATACTCGAGCCGGTTGCAAGGATGCCAAAGGCAGCTCCTCGATTGCTGTCAAACCATCCGTGAATCGTCGATAGGGCTGAATATGTTAGCAGATTTCAATATGGAGGGCAGGGACGAGGCTTACCCGGCTGGAAGATTGCTGAGACACCGATGGCAGAGCATACACCCTGAGACAGAAGAATCTGGTAGTACTCGGTGCTAATCGATGCCATCATGATACCAAAGACATGCATGACACTTCCGACAAAAATCAACCACCGCGGTCCATGGCTATCATAAAGCTTTCCGATAATCGGACCCATCCCCATGATGAAGAAGATCTGCAGCGAAGGGATCCATGCGATAGTACTAGACGAATACTGCTTCAAAAGATCGTTTTGGTAGTATTCCTGGAAAGCGCCAACACCTAGGATAATTAGTCAACGCAACAGAAATACACAACATAATACTCACTGTTGATCCAACCAAAACTGCAAAACGAGGTACACCAAGCGCCAAGAACAACAAGCCAAGCTGTAAGACCACCATCAGGCGCGCCACTTCCAGCTGGCCTAGCTGCAGGCTCAGGCTGTGTGGTACCCTCCTCAAGATCAGACTTTTCGTTGTTGTAACCAACCTGGTTCTGAAGCGTGAGCTCCGAATTGCGAGGCGACGAAGGTGCGGTGGTTTGTTGAGCAGCCATGATGAAAGATGCTGTGTATCTGATCGAGGGTTGCTTTGAGGCTCTAGTTGTTGACATGGGCGTCGAGGTTTATAAGTACCAGATGCACGGGAGATCTGAGCCTAAAAGGGGTCCATAGCGCGCCTTATGGAGCTCCATATTCACGGTTATTCGTTCCATTCACTTAATTTCGCGACGCGAGACTTCCAAAGGCCGATGATGGTGGACTGTTTGCAGCCGAGCCCAAGTCTCTGATTCGCCACTTCGGTCTCGGAACCATTAATCTACCGAAGCCGACGCTAGTATATCGATAAGATCGACTGCAACGAATTAGAGCTCGTCATTGACCTCACCTCACCATCTTCAATATCCCGGTCACGGAGATAATCCCCGGTGATCTCAGCTTACAAAGACCGAATCCTCATCCGTAAAATACCACAGCTCTCGGCCTGTCAATTCTCGGTCGGTGTAATACCACATCATGTCTTCTCGGCCCCGAACTCGGTCGTGCGCCGTGTGTCATCGCCGAAAAGTTCGCTGTGACAAGAAATTCCCATGTGCGCAGTGTGTCCGGTCTGGCTTTGAGTGCTCGTATCCGCCTGTGGGGCCTCCTGCACGGCGTGCCAAGAAGACGACAATCAGTGATGTTGCAAGTCGCATTTCGCAGATGGAGAAGACGATTGAGGCGTTCAAGGCTGGACAAGCTGTGTCGCCGCAACCGACGGTGTCTGCAAGTTCAGTGACGCCCGCGAATAGTGTCCCCACGCCGGCGAGTACAACTGCAGATGTCGAGAGCAGGGAAAGGGTTGGAGGTTCACAGAATGTGGGTTCTCGTGAGGGCCTCTTGTTCAATAAGGGGAAAAGTAGTCACTATGTCAATGAAGTTCTCTTTTCTCGAGTCATCGAGCAGGTAAAGACATTCGAGTGGTTTGTGGATCTCGCGCTAATACATGCTCAGGAAGACGATGTGCGAATGGCCTTGGCAACGCCCAGAGACGAGCCACCCCACGATTCCAATTCCCCAATATGTCGCTTGAATCCCATGGGATGGCTATCCGCTGGGATTTCGTCCGTGTCTACCGCCGTCTATCACCCTCAAAGACGCGTGGCTGTTCGACTATGGAAAGTGTTTGTTGACAGTGTTGATCCATATGCCAAGGTTCTGCACCTCCCTACCGCCGAGACAGTAATTTACACGGTCACAAGCGACCCCAGCAAAGCTTCGAATGAAAACTTGGCACTTTGCTTCGCTATTTATTACGCCTCTGTCACTGCCATGGGCCCCAATGAGGTACTCGACATTACTGGGGAGGACAACAAAAAAGCTCTCCTGAGATACAGGATGTGTTTGGAGCAGTCACTTGCCCAAGCAGATTTCCTTGATAATCCCACAATCACCCTTCTGCAGGCCATTGCAATATACGGCGTAAGTTTCTAATAAAAATGTCAAAGAGCTTCACTAAATTCAAATAGGCCGCAATGCGTGTCCATAGCTCCGGTCGAGCCGTCTGGATCATGAATGGCCTCGCACTTAGATCCGCACAGTCAATAGGTTTGCACAGAGACGGTAGCAAGCTCGGTTTATCCCCCTTTGAGTCAGAGATGCGACGTCGACTATGGTGGTACTTTCAAGAACGAGACGGAAGAGGTGCCGAGGATTATGGACTGCAAAATCCGCCAAGCTTTAATCCAGTATATGGTGTTGAGCTGCCACGGAATCTGCACGATAGCGATCTATTTCCAGGGATGAAAGAGCTTCCCCCGTCGAGACCAGATTGGACGAGGATGACCTTACCACTGTGCTGCAATCAGTCGTCCCAGGCCTGGGCTCAGCTCTTTCAGATGAGCTGCTCTGCCAATGGCATCCCAGATGAAGATGTTCGAAGGCGGCTGATCAAAGATGCCGTTGAAAAGGTCGAAGGAATTCTGCAGCGGTGCAACCCCGTTATACCAGAGCAAAGAATGACGATTCGAACTGCGCGATTAATCCTCTGCAAAGTCGACGTAGTCACGCGCCGCCAATGGCAGATTCTTCGCTCGCCAGACGATCGCCAGCCACCAATGGCCACAGAAGCCGAAGTCACCGAAGCAGTCGAACTCCTCGAGCTCTCCAACAGCATGTGGCAAGACGACGACCTCATCGCGTTCCAGTGGCTCGCGCGCGCATTTCCCCAATATCACATAATGCTATTCATCCTCCGTCACTTATGCGTATGTCCTCGTGGAGAACTAGCGAAAAGAGCTTTTATAGCTGTAGAGGTTCATCTTGGGTATTTCAAGACGAGTGGGAATGGGCCCTTGAATGGGCTGAAGTGGACGGTGCTTACGACGTTGAGAGAGAGGGCGTTTTTGTTGATGCAGAAGGTTGAGAGGGAGAGTGTAAATGTGCAACAGGATGAGAGGAGTCAGCAAATGGGATTTCAGGGGAGTGGGGAGGGGATGCAGAGTGGGAGTGAAGTCGCTGTTCCGGATTGGAATATGATTTTGGAGGAGTTTCCGTTAGACATGGAAGACTTTTCGTTGATTTTCTGACGGGTAAGAGAACATTTGTACGATTACATGAAGTAATATGACTTAAGTCAACATCGATGCATACATGGTACAAAACAAAGATGTTATATCTATTTTAAACAAAGCGAAACTACCCCATCTTGAACATGATCTACTCTGCTACCGCCATTTCCTGCTATTTAAATTCCTCAACGCATCTTTATACACCGTCATACCCAAACTTGGTCAAGCCTTGAGGATTCTGACTTTTCAGATTATCAGAAAGTGTTCCTTCTTCTTCCACGTCTACGAGCTCCTATCTTGTCAGCTCTTGGTGGGTTTACAAAGTGATACAGGACTTACGTGCGGCCCATCGAAAGTAATGCTGTTGCCAAAGAGAAACGAGTCCCACAATCAACTGAAGAATGCCGAATATGATGGAGATGACGACTTCAGCAGGAAGCATTGATTGAGCCATGGAACAATTAATCTTGTTTGTATTGCTGGTAAGATGGTTCTGCTCCGTCTATTGCTTGCTGAGATAAACTAAATGAGTTCTTTAAACTTATGAAAGAAACAATGCGAAGAAAATATTGACAACTTTGAATATGACACAAAAAACCCGCAGCCCTTTTTAATAAGATTTCAGCAAATAATAGTAGTTTTGCAGCTGCACAAGTGAATATGGCTTCCTTGGATGAAGACCGGGTCTAGGGGAGCCAACAAAACTTTGACATTATTATCAGGGGCCAAAATAAAATGGTCTAAAGGCTTACTAAGATATACTAAATTTACCTTAACCTTTTTATCACTTAGGATAAAGGTCCTAAGTCTTCTTGCTTCCTGAGGTAGGTGTACCGTGTTTATTAGTGGCTGTTGGTTGCTTGCATGACACCCATGTCTCAGCACAAAATAGTACTTTTGAGCTCTCCTCGGCGATTGGATGAAAGTCCTATGGCGTACAGGGACTGAAGAAAATTGTTGTTTTGTCCCCCCTGCTTCACCGCAAAATAGTAGTTTTGTAAAATGTGATGAGGCTGACTCTTGGGTGTTGACTCCCCCGCGGCAGCCTTCTTTTCTCCTTTTTGTTTCTTTAAAATTATTTACGACACCGCTCTCGCTCTTCAGTCTCTGTTCATTCTATCTATCTTTTATCCAGCTTCTTTCCCGACAGCAGTGGCCGATTCGCTGGCTAATAACGTTGCTGCGAAGTGTCACTCACCATGGATCCCTGGTTCACAACTCCAAACAATTTCTTCAGTGAATTCGACAATGTTGGTCAACAATTTCCTGGCTCCCACCAACCTCCTGGTTTCGATATCCCAGCTCCGCACGAACAGGCTCCTGGCGGACAATTTATCGCAGACCAAAACCATTTATATGCTCCACCCAATCCGGCTTTTGACTCTTTCATTCAAGGGCTCCAGGATACCTCTTCTACTGACAACATGGATGGTTTGGGGGCCGCCCAAATTACGCCTACTCCTATAACAGGCCCTCCCCGAAAGAGTAGGAAGAAAAAGGCCCCGACTCTACGTGATGAGGACTGGGAACCATTTAAAGACCGAATCCTCGAACTCTATGAGACGCAAAAGCTGCCACTTGAGAAAGTTAAAACCATGATCGAGGAGGAATTCGGCTTCACCGCTCAGTACGTGATTTCATTGTTGAATTAATAAGCCAGTCTCAGGACTTACTGATATGTGCCAGGGCACGGCAGTATCAGAGCCGCATAACCAAATGGGGCAAAGACAAGAATATCAAGAAAGTTGAGATGACAGCTATCGTCCGGAAGCATCAGCAGAGAGAGATCCTCGAGCCCGGCAAAAGGAAGTTGTGTTTCACGGTCAGAGGCAGAGAAGTTGAAGCGGACAAGATCGACCGATGGATGGACAGAAATAATGTCCCACGAAATGATTTGTATGCTCCGAGTCCTGCAGCATGTAAGTCAAATCCGAAATGTCCTGAAGTCAATGTAGCTGACTTTAGATACCGAAGCTACCCCGTCCGCAGTCAATTGCAGAACGATTTCTGAGAGGGGTTCCCTGGCCCACAGTCCAGCCTTATCGGAAATGAATCTCGCCTTCTCTTCCGGTGGCATCACACCAGTAGCTCAGAGTCCAACGGCATCTTCTCCCGCACTCTCCGTACGAGGGATAATTCAAGGCCGCGGCAGTACTTTCACTGGGCAGAGTCTGGCTCCTTTCTATTCAGCTCTTCCAGCACAACTTTCGGCTTCTTATCCATCAGCTACAAGCCCTGTTCATTCACATTCAAGTTCTACATCAGCCCTCCAGCAGTATCGCTACAGACAAGCTGATGAAGATCGTCTACGATCAGAACTATCTGTGGCAGAGATCCTGTTCGGGCCCGAAGATGCTCGGACCCTCCATATATTGACAATGCTGGCTGATATTCTTCTTCATCAAGGGAGATACAAATCCGCTGAAGAAATGATCCGCAGAGCGATTGTAGGCTATCAGAAGACAGTGGGGGGTGACGATATTCGCACTCTTGATGCTTTGGAATTCCTGGGGCAAGTTTTAAGACTTCAGGGCTTCTTTCGTCAAGCCTCGAAACTCCTGGAAGGATTGCTTAAGACCAAAAGGCTGGCTCTTGGTGACGTGCATCTATCCACTCTGTCATGTATGGTCAGACTATCAAGGGCGTATTTGAGTCAAAGCCGGTGGGACGATTCCGCTTTACTTTCTGAGCGAGTGCTAGAAATAAAAAAGAGGGTAGGGGTTGAAGCGGACTACGATACGCTGACAAGCATGTCGGATTTGGGGACTGCATACATGTGGTTGGGACGATCAGAAGAGAGCGAGCAGCTAATAGGACAGGCCCTCAAATTGAGCAAGAATATCTTGGGGGATGAGCATGTTATTACGCTGTACTTCATGTCCCGCCTGCTAGCTTTCTATGCAAAGCAGAACGATTGGGGGATGAGCATGTTATTACGCTGTACTTCATGTCCCGCCTACTAGCTTTATATGCAAAGCAGAGCAATTGGGGTCAGGCAGAGGTGATTGCAATGCAAGTTATCAAGACATATATGAGAACAATGGGCGAAGAACACCCCAACATTATGTTCGTCAAAGCACAGTTGGCTAGGGTATATGAAGGTCTAGGACAATTAGAGAAAGCCGAAGAAGTAGGAGAGCAGGTGTTTGAGATGCGGAAGTGAATAGTTGGGGGGAAGCATCCTGACACCCAGAGTACCACACATTTCTTGATAAATATATACGAGAAACGAAAAAAATATGGCAAGGCTGAGGATCTTAGGAGGAATATTGGGAAGATGACCTTGGACGGGCGAGAGGATTTCATTTAGGTTAGTTCTCTCGATTACCAGCGGGAACTTGAAGCTCATTGCTACAAGAAAAATCTGACGAGCAGAAGTGTCCAAGGAAAGCCAGGAGACAACCTGACACAAAAGAATATCTCTAGTAGGTAACTGTATTAGTCTCTGACGGTGGTGATGTAAAAAAGTTACAAAGCTGCAAGACAGCTGGTAGTCTGCCATGTGTCACGCGACAATAAGAAGGACGCAGTACCCCTATATTCATTGTTTACAAAAAAGTCCTGGTTGATTGATATTCAGCAACGAAGCGACTCAGTTGTGAGGAATGCCGGTTGGTGCCTGACTAAGGCGATCAAGAGTGTCGATGTAATGCTGACAGATGCTGATGTTGATGTCGATGTATAGACCGCCCTACCCGAAGTTTATCGTCGACGCCTCCCGCATATGAGTGGGTAAATTTAGATACAGTTTAGACTACCCTGTAGATTGGCAAAACGAAATGACGACACGTTGGCAGATGTTTTTACTGTAGGAAAGCGTTTGATCTTTAGAATTAGTCAGATGTTGACTATATATGATGTTTTAATATCGCCTCATCTTCACGAATCTTTTTTAAATAATTCTGTAGGGCTGCCTCAGTTGCATAAGCGCTCAGCCATTCCTCCACCGCTAGAGCCAGTTGGGAAGGGTTCCCTTTTTTGGCTGCCGTCCCCTCTCGGCAGAACGAGGCAAGCCCAGGCCATTCCAGGGTATCAGCCAATGCCAAATCTCAGATGAGCGGGGCTTGTTTTGGTATGGTCCTGGCCTGGACCTTGATTCGGAGCCTCCACCTCCACTCTCTCTCTCTAATCTTCCCGAGCACTCCATCCATCCATTACCATCCTTGAATGTTTGGTTATCCGTCTTTATTCATCCCTCCCTCCCTCTCTTTACTTGTTTTGGTCACATATCATCCACCAACTTTGCTCGAGTCTTTGTTCTGGCTGATAATCTATTTATTGTATTAGCCCCTGGTCTCTCAAGTCCCTTCCCTCGATTGCGTCACGACATCTCAACGTCTCCTTGTTGCCTGCTGTGCGCGTCCTGTTGTGACACTATCATCTCAACGTTTTTAACCGCCAAGCTTACGCCGCCCACGCATACGCATCACATTCCATCTCATCTCTGACCGCTGTCTTGCGCTCAACTATCTTGCCGCCAGATCATCGCTTGAAGATCGAATTGCTACATCAACAGGGGCCCGAGGCCTCGAAGTTCCCAATGTCGAATAAGAACGAGGCCTTGTCCTCGATGGATCCCTTCTCACCTGCACATCAACCCGACGAGGGTTACTCCGAAGATCCTCTCACACCAACCGTGAATCAAGAGTTATCGACCGCTCTTGCTACGCTGCGTTCTCCCTCCGACTTGAGCACATGGCTTGTCGCGAACTCGTCGCTTCTACCCCTCGAGGTCAGAACAGGTACGTTGTGTTGATTGGATTGCTGGGGTCTGTTTGCTGACTGTTGACAGAACTGACCATGGCGTTACTCGACAACTTACCTACGTCCGTCATCGCCGAGATCGTCCACCGATTGAATCCAAGACTCTACATCGACTTTATTCAATACCTCCCTGCCGAGATCTGTCTTAAGATTCTAGGTTTCCTCGATCCTGTTTCCCTCGTAAGCGTTACGCAGACATGCCGCGCCTGGTACGAATTGGCACTTGACCGAAAGCTATGGGAGCGTCTATACTACATGGAGGGGTGGAAGACCATCATGAGCGAGATCGAAGCCTGCGAGACTAAAGTTAACAACGGCCTTGACCACTCGATCCGTCACCTTAACCGACTCCAGTCGATGCAGGACGCCCATCCCAACAAGATTCGTGCCGTTGTCAATTCGGATGAGGACCTCGAGATGACAGATCGTGACCGCACGCCTGGCCCCAGCGAGACCTTGGCCGGCGGAAGCATGTTCGGTAGCCCTTCTTCCTCCTTCTCGTCGAGTCGACCTGCGATCGTGCCCATGGGCGAGATGGACCTTGATGGTTTGTCGAGTAGAAACCCGAGCTTGGATCGAACACCTTCATCATCATCCGACAGCAGAGGAAAGCGTAAAGAACCCAGCGACGATACCGAGTCTTCTCTTGCTTCAATGTCACTAGCCGATGCAGCCAACACATTACCACCGTCATCATTGTACATCTGGGATGTGGGTCGATCACGATATCGTATCAACTGGCGCTATCTGTACGGCATGCGACGGAAGCTGGAGGCGAATTGGGAGCTTGGAAAATACACCACTTTCCAATTTCCTCATCCCAATTTTCCCGAGGAAGGACATCAGGAGTGCGTATATGCTCTACAGTTCGACAAAGACTACTTGGTGAGCGGTAGCAGGGATCAGACCATGCGTATCTGGAATGTTCGCACTCGCCGACTTGTCCGACCACCTCTGACAGGACACATGGGCTCCGTCTTGTGTCTCCAATTCGACGCTGACCCTGAAGAAGATCTCCTTGTTTCTGGAAGTAGTGACTCCAACGTCTTCATCTGGAAGTTTTCGACTGGTGAGCTGGTGCAGAAACTAACAAGGGCTCATCACGAGTCCGTTCTCAACGTGCGCTTTGATAAACGAATCCTGGTAACGTCTTCCAAGGACAAGACGATCAAGATTTTCAACAGGCGCCCGTTGAAACATGGCGATTTGGGCTACAACGGCGGCGATCTAGTCGGCCCAGTACCTGTTCACCTGCGAAGGTATGGTTATGAGCCGGACCTTTCCCAGGAACTTCCCGTCAAGCCTCCATTCACCATGATCGGTCGTCTGGATGGACATAGTGCTGCCGTAAACGCGATTCAAGTTCGTGACGAGACCATTGTTTCCGTATCAGGAGATAGGCATATCAAGATATGGAGTTGGCCAGATCAGGCTTGTACTCGGACCATTCCAGCACACGACAAGGGAATCGCGTGCGTGGAGTTTGACGGGCGCAGAATTGTGAGTGGCAGCAGTGACTGGGAAGTCTGCATTTTTGATGCACCTACTGGTCTTAAGGTTGCTCAGTTGCGAGGACACGCCCACCTGGTGCGTACTGTCCAGGCGGGATTCGGTGATCTGCCGTACAGTACAGCAGAAGACTGGGCGGAAGCCAAGGCGGTTGATGCTGAGTACATGCGCGCGCTTGAGGCTGGTGAGATTGACAATGCCATGGACCGAAGGCATAGGAGAGACCGTCGGGCAAATGCTGGAAGCTCTCGACCTCAGGATGTTCAGGCATATGGCGCCAAGGTTCCCCCCGGAGGTGGTGGAGGCAGAAAGTATGGTCGCATTGTATCTGGTTCCTACGATCAGAGCATCATCATTTGGCGACGCGACAAGGAAGGTGTTTGGAAGCCGGCAATCCATCTCCGACAAGAAGAGGCTGCAGCAGCTGCCCAGCGTGAGGCTGCGGCCAGCTTGTCGAGCGCAACGTCGAACGTCGCGATAGCCGGATCTCTGGGTAGTAGGTCTTCACATTCGTCCACAATCGTACCACGATCTCCGCCTACGAGCGGCACTCCTCTCGGGCCTTTGATGCTGCGCGATCACCACGGGGATACCCAGCGAACGGCAAACTCATACCAAGTGCTGATTGACCAGGCGGTACCCCTTGGGCCCAGCTCGTTGCAACATGTACTTGCAACATACCCGATTGCGCTGGCTCACCATTCCTACCTACAGGCCGCCATTGAACGCGAGACATCGCCTTTGGTCCGAGCCCAGCTTAGAGGGGTGGTAACGGATGCTTTGGCCAACCTCCAAATTCGTCAAATGCCGATGCGACAGCAGTCGAGTTCTGGTAGTTCTCACATGTCCAGCGATAGCGGCCGTACCAACCCGAGATCTGGTCAAGCGCCTCATGCGGTGCCTGTTCCAGGAGGACCAGTTGCGCAACCTCCCGCTAATAACCATGCACAAGGTGCGCCTCCTGGACAACCAGCCCAACCTCCAATTCACAATGGCCATCATGCAGGCCATCATCCTCATATCGCCGCGGCCGAGAACACGTCAGCACGGGTCTTCAAGCTACAATTTGACGCGCATAAAATTATTTGCTGTAGTCAAACCCCAACGATTGTTGGGTGGGATTTTTGTAATAAGGATCCCGCATTGGAAGAAGCTGTCCGATTCTTTGCAACAGTCGACTAGATCTGTAATTCTGGACCATAAACGTATATCTCAGAAAGCATTCTTTTGAGCGAGGGAGTTGGGTTATATGGGCTTGACAGGGTCTTTATCGAGAATAACTGCAGAATCATCAAGAGTTCCATCGGCTACAGTACGATTGGATGTCTTGTGTGTACAAATGCGTACTGGACACCTGCGGATACTCAGGATCGATGTTCTTCAACAGGTAGAAACTACAAGTTTAATGCATTCATGACAATATTAGAAGAGTGAAATGATGTGCTTGGGTGACCCTACGAACCTAACCAACGCCGTGACAAGCAAAACCCATGTAGAAATCTCCGAGAAGTCCACCGTGATCCAGCAACGCCGTTCGTTAACCAGCAACCTGCTTCACCTTGTCCTCAGTCTGAGGAGGCTCGTCCACAAACTCTGGCACGACCTCATCCTGCAAGAAACCCGGCACAGCACCACCCATCTCATGCTCCATCTCGACCTCCATCCCCAACGCCTCCAACTCAGCATCCAGCTCATCCTCCTCCACATCCTCAGGAATATCATAACTCCTCGCCAAACTCTCCTGAATCTCATTACCCACATCCATCAAATCCGCCATCTCATCCTGCAACCTCTCAATCTTATCAATATCAATCTTGCCATACTGTTTCTTCAGCTCCTTATTCGTCGTCTTCATCGCATCCACCTGCGTCATCACGTTCTTTAGGTTGTCCTGCATGTTGCTCGCCTGCTCCATGTTCCACACCTGGCTCTCGAGCTTGTCCTTCTCCGCCTCGTACGCCTTGCGGCGCTGCAGCACCTTGAGGGCTTTCTGCTTCATCGCTTGCTTGCCGGGGCCTTCGCGCATGCGGGAGAGCTTTTCTTGGTAGGCGCCTAGTTCGGCGTTGAGGGCTTTGAGTTTGGTGTCGAGCGAGGATATGCGGGTGTCGAGGTTGGTTATAGCGCCGTTGAGGGTGGGTTTGGGGCCCGCGGGCTTGGAGCCGAATAGGCGGTTCATCTTGACGTTTATAGAGGGTCTATGTTTATACAGAGATTTTCTGTCCGTAGAGTGAGAGTGTAGAGGGTAGATATGCGGCGTGTGCCGTGTGTCGTGGAGGTAAGTGGTGGTTGTAAGGGTCGGAAATGGTGGCCTGGGGAGATGACGTTCACTGCGCACGCGGCTCAAATGGATGGATGGGCATGGATCGAGCGGCGGGGCGGGGCGGACACCCCGCCTTGGATCTGAGACTCAAATCGAGCTACCCTAGAGCCAAAGTACGATAATTCGAGAATCAGAGTTTGGGACACAATTTTGAGACACGCTAAGTAAATGAGTAATAGAAACATGTATTCACAATATCTAGACATGCTTTTGTAATAATTTAGTAGTTTTCCAAGGTTAATCCAGCTCGTTTTAGGTGGGTTGTTGCAATTGTCGCATTCTGCATTACAAGGACCCGCAGAAAGTAAATAAACATTCCTGTCAAGCAGAAAAGACCCTGACCTGGCTTAGCACAGCCGCTGGTTGGTTCCCGCTTATAGCCCATGGATTTTGATCACGGATGTCAAATTTAATGCTATTGTTCAGTTTGTGGTACTTGGAACGAACCTATGGCTTGAGCAAAGTCGTGAACCATTTCTGGCTCGGGTGAGACAAGCTATTACTCGACACTGGAGAAGTTCATTAGATCGCAACAGCCAAGCCCAGGGCAAGGCGGTACGGCACTTCAGTGTCATTCATGAAATGTGATTGGTCTTTCGACTGTGTCAGTGTCTAACTCTGATCTACATCTTTAAGCATGTTCCAACGTCTTGGATTGACATATGGAGGCTTGATACATAATAATGGCAGAATCACCGTCGAATAGTAAATACTGGCAACAAAATGGAGTAAAATCAATCTCATTTTAGACTCTATTGATCCTTGGCACTCTCATTTACTAGAGGTAGATCGTGGTGGTCTGTGGTTCGACAATGGTCACTAAGACCAAACGCAAATGTCATCAGTACCAGTGAATCAACAATTGAACAACAATAGCCAACAGGAACAAGAATCGTTGGCCTCCTAGCAAGTAAAGTCTCAATTGTTTACTTCTGCTTGTCATTGACAGGCCATCACTGCTTGCCAGCTGCCAGCAGTGGACCCTGAAAGCGGTGACCACGCATGACCCACAATTATCTGGTGCCCACAGACGCGTCCGGAGCTCCAAGCCCAGAGCGCCTCCATCTTCGCAGCCCACATCGAAATTCATTCGCAAAACAAAACAAACTCTCAACTTCTTTGCGCACCAGCACTTGAATTCACCAACGAACTCTTCACGAACTCAACTGCTAATTCGCAAACACTTTCATCACAATCTTCAGCTTCTTCGAGTTTTATTTTCCCACTTTTCGCATCCTCTTCGCATCGTTACCCCGTATCGCGGGAGGTTTGTTTACTTTAAACCTTCTCTTCCGCGCTGCATCTTCGCGATGGCGGCTGCGGACGTCCCCAAATGGGGCTTTGGGCAAGAGCCCATGCAAATGTGAGTATATACTCTGATCGTGACGCTACCATGTCGTCTCTTGAGAATACTGACATTTTATTTGCAGCAAACCTGTTGCGGCCGACTTCATCCCGCATTTCACGACAACTGGCGACACTCGTGTCGACGCAGGCAAGACGTAAGTTTGCTCGACCGTTGAACTCAAAACAGCCTCACTAACGGTTCTATAGATTCCTAAACTTTGGAAACTTTGCGTTCAAGCAGTCTCTTACCCGGCCGCCTGCGTGGGAACGTGTCCCTACACATTCGCTTGCTGCTCCCAGCTCGAACCGACAGATCATGCGCCGAGTTACAGTCTCCAACGAACGACAGCCTGCTGCACCCTTCATCATGTTCCCAAACGTCTCCGCTATTCCTGTTCCTACTCGTGAGGAAACCGGGTTCGACCTTACTCTTCCTCGCAAAGTACAACGCCGACAATCCTACCAACCTGCCTCTAGGGAAGCAGTGTTCGAAGATATGTTGATGTTCTCACATGCACAACACATGCACAATCTCATGACAGCCAAGGGTAAGCAAGTTCTCAAAAATTTCACCGATTTTTACTGACATTTTATCTAGTCGGTGTCGTGAACAACCTTATCGAGACTCACTCTGGCCATACACGCGAAGACATAGAAGCTGTCAACCGAGGAATCGCACAAATCGTTCCGCTCAAGCGAGTTGCTAGACTCATCAGTACCGATCTTGTCGATACAGACAGCTCTCCTGTTTCCCTGGTGCCCGCCAGAGGTAACCGATTGAAGCTGTACAACGATATGCTTCTTAAGATCCAGGCTGCCAACCGATCAGGAAAGGAGTCGGTCGATCTCGGCACTGCGTCTATCGCAGATGTCTCTACCGCACTGCGAAACAGTCGCCGGGATCCTCGAAAGCGCCTCGCTGCTATTGGCGAGCCCGACCTCTCCGTCATCATGGATGAGGATGAGCCAGAGAGTCCCACCGTTGTTCATGAGCCTGTTCTCTTTCCCGAGTCCCGTTCTCCCTCGAAGCGACTTGCTCGTCTCCTCACCAGCAAGGCCATCAAGAAGGGCGTTCTGCGACTTTCTGGCGGGTTTACCAAACTCCTCCCAGGCTCTCCCAGCAAGACTCCTGGCTCTCCTTCCAAGTCTTCTCCTTCCAAGTCGAAGCGTGCTTCCTCACCTCTCGCCCAGCGTTCTAGCCCCATCTATGGATCTGCTGCTGTCAAGGACAACATGTCCACTGAGTCCGTCGCTGACTCTCCCACCCGTCCTGGTCGAACTTTCCGAGTGCCGTCTGAGTGCGACTCATCTTCTTTCGAAGATACTGGTCTCCCGGAGACCCCTAACAAGGCGTCTTCGCCTGTCATGAACTACTCGCGACCCATCGCTCCCACTCCTTCTCAGTGGAACCGACCTGAGCCCTCAACTCCCGCCACTCCTGCTGCCCAGAGTGCTCCCTTCAACCCCGTCACCCCTCAGCAAACCGACAGCCCCATCGGTCTCGCTGCCCTTCTTCCTGCCATCCTTCCTCCCTCCACCCCTCAGCCGCAAGGCTGCACACTTGAAGTCCCTAGTGTGTCTTTCGAGTTCGGGAAGTTATCCCCTTTCCGTAGCTCTAACTCTTGGATGTTTCCTTCTCCTCTGGCCACTGAGCCCAATCGTATCAAGACCGGTAACCAGGCGCGCCGTCGTCGGAGCGAACCTCTGCTCCGCAAGTTTCTTGACACCCAAGCTCGTCGTCTCTCGGCTTCTCCGCAAAAGGTCCAATTCCAACAGGAGGCAATCTTCAATGATGATATTTCTATCGCCTCGCTATTCGACATCACTAATGAGTCCCCTGCGAAGGTCGCTGCCATCGATGCAGCTGACGAGACTTCTGGCCTCGATTCTACTACCTCTCTACCCAACGAGCCTGCAGCTGATAGCGCGGCAGAGCACACTCTTCCTCTTGAAACTACCATGGAGGAGAGCGTTGCTAACGAGGTATTTCCCATTGAGGCAGCCAAACCTACTGAAGGCGGGTCTGGCTTGGGCTATGCCAGTGTTCTCACTGAGAACCTCTGGTTGCGGGATCTCAACTCTTCACCTGCACCCGCCCATTCCGACCGACGTGACGAGCAGCCCAGTACCATGCAGCCACCCACTACCGTTGCCGAGTCACTTGTCACCCAAACTCTCGCTTCTGAAGAAGGTGTTGTAAATATTGATGTCCGGGAGAACCCTGATATTTTCGGGACTCAAATCTCATCACCTCCTGCCCCTGCCCCTATCCAGAATCTTTCTCACATGGCCGACGACGCCTGCAATGGCCACGCTAAGGTCGTGATCACTGAGGAAAACGGTAGACTCTTTGTCCGATTTAAGCTGTCGGCCAGATATGCCCACATGTTCCCTGCAAGCCAAGGGTTCAACGATTCTCTCTCGTTCTCTCCGTCCGTCGACATTTCTACACCAAGACCCCGACCTGTCGACTCCACCGTGCAGACTCCTGATCTCAATAGCTTCGGTGACTTTGCCAGCCCATCTCCCAGCGTAATCCAGACCCCCGAACCTCAATCTACCGAGTCGCTCCTCAAGACACCTGATATCAGCGGTGTCGGTGTTATCGACCGCTCCTCCCCCGGTGAATTTGATACACCTGAACTTCCTCAGAATGATAACACTCTTGTCTTTGGCGAGCCTGCAACAATCGACCGACCTTCTATCCGATGCGCTCCTCGCCGTCAGAGTGAGATGACCCCCTTAAAGCGTGCTGCAAGAAACGCAATGGGTATCTCCAAGGGGCCTGCCACACCCCGGTTTTCGACACCGGCCGCAGATGATGGAGACTGCACATTGACCATACCTTGGGATGTTGAAACACCTGCTCGGCAGGTTGACGCTCCAGCAGCTCCTCCTATTCAGGAGGTAGAAGCCGCTGCTGCTGTCAATAATGGTAGCCAGGACTTGGACAGCCCAAATCGGGATTACTTGCGTGCTTTCATCAACCAAAATCGCCGAACTACCGCTTCCGCTACCGTGACTGCTACCGCTACCACCAACGAATCCTCGACTACCCCTGCCACAAACACCACCACCACCCTCACACCCGCCGCAGAAATCACTCCTGCCGCCACCACGACTGAGGCTGGGTCCCCAATCGCACCAGTTACAAAGCGCCAGCCTCTCGGGGCTCGAAGCCCTAATAGGGGTAGTCCCATGAAGCCTAAGCGTAAGGCCGATGGCGACAGGGAGGAAACATCTCCCGCTAAAAAGACGAAGGTCGACGCGGCGGTGGAGGCAGCAGGGTCGATCCGGAAGGTCACTCGAAAGACCAAGGCTAAGCGCCAGAAGGCAGAGTTGGCCATCGACATGACGGATCTTCCCCTCTGCCTCCTCCACCGCCACCACCAGCACAACTACCACTACCTCCGACACTCCCAACCGCAAGCAGGTTGACGAGCTTGCCACCAACGCATCAGTCACCCGCCGATCATCTCGGCTCCGAAGCCAAGAGCACCCAAGCAGCACCCCCAAGTCGTCGCTGCCTACTCCCATCAAGCTCGGCCGAGCCGGTGCTGGCCGCAGCCTCCCAAAGAAGGCTCGCAGCGAGGAGGACGAGTTGGCTCGCAAGACGAGGGCCAACACCAAGCGTAACATGGGTAACGCCGAGTTCCCTGCCGAGGTCCTCGTTAGAATTGCGGACGAGGCAGAGAAGAACTCAGACCATGGCCAGGAGTCGGAGAGGCCAGCCAGTGGTCGACGTGTGGGGTGGAACCAGCCCCTGGAGAAGGTGCAGGGAGAGGAGCCCAAGAAGGGGCGGGCCAAGGGCAAGGCCACACAAGGACAGACGGGCATCTCGAAGCCCAAGGCGAAGCGAGCCACCAAGGTGGCAGCGGATCTGGGCATGGTGGCCAACGGCACACCCGCCAAACCCCAGCGCGTGACGCGTTCCAGCACACGCTCTGTGGTTTGAGCACCCAGAAGTCTCCCAACGGATATGGAGACAGCTGCCTTGGTGGTTGGCGGCTTTGCTTTTGTTTTCACGATTTTTTGCTTTCGACATGTCAACGCTGGCACCAGTTGGTGCACAAGAACAAGGACAACGACGACTTGATTTTGGCGGCGTTCGGGAGGGAGGGCTCCCGACGCCTTTGGGCGAGTTTTCACGAGTGCATGAAGCATTGCGAGGCGTTGGTGGTTGCGCAAAGATACCACATTTTAGAAGTTTTTGGGACCTGTTTTCGGTGGACGACGCAAGTCTGTATACGGGTTTCAAGTCCTCGGGATGAGGCTGGAAAACATAGATGCCCGGGATGGGCCATTGCACGAGAATAAGACTTGATTCACTCATGGTATTGCCTTGCTTTTGTGATTTGCCAGATGTAATTTATGTAAAGGACTTGTTTAATATGCTAGCAATGGAGGTTTAGTTTATCGTCCACCTGAGTTATAATGGTCGGTCGCTGCCTATGAGCCCAAGTCTAAGGTAGTATTGGGACTTTGACAAGCAAGTCTTTACGGGCGAACAGTAACAAAGTCTATAGTCAAGTGGGAACAATCTATGATTCATATCTATCTAATTGGTAAACCTAAGTCTTTATTTGTGATAGAGACAGTATTAATCGGTATGATGTCAAAAATGTCAGGGCTGAGATAGCTCGGAGTAGACAGCCTCATCAGATATTATTGCTGTGTCTTGATCACGAGCGATTTCCACACGGGAAAGCCATTATGTTCGATGGTAGAAACAGGGCCGTCTTGTTGAGCAGGTGTTTCTGTGTCATCCTAGGATATGACCATAGTTTGATCACTAGCATCTGCGTGCGGTGCTGGAAGATATGGGTGTATCAGGCTTATAAGAGATACGGAGGTCTTTCGAGTGACCTTCCGGATCGACCCTGCTGCCTCCACCGCCGCGTCGACCTTCGTCCTTTTAGCGGGTGACTTGTGCCCTCGTGCTTCCGCCTTGCCTTGACCGTGATGGTAGTTTCGACGCGATGCTCCTTAGTTTCATGCCAGAGAACTATTCCTCATTCCGGGTGGGTGAACGTCGCCTTGGGTGCTCAGCTCAGCTATGAGATGGTTGGCGGCACTGGGTTCTCAGTTGTCAACATTATAGCCTTGGTCCTCGTGTAGGTCTTGCACTTCCAGTCTTGATACTGTTCTCCTGGACTGAGACTCGGACTGAGACTGCCTGTCGAGGATGCTCCAGGTCGAAGCGCATATAGTCATTGCTGTTGAACATGTCCGGGCTCACATGCCGATGGGCGTCGCGCCCTTTCGCATTCTGCGTCCGTAATTTGACGAACATATCCTGACGTCTGCTCTTGGTCCTATCAGCCTGTCTTCTCTGCTTCAGAGAGAAGTGACTGGTCTCTGGCGACGTGGTCACAAGAAGCCAACAGGAAGCATGGCACCTGGCGAGGATCACCAGCTCATAAGGGCTGTGGAAAGCCCAAGCATTAAGAGCGATCTTGTATCCGGCCAGACCGACCTCGCCTCCTGTGTCGTTTGCATGCTCTGGCCCATTCCGGGCTAGTTAAATAGGGAGTAATAATGATAGTAAAGTCGGATTCGAACTGAGTTGGTGTTGATTAACTCTTCATGTCTAGAAATTTCTGAAGGGTTTGGCGATTAGCTATGAATCAAATACTGGCAATCTAGGCGCTATATTGTTGCTGTCCACCGGGTCTTTATACTATAAATGGAAAAAGAGACAGCCTCCCATGTTTCGTGTCCAAGTTGGTTATCGCGAGGTGGTGATGTTAAACGTATCTCCAATATGGATATACGTTATATATATGTGATCGCAAGTCTTGAACTTCACAAGACCTAGATATAGTATACTCTGGCCAAGAAGTATAGTAGCTGATATACCACCGAATATAGCAATTGGCCTACCGAAGTGATTGGTAATATGGAATGACAGGCGGTTAAGGAACGCCTTGGCCTCGTCCGTCGTCATCCGGGGGGTTATAACATCAGAGAACCGTAAGGATTCGAACTTATTATATTTACGCTTCGACGAGTCAGCGTGTGCGTATGCGATCGACGGGTTCTCGCCAGCCTTCTTGTAATGCTCCGCGTGGACGACACGGTGGTTCTCCTTGGCTTGATTCGCAGCCTTTTGACGATATAATAGGTGGTGTCAATGCGATATAAGTCAGGCTTGGCCAGCATGACTACAGCCTGTGCATCATCCTTGATGTCCGCAACGTTCAGCTGTATCTTTGGAACGACATCCTGTGTCGAAGGGCTGGCCGTGGGTATATATAGTTTTGGATGTTATCCATGCTGCTGCTAAACCAGACATAGCTCTCGCTGAAGCAACCTGTTTCTTGCGGGATGATGACTCATTCAGCTTTCTTTTGCCGCCAGGTCTCAGCCAACAGCCGCTCTGAGAGATTAGATAGATCCCTGTCCTGTATCCAAGGGCATTGCTAGGGATCAGTGCAAAGAGCTTCGTATATTCGGACCTTGTTCTGAATCGTTGATTTGAAGCGGGTTTGCAGGCGATTCAGTGCCTCCCTGCTATTCTTTGGCACTAGCTGAGCCACAACTAGGACTAGACCTAAAGTCTCAGGAGGTGCGATATGTTTCTTTTGCAGGAGAGAATCAGTCCTTCTATATGGACGTGCCATCGGAGCTCTGAGATGATCTCTCAGTCTATCACCAACTCGCGAAATGCGTCTTCCATTGCATCAAGTGCATCGAACATATCAGGCCCCCAATGGCATTCGGCTCTGAGATCCTCCAGTTTGGTGGAGCATTCTCCCAATTTTGCGTGAGTGAGCTCTTCGCGGGTCCAGTCAGGTGGTGTAATTCTGCAGGGAGCATGGTAAACGGAGGAAGCCACTTGAAGGGAGCTATTCACAAATGAGTAGAAGCTCATGTGTTGTTATATATAAGACTTGGGGGAAGCCTTCATACAGTGGGGTGATTGATGGGTTCTCACGGTCTGGATTCTCCTTGCTTTTAGGTATCATACTGCCAGGTGATTCTTTGCTTTTGCTCACATTGTATGTATAGTATAGCTGCCATTGACAATTAAGGAGTTGTTGATGTAGAATTATATGCTCTGTTGGTGGTACAAGGTTCTCTGAAGATGTGTCCTAAGGGGAGAATCTGTCCAAGATGGCTGTCAACGCCTTCGTCTTCAACGTGTTCGCATCGAGGAAGCAATTTGGCTGCTTCCCCTTGGCCTTCTCTGTCCGGTTCGGGGTTCACATTATCCCAAGATAGTATGTTCTTCCACGCTTAAGTCCTATTTAGGACTCGGAATCTCTCATCAACATACTTCTTACGGTTGCTAGCTGGCCATCTATGCAAGGGGTCGATGCCTGTTGAATCATCCAAATGTGGGTTGTAGCGAAACGAAGACATAATCGAGATCCGGTATAGGCCCATGCCTAACAAGTGTATCAATGATAAAGAACACGAAATAGGAGTATATACATGTGCTGTTTCAAGCCTTGCTGCAAACTGGATATAGCTGACACCGCCTAGTATAAATGATTTGCCCCTTGCTTCAACACCACAGATCGATAGTGAAATTCGATGGCTGCTGGAGATTCCAGACATTTCAAGCCTGGAAACGCGTTATCCGCAACAGCTTTGCCGGAGGAATTAGTCGAGCAGAAGCCCTGGGTGACGCAAAGCCTTGCTGGATTTGATGCTATGGGCTTGAACATGCTACTCTGGTGCTGTCCGAGGTAAATAGAAGGTGATGCTCAGCATTCCCCATGTTATTGCTTTTGCTGACCGCTGCTTTGTGAGTTGCTCCAAGGCTCTGTATTGGCCATGAGTTAGTATTGATACAGAATTCATCATATGGGATCGTTCTTTACTTACCTGTTACTAAATCCCCACGTAAATGGGAATATAATAAGACTGTATCAATTCTGGTACGTCGGTGTTCTTCTGCCGCTGGTGCGCCGAAGCATCCTTTGGCTCCTTGGTGGTCGCGCTGCTTGTCCTACCTCACATCCTAGGGCCCGAGAACCTAGACTGTACCCCTGGAAGGAATTAGACTTCCGTATTCGCTTGTATTGTTTTAATGTTTCGGTACGTCCTGTGGGGGCTGTGAGTTCAGCATTCGACTTGAAGGAACCTTTCTGCGAATCGCTTGCTCGGCTTGGCTTGACATCCGTGGTCTTTAATATATAGGGCCGAGGAAGGCACTGGCGGTTACTGTCTTTGACTGCCGTCTTCATGTCCTCATCTCCCTCGACATCTTGTGATCTCCTCTCTAACCACGGTCTGAGCCCCGCAAACCCAGAGACAAGTTTTCATTTCTCACAGAACTCCTTGGCCGCTGTATATTGCGCCTCTAGCCAGGCTTTTTACTTGTCTAATTCGCTGACACTTTCACGACAGCGGTGCTAGCATGGAGCAGATCTTTCTTGCAGCCAGAAGCGTTTCCGTTATACGTGGCGCCTATGCGCTGACGTTTCTGAAACGGCGAAAGGACTTGGGAAAATGTCGAGTCGGTATGAGATGGGACCTACAAGCCTGATAGGGTGTCTTTGTCGATTTTCTCAATCGGACCATTTGCAGGTCTCTCGTGAGCAGTATGTATGTATATATAACATGGTACCAGGGGTTCGTCTCCATAACATCAACTATGGAGAATCGTTAATCGGGGAATACTATCAGAGTAAATAGTTTAGTGGAAGACTTACTGGAGGCTTGATTATCTGGTAGCTCGGAGAAGATGGACTCCTTGTGCCGAGGAGTAATCTGGAGATTTTCGATTTCATCGGCTAGTAAAGCATTGCTGGTAGCGACAGGGGCGTGGCAGTCCTTGATGAGTTCGAAAGGTGTATTCCACTGTCCGTCAAGGATGTTGCCTCAATTTGAGCAACCTTCTGATCGAGCACGGCGTTGGTCATCACCAATTCGGGATCCGGAGTCTGGGTGAATGCTACCTCTCCAAGGGGCTCGGTCAGTGCTTCAGGAATTCGAATGCAATGTAGGTCACCTGGCTGGTAGGGCTAGGGAGAAACGAGTCCCAGAGACCGCTGAGTGTGAGATGAAACGCCCACCGGAGGCCATCGGTTGGATCATCCATTGCGACCATGTTCATCTCGGAGGTGTCTGCTCTGGCATGGGCTCGCTGACGACCGAGTGCTGCCTCCTTGCGCTTTTCTCGGACAAGGTGAGAGGCTTCGAGTTGTCCTGTGGTCTTGTTTTGGTTGGATGGGGGGCCTGTTTTTGATATTGCGGTGGCGGACGTGAGACTTGATGGTTGTAGTATTTCCAGCAAGCTATACGCCAGCTGTTTGAGATCATCGATCAACTCATGAAGGGTGTCTTGTGATGGAGGGAAGGCATTCCAGACAGGCAGTCTCGCACACCTATTGCTCAGCTCCTCTTGCTGGGGTCTGACGACCACCATAGGTCCAGTTGGATCCCCTGGAGGTTATGCAGAGCACCCAAGGAGCTGGCAATAAGCCGTGGCAGGACCAACTCGGCGTGGGGTCCCGGAGATGGGTAGCCGGGTTCAACATCGATGATGATGTATCTGGATCTTATGTTAGTAGAATACCATCTTTAGTAGATATGACCTACTTTATAGTATAAAAGATTGCCGTTATTGTGGAATCCAGCTGGTAGGAGATCGATCATTGCCTGGGCCTGGAGCTCGATGTTTCTCTTGCCACCTCTGATCATAGGGCTTCTCAGGATCGAGGAGGGCTTGGTCGCGGGGATCAAACGTCTGGAGTACCCCCTCATGAACACCGAAGTTGAGTGTAGCCCCCGACTGAGCGACATTTCCAGCATGCCCTTCATCTCCATTATCCCCAGCATTATTATATAGCTTACATGCTTCTGATGTTCCACATTGTGACCGACTTGGCCTTGCTGGTGAGTAGTGAGAGTGTTGTGTTTTGGAGGTAGTGGCTTGTCGATATGAGCAGCTGCCTGAGAATATTTTTCTTTAGATAAAGGTGATAAAGGATGGTCTGGCACCTCATTGGATCCCTAAGGAGCTGGCAACAAGTTGCGGGAGCACCAGCTCGGCTTGAGGCCCTGAGGAAGGGTAACCAGGCTCTACCTTAACTTCGATGTGCCTAAATCTTATGTTAGTAGCGTACTATTCTCAGTAGATAAGACTTACTTTATGGCAAGGATGATATCATTTGTTGACGATCGGTTTCGCATGAGTCAATGAACTCCTGGAACTTTATCCAACAAGTATATCACCCAATTGATTGCGCCATTGTTGACGGCATGGTTTGTACTTTCGAGGTGGTTTATGTCCACAGGGGAGGATTACTCCCTGGTGGGTTTCTCTATTCTTGTTTTGGAGCTGGTGGTCACATGGGAGGACGGCGATATCCTCACGACAGATGCCGCATTCTGGGGCAAGATCCTTGAATTTGACATTGTTCTTCTAGATAGAAGAGGCGAGCGTCCAACAGAGCTCGTAATTTAGCGACCTCTAATCGAACGCTGCCCTTGTGTTATTCTTCATTGTTGTGTCCCATGATACGTTTCGGCTTCGACGTTCTTGACTTGCTTGTGTTAGCCAAAACCCGTGTATGTCATCATCTTCCTTGCTGGTCAGATATTGCTTCTGACGGATGATCCGGTTGATTCATCGCTTTATATAGTAAAAAGACTGTTTCAGGGAGAGACTTTGCAGAAGATCTTTAGTTTAGAGAGAGCCTCTCCAGGTCATGTCTCGATGTTATGGAAACACAATACCCGATGACCATCTTGTAACTTGACAAGAAAATTTGGGTCTTGTTCCACAGGCCTTTGACTTGGGCTGTCCAGAATCTCTGGCTCCTCGCCGTCTTAGAGACCAAGTCTGCAAGTTGTCAAGCAAGTTCGCCCAGAGAGCAAACACACTTGTGGGTAGTATGTGTAATACTCTCTCGTTGCGTGGTAGGTATACAATTGCTAGTGTTGGCGTAGATTCCGATGCATCTGTGAGTTGCTCGTCTTGTCATGTATAAGAGCGAATGTTTGCGCTTGAAGAAGGAAGAGTTGCAAGGCCAGACCACCAATGACACCTTCCTGTGCGTTCATTCTTGGAAGAGAATATCTGGCGCCAATTGTTAGTCCACATTGCTGAAGCCTTCTGCAGACTTACATGTAATAGTGTTGAACTCTGTACGAGGCATATCGTACTGATACGCCAGGGCTTTGGCTGGCAAAGAGAGCACCGTTATCCCTGCTACCACGTCCCTACTGCTTCGCATTCTATTCGGTGTGTTCTCGGTGTCAGGATCCCTGGAGATTCAATAGTAAGTATCACACGTAGTAGTGGGACGCTCGAGGGCGCTTACTGTTCCATTCAAACACTGGACAAGCGTAGGACATGACGAGAAGCGGTATGTTCTCAAAGTGAACTCGTCGTCTAAAACCACGCAGGGGCGAATAATCCCCAATGGCCATGTCGGGCTTGAAAGGGGATGTCCTTGATGCCCATGAACCTTTAACCACTGTCTGTGGCGAGTTCCAAGCTTTGCTCGTCTGTCCATCTGTTAGACTTGGTGTCTGGGGCAGGGGAGAGTCAGATGTGCTCACAAGGCGGAGGTCCTGATCGTGGACGATCTCTTCGAGGATTCCTCGTAGACATGTGTATGTAAATAAGTTCCATCTTGATCATCCTCTCGGGAGGCAGTGGTATCAGACTCAAATTCGGAGTCTGCGTCGGGGCTGTCCGCACAAGACATCTATTTTATTCAGTTGGTAGGTTGGCTTTAAGTCAACATAAACAAAGTTCTTCTTGTAACAAGGGTTACCTTCTCTTAGTTGTTGTTCTGGACTGAACAAAAGAAGAGAATGGACGGAGAAGTATAATCTACAAAAAGGAGTGGGCAGGAGGAGCATGAAAGTGTTATAATATAGAGTTGAGTAGTTGAGGAAGTTCAGAGCCTTCAGCGTTCTCAAGAGCTCTATTTATACTTTTTCCAGCTCAGTTTGCATCTAGGCAGCATCTATACAGTCTCTCATCACCATATCATTCACATCATCACCAAACCTCAACTACCATCACCATCACCATCACCATCACCAAACCAAACCCAAACCCAAACCTCATCTTCACAACTCCCCCAAACTCCAAAAAGGTTGTCAAACCCTCTCAAAGCCCAACAAGGATTTCTCATCCCATCCTCCACGCGTCCACAGTCTAAATAAAGTACACATCCCCGATATGAATGCACATCCCCGTTTCAATCCCACACAAGCTCACTCCTCACCACCTCTCATGCCACAAGATACTCAATACAAATACAATCAGAAAAACCCCTCACGGAAACCCGCATCATAGTGAAACACCAGATCTGCTGTCAAAACCACGGCTCATCCTTCCCTTCCCCGACGCCATGAAACGAAACAAAAAGCCCCCCCCTCTGTGCTCACACTGCCATCGTGTAACCCATTTGTACCACTCTGGCGCTGACACTTTTCTGCCACATAAATGATTAGAATAAAAGCTGCATCTAGTGTCGTCATCAATCCAAACCAAACCATCCAATAAGCAACCTCACAAAAATCGTGTTCGTTTTGCTAAACTCGTGTTTGCCGAAAGAGGGGGGGGGCAGCCATGGTCGCTTGTGGAGGGTCGCGTCGTGCCGCGCTGTGGTATCACCACATCTTCAAATACAGTCTAGAGTAGAGTGCTTACCAACTAAAGAGACGATTCGATTGATGGATTGTTTGTGCCTCTTCGCTTGGATGACCCGTGTTTGGACCACAGCTCCAAGGCATATTCCACGACATGGGCTGTCAGTCACAGCTGAGACACACACGCAAGATAGTTATTTTAATTCTTTTTTATTATTCTTTTTGCTTTGCTTCACTAATCTCCTCGTCACCAAGGTTTTCTTACCAAGGCCGGAGAGCTGTCCAAGTTTTGACAGCCATTAATATCGTCCCCTCACCCTCCGCCAGTTTCCAAACCAGGTACGCCAAATAGTGATCCCCCCATGATACATACACATGATTGTACACGCTCATCCCCCGTTGTGACATGTTCTCCCTTGATTTCAAATCCATCAAATCAACCCATTACTTGCTTGCGTCTGCAATGTCCGGGGATAAATGTTTGTAATGTGCGCTGTGCTGTGCTGTCTTGTGTTTGTGCATTGCATCCTTGTGTCAGGTTGCCAATGTCGTGCACTCCAGTTTCATGGCGGGGAAAGCAAAATGTAGAAAGTAAAAAAAAAAAAAGGCGAATCCAACTCCTGCAAGCTAGAGCTGCGGTGCATCTCTGCTCACTGTTCTTTGTTTTTGTACCCCAGGTCCAGGTCCCGTCTAAATTTTTTCGTCTTCTCGATTCGCTTTGCTTTTCGAATATCCAGGTTTCCCTCTGTTCAACGCCCCGCACTTCCCATTATGTACACTTCTAAACAATAAACAATAATGTGCAAGCCTCCTCCCCACGGAGAAGGCCAAGGTCGTATGTTGTGCCGTCGTGGCTATATCGGGATCGGTGTCCCAAAAAATGAAAAGGAATGACATGAGTCGGGGTATCTCTGTAAAAAATAGTGCAAAATAGGACATGAAAGAAGTAGAAACGCCAGCAACCCCATGATAGCTGGCTTTATCATCCAACGACTTCTAGTTTGGTCTAGTCGTCATCGTCGTGGCAGTCATTAAAATGGTCGTTGATCCCGTGTTCCAGTTCGTGTTTGCTGGAGGGGACCATTATTTTCGCAGGCCGACTTTGCCTGCGAGGTTCTTCCAGAATCGTGCTCCCTTGCGCTCTTCGCTGCGCGTCCGTAGCATTACCTCGTCTCGTTGCATGGGTCCTACAATGTCTTCGTCGCCTCGGGAGGGGAACTTGCCATCCGCATCCACCAGTCGGGGAATTGCGCTGGGCAGTCCATCCTCAAGGCGCTTCCATTGCATACCCGCAAAGACATCGTCCATGGGAGGTGGTCGGCCAAGGATGGAGCCGCCGCTATTGGCTCGTGATCGTCCGCGGCCACGGCTGCGGCTTCGTGACGCGCTTGTCGAACCAGGAGCAGAGCTGGTAGCTTGCACAATCTCCGACATGAGTCCGTCATGGGTTGACCTCCATCGCCTCTCAATGTCGGCCCATTTGGCCTCAGTAAGAGCGTAGATCTTGCTGGTTTCGCCGTAGTTCTCGCCAGTGCGCACTAAGTGCTTGGTGTAGTTACATCGTGCTGCGTCCCAGTCGTTGCGCAACTGCTGAAGGGCCTCCATGTTCACAGTCTCGGGTTGATAAGGCTGCGGTGTGATGGTGAAGTTGGCGTGACCAAGGCGATCCGACCACTCATCGTGCTCCTGCAGGATCGAAGGGAGAGGGATCGGAACCTCAGGACTGTTGGAACCAAATCGGAAGGACGACACCGAAGGCTTTGTGCTCAGAGAAGGTCTAGGGAACTGTGTCGCAGAAGGGACGGGTGACGGTACTTCGGTAGTCGCAGAGGGTGGTGCAATGGTCGGCGATTGCAGAGGTGACTCAGGCGGTGGGCCGCTCAATGGGCTGGTCATTAGAGGAGGTAGTAGAGGGGTGGTGGCCAGTCCTCGTTCTCGCTCGAGGTCGGCTTGCTCGACAAGAGCCTGCGCCTTCTCAATGTCGATGGGCGCAGGAAGGTTGATGCTCTCGGTGCTGCCATAGTAGGATACTGCCGGGGTGGGAAGTCCAGTGTTTTCCAACATGCGCTCCTTTCCAGGTCGGCTGGGCGCAGACATGGACGACGATCGACTAGAAGGACCTCCAGATAGTACAACGCTCTCCAAGCTGAGTTCGGTGCTAGGTGAGAGCATAGGGTTGCCCCTGCGGGTGTTGGGGTTCCAGCGCGTGAGACTAGGGAAACGGGCACCAATTCGTGACGTTAGTCCAGCAAAGGGTGACTCGCTACCGGATCGCTTCTTGCGGGATCGCTCGTCCATGGAGGTGTCACCGTCACTCAAGAAACCCATGTCGTAGTCGATATCGTAGTCGCGGACAATGTCTCCATGGAACATAACATCTTCGGAACTATTTCGGGGCTCACACAGGTTGTCGCCTACACGGGAAGGGTATGGGTCAGTAACTCCACGATCACCAAGACGAAGACGGCAGGCCAAGCACGATTTCCCGGAAGATACGACAGCCTGGCCAGGCGGACGAGACATACACAAACAGTCGTAGAGACTAAACTGGTCCGAAGGGGCAAGACTATTACGGTAGCTGCTCTCTGTGTTGTCTGTGGTGGTGTTGTGTTCAGGTTCCAAAGGCTCTTCTTGAACATCGGGCAATGACCGCATTGGGGGTTTTGTGTGGACCGATTGAGTGGGCGATACAGGAGTCTCGTTCAATTGCGGTGGGAGATCGAGAGAAGAAGTCGAGCTCGACATTCGAAAGTGACCCTTTCCAGGGGAGAAAGTCGGGGTGATTGGAGAGGTAATGTCGGAGGAGGACGAGTTTGTTGTGTAGTAGATGTAGGAGAGGTCGGTCTCGGGGCTACCTTGTTGCACCTCCCACTTACGGCGCTCCTCTACCAACTGCGGGAGAAGCAGCGGCTTGAGCCTTGGCGACATAATGTCGGCCTTGACGGTCGAAGCCGTTATGATTGCGAAGTTGTCGAAAAGACGAACGACTGCGTTTCCCTTCTGCTGTCTATGGTGTTGTTGTTGTTTTTTGTTTTGGTGTTGGGGAGAAAAACATAAGAAGAAGGAAAACAAGAAAGTTGGAGGGATGCCTCGGGAGGTGGATGTTGATAGAGGCAGTGACACAGCAGCCAAGTTGGGTTAGCCTCGTGTAGTCTTTTGGGAGCCAAGGTAGTCGCTGTCTGTCTGTCGGGCCAAGTGGCGGCGGATCCGGGGACCGGGGGTGCTTCTCTTTTTTCCCACTGAGACTCAGACCGGGGTGGGATTCTGGGAGGGAGGGTATGGATGTGGATGGGCGAAAGTGAAAGTGGGCAGGTGAACAAGACAAGGGTGCAGAAGCTAAAGCAAGGCGGGTCTTCTCAAGCCCAAGCCTGAACAGACTCTCTTGGCCTGTCTCTCTCCTCTCGCAACTATTTTTCTTGTCTGCGTCTGAGCGGAACAAAAAATGGTGGAGAACCGTTGGGTGGGAGTCAACGAGGAGACGGTTCCCGATGGTGGATTTTTTTTTTCCTGCTCCAAGTGGGCTGTGTCCGGCAGAGACTACCTTAGGGCGGGGACTGACTCTGGTGGTTGACTCTGACTCTTGTTTTCTTGTTGATGTTTGGGGTGGTTGAAAAACAAACGATTTCTGGTTGCTGGTTACTTTTTTGGCTTTAGCTCGTCGTTTGAGAGGTCCTGGTTGGTTGTCCTCGTGAGGGCGGGTGTGTGACTCGTAACAAGTGATATCGATGTTTGGCTGTATCAGATGTATTCAATGACGACAGATGGTCGACAATTGTTGGTAGAGGTGCTGTTCGATCAAACAAGGAGTCGACAAGGGAGAGAAGAAATTATCCGGGCATGACGCTCGTTTATTATCAAAGGGTGTGAGGAGGTTATGTATGGGGTGATTGACTGCTGATGAGTTCTTGGGCGTCTGTCTCTCTGTGTATGCGAGCGACTCTTGACTGTCTGGGTAGGGCTGGGACCACTACGCGGTAGAGCACAGCGCACCACAGCACAGCACAGCACAGAGCAATGACAGGGCCTTGGGAGTGAGAATAAGCGCTCGGTCGTCCACGTGTTATTGAACCGAGGATTGGGCGTGACTACATATCAAGTGTTGGCCGTCTACTCAGAACCGCGGCTGTATCTTTAATGTGATAAGGTGTTATCTTGGTGTTGTACTCTATGTATAAAATATGCGTATGTAATGTAATGTACGTCTGTCCACAGGTGGTGGAGGGTGAGGTGATGCTGTGCGGTGGACTTGGTGACCGGTGACATGGCTCTCATCTTCGGTACAGAGTCGTTCCGTTGTGCCTCTCTTTAATGATCCCTCTCCAACTGCATAATGGAGTCTGTAATGACAGGCGGTGATGGATTAACTCTACCCGACGTTACGTTCTCAACATGCAGTGCAGTCGAAGCTGCGTATACCTCTTGTTCGATTGCAGGGATAAAAAGGTTGGCTGACGTTCAGGCTCTGGGGCACGGAAGCGGGGGGAGAGCCCTGACGAACCGCCGCTGTGCTTCTCCTCTCGCGGCTGGTGTTAAATTGTTTCTTTTCTCCTGCAACTCTTGACAAGGGTTCAGTCTGTGACGTGGGAAAATAAGGTGATGAGGAGATGAATCCTGGAAATCCACTGGTTCAGAGACTGGCAGCTGTTCAAAACCTGCTCGTCCTGCTGTGAGACCGTACAGCACGTACAAGATTTTACAGTATTTTTTTCTTTCTTTCAGAGCGCTTCAGGGAAGTGGGGCCATGCTTCCGCGGTGGACTTCCAGTGGGGGAGGAGGTTGGGTCAAAAGCCTAAGCACAGAGGTTCAATGCAACAGTAAGGGCTTACAGTGGCTGGGTTTATTCAGAGCGACAGAGTCACGATGAGGAAGGGGAACTATCCGTGCTCTGATGAGGCTGTCCGTGTTGTTTACATGATCGACAGAACGGCAACCCGAAACAATCACATTGATATTGACGTTATAGACAGATGAAACAATGGCTGCAGAACATGCACGGGCAAAGAAAAGCCTAATCTTGACTTTGACCTAACTTTTGAGTCAAACGTAGACTGCAATAGCAGGACCGTACGAATGATATTCGATTGGGGGGAACCGCATGGACCCTGAAAGGGACAACAAACCAGAGCAGCCAAAGCCAGTATCCATCCATGACCGAGAGGCTTTGGTACTTAGTTACAGGGGTCTTCCCTTCGACAATTGCTAATCGATGACGGTGCAAAGTCAATTCAGAGTTTGTGTTCGTATAAGCACTTTATACACAAACATAATTCCTATTGCTGTCTGTTTATGCAATGCACAATCAGTTTTATACTTCTGTGGCTCAAACGTTGGAAAACCGTTTTGTGTAACTCCCGAATTGGCAAGAGCTGGAATGCATTCCCTGAATGCAAAGCTGTGAGCTTTGCTTTCACATGGAAGCGATAGCTCTAGCTCCCCCTCCTGCCATTGGATGCAAAGATGATCACTCTCTGGAGTTTTTTTTTTTGGTTTGTTTGTTTTACCCGCATTCCAATTCATTGACCTCATCGTTTTTGCCGATCACGTTTCTTTTTTTGCTAGCAATCAATTCGAAGCTTAAACTCTGTATCATTCTCATTCTTACCAAAATCTCCTCATTGAAACTTTGCGTTCCGCTTTTGGCCTGGACCTAGCTCTTCCAAAGTCTGGTTCCCTGTCAGCCAGGGCTCTCAATAGGCGATGAGCATCGAGAAGCCGGTGACATGGGTTAAGCAGCTCAGATGGGAAAGGTTTGGAGGAGTCAGCAGGGGGTACGTAGCCTTGCACTGAAGCATCGTATCTTCGCTGGGCTGGGTTGGCACCGCCTCTCTGGGCCGGCCTCGATTCTGCCATGGCCATTCCATCCTTGCCCCGGATTCTCATGGGATCAGTGAGTTTTTGGAAGACCGGACTTGCGGTATGGTAATTGCAGTCGGGTTTGCACTTCACCGTTATCTCTGACTCTGGGCTCTCTCGCTAGACCAGGCGACTTGTGCCATTGTGGAAACCCCGCGCGTGCTGGCTTCCATTGCAAGCGGAAATCCAGCCCGAGCATTTCTCTGCTGAGCTTCCAATTTTCGGTCTTGATCCCGCCACCAATAAACTCAAACCAGCAACCGAATTTGCCAAATTGTTGACCGAAGCCGCTGACGGCATAACTCAACTCTGTATGCGCGAAAAAGGCAACCAGCTCTGCCTTTTTTTTTTTTTTTTTTTTTTTCCCATGGCACCGGCTGAATAAACTTGTTGAGCTTTCTGGCTATGCAATATTACGTCGTTGTTCACAGCTTCAATGGAAGAAGCCATTTTGTCGATCACTTCCCTTTGAGATAGAGACTGAGCGTTGGTCTTGTTTCCACGAGACAACTGGGTCTTCCCGTTTCCCCGTGCTCGCAATTCCATCCGCTGTGTTTCCAGCTCATGACTTGGGCCTCAACTGACCGTTTGGCTGAGTTGACCGCCTACAGTCAACTACCGGTCAAGTTTCAACCGCGGGCCATTTCGTCAGAGCGAGGACGGATGTTTCCGATACACTTGATTTGCTTCTTTTCAAAGGATGACAGAGAGTCATTCATATTCGCCTTGTTCGAGGCCATTGAATCGTTCCGCGCCCCTCCAAAAGACCGCGTTCTCGCCTAGTGGTTGGTCCCTCGTCTTCCTTCAAGACCCTTGACGATATTCAAGATGGAGTGACACATCGAGTGAATGCATCGAGATGCATCGACACAAAACAGTCTGAACTCGCAATTCCTCTACCGTGCCATTGACAAACAAGGCTTTCCATGTCTTTCATTTCTTTGTTTTGCTTTGTCATGTCATGTCTTCAACTTTGCATCCTGTCGCGCGACAGACTCGTGGCCAACGGGGCACGCCTACCCATCGCGGCATAGCGTCCGCAGTCCAAGCTTCCCAGCGGAAGGGAAGCGACGCCGATGGTGCGCCGGGATCCCATGGAAGAACATGGAAGTCCCTCTAGCCTCGCCGGCGGGACTGGGTGGCTGCAAAGCTTGACACCGAGAGGCTGCCAAAGCCACGCCAACTTGCACCGGCGTCCAACGCTCCGGGAACAGTTGTTTGATAAAAAGCTTAACCCTCAACTGCTCATTTTACTTGTCTCTAGTGACTGTGTCGATCTACCAGGTCCCTACCCAGTCGTCTTTCATCGGTCAACATCGCGATCTCCAAGTGTTGATCGCCTGGGGAATAGGCAAGCAATTCGTGGAGAGCGTCGGAGAATTACAAATCTGCTCGTATTAAAGCAGCTACATGCCCCATCGGCATGAATTTACGTTCTGAAGCACCACCGTTCTCGGATGCATACACCGATTGCATCCTCTTTTACCGACCAGCACGCAAGATGCGCCTAGTGATACGTACTGCCAGTTGTCGGCGTGTTGCCAGACCCTTAGCCATCCTCCAGCAGCCACGATGACCCTGAGCCCCGGGTTGAGGCCCTGTTGCATTAGCCTCACCACGGTACCTGGGCCGACATTGGAAGGAAGTCTTTGGAGGCTGACCGTTTTGCCCGCGGAAGCTGTCAAGGATTCCGCCCTTGCGCTTGTGTTCCTTGTCGCTGGGGCCTTTCAACAATGGATGGACATGGGTGTTGGGAGGCTCCATTTCAAGGCTTTACAACAGTCACACAATGACTTCCATTCTTGATGGTTCAGACCTGCCGGTTTTGCTCGCTTGCATTTGACATTGATAACGATTGCGCCATGGTGAACAAAGTTACAAATCCAACACCAGGACTCTAGCTTCGTTGTATGGGCATGGGCGCTATAATGCGCGAATTGCTGTGATGGACAGGCTCGGCCCCAGTCCCATTGGCGCTACTCTCGAGTCTTATTGAACTCCAGAAGACATTGCTTAGAAGTGTCTGTTTGAGTTTACACTTGACAATTCGTTGAGCTGTCAGATACGCGTATGAACCATGTGGCAGAGAAGACGGAAAGGTCACTGTTGAGAGGGGACAGGAAGTTCGGCTTGACAGAACCTTCTCTGAGAGCTAGTTGCTCGTCCGGTGCCGGGGTTGCATATCTTGTTACTATTCCAAAGCCGTTCATGTGGCTGACGGCCTTGAATGAAGGAACAAGTCCATACTGATGATCTTTTGAGGCACACCATTGAGGCACTCTTTCCGCCAATGGAGCTGGATCCTGACGGCCAATGTCCCGGAGTTGAAGTCAACAACTCTATCACACCCGGGATGCAACTCGGAATCCTCAATGTTCTCAATCCGTGTTCGCACAAACTCAATTCAACAGAGATTCCGACCCCTCCACCATCTTCAACTGCTAGGGCTTGAGAGGCCCATCCGAGGCACAATTAATTGCGCCGAAGTTGCTTCTGCTCTCATGGCTGATAAAAGTCTTCGTTAACTAGGGCTTGTTGATTGGTTGACCACTCCCGTTTAGGCCCCTTGCAGCAGGACCTTTGCTTTGACCCGCCACAGGGTGTTGATGCCTCGGTCGCAAGGCAGAACACCATCTTCATGATTGCGACGATCCTTCACCAACAAGGAAAGAAGCTTAACCAAGGCTGCGGGTGCCTAGTGAAAGAGCTTCAGCAAGAGTCCACCAAATGCCGTCATTGTCATCATGATCAACATCATCACTTGGAATTAGTCTCTTTGCCAAATTGAAAACTTCGCGGGGCTTTTTACAAATTGGTCAAAAACTCGTGGCCAGGATGAAAAGACAACAGAGTTTGCGACGCTTACTGGTGTCGGGCCGTCCTATGGAACCTCTGAGCGCCACACTACAACCTGCACGCTCTTTACTAACGGTCAAAACGCCGCGTTTATGACGAGATTCTGATCGAGATAACAATTGAAGCACGGGCTTCAACGTGGAAGCCACACGAATTACGGATACCTTGAGCTTAACTTGGACGTTATGACTTTGTGGCCTCATTGTTGAGAACAGAGTTCAGCCATGGTGTTAGAATCAGCATCGGGAATGACACACGGGCCGCTTATACCAACGGCTGCGGCTGCAATGACTTGCATTCTATTAACTCAATGCTACTTTCACAACAGCATAATGCGACTATATGTGATGGTCAATTCAAGAAGATGCTGAAAGAAATCGTATGAGAGCAGGGCCGAGCAATTGCACGCTGTCTAACACTCAACATGTTCTCCGATATCTTTAGCAATTGAGATTTGTTGAAGCATGTGAGTATGCAACGATCTCTCGATGTAGCCAGGTCTCAAGCCACCGCGATCGCCTTGACATCTGTTCCTGGTGGCGATACTAGTGCTCTTCCAAAGAAAACTCGATTGGGCAATGGCCTCAAATTCTTTCGGTGTGGGTTACATCGTCCGTCAACGTCGTTAATCGCGATGTCACCCACAAAAGGCACAACTGCGAGTTTACAGGGCAAATTCTGCCACTCAGAGCCTGCGGAACCCCCCAAAATGCCCCAAAATGCTGGGAAATGTGCATGAGCCTCATGAATTGTTGGCGACTTCGTTTGCGGCAGCCAATCGCGACTCTATCTCTTACAACTTTGAGGCAACGTCGTTGAGTCTATTTCGGCTCGTAAGATGCACGTCACGATCCGAGCGGGATACTCTGATTGTTCCCCGAAAGGCTTGACTGTTACATCAAGCGCAGATATGCTTGGAAGCCATGTGCTTGAAGGCGGCCGGCTGGTGAAGCATCCATCTGCAGGAACGCCAAAAAAAAATCAGAGCCAACTCGGCCTCAGACAGAATATGGAATAGATTGGCATCAAGTTGAACCACAATTGGACCAACCAAGACCAGATGTTGGGGCTTTTTCAGGAACAGAGGACAACAACGCTGACGACAGTTTGGGTGCCTTGGGTGCTTGGCCAGAAGATTCCCACATGCATCTCCACCGGGCTTACAGGATCAGAATTTTCAGTCTTGCCTTTCTTTTTCCGTCATCATGAAAGAGTCTTCCACCGGCCCCACGCCGCGTCTTTTTGTCCCTCTTGGCTGTTCTCCGAGAAGCGGCTCCGAGTGTCTCCGTGAGAAGTGCATCGCTGAGAAGAGAAGCCACCGGGAACTGATAACGTGATAGTAATCTGCGATGCATCGTGGGGGAATGTCAGCGGAAGGGAAATCGGTCGATATGCAGGCCTATGGAAGGGGTTCCCTTGCGTCCACATGCAGTGGTTGGAAGTTGGATGCATGCGTGGGAAGCAAACTCGACTGCAGGATATAATCTTTTAAATTGCTTATTGCATATTACTCCAGCTGTTATGGTTCACTGGATGGGTTGCAACGGAACACACAATAGGAACCAGTTAATTTGAGCGGCCGCAGGGAGAGGAATAATGTCCCAACTCTGATGAAAAAGCTTTCAACGGTGGCTGATTGACTTTTCCTCTTCTCAGCCTCTGCAACATTCACCTGCTTACCCGCGAATTATGCCTCCCGATTTGCCCTGGCTATGCCTGAAGAGGGACGCGGCCAGCGGACATGGGGCCCGGAGGCTTTTGGTGTGTCTCGTTCCTGACGATCGCGACAAGGGTTCGTGTGGCCGTGGCTTCTCTTGTGGCTGACTTTTGAACTGGGACATGGCATTGAGGCACGACCAATCCTTCGTTGTGCTGCGGCGCGACGCGATGCACATGTCGGTCTCTGCTTCTGCTTAGCAAGATTTTGCTCATACTCAAGGTAAGCACGGAAATTTGATGCTCGGGATATTCGGCATTTCAGGTTTGAATGCACGAGGTTGTCATTGACTTGCTCTCAGGATCCTAAGCTCAATTGCTGCATGCAAAGCCATTGGCTTCCTGAAGTTACTGCAGGCACTTTTTGCCTGACCTGAACTCAATGCAGTTGCAGTTGGCTTGTGCCGTATTCAGCGCTGACTGCTTAATCGTCTGACCTTTGCAGGCCTGCGAGAACGCAGGACTGACTTGTACAACCAGTCAGTCGTTCCTCGCGCCAGCGGATACCACTCCATCCCGGCCAAGTGGCCATCAAATCGTCTGAACTACTTGGTGACATGTTTCTGTCATTTCGATGAAACTTCGCCTCGGTAAGGCACGTGGTCTCGCGGATCCTGCTGGGTGAAAATGGCATGGATACCACATTACTCTGAGACGAAACTCAAGCGTACCAAATCCATTTTCGTTTCCAGAGCTGAGTTCTTGCTGCTCTAAGCTGAGCTGTTGCTGAGTGCAGGCTGCGGAGGACGAAGAGTGGGCTGTGGTTTCGGGCCCTGGCTACGCTCAACCCATTTGGGACCTTCATATCTGACGCCATCACCAACTCTAGAATTTCTCATCACTTGTCCTTGCTTTGCTTTATTCTATTTTCCAGCCCAGATGAACATAAACATCACGGCTGATCTATTTCTTACCTAAGAAATAGATCAACTTCTACCTTCCCAATTTCCGTACTGCAACCGTAGCCTTCGAGCCATCTATCAAATGCCTCTAATCCAGCATGCCCTTAAGGACCTCGATCTGCTCTAGCACGCCTGCTCGGCTGGTGCCACCTTGAGCATTCCTTGACTCAACACTAGCCTCGTAGTTGAATACATCCTTGATGTTATCCGGGAATCGGCTATCAATGGCCTGCAGCTGCTCCAGGCTCAGTTGGTCCATTAGGATTCCCAGCTCCTTGCTCTTGGCCACCACACGCCCTGAAATATGGTGTGTCTCACGGAAAGGCACGACAATTTTCACGAGGGCGTCTGCAACGTCGGTCGCAAGGAGGAAAGGGTTGAGCGAGGCTATCATGCGCTCTGGTCGAAGCTTGAGAGTGCTGAGGATGCCATTTGCGATCTGCACACTATCGGAGACAGTCTTGACATGATCTAGCATAGGCTCCCAGTTCTCTTGCAAGTCTTTGTTGTAGGTACTGGGGAGACCCTTCGTAGCACAATAAACACCGGCAAGATGACCAAAAGTCCTGCCAGCCTTACCCCTCAAAAGTTCGAGGTCGTCGGAATTTTTCTTCTACGGGTACATTAGCCAAGACTTCTATACGGTAGAAGAGGGAGACTTGCCTGGGGCATTAATGATGAACCCGTTGAATAGGCATCTGCAATAGTGACAAAGCCAAATTCAGGATACTATGGCACACATCTGTAATGCAAGAGCCGAGGCTGACACGCTAGAATCTCGAGCAGAGTCGAAAGATTCGGGCTTCAATACTTCGCTCAAGTGTACTGTTGTTGCTGTGTTGTCGGAATGAAAGCGCTGATGAATCCCTGCCATTGCATAGAGCTCACCGCTGACACATTGTTGCTTTTTTGCCTTTCTTTCCCTTGCTTTACTGTACCTTGCTGGTTCATCCAAAAGAAAGTCTCATTTCCCCTGCCCTGTTCATTCAATTGATGCGCCGTGTGGCGGATGCTCATTCGCCCAGATCCTGATCCCGTGGTCGAGGCTGTTACAATCAATGAGTTGTATCGCGCGCGTGTGTGGGGGAGAAAACTTCGTCTCTCAGATAGCCACGATAATGTATTACCCGCCCACGAGGCTGCCAAGTTCAATGGTATGCTATTCTGCGTTGGCCTCGATCCCCGGGGCCGCTCTGTAGCTAGGCCTCACCGGTTTCTGGGGTAGGTTTTTTGAGTTGTTCTGGCCTCGCTGCTGTAGGAGATATCACACTTGGTTCGTCCAATCAGTTTCGCGGAATGAGATGCGGAATTACCGCCTGGGATAGAACGAGGCCTTATTGTGGCGAGAGGGAACGGGATGTCGGAGGAGGGAAGTCGACGTGTCTATATGCCTCAATTAATGTGTTGTAGATCATTTGAGGGTATGCAAAGGTGTTGTGATGCTGGCTGTTGTACCCGGTATCAAGAAGCTGGACCGGGAGATGGCGCGTTGCAAGACAAAGATGTTTATCGGTGTTTTTCGGGAGAGAGGATTCAGTGTGGCTCGATGAATGTATCCGGATGTATGTACTGGCTTCGTCTGTAGGCGGATTCACTTGTAGGTTTTGTTGAGCTTCTCGTAGGTTGTAGGTCCATCTGAGGGTGAGCTTTCAAGCTCCCAAGCCAATCAAATTCGCCAATTGTCAGTAATACGGATATAAGTCCCATGAATGTAATTACGTGTGCGCCGAGTGTCTGATCCAGTCGAATTGATATGATTGAAGCGGTTGAGTTTGAGCGTTGCATGTTGGCGGTGTGAAAGGTTTAGGGTAGGTAAGATTCGCTACTTGTCCTTTTGAGTATGATGCTGTGCGTTTCCCAATCATGTTTTCGTGATATAGCTATTGTGTTAGTCTTTGGTGATATGAACAGCATTGATAAATGGTAAGAAGTCTAAGGAAACTAGTCGCGAATGTAGTTCGTGAAGTCTGTTGTATCGATGATGGTTCCATGACGATGAACTTAAGCCTGGGTAATATCCAGCACGACCAAAGGCAAAGTGAATGTGATGAATCTGAGAAAAGCTTCATACTTATAGAACAAACCTCCGAGTAAAATACTCGCTTCAATGGTCCGTTTGTGATAAAATGTATCGTCAGTTCTTGGAGCTACCGGGTAGTTGAATTGACTGCTGAATCGATCGCTTCACTGGAAGCGGATCTAAAGGGAGTGCGACCAAGAACTTCAAAAAGGGAAGAAAATCAAGATATCAATCTTGAGTTGATGCTAGAGGTACTGCGTATCGTGAGATTCCCTGGTTGCGATGTGTCAAGAATCTCCAGCGTGAATATCGCCCAAGACAAGGGCGGAAGGCTCACTCGGACCATTAGTATCCTGATACGCTGCTGTGAAAAAGAGAGCAGAATCGAGGAATTCTCATTCCAAACTGGCTCGCATGTACTGCATTCAATTGGCATTCTCTTCGCCTGTTCTCGTGGAAGACGGAGAGAGATGACACTGCCCAATCTCGAACGGTGTGCCCAGTGACACTTGTCTATCCACCCACTTGAGAGAATAGAGATGGGCTCAGCCGCGGCAGTCAACGACGGAGGAAGCAAGAGGTTCTAATGGAGTTGTTCGAAAAGGCGTCAGCCGGAAATTGCCATACATGAGGCAGTGACTCTGCTCACGATGTCTTGATACCAGGAATCACCTACACACTCAGTTGTCGTTCCAAAAGAGTCTCAACCGACATAAACAGTGACGACGAGGCTTGATCCAGGGTAGCATTCAGTCTTCAGCTGTCATTTATCTACAAATCCTAACAAATCACCATCTCTGGAGCTGACAACCTCCGGACGATGTCCTCCGCGATATCGGTAATCGGCCCCATGCCGGAGGTTACACCCGGGATCGACAAAATCCATGACCGAGCCTCATCATCCAAGCGAATCTGCACGTCAAAACAGGGTGCGAGCGCGTTTACCAACAAGGTTGTGATGTTCAGCGTGTACCCAGATCAAGACGCTAAACAAGGCCCGTTTGTGTCATTTGCGGAACCGTGACGTGGAGGTTGCATCGAGTACAGCTGAATAGAGCTTACGACAGCTATCATATCCACTGGATTTTACGCTTTGGGTGATACATTGTGTTTTGATTTTCTGGGGAATAGTTGCTGTGATTGGAAATAACCTGTTGGTTGCATCTGTCGTTAATCTAAGATCTTATGACGTCACGGAAGGAGGGCAGATGTCATGATACTGATTCCCTGGCATTTTGACGTAGGAGGCGGGGAATCTAATTCCAGCTGAAGACATATGAAGGCATAACAACTCTAATCTCCCATTAATCCTACCTAAGTACGTTGGAGACTGCAACGTTCTACGGTAGACATCATGGCTACAGCAGAGGACCCAAACCGTAGCTTCACAGCAAGCAACACAGGAAGCGAACCAGAAATAATAGAACAACACCAAGAAGAAGCCCCAACCGTCAGCCACTCCCTCGCCGAAGAATCCCAAAACTTTGAAGAAAAAGGCGCAGCGCAGCTTGAGCACGGCGATGTCGAAGTCAAGAATCTAGGATGGAACGAACCTCCCCGCGTCGTGCCCCCGCTGGTGGGAGGCTTGAAGAATGAAGATGTCTGGGCTTTGATACGACGCTTCGATAAGCAGGTCTTCTACGTCAGGAGCATCGAGGAGCCACCGCTGGGAATGCTGGATATGAACATTGCGGACGAAGAAGAGTTTTCGCCTGAGAAGCTCAGGGCGCAGATCGAGCGACTTTATGTTTCGGTTTTTGCGCAGTTGTTTTCGTTTTGGAAGCATATTGCGCGTCTTCGCTCTTGGAGGGAGTATCAGCGAACATCTGCGTTCCTCGCAGTATACACCCTCGCATGGCTTCTCGATATTCTTGGTCCCACGATCATTGTCTTCCTCATGGTACTCATCTGGTCCCACGAGGCCCGCGATATCTGTTTCCCTGGAGCACCACCCTCGATAATCGACTCCAAGACAGGAGGTGTCAAGAAACCAGCAGCTGGTGTTCTGGCCTCCGATGATTCAGTCACTGGTGCGCCGGAGAAGCACAAGGGCGAAGCAGTTGAACAGGAAGCTCATAGCTTTGTGACGAGCTTGTCTACGGTATGTTCAGGTGTAAGATTTGCTTTTTTGATCCTTGAAGTATGCAGACTGAGTGATTTGTAGATTGTGGTTAGCACGGCTGCGGGTAAACACCCCCAGACGGATCCCGACGATGATAGCGCTGCGCCTGATCCGACGAAACTTACTGAAGAGGCCACCGAGGCTAGACAGAAGTCTGTGGGAGAGAATCCTCATGCTGAACATAACAGGGCCAAGAAGCCGGTTTCGAACGCTGTTTGGGACAAGGCGCGTCCGACGATGCATATGATTGCTGACTTTGTTGATACCTGGGAGCGATTCGGCAATGCCTTGAGTCCGGCAGCGCCTTTCCATCGCCATCGACCTAAGTTTATCCTCATTGGTGTTCTTGTACCTATGCTTCTCGGAGCTTGGTTCACGACTCCGTACATGGCAATGAAAGGAATGGGATTTGCTGCTGGCTTTGGATTCTTCGGTGATCCCATCATCACACCCGCTATGAACTTCATCAACAGGACGTATCCCCGCTGGGAGAAGTATGTCGAGTTGCGAAACACTATTCTTCGAGGCGTTCCTACAAATGCGCAGTTGGCTATCACTCTTCTCCGCATCGGTGAAAAGAACAAGGCTCCTCTGCCACCCCCTCCTTCTTCCGACGTGCCTCCCCCGACTGTTCCCCATGAGACTGCTGGAGAGGGTTTGGAACATCTAGGTGTGTAATACTCATTGACTAAAGTTCAGCACATACTAACACCACCAGAAGGAGTATCACAGAGCGAAATCGCCGAGGCTGTCCAGCCTGATCAAAACATTATCCACGAAGATGAACACGAGGAGGAAGAGGAAAAGACAAAGCACAAGAAATCTCATCGCATCATGAACTTTATCCGTGGTACAGCAAAGGGTGGTGTTACGACTGCTCTGGCCGCCGACAAAGCGAAAGCCAAAGCAGGTGCTCACCACGCAAAGAATCGTCTCGGTGTAGTCAAAGGCCAAGAACCGTATCCTCTCACCGGCCCAATTCGCTTCCCAGCGCGGTACAAGGGAAAGAAGGGCCATGCTTACATTACGGCCACGGCTACAACGCCTGCTGTTAGTTGGACGACTGAGCTAGGAGATGTGAAGCCCGCTTGGACTGTTACGATTGGCGATATCGAGGAATTGAAGAAGATGGGTGGTCTTGGGTGGAAGAGTAAGATCATTGTCGGCTGGGCAATGGGGAGTGAGATTGTGGATGGTTTGATGATCAGGACGAAGGATGGGCAAGAACATCATCTCACGGCGGTCTCTATGCGGGATCAGTTGTTCAACAGGTTGATCTCCATGGGAAACCAGATGTGGGAGGCGTGGTAGACCCGTCTTTTGGGAATAGTCTTGATTTGGTAGGTGTCTGGAGTTTGGTGATGGAATCATGATACTCTTCGATACCAGGAATACGAAGTACGATGTGGAATCAATGTTTGGAATCAATTGAATTATAAGTCTAGACCTCGCTAGTTGAAGCATTGGTTGAACAAAAGATCCTGCTTTGTAATCTCGTGAGTCCACTGAGGATTTCAATACATACCTTAAATCCTCCAAACAATCGTGTCAAACGTGGGGAAAGTGGGACAACTCGACAGGGTGACGTCAATTGACTACAGAGGAGAGCTTACAGATCAATCATATCTGCAACAAACCTGCAGCAGCACCTGTGACAACTCGGCCGAGGTCGCTCAAAGGTGGGGGATAAAAGGTGATACAAGAAAACAAGAATATCCTCCCCCAATTCCCTATTTCTGTACAAGATCGTCTCATCGCAAGCTAAACCCATCATGAGCTTCACCCCAGAGCCCTACGACCCCATCACTGCCGATTCATGGCTCGTCTGCGATACTTGCGGAACTCAATTCCCAACGTCTGATCGCAGCACCCTCAAGACATGTCACATCTGCGATGACCCGCGCCAATTCGTCCCGCCGTCTGGACAGTCGTTCTCTACGCTGGGGGAATTGAAAAACAAGCATAAAAACGAATGGACTAAGTGTTCTTCTGATGAGAATATCACGTTCATCTCGTCGGTGCCGAAATTGGCTATTGGACAGCGTGCTATTCTTATCAAAACGCCAGAGGGCAACATTCTCTGGGATTGTATCACGCTGCTTGATGATGAGACTGTTGAGAGGATTAAGAGTGAGGGAGGGTTGAAGGCGATTGTTATAAGTCATCCGCATTTTTACAGCACCCATGTTCAATGGGCTCGCGCATTCAATTGTCCAGTGTATCTCTCCGCCGAAGACAAAATCTGGACAACCTTCTCCTCACCACATCAAATCTTCCTCACGACCCTCGAAACGCCCATCCTCTCCACGGCCAAAGCCATCAAGCTCGGCGGGCACTTCCCAGGCTCCATGGTGCTACACTACAACTCACGGCTGTTCATAGCCGACACGCTTATGACGACGGCGTCAGGCGTCGGGAACTGGAGTGTAGACGCCACCGGTGAATCGCGGTCCCGACCGGCTGGGTTGAACTCTTTCTCGTTCCTGTGGAGCATTCCGAACTTCATTCCTCTGGGTGTTGGGGAGATGGCGAGGATGTGGGGGATTCTGAAGGGGTATGAGTTTGGGGCTACGCATGGTGGGTTTATGGGGATGGATATTGAGAGTGAGGATGTCAAGGGGAGGGTTTTGGAGAGTATGAAGATACAGGCTGGGTTTATTGGGGATAAAGCGTTTGAGGAGAAGCTGTGATGTGTGACGTATATCGATTGCTTTTTGTGTATCGAGTATGGGAGATGAGAGATGATGACGATTTTGTTCAATTAAAAATATGTAAATAAATCAGGGCCATTCTGATATCTGGGTATCGATCAAGTATTTAACGTGCATCCAACTCCTGCTCATGCATCTCAGTCTTTCCATCCATCAACGCCATAAACACAATTGATAAAAAGGTACGCAAAGCTCAGTCCTTCTTCCAGAACTTCCACTTCTGCTTCATCGGCGACGATGGACATAGATAGCGGTTCAGTAGCTCTCGACCCTCATCAGGAAGATCGATGACAGATTCGTTGAGCGTATCGATAATAAAGCGATTCGCTATTAACAATTAGTATCAATTCAACACCCAATCCAAAGAAAGAGGGAACTTACGCATCAAGTCAACGCCGCATTCGCCAGCATCAATGGCCATATCGATCCTCGTGGAATTATAACATCCATATCGAAGTTGCAGCTCAAGCATACATCTCCAGAGCTCCCTCGTCTCATCGAGGCTCATGCCTTCGCAGCTGCGTTCAGAACATGTGCTTGCTTGGCGGGATCGTTGGTTATCGTGGTGGGATTGTTTTGGTAGAGGGATTGCCTCGTCGCAGGGGGGACTCCACATGGCGGGGAGGGAGAGAGGGCCTGGATGATTCTCGCGATACATTTTGGGTGGTGATGACAATAGGCTTGAATGGTTGAAGATGAATGTTGAGAAGAAGGAGCTGAGGTCTTATATAAACAGCCTCAATTATCTTCTCCTTTCTTTTTTTCCTCGCCCTTTTCTTGATTTCAGGCTCGTGAGTTGTCTCTGCTGTAGTGGGGTTTTCACTTCACACTTCTGGCCCAATATGACAGGCAGACCCCTGCTTATTTATATCAAAGCGTAGCTCCGAACAAAACAAACAAAAAATCAGGGCGAGCCCGATTAAGTTATACTAACGAACCTGTCCCACGGTGAGTGCCGCAGACAAACAAACAGGAGGGTGGGAAGCTTTACGCAGTCAGCGGGAGAGCGCCACTTTGAGGGTCTGAGACAGCTGGGAGCTCTTGTTGATGAGCCAAGAAAGGCGTCAGTGAGTCACATGTGGGAATAAAACATGCTTAAGTCCGTGTAATCAGTGAGTTTACGGCTACGATATTGTCATCAGGGTGGGTGTCATCATCGGAACATAGCCTGACGGAATAACATCACAAGTGATCGACTTTGCATACGAGAAGAGACGGGAGAGAGAGAAAATCCTTTCGGCAGTTTGAGTACGTACTGGGCCAGTTGGCCTGTCACTCGACGCCAAGCTAGTGCATGATCTGCGGACCATGGATGGATTGAGGCTTGCAAGCCTGATCTGATGCCCAAGACCAAGAATCAAGATTAGGGGTCACAAGGACAGGCTTGTGATAACGACGACGCCAAAGACAGGGCGGTTCGATAAGCTTTTGCCTAACAGCAGTGGCATGGATGATAGAACCATGACGACGGATAGAAGATAGCAGAAGCATACTGCGGTCTACGGGATAAGTAGCGGTGATTTGAGGTCTGTTACTGTACCCGTGAAAGCCGCTATAGCCGGGTAGAGTAAACATCATTGATTTTTTGTCTTCTTGAGTCACAGTCACATTTCACAGTCGCATCTTAAGCCAAGACTGGTTTAAGGCTGAGGGAGGAAACATCCGGTTGCCCCGCCCCATAAAATAGGTACATACATAGCACGGGAGGACCCTGGGTTCCACTGGCAGAGGAGCCCTTTTAGTGACTGAAGTCTCAAGTAATTGAATGTACCGGATAACGTTGAGTTGGACAGTTCAGTATATTCGTTGAAACGGTCAAGACTGTGGCTCTGAGAAAGCAGTTGAGGCAGTGTTTCTCAACGGTTCACCCAAATGCAAGGGATATACGTTCACCGCCAAGACCACAATTCACAATTACGTGGCGTACAATACAAACTCAACCACAATCATGAACAAAAACTGCGCCTCGGACAAAACACGTGCTATTTTTTTCTTCCTTTTTGATACAGCAAACAACATACCTTGCATGGTCATCTCCGAGCAGCTGGTATTTTATTAATACTTTTGTGGCGTTAGATCTTTGGCTGTGGCGCACTTTCCCCAGATGCCACCTTGGATCTATTGTTCCAGATCGTGAGTTAAGCTTGGACTTGATGAAGAAGGTTCTGAGCGACTGGCACTTCGTGTGTGGATTGGGTTTGGCTAGGAGGTTTGGTGGTTTGTGGTTGGAGACAAGGTTTGGTAAGTGTGAAATCTCCACATGGCATAGCCAGATGGCATGTTGCATCAGGTTTCTTGAATACTGATCACATCACGAACAATTGAGACATTGGTTCATCGCTGAAGCAAAGGAGAGTCTAATTGGTGCATGGGTTTTTGTTCAATGGCCTTTGAACGGCTTGTAGGTTAGCTGCTGCCCAAGGGTGCTTCCGAATGATTTGACTCTCATCCATATCCCAAAGCGTCACCTGAGTGAATACCCTACCTGGCCGCCTGGATACCCTCAAACGCTTCACATTAAATAGATCGATCTTCAAAGCTGAAGCAAAAATATCTTAAGACTGATAACCGAGTCGATCACAATAATCTCCGTCAATAGTCACAAACTAGCGCTTGCTAGTTCGCCATTCAGCTGCAATCTCTCTTGTCGAGGGGAGGCAAAAAAGCCCAGGACCTCTTATCTAAGTGATAAAAAGACTTAGGTAAACTTAATATATCTTATTAGTACTTTAGACCAGTTTATTTTGGCACCCTGATTCAACGTCAGAGGTTTTCTTGCTCCCTGAGGGCCTGTCAACATCGAGAACCCAATAGTTTAATCTCCTATTCCATAGAAAAAAAGTCTTCAGAATTGACGATGGGGTAATTCCGCTCTTTCATCTGCTTTGGCAGTCGTCGCTCGTTATTTTATCGTCAATATGCGTTTCGCGCTTCTATGGTCGCTGCTTGCGGCGGATGCTGCGGCCGCCAGTGTATGTAAACCTCGCCAGTCAAGTGGTTCAAGTAAGTACTTCTGCAATGTCTGGTGGAATTGAGGAACTAATTGTCAACAGTCACGGCTGCGACCGCTGAGATTGAGACTACGACGACAACTTCTGTCGAGTTATCCACCAGCATCGCGACGTCGACAGTGGAAGATGTAACCATCACCGAAGCTGCAACCACTGTCGACACCAGCACCGAAACCACTGCTTCAACGCTCACAGTCGCCGAAACAACAACAAGCGACATCGCCGGTCCCCTCGAAACCTTCATTCTCGCCGCAAAGGTCGAGGGCGCCGTCAGCGAAGAGCTCTCAGGCGCAGACCGCGATGGTTCGCCGGTAGTATGGCCAACACCACGCTTCATCGCCAGCGGTCCATTGATCATCTCCATCGACTCCACGACTAGTTATCTCCAAACAAGTGGCGGATTCTACCTATGTGTTGCATACGGAGATGGTACTACACCCAACGGTGTCAAGCTTTGCAGTGCCGAGTCGCTGAACAATCCTGCATTTGGCGCCCTTACGTGCGAGCAGACGGAGGATCGGAAGATTGCATGTGAAGCTCAAGCTGGACAGTGCATTAGTGATGGTGAGAATAACGTATGCTCTCAGCTTCCGGGGACGTATGATCAGTTCTACTATTACAGGGGACTCTTTAATGGGGTTTATCTCGGTATTGGGTATGCTGTTAATACCGATGAGAGCCAGCATCCTGTTGAGCTCAAGGCCAGACGAAGCAGTGCATGATGCATTCAGTTAGCTACTTAAGCATACATCATCTAGAAGAGATAATGAATAACTGCCATAAATCTGTGCATCATGAGCTGAAGACCCCATGTCGTCACACCTCGAAGCTTCCCAGTCACGGCGTCTTCCCCTCAACGATCCAACGTTCCAGACCCGTTATGTCACTTCAGCCCTAAACCTTCATAGCTAGGACACGAGGTAATGTAGTCCGGGCTGCTGGGTCTCAAGCTTTATGCAGTCAGCTCACTAATGTCGGCACCACCGGATGTTTGCAGCTTGAGTTAGTGAGAGTCAATGGCGTTAACATTGCTGCCTGTTAGCACTTTAAACAGTAATATTAATAGCGCTTACATAACCGAAACAGTAATGCTTGGAAGCGTCCGACTTTGACGTCAATTCAATGGAGTTTGTTTGCTTGCTAAATTCTGACGGTGAGGGGAAGCTTGGTGACAGGCGCTGAGATGCGTGGTTGGGATAAGCTCCAGGAAGATGAACGCTCGCCGATGACTCACAAAGTCAAGCTTGTAATAACTGAAAAGTTGACCGGAGAATGATTTAACTCCTTCGCAAGCTGAACTCGCTGACAAACGGTGCAGGAGGTAGCAACCGACGAAGGAAGAGAACTTGGTGATGACTCGCTGAGAACTACGACATTGGACGGGACTGGAGACGACAGTTTGCGTCTTGACGGCGATAAGAAGGAACCCCGAAGCCAAAGTGATGAGAAAGTTCTCTGGTTTTGAGAGGCATGGGCTCAACTTGCATGTCGGGCACGTTCCGCGACTGCATCCTCATGGACGTGAAAGATCAAGAGAGCAATCTTACACTTCAAAGGGCGCGCATATAGAAAACTCTCGTCGGGGCACTGATCGAAAGACGCATTGGTCTGATAGCACTGAGAACTGCAAAGGAGTTTCACAAAATGGTGACGGAGAGAATATCCTCCCTTACGAGCGCGGTCGATGACACCAGACTATGCCAACAAATGCCATCAGCTTCTATAGTACTTCGACTCTTCGACGACCAACATATACTTACCGGGGCGCCATATAAATTATCGCCAGCCAGCCTTAAACCTCTTATCTCTTCCCTCATCCGAATCAGTACGTCACCTCATCTACATGTCTCTTCCCAGTACCAGCGATGCCCAAACTCTGCATCGTCTAGCGCTTGAAGCCGTATAAGAATCCTGGGGTCTTGAACGAATACCAGCAGGACAGTGCGTGAGGACGACGGATACAGCTTTTGAAGGACGTCGTTGTGTTGATACGATTCGCTGAAGAATCGAATCCCGCGCTGCTCTCCCCTTGCTCTTGAAGACGATATGACAAGTTCCCATAGCAGACATAGTCAGTGGTACTTGGGTCGCTGAGCTCGGCCTGTACGCCAGCGAGGTTGAAAACCTTTCTGATGAGGTTCTTGTAGACACTTGGCGGATTTTACAGACTGGTGGCCGCGTTTCCGCAATGAAATGTCATGAGTACGTGACGACAGCTGGCGACGCTTTCCAGGCATAGCAGCCGTGCGAAACGAATGGGCCCTTCTAAAGGACGAGCAGTTAGAGAAAGCATGAAGCTCAAACCGGTGCACCTACAATTGAGATGAGAGTGATGGCATCCCTCACCAAAGATGGGTGCGTCAAAGTCCCGTTTTGTTGCGGAGAGTGCTTCTCACAGCAGCTCTGCTTCATATGGCTCAACACTAAAACATCACCAACTATAGTAGCTTCACGTTGAACGGATCTGGTGTTCCGAGACACGGACGAATCGTACAAGGGACCACTCATACGCAGCCTACCATAGCGTCTTCAACTATAGTCGTCGCTGCATGTTGTAGAAATGTGTACGCCTATTAGGGCACATTGCAGGTCTCGCGTGTCCCGTTTTGTGTATACAACCGTCGCTACATCTAAAGCATACACATGTTTGTAGTTATTCCGACAATTAGTAACAGAAAGGTTGTCTAGCGGTTGATCTCCAGCGTATGGCCGGGTTTGGTACAGTATCCTGCGTTGGGTTATCAAGAGTGCCACTGCTATCAGCTTCTTTGAAACTCGAATAAGGTATGGTGTATCTTTCAGTTCTCGAACTGGCTGTGGAACCCGTATCCTCGGGCTCCGATAACAGGTCCATTTTCCGCGTGCGTATCGTGAGTACCTCTGAAGGACTAACAAGGAGAGTGAGAGCACTAGAGTACAGATGAGAACAAGATACACGACATTGCCATTCAGATGCGTCTTCCAATTAATGTTGCCCTTGGTAAATACAGAACACATAAGGGAACACCGAGTAGAAGGTATCCCACCCTGCCGTCCCCCTCCACCATGTTCAACAGATGGACCTCACTCGCAACAAGGAGCCCAGAGGCATAGGGCGCTCGACATACTATCCCAAGAATACTCTATCACTAATAAGGAGTCATTTATTAAATTTGAGCGATGTCTGGTTCTATATATATACACCGCAGCAGGCAGTTCGTAAACCCTAGTCGTGATGTATTCGTCGATCCGTCCCTACTTGGGCGCACTGATCCATGACCGATAGAAGTATGCCTTTGCAGTCTGACCAGAACAGTGAATAAAAGAGCAAAAATTCTCCGGGCGTTATACTGCCTATGATGAATGCCTTCATGAGAGGAGATGGAGGGCGGAGTGGCAGAGTGATCCCAAGGACATCTTGAGCGAACATGGCAAAATCTTTTTGACAAATAAATTGCATAGTAACAACAATAAGCCGCGCTTGAAGGGCAAGAATCCACTGAAATGTTTGAGGTAAGTAATCATGGCAGTCCCGAGTGCAAAGCTTAGCTCAAGGTCAAATTGTCTTGATCACTTGCGGCTGCTGAGTTTACCACCAATTTCACAAGATCCATGCCTTCCGCACATGTTCACTTCGCTGAAGCCATTTAGGTGCTAAAGCAGTAGGCGTGAGAAGTAAATGTCTGGCGTGACTTCCTTCAGCATTCCCCGAGGCGGACACCGCAGCCTGGCCCAGTCGGAGGATGTCTTCGGCTGCTTCACCTGGGCTAGTGGAGTTCATGTATCTTGATAGCTCATCAATTCCGCCGTCGGACGTGAAGAGACAATCTGGTGAACGCGTTACCAGAAGCCTTAGCTTCAAGCCTCCACCCTGATGGTTGGAATGAGACGAGGCGATCGAAGCGCGAATCACCAATGTGATTCAATATCCCGGCACATCATCGCCCCTATGAACCAGAAGATACTCTCCAGAACGTAACAAAGCCTTAGTTACAATTCATGTATGGCTAATTGCACTTGCACCTCGGGATAAAGAACTCCGCAGGGACAGAACAATGCCCAACATCAACTCCGCGGACATGAAATGAAGCATGTAAATCGCTGGTGTTGCATCAATTATAATCGCTACATGATAACGCTCTAAAACTTTTACACCTGTTTAACTCCAGCGTCCTCTGCCGTTCTAATAGGAATTTGCCCATCGATGCCAGGCATGAAGGCGCGATACGATGCAGCAAGTGACCACTCCTGCAGGTCTCTAATCGTCGCCTGCAAGATATCAGTTACTAAACATAAGAGAAAAGCTCGAGGGGTCTCACCTCAGCTTCCGCTGTGAACCGTCTCCGTCCCGTCGGACCGTCAACACAGAGTGCTTCCTCTATTGTGCCGCGCCAGTTCACTTGCACCCCTGAAGTACACGCTGCAAGCCATTGTAATTCGCCGTGCTGCATTTCAGGATGTTGGATGACGTAGTCTCGGAAGTACGGCCATGATATACAATCCAGCATGTCAATGTGAGGGACGAAGACTTGAAGTTCAGTTGGTCGGATCCAGTCAGGGAGATCCTAGAGAGTATTAGTTGGTTTCCAGCACCCAAATTCATTTGGTCTCAATAGGTGCAGCACACCATTATCCTGTGTTGCCAGAATTGAGACGAGTGTGTGTACTTACAGCATATGTCTGTGGAGTCGGATTGATCTGCCATCTCATCACAACCCAAACAACCCACACAGCCGCCATGGACGTAAACGAGTAATCCTGCCTCCTCGCACTATAAATGAACTGAACAGCCCATTTACTTATCATCGGCGCAGTTTCATACTCATCCTTATCAAACAGCGCCGCCACACACGGAAACGTCCCCGTGAGATCATCAGGCTTTGCACCCTCTGTAACCAACTGCCTCGCCTTCTTGAGTGTGTCCGCCCAAGCCTTTGTCACAGAGTCAACACCGTGTCCGTCGTTGGCTGTCATCATTGCCCAGTTGTGCTTGGCGTAATAATTTTGTAGCTGGCTTTGCTGGGCGACGGCGGGATAGTGGTTTGCTTTTATACCGCTGGAGAAGGGGAGGTTGCCGAAGTGGTAGGAGAAGTAGCTCTTTGTACGGGAACCCAGGTCGATGTTCATGGCGTCGGCTTCAAAGGTGGTGCCGTCGAGCCATTCTGCTCTGTCGAATAGTGTTTCGATGAATTTGCTCTTTGCTTGGTGATTTACACCGACGAGCCTGGTGGTCAGTTAATATTAAACACATCTCATTGCCCAGGAACTCATTTGCATCTGGTGAAAAGACATTTTCTCTATACCAGAGCATGTTTTCTCTCATATGAAGTGAAGGAAATGAGAATTGGATGAGAACAATGTAAGCAAGACTGCACTTCACTTGAAATACATGGCTGGGGCTGTCTCATGTGAGACGTAAGAATGACATCGCACATCTAACATCCCACGAATAGACTTATAAGAACACACACATACCTCTGAGGCACAACAACAGCCCTAGACTTTGACTCAATGTACGAAACAATAGATTCAACAGATTCACCTATTCTTATCCAAGACATAACCTCAGCAGCTTCAGAATCTGTGCCATTCCTCATGGCCGCGAGTATAGTCTCAAGCTGATTCAGCCTCCCCTTCTGCTCATTCACGGCATTGGTCAATCTATTCAGCGTCTCCCCCGACAACACTTTCGTATCGTAGGTGCAGACATTGCTGCTGAACTGACACCTCGCGCAGGGATGTCTCCCATCGCACTTGGTCTTTGTCTTGCGGCACGGCACACACGCGTGGTTCGTCGCGGACTTGCGGGACGATGAGGCCCGGGATACCCGCGGGCGTGCGGTCTGCTGATGAGGTTGAGGCTGTGGTACCGGGGGTTCGGGCTTAGGGGGAGCTGGGGCGAGATTGGGGAGCCTCTGCATGGCCTTGCCTGGAGGTGTGAATTGGCAAGGGGCTTGGCCTAACGTCGAATGATGACGTCGTTTAGAGATGGTTCTGCAGCCAATGCCATGCAGCGCATTGTTCGTTTTCGGATTTGTTTAAAGGGTTTTTCGGGGGATGAGATGTCGTGGCTGATCCACGTCACGTTAGGCTTTGTTTGATACTGCACCTTGTCCTCACTACGGGACTGATGGGAGGATTGTAATCTGCGGGGTGTCATGTCAGGTGACTACGCGTTTCGTGTTGATGATTTGAAGCATCAGCATGAGAGTGTCACCGAGTATCCAAGTATGTCTGCAGATGAAGTCGTTGGAATAAGATATAAAGCTATTGTAGTAGAAACATAATCTTTGATTCAATTAGACTAAAGCGAAGTGGTTCAGTTAATGGATCGACAACTTGATACGCTGGTCAAAACGGCCCTTGTTTCTACCAACCCATGTCAATTACGGCATTAGAGACTCCCCAATTGGCAATGGGAATCTGCAGTCAAGAAGTAGCTAAACCAAGAAGGGAAATAAAGATAGAATAACCAGGCTGAGAGCACTGCTTGTCAGTATTGATCATCTTATCTACCGGAGCGGACCATATACGCTGATCAGAATCCCTCCGGAGCTGAGAAAGAGTCATATCCTCCGAATAATCCATCACCGACCAGTCCGTAGTGGCAAGTAGTAAGCTTTGCATAAAGATCACCAAACATGGTCTACAAGCTTCAAGTCTTGATACCAGAATTACGTCGTTGTAAGATGCCAAGGGGATACGCCTCACTTGCGGTCTCGAACATTCATACTGTAGCATTGTCAATTGAACGCCGACAAGAACCAGAACGATCAAGAATTACACGCCCCTAGAAAAAGAACAGCTTCGATGCAGCCAGTAACAGCTGTGCTATCCAAGATCTCGGAACAGATCAAGAGATTTCAGCCAGGGCAATACCAAATAGTGACATCATAGAGGGGCATTTTCTCGCAACAGACTCTTAAACCCGGCGGTTTCTGTCCGCAACCAAAAAAACAGGTTACGAATCTTTTACGGGCTCTCATTCACTTTCTGTTTCTTTCCCCCGCGATGACGGTCTCTTCTTTTCTGTTCCTTTACAGGGGGTGGAAATCTCGGAAAGCATGGCTTGCAAGCATAAGTGACGTCGTCTGAGGCAAAGCCCGTCGCTCTTGAATTCGAACCCCACGGCTGCCGAGCAAGGCAGATGCTGCATCTGGTGTGTGACTGGACGCCTTGCCTGAATTTGACATTGTAGATCATTCGTGACACCCCGAGAAAAACAGGAACATGCCGGCAAGGTTCACCTTAAGCTGTTAGCTGTTCAACGGTTCTGCAGGTTTCCGAACGGACCCGTTTCTGTTGGCTTCAATTGCTTTCCCCAGAATTTCCGGTACCGTGCGATTAATTGAGGATACAAGAACGAAACAAATTTTCACGGGCCGAGGACACTTTAAAAAAAGAATTTTTTTTCAGAACCGTGCATCCCAAGAGCCGGCCGGGGAACGGTAGCCCACTGTTTTTACAAGACCGGGCCGAAGCCGGAGCGAGCGGGGGAAAGGCCGGCGCTTTGGCGGGGTTGATAACGATAGAGAGTCATTCACTTCATTTTCAATTCAATTACAGTATTATCACCGTCGAGATAAGATATCGGCGAGACCGACCAATATTTGTGTTACATCTAAAGGCGGTGTCGTTGCACTTCTAGTCAGCAATCTGTTCACCTCGTGGCTTACGAGAGCCGGACAAAGGCTCAGACTAGAAAATAAGAACGAACCTGGAAAAGAGAGAGGGTGTGTATGTGCTGGAAATGATTCAAGACATGGCATCGCACACTGTACATGTCCGAACACGACGGTGACCCATGACTGACTCAAAGGTTTGCTCAGTGGCGGACAACTCACGACAAATGAGTCAAGTCTGACAAGCACAAGAGCCAAAGGAAAAAAACTCTGTCGGTTTCGGTAACTCTCAGCTTTCAGCTTAATTCAATAGCCTCGTGCATGTCTCAGACTCTATTGATAAACTTTATCAATAGACTCGGAGACAAACTCCAACTGGCTGCTGTCTCCAATTCTATACGGAAGTATGCACGGAGTGCTAATAGAAGTAACAAGAATGGTCCGCCCGGATGCAGAAGGATTTCGCGGCTCCGGGAGTTCGGCGACAAGGATCCCTGTAATACTTCTGTCCCCAGATTCCCCTTTACAGACAAGATATCCTCGGCCTGCAATCTTTGCTCCGGGCGCGAAAAGGATAACGTTCTCCAAACTCCCAAGCAAATCTACAGACTTGGCATTGAATCATTCATGATTGTACTTACTTCTCCGCTTTTCACTCACCGTTCCAGCCCTCGGCTCCTGTGGCGCGAAGCTATCGTATCCCCCTCCTAACCTAAACATGTGACGGGCGGCGCGCAAACCCCAGCTTTACCCTCCCCCTCCCCGCCCTTTTCGTGATAGAGAAATCAAGGTATCAAGATGCGGCACATGCGCCGGTATTAAATCATGGGGTTTGGTCAAGCTAGCACTTTCTATTGTCTCAGATGTTATCTTTGTTAGGTGCAGGTGATTCTTTGAGCCTCAGTCCTAGCGACCTGCTATCTCATGCTTTGATCAAAGAAACGAGAAGTACTCTGTTCCTTTTGTTCTGGACAAAGACCTCTGTCCCTCACACCATGTGGAAAATCAGGGTCCAGAGCTGCGGCGCAATCGATAATCGTGTTGCACTTATGGCTCAGCCCGGTGCGTATCGCGCTCATTGTCAGCTGCGCGTTTGCTCATTCCGTTCCGTACGAGGTAGTTCTTGCGGTCTGGTCTCAAGTCAGCAGGCATTTTATACCAAACCTGTTGACTGATTGTTTTAGTACAATCGTAATCTGTACCCTCCGTATCTCACCTCCCATGTGGCATCTTTGGGCGCGGGGAAACACAGATGGGATGGTTTGCATCTGGCAGCTGTGTTGCTTGAATAGGTAGCTCGATTAAGCATGCCCTTGCTTTATCCACACTCCCCCCTTTTAGTCTATCCCCTGTCAACAACAACATCTCCACCAAAGATGCCTGCTTCCCCGCAAATCGCGACGTGGTTTATTTTGTTTGCTGGCCTTGGCCAAGTGGACGGCGCATGTATGTATACCGAGGATAAGGACGAATTAATTATTACACTTTTTAACCAACAAAGCACATCATATTCCTCGCCAAGGATATCCTATTTCATGCGATAGTTATGCCTTGTCACTGAGGCCTGCGAGACCAGGCTTATTCGTCGATAGTCTCACGCAAGGCAGGACTCTCACCGCAGGGCTGGGCTGGGCTGGCTGAAACATACGTGTTAGGCAACGCAGCAATCCATTTTCAACCACAAAATCGATCATCACCATCATCTTTGTGCATGCACAGTGTGTCGCAATTGCAATCCCCCATAAGCATATACTATAACATCACCCTTTCTTTCTCTTCTCTACATGGGGCCAGAACAATCTCTCGGTAAGCGTAATGAACATCGTACCATCGACTCATGGCCGGGCCCGAGCTTTTTTTTTGGGACACGAACGACGATAAGGGGGAGACCCAGCCTCACTTTTCTTCTTCTTTCGGCCGGTTCCCATCATGATATCGATCAGTTCACCGAAGCGGACCCGCGGGATCCACCAAAAGTGCAGAGACAAGTCATCAGCAGAGAAATGTAAAAATCACCTTTTGATTCAAACTACAATCTTGATACCTAAAGTCGAGTCAAGACAAGTTGAGTTCAGTTCCCTGATTTGGTAATATCAGCCAAGCCCGATCGTCCAACATTGCGGCCCTTTTTCTGAACCTGTCTACTTGATATCGTGTCAAATCAGCGTAAATAAGCATGACACTGTAGGATCATTACGGTATTATACGAATTAGTTCGACCGAGAATGACTTTGGACGTTCGAATAGGCACTGATCCTCTCTTACTGGAGGTAGAAAAAAACGAAGAACAAATAAACAGAAAAAAACTCACATCTATCCTGTCCAGTAGTCTTCAAGCCCGTCCATCCATCTTGACTCCAACATGGCGGATTCAACACCCCAACCCGACTTATCCCCTCAAAGTTTGTGTGTATACTGTATCGCGCGCGAGTTAAATCTCAACAACATCGTGAAAATTCCCTCACGATCCCGCAAGGCCGGCTTTCGGCGCGCGTGTCACAGTGAATCGGTGCTCCCGACAGAAGCTTCAATCTAGTCATTTTTACTCAAGTAGTCTACACTTTCAAGATAAGGTGAAAGGGCATTTGGTGGAATGCAGGCTGCTAGGGCATCTCTTATCCAGGCCCTCGCTCATCCCCGCAAAATACGCTGTAGGAATGGATCCAGCCTTCTGGTGCCCCAGGCCTCAAAATGTAAAAAAAGGACCAGAGCCCACGACGAGATTCCGGGCCTTGGCTAGATCCACCCCCAAAGTTGGCTTTCTACTGTGCGCGGGATGCCTTGTTCGGTACCGCAAGAGCCGTCCTGATTGCCACTGTGGATTACCTATGATCCTTTGATACTGTGCCGCTGAGGCTCACTATCTCTCAGTGACGGCACAGTGCGGCTCAGCTTCGTAGCAGGGGGGGTTTGCCACTCCCCCCCTTGAAAAAACAGAGCCCGCCACACTCCCCACCTCCTTTCGCTTCCTAGCTTCACCTGAGGCTCCATCTATTCACTCCCCACTTACAGGTCGGGTACAGCCTCTGCCTGTGTCTATATCCATCAGCCTTCCCCCCGAAATCCCCTTCCCCGGCTTTCTTCTCTGTTTCTCTTGATATTTCATATATCACCATCACGAGATTCATCCTGTCACAGCTATTAGCGTTTTTTGCTTCTTTGTTCACGAGCTGGACCTCATCAAACTATTTTGCTTGACGCAATCAAACCATCTCACACACAAATCTCCCATCCCTTTGAAAGAGTGACACCTGCTTTATTTACCAAGGCGCCATCTCATTCCAGACACAAAACAAAGGAACCACCATTAACAAAACACAACAACACAACAATAACATATAACTCTTCACAATCCACCCAAGTGAATTAACAACAAATTCTTCCGGCAAACCAAATCACATCAAATCTTGTCACCATGGCTCACACAACCGAAACCTACTACTACTACGTCCCCAATCTTCAGGCCCTCGACCCCACAGCTCGCGAAGTCGACCCTTCAGCTTACGCCTGGGTGCAACCCACAATCATCGAGGATGAGGATCTCACTTTTGGCGGAAAGGCTTTGAGTACCTGGTACGAGGAGGATCGTCGTCGTCACAGCAGTGGCAGCGATGAGGAGGAGCGACGCGGTCGTGAGCGTGTGCGAAGAAACTACTCGCGCTCCGGCAAGTCGCACAAGAAATAAATATATTTCTTTTCTCCTCTAGAAGCAAGGAAGCGAATGCGGTTCTCGACACTATGATACCCCTTTAGACAACCGACACCTGAACTTTACTCACCGCCGCGACAAACCTTGCTCTCATCGCCATTACTCCTCAAATACATTTCGCCATCACAACGAACTAAATCACTCGACATGTCCACATGAAACGAAACTATAGACACTCATATTACCAAACCTGTACCACCTCTTTTCGCTCTCCCAACCGACATATTCTTTGGCATAGCATTCAGCATCACGACCGGGAAGCGCATTTAGACTTTTTAGGGGGGACCAACCCAACTCCCAGGGACATTTTGATTCAGGCGTTTTTGTTTTTTCCTAGTACCTCTCTTCTGCATTTGGGATACCCCCCATGTTGGATCACTTGGCTGGTAGCCAAGATTTGTGGTTTAGAGCGGGACTGCTTTTACGGGCAATCTCCTTGTGAAATAAAGGAGAGTTGATTTGACGTGGGACTGGTGGTGAAACCAATAAGAGGTAGCACCTACACTGAATGGCAGAAATACCATAACTTAACAATACCTACATTGTGTCTCTTGATTGCAAAGTGAATGTGATGTGATGTGATCGTCAGCTAACGAATACCGCGCTCAGCGCACTTATCGCGTAACTAACAATATGTGGCATTTGACTCGCGTCATGTTTTACAACGTTACAGTGCTTCACGTCTACACAGCTAAAAGGGCGTTCGCCTCATGCCCTCTATGGCAGATGATCTCCACATGAGGTCACGCACACAGTCATGCCACGTGCAAATCCCATCAAACCCCGATTCACTTTTGTGCATCAAGGCAAAGTCGACGTTTCATTACGATTCAGGTTTTTTTTTTAAAAAATCCCATGCTCGTTAAATGACGTCGTTATTGATCTTGTGCAGTCGATCTTCTCCTAGCTACAAAGTATGTTGTACACCGAGGTTGTGAGTGGTTCTACAGTATGAGATTTCCCCAACGAGGGGAAATATCAAAAAAGTCGATGTGGGAAAAGATGGGCTTTTTGATAGGTTTGCCACTTTCTGTTGTATGACGAGGCATGGTTGCTCTCCCGGTTTATTCTTATCTTTGACGGATGGGCTCCGTGGGTTATGAGTCGTTTGGAGAGATAAATGGGATCGACTTGGCAGTTGGGGATTTTGTTGTGGCGAGCGTGGCTGTTTGTTTTGCATGATCACGACAGTTGGGGATGTGGTTTCGATGATGCCATTTTGAGGTGCTGAATGGCACATTTTGAACATGGGATTTAATCTGGTCGCAATTCTCTTCAATCTACGGTCTGTACATTATGTAGCTCCCCACACTGGGTCAGACTGGCGATATGATGCTGGAACTTTGTGTCGTTGCCACTGAAGAACTGTGAGAGCATCGATCGACCGATGTTACTACAGAACAGACATTTCTACCTTAACATCATAACAAGTGAAGTTATTCGTACTTGAAAGTTCGTTCGTAGCCGTTGTGTTCTTGTTGTTGATCGACATGCCCCATGGTCTTCTCCTCATCAGCGTCCGCTAGTTCTAGACCTCATCGACCTAATGCTGATCCCTCACAGCACAGGATCTAGACCTACCAGACCACTAAATTAGGTGAAGGACTGGGCATGTCAGACCCGAGCACTCGGTAAAGCTGACCTAAATCTGCTTGGTGGAATGGGCTGCGCGATGATCCGCTGTTGCTAGAGAGGGCTGCATCGTGTCGATCCTTTAGCCGTGTTTCACGGCAATGGTCGTCCTTCCCATAGTGCTGAGATGAAAGATTGAAGGCAGAGGCTTTGCTGCTTTGAAGGGATGGTAGCGCCGAGCATCTGCGACGTTGACTCTATGTGTTAATGTGGCAGACAGCAGTCTTGGCTATGTTGTGCAGGCTGGAAAGCTTGAAGAACATAGCTTTGATCAACTATCGTATCTTTCTGCCTCTCAGTCTGCGATTCACTTGAATGCGAGTAAAATTGACTATATACGGGCGGTAGGAGTCGGAGTGTTTGGAGAGCCTCCCGAGGGCGTCGCTATAGACCTTGAATCAGTACCACACGGCCGATAGTGTTCGAGCTTGGGGCTCTTTGAAATGAGAGCTATAGGAGGTATCTAGGGTTTCATGTGCTCAAAAGAGATAGTCAGTGATTATTCCTCAAGCTAAGTACATGTAGTTTTCCACGGCGATCTAAAATAGATAGGTGGTTGACTGTTGAGATTGTCGCGACAGATGTTGGTGTCAATGTCTAAATATCCAGCCTGGTATACAAGGAACGATCGATCTATATGTGATTCAATAAGAATAAGCTCCTACAGTTCCTCACTTTCCCTTGCTGTCCTTCCTCTCAAGCGACGGTTTGCATAGTGTCGCGGGACAACAGTCGTGTGAGAAACGGAGTTCAAGGCAACCGTAGAAGATATTCATCGCCTAATAACCTCACAGTAAAAGGCTCCCGAATGAGGATCTTCTATTGAATGCCATAAGGAAGTTTCACGTCTCTGAGACGGGCTGACCTACCTCCGCTTCGCTTGTAGCCATATCTTTCTCCTCCGTTTCTTCTCGGCTACTGCGTAACTCACTCCGTTAGTTTCTGTTACCAGATCCTTTTGAGAAGAAGTTACTGTGAGATATTATAGATTCTACTTCAGTGCGAATATAAAGAGACATAAAGACCACGTAGGTGTCTAGAGGCTTGCTACAAGTGCTACCTGGCATTCTACTGCGAGGTCGTCAAGATATGGAAACCATTTCGGGGACGATGCCAAAGTGAGAGAGAAGGCAAGCTACTTCATATGATAGGGGCCTTTCTTGAGATATTTTGGGTGGCTAATGTTTTAAATTAGATCTACGGAATTGATGGTGCGTATGCAAGGCAATGGTATGGTGTTGAAGTTCACAGGATTTATGGAAGCTTGCTTGATTTATTCCAAACCTCAACATGCTGTATTAATTAGGCATAAGCTTTGGTTCATTACATGGCCGTCTGGTCAATTCTCTTCTCTTTCCATTGATGCCTTGAGACCTGCAGGTGTAGAGCCTGCAAAGGGTGCTGGCATGATCTGATCCGAAGCGCTCCAGGGTACCATCGTGAGCAGGCGCCAACATCAACAGGCCTCCAACACCAACACCAACACCAACACCAACACCGCGATACATTCATCTTGATGTATGTACCCTCCCTCCGTGATCAAACGGCATGCGACATCTTCTCTCTGCGCCAAATCGCACAGCGACAAACGCTGCCTAAAAGCTCATGCACTCCAGAGACCACCACTACAGCCGGGCGCATTTGCCAAACGCCCAAAAACACAATTGGTCACTTCTCACAAATGAGGCTCAGCTCTGTGCTACCAACACTCGCAAGCTTCAATAGAATCATGCGGGTTATGCACACACTCCGCCTCTTTTGCCGCCCAACCCTGGTTCAGCCGCAGTATGAAAATGGAACCTCAGCTTCTCACAGCGGTTAATTCTTCCACTTCTTCAATTGTAACACCACGTAAAAAATGCCGGCTAGAATTCATGAGAATTGCGTTGACTTTCGGGTTTTGATATGGGATAAGGGTAAGTAATTGAATCTGAGTGTGAGAGTCATGCTGATGAGAGTAGGGAATGAGAAGTGGCTTCGTGAGGATGTCCGACCGGGGGACTTTTATGAGGGGGAGATACCTGCGCTGTGGACTGAGTCGCATGTTATAGTCGTGTATGTGTTTTCTCGTTGAGGTTGAGTATAATTCTGACTATGGCAGATTCGCGGATGCAGATAAAGTACGCGATTGTTCTTTGTGTAAGAAACGCTTCACCGATGTCTTCTGTATGCCTGAGCTCTGGTGGTCAAGCTACAGCCGTCGATCAAACGGCTATTTTGGAAGCGAGACATTTCGCGATAACAACGGGATGATCACAGCATTAAGTCAGTCTTCCTCCCTCCAACTTCATCGAGGAACCTCGCTAACAATGATAGATACGTGGTCACGGTTTCTCGTCAAGCAATTGAACCAAACTAACCATCAATGGCATAAATTCAACATCCTAACACGCTGGATAAAAGATCCCCAACAAACAATCCTGCTTGTCTTTGAAGCACCCAAACAACTGCGCCTGCGAGATAGATTCCCCGATCCGCTGCTCATAAACTCTCATAACGACACGCTCAGCGACCCCTTCTGGTTCTACCCCCGTCTATTCGAAGATCTCTCTCTTCTTCAGGACAAATCCGTCTGGGCAGTTCGCGACCACGTTCGCGGGATTGAGAAAACAGATCTTACACAAAAGCCTAAGCCTGAATATCGAGATTTGCACAATACTGCCAGACATGCTATTCACGTCTCGGAGACGCTTGAGGTTGCGGAGAAGACTATCACGGCGATCATACAGCAGCATAGCGCTTTTGAAGCGGAAGCAGCTGGGGGGAGTGGACCTGCAAAAGCAAAGTTTCAACATGTAGGTGAACGACTACTGTGGTATATCCACATTCTGCAAAGTCTACGCTGCAGAGCCTCCGCGAACAAAGAACGACTCCTCAACGAGATCCAACTCGCGTTCAACTCAGTTGCCCAATACGATTCTCGTATCTCTGTTAAGATTGGCCAGGCAACCCAATCCGACAGCGCAGCTATGAAGACCGTAGCTTTCGTGACACTCACATTCTTACCTGCTACGTTTATATCAGCGCTGTTCAGCATGTCGTTCTTCAAAGTCGATGACAATACTGGGGTATGGAGCGTTAATGAGAAGTTCTGGGTGTACTGGGTGTTTGCGGTTCCCGCTACGTTGTTCACCTGGGGGTTGTGGTTGTCGTGGCAGTGGTTTTATAGACCGGTTAAGATCGGGGAGGAGGAGAAGCCTGTGAAGCAGTTTGGGGACTTGATTGGGTTTGTGAAACGGGGTGGGACTGACGAAGAATACCGGATATCTTGAGCTGGAAAGTTATCGAATAGGGATGGGTCGGATGGTGTTATTGTTGGATATTGGGGTTACGACTTGGATAGCTTGACATTTTGAGATGCACATAAGCGACATTCTAGCGTGTATTGCTGTTAAGTTGGAAGTCAAATTATATTGCGTGCTAATATCCATTGTACTCGTGTCTCGTTCCTCATTCCTTTGTGTACATTGCTATCAATCCCATCGTTGAAATCGACCAAAACATCCTAACCATAGTTTTGAATTGCATCATAATAGTCATCAGTCACAAATGTTCTCCATACATCAAATGAGTGCGTTGCACCTGGCACCAACATCATAGTCAACTGGCTGCACGGGATCAACCGTCACAATAGAAGCTGGCTTTGCTGAAGCATCATATTCCTGCACAACGAGTGGTGCTGGCGATGCACTCGTCTCCAGTCCAGGCGTTGGGGTCGATTGAACCGTCACCTCCACCACAATACTATCCTGTGGCGCTGGCGTTGATACCTGAGGAACAGGAGCCGTGTTATTCTCAGTCACTAGACTAGTACCAGCCAAGATGTCGTTACTACCGTATCCGCTGTTGAGAATGAGTGTAGTGTTCTCTGGTGTACTCGGGACTTCAACTAGAGGAATGTCGCTCGTAATGATCTCGGGCTGGTTGTTCTGAAGGAATACCGGATACATGGGTTGCTGCGCTTGGGTCTGAGTTGTGTACCGAGGTGCTGGTTCGGCGGCATAGTCGGGTACTGAGTATGAGATGGTAACCTGCTGCTGAGGCATTTGAGTTGGATCGTAGACATACGGCTGGGTAGGATAGGTCTCTTGCGAAGTAACCTGATATACCGGCTGTTCAGTCAGCTGAATGGGAGGCTCAACGCCGACCTGCTCAGATGTAATGACTGTCTCATAAGATGTTGTCTGCTGAGCCAAAATTGGCTCTTGGGTTGAAGTAGCTTCGAACGTAGTCTGCTGCTGGACTTCAAAACCGGGTTGCTGCTCGTATGTTTGAGTGTACTGAACCTCCTGCTCGAAGGCTGGTTGACCCTCATTAATAGTGTAAGAAACCTCAGTCGTAACACTGAACTGCTCAGGCTGCTGGCCAAAAGCAGGCTGTTGATCAAACGCAGGTTGTTCGAAAGCTGGCTGTTCAGTCTGTACCGAGTACTCAAATGTTGACTGCTGCTCGAAAGCTGGTTGCTGGAACATCGACTGCTGATTATCCTCAAAGGAGAATGACTGCTGAGGCTGTGAGAAAGACGATTGCTGATAGTCGAAGCTTTGCTGGAACTGTCCTTGTTGCTGGTCTTGGAATCCGCTCGAGTCGTCACCTCCAAATCCGAAGTCCCCATCATCGTTGTAACTGTCGTCGTACTCGCCATCGCTTCCGGAGCCGATACCACCGAAGCTGTTGACTGTGTTCAACATCCGACCCATCTTTCTCCAATTCTTCTTCTTGCCAAGCTTTCCGACCTGTCGACTTGCCATCTCAACGCCTTGACCAGTGAGCCTTGCCGCATTGACCGTCGCTGAAAGGATGCTATCGCCGACGTTTTGCGGCTGATTTGGTTGACCAGGTCGTGCTTTTCTCACAATGACCTTATTTCCTTGCTTCGTCTGTCGTGGCTGTTGTCCCGGCCGATCCCACGTCGATAATCCAAGTTGTTCGTTGATATAGAACGGCGTCATGTCTGGCGTTCTCAATTCTCTCCAACCGTCAGGCAGAGAGTTGGCAGGCTTCACCCATGAACTGGTCCCCAGTCTCTTGTTGAAGTAAAATGTTCGACCATCAGGTGTCTTGCGCTCATCCCAGCCAGGTGGCAACCCAGAGAATCCAAACAAGGCCGCTGCCGTGGGTTTCAGGTGTGTCTTCAAGCCGGTCGAATTATGAGTGTACCAGAGTCGGCCAGAGACGTTCTTTCGAATAGTCCACATTTGGGTTGTCGCATCTTGAACGGAAGATTGAACTCGCGGGTCGGATTCAGTGGCATAGTAGGATTTATCGTGGCTGTGAGAAGTGTTGACTGCATTGGAGGTGAAGCACCACACACAGAAGTTCGTCGTGATATGCGCTGTGCTGCAGATGAGACAGGTGTAGACCGACACGTTGAGAGGTATCCCTGGGAGTGTTAGCGGCAATAACGGTTCACTCAAACGACACTCTCACCCTTTCGACAATGGTTACACAGCTGAGGTTGCCCAGTAGATGTGCGTCTCAAGTCTGCCGCAGGAGTAGCTTGAACAGCTGGAGTCGGCTGGATCGCTGGAGTATGCTGAGGTGGATGATTCTGCTGAACCGCTGGGATTTGTTGAGCTGTCGGGGCATATTGAGCCGGTTGAGGTTGCTGTGCGCCTGGAGCATGGTGAATCGCTGGACTTTGCTGGGCCGGAACATGTTGAACTGCCGGGGTTTGCTGGCTCACAGGTGGCTGCTGAACTGCGGCAGAAACAACATTTGGCTCCCATCGTGGTGTGCCCGCAACGCTTGGTGTAGCGACTGTAGTGGCGGGCGTTGCGATACCGGCGCTGCTACCGCTGATGCTTCCTGGTCTGCCGTGATCGGCCACAAATGAACCGATGTTGCTGTTGGCAGTGTCAACACGATGGATTTGCGGAGTTGGGCTTGCCGGAGATTGTTGTGGCTGTGCTGGGTGAGTGTTTGGCAGAGTCGTTTGAGGAGCGGGGTTTGGTGATGGGTTTGTCGGACTGAAGGGTTGTTGCTGAGGGTGTTGCGCTTGGACATGCTGCTGTGGAAGCTGTTGCTGTTGCTGATATTGTTGTTGCGGGGCTTGTTGATGGTTTTGCTGATACTGAATTGGTTGTTGGTGGAGATAAGGAGGTTGAGGATGAGGTTGGCTTTGCTGTTGTTGCTGCTGGGGAGGATACTGAGCAGGTTGCGCTTGCTGGTGCTGAATTGGTTGGCCTGGGTGTGCGATCGGCTGAGCTTGGTGAATCTGCTGTGGACTTTGTTGGTGATAAACAGGTTGAACCTGTTGCCCAGGATGATATGATTGAGGTCTCTGTTGTTGGACATGTTGCTGCTGCTGCTGCTGGTTGTGAGGAGGATACCCAGCTTGCGGATACTGCTGCTGAGGAGCAGGTCTATGCGGCAGCGAAATGCTCTGCGCTTGTCCTCCAGCAGGCTTCCCAACAGGTTTCCTAGCCACAGACCTCTGATGCATCAAAGGCTGAGGCGTCGTTTGTACAACATTACTCTGAGGCTGTGGAGACGCCATCTCGACTTACACCAGAAAACACAAGGACAAGGACAAGAAACGACAAGACGGGAAACGAACGGGAACCCCGCTTGGCAATGCATTCTATTTATTACTTTTACTCCTCTGCCCATCACAGGACTTTAACAATCGAGACCGGAAAGAATATTTTGTATTTGGTGGTGGCTCGTCTTTTCTTTCTACCCCTCTATCTGGTATGTGCAAGGGCCCTGGTTGTAACCTCAGCCGCAAATCTGCAACCATTCACAACGCTTCGTCGTCTACTTCGTGGCGCGCTATGAGATGCATCTTGCTTTTTAGGGAATAGTTCGAGGCAGATTTGGGTCGAGGACATTTTTAGTTGCCGTTGTCTTCTCCGATGTTTGGTGTTTCGAAGCGGCGCTGTTCCGCTGTATTTATCTGCAGCTGACAGCAAGGCTTTGATGCGTACCTTATTCCGAATAAGGTACCTTAGGTAGGTAAGGTAGCCTGTTGAGGAAGCAGACATGAGAGATGCTTTCCTTGGTAGTTCAGCGGCACCTACCTAAAAAAACATCTCAAAGTGGCACTTGCCTGGCTTATTTCCTTGTTTGCCATTCAAACCGAAAAATCATCTTTTGCACTCTCCTAGAACTTCATCTATCACCTGTACAAGCATTCATCATTATAGTGCTGCAGCGTATTTCCCATCAACTCTGACGTCTATGTACAACAGGGCTCTACCAATGGTATCCAACACACCATGTGAGAGACGCCGGGGGCTGAGGATCCCAATCAGGTTGAAACAGCCCTCTGGTTCCTCATCCATAGCCTGATCGCTATTCCCCGCATTACAACATTACAATAGACGCCATGTCTGGAATGGAAGGCCTGAGTATCGTTGCAAACGTTATTGCCGTGGTTGACCTGTCTCTCAAAGTCATCTCGTGGTGCTCCAAGTACGCTCAAGACGTGAAAGACTCCAGCGACGGCCGCGCCCGGCTCCTGCAGGCAGCTATCACCTTGCATTATGAGTCCGGAAAAACCCACGACCTTCTCTCTAGCAAAAGAGGCAATAAACTGAAAGCATCTCAGAAGCTTGCCCAGGCTATGGGAAGCAGTGAAGTTCAGTTACGCGAGCTCGAAACTCTACTCTCGGATAAAGCCAGCTGCTCAAGTCTTAGGTGGCCGCTACGCAAGGAAAAGGTCGAGAGTGCTATTAGAAACATCGAGAATGCAATAAGGACCCTATTAGAAGTCCTTCAGATTGATACGACGTAAGTACATACAGCCTTTCGCTTATACCCTGCATTAAATAGATATCAAAACAATGGGCCAAATACAAATAGAAAGATATGAGCGCGATGTTTCCGGACCATGCACCACTGAGAACCCAGTAAGGAAAGTTAATACTAAATGCTGATTATTATGCAGAAGAGTTATTCTTGACATCGACGATAGGACGGAAGCTGGTCAGCGAAGGGCAGCAATAGACCAGTTGCCATACGTTAGTGATGCGGCCTGGGACTCACATGCTGAGGAACATAACGCAACTTGTCTGAAGAACACTCGGATAGATATTCTACAAGATATTAATGACTGGGTCGAAGATACAGCCGATCAGGCGAAAACGGTGTTCTGGCTGAATGGAATGGCGGGAACTGGAAAGTCCACCATTTCACGCACGATTGCTCGCTCTCTATTCGAGACCAAGAGACTCGGCGCCTCGTTCTTCTTCAAGCGTGGAGAGACTAACAGAGGGAGCATCTCCAGATTCGTCCCGACAATCGCGCGTCAGCTTGTGGCGAATCAACCAGTCCTCGAGCCTTATATCCACGAGGCAGTCCTCCACGAGCCATCTATTACTAGCAAAGCCGTCAGAGTTCAATTTGAAAGACTCATTATGGAACCTCTTTCTCGATGTCCAAACGATTTCCACAAAGACACCCCAATCGCTATCATCGTGGATGCACTGGATGAATGCGAGTCGGATGCTGATATTTATCTCATTATCAACCTATTGTCTGGCACACGAAAGATCCAAAGACCAAGGCCACGGATATTTGTGACGAGCCGCCCAGACCTCCCCATCCGTTTGGGTTTCAATGATGTACAGGGGACTTATCAAGATCTTATCCTTCACGAAATACCTGCTCAAGTGATAGAACACGATATAACAATATTCTTGGAGCACGAAACAGAGCAGATTAAAAAACGATGGAACCATTCAGTTGCTGAGATACGAAGATTGGCAACCGACTGGCCTGGAAACGAATGCATTCGGCTACTCACAAGAAGGGCAGCACCCCTTTTCATTGTGGCTGCGACCGAATGCCGCTTCATAGCCGATCGAAGGCACGGTAGCCCCGAGGAGCAGCTGCATAGGCTCCTGAATTCGTCAGCTGATAGCACCTCATCTCAAATGGACCGTACTTACGGATCAGTTCTAAGTCAGCTGCTTGGTTCAAATTGTTCCAAGCGCAAGAAGGAAGCGATCATTCACGAGGTCAAACGAATAGTCGGTACAATCATTAACCTCGCTAGCCCACTATCATCATCCGCACTTTCGAGGCTTGTGAAAATCGACCAGAAAACCATTGACACTAGACTGGATTTTCTCCATTCGGTACTTAGCGTCCCTTCTTCTTCAGAAGCACCTATTCGGATGCTTCATGCGTCCTTTCGTGACTATCTAATGGACTTAGACGCCAAAGGGAACCCGTTCTGGATCGATGGGATTATCTCGGCACAAGCAATACTAAGGGACTGCTTCCGGGTAATGGGAAGTCTTAAAGCCGATATTTGTCATTTGGGGCTTCCTGGAACGCCCCGTACAACCTTGAAAGCCGAGTTCATCGACGCATGTATACCTCTTGAGGTTCAATATGCATGCATATACTGGATACACCACCAAATGGTGGCAGGAGTTGGCCATGGTGATGTCAAACGAATATTCGAATTTCTGGAAGAGCATCTATTGCACTGGATTGAGGCTTTGAACCTGCTTGGGAGGGCATATCAAATAACTGGGCTCATTAAAAATCTGAAATCTATCCTGGATATCAAGGTAAGGAGTTAAATCGATTAAAAAGTTTTCAAGATTCTAACTTGATGTATCAGTCCGAAAGTGACAAGCAGTTGATCGCCTTCCTTGACGATGCGATTAGATTCGTTGACACGGATATGGAGACCATCAACTTGACACCCCTGCAAATATATTCCTCGGTCTTAGCATTTGCACCCACGAACAGTGTTGTCCAAAAGACATTTAGCGCAGATACCCCCGGATGGATGGAAATTGTGACAGGCAGAAGATCCGACTGGGATCCGCGTCTACGTTCATTCCACAACTATAGCCACCAGAATGAGCACGTCAAACTCAGCCATTCTACCATGTTTTCTCCAGACTCTAAACTTTTGTGTTCCACGTTTGGGGAAAGCTTGAGGATTTGGAGCTGTGATACAGGCGAATGCATCGAGGATCTCAAAACAGACGAAGACCCCCTGATGGCCGTTTCTCCGAATGGAAGATATCTAGCAGCGACTACAACAAATGCGAAATATCGAATACGTCTCCTGTCCCTGGAGTCGGTGGGACATCTTTCTGAGTTGGCACAGGACAAAGCTTTGGGTGCCTTGGCCTTCTCGAAAGATTCTGCGCTCCTGTGGACGTGCTCGATCGATGGAGAGGTGAAAGTCTGGGATGTGGAAACGAGAAAGTGTGTGAGAGAGCTCAAATATCCCGAGAACTGGGCTCAAACGATCAGATACCCTATCAAAATGGACAAAGACCTTTCATGGATTGACGAGGGTCAACTAACCTTTTCGATGAACTACAAACCAGTTTTGCTACTTTCAGAAGGAGAGACTCATGCGCACATTCTGTTTCTTGAAAGTGGCGAAGAAAACCTATCTTTTGATATAGAAATATCTTGCAGTGATGTAAGTGATCCCATTCGTTTCTCACCCAATGGGAAACTATTGGCCGCTCCCTCAGCTCATGGCTCAGTAATTATGATCTGGGATCTCCGGACTCGGGTGTGTCTATGGAAATTGGCCAGATATGATTTTTCTTATACCGAGGATTTGGTGCCTTCAGGTTCTCTCACGGGGCACTTATTGTTCTCACAAGACTCGGGACTTCTAGCGATAGCCTACCGCGATAGAAAGATACTGGTCTGGGATATGCAAAGCGGGGACTGCTCAGCAAAACTTGCTGTCAACTGCTCGACTCACCTACCCGTTATTGCGTTCTCCAGTGACAAGGAATTTCTCCTGATAGCAAATGAGATAGAAGTGGGATTTCGCGACCACATCGAGGCCTGGAACTTGAACAAAGGGTCTCGCATGGCAGCGACCAGATGTCACATGGACAATATTCAATATTTGTTGTTTTCTTCCGACGGGAAGAGTTTCGTTTCAGGGCTATTTGGTGGTGAGATAAAACTATGGGACTGGCCGAGCTTCCTTGGAGAGTCTCTAGAAGACGCCAGGGAAATGGAATCCCTGGTTCTATCGCCTGATGCATCAATAGTAGCAGCATGTTATGGTGGCAACGAACTGAGAACGTGGGATGCTGTAACGGGCGAGATGCTCCAAGAGCTCACCACTGGGCTCGCACTCTCCAATATATTTTCGCTGTCATTCTCCCCCAATTCTTCATTCATAGCAACAGCAAACACTTCGAATGCTGCAGCAGTATGGAACGCACGCAATGGCCGCTGTGAATGGCAGTTCAGCGGATCCTCCCAAAATATTCAAGTGCAGTTTTCTCCAAACTCACAACGCATAGCAGTAAGTCATGAGGGTCCGGAGTCTGGTTACAGAATCGATGTCTGGAAGCATGCCAGCGGGAGCTTCAGTCTCGAATACACCCGGGACAAAGCTTGGGGCGACTTCTTTATGTTTTCCCAGTGTGGAAGCGTGCTCTTCCTTGGGCATTTGTCGGGGAAATGGGGATTTCATTGTGCCGCAGGTAAACTATTGCATGGAATACACATGGACCCAACACAATCAGAAGCACTATCGATGGCAATTTCAGGAGATTCTTCCGTCCTTGCCCTGGGGTTTAGATTCCAGGTTGAGGTCTGGAATCTGGAGTCAATGAGATGCATTAATCGATGGAAGTCTAAATTTGGTGCCAATTTGTCATTCTCTTCAACAGGAACCCTTTTAGCTGGTGGATCAGGTCAAACAACGCGAATCCGGGATTACATAACGGGGGAGGTGGTCGCGGACATTGAATTTGCTGAACAAGACCGGGAGATGCACAGCTTTCTGCCAGACAACTCTGGAATACGCACCAACTACGGAGATATCGTTCTTAGCTCAAGTACAGTCCCCCAACAGCATCTCGCGCCGAAATTCGGACTCAAAGACAGGTGGATCCAGTGGAACGGGCATAATTTGATTAAACTTCCAGTCGATTTGTCAGGGGTTGAGACTGCTGTCGCAGGAACGGCTTGCGAACTCACTATTGCTTTTGGGTGTAGCTGGGAGAGGGTCGTTATTCTCAAACTCTCAGAAGACAAAGAGCTACTAAAACTGCTTCCTCTCCTTGAAGAGACTACACATATCGCCTAGTTAGGGAAATGCGTGGGTAAAGGTTGGTTGTGCTGGAATGAACCTCAATGTCTCTCCTCTTAATATATTTGACGGGTAGCCTATGACCTCGAACGTTTCAGTCCTGAGATCAACCTAAAAGTGCTTATTTGCTACAATAGCATACATTGCAGAAGCTTAGACTGAAGATCCCCAACAAACTGTATGGAAACTGACGTAACCATGGACAAAGAAAGGTAGGTTATAAAACACTGTTTCCTTCAACAAGCTCAAGTTTGTAACGAGACAAGTTGCCTCGCCATGGAGGTGGCAAACGAGGGAGAAAGACCTATATAAGCATTTCAATGACCACTCAACAGCAGGTCGACCATAAAGAGTGTGTTGTCGATGCAAGCGAGCACACGACTGGCCTCTGCTTCTACCACCCAGCCTATTAGGCTTCAGAGAGTGATTGTTGGACTTCTACGCCAGTTACCTCTAATACTTAATATTTATGTATGCATCGACATCGTTGTATATGCTGAGAAGCTGGATACACCAGATGGAGAAGACGACGACAACTTATTAAGAAACATTACTGGTAATAACATATGATGAATACTTCACGATAGTCCTAGATTCCTATATGTAGCTTAATTAAAAAGAAGAATTAGAACGCCTAACATGCTTGCCTTGATCATGTGAGAACGATGAGTCTCCATGCCAATAATGAAGAGTCTCCTCTTAGTATCCCAGACTGGCACCGCTATTCTTCACTCGCCGTCTATTTCTTTCGGCAACGCACCTTTAGCCAAGTCAATCCCAAACAGGATCCCATGCTTAATGATCACTAGTATACTCAATACACTCCCTCGTAACCCTTGTCTTCCCCGAAACAGCAGTTCCATCAACCCCAACCAAATTCTCACTCAACCAACATAGCTCCAGTCTTACACACCGCCTTCTATGCCTTCCCTATCCAGTCCAACTCATTGATATATCGCCACAAAATCCCATTTCCAGGAATCCCTCCTTGTCAGCTCATGGTGCTTTCCCGGTTTTGAGGTGAGTCTTATGGGGATAAGTGCTGGCGACAATGTTGACTGCCACTCCAGCAAAGTACTCTTCTCCCTTCCTTGAAACCCCCTTGCTACTTCCATTATTCGCAAACCGTCTCTTAATGCACACTCCCAATCGACGAGAGTCTTTATTCGCTTTGTTCGCATGCCCGTTCAATATGCTTGCATTTCGTAGCTTGTAACGTATGGCATCTTTGACGAGCTTGTGTATCTCATAAATGCGTTCATTATTGCCGAGATGGTGCTCTATTAGGAAGGAGAAGTTCTTGAGTCGACGTATTGCTTCTCTCTTCTTACTCTCAAACATGTCTTCCATCGGCTTTGTTTCTCCATGCGCAGCAGCAGCATCCAATAACCGCTCAGTAATCTCCTGTTTATCCATGTAGGCAAGGATGTGTAGAATTTTGTATGCCAACTCGTTCTCTTGGCGAATGAGATGAACCGAAGAACTCCAAGTCTCAAGAATGCTGTTGGAACTGTTGTGTAACCTGTATCTGTCGAACTCGGGTTCTTTCGAGATGCGCCAACGTGTTTCCTCTTCTTTCAAGTCATTAAGATACTGGCTGACGGACGTCTCTGTTCTTCGCATGTATGCCCCAGCTTGCGAAATAGCAAGCGGCAGAAACTGTAGCTCTTCAAGTAACAGAGTAGCATCATCTGGCTCGTCATCACCTATTGATTGAGGCATTGTCGACTCAAGAAGTGCCTTGCTTTCATCAAAAGTCATCCTTGAGACAGCTACACCTCTCCATACGCCTACAAGACTCCCAACAATTGCTTCATCACGGCTGATCCACAAAATAGTGCCATTTGGGCCTTTCGGGATGTAATTTATCATCTTGCTGGTGTTTCTTGCTGCTAAACCGACGCCAAGTAAAGACAAGTCGTCGGCATTGTCGATGATGAGTAGCCATCTAGGTAACGATTCAATTCTATGTCGGACGTTTTGTAGAAGCTCAGGCACAGAACCTTGAGCGTTCATGCCCAGAACGCTTGCAATTGAGCCATAATCTTGTGCAAAGGTCGCCTCGCTATTTGCATGAACCCAAAAGACGGAGCATTGTCTTTTACTGTATCGACTATATGCGAAATCCAGAGCGATTTGCGTCTTGCTGTCAATTTGATGTGAGTGACGTTCTTGTGACAATCTCAGTAGGCTTACCCAGATCCTTCGAGGCCCCAAAGAGCGGCGCTTCGAAAGTCGTCGGAATTCTTTGGTAGAAGTTCCTCAAGTTTGGATAATATTTCAGGCCGCGTAACAAAATCTTCATGTTTCTCATAGGGAAACAGAAAGAACGGCCTCGACTCAAAATGTTGATTGAAGTTGAAGGTTTGGTGAGCGTTGCCTGTAGCACTGATCCCTGTCACAACGTTGCTCCCGTAGACAGGGTCGTCAAATCTTGGGCCAGCCATTTTATTCAGTATAAGATAATGTCTGAGATGATCAAGATGTTTTTACTGCAAGATATCGTGAGACAAATTCGCGTGTCAGTTCCATATCCCTCAAGGACGATCAGATAAGGTCGTGGCCAATCGACGTGATCACCTTACCGCCCAAGGCCCTGGTCAGGATCCGTAAATCGAGCCTGGATGAAACACTATCATGCTTCTCGATCTTGTCCATTTCGCAGGCGCTTAAGGCTTCTTTTCTCCTCAACTCGACAGAAACCCTGTACTTTCTTTTCGGTATGCAAATCCGTGGTTGTGAGATCCAATGATCGCTCCACCAAAAAGCCGCAATGACTTCCTAATTGGCATCATCTGTGCCCTTCCTCTTGAGTATGAGGCAGTTGGCCATGTTGTCGACGAGTTTTGGAAAATCAAGCTTGGGAGAGCGGTCGGCGACACAAACTCATACTCATTCGGCCGCGTCGGAGATGACAATGTTGTTCTTGTCATGTCAGGCATGGGTAAGGCCAATGCTGCGAGTACGGCAGCGAGCCTTCACATCAGCTTTCCGAACCTCGAACTTGTTCTGGTAACTGGGATCTGCGGTGGTTCCCCGACGTCTGATTCGAGTGCGGAACTTTTGCTGGGCGATGTTGTAATCAGCAAGGCTGTCGTTGAGTACGACCTTTTCCCAGGCAAACTTAGGAGCAAAAGCACCATCGATGATCGGTTAGCAAGACCGACGAGACATGTACGCAGTTTCGTTGCTCGTTTCGAGACAGACAGACTCCGCGACGCGCTTGAAGACAGGTCAGCTCTCATCTTGGAAGAGCTTCAATCACGAGCCGGGGTGGAGGGCCAGGATTCGATCTATCAATATCCTGGGGCAGACAAGGACTGTCTATTTATTCCCTCATATCGGCACAGGCACCAATCGGACTGTGATATTTGCACATCTGACTCTAAAGAGGTGTGCGACGCAAGTCGCAAGATTTCGTGCCCCGAGCTTGGATGTGATGAGGAACAGCTTCTTGCCCGAAAGCGTCTCGACCAGAATCGTAAACTCCAAAAGGATGGTCGCGAGAAAGAGGCTCAAGCCCCATTCGTGTTTGTTGGCCATTTCGGTTCGGGAGACACTGTCCTCAAATCAGGCGAAGAACGCGATAGGCTTGCACGAGCTCATGATATCATCGCATTTGAGATGGAGGGTGCTGGCGTCTGGGAAGAGATACCGTGTATTATCGTTAAGGGCGTATGTGACTACGCTGATAGCCATAAGAACAAGGGATGGCAGAACTTTGCGGCTGCAACGGCGGCAGCTGTGACGAAGGCTCTCATTGAAGAGTATCCCAAGACTGATAAACCCAGAAAGCAAATTGATGATAGCAGCAGAGCTGAGAGCGAGGAAAGTATTGAAGTGGGCAGGGACGCGCCAGTATTTTATGCCGATGTGTCAAAGTGCAATATTTTCACTGGATTTCATTCAAGTGGTGGAACGCAAGTTATCAATTTTGGATGAAGGCGAAGGTCTAGGAAACAATGGAAAGGGGGAATGGGAGGCACGGTTGACGCACCACATGATATCACTGTATGCAAGAAGGACTCAAGATGTAAGAATGAGTAATGATACTCAAAACGCTTCATAGGATTCATAACTATTTATATATAAGTGTCATTTGCGACACAGCTAAACCATTTCATATTTTGTATCCGATTCATTTAAGCTTCCTGCTTTCGCTGGTGCTCGAGCTCAATGCCAGTGGCGTGGCTCTCCTCAGCATATCGCTGCTTCTCATCACGAGCCTGGTCAAGCTCCTCGGCGTTCTTGTTACCGTGAAGACCGATCTTGTACCAGGGAAGCTCGAAGAGCTCATCCATGCTCTCGAGGCTTCGTCCACTGGTCTCAGGAACGGAGAACCAGACCCAGACACCACCGACGAAGGTAACAGCGGCAAAGCACCAGAAGGTTCCCTTGGGGGAGATACCGCCCTCAGAAACAGACAGAAGCATGTTGGGGACAGCGCGAGAGTTTCCGTACTGGTTGGCGAAGTGAAGAGTCATAGCCCAAGATGTAGCGAGGGCACGAATGCGCAGAGGGAACAGTTCGGCAGTCAGGAGGTACTGCATAGAGTTCCAGCCGAGAGCCCAACCGAAACCAGAGACGTAGATCATGGCGATGGCGCCGCGAGAAGCACCCTTGTCGCTCTCGGGGAGAACAAAGTCCTCGACAACACCGAGCTGGGGAATCTTGGTGAGGAAAGCAGCGACGTAGATCATGGCAATGGTCTGAAGAGTAATACCGATGAGAAGAGCGCGCTTTCGGCCGATGACATCGACGAGGAAGAGAGCGCAGATAACAGCGGCGATGAGCTTGACGATACCGAAGACAGCGGTGACGAGAAGACCTTCCTGCTTTCCAACAATGCCCATGATCTTGAACAGATCGGGAGCATAAAGGGTGATGGAACCAGCGCCGGACCACTGAGAGAGGAACTGAACCATAGAGGACATGTAGAGACGGTACAAGTTGCTAGGAACAAGGATCAACTCCTTGACCTTGCCAAGGAAGCCAACACCCTTGGTAGCCTCGAGCTCATGGTCAAGAGCAGCCTGGATCTCGGTGATCTGGTGGACGATGTACTCTCCGTCAGCGGGCTGCTGTCGGAGACGGCCCAGCACACGGGCGGCTTCGTCGGGGCGGCCTTCCTTGACGAGATAGCGGGGAGACTCAGACTGGAAGAAGCTGAGGATGAAGATGATGCCGGACATCATGATGTGAAGACTGGTGGGGACGAGCCATTGGTTGTGAGAGTCGTCGGGGAGGTTGAGATGGCAGCCGTAATTTGTGAAGTAAGCGAGAACGATACCGATGTAGACAGCACCCTGATCTGTTAGATGATGTATATGTAAAGGGTGAGCGGAGTAAACTTACAGTGAACATGCAAGAGCAGAGACCTCGAACAGCAGCGGGGGCAATCTCAGCGATGTAGACAGGTCCAACGACAGGAGTCTGACCGACACCAAGACCACAGATGAAGCGACCAGCATAGATAGCACCAAGGTTTCCGTTGACACCACCGATCATGAAGATAACAATACCAACAGCCCAAAGTGTGCAAAGAACACGAGTAGCCCAGATACGACCAATACGATCACAGATCAAGAAAGCACTACACCAGTCAGCACCCAAATTCCCCATCATTAGCAAGGGACGACTTACATCAGAGCACCACCAACAGAACCGATTTGAACCATAGCAGAGACATTGGCCTTGATATTAGCCTGCTCAACGGAAGAATAAGAATCATAATGAATAGTCTCCTGGAAGTCCTTGCTGTTGAATGATCCAGAAATGAGACCCTCGTCAATACCTCGCGCAGCACCGAGCAGAGCAAACGACACAACGGCAAACCAAAGACGCCAGTTGAAAGCGCCCGCTGGTTCGCCCAGGTCCTTCAGCTTGAAGATGTTGACGGGTTTCTTAACGCCTCCAGCCATGATGAAATTGCCCTTGGTCCTTAGGTAAGAGATATAAGGGTAAAAAAGAAAGATGGACAGAAGTGCCTGGGTTAGAAAAAGGGAGAGACAAGAGGAATCTGGGGATCCTTTTATACAAATTGCAATACTAGTTTCCCCACGAGATTTGCAAGTTGATCTGGTTCACCCCGCTCTTCTCTCCGGACTTCGTTACACCGAACCCAACACTAAACTTCTTTCCCCAACCCTCAAATAAACAACATGATGATCCCTCCGTTCACTAACCATCCTCGAAAATGTCATCCAATAGCGGAGTCTCCATCGTTTGGGGCACTAGAACGTTACAGCGGCCGTGGAGAAACCTCTCTCAGGAAAAAGAAATATGGGGGGTCTAGCAATGACGCTAGCACTCATCTTTTGTTCGCCGAGTCCCCCCCCCTCCCCCCCTCACGTTCAGAAAAGGGAAAGTCTGACATCAATTATCACGGCAATGGCTTTTTCAGTTGTTACTATGTTAGGGCGCGAGGGATGCCCAGCCGCTACCGGCAAGTTTACCACGTTTTTCGCCAAGGGCCAAGGTTTTGCCAATGCAAATCGTCCCGGCTGGGCAGTGACTTCAATTGGAGGCGGGAATAGCAGAGAGCTCTTGTTCCCCAATACCAAGAGAATTCTTCAACTACGTCAACGACTCAGTGGATGGTTCTGTCAAAATAACTGCCGTTGCATTGGAAACTTTTAGTGACATTGCTTAAAGAATGGGCCAGGTCCAGAATCTCTCCGCAATCATGCCACGGCCACGGAGAAAGCAGAGACGATCACTCCGCATTCCCCCGCAGGTTTTGCATCTCACTGTGAGATCTTCAGAATAAGCATACAAACAAAGTGTAAAGTTTAGCTTAAAGCAAATAAAGCTAGAGGCCGGGCCACCCCTGGGACTCAGGGATCATCCAGTTCTGGGTTGTCTTTAGTAAAAGATTCGGACCGGTTCTTTTTCTACGACCGATGGACTCCACTGGCAAGGAGCATATTCCTCTATTCAGACTCGTTCGTGTGGGTTGGGCGGTTGTTGGTCGAGTAATTGGTCGAGTCAGGATGACATTAACTGCATTCTAGATGGCCGGAGCGATACCCACTACCTCCAGGCTGCCAGATAAACTACCTGAATACCCCAGGAGCCCCGTCTAATACGGTGAGCAGATCCCAGAACTCATCCTCGCTTGCAATGTCAGCTCGTCTCGTCTTTCGCTTCGCCTTCCCCAATATGGCTATGCGGAGGCGATATGGACCTCAACTGCCCCATGAGGATTTGGAGCTGCTGATGATAAAGAATTTGCGTGATGCGGAGATGACACGATGCCAAGGTGAATAATTGGGGAATTCTTTTTTCTTGATGGATTGTTCTCACGTCCAGTATCGACCCCAGATCTTGTACTCATCCTGTGAACCACGGAACTGAAACTGCACCTCCGTAATGTCTTGGAAACCCTCCTTCATCTGTGGCGGTTTAAACCTGCTCGCGAAACCTGTAAATGCCATCTTGGGTAAGATCTGTCTTGACTCAGGATTCAATGTCGTGTTTAGCGCCCGCACAGCGTTGTTGTGTTCACAGACTTGGAGAGGAGTTTTGAACCACACACAACGGATAGAGATGCCGAATTTCTTGGCAAGCTCTACCCAAATAGTCCTGGTCTCTGGATCGGCATTGGTATTATCTGCAAAGGGACCAGGTTAGCGCGCCAGGATGGGGTAGTGGTGTGGGAATGGGGTAGCCCTGGGGTAGCAAAATTTGGAGAAAAACGCACCTATGGCAATGGGCTTACCCGCTTGGAGATGCTCCCTCGCTGCCTGCACGCACTTGTCGCGTGTCTTGAGCTGGTCCTGGTTGATGCGCTCGTACCCCAGAGGCTTGAGGGATTTCCAGTAAAACGTGGATTTGCCAGCCCCGGGTGGCCCACAGAATAAGATGATGTCCTTGTCGTTAGTCCTGTCAAAGGTCACCACGGAGTTCCCCGATTCAGCATCGTCGACGAAGGGATGCTCGGACAAGTCGAATTCACGAGCGAAACTCCGAGGCTTATGGCCGAGAAAGAACTCCTCCGGCGTCTGATACTGGATTCCGACGTTGTGGGCAAAGTTTCTGTCCGAACAGCTAAAGTCTTTAGCTGCGGCCGCAACTCCGTCTGGACCTTTCCCCAACGTTGCTGTGCGACCCCCTGCATCGCCGACAAATACGCTGTTCCCCAGATCTATCTCGGATTCCGAGATGTCGTAGTCGTCGCAGAGTTCCTTCCACATGCCTGTTCTCGGTTTTCGATATATATCATGCTCGGTCGCCGCGTAGACGCATGTCGGAAGGTTCAAACTATTGAGGACGGCGCTGCATTTCTGTTTAAATTCGGTAACTCGTTTCTGCGCATTGGCTTTTGGTGCTTTGGACTTGGGGTCGAAGTGTAGCGTTAACCCTGCCTGGTTCGATAAGATGACGACTCGATATCCATCTTGATACAGCTCTCGAAGTTTGGCGGGGACCGAGTTGTCCCACCATTTCCAATCTGTCCCGCTACCTGCATGTTTCTTGCCTGAGGATGTCGAGATGAGTGTCGAGTCAAGATCAAAAGCAGCTATCTTCCTCCTCTTTATTGTTTCATCTTCCTTGACACCATCGAATCGGCCGACCAGGAGAGTCGCAGGGGTATCGTCGTTAGGACTTCGCTCAGACCAGACAGTAGGATCCTTAGGTTTTTGCGATGCTGGAGTAAAGAAGTTTGCTACAGCGGTCTCTAGATAGGTCATGTTAGCTAGTCATCCAACGATAGCATGCTGCGGCATGGAAATAACGCTGCTTCTGGGATTGCGCACTCACTGGTTGTGCCGCTCTGAAGTTTGCGCTTGAGGGGCGGCGGAGAAACAGGAGCATCAAAGGCTTTGCGCTTGGGTAGGTTGCTTGAAGGCATTTTGGCGCTGGCCAAAGCGGTTGCATCTGGTCGTGTTGTGATATGTCGTTGTTGTTGTTGAGGGACATTGAAATGCCGAGGCGTTAGTCGGGTTCAGCAGCCAACCACGCAAGCCACGCCAAGCCAGCTAAATGCAAGCACTTAACCTACAGTCTTGCAGTTGACACGGAAAATCAGAACAAATACTCGCAATTTCGGATAGCTGAAGTTAAGAATATATACAATAAATTTATTTCACTATGATTTTCGCAATTTTGAAGCTTCTGCACTCCTTATCCGTTCGGTGATGCATCATATCTTGTTAAATGAAACGGTTGGACCCTGAATTTAGACGCGCAAATAGCTTGGATTTAGTGCTAACGCGTGAAGAGTCGCGAAGTCACGTGCCCTCGGGCAAAGTTAAGCTTGCGCTTCAAGCTCTGGTGGGGTATCTTGAATGCAATATTCATCAACAGTCAAAGTTACATTCCGCCTGAACACATCACATGGCATCATCTCAGTAACATACTAGCCTTAGTATAATATTTGGAACAGACCACACAGCAACCGTTTGAACCTGACGAACCAACTGGCGTCAATTGACAAGTAGTCAAAGACATACCCCCTCACCCGCTTCGTGGATCAACTTGTCTGAAGCATCAACCTCTAACCACGATCATCGTCGCAATACCAACATAAACTAAGAAGACAACACAAAAATCATATTCAATACAATTGGCGATAAAAGTCTTTCTTCGCTCCCGCCAAAATGCACGAGATCTTCCTCACAGCCCTCATCGAGGACAAAGACTTCACCTCGGCATGTGCCGTCCTAGGCGGTCTCACAAACATGGACCCATGGGAATCAATTCAGCGCGTTCTCTACTTTCAAGGTCCCCAGCGTCCCATGGGCATCTCGAACCAGAGCTCTATAGAAAAGCCTATACGGAATAATACTGGATTCCTTTGGAAAGAGCTTCATCAGAACTTGACCCGACAATCGTTCATATTGCAAACGCGATATGATGTACTCAAAGATCGCGATATGGGAGCCAATGCGTCGCCGATGGATCTTGATGCGACACAGGGTATCTTGAGGTGGACGGATTTTCCTGATCCGCCGCGTGGACAGCCTTTGCTTACCCAGCGGAAGAAGGTTGAGCTTTGGGATCAGAAGAAATTACCTTCAATCATGCGCGACAACAACCACACGTAAGAGGGCTCGCCCGCTTCGCTCAATTAACACTGACATAGCCCAGATTCAAGACGGAAACAATTGAAGAGGTCTACCGCTTCTACAGAGATGACATCGAGTTCTGTCTAACACGCCACTACTTCCTCCAACCTCTAGAACACTACACCCCCATGGAAACAAAACAGCAAGCAACCATCCCAATGGGCAGTCTACCGCCTTGGGAGTCTCTCACTCCAGTGGATCAGCAGAAACGATGGTTTCTCCAGGTCAAGGCACATGTTGTCCAGGATAACAAACCGGACGAGATTCGCAAGGCTCAAGATCAACTACTAGCTGTGCGAAGAGAGCTTGATGGAGTTTTCGAGTTCCGGGGTATTGATCGCAAGGTTCACGATACCAGGGTTATGCAACAGATGCAGGGGGTTCAGCAGTTGCCGCAGAAGTTTACGGTTGGGAAGTAGAATGTCCACAAGCAGAAGAAGCCGCGTGTGCGGTATTGAATATTGCCCACTTCCCGCATGTTGACGGGGCACTGATTGCATCTGGAGTAGAGAACATGGGGCACGTGGCATCCGATGATGTCTAACTCAATTAATAGATGATACCCGGTATGATAGACGTTCGGTAGCCGAACTATCACTACTTTCCGATCGCATCAAGCCTTTCATGCGCTATATCCCAAACCCATTCATTCGTGATCATCTCCCATGCTTTCATCCAGCTCCATTTTGTGAACTACGCACGCTTCATTTGTTCTTCCACGCCTGATCCGCATCTACACAAGTTAGCATAATCCCTCATCAACTCCACGCATACTCACCCTCATGAACGACAGGACTAGGAATATTCTTCCTAGCCTCCTTCTTAACCCTCCAATCCGTCCCAAACTTCCTATCCCTCTCCCCCACATTCTTCTCAAAGTCAAACTGTCCATCCGCTGTAAAACTCGTCATAAGCTTCGGCTCCCCCAACGGCAGCGTATCACCACGATCCGTCTGCCACAAATGATACACCTTTCCGTATAGCTGCACAACTTGGTCCATCTCGTAGTTCTCAGCTACTTGCCATGCACTCTCGGGCACCGCGCGGTTCGGCATTATGAGCATTCCTGATTTCACTTCGTAGACGTGTGAATGCCAGAGTTTGCGCTCTTCTTTGTCGAGGGTTTCGTAGAGTTTGGGGGTTACCATGTATTCGATTCCGATGAGGCGCGCGTTGGGCTCGTCAGAGTCGTAGAGGAGACATTGGCGAACGTCCTCGTCTGCTGGGGTTAGTGATTGAATCGGGGTGATTGTAAGGGACGTACTTAGATGGGCGCAGTAGTGGTTTGTTTCAACGAAGCGAGAGGGATCATCGGCGTATGCGTGAAAGGCGTTGAGATGAGCGCAGATATGCTTCACAGGTCGAAACTCCTACCATCGAATGAGCTGAAGTTCTTCAATTCTCTCTAGAGGTAACTCACCTGTGTCACAGCAGCACCAGCAGTGAGGACCTCATTCTTCACCGAAAGAGGCTTTCCCATGCCCTCATTCGTAACAGGAATTTTCTTTTCTTCAGCCATCTCGAATGTCGTCAAGTTAAGATTTTGCGATCGTCAGATCTGAGATTGCGACGTTTAACGGTTCATATAAAGCCAATGGAGATTACGTCATAGACATATGAACTCACTCGACACAAAAGATGTTTAATTGGGAGCTCTTGCGGTACGTAAACATGAGATTCTTGGAGGTTCATTGTGATTTGTTGAAGCGTCAGTATGACGAGGTGATGACCTTCCGATGTAGGCTCGGCGCCGATGATCCACTTTCTCGGTCGGGCATTGCGGGGGCTAGTCCGGCGACCGGAGGTTACCCTGAAGCCGCGCATACGATCCTGATATCTTTTTCTTTCTTGTTAGTATAGACATGTAAGAACACGAACTTGATACAACATGGTCTATTTTCACATCTCAGATTATTGATGCCTTTTGTTTCTTTTAGAATGAGGTTCATTCCACAAGAAGCCGACCGTTTGTCGTCACCTCACATCTCACTCAAACCATCGAAAGGGGAACCAACTAATCGGTTTCAGACGCCAATTTATTGATCTAGTCTAAAACATCTCAATGGGAGGTATCTACTCTACTATCACAAGAAGTTTGCCCGCAGCAAGAAATCTCAATAGCAACAATCCTCTACCAGTAATCCTCCAAATCTGTCCCACTTGGTCCAAAGTATTCAGGATACTCTTGTCCAATCTCAATCACAAACTCCAAAACTCAAGATCTAGTTACTCACAAGCTTAGTTCTTGCGGCCGAAACGTCGCTTGCGCTCCTCAAGCTCCTGCTCTTCCTTCTCGCGACGAGTGTCCTCATCAGTCCAAGGCCGAGCCTGCTTATAGTAGAAGTCGTTGATCGCGTCTTCACGATCACGCTCATCCTCGATGGCTAGGATCTGGCTGTAAGTATCCTGGATAGTCTCGACCATAGGAGCTTGAGAGTTAGCGTCCAGACCACCGAAACCCTCAACGCCAGCTTCCTCGTGGGGGATCATGCCAAGATCGGTAGGGCTAAGAGCGAAATCAGTCGCCTCAGGGTTGTCCATACCAGGGCCGGTGGGGCTGGGAGTAAACTCACTCGCCTCAGGGTTGAATGTGGTGATGGAGCAACGGTGAGGGGGAGTAGGGGTGGGAGCCTCGTTGGGAGATGGGCTGAGCATCTCGCCCAGGGAGCTGATGCGCTGGGGATGATGAATAGCAACAGCCTGCGAGTTGTAGGGGGTAAGAGGCTGAACAAATTCGGGGTTGTTAGTGTCAGAATAGTGAGCGACCATGGGTTGGAAGGGGTGAACACCGACAGCCTGAGCACGAGGGTCAATAGACTCAGCATGGTAGTAGACGATAGGCTGAGCTGGATGAGGGCCGATAGGCTCAGGAAGACCAGGCACGATTGGTTTGGGGTGGTAAGGGGTAATGGGCTGAACAAAGTCAGGGCTGGGGGGATTCATCGCATGATGAGGTGTCATACGAAGTCGAGTCAAGGGGTCGACAGGCTGAAGATGCTCATGGCCGACAGACGGAGGGAGAGGGGGGTTGATACCCTGGTACAGAGTGCTGTAGCCCTGGAAGGGTGAAGATGTCGGGCCAGCTGGAACTGGAGGAGTGCTAATACCACGAAGGTAGAGCATGGGGGGCTGAGGAGCCTTTGGGGAAGTGACCTCAGGCTTGCCATCACCCTGAGTCTTCTCACCGGGGAACTCACCAGCATCCTTGGGCTCGAGAATATCAGCTGGGCAGTGATAAACACTAGCCTCGGTGTTATCGTCCTCCTTGGATTCAGCAGGATCAGCAGGACAGATGAATCCGCCAAGAAGACGGACATGTCCAGGAGGGACATCATCGCAAGGGGGAATAACGGAGGGCTTGAGATCGACGGGAAGGTTGGAGTGATAGGAATCCATGTCGGTATCTTCAGACTGGGAAGAGCTGAGAGACGGGGGAGTGACTACCTGACGCATAAGAGGGTTAGTCTTGGTAAGACTAGGTGTCTCAGGGTGAATGCTGTCGTCGGGAACAAGGTCGTCACCCTTGAGGATAGAAAGACGACGAGACATGGTGAAAGTAGTCAAGAGACCCTTCGGGTTGTTGATGAGGTTGATGATAGTGTTGGTTAATCGCTGTCGAGATGGAAGAAGGATGAAGAAGAGATGGGATGAAGTTGAGATGTGAGTTGCTCGAAAGCTGGTGAGGAAGGGAAGAAGAAGAAGATTAGGATGAGAGACTAAAGATGAGATTATAAAGGATAGATTCTGTAATTCACTGACAGCGCTCGAGATGTTCGACCACCACTGTCAGAGGGACTTCGCAGCTGTAAATGGGGATCAGTCGCCAGTGCAATCATTTCTGTTCAAGTGGAAGCCTAGAGTTGCCTCCTATCTTCATGACAGTGGCACTTATATCCCTTTCCATTCATTGGGCCTCTCGAGAAGGACGAGTCTACAGTCCGTTGAAAGTCATCGAACAATATCGCTGTGTCGCCTGCAGTGGCAGGTCATCGAGGTTAGTCTTATGAATGGCACATATCGTAGGTGAACATGGAAAGTCTTCGAAGTGAAGCTCGTTAGTATGCAATATGTCGATAGAAATGTTATTCTCATTGAGATAGATAGAAGATTGATGACCTGGAAGTTGACATCGTCAAGTTGATCCAGGCCCTGGGACGATTGACCAAGTCTCCCCCGTAAACACCAACGATCCATCTTGTCTCAATTTCTCTGGGTCAAGATAAATCTTCACTTCAACATTCGTCTTATCAACATTCGATACTCTTGCTATCAGATATACCGTAGGCGACGTCGCCGGTGAAAGAGTCGTATTAGAATTCTCCTGCATCTGCGCAACCCATCAGTTAATTTTCAAAAAGAAACGCTGAAAGAAAGCTGCGACCACTTACCCTTTGATACTGTCTCTTACTCATGTAAAACGGTGTTCGGCTATGTCCCGTTGTAGACTTGACTTCAATCAAGAACAAAGGCTTTTTGTTCTGCCAAGCTGTTTTGTCGAGGTAGCCTTTGTCCACCAAGTGATTCGTCAATACCCGCTTTCGGTCAAAGTACACAATGTCGGCGGTTTCTTGGGCGGTCCAGGGGAGCATGTCTGAGTAGTCGGGATGAATGGTGACGAACTTTCGCATTTGGCTTTGCCAGTTGTCGCGACTGAAGCGAGGTAGTGGTGGATCCATGTTGCGAAGAAGTTCAAAGACCTGTAATCTTGTAAGTATTGTGTGTTGGAGAGACAAGTAGTGGTAACTTACATATAGTTCACCGAGAGCTCCTATTCGCATGTCTCGTTCAGGAAGGCCATGTGACCGGAATCGTCGTGATAGCTCAATCTCTTCTTCATCTACTTCTGGTAGTGCACCGAAAAGCCCCGACATGTCATAAGCGCCCTTACTAGGAAGAGTTGTTGTGTTTGCCGCAGAAATGACATTACTGACTAGTCTCAGATAATCTTCTTCGTCTTCGATGGTAGGATGTTGGGATGCTTCGCCAAAGCTCTGGAATAGGAATGCTGAGCTGGGCTGCGCTGTAGGGGAAGCGCCAAAGACAAAGGTTGGCTGTGGCTGGCTTGCTGATCTTGGCGTCGACTGTAAAGACTCATGCCTGCCCACGTTCCGATGAACATTTGATGATGTTCGCCTATTTTGGCGGAAGTATTCGGCCGTGGACGAAGTTTGGGTGAACAGTCGTCGTCCAGTGATGGATGAGTTTGAAGTCGCAGGACTTCGCTGTCGAACAGGGAGATCTGATAGCCTCGGAGGAGATCTCAAGTTGTCGAATGTTTGAAGCATGGAGTCTTCGTCGCTCGATATATCGTCTTCGTGAATCTCCGGTTGGGCCAGAAATCGAGTAATGGGGTCTTCCTCCGCCTCGTGGGAGCCAGTTTCATCGTTTGTCTCTAGCGCTTCATGATACACAGTGGCATCATGTACATCCTCCTCTTCGGTGTCGACATGACCTACTTCGGTGACTTCCCCAGCCTCGTCCTCAGTCGCTTGGCCGTCCCTGTCTTGAGGGATGTCCACCTCGACAACACCCTCCGCCTCCAGAATCTGCGCCATGTTGATGAGAGGTGCATTCAAAACCGCACTTACGATCTGGATAGCTTTGGAGCCAGCATGTTTGACTTGTAAAGTAACAGGGTCTGTCATCATCCATTCTAGGAACCGTCTTGGAAGAGTCGAAAAGTAACAGAATCCTTGGGTCTTGGGATCACGTGGCACGTATATCTTGAGGCTGCTGTCGTCTTCGCGTATGTGAAGCTCACTCCTATCTTGTACATGCACCAGACCATGGCCATCCTGTGACAAATGGAGTTCGGAGGAGATGCCATCCGTTTCGTAGACCTCTGCACCCATGAGGGTCCAATAAAGCTCCGAGCTGTCCTCTGAAGTCCGAGGACTGTTAAAATGCACCGCGATTCTGTAGAAGCAATTAACAGCTATCCGTGGCGTCTTTAGCCTGCGACTTACCTGAACAGACCATCTGCCTTTTGCCTGAACTCCCTGTCCCGATACTGTAACTTGTCCATGAGCCCGCCCGCCACAGTAGAGATCTCTCGTACAGAGGTAGACAAATATCGCGACTCCAGGTCGAGCCATGAAAGGAATGGCCGCAAGCGACGAACTTCGTCCAACGTAAAGTCAAGCATCTTGGCCTGAGGAGCGAAGATATCGCCCAGAGCCTTTCGGTCGGCAATAGCGAATTGTGTCCTACCAGACTGTAACTTCACTGACTTATTTGGATACCTCACAGGAAAGACCGTTCCTCGAAAGATAGGTTCTTCATCTGGTGGATCAGCTGTTGTGTCAAGTAGAGAATTGAGCGCCCAGATGGTTTCCTTGACAGCAGCGACTGATGGTGGTGGCACTCTGCTGCCCATCTCCTTGAGTTCGTCGTAGGCCATGTCCAGTGTAAGTTCTTGCACACCGAGGAAACTGACGAAGAAATCTTCCAGATCGGGGTAAAGGTCGTTGAGAGCTACTCTGCCTCGGATTTGTGTAGCGCTCGACCATAGGCATTCACCGACTGTGTACCAGCGGCTTACGTTGCCGATATTGAAGTAGATCAATGGCTCTTCAGCGAAAGTTTTCCTAGATATCTGTCAGCTGAAAGTGTGAAAAGGGAGAGAGTTTATACCTGAGCTTTGTAGTATCAACTTCCATCATGCCGAACCTTTCAGAGTCCAAAGAGCTGTACAGGTCATTAATCCAGTCAAAGTCCTCACTCTTCAGGTCCTTCAGTCTCTGCATCTCATTCAGGTAATCCTCCCAGGAAGAGTCTTTGACCCCGAGCGCTGCCTTGAAGAATTGTCGCAAGACGTCGAGCTCTTCTTCTGAGCGATGGAAAACGGTTCGGTAGAGGTGGGCGAGAGGGTATGCCGTCTGCATGTCTTCTCGGGCGTTCCACAAGCATCTGTCGGAGGATGTCCACATCGCTGGGCTCGAGTCGTGTGCGGGAATATATATCAGGTTTCCGTCATTGATCGCTTGCCTGCGTACGTTAGTAAGTCGTAGATCGAGATACCAAATACGTGAAAACGAACCTTGCTTCCGCCTGCGCGTCGAGGAAGCTATCAGCTTCCCGACACCGGGCATGAATGACTTCGTAGAGATCTAGCACCCTCGTATTCCGACACACTCCAGCCGCAGCATTACTGTACCGGATAGTTCTCAGAATGGCTAGATAGAACTGGAGATCATCAGTACACCCAACCCCAAGATCATCAACCAAGAAACCCCATTTGGAACGATACGTGCTCGAAGTTATCGGTTCACCCAAATCCAGAAACACAAAACCTTCATCCTCAGCATAGCGTGAATGCTTCCCCTCAAGCTCAGGCAGAGGTAGGTAAGTAGTCGACAGCGGCTCAGACAAAGCAAACTCATCTCTTCCTTTGCACACGACCTCGACTTGCCGCAACTCCCTCATGATATCAGTAGATTCCATGACCTTTGTTCTTTCAACATCCCAGACTCTCTGAAGGGCACCCAAAAGACATTTCGGTCGGTGCTGCTCGATGTAGAGAAAGGCGGCAGACAGCTCTAACTTTCGGTCTGGACCCTTCTTGGTAAGTCGAAGTTGAAGCCGAAGTCGAAGGCGTAACTGGAGCCATTCATCCCATCCCCAAGAGTAACCTGCTGGTGTACCTGGCTTTTCCTGGACGTAGTTGTGATGAAGAAAAGGCGCTGCGAAGCCGGGCGCATCTCCTTGAGGTTTGAACAGTTCACTGGGTCCATACGCGTCGTCTGTTGTAAGATAGACATCATGTTTAGTTGGTGACCGTGCTCTCATATTCTGGTCATACACATGGTAGCCACGCAACTCCGCCTGATCCTCATTCTCCTCGAGTAGTACCTCGGAAAGGTACAAGAACTTGAGATGAGCGATGGATACTGCAAGAGCACCTGCATCGGCGACCGGATTGATTGGCTTTTTCAGGATTAAAGCTCGTACATCCTTCACAAGCGCTTCGATGACGCCGAACTTGTCAAAGAGCGCACGACGATCAGGGTTGCTGGCTGCTTCCGAGTCGATCAGGCTCAAATCAAGGTCGTCAGGGATTGCAAGGCTCCCCGAGGAATGCGAATAGTACAGTGGCCCGCTGCTTGAAGAAACCCAGGTGCCATTCTCGAGGGGGATGAATCGAAGTTGCTTGAGGCGGTCCTGAGCTGGACCCACTGTCGCGGTGTTCTTCAACAAGATGAGTGCTCGTGCTGCAAGTGAGTGCCATTCGTTATCCGTAGCAGGACTTTTCATCCTCGAATCCTTGATGCCCCTTTCGAGATCCTTCTCAACACGAGTGATTGCATCTGATGGTGACATACTTTCCAGTCCATACATCTCCAACAACTTCAGATCATCACGTGTATACTCCTTCGCAAGGTAAATCTCCTCGTCAAGATCAGTGAAAAGCGGATCACCATTTTTATCTCGCAACCATGGCTGAAGACGACACAGCTCGTGTATGTAGTCCAATCTTCCAGTGCCGAGCGTGCGAAGTATTTTGACTTCCTGTATGCGCGATTCGATCCTATCGAGGAGACCCGACCAGAAGCTGTCCCAAGGGTAAGAGGTTCGTTGGGGGAGCCAGCGCATCCATTGGTATTGGAGTGACGGATGCTGGCAAAACTCCTCGATGGCTTTAATGAAGCAATCCGCGATGCCGTTCAAGAGACCGCGGTTTCGGAGGGATGTAGTGACTATACCTTGTCGACTGGCCTCGGTGACGAAATCAGTGTGAATGAGGAACTACGTAAACGCATTTGTCAGTATCTGGCAAGACTTCTGCGATGGGCTCGGTGGGATTTTTACTTACCTTGAAGCCCATTGGGCGCATTGGCAGAAATGCGAATACATCTTGATTCTCGACAATTGGTGTACCTGAATCCGCTAATGGGAATGCCAACACAACCTCCGTAGACGAATCGGCGCGATCCTGCTCTTCGGAATACGTCCTGTTCTCGCTCTTGGGAATATTCTCCGCAACATGCTTCGTGACATGATACTGCCTCTCCTCCACCCCCTCAAAAGTCTCCTTTTTGACAGTAACTGGGTTGCTCCCACGGAGAGAGTACGTCGTGCTTGACGTTTGAGTGTCATCCTCATCGAAGAATGAGACCTGCACTTTTCGGAGTTTGCGAAGGAAAAGTAGAATCGTATGTTGTAAGTCTTGGAACTGAAGTCGGATGGTCTCGCGCTGCCTCGCATCCTCCTCCGGGTCATCACTCGTATGCAGGAACAACGTGATGCGAGTCGAAGAGCTTCTCAGTGACTCATCTGCATCTTCCCATACTGGTGTAACCATGCCGAGACCGGAGTCCCCCTTGCGATGTGTGAACGAGAAGGAAAAGTCGTTTGACTGAATGTGAACCTTCCAAGCCGCCATAAACACTGACTTGAAGCCAATGCCCTTCTCACCAATGTACCCAGCTGCCCCAACCTTTGAACTTTTGCCGATTGCGCAAATGGCCTTGAGGTTCTCATGCGTGAAGCCGTTCTCATTGCACTCAATTGACACCTTATCTGGGCGAACTTCGAAAGACACATATGGACCTTGCCCGCTTGAGAGAGCCGTGCTGTAGTTGTTGTCGTCGGCATTTTGGAGCAACTCAAAGACAAATCTGGCGTTACTTGTGTAGAGGTTTCGTGCCAGTCTGAAATGTTGTCAAGAAAATACTTGGAAGCCTGTGTTTGAGATAAAGTACATACGTTAAGACAGCTGAGCCTATCATCTCATCCTTTCGAAGGAGAGCTTCTTCCACCTCGCGCCTAAGCTCAGGGTTAATCTCTCCAATCCGCGCAAGCTGCTCTTCGCCAAGATAGCCGCGCTCTTTCGCTATCTCCTTCACCAGATCCTGAGCCGTGCGCTGGGCCGGCCCGGGCTGGGGAGTATCGGTGGACATCTTTATGCGCGGCCCAGCGGACCCTGGGCTATCAAGACCCCGTAGTTATCGCTAAGTAGATTGACGCAACATGCAGCGAAGAGAAGCAAAGACAAAGCGCGGGAAACAAGTCTCGCTCAAAGAAATGTGTGATTTCTTCCTACCGCTCTCCTCGTACGAGGCCGGAAAGGCGCGTCAAGAGGCGATGCAGGGGCTTTCAGCTTGAGACGCAGATGAGGGATTGATTGGCCAAAACATCGCCAAGGTGCCAGACTCCCGCGTTAATCCTGGTCTAAGTGGCATTCCGTTGTTGTTTTGCTTTTGTCATGAAACGCATTGAGTAGCGAAAACTCTGACGTTTCTGTAATTGGCCTGCCTTGAGCCCAATTATGAGAAGCACAGGTGCTTCATTGGTGATCTCTGTGCTGGATTGAAGATGCCAATGGAGACTGGCTCGTGAGATGATGAAACATTCTGGGGGTAGACCCGTGCTCACCTGCTGGAGATTTACATTAGTGCCCGCAAACCCTGGGTATTTCCGGTGAGGGATAATACTGGAGACTAGTACACAGACTTCACTGGGGCATGTCAAGCAAAATCAGGACTGCTTTAGGTCATGTCTTTCGCATTTTGCATTCTTGAGTCATAGTATAGGTCACATTGGAAATGAAGAACAAATTGCTCACGACACTTTTGCATCGATCTGTAGGATACTTGAGTACTGTGTTCTGTCTTGTCTGCCGAGAGTCAAAATACGGCTCACTACTTTTCATTCAATGACTCTCCAATCATCCCTCTGCAAAAGACCAAGACTACCCATAATACTCATCATCCTTCCCACAGCCATTTGTTGTTACTCGGCCTGGCGCTTAAGCCTTGGCCATAAGGAAGGCCTTGACGTTGGCAAACTTCTCAGCGGTCTCGAGAAGCTTCTCAGCATTGTTGGGATCATAGGAGAAGTTGACAGCACGTCGGGAAACAGCGACAACAGGAGTCTGTTCCTGCTCCTGTCCCTTTTCATTGTCCCTGACCTCAAAGGCTAGCTCAGCTGGCTGGGAGGAGTTGGAGGGGGAATTGCCAGGGGCCCAGCGGCTGGTGGAAATGCCCACTTCGTCGGGGTCCAGGATGTTCTTGACTCCTGTAGGCTGATGTCAGTCACCGCTAGGACTACAGAGGGAATCTTCTTACCAGAGTCGAAACCGTGATTGTCGGCGTTGTCACGTTGTTCACCAGTGGGGGCAGTGTTGGTAGTCCACTCATCAGCGGGAGACGAAGCGGGCTCAGCAACAAGAGAGTCAGTGAAAATAGGCTCGACCGGAGATGAAGAGGCATCCTTCAGAGCAGCATGCTCAGAGCTGGAGAATCCACTAAAGTTCTTTTCAACGGCAGCCTCGAAGCCGGGCTTGAGCTCAGCGGACTCGGTAGTGGGATCAAAGGCGTGCTCATGGGTGGGCTTAGTAGGTCCAGCGAGCTCAGCGGTAAGACCGACACCAGATCGACCGGCGTCGGCATCGAAATGAACGTGCTGGGTGATGTTGATAGCGCCAGTGATGGGACCAGCGGGCTCAGTAGAGGTTTCGACGTGGTAGGGACAGGCAGGCTTGTTGAGCCAGAGCTCGGAAATGAGCTTAGAACGCTCCTCCCAGCCATTCCGGGCGTCGACAGAGCGAAGAAGAACAGACTCCAGGATCTGCTGAGCCTTAAGTCCGTTGCCGACTCGGTGCTCACGGGGAGTACATTCCGCGCAACGGACCTTCACAACATCGCCGAGGTTAATTCCTTTGGTGGGAATCTCACGGTCGATTGTGCCACAAGAGCCGAAGAAGCAAATGCATTTGCCGCGAGCGGCGTCACAAACGGTACGATCCTTAGCCACGAGGTGAAGCTTTGCACAATAAAATGCGAGAACTGGTGCCACCTCTGGGGCGCACTGGGCAATGGTGATAGTCTCACGGCACATCTTGACGACCAGATGAAGAGCCCGTGAAGGAAGGCGGAAGACGCGTGAGGGTGAACTACACAGACAGGAGATGAGAGAGTGGAGATGAAGGAAAGGTGGAAGAGATACTTACCGTCGGTTCAAAAAGGGAAGAGTTCAAGATCTCTCGTGCCTTGAGTGCGGTGGAGTGGAGAAGGAAGGAGGGAAGAGAGAGGAAGGGGGAGGAGAAAAGGCCTAAGTGAAGTGCCTCAGTTGCGTGACCTAAAGATCAGGCAGCCGTGAGCGTGAATCCAAAACAAAAGAACGAAGAGGAAGGAGAGAGAAGGCGCTAGTGTGAGTGCAGGCACTGAGGAGACAACTGCTGTAGTTCACAGAAGTTATAGTGGATAATAGGGGCTATCCGGTGACTCGAGGCCTGAACGTACTGAAGTAGAGATGAAGTTGGGACGAAACGGTTTAGCGAGGGGGATATGAGCGAAATTTGAGTGTCTATATGCCTTAGATGTGAAAGTGAGGATGCAAACCAGAAAGACGAAGCAGTGATGCAGCTCCTGAGTAACTCCTTATTTGCTCTTGATATTTTGGTACCATGAGATTCATATGGAGCTCAAATGCTTGATTCGAGTACTATTCTAAACCCACTTGATAACCAAGGTTACTCGGTATGTATTGCATATCGTGAAAGTGATGTTTGTTTGATAGTGTCTGTGTGCATTGGGGATTGATGGCAATCTGATATGTGCATCTAATTAGGCCTATATACTCTCGAGCTCCATGCCTGACTACCCCAATAAAATCAAAAACAGATACCACATATGTATACCACGAAGATCAATGATTCGCATTTATCATGATCACATTTGCTGTGTCGATTGCTGAGTGTAACTGGTGGTTGCCTTTGAAATTCTAGAAGTGATGTTTTCCACTTTTGATTACCCTACGTGCATTACGAAAGCAAGATCACGCAACCAGGAATCTCAACCCCGCTTCCATGGTGGTGGAAAAGGCACCCAGTGAAAGAAATTTCTTTGTGTGTTAGCAAAACACTGCATAGTGACACTCGACGACTTTTCGCCCTTTGCTTTTACTACGACAACAAAACCACGTCTGCTATCCAAAGAGATCATGTTTCTACGAAGACCGACAGAAATCCTCGAGATTCACCGCTGGTAGTGTTATTGTATTATAGCCTCCCTACAAGCGCGGAAGATTTCCCTTTGTCGTTGGTTTTCGACATCCTTCTTAGAGTCAAATTCATAAAAAGCAAGTCAAATCAGCTCAGATAGACCCTTAATACCGGGCTAATGGTATAGATAGCCGAGAAGCCTGTCGCCGGCGATCGTTGCTTCTTTCTATCGACCAAGTACGGAGCCTCTGACCACGAGACACCTGCGCTGCAACACCTCAGTGATACAACTCCATTTGTATGCAGCGCTCAGATAGTTAGAGCTTGGCTCGGGGCTAGGAACAATTTTGCTTCCCAGTGTGCAGTTTAAAAGATTCGCGATCAATGTCCACAACTTCCCCGAAGCCAAGCAGACAACATGCAAATTGAAAGATTTGACATTCATCTGATCAAAGGCTCAGACCTTGGCGCAATGACAAGCCCGGCCAAGTCAACAGGCAACAGAATTAAAGATTGGGTCTTCTCCATACCAAGAAGTTCTTGTGGAATATGTCTTGCACTTCGGGGTAAATTGGGTCGGGTCCACATATCTCAGCTACTGGTCAGCCAGTCCCAGTATTCGATGATCGATTCAGTTTATTTGGACCACAACGGGTGATCCGAGTGGTACACAGGTCACCAAGTATGAGAAGTTGAGCAGCCAAGTTGCCAATGCTTGGTAGCTCCGAGGTATGTAGTCAATCTCAACGCCGCCAATCAAGCTCACCAAGAACTTAGCGGAGGTCAAGATAAGCTTGTCCTTAGTAAACCACCAACGCTGGCCATATCTGGCTCAAATCCACGTGCTCAATATCCGGGGTAAGCGAAAAACACCCAAAACCTCACAGTCATCAACAAAAACTTGCTCTTGGGACGATTCAAGAATTGACGTCAAGTGCAATGTTTGGTCAACAGACTGTGACGCACGCCCAGACTAGCGCCAAGTCACCCTTGTCGTGGGAGGGTCGCCCATTTAAGCTTAATCGAGACGGCTTACCGGGGTCCTTACGCCGATGATCGTTCTTGGGGGAGACATAACGGACTTGGCAGACGATTTAACGTCGACGGCTTGGAGCAGGTTTGTGTGAGGCTCTTTTGGCTTCATTTTTGAGTTTGCGGAGGATAACCGCTGATTGACTTTGGGCAGAACTCAATCGACAATTCTCCGACTCTGTGTCACAGTAACGATACGGACGAGAGCACCCCTGCTTGTAAAAGAACAACAAATCTGATACAATGAAGCGGCCTTAATTGGAGAAACCACGACGTGAAAATAGGCATGCCGTCAGATTGTAACTTCAACTCCTGTTACATCCAACGCGTCATCATCACCCAGTCTCCCCTTGAAGGATTCGAGAGGCAGCAGCAAAGAGACATCTCACTTCATCTCACCTCTTGGACAACGTCATAAAATGGGCTGCCGAGACAGGGATACACCGAGCTTTGAGCCGCACACAGCCAAAGAACCCGACGATCATCTTGGCAGCCTCCACTCCTCCATCCTCAAACTTCTTTGAACGTTTGCTCATCGTGTGGAGTAAGTCGTCTCGAATCCTTTCCAAAGAGCCATATAATAATTGGGCCATCCCCAGCTTCTGCGACTCTACTGCATCCAAAGTATTTCCTTGACAGAATCCGGGGCCCCAACTTCTCCCCAGACTCAGTTGCCAGTGACATTATCACCCTCTTGAGTGGCCTGCTTCTCATATGCTGTCTTGCTTCTTCTAGACAAGCACACGATGCCTCTGCCAAGAGCCGACAGCGAGGCTCCGCCCGCCTACGACACGGATCACATTGGCCCCAACAACGACAGCCACCGCAACTCCAGTAGCAATGGTACTTTCGTCAATGATAATGAGGGCGTTGGCTTCGGCCAGCGAAGAGTCTCCAAGGCAACTCTTCTACGCAACCCTCTGGCTGGCATGACTCGGGAAGAGGTCCTGGCTGACGTTGACGCTTTTGTCGAGTCCAAGGGCCTCACCGAGCACCGCGAGGATTTCCGAAAGGGAGCTCTCGTTGCTCAAGTCAACAACACACCCGGTGGCTTTGAGAAAATCGAGATTCTTTCCGAAGATGAGAAGGCGATCTTGAGAAAGGAAGAGACTTCTCGATGGCATCAGCCTTTTGCCTTGTACTTTCTCTGTACTCTCTGCGCCGGATCGGCTATTGTTCAGGGCATGGATCAAACCACCGTAAACGGCGCGCAGGTATGTAAAACTGCTTTGTATGCCACTGGCGGGCGTATCTAACGATCATAGGAATTCTACTTTAAAGAATTCGACATTACAAATGAATGGATGCAAGGTTTGACCAATGGTGCTCCTTACCTTTGCTCTGCCGTCATCGGTTGCTGGACCAGTCCGATTCTCAACAAGTATACTGGCCGTCGAGGAACCATCTTCATTTCTTGCGCTATCTCCACAATCACTGGTTTCTGGATGGCTTGCACCACCTCGTAAGTCTTCTGTGCCTGTCCCGAGGCTTGGGATCTCGCTGACATCTGCCAGTCTTGGTAACTTCTTGGCTGCTCGTTTCATGCTTGGTTTTGCCGTTGGCGCCAAGTCTAGCACGACACCCGTCTACTCTGCTGAATCCACACCGAAGAACATTCGTGGAGCCCTAACTATGATGTGGCAGGTGAGAATACCCTCAATAGTGTTGAAGGTTTATAGTCTAAATCAACCTTCCAGATGTGGACTGCTTTCGGTATCGCCCTTGGCTTTATCGTATGCGTTGCTTTCCAAAATGTCACCATAATCGGCGGCCCGAACTCTCCATGGCGCTGGATGATGGCTTCAACCTCTATCCCTCCGCTGATTGTCATGCTTCAAGTGTACTTCTGCCCCGAATCTCCCCGCTGGTACATGGAACGCGGCCGATTTGACAAGGCTCTCCGATCCGTCAAGAAGCTTCGCTTCTCCCCTGTCCAAGCTACTCGTGATATGTACTACGCCTACAAGCTGCTCGAGATTGAGCGTGGTGAGCGAGAAGGCCGAAACCTGCTCAAGGAATTCTTCACTGTGCGCCGTAACAGACGTGCTGCTCAGAGTGCCTGGTTCTGCATGGTAAGATATCTAACCCCAACATGAGCCTCAACCCTCTGATTTAGAATTTTGCTAATATTATCGAAAGTTCATGCAACAATTCTGTGGTGTAAATGTGATCGCATATTACTCTACTTCCATTTTCACCGATGCAAACTACAGCCTTTCTGAAGCCCTCCTCGTCTCCATGGGTGGCGGCATCATCAACTTCCTCTTCGCCATCCCTGCAATTTACACCATTGATACCTTTGGACGCAGAAATCTCCTTCTGGTTACCTTCCCTCTCATGGCAGCATGCCTCTTCTTCACTGGTGGAGTATTCCAACTTAGCGACGAACCTCGTGACCCCAAGATCGCCACCATTACTTTGGGCCTTTATCTCTTCATGGCGGTCTATTCTCCTGGTCTTGGACCTGTGCCTTTCACCTACAGCGCTGAGGCTTTCCCTCTCCATATCCGAGACATCGGTATGGCCTCCAGTACAGCTATCACCTGGGGCTTCAACTTCATCATCAGTCTCACCTGGCCAGCTCTACGAAGAGCCTTCTCTAATACTGGTGCCTTCAGCTGGTACGGTGCTTGGAATATTTTTGGTTGGATCTTCTGCTACTTCCTCCTTCCTGAGACTAAGAACTTGACTCTTGAGGAACTTGACAACGTTTTTGGTGTCTCCAACAGAGAGCATGCTTCATACTACTGGAGAAAGCTGCCCTGGTATCTCAAGAAGTATATCCTGCGCAAGGATGTTGCTCCTTTCCCTCCCCTGTATGAGTTTGCTGCCAATGACGGACATTATCCCCATGAGAAGCCTGATACGAGCCATATTGAGGGTAACAACGCTGTCGGAGGATAAGGAACTGTTCCCCGGGCCCCGATGAGCCACTTAATCATGAGGCGTCTGGATGAGGAGGAATGATATTTTGAATGAACATTATGTATTAGTTATAAGGTAAATGTTTGGCATTTTAGTCAAGACTGGATAGTGTCGTGGTTTTTAATGTACATTAGGAGTTAAGTGTATTTGTCTGGAGGAACAATATGAAGTAATGAACTTGATCATATGAGATGAAGGCCATGTTGCAGTACTAGAGTGATTATTTCATACGAAGTGTCGAAGTCAAGTCTCTTGAATGGGGTCAATGTTTCAGAATTCAATACAAGCCACCACATACATCATAGGCTTGAATGCGCAGATGAAGTGGTATCCAGCACCCAATGACGGGTTTTATATCACAGCCTGATCAGTGTTGAGAGTGCGTGATTGGTTTGGAGAGCTGCATAAATCCACCTTGACACCCCCTTCTACACCGCTGCAGTAAGACGGGCTTGCATTATGGCAAATGAAACAATGAGTTAGAGGACTTGAACAGCAGGGAGTTAAAAATAGCATGGACTAGAAGAGTGGTAATGGCTCTTTTGTATTAAATCAGGCTCTTGCACTTCTGACTTCGGTTTTTAATTCTTTATCTGTCCTTTACCTGCTGACCTGGAGCGAAAGCTTGGTATAGCTACTTCAATGAGATCATTGTTACTCAGTTGCGACACAGAGCGTGATACAGAGCAAGATATACCAATGGAGCCCTTTACCGGCATGGCCTCTTCAACCCCTCTTAACCCTTATCGAGACAGTTCGGAATTGACATTTCTGGTTGAGGATGAGATATACAATGTGAAAGATGTCCAAGCTGAAGGAATATGTCAACCAATAAAGAGTGGAGTATGTTCATAGTATTGTGACCCCACCAAAAGCTGACACGCATAGGAATCTGTCGAACATCAATGGGGCTTTTCATTTCTTCAGTTATTCGTCATGACTGTTCTTCTTCATTCATGGAGTATTGGCCTTGTTGTGTTATGGACGACCGCACACTTGACGCTAAAACGAAATAATATCGCAGTATCGCCTGAAGGCTGGAAGAGTCTTCTCAAAATGACGGACGGAATCAAAGAACAATTGATGTCTGCTGGCATGATTTGGGAAAACCTCACTGACAAAGAGCTGCAAGGCGAGATTCAGCTACTTCTCACAGGGGGGCCAGTTCCTATATCGTTGGAGGAATCTCATCCAGAAAAACCCCTACCTCAAGGGCATTTCAGTCTATGGCGATGGATGTGGAAGCACAAATTGCGTCTTCTAAAAGGTATCTTCTTTATTGTTTTCACTTGCCTGGAGAATACTCTTCGTTCTGATGGACTATACTACCACTTCGACAAAGGGGTTTTCTGTATGGTGGTCGTTTTGTACACCACTGCAAGCATGATCATCGCCTGTGCCCTTGGAGCGACATATCGGCAGAGGCTACTAATCCTGTTGGCAAGTATTGTTTTATGCTTCCCCTTCTTGATGTATGATGCCACGGATCGCGATCTTGTCTTGCCTGGGTTCTGTTTGGGAACATGGCTTGCCTTTTTTCTTGGTTCTTCGCCGGGAAGTCGTGCTGTCTTATTTGTCATTCCTGTTCTTTGTAATTATTTTGGTGTTCTTGGCTTCTTTATCTCTGCAGTTAAAAATCGGCGACCTTACTATTATTATTATCGAGAACAATAAAGTCAGCAAACTAGGAGGCAACATGGCTTCTCTTCCTACGCGTAGGAGGCTAGTTTCGAGAGTTTCGAAAGTCATTTACCGCCTCAGGATATCCTTACTAGCCTCTGATCCTTCTGAAGCTTAAACCCAACTCACCACGTTAAAAATGCGGGAATAAGTCCCTGAACACGCTGTTTTGTAGAATGTTGAACTTCTATTGGCTTACTCAACGGTTTATCAAAAGTCAAGTGCGTCATTACCTGCACCTAAATCCAACGCCCATAAACTATCATGGTTGTTCATTGGCTTATTCGTTGCTTACTCATCCGTCTTCACCTCGCATCGAGTTCTGGGCCTAACATCGTGGTATCGTGCTGTCTAGGGAGGCTGGCTAGTGGGACAAGGGTCTATAATCTGACAAACATGAGATATTCTGTTAAGAACTGCATTGAGGCGCAGCATGAGATTTTTTATCTCTTTCCTTCCCCTCTTGCAGTACTTTCTCAGATGTTTTGAGCCTCAAGCTGAGCTGTTGTTACGATGCTTGGCCTTTTACCAGCTTGTGTTGCGGTTATAGCTTTTGCGGGCCATGTGCAGTGTAGTTCCGACTTCATTACACCCGAATTATCGAGTGCACCGTGGTCCGAGAATCAAGTTTATGAAGTTGACGACGAATTTGAAATCAAATGGAAGACCGATCATAAAGGCTGCAATCTCTTCCTATGGCAGGACTATCCGAAATTGGCGGTAGAATGGTACAGCAAATTGCTAGGTAAATATGATCGATATTCCTGTCTGGTCCCCAATTGGCTAACCAGAGCCAAGAAAACACAACAGAGACTTCGCACGCTTGGAACGCAAGTTCGAGCGGTTTCTCTCAAGAATCTGAAGACACTGTCTTTCACTTTGCTCTATACTCATCGGACAAGGATATCCCGCTCGCAAATTCCGGATCCTTCAATATCTCAGGAACAAATTCTTCAAAGCTCAAAGCAACATCTGTATCAAATTCAATACCAGCTTCGACATTGTCTCAAGCACCAGAAACCTCGACGGGTTCACCGGAGACAACACATCACTCAGCAACAAAGTCCGAAAATGACCCAGGATTATCGACGGCAGCATTGGTTGGAATTTCAGTTGGCGTCACAGTAGCGGGGCTTTTAATTTCTGGGGGCGTAGGCTTGTGTCTATGGAGACGCTTCACGCGTAAACGGACGACGGAGCGAGTGGATAGCACCGAGACATCCGATTTTACAAAGGCTGAGCTGGGCAATGCGCAGATATTACAAATAGGAAGTTCAGAGCTTGATAGCACGAGGGATGCAGCTGAGCTTTGGGATACGCAAAAGCCGGGAGAGCTAGGAGATGAGAACAAGATACGGACGATATACGGACTTCATGAGGCGCCGTAGTTACAATAGAGTACGACAAAATTGAACGAGGTTGATTGAAAGGTATCTTTCTATGGTGTTTCCTTACTTTTACGGATCCTTATGTGCCGTAACATAAACCTAGTATGTCTCACAATGGCACAACGTTAGAAATCAATAGTTATTCCTGTTGAGTCTTTGCACTCTTGCCTGCCTAGGGTCTTAAAAGGTTTGTTTCAACTTTCTTTTTTTGTCTTTGGCAATGGTTTTGGCTTGATGTATCTGGTTGAGAAATCATTAGCTTGGTGTCCCAATCAATCATCTGGGCAAGACATGGCCACCAACATTAAATCATGTCAGTATTCCAAAAAGGCACAAAATGAACTTCAGGACATGCAACCTATGGAAAAATTAAGTCGTGGTATCATATGATCCGTATGATCAATCAGCCAATATTACTCGGTATGAAATGCACCGAATTCCCTCCACTTTCCCGAACAAGGGTGCTTCAGTTCAAGCCTCCAGACTTTTCCTCCTCCACAGATCCGAAAACAATCCCAGCTAATGCGGGGAGATCTGTCAATCGTCCGGGGCCCCAGATGCACCATGAGCTTAATTGGTATCGTGCCGGTTGAACCACGGCACTGGATCAGGAGATGGAACTAATTATCATCCTGTCCCTATAAGTAACTCCTGATACCAAGCTTGATCATGATGTTCACACTCAACATCATTGAGCTTCTCAAGAATGTCGAACATTGAACGAACTACGAGCAAGGCTGACTCCATTGGAGTTGACCACAAGGAGACTATCCTAGCTGTTGAGGTTGCGGAGGAGAGCAACACAACTGTTTGGAAGCTCCTGAGAGAGAATGTTCGTGTCATCATTTTCACTTGGTTCGCGAACTGTGGTGCATTCCTCTTCGGATATGATGTCCTCGTCCAAGGAGCCATCAATGCCCTCCCTATGTTCTCGTAAGTTGAAAACCTCCAAACCCATATCTGATACAAATGGCTGACCAGGCAGAATCACCTTTGGTTCTCCCTTTGGCGAGACCTTCATCCTTCCAGCCTTGTGGCAAGGTCTTTGGCAGGCTTTTAGCGCAATGGGAATCATGGCTGGCGCAGCAAGCAATGGCTTCCTTCAGGATCGGTTCGGTCGAAAGATCATGTTTGGAGTTGGAGGTCTCATCTCTGCCGTTGGTAAGTCGAGATAGGAAAGCTTTAAATATTGATCCAGTCTAACTTGGGCTTTTCCAGGAACTGCAATTACCTTTGTGTCCGGCAATCCCGAGACGGTCGAACAAAGACGTGGTGTTCTCTTGGTTGGAAAGTTCTTCATTGGCCTGGCTATGGGTATTAGCATGTCGACATGCCAAACATACGTATCTGAGATTTCACCACCCAAGCTTCGAACTATACTTCTCGGCTTTTATCCCTTCATGATCGTGAGTACTACTATTTACCGACATACAGATGACGCTAACAAAACGTTACTAGACTGTTGGTCAGATGATTGCCATTACGGTCGTGTTCAAGGAGGTCGCTACAATGACACACTGGGCTTTCAAGATCCCTTTCGCTTCTCAGTGGGCCTTCTCCGCCTACTCCGTCATCGCAGCCCTAGTCGTCCCCGAAAGCCCTGTATACCTCGCCGGTAAGAACAAAATAGACCAAGCTAGAAAGGCTTTGACTACACTCGGTTGCGGAAATATCGACGAACGAATATCGATCATCGAAGCTACAATTCAACAAGAACAGAGAATGAATACAGAGCAGCCTTCGTTCTCGGAGTGCTTCAAGGGTACCAACTTGCGAAGAACTCGTATTGTTGCTCTGCTCAACACTCTCCAGCAGTTTATGGGAATAACTCTGGTCTCGAACTCTACCTACTTCTTCATCATGGCTGGCATGACCCCGACTTTCTCGCTCACTCTCAACCAGATCGGCGTTGGGTTGAGTATGGTATGCACCCTTGTCTCTTGGGTTATCATGTCCAAGGTTGGCCGAAGGTTTGCTATCCTCGCAAGCTTTGTTGTTGCTGGAGCCATCTTTATTGGTATGGGCGTTGCTGGCTTCTGGCCCCAGAACCAAACAGCATTGAGGTGGGTTGCCCCAAACTACTTTACCACCGTTTTATACTAACAACTGCTATAGATTCATCGGCGTATCTCTTCTTCTAGCTGCTTGCACCGGTAACTTGGGCACAGGATCAGCATATCCCATCGTGGCAGCCGAAGTCCCTTCAACCGTCCTTCGAGCCAAGACTCTTGGTATTGGTTTCTTCGTCAACGCTTTCATGACCTGGGCTTTCGCTCTTTGTGTTCCGTACATGTTCAATGCTGATCAGGGTAACCTGGGAGGCAAGATTGGCTTCGTCTTCTTTGGCTTCTGCGTCATTGGATTCGTTCTTACCTGGATCGAAATCCCCGAGACCAAGAACATTACTTATGCCCAGATCGATTATCTCTTCCAGACTAAGACTCCGGCGCCAAAGTTCAAAGAAAGGTCTACTACTGCTATTACGGAGGAGGCATAGTGTTTCAAATTCAACGACCTTAGCAAGGATAGGGAACTTTGAGTGTTAATGGTGCTGATTGATATCTCTGGTGATTTTACACACAGGGTTGCTGCCTTGTTCCATATCGATATGGGGTTCATGATAGCCTGCGTTGATAGCCAAATTCGAATCAAGCATATTCTACAGATGCGCTGATGGTTGTTGTGAAGCGATGTTCCAAGCTTTTAGTCATCGTTGAAGAATGGTTGCTTGAGTTCGGGTAGATGTAAGAAGTATTTGTCTAATGCAACGTGCATGGCTAGCCCAATCTCTTCGAGAAAGTATCGACATACTCTGGTTTGGATCTGGCCACAAAACAGAATGGATTCTTCTCAACCCCAAGTAAAGTTGGATGTAAAATGAATATTTGGAAGAGCTAGAAGCTAACTGTCTAAGGAGGTAAGAAAACTTAGGACCTTCATCCTAACTAATAAAAAGATTTTAGGTAAGTTTAGTATATCTTAGACCTTTAGACCACTTAATTTTGACACTCTAGGTTAATTTCAGTTATCTTGTTTCCCTGGGAGCCTCTTGCAACGGTATGGGTCATTGTGTTTTGTATTCTACAAAATCGTCCTAGATTTCATTATGTCGAGCCAATGCATAATTCCGTTACGTAGTGAGACCCATGTATCATCTACGTAGACTCGTGTATGAGACTCACGAAGCTATAATGAACCGACTTTTACCCATACATTCGCCCGCTAGGGATCAAAGTCGATCATCAGACCACTAGATCCTTCATAGCTCGGAGCTGTCGATGCACTCATCAAACTCTAGACCGCTCCAGATCGGTCCCCAACTCCAAAATTGGAAATAATTCCACCTGAGGCGTACATGATGAAGCGAAGTTCAGCCGTAAACCGCACTTAGCGGAACGCCTCCTCATCGGGATGTGGAGGAAGCCAAGTCTAGCCAAGAGCCTCATCGGTTGTCATTGACCCGGCGTTAACAAATGACCGAAAGCTGGAGCTGGCGATGACATCGTATCATTACAAAAACTCTCATCTCATGAAACTACAATGGGCTGACTGACGCCTTGTCAGGGTTGTCTTCGATTCCAGCCACCATCACAATGGCAAACGTCAAAGTTGTCGACGTCAGACTCGAACATTACAGACCTGGAAATACTCTTGGAGTCAACGAGACAAAGCCTCGCATCTCATGGCGCTTTGAAGGGACCCATTCCAGTCTCACCCAGGAAGCATATGAGATTGAAGTCACAGAAATCGACCCGAAGTCGCGACAGCCTCATGAAGCAAAAACCTACAAAGTCAAGTCATCGCAAGCGTACCTCGTTCCCTGGCCTAGTGGCGAACCACTAAGTTCTCGCCAACGCTATGAGTTTCGAATAAGATCATACCTTTCCGACGAATGTGAACCAACGCCTTGGAGCGATGTTGCATTTGTCGAAGCTGGTCTCTTGAACCGACAAGATTGGTCAGGTACCCAGCTCATTTCAGCACCATGGTCCGACGAGCAGGGCAAACCCTTGCCTGAAGACTTGTTCCGCAAACAATTCAGCATCACTGGCGGCATTCAGTCCGCAAGGCTGTATATCACATCTCATGGAGTCTACGAAGCTGAGATCAACGGAAAGAGAGTCGGAGATCACTTTCTTGCGCCTGGATGGACAGTGTATGAGCATCGACTGAGATATCAGACCTTTGATGTGACGGAACTTCTTTCCGATGGCGAGAATTGCATCGGAGCTCGCGTCGCTGAAGGGTGGTTCAAAGGCCGTTTAGGATTTGAGGGTGGAAAGCGTAATATCCATGGAACGCGGACAGCGCTATTTGCTCGACTCGAGATCACAGCAAAAGATGGAACCATCTCGAAAATATCGACAGATGAGACATGGAAAACGACCCAGGGACCGATTCGAATGGCTGAGATTTACGACGGGGAGAAGTACGATACCACTGCTGAAATAGAAGGGTGGTCAGCAGCAGGTTCTGTGTCAGGAGATTGGCACCAAGTCGAAGTTCCACCGCCTTTGTCTGAAGATACAGCACTCGTCGCTGGATCAGCGGAGCCAACTCGAAGGATTGAGATCATCAAGCCAATCTCAAAGATTGACACGCCTTCAGGCAAGTTAGTGCTCGACTTTGGGCAAAATCTGGTTGGCTATCTTCGCATCCGTGTAAACGGCTCAAGAGGCCACAAGATCACCCTCTATCATGCCGAAGTCCTCGAAAACGGTGAGCTTGGAACCAGGCCATTGAGACACTGTGAAGCCAAGGATACCTATACTCTTCGTGGTGAAGGCGAAGAAGTCTATGAGCCTAGGTTCACATTCCATGGCTTCAGATATGCCCAAATCGACAATTGGCCTGGGTCCCAAGACGACATTCTGAATAAAGTGGATGCTGTTGTTTGTCATACCGATATGCAAGAAACAGGCGACTTCCACTGCTCAGACAGCATGCTCAATAAGCTATGGAGTAACGTCCGTTGGTCAACAAAGGGCAACTTCCTCTCTATACCTACAGATTGCCCTCAGCGGGATGAACGTCTCGGCTGGACCGGCGACATCGCTCTCTTCGCCCCAACAGCGACATTCCTCTATGGATGCCACGGAATCCTGAACGATTGGCTCAAGGGCCTCTACTACGAACAGAAGAAGCGCAATGGTATCCCACCGATGGTCTCCCCTAATACCATCGTGGATGGCCTCTTTGCTCAAGTCCACCCATTTGCGATTTGGCATGATGTCACTGTACTAGCGCCTTGGGCGTTGTGGGAGGAACATGGGGACTCCGAGATTCTGGCTCAGCAGTATGACTCGATGGTTGCGTGGCTGGATGCTGTGCCTATGGACAAGGCAGCTGACAAGGACCATTTGTGGGACTCAAATATGTTCCAGCTAGCTGTAAGTGTTTTCTTCCTTCGCCCGTTGAAGACGCTTTACTGACATGGATACCAGGACTGGCTTGACCCCAGTGCTCCTCCAGACGCTCCTCAGAAGTCAGTGACTGACATGATGCTCGTCGCCAACGCATTTCTGATACACTCATATGACATCATGGTTCGAATTGCAGATATTCTTGGAAACGACTCCTCTATCTACAGGGCAAATGCAGCTACTGCCAGAGAACAATATGCCAAGCAATATATTTCGGAAACTGGCCGTTTGACATCAGATTCACAGACAGCCTACGCTCTAGCCATTTGCTTCAACCTACTCACCACGCCTTCCCAGCTGAAGTTGGCAGGCGACCGTCTCGCTGAGATTGTTCAAGCTAATGAATACCGCGTTGGCACCGGCTTCGCAGGAACACCATTCGTCTGTGAAGCTTTGGCAAAAACACAACATATGGATGTTGCATACGGCATGCTTCTGAACAAGAAATGTCCTTCATGGCTATACCCTGTGACAATGGGCGCGACAACAATATGGGAACGTTGGGACAGCATGCTGCCCGATGGCTCGATCAATCCAGGAGACATGACCAGTTTCAATCACTACGCCTACGGTGCAGTGGCTAAGTTCATGGTGGAGCGTGTCGCAGGTCTGAAGCAATTGACACCCGCGTGGACGAGATGTCGAGCAGATCCTTGTGTTGGTGGTGGCATTACATCTGCGAAAGCGTCGCATTTGACACCGCATGGGAAAATCTTAGTCTCTTGGAAGTTAGTCCAGGGGGGCGAGGTACAAATTGACGTGACTGTACCGCCATTTACAGAAATAGAGGTTGTGCTTGGGGATAGTGACTCTGACGTTCAAGTCGTTGGACATGGAGAATGGTCTTTCAAGCGATACGCATAGTACAAGACTGACCGAAAATAACACTAAAAGGCCTCTATCAGTTGCAGGCATCAATTAAATCGCATTTGATGTAACTCAGTTGGCCAATTGTTTGCCGACATCGCAGAGACCCGAGGTGATCTGTCGTGAGGGGTTTCCGAAGGATCATCTTGGCAACACGGAAACACATCTCCAAGCCAACTGATTCGATGAGTGGCCACGTAAATCTTCAATTGCAACGAAAGGAAATCCACTTCTAAGCTGCTAGAGCCAATGCGAGATGGGTAAGCCCTCCGACCGAAACTCACCTTATAGCAATGAGAAGGCGCTTTCCATCTAAGATCAGCTTCTCTTCCAAACTTCATCTTCAACCTCAACATTTTCACCATGGCCTCACTGCCTCAAATGGACGCAATCGAGCCTGCAACAGTTCAGTCTAATCGTGACCTCTCTGATCATGTCGAGAAAACGGCGACTGCCGACTCCGTTGCTGGCTCGGCAGATCAACCAGTTGATCTTGACACCGAAAGCAACAGCGGAGATCCAGAGCTCCAAGATCAATCACAGCGTCTACCATTCTTCCGACTCATTCTTGCCTACCTCTGTCTATGTTTCTGCTACTTTATCTCATATCTCGACATGAACTCTGTCGCAACATCATTGCCCACTATATCTGAGGCTCTCGATGCTGGTCCGACTGTTACATGGGTCGGAACGTCATACCTTCTCGGCCAACTCTCATTTCAGCCACTTTATGGAAGAATATCCGATATCACCGGACGAAAGCCCATCCTATTGTTCTCAATGTGTTGTATCGTGGTGGGTGGTCTCCTCTGTGGCTTCGCTCGTACGCCCGTCTGGCTGTATGTCTGTCGTACGATCAGCGGCATTGGCGGAGGTGGCATAAGCTCCTCAGTGGCTATCATCGTAAGTGATCTCGTCAGTCTGAGATCACGAGGGAAGTATCAAGGGTTTATCAGCCTCGCCATTGGGATCGGAGCTGCTTCCGGTCCATTTGTGGCCGCTGGGCTAATACGGCTGACCACTGACGGATGGCGATGGGCGTTCTGGGTCCCGTCGATAATGGGAGCCGTGTGTTTTGTGCTTCTTCTCCTACTTTTGCCTCTGAAGCCCGTTTCTGGGAGCTTCAAGGAAAAGGCTCGCAAGATTGATTGGATGGGTGTTATGGCCTCAATAGCAGGTATCGTGCTGACGGTTGTAAGTATTTCGAGCACCCCGGGAGCTACATGTTCTAATGATTGACATAGATGGCGATCAATTCTGGTGGAAGTATGTGGGCCTGGAAGAATGTGAAGACCGTCTCCATCCTCACTATCGGCATCGTTATGCTGTTTGTCTTCATCATTATTGAGGCTTTCTTTGCCCGAATCCCCATCATTCCCTTGAGACTGTTCAGGCAGAAATCCCCAGCTGTTCTCATCCTCACAGGATTCTTGCACGACTTCGCGTGGCAGTCTACACAGTACTTTGTTCCTCTCTACTACCAAACTGTTCGTGGCTTCACGCCTCTGAAGAGCGCGATGCTCATAGTACCGTTTCTGCTCGCGCAAGGACTTGCTGGCGCTGCTTCAGGGCCTATCATGGCTCGTTATGCAAGGTAAGCAGGACTTGTGGTTGAATGGCCGATGTAATTCCTCACGCATCTACAGATACATGCCGATCTTACGGACTGGTTTCACAATTTGGACGATCGGTGCCGGCCTCAAACTTCTATTCAATGAGCACACTCATGCCGCCGTCTACATAGTAGTTCTAGCTGTTGAAGGAGCTGGGATAGGATGGGTCCATCAGCCAGGTACGTTGAACTCTCCCTTTGACGTTGGACTGTCAATTTGTCTAATGCACTAACTCCGATTGAGGCCTTGTTGCACTACAAGCCAACTCTGCAGACGAAGACCGTGCTGTAGCGACAGGAACCCGCAACGTCTTTCGCTCCCTCGGCGGCGTTGTTGGTATCGCTGTGTCCACAGCTGCATACTATGCAACTCTAAGCAAAGCCCTTTCACAAACCAGCGCGGTGCCGGAATGGCTTCGTGGCCGTGTTTTGGATGGAACCTGGGCTGTTGGAGACCCCAACACACCAGAGTTCGAAAGCGCTATCATCGATGCGCGCATGCAAGGTTTTCGAGTGATCTTCATGACAACTATACCTCTTATGGCTCTATGTCTCCTGGCCAGTTTCTTTGTGGATGATATCCTGCTGAAGGGCGACGCTGGCCAGGGAGGTATGAGAGAAGGAGGCCAGATGACGAGGTCAACAAGTACTCCCACGGTGCCATCGGACACCAAGAGGGATGACTCGCAGCAGGCGGAGGCTTCTAAGGGACAATAACGGTCCACAGGCATGCCACAATTCATATTATCTTCTGAGTGTTGCCCGGTATTCTCAGGACATGCCATAATCGACTTTGAAGAGCCTTTCCTATTTCATGGACCGGTCTCAGTATCAACATCAAACGTCAACGCAGGTTGTCCCCTCTTTCTCCGCCAATAATTCGTCGAATCCATGATCTCAGGGCAATCTCGAATCAGGCTCCCCCATTTCTTCACAAACGCGGCATTTACTTCCCAACCTCTTGCATCCCAAGCGACAGTCCACACCAAAAGCGACGGCTGCTCCCCCACTCCTGCTCCTTCAACTCCCAACAGATCGCCACAGAGTTCATCATCGTCGAACAACCCTTTTTGCATACCACGAAGAACATTGTCGCGGAACTTGGGGAAAGGGAACAGGTCTATCCAGGGATGATGTGCCGTCGAGCGCTGCAGCGACGTTGGTTGAAGACTCGTGGGACAGTCGGGTGATGGAATTTGAATTGGGCCGGTCTGGTAAAAGGGCGATATGAACTCATCCCGACATAGCCTTTCCTTTGGAAATCCAATTACTGTGGCGTTATCGGCTATGGCGTTCAGAACATTTAGGCGGATGATTATGTGTAGGTTGGATGGGCGCGGGGTTTGTAGTGAATAGTCTTCAAGAGACTGACGTATCAAGTTTCGAAGTCTCTCTGCTTCGCATACATTGGGTATGAGTAAAATTCCATCGCCAATGATCGGTGCTCTAGCAAATATCGAAGGGAAAGTGTCTCTCAACACCACCGAATCATCATGAGAAGTATGAGTGGATGTCGCTGTGACAGTCTGGGATTGTTGTCCATCTGATGTATACTGAGCACCCTTTCTTCGGCCTATCGGTGGTCTAGTTATCAGTAAAGCCATGCCGCCATGTCATGGAGTATGCTCACGCCATGCTCTTTGATTGAGCCTGTTCTGTCGTCGCTTTCTTTCCTGCCTTGAAGTTACACCAGTCCAATCGTCTGCATGAGTGCGGAGGTCGGGAAGAGGTTTGAAACGATCAAGTCCTACAAGCACATCTTGACCCTCGACCGCTGAGCTCGAGTCCATTTTGATCTAGGCGATTTATTCAGTGTAATCCCCGTAATGACTAATTAAAATTGATGCCAGCCAGCAGTGGTATTCTCTGTCTCTCGGCCGAATGCTGAATGGGCGGGGTTGATCAAGGAAAGCACTGGGATGGCTTTCAGTGAAACATAAGTAAATTTTAGCGCATTATTGCAGTGGAGTTATTGGTAATGACGTCGCTGTCCAATGAGAATCATGTGTCTATCCATTATCTGAGGAACGTCCCGGCAATAAGTTGCCCTTTGCTATTTCAACTGTACTAATGAACCAATCTAGTGGCCGACCAAAGCCTGATGAGTAGCACTATATCTATTCCCCTGTGGTTTAGCCGAATCAATAATCCTCCTCATCTCAGCCTTTTCGTTATCAGTCAAGTCAACATTCCTAGATGCCCAGTTCTCCTCCAAACGGTGCGCCTTGGTCGTACCAGGAATAGCAATCATTCCCTGGGACGCAACCCAAGCAAGCGCGATTTGTGTCAAAGTGCATCCCTTGCGAACAGCGAGTTTCTTGATCTCCTCTACTATAGCCTTGTTCTTGTAGAAGTTTTCGCCTTGAAACTTGGGTACTGAATGACTTGTTAGTTAATGTGAGCTGCAGTACCTAGGTAAGTTGGAGGTGTGATGAAAACGTACCTGTTCGTCGAAAGTCGTCAGGTGCGAAATCATCCGGACTCTTGTAAGGGAAGTCATCGACGAGCCAGCCGTGGCCAAGTGGGCTGTAGGCGACGTAGGCGATGCCGAGCTCTTTCGCCGTATCAATAAGACCATCGGTCTCGTGCAGTGTCTCAAAGGCCGAGTATTCGGCTTGGACAGCATCGATCTTTGCAACTATTATTTGTAAGTCAAGTTCACTGGTTCTAATGATAAGCTTACTGGAATTGGCCTTGCGCAAGGTGTTGGCGGAACATTCAGATAGGCCAATGTACTTTGTCTTTCCCTGCTTTCGAATTTCATTCAGAGCAGGAATGGACTCCTCGAGCGGCGTGTCTGGAATGGAAGGTTAGAATCATCTTCATTATAGTATCTCAAATCGAAGAGCACATACTAGGATCAATTCGATGCAGGTAGTACAGGTCAGGGGCAAAGCCAAGTCTTTCGATGGTTCCTTCGATATACTCCTTGATGTGGGAGGCAGAATTGGTCACTCCGCCCTTACCAAACACATCGAAACCACACTTTGAAGCGACTATTATTTTGGTACCAAGTCAGCGAAGGCTCAAGTCAACCCAATTTCAAGTTCCAAGTCTTTGTGAACTTGTTATCAACTTACTAAAGACCTTGTCTCGAACGTTATGTTTCCTGATAAAGTCCCCAAGGAGCTTTTCGTTAACGCCAGCCTGATATACTACCTGTTAAAGAGAGTTAGCACGTCCATGGCATCTGCTACTCCTTTGCTTGGACATACAGCTGTATCCCAGAAGGTGCAGCCTAGCTCAATAGCTTTGAGCAGGACTGGTTCGGCTTCCTCAAGGCTCAGGTTAGAGCCGAGACCAAAGCTCATGCCCATTGCTCCAAAGCCGGGCGACGGAACAGTGATGTCGCCGAAGGGAATAGTTTTGACCATTGTGAATTGAATAGTAGTAGTTTGAAAAGTGAAAGATGAGTTGTTTGTTGCCAGGATACTGTTGAGTTGTTGTTCGAGTGATGTTTCGTAAATACTTTTTTGATAGACCTTCGGCTACCTATTAATAGTCCTCACAATATATCAATTATCACGTCTGGCTAATGAGGCTACGGACTTAGCTGTAAACTCCATCAGGAGATAAACGAAGCAACCCACAATGACGCTGTATAACGATCGAGACTCCACGGTGGGGCCAGGAGTCCTCGGAAGATAAGCCAGTCGCACAAGGTTTAAAGATCTGATTCTGGGAAATGCCGTTGCCTCTAAATCCGTGGAATTGAGTGGGGGATAAGCCAGTTGCATTAGCGCCGAGCAACAGTTCAGCTGTAATGCCTGTTGTGGTGGGTCTTCAACAACATGCTTCTGTCACCTCGCGCTTTGAGATATAAGATTTCACTTAGTGGCAACTCATGCAATCGGCTTATTGTGCTGAACGCGCCAACTAGGTTGAGATAGCATTTGCGGTACTGACCTTATGAATCGGCGAGATGGGAAAGTACATAAACCAGTGGCATTTGCTGCCATTCAAATCTTGTTCAACATGCAATATCTTCGATTGAGGATTATCTAGCAATATTTTACCAAGTTCAGGTTGAAAATCATGACATCCGAAATGAAATATGCCCGGTATATATCTCATAACCCTTTCTGTTCCCAAACAGCGACTAATATGTCTTCTAGGGTTGGGAAGTCTGGTCTCAAAGTCTCACAGATCATCCTGGGATGCATGAGCTTCGGCGACAAGAACTGGCAACCCTGGCTTCTCGACAAGGACGAAGCTCTCCCGATCCTCAAGTATGCCTTCGACAAGGGCATCAACACGTGGGATGTCGCCGATACATACTCGAATGGAGAGTCAGAGAGGATCCTTGGCGCGGCTATCAAGCACTACAACATTCCCCGCTCAAAGCTGGTCATTATGTCCAAGTGCTTCCAGTTCGTCGATGAAGAAAAAGGCCCTATAGATCCTGCAACTCTCACCAGTAACGATGGTCCTCGCGTCAACAGAGTCGGCCTCTCTCGAAAGCACATTCTTGATGCAGTGGATCAGAGTGTCGAACGACTGGGCACCTACATCGATGTTTTGCAGATTCACAGAATGGATCGTGATGTTCCGCCAGAGGAGATTATGAAAGCACTCAATGATGTAATCGAAAGTGGAAAGATTCGCTATATTGGTGCCAGCTCGGTATGTTGACCTCGGCCATATTATTCTTTGGAAAATCTAACGGCCGAGAAGATGGCAGCTTGGGAGTTTCAAATGCTCCAGAACGTCGCCGAGAAAAACGGATGGCATAAATTCATCTCCATGCAAGGCCTATATAACCTTCTCTACCGCGAAGAAGAAAAAGAAATGAATCCTTACTGCAACTACACCGGCGTCGGTCTGTTCCCTTGGTCCCCCCTTGCCGCAGGAGTTCTTGCACATTCTTGGACCGACAGAACAGATACTCGAGAGCAGAAGGACCCCTTCCTCAAGCTGCTATTCCGCGGTAAAGACCAAAACGCTGATCGAGCCATTGTTGACCGTGTTGAGCAGTTGGCTCAGAAGAAGGGTGTCGCTATGGCTCAGATTGCGCAGTCTTGGTTGATTGTGAAGGGATGCATGCCTATCTGCGGTTTGGAGAGTAAAGAAAGAATCGATCAGGCAGTGGGAGCCCTTCAGGTAACACTGAGCGATGAGGAGATCGCGTATCTCGAAGAGCTCTATGTTCCCAAGGTGCCATTCCCTTTCTGAGTGGCCATGCTGAAACTTCTGGATGGATGTGGAAGCCAAGCTATCTCAAACCAACTATTTGACATGCATATGAAAATTCTATCATAATTCTTATGTTGCCATGGATTCAATGACGCCCATTATTCGTGTACTATACGGTGCCTAAAAGGTGCCTTAGTCTAATTCTCGAAAAGAAAAGGAGCCGGGACAAAGACCTGCCAAATTAAATTAATTTCTCAGCATTTTCTAGCCAATTGCAAAAATGATAAGAATATCGAAGAACTTGGTTCATATGATGGATGGTTTCCAAGCGATCGGATCAAGTTTAGCTTCCGAGCTGTCAATCAAGACCTTGCGCCTCATCTTCTTTCAAGGCCCGACAAAAAGCAGCGAGATGTCGAAAAGCGACCTTTGTCTATTTCGTCAAGTAAAGTCAAAGGCTTTGCATGCGTTCAGGGTGTTTGAAAATTGGTTGTCTCATAAGTTCATAATTATAATTCATTCGGCTTTGATAGGCCATGCACAGCTAAAGGCTGAAGTTGATGGCGGGTCTTGAAAATGGTTCTGGGTAGGCTGTCATGTAAGCGTAAGCACCTAATTATCGCAACACCATGACAGTATCAGAAACTTCTCGAAGTTCACATATTATCAGCTAAATAGTTTTAAATAATTCCGATTTAAACAATGAGCGGATCAATTAACTCGCCAAAGGAAATGGAATCGGAGCAAAGACTCGCCGAGTCTACTGGAGGTATTTCTCCTTTGGGCAATAGTCCACGCCGTCCGCGGACACGGGCCTCGGCTCGACGACTAATACAACATGGCGAGATTTTCATATTTAATAACTTGAGATCAACCAATGTCACCTCACAAACCATAGACACAAATCGAAATCATGACAGACCTACTCGTTTCAAAACCTCTTGAGCTACCATGCGGCCTCACGCTGCCCAACCGCCTCGTCAAGGCAGCCCTCGCTGAGGAGATGGCTGATCGTCAAAATCTTCCTACAACAGAGCAGATGGAGCGTACATATGGTGCCTGGGCTGATGGAGGCTGGGGTATGATCTTGACTGGAAATGTTCAGATTGACGATCGATACCTCGGTGGATTCGCTGATTGCTCCATCAATGGGAATCTGCCAGAAGAAAAAGTCCTTGGGGCGTATAAGAGATTCGTTGGTATTTGTCGAAGAAAGGGAACGCCGACAATCATGCAAATCAACCATCCGGGTCGACAGTCGCCCATTGGAGCTGGCAGCAAATCACTCTTGGCTAAGAATATCGCCCCGAGTGCTGTTCCGCTTGATATGGGAAACGACATCATTTCAAAGATCGTGACGACCTTTGTCTTTGGATGTCCAAAAGAGATGACGCTCGAGGACATTGAGGATGTTGTAAAGCGATTCGCTAATACAGCCCGGATCGCAGCGGCCGCCGGTTTCGATGGAGTTGAGATTCATGCTGCTCATGGGTATCTCTTGTCTCAGTTCCTGTCTGCAAAGTCCAATAAGCGAACCGATGCGTATGGAGGATCAGCAGTCGCCAGGGCAAAGATCATCGTCGACGTCGTCAAGGCAATCCGAGCAGCAACGCCAGCGAACTTTTGCGTCGGTCTCAAGATGAACTCTGCAGACCACCAGTCTCCCACTGAGCTCCAGGAGTGTCTGGAGCAAATTTCTCTGATTACAGAGGTCGGTTTGGACTTTTTGGAAGTCAGCGGCGGAAGCTACGAGAACCCAACTGTACGTCAGACAACACATTTTTGGAAGCCTTTCTAACATGCACAGATGTTCACCGGAACTGGTGAGAAGAAAGCCGCCAGTACAGCTGCGCGAGAGTCGTTCTTCCTCGAATTCGCCCATGAGGTGCGCGCCAAGTTTCCAAAGGTTCTTCTGATGGTCACTGGCGGATTCCGCACGCGAGCGGGTATAGAAGATGCTCTGAGTCAAGGTGCTTGCGACCTAATTGGAATTGGCAGGCCCTCTATCATCAACCCCTCTTTGCCTGCGAGTATCATTTTGAACAAGGAGGTCAAGACTGAGGATGCGAAGCTTTATGCGAAAAGGATTCATACTCCGTGGATCCTGAAGCAGATTGGACCCAAGAGTGTTGGATCTGGTGTTGAAATTGTGAGTCGCTCTCTGTGATTAAATGTTGGCAAAGCTAATCCTTCTCAGACATGGTACAGGAAACAACTGCAGGCTATCGGAAAGTGAGAAATCGCGGTGCTGAGTTCCTGTTTACTGTCGTTTTCTTCGCTATAGGATATCCCAAGGCCATATTAGGCCTTTTTGATGGAGACTCACATTTGCAAAATAATTTCTAGAGCTTGAGCTCAATTAGAACAATAGACTTGTTTTCCCATGATCACGAAAATTGGTGATGCAAAGGCAGTGCATAAAGAAACAGAAAGAGACAGACAAGGCTGCGATTGGGCCCATGCGTCACGTGGCGAGCGCTGCCAAGCTTTTCTGCGTCCAATGAAATCGCAAGGCTGAGAATTAGAGATGCGGGCATCCCGCTCTCCCCACGATGCATGCTGTGCGACCAGAGCTAAAAGTAAACGACACGAAAGCATCACGAGAACAGCAAAACGAGGAGGATTCGATATCAAGAGAAACAAGCAAGTTTCAAAGCTGAACGACAGCCTGATATATAAGCATGTGCTCTGCCGCTGTCTCCACGACCCGTCACGTGTGCGTGCGGCCAACTTAGAAAACATGGCAAAAACCCAAAGAAGACCCGAAATCTCAAAAATTTTGTTTCAAATTCTTGATTCAGGTTCCTGAATTCAAGGTGAGCTCCCGGCCAGGATCGAACTGGCAATCTTCTGATTCTCATCTAGCAACCTTTTGAGACTGCTCTTAGAAGTCAGACGCCTTAGCCATTAGGCCACGGGAGCTAGCTGTAGTTGGATATTGGCCGGACAAGGTTGTGAACCGCGTTATATGACTCACATGTTATGGGGCCATCCTTCACAGCGTTTGACAACGCCTTGACCTGCTGACCTATCACGAACGGTCGTTGGCAATGGGGCTGAACTGTGTGTTGCACCAGATTCTCTTAAAAAGCTATGTACCTCGTGTATGACTTGTTTACTATCTACCTCATCGTAAGCGCGATGTCCAACCCCAATGGCTTCCTCAAGAACCCCTCGCGTGTCTCCATAATCTCCTGCTTCAACTCCGGCGTGTATCTCCTCGCCCACGTCGCCGCGATCAACTTCATCTCCATCTCCGCGACATTCCTGCCCACACACGCCCTCGGCCCATGACTAAACGGATTAAACGCAGTCTTTTGCAGGTTATTCACACTATCCCAACGCTCAGGCTTAAAGTCATCTGCGTCAGAGCCCCAGATCTCCTTCGAGTGATGCAGCGTGTACGTCGGCACGCTCAGCACGCTGCCGGGCGGGAAATAATGACCTTTGATCGTGACGCCGGGGGAGTTGTCGGGAATTTGGCGCGGGAGGCCGATGCCGGATGTCGAATGATATCGGAGGGTTTCACTGATGACGTTGTTGAGATAGGTTAGGTCGCGAACCATGTCGTACGTAGGGACCGATACGTCAGCGGGGATCGCCTCGTCAAGCTCGGCCTGTAGCTTCTCGAGAACGCCAGGAGTTCGTGTGACGTGATACAGTAGAGCGCATGACGAATTGGACGTGGTGTCACTGCCGGCGATGAGCTGCGTCAAAGCTTCGGCTGTCAATTCCTCGCGACCCAACGGCTCACCCTTCTCATCTCTGCCTTCCATGAGTCGCGCGAGAAGATCTTTTCGCTCAACGGATGGTGGGTTATCCAATCTGGCCTTGACGCGCGCGATCGCAATTCCCGCAAGATTCTTGACTGCGTTGAGGCCGTTGCGGAAAAACGGGTCGGGCAACCATTGTGCATACGGCTTCAATTGCGGCCAGCAACCCAACGTCGCGCTGACCTCACCTCTTCTGTTCAGAATCTCAATCGCGGACGCATAAATAGGCGCGCTGTCGGGCGTCTCTCGAACTTCAGCTACGTCGGCGCCATTTGCGAGCATGCCGAAGGGTACACCAAAAGCAAGGTCGCCGATGACATCAAATGCGAGGTAGTTGAACCATGGGAGACAATCAATAAGCGCTTGTCGCTTTCCATTCTTATCGGTAGTCTGGCCTGATGCGACAAGTTTGTCAAGCTGTTTGACGAAAAGTTCAAGGTTGGCGTGGATGTAAGGCTCAAATTGGCTGATTGACTTGGCGGAAAAGACGTGAGAGATGAGCTTGCGCTTTCGTGTGTGCTCAGCGCGATCGCGAGTGTTGAAGAGACCTCGTCGAATTGAAACAAAAGCGTCGTAGAAATCACTGTCGCTCATTAGCTATGAGAAGACGTGAAGCTGCGCGATACTCACGATTTCAAGAAGCCATTTCCGTGGCCGTAAATGGTTGCGATCGCATCAGGATCCGCGATGGAAGTGTGGTTGGGCTGGATTCGTACGACAGGACCCAATCTCTTGTGAATCTCATCCACGACGCGATATCGTCCACCACGCCTGCAGACGTAGAGAAGCCACAGATTCGTGAACTGCGCCGGGAAAGGCGCTGGGATATCTCTCAGATGCCCATAGGTCACAAAGTATGAGTAGAGATACGTCGCGATGAGGACACCTGCGGCAATGGGGATTGACCACCAGGTGAAGAGGATGTCGACAACAGCCATGACGACGGGATTGCAATGCTGTTGTTGGTTAGCTCTGTTCATTCTCTACTGTCGCGCACGCTCACCTTTGATCGCTCAAGAAGCGCGAGTGTTTAAAGACAGCGCGACACTCGTTCAGTCAATTCGAGCCGTAGAGCAGTATTTAAGCAATTGAATCACCACGAGGACGGAAGAATGAAGTCAGACATCTCCAAACTTCCGCATTCTGGGCTAGGTAAACCTCCGCTCGCCCCCGCATCTCGTTCGGCTTGTCTGGATCGGTAGTTGATTGAAGATGGGGATATTCTCAAAAGCTTACCCGGGATCCAATGACATTTCTTTCATTTAAACTTAGTCAAGATGATGGCTTTCGTCATCGGCCTCCGAAAGTGCCGATATCCTGACACACCCTGTTGCTGTCTTTTGAGCTAGAGTGCAAAGAGCGTTTGGTGGTCAATGTGGAGTTCGTGATGGTTGGATACCCTATGGCGGCAATAAGATTGATGAAAGACCATGAATTGGACGCGTTCTAGAGTGTAACTCATGATCTTATAGAATCTATATATATAAATAATAATTTGGTATCATTTTATCACGGTTTTCAGTGTTGGAATAGGCAGATTAGTAAATGAACGAGGTCTTCTGACGTGCGTAGCACGTTCGTGATTTGAGCGTCATGGGAAGTCTCGCAGATTTCCATCTTCCTAGTTTCTGTGAGACTCACAGTGTTCAAATCTCGTTGAAGTTCAGGGTACGTAATCATCAAAGGATAGTTAACATTATTTCGGCACCATGCTACAGCAACGGCTCCGAGACTCCTCATCCGAGGCTCACAGGGCTGGATCTCTGCCAAGCTGATGCCCCGCTCCAAGCAGAAACACGACCGTCTTGGCTCTGTTTACAGTCCCTCACACAAAAGTCGCGTGCTAATCTACCCGTTCTGAGCATTCAAATCTCTTCCAATGACACCAAAAAATAAAGATGGAAATGAAACAGCTGACGCATTTGACACCTGCACCGCCCATCATTTGGCCATGGAAACAGTGCGATCCGAACAACCGATAACCGCTGTCAAGCACAAGCCATGGCGGGGTTTCAAATGACACCTCAGATCTCAGCAACTTCATATGCGGTGAAGAATATAGGGGACTTTCATGTTTGGCGCTCGTAAAAACAGTCCAGCCAAGCTGACATTTCTGAAACCAGGGCGTCAGCTGTAGAGAGGTAGCCGCCGGAAGTGAGGACAGCCGGCTTGGTGTTCTAACAAAATCCACTGAAACCGCCTGTGACCAGGGGTTGGGCGTGTTTGATCTCCCGTCTCACAATGCCACCTCAGGCACCACCCGGTTTCGCCTCAACCTGCTATTATGGCTGTGTTTATTAACAGAAAATACGAGAGAAATAAAACTCCATATCTACGAGACCCTCGCTCTTTTTGGATCTTTTCTTTTCCCGCGCACGTTGATCTGGTATCACGAAGCGACACGACTTTCATTTCGATAATTCCATTCTTACGGTCTTTTTTATTAATTCTTTAATTTTAATTCAGACAGTTCAGCTCTGGTAGCATTCACTTCGATTAAAAAAGCCTCGCGAGAATCTCTTTGGCTTCTCGTCTCGTATCCGATATATCGAATGCCTTCAATGAATATGGAAGATGCGGCCTTGGATCTACAGCTCTCACGAATCATTTCCGCCGTCGAACAGACCACGATATTCACAACCATTGTACCGAAGCCAACTGCCCAATCAGAGGGTACGACAACTGCAGATTCACCTGTTGTTACAGTTACACAGGAAAGCAACTCAGATAATGGCTCGTCTGGTCTGCCTGGAACCAAGATCTTTGGAGCACTTGAGATTATCATTGCTCTTGGTGTGCTAGGTATGGATCCTCAATCTCATTTACATGATTACGACTAACTGTAATAGCTGGTATATTGCTTCTCATCATGAGCATCATTCTATGTGACCGACGAAGAAAATCCAAGCGAAAGCGAGCAGCCGAGAGAGCTCAGAACAGAATGACAGATAAGAGTGAACCAATAGAAGGACACCAACAACCATCAGGAGCACGGTTGCCAGAGTCAATATGGCCCAGGATGGCGGACAAGAACCAAGCTGTTCATGATTACTGGCACAGTGAAACGTTACGGCAGAAACAAGGCTGGAATCAAGGACAACAAGCTGGCGTGCAACAGGGTCTACCTAGATATGGATAGCTTCGATAACCAATTTGACACGTGCACGGAGAAAAGTAGTAACAGAAAAGTAATTTGAAACTCTCGAGACTTGCGAGGGTGAGATGAATAAGGCTTGCCTATTTTCTGCTCTGTTATCTTACAGATCACTTGCTGGCGACCGACTGGAAGGCTACATTAAGTCTCTCTGCCCCCCAATGATGTAGGTACACGTGTAAATCAAATATTTATAAGCCTCCAATACGTAGCCCTATAGTTTCAGGATTCGTTGATGGATGCATCACTGCAATAGGTTGTTGGTCAGCCGGCTTGCTTTCAGCCCCACCGGCCAGTTTGTAGGTGACTGTCCAATCACTGTCACTTGGAAGTGTAGTATTTATTCAAATCTTATCAGTGCTCCTTTGCTGTAGGAAAGAACATGCCCTGTAAGCCCAACGTCCGTTTCTGGGGGCCGAGTTGTGGCCAGACACAGCGCGTATGAACAGTGTTAGCCCATAGAATGGCCAACAGCCGTCATCTTCCTCAAAACCAACGAATAACAAGCATAACCAAGAAGTCTTCCAGCTAGAAATCTCCAAAATGATAAGAGTTCTTGAAAGGGTTGCTTTAACTGCGGCCTGAAGGCCAAGTTGCGCCTGGCTGGCGCTTACAGCCCCTTCGTAAGGTCCTCTGGGCGCTATATGAAAAGGAGGAAGCTGACAAGGCAATTTTAAATCGCGTCTATTTAATCTTCAATTCTGGCGGATGGCTAGAACTCATTAAAGACAAGGCTAGCTAAATGATGACACTAACAGTCTTAAACATTATACCGCAATAGACTATCCCTCTCCTGAACCGTACCGTCAAGATGGATCCAGTAACTGGATTCATCAGTACAATCAGTCCAGGACCGCTCATGGGACTAATTTTGACACGTGGACTGCCAGTTATATCAAGCGTGATGGCAATGTTAGCTCAGCGAAAAGAAGGAAAGGCCGCAGCGCAAAAGGAGATGACGTACAAGGAAATACAGGAGGCCATACCCAAGCTTCTTGAGATTATTGAACAGAAAGACATTCGGCTCGTCACCAACACGTTCAACTCCACACCGGAATTCATTGCATACTTCCAAGCCGCCGCCATTGGCCCTGTGCCAGTTATTCTCTTGGATGTCGCGCAGTCTATCAAAAGAATCGGCACAAGCATTGATGCCATCAAAGACTAGCTCGCGATTTCAAACATAGCGAGGGTTCAAGGCTGGGCTGACGATGGCTTCGGGACATACGTTCACCGATTTGTTCGGAACGAAATGGCCCCGGCTGAGGGGCGTACAAAGGGAGAAAGTCACTTCTTCTATGTCTGGAACCCTGATAGCGATTGGTATCCAGACTTCGAAGGAAGGCAGAGAGAGGATCCTCTTGGTCCCAACTTCGGTGGCTATCATCACGACCTAGCCACGATTTGTGTCAGAATGAGAGCGGACAGACGAGCACTAATTGCAACCACTGAGGACAACAACAATGTCGTGTTTCATCTCATTATTCCGACTTACTATCCAATTGTGGTAGACACGCCTATCATCTTCGCTGCAGAGCTATTTCCGCTCACCATTATCGGAAGCCGACATCGAGGCACGGACCTCGTCTGGTTCAACCTCACCGGGCGGTCAAGATTTCCGAGCCCACAACTCGAATTCATTGGTGTATTGCCTTTGGAGAAGAATAATGTGAGTGCAGGCGCCGTTGTAACCTTTCTGGGTTGTTGGCTCGGCTGTGCAGCTTCTGGGATTGCAGCAGTCGCATTTCCCCCTTGCGCCCCTGCTGCAGACGCCGTTTTTGTCTCATGCTGGACCACCGGGATGGCATCAGGGATGGTGGACGCCGTAGCGCAAGAATATGGAAGGAGAGGGAGGAAAGAAGTGCAGGTTCTGGGAGATGCGCTTTTCCTGAATTAGATGGATCTTGAGTTGTCACCTTGTACTAGTTGCAAGCTTTTCTGCGTCTTGCCCCGACTCTTGTTACGTCTAATATTTGTTATTTGTATTGTAGTTTGGGGTTTAGTTACACTACTTATCATGAGACTTGGTCTATTTTTTTCTTCTTTGAGGTGAAGCAGTGAGTATAGAGTTAACAGTTTAGCTCCCATGTTTGCAGAGGAGGTTCTCAAGAACTAGTCTCCTAGGAAGTTGAACTCAATATGTGATTATGATTGAACGTAAGGTTCTGCACCTAGTTTATTCTCTACCTAATTCAGTATTACTAACAAAAACTAGCATAACAGTTGTGATGCTGGAAAGGAGTTTGATGAATTGGACGAGAAGATTCGGCAACTACCAAACTTCAACATCTTTTAACAGACACCAAGGCTTGGAGAATGCAGTTCATAACAGATTCTGGACCGATCACCATCAAAGTCAGTATTATATGCTGCGATGCAATAATCAGCATGTCCGATCAAATACATATGGTGCCATTAGTTGACCTGAGCCGAGCGAGTATCGAACAGAAGATCCTGATTAGAGAGAGAGGGAGTCCCGATGTTCTGGAATGGCTCTGAGATACTATAGTCTGCCCGGTGTTGGATAGAATTAGCTTTTCAGAGGCTCCGACAGGTGGCAACTGGCCGTACGTATGGTGGATACCGACTGGCCTCTTGAAATACTTCCCAATACACGCAGCTGGATGTCATCGGAAGAAGAAAAAAGAGACGACGCTGGATAGAGTTGTTTCATCGTATGCTTCGTCGGTCAAGGCTATGATATAAGCTCGAAAACGAACAACGCCGACACGAGAAACAAACAAAGCGGTGCTTGTGGCTATGGAGACTACACCAACGCTGTCACGCTTGGCGTTTACCAACCAGGAATTGGAAATCGTCAAAAGTGTTTGTTCGTTGATTGGGTTAGCCGTTGTTGAGCCCGAGCGACGAAAGGTCGCCCTCATCGACCAACTTCGCCAGTGGAAGTTATTCCATTCTGCAGGACACGGATGCACCGACCCCCAAGACCCTCTGAGGAGCTATTCGTGTCTCGAAGATGTCGTAACGAATCCGCTGAGGGTAGGTGGTCTATTGGACTTGAACCTAAAGGACCAGCCACTTTTCCTAGCTTATCTGTCAGCTTGTGGAACGGGCCGTTTTCAACAGGAGCGTTTCATGGATGAGAACGTTCATCTCATCAGCGCTCTTCAGCTCGTCGGCTTCCAATATGTAATAGATACTTTGCGGGATGTCAATGACAAGGTTTGCGTTGATGAAGCCAAGGCAGTGTATGAGGGTATCAAGGATTCTCAGACGACAGATCAACCTGTGCCCTGGGGGCTTCATGAGGCGAGCCGTCAGCTGAGGGACAACTGGCTGGAGAAAAGCGACCAAGAGGGACACCATAGATGGGAAAATGATGATATTCTCAACAACTTGGTTATAAAAGGGCCTGCGGTCTACGGTATTAGGTGGGAAAGGAGACGAGTTCGGAGTAGAGGAAGGGCTAAAGGCATGTCAATCTCGTTTGGGACGAGGTGAAGGAGAGTTGCGACCAAGGCTTTCAGAAGTGCACGGGTAAGCAAGAACATTATGTCCGGGGTCGAGACCAGAGGTCAGAGATGGTCTAGAGAGGCTTCCTGAGCTATCCTCCTAAGACATAAAGTCAACCCTTCACCAGCATGGGTTCCGTTTATTCACTATGGTATCTAGACGGCAGGTATCTTAGAGCTAACGGACTTCAAATCATTTTCATGTCCTGCATGTCGAAAACTAGACCAAGTGTGATATCAACTTTACCGCTCTATAGAATAAAATCAAATCTACCCTCTACAACCGACACCAAAAGCTTGTTTCGTGGAAAGCAGGGGTGGTTCGATAAGCGGTATTTAACAACCCACATTATAGAGCTGTCATTCTCGAATCTTTGCTGACCTGCCTAAATGGAGGGGAATAAGATGGTCGATCGGGTGATCTGAGACGACCCTGGTAAAAGCCGGATGCTTAATCGACAGTATGACAGGTCGAGTATCTTGGTCCGAGCACCTCAGATTTGATATCTGACCACTGCACAGGCTCGGAACCCGTCGGACTCAGCTTGCTACGCCTTTTGATGGTACAAGACTTTACCCTTCCCGAGTGAGCTGTTATCTAATAGCAGTGCTTCCTATCGACATGCCTTTTCGGGGTTAAATATTCGTCGTGCTAGCGACGAAACCAATAGTGTAGGCACTTTCAAGCCTCTCAACCCCTAGATGGATTTTACGGCATGGATCTTGAGGGAGAGTGGTGAGATGGACCAGGCTACACTTGTCTATGGCTTGCATAATCATCCCGTAAGATTCCTTGGCTACACCAGCTCACAACGGTGACGCTAATACGCGGGGTGCAGCTCATGTCCCGCGCCACAATTATTCTCGAATCTTCAACGTCCAGCTGCGAGACTTGTCGACAGCCATGTACAGCATGCGCATCTAGACCGCCGGGATTTCTGTATAGGACTTCAACCGGGCCGATGATAACCTCTCAGTCCCGCGGTGATAGTGTGCTAGTCGATAGCGAACGTCAAGCAGGCTCGTCATTTGCCAAAGGAGCATCATCTTCGGCTTTATTCAGTAGAAGTGAAAGAGGGGATATACACAACTAAAGGAAACAGAGTACCATTGAGACACCACTATAAAGAAAAAGCGTCTTGGCTATCACAGATATAGTGATACGGCCTTATGCCGGGATCTACGTTGTGACATAGTCATTTTACCCCAGATTTTCCCAACCACTAACAATCCGCCTAACAAAGCCAAGCATCATAGCCAGCAAACACACACCCTTGGCAAATTCACTAGTTGTGGTCTTTCCTTGGAACTCCGAAAGACTTTCTTTTTTCAGTCGTAGATCGAGGTCAAGTGAGCTATCGCCGAGCCATATGGTGCCATGGCATGCAATAGCCTACTTCTTAATGGCTGCCACCTTTTACATCCGGTCCCCCTCCCCCTGCTGGGTTTACCTGACAGCCAGGTAACATTTCTTTTTATGGCATGATCTGTCAACACCATGTGCAGAATCTCAGACAATATCACTCTGGAAAAAGTGTGTGTGCGGGGATTTATCTCGGGGTCGGAGGGCGCCGCCGTTTGGGGATGACGTTCCGGACGGGCCAGCTGGATTGGTCTTGTGAAACGGAGGGTTTTTTATATTGGTGCGGACTCGAGGATAAGAAGTCGTGCATGGAACGCAAGAATTGGCATTCTCTTGGCTCTTGGCTTTATTCTTTACTTAACAGACAAGACCCTCTTTGATAAACAAGCTTTTATATTTCCGTCCTCACAGCTTTTCTCAATGGCCTTCTTCAAGACCAAGATGCCTGCACTTGACACTTCACCCGTGTCCTCACCAGTCCTCTATCCCTCCGTCACGTCTGACTTTGAAGCTGCAAATCTCAAATATGCAGCAAAGTTTACCCAGTCCCACTTACCATCTCCGCCCCGTCGGTAAGTGATCTAATACCCGCGCCCTAGGATCAAGGGCCTAACATTTACCCAGAAAGGTAGCGGTGGTAGCGTGCATGGACAGCAGATTGGACGTTGAGAAAGTACTGGGTCTAGACCTTGGCGATGCCCATGTCATCCGAAATGGTACCTACTCCAATTTTCTTGTCTTACCTGCAAAGCTGACAGTTGCAGCTGGCGGTCGTGCTGTAGAAGCACTTCGATCAATCTTGATTTCTCAGCAGATGCTGGGCACGCGTGAGATTATTGTCATGCACCATGTAAGACCACATTATTCCATTTTATTCGATTTCATCCATTCCCACGGCAATATCATAAGGCCATATTTTTCAGCTGCCCCCCATGTAGATAGTGACCGGCCCGGCTGACACCCCACGCTTCTAGACCGGCTGCGGCATGCAGAGCTTCTCCGACACAGATTTCCGGTCCAAGATCAGACGAGAACTAAAGGAAGACGTGGACCACATGGCGTTTCTTCCGTTTTCTGATTTGCGGCAGAGTGTTATTGATGACGTTGCGTTTTTGCGCAAGAGTCCGTTGATTTTGGATGTACCTATTACTGGATATGTTTATGATGTCAAGACGGGTCGGATTGAGCAGGTTGACGAGAGGGCTGACTCTGAGTGCTCCAGCCCTTAGAGTTCTATTTGATATGTATTTATGGCACTGTAGGATATTGTTTTGGCGGCGGAAAAGGATAGCGAGCGAGCAATTGGAATTATTTAGTATTATGAGACGAAACCCAACCGACACGTGACCTGCCACGGATTGCCACTTTTATGGCCTTTTCGCTTGTTGGCTTCTCTCACGGCACATGTTTTCCTCCCCTTATTTCTTACAAGCTACTGATTATTTTCTTTACTATGGCTCTACCTATTGCTGATCTTAAAGAGCATCCTGCATGGATATATAACCCTTCTACTGATCTTCAAGAGTATCCTGATTGGATACATGACCCTGAATTACGGACGCCACGCTTCGATGGAGACCCTCGATGTCGTCGCAGCATTTTCATCCGCTTAGAGCAGGCGTTAACGCACGGCGGCCATAGACCCCACCAATGAGGGTTCGCCATCATACGTACTGCTTATGGCCCAGAATCAGATGAACAGTTCCAGCACTCCTTGACTCTTATTGGCCGTATAGCTCAAGTATGGTCTGACGATGAGATTGCTGGCTGTAAGACGCTGCTGGCATATCTGAAGGAGAATAACATAGAGCGGCTTGGCCGTGTCTCTATGGAAGTCGACACACGACCAAATCACGAATTTACACGCCGCTACCAGAATGATATTTTGCAAGATAAACAGCAGCTTGATGGCGCTTCAGTAGCTACAGTGCGTAGGTATTTTAATGACTGGATTGCATCCAACAATGGCACGTCAGTCGCTGGCGATGTACGCTTTACTACATGTAACATGCTGGACGCCGAGGCCCTGCTTCAACTTGTCGAGGCGCCTCAAGACCTCGGGCTTGACTCTAATTCGAGCGAATTCTTCAGGTCGCAGTATTGGGTGAAGATGGTGGACGCAAAATCTGGATATGAAGAGGCCTTTCGTGCTCTTCTCTATGCTGGGGATGGTCTCGCAGAATATTGGTTTCACAGAAATAGATCGCGATGATTGGTTGTCCACAGAAAGAACAGCGAGAACCCGGGAGTTCTGTATTATGGCTTTGCACCGTGTGAGTTGACTCCCCATGAGCAAGCAATGCAAGATGCGTTCAAGGCACATATGAAGCAGGGGACGGGTATTAGAGGCGATCAAAAAAAGAACTGATCTACAGTTGAGAAGATTCGCGATTCGTATGTAGTCATCATGGACCAAGATAGAGAAAAAGGACCTAACGTGTAGCTAGACTATCATGTTGTGTCCGACCAGTCATCTATAGGAAGTTATCAGAAGAAAGAAATTCATTGCCACGGCCGCCTTATGTACAGACAATGTTGAGTAGCCTTGGTAGGCTGCCCAATTCAACATTCGGAATTCGGTCTAAGTACATTCCGAGCCCAAGCATACGTAAAGTCTCTATAGCCGGCCCAATCAGTACCATGAGTTTCAAAATACTGATCTTATTGGTGACATTATGCGTGTATGCATCCAGAGATCCGGCATCGTTAGCCGCCGGAGATCCTTGTGCGGATCTCATAGATCACTATCACTGATTCATACCAGACTGTGGTCAATAACAGGCGAGAAGGAATGGATACTTTACAATTTTAAATGCTATGGATATTGTGGGAGATGTCTCTAAAGCCTCTGTCAGGTGAGTCTCTATGTAATGTTTATTTCGTTGAGGTGAGTTCCGAGCTCGCAAGTCTTCTTTCTTTCATCAAAGCGCTGGGAGAGGACAAAAAGGTCTACAAGATCCAGGAGCTGCCCAAAAGCCAAGATAGTAATGACTCTAACCCCGCACGACAGTCAACGTCGTTAATCGATGATGAGATCACTCGGGGACGGCGCTCAATCTATCAGAATAATCTCTACTCTCTCCATGTCGGTTTCAATGGACGAAAAGCGGCCAGGTCACGGTACAAACAACTTTTACCACAGAATTTCTCAAACGATCCGGTTCTTGAATCTCGAGCAAGAATGTGGTTATAACTTGAGTTGCGAGTTTCTGAGCTTCTCTACACTCCATAGCAGCCCATGTAACAGTCACCGGCCGAGATCTACTACTGCCGAATGGTTGCACGAAAAGATAATCACGATTCTCAAATCGATAGATACCTAGATCTCGTTTACCACATACGAAGTAGATAAAAGAATACTTTCTTACTATACGCGTAGCATCTTTTATATACTGAATTTCAATACTCCCATCAAAACCTTTTTGTTTCTTAGTCCTACAAATCTTCTCATTAATCCTGCCCTCTACATCTTGTCTTGATTTGGACTGCTTCTACCACAAGCTGCCGAGACATGGAAAATTATAAAGCCATTATTATTGATGGGATTCACTGATGACTGATAATCCGATTACTACAAAGTGCCGAAAAATGAATCATTTGACGTAACGTTGAGGTTCTCAAGTTTGTGGTATTCCTAAATAGGACTAGAGGTATCCACGTTACGTACGGTTCGTGTTAGTAACTCAGGGTGCAACAGGATTAGTGATTAAATTATGTGTAAAGGAAGAATTCCCACTGGTCAATGCTATTAGAAATAGGACATTCATTCTATTTTGATGGGTATTGAAGCGGGGAAATTTGGCACTGAGTTTCTGGGCGGAGATGGAGGCTCAAGAATCGGACAATTGCTCACCGAGATATATCAACCTGCACATGCCCCTCTCAGGTGTGCTCGGTCTGCTACGATAGTTTTTTCATCACCTTTGATTTATCATAATGCCTTCCAGAACAATCGACACGCCAAATGAGTGGTCCGACTCGGCGGATATCATCTCACGGTTCTTAGCCTTACAGCAGATTTACAGTGCCAAAGAACTAGACTCATATCTCCAGTCACTACAACACCTCAAAGAGCACGAATCAGATCCTGAGATTCGATCAACTGATGTAGTAGTTCTTTGCGCATCAGCGATCCTGACTATTCCTGAAGCCGTCTTTGAGTGGGCATACCAGCAGCAGAGTCAAAACGAGGAACAACAGAGAAACACAGTACTGGTATTATGTGGAGGCATCGGACCTTGTACATCATTCGTTTACGACGCTATCAGAGCGAGCAAGAAATACTGCATGATATTTGACACGATAAAAGGCAAGCCTGAAGGCGAGGTGTTGAAAGTCATGGCGGAACGCTTCTATAAACTCAAGATCGACCAAAGTGGAGGTCAAGACAAAGGCTTTCGGATTTTGGTGTCTGATCGCTCGAACAACTGTGGAGCAGATGCATCAGAGGCACAAAAGGTTTTAGAAGAGAACGGCATTCGATCTCCAAGATCTATGGTTCTTGTGCAGGATCCAGCTATGAGCAGCCGGACAATGTCTTCATTTGAAAAAGTCTACGAGAGCGATACGGTCCAGATTACTTGCTGGCCACGCCTGAAACAAACAAGAGCGCGTCAAGAAGAAAATCCCCGACCTGAGCAAGATTCCCGAAGAGAACTCTGGTCAATGAATCGCTTTCTGGATAGGATCATGGGAGAACACAGTGGAGTTATCAAAGCCAAGTCACCAATCGGCATTCCAAATGAGGTGGAAAATGCGTGGTCTGCTATAATGGACGAAAGCGGCGCGAAAGTGTTTTCGTAGATAATATCATAATTCTTATTCTATATTCGACGGTGATATTGGGTATGCTTAACGTTGACCGGCAGTGATTCCGGTTCTGACGTAAATATTCCATATCATATATCGCATCGGCGTTGTCCGAGATGCAGATATCAGATCAGGCTGCGAGATTATTTTCCATTTCGCAACGTCACATGATGCACATTATCTTCAACCCAACCCCACTGATTGGTCCCTCATCGAACATTCTCGAACCATCATCAGAAGCAACTTTTCTTCCCGGTCCCGGATCTTCTCGCAACACCATGGCATCACTACGCCGTTTCAGCCTCGTCTTCTACGTCCCACCCGCCAACGCCTCCGCATGCAAAGCCGCCATCTTCAAAGCCGGCGCGGGCCGTTATCCCGGCCCTGGCGGGTACACTGAGTGCGCGTGGCAGACGTCGGGGATTGGACAGTTTAGGCCGGGAGATGCGGCGAATCCGGCTATTGGGAAAGTTGGGGAGTTGGAGGAGACGCCGGAGGTTAAGGTTGAGACGTTGATTGTTGGGGAGGAGACGGTGCGGAACGCTGTTGCGGCGTTGAAAGAGTAAGTCTGGACATTTATCAGGAGGATAACGACTGATTTTGTAGAGCGCATCCATATGAAGAATGCCCATATCAGGTTTATCGAGTGGAGGACTTTTGATCCAGATAATTCATGGTTTGGTGGAGATTTCCTAGTAATAAATCGAATCTGCGGTGAGCGTGGGACCTACGAAACACAAGATTCAATCGTCCAAAGTGTTGGACAAAACAAATGAGGCGTGTTTTCATTCTAAGTATTCCATCTGGTCGTCCTCGCCATGGTATTCAGTATCGAGGAATTATTTCGGACTGAAGAAACCAAAATTAGGGTATTATCAAAACTAACTCTAACTATCGCCATTTTACGTGACTTCGACCCTCACATTCCAATATTATGCAACAAGAACCTTTGTCTGCGGTAAGAGAGTCGTCCATCTCTCTCCAGGCTTTCTACCCCACATCCTCTTCAACGCCTCAATACCCTTCAACAAATTTCCAAACCCACTTCTCGCATGATGTCTTCGCAAAATATTCTCAAAATATACCTTATGCTCTTCAAGCTGCGCATCCGACGCTGCCACAAATGTCGTCCAGATCAACATGTGCGCCACGGGGGAAGTTTCTGGAAATTGTTCGAGTGCTTCGATGAAGCGCTGCACGCGTGCTACCGAGTCGGGATTGGTGGGTATGGGATCAAGGTCGAAGAAGTTGGAGGTATGGTCGGAAAGGACTTGTTGGAGATAGATATCTCGAGCTTGATAGACGAGACTCGCGACTTGGGAGAAGAGTGGTGTGTGTTCTGGGTAGAGCTGGAGGCAGTGGTTGAGACAGCCGAAGAGTTGGTCGGTTCGAGCTTGGGAAGAGATCATCTGCAGACCTGTTTCTTCGCCAAGATGCGGAGCAGCATATACTCGTATCCTGCTCTTCTGTTAGAATGCTTGTCACTCTGTTTGGGGATAAGTTGTGTGTACTTACTTGTGAAGCTCACGCATGATAAAGCCAGCCAAGATGCCCGTACCAAGCCCCTCCTTCCCGCCGATAGCGTCCAGCGCTGACTCAAGCATTCGCAGGAGAACAGGAAAGTCTGAGCCTCCAGTGACGAGCACAGATGTCATTAGTAGCAAAAGGCTGATTAGCACAGAGTGCTGTGTTGATTGATTATTGCATATGAGCTCTTGGCGTTGTCGTAGACCTTGAAGCGTTCGACCCAGAAGTTGATATGGATCGGGAACGTAAGTGTCATATGTGTTGGTTCCGAAAGCAGAGTACTGCTTCTGGTTCTTCTTGCAATTATTATCGAGCTTATTGATGTGGAAGTGAAAGGCTGAGACGGTGAGGACGGCATCCATGACGAGCTCGTCTTGCTGAGCGAGCGGAAGAAGGAGGTGGCGCCAGTCGTTGTGAAAGCCGTCTATGGCTACCATCTCCGTTGATATGCATCGCGAGACTAACAGGTGTAAGTACCTAAAGGAAACAAGGGAAGGCCGGATACTTACAAGTCATGAAAAGATTCCTCTTCCACGCTGGCATGTTCTCTGGAACTCCTTGCATGAAAAGGGTCATGAAGACTTCGCGATCCTCAATTGCCTGAGAATTCGCTAACACGAGGTCATAGATCTCAGGGTCTGATGAGATGAACTCAATATCATCATCTTGCATTTCGTTATTGTCGTCATCATGAGTATCCGTGCTTCCTGGGTTTGTATCTGCGGCCGAACTTGATGCCGATGATGTTGATGCGTCCTTGTCAGCTGAAGAGACTTTCCATTCATTCCTGTGATGAAATCAGTATCCCAATTGAATACATGGAGATGATATTGCGCATACTCTTCATAAACCCTGTCGATAGTCTTGCCAGCCCACTTCCCTCTCGCGGCAACACCCTTGTTGAACCGATGTCGAATACCCAGGCCACTGCAACTCAGGCCTCTGGAAGTACACTTATTACAACTTGGTTCATTCCTATCACAATGAATACGTCGTTTAGAGCACTCATGACAACCTATCCCCACGTCAAAGCCCGTGCCAAGCAAAAATGAGGTTGTACTGACCCTTCGTCTTTGGTACATATGCACGTTTCTTTGGCGGCATTGCAGCCGTCGGATGGAGCCGAAGTGAGCTAAGCTGATCGACACTCGGCGCGCACGAAACTCGGTATCTTCAGGGGAGATAACAGCTGGTACCTGCGTGGCTGGGGAAGATTAAAGGGAAAATTCCTCTGCCTTTAGAATTTTGCAAGCATCATGTCAAAGAGGACCCGGGAATCTATGGCCGAGGTTGCGGGGAATCTGTTGGAGCTTTGGCTCCGCAAACGCTAGTCAAGGTTGGAGAAGAGGCTAAGCCAGAATAGGATGGTCAAATGAGAGCACTGCTCACCTCCAAAGTATGCTAGACTTACGTGCTTAAAATTCAGCTGCATGGTGTTGGTTGTTAAAATTTCACTGCAATTTTAACACACTCCGGAGCCTCTTAAGACTTGCCTTTGTATGGCAATGTTACTGATACATATATACGATCATGAAAAGTTCCCCTGATTTAGAGTGAAAAATATCTGGAAACCAAAAGTCAGAGATCCCTGTTACGATATCTTTCCATATCAGCCCCCATTACACCATACGAAGATTCCAAAAGCTCTTGCTACTTACAGTCGCGAGACCAATCTTGGTAATCTTGATCAATAGACTAACAAGATATATGATATGTTGAAGTGCTAGAATAATGATTAGAACGCGAAGATGTAGCGTAAGTGCCACTGTTTTCTTGGAATCTCTTGGGATAAATTCATGCTATCTGGGAGGTGGACCTCTTTCACAGAGTGGCCTCGCCCGTTACAAGACAGCATATACGTTATCTAGTAGATTTCTTCTTCAAAACCCAGGGCTGCAATTTGCTTCTTATACTCCTGTTGCTGCCGTATATCCTGTGCTATTTAGTTATGCCCCACATCTATCAATCGAACATCTTACCTCTTCCACTGTGTTTCTCGTAATATATCTTGTAACTCGAACCTCGCTTTCTTGCCCGAGGCGGATGGCTCGAGAAATCGCCTGGCTCTCGACGCTGGGATTCCATTGTAGTTCTGCGATGAAGATTCGATTTGCGCAAGTCAAGTTCAATCTGCGGTGGTATCAGTCTACCGATACAACTAAAAGGGCAAACAACGTACCCAAATGCTCCGGTTCCTGTTGTCATGATGAGAACAGGCGTCTCATCCTCATTCTCAAACTTGAGGAGCGTGGCTTGCCGTTGAGGCAGGGGGATGTTGCCGTCGAGTTGAAGGTATGGAATCTTAGCCTGCTCCAGGTGTCTTGATACTAAATACAGCGTTCGTGTCCAGCAAGAAAAGATTATACTGTTTGTTGTTAGCGGCAACCTGCGATTTGGGATTAGCATACCTTTTTGTGGTCCAAAGATCCTTCTGCACATCCTCAACCAGAGTCCGTATTTTGGTTGAAAAGCCTTGTTCATTGAAGTAGCTCTCGTGATCATCCCTTGAGGAAGTAGCCTTCCGCCGCTTTCTGGGTCTCTCGCCTGCTGCTATAGTTTGTTCGTCCCTAGGCACTGAAGGTTCTTTATACCATCTTATGCAGATGGGGCACCGTCGTTGAGTCTCGGGTAAGCACATACTTGACTCTTCAATGCACTTCGAACACAGAATATGTGAGCATTCATCGTCAAACATCCTCTTCGTCAAGTCACATCCCAGTACTGGCATTGGCTGCTCACACCCCACGCAGGATATTTCTCCATATTGACCAGCAGTCCCAACTATTGCCTCTCGTTCTTCCAGGAGACTTCTCCGGTGCCACGAGAAGAGTTTCTGATATGTCCCGTGGTTGCAGACAATTCGCAACTGAAGCCACATCTGGAACATGCCAAACTGGGAGCTCTTTTTGACTTCACCCATTCGATGCTCCATGTTGCGTAGAATGACAGCCTTTGTTTTGTCATATTGATCGCGCTCTTGTGGACTGAACTCTAAATGTCGGACAAACTGCCGTGTTTTGGGCAAGTTCAAGACCTCTCTAGTTCGGCGTAGACACAATGCTTCGAGGAGCATGACTAGGCGATCCCTTACGAGCTCAGGGTCTTCGAATGAGTTGTCGAATGGTGTTTCTATCCACTTCCTAAACTCGGATGCCTTATCGAATGGCTCGGCGCGAATGAAGCGGAACAGTGAGCCAATGTCAGTGAGCTTATTTTGGATGGGTGTCCCGGAAAGACACCACCGAGAGTTGGCGTGGAGATATTCGCATGCTTGGAAGAACTTTGTGGATGGGCGACGTATGATATGAGCTTCAAGCTTCCCGGTTAGATAGGTGTCTTGACAAGCGCTGCAGATGAGTAACTCACCTTCATCAAGGACTATTCGATACCAACCCAACTTATACAACGGTGAAGCCTTCCCTTTTCCTATCAGATATTCAGCAGTAAGCGTATGATATGTTGTTACCACGATATCCGAGTCCTCAATTACAGATAGCTCCTCAAGAGTCTTCGGCCTATTTTCACCATGGTACTTAACCACTCTGAGACCTCTTTGTAGGTGCCTATACAGTGTCAGAAATGTCCTCCGAGTGAGGTCTAGCGACACGTACTTCTTAACCTCATTCATCCACTCATCGACCAATACTGAGTCCTCTCAGTAGCTGAAGCATGACTGACAATGAGGAGAAACTCACAAGCTGCTGAGACTACAACGAGAGTAGAACGAGAGAATTTGAGAGATCTCCTGCTCTTGTGCTCCGCATTTCTCTCCCCCGCCCACTCTTGGCCATTGTCAAGAGTCTTCATGATCAAAGCGAGGATGGAAAGCGACTTTCCCATCCCCATGTCGTCAGCAAGAATACCGCCGCCCCTCTCTTCTGGCCGTATATCCTTACGTCTCTTGGTGATTCTGTGTCGGTATTGGAATTTTCCATTCTCATATTCGATCTCTTCCCAAAGTCTGTACTTTTCGTTGATATGCCCAGACTCTCTCTCGAGCATGAAACCCAGTGCTTCCTTCTGATGTCTATATTGTTATTAGCGCCACAGTCAACTGGTCGTTTAGTTTCGATAGGCCACCTTAAAAGCTGACGCGTCACCTTGTCACCACCTTCAACCATCTCAAGCTCACGGCTGTTCTCAACAGTCTTGTAAACCTCAACCACCATCTTCCGAAGTTGATCTTCCTTGCTCATTTTCTTAGGGACACCATCACTAGGAGCCGGTTGCGTATCTTGGACTTCGCCAGCTCCGGTATCTTGGATGCTAATGTTCAGGAAGTGCGGATTCTCGTAAGAAAAACCATGTCTTCCGTGGCTTGACCTTTGAAGCCACAGCTTTCCATTGGAGAGCCTTTTCCCAATATCCAACGCCTTTGATCGTAGACCATAGATGTTTATGTCGACTTTCACCCTAGCGTCCGCGGGTTTGTTTGCGCGATTTATGACCTCTCTCAGATCGTATCTTAAGGCCAGTGGTTGAATATTGACTGATGTCTCCCCCATTATGAGCAAGAGAGTCTGACCTGCCGCTGAAGGTAGATGACCGAAGTACTTCTCATCACCAGGGAAACAAAGCATGAGTTGCTTCTGGTACTCCTTTGATGTGAAGTATTGATAAGCTGAGACCTCTGCTGCCAGTCTTTCATCTATGGATGACATGTCATCAGGCACTAATTTCACTTCGATGTTGTGAAGCTAAGGCAAATGAGTATTAAGTCTTGATTGAGGAACATCATTGAAGGTGTATGTATTTACCATGCCGTAGTGAACTATGACGTCGTCATCTTCCGGTAATGTTATAGGTGTTGCATTTGACCGACTTGGCACAGAAAGCTCTGGTGTCATAGCTGACCCTTCTCGAGAGCTTTCGGTGGGCAATTGAAGGAATTGGAAGCTTTCGAGTGTAGTAGACATACCCAAGGGGACGTTTTGTTCTTCGTCGGGATGAGATGTCATTTGAATATTGTTCATGTCGAAGTCGATATCAAAATTCATCATTCCAAGTTGTGGATCAACGTCTAGAGCATTGTTTTGAGTATAGTGGTGTTCAGAGACACCATGTTCTGGAAATAAAGGATCACTGTTTTGAATCTTTAGTCATAGGTTGAATTGATACATAAAGCTACATACACTAGAGTCTTTGCGAAACTGGACTGGAGGTGGTTGTCAGCCTCAGTAACGTCTCCATTTAGAGCGCACCAAAAGGCTTGCGAGGTCTCATCAATCGATCCATTGATGGCGAGTCCTTGAGCACTAGGAGCATCGCCCATGTAAAGATCTTGGTCTTGCTCCACTCCCAGCCAGTCGCCCAGGGAGTGAGACATATCGTGCTTGTCGTCATCTACGGGATTGAGGAGATCCCGCACGTTAGATATACTGTCAATATTTCGAAGTATTCGACTGCGACGGAAACTATTTCATTGTGAACCACGCACTGTTGAAGTATGAGAACTTTGACGGTGAGTTCTTCTTGACACACGGACAATATGAAATGAGGCTGTGCAAGCCCTTATTCTAATGCAGGAGATCCCTAGAGTCGGTGACCCAACGTCGAATCAGAACCTCTTTTTTCAGCCAACTGCAGCTCGCTTGGCCAACAAGGCAGACCAATGTCATCACATCTGGTTCGCTCTGCGCTTGTGTTACCCAGTGATTGGATGGCAAGACTTGAAAATGAAACACCGCCATTAAAGGCTTTCAGCAAGGCGAATTTTGAGGCATTATTGGACTTCTGCAGTTCGGTTGCCTCTTTCTTCACACCGCCAGCTAGTCCTGGTGCTGCAAATCCCGCCTCGAGTCACTGACAGCTGCCCTGCCTTTCTCATTAATACAGTGGTTTATTGAGCCTCGATCTTACAGAGATCTATCCAGTGCCATTCAATTGCTCTTCACAATGAACCGGCTTTATGAATTGGCTGACGAATTCAGGAGATCCCTGAAAGCCCACCATGAAGAAGAATTCGAAAATACGACTATTGGAGATATGCGAAAGGAGATACATGATATTCAATTGTTGCGAGACAAAACCAACAACATGATGGATATGAATCGACTGCGGATGTTTCTTGGCGGTATGGAAGAACTCGAGAAAGTCCTCTTGCGCCTTGAGTTTCCTGGCACGACAGGTGTAATGTCAATCGTTTGGGGCTCCGTGAGGTTCTTACTCAGGGTAATCATTGGCCTCTGGTTCATGCACGGGACTCAGCTAAAGGCTTACAGAGTACGAACACTACTGATAGGGCTTTTGACGGGGTGCTCGATGTTTACGGACTTTTTGGAGCCCAGCTCCTGCCCTTGACTCAATTTGAGGAATTCTTCCAAAGGTTTCCGTTTGCCATAGAGTGCATAGTCAATATCTATCATGATATACAGCGATTCCATTCCATAGCATATAGGCTTTTCTCACTTACAACGAAGCGTAAGATATCCTTTGTAGAGACGAATCTCGCTCGGCTGACTTATCCAAGTATGGCAGCGTCTTCAGAGGCCTATCTGGGATGACGCAAGTCACTTATTTTCAAGACTATCCGATTCTCTAGGTTCACACGCTAAGTTTATCAAAGAACACAGTCCTTCTACACAAGGTGAGTTTCCAAGTCACAGTGATTCAACATAATGATCTAATTCCAAAGACTATGATGCCCTTCATGCGGCCTTCCAGCAGTACTCATATAACCTCAAATCAGACTGGAAGAACTTTGAGGCCGAGGAAAAGGCTCGGAGGCTTGGAAGAAAGTACGAAGTGTTTGAATGGATCACTTCTTCTCCGAAGATGCCAAGGTTACAAGATAAGTTCCGTGATATGGTGATCTGTCCTAAGAGCGGTCGTTGGCTTTTCCGAAACTACAGCGATATTTCGGAGTGGATGGGCGAGGAAGACCCTCCTCACTCAGCCATATGGTTGCACGGGAACGTCGGATATGGTGATTGTTACCTAAAAGCTTGACAGAAATATTTTACGATGCTAAAGATTCTAGGCAAAACGGTGCTTTCATCACTAATTGTCGATGAACTGAAGTCTTCCAAACTCCAGAATACGTTGCCCTCATTTCCAGAAGGCAGTAAGACATGTTACTTTTACTGCCAGGAAGACGATATCGAACTCAGAAATCATCTTGATATTCTCAAAGGTATACTCCTGCAGATGGTAGAGGCCGAGGATTATATGATCCCACTTTGCTACCAGGAAAAGGTCACAAGTGGAGGCTCCAACCTCATAGATGTGAAGCTGGCTCAGAAGCTCATCAAGGCTTTTATCGAGTTCTCTGTAAGACAATACATCGTGATAGACGGGGTGGACGAATGCGACGGGGCTGAAATCCAACAAACTGCCGAGTTCTTCAAGGACCTAGTGTCGACATATGATACGCAAATCAGATTGGGGCACTTGAGAGTCCTTTTCATCGGCCGAGAAACGTCTGATACCAAGAAGCATATACCTGGAGACGATTGCATCAGCATAGCACTTAGGCCCGAGGACAACCATGACGACATCAGAGTTTTTGTGCAGAAGAAACTTCCAGAATTCTCGAAGTCAAGTCACGGTATTGGTTTCAGTCTTTCTGAAGCTGATAAGTTGGATGTTGAGCGGATAATTTGCCATCAAAGTCAAGGTTTGTCCTAATTAACATCTTATTAGTGGAAGTTCCGGGCTGATATAAGCTTTTAGACTCATTTCTTTACGCATATCTAGCCGTTGAGTTCCTTTTACAGCAAGATACCAAAGGTGGCTTGCTAACCTTGCTTAGACAAGGGATACTACCAACCAAGCTTGGAAACATGTAGGTCCTCTGATACTAGCACTTGCCTTCAACTTACTTTTTTAGGTACGAAAGACTGCTCGACTCGGTCAAGAATAGTCTCATGATACTTCCAGGAGGTACTGAAAGATGGGAGAGATCAAAGCTACTTTTTGGCTGGCTCATATGTGCCAAGAGACCACTCAAATGGCACGAGATGCAAGCAATATTATGCTTCGACCCAGATAAACTCAGGATTGACTTTGAAAATGACATGCTACGACAAGATATGGAGAGATATCTCGGCTCCATCGTTCATGTCCTTGACGGAGGTCATATCCGACTTATTCATTCAACTGCACGCAGGTCAGTCTTAATTACAACAACAAGTGACAATATCAAGTAGCTAATGTTACCTGGGGCTTTAAGATATATCATAGAAAGCAAGCATATCAGTGAGAAGCAGGTTCAGTGCCAGCTGGCTACTATATGCCTGAGATACCTGACCCTCCCATGCTTCACCGGGGGATCCAACTACCTGGCTCGCCAAAGAAGCGTCGATGCGAAACTAGGCTGGTTTTCTTTTCAAGATTATGCGTGCTCTCAGTGGCTTTACCATGTCGATACTTTGATCAGGGAGTGCAGTGACGTCTTCACGACCGAGACTTTTCCAGACGTTGCATCGGACTTCGCTTCTGCTTTGAAGCATTTCGTCAATACTCATCGGGCGGGTCTAACTAGCCCCAGGCACGCTGATTTGGTTGAAAGCCACATGGTCACATTCATTGACTTGGAACTCTATCAAGACCTTCATTTGCTGTGGAATCATATATACACTCACCAGCGCGGTGATTACGCAACACGAAACACTGTTGCCCTTAGGCAAATCGAGAACGGACTAAAGGATAATAGAACGGAATTGGAAAGGTTCGTTCCGAGCCTTAGATCCGGTGACGAGGATACCGTCGGGGATTATTATGGCTCGAAACTCTTCAAGTGCAACCGTACACTCTGTCGTTTCTTCTACGTCGGCTATGTCAACAAGAGCGACCGAGATGATCATGGAAGACGACATGAGAGACCTTTCCAATGCCCTGTGTCTTGCAACGCTGCTCCTCTTGGTTTCGTGAGCAACAAAGATAGGGACCGACATATCAACATCTACCATCCGGAACTCAGCGAAGGACCACCCATATTTGAGACTTTAAGCCGCCGCCAGGTCTCTGGAGGGTTCGTTTGCCAGATCTGTAAAAAGACTTTCACTAGAAACATCAATCTCAAAAGCCATGAACGGAGTCACTTTGGGGACAGGCCTTTTGCTTGCACGACTTGTGGAAAGGCTTTTGCTAGGGTGAATGACTGCCGAAGGCATGAAAAGATACACGCAAGGAGAGGATATTGATTCAGAAGTGGAGATATATTGGGATTGGAAAATTGAAATAGATACAAAATACTTAAACCGCTGACTTACTTTTCCGTCGGCTCTAGATCAATACTCTGGAAATTGACGCCAGTCCAAACTGTCATGTCTTCGAACAGGGATAAACCGACTCTCCTATAACTTCCATCAGGTGTTTTGAGTATCATCAAAGCCAGTCCGCGTTTTCCTTCGTGACAGCAGTTCTTTATACCCAGAAGAAGATACTCACACTTTCTCTCCGCGAATTCTATATTTGAAGCCGAATCCACGAGATCCAGCCTCGTTGATAGCGTGCACCGCTTAGGAAGCTCTATTTCTTTGAACTGAAGTATTCGGCAGGATAGTCTAACCTTGGCTGCTGTAAGGATCTCGATCTTCGCGTCCTCGATTTCTATTGGGTCTTCGTATCGAATGCCGCCATCAACTGAAACCCAAGACCAACTGGGGGCTCTGTGAATGTTTCTTTTCTTCACTCTATCGTTCTCTGGCTTGTACCATGTCAGAAGTTGGATGAACCATCGCTCCCAGTGACCGTAGATATGCGAGTCCTGCCACACTTTTTGCAATTCCGTTGTGATACCAGTGACCGCTGGTAGTCTATCTTCTAGATCTTTTAGTTCTCGTCGTGTATACTGCATAATGATGGTCTTCCAGAGATATAGTTTCTCTGAATCATGTGTCCCATAGGACGGTTCGCTCTCATCGTTGAAAGAAGCCCATGGTAATGACTCAAGATGCTGTTGATATTCTATACCTGCATGAATTCCGGTGACGCTTTGCAGTTTGACCTCTGGGCACTGCCAAAGAAGTTGGTAGTCCGAGAAAATGAGCATCCGGGATGACAACATATACTCCTGAAGAGTCCAGCCCCTTTTGTCCAGCGGATGATCTGGTTGATATGGGCTTCCGGACAGATAGACAGTCCCAATGCTACCATCCTTCATTGGTATGTCGAACTTGTGCTCCGGCAGATACGTAGGATTCTTATCAGGCACGTGTCCCAAGAATCCTTCACAAGCTCTTGTCGCAGTCCCAGCAGCCAACGTGATGGCAGCGTTCTTGTACGTCATTGCCATCTTGGCAATTTCTTTTCTTTTGTCTTCTAGACAGTTTTGAATTATGCATAGTCTATCCACCCAGAGATAGACAAACCCTAGCTCTCTAGCAACTTGAATTGCATCTTGGACAGACTGCTCCAGCTCTTCAAGTCTGATCTCTTTTAGTAGATCTTGCTCGTTATTCAGGCGTAGCTCTGATAACTGGCTTTGCTTTCTCGGGTCCGGCTTACCCCAGCAGTAGCTCAAAGCAAGATATGCTCCCCGAGTCTCTGTCTGGTTTATTTGCAGCTGTGCAGTCTGGCCACTGATTTTAATTACGCGCGTAGGAAGGACGATATCTCTTGAGTATCGGCAGTTTTGATGACCCTGACTTGATGCATCTGGTCTGAGGCAAGCCTTTATGAGTTTTGTAGCAGATGAGTAGACTTCTGTACTTGAAACGTCCCTGCGCAGTGGTCGCCGTGGTATTAAGCCGCATAAGGGGTTATCTAGAAAGGCATGTTAGAAAAGAAGAGTATCAAGACGAAGACAGGTCCCTAACTTTCTTCGACGAATGGATAGAGCGTGATGCCCCCAATTGCACCGTTCATACGACCAGCTAGAGCGTTGATGTGTGATCTTTCGTCTATTGTGTTAGATGTCAAGTTCCAGAAATATAGGCATTCCCCTTTCTCCAAGGAGTATCCAAATTCCTTCGGTACAAGTTCATAAATGAATCCGCACAGGTCGCAGCCCGCTCTGGCTGAGCTTATGAGATCCTGGAGGGGTTTATGGGCGAAGCCAGGGGAAGAGTTCAGATCTTGCAGCCCTTGATGGGAAAATAAACGTGTACAGACATCGCATCGACGTAGGGGTCCTTGCACCCGTGCTCTTTTAAGTGGCTGTAAGCCGATGTAACCCTTATCGTCAGACCTCTTCATTTCTGGCTCAGATTCTCGATGTCTGATATGGACTATGTAGAGTTCAAGTCTATGTGCAGTTGATACTGTCAAACAAGGACCCTTGGGCATCAGGCTGAAAGGGATGGGCGGCTTACATAAGAAAACTCCCAAGATCAGGTCGGTTAAGCACCGTTTCCTGAAAGCCTATCCTTAAGGAGCAAGAAAACTCAAGACTTTAGAAGAGGATGCCAAAATAAACTTAGTGAAAACTTCTCTTGGCTTATGCTAAATTCACCTAAATGCTTTCGTTGCTTCAAGTAAATGTCCTAGGGTTTCTTGTCTCCCCTAGTCTACGCAGTCTGTTAAAAATGCAGGGAAAGGGTGGCCTCAAAGATGGTCAATGTGTGTGTGGGGGTTGAAAGGGTCGCAAGCTGACACGAATGATTAAATGAGGAAGTCGTATGTATAAAAGCATAAGTCGTATTTCAGGGCTAATTCCCGTTGTTCAGCAGAAAGGAACGATGAGTACGCCGCCGGCTCTTTAATATTAATTGGCATTACAGGAGCTTGTCGATGCTGAATCAAAGCTAAGATCCCTTTGAGTATGGTCCCCGTGTACCTTAGGGTAAATTTGCAGTCAATGATTATGCAACTCATCAATTATCATTCGTCGAGCAAAAAGATAAAAACTTGATATTGGTACATTTGTAGGTCCCAACTGACATCGCCTTTGTACTTGGTGTGGAACACATAAGGTCTACTGAGCCATTGTCACTTTGCTGCTGACACTGGGCGCAGGATGTCAAGATGTGTTAAAATTGCAGTGAAATCTCAGTTTTGACCAATCACTCACCCACCACCATTCCAGCTTTGACCAAGTCTGCCCAACATTGTTCAGAAGAAACAGGATGACGAAGAATCTGCAGCCACTCAATATTTATTCAGAACCAGATCCAGTGGACATGCGCAAATGGAAAAAAGAGTTTTTTATGTAAATTCATGGGACGATGACAACTCAATAGCCTAGGTTCCAATGGAACTACAGAAAGAACCGTCTTTTGTCACATTGTGAACTTGCCAACAGGACAAAGGTTAGCTGGTGAGTGCCGAATGGTTTGGTTCACGTGAACCTAGGAATTCAGCGAATTGTTTTACATATCTTCGGACTCTATCCTCAGTTTCATAAGTTATCGCAACCTTAGACACTTAATATACTCTAGAGTATCTCTGGTGCTGAAACGTGATAAAGTCTGGTCATGGACATCACCTCACGTCGAAGTAAAGCGGTCAGACGGAAAACAGTTAAAATAATTACGCTCACTGCCAATTATATAATCTTGCGGCAAGTTAGCAAACGCAGTGAAATGCTTGTGTTAATGGCTTCGGCAGCTCAGGACACTCGGGACTTGAGATGAACTGGGCGATGTTGAAGCCTCAGCTCTCGATTAAATTCTCGCTTATCTCAACTAATTAGGAGAGCAAGGCTTTGGGATGTGTTAAAATTGCCGTGAAAAAATCCGACTTGCCGCAGGGCGCTAGCATAAGCCACGCGCTGTTTATTAGCCCAGACGACAAGACGGTCAGGCTTGACTAAAGTTGCAGTGAAAATTTCATTTTCGAAGTAGAAAAACAAGGGTTTCGTGATATTACCAATCTGTATATGATCATTAAAAATACGTGCTTCAAGACCTCATTGCTAAGCTGTATTCTTCTCATATACAGCAACAGAGTTGAAGTGTTAAAATACAGACGACCTATAGCTTGGCAAGGCCCCTAATGCAGCAGACCTTGGGCTGATCCTAACCGGCCTTTGACGACTCAAAATTATTAACAAAGAAAAACAAAAATGTCTAAAAGCGACACCTAGAAACAAGCACGTCTCTCCATTTCGTAGAAGAAATACCGCCGAGCTATTCATAACGAAAGGCATGACGACTCTTGCAGTAAAGCGCAACCAGCCTGCAAATCGGCACATTTTGTGTGATTAGTCACTAACAGGCCCCTGAGAGTGTTATAACTGCAGTGAAGAAGTAGTCTTATGATATTCGTACATGGTCATATAAACCTCTCCTCCACTAACAGTCGAAGAAAAGCGCCGCTATGCATGGAGCACGCACATTAATGCACTGCTATCTGCGGTAAGTCCGGCAGGCACAAAACCGCTAACATTTTAGCAAGACACTAAAACCTCCAACATTCCAGACAACTCAAATCTCGACACTTCTTGCAGGTCGATCCATCTCAGGGTCCTCGTACAATCGGATCTGGAAAAGCACTATTCCCCACACGGCGATCAGGAACAAAGCCATTGTCGCCACTACTTCCAACGCAAATAGCCTAGAGACACCAGAAATGGCATCACCAACAGCCTCGTTCCCCTGTGGCTTCCCCCTAGCACAACAACTTGAAGCCACAGAACAATTATTATAAGAGTTTGCATCATGCCTGGAATGTATTCTACTCGTGGCGCGGCGTCCCGACTTCTGTCTGGACGTCTTGCCGAAAAGGTTAACGGCGCATCGGCATGTCCAAACCGTGAAGTGATCCGAAAAGTCGGGGTGTACGAGCCAAGACGATTGAGTTGAAGTTTGATAGAGATCTGGACCCCGGGATGGCCTTGGGCTTGAGGGCTCGATTGTTGGCGGTGGAGAGGGTATATAGAACGAGTCGCGCAGTCGCGCAGCATCCCTAGGGGAGCGATTTTGATCTCGTCATTCATTCATTCACTCATTCTTTGCGCTTCACCACTCCTTCAACATGAAGCTGCTACTCACACTCATTCTATCGGCCCTGGTTGGCCTAACATGCGGACTCGCATCTACAGATACAATCACCTGGGGAGGCGATAACTCCCGAACAGGCTACCAGACGTGCGCTCCCCATCCTTTACTCTCACCCACACTAGCTAACATCTCAGTAACCATAACATGGATCCCGCAATCGTAGGAAGCCCTCAATTTGACATCGTCTTCAAAACACCACTCCCAGGAAAATACGTTGGCGCCGCAGAACAGATCTTCTCCCAACCACTAGTCTACACGCCTTCAGGTGGAACAACACAATACGTTTATCTCGCGACGACTCAGAATAATATTTATAAACTTGATGCAAAGACTGGTGTCATTCTTGCATCGCGCAACATTGGCATTCCGTTCCTTACTGCTGATTTGGACGGTTGTGTTGATGTCAACCCTACTGTTGGCGTCACAGCGACTGGTGTTATTGATCCCGATACCGATACGTGGTATATCACGTCAAAGACGTATGTTAACCAGAATGCGGGCCAGGTTCCGCAGGGAAGACCGGCAGGGAGGTATAAGATCCATGCTATCAACGTGAATGATCTTTCGGAGCGACAGAACTTTCCTGTTGATCTGGAGGGCACGATTGCAAGGAATAATCCTGAGAGGATGTTCACAGGCGGTATTCACCACCAACGACCTGGACTACTCCACACAGGACAATATGTCTACGCTGGCTTCGCATCGCATTGTGTGCAGTATAACTTCACCGGCTGGATCATGGGCTGGGACAAGACCACCGGACAAATCGTCGAGCACTGGGCTTCTGAAGGTCTTGGAGTAAGCAGTAACATCTCCGGAGCTGGAATCTGGCAATCTGGCGGTGGTCTGGCCTCCGACGACGCAGGGTCAATGTTCTTCGCTACTGGAAACGGATACGCTTCTCAACTCTCCACCATTCCTGTTAATGGCTTCACGCCCCCGACTGCGATGGAACAAGCCGCTGTTCACATGTCCATCAACAGTGACGGTACTCTCTCAATTGTGGATTTCTTCATGCCGTTTGAGAAGCAGGAACTTGATGGTGCGGATAAGGATCTGGGAACCAGTCCGCTTGAGATTCTGCCGAGCCAATTCTCGTGCGGTGATATTAAGAGGATGGGTATTGTCACTGGCAAGTCTGGAAAGACTTATTGGCTTAATCTTGATGATCTTGGTGGTTATCGCAATGGTCCTAACTCGAAGGATAGAGTCATCCAGACGTTTCAGAATGAGAATTCTGTGTATGCGGGCGCTGGTGTCTATCCTCTCGAAGGAGGCTACATTTACATCAACGGTACGCACTCCAGCCCCCCTTGTACTCATCTTACTAACATCTCCAGTGATCCAATACCCAACGCATGTCTTCAAATTTTCCTGTCTCAACAACACACCCTACTTCACAAAAGTCGCCGACTCCCCAACCAACAACGCCTACATCCTCGGCGTAAGCCACGGCACAACAACATCCCTCAATAACCAAGAAGGCACAGGTCTCCTCTGGGTATCCGATGTCCAAAACACCAACTTCAAGATCTACGACGCCGTTCCTCAGAACGGCTACCTCAACGTCATTCGAAACTTCACCATTGTGGGGATTACCAAGTTTAGTAGACCTGTGTTCGGTGATGGTATGGCGTATATTGGCACGACGGTGGGATACTTTTATGGTCTTGGATCGACGAATAAGTTTCCGCTTAATTGTACGAGTTCAATCGATTTCGGGACCGTGGACTTTCAGGGAAGTGGCGCGCAGCTTGTTAATTGTACCGCGGTGTTTGATCTGAGCGTTACGGGTGTTGCGCTTGCGGATGGGACGAACTATAACATCAGTCAGACGCCGAGTCTGCCGTTGTCTATGTCGGCGGGAGATAAGTTCCAATTCGCGGCACAGTTCGCCCCCAAGAGTGTTGGTAGATTGGGTACTACCATCAATATTCAGACTTCGGGCGTGTCGGATGCGTCGTATAGCAAATCTGTCAAGGTCAGGCTCACGGGCGTTGGCAAGAGTTCGAATGCTTTGTTGGATGTCAGTCCCAAGTCTGTGGTGTTCACAGGTCTCGTCACCGGTACGCAAGCTGAAGCTCAGAGCGTTCTTATCGGCAACGATGGATCCAGCGATCTCCAGGTTTCTTCAGTTCTGTTTTCTAACACCTCCTCATCCGGTCCATTTACCACCTGGTCGGGCACAGGTAGTCTCACCGTCGGTAAGTTCACACTGACTGGTATCCCAAGTATAGTCCCTGGAGGAAACGACACTGCCATCTCTGTCAAGCCAGATACTTCTGTTACTGGTAACTACACGGCTTGGGTCAAGTTCGTCACCACCGGAGGCAATGCTACGGTGTCTTTGTCTGCTGCCGCTGGCGATCCTCCAACCGCTCTTCTCGAGTTCCAAACACCAGATGGAAGCGGCTGGGTCAAGTACGATCCCAGCAATCCCTTCACATTCGGGAACGTCACAGAAAATACATCTCGTTCTCTCAAATTCCGTGTCTCCAACACTGCTGCTCCCGGTGGTGTCAAGCTCGGTCTCACAGTCTCAAAACCACCCTTCGGCGTTCCAGGCATCATCAAATCAGCAAACCAGATTGATCTCGCTGAAGGAACACTCATCGCTCCAGGTCAAAGCCAAACAGCAACGTTAACCTGCACCGTCCCCAAAAGTCAATGGAACCTCCCATCTTACAACGGCACCGCCCAGTGGACTATCAACACCAACGATCCAACCTGGTCTTTCGAGAAGCGCGCAGTACAATTTTTCTGCAACGCCGTCTCCGAACAAGCAGCTCCTCTTCTACCCAACGGCCAAGGACGGTATCAATACGTCGGCTGCTTCAAGGAGAACAATCCCGGTCGTCAGCTCTCCTACCAACTCTACGCCAATAGCTCCAACACCAATGAGATGTGCATCAACACTTGTGGGTCTGAAGGTCTAACATTCTGCGGTACGCAATACCGAAGTGAATGCTGGGCAGGCAACAAGATCCCGACTCAAAAAGTCGACGATAATAATTGTAACTTCGACTGTGCGGGAAGTCTGAACCAGATTTGCGGTGGAAACGGGATTGATGGTAGTGGAGCTTATATCAGTCTCTTCGCTGATACGCTTCAGTGGGATGGGTCGTATGCGAGCGTTACTACTAGTAGTAGTGCCAGCGCTGCAACGCCCCAAGGACCGTCTGTCAACCCTGGTGTCGGTGGTTACACCAGCATTGGGTGTTATACTGAGGCTACCAATGCTCGAGCACTTCCTAATGGTAGGGGGAATAATCCCCCTACTGTTGCGAACTGTGTTCAGGCTTGTAGTAATGAGAACTTCGTTTATGCTGGTGTGGAATATGGTGGAGAGGTGGGTTCCTTGATCTTGAGGCTGGAATATGTACTGACGAGGTTAGTGTTACTGCGGAAATAGTTTCTCGGACGGATCAGTGTCTGCTCCGATTACTGATTGCGGCATGACTTGCAACGGTGAGTAGTCATACTTGGATATGCTTGAGGAAATACTGATGTGACTAGGCAACTCGAGCGAATACTGTGGTGGCCCTAGCCGTCTTAACGTCTATGAACTCAACGCGGTCTACAGTAGTTCATTACCCACATCAATGGGGGCTTTGTCGTCAGCTAGTAGCGTGGGCTCCTCAGTAGCTGCCTCTTCAAGTGCTGCTCTCTCCGTGTCGGGCTCTGGTTCAGTTGCATCGGCCAGCATTGGAGCTGCGTCTAGTTCCTCAAGCGCCTCCCTCTCGTCGTCTTTGGCCTCAGCGAGTGGAAGCTCTTCTTCTAGTGGAGTATCCAGCTCAACCTCGAACAGCGCTTCTAGTAGCACAAGCTCAGCCAGCAGTTCGATCTCAGCTCCCGCCTCAAGCAGTATATCGACAAGCTCCACGAGCTCTTTCAGCACTTCGCTGAGCGTATTTGGCAATATCGCCGGTGGCCTCAACAGCGCTTCTTCTTCTACCTCCAGCTCTTTACCAGCTTCCTCTTCCAGAAGCTTGGCTTCAACAAGCAGCGCCACAAGTCTCTCAAGCTCTGGAGGCTCAAGCAGCTCGGCTCTCAGCTCTTCCACGAGCGGCGCAGCAACGAGTGCTTCTTCGACTGCCAGTACCAGTACCACCAGCTCTGCTTCTCGGTCTACAGCCTCGACTACAAACACTGCCCCAACAACATCGACCTCATCTGCCTCTACTTCGTCGACGACATCTTCTGGCACAAGCTCAAGTACTTCTTCGACAACATGGACAACCTTCGCTACACTCTCTTCAACTAGCTCGCGTGCCTCCACCACAACAACCAGTACGACTTCATCAATCTCGAGTTCAGTGTCTGCGAGCGTGGCGTCGTCAAGCACGTTGCCTTCAAGCGTTTTAAGCGCCCCAAGCGCCCCTTCTCTTAGTGCGCTATCATCAGTGACAACGTCTTCCATCGTCAGTCGCCCCTCATCGGCTACGACATCGTCGGGTGTCTCGATTGTCTCGTCAATAAGCTCTCTGGTTGCGGGAGGTGGAGCTGGTGTTTCATCCATATCCAGCGTCGCGTCTGCTGTCGCGACATCTCGTTCAACTTCCGTTGCATCTTCATCAACGACGTCTTCGACTACAAGCTCGTCCATCTCAACTACATGGTCCACCTCTAGCACGACATCACGGGCCAGCTCCACGACTACGACTAGCTCTAGCACTTCAACCACCAGCAGTTCCACATCCTCAAGGGCCTCCTCAACCACTACAAGTACTACGAGCACCACCTCAACAACAATCAAGCCAACAGCTACAGGCCCTTCAATCTCCGACACAGTGGGAACGTGGGCTTTCCAAGGCTGCTGGACAGAAGGCTTCCTCATCCGCGCCCTCAACTCCAAGGCCACCGCCAGCGATGACATGACCCTCGAAAGCTGCGCCAGCTTCTGCAGCGGCTTCACTTACTTCGGTACTGAGAACAGTAGAGAGTGTTACTGTGGCAATCAGCTCAATTTCGGAAGTATTCAGGCTCCCAATCAAAAGGACTGCTCTGCTACCTGCGCAGGAGACAAGACAGACTATTGTGGTGGCACGCTTCGCTTACAGCTTTACAAAGCTGGTGCTAAGACTACAACTACACCATCTGTGGACCAGGGGAACAAGAACTTCACGAGCTACTCATGTGTTTCGGAGCCTTTCCTTGGTCGTTTACTTCCTCAACTTGTCATGAGCGACGGCAATTCCATGACAATCGATACGTGTCTCGAGAAGTGTTGGATGTACAAATACGCAGGTGTCGAGAACGGTCGCGAATGTTGGTGCGGCAACAACATCAATTGGCAGGGTCTTCTACCTAACTTTGGTCAGGGCAAGAATGTCTCTATGACGGACTGCAACATTGGCTGTCCTGGAAACAATCTTGCGTACTGTGGTGGTTTGGCGAGGATGAATCTGTATATTAACAAGTCCTCGGCTTTGGCATTTTTGAAGAAGCATAAGAGACGGCATGCGAAAGGACTCTGAGGTGGACACGGGGTGAGTTTTTGGTGTTGGAGTTCACTTCATATAGACAATAGCCTGCATATATCTACATTCGTTACGAACTTTCTTCTATTTTGAGATGTGATATGTATTCAATTGAAAGCCTGCTATGCCATGGGCTTAAGTCAAGGGGCTATATAGGCGTGAAGTTCCTCAGCAGTGACGGGTGAAGTCTAAGGAAATGAAAACTCAAGTCCCTCATCTTCAACGGCTTCCCTAACACCCTCTATCTTCTGAACTTTTATGACATGCCCATAATAATGACTGTACTCTTTCTCCAGATCAATCTCTACCTCATGCGCCCATCGAGCAAAGATGTAAACGTTGAAGTCCACGACAGTCAACGCACTTCCGACAATAAACTCATGATCTTTCGCCCTATCGTCTATCCTCTTGAAACATTCATGAATAACCTCCCTTCCCTTGGCACGAATCTTATCATGGGCAGTAACATCGTCACTGAACCGCCCAGGAGCCAGCCAAGCTCCATATCCAAGGCCGTGCAGTGTGCCAGATAGGAAGACAAGCCACTCCAAAACCTTAGCTTGTTGAATGGATCCAATGCCGAAGAGGTTTTCTTTGGGGAGAAGCGAGTTCATGTAACTCAGAATAGCGGGCATCTCAGTAATGACTTCGTTATCGGCAGTCAGAGCAGGTACGTATCCTCTTGGGTGGACAGATCGATAATGAGCGTTATTGAAGCTTCCGTCAGCTGCCTCGAGCCCGTCAGGTCCGAACTTTAGTCGAACTGCGGTAAAAGGGATCTTGTAGTGACGAAGAATCGCATGAGGAATAAGGGAGCAGGATCCATTTGCTCGATAGAGTGTTAAGGTAGGCATGTTGACATATTCTGTGGTAGATCCCATATTTGCTTTGTGAGTAGATAGACTATACTTCAATTACGGTGCGTATAGTGTTGTATTGTAGGGTCTTAAATATCATCGCGGCTAACGTTACGATACTTGGCAGTCTGTTTTCTCAACGTCATAGCAACGCCCTTCGGGTCAATACCAAGACGAGCTGACAAATGCCAATGTCTGTAGGATCATTTCCCATGTAAATTCACCTTCCTCCCCGACTGGTACCTTTTTTTTTCTTTCGCCGATTCTCAAATCTGGTGCATTGCATGTCTCACCTCTACACATTAATCAAGACCATACACAAGCTCACCCTTTCACTAGCAGCATAACCTAGAGCAAGCTCCAAAGTCAAGATGAATCTATTGAATTCTACTTCCAAAATGCAAGGGTATCAATAATCTCTAGCGTCCAGCGCTAAGAGAATTCAAAATCGGCGCAACTTCATCACTCATCTCCCATCTCCGTCTCCCTAACGGCAAAAGCGCGTTAAACCTCGCCATCCAGCCCTCTGAAACACATCTACACAGCGGAATGTTATTCATCCCCGCAGTACCCTCTGCCTGAATCCACGTCTCCAATCTTGCAGTGTTCTGTAAATCCAACGGATCATCACCGATATTTATATGGTTTATCGTCGGGACGCAGGAACATGCTGCTTCGGAGAACATGAGCCATGCCCATACTACCAATGCGCTCATCGAAATGGCGAGATAGGACGTTGGATCGATGCTTTGGGTTTGGGGCTCGTTTGCTTGGAGATCTGATTCACATTGACGAAGAACTGCCAGGGCGTGGAGGAGAGCTCTTCGGCTTTCGGGTGTTTTGGCCCAGATGTTTAGCTGGGTGTGGAGTTTCTGCAATCTCGGACGAACACCAGCTTCATGGTCCGGAGATACGGTGGAGGCCATGGCTACCGAGTTGATCATCCGGGGATCAGCGTAAAGCTGAAGACCTTGTAGATGATACGTCATCAAACACTCTGAAATCAAGCACTTGATATTTGATATCGCCAAAGCTTTGGCCCTCACTGGGTCCTCATCATAATCACCGATGTAAGCAGTAAAAGGAAACTCTCCAACTTCAGCAGCGTGGAAACACTGGTGTTTTAGTCTTTCAATATCGGCTTTCCACGCCTCAAGCTGCCACGCGAGCGACGAAGTGCAATTCTGCGTTGATCGGCCCGCTTCTGTACTCCGACGAACAATTTGAGTTTGATTCCAAATTGCAGGTAGTAAGCCACACAGGGCGAGGTGAATGTCTTCGAAGAGGAGAAGAGGTTTTGCTGGGGTGTTAGGGTTGGCGATGACTTCTGAGAGTTTGAAATTTGAGCGGTCTGTTGGTTCAAGGGTGATGCGTTTGAAAAAGATGTTTAGGCCGTAGGCGTTCCATAGGGAGTAAGTTGCTGGCATTGTGAGATCGATTTCTTCTCGGAATAATGTTGGGGCTTGAAAGCGGGCTATTGAGAGGTAGGTGTCGATTTTGAAGAGAGAAACAATGAGTCTATATATATCAGTATCGCATCAATGGAGGAGACAATAAACTTACCGCTTCCATCGATCTCGCATAGTCATGAGCCATGGGACAAAGGTTCCCGGATAGTGAACGCGTTGCTGCTCGGCTGCGTTGTCGCTGTTGAAAAACTCTGCTTCTCTAAGAGCTACAACGAAGGTGCCTCGTAATAAAGATGCTTTAGAGACTAATTTCTCGTTCTAAAATTGAGGTCAGCAGGTACATAGTGACGGTATGAAAGTTACCTACACCATGATAAAAAGCAAAGATGATGTTCATGAGGATGGCTTGATATGTTTCAAAAGGCCATGGTTCATCATATTCGTGTCGAGATCTGGGGTTCGCCTAAAGCCTTGTTAATCTGGGATCATTTGTCAGGCTAAATGACTTACGATCCAATCAGAGAACGCACTCATCAACGACTCGTGCAGTTGTAAAACTACATCCTCAAACTCATCGGGATTTCTTAGCCAGCAGCTTATCATAGCTATTGACACAGCTACTAGTAGAGAAGTATCCATAGTGACGTAGGAAGGTCCATGGAGAATAGGCCATGTATCATGAAACCTCCCAAAGTACTCTTTTGAATTTCCTTCGATCCAATTTTTGTCAAGTGCAGGTATTGGTGTATCCTCACCAATCGGAATCTCTCCAGTTCGAACATGATTAGCGATTCGTTTGAAACCCGCTTTGATTTCGTCATTCGGTGAGATTTGCGGTGTTCCTGGTGTGAGATTCTGTATGAGGGACGGTGAAGTAAAGCCATTGGCTACCGCTCTAGGATCTGCAGTATCCTCGCTTGGACTCTTACTCCCGCTGCTACTCTTGGACGCATGTTTATAAGTGCAGTTAATTCCCCTCTTGACACATAGAGTACACCTTGTACCGCCGTCACACTTTGTCTTGTTCGCATGACACGCATCGCAAGCTCTTCCTCTTCTTGGATCAGGAGCCGTAGGCATGTCATGCCGTGTCAGGTGACGCCGCAACAAGTCACTATAAAAGCAAATTAACACTGTAACTGAGAGAATACGGGGGAAGAATACGAGACATGTACTAACTTGCGTGTGAAGGATCGTTGACAAATCGGGCAAACGAAATTGCGCTCTCCATGGGTCGCTTGATGGCGTCTAAGGTGTTCCTTTCTGATAAAGCTCTTCCCACAGTGGCATGTATGTCGACTGGGCGTTGGTTCAGCACTATCAGCGGAGGATCTGATACATCATTTCACTACTGTTAGTCATGGTACAACAGAGAAAATCCACTCGGTGATCCCACCTGTGGCTGGCCGTTACATACCTTCTATCACGATCACGATCACTGTGGGATATCTCCATGGTGGATTATGATTGCTTTGATTTGATATGAGGGTATCGAACCGAGTGGGATTGCAAGCAAAAACTCGGTGTATTATTTATCGAATAGTTTGACTGGAAAAAAACTGAAGCCGATGCACTGTTACGTATGCCTTGCATTGGGGGCCATCCCTTGAAGGCTGACTTGGTAATCGTGAGTGGGATTGCCGATGGTGAAGTGGGATATCTCAGCTCGGCTTCCGCGGATGGGATAGAAAATCGGGGTAAACCGATTAGATTTGACCAGTCAGAGCGTTACATGCACAATTAAGGTTTTAATGGGACCCGCGGATAGATCCATTATCCCACTCGGCTCATCTCATCCCACTCCAGTCTATCCCACCTCCAATTATCCAGCTGAAAGCCACAAGCACAGCCATCTGTGGCGGTCGAGAATGAAGAAGAAGAGCACTGTAAGTTGGGGGCCAAGATCAAAATGCCGTAGACATATTCCAGGGGAATCCTTTGCTCATGTAATGGGGTGGGATGCAACCTTTTTGGGTTGACAGCCTTATGATCGCCAATCTTCCGAATCTTCTATGTTAACTAAGCGGAGCTTCGATGGCGTCTATAGTACGACTAATGGTATGATTAAGCGTTGCAACTGTGTAAATGACGCCAAACATGTCGACAATTGTTGATTTCAGGAACATATATAGATAGATCCATTCTCCTTCAATTGCCATCCATTCCATCCATCCAACAATCATCCACTCAAACAATAATCACCTTCACTACTTCAATAACTTCAATCAACCAACTACATATTACACTCACATAACAATGTCTGCCTACAAAAACATCGCTGTCGCTGGTGCCGCCGGTGATCTCGGCTCCGCAGTCTTCAAGGTTCTCATCGACTCCAACAAATTCAACCTCACAGTCCTAACCCGCGCCGGATCAACCTCCAAATTCCCCTCTGGCATCAAAGTAATCCAAGTCGACTACGAGTCCCTCGACTCTCTCACCTCCGCTCTCCAAGGCCAAGATGCCGTCGTCTCAACCCTCGGCAGTCTCGCCATTCCCAGCCAATCACTCCTCATCGACGCCGCAGTAGCCGCTGGTGTCAAGCGCTTCCTCCCTTCTGAGTTTGGCTCAAACCTTGTCATCCCCAGCGTTCGCAAGCTTCCTGTTTTCAAGACAAAGGTTGATATCGAGGACAAGCTTACTGCTCTTGCGAATGAGGGCAAGATTAGCTATACTTTTGTTTATAACTCTGCTTTCCTCGACTGGGGCTTGAACCATGGCTTGTTCCTTGATTTCAAGAAGGCCGAGGCTACACTCTGGGATGGAGGTAACACTGAGTTCAGCACAACTACTCTTGCTAGTGTTGGTCAAGCTGTTGTTGGTGTTCTGACACATCCTGCGGAGACAAAGGATCGCGTTGTTTATATCCAGGATACCGTCATCTCTCAGAAGAAGCTCCTCGACATTGCCAAGGAGCTCAACCCCAACAAGCAGTGGACTGTCAAGGAGGCTAAGATCGACGACGCGACTGCTGCTTCTGATGCCAATATCGCAAAGGGTATCTTTGACTGGCCTACTCTTGCTGCCTACCTGTACAGGGCTATCTTTGACCCCTCTAGTGTTCCCAAGTTCCCCAAGCTTGATAATGAGTTGCTTGGAGTCAAGGGTGTTACCGACGAGCAGGTCAAGGAACTTGTCAAGCCTTTTGTTCAGTAGAGATATATAAAATATTGATAGATAGTTACAATACCAATTATTTCATATTCATTTTTTGTTCGAATGAAGCCTCTCTCTTCACTATCATACTGATACTTACAAGTTCGATATCAAAATGATTTACATCCCCTTCATAGAATTCTGATCTGAATTATTATATCCTCAACTGAATACACTAATTAATATTCTTCAAAACTCTAAGGGCTCTTCGATATTCCGGACATTAGTTTCGGCAGTATAGAATACAACAGTATGCAAGAAATTATCCCAGATCGCATTTGGTGGATGAAAGTGTATTACTTTCTGAGTACAGAGGGTGTTCTAGCAGGTGGCGTTCTCAAGTAATTGGCTGCTCAAATAGTTTAATAAATATTAAGTGTTCTGGTAAATAAATCTCTTGAAGAATTCTTTATGTGCTTTTGAATCAGCCCTCTAGCACCGTGACAGTACCTTTGAATAGGAGCTGAGGAGTGAGTGTTTTTGTTCTTTTAGCTTATGTAGGTAGGCATACATAGAGTCAGGAGTTTTTATACTCGTGAAATCTAGCTTGAGTTGCTAAAAGTATTATCGTATCTTCATGTAATATTCTCTGATTCTTATATCTACTTGGCCATATATATTTCATATCAACTCTAGTCAGCCTTCCTGGCTATAGTTACCATTCTGTATCAGTAGTTTGGGCTATCTTCATATGTGCTCCCCATAAAATTGCAACTTGACATTGTTCCTTTATATAGTGACCATTCCTGTCGGTATTTAATTCATTATAGAGGTCTTGTCTCAAATTATGCCTTCCGTCGTCGCGATAGTGATGTATCTCGATAACTTCTTCGGCCTCTCCAGGAGTCAAAATCCAAACGCCACAGATTATATGGCCAAAGAATAATTCAAACAGCAGTTTTATTTATATTAGCACTTTAACATCCATTGCTGTTATCGTCTGCCATCGCGGGGTATCCAAAATCAGAAGTTGCGAGATAGGCGAATCTTGGATTGCGTGATTCTGATAGGGGTTGCACCATCGACAAGCCGGTTACCTGGAACCTTTTTATAACCGAGCGTAACCCACGAGGCGATCTGTATGGAGTATTCCCCGCAGACTTTGAGTGCTAAACACGGATTCTTGCCGGTATCTCGGCAATGTTGAGTTTCGGTCATGGATGCATGGTTTGGTGATCGCTAGAAGACAGTGCCTAAACACGGGAAAGGAAGCAAACGGTTACCACTTTGAGAATTCGGACCGCTAAACTGTGATTGTTTGAAATGGATAATAAGTATTATAACCTTCTGATGAATGTGTCTGGTGCTTGGCCACCTTGTATCGTCTCCCGTCTATCATACACGGAACCGGGATACACCCGATCACGCCCAGAACAATCCAATCAGTAATCCTTCATTACCTCCAATCACCATCTCAGGTCCTCTTTAATCATCAAATCTCTCATATCATTCACTGTCGTGCTAATTCCGCACGTAACATCCCTGGGGTTGAGTGATTGATAGTCCAAATAACACCATCGCCCCGTGTGGGGATCTCACCCCGACACCGGTCTCTCCCATAATGTTTCTTTGTGAAAAAGCTTGTCACGTCATTGGAAGAATTGCGGGCATGGGATAACATATCAGAGCGTGATTCGACGAAACGTACATGACGCCATGCGCTATGCTCTTCGGGAGCCTGTTAGGTTACTTGCATCCGTTGAAAAGGATCGGATTGCCTTTTTTGTCGAATGGACGGTAGATTATTGAAAAGGCCGTTACCCCTCGTAAACTTTGGATTTATAATTTTCTTTGCGAAGAAGTACTGTTATCTTAATAAACGCGTGTTGGCTTGTTGGACTTGGGCCGCCTAATCAGTCTGATATTACATTCAGATATACGGATAGATATCAGCACTATGAGCGCATACCTCTCACTTTCGGCCGAACCGGCTTTCGGAGCACGGATACCACTCTCATTTGTCACAGATTCATCGCAAGAACATCCCGTGTCTCAGACACCATCAGACTCTCAGCCTCGATATACACCACCTACCGACTTAACATCACAAGATCAAGCAAGCGACTCTGAGACTCAACACCCTATACCATCTTCTCAGACAGTTCTGTTATTACATGGCTTGCGGCAACCATACCAAATCACCGACGGTCACCCCATCCCCAGCACAAAACACGACCATGAGCTACTAGTTCGCACTGATACTATTGGACTGAATCCCATCGACTGGAAGTCACCGTAAGTTCGATCCGCGTGAATGATATGAGTATAGCTACTGACAGAACCCACAGTGACTACGGTTTTGCCATCCCAGAGTTACCATACATCTCCGGTCGCGAAGCATCAGGCACCGTCGTCCTCGCTCCCCAAACCCCCTCAAGAATCAAATCTGGTGACAAAGTAATCGTCATATCAACCGACTACCGCGATCTCCGGAAAGCAACATACCAACAATACGTAGTCGCCTCAGACTTTAACGTCGTGAGAATTCCAAAGGAAATCACAATCAAGCAAGGCGCTACACTTGGAGTCGCATATGTAGCTGCAGCTCTGTCGCTAGGAATTTGTCTCGGCGTTGATTTTACGTCTGTTCAGGATGGTCCTTCCATTCTTAACCTTGTGAGAGAGGTACCTGAAGAGGCACTTCCGGAAGATATTAGGGGAGAGTGCTTGAATAGCATTTTGCCGAATGAGGGTGCTAAAGCTGGGGATTGGATCGCTATCTGGGGTGGGTCTTCAACCTCAGCTGTTCTCGCCGTTCAACTGGCTCGTCTGGTTGGATTGAAGGTTGCTTTGGTTGTTGATAACGCAAAGCATGGAGTTCGAATTTCCGAGAATCCTGTTCTTCGACCGGATCTGCTGGTTGACAGCCATGATCCCGAGCGAGCGGTTGCTGTTCTTCGCGCCAACACGAAAGGAAAACTTCGCTTTGGTATCGACACAAGAGGTAAAGATACAGCTGGGGTTTTACTCCGCGCTCTTGGCCCTGAAGAACTACATCGAAGCGCGGCGAATGTCACTTCACCACCTAGCACTCCGCCCGCTGAGCCTATAGTCCCCGCTCATCTGGTCGGTATGAGTGGACTTCCCAAAACGGGCCAGTCAGCGGGCGTCATCTTCCATACTATTCCGTTCAAGCTGTATCACGAAGTACCGGAGGTTGGTGAAGTGCTATCGAGATGGTTGGAGAGATTATTGTCAAGCCGTGCGCTTGTGCCACCGAGAATTATCGATGTTGAGGATGGTCTGCATAACGTGAACAGGGGGCTGGATAGAATGAGGAAGGGGGAGATTAGTGGAGGGAAACTGGTGGTTGATTTGAAGACGAGCCAATAGACATATTTCAGCGGTAGACCAAAATTCAAGAAGAGAAGAGTTATCAGTATTTACAGCCAAGACTGTCGGTTGCTTGCCTAAACCTTGGCGTAATGCTGACTCCGCTATTGGCTGCGTATTCCGTATAAGACTGGACTACTCCACGGCAGGACATGGATTTGGCTCCCAAGCATCAAAGGGTACAGCTAGATATCCTCTTAAATCATTTGATTGAGCTAGAATATTCTCTTCGACTACATCAAACCTTTTATTCTCCTTCTGCTTTCCATTTTCACAGCTCTCTAACCAGGATCAAGCTAAATCTATATCCTTTTTCATAACCTCTCATATCAGTCTCATAATGTCTTCAAACAAATCATCACAAGCTCTTCGAACAGAAGTTTCCAAACTAGCCAGACTATCCAATATTCAAGGTGGTCTGCCGCCTCTTATGAGAGGCCTACCAGTTCTAGCGATCATGGCTGGAGAGGCTATCGCAAAGACGACCAACACCACAAACATGATTGAGGAGCGAATGCTTGGAGCGGACGAAGTATTCATACTGCAAAGTCCACAAGAATCAACGAGAAGTACAGCTATGAATGACATTGGTCGACCAGGCGTAAACTTGATGTGCCAGACATGCGGGCAGAAGACGGGCAAGATCCAGAAGGAAGCAATGTTTGATATTTCAAGGGCCCATAACTCTTTGACAGGGTATCATCAAATATCTAGGAATGGTGGTTCTGCTCTGATGCCTGAACGAGATATGGAAACCATGCGGAGATGAAATCTTCAGCTATTCTATTGTACAAAATCTAGTTATTCCACTCTATCACCTCAATCCCAACTCCCAATCTTATTTCTTTCTCAACCAACACCTCCGGTCTCTAGGCAGACCCTTATTCGACCAATTCCCGCAACGCTGGTTCAAAGTGCTTATACATAGTATAGTGAGTCTCATCCTCAAACTCATGCAATTCACATCCTCGTATCCGCTCCGCCATATACCGAATCATCTGGATAGGTGCATTCACGTCCTTCTTCCCATGCCATATTTGAATATTGTCATACTGGACCTTCTCAAGATCAAACCCCCAGTTCTTAGATGTGAGGAGGTTCATCTCGTGTACGGCACCGTCGGCTCCTTGGCGGAACGGCTCGTCGAGAACCATTTCTACCAACTCTTCTAAGCTCAGAGACTTTGGTTTTGGAGCCTCACTCTCTGCTTCTTCCTTTTTGTGTTGAGCTTCGAGCCATTTGCTGAGTCTTCTGGAAACAGGACCGGATAGAACAATCCATCTCAGTGATAGGTACAGCATGTATAGTGCTGCACGGAGAGTCGATGGAGAATATTCCGCCCAGACTTTGAAGACTCGACGGTAATATTCAACGTGCTTTGTACCAGCCGCCCAATGCGGTGCAGTGGCAAAGAGCCCAACACTTGTAATTGCACGCTTGGGCAAGGCATAAGCGCAAGCCAGAGCAAAAGGACCGCCACCCGAGAGACCCAAGACAGAGAACTTTGGGATTTGATGTGCTTGAGCAAACTCCATCACATCAGTTGGCCAATCCAAGATTTGATAGCCAGGTTTAAATGTCGACAGTCCAAAGCCGGGTCTGTCTATAGCTATGAGACGAACACTACAGCGTTGAGCAATTTCATGAATCGGCTGAGCTTCGAGTCTCGAAGAAGGATATCCATGGAAGTAAAAAACGGGCTTTCCATCTTGTTTTCCGAATTCGGCGAAGCCTAGTGTTCGACCATCTGATAGGTGAAAGGTCTGGTGGATTTGGGAGGATGTAGTGAGTAGGCGCCGGGTTGACGACGTTGAACGGTTTCGAACCGCTTGAATTGACATTTTAAGCTTTGGATCAATAAAATAATGAGGGATTGAGTCGGGAAGTCTTGTGGTTATGAGATCTCAGGTTCATGTTATATAGCGGGTCAAGGCTTACACGCGGGATACGCGATACGAGAATACGGAATACGAGGCCAATCAGAAGTCACGATCATTCGACTGGGCTAGCACCAAGAACTCATCAGACTTCAGCATTACAAGCATGAATAGCCTCTAATTACGAATAGCCATTAATCTACAAGACTAAACTCGATATGTGCCAATTAAACAGCCTTAAAGTAAGGCGACCAAAACACGCCATCGGCATCCCAAGTCTTCTTCACATCCCTCAAAACCTCCAGCCTCTCCGTATCATACATTTCACTCAAGTCCTTCCCAGGCCTCAAATTATTCGGAAAACTTCTCGGCACCATCCCCTCATCACTCTTTCTAAAACCTGCAACTACATCATCCAGAATTGGCCCAAACGCCTCTCTTGTCTTGTCCTCTTTGGCCACCATCACCATAAACGCATTGATGTTTCTATCCCTGCCCTCCACGAACTTCTCATTCTTGATCGCTAAAGTCTTGTCGATGTTGTATGCTGAGATTATGAGACTTGATTGTTGAGCATCAGGATAGTCCTCCGTTGCGATGCGCCATTTCTCGAAGCCAGCTTTTATGGCTTCAGCTGTGGTTTTGTGAAGACGACAGGATGCTATGGTTTTGTGGCCGTGGTGAGAGTTGTAGATGTTCATCTTGGCATTGACATTCTCAAATGGCAATAGCTCTGTGTTTGCCACGATGGTCTTGCTGACGACGTCGTCCTGGAAAAGCAAGGTCGTTGCTTTCTCAGCCTGCTCAGCAGGACCAAAATACTGGTACCCCAGAATGATGATTGGAGATCCAGCTGCTGGAGTACCAGGAGGACTTCGTGCAAACGCCAAGCTCATGTATCCTTCGGCTGGAGGGTGGCTCAGATCCAGAAAGGCATTGATAGCAATATCTAGTGCTGGAGCAGGAAAGATGAGCGACCTTGTCCATATTTTGTTGTCCTCCACGTTGAGACTCGAAAGTGGGAATGCGGAAACAGTCAGCTCCGTGACGACACCGAGTCCATGACCCGCGCCGCAGAGAACGTTGAAGAGAGATTGTTCCTTGTCCTTTGACGAAGAATCGACTTCGACAATGTCGCCTGAAGCAGTGATAAGTCGGAACGAAACCATGTTGTCGACCATCCATCCATGAAGGCCAATCTGAGCACTGTTTCCACCTCCAAGCACACTTCCCACAAAGCCAACGGCATCAGAGTTGGGAATGGGAGTGTAGTAGCCCTCGTCTGCCAAGATCTTCAGTACCTCTCCGACGATGACGCCACCACCAACCTTCACAGTTCCTTCATCCTTGTTCAGTGCAATCTTCTTGAAGAGCTTCATGTCGAGGTACAGGGATGCTGGGTCCACGCTGACAAACGTTCCATGGCCTCCGCCAGCAGCAACGATTATAAGCTTGTTCTCTTTCGCGACACGAATGGCATCTTTCACATCTTGCTCGGTCTTTGGGGTAACTATAAGAGCAGGGCGTTGAATATGTGTGTCGGACCAACGAGGAAGTTGTGGTGTACCGTTGTCAGGGACGACATATTCGCATTGAAGCGATTCAATGCCCTTGATTTGAGCAGGCATATTCACAAAGACAATTGGAAACAAAAAGATGGATTATTGCTTCCTGATTTATTGGACGGAGTCCCGTTTTTATAGTCTGTCCTTCAAATTGACGGATCTAGTGCTTACCGTTCCATAGATATCTGACATGGCTCACTTCCGAGATGCCCGACTTCTAAGCCGTAGTAATATCACGATATCACATCAGCGGTGCTATCCCAAGCGCTAAGTAACTCCCATCTCCATTCCTCCAGGTCAGATCAAGTCGCGCCAGCACGACTAAACATCCATCCTAACCCACGAATCCGCCAGACCCCTACACTTAACACACCACAAATTCCTCACCTTGAGCATATCCACAAATCCCCCCTGATCATCCTTAACGGTATATGGCACATCCATCACAAGCTCACAGTCCACACAAATAATCTGATACACGTTCTTCCCATGTGCATTACAGGGAACACACCACCCCGGGCCGAGGTGATGAGTAGTTTCGTTGCATTTTTCGTTTTCGCAGTAGGAGAGAAAAGTATCTCTTTCCCTTTCGCGCTTGTCGGCGGCTTGTTCTGTGTATATGTCTTTGAGGCAGCGGAGACACATTGTCTTCGAGCCGGTGAATGAGGCGTGGCAGCGGGGACAGGTGCGGGATGGGGGGTTGAAGGCTGGTGCGAGATAGCCACGGAGGAAGGATTGGCGGATGAAGGATGCGTTCTCGTCAGTCATTGTTGTGGCGGTGGGTGATTGAGGAGTATTACCTTGTTGACACATTTTGGCTTTGTAAGTGCTGTAAGCTTGAAACTGTTGTAAATATTGGAGCGATGATGTTAAAGTGGTTCGAACTGTTGTTCGCAAGACATTAGAGGTGGGGTGATCTTAAATAAAGTGACGGTATCGAGTGTCGACTTGCGTGTTCATCGGTATGGAAATGAACAAGACCTTGTTGTTCGTTCGAGACGCAACACGCTTTGTTCCGAAACAACGCACCTATGTTCCAATACCAGCGAACAAGCCAGTGAGAGAGTATGGTAATCACATGGTCACCACTGGAGCAAGTGTTCACAGAGACCAGTCATAACCATCATGTTCAATTTCGAAAGGCATCCCATGTATTCGTCATAGTACCCAGTATCTCCGTCGTAAATCATCTCTCGTATTCTCGTCACCACATTACCCTATCCTCCCCAATCATCGCATCCATATGTTCAAAGCGCCGGTCCTTCCCATTGCTCACGACGCAGTCTAACAAGCCAAGATTGTTTATGCGGGAACGAAATCTGCTTCTCACGCGAAAACCCAGTAAACTCTAGGCCCTGCAGAAACCTACTTATTGTCAGCGCTGAACAGCCATGTTCGAAGCAACAAACTCACCTCGCATTGTCCACTCTCGGCTCAAGGCATATACTCATTGTTCGGTAGTCCGATGTCAAGCACCAATGCACCAATCCCGTCAACCAGATTGGAACCCGACCTCTTGCCCACTCTTCTCCGATGAACACGTGAAGACCTCTATCCCAATCCGCCGCATCGCTACCGAGATGCTGACCGAGAATATCTTCTTTAACCCAGTAGATCTCAAAGTATCCAAATGGTACGCCGTCCCATTGTCCAATCACAGGGAAGGAGTTTGCTTGGTTCAATGATTTGGTGAGGAATTGTTCATCATACTCGCCCCAGAAGGCGCTCACTCGAGGCTTCTTCATCCACATCTCCAACAAAGCCGTGTCGTTCATCGTACTAAGATGAGATTGCTCAGGAGGCTTGGGTCCAACGGGTCCAAGGTAAGGTACAGGATTGGGTGAAATGGAAGCAACTCGGAACGAAAGGTACTGATTAACGCTCGGGACAAATCTTGTGTAGAAGACTTCGCCCATCCTAGGTGGCTTTGGTCTCATCGGGTGACGGATATTATTCGTAAAGATATATTGAAGAGGAGCAGGCGGATAGTAAGTCGGAAGATGAGAGCTCGAAAAGAAAGGTCCAATAGGGAAGCTAGGCGGGTTTGCCATCGATGTGGGAGTTGGTCCACCGGGGAGATCATGATCTATTCGATTCAGAGACGAATGCGGTGAATGGCGCTGGAAGGTCTTGTGGAATGGCGATGGTGGTTCCATAGGTAAAGGTGAGTTCGGGCGACTGCCAATAGGCGATCCAGGAACAGAATCGTAATTCGCACCAGCTTTGTTAGGTTGTAAAGAGAAGAGAAAAAGCCGACCAGGGAGTTGCCAAAACATCCGTCTCGAGACAAACATATTAGACCAATCGTCCCCATTATCATCCAAACTCGTTCCAACAGCACTGCTCTCCGACGTTATAAGTCCCATGCGCTCAAGCTTAGGGATCAAATTCCGACCTCGGAGCACTCCATCGCGCTTGATGTTGATCCTCCATTCACCACGAGGTTTAGCAGCTTGGGGCGTCTTCTCCGCTGCCTGAGCAGGAACTTGCGGCGCAGGTTCGGGCTGGTGGAAGTACCAGTATAGTGTAATCCACAGCATCATGGCAATCTGCCGTGTGGGACTCGCAGCGGGTTTGAACTCGGAGCTCGAAGGGTTCGCGATGGACGAGATGAAGAGGTTATCGCCCTGCAGCGTCGGTTTAGCGAAAGAGTGAATTTGCCTCTTCGCCTTCCCATCCAGCGCAACACCATTCTCTCCATTTTCAACATCCTGCTTCTCAGTATCATCATCAGATCCATCATCGCTCTCCGTGTTCAGCACAACGGTCCACCCCACAGGAAACGCATTATGATGCGTATTCAACTCATGGCTCTTGAAGCCGAGACCTGCAAAGACGGGTGTGACAGTGAAGGTCTGCCCATCGGGCAAGCGAATGACCTGGGGAGCCATAATCGCGCGCTTCTTCCTTTTTCGGGGCTTATCCGTAATCGGGGGGGGGCTGTAGGTTGCGCTTGCGGGGGATCGGCTGGAGAGGGGAAGTTGACTTATGTTTAACTTGTTTTTAGGTCGGTGCTAAAGCTCCTGGAGAAGAGTTCCAGAAGACTGCCTCTTTCGGGTCACATGCTGACCTTTGAAGAGGCGATCGTGACAAACGCCGAGGCGATGGTTGGATGCTTTGATGGAGGTGGTGGAGAGATGTTATATAGGCGTGGTTGGAGGTGAGGGACAGTAGATATGGGCACTGTACAGCACCTACATGCTACGTCAAACACAGTATCAATACGGAAATGCACTATTTGTTGTACGTCATGATAAGTCCATCTATCATATCATACCCCGCCATGAACTGGAATGCTTGACTCTATCTCGGCGGCTTTAACCCCAGTACGAAATTGTTATCTCGAGGTTTTCGTTTATCAGGCTATCAGAATTCCCATGTTACAGATCATTTATGCAAGTCACAAATCTAACATTAAATCAATTGTTTGTTGCCTATCGCTATGCGTGCTCCATAACCCATCCGAAATCGCACTAAGTTCAATTTACAGCAGAGTCTCAATCTCCCTCTGAAGGTGTCACCACACCCACCATCAATAATTGTCGCATGTTCTAAGCCCCCAATGCTAAGCCATTCGCCATGATCTGATGTTTAATGTACAAACTTTGCATCTACTCACTTCTAGATCTCGCCGTTCACTGCTTCTTCTTCTTGACCTCTTCGGCAGATCCGGGACCCTCTTCGTCATCTTTGCCCTCAGTCATCTTGGTACCATCTCGGCCCTTCTTCTCCTCTTCGAGAACCTTTTGCACTTGCTCACCTCCCAAGTCCTTCTTCTCATCCCAGTCAACATCGTACTCACTAGCCACGACCTTGATCTCTTTTCGAAGTTGATTGGCTTCGTGAACCAACTGCTCCCATCTGTTCTGATCAAATCCTCGCTCTTGGTAAAGTGCAGCTTGTCGCTTTGACACTGTCACCTTCATGGCGGCTTTGTAGCTTAGATCCCGGCTGATGTAGAGGAACCAGAGGTAAGCGCCCATGACAGTTGTCAGACCGGCGAGATACGTAACGGGCTCGACCAGATCCCAGCCCCATTGAGTGTGGAAAGTGACATAGTAGACAACTCCCCACCATCCAGCCAATGCCGCAAAGCCGCCTTGTGCCAATCGATGCGCTCCTTTGTGCGCGAGTGCGTCGCATTCGTTCTTGACCTTTGACATTGCTTCAATGTCGCGTGACATGCGTCTTAAGTTCATGCGCATGTAATAAGTTCGGTCTCTGAAACTAGGCACTGCGACCCTAAGTTCCTTGTCGAAGCCCTCAACGTCAATCGCAAACTCCCGACCGCGAGCAGCATCTCGAATAAAGTCTCCGATCTCGGTGCTGCCACTCCATCGCACCCAGTTCGCCTCTTTACGGGAGGGACCTTCATGGCCAAGACCAGAGTATGACGCAACATTGACGCTGCTGTTCTTTTTATCGTCCTTCTTCCCATGCTGTTCTTCCTGATCTGCTTCGGCTCGGAAAACGATGTCAGGTAGCTTCTCGCGGCCCTTGTACTGGACTGGGGGGATTTCAGCTTGGATCAATCGCTCGAGGTAAGAAAGAGGTTGATGCGGGTGCACGAGGAGAGCTAGTGGCTCAACTGTTTCGCCTTTGTCTTCGACATCTTGTTGTACTGGTCTATTGACGTGTTCTTGTGCAGGGTGAAAGGGCATTGGAAGGATAAGCTTCAATAGGCGTGTCGGGGTTGTCAATAGACGCCCTGCGCGTGTCAGTATAGATCTTGTGAATTGATTGTATGCGAGCTTACCCTTCTTCATTTCCGTCTTGTCAGGTATGTCGGAATCCTTCTCAGCTTGCGAGTCCACTCTATGCCATGGTCGGTCATTCTCCAATGTCTGAGCGCTGGCACCAGATGTGACCTTCTTCATATCCCTCGTGCGCGCCTTTTCACTCAACTCTTCTTTTCGTGCAATTTCCTCCTGCGACTCAGCTGCTGCAGCCTCTTGGTTGAAACATCTTGTCGTTGTGAAAGCTCGTCTAAAGGGTGTTTGATTCGTTTCGCATCTGTACAACGCAGGTAATTGATGAGAAGCAAATTGTGTATGCAATCGTGATGCTCGTAAAGCAGGAGACACTCCAAGCGCAGCGCGCCTAAAAGCGTTATTCATTCTGTCTGCACCTTAACAGAGTCGGAGATTGTGTGTAGGTATGTTGAGGGAGCAGCAGATGAAGGTGCAAGTAAGCTTTCTGACCAAGACGGGAGGCACATGCACAGGGGACACAGAAGATGAGACGAGATACGACGTGGAAATAAGGTCGTGTCATTCATTTACAGCCAAGATTTGCCTTGCTTGTTTTGGAATTCTTTGCCCGGTGCGGTCACCACTATCTCATCGATCAGCTCGGGTTGTGACGTCAGGACCTAAGCCAAGCTTTGTCTGTCCCTGGAAGCTTCATGCACTCGGTTTCTGATTGGTTCAGAACCCACTGCTCACCGTTAATGCAGTATCACTGCCACAATTCTCAGCTCAGCCAAGAACAGAAATGTTAGAGACACGGTGCTTTATGAGTCTTATGATGGTTCGTTCCGGAGGTTAACTTCCTGGTTTGAAGCCTCTTATGTACCGCCACGTGCTCCTCTTCAAGGTACACAGAGCTTGATTGTTAAGGAGAACGTAAGAGGCTATGCAATGTTGGAAAGGTGAAGAGATGAAATACCGAGGAAAATTGTATCATTGGGCAAGCTTATATTAGCAGGTTTTAGTAACATCCCCTGCTTTACTTTTTACATCTTGGTGCACTGAAGTGAATGGGCTGTTAAGAAGTTAAGTGCATTTAGTTGCTTTAACATGCGCCGTACTTGCGGTTACAGTGCTGAGTTACGCCAAACGGCTTTTTTAAATCAAGAATAAGAGATAAAGGGGATAATTTCTTGCCATCGAACTTCAATTCTTGTGGTATATCATACCCGATGTATCATTGTTGCATCGTGGTTGTGTTATTCTGCAAGTTCGAGATTGAGTCGCCTACCCTGTAGCCTCGAACTAATCCCGGTTTCTCGTGGTCGAGCGGAACAGCAACATGGGCTTGTTGAATCAGTATACCCTTTTTCATGACAAAAGAGACCAGAGACTCTTTCAACCAGTCCTAAGCACCTATGCTATCACAGTTCAGTCTAGTAGGCACGATGCGAAGCTTCATAAAGCTTTCCTCTTATACGTTCAGCCAACTATTGTGTCATCACTCAGGATCAAGTTCAAATGCAATCGCCAAGGCTCTTACCTCATGTTGAGCCGCTACTCATCTGCAATCTCGCCTAACAAATTACCTTGCTCTATTGCATCCAGACAACGTAACAAAGTCAATTGATGTCTTGATGAATTGTTCCTGTGATAATCGTTCCAAAGGCCCATCATGAATAGAGATATCCACCTCCACTGCAAAACGAACCCTTTACTGGCGACTGGCCCAGTTCCCGAACCCAACCTCAAAGCACATTGGCTGATCCCCAAGAGCTCCCCTTGGTGTTGAGGGGCTTCAGGGGTCCAGAGGGGTTGGACCCCGCACTAACTAGACTTCTTGAGGTTACAATCCGACCAATTCTCTGGGCAACCCGTCCACGGCTCATTTCCCCATAGGTACAACAAGTCGGTGAAGTCAATTTTCCTTTTCGTCAAGCCCGAATCTTGCGTCTCTCGTATCAATTGAGCGCCTGATTTGTTTCACTCCAATCTTTGTTTCAACATCTCCAAACCTTCCTCCACACCAGTATACCCCGCTTCATAATGTCCGATACCAAGGTCTACCGCGCCAGCACCACTGCGCCAGTCAACATCGCCGTTGTCAAGTAAACACTCCCATCGCATCTTGAAGACCTTGACTAACATGGTGCAGATACTGGGGAAAGCGCGATGCTAAGCTCAACCTCCCTACCAACAGCTCCCTCTCCGTAACCCTCTCGCAAGCCGATCTCCGAACCCTCACAACAGCCTCGTGCTCGAGCACCTTCACCGATGGCGACAGCCTCACTCTCAACGGAGAGTCCTCCGACATCTCTGGCGCCCGTACACAGGCTTGCTTCCGCGAGCTTCGATCCCGCCGCGCCGCTCTCGAGGCCGCCGACTCCTCGCTCCCCAAGCTGTCTACATACCCCCTGAAGCTCGTCTCCGAGAATAACTTCCCCACTGCTGCTGGCCTTGCTTCTTCAGCTGCTGGTTTCGCTGCGCTTGTCCAGGCTATCGCTCTTCTGTACGAGCTCCCCGACTCGCCTTCTGATCTTTCGCTCGTCGCTAGACAAGGTTCTGGATCTGCTTGCCGCAGTCTCTTCGGTGGATATGTTGCGTGGAGAATGGGCGAGAAGGAGGATGGAAGCGACTCCAAGGCCGACCTTGTCGCTCCCGCTTCACACTGGCCTGACATGCGAGCTCTGATCCTCGTTGTCAGCGCCGCCAAGAAGGGTGTTTCTTCTACCTCCGGCATGCAGCAGACCGTTGCTACCTCTGGTCTCTTCAAGGAGAGAATAGCAAACGTTGTCCCCGCCAACATGACCGCCATGGAGGAGGCCATCAAGAACAAGGATTTCCCCAAGTTCGCCGAGGTCACCATGCGCGACTCCAACTCTTTCCACGCTACTTGCGCCGATACCTATCCTCCCATCTTCTACATGAACGACGTTTCCCGCGCTGCTATTCGTGCTGTTGAGTACATCAACGAGAAGGCTGGCAGGACCATTGCCGCCTACACCTTCGACGCTGGTCCCAACTGTGTTGTCTACTACGAGGAGAAGGATGCTGATACTGTTGTCGGTACTTTCTACCAAGCGCTCCAGGGTGTTGGCGGTTTCAAGGAGGGTGCTGCTAGCGCCAAGTCCAGCGTTGAGCTTGAGAGTGCTCTTGCTTCTACTTTGAAGGAGGGTGTGAGCAGAGTTATTTCCACTGGTGTTGGTGAGGGTCCTATCAAGACTGATGAATACCTCGTTGGAGAGGACGGTCAGGCTGTTCGACGATAGACGGGGATATAAAAGATCTAGTGAAGTAAATAGCATGTTGGAATGATATACAGAGAATTTTGAAGCTGAAACAAAATGCATTGTTACTTATTTACGTTCTGGAAGTGATCCCGTCCATCATTATTCCAATGCTGCCGGTCATGACCATGACTTGAACCGTTGTTGATCCTCCACATCGCCGTGTGGGGCCGTTCAAACTCACTTCCACGCCTTCAATCGGCTTCGGGGAACATGATAAGTCTCCACCAAAAGATAGATCAATACAAAAGAGACATCTTTGGGTTTTCTAAATCCTAGTCACGTCGCAGTTCTAAGGGCACATTGTACCTGCCGGTCACACTGACACGTCTTCGCCCTGCGGGGCACTGCCCGTGTCACTGCAACATGTGCCGTAACACCACTGTGAGCAGCCTATAGCTCACAGCCTTCCAACTCTCATCCTTACAAACCTCATCAACGCCATCGCGATGGATGGTCTAACGCAACTCCTAGGTCGCGGCGAACCTGTTGAGATCGTGGAGCTGGATAAATCGGGAAATGTTTCGCGAACCTGGAATCATACCGTCGACAACCATGTCCGTTACTTTATCTTCGCTTGTGAAGTATCATGGCTAACATAGGTGCAGGTCGTTGCCAAGTCGAAGCCTAGTATCCCACTCATTCCCTCTCTTCGCGAGGCCTTCATGCCAGTCGGATACCCTCACTCTGTGTCATCCGACTACCTGAACTACCAATTCTTCGACTCCCTTCAAGCTTTCTTCTCAACCATCACTTCCCTCCTTGCAAACCGAGCTCTCCTCCAAGGTCTCGGCGTCGGAGATGCCAACTCGTCCGCCACCTTCGCGATGCTGCTCACAGTCCTCAAGGACGCCATGTCTCGCATCGCCACTATTGTATTTGCCCACCAATTCGGTCTTCGTATTGAACCCGACGCCAAGCGCTTCCGCTTCCTGGCCGATCTTTTCAACGACACTGCCTTCTTTCTGGAGCTGTACAGCCCGTACTTTGGTCCTTATGGAAAGATCCTCGCACTGACTTCTGGAGAGACGTTGAGGGCGTTGTGTGGCGTGGCTGCTGGCGCGAGCAAAGCTGCTCTTAGTGTACACTTTGCAAAGCACGACAACCTCTCTGAACTCAATGCCAAAGAGGCCAGCCAGGAGACTGCTGTAGGTCTTATCGGTCTTCTTGTTGGAACTATCGTGGTCAAATATGTCGAAGAGCACCATAACGTTCTATTCTTGATGACCGTTCTCGTCTTTGCCCATCTGTGGATGAATTACCTTGGAGTTCGGGCTGTGTGCATGGACAACCTGAACCAACAGCGTGCAACCATCCTGTTCGAAGAGTATCTCAAGACCGGAAACGTGCTCTCTCCCGAAGAAGTCGCCCATCGTGAGAATATTCTCCTCTGGCGACCCGTCGTCCGAAACCAGCATGGCCAGAAAATCGCACGCATCGAAATGGCCAAAAGCTACTGGGACGCCATGGGCGCCAAAGCCCCCAATAGCAACGTCGTCATTATCGACGGTGCCCGGAACTCACTCTTTGTCTGGTATCACTCGAAGCGCAGCTACACACCCATCAAGATCATGCTCTGGCAGGACGCCAGTGCCATGCACGCCATCAGTGCCTGGTTCATGGCCATGGAGATGGCCTGGCTTCTGGAGAAGAGCCAGGGCTACACCGACAAGCTGGATAAGATCTTCCGCGTAAAGGAAACCGTTGATGGCTACGAACAGAAGTACGACAAGCGCGATCTCTGGGATGAGATGCTCGCCAAAGGATGGAATATTGAGTCGCAGGCTTTTGAGACAGGTGCGCCCGTTCGTCTGCTCGCTCAGCTGGAGGGGAAGAAGGATCAGTAGTTAGATTGGAGGTTATTGGCGTCGAGGCGAAAGGGAATAATACCCTGGAACATGAAAATTGATTCAATGGAGATTTATGCTAGTCATTCAACCCTCTATGCTTTTTACCCATATTGTACATTTTCCAGAACGCCTTCTAGTGAATAGCTCATACATCATACAGATATCGTACAGCAGTTTCATCGCTATGCTAGGAATGCCCATCTCTTGGCTCGCATCTTAACGCCCTCCCATGTATTCAGCTTCGGCCGCACATCAAGATAGAAACTCGGTCCGCCCTTTCCATCTGGTCGTCCAGCGTAAAAGTCAATAACGTAGTCAACCCTCGTACCGCATCGGTCGATAACCCAATCGTGTCGATCGAACGGCGCCGTGTAGCCGAGAATAGTATTAAAGCGAGCGGTGGGAGTCATGCGATCCATCTTGTTGGCGAAAGATTCGAGCTTAGGTCCATCACATCTAACACAATTAGTTCTCGCTCGTAAATGCAGACGACGTAGTCTTACTTGGTGCCCTTGAGATACGGCGCTTCCCACTCCTTGATCTCCTTCCAAGCTCTTTCATTAACAGCATTGTGAATCGGCACAACCGTTTTCATGTCCGCTACCCTCGCATCGTAACCCTTTCGCTTCATCGCATCGAAAAACATCTTCTCCGAAGGATAGACCCAGTTGCCGGAGGGATCTACACCAGTCTCCATTTCGTGATTCGCAGGCTTTGCAGGTTCTTTTCCATGATCTACCGGACACGCCGCAGGCCCGCCAGATGTTCGTGGAATCGTGGATACAACGCGATCAGTATCAAGACCGTCGTTCGAAGGTATTTGCGTAGGCGGCGGGGCAGGTTTGCTCGAGGACCATGGGAGATATGACGAGAATGTTTGAGACCATGATTTCGACTGCGCTTGCGCTGTGTGGTCGACTGGACATCCAGCTGCTTTTGCTTTTGCGGCTTCGGCTTCACGGGCCTGAGCGAGCCATGCTTCGCGGGATTTGTGATCGACGGGACAAGCGTCTTTGTCTGCCATTGTGAGGATCGTACTCGGGGTTATTGTCGAGTAAGTCGAGTTTATGGTCGGGGAGATTCAACTGCAAGGATTCAGAAAATGGCGTAATTGATCATGGATGGATCGTAAATCCGCCGGAACGGATTGGCTTGGAGGTTTGCGAAGAAAAATAATATGGGTCAGGTCCGGGTTTTTCCCGCAGGGTCCGGGCCGGAGGTTAACCTACATCGCCGACTTCGCTCCATCATCAATGATTGTATTAAATTACCCAAGTTTAGGAGAAATTTCTTGAAGTTATGATGAGTTTACGAAGTTTAGGCCTCACTTATTAAATCTTTCAAAGCAGCCCCAAGATCTATGGTTATTTTTATAAACCTCACCTAAACTTTGGCAATTGTAAACATGAATACTTTATTGTTCCAATACCTTTTTGCTGGGAAGACTTTCAGCCGAGATCGAAGCGCCCTCGAACTCCTCGAGCATCTTTCCACGTCATGACCCGGATAACAAGCGGGGGCAATTCTGTGTCCTATCGCATCTGAATAGAAGCCTCCCTCACCTCGTGGATCGCCCGTTCCAAGCCCCTACACATTGTTTTGGTGATTGCTTTGGGCAGTTCGTAGTAAATCCTCTGGCGAGCATGGAACTTCTTGGGAGGGACCTTATCCACGGTCTGTGTGTAAGCCCAATGGTAATCCGTCATGCACTCGGTGAACTGTGGCGGGCCGACCATCCGCTCAATGGTATCTTGGGGATTGACAAGGATGTACAGGACGCGAAGTCGGGGGAATCGGTGTAAAAGTGCTGTCGGACCTCCAAGGGTGGTGGAGGCAATGTAAGGCCACTGCAAAGTGTGGTTTGGAGGGTCGTATTCATAAAGAGCGCCGATAGACTCGACTCTGGGGAATGTTGTCCACGCCGCGGAAGCGGAAGGTCTACAGACGATGATAAGGTCATTAGAGGCATCAATTGACTCGCTAGCTGCTCCTGCCCATGTTCTGGGAGGTACCTGGAAGTGCATATGAGCATAGTGATGGATCGTATTACTCTGCATATAATGAAGAGACAGTGAGTTGCGGGGCCTCCACATATGTGCAATTCTCCTCATGATTGCCTGTGAGATCCTACAGGTCCCCATCAATGCTGCATATATTCCCGGCGGCTTTAGGGGCTCACTGAGGCCTTCGTTCGAAGTGACTTTAAGCCGCAAATGCGCAACTCCGATGGTGCCCCAGAACTCAGTGAAGTGGGCGGTTGGTTCTTCCAAGTGACTGTACGCGGCGACTTCCTAAATCTCCCACTGTAGTTCTACAGGAAGCCTGTTGAATTTCGTGAAAGACATGATGAATGCTGGCAGATATTTTGTATGATGATGATGGTGATGATGTTGCTGGTGTGTACATACTTGACAAGGCAAGGTTACTTGAAAAGATGAAAACAGTGACAGTTAAAATGCTGATGTGGAAAGTGGTTGTCAATGGCAAGTGCCACGTACTGTTACTAGGTACCGCACCTTACCTAAATTACATATATACATTTATATAAGAAGATACAAAATTTAGCATTATACTTGAGGTATAAATAAAGTCAGGGATTTTATTATTTGCATTTAGTATAACATTTTAAGCTGTACTACTAAGATTAAACTACCTATAAGTGGCGGCATATCACTGATCATTGCCAGCACTCTTTCGGCCTCCTGACCTTTAACAGACTGTTGGGGAAACTCCAAAGCATCCAATGTGATAGAACGCAGCTTCTGACTTACTTCATTTCCTTGGGCTACCAAACATCTTGCGCTCCTTGAGTAGCACGTGCAGGAGAAGCCAGCATTGTAATTGGATCATTGCTGATAGATAAGTACCTTACTACTAGGTAGGTAGGTACCTAGTCAGACATTACGATCTCGTGATATTATGAAGATTTTCATTCTAGCTGGAACGACCTGGTGATAGCTAGGTACGTGTACATATGCAAATGAGTCCATACGTCGTGGTTCCTGCCAGTATGCAACGACCCATGGCTAGTTCCAACTCGTTCTGCGTCGCATACCTCGAGTTTAAGCCGTCTTGCCCGCCTCGCGGTAACTCTTATACTTCCTCATATGCCAGTCAATGCTCTTCCACTGCTCGCCCTTCTCGTCTTCAAACTCAACATCCATTCTCGGCCCCACAAAGTACGCGCACGAGGACCTATTCTCAGTTGTCTCCCCCGGGTACGGAGCGACGCGGTGCACTACAGACCGGAATTTCCTCCCCGAGAGGAAGCGGAGCGAGTTGCCTACGTTGACGACCGCGCAGCCATTGCACGGTTCTACGGAGCGCCACTCCTGCATGCCCTGGGCGAATGTCTGCAGGCCGCGGGCGTCACAGAAGAAAAGCGAGAATGCCGACGTCGGTATGGGGGCCGAGGCCTGCGTTGGAGTCTTCGGCTGAGAAGGAGGGGTATCGCTGAACGACCATACATGGGGTTGACAAGTCTGCGAGGCGGTGCTTTCGCGCAAGTGATATGCTGATGTTGAGCCCTGCATCGTGACTGATTTGGTTCAGGGCATCCAGGAGGCCAAGAACAGTCTCGTGAAGTTGGTCCATGACGCTGGCTAGGAGTGTGGTTTCAGCTTGCAAGATAGGTGGCAGGGGGAGAGGTTGTTTGTCTTTGCAAGTCAGAACGAACGCAGCAATGCCGTAGAGCCAAGGAGGTACCCACTCGTTGAGCTTCTAGGATCTGGTCGTATCAACATCATGTTTCATCATCTCCTCTCCGTCCAGCTGTCAGACACTGTTCACGGCCTTATTTACCGAGGGTACCTCCTGTGTGACCGACATGGGCTTTAGGTTCGCACTCTGGAGGTCCAGGTACAAGAACCTGCTCTTTTCACATGCTCTTCGGATAGTGGGCAACTTATTGGCGACCCTTTTCTCGATCTTAGCACACGAGATGGTTATCAAGTCAGCGGATTGGATAAGTGGGCTTCAGTTGTTTTGGTTGCGGTGAAAATACTGGGCTAAATCGAAGAGGTACATGAGTTCGCCAAACAAAGGTTGCGAAGATCGGTACTTATGGGCAAAACTACCTTCGTTACCGGTGAGGTTCTGTTACATTACCACACCGAAAGTGGCATATTATAAATGGCTCGGAACAGATCAATATCTTCGAAATGGGAAATGCATAAGTTGCCTTTGGCTTAATAATTAGACGTGACCTCGGGGCGTATCTTCAAAGTGAATGCATGCAGCGTCATTCATGCAAGGATAAGATCATCGGCGTCGTAATCAGTGTAAGTCGACTTTCTGCGGGGTCATTGACATTGTCCCTCCTACATCTCATACATGTCAAGCCTGTCAAGCCTGTCAAAGAGCGGTTCTAACATTGTTGCTTCAGTTTGTCATAAAGTCGCATCGGGATAGGTAAGCACATACTGAAACCTGCTGGAGTTGTCTTCTCGAATTATCTAGTTCTAATCCTTTCGTTATTAGTATTACGGCACAGATCACAATGAGCACCCCAGGCTTTCCTGTAGAAGGATCACCACAATCATACTGGCAGCATGAAGCCCAGCAGCCAGAAATACCTTCAAATACCGGACCTCTCCCCAACTCATGTGATGTGGCGATTGTCGGCGGTGGTTATGCGGGCATTGCTACGGCATACCACATCTTGAAGACGACCTCTCCACCACGCAATGTGTTCCTCTTGGAGGCAAAGGATCCATGTTCCGGAGCTACAGGACGGAACGGAGGACACCTGCGCCCTGACTATCTGATGGGAGCTGCGAGAAACTGCAAGAAATACAATACCTCTGCAGCAGCCGAGATCGTGCAGTTTGAAGCTCGCCATCTAGACGTGATCAAGTCTCTTATCAGGTCGGAGGCTATTGACTGCGATTTTGCGGAGACGGAGAGTCTCGCTGTTCTCACTACACTGGAGCAAGTTTCCATGGTGCGCGAGGCATATGAGGGCTTGAAGCAAGCATCGTCTTTCAGTGATACCCTGCTGGATGTGATAGAGTTCTACGAGGGTGGTGATGCGCCCCAACGTACAGGATTGCGAGACGCAAAGGGCTATTTCTCCACGCCCGCGGCTCGGGTATCGCCCTACAAACTTCTCACGTCTCTGTTGGCGCGCTGTGTTGACATGGGACTCTCGCTGAGGACCCAAACTGCGGTTGTATCAGTTGAGCACGCTGGATCAGACGGTCATACCCTTATGATGCGCTCAGGAGAGACCATGACAGCTCAAAAAGTCGTCATCGCCACGAACGCCTACACCTCTGCAATTCTTCCTGAGTACGCGAGTTCCATCGTGCCATGCAAGGGACTCGCATGCCACATCATTGGCCCCAAGGGTAAGCCACTGCCAAAGCTTCTGGCCGCAAGTTGTGCCATAATGGAACAGGACTCAGTCTCCAACAAGACGGGCTATAACTATATGGTACAACTAGAGGACAACAGCATCGTTCTCGGCGGCGCTCACCACAAGTATGACGGGAATGACCTAGGGAGCTGGTACAACAACGTCAACGACACGCAGCTCATTGAGCCGGCGCGGCGGTACTTTGAGGCTGACTACATGCAGAGGACGTTTGTCGGGTGGGAGGACTCAGGCGCGTGTGTTGACCGTGTTTGGACGGGGATCATGGGGTATAGTACTGATTCACTTCCTCACGTGGGAGAGGTTCCTGGTAGAGACGGGGTATTTATAATTGCTGGGTTTCATGGGCATGGAATGCCTGTTATCTTCTTGGCCGCAGAGGGTATTGCAGCCATGACCCAGGGGCTGGCGTACGAGAAGACAGGACTGCCGTCCTTGTTCAAGACCTCTAGAGACAGGCTGGAGTCAGAGAGAAATGATATCCTCGCTGGTAGAGGCATCCGGTCGACTAGGGATTAGAACTTGGCGATTTATATAAGGACTCCATATGATTGATGTAAGGGTGAGATAGCTCTTCTGTAAGCCCCTGTCTTTCTGGTCCCTCTGATCACCAATCAGTCTCAAGTCTCCTCCATATCTATAGCCGGCCCCCTTTCTTTCGAAGGCCTGTTCAAAGTCCGCAATGATATCCCTTACATCCTCTATCACAGGCGATAATCCCACGAGATCCTAGGATGCTCTGAGTGCGCGATGGCGGCGAGGACCTCGAAGTCTTGGACGGAGAACATGAGGTTTGCAAGGGACTCGGTGAAGATGAACTTGGCTCTGTCGTCAATAAGAAATTTGGCTGCTCAAGATCGTTTGGATCACATTATCGTGACTCGATTCATCATGGCCACTACAAGCGAGGCGCATAGTAACAATTCGCCATTGCGCCCGCTGCTCTGGCCTTGCATGATCAACTGCAGCAGCGCGGACAAAAGTTCCTGGCACAGGCAGTCATCCCATTGGTCGTTGGTATCCTTTTCTTCATGGGCACAATTGGTCATGACTTGAACTGGATTTATGTTCAGTACCATAACTATTCACTACTAATTCATATGAGTGGACATAGGCTTCCATATACCGTTTAAGCTTACTCTTGACAACCAGGCTGGCTTCGAGACCTTACGCTTCAGTACTGGGAAGCCAAGCCGGGACATGGTATCGAGCTACGGAGAATATATCGACTAGGTATAGTACCAATAAGATCAGCTAGATTCGTTACAGTTAGCGTAGGATTGCAGATGTCAAGTTATGCCCGTTAATTCCCATGGATCATCTCTTATCAATGGGGCTTTTATAAGCCGTCGAGGCTTCACGGTCTCTCATGCTGATCGCTAGGAGGAATCTGTATATACGTACGGCACAGCAACCAAACGGGGTTAAGATACCTCTATGATCTAATAAGCCACTCCAGTTGCCTGATTCAGTAGATGATATGCCAAGAACCCTGCTCTCTTATGTTGTTGCCTGGAGTATTTGGGGTCGAAATGCACAAACCTCCTCCGTCGGCTCGTTCATACTCGTGTTTTGTCCGTTTCTGATCGTCAAGATTTGTGCTGCGAAGCCGTATTATACGCCATCGCGGTCGTTTACTAGTATGGACCGCCACGCTTGAGGCTGGGCGGTTTCTAGTCTGGAGGTCTGAGAAGACAATTTTCTACGTGTATCAAAGACGGGCTCTATGTCGCTAGCAGGGTGACTGTGTCTTGGCTCTTCATTGAAATGGAAAAGCTTGAAGGCTGCATCCTCTTCGCATCGCCTAAGCAGCAGGAAACGCAGCGTCTCCGCGAACGGAACAGAACTGCCAAGAGGGCATCGAGTATCGTATGACCTTACTGCAACTACCTTCTCTTCTCGGTGCTCACAAGCCTCAGGAGCCCGCCAACGGCAACGTGAGCAGCACAACGACACTACTGCGGACGTCGCAACTGCAGAGGCAACTGCGCAGGACGTGGACGTGGCGCCGCCATTGCAGCCGCCACTACATCCTGATTCTGGTTCTGGTTCTGGCTCTGACTCCGTCTGTGTACGGGCCGAAGCGTCGGAAGACTTAGGCGTCTGGGCACTAGACGGCCCCCTAGACGACCCTGCCGCCCTGCCCTGGCCCTCCTCTCTCGATGTGGACTGGCCTGGTTTTAGTGGTTCACTAGTGGACACGCTTAGCCCTCGTCAGCTCTCAGTCTCAGTTCCGGAGATATGCAACCCAGAGCCGCGAGCACCGCCTGTGTCTTCGAGTTCACTCACCTCTAACTCCAATGACTTCAACAGTAAACCATTGAGGTTACTCCACATCGCCGCTCGCAATGGAACGACCGGTATTCTCCTCTCGCTGATCAAGGCCGGCGCAGAGGTGAACTCGCGCGACTGCTCCGGCACAACTCCCCTCCATATCGCTGTACGCTTTCGACGTGCAAGTGCTCTCGAGCTGCTGGTAAGTCACGGGGCGAATATGAATGCCCGGGACTCGGCCAACATGACGGCTCTTGAAGTAGCAGTGAGGGCTCAAGACGGGGCTGGCAGTATAACTGGATGAGGGTGTAGGGCAATAAACGAGTAATGACTTTTTGAACTTGATGGTTTGCGACTTGTACTCCTAGACGTCTAATTTCCCTTCGCTGTTGGGGACCATCTTGTCTTTGCTGGTCATGTCGCTTACGCTTGCGATGGAGTATGATCGGTCACGCTGGAGCCGTTTGATACAGACAAATGTTCGCAGGGACGATCAAGGTTGTTCGTCCTGTCTAGTTTGTGTGATGCTGGAAAAGCAGTGATCGTACCGTCATGTACTTGCATCTCGCTCATTGTTCACTCCTGATGTATATCAGTAAAGTACCTTGGTCTCCTGGATTGAAAATGTACCTTGATACAAGCGTCTACCCACCCAAAACACGCGTCGCTAACTCGTCAAAGATTTCTTGCTTTATTTGCTTCATGAAGTATTCGTCTTTTCCATTCTCGACCCAAGACAATCTACGCTCCAGTGACTCAATGTCGTCTCGAATTTCTATTATTGCAACCTCCTCTGTATCCTTCTCGCTTCTTTGCGCGGTTTGTAGTGATGCGACCTCTGCCTCAAGATCCTCCTGCCTGTTCTTCAAACGCTCTACCTCTTCACGAAGCCGAGCGTTCTCAGCTCTCAGCTCTATAATCACCTGTGACTGGTCTGTAGGCTGGGTAGTCTCAGCTTGCGACTCGTCAGGCTTTAGCTTCTGGTCTCGGAGCTTAGCATTCTCAGCTGTTAGCTCTCCAACCTTACTGTGAAACAACGACTCTAGCTTCTGTAGCTTGTCCCAGACTTGGCTGATGCTATCGGGCCCTTGGGGACTGTCCTGTCGAGGTCGTTTACGTTGATACGAGGGAGCGCTCGGCGGTTGTGAGCTCGTCGCCTTCTCGTATGATGGTGGCTTGGGTGGTGCGAGTTTCGTAGCTTTTGCTCCGCTGCCACTGAACATGCGCGAAATATCATATTCAGGGCCAGAAAAAGGCTCCAGCTGACCTTTTGTTACTCTGTCGCTGATGGAACTGAGTTGGTCGAGGGACAATAGAGAATCTTGGATATATATTCGCAGAGTAGTGACACGGGATAGCTCGTAGAGAGAGTCCAGAACCTTGCCAGAGCGTGGCCGGGAGGCTGATATTGGCTCTTTGACATAGCTGGGGACGAGTACAGCGACAGTGTTGCCGAGTTCAAACTCGAGACATGCGGCAGAGTCAAATCGCTGCTTTTTTATAGAGTCCGAAGGGTCAATGTTTGTAGAAAAGCGGAAACAAGTGATGAATAAAGGGCTGATTCGTAAGAGAACCGCCGCACTACTTGGCTTGTCTTTGAATTTGACAGGAATGATTATCTCGAAGTGAGCGCGATGCTGGTCATGGGTCGAATCGATATGTATTGTAAATCGTATCGGAACATTGTCCGGATCTGGAGTGGCTAAGCAACGCGTCGCGCCCTCCCACTCCCATTCAACGATAGCGGCTGTTTGGTCAATGCCGATACATAATGGAGTCGCCATACTTCGTGCAGTAAATCACATACCGCTGACTGCGAAGATACTAAACGGTCAGTACAACAAATATTGGAACTTACCTACGAATCCCCAAACTCGACAAGGCACGCCAAAGAGAAGCCGGCTTCGCTGCCAGGCTACCTGTGACCTCCAGGTGAACTGCTAGGTCGCCTCAGTCTCCAGATGAACTGCGAGATCTGAGCAGGTCCCTTCTACAAGCCCCGGTTATTCCACGAAGCGATGCAGAACGCGCTCGCTGGGTGGGTATAATCCGGAATTTTACAACGGCTGTAGCGCGATTCACGGGCTTCTCTCGGTAAGCATTGTTGATAAAGGGTTCGGTCGGGTCGAGGCGAGGCGAAATAAATCAGAAAGGCTTCGAGGCGAGGTGTGGAAGAATAGAATAGGATGCGTTAAATGAAGGAGAAGGTTCGGGAGCGGAGTTAATTATGGCGACGGTTGAGAGAGAGGTTTGAATGAATGGTGGTGGTAGTTTACGTGAATTGTGGTACGTGAACAGGAGGCTGGAGTGGAGAAGTTTGGCCGGCAAAACGGTTAGTCCGACAGCGTCAAGGCAGCGATAGTGGAACGGTCCCACTTCTGAGTCAGCCTGATCATGTGACGTGAATACGTATAAGTTTCGAGATATAGTAACATGCGACAGGGAGCTCTTGTGAAAACTCCAGTCAAGCTGTACCCAGTGGATAGTTGCTCTATTATGAGCGGGGGATATATGAATGTATATATAATGCTATGAAGAACTTTAAAAGTCCGTCAGCTGCACCACTGCATCAAATGTTGCATCTCCTGGCCCCTCCTGTTCACGACACCGTCACTCACAACACCAACCCAGGACCCAGTTTGCGCATTCCAGAAGACCTGGGCAGAAGCCCTTCCCCAAGGTCGAACAATGCTCAGAACAGAGGCATATTCGTTGGTACCGCCAGTTGGCTGGCGAGTACTCAGAATCCAACCTAGATCCACTTGCTCTGGAACAATAGAGACACCTCCGTTCGAATCGGTTTGCACAAAGACATTCAAGATAAGGTCAGTTGCTTGAGCCAGGGTGACGATCCAGTTGACCCTGGCTCTGTGCTGCCTGAATTGTCGCTTCTCAAGGCCAAAATGCTCTGGTTGAGGATGCCCAACACGTGCTGAGAAACCAGACTCAAGCCTGATTGTAGTTAGCAAAAGCTCAGTGCGAGGCATTTTCATACGGACCCTTCAGAATAAAGGCTTCGTTCTGACGCAGGAACTGATGCAACGGCAAGCCACAAAATAGACAGATCAGGCTTCATATTGCCTGGGGACAAGGGTAACTTTGATATTGATTGTTGACTTAGGAACTTTGCGTACTCAGGAAAACTGTAGAAATCTTTAGTAGGAGGACAAGGCAACTTTTATATACTTGTGCAGACTCGTAGCTTAAGATTCAGCTGGATCTTACAGCTTTTAGCCCTGCCTCCGCCAATTCCTCCTTTCATGTATTCTCTTAATGGTGCGGATGATTCGGAGAACTTGTCTACCATCTGGTATTTGCTCATTGGCCACCGAAGTCTCACGCCTCACCGGTCTCATGAGCGATTTCTAGGCATTCAAAAAGTCTGTTCGTGGCTTCTCTCTTTGAAGAAGGGGTAACGATTTATATCGGGGGACTCGGCATTCTATGTTACCGAGTCTGTCTGCCAGTGCGTACCTTGAGAAGCATTTAACTGTTCTAGCATGATTGGCTAACTGATACTTCGTTAGCCCAGGTCACGCCGAGAAGTTGTGTTTTACTTTCCCTAACGCGGAGCTATACGCGGATTGTCATTGTAGCTATACGTCTGGTCGAGCAGATCACTTCTCACTGGTCATCGCGTAGCAAGTAGTAAAGTTTAGGCCACATATACGATCAAACTATATATTGTAGACTTTACAGGGGTGTAATGCGAAAATCGCCGCTTATAAAACCTTTGAGGACTTGATACCTCAGTCTGTTGTTACAGAACGTTGCTAATAGTTTATTTATGTCCGAATAAGTATATATATTCATTTAAACCTCATCTTTCTTTATGATAGTTTCATCCACTCTTCCATCACACAGTTAACTACTAAGTCAACTTTGCTCATCTAGACATCATGATGCTATCTACAAAGGCCTTGGCCTTGGCCATCAACTGTTTTTTGTAAGTAATGCTCTACAACACGCTGAAAGCTTTCCTATTTACATCTACAAATCAGGCCACTTGCCGCTGCGGCTAGTTATGACTACTGCGCCTGCCAGACAAAGACTGACGGGGCCCTTGACGATACTAAAACATCGCTCGTTGCTAAGTCGTGCGGTGACTCTTACAGTTTTGTTTACGGTCAGTTTAGCGAGTTTCAACTTCATACTGTAGCACTTAACTGTTTGCGGCAGGTCCGGCGATTGATGACGCGAATTCTAAGCAGCCCTGGCTTAGACGTGATAAAGCTGCTGGGCCAAGATTTCAAGGATTATTTGTGCGTATCTAACTTTAGATGTTGACAATCTTCTAATAATGCGGTAGCTACAAAGCATTTTTGGCAAGATCGAAGGAAACCTGTTCTATAATCTATGCAGGGATGTTGGGGCTGCAGATAGTTCGTGTTTCAATTGTGCAAGGCTCCAGCAGAGTGGTCCAAGTCAGGGAGGAACATTTCAGTGCACTGAGTAAGGGAATGGAATATAAGAGGGCTCACACTCATATGTCTCTTATCTCTAGCACCGAGAAAGTCTACGATAACTATTAGGGGACTGATTGTCTTGTGTCTTACACAATGGAATGTCTTTTGTGGTTTTATATGGTGCTAGTGATAGAATAAATCACCAATAGCGCCATGGGAGTAGAAAATGCGGCCTGCAAACAGGAGCCTTCAAGGACTTCACCTTGCAATTGACTCCCCTCAATTACAACTCCCCCCAACGTCGTTCTATGACCACCGATACATTTGGTAGCTGAGTGGATGATGATATCGACACCAAATCTGGCTGGCTGGCAGAAGAAGCCAGCAGCTGGAAAGTTAGCATCCACGATTAGAAGAATCTTTGCACGTCGGGTAATAGCTGAAAGACCTTCCAAGTCTGCTACTGCGAACTTGGGGTTGCTGATAGTCTCAGTGAAGACGAATTTGGTCCTCTCATCAATCGTCGCTTCAACCTTTTCTAGGTCATTTGTATCCATGATGCGACACTCTAGACCCATGTCATGGGGGATGACTTCGAATTAATGATACGTTCCACCATGAACAGAACCGTTCACAACAGCATCATCGACGACAGTCACCAAGGATGTGCGACTGTTAAAATGGCAGCGGCACCGCTGGCGAAGCTTAAACCGACTTTCTCGAGCTCCAGAGCCGCCATGCGCTCTTCGAAGCCGACATTACTAGGCTTCACATCCGTCAGTCCCAAAGTTATTGGAGTAGATGGGAGTACTCCTATCCGTTATAGACAAGACCCCCGGGTCCATAGCCATTCTGGGGTCTGGTGCAATACCAGAGACAGCAGTCTGGGTGACCGGTTGGGCCAAGAAACAAGCCAGAACTGTGCAAATCCACAGTCTGGAGCTTCTTCCCGATCGCCTGGAGAAGAGTGTCAAGGTCCTCAACAGACTTTGCGAGGATACGCAACACTGCACATTTGAGGCTGACGATATCAAAGACGCTCCTCAGGACCTCCGCGAGCATGACGTCGTTAACTTCAACGCCGAAGTTAGATCGACAGCTTTGGAGGAAGAGAATGTTTTGCTTAGCGTGGTGTATCGTATGAGGGCGGGCGCTTTTATGCTGACGCGAAACACTCATTCTATCAAGACTATGGCATATCCTGTAAGTGGCGCTGCTTTGAACCGCAGTGAATAAGCAACAGCTGACCGTTCATACAGCCAGCTAAGATCCAAACTCAACGTCTGATCAAGAGGTTGCGACCGGTCCTTACGTGCCAGCTGAATGGCGAGCCTGGGAAGAACGCGAACGCGAGTTTTATCATTTCTAGGGTAATTTGGTATGACTTGCTCTCGCACACTACCTATCTTAGGTATCCTATGTATAGGATTTTCCTTTGCTTTATCCTCAGTTGAATCTAGATGGATGACAGCCTTGGTGCACTCGGTCATGTCGGTCTCGTATTAGTCCATCCATTACAGAATGTGAGCATCAGCCAATACTAGCGTTGGCCAATGTATCGCCAATCGGGGAACGGTAGGACCTAAAAGAAGTTATGAAGTACCACCTGCGTTATTCAAGTAAACTGTTATACAAGATGACACGTGACCTCCGTGCCGCTTCCCATAACACCGCGGCTTGATGACCTGTCATACGTATCTGGGGTGTAATCAACTTCACCCTTGACACACCCATAAAACCCGTCACTGTTGGCTGTGATGTCACTTCAATTTGCATCCATGCTTGTCTTATCTCCCGTCACCGCCCTAGGCGTTGGTCGCCATGCACTCTCATCAAGTGACCCGTCTTTCTTCTTTTCTTCTTTTCTCCTTTCCTACATCCTCATGACTTCCATTAAGTAAAAATGCACCAACATCGCGAAAATGGGCACGAAACTCATGCCAATGAAAGGACAGCCCTCCTCTCACCACAGTCCGAGGTACCAAGCAGTATGCCCAGATCAATTGCGAACGTGAATGCGCACCGCACTCGCTGCTCATGGCCATGGATATACGTCGTGCTCCTCTGCATAGTCCTCGCCGTTGTTTCAGACGTTGGCGAATCTCTCTACGCCGCGCCAAGAGTGCGGCTCTTTGAGTCCGTCGCCTGTACCCGCTACTATCTGCGGCACGATCCGTCGTTAGTGGATCGTGCCGGGTCCGTCCCTGAGCGCCTCTGTAAGATCGACCCGGTGCAGGACAAGGTTGCCTCGGTCGTGGGCTGGCAGTACTTTTTCGATGCCATTCCCGCGATCCTGCTTCCAATCCCTTATGGTTATGTGGCCGACTTGCGTGGGCGTAAATGGATTCTGGTATTAGCATTGGTTGGGTATACCTTGTCCTGGGCGTCGACACTGTTCTTTGTCAGAATCACCAACGTTCTGTTTACCATCTAATGATATTGACCATCTTCTCACAGGTCGGGGTACTGCATTTACCTTTGAACGCAGTCTGGCTATCATCACTCTTCTTCGTCATCGGCGGTGGCCCAACGACGGGCACAACCTTGCTCACTACGGTTGTTGCTGATGTTGTGCCGGCAGAGGTCAGGAGTACCGTCTTCTTTTATCGCTTCTGTACCGACCTTGTCGCAGATCTTATTGTCCCTCCAATCACCTCGATCTTGATGCACAAGAACACATGGATCCCTCTCCTACTGGCAGTGGCCTTTCAAGGGCTTAGTGTCATTGTAGCACTTGGCTTGCCTGAAACACTGCCAGTGGTTGACCCTAAGAGGTTCGGTGAGGACGCCAATGGCATCTCTTCAGAATCCACAAGCAGTGAACAAGCAGAGATACCGTCCAAGAGTGATGGCAGGTGGAGAAGCTGGCTTACACGGAACAAAGGCTCGTTCGACTTCGTCATAAAAGACAGAGCCCTGTCCGCCCTTGTCTTTACTTTTCTTATCTCCAAGGTTGGGCGCCAAGCTGCTAATATGCTCTTCCAATATGTGTCGAAGCGATATGGATGGACTTTAGCACAGGTGAGTTTAAACTCTCTAGATCCATTGGTGCGAATGCCTATCTAACACATATCGACACCTAGGCAGGATTTCTCATATCACTACGGGCCGTAGTAAACATTGCGCTATTTACAGTCATACTGCCTTTCATTGCAACATACGCACTCGTAAGTTGGAGTGCAAAGTCTCGCGACTTATCGATCGGCAAAGCAAGCATCATCCTCTTGATTCTGGGGAGTTTTATCATATTCTTGTCAGAGACAGCTGTAGGCATGATTATTGGTAAGCAAAAGGTTGACGAGACATGTCACATCCAGAAAGTTAAGCATCTTTTCAGGGCTCGTCATATCCACCTTGGGCTCCGGCTTCGCGCCAACCATGCGCAGTCTGACAACCAGCCTTGTCGAGTCTCGACACCCTAACGCGACAAGCGACATCGGGCGGCTCTATGCGCTCATCTCGGTCGCAGAAGGAATAGGAAGCTTGGTAGCAGGTCCCGGGATGGCTTTGGCCTTCCGCGTGGGCATGAGTTGGGGCCAAGTCTGGCTCGGGCTGCCCTTTGGGTTTGCTGCTGTTCTTTTCGCCTTGGTCTCGACCATTGTGTTCAGTGTGAATATTTAGATGATGGGATCTAAATACGCCTTAATTGGAATAGGTGTATGGCAATTTTCGCATTTTGAACTTGAAAACTATAGACGGCTGCTTTTATCACCACGTTCACGATATACACCACCCCCAAAACAATGCTTTCCGCAGTCTAGTCGATTGCGGTACAAGTTTTATTTGATTATCACAAGTGCAATATATACGCTATGCATGCTTATAGGTCAGGGTCCGAACCGAAGAATGAGCGCAACAATTCATTAGGTTGCTCGCCTTGGATGAGGAACGCATCATGCCCACCATCGCTCTGAAGCGTTGCGAAAGTTGCATTCTTCAGGCCCTGGGACAGAAATATTTGCTCAGATGGTGGGTAAAGGCCATCTGTCGGGACCCCGACAACCAATGCGGGCTTTCGAATCTGACTGAGGACTCTGAGTATGGCCTCGTCGTCCGAAAGACTTGGGTACCGGACGCGGGCGATGTCATGGGAGTCGATCTTGTCCAGGATGTGGAGATAGCAGTTGGAGCATTGAACTTTTCTCCTTGGTAACGCAGATAGCTCTGCGCCAAGAATATGCCCGAGTTATCGTAGTGCCCATCGTTTCGCTCTGCGCGCTGCACATCGACCGCGAATGGCGCACGGGTGCCGTTGCGGGTGCCGCTGACTTTCGAGAGCATTCTGTTGGGTGTTGTGCAAGTCTCCAGCCGGCGTCTTCCGAATCGCTTTTTGGTGAGGAACGAGGGAACGACATCGGCGAGGAGGACGACGCTGGTATGTTACTAGGAGCTACAGAAACGTACTGTTTAGCGTGATAGTCGATGACAACGGTTCGTCTACAGTCATTGCACCAGTTGTATACGATAGTTTCAGATCGCCAGGTGGTTCGGGTAATGCAGCTGCTTTGATCCATCAGCTTCAATGCATGAATAGAGCTCAATTACAGAGGACATTTGAAGCACATGCCTGAAGTACAGCCATGGGATTCAAACTCTACTACCAGATCATTTTGGCCGAGACACATGCATAGATGCGCATGATGGCAAAGGCTCAGTCCCTACCGGGCAACGTGCGACGCCCAGACGGCTCGGTCCGCTATCAGTGACCGTGTATTAGTGCGATGACCTCGTACTGACGGGGATGTTGACCCTGCAGGAGGAAACGTTGCATTACAGATGGGGGAGCCCTATATCCGGCGGCTCCAAACCTCGACATCTCATGAGAGAAAAGGTGCAGCTCTTAGCAAAGATTTGGATCCCGGCCTGTCGCCAACCAACAACTTCTCCGGAGCATTACCTCCCAATCAGGGCGAGCGTACGACCAACGATGGAACTTATGAGCGATATCATATTAGGCTTTGATACTGTGCAGAAGGGTACCTGAAATACGTGGCCGCAAACATACGTGACGTGACAATGGCACTGTGCCATATAGGTAAAGCGTCAAAGTCAGTCTCAATTGGAGCCCTTGCGAATATTGTTGCTGTCACCTATTCTCCCATCCATTGCGACTGTTCCCTGCGGTCGTAATGTGTGCATCAGTCCTACAGATGCGCTCTCGGTGGCTGAGGCCATTCGGCCAACACCATGTCCCTGACATTCCTGTGAAGAGGGAGGTGACTGCGGAACAAGATGCAGGTTTCTTGAGCAAACTTTGGTTTGCTTGGATCAGCCCGCTCATGACCGTGAGACTATGCCTATCTGTGCTGTACCTATGATGTTGCTACGTGCTGACCGTGAGAATTTATGGTATATATCGGATACCGGCGCCACCTCGAACTCAATAATATCTGGACAGTGTCAGACGCAAGGCTGATGGATACGCTCCAGCCGAGTCTTCACGCCGCTTTTCGAAAACGAGTATTGGCTCGCAACCGACTTCCCCTCTTATGGGCACTCTACGAGGTCTTCAAGTTCAACTTCTGGCTCGGAGCTGTCAGTCAGTTCGTCGTGTCGACTCTGCAGGTGATGACGCCCTTCACGCTGCGATTCCTTATTGAGTGGGTTCAACATGTCTACCCTGACGGACACGACACTCGCGGCTCCACGCCAGTAGTAGCTGGCATAGGGTATGTCCTTGGTATTGCGGTTTTGCAGATGCTTCACACTTTCGCCTTGAGCCAGTTTTACTATCGGGGCATGTTACCTGGTGGACAGACACGCAGCGTTTTGATAGCCATGGCGTTCAATAAGTCACTGAGACTTCCTAATAAGGCCAAGGCTGGAGGTCAAACAGGGAGTGAAGGTTCGGGTCCATACGATGGTATTCCCAGTCGGGTGGATGAGAAAGGCTGGTCCAACGGACGTGTGATGAGCCTGGTCTCCGATGACACCGCCCGCAGTGACATAAGCGACGAGACCGCTGGTAGCAAGCCGAAATCGTATCAACATAGTCACTGACCGGCGTGTCACACTTACGCAAGAGATCCTTCAGAGTATCCGCTTTGTAAAGTACTTTGGCTGGGAAGGATTCTTCCAGGACCGCCTAGGAAACATCCGAGCGTCTAAAACCTAAGCATTGCGCATAATGCACCTGATGGGGTGCGCCGTGGGAACCCTCGCCCAGTTTCTACCTGTGCTTTACATCATGATCACGTTCATTGTGTACGCGGTTGTGAATGGCAGTCTTAATCCAGTGGTTGTATCTTCGTCCTTGGCGATACTGTACCTTCTGCGCGTCCCGACGAATTGGTTACCCGTATCCTTGAGCCTTGCTGCCGACGCATTCCAATCGATCAAGAGGACCGAGGACTTCCTGCTTGCTGAAGAAGTACAAGCGCAGCCAGACATCACTCTTGCTCCAGCTGTCAAACTCAGCAATGCATCCTTCACGTGGGAGAGCCCACCAGCGAACGAGGATAGTGAATCACGAAAGGATGAAGAGAAGAAGAATCGCATGCCGAGAGCTATGAGAAGACAACGAGCGGGACATGAAAAGAAGGGGATCGAAACTTCGGATACAGAAGCCCTCCCAGTCCGGGATAGTGACGCGCCGTTCTCGCTGAGCGATATCTCCTTGGAATGCCAGAGAGGTGAGCTGGTCGGTATCATCGGAAGCGTTGGATTCGTCAAGACGTCCCTTCTTATTGTTCTTGCAGGAGATATGAGGCAGACCGGAAGCATTTTGCAGTTTACCGCTGACAGGGCGTACTGCCCCCAGTATGCTTGGATTCAAAACGCCAGCGTGCGGGATAACATCACTTTTGGGAAGTCACCACCAGCAGCTCTATTCCAATGTAGTACACGCCAGCGCGATATACTCTGACGCTGGCATCGTACTACTCGACGATCCGCTTTCAGCTGTTGATGCGCACGTAGGTACACATATCTTTAACGAGGCCATCTGCGGTTTGCTCAAGGACAAATGCCGGTTCCTAGCAACACATCACCTGCATCTACTGTCCCGGCTTGACAGGATCATCTGGATGGTCGACGGACGTATCGAGGCCATAGGCACCTATGAAGAACTGGCGGAGTCTCACCCTGCCTTCGCCAGTTTGGTCGCAGTTGGGGGACATTAACAAAGAGAGGCGGACAGCATTGATGAAGGCAAGAAGGGTGATTCTGTCGGCCTCGATAACACAACGACGAAAGCCGAGGTCTTGATGCAGGAAGAGGCCAAGATTGTTGATAGCGTCCCCTTCTCTGTATATGTTTCGTAGTTGCGGGCTTCCGGTTCCCAGTGGAATGACCTTGCAATGGTAGTTGGACAGCTCCTTTTCCGATCCTCAAGCATTTTGGGAGGCTTGTGGCTCTCGTGGTGGGTGGACAACAAGTACGGCCTTACCCGCGGTCAGAACGTAGGATTTCCTGCCTTGATATAAATAAAGCCCGGGGAGTTTTTGTGACGATCACGAATTATATCGGTATATACTCAGGCCTGGGTCTCGCACAATGCGTGCTAGTGTTCTCGTCTTCGCTCATTCTACTTGGTCTGTATCAAGTCGAGCCAGGTCATGTCAAAGAATGCGCTTTGGCAGGCTCTAAGAGCCCCCATGTCCTTCTTCGACACGACTTCTCTTGGTCGCATCATGTATCGTTTTACAAGAGACATTGATGCGCTGGACAACAATCTGGTCGTTGCTGTGCAGCAGCTGCTAATCAACATAGCTGCATTTTTGGGCTCCTACACCCTCATAGTTGCCTACTTCCACTATTTAAATTATTTTTCACTTCTTCCTTGCCAAGTAATCAAGCTGACAGATAGTAGTTTGCTATCGCTTTGGTATTTGGCACGACTGCACTCTGGTAGTGCATCTCCTACTACAGGAGCAGTGCGCGAGAGCTGAGGCGACACCAATCGATACTCGACGGCGTGGTCTTTGCCCGTCTCAACGAATCTATAATTAGAGCGGCTTGCATTCACACCTATGATCGGGAGCTCCAGTTCGTCAAATTGGTGCATGAAGCCACCAATGACATGGACAGCGCCAACTTCTTGACGTTCGCCAGCCACAATTGGCTGTCCGTTCGGCTCGACAACATCGGCATATTGCTGAACTTCGTCACTGGTATTCTCGTGGTCACCAACGCACTACCTGTTTCTCTCAGTATCTCAGGTTTGCTGCTGACCATGGTTGGCATGATGCAGGTCGTGGTGAAGTATCTGATCGAGGTCAACAACTCCATGTCGAATACCAAACGCCTGTTTCAGTACACAAACTCTCTACACCGGGAAGCCCCCCTCGACGGTGCCAGCGTGCGTCCTGCTTGGCCGGAGCATGGAGCCATAGAATACGAGACTGTGCAGATACGCTACCGCCCTGGTCTTCCGCTGGTGGTTGATAACTTCTGCTTGAGGATAGCTGGGGGTTGGGAGGCTCGGGATCGTTCGCCGCACCAGTGCTGGAAAAAGCACCATCCTATCAAACCTCTTCAGGCTGACAGAGATTTCTGGCGGGCGCATTACCATCGATGGTGTTAATATAGACCAGATTGGTCTTCACCGGCTCCGAAGCGCTTTGGCGATCATTCCACAAAATCCCACTCTCTTCCAGGGCACTATTCGCTTGAATCTAGACCCTTTCAACAAGCACACGGACATTGAACTATGGCATGCTCTCCTGGAGGCACATCTTCTCCCGGATACCGAAAAGTCATTCGCCATGCCCGAGGAACACACCCAGGCAAGCAGTGTCGTGGAGAGGGACCAGACAATATTGACTCTGGAAAACCTCGTGAGACGCGTGTGACACTTGACACAGCCGTTGAAACCGAAGGCCTCAACTTCTCTCTCGGACAGTGGCGGCTGATTGCGCTTTCTCGAGCACTTCTTTGTAACACGCCTATCGTGCTGGTGGACGAAGGGACGAGCAGCGTTGATCCTGAGACCGATGCACTCATGCAAGAGACACTAGCGACTGGTTTGGGAGGTAAGACGCTTATTGCTATTGCGCATCGTCTTCGTACCGTGTTACATTACGATCGGGTGTGTCATGGATAAGGGCAAGATTGTTGAGCTGGGGCCGCCGTTGGAGTTATGGGAACAAAGGGGCATTTTCAGGGCTAAGTGTGATAGCAATGGCATTACGCGAGAGATGTTCACGAGTGTCTAGTTAGCTCTGGTGGTCTGTAGAAGATACTAACACCATGAATATGTACCAGTATATATCTTAACATCACCTTGAGCTCTAGAGGTGATGTCCACTTGTTATCCGAAGGTACTATCAGCCGATCTCTTTTAAGCACCTTACTGATACCTCTTTCTTTCAACCTGTAACGAGCATCGCTTGTTATACGAAAAGGGTTTGGGGAATATGATAGTGTGGTATTGAACAAATCTACTGCCCAACATTAATGAGTCAAGTTGCATTTCTTTCTCCGGAGATCGCTCGGGTTCCTGGTGTGCACCTGGATAAGCAAAGTCTGCCAAGGCGATGTCGTATGAGCACCCTTCACGATAGATCTCGATTTGCAGGCATAACTCATTCTTTTCAAGGTCTACGATCTCTTTGTCTCCATCAAAATGGGTCAGAGGCGGTTTGTGCTCACTCAGTTCCCACAATTCAATCGTCGCGATGAAATCATCGAGTGAAGGATATGATTTCATATGAATGACATCACTGTTGCCTCTTCACCACTACAAATAAGAGAGATCTCAAGTAACAAAGATTTTATCTTCATTACAATCTCATCATAGCAACTTACACAAATTTCTTTTTTACTTCGTCACAAACAAATTCACTACAAAATGACCAACTACGAGCAGATCGCCAAGGAGGCCGAGATGGACCTCAACACCTACCAGGCCAAGACCGGCAACGCCCGTCCTCAGGATGTTGAGGGCGCTGGTGTTAACCCCCATGCTGAGAACAAGTTTGAGAGCGCTCAGGTGGAGTTTGGCGATGAGCTGAGCACAAACGCCGGCTACAACAAGCGCATTCCCCCAAGCGAGGGTGGCATCGTCGACGACAAGGGCCGGTAAGCATCATTCACCCAAACATCACTTTTTCACCATCTAACTCTTGCAGACAAACCCGTGGTCAGCACTACGAGGGCGAGGGCGGCCCTCTCGACAAGCTCTCCAAGGCCAACGACGAGCGCGGCGGTTACAACGACAACGATGTTGTCGGCGCCAACGTCAAGAAGACCTCCGGCCTCGGAGCCGCTGACGATCTCGCCTCAAAGGGCCAGGAAGCCCAGCGCGCCAACGTAGGCCGCAACCCTCCCGGCCCCGGTGGCTCTCAGTTCAAGGGCGAGGATTACTACCAGCCTGAGAGTGTTCCTGACAGCATCTCTGCTGAGGGTAACATTGCTCCCGAGAGCGTGATTGAGGCTAGCCGAGAAGCTGAGCGACCTTGAACGAAACAAAAATGGAATGGAATGGAATGTATGGTACGGATGGGTTAATAGCGGGCGCCTGTATGATATGATATGTTCATAATTTGAACCGCCATGATTTACGACCACATTATTTGTGCTTCTGTCGCATCGTGATCTCTGTATAAGTTGAGGTGAAGCTTCGGTGAATAAAATAGCCCCCACTGTGGCTCCCGCTAGAGCCGCCATCATTTAAAGCATGATCAACGTCATGAGGCCTTGGCCTTTATCTCGTGACCATCCGCGAAATGTGAAACCTCGACGACTTCCTATCAGCAACATTACAATTACAACCTCAACCTTTCCTCGCAAGACGTGATGTCGTGTGTGTTATCAAGGCTCATACAAGAGTGCTGATTGTCGCCGCCATGTCCGGTCTCTCACCGTCTGCCTCTGGATTGCTCCCTATGCCAGGCGCGCCTTCGTCATCTTGGGCTGTGTACAAAGCGAGAGCTGCAGCCATGATGGGCCATCATGATACGAAGGTGATTGTAGCCTTTTGGCTTTTTGGTACGACTTCACCCCAAATCTCCTCGACTTGTACCTAACAGTCGCGTCAGGCCTCATCAATAATGTCCTCTACGTGATCATCCTCTCCGCCGCCCAAGACCTCGTCGGTTCCATCCCCAAAGGCGTCGTCCTCCTTGCCGATGTCGTTCCCTCGTTCCTCACCAAGTTGATCGCACCGTACTTTATCCACCGAATACCGTATCGCATGCGAGTCCTTATATTCATAGTGCTTTCTGTGGTTGGCATGCTCATGGTAGCCCTGACACCGCGCACGCAGTCCGTCGCGATCAAGCTCGTCGGTGTTGTCCTGGCGAGTATAAGCGCTGGCGGCGGTGAGTTGAGCTTCCTTGGCTTGACGCACTTCTACGGCCCGATGAGCCTCGCCGGCTGGGGGTCTGGGACTGGTGCTGCAGGTTTGGTCGGTGCAGGCCTCTACGTGATGTTTACGGACTGGTGGGGATTAAGCGTGCGTAGCAGTTTGCTAATCTCGGCGTGTTTCCCTGCGATTATGTTTATCAGCTTCTTCGTGATATTGCCGCTTGGACCTCTGAGGGAGGGCACGACTCGAAAGGACTACGATGCGATCCCGGACCTCGAGGATGAGGATGTGAACCACATGGATCAAGGAACTGCTTCGTCGGCGCTCTTGGCTCCTGGGCCTTCTGTCGCGGCGACTGCATACTCTGCGCATAATACGCAAGACACACTCACGATGCGAGACAGGTTGAAGAAAGTGAAGGTGTTGTTTGTCCCATACATGCTCCCGCTGCTACTGGTATACGTGGCCGAGTACACGATCAACCAAGGAGTTGCACCCACATTGCTATTCCCTCTGGACGAGTCGCCGTTCGATGAGTTTCGAGATTTCTACCCCATGTACGGGTTCCTCTACCAACTCGGCGTCTTTATCTCCCGATCATCTACGCCATTTCTACGTATCCACCATTTATACCTCCCATCGATGCTGCAAGTTGCGAACCTTGTACTTCTCACATTCCACGCCGTATACTTCTTCCTTCCATCAGTCTACATCGTCTTTATCATAATATTTTGGGAAGGTTTGCTAGGTGGAGGTGTCTACGTCAACTGCTTCGCCGAGATCATGGAGAATGTGCCACCCGAGGATAGAGAATTTAGTCTTGGAGCAACGACTGTCAGCGATAGCGGTGGAATTTCTATCGCTGGACTCATCAGTATCGTGATGGAGACGAAGCTTTGTAATTATCAAGTGGCGCATGGAAGGGATTGGTGCCGTCGTATTTCTGCACAAGGTCAATGATTGTTGGGTTCGCCAGGCGTTTTTCAGCGTTGGGTAGAGCGAGTTTGTAGATATCGGTCGGCATTTGGTATAGAGATTCTGTTACATTCATTACGTGTCTATCGCCTCGTTGGCGTGAGCTCGACGCGTAACCTGGAGAAACATGCGTAATAAGCGAATGCATTTTCTTTCATCCATGTCATGGTCACTGATCTCATTGTCGATAAGCGATATCCCACCTGAACCCGAGCGAGGAGAGTTCAAAGACTCTGTTCTCGAACGATTCAGGGGCTTCAAGATAAGTTTTTATACTAAAAAGGCCCCCCAGTAATACTGTCACTGTCAGCTTACAGCTTACAGAAAGTGGACAAGCGACAGGGAGCCATGACCAATAAATCGGAAACAGTCCCGGGACGTCCCTTGTAAGGCGACGTTAAATTGCGAGAGATGGGCAAATTAAAAATCTGGATCTTTTGTCGCGACGGGGCGGGGCATTTTTCTCTGTTTAGCGGTCACGGGCGATAGACTTTTTGAAGAAGGTTATTTTAAAAATGTTACGTTTCGTAGAAAGGTTATAAGAATTCACCAATGAAATGCGTATGCATGAGTTACAGGAGATCTGATTGGAATCACGGCTGGGAGTTTCCATCTTTAGATCATGGCCCGGCAGATGGGCTGACGGGAAGACCGGCACGAGAGTGACACCGGAGAATTGGGCATCATCGATAATATCATGCGATGTCTGCTACGTTGCTCGTTGCTATTTTATACGAAGTTGAGGTGCAGAGACACGACGTCGCCAAGAGAAGGATAAGCACATCAACGGATAACGGCCTAGCGCTGACCGGCTTGGCAAATTTCATCCTTGAGAGGGCGTTGATCAAAATAATACTGTACATACAGCACAGTACATGCTACGTAGTAATAATAGCTGAAGGGTTCTCAAGAGTTGAGTCAAAGACAGACTCATCAGGATGAGACGAAACATGGTCTTTCAAATGCTGTTAATTCCCGTCGGGAATCGTTGGCTTGGGGCTGAGGAGGAATGCGGCGGAGGAGGGCCGAGTCGGTGGAGTCTGGAGATAAAATAAAGTCCCAATATTATCAGTGACAGGTCGTTTGTCCAGGTTCAGGTTCGTTCTGCCAGCCGTGCGTTTGTTTGTACGTATGAACCATTAGACCCAAGTCAATATACAATACCTCGTCTATCTCGAAAACTCAACAGTTGTAGAAAGTATCCACGATATTGCAAGACATGCATATTCAAGGGACTGTCTTGTCTCTCATATAAACACTCTGTCTCAGCCCTTCAGCAGGGAGATCAAGTCTAAATACCTCCCAGCACCGCCAAACATCGATAATCTTTGCAAGGGGGTATAACACCATTCCTCTCAACGGTAAGGGTTCTCCGCTGAACAAACCATGACCTCGGGCATTGTCCTTGGAGGAATTCAATGCGAGGGGCGATTTTTTCTACTGCTATTCAAAATTACAAGCCAAGCCAAATTTCCGCCTAGCGAGACGTTGCAGATAAGCTATTGTTTGATTGGCTAGATCACTGCATGGATAACCATGCAAGCGGCTCCCCGAAGGAAGAATGCCATTCAATGGGTTGATCGAGATGCATTCTGCAGGGGGAAAAGAATATGGGAGTTGAGATCAATATTGTTGGTTCTTTCGCTATGCTAACCTTTCTTAACAGTGGTTGGCAGCGTTGATGATGCTGATAGATCAGCAGTGAGATGCAAGCCTTACAAACTCAATTCTCCAACCTAGATTAACTGGCTTGTTACATTGGATTGGATAACGTGATGACGCACTTGAGCAGAGAATAAAGGGGGACTCTTTCACAGATCTAGGCTTACCTCACTGACACCCATAGGAACAGAGCCTATTGGTTGGCTATACTGTTAAAGGGGCTGGCATGAATTGAGCAAGATGACATTTCCAACCTTGACAGTATCAGACAAGAAAAAAAAGGAGACAATTTTCGAGATCAAGCCCCCTGATTCACTTGGCGTTGGATTGGCTCTCGCAGAAAGGTAAGTTGAGCCTTTGAGGTGCCCTCGGGGGGCAAAAAGACTTAGGACCTCTACTGTAAGTGACAAAAAGATTTAGGTAAGCTTAGTATGAGCTTAGAGGGTCTTTAGATTGGTTATATTTGTCACTTGGGATAGAGGTCCTAGGTTTTCTTGCCTCCCCTAGGGTGCCCCGCCACTTGGACTCAGCCCTCCCAAATACACGTTTAAACCCATCCATTAGCGCAAACACACGCTAATTGTGCCCCTGTAGCCTGCAACCTACGCCCGGGCCTTCATCTTCCCGCCTCCATAACTCGCTTCCCTCACTCCAGCTCCTCCTCCTCCTTCTCATCCCCCCTCCCCCCTGTCCGCTTTTTATTTAATTTAATCCCACCTAAAGGCCATTCTCTCTCTCACTGTTCCCCCCCTGCTCATTTTCTGGCCTTATCAGAAACCCGGTTCCTCTTTTTTACTCAGCTTCTCTCTTCCCCTTCCTCTCCTCGCCTTCTTCCTTCTTCACCGTTCGTCTTTCTTTCTTCTTCAACCTCCCGTAATTCTTTTTATTTACGTCGCGTGCGCTGAGAGGTTGATTCTGGTTCTGGGTTCTGCTTTCTTGTGTCCTTGTCGGCACCTTTCACTCACTCACTCATTCTACCTGAGCCTACGTCTTTTGACTTTATACTTCGAACCCGTTGAGATACACGCGTCGAAGCGTTGAAGCTTGCCCACAATGTTTGGACAAGTGCGCACAAACCGGTCGACGGTCCTTATGGCCGGCACCGTTATCTTCCTGGTCGCTTTTGTTAGCCTGGCCTACAACCATCTCGACAAGTGGGAGCCTCCCGCTGACGTGTAAGTTGACTTGCGTAATCTAATCTCCGCGAAGACCGAAAAAACTGACGAATTCACCATAGCGCTACCGACACCGAGACATCCATCATTGGTGATACCCACGATGAGCCCAAGAAGACTGAGCCGGAGCAACCCGAGCAGCACGGCGCCATGTCGAAACCCGACCACCCTTCCAACGCCTCCACCGAGCTCGGCGACTACTACTTCAACTACATCATGAAGGCCCGCGTCAGCCCTGCCGACAAGAAGTACGCTCCTTTCGGCGCTTTCCCCATGGAGCTCCCCGCCGAGCCCAAGTGGACTGAGATGATTGGCGAGGACCTCTGCATTATCGATCTTGACAACCGACCTTTCGACGAGCCTGGCCAGATCTTCTCCCCCGGTCTGATGAGCTGGGACCGCGCTGACGAGACCCACGGTCTGTCCCTCGGTGTTCTGAACCACTGGCTCTATGGTGCGTACAATCCTGACCGAGTCACCTTTCTGTGTCACTAACCCCTCAATAGCCAAGAACCACGGTTACAAGTACTACTACGTTGACATCACCGATCCCTTTGAGGATCGCCGCAACTCCTGGAAGAAGCCCCCGATTCTGTCCAAGATCCTCAAGAAGCACAAGGCCTGCATCTTCCTTGACTCCGATGCCGTCTTCCACCACCTCGATCTGCCCTTTGAGTGGCTCATGAACTACTGGCAGCTCCACCCCGATACCAACTCTCTCGCCCTTGCCTACGATCCTCACCACAAGAACAACATGGACAAGTTCGACAAGGTCTACCTCAACACTGGTTTCATCGTTCTCCAGAACAACGAGAAGACCTTCGAAATCCTCAAGGAGTGGGAGGACTGCCCCAACGAGGGTGGCAAGCACCCCGACTGTGTCGAGTTCCGAAAGAACCGCCCCGGAAAGCCCACCGACCAGGGTGGCTTCGGTACCTACATCCGCTACGATTACCCTAAGGACATCAAGGATCTTCCCTGCACCGAGGCCAACGGTTTCCCCGAGAGCCGATCTGGCTGCGACGGAAAGTTCATCAAGCATCTCTGGACCGGCAAGAAGGACCACATCAAGGTGGTCATCGGCCAGCAGGTCCCCGGTGCGCTGCTAGAGATGTTCCACAAACAATTCATGGAAGAGAAGCCAAAGTTCTTCATCTCCGAGCGAGACCTGATGGCCCAGAAGGATTAAATAAGTAATGAAAATGCTTTAATGAGACCGAGTACTAGAAAAGGCGGACATGATACGGACGGCTTTTGAAATCATCTTTTTTTTTAATAATTTTACTGTAAAACTTATACCATCCAGGAGAGGTATAGGCAATACCTCTTCTCCCTCTCAATTGGGGTTTACTTGACATGGTGTTTTTGGGAGTGTTAAGGGTTTTTTAAACAAATGGCCTGCAATCGGAAACTTTTTTTTGGATGTTTGTTCAATGTGCATGAGAGAAAGAAAACTAGGCATGATCTCTTTATGAGTAATAGGGATAACAATGAGTTTTGACGTTGATGATAAAGTTCAGGTTGCGTGATGACTCTGGTGATGCTACCCTGCGTGTAAGCGAAGACAATTTGAATGTGAACACAATTGAGTTTGGGAACAGGAGAGGAATAGAGTTCGTTAAAAACAATCGAGAGGCGTTTTGAAACTTCTGTGTTATCAGAAATTTGGAATGTGATTCTCTCAGATTTAGGGTAGGCCTCTGTCATGGACTTAGCAGAGGTTCAGTATGTTGCCAATGGCCGACAACAAGCCAGAATTCTGCTCAAAGTGATATTATTAAGTAAGTAGTAAGGTTGGAACCTAAATGGCAGATGAGATGAGCTCTTTGTACGGGGCAGTCGAAAAGGTTGGGTGAGGTATCTGATTTGTCACTTTAAGCCAGAGAGTCCTCAGAAGCTTGACGTGCATTCACCCTCACAAATCTTCGTGTGAAGATAGACGTGACTATTGGTAGTATTTCTTGTCCCTGTTCTTCATTATTATCATGATACAACTACCTACCGATAAATCGTGTTCGATAAGTGTATGCAGGTGTCCTCTTCTTCCTAGAAAGATATTCTTCTGTCGAGTGTGTTACTCTTGCGACTATGAGATAGTGCTTTGTAACTTTAACGATGACCAACTGCCGAGCAGTTCTCTATCGAGTCAAGGCCAAATGCGGGGATATCGAAGCTTGAGCTGTCTATTCTCCGTCGGAGTTTCGCTTACCTGTTTATACATTGTTTGGTGGTGATCTATAGGACTTTGAGATCTTTGCGTCAATGCGAATGCGACTATCCCAGTCAACACCAACTCTTACATGGTCGCACGGGGGTGATTTCTAAGCTCTATAGAAAGAAAGACGATGAAATGTCGTATACGCCCTTTCGAGATAGTATTAACCGACGGGAATAGTGCCTGGCTGCTCTGCATAAGTCGCAAATGCAATGATGCCATCTTCCCATGATGGATAACCGAGGCATACAACATCAAATACTTGCCCCAAAGCTTTATAATCGGGAGAATCAATACAATTGATAGGTCAAGCTTACTGACGCGACTATGATCATTAATCCCAAAGCCGAGCTATTCGCAGCGACAGGGTGCGCGCGACCAACGGGCGTTGAGAAGCCGATCAGTAATCATACAAATAGGACGGGGAAATCACATAAATCTCCAACGCGGCACCATTTCCGCAATTTATAATGCATTCAGATTTACAAATCCGTCGGGGTTTTGGATGGAGGATAAAGGAAAGCGTCAAGAATGGAATTGAGGTATTGAATCAAGTTATACTGAACAAATCTCATCATGGAGAAGATTGACGATACTGGTATTATGGGTGATGCGTCGCTTGGGAACGACTCTGCGACGGAGGGCGAGATTGAGGCTGCGAGGCCGAAAGAACAGGTTGAGACTGATGAGTTGGATTGGGATAATAGTCCTCATAATCCTTTCAATTGGCCAGCATGGAAGAAAGCTCTTCAAGTCGTGATGCTATCCTCAGCAGGTCTTCTAGCGTAAGTCCACCCCATCCCAAGTGTACCTATGCAGTCTAACATCTCAGATCAATCGGAACATCAATAATGAGTCCCGCTCGCAAAGAGCTCATGATCGAATTCAACGTCAGCAGCACAGTCGCCCTCCTGCCTCTAACACTCTACGTCCTTGCCCTCGGCTTCGGGCCTGTAATCGGCGGCCCGTTATCAGAAACCATAGGTCGCTATCCTATCTACGCAGCGAGTATTCCTCTTGGCGCACTGTTTACTATGGGTGCGGGCTTCGTGCACAATATTGGAGGTTTGGGCTTTCTGAGATTCATGGCGGGTTTATGCTGGGCGCCTGTGCTGGCTGTTGCGCCGGGGACGTTGTCCGAGACGTTCACGCCGAAGAATAGAGGACCTGTATCGGCGGTGTTTATCCTCATGCCGTTTTTGGGCCCAGGATTGGGGTGAGTTCTGGAATGGAACTGCTGAGGACCTGACTGACTTTCTACTTAGACCTGTTATAGGCTCTTTTGTGGTGAATCGAAAGGGATGGAGGTGGACGCAGTGGACGTTGGTCTTCTTTTCGATACTGGCTATGATCATCACTGCGTTCTCGCACGAGACGTTTCATCCGGTTATTAAAAGAAGACTTATGAAGAAGAAGGGAATGAAGGTTGATCCTCCGCCACCGATGGCTGCTCGACTCAAGATGTTTGCCCTCGTGGCAGTTGTTCGACCTATTCGCATGCTTCTTCTCGAACCGATCACCGGATTCATCTGCCTGTACGTTTCGGCCGAGTTTGGAACTCTTTTCAGTTTCTTCGCCGCTGTGCCGTATACCTTTGGAAGAGTCTACCAGTTCTCCATCGAAGAGTCAGGTCTCGTCTTCCTCTCCATCGTCATCGGCTGCTTTCTCGGACTCATCACCGTTATTCTCTGCGACGTGTTCCTGTACAGAAAACAAGCGCCGAAATACCCCCCTCATCAGATCCCACCCGAGCATCGTCTTTACCCTTCCATGATTGGAAGTATCGGATTGCCAATTGGACTGTTCTGGTTTGCTTGGACAGCACGACCTGGCGTTTCTTGGGCAAGTCCCGCAGCATCGATGATCATTTTTGCTTGGGGAAATCTTTGTGTGTTTGTCAGTACCATGCAGTATATCACTGATACGTATCATGGGAGTGTTGTCGCAAGCGCTGCTAGTGCTAACAGTCTGGCGCGGTATGGTTTCGCAGGAGTATTTCCGCTGTTCACTATTCAGAGTAAGTTCCTACGCCCATTTTCGCGAGAATAGTCGCTAACGAGAATAGTGTATGAGAAGTTGGGTATTGACTGGGCTAGCAGCCTTCTGGCCTTTGTTGCGCTGGCCTTGCTGCCAGTTCCGTGGGTGTTGTTCAAGTATGGCCCGACCATCAGGGCCAAGAGCTCCTATGAGACAGTCAAGTTCAATTAAGACAGAAGCATCTAGTTACGAGAAACACGTTTCAATATGTTCTATAGAATTATAATAGTCTAATATGCGTTTTCAACACGAAGTCGCGCTGCGTTGTTTCAGTTCTTAGGAAGCTGGATCAACTTGTAGTCCTTATCAAGGTAATACCACAAATCATACTTCGCCGGTCTCTCAGCAGCAGGAAGAACATTGGACTTGACAGGAATGCCGAACTTCTTGGTAGCGTCCTTGCTCTTGACATAGCTCTTGTAGCTCTTGGTGCTTGTCTGGTTGTAGTTGATCTCGTTGGAGTCAACCTTTCCGCGCACGAGATCTTGCCAGTCGCCGTGGCTGCTCTTGATGGTCTTGGCCATGAACTTGGCGTTTTGGTAGTCGCCGCCAACGATCTCGAGAACACTGTCGCCGCGGGGGACCTTGTAGTACTGCTGGTGTTAGTGGGGCTTGGGGAGAAGGGGCGGAGAGCATACGGTGAACCAGTTGTAGAAGGTCTTGGCTAGACCTGGGCGGTACTTTTCGAGGTCCTCGACGGCTGGGAATGTTAGCTTGTGTTGGTCAGAGGCAAGATGGCACTTACAGTCGACTAGAGCAGCAAGGGGATCCTTGGTGTCAACGGCAATGACCTTCCAGTCAGTCTCGCCACCCTTTATGCAACAATTAGTCATCGTTTTGTGCTAGCCATGTAACAGACTTACATCGTTCAATGCAAGGCCACCAAGGACCTTGACAGACTTGACCTGTCCAACGTGGGCAGGTCTATATACAAATCAGTCTTTGCTTTCTCATTCGTGAAAGAACACTCACGCTTCAGTGATATCGAACAGATCAATAGGATCGTTGTCACCAGGGTATCCAGTGAAATCGTGGTCAAAGTTGGGACTCTCCCAAGTCTGGGGAATTGACCCATAGTGGAATGGGTATGACTTGTGAGGCCAGACACTCTCAACGAAACGAGGGGCCTTCTTCTTGTCATCATGGAAGATAGGGTCTTTGATGGGTCAGTATGGAAACATGATGCGTGGAGTTAGGTCGTACTCAGAGGCTCATCACGGCGGGTCTCAATCTTGCCGTCTGTCCATCGGGGAATCTCAACAACGTAGCTCACGATGCGATTGTTGCCCTTCTCAGGGTACAGAGGAATATCGTGCCAGAAGGAAATAGGCTGCCCATCTTTCTCCAGCCAAACACGCCAGTCCTGTATCACTTAGTAACGCACTCCGTTAACCATTGAGGATGACTTACAAGAGTGTTACGAGCACCAACTTCACGAAGAGTCAAGGAATCATAGTCAAACTCCTTCGCCCTCGGCGCAAGAGAAGAACCAAGAACCAGACAAGGCAATAAAGCCAACTTAACAAGCAAAGAAGTAGCTACCATTGTGAGAGATGTTCGAGCGCCACGGAGCCGGAGAAAAAGTTTAAAGTTACATTGGGTTCCTTTTAAGCTTGATTCAAATAAAGCCAAGACGGATATAACTCGCGTGAGTATTTTTGCCTTCGGTGACCAAAAATGGAAGATCGTTATCGGCGCGGATCGGGGGTTCGTAGATCCAACGACGATGCGGATTTGATGCACGTGGAGTTGGAATGTAGATCTTGGAGGGGCTTTTGGTGTAAGTTCGTTGGTGGTTTGGGGGCATACACGTGGGGATGATGATGATGGGTAATTTTATTGCGCATGAGCTACTGCAGGCCAAGTTGCATTCAACACCAATGATTCTATGTGAAGATATCATCTTAACTTGGCCATTCTCCCATAGAAGAATGGTAACTGCTCTTTGATGGCTCGCGTTAATTGTGTCATCTCATTGGGTATCTCCAACGAGTGATGTGACTGGCTGTCCCACGTGCTTCAGCCAGTCAAGTTGCGGGGTAAAAGTCAACACCATCGCTGCTGATATTGAGATTTGTAGAAGAGGAACAAACTGAATAAATAACATGGCAACGTGGAATATGTATATGTTTCCAAGTTCATGTCCAAGGCCTCTTGCATACGGCCCGTGTGACGTGGCAGATTCCCTACTAGTTCTCAAATAGTGGCTCTGCGGCAGAAATGACAGTTTAGCTATCACGTCAGGTAAGGACCACGACAGGCTTCAGCTCTCAGCTGGATCGGCCCAAACAAGACATTAACAACACTTCAGGTAGTTCAAGAGCTGATCAAATGCCATTCAGGCTTTTTGTCTCATCTTCAATTGAGAACTACTCGCTGGGTGATTCTCACCGATGCGGGGCTGGCCTCGTTCGAGGTCCAAGCAACTGATACATGTACGGAACGGTCATATTCAGCCAGCCACAGTTATACGCTATGATATGATCGACAACGGAGTGTTGATCTTCGAATTTTAGAAAGAAGATTGAGAGGTATAAGTAGGGAAGAAGATACACTGTAAGATTCACAAGTAGATAACAACCTTGCCTTTTGTCTCCCTTATACTGAAACTTACACAGGTATAACCTACTAAATCGCCTAACTCACCGGAGCTACAATGCTTCTCAAGATCCTTGTTTCTATCACAGCTGCCGTTGCAGTTACAGCAACAGGTATCGGTAAGCTACTTGCATAATCCAGTAACACCTTCAACTAATGAGTGCAAGACAAACCAGTTGGTGTTGCCGGCTGTAAATGGTCGGGCACTGCTCCTTATTGTGCAGGGGAATGCGAGCCCGGCTGGCATGAGAGGGGACGCAGTCAATGTGGTGATGGCAGCTGCTGTTGGACTGGCAGCAAAGCCCTCTGCTGCGAAGACGAGGATGCCGTCCAGGACCTGATGCGGGAGAAGGAAGAAGTTGGCGTCGACAGCTGTTATTGGTCGGGAACAGCTCCTTATTGCGCAGGGGAGTGCGGACCTGGGGAGCGTGAGATTGGACGCAGTAAATGTGGTGATGGCGCCTGCTGTTGGACCGGGGAAAAGGCCTACTGCTGTAATGATGAAGAGAGTGACAACCGGGACCTCTAGATCAAGTAATATCGAGGGGGAGAACCAGTTATGTAGCTAGCCAGTATAGTGACCCTCTGAGAATGCGTTGAATTGCCTTGCTGTCTTATGTTGCTATGTACAATAAGTGAAACAAGTGTAATAAATTTGGTAGTTCAGACGAAGAAGTGATGGGATGTAACGGAATTCTGGCTGGTGGCTTTCTGGACATTTCGAACCGGATGTGGTCACTTGTTGAGATTCTCCATATAATTGCAATTGACTCAAGAAAGTTTCGCAGATGACGGCGGAGTGACCGAGTGGTTAAGGTGAAGCACTCGAAATGACGATATGCTTTGGTTTCGGCCGCGCAGGTTCGAATCCTGTCTCCGTCGCATGGTTTTTTTTTTGCGTGTTTTTCTCTCATTTTCTAGCCAGTAATGATGACGGCGCTAGACCTTTCTTTGTCGTACTTGACTGGGGAAGGTCACCGAAAGAGATCTGCAATTTTGGTGTTAATGACCTTGTTGTATTCCTCTCTGACCCGACATTGGTATTTGACGGACAGTACTACTTCCGCAGTACTCTCCCAAAGAGTTCATGTCATTTTTTTTTTCATCTACAACCAAACGGCGATTTCACCATGCTTCTAACATGTCGCGCTTGAGACCTCATATGCAGATGCGCACATGTTGTTACAGCAGAATTAAGGTTGTGGGGTTCGCCTATACCCGCCCCGTCATAACGTCAACACACCTTTTCCATGTAGAACTTGACGGTTCGTAACGACTGAAGCCGTGTTTAAATGTATTCAAGTATGCAAAGACCTATAGTGATCTGCGAGCAATTGGTAATGTTTGGTACCATTTCGTATAACATAATGATGATCCCACCGTAGGATTAATACCACCAGACTTGAACTCCTGCTAAAAAAGGAAGAAAGGGGAAAAAACACAGACGCATCCAGACTTTTAAGCAAATGCGATAAGGTCATCGTCAATAAATTGAGGGCCTTCTTTGACATTTGCCGTGTTCTTCTTATTTGTGTGAACTCTGGAAGTCGTATCTTGACCAAGCTTCCCGTCCATATACGTCCGGTTCTCTTGCAGGCTCTGCACGTAGATGTTAGCATGAGTGCACTGCACCCCAGACGAAAGACTAACCCTGAGATGGAACATCTCATCAGCTGCCCACTTTGAAGACGTGGGAGGGTCATTGGATCTGATGGGCTCCCCAGACGAGTTCTCATCAAAAAGTGCTGGAACTGGCGTGCCTCACACCATTTCTCGAAGTCATCGCGTTTAGCTGCCGCGATGGCAATGAGGGCCTCTTCGGTAACGACCTTGCCGTTTGCCAGGTACTTCATGTCTTGCTTTGATAAAGACATGGTTGTTTGCTTGTGGAGGTGATGTCTTGGGCTGATAGTGGTTGGGTGATGAGGGTGGGATGGTTGTATATAAACGGAATAAGCCCGAGAAGTTGGATTTGGAGAATAATTAGAAGGAAGGGGAAAAGATGGCAAAGAAGGGGACATCAGGGATTTATATACTTCTTAAAAAAGGTTAAAGCAGAAAATGGTATACATCATGGGATTGAGATAGATTAAAGACACTGCAATGGGATGACTCAGAATGTTAAGTATAATGTATTTATCCAATAGAACGGTGCTTAAATAACATCGTGAAGTTATAATTAAGCATTGAACGAGCGATATGAGAGATGAAGCCAAAGTTGAAAAGTTTGAGACTCTATCTGCGCGTTCAGAAATTATTTGTCAACTGGCACGAAGGGGTCACTGGTGGCAGGCAATGAACCCTCCAAAAGGAACCTTATAGAACCTTACCCAACTTAAACTTCTTCAAATCTGGCATCTGATGAGTGAAAACGTCGGAGAATACTTTTGATAGGATGTGAAGAGTTCATCATCGTTTTACGGTACACTCCCGCACGAGAACATTGAGAAGGCAACTGTTGGCCGCCGTGAACTGATGGAGCTGTCAATCGCCACTCCTGATTCCAGCCTTCAAGGCCGACGAGACTGGTACACAGCCATCCTTCGACAGGGCTGTCAATCAGACCTTTGACATTCACTTACCAGAAGCTGCGGTGCCCATTGCACATTGAAGTTCAAAATAGCTCTGCCCACGATCATAAGGAACTTTAACTCTGCAAGTTTGCAAAGCTAACAGCCCAAATACGAATGAGAACGCGAGCAAATAACCAAGGCAAAAGCGCAAATTCAACACAAAACGAAAGGTTCCTTCTAGAAAGAAAGAAAGGAACCAGCTTATTTTAAACTGCAAAGTCGTTTCGTTACCCTATCTGGGGTTGAACAAATTACAAGTCTTCAAACTCAGTTAAAGTTTTGCCCCTGAATTTGGTTAGGAGTCATAGTGCCACCCACATGCAGACATTTAAGGTATCTGGAGTAGTTGGCCGAGGCTAGTTGATGTTGGAAAGTGTCAAGATGTCTATCTATTGATTGGCGTTCTGCTTGTAACCTTTTTGACGCCCAGAGTCAAACAGTACAACCCAATGACTCATGGCGAAACTACATGATAAGATTCTTTCGAGAGTCTATAGTGTAATGTTGATGAAAAGACAAAAGCTTGTAGAGCTGACGCTTTGTGACCTGTAGTGGCATGATGTTTCCAGGATCGTCGGTCGCCCAAAAGACAAACTTTAGGAATCTTCTGGAAGGTCAGTAAGGAGATATAAGGCTCACTCCATCACATAAGGTTACTATTACTTATTCACTCAAAATAGTGCCCTTTTCTGCTAGTTTTCGGTATTAGCTCGATGGTGAGGGACCATGAAATGCCATTTTGGCTAGGCTGGACCATCGCTACTGAATACATCTGAAACCCTCTCGCATCCGCCTGTCTCTCAAACTACACTCTATGGGAACCTTCCGGGTTTAATTTCATGGATAATAATAAACTTCAGTATGATACCTTCCAGAGATGCTCGTGTCACATGTATATCCGTGTTCAGGGAAACAAGTCGTCAACCTCGCAGCATAAAAGCTGATCATAATCAACCACAAAACTGAGAGTTACCGCTGAACATCCTTTATGAAACATATACTCCAACTTCAGTACAGAAAATTGAAACAATGTGACGGAAAGCCGGGGGAGGCAAAGCTTCCTGATACATTTTAACGTATCTTGCCTGCGCACATAAAATATAACAAGTATGTGAAACCTTAGGAGGAAGTATAAGAATTTACAAGATTTAATATATTGATACAGTCCCTCCTCAATTTTCTCATTTTCTTATAAGTTCTTATTTCATAGATTATTTCCGACGCATTCTTTCCATAGCACGAGTTACATCTTTCTCGATCAAGATCTCGCATTCGACAATACCAGCATACTTGGACAACATGGTATGAGTCCCCCAAGCTCATCAGACATCAAAATCTAATTCTTGAGTTACAGGGTCATATTATAGTAAACGCGGCCATGAATCTCTTCAACGAGAGCGAGTTACGCCGCTTTGCTGACCTCAACCCAAGCGAGCCTTGCCTCGACAGGCTGGATAAGCTGGACTTCAACGAGTTCATCTACCGCTTGCATTACGACCTGTCATTTTATAGGTTCATGTGCTTTGTTGCGAGGGTCCCAACTGGTACTCCAGAAATGGTCGCGTATTGGCTCATGAAGAATTGGTCTACAGAGGCACGTGAGGGGATCTATGGTGTAAGTTTATTTATGGCTTTGTTGAAAGGAGGAAACGAGAATGCTAACCATGTGAAATAGCCACCGAAATTAAACTAGATATACCTTCATGAGAATATCTTAATGGCAGGAGTACACTTCTTTAAGAAACCGGTTTCAAAGACTCCACGTTAGGCCATTTTGACGTAGGCAGCTGCCTCTAACAACAGTAATACATAGAATAACCCTCCAGAGCCCTGATTAGTTAGGCTGAACACACAGAATACCTTCTAGATTATATGAACACCAGACTCTCACCATAGTATCATTTGATCTTCAACAACGCAAAATAGAACGTACGATTCATATATAATGTATCTCACTACCGAGGAGACACGCGAGCTCTCGGTCAACAAGGTGACGGATACCATCCTTCCAAAACTCAAAATCATGAACTGCGAGGACTTCTATGTGTGCATGATAGACACGAACTTCAACAAGTTCGTTCGCAACCCAGGTCGTGGGTCTCAAGGCTGGATTCCCTCCCTATCTCAGGGTAGTCGTAGTCAAGTTCTGGGCACGAAAGGCGTGGCAAGTCAATTACTCCGAGACCAACAACGGGTGCTAACTCTCAATGATTAGATCGTAAGCAAGACTCCATAATCTATACCGCATGCATAAGGTGCTGGGATGCGGCAAGAAGCTGCCGTAATTGGGACGGGAAACCTATCTGCATGCCCATGGTCTTAATCATATCTTCCCACGGATTCGGTATTTAAATCTATAGCTTGCGATACGTTTCATGTCACCAAAGCCAACGTCAAGCACGCGGCGTTTATCCAAATGATTCCTGCTTCTAGCAAGGAACTCTAAATTATGTAGAGATAACTATGTACATGTAGTAATGAAGAATAAAGCACCCAGATCCCATCTAATTACATCCCTTAAACGCACTGGAAGTAGTACTCGTTGTGCTCAACGCACTTGTAGGGCTTCTCGCACTCAGTGGGTCCCTTGTAGTTCTTACCACCACACTGGTAGTAGTGCTTGACAACACCGCCAGAGCCAGTTCCAACGGGGTAAGCGGGGGCAGTGCCTGTGGGGGCGGGAACTTGAGGGGCAGTTGTCTCGGTGTTCCACTTGTAGGTGTAGGCTGAGCTGCTGCGGATGACGGGGACGCGAGTGGTGGGCTCGATGGCAGCGACGGTGGGCTCGAACTCGCCATCGTCTTCGTCACAGTCGCCGGAGGGAACGGGGGCTTGAGTAGGAATGGGAGCCTCGGTCTCGGCGCAGTCATCATCGGAGTCATCGTCAACGGGAGCCTTGGTAGGGTAGACCTGGGTTCCGTTGGTGGGGATAGCGTAGGTAGGGAAAGGGGCTTCGGTTTCGGCACAGTCATCATCATCATCATCAGTCTCAGTAGCAAGAGCAGTGCGGGTCTGCTCGGTCTGAGGAGCAGTGGTGTTCATGTAGTTCGTGGTGCCAGGGACAGTGTAGACGGGCTTGGTCTTGGTCTCGAGGGTGGTAGCAGGAGCGGTAGTCTCAGCGGGGGCAACAGAGCTGGTGGCAGGGGCTTCAGTGGCAGCGGCGGCGAGAAGGCTGGAAACACTGGTCCAGGCGGGCTTCTTCTCGTAGTCATCGGTGTAGAGAAGAGCCTCGCCGTTACCCTCGAAGACACCGGGGATCCAGCTGTACTTGTCAGTGATACCCCAGACGGTAACACCAACACAGCCCTTGGTGTCGAGACAGGCGCCGACAACATCGGCGTACTCATCACCCTGGGTCTTCAGCTCAGCGGCAGAAGCGGGAACGGACTCGTGGCGAATGTCGAGCTCAGTGATGGCGACCTCAACGTTGAGGTCAGTGAAGCGCTTGAAAGTGGCGGCAAGCTCAGAGCGAGAAGGAGTCTGGCCGACGATCAGATGGCCCTGGAAACCAACACCGTCGATAGGGGCGCCTTCCTTCTGAAGGAGCTTGACAAGCTCGACGGCCTTATCAGTCTTGGCGCCGTTCTGCTCAAGGTTGTAGTCGTTGTAGTAACTAAATGGTCAGATAAATACTTCGTCAATGCGGGTAAAGAACTTACAGCTTGGCAGCAGGATCAGCCTTGCGAGCAGCCTTGAAGGAGATGCCAAGGAAGTCAGTTCCCAGAGTGCGGGAAAAGACACTGTCTCGCCACTCAGCGTTGTCATCGATGGCCTCGTTGACCACATCCCAAGCGTAGCAGTCACCCTTGTAGTGCTCAACAACGTTGGCGATGTGAGCCTCGATGACCTCAGTAAGCTCCTCGGCAGAGAAAGCACCAGAAGAAACTATATCCATTAGCATAGCACCCCAGCCCAAACATGCAGTATAACTCACCCCAGGTGGGGAGCTGGCTGTGCCAAGTCAAAGCGTGACATCTCAAAATCTGCCCATTCTTCTTTGCAAGATCGGGAACAACATCAGCGGTCGTATAAACAAAATCACCCTGCTTAGGCTCAACAGTCTCCCACTTCTGTCCGTTCTCGGGAACAAGCTGTCCAAACTCCTCAACGTCATCAGCCAGCTTGCTGTAGGGCGCATCGCTGAGATATCCGTTATCGACAGCTGAGCCGAAGTACTTGAGTCCAGCGGCCTGCGCCAGGCTGTGAAGCTGGGCCGAGACGGGGCTCGAGGCCAAAAGTCCAAGGAGTGTAGTCTTGTGCATTTTTGTGAAAAAAGAGTGTGTAGTAGGTTTAAGAAGGCAAACAAATGAGTGTATTTTGCGTTTTTGAGCTACTGAAAGAAGGGAAAAAAGAAGGAAGGAATGTTAATAAACGACTCGCGTTTGTTAATAAAGAAGAAGCAAATATAGATGCGGGACCCGAGATCATGATATATATCCATTCGTTAGCTTAGCCATACCACCAGCTTAGCCGCCGCAACATCATTAAAGCCCATGTAGATCGTCCCATCTGTATACGAAAGCCTTGTGTCCTTTAACCTTACGGTAAAATATCTTCCGTCAGTAATTTGTGGTGTAAGTCCCCTGCTATGTCCCGCTTCGTCTCAGGTCTGTGACAGGGATGCATATTTTCTCGGGCCAGGGACCGAAACTGGCAATGGAGATAGCGTATCGTGACGAAGAGATCGACCCAGGTTGTGCTGATTACCCGGGTAAATTGGCATTGGATGTTCGGCAATGTCAAAATTGTTGGTTCCTGTCATATTGCCCTGTTGTTGGCCAATTATCCATGAAGGGATCCAGGAACAGATTGTTAGTTCAGGAACCGGGCGGATAAATCTGAGCATGGCGGTTAAATATGCAGATGATCACCAACACTTAGAGAAGAACAACCTTCTCCATTGGATCATATTGTTAGTTTTCTAAGGTCTCTTGGCTTTTGATATAAAAAATTAGAGTCAACAGAAAGATCATGATTCTTGTGTTGTACCACGATCTGCCGACAAGATAAGATGATCCACCCCCCTTTCATGTTTCAGATACCCGGCGCTAGGAACCGTTGGTAATAGCTTGTTTTTCGTCTCATCTCAACGTGATGATGGGGTTATCGGTGGGGTTTTCAATGGCACGTCTGTGATTTCGCTTAATCTGCTTGGCTATTACAGCACGGCTGGGGAGTAAATCTGTCAAGTATCATATCATCAACTCCGGCTAAATCTCACCGAGCTGATCTGTCTACACGATCAGGTCTTCTATAGTACCCAATTCGCACAAGTGGCTTCTTCAAGTGGGCATTTAAAAACTGCTAGTCTGCCCTGCCAAGAGCTGTTGTAATATCTCTAATCTCAAGTTCTTCCAGAGTTTTGTTCCACAGCGTCTCCATAATCTTCTGTCCTGACTCGGTGTACATAAGCACAGGATACCTGGTCTTGTTAGCAATCTTATAATCAGCATCGCCCAGCTTGCGGGCGAATTTCCCAGTCCCCATACAGTTCGACCCTTGGCTCTCCTTCCCAAGGACCAGTGCAGGATGAAGAAACTGTCTCGTTCCATTCACAATATTACTTACTAGCAAGATACCAGAAGTGTCGAAACCATTGTTAATAGGCCTTATAGTTCTCGTACGAGGCTCGTTCGACTCACAACACGGAGGCGGATAATCTCGACAGTGCCATCGTGCACGCTGATAAGCTCTGAGAGCTTTGAAAGGAACACAACTAAGAGCCTAATCGTCAAGTATTGGACTTCTCCATGGAACAATTCTTGGCATCTCGACAGGTTCTATTTAGATTCGCGTTTGAAATATCTGCTCGACGCATCTGGCTTTCATTATGGTGAAATTCAAACGCTCAAGCGTACAGCAGCTCATGGCGAACTCATGGCCATTTTGCTGAGATCAAACCATTTAAACCACCGTAACGCAGCTGAGTGCTACTACAGTGAACCAAAAATTATTCTAAACTATTTCGATTGATTAGAGATAAACATTATTCTGAAGTAAATTATTGAACTATACCGTCGTATTAGAAGAATAGTTGCCGAATCTTTGCGGTTGCTTTCACCTACCCTATTGGCCAGCCCCGGTTTAGTCAGCCACCTCAACTTCCCCAGGTGAGATGCGCCGCTTTCATAATGCCTTTCATCCCGTCATCATCATCCCTCGAAAAGATATACCGTCTCTCATTCCTCTTTAACTCATAATTCCATAGCTATCAATGAAACCCCCAAAAATGATGTCAAAGACCACCTTGCTCGCAGCCAAAGCTCCCTCTAATCCACCATCACCTCAGAACAAGCCGATTATCTCAATGCATCATGGAGAGACAGAATGGACAGCTGTTTATCCCATTATTGAGAGATTGTATATGAAAGATCGGAGAAAACTTCGACACATCATGCAGATCATGGAGGAGAAATATAATTTCAAGGCATCGTGAGATTACCCATCTCCCTGGTTTTGTCATAAGCTCACATGGGACCCAGTGTTCAGATGTATAAGAGACGCTTCACAAAATGGGGGTTTTATAAATCAAAACAAAGAAATGGGAAGACTGCTTGGAAGAAAACGGCCCCAACTCCAAAAAACACACCAGAGACTCAAAAGCGGCCTCACAGCCAGCCGCTTATTCTCTCTCCGAGTCCAAATTCTTTGGAGACGAGTAGTCTTGAATTTCTTACAAGCATACATGACTGGAGCACTTCATTCTATGAATCTCTCCGTACCAAGGGATTACACCTACAAGGTACTCATCCTTCGCAACCGGCTGGTAAAATCAACCGCTACGACCCAGAAGGATTAAGTTTCGCCTTTCGGACCATCGTTGAGCTCATACAACGCGGCAAAGGCATTTTAGCAGGGCGTTTAACCCGCAAAGCCTTTCTAGATATCGAAAATATGCTGCACGCTGAAGCGCCTTTGTTCATCTGGAATGTCTTGGAAATCATGTATCACATGGTCCGTCTTGGTCAGACACAGCTTCTTGGTATGCTCCTAGCGCAGTTAGTCGAACTAGCGAGTAATATCCATGAGATGAAACATCCCGTTATCAAGATGTTGAAAAGTTTGCAGAAAGCGGTGTATCTTTGGGAGAAGCATGCTACACTTGAGAAAATGCGACTTCTTGAACAGGCTTGGGGTCTGAATGCGGATATCATATGCAGGAACTACGACTCAAGGCTGTTGGTGGTGTACTATCGCCTAGTCTGGGAATCTTCTTGTATTAAACTTGGCGAGGATCAACTGGACGGTCTTGATAAGTGGTTCTCAGCCGTGAAGAGCAAGATTCCGCACGAGGACTCTTATTTTCAACAAGCTATTCTATTCGCCGATCCTAGCACGACGGAGGAAACAGCACCGCCGAAAGACTACGAGATTACAAAAGCGCTTTGCGTCTCAGCAATACAGCATCGCTGCACAATGACCTTTGGAGAGTCAAACATGGCAAGTCTTGTGCGCTTGGGCTTACTGAAGAGCCGTATTCTTGGCGAGATTGACGAACAGTCAGGCGATAAGATGCCACAGTCCCACACGCGATTCCAAGCAAGGGTTATGGCCTATTTGATGAAGGTACTTATGGACGTTGATAGGGAACTCGGGTTGGATGTCGATGTGGCGGACAGAATGAAAAACAAGATCGCTTTGCGAGAGTTTGGCTACTCGAGTACCTCGCCGCAGGTTATACATGATATGTGGCAGCTAGAAGCCTTTTTGCGAAAAGAGGGATATGTAGCTGAAGCAGCAAAGATAAGGAGGGAGACGTATAAGAGGCTGGAAGAGTATGTAGACCAGGTCCCCGTCGACGAGGTCTAGCAAGCGCATGATTGACAGGCACAGAAGCAATGCAATAGATAGATGCGATGAGATGGTGAGATGATTTACCCAAACGCCACGAGTCTATGCTCTATAAAATGCCTTCCTATGCAACATCAACATGCCTTACAAATACAGTCACCTCATGAATCACGACCCAGTCGCTCCTCATCATCTTGAGTTAGTTCATACGCCGGCCGGAAACCCTCTCCATTTTGACCCTGCTTCTTCAGATGGGGGTTTGGATGTGTGTCCTTTATACCGCCTAGACTCGTGTAGCCTTGGTCGTATAGAGGGCAGTACTCAATGCCGAGGTGTCGAATAAACTGGTCATGTTAGTTCGTTCGGCGCATGGTGGTGGGGGGACTTACAGCCCAGATTTGGACTGTTCGGAGGTTAGTTAGCCATTGTTCGTTATAAGGTTATGAGAATAGAGCAAGGAGAGCGATGGAAGGAGGTCGTACCGTAATGCCAGTCAATAACAGGATGTATTCTCATAAACGACGGCCAGCCAGCGTCCGTCGGATCAAAGAACGTCAAGTTCTCACCATGAGGGTCCGTTCTTCTCGTTCCCACAAACACAGCCTTGATACTCGGTCGTTCCTCAAGGTATATCTCTAGCCCCTTCTTCATCGGTAACACGTAGCGCGCAACTTCGAGGCCGTATTCTTCGCTGGATGTCTCGACGAACGTGTCAACTTCGGGAAAGGGATGCGCGGCGACGATGTATACGCATTGGAGCTTTTCGGGGGGTGTAAGTTCGGAAGTGCCGTTGGTCGTGTCGGATGTGGAATAGTAATGTCGGCCCATGCGAGCGAGGAGGAGGATTAACAGGACGAGGCCTAGTATGATCAGTACCTGTCGCTGATACTTGAAAGACCTTTAAAAGGAATTTTATAAAGCCCCAGACCCTCATTATGCGACTTACAGTCCTTTCCGCCATTATATGATAACGATATTTGTTCCGGTCTGCTTCCGTCAGCCCTTATCCGACCTTCCCCTGCACCAAAACGCACCGATATTTCTCCAACGCCTCATCCACGACCTCTATCGACTTGCGGACCTGATCTTGTACATCGCGCAATGTCTGTGTATCAGCCTCCTCAGCAATAAACGCCTCGACCTTTTGCTGGAGCTCGAGACACTTGTCGCGCAAGGAGCGGGGTGGCGGGGTCGATATCATGATGGCTCTCGATGCCTCGGATGTAAAGGAACTGGTGTTTGGGGTATTGTCTATGCGGTTTTCAAAATCGACGGTCTAGTTTAGAGAGAGAACAAGGGAGAGGAATTGATTTTAAGAGATTGTATGTGTTGCGACGAAGCGAAAGTTAATAGCTCCGGTTTCGCCGTATACATTAGCGATGAAGGGGAGGTACGTAAAGAGGTCCTGCTGGACTGCCGAGCGGCTTGCGATCACGTGCGCCACTGTTCTGCGGTTCGGTTGCCGCATCACGTGCATCACTTACAAGAGTTGATAAGTAGTGAACAGATTTACCTCGGAACATAAAGAGAGCCATCATTTTTCACTGAAAGACATATCATGAGAGTATCTAAAGTATTTTTATGTAGCTGAATTTATAAATATACGTTCAAATCACCATCACCGCCCATAGGAAGCCCGATACTGCAATGCCGAACATTAAACATGCACCATATCAGATCCAAATGCCAGCCTGATTAACCATTATCTCCCCCTGAGTTCAGATCTCCCCAAAGGCTCAAGTACATATCTCCTACGGATATAGAAGACCTCACTGGATCCACTGCCAAGTCATAAACTTGATGGTAATAACATCGTCCTCGAAGATAGGCACAAGCAGTCCGGCTGATCTCATCTTCACGGGACAGATCTCGTAGAAGATGCGACCGCGAGCCCTGAATCTTGCTGGAGGCACCTGGTCTTTCCGAGACTCAGGAGCAAGGAAATTTATGGGCATCTCTTGTTGGCGTGAATCGGCTGGAACCAAGAGTCTTGGCTGCAGGTATAGGTACAATGTTCGCAATGCAGGAAACAACGCCTTGAGATGAATCAGATACTGGGGCTTATAGCTTCTCTCGAGGTTGGAGTCGACCGGTACAGCCACGGTTCTGATAGTTTCTAGACCTTGGTATCGGTTGTTCCCTGGCAGCATGAATTCGGTAACGCCATGGAATGAACTTACAGAGCGGCGCTCTTGCCACCATCTATCTATGAAGACCAAGTCACTGGTTGCATCAATGTAAAGGCTGCTAAATGCCTTTGCCCTCCTGCCACCGTCATGTGAGTTGGCGAGAACTATGCGCGCAGGGACCCGTGGCAGCCAAAGACTCCAGCTTCGAGTGACCTCTTCACAAGACGCACGGCAAACTCGCATCAGACCGTAGTCGCTGTTGGGGTTTGATGCAGGCGGGAGAGGGAAATCCCCAAGGCTTGTTGGGAGAGTGTGTACTGCTTTCACTTGCCATGGCTGGCGAAACCAATCTTTGACGTCCACGAAGTAGGCCCGCGGAGCATCCACACAGAGAGCATAGGCCCAGATCATGTTCTGTATTTCTTGGGGCAACTGGCTGAATTTGTGAAATTCGCCACGATCGGCATTGCGTCGTTTAAAAAGCTTCTTGATGAATTGAAACATTTTTGTGTTTCTACTTCGTGAAAATAAGCTGTCGTTAATGGTCTGGAAACTAGGTAGCTTTATCGCTGTTTGTGGTTTGGAAGATTTGCTCATTTTCGAGTTGGCGATTGAAGCACGCTGGGCTTCTTATACTGCTTAATCCTGAAGTGACCGTAAACATGCTGGTGATGATTGGCACGTACGTCGAGGAACAATGCAGTAAGTTCACTATGTCTCATACTTCGAAATAAAGGAGATCAAATGAACTCATGGAACGCGAGGCACCAGCGATTGTCCGTTGTTCTGATTACATCCCTGTAACTGACACACGTGGCTAGGCCTGATTTGGAGGCAGCCGTTGTAAAGGAACCAACATGTAGGTTTTGCCTGAGTGCGTAGGACTCCCAGAGCCAGGTCCGGAGCAAATGAACCATCGAAGGGATCAGGATGTCTTCGACAAAAGATCATCATGATTGCCACTAAAGCCCTCCCAAAAGCTTTCACACAACATTCTGAGCTTGAGCTCACGATTCTCCTCAATGAATCGTTGCTCATCTTCACTGCATGTGAAGTATTAAACGCTCGGATCAGCACCCCATTCATCCAGTTACGAAACTGCCCGCGAAATATTCTCAGCTCTCAAACTGCGTCAGTACTCAAGTTGATCATAAGCCGCAGAGTACCCCGTCCATTTTCGTAGGTTGCCGGGGCGGTATAATAGGCATGATATATGTGTTTTGAATTGTGGCGATGCCAATGGCTCAGTGGCGTTGAAGAACTTATCGTGTTTGATGAAAGAAGCGTAGCAAAGATGAGATTTACCAGACTACTCAGAGTCTGATGACGATCACGGTACTCACGCAAATAAAGTGAATGCTTTGAAGAGGCGTTGAATTTGGCGAGCTTTTGCTTTTGAGGTGACGCTTCGTTGCAAAATCGCCATGATTGCTTTTGGCTTGCAAGTCTTGTTCTCGCTCTCCGTCTATGTCGATGTCCGACTCTTCGCAGTAATTGATTATCCAGACGAGTGAGCTGCAGATACTGAAGATGCAGTAAAATGGCGGGTTTCTTCCGAACAGAGCATCAAAAGTCTCGAACAGAACAGAGAGTAAAGAGGACAAGAGCCATAAAAAGCATGCACAGATCAACTGAGCAACAGTGTATTGCAGGTAATGAAGTGGCACCGTTACTCTGAGTACTCCTCTCAGAGTACAAGCTTTCAAGGTAATGTAAGTGTTCTGATATTATTTTGTGATCCCAAATATCTTCCCGGGAGACTTTGTGTGGTGCGAAGCTGGGTATGGGCGTCGACACAAAATCGCAAGTATATGCATCCTCCAGTGTTTCTTTGATGGCGGTCTTCTTTGTCTCAGACGAAACGATTTCATCCATTGGCAACATCTGGGCTTGAATAAATCATTCAGAGCAACGCTGTGTTCCGCTTTCGTCGACTTGCGCATCGTCGCCGTTGCAATCGCTGCCGAAATCGTCATCAGCACTTGTTCGTGGGAACCTCGTATAATGTATTACCTGCTGCTTTTTGGCATTGCACCGCCAATTCTATTGTCCAATGTCGGGAAGTGTGCGTACTTCAATTATCCCCGGACTCTTTGGCTTCTGGGTCTACTTCGCTGATGTAATTTACATACCAATAGCACTGGTATGGCGAGTAGTAATATCTCAAGTTCTTACATGATGTGATACGGTAGCATTGTACGGAATTGTCTGTTTTCTGTACCTGAAAGCATCCCAGGACCAATTGGTAGTGGGAGGTCCAGGAGTGTGAGGAAGATAAAGGGCCTGGATCCGGGCTCAGAGTCATCTCAAGGCTTGACATCGTGGGGAAGCCATCTTCCTCTGGTCAGGTGGTCGCTGATATTCAGAATTATATGCTCAGTAAGGCTGACCCACGAAATCGCCTTATTATGTGTGATTGGAGAGACGTTAGGATGGAGGCCAATCCTCGGCCTATGATGCCTACAGCTCCTGTTGTGTAAGCGCCTTCTCCTGTTTGTAGTTGCTGTACAGAGGAAGAAGGGCTAATTATTTTAACTTGAAAACTATAATCTCGAGAACTTATCTTAGCTAATGCCCACAAAGTTCCTCTTAAAGAATTTCTATAAGTAAACCCTAGACAGGAATTCGTAACACCATGCTCAATTCCAAATGAATCCCTTTGTAGCAATCCATTCAATCTCATTTTCTGGCTTTTGTCTTAGAAAGGTATGAGAGTGCTTGCTTGACGTACAAGGTGAAGAAGAGTATAAATGTTGTGTATGATAAGAAAAGGTTTTGAGAGTAGAAAGGAGATTGTGCTCTGATGAAGTAGATGTTGCGCGCCAGCACCATCGCGACAGCGCTAGTATGAGCAGAGTTTGAGAGTTGCTGTTTGTTGGCTGGGCAGACTCGGGCTACCAGGTTACTTCTCCCGACTCGTGTGTAGTAAGAGGCTCATGCCACCGAAATTGCTTGGTTTCCTATGGCCTGGTGCAGCCTGTTCCGAGCGTCTTGACCCGTATTGCAGATGTAGCAGTAATCTCAGCCACGAGACTAATCTTAGGCTAAACAGTTTATAATAGAAACTTTGCCATAGAGTGTGGATGCGGTAGCACTCGTATGGGGCGTAGAACATCTCGGATTGTCCCTAGAGCTTTCTTTGTTATTCTGTTGACGTTAACATCGTCTCTTTCTGTTGGCGTCACTTTAGACTATTAACAACTAGGTCACTCTCATATATTAGATTGACTTACAGGATGATAAACCACCATATAATATTAGTGATAGAACCTTGGAGCCTCCAGGGAGGTGATGTTTGACGCTGCTCCCGGGAGGGAAAGATACGTCGGTAGGGGTTCGTATATGTTGTAGCTGTGTTCACCTGAGCGCCGAATCGTGACAGTACTTGGTAATTCGCTTGTTAGGCGTGTCAAATAAATCACACTATTGTATTTGAGTTATTTTATGGTTATCTCACTGAAGGCGCCGTTGCACGCAGGAAGGATATGCGGGAGGGACCTAGATTCAGCTTGCCCACACTGCTGGTAGTCGTGGTAGATATCTCGACGCATGGTGCTGGGATGTCCTAGTAGAAATTGATTTGTTCTGCAATGTAGGCTCTGTCCTGCCCCCAACGATTCTTATTCACAGTCGCAGTTTCAGCCTTGGTGGCGTGGTTATCAGCCGCCTTGATATTCCCTTCCGCTCAGGCCAACGCCTCGTCAAAGCAAGCCATATGCTCTTCACAGTAGTACCCCAAGCCGCGGCGGAGAAATAACCCATGCCGTGCTCCTTCAGGTGGAGACAGATGATTCTGTTGCGCCGCAGAGATTGACAAGGACGCAGACATGTGGTTATGACAACGTCGAAATTCGTCTTAATATGTGCTCCCAGAAACAGCATATCCAAATCCCTTCCGTCGATAGTAATCTTGCCGTGCGTAGAAACTGGGAGTTCTTCGATTTTTATTTGTCTCGAAATAGAGTCGCAGCAGTAGTCGATTCTATTAGTCACATCCTCGGGCTTGTCTTTGGTCAGGCGTACCGCAACTTTGTGGAGTATCTCTACTTGTTAAAGTTGTCCAAGTTGATAACCAACCCAAGCACCTAGATCACATTTCCGAAGTCTGGGCGTGTGGTTATTGGCTCCAGATGAGATACAAGGTCTTGTAGAAAAAGAAGATATCTCCGCAGGATAATCGTGACTTCGCTTCCGTATGAGCACATAGATCTCGTCCTTCTCTTCGTGGGATCCTTACTTTCAGGGACACAAAACTGGCCGTCCGATTCATATCGTAAGCCAGCTGGGTGAGTTGTGGGTGATCGACAGATTTGGTTGCCATTATAGCAATGATCGCTTCCAGGTTGATGATTCATCTCGAGTTTTCTGCTCAGTTTGCCTTTATAGCCTTTTGACTCCTTTCGGCAATGGAATCAGACTCGTCTTTTGGAGCTACTGTAGAGAGACAGGAGGGCAGCCAGCCATGAAGGACTTGGCCTACTTGCACTCCTGGTTGATATAGGGTCCAAAAAGAGAATTCGATGCATAATATTTTCGAATTGGGCTAAAAAGGTTTACTACTTGAGTATCTTGTTCTCGAGGCGTCTCTTTTGAGTGTGGTCTGTCGCCAACACTTGAGCTGACATGATATATTGGTATCACAGTCAGGCAAATGTCCAGTGACGCAAGAAACACGAGGAGATGTTAGCCCTTGGATCAAGATGAATAATAGTTATGTGGTCGTCCTGGAGGCGTTGCAATTGCCTGATCTGGTTGTTGACGATCTTTTTCTGCGCCTAGTCGAACTTATCGATCAAAGAGTGATCATTGAGGTCGTATCCGCATGCTTTCCCCATTTATTCCATTGTGTAGAATGGGCTCTTCTTTGCAATCCCCCACTTTGCATTGTCGACCTCATCAAGTTGTTCCCAAAGATTGTCTCAGTGAGTAACCCGTCGTAAAGGTTTTCAAGCGCCGACAGATTTCATGCCCTTGAACATCGTCCATGTTGGTCAATGTCTCAACCCGTTTGAAGATCCTGGCGCTTCCTGTATCGAACGATGAGATGAGGAGTGTCTTCCTGCCATATCACATTGAAATTGGATCTTGAAGCCAAACCCGTGGTCAATGCCAGACACACCCAGGTTTATGCTCCGAAAGCCTATATGTAAAGACCAGGCATCGATCGCAAATGCCTGATTTTGTGTAATTTTGGCTCGAATGTTCCTCCTCCTGAGGTTGCTTGTCTTCGAAAAACCATTGAGAGGTTGACAGTTGAAACAGCTCCTCTTGGTAACAAGGCGAGTCGATGACTATCAAAGCCCAGTCCTAGTCTGAAACGTAGTCCTCGACATATGCTTGATTTGGTCGTTTCTTAGAGTCCATGATTGGAGAGATTGGGTACAGAGTAACAACATCAAGCAGCAAAGTGGTAATATAGAAAAGTCAAGGGGTTGTGCTTCAAGGCTTTTTGCCTCATCGACCCACGCTCTTCCATCTTGCGATCCGATCGTCTGCATTCTCAGATAAACTCAACACGTCATGTCGGCAGGATGAGGTTTGGCAGCTGCAGAATATGGTCGTATGCGTCTGGACTCATGTTTAGACACTGTTGCTGATGGCATGCTCACTCTAGGGGCTGGGAAGATTTCAGACACCTATATGGTTGAGGTAAGCTTCATCAATACATTCGCAGACCAAGCGTGTCGACAGCTGGACTGTGATGGTTTTGGCACATGACCGCATTGTCTTCCTGAGATCGTCGGTAGTGAGAAACTTCGTGTGCGTAGATTTTATCGGCTCGCTTGATCTGTTTATCCACACTGGCAAAGTTGAAGCCGTGGTCGACGTTGCCTTCTCTAATCCAGTGCTAGGTTCCAGCACGCCGAGACCCTGCCCGGGTAGTACCTCCTTCACGCTGAAGGTCGCGGTGGCGCAAGACACTCTTTGGTTTCGAGATGATATTCTCCTCCATCGGGTGTGTTATCAGGGATACTGTGGCGATGAAGGCTGAAGGAAGTAGTAGCGAACGAGAATGTTCCCCGTGCCACGTCGAAGTTGTGTTGAACTCTTCAGCTGCCATTGTCTCATTGTATCGGATGGATGTTTTACATCCGTAACAACTTCCACTGGAACGTAAGCTCACTGCCCAGATCACAGGAGGGATCTTCATGCGACAGAATGGTAATGTATAGTCCATGAGATAACGGTTCCCCAGGAAGAACAGCCAGCTGTACAGAACAATACTGGGTATCTGACGATACCATCAGTCCGCTCGTAGATTGAGGGGTAAAGGGGGCTCCAAGTCATAGGGAATTGAGGGGGAAAGGCATCATGATAGGGGATGGTGCTTCGATGCCAGTACTGCTGATACTGGAGGTGAACTTCGTACTCAACCAAGAAGACTTGGACGGGTGCGAAAGTAACGAGAGGGCAAGACATAGTGACAGGTGGGGGAAATGGTGAACTCTGGAGCAAAGAAGAAGAGGAGGAAAATGATGGAGGGGACGAGTATATCAATCAGAGACGAACAATGCTCTCGCACGTGATTAGATTGTCTTGGATGAAATTGAGATGTCATAATGGTTTATGTGAAGCCATATATTTTGGATCCCGCGGTTGTCGTCACTAATATGATACTCAACATCCGCGCGGGAAGGGCATCCAGCCTCCTCATCCCGAGTATTAAATGTGTTACCCGATGCCAACGTGCACTATATCCACTATATTATTACATAGAATACTATGAGACTCCTCAGTTGTTTGATACCTCGTCGTCATTATTGCAGTGCATCCGTTGGGTGTTGACCTCCCTCATGCGGCAGTCTGCTTATCTGCCCACGCTTTGATCACCAAACGTCAAAGTGCATCAGCATATCGAGTCTAGACTAGCACCCGATACCAAACGTCTTTCCCGTTGTATTAGTCATTATCTCGGACCGGGGAAGCCTTCCGTAACCGTGCCAAAGTATGATACTGCCCTGCGGTTGTCACGTATGATCAATCTGCATCTCGCCATCCCTCCACCGTACCAAGAATCTTTTTGGCATTCTCCAAAGCCGTTTTCTCCGTTGAATCGATCATCAAGCCCGGATACCCCTGAAACTTAAACAGCTCACAACGCCCCTTCATATCTCGCAAAAGACACTGATCGAGTAACTTCGTGGTTCCACTCGCCACCCGCTCCGCGTGGTCCACCCGTTCAATGTTTGCCTCAAGACCGCAAGTCAAGTATACAGGAAGAAAGGGGCGGCCTGCATAACTTGCAGCGTTTGCGTACTCTTGTGCCACACTTTGACCCAGCTCGTTGTCCGATTGAAAGTCTAATGAATCTGAGTATTAGCTAGATGATGGCACGGAGGAGGGGGGGTGTACCTGTGAAGACGACGAGGTGATCGTGGCTGGAGGGATGGAGTACGTGTCTTTGTAAAATGGTCTGACGGTATTGTTTTCGTTGGGTGTTGTATTCTGGGTGATCTCTGGAGATTACTGCTGCTACGGGGTCGATCAACTTGTGGTTGTCTAGCACTAGGATGTTGGGATCGAGTTGCTTCATAGCGTCGGCGATGGTTTTCTTGCCAGTACCTGGGAAGCCGTTTATCCACACCACAGGTGCTTTTATTGTGGTCGGCATCGTTACAGTTCGATGTGATATGAGAGGCGACGATGGGTTCTGGGGTGTAAATCCTGGAGTTTGTGAACGCTGCAAGTATTTCGATGACAATGAGGCAAAGGTTGACATAGGATTTACACGATGAGTCCGATTTGCAATGGCCAGTAAGTTTATCTGTTCTTTGTATATTTGCATTATAAACTATAAATGGAACATCTAAAGCTTGAGTTGGCTATCATGAATACCGTAAAAAGCCAATATTACTGGATTCGAAGTTATGCTGAACTCAACGTATATCGACCTTAAATATTTGCGAACATGACGACAATCGGACGAGTCAAATTATTATCCTTCGATGGATTTCCTGATCTCGTAACCACCACGGGTTCTGTAAGACTTGCAATGAGTTGGAAACGAGAGCAATACCTATTGTCGTTTCGGACTGAAGGCGGCAGTAGACGTCAACCTTGGTGGGAGATGAAGGAAATACTGTTCACCCGTCAATACGCCATCGTAACTCAGTCTCACACGATCCCATCCAGCATGATGGTACTTGCCATCGAAGCATTATCTATGATGATCTGACAGACTGTCCCATAATGGAGACCGTACCACGCAAATCCAGGTAAGAGATTGCAGATTATCACTCATCGATTGACCCGACAGTCTGGCTCACCCCGGTCCCAATTACCAGCACTCCAATCACATCTCATCTCATCTCATCTTATTGTGCCGGGGTTATCTGAGCTGCCAATCGTGCAAAGAAGATAAAGCATATAGATTGGGTAAAAAGAAACAAGTTGAAGGCAGATGATCCGATGAATTAGATTTATATGATGAGAAAGGATGGCTCCTGTACATTGATATGGCCATGGCAGTTGATGGCAAAGGCAGCCGCTAGCTGAATCAGGCCACGCTTACTGGATTGCTGAAGGGTACAGGGAAGCCAGACATCAGTGTAAGACAGTGTGATCTTCTTCGAATACATGCCTTCACACATAAAAAGTACCATTGATTTTAGCGCAGCAGGTAGTCCGTTTACAAGGTTTTGACTCTGGTGTATATTCACTGATTCTGCTACCTCGCTGCTACTCGTAGGTTGAAAAGCCTGTCAGTACGCAAATCATCAGTAAAGAAGAGATAAGCATCTCAAGACTAACTGGCACATCATTTATCTACCGTTCTTAACGGGGAGAATACAAGAGTATAACCCAAGATACCTATAGATATGAAAGTCCGTTCTCTATTGGCACTGTGTCTTAGTCTGTTCAGAAACCAACAGCCAGGATATCCATGGCCTATTGGGTTTGAGTTCACCAGTAAGTGATCAAGTCGTTCGGGACTCAGACTGTTTTATCATGGTCAAGAAGTTTAATACACTGGCTTTACTAAGAAGAATCCCAACAAACTTTGTTGATGTCATTTCGGAGGGCACTGCATGACTCGTGTTGTCGTCAGAGAGAGTCTTATCTTTTAGTGTCATCATAACTCAAGCCTCATACGCCAAGAGCCACGATCCAACGTCAGATTTCGATAACGTTACAATTTAACTTCCCACTCATTTCAGATTATATACATCTCTCACTCATTTTATTCTTTTATTCCATGTTGTTTCACTATAGCACACTGTCAAAATGGCACTCAATCGAGTTGCCCCCGAGATTCTCCTCGAAATCTTCAACCATGTCGATCATGAAGATCTGCGAAAACTTTGCGCCGTGTCTCATCGCCTAATGTCTGCATTTGAACATCAAACATACTCAATCATCGAATTAAACGAAACCTCACAATCTGGAAGTGCCTTATTGGCTCTCGCATCTGGACCTCGAAGGGATATCGTTCGCGAAATTCGGTACAACCCTCATCATCCTTGGCCAGCTCGAGACAGGAGACACAAGCCTGAGATCAAGCTCAGTGATGAGACTCGAACAGCACTACAATCTCTTACTTTTTTCCCGTCCTTGGACAAATTTAAATTCGACCTGAGTCACTGGGAGTTATCGGAATGGGCTCTGTCACCACAGTGTTTGAACCGTTGGGAGTTTCATCTATGGCATGGAAAACACGATACAGAGCCTTGGAGAGTTCTTATCGAAGGGAGTCTACTGGCGTTAAGCAAAAGTGCGCGTTCCTTTTCTCGACTTGAGATCGATAGTCTTCCGCCAACTGGGCGAGAAGCATATCGTGCATGTGAGTCAGAAACGTGGAAAGATCTTCTTAAACACCTGGCGTCGTTTGAGATGACACTTGCTGGTGTCGGATACATGGGACATGGCGGGAGTTACATGTATGGAAAGATGACTTCAGCACACCAGGCGTTCATAACTCTCTTCCCGGAGATGTTTCTGGAGAATCTGCATAATGTTCAGGTCTTGCGACTCACTGGGAAGATGAATGCAGTCATGGGCAATGAGCAACTTGTGGAACCCATAAACTGGGCATCTCCGTCTATCAATCTACCGTGCCTGACAACATTAGAACTGGATTACTCTCAGATCTCGAGCCAGCTCTTTGCCTTTCTTTCCAAACATGCAGGGACACTCGAGAAGATCAGTCTGCGGAACTGTATAGCCCCAGCCAAGCAAATCTGGACCAACATCATCAACCTCTTCCTCGACAGACAGCCCAAACAGCTGCTTGAATTTACGACCACGGCGCGTCCAGTGCATAAACGCATTGGGGATCCCTTTGCTGATACTTTAGACGGATTGGATGTCAAAATGAGGAGGTTCGTGGTTGGACTAGCAAATCATGATATCGTACCAGTAGAGGAGTGGGCCGCTGTCAGTGATAATGATCCGGAACTTGACGAGTCTGATGTTTGCAAGTTGTGGGACCAACTTGAGGAGATGTTGGAGCGGAATAGGTGCCATGCGCGAGGCTTGTTGCAGGAAGCTAGCCGTTAGCACGGACATGAGCAAACATTCATGAAGCCATCACGAGCGAGTTGCATTGGCCTCTGCTTGCACGAGTTGCTTGAACCTTGAGTATTCTAAGCTTCTAGTATATACTTCTAAATATAGTCATTTTATCATAAGCGCAAACAAGCATATGGAACAGGTATCATCGCTAAGCCCAGAAATACAAACACTTTGATGTGATCACCCATCCCATCTCGGCGCATTGATGATCAGTGCCATGAAACAGCCCGATATGACTCCCGTCACCGGCAGCGTAATTAACCAACCCATGTAAATCCAAAGCACAAGCTTCGGATTAATACATCTCCAATCCCCATTCGCCAGCCCAACGCCCACCGTAGCTCCCGTAATGCACTGCGTGGTAGACACGGGTAAAGACAGCCTCGTTGCCATGAGCACCGTGATTGCACTCGCGAGCTCCATGCAGAAACCACGACTTGGCGAGATGAGCGTCAAACGATTGCCTAGCGTCCGCATGACGTGGTAGCCGTAGGTCAACAGTCCGACAACGATACATGCACCGCCTACGACGAGGATCCAGATCGGTATGGCGACGAATTCGGGTATGCCTCCGCTAGACCATACTTGATATGCTGTTGTGAACGGGGCGACTGCGTTACTGACGTCGTTTGCCCCGTGGACAAAAGATGCTGTTGCGGCGGTGAGGATCTGAAGAGCGGAATACATGTACTCTGCACGGTTATCATAGTGCGCGGATCGAGCGTGCATGTCCTCCAAATCCCAGTTGAGGATATTGTTCCGCTTCTGCATAGCCACGACGTCCTTCTCCAGTCCGCGGAGTAGCACGCGGTTGACTTTCCATGCCATTACCTTAGGACTGTTCCATGAGCCGTCGGGGCGGGGAGGTATGAATTCCGATGAGGCGCGAGGCTCGAAGCGACCTGGGGGCGTTTTGGGTGGTGTTTGAGCTGGCGGTGGGAGAATCCATTCATCGTCACGATCAAGATCGGGTAACTGGCCGTCTGGTGTTTGAATCGATTGGAGAAGAGTTTCGGAGGTACGTAGGTGGTTGAGTTCCTCCCGCGTGAGATGCCCCTGGTAGTAGTCTCTGATGCGAGGCTTAGTGAACCCAGCTGGTGTCGGTGGAGGTGGTGATCGCCAGAGGAGGAGTGGTCCTTGAAAGACATGATACCATTTGAGAGTCCAATCCTCGTGCATTATTCTCGTCCATAGGAAGGGAAGGAGAAAGAATATTTGGAGGAGAGTCATCCCAGAAGCTGTCGCAAAGACTGAGATGACGATGTCTCGAGTAGATAGGTTGATAGTATGGATCCCTTTCCAAACGAGAAGCATCGTGAGTGCACCTACTGTCAAGTAGGTATAGAACGGGATGGAGTAGAATGCCCTCCTAACAGCTGTTTGTTTTGTCAAGATGAACTTCTTGGTGAACATGAACAGCACAAACCCCATACAGCCTGCGATCAACGGCGCAATGATCCACGCCGCAAAGATCTGAGACACACCATGCCATCCCCAATTGATCTTTGTGATGCCTATCGACGCTGTAGCTGCTCCGACGAGTCCTCCGATGAGCGAATGAGTAGTTGAAACGGGTAATCCTTGTCGAGTCGCGAATGTCAGGAAGAGCGAGGACGACATGATAGTGCACATCATGACAAGAAGTAAAACACCGGGTGAACTGTCGTAGTGATGAGGGTCGACAATCTTCGTTCGGATGGTATCTGCCACTCGAGACCCAACAGATACACTGCCACTGAATTCGCAAACTGCTGCTACGAGCATTGCTTGCTTCATGGTCAGCGATCTCGAGGAGACCGACGTGCCAAACGAATTGGCGACATCATTGGCGCCTACAACGTCAGCATAATCCAGCAAGATATCCAAGAGACTTACCAATGTTCCAGGCATCGAGGCATGCAAATATAACAGTCAGAGCAAAGATGTAATCATACTGATGAAGCACCGCCATCTCATTCGGGGTAATAACAATAATAGAGTATCAAGAGTTTGCTGCTGTCTCCACGACAGCGATGTTCTCAATCCATGATCAAGCCAACCATTAACAAAGGCCGATAAGCACTGGTCAAAGCATAAGCTGCAGTCGACGATCGTGGGTCCCAAGCTGCCTTTAAACACCCAAAGGACTGGTTAAACTATCCGCGCTCCCGCAAAAAGTGTGCGTACTTGCGAAGCTATGATTCGATAGGCGAGATGCTAGAACCGATCTTGGCTTTTTCTGGTGAAGAAACGGTCGATGCAGGGGGTGAAATTGATCGAATTGAGGACCGAGCGAGACTTGTTTAAGATGTTGCCGTGATTTGGGGGCTTGTGGTGGTGAAGATGTCGATGAGCCAATGATAGGATTAGGATGGAGCACGAGGTTGATGAGAGACGCGTGTTGAGGCGATAATAAGAAGGATGATACAATGTCAGAGACTTGGCAGTTTAGAAGCTGAGAAGGTTATTCCAGCGGAGTCAACGGATATTCAAGGCGTTTGTATGTCATTGTGGCTCGTATATCATGACTTCATCCTCGCCTGGCTTGAGTGAAGCCATTTCATCACCACCACAACAAGGCATATCAACCAGCACCTCCACGAATAAGCATCCCTCTTAATATGAGTCAACTTCTTAGACAAAGATCTCACTGCGGCCGTTACCGAAACAGCAATCGAAGATATCACATCACTTCGATATGCTTGACCGAGCTCAGACGTCAGGCTAACAACGCCACACCTACATATTGACACCGTCGATAGTATCTTAGCGTCTCGGCTACATCTTTATTTCAAGAGCCCGTTGTCTGTGAGGCTCCAGGGACAGCCTTAATCCCACGTGCCATTGAAGCCACCCGATCGGGCGACCGAAGTGGCCGACATCATGAGACGATGTGTCAGAGGTGAAGACAGTTTTTTTGACTTGGTGGGTGCCTCTTTCGAAACTCGTGACAGTAGCAGTGTAAAGTCTATCAAGGTCGCAAGGAAAAGAAGCAAAAGTGTTGATGGCGAGGTTCTCGTGATCTCTTTCAATTCGGGGGTAGAAGCTAATAGACATATTCTACTATGACTATAGAAGTCTAAGCTTTGCTGGAAATGATCAGAATTAGTCATTCTCATCGTGCGACCTGCCAGAGATGTTCAGTCCAGGCACCTCTAAATCGTAAATGAAGCCATCACCACTCCAAAAGATACGTACCTCTTCATCCCGATCATTCTCCACTTTGTGACCGATCAATCATGTCAATCTAACCTCGGCCCGTCTCTTCCCCGATCTGCGTCACTTCCTCTATCATTTCGCCATCGCATTCTAAATATCCAAACCATACTCGATTCCACCAAACAACCACTCACGCCTCAAAGAGCACACAAACACAAGCAACTATGTCACGCCTTCTCCCCCGCCGCATCCTTCTAACCCCCCTCCGCACAACCCGCTTCTCCTCAACCTTCCAAACCCGCCCATCACCACCAAAACTCCCCGCCGACCAACAAGCGGAATTCGAGCGTCTCCAGCGCGCAGCCTCCGTATCATCCGCCTTCCAGCCCGAAGGAACCACAGCCGCTGCCACCACGCCTGCCACGTCGCAGGTTCGTCACACGACTACGCCCGAAAAGACAGATGATGTAAATATTGGCTTGTTCCGTGGCGCGCCGCCTGAGTTTGAGGGTGATACGAATCCCAAGACTGGCGAGGTTGGAGGGCCAAAGAATGAGCCTTTGAGATGGGGCGGAGAGGGCGATTGGTCTTACAATGGACGAGTTACGGACTTTTAAATGTCATCGAAGCTGTGTCTACAAAAGGGAAATTGGGTTCAACATGTGGTGGCGACTGTACAAAATTGTATCAAAACTAGACGGGGCGGCTTAGACTCAAAGGCCAACGCCTTCTGATTAAACTTGTTATTATCATAAGAGGGGTATTCTAATGTTACAAGACCTCGGTTTCTCTGCCTTGCAATGCAATGACACCAACGCCTTTTAATGAACATGTGACAAATCGTGACGACCAGGTCATTGATCCGTCTTCTCCTCTGAGGCTGGAGTTTCGGCGGCATCATCCATCTCCACGTCCTGAGCCTTTGCCTCGCTCTTTTCTTTGTCTTCTTCGTCGTTTGCAGATGACTGATTCTCTTTGTCGCCTTCTGCTACGGGGTCATTATCCTTCGATGTGGATGGTTCGGGCTCCTTTTTTCTCCATGTGGCAGATATTCCTCCTCTTATTTGTCCCTCTTTGTCTTTGTTGAGATCAATGCCGTTGATATTGTCGAGGCCTCCTTTAACCTCGCGCATAGCTTTACGCATGCGCTCACGTCGAGCTTTGCCGCGAAGTCGAGCCTGTGGCTGTGCGCCGTTCTCAACCCATCGTACACTCTTGATCATATAACTTATTCCGTCGTGAACCGAGTGGCGATGGCCGTAGTCTCCACCAAATTCTCGGCTAGATATCCCATGTCGCGTAGAAGAATAATATTTGACCAATCGAGGAAGGATCAGAACGTTGACGTGCAGATCGCGTTGCGCAGGGATCGACATGGGTCCGCTGGGGGGAGGGACAGTGATGAGGTCTTCGGATTCGAGGTCGACAGTCGAGTTCGTTGGCTTCTTACGTCGCTTGTCGGCGACTCCCTGATCAATATCCAAAACCGAGTTGTCAACGTCCTCAGCCCATTCTCCCTTGATCCAACCACTGTGGATGCACGCCGCAACAACATCAGAATCATCGGTATAAACGTCAGTACCCCACAGATATCCTCGTGAAGTTATCTCTTCTCTTGCGATTGACGAGAGATGAATTCGTGCGACCTTGACTGTTAGGATACAATTCTCCTTATTCTTAATCATATCCCATGGCAATGGTTTTGGGTTGGAAGCAAAAGCTCGGTGTGTAGAGGTACTCGGTACTAATCGCCCAGGTTTCAGTCCGGGATCGTAGATGAAATCTCCAAGATGGTGCCTGGGTCGGTCTGAGACGGATTCCAACACAGCCTTTGATGATATAATTGTTTTCGATTTCGGAGGGATGACCGGAGCCGAGTTCGTCACAGCTTGTTTCGCTGGCTGGTGCTGGTGTGTATGTATAGGTCGAGGAGGATGGTGGTGATGAGGAACAGGTAGGCCCTTTTCGCCAGGGGGAGCACCGGTCTTGAAGTTCTTGAAAGGCGCAGCACCAGTTAATGGCGCGGAGTCGGCTGGGTGATGATGATGATGGTGCGGGTGACTATTACGGTCAGCGAAATCAACAGAAAACGGCAAGCCAACATACTGATGATGATGGTGATGCTGGTGAGTCTTGGGACGCTTTGCCCTGTTTGCTGGAGTCGCTCGTCCTGAGCTATCATCATCGCCTTTTCCATCATCATCCTTTAGCTTTCTCCTCCTGCCTTTGGTGCTCTTGCCTCCTGCCTCTGTACCTGATTCGGGTGTTATGTTCTCCGAGTCCTCGCGCTTAGCGAGACTTGCATTTGTAAAAGGCATGGCTGTAGAAGCGATGGGACTTGAAACTCCCATGACTCCATTGCCAATACCCGCAAACATGCGACCGAATTCGCTCTTGATTCCAGGCTCACCAGTTGGTCCAGGTTGCTGTAATTGCGCGCCCTGTACCGCTTGTGGGAGTGGTGAAATTCTACCCTTTCGATTCATCTCCTGAATGGCTAACAAGTTACGCTGGCCGTTCGGAGCTGAAGCGTCGTCACTGTTTCGATGCCGGGGAGAGTCATATTGTCCAGGGCCATGAGCTCCGTTGTAGGCAATTGTCGGTGGTGGAGGCCCTTCCTCTGGCCTTCGATGGGAATGTTGTGGTTGTTGTGTAGGAATCAAAGTCATACGTGCTCGATCGGGGGACTCATAAGGTGCCGGTCCAGGTGGCATATTCTGAGCTGGCGGATGTGAGGATGGCGCGTACCGATCGGGTGGGGGCCCTTGATAAGAGTGGCCATGAGGAGGGTAAGGCGCGCCAGGGGGGTAATCGGGATGTCGCTGATGATCCATAGGTGCTCGATAGCTGGGATCAGGGCCTGGGCGACCCCATTGTGCATCTCTGGGATCCCGTTCTCGCATGTCTCTGGGGTCGCGATCAGGCGGTCGGCCGTACGGTAAAGGATTCCGAGGTGGTTCGCGGTGTCCATAGTCACCAGGATGTATCGAATGTCTTCCCGAATCGCTGCCAGAGTATGCGCGCTCTCTTCTTTCGCGTTCACGCTGCTCTACTTCACCCATTCGCTCACGTTCTGCCCTATACCGATCCTCGTACGGGTTAGGTCGCAAACCAACTCTTTCAGGGTTGTATTCCATGCCAGGCGGAGGTCGGCCCATATCATCTCGTCGTCCATATGCTTCTTCTGGCCCTGGCGGTCGTCCCATCTCCATCGGTCGAGGCATTCCCGGATACTTAGGCTGGCTGCTCGGCCTTGGAGGGGGCCCCGGTGGTAACCTGCCAGGTTCTCTTGCATGATCTGCAGAGCCTGAGGGGTGCCTTGAATAGGCAGAAGGTGTGCTGTAGCGTGGGACTTCGGGTGTGGGATAGTGTCCAGGCGGTGAGTTTCTGGGCTCGTAAGGTCGCTGATGATCAGGAGTGTGAGGTCGACGAAATGGCGGGTAGTTGGAAGTTGCAGAGTGCATTCGCGGTGAAGCATGTACTGCAGTCGCGAAGCCAGGACCAGAGACTGGTGGCCCAGAATGAGGCGGATAATGCGATGGCGGAGGTTGCGATTCGCGCATGGCTGGAGGTGGGCCGCCCAACATTGACGATATCGACATGGAGCTGTTACTGCTGCCTGATCTCGCCAGCGCGCCGAGGGCAGGAAGTTCGCGACCTGAAGGAAAAGACATCGGGGGACCGACAGCAACAGGAGGACCAGGTTGCGGAGGAGGTGGACCGTAGCCCATCATGCTGTGCGCCTGTTGAGTTTGCGGCGGTTTCGCCCCCGGTTGAGGAGGCGACGTCGGAGGGGGCATTTCGCGATTGAGAGTTCGGAGAGAGTTAATGGCCGTAGAGCTTTGGAAACGCGCGTGATTTGATTCGTGGCTTGTATGGCGGATCGTTGGAGTATAAATCGAGGTGTCGGAGGGTCGTCGTTGGGCCAAACTATGAGGAGCGGCATACGCAAGGTTTTGATCGGGGCTCAAATTCTCAACATGAGGATGATGAAAAGATTCGGCGCGCGCGATTCGATAAGAATGCGGAGTAGGTGAGGCGAGGGGATAGAATACGGCCGTTGTCGCGCTGGCCGAGGCGCTACCAGCAGAAGGGATCGTAATGACACCGTTTGGTGTTGACGATGGTTGTTTTGTTGTTGTTGGAGAAGCGGAAAATGGAGCTGGATTTGGAACTGGAACTGGAACTGGAACTTGAGGGAAAGGAGAAACAATAGCGTATGGCGACGGCGAAAAGGGAAGCTTGGGCGGATGCCGTGGATCCATGGCGCCAATTTTTTAGCTCCAAAATTCCCTTTCGCTTTAACAAGGCGCTTTTCCTCTTTGGCCTGAATCCACCCAGTCCTGTTCCCACCCCAGGAAATCTCCAAAGAAAAAAAATGCCAGTCAGTGGAGGTCGAATCCACTAACTCTAGTCAGGTAACAAATTCAACGTTTTGAGTTGTCAGTCGTGTCGTTTCGGTCTGCGATAATTGGGTTTGCGCTGGAGGGGAAAACAAACGCTGTGCCTCGGAGGTAAAAGTAAAATGCGCAACTGATGTATCTGCAGTGAATCAGATCGCACAAGAGCGCGCGCGCAAAGTTCAAAAGCGAAAAAGCAAAACGGCTGTGATTATGTGACAAAAACGCGAGCGGTAAGCAAAAGATGTACATATGGTTACCATACACGAACACGCAAAAAGCAAGGGACACACCCATGCGACACGTGCCAGAGGTGACAACAACGTGATACTGACGAGACACAGGAAATGGTCCAAATGTTGGAAATTTCGATGTTTATCTTGAAGGAGTAGAAGATAGATGGCTTCACGAGGTGACAGTCCACTCACTCGTCTCAACCACACACAGTTGAAACTGAGGTGTTGTGCTGGCTGGCTCGAAGCAGGACAGAGGCGTGATCAGAAACGATCACATCACCCAATGGATCGACTTTGTTGTTACACTGCTGTGCCCCGGCTGGGGTGTAATAAGAATCCGATTTTGTACTTAGATCGAGACTAACAGAGAAGGAATAGCAGGGTTGTGAGTTGATATCATGACAAGTATGAGCTCAGGCCTTGTTCTCTTATCTATCTGTCGCAAAACCGAAGATATCTACTCGACTCACTTACGTCCACCTCGTCGGCACAATGATACTGTATGAATACCGTGTCTAGCTCGTCATGGCTTGAACGCCCAGGACCCGCGCCGAAAAAGATGGACAGGGATCGGGGCATGGGGAGAATGCGCCAGGGGGAGGACCTTGGGAAGCGGTGGGCGCTAAGTGGACAGTGAGACATGGATGGGCGAGTGACACACACAGCACACACAAGATGGGCAAAAGACCCTGTTGGTGGTCTTTTTTGCTTGAATCAGGTTCAATTCGATGGCTGGTAGATACAGCACTTGAGAGGAGGGGGAGGGGGGAGCTGTTTGTCAGAAAGGCCATGCACAGCGAGTAAGTAGAACGGCAACGGCAGACAGGGAGCTTGATGTGATGCAACACTGAACCCGGCGACAGCTGACTCGGAGCTGGGAGCTGGAGGTTGGAGCTCTCATTATCACAAGCAAACTCGAGTCTCACGAGTATTTTAAGCTCAGGGAATATCCCGCTACATACCCCTCAGCATGGCACTCAATCAGAGTGCCCTGAAGTGCTCAGCTTGGGACTCTAGCTCATTCTCGAGTCTCTTCATGATCAACCATCTCATCATGCCCATGACGCCAGAGAATGAAAATCTCCAACAAAAAGCTTTCAAGCTAAACTAGTCCCAGTTCGCCCCAAGCCTTGTCTGCCGTGGCCGCGGTCCATCTGACGAATGAGACGACACCTGAAATACCCTCCCAGAACAGCATGACAGGGGTCATGTGTTCCACTGTCTGTTCATCTGTTTGTTTATCCTCACATTCCCGAGACTGGTCTTACAGTAACTGACAAGTAATAAAAAGGCATGGAGGAGAGACACAGCTCACGAATGTGTTGACTTTCACCGGGTGAGATGCCCCGTCAGATCAATGAGTGTCACTGTCTGACAGTGAATACAGGGCTGGTCTTGTTCTCGTCTGCCATGACTTGAGTGACGTTACCCCATATCTTTTGGTTGAGAGCTGGCATGTCGGCATCCAATCACCCCTGGCCTGTTTCCATTTATGGCACACCTCAGCGAAATGATGAGCGGAGCAAACCCTTTCCTTCTTTTTCTCTTTTGCTTTCATTTTTCACCGCCTTGCGATTACGATTAGCGGCATCATCATCCGTTGTTCCGTCATGCAAGGTTCTTACTCAGGAACAAGATCAACAAATCTTCTTTTTCAGTTCTCTTCTCTCCAGCGGAAATCTCAGTTCTCGTACATCTGTCCGCCCTTCTTCATCGTAACGTATTTTCATGCTGTGCGCTTAGTTGAATGTGGTGTTTGTGCGGTGTCGATCCCATGCAGCTGTGCCTGCGGCTATCCCGTTCTGATTCTGATTGACGAACCATCACCGACCGTGCTTGATTCAGATGCTGACAGGGTTTCGCGACCTGGTTGTTTGTTGATCAGCCGAGGCGTTCAGTGACTATTGGAAACAACATGATTGCTCATAGTGTCAGTTTGACTCTGCTGGATCGCGTACAAAGAAATTAATCATTGTTCATTTATGATAATCTACAAGTGAATGTTCCCGTCAATCTCAGATGCAAAATTTATTGATCATGTGTCATAGCTCGATCTTCTATAATTAGCTTGATCGGTGAATATCCCTGTTCAACATCACATCACGGTCCTGTGATCTTAATGTGCTACCCTAGAGGATATCGCAACACCTAGAAGCTGAATACTCACGATTATGATCTTCGTTTATCATGCTGCACTTGTTCATATTATTTGAATCCAGCAGGCTAAATTATATACGCTTATACCCGATTATTACCTGTTCTCTTGTGGTGTTCTCCAAATCATCCTAATGTACGGAAATACTACTTCATAAACACCCATCCGTTAAGAGAACACAGATTTGAGCTGTGATTCGGTTACCGCCAGCAATGACTTGCACCAACGTGTATATAAACTGCCGAGTAGACTGATTAGCAATACATCAAATTATCTCTCGACATCGTTTTCACGATAGCTACCACGACTTTTCACCAGCACTTACAATTTCATCGTGGAATACACTAACATCAACAAGATCACCTCGAATTGGTTGAGATAGCAAGAGGGGCGACTCGAACTTCTAATTCAAAAAGTTTTACTCATTGTAAGTGTCTATATAAAAGAATTATCCAAGTCAGCCGTCAAGCTCCATACTCTGTGCGCAGGCCACATTTATGAATCACAGTACCAGCGCATTCGTTTGAACAGCCGACTATACCCCTATACTAAGTTACCTCACACTGATTCTCTTCATCATGAGTTCTTCCTCCTCTACAAGCCCCCAATCAAGCTCTCAAGGCGAAACTATGGCTCCACGACGTCTTGCTGACTATATCGAGCGTATCAAGGAGGCTGACCAGACTTCATCGCAGACTACAGCTCGCCCCTTCAACAACGGCACGGCAACACAGCCTCCTATTATACGAGGTCGAGTCAACCGTATCCTAATATTCCCTGGCTCCTTCAACCCACCTCACCAAGGTCACCTTAATATCCTCAAGCATGTCTTCTATAATGCAGGAGCAGACCTCAACATCATCGCAGCTATCATCATCACCACTGATGATGAGAGACTAAAGATGAAGATGGATAAGAGGGAGACCGGCATCGTCCTTTCTCGCGAGAAGCGAGCTAACCTCTGGCGTGGTGATGGCATTCCTGTTGACTGGGCATGGGTCTACGATAACTCTGAAGCCAGCTGGCCAGGATTCCGAACCAAGCTTGTCAATACGTTGAAGAGGGATGGAGTAGACATCAAGTTCGTTCTACTCTTTGGTCCAGATGCCATTACTGCAGACGGCGGGTATAATCCTACATGTTGGGACTGCGGCGATGCTATCACCAGTGACATCTCTCGCCCCGTCGACTTCCGCTATCCCAACAGTCTTCGACAACTCGCGGGCTGCACACCATGGGTAAACCTCCAGGATGGCCGATCTCGCTTCGATAACAAAATCTCGATCTGTCGCCAGAACCGAGTCCGGCCCAGGGGCACTGTCCGATTCGTACCATGTGATCTGGACCGACAACCTCAAGATGCGCCTAGTTCGACTAAGATTCGAGGGATCATTGAGAGCTCACCCCAGGAAGAATGGGAGGAGAAGTTGAAGGGTGTCGCACTCCACCCAAAGATTTTGGTTGAGTACCTCAAGGAACTTCCGCCGCCTACAAAGCCTGCCGAGTCAAAGGAGGATCTTGCGAAGAAGCAGTGGGAGAGTATTGTTTGGTAAACACCAAGGCTGATGTATTTGTATTGAGGGGATTTTCAGGCACTTGGCAGCCATGTCTTGATATCGAATGACGGAGTTATTCTGGAGTTGGTCATGAAGCAGTAGCAAATGTAAGGCGCTGGGAGTTTCTCAGAGTGAATGCTATAGATAAAACAAAATACAAAAAAAACAAAAACAAAAAAAAAACACAAAACTCAGATCCCAACTGCAGTGATGTCCCTAGTAAAGTTAGAAGCCATATCCCTCATCACCCTGCACCGTTCCTCCATGCCATAATAAGATAAAACTATTTCTTAAGCCCTAACTTAACACGGCATGAAAGCGACCGTGAAAGATGACGAGGAATACGATCCTTCCGACTAAAATAATTACCACAAGCTTTGCAAGTTCCACTCGGATCAGGGATCTTGTTCGCTCGAGCATATTCCTTGTGAGATACCCAGTAGTGACGATGAAGGTCCTTCTTGTCTGCCCCGAGATAGTCGCAGTTGTTTTGGAAGACGCAATTCAGACGACGGTTATGTTTACGATTGTAATGTTTCCTGACCAAAGTTAGAAAACCTGTAAGTGTATTAAGGTGTGATGTGAACTGACCTGTAATTGGCTCCTTGCTTCCAAGATCTTCCACAACACACTACCTCCCTCGTGCCTGATACTAATTAGCTGACGTTGACGAGATGACGATGGAAGAGATCTGACTTGCCCGTCGCATGTTCGTCTTCACTCCTACTCTCAGACCTATCATCCTCGGAACCACTACTATCCAACGACAATCCCGCTTGTAGATCGACCAGTCCACTGACGTGTGGATCAAAGCCATAAATACGTGCATGATTCCCAGACTAAATCTGAGGCCTGGGAGTGCTGTAGGAAGTGTTGGCTGAAGTTTGCTCGTCAACATAGTAAGTTGGGCTGTAAGAGTCAATAGTATTGTACTCTTGGGTTGGGTACTGGTGATGGTTCGGAAGAGAATTGCCAGGAAAGAAGCCTTGATGCTGCTGAACTGCCCACTCGGAACGCCTCACCATAGACTTGACCTCTAAAACCATGTTAGCTTCTTTTCAAGTGACTGAGATACTAAAGAGAACTCTTACTATGGTCCGGAAAGTCTCGCTCAATGTCAACGTCGTTGAAAAGCCCCATCGTGAAGATGGTAAAATCACCAATTCAAAACGCCGGCATAAGAATCGCAGCCTGACGTGACCACAACAGCGGCTATTGCTTCCGATAGCTAATATCAAGTGAAGCAATGAGAACTGACTCCGTTGAAAGAGTGCAATGCGCGCGACTGAGTGTAGTTTAAATACCCGCCTACTCATCAATCGGCCCTGCGATGTTCAGTCCAAAGATCTTATCACCGCCCAACCATAGCCTCACTTTCAACCCGGGGGCCGGCCATTTCATCATCGATACCGACCAATCTCCCAATGCGAAATACGCCTCGCGGGTTGGCATAACGGGCCAACAAGTGCTGGCTATACGCATGATTGGCGAGAGATTCATAAGATGGTGGTAAGATCCTTGGGCCTGCATGTGACGGCCCCCGTTGTTTTCTCTTCGAACATGTTCGTTTCCTCTGCAGACTTTTCGAAGTTCAAGTGACCTATAATACCCAAGATGACGGAAGAAGTAGCCAACATGAAGAATTTCAACATAATTTATTATTCTTTACCTAAGGAATACTTAAACTTCAAATTTATGGGTAGACTTCTCTTTCTTTGGGATATTTTTGTACAGTTTTAGGTACTTATTTTATATATTCCCCTGATTTAGGAGCTGAAATACCCAAATGGAGGACATGGCGTCTTCTCTCTGCGTGGAGCTTCCTGGTCTAAGACAAAAAGTGCAATATCACTTTTTAAAAGGCAACTATCGGTCAACTGACTCTTCTCAAACAACATCATTCTAAATACCAAATAGAGCCCAACATGCCACAGAATCAGCGAGGCGAGCTACGAATATGTTGACGTTGACACGGGCTTGTTGGCGAGGAAAATGGACTCCTAGGCCAAGAGGATCACCCTGCACAGAGTTGAAGTCTTTATAGAAGTCTGGGCTGGCCATGTTAGTAACCCGGGGACACAGCGTCGGTTTACGTACAGTTGTTTAAGACATTCCAGACTTGGTGCTAGCAGCTGAAATTGCGCCAACAATTTTCAGAAGTGACGGCATCTTGCCCGAACGCCCAGGTGCTGTCTCTGCGTTCCTCGCGCTGCCTTTCTCGTTCTTGAATGGCAAGGATAAGCTTGATGATGGCAGATTGCCGCTCGGGCTTGAAGACGGCGAGGTTTTCCAGGTAGTACTAAAAGCCGCGAAGCCTGCGCTCTAGGTCCTCCGAGGACATTTTAGTCGATTCTGTGAATTGTGTGATGCCTGATATATCGAGGGTGCCGTTGGAATCGTAGGTGAGATAAAGATCGAGATATTGGCGCCGAACATCTGAGATGGGCTCCATATCTCGGAGCATTCACTGCGCATCGGCAAGACGCGGTGACATTACTAGGGCTCGTGGTTTATGGAACGAGCGCGCAACCCGAGGAATTCACCGAAGTCGCAGCACAAATTGCTCAACATGCACCTCAGTGAACAAAGCATTGTCCTTGGCCTACATCCGGAGGATCTTGGGAACCGCCGCAGGAGAAATGGGAGAAAAACAAGAATATGTGGGGGGCGCTCACGCATCATGAGATTCCAGGAGTGCAGGAACTGGCTTGGGAGACTTATTCTCAGATGTGTATCGTTGATATCTTTGATAGTGAAGGCCCTGAGCACATAACACATTAGCCTCTCAGAATCACAAAGTAATAATAGTATTACAGCACACTCTTTAAGTGGTCACTTCTTCTGTAAAACTTAGGACGTCTATCCTAAGTAGCAAAAAGTGTTAAGTAAATTTAGTATACCTAACTTAGTGTGTCTTTAGACCAGATATTTTGACAACTTAGCTTAAGAGTCAGATGGAGGTTTTGTTGCTCTGTAGGGGCTGCTTTAGGCCACCCAAGTTAAAGTTTAGTCCCCCGGAAGGTGGACCCCCGCTACATGCCCCGAAAACACCAACTGCCGGCGGAGGATCGGCGAAGCTCCACGTGACGGCGCCGAGCTATCGGGTTGGTCTAACTTACGGAGTTTCTATTTATTTACCTTGCACCATCAACAGCATCATATCATCATTATCTCTCCTCACACTCGTCGAGCATGCGTGAAGATGGAGACCCAGATCCTGATCGCGATCGCCTTCCGAGGAAGCCGTGGTGTGCCAGCACTGCATTTAAACTGACCCTTCCGCTCATTGTTGTTCTGACGATTGTTATGCTTGCGCCTCAGATTCATTTTCTATTTCACCTTGGGACAACGGATATGAAGCTTACGAGTTCGATTGCTGTTTGTCCGGCGTTGGCTATGGCGAGGAATGTTACCTTTTATACGGATGATGCCCTGGCTCCTACTCCACTACCTCCGGCTCATGCAGCTTCAGATGGGCCGGATATTATACACGCCTTTCAGTCTTTGAGTCGCACAACTGTGTGGAAAAGTATTGCGAACATTACTTTTGAGGGCGACACGTTTGAGCCTGAGGGAATGGTACGCTTAGGCGATGACCGTTACGTGGTCAGTTCAGGGCATTGGACCGTGCCGACTGAAAAGTACGGCAAGATCATCGATGGAACAGACCGAACAGCTGGTGCAGGACTAGCACATTTAATGGTGTACAATGGCGAAGGAAAGCTCCTTGCCGATGCGACCATCACGAAAGAAGGGAATGATGAGTATCATAATGGAGGAATTGACTATGATGGACAGTATATCTGGGGAACCATCGCGCAGTACCGACCCAACAGTACTGCATATGTATATCGGACTGACCCAGCGACCTTGGTACCAGAGCGTGTTCTCAATTATAAAGATCACCTCGGCGGCATTGTTCACGACACCCGCGACAATCTTATTACGGCCCTGAATTGGGGCGCACGAGACGCTGCAACATGGGATCTGAAGAGTGCCAAAACAGGATGTGACGCAGCACCGACACCCGAAAGAGTTGTACGAAATCCAAGTTATTTCATCGACTACCAAGACTGCAAATGGTTGGGCCACAGTGGTCTCTACGGCGGAAAGAGTGTCATGTTGTGTTCAGGCGTCGCGACAATTGGCGGTTACAACCTTGGCGGCATTGCTCTCGTGGATGTCAAAACGATGGTCCCTCTAGCTGAAGTGCCAATTGAGCTGGAGAGCAAGCTTGGGGTGAGATTGACGCAGAATCCAATGGACGTTAGCGTCAAGGATGGTAAGCTGAGGCTCTACCTCCTACCAGACCAACATAACAGCACTTTATACATTTATGAAGCTCAGCCTTGACCGATACTAAGATAGAACAATGATATAGACTAATTGTGTAACCTTGTTTGAGGGGTCATGCTGGTATTTTGGTGCCTATTGAGGTGACGATAATGCTGACGAAGCCGATTGGACTAGCTTAAGGCAGACTCACATTCTCGTATCACCGCATTCGGGTGCCTGACGCCCGTTTATAAAACGTGCTCCTTTCATCAACAACTATTCCGAGACATGAGTATTTCGTGCCTTGTCCAAAGTTCAATCAATCAACATGGCCTCTTCTGAGGATTCGAGCTCAAGTCACTTTCAACTGGAAGGTCTACCGCCTGAGTTGAGAGATCTCATCTGGAAGTTCACTCTCCCTGACTGTCGTCTATTTCACGTAAAGAAGACTTCAACGCAAGAACCATCTACCAACCCTACAGTTGATGAACTTTTCTTTCGCTTTCACATTCACTACGCGCCTCCAATAGCTCTTCGAATATGTCGGGAATCTCGTGCTGTCGCACAGCGTGAAGGCTTCTTCCTTTCACCTCACGGAGACAACCCAGGCGTGTGGTTCAGACCAGAAACAGACATCCTCTACTTTGACCGGAACCAACGTGTCACCCTGAAAGCCAAACCACACAATTCAATAGTTACAATCCATGGCTATGATAAAGTCCTCAACGTCGGCATTGAATGGCGCGCTTTCTTTCGAGATGTTCCCCGCCCAGCTGCTGGTGAGACAATGGCGGAATACTGGAGAGCTTCTATAGAGTCGCTGTACGATCTCATGCCGGGCATGCGCACTCTGAACTACATTCTTCCTGAGCTGCGACATAGAGGCGGTATGGTTTGGGGACGCGAACCGTACCAGGCACAGAGCTACACGGCTGTGCTTCTACCCCTACCAGAGAAGGTCAAGATTCCGTGGGAGACGACGCGAAATCGGGGAAATGATCGGGCGGCGATGCTGAGTGAGTTTCTGTTCAATGCGTCTCATGGGAACAGAGATACAACACCGCTCATGGTGACATGGGGAGAAGTCAAGAAGGATATTGAAAAGGGTCTTGAGGAGGATACTGAGCGAGAAAGTGCAGGGCATTATCCGCTTGAAGTGATCGGTTGGTGGTTGATAAGGGATGGCATTCCTGAGACACAGGAGAACCCGCAGGTTCAACGATTTCAATCTTAGGCACTATATCAAGAAAGGACTTGGATGGGGAAATTGATGAAGACTTGACTTTTATAGTTATACCATCGACTCGTCCACTGGTTTCGCTTCCATTCAATACTTCATCCCACACGTCAACACCAACCATTTCACACCTAATACACCGCTCTAAGACATGTGAAGAACCTCAATGTTGTTGCCAACAGGATCAAGAACAAACGCCGCATAGTATCCAGGTCTATACTCCCTCAGCCCAGGCTTTCCATTATCAGCAGCTCCAGCTTTACTACACCAACACAATTAGCATCTTCATCACCACTTCATTTTGGCAGTTGACTTACATAGCTGTGTCGTACCACTCGTCGACATGCTTCTGGTTCTCACCATCAAAAGCGACATGAACTGGTGCAGTTCTGTTCTCAAGATTGCCGTCATATTTCTTCAAGTCAGGGCCACCGCCGCCAAGCCAAAAGTCTGGAGCGCCATTCTTGACGCCAAAACTACAGTACTGAGCTCCTTTGTTGCCTGTGCCTTCGAACTTGAGTTCATAGCCAAGAGGAGCGAGAACGGCTTTGTAGAAGTCGCGCATCTCGACGTAGTGTTCGCCGACAGAGAGGGCAACGTGACTGAAAGGCATGATGAGAGTTATTGACTGTTTCTTGGGAGTGAATGCTGTTTTAATGGTATGAGTTGATGAAAAGATCGAATGATAGAAGGAGTTTTCAGCTCTTATATACTTATTTCTTACATATCCCTAGTTCACGGTCCAGCTCTACATTTCCCCTCCTGAGCGTGAACCCCCCTCACGTCCGTGGCGTTTCCCAGCGATGATCCGACCCGGACTTGAGATAAAGTCCGCAATCTATCCGAATGCCAATGTACAAGTGTTTCCATGAAATGCACGGATCGATGCATCGTGACTCATACGGTGATAAAAGATTAAAGATCTTGTATGAGCTAATGGGTTTTTGGTAATGTTTTCGAAGCTGTATAAAGGAATGGACGAGTCGTGAGGTTCATGTTAAGGTTGGAAAGATCCACATTTAGTTTGGTTGCTTATTTTCCTATTTGGGAAAATGAGAAGTTCACGGTCAGGGGTTGTATTTGTTATACGAGAACGAGAATCGGTGTGAAGCGGAATTTGATCGGATTCCGTGGAGGAGGTGATGTTGTGAACCCGAAACTTCTTATCGTCCCTCAGGTTATGTGCTTGCTTGCAGACTGATGTAAGTGAAACCAATCGTGGATCAATTGGTCCAGTATCTACAATAGAGCCATTCTCTAAGTTAGCTATCATAATGCCTAGCGACTAGCAGGACAAACAATGGTTAGATCATATGAGATAGTTCCTCAGAACCCTACAAGCTTTTTCATAGCTTTAGGGTCACCTCGAAGAAGCTCACCTTCTACAGTTACACTGACACGATATAGTGAACTCGTGGCTACACAGGCATGGATACAAATGCACAACAAGAGGAGACAGGAAGAGACGAAAAACCGCCAGTATCACTATTATCGATTCTAGGTTTATCGTCATCGTGTATCACCAACACTCTCTCATTGAGCCCAGGTCCCACAGACATCGAACAAAAACAACGAGACTCCAGAGGAGCAACCAACACGGGAAGAACGTGTCTGTGCTCGCTGCGTTAGAAAGCGAAGGAAAGCATTCAGAGGAATTAATGGTATTTATAGATGGGGCCAGGAATATTGATTTGTCTACTACACGTATGCTGAAGCTGAGCAGTGACCAATCACAGCAACGGATCCGTGGCTGGCTGTCTTCAATGGCGAATTCTTGAGGAAAACGAGTATCTTCGGGATATGGATGGATTGCCCACAGGACGATAGAAAGATCAGCTGTCAAGAGTGTGGACGAATGCATGACGACTTTGTGGGAGAAGCCTTGTCTAGTACATGGAGTAGCTTCTGACAACCAACCCCTTGCAGTTAGAGAGTAAGTTCATACCTTTCAGACTTCAATATCTGTCCCAAAATCTTAAACTTCCTTTAGGCATTTCATAAAGATAGCAGCACCGAATCGCGAGAGCCTGTGTATGCCAAGGCACATGTTTCTTATACTTAATAGCGACTGGGTCTTGCCTGAGCTTTATACAATCAATATGTGAAGATATCAACCTGCCTCCTTCGGCTCTCTTTGGATTGGCTTCATAAGAAGATTTTGAGAACTCACCAGCTCATCATCTCTCAGGCCCCGGCCACCCGTTACCTTTCATCCTGGTTTACGATGCTTGGTGGGAGCCTCCAAATGTTGCGAGCGAAGAGCAAAGTGACTCTAAGGTAACCGAAGCATGCACATGCCAGGAACTTTTGCAGAAGGCCATGGTGTGCTGGTGAAGACGGTAATTAAGATCGAAGTCAACGTCTTATTCAGCCGGTTCTGTGGGGTAACACATTGAGGATCAGATCTGGGCTTGTAGTTCGGACGCATATGATAGTCTAAGCCTGACAAGGGGATGACTGTGCAACCACCTGATCCGATAAAGAAGCTTTTACGCATTGATGACCAGTAGTAAGCTGTGCATACAAGGCTGGTTTGCGTGCCAATGGGTGACTGAGATGGACAGGAGGGTCAGCTCTAAGGCTATTCTGGCATATCTAGAGGTTTACTATACTATGACATGCATGTATGATTACTCTGAGCTGATATCACCACTAGCAAAGAACGCAGAAACCATGTCTCATGTCTAAATCATCTTCGACAAAATAAAGTCTCACGGACATTGGAGGTAATGAAGTCTCGTTCTTATCCGAGACAAACCCTGGACAACGTGCTATACCCTTCTGTATTCTGGAGAGTTCAAAACAAGTCATTGAAATCTTGTAATTGGAGGCCATATAACTTTGATCAGTTTTATCCTGGCCCTTTTAAGCATTCGGCCAATCACTTGGTAATGCTGAAGCTAGCCTCTCAAAACAACCTTACGGATTGGTTGTTGATCAAGACCAAGTCATTTGTAGATGCTGACAGCCAAGCTTATTAGTAGCCAAATCAAGGCCCCAAAACATGTCAGCTCTACCAAAGTATCGGTGAACTATTTCAAGCTCAACGAACAGCCTCCACACTCAATCACCATTTCTATCGAATTGGTCGTAACAATTTGATGCAACAGAATTGGAGCAGGAACGCACTTTGTGAGTCTCATTGAAGCCGTAGTGTCAAGAACTGTCCTCTTATACAGCATCATATGAACCAACATCGAGAACTTGACGGAAATCACACCCGCTTATCTCAGCCAACGTACATCGCATGCTGTCCAACCATATCTTGACAGATTTTCTAGACTCATCCCAAGTTCTGGACCTAGCGCTGACAGAATTTGCTAAAATATGCTTATTCCGGTGCCAACTCCGTGGTATGCCACTGAGCTGAGAGTGTCCGCCTTGGTGTGGCCCCCAATCTTATACGATTCCAGTAGAGTCAACAATTGATTCTGTTGATTGGTTTGAATCGTGATATTAGGGGAATCAAAATGTAACTTCGTGGCGCAGATGGTCTTGTCATTTAAGATGATGTTATTGTAGTGTGTATTCACCGTCGGATGGATGATGTAAGAATAGGAAGTCTCCGAATACAGTATATTACGGCGTCGGAATACGAGTACCTTCATCACGATGAAGACATAAACTTGGAAATCTATCCTTTCGTATCATTAACTGAGCGCAGGTTCTGCCTCGGTACTTGCAAGATGTACTTCTCACTCTCTTCTCTCATATTTCTCCCCTTACTCCTCCAATCGTTCATCACATCAGTATCAGCTACATACTGGAACAACACCAAGAAGTTTGACCTTACTATAACATGGGAGAATTACGCTCCAGATGGCTTCTCACGAAAGATGCTGCTCGTAAATGGGCAGTCTCCTGGACCTGTGCTTGAGATCAACCAGGATGATTTGGTGGTAGTGAAAGTCCACAATCAGTCCCCAGAAGAACTCACTATTCATTACCATGGTATGTCTCTCTTGTAACATAAGCTTGGAGGTACTGACAAGCTAGGACTGGAAATGAAAGGCACACCATGGACTGACGGTGTTCCCGGCGTTACACAACACCCCATTAAACCAGGATGCAGCTTCACTTACAAGTTCCACGCCACACAATATGGAAGTTTCTGGTATCACTCTCATCATCGGGGCCAAATCGAAGATGGTCTTTACGGAGCTATCATCATTCACCCACGACCCCACGAGCCGAACCCGTTTCACTTGATCTCCGACGATAAAGAGACTCTGCGTGAGATCGCGAAAGCGACGAAACATGTCAAGCCAGTTGTTATTTCTGACTTTGTGCACCTAACTTCTACGGAGAAGTGGGATATGACTGTAGCAGCTGGAATTGAAGATTCATGCTATGATTCGATCCTCTTTAATGGCAAGGGAAGAGTCGAGTGTCTGCCAAAGGATGTCGTGGAAGCCAATCTCAACGAGATCCAGAAGAGCTACCTTGAGTTGGTACCAGGCGGGGCTGAGTTCACTGACAAAGCGTAAGTCTCCAAGACAAATTCTACTGTCGATTACTGACATTCACAGCTGCCTTCCTGCGTCTGCTCTTAATGCCATCGCCGGTGGTCTAGGCAACGAAGAAGCTCTCCTCCCAGGAACATTCTCCGGCTGCAAAGAAACAGAAGGCCAAATCGAAGTCATCAGAGTCTCTAATAAACACCACTCTTCCTCAAAATGGGTCGCTTTCGACATAGTTGCTGCAGTCAACTTTGTCAATGGCGTCTTCTCCATCGATGGTCACGATGTGTGGGTATACGCTATGGACGGCTCTTACATCCAACCTCAGAAAGTCCAAGCCATTGCCGCCACAAACGGAGATCGATATTCCATTCTTGTCAAGATTGAAAAGTCTGGAGAGTTCAAGATGAGGTTCAATTCGAATAGTGCGCCGCAGATCATTACTGGCCATGCCATTCTCTCCGTTGAGGGCTTCGGTTACGCACAAGAGGTTGAACCGTGGATCAACCTCGTGGGTATCCCTGTGTCAAAGGATGTCGTGGTTTTTAACCAGATGGTGGCATTTCCTTATCCCCCAGTGTCAATTTCGCCAACTGCTGATGTCACCTTTAATCTAAGCATGGAGATCAGAGGTGCTTCGTATCTCTGGGCTTTGAACAGCACAGGTCTTATGTCAAAGGATCTCGACGAGCAGCGACCTACACTCTTCAACCCACAGCCTTATGTTCACAACAACGTCACTATTTCAACAAAATTGGGACAATGGGTAGATCTTGTCTTCGTGGCAGCGATGTTTCCCCAACCTCCGCATCCCATCCACAAGCACGGTTCAAAGATGTACATGCTAGGCACAGGAACTGGTCCTTTCAGGTGGAGTTCTGTTGAAGAAGCTGCGAAGGAGATTCCCGACCAATTCAATCTGATTAATCCGCCGCGGAGAGATGCGTTTCTTTCGGCGCCGGCGGATAAGGAGCCGAGTTGGGTTGTAGTTCGATATCATGCTGCTGATCCTGGACCTTGGTTGTTGCACTGTCATATCAACAATCATATGGTTGGGGGCATGATGATGGTTATTCAGGATGGTGTTGATGCTTGGCCGGAAGTTCCTGAGGAGTACGCTGAGGGTGGTGATGGAGAGTGAAGTATTTGTGATTGAGCGCATGGAGCAATCTTTTGACTTCTCATCGAGACTAGGTCTCACCGTTTAACTATTGATTTGTTAATAAACACATTTCGCATATAATTAATTAGAGCTGAGATCGCGATGATCACGCTCATGCACCGATGCAGGTCTATAAATCGCTAGATTGAAGAGTGATCAAGAAGTTCATCAAATTGCAATGCATCATGGTATCCTAACAAATAATTGCAAATCATATCCCGCTATCTTAAAACAACCAAGTAACCACATTCTTAACCTTCGTCTTCCACCCTGTCTCCTCCGTAACCTTCTCCTCAATCGTATGAACATCCGTCTCAAGATCCATCTCGCTCAACCCCACGAACCTTGTCTTCTTGACAAGCTTCCACACCACAAACATGAGCAGCATGACGGGTAGCTCGATGTAAAAGCTGACAAAACTGACACCATCAAATTTGGGACTGAAACAACTCCAGCCTTGAACGAGAACGAGGAAGCTGTTGAGAATGACGCAGATCCAGGGTCCGTAGGGGTAGGTCCAGTTCTTGAAGGGTAGAAGATGGGTTTTGCCTTGTAGTGCGAGGGCTTGGCGGAAGCGGATTGATGTGATGCCGATGGAGATCCAGCTGAGTTGGTTCGATACACCGACGATACTGGAGATGTTAGCTATAGTTGAGAATCACATGTAGGTGATTGACTTACTTCTGAAGCCAATTCCACAAATCTCCTGCTCCAATGAAACTCGAACCAAAGCAGAGACCAGCCACAAATCCTGTCACTAGGACAGCAACCCAAGGTACTCTGTTTCTGTTGAGTTTCCCAAGGACCTTGGGCGCATGACCCTCGATTGCAAGAGTGTACATCAATCTCACGCCAGCGAACAGTGCATGGTTGCCGGCGGAGAGAACACTGGTGAGAATAACGGCGTTGATGACACTTCCGGCAGCTTTGGCGCCCGTCATCTCAAAAACGATGGTGAAAGGAGATGTGCGAGTCTCCTTGGAGTTGAGATCGGGGTAGTTGTAAGGGACGTTGAGACCGATGAGAAGAATTGAGAGAAGGCTGGTTTTGTTAGTGAGATAAGTGAGAGTGAGTTGAGTGAGACGTACTAGAAGAGAATGATACGCCAAAAGACGTTCTTGACGACCTTGGGGAGATTTCTCGTAGGATCCTTAGTCTCGCCAGCCGTGATGGCAATACTCTCAGTTCCACCATCTACACCCGTCAGTTTCATTCCAAACGAGATCCCCACCACAACTTACAAGCAAAAGAAGCAGTGACAAAAACAGAGGCAAAGCCACCAATACCTCCAACAAAAGGCGCACCAGGGATATGCCAATATTTCCCACCGATATACTCTCCCGTCTCATTTCCACCGCAATTAACAACGATTCCCATGACGATGAAAACAACAATGGTGATGACTTTTAGCAGACTGAGCCAGTACTCTAGTTCACCATATGCTTTGACGGAAATAATGTTGACGCCGATGAGAACAACCCAGAAAATCAGACTGAGGGCCCAGCCGGGGAAGTTGTCGGTCCAGTATTGAAGAACGAGCTGGAGAGCGACGAGATCTGAAGCTGTGGATACAGCGTCGTTGAACCAATAATTCCAAGTGAGAGCGAAGCCAAAAGCATCATCAACAAAACGTCTATCTCATTAGCAATAATCCCGCCTGTAAGTATCTTACTAAGATAACTCACCCTGCAAAAGTACAAAAACTTCCAGCAACGGGTATAAACGCCGCCATCTCTCCCAGAGCCAACATGGTCGTAAACACGATAGCACCCACGATAGCATAGGCGATCAATATCGACGCTGGCCCACCCGTGGCAAGGGACTTTCCAGTGCCGAGAAACAGACCTGTCCCGATCGTGCCGCCAATAGCAATCATCTGCACCTGGCGCGCTGAGAGCGAGCGCTGCAGCAGATCCTGTTGCGTGGGTCGCGGGAGATCGCTGTGCGGTAGATTCTCGACGTCATCGTCAGGAGATTTGCGATGTTCTTTTTCTGGCGGGAACTCCATTGTGAATGTTGTCCTAATCACAGTTGTGAAAGATGAGTGAAGACATGTATGTAAACTTGGAATCTATAGAGATATAAGTTTCATCTCCTGGATAGATGTACTTGGATTCGAGATCCGCAAAAAGCGAGGCACGAGGAATTGCGTGCTCAGAGGCAAATCCACTCTCTAATGTCAAAAGAGTTGTAGTTACGTACAAGCAAAGTGTATTTGGGTGGTATTTCACTACTATCCCTTCCTTGATGAACCATGTCGATGGGATCTTCAGAGTGACAAACTTGAACCCGCTAAGGGAAGGTCGCTAAGTTTGGATCTAGCTAAGCACTAAAATTCTGTGGTAACGTCGCATGAACCCACATCGTAGCTGAATTCAGCCTGTTGATAGGAAGACCTGTTCTCAAACCGGTAGGTAATAACAATATACGATATCTATCTACAGTATATGCTCTTGACTTCTTCTCGAATATTTCTACACATTCTCAAGCTCATGTCTGAGATATCGCTGAACGGAAATACGGATATCAAATCACAAGTAGCCCACCAAAAAGTCACTACGGCGATTTAGAGGGTCACTCTCGGCTCCGTCATGCCGGCGGTTTATACACAAGTTGGGTTACCTCGCCGATTTGCCAGAAAATCTCTGCTTATTGTCTGAAGGATTCCAACCCCATGGTTCAGTGGTATGTTCAAAGCAACCAACATCATCTTACATCTGACATCGTCTATATAAACTTCAATGTCGCAATTCTTTTCTCAATGGCAACACTGCCCATGTCGACCTCTTGAACATATTGTAGGTTGAGAAGACGTTGCAGAGCCTCTCGTGATGTTCGGCATCCGGATGGGTCGAGTCTAGTCTAGTCTGGCCAAGCCGGGAATTAACATCTGAGCCAAGAATCGCCAAGATCTCTTTTTTCGCTTTCGTCCTCTTCTAGAAGCTTGCTTGGGTTAATAAGCAGAAAGCAGCTCCGAGATCACGCAACTTATTCCCGTGTGATTGCCTCTCTATCACTCCATGACTCTGCCTCGATCGCCACTTAGTGACCCTCTCACTTATCAATGCTTTTTATGTTGTTGTAATCAACACTGAAGATGTCACCTCACAGATCATCATCACCGCTCTCACGGGTTTGCCCATAGACTTTTTACTCGCATAAACAACATTTTTCTACAGACTGCTCACCTGCATCAACTTCCTTTCCACATAGCGAGATCTTGGATAGATGGAACTTATTATGGTCCTTTGCTTGAGCTAGACTTGTTTACCTTCTCTTATACCTAATCTCTACATGACTTTGTATGGCCAACTGGGTATGCTAAGGCTCGGACACCTCAAAGTCCTAGAGGACTAGCACATAATACAAAAACAATTTTTTGTCTTGTACGATACAAGCTAGACTGAAACATCTGCTCGACTGAAAATGCGCCAAGAATGGTTGATTATATTCAGTCAATGCGCGTCTTTTGATGCGATGTGTTCTTACAGTTCATAGCTAGGCTGCATTCTAGCTCATCAACATATGACCCCGAGAATCTGCCTTATATGACTCTAGAGCCAAGCAATGGCCACATATCCGTATTTCAACGGACCTAGCCGTAGCGATCCGTCAAATGGGTCTTTGAAATTTTTGGCCTTGGCTGACCCGGTTGATCTCGTCGGTTGTCACAGGCTACAGGCTTCCAAATTACTTACACTGTGATCCTTCAAGGCTACCAAATTAACATCACAACCCAACCAAGTATCACTATCGCCAATCTGTCCTCAATTCAGTAGTCTAGCATTACCTTGTATTAGCCAGTACTCTGCCTTAACTTATAGTGAAAGCCTAACTGTCACTGGCGTAGGACTTGGGGTGGCTGGATCTCCACACAGCCACTCCCTCCCATCCCAGCTCACAGGCAGCAACACCAACAGTAAAACCACCAATATCTTGTCATAAAACTGGCCTTTTTAGAAAGATCTACTTAATAGGCGTCAATATTCCTCTTCTCAGAGTAGCATTTATTTTATTTCTCATACTCTCAAGATACCCCTGTTGCAGTGCTTATAAAATGTTATCCAACCTCGCTTCAAAACTAGGCCTCACCTCCAAACCTGCATCTCAATCCTTCCTCAAACCACGCGACCCTTCCAAAAACATGCTCACCAAAGTAGACTACACATCAAACGACATTCTCATCCCTGATTCTTTTCTCTCTTCTCCGCCTGGAAAACCAATAACGACTCATCCCATCGACTTTGCAAACTCTCCTCTTCCTCAGTACGATGGCCACACCGCTATCGTGCTGGACAATGTCCTCTCACCAGGAGAATGCAAAGAACTTCTCTCCCTAGCTGAAGCGTCGGTTCCAAGGCCTGATGAGAGTGCGCCGGCTTGGAAACCTGCTTTGATAAGCGCTGGTCCTGGATGGGAAGCTCCGGCACCGGGGTATAGGGAGAGTGATAGGATTATATGGAATCAGCAGACTGTTGTTGATCGCCTATGGGAGCGATGCATGCTTTCTGAAGGGTTGCGGGAGCTTTTGGCTGTGGTGCCGCCGCAGCCTTATATGAAAGGTGGGAAATGGGTGTTTAGTCGGTTCAACGAGAGGATGAGGTTCTTGAAGTATTCACCAGGACAGTTCTTCAAACGTAAGTGTAGCCACCTGCCTTCTTGTTCATAGCTAATATATTCCAGCCCACTGTGACGGTCCTTTCTACTATACTGAAGGCCCAGGCAAAGAGTTTGAGACTTTCTACACTGTTCATCTTTACCTCAATGACTCTGTTGAGAATGATCCAGCATCGGAACTTGAAGGTGGTGCAACTTCATTCCTTGACAGGAAGGGAGAGAAGAGAGTTGACGTAAACCCCAAAACTGGAAGTGTTCTCATCTTCCAACACAGAGGGCTTTTCCATGAAGGAGCAACGGTGCATAAGGGGATCAAATACACCATGAGAACAGACATTCTCTACGAGTGGGTGCCTGATAAGGAAACGGAAGAAGCCAACTAAAGGAGGCAAGGAAACTTAGGACCTCAATCCTAAGCCATGAAAAGATTAAGATGAGTTTAGGAGATTTAGGATCTTTATCTTAAGCAACGGAATATTTATAGAAGTTTAGGAAAACGCAAGACCTTTATCTTAACAATGGGAATACTCAGGTAAATTCAGTAAATGTAGTAAAAGTGAAGACGACTTTTAAAAAATTATTCATCGGGATGAAGATCCTAAGCTTTCATAAATGCTCCCAAAACTTGTAAATTATATGACCGGAATGTACCACCGTGATAACTATTAACGTTGACTTTGCTTTGGCATTTTCTTCTCCTCCATCTCCTCAATATCCTTCTTTTTGTGAAAATGCGGTGCCAACTCCGTTAGCCACCTTGGCTCAATCGGCATAACACTACGCATATATTCCTTGGTCGTCTGCACAAGCTCAAAATAAACCACCATCTTCTCAGGCGGGTCGACGGACATCAGAACGCTGCTGGGGTGGATCCACACAGATGTGTTGTTTTTGACTGTTCTGTAACCATCACCGCTTTTCTGCAGTCGTGCAGCGTTGGGGAAGAAGCCTGATGTGATGGCGCGTTTAATCGGGCGAAGGTTGGTGGCACCACACGTAGAGGGGGCAACTTCGACTCTTTCGCATAACTTTTCCAGTTGATCGCGAACATCGCGTGCCCTTGTGAGAGAACGTTGTTGAAGGAAATTCTCCTTCGCCCAGATGGGGGAGAAGTCGCTGTCAACCCATTGGTTCCAAATATTGAGGAGCGTTATATGATCACCACCGTCCTTGATTGTGAATCGGTTTCGGGCGCTATCTGCGTGGATTTTCTTGTCCTTGGGTCGGAAGAACAGCGCGGAGGCTTCACCAAGCATCGAAACGATGGATAGGACCTCCTCGACGCAGCCCTCCTTGTCGGCAGCTAATACGGCCTTGGCCAGCATAGGGTCTGTAGGGAATTCGGCCATTTGACGGCCAATCTTAGTCAACTCCCCACGATGGTTCAATGCTTGCAAAGCGAATAACTGATTCAGCGCGCCAATAAGAGCTTCTGTTGGCGGAGGATCCATGAACTCGAAGTCGAGGAGTTCGTTAATGCCCAAGGACTTTAGTTGAAGCACGACACCGTTCAGGTTTGTTCGCTGGATTTCTGGTGTAGTTGATTCGTCCATTTCGTTCATGTATGCGAACTTTGTATATAGACGGAAACACTTTCCTGGGCCAACACGACCGGCTCGACCACTTCGCTGGTTCGCAGAAGCTCTCGAGCAAGGAACAACAACCAAGTTCGACATGCCGGTGGCGGGATTGTAGACGTTTTCCTTCACATAGCCTGGATCAATAACATAGACAATTCCATCAATGGTCAAACTGGTTTCGGCAATGTTGGTAGCCAGCACTACCTTTCGAGCCCCGTCTGGTGTAGGTTCGAAGATCTTGGATTGTAACTCCGAGGGAAGATTTGCGTAGATTGGGCAGATAACAAGTTCTTTGATGCGGTTGCCGAGCTTTTTTGCTGTTTGGGAAATTTCGAGCTCAGCGGCTTCAATTTCGTCTTGACCAGTCAAGAAGATCAGAATATCACCCTGGGGTTGGGATGTATGGATCTGGAATGTTGTCGTGATGGCCGCAGCCAGGTAATTCGCTTCGGGAGCAGGTGTGTAGTAAATATCGACTGGATATCGTCGACCAGGAATATTGAAGATAGGTGCATCATCGAAATACTGTGCGAACCTCTCGGCGTTCATGGTAGCTGACGAAATCAGCAGCTTCAAATCAGGTCGCGATCTCGAGAGATCCTTGATTAATGACAAGAGGATATCGGTATGTACGGTACGTTCGTGAGCTTCGTCGATCATCAGCGCTGAATAGCCTGAGAGCCCTGGGTCTGTCATGAATTCTCTTAACAACATTCCATCAGTCATATACTTGAGGATAGTCTTGTCGCTGGTGCAGTCTTCGAATCGAATCGTGTATCCGACCTCGTTACCGACTTTGACGCCAACTTCGTCGGCTACACGAGCTGCTACACTCATGGCGGCCACTCGCCGAGGTTGTGTACATCCCACTTTCATGCCGTTCTTGGTATAACCCGCCTCGTGGAGATATTGTGGTAGCTGAGTCGTCTTTCCACTACCAGTCTCTCCAACAATGACAAGAACTTGATACTGCTCCAGTGCAGCGAGGAATTCATCTCGATATTGGTAAATGGGCAAACTCTTTCGTGTCTCCTGTATTGATAGTACCTTCTTCTCGGCTGCGTCGATCTGCGCCAGCACGGCTTGTTGATCTTTGGTCAATGTTCGACCGTCGCCAGGCAGTTTGGCGTCCGATTTCCACTGAATATATTGTGATTCATCCATAACAAGATCGTAATCGTTGTTCTCTCGTTCAGCGCGCTGGATTTGCGCTTTCACCTTTGTCGTTTGTTCCCGTTCCCATTCTTCATGCTCAGTAACAAATTTCTCTCGCCCGAACTGGTCCTTTTCAACGTGTCGCTTATAGAGTGCCTCTTCCTTCTTCTTTCGATCGAGTCGTCCCTTCTCGGTAATGTAGTCCTCGGGCATGTAGTATCCATCTCGATGGTCGTCAATATTGAGTCGTTCTTCGGCCAGGCGCAGGATCTCTCTGTTCTTGGCAAATTCGGCCTTCTCCTTCTCCGAGAGTCGCACGCCGCTCTTCAACTCATCCGTCTCTTCTGCAACCTGCTTTCGCAAGAGAGCAAGTCGTTCGGCCTCTCTTTTCTTGAGGTATTCTTGTCGCGATCGTTCTCGAATATCAGGTAGCGCCGCCTTATTCCGTGCAGCAGTATCTTCGGTCTTCCTTTTTTTCGAGGGTTGCTTCGCGGACTGCTTCGATGACTCCCCCTTCTCCTCTCCCGCCTCCTCCATCGGGAGAAAAGCATAGCGTTTGGCGCTCATGATGTGTTTGTTGTCGAATTGAAGTGGAAATAGGTGGGTCTGGGAGCTTTAGAGGAAGTAGGTCACGTGACTCCTCGGAGCTTGAATCATTGTCAAAGACAGGATGGAAGGGGTCTTACCTTATACATATGCAGATACTTATTAAGTTTGGTTGCCTTGTTAGGTGCCTATGATAGAATTGACGTGTTTGCTAGCTGGGGCTGTTACTGGTAATAACAGTGTAGTCTAAAGGTTCAAAAGTTACACTTAACTTACCTAAACTTTTTTGCAGTTTAGGCACTTGGTCCTAAGGGACAAAAGGGTTTAGGTAGTAGATTATCAAGAACTTGTGATGGCTTTTGATGAGTTTATTTTGGCATTCTACATGAAGCTCTCGAGGGTTCCTGCCTCATGAGGGGAGTCATGTATCTACGTAGATGTTGCTACCATGAATGCTTTAAGCAAAAGTTATTCCCTGTTTGTCCCCGGGCTTGTGGGGTGGCCAAAGACTAAAGATCTCTGTCACCAAGGGTCGAGTCTCGCACTTTCACTGGTTGGAAGCAACAGGCAGCGAGCGAGGTCGATGGTGAGGCATCAAAATCCAGTGTCCCTATAAACATTAGGATAGATTTAGGACTCAGTTCATGAGTAACTTATTTGAATTTAGGTATCGCTATCAAACTGGGAGTTTGCAGCCAGCCAAAAGGTTTTACCAAGTACCGGACAGACAGGGGCGAGTTTCTCAAGCTTACAAAGCCATGCTGGAAACTTTGACAGGTGAGTTATAGACCCATCACGGGATGATGCTCCTTGATCTCCATAAGTGAATGGCTCTTCTGAGTAAACTGTACCGTGAGGCTAAAGAGCTAGGTGTGACATTATACTTGACAACGGAGAAAGCATAATCCGACAGTTAGCCAAGCCTCAGGACCAGTCATATACTCTCGATAAGCGGCCACTTGGCAGGGGTTTACTGATAAGCTTGCTACTGTCCCAAAAAGTGTAGCACTTGATAACACGCTGGTGTTTCGAGGTTCAGGCGACTTTCTTTGTCCGTTCTCGATCGAGTCAACTCACCCTCCTTTTCCCTCGCAACACCTCGAGGTCTGTCCTTCTTTACCACTCAGGTCGGCAGGTTGCTTATATAAAGTCTCTTTCCATCTTTTTCTTTTGCTTTTTCTTTTTTATATCTGCAGGAAGAGAGAGAAGATGTTATTCCATACAGCGGCCCTCGTGGTCCTTCTAGCTCTGGTCCAGCTAGCTGTATGCGCCCAAGACTATTACAAGGTACAACAATTCCCATATGCCCATAAACAGGCAGATTCTAACAGTTGTGCAGGTTCTCGGTGTAGACAGGCAAGCAGGGAAGAAGGAATTAAAGCAAGCATATCGTCAATTGTCGAAGAAGTTCCATCCAGACAAGAATCCGTATGCCCCTCCATCCACCCTCTGCTTGATTTCTAATACTGACCTCTTCCAGTGGCGACGATACAGCACACGATAAGTTCGTCGAAGTTTCCGAAGCCTACGATGTCTTGAGCGACGAGGAAATGCGCAAAGTCTACGACCAATACGGCCACGAGGGTGTTCAACAGCGCCGCCAAGGAGGAGGTGGTGGTGGTGGTCATGATCCCTTCGATCTCTTCAGCCGCTTTTTCGGTGGTCACGGCCACTTCGGACGAGCATCTAGCGAACCCCGAGGACACAATGTCGAAGTCCGTGTCGAAATCTCCCTCCGCGACTTTTATAACGGCGCCACAACCGAGTTCTCCTGGCAGAAGCAACACATCTGTGAAGCTTGCGAAGGCACTGGAAGCGCAGATGGACAAGTTGATACCTGTCATACTTGTGGCGGCCATGGTGTACGCATCGTGAAGCGCCAGCTCGCTCCTGGAATGTTTCAGCAGTTTCAGCAAAGATGCGATGCTTGTGGCGGTAGGGGCAAGAACATCAAGCACAAGTGCAAGGTCTGCCAGGGTGAACGGGTTGAGAGGAAGGCGACGACTGTTCAACTCAACGTCCAGCGTGGAGCTGCTCGCGACTCCCGCGTTGTCTACGAGAACGAAGCTGATGAGAGTCCTGATTGGGTCCCTGGCGACTTGTTGGTGACATTATCTGAGAGGGCTCCATCATATGACAATAATCCCGATAAGGCGGATGGCGCATTCTTCCGTCGCAAGGGTAATGATCTGTACTGGACCGAGGTTCTCTCTCTCCGGGAAGCCTGGATGGGCGGCTGGACTCGCAACCTCACTCATCTTGATAACCACGTCGTGCGGTTAAGTCGACCCCGCGGTAAGGTCATCCAGCCCGGCCATGTCGAGACTGTGGCTGGAGAAGGTATGCCCATCTGGCACGAGGATGGCGACAGCGTGTACCACAAGACCGAGTTCGGAAACCTATACGTCGAGTACGCAGTCGTCCTGCCCGATCAGATGGACTCCAACATGGAAAGCGATTTCTGGAGCCTCTGGGAGAAGTGGCGACTCAAGAGCGGCGTCGATCTACATAAAGACAGCGGACGACCAGAGCCAGCGCACACTAGAGACGAGTTATAATGAGTAAAAGGTGATCGGCGTCGAGGATGAGGAGTTAGTTGTATGATTTATAAGAAGGGGGCTATATATATTAGTGTCGATACGAAAGGATACCAATGGCATGTTTCAGAATATTATAGACGTTATGGAAATGTGTTTTAAAGTATCGGTTACAAGATGCTTAAGGGTCTGTTGGGGTAAGATCCAGGAACCGGAACAAAACCTCCAGTAACTGACGGTGGTAATGACGTGCCCCACAGAATGTAACATCGACTTACAAGGAAACACCCAGAACAATCCAGCAATCTCACAAAAGTCAGAACCTCATATCATACAATCACATACCGAAAAGAACCAATCCTCCAATCAACTATATCTTGAAGCTTAAGCGAAACTTCTACAACATCCTTGTTCTAACTAATGTGGCTTAGACCTCTCCATAAATGAAGCCATCACAGCCTAACAGCAGCGCCCATCAGATAACTATATAAATCTCAATGCAATCAATCACATCTCGCCTTTTTCTTCTTTTTCCCCTCTTTCCCTTTCCCTTTTTTCCTTCTTCTCTCCTTGACAATCATGACAGTGACCACTCCTTAGAACATGTCAAGTTCAGACTCAACCACCACCACAAACACTCCTGGAGACAGCACCCCCAGCACGTCGACTCCAGACGTGATAGAAGTTCCCCGCTCAGACCTTGTCACTGTTAAAGACACGGACTATCACACGGACAAGTATCTTATCCTCTGCGGGAAATGTGGCGGCGTCTTGAACGTCGCTAAATACAGCTGCATGTGCGAGCATGGTTCTGATGTTGCTCGCGCTGCTTGATTGGTTTATAATATTTCCATGTCTGCCAAAGACAGTCACAAGAAGCGAGATGCATATGCATACGATACTCTCAAAACAAGATGCCTGTCTCATCAATCATTCGTCCCAGTTCGAGCGAGGTAATACAAAGGATCGAGCTTCAGCTCTCCAACAAACTCCACTCTAAATAATACATCAAAAACTCACACTTCAGTCACAAGCAATACTTAATCAATATTGCTATTCAGCTGCAGTGCGGCTCCGTTATCACGTCTTCTTATAAATTATCACCTTTCGCAAGGCATATAGAGGGTTACATTTGGAAAGGTTAGCGACAAACAAAACATAGACGGAATGGGGACATCATATAAAAGGACATCAAACCGTGTTTCTATATATCGGCCGTAATGTATAATAGTCATAACATCATATCATAAAGCTCAACTGGAAAAGCAGACCATTAATCATATCCACCCAATGAAATCATTCCCAAAATCACAGTCGTCAAGTCGTTAATCTCGGTGTCTCCTTCTGCGTCTTCTTCTTTCGTGACCCCCGTCTTCAATAGCCTCTCGTTGCTCTGGTTCTTGTAGTCCTCCAAGAATGTTTCCAATTAGACCAAGCCATCCGCCTTTACCTTCAAGTGCTCCAGTGACACCACGAACGAGCTGATCCACGGCTTGGCTGTCTGTTCCAGCTACTTGCCAAGCACCTTTGATGTCCCAATCATCCCGATGTCTGGGTTTATACTGAAAATCACCTTGTCTGCGTGTCCAACCACGGCTCCTACTCGATCGTCCATCCAGGGGCCTACCCTGTCTGTCAAATCGGTCAGGTAGTTCTTCGACAGACTCATCCGAGCTGGAGTCATCATCTCGATGACGGCGTCTCTGTCCAAAGTAGTCATCCATTTCCATAGCAGGAGGAGTAGACTTCGAACGTGGCCTTGCAGGTACAAGACCTTGAAGTAGGTCATGAGCCTCCTGCTCCTGTCTCTCCTTTTCTTCTTTGGCTGCTGTTTCCTCACGGTGTCGCCTCATTGTCATAGAGCTCTTCGGTGACAAAGGGCCAAACACTACCGACTTGGCCGGTTGGCCCTCATCAGACGAGTCTAGACTATCTGTTGTAGAGTCAGCTTCCGTTTCTTCTCCTGTGCCAACAACCCTCCCAGCACGGTCGGACGCACCCTCATCAAGGCCTCTTGAGCCAAGGTTGTGGACAGGATTACTCACATTGTCAGGCGCTCTTGGACCGCCAGCCGGTGGAGGTCCCGGAGGTCCAGGAGGGGGCGGTGGTGGCCCAGGAGGTCCTGGCGGTGGGTAGTTGGCGGGTCCTGTCGAAAGTCCTCGAGGAGGTCCAGGAGGTGGCGGAGGGTAGCCCGTGTAGTCTTGAGGAACGTACGGCTGGAAGTCAGAAGAACGATCCGGAATATTGGTGTAAGGGTTTCCAGGTGGAGGAGTAGGATCCATAGGATAAGGTGGGAAGCCAGCGCCACCAGAAGCCATGGGTGGTGAGCGTGAGCGAGGGCGACGATCATCATAGTCGTCAAATCCTATTTCATAGTGGTCAGTCAACACAGTCACGGTCACTCAAGGACTGCTCACGTTTCCTGGAACGACTTCGGGATCGGGATCGCGAAGGAGATCTGGTAGCTCGACCACGACGGTCTCGCTCATCTTCTCGCTCGCGTTCTCGTTCAAGTTCGAGTCGTCGTTCCCTAGAGCGCTGCTCTCTCTTCTCCCTGTCCTTCTTATCCTTGTATTCCTTGATACCAAGGGCTGCAGCTCCTGCGGCTGCGGCGGCCCCGAGTCGGCTTCTGCTGCGTTTACGGTTATTGTCGGATCCTGCAGACGACGCGGATCGACTACGGTCGCGTCGTCTACGGCGTCGACGTCTTGCCTCCGCTTCGGATTCGTAGCCTCGCGACGTTGAGGCTAGCGGTTGCGTCGCGAGGGGATCGGTGCCGTATTCAACTACGGGGCCTAGCTCAGGATCAGTCCCGCGCTCTGAACGAATGGATCTGGCCTTGGACCTGCTCCTGCTCCGGCTTCTCGAGGGGCCTCGGCGGTAGTACTCATCATCGCTGCTACTGTCACTGCCATCCTTCTTTTCCTTGCGCTTCTTCCAAACGTGGTGCGCAGCCTTGGCTGCGACAGCTGCACCAGCAATCTCGGCACCGCGGCGAAGTCTAGACTTGCTGCGGCTCCTTGATCGGCTGCGGCTGCGCGAGCTGCTTGACCTACTACTGCTGCGGCCTCGAGATGACTTGGACCTATTGCGAATGTGCTTGGCAATACCTGCAGCAGCAACAGTTCCTAGAGCTGCCTTGGCTGCCGTCGACAAACTACGACGACGGCTGCCGCGGCTAGTGCTCTTTGTCGTCGTGGTTTTTCGAATGATGGATCGCGAACGAGAGCGCGAGTAGTCATCAGAGTAATAACCACGACGACGGCTTCTGCCTCGAATCGCCTCCTCCTTTTCAATCTTATTGGACTGGTAGTATTTAGCGGCACCAGCAGCAGCTAGAGCAACAGCAGCGATTCCGAGACCCTGCTTTAGTCGAGAGGAGCGGTCGGGAGACTCATCGTCGCCATGCCAGCGATCGCCATAAGCGCTACGAGCTCGGCGCAAAGCCTCAGTGCCAAGAGCGCCAAGAGCAGCTCCAGCAATGACCTTGCGGCCGCGGTTTTCGGGCAGTTCACCGTAGCTGTCGCGGCGACTGTTGAGAAGAGCTGTGACACCCGCACCCGCGAGAGCGCCCTCGGCCAGGTGTCGCTTGTGGTGGGGACTTTCGCTGCCCTCGCGGCGACGAATAACCTTGCGTCGGACGTAATAATCATCGTCATCACTGTGATAGCCGTGGTCACGACGTCTGCGGTCATATCGCTCAATGGCGTAGTCACGGTCTCCACGGGAGTCGCGGTGCTCGTGGCGATAGTAGTACTCCTCCTCCGAAGGGCGATGTCGGTGCTCGTGTCGGTGCTCCCGATGCTCCCTCCTGACTACAACCTGTTGTCTTTCAGGCTCTCTCTCGCGAATGACAACTACACCAGGCTGCTGTTGCTGGCGAGGAGAAACGATGACTGGAGCCGGGGGAGGAGCTTCTTGAACAATGATCTTTTGGGGTTCAGGCGCGCGCTGTCGAATGATTACGGGAGCTGGAGGAGGCGGTGGGTCGTAAGGGGTGTAGTATTCCGTCTCCTTGCGGTATCGCTCAACGTCGCATCCATGGGTGTCGTCGATATGTTCCTCAACACGCTTCTCAACGCGGTATTCGCCGTTATCTCGGCGCTCAGTCCTGACCATTTGGTTCTCAACCTTGACATCATCGTCGAACAAAGCGTCAAAGCGAGATCGTCGGTCCCAGTCACGCTCAACTTCCTTGGTCTCTACGAAAGCTGGCGCACGAGATCGATCTCCAACCTGAGAAGGCGCAGGCATTGGCATAGGCGGGGGCGGAGGAGGATAAGTCTCTCGTTCAGTCTCCTTTTCGTAAACGTAGCTTCGGGGAGCCGTGTCTCGACCACGGTCCTCGTGAAAACTAGCATGAGAGGGAGCTCCTTCAAAGGCAGAGCGAGGGCGATCCGGGACGAAAGAGCGTCGGTCGTGTTCAGCTAAGTCGCCAGAGGAGCGACCATAGCGGGAGAAATGGGAACGTCCATCATCAAATTCGGAACCTCGTTCGAAGCGATCAGACCTGCTTGGTGCGACCTTGTATCGTCTGATTGTGGTTTTGCGATAGCGCTCGTCGTCTGAAGAGCCATCGTCTCGCTCCCAGTCCCTCTCACGATAGACGCGAGACTCTCTGTAGACGTCACCCATCGCGGGGTGTCACAGGTGGGGTATAGGGCTGTGCGATAAAGTTATGAGGATCCAAAAGAGGGAATTTCGTAAAAAATGGAAGTAAATCCAAAGGTTTAGTATAGAAAACGCCTAACGAGAAATCAACAGCGAAATCTAGGTTTGTTGTTTGTATGTTTGTATGAGGAAGAAGGGGACGGGAGAGAAGTGGTCTGGTGGAGGGGGAAAAGCTGGGAAGTAACCAAGATGAGCTATGACGGAACCTGCTGAGAGAAGAAAGGAACTGGGTACCCGGAATGAATGGCTGGGCTTTGATTCTGATTCATCCAGGCGCAGTTAGCGTGGGCATGGGCATGGACATCAGTGCCCAGCTCCAGCGTGTGAGTGTGCGTGGAGCCCTTAAACTTCAGTGGACGGCTTTTCTGACAGGGGTTGGGAAAGAAAGCCTGCTGTGGCTATGATGGAAGATGATGCTGCTTGTGCAGTAGAGCATGGCACGGGATTGGGCGAGATATCGTGATGGGTGGCAGAAGGTCTCTTGTTCTGCCCGGCTGATGCTGGGCGTTCTGAGACCGAAGCCAATCAGGCCTTTAGTAGAGTCAACTTCAATGCAACCTCAGATAGAATCTGTAGTCTTGGGGAGAAGAGAATGGTTCTTTTCTGGGTTATCTCGGGCAGTTTCTTGAATGTTGAAAGGCTCAACTGTCAGGGATCATTTATGCCCGAAATACGATTCGAAGATCCACAGACGATATCAAGAATATCTTGTCCATCCAGTCCAGTCGAGTTGGGCACAGAGCCTCACCAAACGCATTTACTCAAAATGCAAACAAGCATCCAATATCTAGTACCCAATAGTCGTCGAATATACTCTTTGTTCCGTCTCTTTCAACCCTTGTTACACCAAACGGTTCATGTAAATGCCCGTCTCGAGTTAAATAGACCCAGGCCTATCCCGCCTTGTCTCTCGTCTCAATTAAAACCCCAACAAACTTGAAAAGTCAAAAGACAAAGACCAAACTCGCATGGGGTTACCCTCCATCTCGGGATCTAAGGAGCACCCCTCAAACCAAGGCCCAGTTCTTCATCGACAGGGACATTTCCTAGAACTCGAGGAATGAAAAGAATGAGGCGACGAAGCTTTCCATTTCCTTACCTAGAGACTGGACGTGCCGAACCGTGAACCTTGGTCAATCTCGTGCGAATCAATATGCTTGAGCATGCATCATCATGAACAAGTCCAGGTCTCCACTCGGACTGCTGTCGCCGGTGTCGTCATAGGCTTTTAATGGAAGAACCCCACCTCTTAAAACCCTTGACCCATCAACGATCAACATCTTGGTTCTTATTCTTACCAGCGGAGTCACCTCACCTCAGCCAAGGTCCATCCCATTATTAACAGTAATAAAAAAAACCATAAAAAACAAATAATCAGGAAAGACATTTCCAGAGTCATCAGGCTCCGCTTTTCAAGGTCAATTGATTACGCGGTCTCTTCAGGGTTTGAGTCACCAGACTCTCTTTCACAAGACCACATGCACAATCAGATGCTGACAGCCTTATTCCACGCACTACCATCGTCGAGAAGGGTCTCCGTCTGATGGGCTTTTCCGTAGTTCCGTGGTGTTCTCATGACTGGAATGTTCCATGCTTCTGCCTTTTCCCATATCAGCATGGCGGCGTTTTCAACACGACAGTCTTATGAGATCGGGCAAAAGCACTTTAACTCCAGGGATGGAGAATACAAGGATTGGTTCTTTGTTGTAGAGAAGAGGCGTTTGGCTTTGCGCTCTTTTAAGCCACATTCAATAATGCATCCTTGCTTCGACCAGACGAATTATCACCGAGTGCTTTACAGGGTAGTCAAACTGAACATCTTGGCCAATTCACAAACATTGGCTACTGGTTTATGCAAATCTGTTATCAATTCTCTTATGCTAAACCCGAATTCCCATGTTTTAACCTAAACTCCATAAATCAGTTGTATATAACCCCAAGCCATAACTCCTTCTGCTTGGCTCTGTATCAGCGCTGTATGCTACATGCTTGTATTCCTTATCCATCCATCTACTGATCAAAGCCCTCCTTGGTTCCCAAAACACCAACACCACCGTTACTGCGACGTCGTCGACCGATCACATCGTGGATCCAATCGCTGATTGTGAAACCCCAGTGTCCAGCAACGAGAACACCACTCATGATGTTGATGACCTTGACCAACAGGCTAATGATGCCGTCGCGGCTCTCGTGAACGGTCAACAGGATTGGCTCGATATCGTACTTGAAGAAAATACCAGGGATATATCGCTCGTCCACCGCCTTACTCTGCTCGGTAACAGCATATTGGTTGGTAAGGATGGACTTTGAGTTGACGCTATACACAGTAGGCACAACAGAGAGGTAGTATTGAAACTTGTGGAAGTTGTCGGGAGCTGTGTTGACGGTGCCGTCGAGAGGGTTGACCAGCGACGGGTAGAATGGGCCGTATGAAAGCTCCGAAATGATGTGCGAGAAGTTGAACTCTGTGACTGGTTAGCACACGATATGGACTACAATTCGCGAACTTACTGCTGTGGTCGAGATGCTCGCCATTACCCCGATAACCATGGCCTCGCGCAGTGATATGGAAATCACCCTGCACCTTGTTCAAGTCCAAACTTCCATAGATACGACAGCTGTCGGCATTGCCCCTGAACTTGGGTGTCTTTGCCCACTTGGCCCTCTTCTTGCCAAGCGCAACAATATCGTGAACGTGCTCCTCGCCGAAACCCTCATCTTCATATCCCAACTCGTTATATCCAGAGCCAGTGTTGACGCGGCCTTGGCTATCCCGCCCGAGCTTGTGCATGCCCTTGTTGTCGACCCATTGACTCCAGAGTGTCCTATCAGCCTTGAGACGCTTAGCAGCTAGGATATGATCGCCAGACGCATCCTGGACATTAACATGGATATCGTCGCAGTTCATCTTCACCACGATGTCCATGTTGATCTGAAGCTCTCGCGAAACACCAGCCTCGACTTCGAAGTTGTGAGACTCTGCGCCACGCCACCAGCGACCGAGTTCGCCCCAGATGAGGACAAGTGAGATGATAGACACGGCGACTGTCCATTTTCCACCTCCCGATGTTCGTTGGATGTATTGCGGCTTCGATTTGGCTGTCAAAAGTTAGCGCGAACATAAAGCCAGCAGCAATGAGAGACATACGGAATGCATCGAAAGCGCTGACCAAGCTTCCCTCCTTAGGACCAAACCTGTCCTCGTCATAATCTGACTTTTCCATTCCATTCATCATTGTTGCAAAAGTCTTCTAGTCCCGCTAGCTCGAATATATACAATGAAAGCTGTTTCGATGTTGTGACGTCGCGAAATCGGTCCCGTCGCAAATTATGGTCGAGAGCCACTTGATCAACAGCAAATGCGCAAAGGTATTTGAGCCTATTGCCGCATGCCTCGGTGAAATAACGGTCGAAGGACTGGAAACCAATTGGAACCGGTTTCAGTGGTCTTGAGGGATTCGTTCGAGAGTCGACCGGGAATTTGTTGGTGAACGAAATTGGGAATTCTCGATGTCGTCGCTTCGTTGCGCTGACAGCCGCAATCAGAAAGGACAGCTATCTGTAACTAAACTCATCCCCTGAAGCAGCGTCGTCAGGGTCCAGTCGCTGATTGGTGGGCAAGGCCAAGATGGGATAAAGTGTCGCCGAACCGAGCTTGTTCCTGAACCAATGTCGGCTTTAAAGCGGATTTACTCGAGTAGCGGTTCCACTACAAGCACAAATGGCGACACCACTGCGTCTATTCGAAGCCTCCTCGCTTGAGATCGTCAGTTCTCATGATAACATATGATACTAGTGATCACCTATCATGAGGCTGGTAGAAGATAGCTTTGAGACATCAGCTAGGATAACGGCTGCCCCGAGCATCATGATAGACCGCACCTGGATTTCGTGAATTCACGTATGAAATTTCAAACGAACAAACCAGATATTAGCCCGGGACTCATACTCGAGAATTGATATTTTCTTCGAAGTTACCATAAGATTGTGTCTAAACTACTTTGGATTAGGGGCATGGTGGCTGTTCCGGTTGAACAGATATTTCTCTTGTCAATGCTTGTCACGCATTATTGCTATGGTCGGAACGGAGACCAGTCCTTGAACTTGGCATGAATTGACTTCAAATAATACTGGCATTTATTTACTTCAAGATGATTCAACTGCAGATATCGTGCAACATGTGGGAGTGTCTATCGAAGGTAAGTTTTCGGACGACGGGCTCATGATATGTCAATCAGAGGAAGTGTAAGTCGTACCAAATTGGCCTTCGAATTAATGGAGCCAGCTGTCGTAGTTAATTAATTCTTGGGTATTTTAAAGAACATATTGTGAGACTGCATGCAGCTCAATCATAGGCAAATACTGGACGGAGTCACAACTCACAAGCGCTTACACAATGACTATCTTCCTCAGTCATTTGTAAAAAGAAAGGCCGTACTTGAATCTGTAAGAAGTTATCAGTTTAACAGGGAATATCTAATATCTCGGAATAAAGCTCATATTTATGCTGTACTTCGTAAGAAATTGCTCAAAGGTTGGACGGCACTGTCTTGACTCTTGTGAGTATTTGGAATAGTTTAGACATACTCGAAGATTCGAATATTCAAATACAATACTGATCCTGTTTGAGGAATATTGATCATTTAATTGTCCCATTTACGACAAAACTTATAAAGTGCAGAGGAATAATTTGATAGAGATTTCAGGGGCGAAAACGCCGTAATGGTTTGTCACGACCATCATGTGTATCAATGCAAAGAGGCAAAGCCTTCCAAGAAGCATCACTAACATAAACCTACTCGGTCCGACTGTATCTCGACAAAGTCGATCATCTCAGCACTGTTGAATGAATACTGGGTCCATCATCCATTTTCTGGGGGATTTTCAAGGGCAGAGTTGGTTCGGACCAATTCCCCACCATCTCGATCCTCCGAGATAAAGTAAATGGAGAATATGGAGAAGCAAATGGGTCGAGCGTTGGTGTGCATGGATGTCGATTGTTTAAATCAATCTCACATGTGTAGATATCTATGGTTTCAACTGTAATTGAAGCCTGTTAAACCCGATCAACGGGAATACGAATCACGTGCTCTCCCTACCTGTAGTCAATCATCTCGGCGCCGAGACGGGAGACCACGCGAACGACAACGGGACAAGGTAAACTTGGCATCTGGGCATCTTGGCATACCAGACCCTGGGTCGCGAATCGGTAAAGTGTGCCGATAAGCGCCTTGGCATTGAACAAAGATATCGACGACATGTTTTGTGTTTGAAGCATTAACGACACCGAAAGCGCGCTCAAGAATAAGGAAAATAGCATGGAGATGGGCATTTAGGAGAGGCAAATAATGATCAATTAGGTTTCTGGCAGAGGCGAAAGAAATGGGTGAATCGGGGGGAATAACCTTGCAGGGCGGACTTCTCCATTCAGGCAAGGCACGGTACGGCAGCGGCAAGTCTGGATTTCTGGCGTCGTACGTTGTTTGTAATGGAGACCATTCTTTGCAACGGCGTAAACCTTCCAGAACCCAACGGTCATCTTTGTCGACTGTTGGATGTAACAACTGAGGACATACGGAGTACAGTAACCGTATACTGCAGAGTAGGAAGAGGGAATACGACCAAGCATCTGTACTGTAGCTGCAGTGCAAGATCAAAACAAGAACGAACCACCAACTCAAACCATTCCCCAACCCCTGATCACTTCGTATCAATGCGTAATCATGCTGCCCCCTCCATCGCAGCAAAAATAGGTACCTGACGCCGCTAATGTGACGGTTCCCGGGTCTCGCTCACTCCGTTTGAGCCACTCAACAGCTCGTGTCACCCTCCTTCTTCGCGATCCACCGTCAATCTCATTGGTTCTAGCCTCTGTTTCTCCCTCCCTCTCTCGCTCCCTTTTAATTGCATTGCGCGCTTCTGCATGTACCTCACCTTGCGGCAAGTACCTATTCCCGCCTACTAACGCACGCATTAACCCCCGTCGCCCGTTTCCATTTCTTTTCCTTGGCACTTTGACTTCTTCAACAACATCGATTCATCGCAGACTTTACGTCGACCGTTTGTCCTTTTAATCGGTCAGATCGACTCACACTCTTTGACTGCTCGGTCAGTTTACGATAAATTCCACAGATTTATCGATATTTCGACGAAGCCCTCGCTGGGCGCGTCTATCGCTCGTTCCCGTCGATTTCCATCGCTCGCTCTCAACCTCGCTCGCTTCATTTCACTCGCATTCGCCCACGATGAAGTCCATTTTTTCAACCGGCGCCGTTGCGCTTTTGGCCTCAACGGGTTTCGTTAACGCCCAGTCGCCTTATAGCATTGCATCCACAGGTGCGGTCCCCCAACGGTTGGCTCGGAGGTAAACAGACATTAACTTTAGCAACAGCCGACATCAAGAAGTCAGCCAAGCAACTCGCTGCTGACTTGATCACATACTACCACGGAAACGACCCTGGCGGTATTCCTGGTATTCTGCCTGGTCCTCCTCCCAATGGTGACTACTACTGGTGGGAAGGTGGTGCTATGTGGGGGACGTATATGGATTACTGGAAGTGCACCGGCGATTCTACCTACAACAAATTGGTGATGCAGGCCATGCAGTTCCAAGTCGGCGATGATCAGGACTACCAACCCGCCAACGTTACTCTGTCCCTCGGAAACGACGATCAAGGCTTCTGGGGAATGTCCGCCATGTTGGCTGCTGAGCTGGACTTCCCCAACCCTGCTTCAGACCAGCCTGGATGGCTTGCCCTCGCTCAGGCCGTTTTCAACACTCAGGCCAATCCTGATCGACATGACAGCACTTGCAACGGTGGTCTTCGATGGCAAATTCCTCGAACTAACAACGGTTACGACTACAAGAACAGTCAGCGCCCCTCTTGAGATATTTACCTTGATCGACTCTGTACTAACTTCTAAAAGGTATTGCTAACGGATGCTTCTTCAACTTGGGTGCCCGACTTGCTCGCTACACTGGCAATAAGACTTATTCCGACTGGGCTGAGAAGACCTGGGACTGGATGGAGGGCGTCGGTTTCCTTGACCCTACCACTTATAAGATTTATGACGGTGCTCATGTCGGAACTAACTGTACCGATATCAACAAGGCTCAGTTCTCTTATAACTCTGGTGTCTTCCTCCAAGGCGCTGCTTTCATGTACAACCATGTAAGTCGGCCTAAACATGATATTAATGACAATTCACTGACTTCTTCAGACCAATGGTGAGCAGAAATGGAAGGACCGTGTAAGCAAATTGGTCGACGCTACTATCAGCAACTTCTTCCCCAAGGATATCGCTGTGGAGATTGCCTGCGAGAACCACGGCACCTGCACCACCGATATGTACTCATTCAAGGGCTACGTCCACCGTTGGATGTCTCAGGCAACACATCTCGCTCCCTTTATCAAGCCAAAGATTCTTCCTGTTCTCCAGACATCAACCGAAGCTGCCATCAAGCAATGTACTGGAGGAGACACAAAGCGTGTTTGCGGCTTTAAGTGGGCCAGCGGTGTCTATGATGGCAAGACAGGTGCCGGTCAGCAGATGAACGTCCTTGCTGCCGTTTCGTCTCTCCTCATGGAGAACACACCTCCTCCTGTCACGGCCAAGACTGGAGGTACCTCCAAGGGTAACCCCAACGCCGGCAATGTCGGAGACGGCAAGATTGATAGGACCTACAAGCCTTTAACCACTGCAGACAGGGCTGGTGCTGGTATCATCACTTTCTTGGTTCTGTCCTTCGCATGCGGCATCTTCGGCTGGATGAGCATGGGCAAATAGATGATCTTTCTCGGTTTCTGAATATGCCGAAAGACGAAGTCCGGCATGCACAATTGTGCTTCTTTTGCAGCCTTGTATTTGGAATCTGAAGAAATGATCTTTGGGGCGTTGGATGGAGTATACTTGACCTAAATAGCCTGGTAGGCTGGATATCTATTCTCTAAATGTTATAATGTTTTACCATTTACTCTGTGCCTTGCAACTAGTGAGAACAGTCGCACAATTCTACTAATGTTCAGAGGCCCAAACACTTTGCTATATAACTAGCGACCGACACAAGCACATCAACAACATGGTTTGATTGACCGAATTGAGCATTTACTGGATTGTTGATGGATTTTCGTCATGACCACGCGGCTCTTATTTGAGAAACTGGGTCATAGAATCGATATCACAGCACAATAGAGTTTGACAAAAGTCGGTATGTTTTGCACCGTGCTTGCGCAGATCCTGATAATCTCCATAGAATATCTCGCTTCTGGATATTCGGCAATTTGATCACTGCTATGAAACGGAGGCAGTATGAGAATATGACTTGATGCTTTAACGGTCACCTTGAAACGTCAATGGTTCGGGCTTGATATGATTGGTGATGGGGTTGTGCCATTGTGGGACTGAGACAAGCTGTCTTTCTCTTAACAGGTCTTATAACACCGAGGAGAAGCCTTGAAAGAATGATGAGTGCCTCTTCGAATGCCAGCTGTCATTGTAGAGCATCGTCGCGAGGTCCAATAGTGGGGTGAAACTCTCTTTCTCAAAAATCTCCAGAGGCGTTGACAAACTGGCACATGACCGACTACAGTGTCTCTAGTGCCACTTCGGAACGACAGCAACATGCCACATCAAGATCACGGCCATGTTTATATTGAAAGATGGCATGGCATGAAGCGAACATAGGCGCCCTATACTCACGAAACACTTCGAAATTGGACAATGTATAAGCGATGTTTTCGGAATACTCGGAAAGTCGGAAAGTTCGGTGTTGATGAAGTGCTCTCTTACTCGTCCTGTCTATTTTTACATACAGAATAGTCTATTCAGATGGAGCATATCCGTTTTGGAACAAGATCTGGGGAAGAGACGTGGGCCAAGCAGGGCTCGGATCTGATAACATGGGGAGCTTCGAGATCTCGGTCAGAGCATAGCACAAGTTGGTAAGACGATAGGATATCAACGTTTCTATCTCGTAAAAGATGGGAATTGGGTCTCGAAAACGAGAAAGACCATTGTTCAGTCAAGATTTGAGGGACACAACCTAGATCTAAGGCGGGAGTGGCCGTTGCTAGCCTGTTGTCTCTAAAGATCTTGGGTGCAGATGTGGTAACTTTCCTTGGGTGTTTGTACATCAGACTGAGGTCATGTTTGTGTTTCTGAAGTGGAGAGCTGTTACAGCCAACTGCTCTATAGACTCCAAACTCACGATGCATGGCTTGGAGTCTATTGATCACCCTGATCGACTTGTCTCAGAGTCTCAAGGTCTCACCACCAAAAGGGCCCATTCAATTACAGAGTCCCATTGACAACGTGTTCTGTTACACTTCCCCTCATGACGACGACATCACAAGGCAAAATTGCAAGGAATTATCTGGTCTGGGTCTGGGTTGTAATATCCAATATCCAAAGCACGTCGTCGTCTTCCAAGATGACGCTAATGCAAAGACGTCCTAGTCGTGGATCCTTACATCCCTGCATTGACCAATAGCTTGGGGGTAGTGCATTTCTATGGGGTAATTTTTACATACTAAAAACTCTAGACAATCCAGGAACACAATTTGGTAAAAATCTGGGGGGACCGCGTGACAGCGCCATTTCTCTGGGCAAGGAACAGCTTTGGATCACACGCACAGTGGTTGCCGTTAACTGCAAAGCGTAATTGCCCAAGAATGTCAGGAGACGAGAAAAAGCTCTGACTTTTTTGCCTTCAAGTTCCTAGATTGGCGGAGTATTAGCTCGTTGGGTCATCAAGTCTCCTGTTTGGCGGCTATGGGTTGAGGGAGTGGCGGGTATTGACATGACGATCTAAAATGCGGGGAGAAGCGAAGGAACAAGAGAGAAAAGAAGGAAGAAAAAAAATCTAAAGATGGGTCCATTTGTGGGGTGAGCTCAAAAGTATCAGGAATTGCGTTGTTGTGCTGTGTTTGTTTGGCTTGGCTTGGCTGAAGGTAGGTCACCTTGTCCAAGGTAAGGTTGTGCTTTGGCCCCCTTGAATAAGCTTGAGTCGTGGTATAACTACCCAAGCTCTTCCCATCATGACAACCTCTCTTTCTCTTCTCAAGCTCTACTTACTCTTGACGATCCAATCTACAACTTGACATTGAATCAATTATATCCTCTTCTCATCCTCAACACTGAGAAATCATCACAACTTACAACCCACCTCACTTACACAACCACAACCAGAACCACAATGCCCAGCTACATCCTCACTGAGCCCTCTCCCTCCACAAACGTCTTCGTACGTTCCGGCCGCGGCGGCTACGGCAACATCTCTCGTGCCTCAAAAGACACAACATCCTCCTCAACCCGCACCGTCGTGACCCCCAGTACAACCACAAAAACCACAACTACTACTACTCCCTCACGCCGCTTCTTCAGCGGCATCGGCGGAGCTGGCAACGTCCACCGCGCAAGCGAGCAACCCTCTGTGTCTCTTGACGACGAGTACGACCGCATTGCCGCCCGTGACCAAATGGCAGCTGGACATGTCGGCATTGGCGGCGCCGGCAATGTGTTCCATCGCAAGGATAGCGATGCCGGCTCTGATGCTAGCGACAGCAGCTCTATGAGCTCCAAGACGAAGCTTTGGGCTCGTGTTAGCAGCACTTTCAGCCGAGACTGAACAACAAAACATAAGAAAAGAACGATCGAGGGTGTTTGTACGAAAAGATATGAATTAGCGACTGGCGTTGATGGGATTTGATATTTGGACGAAAATATGGCGGGGACCTCAGAGCAAATGGGTTGACGATATACCCCGGATGTACGGTTGGCACTGACAATCAAGAGGGGCGATATGAAACTGCCCTTCTACTCTTGCTTTGCCTGTATGATGCTTGTTTCTGGTGAAGATTTATATACCCCCGAGCGCAGCTCTTTTCTATTATAAAAGCATTATTACTTATTACTCATTTACTCCTTACCCTTGTGGCTTGTATGTATGTCCTCAGGGTGCAAGACTTCACTTCTGTCGTTAAATCAGGGTGCGAAAATAAAATAGTCTAAAGGCTTGTTAAGATATACTAAACTTACCTGAGTCTTTTCATAACTTAGACCAGAAGTCCTAAGTTTCCTTGCCTCCCCTTATATATCTCATGATGCTCAGAGACAGAGACTCTTTGGTTGAGAGAACGACTTCACAAAGCTAAACACAATCTCAACACATCAGGGTATCATTAGGCTTCCTCTATCTGGCAAAGGTTGTCTACAACTGCACTGGTGTCTCCACACACACCAAACAGCACTAAATCTTCCATTCCATGCAAGGCTTCTGCATCGCTCTATCAACAACAGCAGCGCGTCAAAGGGGGTTGGTTTGGGTTGCGAGGGCTTGCGATCACAAAGGTCAAGGTCATCTCGATCATAAAGGTCCAGACGACGAAAAATCAGTGTCGATGAGCTCAGACATGTTCATGTCCGATTATTTCGTCGTTATGGCTGCATCACAAAGATGCGAAGTCAAAGGGTGACACGCATATGTACGTCGTTCTTACGTGAACTTGGTATGGATAATGTCGGGGTTCTCGTGCCAGTCATCAATGCTCACCCACATCTGTCACACGTTAGTATAGTAATGAAAGGTATCACGATAAAATCACTGACCTTTCGGAAAGTACTCAATCCAGCAAGAATACTGCCTCCAATCCAGGTAGAGTACTTTCTCTCTGGTGGCGCAAAAATCTTGATTCTCATGTCCTTGACTGCAAGCTTTTGCAGCTCTGTCAAAAGACGGTCACCGAAGCCCTTTGTCAATGTGCTGCCTCCAGAGAGCACGATGTTGCTGTAGAGAGATTTTCGTAGGTCGAGATCTGTTCGGTTGATGGCATCAACGACAATCTGGTGTACACCAGGATATTCGAGGCCGATAATCTCAGGGTCAAAGAGGATCTCGGGTGCTCTAAAGCGTTCCGCGCCAATCTTCAATATGTTAGCTTGTCCAAACATTGAGCAGAGAACAAAGAGTCTCACCTTGAGCTTGAAGCCGTCTGGAAGCACGTATTCGGCAAACTTGCTCTCATTGGGCTTCACACCGACCCAATCCCTCTCCTCTTTCCGTGGATCATGAGCAACATAAGAGACGCTCTCCTTGATTAACCTCACGACTTCCTTCTCAGCACTCGTGTGAAAGACATATCCACTCTTCCGTAGCAACGTCTGCATGTACTCAGTCACATCTCGACCTGCCACGTCGATTCGGCGAATACTGCTGGGCATGGCGAAACCCTCGTAAACAGGTACAGCATGAGAAACACCGTCACCAGAGTCGAGAACGATACCGGTTGTTCGGCCACTGGCGTATAGTGATAGCACGGCTTGGATGGAAGTGTGGAGTGCGGGGACGTTGAATGTCTCGAAGAGGATCTGGGCGGCGGTGTCGCGATTGCTTCGGGGGTTCAAAGGAGGTTCCGTCAATAAAACGGGATGCTGTAAGATGTCAGTATAATTGCACAGCTAGGCACTTGAGCAACAAACCTCTTCGCTGAGAGTCTTCAATCCTTCACCGTAAACATACTCCCAGATCCTCTCCATATCGTCCCAGTCGGTGACAATACCATGCTCGAGGGGATACCGAATTTTGAGCAGCCCTCTCAATTCCGTGGAGGCCTTTTGTCCTATGAATACCTCGCCCTCGAGGGCACCCGCGAGAACTCTTAGATGCTTCGGTCGACCAACCCACGAAGGAAAGTAACATTTTGGTAGATCATCGCCTGCAAACCCAGCTCGAATAGTGCCAGATCCGTTGTCGAGGACTATAGGCGCATTATGTAAAGAGTCTGCCATGTTGTGTCGGTTTTAGAGTTTCTCCCTGAGCTTGTATGTTGTCGCTATGATATATCGTTCCCGGCTTCTTTGTTGTTACCATATAGGTTCCTTCTGAGCTCCCCAATGTTGGTCCTTCTGAGCTCACAGCGAGTAATAGCCTCGAGGCTTCGCGTATTAACTAACAGACAAAGAATCCCGCAGTGCGTCTGCAGCTCGTCGTATCCATAAAGTGTCTTTCAAAAAAGTCCTGAGTGTTGGTTGGTATTGTCTATTTTGTTTGTTGTACCCCTGCCAATCAATCAAGGCCAATGCCTCGCCCACTAGTAATCTGCCAGCTTCAGGAGGCACCCCGTGGCAGTACTCGAGTCACGTGAGCCCGAGGGATCCCTTGAACGCCTCAGGCAGCAGCACTTTAAGTGCTTCGCGTGAAGGCGCGTCTCGTCAACCGTGGACCGCGTCTTTGACGTGAACTCATATTACCTAGGCAACTTGAACTTGGGAAGAGCTTTCGGCGATACTGCAAAGCCCACTTGCAACGTTCAATTCGACCTCTCTTTTGCCGCTGATGATTATTACGAGTTCTATCTTGCCCTGCTAATCCTCCCGATTAATCCTCTCCACCCTCGTCCCGTCACCATCTCGCATGGTTCCAGAATTGCTTCATCTTAGCCGCCCACATGGTCAAGGCCAATGCTAATGCAGCAGCTGCTGCTGCTTCTGGACCTGGCGTCTACAGCGCAGTATACAGTGGTGTAAGTCTCTTCAGTTGCTGCGACCTCTTTTATTTGACTCTATTGGTGCATTCATCTGAACAGCTTCGTTTGAAGACGGAGTGTCGTGAGCAGCAGATGTCTCTGATGGAGCTCGCCCCTGATACTACCATCCCCCACTAGTGCTATCAATCCAATGCCTTTACTAATCAGTTCTCCTTCAGATACCTGTATACGAATTCCAGTTTGGTGGTGACCTCAAAGAACATGTGATGCGAAGGAGACATGATAACTGGATCAATGCGACACATATTCTGAAGGCTGCTGGGTTCGACAAGCCAGCTCGAACCAGAATTCTCGAACGAGATGTGCAAAAAGACGTTCACGAGAAAATCCAAGGTGGCTATGGAAAATACCAAGGTTCGCCAACTCCTCAAATACGCCGTTTATCATCTAACACCATTGCACAGGCACTTGGATACCACTCGAGAGCGGACAAGCATTAGCAGAGCGGCACAGCGTATTCGATCGATTGCGACCCATCTTTGAATATGTCGCTGGTGCGGAGAGCCCACCTCCTGCTCCCAGGCATGCTAGTAAACCCAAGGGACCAAAGTCTAAGCCTCCGCTACCGAAATGGAACAGTATGTCGAGTGTGATATCAGATAGGATACAGCTGACGGTTATCAGATCCGCCTCCAGCTCCTGCTCCTGCGCCCGTAATTCACGATGACCCCGATACGGTAATGGGTGACGAAGATACACCAGATAACCTCACAGTGGCATCAGCATCGTACATGGCCGAAGACGAACGTTTCGAGATGCCCCAAGTGCCAGGCACAGGACGGAAACGCAGAAGAGACGACAGCAACCTGCAAGACCTTACCGAGCAACAACATGCGCTATATGGCGACGAACTTCTCGACTACTTCCTCCTCAGTAAAACAGACCAACCAGCAGTGAAGCCTGATCCACCCGCCAACTTTCAACCTAACTGGCCGATCGATGCGGAGGATCATACGGCGCTTCACTGGGCGTCCGCAATGGGAGACGTTGATGTTGTCAAACAACTCAAGCGATTTAACGCATCGTCCACTGTCAGAAACATACGCGGCGAGACACCGTTCATGCACTCAGTAAACTTTACGAACTGTTACGAGAAGCAGAGCTTTCCCGTCGTGATGAAAGAGCTATTCGAAACATTCGATGCTCGTGACAATATGGGCTGTACAGTGATACATCATGCGGCTGTTATGAAGAACGGCAGAGTATTCAACTCATCATGCTCACGATACTACTTGGACAACATTCTCAACAAACTTCAGGAGGGCCTAGAACCAAGCGCATTTCAGAGATTGCTGGATGTTCAAGATAATGACGGAAATACAGCATTACACCTTGCGGCGCAGCGGAACGCTAGGAAGTGCATAAGAGCACTATTAGGACGTAATGCTTCATCAGATCTTACGAATAACGACGGAGTCAGGGCAGAGGATCTTATTATGGATTTGAACGCGACGAAGAAAGAACGTGGACCTCAACGATCGTCGTCTCCTTTTGCTCCTGAATCCCAACGACATGCTTCTTTCAAGGATGCACTGCTCGAGAAGGCGAATCGGCAACCCCCGGTGGCTTTCCAGTCTGCGGCAGCAAACACTGTCCAGTCACGGATCACACCCCTGATTATGGAGAAGTTCCAGGATCTAGCTAAGAGCTACGAAGAGGAATGGCGGGAAAAGGATGTAGCAGAGGCAGAGGCGAAGCGAATCTTGGCCAACACCCAGGCAGATCTGAATGCTCTCCGGCAAAACATAACAGATGCTGAGGGGCAGCTCGAGTCAGAAGAAGCGGCGTCCAAAAACAACCAAGAAGCCAACCTAGCCAAGCATCAGGTGCTGTCACTCATCACACACCAAAACCGCTTACATGTTCAGCGGTCAGTGGACAGTGAACTCAGCCGCATCAATGGCGATGGAGGCGTGCAGGAAGAGTCATACGAAGAGAGGCTGAGTCTCGCCCGCCAACTAAGCACATTGCTTGCTGAGCAACGGACAGCTGAGACGGATTATGTCGAGGCGCTGAGCATGGTGGGCACGGGCGAGAAGATTGAAAAGTATAGGAAACTTCTCAAGAGGTGTCTCGATCCGAAGGAGGGCGAGAGCCTGGACACGAATCTCGACAGCCTGATCGAGATGATGGAAGAAGAGCGGGACGAGGATGGTATGGTTGGCGCTATGGAGCCCGAACCAATGGAGCTGTCAGGTGGCATCTAGGGAACATCACTGGGCTCTCCGTTGCGGATCTAGCCCCTTTGTTCTCTTTCTCTTTTGCTTTGACGAAGGTACTTATATATATCCTTATTGGTTAGGGGCGCGCAAAGTTACGGGGTTGGTTAATCCTCTGCTAGTCTTGGGAAGATTCAGCAGAAGCAGACTTTCTACGAAGGAATGGGCGATGGGTGTATGCAATTTTGCACGATAGACCTGAGCGCAAGCGAGGTGATAGTTGCCTATGAAATATACTTGCTCTTGAACTCAGAACTAGCTTTTTCCGAGGAAGTCGGTCAGTGACACTTGAGAACCAACCACCAGGTCAACGGTCAGAGTTAGTCAATCAAACTAAGATGCACTGCCGGAGACGGCTTGACGCCAAGGCATTCGATAGAGGGGAAATTCCAAGTTATCGGAACCGAGGCACTCACTAACTTCCAAGTTGTGAAGATAGCGCCGAGGCTTGTCAGCCAGCCTCATGCTTCTGTACCTTACCGATTTGCTCAACTTGACCATAGTACACCAACAAGAGGGGCTCCAGCACCGATAATGCGGCTGATATTGATTTCCAGGAGCGGTGATCCGTGAGTTATATTCTCAAAGAGGCTTGGTCATGCGCAAGCCATCTTCTTCGTTCCACCTGAGAGAAATATGTTATGGGACAAAACTTCCTCGAATCAAATGGTTCGAATGATGTGTAAGGGGACCACCTATGATGAGAAGATAATTTCGGGGCAGTCAGATCACCTGTTTTCTTTAACAGACCAGTATCTTCCAGTTCGTGCGCATAACAAGTTTCTTATAGACCAGCAAAAAGGACTTGCATGCCACACAGCAAAAGAGTTGTTCACTTGTCGGAGTGACCGTTGTAATGCGTAATCTGGGAATCGAACCCAGGGCTCCCCGACGCTGCACGAATGGCAACGGAGAATTTTACCACTAAACCAATTACGCTGTGGTGTTCGATGTCTGGTGTAACGTTGTTGAGTCTGATATGCCGCTCATGCAGATCTCGGTCATAGTCTCTGTACTTACTTCTCGTTCTCTGGTACAAGGATCTTGAGATTTATTTGCTTTTCCTTAGGCAAGAAATTCGGCTACTGTAGGTGACCGCATGACTCTAAATCATGTGAGTTCATCAATTCATGTGAAGTCGATACATAACCTAAGTGGGTACAATTCAGCCAAGGTTGAGTTTTTCTGAAGTAAGCATAATTAACGGCCATGAGGATCGGGCGTTGCGGAGTCAATGATGAAGCTCAATATCTGGGTTTTAGTGGTATGGGATATCAAGAGGTTGGTTAGATCCGCGCTTAGGCCAAGCGGTGAGATGTAATGGCTGGTTCATGGTTGGACATCCCAGGTGGAGCGAATGTCATTGTTCATCGCGAACCATAGCTTGTGGCGATGATGATTGGGATGTTGCTTGACGCGCCCGAATTATCTGAAACTGGACACGAACGCGAGTAATTGACCTGTGAGAGTGGCAAGAGTCGTCGCGTATCTTGCGCAATCAACGAGGCCGAGCAATCCATTGCTGTGGAATTGCGCCGAGTTTGTTCTCCGTGAGTGTTTTTTGTTGTGCTGCGCCAGTCAGACTTGTGTAAGTCATTTCCTTGTCAGCAAGACCCACGTCGAAACACGAAGCCGGAGGCAACAATTTGCCAACTCTCAAAAAGGCAATTCGAGCGATGGCGATGGATGACTCGAAGCCAAGAAGTGGAATAAGATAGGTATTATACCCTGTGCGCATAAAGCATTGGTTCGAAGAGAAAAAAGTCCTAGACAAGGTATATATCTTTGATGCTTGATATGATTTGAGGGAGCTTTCCGTATCCGTAGGAGGTTCTCCGCCAGTATTTGTTTGTTTTACAGGGTTGGCGAGGATTGACTGGAGTTGAATGTGACACTGACAAGGATATTGACCAAGGTGGTGGGGACTGGGCTCGTAAGGCTGAACAGGGTGCTATTTTTGAACACTGACCAAGAGTGGTTAGGAGTTCTTGTTAGTCCCAGAGCCAGGCCAGGACGAAATGGCGGAGTTTTGATCCCCGTGTCAGAATGTCGGCGTGGATCCACGGAGGAAAGGATTCCGCCTGATCTAAGTTGCAGGGCGGCCGATATTTCTGCTGGAGGTACTTGCCGAGACTAGGGTTGTATGAGAGGAAGACTAGCTATTACACTTTGCGAAAATTGACGTTATGTTGAGATGCGATGCGGCGTATGTTGCATCCACCACCAATAAGACAGCCACAACCATACTGTGAGAGCATAAGACAGCCACCCACATGGAGAGAAAGCATGGGACTCGCATTGCATCCTTGTCTTGTCATCATCAAATCGCAGGCGATAATAATCGTATCAAGAACGTTAGAAATCTCAGTCACCTCCCCGGACAGCCCAATGGAGACGCTACTGATGCGTATCTGAAGATCGTTGCTTGATGTGCACTATGACCAAGCAAGCATGATGATGTAGGAACGGATCCCATCACGGCTGAAAACCCATTCGGAGTAGGATTGCATGCACCTCTTTGAATGAACGGGGCTGTCGGAACGCGCGGGGTTGTCTTATTGATGTTTGTAAAGACGGGGTTCACCCTCGTATTTTCACTGGCCTCAAAGTGAACCTTTTTTTATTCGGCCTGGGCTTTGGTAGCGAAAGAGATTGCGTTGCATGCGGCGCAGCCGCATCTCTTGCAATGCGAAGAGACGCCCTAATGTGGCTTCTAGAAGGCAGTAGGATATCGGTTTACCCTGGGGTGGGTTCATGCCGTAGTCACGACTGACTCGGCAGGAAGTTTATGAATCCGAGTTTCTGCGGAGGGTAAAGGGAGCTTGAATAAAAATTATTGTTAGCGATTTACCCGCGTGTTTTGTTGATGGCAACTGGCAGTTCACTGCCTTGGGCCTTGACAGAAGCCTAGACCCCATCGTATTGAGTCCAGCTGGGCAAGGTTACCGCCGTCGCAGATCCTTGGTCTGTGATTGGCTACCGAAACGCTGGAGAAGGTCTAAAGCGCCAGCAGGGGAAAGGAGAGACATTGGCTTGGCCGAGACTGATGAATTGTTGTCGACAACATTATATTGACGGTCAACCTGAACCATGCGTCTGTGTGGCTTGTTTGATATCATCAACTAGCACGCGATGGCCCGTTCGGTATTGGAAATAATCAAACATGGTTCGAACTGCTTCGACTGAATGTTAGAACCTAGCCGAGTTAAGAGAGGGTATTCGGAGACGGACACAGCCAACCGTCGCGTTACAATGCAATGCAATGCAATGTGACGCTTGGCAATAATGCGCGGCGATATCATAATTGCGAATCCTTGTCATGATAGTACGGATGCATCATGCATCATGCAATACATTGACGGACCGAGTCACGTCCTTGGTTGAGTTTTTCGATAAAGCAAGATCTAAGCGGCAACCTTTAACTTGGGATGTGGGATGTTGGATGTGAGCGTCTCCTTCCTTCCGTGGCTGGGTGTGAACGTCAAGTTTCAGGCGCCCCTTGCAAGCCCGGCGCCAAACAAGGGAAGGCGGCCCCATTCCTTCCAAGCTTGTATCCAATCACGTGTCGTAATTCCATCGTTTCAGCTGAGTCTGTTCTTTCCAGTGTCACAATCGAGACTGCACTGGACGATCCCCAAGACCAAAGCATCCACCACAGGGCAACGATATCGGGAGGACGGGGATTTCCATCGATGGATGCATTGACCAAAACTCAACGTTCTAGTTCGGAAGCAAGCACTTCCAGCTGCAATGACATGCTGTCCCGCGTCGTGCCGTGTCATGTACAGCGGCAGGCATCGATCTCCGCGTGGCATAGGTTGTATACAGCCACGCGACACGTCTTTTGATGCATCAAATCGGGCAGAAATGCTCATTAATCATCACCATTCAGCAGAGGCATGCTTGAACTAAGAAACCCATCAAATTAACAGATTCCACAATACGAGCCCCCTTCAGCCTACAAAGCAACCCCCGAAATGACGCAGAACCCATGATGAGGCGCTTCACCAGTCAAAAGGGATTCGAGTTGCATAGACTCTTCCAGCCCAACAAAAGTTCATGGCAACCATCGTGGTTAGCTCCACATGCAATATCACTTACACCTTTCCTACCGAATGCAGAGGCAATCGAATAATGACAATAGCCCGCCATTGATGCTCTTATGATGACTTCCACTGGGCTTGGCTGCTGGAGTGTCGATTACAGTACGCGGAGGCGGGCTTGCTTGTCTCTCCTCGGGGAGAGACCAGTTCAGTTTCGTCAGGCGCCCTACACCGACAGTGGACAGGGAAAGCAAAAGAATTCATAATAACCTTTTATGACCGCGACCGTTACTGCTACTCTACGGATATCGCTTGTTCAAGGTTGCATTGGAAACGCCTCATGCAGGGACATAGTCGGCGCCATTACACCAGTATTGAAAAAATGTACCACACCGCTCAGCCTGACGATCCAGATTCGCAAGGCTTCTTGAGAAGCCCTATCGCGATGTGAATACTTCCGTCGATCTCGTGCGCCAATACGTGTTGGACCAAGCCAATCGTCGCCGCCTTAGATCGTTCGAAAACGGTTCGATAGATGCAGTAGGGATTCCGTCTCTACAGAGGCTTGAGACTTGCCCGATTCCCATGTCACTAACATAGCCTTGTCTTGCCCAAAAGGCCAAAGGCTCGACATCGTCCCATCTAGCTCGACCAATAGCCGCTTAGACACACCCCTGGCCTGGAACAAGCTCGCGACAAGGGTCTGTCTCTAGCCCATGGCGTCGCTACAAGTAGGGCTCACCTCAGCTGAAATGCTCAATTTAGCCCATCTTCTGGCGTCACTCCCTCGCCAAACTGGTCAGATTTGGGTTTGGTCAGTAAACTAATCTGCAGGGCTTGGGCCCTGGGGCTCGAAGCAGATTGCAGTGCGATCGTGGGGCATCATGGCCCAGGGACGCCCGGCTTGGCCAAAAGCGAATTTTGTGCCTCTGACGCCTTCGTTGGAAATCTCGGGCTGAAAACAGGGATGCCAATCGTGTGCAGACTGCAGGAAACGACTCTTACAACACGCCCTCGGGGTCCGGTACGACCTATCAACCAATTTGCTCTGACTTTATTCGACGACCCCATGGCCAGCTGTTGATGGTTGGAGACTTTTTGGAGCACGCGGTTCATCGAGTTTCCTTGATCAACTTTGATTGAGACGGTCCAGCCCGGCTCAGCTTGCGATGACATTGCAATCTCACGCTTGCTTCTAGGATCTCATTCCCTGCCCCCGATTAATGTTTCATCATGAAAACCCCAGTCCTTTCTGACTTACACATGAGATCATGCCAAAAATGTCGCAAGGAGCGATCGACAAAAGGCTCGTCCCACTGGCAGCTCTTGTCGAAGTCTTCAGTGACAACTTCCTAGAACTCGGGCAACCTTGGCCAGAGCCACACTTATTTGGTCATTTTCAAATCCTTCCAACGCCTCCAGAAATCAATACTCCACTTGTCGAAGCCACCCCTACAAGTCAAACGTCGTACCCACGTCCCGGGACCGAAGCCACAGCTAGTCTTGATTAGTAGCCCCTTTGAAAGAGGCTGTCTGAAGCATTTCTTTCCGCTCCTTTACAAAGAGAATCCATGTTCATTTTCTCCATATTCCTAGCCCAGACCCTCGAAGAGCAGGGTGTGGTCGAAGAGGGGTGTCGTACTATCCTTCGACATTGGACCCAAAGTTCATCAAGTGATGCTCTTGGCTTGGCTTGCTACATTGACCTTACTCGAGAGTTTCCATCGGTTCATGAACAACCATCATATAAGACTCAGTACCCCCAGCTATGTAACCTTACACAAATAACCGGTATTGCTTTTGCACTTTGATCTTTTGACTCCTCTTATATGCATCTCATATGGCAGGCTTCACACCACGCCCTATCTACTTAATCACAACTCGAGCATCACTTTGGTGATCCAAAGGCGACCAATAGGCCATCTACCATATTCGCATTGCTGGGAAATAATCCGACGGCGATCCTCTGGTATACGTCGGCATAATCGGCTCCAGCATTTACTGAGCGTTGAGATTTGCGACGGAAGTTATTTCGTGATCGAGTCATCAACCAGATAATCTATCTGATACAAGCCACTACCAAAGTCTGGAGACACACAAGGCTTACTCAGTCGCCGCTTTTCTCCAAACGAACATAACTCGTTTTCTCTTTCTGACCAAGCGCCCTTAAACGCGGGTGTTTGAAGCATAGCCTTAGATCGACCGGATTCAAGACCACCAATAACCCTGTCTATTCAGCCCAGCCCAGCCTTCTTGTCTACAGAGTCGACTCCGCCCAACCAACCCAGACGAGGATTGTCAACGCAACGGGCAAGCATACCCCCAGAAAGTCACCGTCTGACCGCAGAAAGTAGAGTGACCTTTGGCCCCGCCAAGTGACCGACGGCGCCAAAATTAAGTTTCCGCGAATATATCAATCAGTCACTGACATAAACTACGCACCATGCCCGTAACTAATCGAGGTGTAACACAACTTACACCTGACACCACCACCTCAACGTCAACTCACAGCAACTACTTGAACAAGTCGTCTTCCTCCTTTCAAACTCTTCAAGCTGGCCTCGCAATCTTTGCTGTTGCTGTCATCGCACGCTTTTGCGTTTTGCGACTCTACCTATGGTTGCGACAGATGCGCGGCTTGGATCAGCAAACCCTACCCATCTCATCATTGTCGCATACTCGACGGCTTCAGTCGCAACCCTTTTGGGCTATGAATGAGAAGACTATGACGCCGCCTGCTAACCAGGAGGATATGGCCCCTGAGCATATGTTGCATGCCAAGCAAACAGACAAGAAACTGGTCATCGACCCCAACTGGCAGAGTACAGACAATCTCATGTCCAGACATGTCATGTCGCGACCACCTCCTGCACCACCTCTGACGCCGCCTGAGCTGAGCACAGCCGTCTTCACTTTTGATGACCGCCCACGACCAGGCGAAGATAGTTTTATTCGTCAGCCTAACCCGGATTACATGTCGTCGACAGCCAACACTGTTCTGCCTGACAACTCAACATCAACGTCGGTCACCCGCCGGCGCTCTTACAATAAGACCCTTCCTATCGGAGTGCCCGTACCTCAGTCATCTCAAGGGATGTCGGATGCTGCCGATCTGACTTTTTCGCCCAGTTCCTACCCACCTGCAAGCCCGTTGCTTCCACCGGCCCCACCCAACGCAGGAACCGTGGAGATCGGCGTCCAGGGCGAGATTATTGGTGTTCTCGACTCCGAAGGCGCCGGATGGACGAGACATACGCGTGTCTATGGCGGCGGAGTCTGCCTTGCATGTGCGGCCTCCGGTGGCAATCACGGGGGCGGTTTCTACGGAGCAACAGTCCGGCCTGAGGAGATGCGATGACGGGTTGACAGTTTCGTAACGACCATGTGTACTACTTTCAGTTGACTTTCCCGACCAAACGTGATTGGCACTTTTGGTCTGGCATAGGGGCCCATGTGTAACGACCGTTTACGACTTATGTTAGAGGTGGACGTGGTGCAACAACTGCGCTTCTGGGCAAAATTTCCTTTTCTCATGTCTTACTTGAATGACCCACGGCCTGCGCCGCTGTTTTGAAGCGACGCATTGTCTCACTTGGTTTCGATTTTGGATTTGGGTTGGATTTTTGTTTTGCACTGCTCAGTATAATATACCCCTTAAGGTACTCATCTACTTTATTGGCTATTAGGCTAAGGGCGCATGGAACTGAAGATGTATTTCATAAAGTTTTTTATGTCGAGGTTTAGATCTTGGCTCATGATGATATAATGACCTGTTTTCTGTCAACGTTATCTTATTCTTGCCTTCTCTGCCAGACATAGGCATCGTAGCATGATCACTGAATCATTCTCATCATCTACGCATGCAAAGCCCCACATTGATCTTGTACCCCAAGCCACTCGCGAATGCCTTCAACAAAGCTCCATAATCGATGGAGACTTTGACTCGGACTGCTCGGGTCGCCATTCGAACACGTCTTCAAGTCCTTGTAAAAGTAAGCAGCCTCGAGGGCATATCACGGGATTTGTACCATGAAGCTCTCGTCAGCCTTACAGAGGAGTCTGCCAAAGTCCATACCTTGCAAGTGCTTATCGTAGGACTAAGCCTCGGACGTATCCCAGAGAAGATACCCGATGCCCGAATGGATCACCAAATGCAGAAACAACATAGAAGATCACCAAAGACTAAAAGCCGTTGCAAAGCCTCGTGCGGGAGGGGAACACTCGCGCGTCATGCAGCCTATGCAGGTCTAGGACCGAAGATCAAACCAACGACTTATACACCTTTCACCGAATTCAGGTGATTTACCCGCCCGCCCCTAAGCTTACATTGCGTCGATGCTCGGCGATGTGTGCCGAGTTCTCTTGGCCTATGATACTCCGGTACGGTAAGCTCTGGAGAGAATATATGGGGTCTTCGTTCTGCTTAGGATAGGATAGTATAAAGGCGGCTGGGAAGAACTTAGAGATCTCACGTCAGATGAGAGGAAATTACCTCGAAGGTCGTGTGCCGTGAGCGGGTGATCACGGGGAATGAGGACATGTGCTCGTGAGAGGAGGGGGTTTGTAGGGCTGATATTGAGAGATTGAGTTGACACAGGAGTGAGAGCTAGGTACGGGATACGACCAAGCTGAATCGAAGTCCTAGTCTACGGGGTCAGTTGTCAGAAACAAGAACAGACTATTTACCCCCTTGCTGATGGCTTTTGTGGGGAGAGATACGCTTGGTCTAGGATAGGAAGATTTATAACAAAGCCCGGCTGTGGGACTTTTGTAACATGTCCGCATGACGTGTTTCGTGCATCTGCATATGTTGTAGGACCTGGGATATTGAAACACTTTTTTGATATGGTCGCAGATTTGGCCTGGCTTTGTAAGTGGACGACTGGGATGGTCGAAAGATGATGCCCCTTTTGGATGCTTCTAGCGCGTATGCTTTAGGTGTTTGCAGATTCGAAGGGGCAAGTGTCATTGGGGAATGTCGTGGGAGGTTGAGCATGGAGGTGGTGTCACTGACAGCTTGCAGCTTGTATACATTACATAGGGCCGCTTTGTGTTCCTTTCCCTGTTTTGTGAAAGGACCTTATTGGTTCAGAGGTACTTGAGTTTGTGTATCTGTTTAGTGTGGGTTGTAGTGCATCTTTTTGAGGTTCTGCAGAATGCATTTCTCTCCGGCGACCAACGCTCGGTCCGAGTTGACACGGAGTTTATGATATGACTTGATTAGTACCTTGATAGCAAGCCACGTGGTGATGAGCAGGGACAGCGAATCGGGAACTCAGCATCCTGTTCCTAGTGTAGTTCATACCAGTCATTCGTAGATTTGTCGTCATCGTTGAAGAGTGTGCTGCTAGGTGAGGGAGGGTTACTTGTTTATCATCCAGTTCAAGATGGAACTTGAAATCGTCAAGGTCGATCTCACCAAGGTTCTAGCCATGCTTAGCGGCCTAGGGCTGAACTGGGGGTAGCTATCTAAGAGCAAGCGAGCCAGTATGAGGTGACTAGACAAGGTCATTACATTCTAGTAAGTACAAATACAAACTATATGTCGAAGGGAACTTTAGCCATCACGTGGTTCTCATTCTGTGGTAATCCTTGGAATAACAAGGTCCTTCTCCGTCTATTATGCCAGTTTAATGCTGGCTATTATCCCACATTGAAATTGTGCTAGATGGTACATATACGCTTTACGTTACTTTGCTCTCTTGGATCAATTACCTCTCTACAAGATATATTTCTGACCCGAATAACATGAGTGTATTGAACTTGTCTCTTCAAACTCAACAACACAACAGTTAGACTCGTGGGTAGCCAAGGATGAGTATTTTGGCCTTCATAGGTAGCCCCTTGCTCAATTATCCCACTCATCAACTGAGGCTCTCGTTAATATTTATGCGTCCTTCCTTATAAATTCGGAATGTAGTCACTGGGATTCCAGTCTGAAGTCGTCGTGCAGTGTTGATGTTCTCAGATTCACATATAGCAAAACCCGTCTCAACATTTCCTTTTACAGTTCTCCCCAAGTTATTCGTTCGGATAGTACTCCATTGCTTTAACAACTGGTGTTGTTGGTATATCCTGAGACTCTCCATGGTCTTTCTCGAGACGTTGTTGGAAGTCGTTGGAACCGCCGAGACCCAAATCCACAACGCTCTGGAACCTACTTTGCAGAATATCGAACGAAAATCTGAGGATTTGGAGGCGATTTGAGACCATGGTTTACTGATTCCGCTTCACGGAATATATAGTTAGGCTCACAATAGATATAGGGTACATGCTGAGTCTCGGTGACTTCAATTGCCAACGTGAGCTGGGTTCTTATTCACCCAAGGCACAACTCCTACAAACGCACAGCCCAAATTCCACTTAAATACTTTTCTTTTGTAAGTTCTAGCCTCGTATGAACTACATCTCACAATGTTGTTTTTCAGCTTCCAGTATTACATATCAGGTCGTCGGGTTTGTGCGTCACAGGGTTACTTGCAGAGTCTATCACAATCTAAAGAGGACAATCACAGCTATTGTTCTTTTGTCCAAGCGGTGGTAGTGATAACAGCAAATTACCGGACGACTCTATATCGAGATCCTGACTCGCGCCATGTGGGTGAGGTGATAGTCGAAGCTCATCAACACCCCGTCCACACAGGCCATAGCCAAGTATAAGTTCACAACAACACAGAATAACAGTCATGACCTTCCCGGGACTCAGAATTGTCCAGCACAGTTATTCACTTTCATTTGGTCATGTCTTCTTCAAGTGGTCTCGATAGCCTCTCAACCTTCCAGGAACCCAGCCTCGGTAAGCCCAGTCGAAACTCATCTCATTCACATCTGAAGACATACCCAACGATCTGGTATAAACTTTACCGAACTGCCGCTACCCGTTTTCTTACATTGAAATGCCAGTCTACGAAAGTTTTACTAGTGACAGCGTGTCAAACCGATCTGCCGAGTGAGGCTCCGTGTCAATTTATACAGAGTTTACTAGGGACATGGAACTTGAATATGTCTGGGCGCAGTTACGACAGGGCTACTGCAAGTCGCAGGCATAAGAACAATGCGAAGCAGCTAATGCCACAGAGTCGAAAGAGAATTGGTAATTTGAACTCAATGAGACTTTTCAACAAAAGTTTACGTTGAAGTCGTGACACATCTCAGACTCAGAGCCCTTCTAATGCAGGGTAGGTTGATTGACTAGGGATGTGCCGCAACTGACCTTGTAAGAGATCAGAGAGACGATGGAGTAATTTCACCAACTCAATGACCAAAAGCATAATTGACCTGACCCTTGTAATTAAAGGTTCTCTTCTAATTATGAAAATAATTGGGTTGATTCAATAGCTTCCACGCTATCGATTCAACTACTCGGGCATAACCGCGACGGCGGCTGCAAGGTCTCAGACAAGCAGATCACAACAAGCAAAAGCTCTAGACCTTCGGTTACACGCACTTTACGCTAAATACTAAATACGGTATGTAAACGGTGCAGAAGCCCCTTTTGTAAGCGCCGTGGGCATTACATGATGGCTGCATATCTGCATGCGGTTGCACATTGTGATGTTGTGCGTCTTGCGTCCCTTGGTGGTGATTTATTGGTGCTGAGCCGTTGGCAAGCGCGTAAAGGGGCGGTTGGGAGGTTATGATATTGGTTGTTAGACGCGACCTGCAAGAAATACCGACTGTATGCTTGATAAAGCTGTACTGTATGAAGAGGGAGGTCTGCACGTAAGCGCGAGGATGAGGGATGCATATGCGGCAATAAATGAATGGTTCGTGATGTGGGTTGGGAGACGAAAACATTATAATTGAAGCCACTGTTGGTTGCGCTCAGGCGCCACTATGCATACTAGATACATAGTAAGAGCACGGTATTTGTCAAAAATATGCAGAGAACCAAGAGAGCCGACGGTGGCCTATAGCTCGAGGCTGCATGTTTAACCAACCGTTTATACCACTGAAACACACAGAACCAACACAACTTTCCATGTCGGTGTCAGTGAAGAATGACGGATGGGTTTCGGTATCTCCCCGTGTAGAATAAGGGAGATCAAGACATGTCTATGCCTCTGGTAAACACCAGCCAGGCTCAAGACATGGAGCGGGTAAATAACCTAGTTCATTTTTGGGTTATGTTGTCTTGTTCGTGATCGCGTCTTGCAAGCTGTCTCCAATTTGCAAAGCCCCTGCATAGAATGAGACGAACACGACCACGTATCGCATTAGGGTTCAAGTTAACCTACACTGACACAAACCCAAAAAGTTTCTTTGTGTGTTTGTGCGTGTGTGTACGGTTGCATGTACCTGCGTTTGGACAGGCTGCAGGCAGTACCCTCGCTTGTCCCATCGACTTATTTGGTGGCTACGGTGCCATAGTGTTTCGTTTCTCAATGGCTCAAGACAAGGGTCCAGTCCATGGTGCATCAAAGCTCATTCCAAAACCTGGGCCATGTCTCTCAAGCTGCAGCTCGACCAGAATGAAGAAACAATGGGGAAAGCTACTGAGCTATTCATACCAAAAACAAACACTTGCATCCGTTGAAGATGCAGATACTTATTTAGTAGCAAATTAAAAAAAAAAAAAAAAAACCATCACCTCGGTTCGTCTGAGAAATAGGCAGCGCGTCACCTTTTCACGGCACGTGTCGCGTTGAGCCAGGGTCTTCTTAGTGCTGGGCCTAGCATCGAACTTAGCCCCCAAAGTGGACAGGGTAAGGTAGGGCAGGACGATGGATCGAAATGGGAAATGGACAAGGAGTTCTGCGGTGATGAAACATCTCGATACGTGGGGAAAATACGAATCTAGTTGGACGCCGACAAGGGGCCTCGGGCGATGCTGACCACGATGGGCATAAACCTGCCGAACTGATAGCCCAAACAAGGAGAACGGATGTGCTACAGCACTGATACTCATGTTTATGCTTTTTCAAGCAAGACGGGATGGTCCGTTCCCCAAGATTCAGGTATAGGTGGCCGTGTGCTGTGCTGTTGGTGTCGTGTGGATGAATTGAGCAGCAGCAGTCGGTGCTAAGGCAGAGCTAACGGTCACTCCGATAGAACGACTGCCTGCGAATTACGGACTCTGGGCAAGCTGAGGCAGGCGTCAAAGAATAACAAGACCCTGCTATAAGCAAAGCGACGATAATAAATAACAGCCGCCCTGTTGGATAAGTCCGGCCATGACGACAAAAGCAAGTAGACATGCTTTGCAGGGACGAAGCCCACTGCGGGCGATCCGTGACAGGGTTTGAATTTGACATTGATATTGACACTGACAGCAAAGAGATTCCCAGCGCGCCAGGTATTTCCCTGTCGCTCACCGGGATTCTTAATTGCGACTGGCAGTCAGTCTGGCACTCGTTCTTGGCTATTTGGCGATTGTGTTCCTCGGGACTCGGTTCATTCCTCAAGGCGCTGAATATATCAACCTGTGGCTGCTGTCATCTCCGGTGTCTCGCTTCCCATAATGTTTCGTTTATGGAGTTAAGAAGCGACGCTCAGGCCTTTCTGTGTGCGTGCGTGTCGGTATGCTACCATGACAATTCACGAATCCTTCATCAACGTGTCGTGATCTCTTTGATCTTGCCAGCCAGATATAGCAACAATCAAACCAACAAAGAGGCACAGCTTCAAAGCGACTGGCCCTCGAAAAGAATGGATGGATGCCGATCAGGCCGTTACAAAAAGCGGCAAGGATCCATTCTCCCATCACATCCGATGCTTCAATCCCCTGAAAGGCCTCGTATGATTGGCGGCATCAGACGCCAAAACGCCGTCTTGAGACTGTGCCCCCTGTCGTCTACCCCTTGGAGGCTGCCTCATGTCGGTCGCGGCGCCCGCAGCCTCCTCTGATTGGAGATGATGAGCCTTCGAGGATCCCTTGTCACTTGCATGTAAGCTCCAGGGGGGCGTCTTTGTGGATGAGCTGTCCAGTCCATACCCACCAGAAGGAGGTCCTTCTAAGGTCCTTACTGGATTGTCACGCGCTATCTCGTCAGAGACTACTGCGCGACCAAGTTAGTATCTTCAGGTGTTATTTCGAGCCACGATTGGCCACCACCGGAAGGTGGGAGGTTTTGCTTGCTGTGGAAGCTTTCCTTTTTGGCATTTTAAATGAGCTGCTCCGTTTAGCTATTCGTATTCTTAAAAATCTTGTTTTTGTGTGCATACGTACCCTAACTTCTTCCCCTGCGGTGAAGCAAATGTTTGATGGGGTCAACTTCGTCATCAATATATCTTTTTTTGTGAGTCAGTGCCCGAAACCAAATACATGGATTAAACTCAGCCGAGCGTGCGAGCATCAGAAGAAATCCATGTTCCCCAGGCATAAATGAGGTGATCGATCTCGCACTGTGTTCAGGCACTGTTGATACCGGCCATGCCCCCTTGCCTGGCTTGTTAGTGAGCAACTGGGCTCTCAGTAGCGCGTTGGCCGCTAAGTGAACGTGCCTTAGCCCTGTAGCTTTCATTCCATCCATCCAACAGCATCGTTTAGACTGCTGCCCAGCGTTTCTACCGTCGTGTCGACTCTGAAGATGGAGGGAGGGAAATGATGGAATAGGGAATATCCAAAATTGGCCCAAGGGGCTGGCACGTATTCTCACTGGCCAATATAGCCTCTAATCTGCGTGTGATGCACTGTATGCTTTCTGTCCATTCACAGTCTTTGAAACGAACATCGCTCAAGGCGGTGGGAAGGTTCGCCTGCCCACCTGGGGAGTACAGTAGGCCCCTAATGACCTACTGTATCGTGGCAGGCTTCATCGGGTCATCGCACAGTGAGCGTACAGTATCGCCTCCGTTCCTTCCTTCCCCCAGCACGCCCAAGCACACCCGCCCGCCAAGCAAAGGGCTTCTGTGGTCTCCACACTTCCCACTCTTGCTCGTTCTCCATTTGACACTCGCGCCTTCTCGTCTTCTCGCTCATCCTCTCCATCTCCACTCCTTCCTTCCTCTCCTCTAGTATCCGTATTAGACTTAAACTCCACCACTTACTTCCTTTTTTCCTCCTTCCTTCCTCTCCCCTTCGCCTACTATTTTGCGCCCTTCCTTCATTTCCATCTCTCTCCTCTTTCCCTCCTCCCTCTTTCCCGCGTCGCTTCGGCTGCATCGCAATTCCTCAAAGCAAGCTTTACGCTTCCGCGTTTGCGAGACAAGTCAACTCCATTCTCACTCAATTTGCCGCACGCATTCGCTCTCGCCCATCCGTCCGTTTGCCCGCTTTGCACACCACAAAGAGAAAAGAAAAACCACAACGACAAGACGGAAATTTGTAGGAACAAGACCAAACCCTGAGGCTCTGGAAGGCGCATCTATCTACTGGTGATTGATACCTGAAAACTCCAATTTTAATCTCTGTATTATTCTTTCGTCGATTATTTGCCTTATCGCCTATTCCGCCTTCGGTATTCGGATACATCATCGTCACCACCACAGCTTAATCTCGACACACCGTCATCGAAATCAGACTGCGAACAGAATTTCCACTCACAGAATAATCGAAAGCATCAAAAAGTTTTATCAAAATTCCACAAGAGGAGGTTTCGATAGAAGATAATACCTGGACCATTCACATCTGGTTAGGCATCGTTTTGAGGACGTTGTCTGCTGAAACTGTCTTGGAAAGACAACAACCAGCTGGTGCTCGCGTTTCAGGTCGTGTGTTAATCACCCGACTCACCGCTTGAGCGTGAATAAACTTCAAACCGACCACATTCCCAGGCGCTTTTGTCACCTGATCACAGTCTGAGCAAGTACTCAACCTCGTTGAAGCTTGCTTCCCTCGATCCTTTTCAACGACTCTTCGCTGAGGGATCTACCGCTCGACATTTCGATATCCTTTCATCGATCGCGTATTCGCGTCGCCCTTTCATTCATCAATTTTCACTTGTTTACTCTATCGACTATTCTGGATTTAATCTTTGACCCTCTCTGAACTTTGTTCTGTTCGATCACCCGGCTTCTTGGATTTGCCTCTTTTGGCTTCTCGCGACGCTTCCTCGGCATACGTTTTGCATCGACAATTCATCGGAATCCAACGTTTGTCGATTTTATCGATATACCCACATCGCTTAATTTGGTCGCCTTGATTTATACAAACGCTACTTTCTAATCCGACCGGCTACTTTCTTGAACGCAAGAACTAGTCGAACCACATTCTCTGTCTATTTTTCTTATCTCTCGAATCTTTAGATCTACCAATCCCGCTTTGAGCCAAGGACGCAGGCGGTCTCGCTCAAAATGTCTTCCAACGGTTTCGCTAACGGCCTCTCCATGCCCACTGGCGGCCTTGCTGCCCGTCGCGGTGGCCAAAACCCCAAGCCTCTCTCGGTTGAACTCATCAACCAGACAAAGGATCAGGACCCTGGTGCTCCCACCCCTCGCACCAGTCGTTCACACCTCCTTGCTGGCCTCAGAACGGCTCCCAAGTCCGCTACTGCTGCTTCCTTCGGCCCTCAATCTCCCACGACCGCCGGTCCCACGCAGCAGTATGCCCGGAACTCCATGGCTGGAAATGCCTATGGCATGGGCCAGGACAACGCCTACAACGCCCCCAAGACGGCCTATCCCCAATACGGTGCTCAGAACAACTACAACTCAATGGTAGGCCAGCAGTACACTGTTGAACAGGTTCTGGCCCCCCCTGAGCTTGCCATGGATGAGCAGAACCATGACGATCCTGGCCTGTATGCCCAGCTTCTTGCTACCAACATGTACTTGGCTCAGCAGCAGCAGCGCCTTCAGCAGCAGCTTAGGAATGTCCAGGCAGCTGCTCAGCAATTTCAACAGCTGAACCTTAACAACTCTCAGTTCACACAACAGCAGATTGCTCTGTACGAGCAGCAGCAGCAGCTCCAGAACCTGCAACTTAACGTCCAGGCTGCTTTCACCCAGCAGGCTCAACAGCAACAAGCCCAGCAGCAAGTTCAGCAGCAGCAGCAGCAGCAGCAGATATACTACAACCCTATGACTGGTCAGTATTTTGTTGGAGACCCTCAGCCTTCTGTTCAGGTCACCTCGCCCTACAACGAGCAGCCCTCGACCCCCGGCTTTGGAGGCTTCCACCACCAGCAGAACACGCCCTCGGTGCAGGTTTCTCCTCCTGTTGAGTCTCAGCCTTTCTCGTTCCGCAGCAACTCGCCTCCCAAGCGCTACGAGTCCCCCACCGAGGTTGCCCCTCTTCCTCCCCCCTCTGCTAATGCTTTCCGCCGTGGACACAAGAAGGCCTCATCTTTGGCTCCCGTCAACAGTGCTCTAGCTGCTTCTTTGTCTTCTGACGCTCCTAAGTCTGCTGGACCTAAGACTTCCACTTTCCCAATCACCCCCCTGACTGGTGGATACGGACCTGGTCAGGCCCGTGCTGGAGAGCATCCTATCCGTCAGCCCCGTGGACCTCCTTCCCTGGACGAGCTCAAGGCCAAGCCCACTGCTAAGCACGAGGGAAGCAAGAACTTCTCTGCTCGCACTCGTCGTTCCGCTGTGCACAACCTTGTTCGTGCCGGCCTTGAACGCCGCAAGGGAACTGGTAGTTCTTGCGGAAGCATGAGCCCCGTTTCTGAGACTGCCGAGGAGTCTTCGACACCTATTACCGATAACGAGTCCGATTCCGGCCGCAGTGGATCTGGTAGCTTAGCTGGTGATATGGAGTGTCCTAGCTCGCGCACTTCTGCTAGTGGTAGCTGGGGAGCTATTGGCTCTGATCGTCCCAGCTCGCGACAGAAGGCTCGCAAGAGCGTGGACAGTGTGGACAGTGTTGCCTCAAACACGGAGAGCGAGAACAGCTCTTTTGCTAATGTGTTCAAGAACGGCGCTCTGCGAGCCGCCAAGGCACAAGACTCGGCTGATGGCCAGCGCAAGGCACCTAGACTGGTGCTCACCAAGAGCACTCCCACTGCTTAAAAGGTGACGCTTCTGCCTGAACCCTTATCACTGTCACGATTTACGCGCCCGGACTTTTTCTTTCTGTTCACACGACTGCTTGGACTGGCGGACTGCATTTTGATGGTTGTCGTTTAGTCTTTTCTGATCACGCTGGGAGTCCTGTTACCATCTGTATGGGATGGATGAAACACGTTTTCCTTATCTATTTCCGCGAATTTTACCATTACAGAAGTTTTATAATTCACTTCACAGTCTCTCCTTCAGACTTTTCTTCTTCGTCACGACATTGGGGGGATCGCCCGGGGATAATCTTGTCTCAGCCTAGATGGACGAATGGGTTATTTGGGGGGTTTGATGAGGAATCTTTATACCAATGAGGATGAGAAACCATCACCGGGGAACAAAGTCTGGACTGGCGGCCTCTGTGAGGCAATCAGCCAGCCCCTGATGTGATTTACGGCCGGCGTTCCTACGGGGACAATGTTTCGGCAAATTTGACATTTGCTTTCTTGCATTCGTTAAGGTACCACATGTTGTCTTTCTCTGCTGGTCATGGTCCAGGTCCCAGAAGACTTTGTTCTTCTCATGTCAAGGGGTACATAGGCAATCAGGAGACCTGGTGTGCTATCATGGACCGATATGTGAACTGGCATGGGGAAAGGCATATTCATAGATTAGTTTTACAATGGCACAATCACAATTTGAAAGCCACTTGATGTTTGTTTGTTCATACAATGACGTGTCTTTGTAAAGATGAATATGTCATGATATAGTAACCATATGCATGGTACACAAATAATTGGTGTTTTGCACAGAGATGTACATGAGTCTAAGGAAGCCTGGTCTAAGCTCCTCACATTTAGCCTAAGCATTTGTCAGACCCTCCATAAGTTTAGGAAGCTATTATGATGAGTAGTCGTGATTTCATCTCTACTTTCTCTCTTTGTTCTCGGTTGGTTGGCTCAAGTTGCCCAATCCGAATTCGATCTTCAACAATCACATCTGGACGGCTTGAGCGTCGTACTAATACTTCAATCCGAGTGTTCGGTAGTGGTGACATGTTACAGTTTAATAATCACAAACTTTTATTGACTGGATGGCCTTTATATCTTATGAACAATCTGTGAATGAACCCATCAACCACCGTTTCCATTTTCAATCTCAGATCAACCCATCGACGATGTACGGGTATCCCATCACCCGTCAACCGCCATTTTTATTCTCAAAATGAACCCATCAACGATGTATCCCATTACCCATCAATCACCATTTCCATTTTCAATCAACCCATCAACGATATATCCCATATCAGATCTTCTCGCCCAGTTGTCGTTCCCACCTGTCGATGACGAATCACGCCGACCTTGTTGTCATCAGTCGTGGAACTTGATTGTACGAAAACAATCTTTTGATGAGTCTCACGGAAGCTGAGGGTACTGGGAATCACCTGGGGCCACTTGTCTGGCACCGAACATGACTGCCAGCCCTAAAACAACAAGCTGAAAGCCACCTGCGAACAGTCTGTTCCACTGGCTTCGTCGAGCCATGTCCTGCTGGTGATAGGCTTCAAGTTGCTGGATCTTCTGGTGAGAGCTGTTAAGCTTCAGTTCCGTCTCACGGAACTGTTGTACGCTGATCTCGCCTGGTGCATTGGAAGAATCTGCGCTGTTCGCCCGGGATCACTCGCCAGAAGTGATAACAAACCAGCGAATTCGCCTCAAAAGCCGTTCTTGATATGGAAAGATATCGAACTGTCTCGGGACGAACAACATGGCAAGTTCAGTGCGAGGCTGCATTTCCGAAACCTGAAAACCAACTACGAGGACCCGGAGAAGTCCAGGGGCAAAACAGTACAGGCTTCTACATTGACATGCATCATCAAGTCGCCCCAAAACACTGAAAACATGGTCTTCTCGGTCCCTCACCGGCTCTTGACCATGGCTGTTCGCCGCGGGATTCTTGATGGCATTGAAACTCTTGACCAACTGTTCAGTTCCGAAGCCAAATATATCTCGGTGAGGGGTACCACCTATCCAAAAGACAGGTGATAGCTAACACCCAACATAGATCAAGCCAGAGTTCCTCGACAAACCTGTGTTCCTTGCCGCTAGCCCTCGAGGCCTAAAAGTCACTGAGGAACCGATGAGAGCTACTGCCCTCACCCAATACGTCTCTCTTCGAGGCCAGAAGATTGGGTATTCTCAAGATCTTACATTCTACTCCTTCCGCCGGCGTGCAGCTACCGATCTCACTCGCAAGATTGGCGGTGACGCTGCACGTTCCCTTATGAACCACGATCCTGATTTCCGTACGCTCGAAAAGTACTACCTATCGTTGGAAGACACGCTAGATGTCAGCGGTCTGGCTTTAGATGAGGTCGACGGTGATACGGGTGGCCATACAGAGGAAATGCTTAAAAGTGGCCATGACTTGGCTATCCACGTCCTTACCGATGAGAGGGCCAGAAAGATCCACGGGCCAGCCCTCAACGCGTTGATGAGCCAAATGATGCTCGGTGGCGAGAACTACCCGGCTCTCGCATCCGCCAAAGAGCTTCGAAACTACAAGCGAGTGGTTCTTCGAGCCGCAATCAAGGCTCTTCTTGCTCAGGAGGTCCAGGATCAACGTCGTGAGATGAGTCAAACCGACTATAACGAGCGCGTACGCCGCCTGGAGAGATCGCGCCTTGGTGAACTTGTTCTGAAGAAGGCCCGGCGGAATTTAGCAGCTCCCGAGCCTATTGATGAAGGTGAAAGCCCAAGTGATGAACCTCCTACTGCGGTGGATGAGACCACTGGTTTATTCATCCACGATGTTGAAGAACTGCCCGAGCAGGACATGGATGATCAGATAAACAACACTGGTGGTCATGGTGTGATCCACCGAGAGCTTGATGAGGGCGAACCCGAAGCCAACGAAGATATCCCGTACATCGAGGCTGCCAAGGCATTTATGCAACTCATTCTGTCTAACACAATGAGCGAGTACCGGAATTTGAGAAAGAATGGTGTTCCTTGCCCTCAATGCCAAGATGATGACACAATTAGCCAGGAACTCAAGGTATTTGACACCGGTGTGCCCAGCCAATCCTACTAATACCTAGCCAGAATAAGAGGTACTACGATGTCACTCACCTCTATGATCACGAAAGATCCAAGCTCCACCTGCCGAAGCAAAAGTGGGTGAGACGAGTCACCCAGGCCTTCGAGGCCTCCGGCGAAAAGCGCATAACCTGTCCGTATTGCAAACAACTCGGTAAAGATTCTTCATTCTTCCACGTCAAGGCTCTGGTGAGACATATCATCTACGGAAGCTTTGGTGCCGAACATGACCACCTAAAGCGTGCGGATGGCTGGTACAATGATGGCTGGGAAAAACACCCCGAGTCAAAGTCAAAGATCTTTCGTAAGAACCAAGAAAGGCAGCGCCAGGTAAAGATGGCCGCTCTCAACATCAGATACAGCCAGTATGAGCCAGCACCCGCACCTGTCCCTCACCCAACCAGGGCTGGAGTTGTCTTTGCTCCCGGCTCACGCCAAATCACTCGGGCTGGAGTGAAGATGGTATCGAAAGACGAGATATTCAAGCCCCAGCCTATTCCTGGCCGCTACACGTCAGCGATCAGAGTTGGTGATATCAATGAACCATTCAAGATCCCCAAAGGCCTTGAAGGCTTGATCAAGACTACCCGAATGAAATTCCCCACCATTAATCCAGGGCAAGGAGCAGGTGGTGGTAAGAAAGGGAAGGAGGTTGAGAAGGAGGGACTCTTGAGAGCTAAAGTTGAGATGAATGAGGTTCATCACCCTGTTGCAAGTAATAAAAGTGCTTCCTCTGGGGTATAAGGTATTGATGCGGATGGAGTTTGTGTAGAATAACTAAGAGATAGTGTTAAGAGGTGATAAAAGTTAATGATTTTATTTATTTAACCCCTAATTAAATTTGTTGTTCTCTTCCGACTTGCACTTCCGGATACTCGGTTTAAAGTATTAGTAGAACACTATAATTAACTGAGCTATGGAAGCCAATTAGTTATTGCTTGATGTTGAAATAAGGTAATGAAATCCCCTATAACTGCTGGACCAATGTCAGCACCTGCAAGTAGTGAGCAGTCTAACAAAGGGGCAATAAAGAGTAATAGTAGTGGTGCCAGAGCTTTATTACCTTATAGGTAATACTAAGTTATCATTGCAGATAATTAATAATTGCCGGTGATAGGTAGTACTGGCTGATGATGATGGCTGGTGATGGGTGGTGGTGATGATGGGTGATGGTGATGATGGGTGATGGTGATGATGGGTGATGGCCGGTGATGATGGGTGTTGGTGGTGATGACGAGTGGTGATGGTTGGTGATAGGTTATATAAGCATGTGGATTGCTGGTGTTGGGTGCTACTTGCCTCTACTTATGTAAGAGTAATGTAACTTTAGGCTTAACTTAGAGAAGGAGAGAAGCTGGAGTCTTTATACCTAGATACCTGTATTTTATTTTATAATTACTAAAGTATAGAAGCTTAAAGTGAGGTTCCTGCCCATTAATTAGAATTTGGCGGCTCAAAGTGAGGATCCTACCCCTGACGGGGCAGGAACCTCACTTTTCGCTTCAGGTCTCAGGTTCAAGCCCTGGCGGGAGCAATCCCAACGGCCCTCCAGATTCCTTTTTGCTGTTTCCGGTGATAATTTGATGATGTCTTTTAGGGCTGTGTTGTGATATCGTGAGTTTGTGTGGATGCTTGGAAGCAGGAGCGGAAAGGGAACGAACAAAATGAAAATAAGTCGGTAACAAGGCAGTATTGACAAAGTGAATTGCTTCATAATCTTTTCTTTCATTTATTTATTGTCTTTTGTCTTGTCTGTTTGTTCTTCATGCAATCGCAGTTTCGCTACTTCTTTACCCATCCTCATGTCTATCATGTACAGCCCCTGAATTATCATATCGTGCTCTTCATATCATGCGTTCCGCTCATCTCTCGTCTTCATCCTTTCGTTTCCTTTCAATTCGTCATGTCCATTTGGGCTCTCCGGGCATTCGACTCCGTCTCTTATTTATGCCCGCTCGTTCTGCTACCTCTGGCAACCCTGGAGATGCCATGCTGCCATCTCTACTGCCGAGCCCGTCTCTACTACTCAATCCATCTCTACTGCTCAATCCATCTCTGCTTCTGAGTCCATCGCGACTGCTCGGCGCGCGGCCTACGTTCTCCTTATTGCTCAAGCTGCTATCGCTTCGGGCGCTCATGGTAATATCGCTGCGGGAGTTTAGGGCCGGACTGTTGCCGTTGGCACTGATCCCAATGGCTGCTCTGGAGCTACTCGACGTAGCCAGCGATGTGCGAGGGAGGCGACTCTTTGCAGATACAAATTCGCCGCTGACACGCCGGGGGATACCTGTTGGCCCATCCCTACTTCGGGGCCTGTATAGTGCTCCCTCCCGTTCTCGTTCGACAGCAGCTGTTCGCCGTGGACTCGCTGCTACTTCGATATAAGTATTGCTCGCAAGACTACCACGGCTCCTATGCGTAGGCGTCTGCGGAACTGACGCCGACGAATGTAAGCCAGGGGGTGTGTAGCTTGCACCCCGTCGGGATCCTGGCCTTCTTGACGACGATGAACTTGGTACAGCACCGGACGCTCCCTCGCCGGATCTTCCACTTGGCTCGATGTTGGACCGCACCAACTCCGAAGCGAGGTTTCGTACGAGGACAGCCGAGTCCTTCTCTGATAGAGTCTGAATAGCAGCCATGAGAGATCGCACTTGGGAGCTGTTGAGGGATCTCGTTCCATCGCCACTGCCCAAGCCAGGCTCACAAGCATCCATGATAGTCCTCACCAGTCTCAGGAGGTTAAGTCGCACAACCGCCTTCTTGTGAGTCAAACGCTGCGCAATGCCCGCAAACATCTCGGGCTTCGCCAGCGAGGCCGCGACTGACGGGCTGAGGCGCAGAAGTTTGAGTAGTGGTTCCAATAGGTTGGAATCAAAGGCGTTCACCCTGTTGGTGCTAAAGCAACTGATAATCGCTCGTGTGAAGTTACCATCAGCAAGGTGAGTCTCTACATTAGCTGTTTCCTCCTGTAGCCAGACCAAGATGGCATCGAGCGCAGTAACCTGCCAGTACTGGTCTGTAAGCAATGATACGTAAAAGTTGAGACCCTTGTTCTGCCACAAGTATCTGCGGCCCTTGGACCCTGAGTGTGCCATGTCACAGAGTATCGGGAGGGCGAATTCTTTCGGAGGTCGATCGGTCTGCATGATTCTCAGCAGTAGAGGAATAATGCCACCAACAGCAGCATCCTCCTGCCGTTCCTTGCTCAGGCGGCAGAGATTAAATAATGTGTTGAGAACCTGATTAGATATTTCACGGAAATGTGTCTGGCCCTTCTTCATGCTGTAGCTCAGAAGATCGATCAAGAATTCGATAGCATCGGCTGAGTGCAGCGACTCAATCGTCGTCGAAAGCATCGAAAGGTTCTTGATGAACTTGAGCATTGTGATCTGATGTATTGGCGTCATGCGCCGTAGATCTTTTAGTACACTCTTCAGTACTTGCCGATCTGCTACAACCTCCTTGACGTAGTTCTCAGCTTGACTGAAGAGATAGAAAATGTTGACGATTCGTCCTTCGACAAGCTCACCAAGCTCGTCCTCGCCCTCTTCGTCTAAGACTCGGTGCAAGACAAGCGCCAACGGATATAGAATCTTGCTTCGTGAGAAGATTCTGCAAAAGTCGTTCTTGGGGGTTGGTCCTTGAAGCTCAAATACGTTCCAGATACCGTTGACCCCAATAAGAACAAGGTCTCGAGTAACGTCGTAATCCTCATCAAGGAACTCGACCAGCACGTTCAAACCACCCGCAGACACGAACATCTGTAGGGTCAATGTCGACGTTTGATACATCTGCCGGACAAAAGCAGCCGCCTCAAGACGAATCTCATCGGAGTATTGTCGTGCAGCAAACTTGGTAATAATGGGAATGCCACCAACGAAACACAAGTTTTCTTGAATTTCCACATCATCGAGGATGATCTAAAAGGTTAGCAGGCCACGAGTATATTACAGGGACTAAAACTTACTGCATTGACGACCTTGAGGAGCTGCAGGATCATGTACTGCCTGCTTTTGACGGTACAAGGCTCCAAAATTTCAAGAATCGGTAACAACCCGTGAGCGCTGATGATTAGATTCTTCACCTCGTTGTTCTCCCAGAGCAAGGCAAGCTGTAATACGTTAATAACTCGGTTCTAAGTGTCAAGTGCGACAAGAACTTACCAAATCTTCCGAGAACTCAGCCAGGGCGTCCTCACCCTCAGTCGTTTTGAGAGACCTTACCAAGTCCTCTACCCTCTCGGCTAACCTGGCATGTCGGTCTCTGGCGATGTTGGCCTCCAGATCCATCTCATCCCATCCTGGATCCATCGATGCAAAGGGATCATCTTCGTCTTCGTCGTCTCCTAGCCAGGAATTGCTCGACACACGAGACATGAGCATCAAACCGCCGTCCTCGGACCCCTTTTCGCTCTCCTCTTTCTCCGCTATTGATGATTCAGGTCCGAAAACATCGCTAAAATCTTCGTCGTCATCTTCTGCGAACTTCTGGATTTCTATCGATGATCGTGTTCGTCGCATTGGCCTGTCAGGGAGAACTGATGGTCGAGACAAAGGCTTCTTCTTCATACTACCTGAGCCAGATTCCTGCATTGACCTCGGTAATGATGTAAGATCAGATGGGTGAAAGAGTTGTGGTGCATCAGTCTGTCGTGAGTTCTGTAGCTTTGTGAGCCTTGAGCGCATGGGGTCCAGACACATGCAACTTACTCGTCTAACAGCTTGATTCGCATTGTGAGTGAAGACGTTGTCATTATCCACGAATAGATCTGAGAAGTCTTCCATACTTTGTTCCCGATAGATGATATCTGGCCTTGGTGGAAGCTCGAACTTGGTATTTAGATTTGATTTTGTCGGCGATCTGGTCCGGCCTGCACCAGCGACCTTACTTGAGCTTGATTTATTTCGACTGTGCGTTTTCACAGGCTCTGAGGATTTCGTGGGCTTCTTCGGTAATGGTCTGATTGTCTGCTCCTGTGGATCGATGTCTTGCCAGTGGCCTGGCCCCTTTATTGTCATCAACTCGCCCTCAAAGTCGTCATCGTACGAATTACTGTCATTTCTTCCATCATTCACTGAGGCAAAGGCTTTGAGACGATCACTCGATAGTAGACCACCGAAGTTGTCTTGTGGCTTGAGATGCGGCAGTTGTAGTGCGCTTGGTGAAATAGCTGTCGCAAAATCATCGTCCCAGTTGTCATCATCTGTGATACGGTTAGGGTTAGGCAGAATACTCAGACATCGAGACTTTAACGCACCAGCTAGTTCAGGCTTACTGAAAGCTCCTGCGCCAGGACGTAGTTTTGCAAGTGACAGACCTCCCTTGGCAGGAGTTCCACCAAGAAATCTTGACGAAGGCCCGGCATCAGAGCCTGTCGATTGTCGAAGTCTTGGTCCGGAGGATTTTAGAGCTTTGTTCCATTGCTTCACTTCCTCCACAGCATCGCTGAAATTGGCTGGTGTTTTTGATACAGGTGCTTCAGTTCGGCGACAACCTGTAATCCAGGCATGACGAAGTAGTTTTCGGGCAGTTACACGAAGATTGGGGTCTTTTTGGAAACATTGCATGAGAAAATCACGGGCAGCCTGGCAAGATCAGCAAAAACACCCCCGAATACAACCGGGGAGACTCACAGCAGAGATGCCTTCAGGCAGTGGGGGGTGATCGTCGTTGACAATTGCGAATAGAGCAGGCATAGCAGCCAAGTTGTGATATGGCGGCTTGCCTTGAAGAAGCTCGATAACCGTGCATCCAACACTCCAAATATCGGATGCGGAACTCGCCCCGGAGAGCTGAATGATCTCAGGGGCCATCCAATATGGTGTGCCGACAACCTGTGCCTCCTTATCCTGACCACCAGCGAGGGTGCTGGTTGAAACGCCGAAGTCTGCGAGTTTGACGGTGCCATCCTTTGTGGTGAGAATGTTGGCGCCTTTGATATCTCTATGTATTACACCCTGGTCGTGCAGGTATTGTAGTCCCTGCAGGACCTGCGTCATGTAGACCCCAACCAGATTCTCGGGGAACTTGCCATATGCCTTGCATATTGAGTGCAGAGAACCATTCTCACAGTATCTAGGTTTGTTAGTTCCATGACTTCAAGACTAGAGATGGAATCGCATACTCTAGAATAATGTTGAGGGCGTCAACGGACTTGACAAAGCCAATGTACTTGACAATGTTGTCATGCTACTGCTTGTTAGTCTTCAGATATGATACCATTTCAGACCAGGATTCCTACATGAAGGTTCTTGAGCAGATCGATTTCACTCTAAACAGCACTCACTCATGTCAGTTTCTCAATCACAAACCGTTGAGCTTTAGGGTAGAGCTCAGAAACAACCCACCTCGATCATGCGCAATTCGCTCTTGGGAAGATCTGCGAGCTTGATCTGCTTCACAGCAACTGCCTCGCCATTTCCCCAGTTGAAAGCCTTGTACACAGATCCGAAAGCACCTTTCCCGAGGCATTCACCTAAACGCTAAAAGCAGAAAAGGTAAACATTAGCGACAACTTTCTACTAAACCCTGCTGCTACTCTCGCTTATCATGATATCCGACTTTCCAGGGATCGGGATCAAGCACCGGTGATATCGGTAGTTGGATATACGCACGTAGTCCTTGAGTCCTGGATCTTGAAGGGCAGAGCTTTCTCGTATCTTGTCTTTTCGTGAAGGTGTTCCTGGTGTATAGGGTCGTTCGCGGGAGGCCACGGCGGCGCGGCCATTGGCGTGGTACTGCCGCTCGGGCATTATCTCTCAGGTGCTCTCTAACTCAATGATGATCTGGTATGGCCGTGGCAAGCTGAGTAATGCCTCCTCGGTGAAAGCAGAGGCAGTTCGGCGGAGGAAGGACAAGGTTCAGACCAAGACGGAGATATCATTCCCGGCGAATATCGAAGGAAGGGAGCGGAGCGGCGCAGGGCAATTCGTTTCTACATACGAGATCGGGTTCGGAATAATGCTGTTGTCGTCGAGTTTGGCGAATGTCGTTGAGCTCGTTGAAAGCTTGGTTGACGTCGTCAGCGTGATCGAGGAGGGGAATGGATGGACCAGGTCCGTTCGTTCGTTCGTTTCGTTTCGTGCGGTCGCTAACAGAACAGCCCAGGGTTAAAGGAAGGACAGGATGAATAACCCGGGAGGGCAAGGGATTGAATTGCGTGAGAGTTTGTTGTTAAGAGAGGGAGAGAGGGAGTGTAAGGGTCGTAAGTAACTAAGTAAAAATGAAAATAAAAAAAAAGTAAGGTAAGAAACTGGGTGGAAATTCGGAGTTGGACCAAAAAGCCACTGATCTCCAATCAATCATGCGCTGGACTGGACTCGACTGAAGGTGTTGTTTTTCGTCTCAGATTCACCTCCATCTCGCTGTACTAACTCATCAGGCAGGCTCGCAACCCAACCCAAATCGGCCCAGGGCCTGGGGCCCCGTAAGGTGATGGTCGGTAAGGTACATCCTGACGGTCCAGGTACCTTGAGCTGTGCTACGTGACGGGGTGCCCGGGGGGCCCGTGCCGCCTGCGAGCCCAGCGCTCTTCAACGCCCAGCTTCAACTTGCAGGGCCATCCCCCACTAGCGAGCTATTCAATTCTCCACCCTTGAGACCAGTCGACACAAGCAATGACTTATAAAAACAATTCATTGTTAGGACTCGATGATGATGTCAACATCGATTCTCAGCACCAGTTTCAAGAGAGAAAGTTCTTAGTATGTTTTGGAATTCTTCACTTACAAGGAACGCTCCACCTTTTGAAACAGTTCATGTTCATGCCATGCCATGCTATGCCATGCCATGTAAGCCAAGGTAGTGGATGCATTCAGACACAGGCACACCCAATACTGGTATTCTCTTCCAAGTCAACGACATATCTCATCTCCGCTTATTATTAGACAAAAGTACCCGAATTCATAAAAACAAAGCAGAACTACATCCTCCAAATTCCAACAACGGCCGAATATGCTTACCACACTTCAAAACAAGCCTCACCGTCAACAATCAACTTGGAAACTCATCCGTCACACAAACTCTATAGCCATCCGGGTTATTCTCTTTCAGCCAGCTCCCCGACGCCTCAAATACTAGTCAAGTTATGTCTTTCCCTGTCAGCAACGACCAACAGCCCAATCGAAATACCTTGCTCTCGAGGACGACGCCGATCCAACCCTCGAAGCCACTAATGCGTCTCATATCATCCCAGCAGGTAACTCAACTTGACTTGACTTGCTTGATAGAGTTAAGTTACAAGGCGTCAATGCCGAGGAGGGAAATATATCGTATCTCGCCGTCGATCAATATCGTGCACGGAGACTCTCTTTTCTTGTTTTCCTTATAAGCTGAACCATAAACTAAACTGAAATTGCAGTCTCATTTCTTGTTCAAAGCGCCTCCGCTTGGCTCGGCATTACGTGACGCTGCCATGACGATACTTCACGCCCTCTACAGACACTACAGTTGAGACATTCACCAATACTATATATCTCAATTTATGAGTTATAACATTCGATTTCACCCTTGACCAATAGTTCGGCCGCGGGGTCATCTTTGAGTTTGATATGTCATGTTGACAGCCGTGCTCAACAACCCCTTATACAGTCTCAGGGGAGGCTTATGCCGGCAAATGGAGTGTGCTTTCACTAACTGAGCAGCAAGTATTGGACGACAAATGAAAATCATATCAACTTGATACCTTATGTTCTCGTATTTCTTCACCGTAGCTGTACATATCGCAAGTTGGCAGCACGTAGCCGTCCCGAAGACAAGGCCCTTCAAGCCACATCAAGATAGATCTACCAGGATCTCACGATGATGTGCGTCTAATCGTGGCCGCTTTATGGACCAGCAATCCCGGCAGTTATCCATCATATCAGTATGTGGTAGCACAAGCAACGGTCCAGAAGAATGAGTTCTTTCAACGTCAACTTTCATTAGATCTTCTCCCTGCTCATTGTCGAGCCAAAATGTTAACAACCGTACAATTATGATACAATCCATTGCCGACACTGCTCGGTTTTCCGTTTTAACGCCATCTGACCAAATCTGTAGCAAGTAACCCCGGTATTTTATATCCCGCTTCAAATCGAATGCAAACTGGTACCATGTGCCCTCTTTATTCTGTCCCATCCCCTGGTAGGGTTCGACTGAGGCCAGCCTCAGCCCACCATTCATCGGGGATATCTTCGCGTCGTGCTAGGCTACGCACGATGCGCTGCATTCCTATCCAGTCATCTTCAAAGTTTGTGTTGCTTCCTGATGTTGCTGAGCTCTCTCGGTTTTGTCTGTTTCGTTCCGGTCCTTGCTCGTCGTCTGAGTTGCCCACGGACAAGTGTCCCACCCAGGCGGAACGTGATCGGAGGGAGCGCTCTCGGCGCCAAGTCCTGAGCCTGTGGTGATGATCACTGGGCACTAGTCCATCCGGGGATCTTCGTTGTCTGGAATCAGAACCAACTGCCCCGTTATCCCGAATGGCGCCTCCATCAACTGGGGCGTCTTGGCCAGCTTCAGGTATTCTTACATGAACACGTCGCATCTCTGCCCGGCGTCTTCTAATTCGATCCAGGACGCTCAGAGTCTCATCAGGGCCCTCAGTTTCGGAGCCTTCGCAACCTGACTCACAGGCCTGGTCAGCCAGTGCATCAGGGTCTTGGTCGGGCGTGGTGAAAGAAGTGCCTGATGTAGCACCGGCGCTCTGAGATGCAACATTTGATGCAAAAGAAGAACCTGCGCTAGGTGGTTGAGGGTCAGGGGTAAGTGTGGATAGAAGAGTATCCCACACCTCTGGACTGAGGCTCCTATCACGGTCGCCAAGTCCGTCGACACGTTGCATAGGTGCGAATCGCGTATGCCTGTTTGATGCACGGAGAGCTTCGCGCATTGCCGAGCGGTGAGCTCGGCGCTGGCTCATTTCTTCAGAGTCATCTGTGCGAATCACGGGGTGTGTTACAACAGAAGGAAGTCTCTGCCGTTGAGCTCCATTCTCTTCAGGAGCTCGTCCAGGAAGCCCCGACACTGGTATCATCTGAGTTGGTTGTTAGTAAAAGCATATGAATTGGACAATTGGGATAAAACATCATGGATGATAGAACTTACCACTGCAGGGCGAGGTCGAGGACCCTCATGCCAGCCCAGATCCAAATCGTCGTATGATGGATGTGAATTGGTATTGTTTCGGTCTTGTGTGTTGCTGCCATCCCTAAACAGCGAGTTTATGCGCTCTTCAAGCATGTCCCTTCTGCGATCATCCGATCTAGCCATCTCTCTAAGAACATCGCGAAACGGTCTCGCTCGGCGCAGCCCATCAGGACCTCTCGTAGTCTCTAAATCAGGTGGGAATCCAGCTTCAGCCCATGGTACAGAGCGACCATCTCGGCCGGTCAAAGTGCCGGACTGTTGTAGCGAGCCATCATTTAAGCGGTCGCGAATTGAGAAAATACGGCGATGCGCGGCGCGGCGTTCAATTCGTTCCGTGCGTATATTGCGGCGAATGGCGGAGCGGGGTGGCGACGTCGCAATGCTCTTCTCTGCAGCTTTGGAAGGGAGATCTGACTCAACGGGGGCAACAAACAATCTGCAAGACAATGTTAACAAGTGCACGATGTTGAGAGAACGAGGCCGTCACTACTGCGACGAATATGCAAAGCACGAAGCGCGCATTATCAAGCAACGGATGTGCGCATTCGCGACATTTGCAGCATGCCTTTGCGTTGATATAGTGAAGCGATGGCGACAACGACAAGATCGATCGACCGGGGCATCACTACGTTGGCGCGATGGCAACGAAGGTAACGGACGGGTAGAAAAAAACAAGGATGCGCTTACGGGAGGCCCATGGCTGATTTAGTGGAAAGTGAATGACGAAAACGAGCGAAAACAGTGAAATAAGTAATCAAAGAATTAAGTCGTAATGATTGCAAAGACCAGAAATTGTTATCATTGATGAAAAGTCGATGAACAGTGATGACGATGCTGCCTAGAGTAGCAAGGTTAATAAAAGCCAGACGACAAATGCGTGAAGCGTGAAGCGGGTAATTAACCAGTGGAGAGGATGAAAGAACGGAGTGGGCAACGAGCAAAGGGGTGCGGGGGGTTCCAAGATGCAGCTCCCAGGGAGACTGCGACAAAATTAGATGACCAATCAGAGGGCCTAGAGCTCTTGAGGCTTAGAGCCCAGGGCGTTCAGTTCGCGTGCGCGTCTGATAGTGCTTTCTAACGTGTCGCGATAAGGACTGTTAGTGGACGACTAGCTTCAGCCAATCAACACTAACAGACCACATCTGACCATCCGCCGAACAGATCAAAGACTGCACAGCCACAGAGCCACATCAGACCACTTCATCGGCGTTCGGAGAGCGGGTGAGTGTGGCTTTCAACACCCCACCCCATGTCGACATGAATTGCCCCAATGTGAAAAATAATGGACATAGTAGTCTCACTCATGTCGTGGCGACTATAACGAAACTCAACTCATAATCATCACCAAATACGCCAATATCCCCTGGGTCTGAGTCAATCAGCATCTCAGGAGCCTCATACGGCACTTCTCCTCCCCAGCGCCGGGCTCCGATGAGATGCCGTCTCACCTAAATCTTCACCATGTCTTCCACTCAGGAAATCCAGTTCGCCCTCAACCGCATTAATCGGGTCTTGGCTAGCAAAAGGACACCAGGTTACAGAGATATTCGGCTAGGCCTGGATCGTATCAGCCGTGTCGTACCAGACAAGCAAGAGTGGAAGGGTATTCATGTTGCTGGCACCAATGGTAAAGGCTCAATATGCACCTTTCTTGCTGGTATGTTCAAGCTCGCTGGTCTCGGTTATGGAAGCTTCACATCCCCCGCCTTTCCAGAGAGGCACAATGGAGTCATAATAAATGGCCTTTATGTGAATCCGCGAATGTACGACATGGAAATGAAGCATGTTGAAGAAAAGTACAATCGTATTGCTGCTGGTTGGAAATACAAGCACGGACAGGAGCCTCTGAATCTAACACCATTCGAGTTCGAAACAGCAACAGCATTCCGAGTATTCAACAAAATGCATGTTCCTTATGGTATCGTCGAAGTTGGCATGGGCGGTGCTACCGATGCAACCAATGCCATGAAGCAAAAGTCTGTTACTATCATCTCCAAGATCGGCCTCGACCACCAAGAGTACCTCGGAAATTCCATCGATCACATTGCCAAGGTCAAAGCTGGCATTATGCGAAAGAACGTTCCTTGTATTGTTGACCACACTAACAAGCCTTCTGTCATCCATGTACTACGAAAACATGCTCGAGAAGTAGGAACAGACATCATCCTCACATGGAAGGGTGAACCTTTACTGTTAACTCTCGACAACTCAAGATGGATGCTTGAGAGCTACCAAGTCCAGAATCTTTTGTGTGCAGCCATGGCCTTCCGTCATCTCTTCCCATTGCAGGAGATCAACTTGGATAAGCTCTTGGAAACCGATCCTTTCTTACCTGGTCGATTGGAAACAGTTCAAGTCAACGCACCACTTTCTGGTATTCAGCCACGGGAAATTCTGGTCGACGGTGCTCACAACATGTTGGGAATCACAGAATTGAGCAGACATGTCAACAGACGCCTACGAAAAGATGACCAGCCAGTGACTTGGGTTATGGGTATGTCCCAAAGCAAGCACAAACCTTTCTTCAAGATGATGGAAAACCTTGTCGAGCCTCAGGACAACTTTGCTATGGTTGAATTTACTCAAGGTCCCAATGATCCTCAGCCTTTACCCGCCTCATTCGGTGCCGAATACGCCAAGACGAAGCAAATCGATCCTGGTAATGTATACTCTGGAACGCCTGACATTGCGAGTGCTCTTCCATGGGCTTGCAAGAAGAGTGACGGTGGTCCTTTAGTGGTTACAGGAAGTCTTTACCTGATTCGACAATTATTCAGCCTCAAAGGCATTCATCGAACAAGAGAACTAGGTACGAGGAGACCTGGCAGAGCTCAACTCTACCGATATTCCAAGATTGCTCGAGAGAGAAATCTGACAGACGAGGAGGCACGGGAGTTCAAACAGGCGAGACGACATCACCACCTATCACCGAAACGAAGTAAGGTCTTTGCCCAAGTACGCGACGGCGGCCCTATCCAACCACTAAAAGTGCCCGTCAAGACAAGAGAGCTGCAAAGGAAGGCTGCGTTTCATAAGAAACAGGCAGAGGGATATCGGAAGTCTATCGCCGCCATTAAGAGGGATATGGAAAGCTCAAAGAAGGAAACAGATAAGCCTGAAACGGCCGTGGAAAATATTGCCTCCCGTCTTGAAGACTTGGAGGCACAGGCTGCGAAGCACAAGACAGAATATGAAGATGCCATGTTCAATATTAGGGGACGACGTGCACTACCGCACATGAAGTACAAGAGCCATCGACAAGTGTTTGGGTATCCAGCGACCCCCAAGCCCCCAACTAAGTCCCCCTTCCAACCGGCAGGGGAGTCAAAGAAGCGCAAAGGCAAATCTAGTGTGTCATGGAAGGACACCAAGGAGAGCTTTAAAGATCAACTCGCTGCGGCTGAGAAGCAAAGGGCACTGGAGATAAACCAGGCCAAGACGAGGGACAGCAGCGATCCTTTTGAAGCAAAGGTGGCTGCTAACAGGAAAACGGAAGGAAACTTATGATGACTTGGGCTGTTTGAATATCTATAACGCGAATGTACTATCACAAAGCGATTTATGCATTGGAAGGGGAAATGGAATGGGGAGATTTGGTAGGATCTATATGTACAATACCAGGGTAGAGGGGCAAAGTCTATCTCAATCTATCATGCAGCATCAGTGCCATAATGTGAACAGCATAAACCCACTTGATTTATTGTATCTCAAGACACTCTCAATTCTTTGTTTGCTTGATTTGCTTTCGAACTGGGTATCACATGATCAGACCCTCACTCTACACCCAGCCTGTCTTGAATCCCCTCATCTTCCATCTCACCGCCATGCCACCGTCGCATCTTATCATCGTCTGCTGCCACGGAGTTTGGCTCGGTGGCCCAACACTCGGCCAAGATGAAAGCGAATGGCTAATCGCAGACTTTCAGCGTGGCGAAACCCCGACTTTTGTTCAGCATATTAAAGCTGGCGTAGATGCCCTCGCTCAGAATTGTCCTGGTTCTGTTTTGGTGTTTTCTGGGTATGTAGCCTGGCTAACATTTTGTGCACGTACTAACCATGATAGAGGACCGACGCGCAAAGAGTCAAGAATTTCCGAAGCAGCTGGCTACAAAAGCATCGCAGCCAAGAACAACTATTGGGGACTGTTACAGGATGAAGATATCAACGATGCAGTGCTATTAGAAGAGCGCGCGCTTGATTCGTACCACAACGTCTTCTTCTCACTAACGCTCTTCTATTCCCACTACAAAAGATGGCCAGCTCACATCACCATCGTAAGTCATGGTTTTAAGAAAGAGAGACTTGTCGATGGGCACTGCGCAGCTATTGGCTTCCCTCTCGACCGAGTCACATTCATTGGTATAGATCCTCCCGGGATGGCAGCATCTTCGAAAGATCAAGATAAAGAAGAGGCGATGAAGGGCGCTGCGTTGGCGATAGGGGAGTGGGGGGATGATCCCCATGGACGAGGGGAGAGCCTTGCTGGGAAAAGAGTGAAGAGGAACCCTTGGGGGGTTTGGCAAGGTGTGTTTTCAAGTGAAGATGGCGATCGCGGTGGCCTAGTCCTCAAGATGGAAAACGGGAGCGAAGTCATGGACGAGGAGCAAGCTAGGCCCTGGTGATCTCTATGGTGTCTATATCTATACCACAAATCTACAGAACACTTTTCTCCCCCTCCCTAACATGTGCCTTGCCTCTCGGCCCCTTTTCCACGGCATTAACCAAGAACTGCACAGCATCCTCCACCATCTTAGGACTGAACTTATGTCCAATACCCTCATATACTCTATCATCCACCTCCAAGCCACCATCGCGATACCAGCCCTTTTCACCCACGGCTTCCTTCAATAACGTCGAAAATTCCTTAGTGTTTGCGTATGGAACCAACTCATCGTCACCGCCCGAGCAGAGGAGTAGCTTCTTGTCTTTAACGCGCTCATCCAGGATAGCCCTCAGGCGAGTCTGCTCGGCAGAGGAAAGTGAAGATGGGATGGGCGCAGTACCGAAGCAAATAGCCTTGGGGTCGTGTTTGCTACAAATCTCAATAAGATCCTTGGGGAAGTATTTGCTTCCGATAAAATCAGCGCCGCAGTCGAGTTTCGATCCAGCAGCGCGACCAGACATAAGTCCTATCTTGATCAGCTCACGTTCTTCACATTTAGCCAGAATAACTCACCTGTGAAATCAGGACACCCAATAATCACTACAGCCGCATCAATCCTCTTCTCCCCAAAGAAGGCCTGCCAGGCACCATGTCCACCTAGACTCCAGCCAAGGCACACATGGCCATCAATTTCAAGACCAAGATACCCCGAAACAAGGTCCATAAGACCACTCATATCTAATACGCCTCCCTTTACCATGGCAAACATGTCAAGCGCATGTGTCGGATTTCCCCTACTCCAAGGATGGTTCGCTGATATGCTAACCCTTCTAGTTCCGTGGTTGGGCATATCAAATGCCAAGGCGATGAGGCCGCGCTTGGAGTTGCTACCAGCATGCGCGCCCCATGCTCCTATGGTGCGTCTCGCAATATCATTCATAGTTTCTCGAGATCTGGTACGAGGGTGCAGAAGCCATAGGCATGAAACGGGGACATTGGGAGGAAGTTCATCAAGACCATAGACATCGACACGCAAACCTGCCATATGAACGGTCTTGATGGAAATTTCTGGGGCGGCCGGAAGTCCTTGTGTGACGTAGTTGATAGACATGGCGAAAGAAAAATGCTTCGTATGAGCAGAATGAGTAGAGGCTGAAGTTGTTGGTTTGGAGTTGAGTCCATAGACATTCATTATATCCGATCTTCCCCAGGATCGCCGGTGGGTCTAGGGTAGCGAGCCGGTGTCGGCCCCATGATTTCGGAGAAGCATCATATCATAGACAAGGGTTAAAAGCACTAAGATGTAAATGGTTATTCGTATTCAGAATATATCTCCTTGGTATTTTTTGCCTCAAAAGGTACATTGTGCGGTTGTGGGAAGATTGTGCGTATTTGGGGTTGAAGCTGAACAACAATTATATGAAACCCTTGGCTAAAATCTACAAACTCAAGACCTGATTTAGCAATCTTGATGGATTGACTACAAGATTGACAACATACATTCACGTTTAAATGCTGTATCCCTCAAGATTTCAAAAGAATTATTAATTCGCGTCGTGCTGCTATTGCCTCACGCAAACTAACTTATATAAAAAAGGGGTTAAATTAAACCAACATCATCATCCATCGCCATGCTGCTGTAAAGCAGAAAACAAAGAAACAAAAACCTGCCAAGCCCTTCCTCAACGCCATGTGCGGTATCGTGCCTGTCCCGTTGTCCACTGCCCTATCCCAGTCCAGCCCAGTCCAGTTCCTTATGCTGCCTGCGAAAAAATAATGTGTGCTGATTCGAAAAAAAGCAAATCCATATCATCCATCTTTTAAGTCCGTTCTACGGTTCAGGACTCCCTGAAAAGTACATCGAAGTCGTGTGTAATAGTCTGCTGAGCAGACATCTGTAGTTCTAGAGTCTGTGACGTTTAGTCAACCTTCCAGTGGTCATGCTCGTCGGAACCCAGATAGAGCTCGACACCATACAAAACCATAGTCAGGCCGATATTGGCCCACTGCCAGTTGCTGCCCTCAACATCACCACCTCGGAGAGTCCAGCCATCTGGACCGTCGCTGGTGGAGAAATGTTGTAGGAGCAGACTGGTGTAGACTGCTATTAAAATTGACGGCGAGAACCAGCTGAGGAATCCCAAGAATTTACCTGCAGTCTCAGAGTCCTCCCAATCTGGTTCTTGCATCATGGCTCGCGCACCCGACTCGCGGATTGAGGGGATGATACGTGTAGCGCAGTAGAATACCAAAGAGCGGTATGTTAGCGAGATGATGACTGATGGCGTGATAGTCTGGAAGGCGGCATATAGTAGCGCCAATGACGAGTGAACAGCGGATGGCAATGAGCCCAGCATGTGGAGGAAAGTCGAGTAGGATGCCATAATGACAGGGGGCAAAGGTGGAATATCAGACTCTGAGCCATCGTGATCTTGTGTATGGTCTGCATTTTCTGATGGCAGATAATCAGTGAAGATCTGGTAGATGCAGAGCACAATATAGGCAAAAAGAAGCGACGACTCAATAGGATTGCCGCGACCACTGCCGATACCAAAAGCGCACAGGAACACGGCAGTTGTCATTGCGATGCCAATAAGGGTAGCATCAAGGTTGCCGATTTGAGGGAATTGTGCTACCCTCCAGAGGAAGTACACAGCGCTAGCCATGATGGAGCTGGAGAGAACCAGAAGAACGATCTGCGCCAGGGTTAGCATGTGCCAGATTTCAAGATTCGACATAAAACTTACCAACCAAGTATCACTTCTTCCACGGTTGACAAGCCATCTTGTGAGTTGTCCCGCTGCTTGGATAACCAACAAGGTACAGAAGCCCTCCAAAAGCTGGAACACGGGGCCCGAATACCGTAGCACATTATCCCATCCACCCAGCGTGATCGTCTCAACCAAGCCATCCTTGCCAAACATCCATTCCCTCCAGCTCGTGTTCTTAGAGTTGAACAGACCACCCACTGTTCGCTCCACCCAATTTGTGTTGTCGGCATCGACAGCGAACTGTCCCAGCGCCCAGATGAGGAGGGCGGGGATGATGATCCACTGCGACAACCGTAGAAATCCAGAAAGGAAATACCGCGAGCGTGACTTTTCTGGCGTCAAAAGCTCGAGGCTAGAATATGTAAAATAGAATAGGAACAGGGCTAGACTGTAAGCCAGCCCACTATCGCGACCACCGACATCGAAAGCGACGGGGATGGAGAGGACGATGCTAAGCAGGAAGATAGAGCTGAATAGCGCCCTGAATAACCACCACATCGGAGCGAAGAGATGGCAGGCGTAGGCCGCGCCGAGGGGAGGGTATCGAGGTCGTTGGTTGCGTTCAGCAGGTGGGCATCCAAGTGCGATACGTCAGGCGATAGCGAAGAATATCGTGACAGCTAAGATGTCGCCCGGTGTGCGGAGTAGGTAGTTTCAAGGGGAGAATTTACCCATCGATAAGGCTCGTTCGTCTCGATTTCGTCAAAGTGCGTGCAATATATCGAAGGTCGGTGACAAGCGGCAGAGCTCGAGCGGGACAAGATGAAGCAGTTTGAGGTTGAAGAGTTCAAGATCAAGATAAACGGTCAGTTCCCCAAAGTTGGCGGTTGGTCGGTCTAAAATTCACGGTAGGGTAAAGGTACGTAGTGATTTGGAGCTCCCGTCTGTCAAATCTGGGCTCGGCTGTTGCTTGATGTTTGAGTGTGACTTGCGCACACAGCAATGCAATGTGGCTAATCGAGGTACCGGCCAAATTTTGCTTATCGTCTGCTATCTTCACGTGGCAGAGGCAGCTCAGGCGTAAGGTAGTCACCCGGCCGCTAAAATCAAGTAAAGTTTGGTGGGAGGGACCATTTCGTTTGATGATTGGCACGTGTCATTCATCTTGATATTTCTCTTATTTGATGTGTTAATTTAACAGATCAAGTTTCATATTTTAAGAAAGGCAGGTTTATGCGTTGTGTTTTTTGACTGATCGACCAAACAGATGCTGCTAGGATGACCTGGGTTGGCTGGTGCATAGCGTCACATCAACATGATAGGTTCGCAGCACATCTCGCAATCAAGAGAGCAGATCAGTACCTACATAAGCAGGGCAAGATCTGGGACAATGACAGCATCAGAGGGCAACCTCAGCACTGACAAATCCTCCGGTCTAAGTGCTATCACCAAAACCTGCAAGGTCTAAGTATGATGCATCACCGTGCATGCAAAATCTTGATTCAACCAAACCAAGGTCATGAAACCAAACTCAACTGAAGAACAAGTTAATTTTTCACAACCTCAAGATAAGACTCGTTCAGCTTAGCTTGCTTGCCTTCCATGTTGGGCGCAAGTCGCGTCTTGTACTTATCCGTATATGCCTATAACCGACCCCACCTCGTGATCTGCAAAACACGGCCAAAGCCCTACGCATCCACTTCAGGTAAGAGTTTGTCTCCACGTCGCGTTAGAGCCTCCTCATTTCTACTCCTTCATCATCACAACCATGCACCCGGCGAAAACCACCCTTTTCCTCCTATCGCCGACCTAAACAATCTTCTTTTTGATCCCTTGGCATTTTGATGACCATGGCTATTTTATATTCTTGCGCTAGTGCGTTGATACTCGTGTCTTGTTATCCTCCTTCAATCTAACACTCGACACTTGTATCCATCCATTAATTGCCCTGCTTGCCCATGATTTGAAAATGAAAATAAAAATGTTGCTCGAGTGATGCAACATGGCCTTCCTTCTATCGCACTCCTACTCGCGCGAAATGACCTGAAAGCAAACGTTGACTTGCCCCCTCCTGATCGACAACCCGACCCGATACCGATATAATATCCAGAACAATTGTACCAAGTGTTGCCCATCTAACGAGGAGGAAACTGCAAAGTGGATCTCATGGGCCAACGCGAAATCGTGGCGTCTGTTGTATCAAGTCAAAAGATTTGACGATGTTGTTGGGGCATACAGCTGTACAAGGACTGTGATGCTGGAAGACTTGGTTAACATGATGCAAGTGCATTTATTTTACGTTACTATTTCTCAACAGCTTGAGAATTATTCTATTCCCATGTTTGCTGTTGTGTATTGTGTTGTCCCTCTATGGATGCGGTGATCACTACGGTCGTGATCATATTGGGAGGTGGCGATAGCCTCAACATCTTGTGAGAAATGATTTGGGTTTGGGGATGCATCGCGGTGACTTCAAAACACCTTGGAATCATTACGGCGCTGTGCTGGGCGGGGTATCAAGAGCTTCACATCACCAATGGCCCACGACGCCGCTGAAGGCTGCCCACCGGCTGGCAAAACACCAGCTACTCAGTAGCACGCCGGCAACCCCGCTGGCCTCACCAGAGCTCACAGCACCACCACCCAAACTCGCACCAGGAAGTGCATGAGATGAGGAGGGGATATAGTCTGTTCTAAATCACCTCTCTTCCAAGGGAGAGCAGGAGGCGCCGGGGTAACCGGTCAGGACAAACTGCTCTCGCCTGGTGGATAAGGAGTTCGAAAATCCGACGACACCCCGAGTTCGAAACCCGACTACAAAAAAAAACGACATGAAAACGGCGAATAAACAAATCCTAGGCGGTGGGGGAGCAGAAGGCGCCAGAGTAACTGGTCAGGGCAAACTGCTCCCGCTGGAGGAAATGGCTCGACGACAACCCCGACGACAAAGAGATGTAGGAGGCTTAACACCAGCCTCCGAACTCTTTTGCCAATTTGGCATATTTTAATTTTATACATGAGCTCAATGTATATCTTGATGTTTTCCTTGCAAGACTTTGAGATAGACTGAAATAAAACCATTGAATTGAAACTACTGGCAGTGTTAGAAATACCTGTCATGAATGGAATTGCTACCTAAGCTGGAGTAGCTGATGTACGTTGGTACTGCGCTGCATAAGTGTGCAGAGTGATATGGGCGAAATGACATGCATGTGATTGCGACGCGTGAAAAAAAAATACTGAGTGATTCACTTGGAGTGGAATATCAACTCTTGAATGCTTCTCTCTATATCTGATATTGACAATGATTGATTGACGTTGAATGCGATGCTTCATTATTGGCTGGCGAGTCGATCGCCCAGAGATCGCCCAGCCCTTGGCACTAGCTTGGCGATAACCTCGCTGGCTGTGGATATCAATCATCTCAGACAACACCACAGACGCTCACAAATTGTTTCGCGAAATAAGCTTAAAAGCCCCACATGCGCACAGGACATTGCGCTCTCACGTTGTTGAGAAGAATCCCCGAACTCCCCGAGGCTGGCAAAATGAAGCAAAAACAGAGCAATAGGCAGATGGTGGAACGCTTTACGTGAGAGAATGACAAGATGATACGATATGGCATCAATTTCACGACCCGAAGCAAAGCCCGACGAGCCGCAATTCATTTCTCCTAGCCTAAATGACGCCTTTTAGGGATTCGATGATGCAACAGCAGGGTCTAAAGTAAACGACCAAGACGGGAATGGCACCACTCTTATTTCCATCGAGAGGGGGTAAACGCTCCGGATCCTCGGGACATGGTTCGTTGGTTGAGGCAAACTTCAAGCCCGTTGCCATTTTTGGTTTCCTTTGACACTAGCGATTGCATCATTCCTGGAGACTCAGCCATTCTTGATCATCTCCCCGTGAGCAACGGTGATGGATAATAAGGCTCAACGGCTATCGAAAGATAGCACGAACGAAACATTTAGGGACTTTTCATCAAGGAAAGGGTTCACAAGCATCACCCTCTGATGAATCGACATCGATGTGACGTTGGGCCTGCATAAGCCTGCAGCGAAGATCAGAACCTCAATTGCTTCTTTTTGGTCTGGTTCAAGCACCCTTCTCTCTTGAGCTCAGATCAATGTTATCACAGCTGACCACAATCACATCCGATCATCCACCTGGTCAACGCCTCATCAATAGTTGATTATTGCTCAGTATCCGGCCGAATTGCGTGCGATCTATCAGTACCAACTTGCAGGAACAGGCTTGCAAAGTCGGACTCGCCTCCATGGCCCATGTACGTAAAAGCTACGTTACGCATGCACCACAGCTAAAGACCCCACGTATTGGAAGACAGTGATCCAGTCAGGAATGTTGAAATCACCTTGTTTTGAGCCCCTGCCAGGCAGCAGGGAATACATCTGGGATCGACCTGACGGAGATTCCGGTGGATTTGCAGTTTGGACGATGATGCGACCCAAATGGGCCTTTACTGGCTGACGTGCAGCTTCAGTCTGGGTCGTCGGGGTTGTTAGAGGTTTGATACGGATGTTCGGCACATGGCGTGGACCGGGTGGGGCACCGTTCGCCGCTCCGGATAGATTTGCGGCCTATGGCTTCACTTCATTTGTCTGCTCATATCTAATGTTGGTAGGCATTTGGCGACACTCCGGTGTGTGGAACATATGATCCATCGTGAGTGGTGTGCTGTGTTGCAGTTTGTCGTTAATTGCTATCCTAGCGTGAGCTTTGATAGATGAGAGGGCCAAAGAGGATCGATATGGGCGACGTCCGAGAGGCTCGATGAAGAGACTGACGACTAAAAGACCCCATTTCTAGTTTAGTAGTGAGCTTCTACTCCGAGGATGGAAGCAGGCTCTGAACCTTGTTTGTGTGACCAACAGCCAAGTTGGTAGGGATCGTAGGATCGCAACCTTGGTATGGGATTATGCCTGGGAGTTGAGATCTTCTCGCCCTCTTTAAATGCAGCTCGTTTCCTAGCATTTTCTTTCGCTCACACCTAGCACTCGCCTAGTTTGTGATTTGTGCCTGGCCCACCTTTCTTCTTTTGTTCTTGTTGCGATACCGTAACACCTTGAACCTGGTCAGCATCGTGGTGTTTCAATTCAACACAACACACCTACAGTCCTGACAAGCTTACACTCTCCTCTTACGCTGTCATAATGGCCGAAAAGACATCTCTAGGTTCTCGAGGCGGAAGCCCTGACCCAGAACGTCGCCAATCTCAACTCCAAACTCCTTCGTCACGATGGGCGTCTCTGTTTGGTGGCGAGGGTGTCACTGCCGGACCTCGAATTGCTCAATTGCCCGAATTTGTGAGGCGTGATCTTTCAGACTCCGAGGATTCAAGTTCTGCCATTCTCAATAAACAGCTGGCTGCCGAGCAGGGAGAACAAATCCAGTACCGCACTTGTTCATGGCAGAAGACTGCTGGTCTGCTTTTCAGCGAGTACATTTGTCTTGCCATTATGAGTTTCCCTTGGTCGTACAGTGTTCTCGGATTGGTGCCTGGTATTATCCTGACGATTATTGTTGCTCTCATCGTTCTTTACACCAGTCTCGTTCTCTGGGAATTCTGCCTCCGCCACCCAGAGATGCGTGATGTTTGCGATATTGGACAGATGCTATTTTGGGACAAGAAGTGGGCTTGGTGGGCAACTGCTGTGTGCTTCATTCTCAACAACACCTTCATTCAAGGTCTTCACGTTTTGGTTGGTGCCAAGTACCTCAACACCATGACCGAAGCCGATGATGTTGGTAGCTGCCGGACCGTTATGTTTTCGGTCATTGTTGCTGTCATCAGCTGGATTTGCTCCCTGCCCAGGACGTTCGACATGATGGCCAAGCTCGGAACAGCATCGGCTTTCTTCACATTCATTTCCGTTCTGCTTGCTGCCATCTTTGCCGGTATTCAGGATCACCCATTTGGATATGATCCTGCGAAGCTGGGCGAGCCTATTGTTACAGCTATCCCTGTTAAGGGCACGACCTTTGTCAACGGAATGTCCGCTTTTCTCAACATCAGCTACACCTTCATCGGCCAGATTACCCTGCCCAGCTTCATTGCAGAGATGCGAGATCCCCGGGACTTCCCCAAGGCTCTGTGGGCGTGTACGATTGCTGAGATAATCGTTTTCAGTCTCGTTGGAGCCATCGTATATGCTTATACCGGCAACCAGTATGTCACCGCGCCGGCTTTTGGTTCGCTCGAGAATGTGTACAAGAAGGCGGCCTTCTCGTTCATGATTCCTACCATCATCTTCCTTGGCACCCTCTATGCCTCAGTATCGGCTCGCTTCGTCTTTTTCCGACTCTTCCGAAACTCCAAGCACTTGAATAGTCACACTCTTGTTGGTTGGGGATCTTGGAGTGGAATTCTTCTTGTGACCTGGATCTTTGCTTTCATCATCGCCATGGTCATCCCTTTCTTTAACTCTCGTAAGTGCCCGAAGCAGAATTATTGCATCGATCGTTACTGACCATTACCTTCCAGTGCTTTCCGTTATGTCGTCTCTCTTCGATAGTTGGTTTGGCTTCATTTTCTGGGGAGTTGCCTATTTCCGAATGCGCAAAGCCGATAAGGAGATTGGTCGACGACATGGCAAGATCGCTGATCTTACTGGAAACATTGTTAACCTCATCTTGATTGCGATTGGTATCATGTTCCTTACTGTTGGTACATATGCCAGTGTACAGGGCATTATCGACCAGTACGAGGCTGGTACCGTGGCTGGTGTATTCTCTTGTGCGTCCAACGGTCTTTAAAATGAAGCGGAGAGAAGGGAGAAGTTGTAGAGAAATAAGTTATGCAATGATACCCGGGGTGGAACAATACACGCGGAGTTGGTTTTTCTTGATCGAGACGATCGTATGCTGCTTTCAGCCACGATCGGTCCCGTTACGGAGTACACGAAGTTCTAGAATTGGATCCATCATGATGAATCATTGAAGTAGAAGTTGACATGTTGTAGATGTTGAAGTAGAGTTGAAGTGGAGGCTGAGGCTCTGCCGGAGCTGAACCTTAGCTTGACACCCACGCCAACCAGTTTTCGCCAAGAACGCCTAGAGCTTGTTGTCACATGCTCTTTATTCATCTGATGCATTTCCTTTAAGCATATTCATATCATAAATTGTCAATCAAACTCGAGTTTGATGAGAATCTAATGGGGCAAAGTTGCTGCTGACTCCAACATATAGGTGTCGATCCTAGGCATTTGACAACATTGACCCACCTTGGCCTCTGGTATATTCGATTGGAAGCTGAACTTCTTAAGCTGTCCCGGACATTGAATCGATAGTAACAATTAAGAAGCCTTCTTCATATATTCAGCATATGCACACTTAAATAGATTATCTGGAAAGACACGTTGACCATCTAGTATTCGTATTCGCACTTCATGGGGATCAAGAATCACATTCTGTTGTATCCTCACCGAGGTGGTCCACCTATCAAGGGAAAAGCCCTACCAGATTGCCGCAATTAGGCATCTCGCCAACAGAATCGAGAGAGATAGAGCTAGGGAGTTTCCAAGAAATACCGAATAATCGTATGGTCTTGTTGTTTATCAACGGGAATTGACGGTCCCGAATGGCACCACTCGAACCATTTCCCCTCTTGTCGTTCGACAACTTTATTCGAAGAATTTGAAGTTTTTATTTTGGGATTTTGTTCATTTATCCACCTATTTATTATTAAGGCTAGAAGCGATAGTAACACAGTCACACTCAGCGCAGTGCAAATTGATATTATCTAAACCATCACTGCTGGGCTATGTCGCTCAATTGCTCATGATACACACAAATAAAGCTGACCTCAAATGCCACGCTATACAATTCGCCTCTCTGAATGGTCTGAACATGCCCCGCCTTCTTGAACCCCTCAAAAACCATCCATCTGGTCCCCTGATATTCTCCCCCCACCCGCCAAATCTAGCCCCTAACCAAACCATCATTGGCCAGATTCCCAATTAACATTTGGACCTGGATTTTCACCGCCTTCCACGTAGCTTTCTCTGCCCCCTGTTTCCCGCGCCGCAGCTACCAAGGAGGCAAATGTATCACATTCTTTTTTAATTCAACCGTCCTTGCACTTTTTGTTCTTCGGGGGTTTAGACTTTCTTTCACTTTTTCCAAACTATCGAAGGAAAGATGCCTGCGACGAATTCATCTACGGTCACTTCGAGGGCAAAGGGCGATAGCCCAAACCCAGCTCCTGCGGCAGCCGAAGGTGCTGATAAGAGCCACGATTTCTTCTGGACATACACTGAGGAGCCTCATCGAACTCGCCGTCTCGCTATTATCAAGGCTCACCCCGAGGTTCGTGCTCTACTGAGTAGCCCCGCTGTGCCATGGCATGTCGCTAATCTAGCCTCCATCTACAGATCACCAAGCTCTGCGGTCCTGAGCCTCTCACGAAATGGGTCGTTCTCGGTGTCGTCTCTCTTCAGGTCTTCCTTGCATGGATGCTCCAGTCGACTCCTTTCTTCTCATGGAAGTTCTGGGCTGTCGCCTACGTCTTTGGCGCCACTGCCAACCAGAACCTTTTCCTCGCCATCCACGAGATCTCACATAACCTGGCTTTCCGAAGCGCTCGTCTCAACCGTCTGATCGCCATCTTTGCCAACCTTCCCATTGGTATTCCGTACAGCGCTTCGTTCCGAGTATGTGATCCAGATCGCATTTCGATATCTGAAATAATGCTAACACTCTACAGCCATACCACCTTACCCACCACAAGTCCCTCGGTGTCGATGGCCTTGATACCGATCTTCCCACTGCCTTCGAGGCCTTCGTTCTGGATTCGATTCTCGGAAAGGCCTTCTTCTGCACTTTCCAGATCTTCTTCTACGCCCTGCGACCCATGGCCGTCTACCGCGTTCCTTTGACTGGAGTCCACGCCCTCAACATCGCTGTCCAGGTCGCCTTTGATCTCGTTCTTCTGAAGTACGCCTCTGTCAACTCTCTCCTCTACCTGCTGCTCTCCTCCTTTTTGGCTGGGAGTCTTCACCCTCTGGCTGGCCACTTCATCGCCGAGCACTACGTGTACGAGACCGTTGCTCCCTCCGCTCGCAACCCGGAGAACAAGATCCCCGTTCCCGAGACCTTCTCTTACTATGGACCTCTGAACTGGTTCACCTACAACGTCGGTCTTCACAACGAGCACCACGACTTCCCCGCAGTGCCCTGGACTCGTCTCCACAAGGTGCGCGAGATTGCTCACGAGTTCTATGATGACTTGCCCCGCCACGAGAGCTGGTGCTATGCCATCTGGCGCTTCATCTTCGATGAGAACGTTGGCATGAGTTGCCGCGTGAAGCGTAAGCAGGGTGGACGTCTTGTAGGCGGCGGCGCCGTCGCCGACTGGAAGCAGTCTGAAATCGAGTCGATTTAGAAGCAACGCAAAAGTACATAGAATTAGTTGTAATGCAACTGTTTTGATATTTTGACAAAGGGTGCGGCATATCAAGGCCATGATCAACTCAAACTTTTGCTGCATTTGGTAACTTTTTGGCTGAGCTAGGCAGCATAGATTCAGACAAAAGTACCATAGAATGCAGATCTTGCATGGCGTTTTAGGGTATGGATAAAAACATAAATACAATCTTTTGAGCGATCACAAAACTCAGAGACCGACTCTGTGAGCTAACGAGCTATCACCATTTGGTTTCCGTGTAACGACTCCAGACTTTCAGTCCGTAATATGTAAATAATTGAGCGGCTAAGCTTGCAAATGACCGGGAGACACAAAAGATGAAAAGTAGAGTCGACGAGTGATACAAGTTAGAACTCCAAATTTATCAGTTAACGCAAACAGAATAATACGACACAAGAAAATACGAGAGCCGGGAAAGGCTCAAGGTAAGAGTGTACAGTCAAAGCTCCCGCCTCGGAAGCCACATCCTCCTCCCATCGCTTTTAAACTCCTCAGCGAAACTTTCATCCCCAGCTGCAAGGCGTTCGAAGCCCTGCTGACCGAAACCGCCTTGGCCTAGAGACATGGTCCACTGTCCCCAAGGTACCTTCCAAGTGGGTTTCGATTCGTACTGAGCTGTGAATCCTGCAGTGTTCCGCCGATCGTATGATATGCTTCCTGATCCTATGCTTTAGCCTCGCCGTACTTTGAAGATTTATGCATCCGGGGATCCCATGTCTCCGGCTGAGTTCTCATGAGCGTCGTCAAGCCTGTCTATTAGTTTCGTTTGTCGAAAAGATCCAAGGGCTGTCACTTCTTATCTCTAGAAGAAGAAGTAGGCAAGCAAGAAGCTGACCAAGCAAAGAATGGCCGCCATTTGCACAGGAACACCTTCGACGGTTTGGGTGACAGCTTGGGCGGTCTGGGCGAGAGGTCGGTTGTCATCATCGCCGGAGGCGGACTTGACGTTGCGCTGTCGAAGACCGCTATCCTTGAGAGCTACAAGCTGCTGTTCGGCCTGGGCAAGCTTAGCCTTGAGCTCCTCATAGGTCAGCTCTGCAGTCTCCTTGATGGCTGTTGTAGCTTGAGTAATAGTGCTCTTGACTTCGGACTCCTCGTAGGTAGATTTGGGTTTCTCGTCCTCATAGGCGGATTCTTTGGGTGATTGGTAAGGAGGGGGCGCTGCCGAGGATGAGGGCGACTCGTCTCGAATGCCAGGTGAAGAAAATGTACGCGAAACGTCAGGAGTGTCGTTGATCTAGATTATACCATTAATTGTCAACTTCCGAATCCGAGTCGGCGAACTTACGCCGTTGGCAATAGCCTGCTTGTTAGGCGTGGACAAAGGTCGGTTAGGAGCTTGGTCAGCATCACCAGCCGCGAGCCAGTTGACGCGAATCTTGCGCTCGACAAGGTGGGCTTTGTCGGTCGTTTCAAGCTGGTGATTTAGTCAGTTTTACAGTCCGGATTTTGAGATCGATTGGCTACGTACGACATTGGCAACGCTGGCAAACTCCTTATCGGCGGTAATGGGGGCGGATTGGACAAGGAACTTGTCACGGCACTTAGCGTCAGGAGCGGGATCCTGCTTCATAGCCTGGAGAAGGACTAGGTGATCGTTAACGGCTGTCGGAATGCGCTTTTAGGAGCAGACTCACCAGAGACATCGAAGCTCTGGCCGGCCTCGATGCGGCCTGCATTTGGTCGAACACAGTATCTAGTAGGGAGATGTCAGGTCTGCGATCGGAAGGGCTTGGTTAGAGGGGCAAGCATACTGTTTGGGAGCAGTGGTCTTGACCTGTTCTTCTTGTTAGTAAAACTGTCGCAAGAGAATCGCTGATCGACTGACCTTGAAAGCCACGGGGGTAGGGTTGGGGTTCTTCAGAGTCAAGGTCTGGGAGACCTCGGTGGTGAAGGGGCCTAGCAATCATGTCAATCCTCGGAGACCCGTCATCGTCCATCAGAGATCACGCACGTCTAAAAGACAGCTCAAATGGCTCGATATCGACCGACATTTTGGCTTGTTATCGTGGCAGTGGTAAGAAAATGCAGAAGTTGTTATGGTTGGTGGTATCGCGCGATGGTTCCTCGGCGGTAACCAAGTGGAAACGTGGCAACGAGAGGTAGAGTACAGTATGAAATGTCGTTCGTTGATTAGCAAAGGGGGGAAGTTTGATTAAAGGTGAGTTAAAAGTATAGCGACACGAGGCGGCACCGAGTCGATAAGACTTGAGGAAGTTGGTCGCGTGGGAGAAGGAAGAAATTGGTGACGAAATGAAAGATTAGTAGCAGTGGAGAGTGGTGAGTTGAGTCGAGTATACCTGGAAGGGGAATGGAAGGCAGGTTGACGTTGGTTTGTGTCTTGGGATCTCCTACGACGTAATTGCTTCTGCTATGGCGCCCTATTCCCAGTTGAGTCGGCTCAACTTCAGGTGGTTGCTACAGGGAGCACGAGCCATCAGGGGGCTTAAACTCCGCTATCAGTCACTATTGGACCTTGCCCATGCTCCAAAAACTGCCCGCCATTGATTTCATGGATATCCATTGATTGAACACTGATGAAGCCACCACATACCTTATTCTTATTCAAACGTCATCTTTGCATTTTACCTTTGCTGTTTACTCCATTGCCCTGCAGTTGTCCACTATTTTTCCAAGTCTCCGTTTGCCGTCCACAAAAAAGGGTCTAGCTGGTCCACGATATGCAGGTCCTTGTATTGGTAAGCACCTGAATGGTTAAGCGTCTCAAATCAGGGAAGTGAGGGCATCATGGCACACGGTTTGAGAACAGATGCGGAGGACCGAGGCAAACGCGAGGTAACGGAAGGTAGCGTCAGAGCTTGGCAGGTCCGTTAGCGCAGCCATCATGAACTCTCTATTCTTTGTTGAGCATTGACAAATAATCTCGAACAATTTTGATACCCACCTCCATATTCATTGAAACATTAAAAGACAAGGGATGAGCATAGTGATCTCTTGAGTGGATAGTAAGTTGCATTAATGGTCTGGGGTCATCAAAAGAACAAGACTTTTCCAATATTCGTCGAATGGGTTGTGAGAATGTGTCATTGTTTGCAACTCAACTCAGTTCACAACTTTCGTGGACCAAAAGGACTCGAAGACCATTTTACCCGAGGACTATAATAACTGGTGAGCAAGCCCTCTAAGATTATCTGAACTTGTCTAAGAACTCTCGTCACTCGCAATCGAGGTCTCGAGTTCTCCCACATTCTCTCCTTGAGCTGAAAATGATGCTTCAAGAGTAACAATCATTGGATGAGTGAGTTGTTTAATGACTGAGTTCGCTGCGCAAGCCAGTTTCGCTGAATATTCTCGAATATCTGAGACTCGACAGGCTGTGCAACTCCAGAACGAAAAATTCTTCAACGTGGTGAAACCTACAGTGCAGTTTATTGATTCTACATGCTGACAAGTACATGGTCAGCTCGTGGGTGGTGGCGGCCGGTAGTTATAGGGCTTGGGCTGTGTTGCAAACATCACCAAACGATGCTCAACTCAGGCACGAGAGTTGTTCTAATGATGAACTTTCGCGGTTGGCGCGATGAACGACTTGACTAAATATCACGACATGTTAACCAACTGCTCACACGTAAAGCTACCTAAGCCTAGCAACTGTTCGAGGGATAATAAGACGTCTAAAAATATCCTAAACATTGAATTCCGACGCTACGGATAAGTCAGACTCAGCCTACCACAGTCCTCCAAACTGAACAAAAAGGTGGATAGCTAGGCTCACAGGAACGCCATCTGCGGGTAGGACCCTCGTATTTGATCGACACGAGGCGGTGCCACGGGCGGCTACTCCATTTCTCTGCTCCTACGTTACAGTAGGAGTAGAGAATCATCCTGCGGCTGACTGAATTCTTCTGGAACAACCGCTTATGGCGCAAATGTGTGTGTGCTGCTCCTGGCTTAAAGGTTGCAGTAGGGCTATTCGGCACTTGGCTTTGGTATTTATACGAACAGATCCCCAGAGTCAGGTGGACAGAACCCGAGAAGATCAACTCATTATACGATACTAGATAGATCTCTCGTATCTCTTGCAGTATAATACTCGATATTAATCCAGTATTATTTCAACTTACCCTTGTACACCTCTCACCACTTCACCATGGGCTGCAACAACTCTCGCCACATCCTCGAGATGGAGTCTCGACCTATCCGTCCTGTGACCCTCTCAAGCCATTCAGTTGGCTCTGTCATGGCTCCCTCGTCCATCTTTCAAGACTTCCCTGAAACCTCGGAGTTGAGTCGACAGCAGATCATCGACGCCTTCCAACACATGGCCGAGTATCTGAACGAATGTGGTACATACGTGAAGTGTGCTGTCGTCGGCGGTGTTGTAAACGCACTTTATCTGCGTCACAGAGAGACGACTCCCGACGTCGAGTTTCTTCTTCACGATCCTGCCTCGAAAGAGTATATCAAGCTCAGCAATGCTGCCAGTTTCGCCAACAAGAAGGCACAAGGAACTCTCGGAGAGCAGTGGTTCAACAACTCTATGCAATTCTTCGTGCCTCGAAATGTCCAGGTCGATATTCTTCAATGGGCCAAGGACCAGCATGAAGTCATCTTCGAGCACCGCGGAAACTACGGCGGTTTGACAGTTTACGCTGCCCCGTGGGACTATGCGTTGTGCAGCAAACTCAACAGCCTCTACGACAACATCCGAGCCGATGATATGGAGGATGCAGTTGCATACCTACATCGATATCTGACAGTTACTCACCAAGAGTCTCTCAACGGAAACCAAGTCAACGGCTGGTGCAGGAAGTACCATCAAGATGTTTCGCGAGAGGTACTGAATCGTCTTGGAGAGGCATATGCTCGAAAGCACGGTAGCTGGCCGCTTCAGTGGTGAAGACGGTTGCAGGAGGATTAAGAATTTGTTTGAATGTTAGATATAGACGGCATGAACTTATGATGATACCCAAAGCTCATTAGCGAGCCCACTTAATGATAATACTTGTTTGAATCGGTAGATGAGTCTGCATATATGAAGTATGTGACTATGTGGTTTTGGGAAGCTTGTCTCTCGTAGATGTTCGTGTTTGAGAATGGATTTTCCGGTTTTCGAGTATGTCGAACTGTAGGAATTAAAGTCTTGAGTGGTACTATTCATCATGAGAAGAGAGAGAAATCACTACCTATATCGGAATTTCAGTCATGATTACGCCCGTGCTTAACCGTAGTAATCCCGGCGACGTCACTGAGGCAGCGGCTTGAATGACGTTCTTGGGCTTTACCTAAGCTTTGGTTCCAGCATCAAAGGACAACTCAGTGCAAAGGCATATTCCACCTTGAATTTATTCACGACTGTGAATTTTTGCCTGTCTCACCAGTTTGCTGATACTCAAATAATCAAGATCTCATCTCTTCATTCTTTCCATCTTCATCTGCTCAACTCATCAACAGTTGCCCCTCATCCAACCCCACTATCACCAACTCTTACTAAACAACACCGCCAATATGCCTTCTGATCTCGATACCCTGCTCGATATGGGCTTTGACAAGGAGCGTGCTGAGATAGCCGTCAAGAAGACTGGAGGCCGTAAGTTACATTTTTTCAGATGACTCGTTTCAGGCTAACTTTAGTAGTTCAGGGCGCTCTTCAGTGGCTTGAGGACAACCAGGACAAGCCTATTGATGAGATCAAGGTTGCTGCTGCTGCGAAGGAAGAGAATGATGACGAGGAGGACACGGAAGCCAAGATCGCAGAGCTCGAGACTGGCACTGCCAAGTCATTGATCTGCAATGACTGTGGGAAGCGATTCAAGAACCATGATCTGGCTACCTATCACGCGACCAAGACGTATGTCAACCTGACACAACTATCTACTGGAGAATGTTTGGCTGACTGAGGCTACAGCGAGCATACTGACTTCTCGGAGTCAACAGAGGAGATTGCCCCTCTAACCGAAGACGAGAAGAAGGCCAAGCTTGAGCAACTTCGCGAGCGCCTCGCCGCCAAGAGAGCACTTCAATCTGTCAAGGACAAGGAAGATCACAAGCGCAACGAGGTAACAAAAGCATCCAATCGCACCATTACTCAGTTCTAACCTGTCGTAGCAAATTCGCCAAAAGTCTACCAAGGAGAGCCAAGAAGCAAAGGAAGAGCTGGCCCGCAAGCAAGCAGTCAAGGAAGCAGCCCAGAAGCGACAAGAGAAGCTCGAAGATCAGGAGGCCAAGAGGCGCATCAAGGCAAAGATCGAGGCCGACAAAGCTGAGCGACGCCGAAAGGCAGAGGAGGCCAAGGCAGCCCGTGAGGGTCGAGCTCCTCAAGTCGAGGCTGCTACTCCTGGTGGCGCTGCTGCTGTCGCGGCCGCATCCAAGCCCAAAAGTAACCACAACGAAGCCCGACTCCGACTACAGACCGACGGCGGAAACATCACCAAGACCCTGCCGGCTGAGACGACACTGTTCGAACTGGCGCAACAGCTGCAGAGCGAGACAGGGAATGCTGTATCAAGCTTTACGACTACGTTCCCCCGCAAGACCTTTGAGGGTGACGTCGATTTCTCCAAGACCCTGAAGGAAGCAGGATTGGTTCCGTCATCCGTCCTGATCGTCAAATAAATTTCTGACGTTGACATGAAAGATTGTGCATGGCGCGGCGTTGGTGGGGACATGGGAGATGAATCTGTAGTACTACGAAGAACAGAGAAAAGTCCTTTAGGTAGAGTTAGAGCAGACAAGAGGACGACAACATTCGTCCTGATCACAATCACAATCGCTGGCACTCTGGCGAAATAGTCACACTTTGAAGAAAACCCAGTTGAACTCAAACCACCCATGGCGGGACTTTTTTTTATCAGAGCCGTATGAATTGACCAATTCTCCCTCCGCGAAACTCCGTTGAGTGCGTTCCTCATAGCATCGTATGTAAGAAGCTACTCTGTCCAGGGCGCAGGTTACAGTGCCCGCTCTCCATCCTGTATGATCGATCGATTGGAAACCCCGAAGCCATGCAGTCGAAGTACAAAGAACAAGGAAACAGTCGTAGCGGCGTAACTTCTTAGTCGAAGAGACCGAAGCCCATGTCCTCGTCAGACTCCTCCTTCTCTGTAGTGGTTGTCAGCAATCCGCAGTCAGTCGTCGCGCTTCGCGGGTAGACATACCCTCCTCCTTCTCCTCCTCAGGAGCAGCCTCAGCAGCGGCACCACCAGCAGCAGCGGCACCACCGGCGGCAGGGGCAGCACCGCCACCGGAGCCGACGTTCACGAGAAGGTCCTTGACATCCTTGCCCTCGAGAGCCTATTCAAATAAAATCCGTCAGAAAATCGAAGTCCTGGATATGGGCGCATAAAAATCGCTGGAGTTATTCGGTTCGTACCTTGGCGAAGATGGAGGTCCAGATGGGCTCAACCTCCTCGACCTTGGCGGCCTTGATGAGGGTCTGGAGCTTGTCGGCCTGGAGAGTCGCGATGACGATGTTAGCTATCAATCACCTCACGCACACACAAAACGTCGACAGAATCGCGGGGTTAAAACGTACGGTGATCTCAACACCGTCGTCGGCGAGGATCAGGGCCGCGTAGGACGAAGCGAGCTCGGCGTGAGACATTGTGAATGATTTTGACGTGCGGGTGGGAGATTGTAAAGTCTGCACGAAGTCGAGTCGGTTGTAGTTTGAAGTCGGAATATCACCAAATGGATGCTTACCACAGAAAATCCTGGTCGAAATTCGGTTGGAGGGCTTCAAGACCTAAAGGAAAAGTGGAGGCAGGAGCGATCGATATGAATTAATCCGCTCCGTGGGTGCAGAGAGAGTGAGTCACGCCTTTGATTGGGTGCGATCTAACGAGCCAATAAAATATGTTTCCAAGAATGCTGTGAACTGCGGCGCTTTTTACCCCACCTTTGGGAAACAGACAGAAGACATCATGAGAGCATTGATTGTGAAGATATGATGATAAGGGTAATTACAGTTTTAATATCATAAATTGTATAGTCTGCAGGCTTATAATTGCCTGAGTGAGTAAGATGGTATTCAACCTCACCGACGTCTGATTAATATTCACTGATCGAGACCAATCCTCTATCAACTCCTTCCTCTCTCCCTTACCCACTATCGCTTGTTGGGAAACCCCCACTAGCAAACAGCTTAGCCGTTGCCGTCTGGCTCAATGCCGCAGCGAAGACGTAGGGCGTACCGCGTACGGTAATAGGTGAAGTGACTGCAGGACCTGATGGAGGGGTCGGTCTGGGCCTTCCAGTTGCCATGATTAAATATGTGACAACATCCGTTCTTGGTCGAGGCAGAGAAGGAGGTCAGGTCCAGCTGAAATGAATGAACTGTAACCGTGATATCTTTTCTCCACGATCTACCATCCACTAGTCAACTTCTTCCGTCATCAACTATTTCATCTTCCATGGCATTCTCGTCTCCGCATTCTGCCTCCAGACTATCATTCTTCATCCACCGCTTAATTAATATCTTGTGACTTGTATCGCGCCTACGTGAGTTAGTTCATCACGACCTCCCCACCAAAAGTCGACTCAACTTCCCTGGATCTTGAGCCCCGCCGCCACTCGTCGACTTTCGTCACTCGGAGCCTCGGAGACGTTGCGCAAGGCACAAACAACAAGCCAATACACTTCCAAGCTCAATAGTGACAAACTACTACTCTTTCAACCCTTTACATCACATAAATCTATACGACACCCCCATAAGAAGCTCGGAAACGGCATCTATCAACATGGAGACTCCAGCGATCCCAATGCCGCGGGACCCCCGGGAGCAAGCTATCCTCGAGAAGCTACAGCTGGTCCGAGATCGCCTACTGCTTCTTAAACAAGATCGCACAAACTACATTCGAACTCAAGATGTCATGCCATTGTTTGATGAGACCATGGATCAAGTTAAGGAGCTGGCGGTTGTGCGCGCCGAAACAGGCGATAAGGAGGAGAACAGATGTATGTCACCGTCTTTGTCGCATCCAAACGCGAGTGTGCTAACAAGTTTGTTTCCAGTGGATAAGGTCTTGGAGAGCTGCTTCCAGCTGCTATCCCTATTCTATCTCACGATCGGACGAAACAATGAGGCACCAGCAACATACGCTATGACCTCAACTGTCAAGCGACTACTCGACCACCTCACTGAGGCCGAACTCTACTCAGCCAAGGATCTCGGAAGCATCAAGTCTACACTTGAAGATCTGTCTAAAAGCATTCACGATGCTGCTACTGATCCATCACCCGACAAGCGACACCCTCCATACATGCTTGCACTACTTGAGAACCGCGTTGCGCTCTGCAACTCAACCTTGTCGCGTCTTCAGAAGAGATTAGAGCGATTACCAGATTACCTGCTGGAGGCTCATGAGAAGCTCATTTCGATCTTGCGATCGATCTCGTTGGCCAACACCAAGTCCAAGGTAAGCGAGGCTGGAATTGAATGGAATGTTTGGAGATGTGCTAACGTTGACTAGTTCTCCACATCCGAGGTCAAGAAGCTACGGAACCAAATTTTGGAAATTGGCGAAAAGCACAATGGCGGCACATTTACCGCAGAGGATGGAACTTTAGAGGAGGGAGGTGAAGTGCTCCGAGACTTGTACCACCGTTGCGTCCGCTGGTCGGACATGGTTCTTGAGAGGTGAGATAATCGACACTTTCCATGAAGATGTACTGACACTTTAAAGACAAGGAGAAGTAGCTGAGCAATGGCGACCAATCTACGACCAGCTCATTCAAATTCGCAACGACCTCGAGAAGCTTTCTCTTACACAAGCATGGTCGCTCCGAGAGACTGATCTGTATGATTTCCAACGGCAACTTGACAGAATTGATGAGAGCCGACAGAACGGAAACTGGGTGGACGAGCGGGGGCGACCAGCTGATCTCTGGACTCAGCGAACTTTGCTGTACCTAATCCGACGGTCGTATGCGTACATCTACTCATTTATGCTGGCATCCGAACCAGTCTCCGAAGCTCTGTTGCCTGTTTACAACCAACTGCAGACACTGAAGCGTTGCCTCGTTGAGGTCAAGAAGAATGGGGGTGTATCCTCCGTGCGGGAGCTTTACCCCTACAGCATGAAGGTATGTGGATACATCGTGGCATAACCCAGTTCTCTCTAACATGGGACAGCTTAACTCCCTTGATAACATGAAAGTTGACGGCAAGTTTGTGGTAAATGGCGACATCCCCGAAGGACAAGGCAGTGTTACCGGATTGTTGGCCGAATGCTTTGACCTCAACTACGAATTGAGAGTTGCAGCCGAAGAAGCAGCTGAGAATGGTTCAAATGGCAACGAAGCTTAAACCACGCATGACTTGGTGGCGGGCCATACCAAAGGAGCATGGATATGTTAGTGTACGATGGCGTTTACTATCACTTGAATTGGAATTTTAATTTTTATAGGTCAGATAGCTCTTCCTCGCGGTTTTTAGTAATAGCTTTAGCTCGCTTTCATTGAGCTGGTAATGACATCGATATGCAGGGATTGTTGAGGGCTGGTATTAGCAAAGCGGTAGGGAACGAACGATCACAAAGATTCGATGTTTCAGCAATGGACGGATGGACAACAGGAACATCATGGTAGCGGGTCATGATAACTAGCATAAATAGTATCAGTTCACTGTTTTGAAAAGGGTCTCTATCGTGAGTCTATGGTAATGGTATTGACTTTGTGCATTAGTTCATCCTGAAAGCGGCCTTGAAGGGGTAGATTTGGACCTGTATATCACATCAGTAAATTGTCCTCGAATGGATTCACGTTCTATTTACCTTGTCCATGTCCCAGACGCCTGATGTAGCATAGATATCTTTGCTGAGTTGCTCTCTGACCTCTTCTACGGATTCAGCGATGCAGACAAGGGTACTGCCAGCAAAGTCGAGGCTGTCGACGCTATCGTCTTTGGGAACACTGTTTAAAATGGCACCTAGACACAACATTAGTCTCACTGTTAGGATCCAGTTCCTAGGCCTGTTTATTAACACACCTCCCATCTTCCAACTTCCATTCTCAACGTTAGGAACCATGTTCTTAAAGTGGGTTCTCCGGCTTGTTAGCTTAAGCCACATATAATCCAACATCAGAACGCAGCTCACCCTCGAACCTCGAGTCTCTTCTCCCGAACATTGGGCTTGTCATGGACGACAACGAGAAACTCGTACTTTCCGGGAGGGACGGTAACAGATGAGGAAGCCATCGTTCGGAATGTAGTGAAGCGAGGTGTAATTCTAGCTCTAGAGAGTGAGAATGCAAGACGAGAGTTCATGTTTGGGTTATGATGATGTTGTATTTATGTATCGAACAAAGGATGAGGTGATACGGAGATGGGCTCCGAGTTGCGGGGGAGTGATTGCCGTGATTGGTGGGGTAAGTGTGAAGGGCGTAGGAGTTGGTGATGATAGTGCGCCTTTGGGGTGATGTAGTGGATTATCGTGTCTTGGCTTAAAATTTCAATGCTGGTGTTTATTCTTCTTGCTGGGATCAACGAGTTCAATGACTAACTGTGAGGTACTCGGAGATCTACATCGAGGTTTAAAACATCCTGAGAATACTAAAGACTACCAGGCTCACGGGTCAGAGATACTGGCAAATGTATATTCGTTGTTGGATGGTAATGCTGTTAGATCAGCCTTATCGATAACCTACTCATCTGACCGGGTAGTTTCCGCTATGGCAACTATATGTACATAGCAGGAAAAGGGAGGAATACAAACGTTTCTGATCCTGACGGAAACGCTCTTTTTATGGTTTTGTTCCTGCAGTGTCGACGTATACCAACCAACGAAAGGTAGGCTCCCGTTATAAACTAGTCAACAATGTGCGCTGTGGGAACTACTCGATTCGAAGGAGAAGTGAAGGTTATTCTCATCATCTTTCCTATTCGTAGACCTCGGTTGACCCTCTTCGCAGAAGCATTGATTCGACAGACGATTGCAAATAAATCAATAGCTAATATGATCTTGGAATGGCCCGAAAAAAGACGAAGCAAAGTTTCTCATGTCTTTAGGGTAGGATCGTCACTTGTAGCCACAACTTGCTCGCTTTCTGGCGACATCGTACGCATGCTCTGTGAATTAAAGTGCCTAATACTAATACAATAATTCACCTAAATCACATCTCACCGGTGATAGACAACTACTGCATCTAAGGTACTAATATGGTAGCTCTGAATCGGAAACCGGAATACGCTGGCGGAATCCCCTTCAGCCCTCCCTCGTTAACGTTTATAACAGCGCAAGATTCCCATTGTTTTCTTTTCTTGGATTCGATATTGGAATTCGATATATGTATTCACAAGTCTTCCCGTCGATATGCAATGGAAGACACTGAGCTGCCCCGTAAACGAGCAGCAGATCATCAGGCTCAAGCCCTACCAACACAGCCAATGGATATCCAGAATCAGATTGTCGACTGCGTATGCTTGGCTTCTGGCATGCTTCGCATCCACGGCTTTGCTCACCTCCAAGCTCGTCCTCTGGAGCCATATACTCCTCCTCTCAACTGGCTACGCATCTCGAACAGTAGCAGAGATCTATTCCTACGAGCTTTGGATCTTGTGCAAGACAAGCCGAATCTGTCGCCTACGTCATGATAGACAGTGTGTCAGAATTCCTCAGCGAAAACCAAAGCGAGGAAATGCGTCGAGACTGGAAACACTTAGTCGTGAGGAACCCCACGAGTTAGAGGAGCCATAGGACTCTGAGACAGAAGTCGCCTATGCTGGAGCATTGAGTTTATTGGTGGGAATATGGAAGACTAGGAGGAGCAAGAAACATAGTGCGAGGAGCGTTTGCCGCAAACTCATCGTTTTCCCTATGCTTCTACATAAAAGCTTCGCCGATATGGCACAGGAGCTTCGGCCCGAGGCCCGCGTCGTACTCGCACATTACTTCGCCCTTCTATCAACGGCCAGCAAGAGCTGGTGTATAGGCGACTCCGGGTTTAGGGAGGTTCGAGCAATTTGCCAGAATGTGCCACAAGAATTGCAGAGTTTACTTGATTGGCCAAAGAAAATATTGCTGGAGCAAGTTGTACCTTTGGACGAAATATAACAGCGACAGTTGAGGATGTAGCCTGATATGAAATTACGTGAGAACCTTAAGTTGATGGTCGTGATCGTTGACACCAGTGTAACTCCGCCACTACACTATCATCATCGCTTACACCTGCTCCAGGTTACGTATGATTGGTCGAAAGCTGATCCCGTCGAATTCGTTTCCTTATTGGGATTCGACGTCGAAATTGGCTTCCATAATGAAGAAAGGCAGCGTTGAAGAGGCAGCCAGAAATGGAGTTGTGGAATTAGTATAATAATGTAGGAATAACCGTGCTCTTGGCAGTTTTATCGAGACAGTCATCACAACTCACTTACAACAATCTCAATCTGTTTCCTCCTTTCGAAATGACCGACTCTCTCTCAGCGGCTAAACTGGCCATTTACATTATTCTCCTTCAACCTGCTCTATATTGCCTATTCAAGCATGGAAAGACTGGATTTATAGGATGGCTCTACGTCCAGATATTCTGTGTACTCAGGATTGTTACTGGCAGTATTGGTCTTCATGAAACTAACAGCTCAACTGGGTCAATTATACTGAACAGTATTGGTCTTTCTCCCTTGCTGTTGGCTGCTTCTGGGATCTTGCACGAGGCGTAAGTATCATACACTGCCACTGCTCTCTGACTTGACTGACTAGCAATTGTTTAGTCGACGTGGAACAAACCCTAGACTCAGCAGAAAACTCGATATCATTCTCGAGATCAAGTATCATGGCCTAGTTGGAGCAGCCATGGCCCTCATCATCGTGTCTGTTGTCGGTTTACAGAATGGCGACTCTGTTTCAACCAACAAGACCTTGCTCAAGGTTGCTTCTGCACTCATTGCATTAGCATGGTTGCTTCTCGCGATCTGGGCTTTGTGGTCTCTCGGAAAGTGTCAAAAGTCATCTACAAACAACCGTGTATCTTCGTTTCACGGCGGGAAGCTAGTAAGTCGAATCCTCCGCTATCACCAAAAGGGAGAACTCAGTACTGACACTTCCAAGCTTCTGTATGCAGTCTTTATCAACCTCCCTCTCCTTGGATTGCGCCTTGCCTATGGTATCGCGTATCTCCAGCTCAAGATCTCACATCCAACTTCGGGTTTCTTGATCTCGAAAGCAGTTCAAGTCTGCCTGAGTGTTGTACCGGAGATGCTGATTACGACTATCCTCCTCCTGGTTGGAGTTATGACTCGAAATCTGAAGCATGAGATCAAAAAACTTGACTCTGCTCTTCCGGTTGGCGACGGGTACGAGATCCAAAGGTGACCAACAGAGGCGCACTGTCTATCATGTTGAACAAGATATGGGGTTTCGATAGATTTGTCTGTAATGGAAACTCAGGGCCAGAGACCTCAACCAATGATGTTGGCGTAAGTGGGAGGAGATTATTTTTGTACACTTGTGTCTCAATGTAGAGTTTATTATTTTTTAGAATAGTAGTTTCTTTTGTCGAGCATAAACCATTGTCATTTTCAGATACCCGACTGCTCCGATACTTCTCATTAGAAATAGATATCCCATGGCTCTGTTCCCATGAGCAATTGACTCATGATGAAAAAGCAGAAGGTCGCCGATATACGGAGGATGGAGACAAAGCTGAAGCCGTGCCCCATCGATGAGGTCAAATGATGATGTATTCATTTCCAGGGGTAGCTCTACTAAGCGAGCGAATACCTGCTTGGACCCTGACCTAACAACGAGACCCTGTTTTTAAGCAGTCAATGCCATCGGAAAACTCGGCGAATCTGATTCTGTCTTGTTCCCGAGATTGTAAAACTTTCCGAAAACTCAACGTTACTGCAGTTAACCTATAATAATTTTTTTTGGCTTGAGCTTTATGATGGGATTTCTTTCGGTTTGTTGAGGTCTGTCTGTATCGTATGTCATCATGCTATGTGATATCCTTGCTAGTAAGATGGACATGGTGGATATATCGTGCCATGATAGATTCCTGGGGTCACTGTATCTGGGGATGAAGACCACAGTGAAAGCAGAAATCGTATCTTTTCTTTAGTCCTCGACATTATGACACAAAACTTTTCATATCATGGGTCCAAAATTTACATCATAACTTGTTTTGATCGGCGTCTACCGGACGGGCCGGAGTTGTTAAACCCGGGCTGGCTCCGCTTCAGCTCCGAAGCTTCGGCGTTGGCTCTCCGTACTGCGAATTCGCCCCCCACGGGGATCTCAGGTCTCGAGGTGAACCGAGTGAATTCGGCCGCAGTGGACTCGAGAAGAACTGAATAGGTAATATGTCTTGCTTGCTAATCTTGGCCCTACTCTCGCCTTATGAGTAGTCACACCACTTATGACAAGCCAGAAGTCGCGCAATTGCTGGCGGGGGAGGGGTCCAATTTAGACATCTATAGAGCTTAGTTAGGTCACCTGGCAATTGGATTGTGTCAGTGGAGGCTCGTGCATGAGGTGGGATCTAAATGTGATATAATATCTCAGCTTCACCCTCTTCCTTTTCCCAACCATACTCACACAATTGAACAAACATACCACTACTTAAACAATTACACACAAAAACACACAACAACCTATGCCATACATTCTACCTGAAAACCATACTTACCTTCCATCCCCCTACAAGCTACGGAACCAACCCATTATGGCTCCCTCAGTCTACATCCTCCTCCAGCGCGATACAGAGTCCAACGTCACAGTTACCTCTGTATTCCTCGATCTTCAAGACGCCAACGCTGCTCTACTCCACACAGCGCAAGAAGCTGGCGTTGACCCTGCGAGCGCCAAGCCCGCAGACGGAGACGCCAAGGACTCACTCACCAAGGCACCGCTGCGGTGGGAGGCAGCCGATGGCACAGCGGCTTGGGTTGAGCGACACACCGTGACGAACAGAAAGGTTCAGGCGCCGGGTGCTGAGAAGCCCGGGTTGAAGAGGAATGATAGTCGGCTGTACATCAACGATGACGATGATATCATTGAGGTTGCGGACCATGATGGACACTACGATTAGGAGAAAAGATACTGGATATTATGCGACTAATGTGGAGGAGTTTGTCGGTATCTTACGGGGCGGGATATAAAGCGAGGGGAATATGGTGGAGGTTATTGGTCACGATCATGGCCAGGAGATAACATGCTAGACAGCATGGGATAAATCGATTTTAGCCGCATTTAAATAGAGATGCTTTATCAATTTTGGAAACAATTTCTATACAACTTCTTCTAAGACTATCTTCCTGTGATATTCTAAACTTGAAATCCATGCGACTGTGAAACAAACACCACATTTACAGCTTCGCCTTGGGAGCGCTCATCATTGTCTCGGCAACGATTCTTCGCTGGATCTTGCCAGTCGCGGTCTTGGGCATGATCTCGGTGAAGTAGATCTAAGACACTGTTAGCACTTCCGCTCTCTACGTGTAGAGCATATTGAAGGGAAGCTCACCTTCTTGGGCACCTTGAACTTGGCGGATCGCTCAGCGACCCAAGCCTTGAGCTCCTCAGCAGTCAACTTCTCGCCATTCTTGAGAACAACAGCAACACCAATATCCTGACCGTAGACCTCATCAGGGATAGCAAAGCTGACAGCCTCGCTGATCTTGGGGTGACGGGTCAAGACATTGTCCAGCTCAATAGGGCTGATCTTCTCACCGCCCTTGTTGATAAGCTCCTTGATGCGGCCGGTAATGATGATATAGCCATCCTCGTCCTTCTTGCCTTGATCGCCTGTTCGGAAGAAGCCGTTCTTGTGGTAAGAAGAAGCATTGGCGGAAGGGTTGTTGAGATATCCCTTGGTGACGTTCTCGCCAATGATGCAGATCTCACCCTCGGAGCCTTGAGGAACCTCCTCACCCTGCTCATTGAGAATTCTAACCTCGACGCCCTGACCAATACCAACAGTTCCAGCCTTTCTCTTAGCGGGAGGAAGAGGGTTAGATGTCATCTGATGAGCAGCCTCAGTCATGGCGTAGGCCTCGAGAACGGGGGCGTTGTAGGTCTCCTCAAGCTGCTGGAAGACAGTGGGTGACAGAGGGCTAGAGCATGATCGGATGAAGCGAATCTCGGGCTTGGGGTTGGGAGGAGGGTTCTTGAGCAGGATCTGGTGGATGGTGGGAACGGCAGTGTACCAGTTGGCTTTGTGGGTGTTGAAGTCGGCCCAGAACTCGGAGGCGGAGAACTTGGTGGGAACGACCATGGAGCCACCGGTGAAGAGAGGAGCGAGGAGACCGCAGAGAAGGCCGTGGACGTGGAACAGAGGCATGACCAGCATGGTTCGGTCCTTGGATGTGAGTTGGTATGTGTTCTTGATGTTGTCTGTGAAAAGAGTTAGCCAATGAAGTGAGATGAGTGTGGTATAGCGTACTCATGGTTCGGGTCAGGTTGCGGTGAGTGAGAGGGACCTGTCCATGTGAGTATAAGCTGTCAATGAGAATCACAAGTAAATCTACTCACCACCTTGGGTCGCGACGTAGTGCCGCTGTCAATTTGTTAGTTATGAGCTTATCATAGCTATCATGAGAACTTACCTGGTGTGAAGGATAAGAGCAACATCATCAGGCTCAGCTGTGAGAACCTTCTCCTTCCTGCCCTTCAGAAAGCCATAATCCTTGACATCGAGCGCAACCTCACCCTTGGCAGCATCCCAATAACACTCAGCAACGGCAGCGTTAAACTTTTTAGCAGCCTTCACGCTGGCCGCACCAGCAGCCCAAGCTCCCTTGGGAACAAGCACGATAGCGCTCTTGACATCTTCGATGTAGAACTCAAACTCATCCTGCTTATAAGCCGAGTTGAGAGGCGCCGCGATACCGCGCTGCCATGAAGCAGCGAGGAAAGAGACGATGAACTCGTACGAGTTGACGAGCGCGATAGATACGGGCGCGGCTTTTGTGATGCCGAGGTCGGCGAGCTTGCGCTGAAAGGCGGACACATCGGCCTCGAGGTTGGAGTAGCTGATGGTGAGAGCCTTGGGCTTGGATGGCACGATAATGGCCTCTGCGAGCGGATTGCTCTTGTCAATGGCTGTTTGGAGTGTGAGTGCCATGGTGATCAAGTGAGATTGAGGTTTGGTCTTGGCAGGGGTATCGCTGATAAGAAGAAAAGACACGACAATGACTGGAAAGGACAACAACTGATGATGAAGAAGTAGAGTTGAGAGAGCGGTTTTAGATAGTAGCAACGGTCTGATAGTTTTAGTTTCGCATAGGGGAATTTGAGGAATAGTTTACATGACGTGCTACTGCTGTTACTGCTACTGTTACTGCTGGGCCATGTCCCGGGGGTCGTTCGGCTTCCATCCGAGCCGACCACCCGCCGAACTATGTCCACTGCCAAGTGGATTATCAGCCAGTTTTACGCGTCTCTCTTTTCTTGGTTTTGGGTCCTGAGGTCAGTGTTGCCTTGGAGATGTATCGGCGAAATATTCTGAAGCAGATTGTCATAGAGGACCCTGTGTCATCATAGCCCCTGAGTCTGATTACTACTTGGCTGCTGGGCATTGATCTTGCGGTGTCGAAGCTGTCAGACAAGAACACTAGTATATCTAGCATGGATATATCTTGTTTCTACTCTGTAGATTTGTTGCATTGGTATAAGTTGGATATGGTGATGCCCGATTCGACCCCTGATATACCCATCATGACACATTTCTAGAACAAATTCGACAGTCAAGACGTCAAACTGTCTGTACCTACATGAATGCGACTCTGACAAAGGTTTATGCGGCTCAGACCGGAAATCGGCAAAGTCTTCCCAAGCCTAAATTGAAAAGATCTCGGGCTTGCTCCAAAAGACTCTCCATCAATCCCTAGCATGGTGTCGAGCTGGGGCGCATGATGGGGGTGCCGGGCGCCCCCAATATTTCTTTATTGGCGGGGTTTTAGGCTCTCAATGCTGCAAATTAGGGGCGCTAGAGCCTAAACTGACCACCTACTCCATACCTGCAGGGTGGGGCATGTTCTATCGGCTGCCCATGCGGCGCGGTACGGCGGCGCCTTCTTCCTTCTTCGTTAGTCTACTCTTCAATTGAAGTTACCTTCCATTTAGTTACCTTACACTGTATCCTCATAAGCTGCGCCTCATCTTCCCCCGCTATCGCTGGCTGTTATTGTCCATTATAACCTCACTTTTACAAATAACTACCAATTCCACGCTTATTTCCATAACTCAGGCCGTTTCCTCTCGATACATCCTCGGCCTCGAATCTGCGATCTCGTACATGTCTCCGTCTCATCCGCGCCGACCGATTACCCCCCGCTCCTGAGATCGATTTGAATACACACGTTGCCCATCATGGCTGAGGTGGACGCGATGCCCACCTTTGGCTCAGAGCTCAAGGTTGGTTGCCTACTTGACTAAAGATAGCCCGCTGTTCATAATGCATCATTACGGCCTCCTTTTTGCCTTGCGCCTGCATTGGAAGCTCCTTTCACATGCTCTCCCAACATTCGCATAGCTGACAAACATCTTCCTAGGATGGCTTCAAACCCGCGAATGCATGGCTCGGTCATGGCATCGCCTGGCTTGAAGATATACAGCAATTCTACCGCGAGCGCGCTGCCATCGAGAAGGAATATAGCGCAAAGCTTACAGCACTTGCCAAAAAGTACTTTGACAAGAAGAACAAGAAGACGGCCCAGCTTAGTGTAGGAGACACTCCTGCCATGACGCCCGGCTCGCTCGAGAGGTACGAACACAACCCCCCATGAGTTGGCTTGAAAGCATACGCTGATCACTGTGCGACAACTCCAGTGCTTCTTTGACCACATGGACAACCCAGCTTACGACGCTCGAATCCCGCGCCAACGAGCATGACCGATACGCCAACAATCTTATTTCCCAGGTCGCCGAGCCGCTCAAGTTCTTTGGCGGCCGTTTCGAAGAATTGCGCAAACGACACTCCGACTATGCCACCAAGCTCGAGCAGGAGCGCGATGCTTCATATGCCTCACTCGCCAAGACAAAGGGTAAATACGACACTGTCTGCCAAGAGGTTGAGTCCAAGCGTAAGAAGACCGAGTCGCATTATGACAAGGCCAAGGCTCAGAATGCCTACCAACAACAGCTATTCGAGATGAACAACGCCAAGAACACTTATATCATTGCGATCAATGTTACCAACAAGCAGAAGGAGAAATATTACCACGAATATGTTCCCGAGGTTATGGATAGTCTACAGGATCTTAGCGAGTTTCGAACGACCAAGCTGAACAGTCTTTGGACTGTTGCGACAAACCTCGAGTCTGACATGCTGCAACAAAGCAACGGCATGGTCCAGCACCAAGGCACCGAGATTCAGAGGAACTTGCCCCATCTCGACTCCATGATGTACATTCAACACAATATGGGAGCTTTTAACGAACCACCCGACAAGCATTTCGAGGCCAGTCCTGTTTGGCACGATGATGGCACCATGGTAGTTGACGAGACCGCAAAGGTCTTCTTGCGCAATGTCTTGGGCAAGTCCAAGTCGCAACTAGGAGAACTACGGAGGGAGGTTGATAAGAAGCGACGAGAGGTTGAAAGTCTCAAACAACTCAAGCAACGAGTAAGGGAAGGAAAAGAGAAGAAGGACGAGGTGGAAGTTGTTCGCATACTCTTCTCAATGCAGGAAGATCTTCATTCTATTGATCGTCAAAGACTGACGGCCGAAGTCGAAACATCGACAATCACATCTGTGGTGGGTGATGTGACGTTGGGTGCGAAGAACCACAACTTCAAGAGTCAAACGTTCAAGATACCCACGAATTGTGACTTGTGTGGAGAGAGAATCTGGGGACTGAGCGCAAAGGGCTTCGATTGTCGTGACTGCGGCTACACATGCCATAGCAAATGTGAGATGAAGGTGCCCCCTGACTGTCCTGGCGAACAGTCCAAGGATGAGCGCAAGAAGCTCAAGGCCGAACGCCAGGATGCCGCGAATAAGCTACTCAAGCCCAGTACCACGATGACATCGGTGCATTCTAATGCTTCAGATGGACCCGAACTCACCCGTTCCAATACCATGACGTCTCTAAGCTCTCACTCAGCACGCCCATCTCTATCGGGATCCATATCTGGGCAGCTCAGCCCATCGGAGGAAACACCACCAGACGCAGGACGGCCAAGCATGTCTTCGGCCAAGTCATCTAGCACTATGCGCAAGAACAGAATCATGGCGCCTCCACCAGCAGCTTACATCACAGGTTCAGGCGCCGGTGAGACAAATGGTGGCACAAAGGAGGAGAAGAAGGGCAAGATGCTGTATGCATTCGAAGCTAGTGGTGAGGGTGAACTTACAGTACATGATGGTCGAGATGTGGTACTGCTGGAACCCGACGGTAAGTCTGAACTCCTGATACCCTAGTGACGATATCTGATTGTATTATAGACGGCTCTGGCTGGGTCAAGGTTCGAGCGGGCTACAAGGAAGGTCTCGTTCCCTCATCATATGTCGAATTCACCACCGTTGCGACACCGGCTGCTCCCGCTCCCGCAGCCCGACCATCATCTACTTATTCCACCTCAACAACATCCTCCCTAGCGCCATCAACCAAGAAGAAGGGTCCCGCAGTAGCGCCCAAGCGCGGCGCAAAGAAGCTCCGCTACGTAGAAGCTCTATACGAATACACGGCACAGGCTGAGTCAGAGCACTCCATGGCCGAAGGCGAACGCTTCGTCCTCGTGCAGGATGACCCGGGTGATGGCTGGGTCGAGGTCGAGAAGGCGGGCGTCACGGGAAGTGTGCCTGCAAGTTACGTGCAGGCCGTCTAGAGAACGAGCAAGGGTTGCAGATGCGGGTTTTGTCGGCGCACGATTAAATCGACTTGAAAGAAGCTCCAACCTTACCTTGTACCCATTTGGTTTCTCAAGCATGAGACCTGGTTCGAATGTATATATGAAGCGGGCAAAGCGGAGCTGTATGATTGGGATTCTGTTTCAAACTTCTACCCAAAAGAAAGAGAAGAGAAGATACGATTAAACAGGAGCTGTATATTTTGGGTTAAGGATGCATTTGTGGGGAATAGGTACATAGTACATGAATTCGGGGTTCAAAATGGAATACATGCTGAGCCGCATCGCATCGGTATGAGCTTACGAAGCAATTTGTGGTGTCTTTGCCACTCTACCGAAGTTTCCGGAAATTAAGAGTCATAGCATCACGAGCAGAGAAAAAAGTCCATAGGGAAAGTTTAGAGGACGAAGAGCTTGATTTGAAACATGAGAACTCTAATCGTGTTCAGATAGGAGAAGAAAAGGGATGTTATGGCATCCGTCTAGTATATTACAGGGGTATTACAGATAAAAAGGCTCAACCGTCCGACACCATTGGTTCATTTCTCATGCATACTGCCTGGTATACGATCCCGTTTCCTAGCCCCTAATCCATCAGCCATTCTTTCATTGATCATGTAAAGTGTGCGTGTGCATTGTATTTGTGTATCAAACAGGAGGGGGATATCATTTCTTTCAGTTCCAGTACCTTGGAATAAACGCCGTGCCAAAAAATTGAGAGTAAAAGTGTAAAGAGTCATGTCAAGACTCATACTTGATGTGAAACCATGAGCCCCATGCATAAAGCCGAACGCCGAGTGGAGTGTGTATAAGTTGAGTGAAAGAAGATGGAGCTGTCAAGGAATGAATTTCCCGAGAATATCAGGAATTTGCCTGGTCCAGATCGCTTGTCATGATGCTCAGACCTTGATCTCCTGCTTATGGTCCATTGAAGTTAGGGACTGCCAAAGGCAAGATTGGATCCTAGATCATCTGTGCAGTGGGAGCTCCCAGGGTATGTCCGAGACCTTCACGCAGAGCGTCCTGCAACTCGGCGATCTGGGCCATCATAGACAGAGAATGTTGGGAGTTTTGGTTCATCTCAGCCCTCAGCTTCTCATTCTCCTCCTTCAGGCGTTTGACTTCTTCTCTGAGTTCAGTCAGCTCCTCAGTGGCCTGCTCGCTCGAGTGGCGTTTGCGCTTCATGCCTGTCTTTTCGCTGTCGTTGTCGCCGGGTGATTGAACGATTTCGGTAGGAGTAGATCCATCAGGATTGGTATGAACCCGACGTAGGTGCTCGTTCAGGTTCTCCTGTCTTGAGAATCCCTTGCCGGTGTGTCGCTTGCAGTTGGGATGAGGACAGTTGACCGTGTTCTTGGGTCCTCCATGTTTGCCATGAACCTCTCGTTCATGCCGAAGCAAACCGCCAGAGTATGTGAAACCGGGGAGATTTTCGCATCCCTCGGCAGGGCATCGGTACGGCCGTTCATGCTTGTCCATGTGCTTGCTACAAAATAGTTAGCAAAATGTTACTAAGTGCGAAATTCGGGTGGGAACTTACTTCCACTCGCATTTGCGCGAAAATACTCGGACTTCTTCCTTACAATCGTCCAAGGTACAGTGAAACTTGCCGTCGGCGCCCTTTACCGCTTCTCTCTCGGGCTTTGGAATGGACTTCACTCGAGAAGCCGAAGGAGGAGGAGATTCGATACTCGGGGAAAGATCTTTGTCGTCGGGTAGAGGGTCGAGTGATGGTGCTTGCATAGCGGCCTCGATCGGGGACGGGAACGTATGGGGTCCTAGGTCGAGTCGGGTTGCTTCCTGGACAGCAGCAGCATCCTCTGGCATCATCCCTCTATCATCTCCCAGAACGCCTGTGGAATCCGGAAGCATGGACGCCTCGGTTGTGTAATGACTGAGTTGCTCGGCGACATCACTGTCTGTAAATCTTTGGTCCGCACCATGATCGTGGTCGTCGCCGATGGGAGGATAGCTCCCATCATGAATAAAGTTACGAGGTTCGAATGCGACACTCATGGTGCCTGTGAGTGACTGATGTTGCTTTGCGACAATCGGAGGCAACGCAAGAATCGCGGTCGCAGGAGTTTGTAATCGAGTGGCGCGTGAATTAAAAGCGGTGCTTGTGGTCGGGGGGCGAGACTGCGCTTTATAGAGGATCGTAGGCGAGAGTTGGTGTTGAGTGATAGAGGAGGCGTAATTGTAAATCGTTATGCCGATGACTACTTGCTCGGTTCGGGTTGGTTATGATGAATGAAGCTTGAAGGTTGGAGGCCTGAAAATTCTGGTATGAAAAAGCGGAAGGCTACGGGTAGAACAAGGTGGAGTAAAATGTGACGAGTGCTAGAATTAGTCAGAGTTAGCACGTGACATCGCGTGTGCGTGGCTCAGCAAAAGCAAGTATTGTGGCGCCGACAGATCCGAGTTGTTGGGCGAAAGTCTGTTGCGAACACGACTTTATTAGTATTTGACTGTTACTCCAGGCAGACAACGGGTAACGATGACTCGATACGGCAGGTCCCATAATAAGCAAAGTCCTTGGACTTATGCGGAAGCGTTAAAAATCGTGACTCACGCGCCGTGCCTCTTTGGTGGCGTCGCATAATGGAGGCGTGGGGAAGTGCAAGGCTACGACGACTACTAACAGCACGCAAGTAGACTTCCTTGTGTGTCCGCCCATTAATCGTTGCCTTTTCTGATCTTCGCTCGAAGATAGTATAGTTAGGCATGAGGCTGTGCGGGCCGCGTTTATGGATCCTTTGCAGATGCATTCCGATAGGATCTCATGATCTCGTTCACAGTCTCTGGATTTTAAGCCAACTTTGCTTATTGGAGGATCCGTATCATCTGCCAGGATTTCCAAGTTCAAGTCCGTGACGTGCACTGAGAAGTGACTTGTCTGACCCTGGCTCTTAGGACTCAATAGGCGTCAGGCTACTACCGTTCAAGTCGCTAACAGCACCTGTGAGGGATCTCTGTTTCCGAATAGTGCGCACTTACTGGGCATGAGATAATCAGATAAATCAAGGCAGCTTCCAAAAATGGATGAAGCATACGATGACTGGTCGGCCTCGTCCAAGTTGGTCTCCTCTAGGTGCCTGACTCATCGTGCCAGGTTGGTGTTGGTCCTTTGGTTGTGAGGCCTCACAACCTTATTTTCCAGGTGGTAATAGTCGAACATAAAGTGGGCACCTTTGTCCAACAGGAACAATATCAAAGGGGATGAATGTATCAACGTCTAGACCACTGAGTCTTGAACGGGACATGTCGCGGCTTGCTAGATTGATGGTCCAAATCAATGCTAGTTTGCGACAGGCTTGCGACTATCAACGTATCGCAGACTTTGGCGTGGAGTTGTTGCGTATGTATCAGAGCACCAGTATGTGGGTGGCACAAGCAGATGACGCTGGTGGTGACGACGATAATCCCAAGTGAGGCATTGGCGAGACTACCGAAGATCGATGAGCTCGCTAAGGACGAGGGTCGGTTCGTAACGAGTAAGGAGTAAGGATTCTGCCGATTCAATAGCATTTGAGTCGCAGATGATCCCTGGTGGTGACGGTTTTGGGTGTTGAGAGAGGGGAAATTGAAAATGGGTGAGAATTTGGAGATTCGGGCGCCTTGTCGTTTAGATTAGGGACGGGACGGGAAGGAACGATCTGAGTTCTAAGGCATTTGTGCATTTACACCAGAAATATGAGGTTGAACCATTCAACGATGGGATGCGGCCTGACATGGGCCAGGCCTAAAGCAGCTAATGCTGAGCTTGCGAGGATCAACCATGGCCATGAGCCACACGAATTATGCGTATCGTTATTGGTTTATTACGACGATCAGAGCTGATCTCAAGAACCTTGTCAGAGCTTATCAATTGAAGAAATAAAAAGGATCGTATTTGAAGGTTCCTTTTAACCTTAACCCTTGGGCAATACCAAACCCACGGACTCATCATCTTCTCTACCCACAGAACGGTTTGAGGGGTTGAGACCCAAGCGGATGGAATGTTATTAGTATGGATAACAGCAAAACCTCATGTCGGACATTTGTCTTCCGTCTTATGCTTGTGTTACTGAACCTGAAGCATTCCCCGCTCTCAGTCCTCAGACCCAATAGAGACAATTGGTTCGATAATGCGATAACTAACGCCTCTAGATGAAGTGGCTTTCGGCAAATGTCTTTGTTCACGGTGCTCCAACAGTTTGCTGTGTTATGATGTGAAAGCCTTCATCTGTGCATTTCCTGAATCTGCTAACCCCTGATGATTATTGATCTAGGTCTTACGCCTCAATATGTGAACAATACTCCTGGCATAAGCCACCAGAGTTCACGGTGTTGGTTCAAGTAACACACAGGTCTATAAAGAAGATGTGATTTCTCCCTCTCGTCCTCCATACCATACTCACACGCGTTTCAATACTCTGTCAAACAGTCCATCATCACTAAACACCATGTCTTTCGGAAAACTCACTACTTGTCTCTGGTTCGAGGACCAAGGCGAAGAGGCAGCGAACCACTACGTCTCAATCTTTGCCCCTGATTCCAAGATCAACAGCATCCAACGCTACACTCCCGCCGGTCAAGACCAACACGGCCAGGAACCCGGAAGGGTCATGGTTGTCGAATTCGAGCTTCGAGGCCGTTCCTTTGTCGCTCTCAATGGCGGTCCAGCGAAGTGGAAATTCAGCGAAGCCATTTCTCTCATGATCGACTGCAAGGATCAGGCTGAAGTTGATCACTTCTGGGAGAAGCTCAGCGAAGGTGGTGATGAGGCCCGCCAACAGTGTGGATGGTTGGCCGACAAGTTTGGAGTTGCTTGGCAAGTCGTGCCCTCAGCGCTCAAGGAGATGATGGGGTCTGAGGATAAAGCTGCAGCTGGAAGAGCGACTATGGCTATGATGAAGATGAAGAAGTTTGATATTGCTGAGTTGGAGAAGGCGTACAAGGGCTGATGTACACAAGGCGAAGCTGCCAGTAGGCAATTTGATGTACCCCATTCCTAGCTGTGATAGCTATCATAGTATCTATATAAGATGATGTTATTATTTGGAGAGTCGCAAAGATTGAGCCTATGATTGGACTAAACTATCTTCGTTACAAGAGTCGTTGGACCCTGGCTGCAGGCACTTTGCCTTCCCCCAGACATCAGATCAACGGCTGCAAAGCCGAGGGTACTCCGGACTGCACCGAGCATTTCTAGAATACCAGACACTGCCTTTAAGCCGAAGATAGGCTAACAGAGATCACGCTGTCGTTTTATACAAGTTTGAATGACTATTGCTGTTCCGATCGTCGGTGTTGGACTCGGTAGATTGCCGAATAAGCTCTTATCGGGCCATGTCGCATCCGGAGCTTTGGAGCTTTGGAGCTCTATAGCTACAATTGTTGAGATATAATTCTCATCTCTGAACTAATCACCTTTCCTCTGATGTCTATAGGTCACCAATCACTCAATTGATACAACATTATCCGTGTCTCTTCATATTCAGGTCCGGAGTGACTAAAAACCAGCCGATCACGTTGGCAGAGTCTACGGACAAACAAGAAGGGTTGGGTTAAGGGTTGATAATTAGCTCTAAGTAGCCGCATTTAGTGGGCTATAGCTACCCCAACCTGCAAAAGCTATCCCCCAAGAGTAAATCTGCATCGGTTTTAGCGGCCTAGATCGGCTCACAAACCACGGATCTCATCCAATAATCGATTCGGACCCTCAACTTTTTTTCTTCCATTAATAAATCCCCTCCACCCTCTTTCTATTTCCTCTTCCCCTCGACATCAGTTTCTTCTTCATCTTTACCTTTGTGAAAGACTATAAAAACCCTCTCGACTGGCATTGCCTCTCTTCCTATTCAATCTGCTGTCGTCACCTGCAATATCTGAATCAGACTTATAGCACGCTCCTCCATTGCTTTCAAGTCTTGTACTTCCAATGGCAGAGTCAGCTCATAGTTCGCTCGCCAGTGGTGGCCAGCATGATGACCCCGCATCCAAGCCTCATCTTGCTTCTACTGGGCTTGAGAATCAGGAAGAGGGAAATGCCCGAGAGGGTGATTATGATGTTGAGACGGTAGAGCGTATCTACAGGTTTGTGGCCAACCTCTCTGAGATCGACGTATGGCTTACCAGTTGAATTACAGAAAGATTGATCGCCGTATCATTCCTGGTAAGTTTCCTTTGTACTACCTATGAAACCATTCACTCATCATGTTGCAGCTTTTTGGGTCCTCTATTTCCTCTGCTCAGCCATCAGGTCCAACATTGGTATTGCTCAAACCATGAACAAGGACAAGGGACACGATCTCATGACTGTCCTTGGAATGACACCAAAGGATGTCTCGACTGCTCTCGCTCTATTCTACGTCGCCTATGTCATCTTTGACTGTCCCTCCAATCTTATCATGAGCAAGCTCAGCCCTCGTCTTTGGATGGCACGCATTGTCTTTGCGACCAGTGTTATTGGCACTTGCTTCGCTGCTGTCAATGATCCCTGGAGTGTGAAGCTGCTGCGATTCTTGCTTGGACTCGTCATTGCTGGCATGTGGCCTGGTATGGCTTTTTATCTCACTCTGTTCTACCCTCCTTCGCGTACTGGACAGCGAATCGGCTATTACTTCACTGCTTCTCAAGTTTCTGCCGCTGTTGTTGGTCTCGTGTCTGCGGGATTTCAACTTATGGATGGAGAGAGAGGTATTGTGGGTTTCCGCTGGATGTTTATGGTTTATGGTCTTGTTGGTGTCGTTCTGAGCGTTATCCTCCTATGGTGGCTTCCCGATCGCCCTCTTGCACCTGGCCAGACCAGACCCAAGACTGGTATCTTCAAGTGGCTCCCTGCTACTCCCGAAGTTCTCAAGGGTCAAGACGCTGTTATCCACTACCATGACCTTCGACGTGTTTACCACGCTCGACCCTGGAACTTCAGGGACCTAGGTCTTGTCCTGATCGACTGGCGCCTGTGGCCCCTGACTATGATGTACTTCGGTGTTGTTGGCGTCGGCATCGGCACCCAGATGTATGGGTCCGTCATCATCGCATCCATCCGACCTGAGGCCAGCGGCGTCGAAGTGAGTCTGCTCTTTGCGCCAATCTGGATTATGGATCTCATCGCCATCCTCATCGTCACTCCTATCTCGGACCGCTTCCACCGATCTCGCCCTTACTTCTTCTCCGCTGCTGTCTGCATCCAAATCGCCGGTCTTCTCACCACTACTCTGGCGACGAGCAATGGCTGGGCTCGATATGGAGGCCTTCTGATGGTCGGTTTCGGCCTTGGTCCCACTGTCCCCATCTGCATGGCTTGGAGCTCTGAGATCTTCCAGAAGCGCCATGGCGAAGTCGGAGTTGCTGCCGCAACTGCTCTCGTTTCTGGTCTCGGCAACCTAGGCAGTGTCATGACAACTTATGCTCTTTACACTGGCTGGCCTGAGGACGCCGCCCCTGGCCCTCACCAATACCGTAAAAGCAACTACACCATGATCGGAATTCTGTGCATGAGCATTCTTAGCTCATTCGCGATGAAGGCTCTTCTCACATGTTTCGGCAACCCAGCCAGCAGCAAGCTTCAGTCAGACTCGTCCAGTGAGTTTGAGGATGGTGCAGCCAGACGAGAGGGCCAGGAGCGAGGTTTCCGATCTCTTCCTTGGAAGAAGTCGAGCCGCGTTTAAATCTACGGGACTCCTTGGATTCGCCCGCCTGGATTGCATCTTCAACAATCGCCCTGGCTGACGTCTCTTAATTGAGCAGCTGGCAGTAGCCCAACCTGCTGATTCAGCTGCCTGTATTAACATGGCTATTCACTCATGATACGCCTTGACGACATTCACTTCTCATCCTCATCCGGTAAGGATCGATCGTTACGCCTCAAGGCGTCGCCACATCTTCAATCTGGTACACATACCACTAATATGACGGCCTCGACAACGATTTATGCTTCAGAGGGCCCCTGACCTCGCGACAGCTGGGTGACAATGCTTCAGCGCTATCATCCTGCTCCCCTCGCAAGTCCAGACCCTCTAAGCATTCCCCCATCGGACTATTTTGATCTTTTTACCTTGATATTTACGCACTGCTTTGCTCTTTATTATGATACCCCATCAGCGTTTGTACACGCTGTCCTACGAGTTTTCCCAATTTCCCTCGGCAGCGAAAGTGCTTCTACGCCATCGCTTTGCGGATAGTGTGTTGAACCAGAACTCGCAGCGACAATGCTTGTTACGCTATCGTTTGGCGAGTTCTGTGGGCGTTTTGTGTTTTATTTATGGTGGGAAGGGTTGTGTATAGCTCTCTGAGCTTGGTTACGAGGATGGCATATTATTCGATCTTTATTATATAGTCTTGGTTAGCATATGATATGAACAAGACATATTGCTGTCCCGCTTTATGCATTCAATGTACTTGGTGATCATTCACAACTTCTATGGGAAAGGGGACGTAAGTGGGAATTCCGGCGAGACTATCGTTTGAAACTTCCTTTTATACACTTATGAAGGCCAGTACATACAGGTCACACATCACATCACATTCACATCTGAACCATATTATCACTGGCAAAAGACACGAGATCTCATGAAATGGCGTTCTTTATTCTCTAATCCAGGCGGTACATACATCGTGTTGCACGCCCGCAGGCAAAATCATAAGCACATGAAGATAACAAAAGGGACTCAAAAAGTTCAACTCCAAATCTCAATATTTCTCATTCCTCTGCGTACCATCAAACCCCTCAATCACAGAATTTCCAGTCGCAGACGGAAGTGTGACCTTAGGAGGATGACAGTCGCCGCCCTTTGAAAAGAACTCCTTCCCCAAATATCATACCCTCTAAAACCTTTGTGCGTTGTTTTTATTCCAAAGTTGTCTGAAGTTGAATCGAAAAAAGGAAAATGTGGCCAAGCTGCGCTTGTTTACCAGAAGCCGAGCATGCGGCGGAATCGCTCTGGAGCGGGCACGTCGCTGTGAAGACGAGCGGCCTCGACGGTCGCGGTCACGTAGACCGTCTCGGGCTCAGGGGCACGGGTAGTGGCCAGAGTGGTGGAGGCAGGGCAGGCTGTGATGACAGAGGTGATAACCTTGGCGGTCTCCTTGCCAGCACCACAGGGGACAGTGACGGTCTCGGTGACCTGGTTGGTGAGAGTGACAGTCTCGACGCCAACGGTCATGGTGTTGACACCGACGGTGACGTAGGAGGTGACCTGGTTTGTGACAGTCTTGGTGATGACAGTCTCGCCGGCAGCAGGGGCGGTAGTCTCCTGGCCGATGGCACCCTCGGAAGTCTCAGCGGGAGGAACCACAACGGTGGTCTTCTCACCCTCGCCGGGAACAGTGACGACACCGGTGCCAGTAGGGACACCGTTGGAAACAGTGATAGCAGTGGTGCTGATCTCACCGTCAGACTTAGTCATGGTGATAATAACTACACCAGTGGAAGTAGCAGTGACAGTCTCGTCAGCCTCGGAGGTCTCAGCACCAAGGGCAGTAGAGCCAACGGCCTCAGAGTCACCGGAGGTCTCAGCAGCAGCAGTGGTCTCAGCAGCCTCAGCGGAGGAGTCGACCTGGGTCTCAGGAGGGACGACACCAGTGCCAGTGGGGACACCGTTAGTGAGAGTGATAGCAATGGTGCTAATCTCGCCATCGGACTTGGTCATGGTGACAACGGTGACAGCCTCAGAGCTCTCAACAGCACCGGGGGCAGTCTCAGTAGCAGCCTCAGAGGTCTCGGCACCCAGAGCGGTAGAACCAGCGGCCTCGGCATCGGAGGTAGTCTCAGCGGCGGCAGTCTCAGTGGTCTTGACAGCACCTGTGGAGGTAGGGCCCTCGATGACGGGGGTACCATCGGAGATAGCGCAAGACTCAGAGACAGTAAGGGTTCGGGTAGAGATGACAACATGGCCGCCAACACCGGGCTTGGTCTTGCCAGTGACCTCAGCGTCAGAAGGAAGAATGACGGAGGCGGTCTCAGTGGACTCCTTGGTGATGGGAGTAGGAGCCTTAGCAGTGGAAGAGGCATCGGCACGGCAAATCTCACGCTGCTTCTGGCAATCAGAGACCTCGAAGTTCTTTCCGGCGTTCTCAGAGCAGTCCTTGAACTGCTTGTCACAAGCGTCAGTGAGAGCCTCGCCGAGCTCAGGGAAGGTCTTCTCGTCAGAGCCGGTACCGACAACGAAGTCGCCCTTGTTGCCACGCTTGACGGGAGGGCAGGCGGCACCAATGACGACGGTGCGGTGGAAGATGGTAACTTCGCGGATGACAACAATGACAGGCTTGTTCACCTTGCTGACAACAGCGCTGCTGGTAGCGGCCTCAGAAGAAACGGCACCGGGGAGTTCATCAGAACCAGTGGTCTCAGCGCCAGCGGCAACAGTGGTGTTGGCGAAAGGTCCGGGCTGAGTGGCGACAGTGCTCTGTCCCTTTCCAGTGGTGAGGATGATGGTGGTAGGAATAGGAGCCTCAGTCTCAGTGCTGGCGTCAGCCTCATTAGTGGCAGTGTTGGCAGTCTGAGTAGCGTTGTCGACATCAGTGGTCTCCTCCTTGACAGGGGCGGAGGTCTCGGCAGAGGTCTCGGCGGCGTCTTGGGTAGCTCCGGTAGTCTCAAGAGCAGCAGAGGTGTCAAGGGTGGTCTCGCCAACGACTCCAGTGGCAACAGTCTTGGTCTTACCACCAGCACACTTGGTGCAAGGGATGGTGATGGTCTGGTTGACGTAGCGAGTAGTACCACGGGTGATGAAAGAGGTAGGGACAACAGTGGTCACGTCAGCAGTCTGCTCAGTGATGGAACCGGAGTTAGTGGCCTCGGCAGTGGAAAGAGTCTCGACCTCAGTGGTAGCAGCCTCGGAAACGGTCTCGCTGGAAGCCTCAGAGACAGCCTCAGAAGTACCAGCAGCTGCGGCATCACCAGAAGTAGTGGCATCAGCAGTGGAGAGAGCCTCAGACTCGGGGACGGTCTCAGACACAGCCTCAGAAGTACCCTCAGCATCAGAGTCACCAGCGGTGGAAGTAGCAGTGCACTTAGAGCAGGGGATGGTGACGGTCTCGTCAACGAAGATGGTTGTTCCGTCGGTGATGTAAGAGGTAGGAATGACAGTCACCTCAGCAGTCTGGTCAGAGACGCTGCCAGCATCGCTCGTGATGACAGTAGTGATAACCTCAGAAGTGACCTCGGCGTCGGCATCACCAGCAGTGGAAGCTGTGCATCTAGAGCAAGGAATTGTGACAGTCTCGTCGACGAAGATGGTAGTTCCGTCGGTGATGTATGAGGTGGGAACAACGGTCACCTCAGGAACATCAGGCACCTCATAAGGGTTGCCAGCAGAAGTCTTGGGCTTCTGACGAGTAACAGTCCTGGTGAGTGTGACCTTCTCCTGGGCAATGACACCCTCAACGAGAGCCTGCAGGCTGACAGCCGCGACAAGAACGTTACGCATGAACATGGTGAAGGAAGTAAATCGGAAAGGCGTAGATTGGTTTGGTGTTTTGTTGATTTGGCAATGAGTGAAAATACTCTATCAAAGAGCAAAGTTGTTGTTAACTTGGAAAAAGGCGACCAAAGCACCTGTCAGAAGAGAACGACTGAGAAAAGAAGCCCAAACCTGGGAACAAAACAGAAAGAGAATGAATGAGAGTTGAATATGAAGAATAATGGACTCCAAAGAAGCAGCGACAGCTTCGTCTTTAAGAAGGCATCTCGCCTGCCAGTATCAAAGTCCTCAGCGTCAAACTGTAACGGGTGGCGGAGCAAACAGACATCCTTGACATCGATCGGGACTTAATTAAAGTGGTCTCAACATGAGACGTGATGGATATGTAGGCGCCCCCTCATGTGCCTTGATTCAGCGAGATTCTAGGATCAGTATAGACGAGACGTGGTTTGGAAGCAAGTGGATAACTGAGCATGGACAGATATTACCATATTAGGCTCGAGGGCCTAGGACGAGTTGCCTTGTGGACTGGATGAGAGACGTGAAATAGCATGGGCCCCAGATGCAAGGCTCGCGTCCTCAGCAGATAGTGGAGGGATTGATGACCCCAGTCACCGTCCATCTGGTCATGACGAATTACCCAGTAGCCAATGGCAGCCAAGCCAAATAGCTCTCCCATGATGGGGACCTGTTGCTGGTTCTATTCAGTTGCCTCGGTACTTTTGGAATCAACAGGCGTTCACCGTTTGTTGGTATACGGCCGACTGTATAACGGTGAAACTATTCCCGCCAGATCCAAAAATAGGACGGGCCAGCACTTGCTGGCAAACAATATGGATGAGACAGCCCATCATGATTATAGAGAAGAGCTAAGTTTGAAGTTGTTTATACGGTCCAGTGCCGATCCTCCTAGTAATTTAATTTGCCGTTCAAACAGATTCGTTGTTTGTGATGTGACAATGTGATGAGATACAAGGTTGGATGGAAATGAGGTGAGGTAAGGTTAACGGAATAATTGTCAAGGCTAGGTCACACTAGAAAGGATCGTATGCAGGGATGCGATGCATGGGAATATGCATAAAGTGGGTGTTGCAAGGGGGCGGGGTTTTAACGTCGCACAAGAGACATGGGGAGACAAGGGTTTATCGTTTGCTTTTCCACATGATGGGAATATCAGAAATACGAGTAAACATTGTATTACACGCACTAAATCATGATATCGATATTATTACTTTCGGATCTCGGTTCAGTTGCATCGTTGTTTTGACGATCTCAACCTGAACCACTTACAACCTACTCAGCCTCTTTCAAGTCTCTTCTCACACAAAACAATGCCAAGTAACAGATCGGACAGACCGTCCGCAAATATTTCCTTTTTAGAGACCAAAGCCTTGGATGACAGATGGAAAGATTGGTGATGCTGAAAGAGACCCTGGTCCAAGCGCTTCGTCTCTTACTGTAGATGAATCAAAACCAAGTTTCATGATTCCCCAACCTTGCCTCGCCCTTGTTTCAGAAACGACTCCACGACCCGAATTGAGGTGTAGAGTTCATGCACTTTGTCTCTGTTTTCACACGAATAGCGCTCTTTCGTCTACACTCAAAACAAGCATAATCTCTTCCTGAAGATGCTGCAATTGCGCCTCACCCTTTTCCCTCCAAACAAACACAGCCCCCCTCCCTCACATCGGGGACATGGTGTAGTAATAGGCATGTTCCGAGTGTTTGTATCAAAAGAGTGTTATTTTAGTAGCATGGCCAGTGTGTTTCCGTCAACAAGGATTATAACTAACTTTCTTGGAAATCCTTTGAGGCTCATAACGGCACACACATTTACGCGGATGGGTGCACTTCGGTGATGAGATGGCATTTTCATATAAATTGATTCGAGCCCAGGGTTGAATCAATGCACCAGCGCTACTCACCACGCTTGGATGCCGTTTGCCTTGCGAGAGCCACTCGTTAGATCCCGCTATGATACTGCACGGCCGGATCGCCGCATTTTTAATTTACGTAGCTGCAGCTTCTCATCCTGTTTGCTATTTCCCTGGATCGGCTTGTTTCTGTTTCATGAAACGGGATGGGGGTTCATGATCCTTCGTAATCTATATCAACATGATTTCTGCTCTTGACGCGGCTCGATATGGTTCGAATTACGGGAACTTAAGATTGTGATACCATTTGCCTTGGATGCGGATATCTCGGAAATTGCGTCACTATATGGGCCGTGTATCAATGGAGTTTGTTTTGTTTGAATCCTACGTCTGCTCATATTGAGTTTGATCTCTGAGTTGATGCTCTCAACAACCATCTATCAACACTTGTAACCCCTGTTGTAGAGCCAGCATAGCTGTTATTGGGGACGTCATCGTCGTCTCCATCCTCAAAATTATCTATCCAAGGATGCTCTCGGATTTCTCTTTCAGGGGCAGGGAATCCATCCTCTCCCCGTAGCCATGTGAATATGTTCCGTGTTACCATCTCTGAGTCTTCATCCTCCGAATCAATATCGTCGTAACCAACATCAGCAATCCCGCCACGCTCGGTCGTTGGACTACATTTCAAGCGGAACGATGTCGCAGTTTGCGAGCCTTGCTTCCTCGTTGCTTGGTCCTTAGATATCCATGCAAATCCGAGATACACAAGGCGATGATCCTTTCCACAAAGTACATGCTCTCGGGCATCCCAAGTTAGTATCAGTCAGCCTTGTAAATCCAAATGGTTGAAAGGTAACAATGGGGGGGCTGGTATAGAAACTGCCATGGCTCAGGTATAGTAACCGGCATTCGTCTGCACGAGAAACTTGAGCTTCAGGCCTGAAAAAGCCGAGATTGGTTCTTGAATGAAAGACATAGGTGTGTCTGTCCAGGCTGCTACCTTGCGGTCTATATCCCACCAAGCTGCTTGAGCCCTTTGCAAACATTGGTGGTGGGCATCTGTCATAAAGGCACCGACCCAAAGGGCACCAATGTCCGGATCGCGTCTGATGAGAGTTCGTGAAAGGGCATTGTCATCGTTGAATTGGTTCAACAATGCAAAGGGACCTTGTAGCCAGATGCCACATATGTTGCACTCAACATTGGGTTCGTAGAAGACGCTGCATAAGAGTGCTTTTATTCCTCTTGGGTTGCCGCTGAGGGTAAGGAGCTTGTCGAACTGAGACTTATCCATGTGATATGGCCTGCTGCGGCTTGAGCCCTCCTGCCTTTACCATAAGACAAAACTGGTCTTGATAATTCAATAGACCTACCATCATATTTTGCAACTGGTATTAGCAGAGCGTCCACCAAGGCTACCAGCTTCTGATCTTCGATCTCGTGGAGAGAACAGAAGTCAGACAAGTAACCACGGGCGGCGGCGGATGATGTAGGAGTTCGGACTGCTCCACGGCTTCGTGCTGTGATCTTCTTAGCGATAGTAAATGATCCGTTCAGTACTGGTCGTATGGACCACGGAGAATACAGTGGCTTGCCATTCGGGCCTTGAATAGTTAAGTCCCAGCTGCCATCGTTTGACAGAACGGCACCCCACCATTGAGCACCATCATCTTCAACTTCGCCAATATCAACCTCTGTAGAAGAATTACCAGTATTCGAGGGTGTTCCGGAGTCCTGGTTGACGTTGCATGACAAGACTGAGATATTTGTGCCTCGTGGATCAACTCTGTCCATCGTGCTGGGAGGATGTATGCCCACGCATGGATCAAGATTGGGATATGGTCTTGCTCTCTATCGTCAGCACTCACTCGAGTAGCTTTCAAGTTTTTGGGCTTTGGAGTCGCATTAATTTGTGTCGGTTTGTCCCAAGCTACTTGAAATATTGTATCTTGATCAAAAGAAGGTACATGATTCGTATCGGTTGTGGCAGCCCAAGTTGATCTTCCTCGAATTATGGCGACATTGGTAAAGACTTGGTCGATCTTGATATCTTTAGGAAATTGAGGATGTTTAGGAAATGCTGTTTGCATGCTTGATAGACAGTCTCTGATACGCTGGTCGTTGTCGGACGCCAGGTCTCGAATGTTGAGCCATGTTCGGTATCCTCGTTCATACATGGCGCGAACGGCCTGCTCGCTAAGGCGTACTGCATCTTGCATTTCCTAGAATGTTTGCCTTGGCAGGATTTCGAGGATTTTGGAGGTGTTATTTCACGGTCAGTTGGATTGTCTGGCTATGGATCATACAAACTCCTTTCTCGACAGTCTGTTGGTTGAGATCTATAATGACGCCTTGGTAAGCACCTATCAAAGGACATTCAAAATTTCATAAGATTCTTGCTTTTGGGGGTGTATCTCGAAGCCAATTTTAGAGGCGACGTTTTCCATGTTCAGAACTTTTTATGCCAAAAGAGTGAAAACGCGACGAGAGTTGTGTGATACTAATGACATATAGGGAAATTGGCAAGCTTCCACTACTCAGCGTACATGACGCCGTAACCTTCCACTTGCACGCACAATGCAAAAGAAATAACTCAGATCGAGAAAAGAATAACTCCCCTTTATTTCCGAATATCTCTTTGTCAAACAACTCCGCCCAACTATTCCTAATAGGATGGTATGGGGTAAGCTGCAGAAGAGATTAGATTGATAAGATGAGATTGTCATGGCCCCCGACACCGGAACGATCTAAACGGCCGTGTCGCAATTCTCTGCTCGCACATTGCAATGCATGCCAAGCTAGACCTGGGTATTTTTCTATAATACAGTGTTGTTGTACGTAACGAGATGCGTTGTTGGGAGCTGTATGGTGAACCCCCTGCATGATTGGCATGATGCAAACAAGTGAAATCTTCTCGTCTCATGACAGGTAAAAAAACACGTGGGGTACCCTCGTGACGTCGCACAAGTCCATAAGGAGAGTGTGGTATTTTTGTACTGTTTTGTTTATTCGGTGTAATAGTATTACATTGCAGCTCGAGCACGGCATAGCCGTCACCGCCGGATTATACCATACGTATTGGTTTTGTACATGGATGTTTAAAAAGTTGACAGCACTAGATCCACTTGAGCTTTCGGGAACAAAGAGGGGCAGACGAGACAAGACTCGCTTCCATGATAGGTTTGAATCGGGCTCTGAACTCGAGGGTCATGCTATTCTTGGCAATTCTGACAAGCTTCAGGAATTGGTCCTGGACTTTACCGTAGATATACTAGTTTCTAGTTGGGGTTGTTATCTAACTTGATTCGAGTCTGGTCGAGCTGTGGCTGGCATCAAGTGACTGACGCATCATTGACGAATCTCATTGATGCAATCGATCTCACTGCCACTATTCACTCACTCATTCGTTTGCTCACTCACTCACTCACTCACATTCCATTCCATTTCCTCAATCTCACTCACGATCTTCTACGCAGATCCACTGGGAACGACTCTGTTCTGCAGTTTCAATGGCTGCTTCTAAGCTCATATCATAGCTCATTCTCCCTTTTACCTCCGTGATTCTTTCGTCCCGCTCCGTCTCCCCGCTTCATCAACTCCCGGCCTCCGTTGGTAACATTGATAACATAACATAACCCACTTCTTTCTCACTCATCATAGCCCCAGTTCCAGTTCCAGTTCATTCCCCTGCAGACATCATTAATCCTATTCTGTAACTAAACATCACCTTCTCTTTTCATACCTACTCTCTCTTTTCTTGCATACCTCTCTCTGCCGTGTCTAGCCCCGATCATACAAAGTTCCGCATCCCGGGCCTTCTTCCGGCCTTCGACATCCGGTTCTATCATTCTCGGACCCCCCTCTTACCGACTCGAGCCCCCGAAATTTGATACCCCCCTGCCCATCCCATCCTATCCCCTCTGCTTATCAGATCCTGGGGATCGTGGGCTCACACTGTACCTACTGTTTTTTCCATGTGCCAAGACGCAAGTCACTAGTAAAAGAAACAAAAGAAACACCCAAAAAAGCCATGGCGCGTTTTGTGGATTTGGAAGAGGACGAGGATGTTGGGGCGGGCCCTGGCGGCTTTACCGTCAACGATCCTCGTGCCGCTTCTGCACCTCATCATGAGGCCGTGCCGCCCATTCCGCCTCCTGGTCCTCTTCATCATGACGACCCCCAGCAGAGTGAGCTTTCTCAAAAAGATCAGCATCTTCTTCTTCTCAGGAAGCTCCAATTGTTGTCTGCCAACAGCCGGAATGGACCTTGGCCTCATTCATTGTACAACCCAGAGCCGCTAGGCACCATGGACTCTTCTACCTTTCAGGCGCCTATTACCAACGCCTTTCAGTGTTACCCGTGAGTGCGATCCCTTGTTCAATCAATTTTCTGTCCAAATTCTTTGAGTGATTCGTGGTTGAAGCTGTTGACCTTCGTCATGATATCTGCTGCTTCGTTTAATACCGAATTTGACATGTCATGACAACTCCCACTAACCTTCCAAATAGTGTTGTCGAAGCCATTGCATCTTCCATCGACCTCAATACCCTTGACGCTCTTTCACGTACCTGTCGTCTCATCCATCATGGCCTCATTCAGTACCGTGCTACTCTGATCAACTCTACCCTCCACTGCCAAAACGAAGAAGTCCCCGTTGATGGCTCCGAAACCTTTCGCTACCGCGCTCGTGCTGGTAACTGGTTTTACATGGAAGATGGGCGCAGCTACAATGGCAAATCAGGCGACTGCGCTCGCGATATGGTTGGCGAGTGCCGTCGATGCGGCGATGTGATATGCCGGGTATGTACAGCGATCTGCGAGCTGCCGAGTTTTGGCCCAATCGCGTGTTACTGACCATGAACTTTGCAGAACTGCGCCATCAAGCCACCGGCTTCCGTCGCCCTCAAGGAGAGGCATAGGAGACTCTGCAAACCTTGTGTTCACGCACCTATAGCCACTCTTATCAATGCGCCTGTAGATTCACATGTACCACTGTCATCGGAGTTGGTGTCGCGAGACGTCTGTAAGTGCGCCGACGAGGGCGTTTGGCTCTGTCAGCCATGTGGGCGAAGCATTCGTGCCGCAGATCATGACTACCAGCGGTATGTGTTAATTCCCAAGGAAACTTACTCTCTTACTGACCGATGGCTTAGTATCTGGCGTTGGCGAAATCAATACGGTGAGGTTCTCGGCGGTCTTGGAACAGGCATTGGCGAGGGCGTTCGTGGCGTCGTGTGTGGCCGCGAAGCAGATTGCTGTGCCGCCAAAGAAGTCGAGCATCAAGTAGACTGCGACGCCGAGGACGCCCGGGACGGCAATGTCGCCCCGGCTCCGGCCCCGCAACAAGCTCCGGTTGACGCTCTGATCGACCAGCTCCGTCTTACACATGAGCGCACACCGTCGCCGTCCCTCGGTCCTGGCTACCTTCGTCATGAGATCGAGGGCATTGGCGGTGTTGTGAAGCGCAAACGTGTTCGCATGGTGCGTGTTGGTCATTGTGTCCCTGAGTGGGATGATGAGCGCACCAGCGGTAGTCGTATCCTTGGCCGAGAGGTTAGAGGAGAACGTCGTTCGTGGTGTGGTTGGTGTAACCGCGTGATTCCAGGTGAAAAGGATCTCTTGAATGAGCCACCCTCTTCATCATCTTCAAGTGCTGGAGGAAGCCGTCGCACATCGACGTCGACTACTAGATCGACTGAGATGAAGTTGGATTAGAACAAAAGTTGCTTCGTATAGTTTTTCTTGGTTGATTTTACGAATGTTCGTATATAGGTGTGTATCGACATCTTGGATTAGCTTTAATTGTTTGCTATGTGGGAACAAGGGGTACATATGGGACGCAATTGGAGAATTGTTGGACATTGAATGCCATAAACTCGTCGGCATACGCCATTCATGATACATGAGATAGGGAGACAAGGGTAAAGAATACAAGAGGCTATTGTATTCAGGGAGTTTTTGGTATTTGGCAATTATACAGATTTTTGCCCTCCCGTTGGGCCGGAATCAACACTATTCGCATTTCACTTCATTCCTTATGACCATAATCCTACATCAACCCAGACGATTTTCCATGTTTGTACAAGTCTAATAGACTGTGCCACACCGACACATCGAAGAATAAACTCCTTACAACTCGCCACGGTACAGCATGTCTGTCCTCCTCTTGCGGTCCTCTCTTGCGGCGGTTCGAATAGCACCCCATCGTGATTCCCTCCTCTCCTGCTTGCGCTTAAGACCCTCAACATGTGTCTTGGGTGCAGGAGCAGCCATCTTGACGAAAACGGGCGAGCAGCCAAACTTTTCAGCCAGTTTATTCACACTCCATGTAACGGGATCGTCTGCCCTTAGTCGCTTCATCTCCCTGATATCCTCAGCCTTGAGGTTGTATACAGGATTGCGTCGAGGATAGTCCATCTTTGGGGCAAGCTTGCCGGGTGCAATAGGTTCCAGAGGAGAGCCCGGGGTGTGTCGCATTCGTGTGAGAGCGGCACGGCGAGGGTCGTTATGTGGGAGGAAGATGAAAGGTGTGTGAAGAGGAGAGGCCTCGGAAGAAGGAGGGTTGTAGATGATAGAGTCGGAGGCGGGGAAGGCTGCCTTTCGGTCGGGGAGAAAGGACTCGTGAGGAGCAATCTTTAAAGATCGTTTTGTTCGGCTTGTTGTCTTGTGGCCACGGCAAGGAACGGTAGGAAGGGCAGCACGAGGGCTGAATAGCCTGGCGGCTGGTCGGACGAGGCTTCGAAACTCCATTGTGACTTGATGGTCTGTTGTCGAGGGTCCCGTGACGAGGAAATAGTTGTACAGGCGACTTGAGATTTGATTTGACTTTGTATGGACCTCGAGGACCGGGCTGAAGGCGATTGGCCGCGGTAATTGGCGTATCGTATGGTTACCGCTGGACCCTGCAAACCACCTGAAGCCTAAGATCTGAAGTTTCTGCCACCCTCAGCTACGCTTACCTAAGACACCTTACCTAATATCAAAAGTCACGTGCTTGATTGAGCTCCAAAGTCACATGGCATGGACTGGCCCATGATCATCTTCCCAGCTCTCTTCGCAGTTAGCTCCAAACTTGTAAGCTGATGACGTCGGCTCTTCGCCAGGAGGAATGCCCCTCAATATTGACCCCTCGTGGTTATTAACTCCCGCTTACATACAGTCAGTGCAATGAGATGAAACTTCAAGCTGACGAGTCCCTTGTTTCATTTCTTCAAGGCCATGGAGATCTACAGAAAATTCCAGAGAAACTGGAGAAAATGTGGAAAATCAATCAGTCACCCTTATCAGTGGCAAATTATAACAGGGAAAAAGGGGTCAACGGGGTCGGCACATGGGGCCTGTCAGAGCTTAGAGTAGCCAAAACGGGGCTGAATTGGAAGCCCAATGATGCATCTCAGATTGGGTTTTTGGTGTTGTTGATGTTTGGAACCAAAAAGCAATCAACGGTGCGTAAAGCAGGGCAGACTTTTCCCTCTCCCTCCTCGTTGGTCATTACTCTGATGCAGATACGCGCGGATCTTTATCCCTTATTAGCCTGTTCCGCCAGGGCAAGATGAAGAAAGTGCCCTGAAGGAGTCGTCACGAGGTCCATGTTGGTAGCGGGGCTGAAGCCGGGTTGGTGATTGACAGCAATGGGATGTGATAAGAGGTGACCAACTTGGTGACCATGGACACCCAACCGACTGTTCCAAGGCAGAGAGAAAATATGCAGGCTGAAGGGGAAATGGAGTGATAAAGACTGATATAGCATCACATGTTATCCAGGCTGTGACTGTACGAGGGAGAGAGCGAAAGCAATATCATGTCATTTCAAGGTGAAGGGATATTTTGAACCCATCGGATCAGTCCCTCAGCATCTGAGATAGGCAGCCCAGGGCTGGCCTTGGTATTATTGGGAGAAAGTCCCTTTGATACAGGCTCTGGTGCCTGACTTGCATTGACGAGAGTCCCATGTCGAGTGCATGCATATGGATGGATTGGTGCTGCACGATACCAGACAGACGTAGCATCAAATATAGAATCACAACATGGAGACCCAACAGAAAGAGCATCTAGGAGGACGAGATACTAAAACGTGGTCACAGTCTGGGGCCTTGTATCGCCTTTACGGCATAGCATCTCGATGTCCACCGTTTTAAGCAGGTTTTGCTAATAATGCCTCTCTCGTCTATCATCCATCGTCCATCGTCCGTTGGCCAAGTTGGCAAAGGTCCCGTGGTCCAAAACCCTTTCCCAGCTTGCATCGATTACATTGGATCCATGGAATTAAATCTCTCGTCCCTGCAGACGGTGGAGGCTTTCATCTGTGCGACTCACATAAATTGCCCCATAAATGCCCTGGATAGTGCAATCATCCCGCCTCCAGTTGGTCCCGTGCCTTGATCAAAGTGCGCTGATCTTGTAAAAAGTTGAAGCTTGACTTGACCTCTAAAACGAATTGTAAAGCCACCTACGCCGCCCGTCAGCCCCCCAGTCATTATCAATTCCATTTACTTTTCTTTAACCTTTTGAAGCTCGTCTCATCCATTCATCCCCCTCTTCTCGAGTTCTGACTTTTGTCTCCCTTTCATTGTTCATTTCGGCAGACAATAAATAGAATATCCATCTCAAAACATCCTTGCAATTGCCTACAACGGGCAACGAGGCGAGCGACATCCGACAAAAGCAATAAACTTATTTTAGTTTATCGTCTTCGTACCTGCACGCACCTGCACCTACGCTTGCGCCTTCAGGCTTCTCTCCCTCCCTTGGCACCTACGAATACGCTACAGCCGTAGCCACAGCGCGCCCAAAGTCTCAGCCCGCTCTGCCCTGCCGTGCATTGTACCTAACCTATCCACAATCTATCTCCGACTCTCTCTGTCTCTCAAATCTCTCTTCAACTCATTCAGCATCGACCAAATCTTGGAATCATTGTCTCGGCCACTCTCTCACCAGCCACAAAAACTCAAGTGCATCACGCAGACCCTCAGACCGAGACGGCGTCAAGCGGACAACGGCATTGCCGCGATTAGCAGGTCCCTAAGAGTTAGCGCTGGCCGTTGCGGGTCTTTGTTTACGGAGTCCCCAGTATTGTACCGGGAGCTACGGACTGTTTTACAGGGCAGATATACCTAGGTAAGTTCCATGAGGTGCTATCTAATCCAATATTCAATGTTTCTCCCATCCCAAGGGCAGCACCAACGCCAAACTCAAACTCAAAGTCTCAGTTACACAAGGTCACATCACATCTAACTTTTTTCTTTCTGCTTTTCCCGACTTTCTCATCCGACGCTTCACGCCCGCTACTTAAATATCTCTCCTGCCCGCCTGTCTGTCATCTGTCGTTGCTCCTCCCACTTGCCGATATAGACTTGCATTCCACGACTTTCGTTACTGACTCAACCTTATTGGGCAGTCCCATACAATCTTTTGCAGCTGCAAACGGTCTTCCGTATATATTCTATCAACAAAAACCGTCGACGACGCTTTACCCCAGGCGCTCAACATCTGGGCTCATCTGCCAACATGAGTCTCGCCGAAGCAGCCCCCATCACTCGTGATGACCGTTTCGTCAACACTGAGTCCGTCGATGACCAGCGGTTAGGTGACTCAACCCCTCGAACCAGCGATTTCAACAACGAGGCAGATCAAAGAGAAGATACAAAGAAGGACGGGAAGAGCAAGATGCGTAGCTTGTTCGGCCTCGGCAAGAAGAAGCCCTCAGTGCTTACGAAGTCTGACTCCAAACCCGACACAAACAACTCCAAGCCTGAATCCCAACCCGAATCTCGTTCTGAGTCACAAACACCTTCCAACGCGAACTCCAACCCTGCCAGCCCACCTCTATCTCGAGATGCTTCCAAGCTGTCCTCGAAACAGCCATCATGGCCTCCTACTGGCGAGCAGAGCTTTGCCCTTCCCTCATCTCCAGGTCGCGGCTTCACTGGTTCTCCACGACTTTCTTCGCCAGCTACATCACAGATCTTTGAGCGTGATGTCCAGGATAGCACTGTGCTCAAGCCGAACTCTCCAGCCATCCCTACACATATTCAGACCGAAAACTACATTCCTCCTGTTCTTGACGATGCGTCCGAGGCCATCACGAACGAAAAGCTTGACCCTGATACAGTCGAGATTGTAACCCACAGCTCGCATCAACCCGCCGCTGTGACAGTTACAGGAGCCAGCAACGTTCTTCCCTCGTACGACCTCGGAGCCAGCGAGTGGGCAGCCGAGCTCGCTTCCTTTGCTGACCGAGAGGCTGTCTCGGCCGACAACGCTTCCAACTACGGTTCCCTAGATTCTTCCGATGTCCGCCGGCTCTCATTCATTTCGTTTGCCGACGTTGTACAGGCTGAACACAACCCTCTTTCCGGTGTTGCGAGCTCCCGCGACAGCATCCATCTTGCAGGACTTACGTCTCTCCCAGCAGCGGTCAACCGTTCGCCTTCGCCCATTCGATCACCCGTGTCGAGCCAAGGACCCGAGACAAGCCCTCCCACAAGCAACCCTGGCAGCATGAAGGGTATCGAGTTGAGTCCAACTCGAAGACCTCTTGGTAGCCCAACAAGCACAAACAACCTCAAACTCAACCCTTCAGGGGGTGATCTGAACATCGAGACAATGAGCCAAGCCCTACGACGAACCGGTAGCAGTGATCTGAGCCATGTTCGCAGTGGTCCTGCAAGCCCAATTGAGGCAACTCACCTTCGTTAATTGCATTTTCAGCACGACAGGAGTACGCTATTCAAGAAGGAGAAACGATGATATCCACACAGCAAATGCAACATTTTATACAATTTGGTGATTTTAGTTAACTTTTATTCCATTCGACTACGATACCCTGTGGGGATCGACATTTTTTTGGGAGGGATTGAGAATGAGGATACTGGGATCTGGCAATGGGAGTTGGAAGAGAGAGTTTTTACCAGGCGTCGAGACTTTGCGCGATACAGGCACCATGCACATATCATGCTTTCTTGGTCTTTTTTTCATCTTCTTTTCTGACGCGAGAAAATACAAAGAAACTGCCCAAATTGGTGGTTACGTATTCAACATATTTTGTTCGATTCACTTTCGCCTGGGTGATTTCTTGCGGGTCAAATGGCGTGGTGAAATCATGATGTTGTGTCATATCCATGGAAAGTTTGAACATCAGACGTTGAGAGAAGGGGAGATGGCATATCAGCATGCTATGTGTAATTAGTACCGCGTTTGTTGCCGATCAAGGAAATCCTTCTGCACAAGATGGGCGCGAATATGACCTTTCTTGGCATGAGGAAGTTCTGAAACGGTGACTGCAGCTGTTGTGGACCATGATGAAAAAGTTTGTGGCTCTCTTGGTGAAATCATCGTCTTCAGCATAGTCTAGTTAGTGGGGCTTTCGTCTCATGAGCAATGCTACAAGTTTCTAGAATATGATATGTAACCGTGTTGCTGGCCTCAAGAACCGACATGTCGATTCTAGATCCTGATTGACAGTTGTGTATCTTGGAAGATTAGCATATTTCCTTTTTTGATATAAATCACTTCGACCGATTGCGTGGCACCACATGAGACAAGGATGTAATATCATGACGAAGCTCTAAGAAGGCTATGCATGGAAACACAATTAGGCTCATCAAATAGACACTCGTTGATAGAAGCGGTGTGATTCGGAAACTTGTGTTGCCTGAATTGTTGCACTTTATGAGCTGATGTTTTGAAAGACTCTTGGGTTAAGTCGAGAGATGGACTGTGCTTGATTACCCGGGGTCAAAGGAGGTCACAAATGGGGACATGTCAGGCAGGTTTTAAAGTTGGGAACCGTGATGTTCTCGAATGATTGGTCCCCGGCATTCGAAAATGGTTCTCTCACGCTGGAACACGTCGACACCATGGCCTTGACCCCTGACTGACGTTGAAAAAGAAACAATTGCCTTGGAAGTAAGATGCGTCTTTCGTGTTGGCAAGGTTTGCATCAATGGATCAGATACATGGTAACATTGGTGACTCATGGAGAAGCAATAGCACAGACTCAAAAGACAGGGCTCTCCGATGACACGTAAGATTCATCTCAGAACCTAGACATTAACAAAAGCAAAGAATATGGAGATGAGGGTTTTTCTCGATGCCACACGTGGGATCGTCCCACGCCAGCGGGACGGGACAGCGAACCCAGTGTTGTTGGAACCAACAGCCTCATATTCTATGCACATCTTTCTTGCATATGCTCGATATCAGCAGCGGGCGTTGAATCGTAAGCTCAGGGGTTTGAACGACAACTCAACATCGAGTTATTCCCGTAATCATAGACATCATCCGGCTATGATTTTCAGGAGAAAAGAGGAGTAAGTAAATCGGTAACTATCGTGAATATCGGAGATAGACCACGGAGAACGCTTTGACGGTACTATTTGCTTTTGAGGAGACCTTGGGGGTTCCTTAGCCTTGCCAAGAACTGTTGGTCACAAGAGAAGATATCTATGTGGGCAGGGCAGGCCTCAAATCTTAGTTTCTCTACGATAATGCCAGGAACACGAATTCCCATCATCTCATTGGATTTCACCCGTTGGGCTGATGGTTTTGTCAGCTTGATCTTGCTTCTTGGCTGTCATCAACCCCGGTATCCTTTTGATTGCAGATCTCGTACCCTGAACCACTCAGAGATTGTCTTCAGTGGGAAATGTGATCAACTCTGGTGCTAGGAAGCGAGTTCCGAGAGAGTTCTTGGACTAGCGGCGCTCAAGTTTGAGTTTTGCTGATGCTAGATGCGTGGCATCTCAGCCCGTCGTTGCGGGCGAAGGCTGACACTTGCCGGATGACATTCTGACTATTCCCATGTTATGACCGTATTATGGCTGACGCCTTGTCATGCTAGGAACCCAGATTCCCTGTCCCGCGTGTCTCTGAGGCACTCTTTTCTGCATCTTGACACCGAGAATCATCATCAACTCGAGTCATTCACTGTCAGCTCTCTCCACGAAAACCTAACGAACGTTGAGATTGGATCGATTATCATTAATCATCTAAAGCCCTGTCCCCAGCTAGCGGGTCTGCAGCCAGGATAAGGGTTACTTGCACAATCGCAAGAAGAACCCTTACTGGAAAAGCTCATCCGAAAAATGTCCTCTTTTGGGGAGGGAGGAAAGCATCCGAAGATCCTGGCTCGGCGGGACAGGGCGATTGCCCGGGATTTGATGGAAACACTGGAAACGCTGGACGACTTGGGATGAAACTTGGGAGCAGGGAATTTGAGGTGACGTTGTGCGATGTGATGCTGTTGGTGTTGGTGTTGGGTTGTGGGTTTATCAATCAGACGGACAACTCATAACCAGTCTGACGGGACCATGGTTCCATTCTCATGTCGGACAGAGTCTCAGTGCATGATACAAAGAAGCTTTGAGGACAGCAAGGTTTCGGTTCTGAAATGAGAACTGGATCACTCAGAGGATAGGATAAACGAGCGGCCTCAATACTAGTAATATCTCAGTTGACTATTGCTTTCCATAGATAGACACATACGTACGCACATCATATGTGCTGATATTGTAATCATACAATCACGGTAAAGGAATTAGGCCACTTCCTAGTTTAGCATTGTAACTCTCCATCAAAGAGATCCACTCTCTTCCATTAACCAACTCCACACCTGTCCTCCACTGTTGCGTGCTGTGTTGCGTGCCCGGGACAAGGCCAGGTCTTAGAGTGGGATCCGACTTGCAGGGCACATCTGTCAGGGAGGCCCTGCTGCTTCCCTCCACTGCGTCGGGTCTGAGTCTGAGATTCTGGACGAAAAGAAATGAAAGGAAGTTGAAGAGGACTATGCATTGTGTAGTTGAGACAAGTCACAGACAGACTCGTCAGCAGCTGAGATAGAGTACCTATCTTCAAAGTGTTGCTTCACCGAATTCGGTACCTTGGGAAGGTATCGTCACGGCCCGTCTTGTCTCGGCATCTTTGTTCAAGTAAACGATTGGACATGATTCCTCGCCCGAAAACTAAAGCCGAAAAGGCTGCATGGCGTTCCATTCTGCGCTGTGATCGGCAGCAAAAACCGTCCCTAGTTATCCCCCGCTTCTCGAAGCCGGATCCAAGACAGAAGAAGCAGGTCAATCGACCTGATTACAAAATGTGCCTGGCCATATGCAAACCGGAGAGAAAAAAGCACAACCCTGATGTTATCTCACGATATTATGGTTTAAACTTCCGGCAGTTGCGAAATACGTATTCCTCTCTAATATCGCCCAAGCAAGGCAGACCCGGGCTGCTTTCATCCTGTCAAAAACCCTTTCAAGACCCCTACAGGTCAAGTCAAGTCAAGTTCTGGGACAGACAGCGTCAAGGGTGGTTGGAGAAACAAGGGCCAGTTGCGCTTAAGCCTGAGCTTAAGGACAGGCAAAGTCATTGGTTCTTTTGTGGAGGTGCTTTGATTTATTACAGAAGACACAGACAGAGAAGAGGCGTTCACTAACTTAAAGTGAGTGTGTCGCTGAAGTGCGTTGCGTGTGTGGCGACGTTTAACTTGAATTTAGCCTTGCCAATTTCTCTCCAATTCCCGCCATTGTCTCGACTCGACCTTGACCTTGTCTTGTCTTGCTTCTATAAGCAGCATAATCGAACTCACCGCAATTCGATTCTTGTTCTAAAACAACCGACGAGAGAGAACAGAACCCATTGTCCGAGCGCACCTACGCTTATCGTCATCTATTTACTTCCTATTTTCTACTTATTCCTTTATTGGACCATTCCTACTCTTGGCTTCTTCTTCATTTTTTTATCGGGTCGATTAGTGCATGTTCAATTCAATTGTAGTGGACTGGTGCCGGTACAGTTGCTGTGTAGGTGTGCTAGGTGTGTTCCCCTCCCAGCTTCCATTGCGATTCTCGCCCAGACTCTAGACTAACAAGCCCTCTCCCCGCAACCAGTCACTGACTGATTTGCGAGAGATCCCTCATCTCAACAATCAGATACTACATCTGACGATAGCCAAGATAGTCGCACTATCTTGTTACAATCGACGGCCATATTCAAGCCATTAATTACCGAGGTCAACGTAATCGAACCCATCACATCAATTAATCCCCTCCCTTGACTAGCAACAAAGAAAGCCCTCGACACCTCCACCCGTCAATCAATCACCAAAGCACCGACCTATTCACACACAAAAAACAACTGCTATTGCTTTCTCTCTCCTCAATGCGGAACGGGCGCTTGTATGTGGACGTGGACACACAATGGCTTAGGCTTGCGACCGCCAAACATGGACGAACAAGACCACTCACGATCTGGCACCTCCAGTGATGCCACATCCTGGAACCAGGCCTCCACCTCCGACCTCAACCTACCCCGGGACCCAAAGATGGAGCGCTCCAGCGCATCCAACCTGCGGTCAGCCTTTCGCCATACGCTGATAAATGCCACCTCCACCGTTCGCGCTGTCACACCCGATCCCGTCGAGCCTCCAACTGTCAGTGTCACTGCCGAGTCTCAACAGTCCCAAAGAGGTGCTTCTTCACAGCAGAGTTCGCCCCGGACTATACCTCCGGGCCCTACAAGAAGACAAGGCATGGTTTTCAACGAAGTTTTCAGCGAGTCGTACGAGAGCAGCGAATCTAGCCCTCCGAGACAGCATTTACGGCATACAAGCGGTAGCCTCCGGCCAAGGACGCGCACGATGGATACCTCTATGCTGGCACAAAGAAGTGTACCACCGCCGACATCAGAACGACACCGGGTTGGCAGTGTGAGCTCGTCGGGGTCATTACATCCCTCAGACGAGCTAAGGCCACAGCTCAGTTCATTAGACTCGCTACATCACGCTGTGATAACAGGGCGAGAATCATTAGTACCAACAAAAGACAAAAAGTCAAGAAGACTCATGAAGCGACAATCATCCAGACCTACCTCACCTCTCATTTCTCCACCACCTACCGTCGACTCACTCCCTTTACCCATAGCTACCGATGACGCAAACAAGGTCCTGCTTCTTATGAGAACTCTATGCGGTCGAATGCGCGGCGAGATCGAATATCAAGGCGAAACGGGTGGTCCTTGGCATAGTGGCGTAGCTTACATTGAAGAGGAGAAGGGCTGTCTCATGTTTGACTCAGGGCAGAATGGACCCTTTCATATCCCTCTTGTGTCTGATCTGCGCGGCTGCAGAGTCCTCCCTGTCGATTATCCCGAACTAACCAAGGAATGCTTGGAGTTGGTGTGCCTTTCACCTCCAGTGGAAATCCTAATATGTCCTTTGGTGACAGAAGAGTTCGACTTGTGGCTTGCAGCTTTACTGTGCTGGCAGCAATTACGTCCAACGGGTATTAAGCTTGCCAATGGGAAACCAGCCAACCAGGTGACGCCCATGAGGCCCGAATTGAAGAGACATGGTTGGTCACAAGAAAAGAACAAGCCTACGAATATCATCAAGGTTGGTAAGGTGATGCTTTGGGACAAGGGCTTGGCTGTTTCACCAAGGGCGATTGTCAAGAGACCCTCAACGAGAGACCTTCGATCACCCACGACATCCTGGAGGAGAGTTTCCTGCATTCTACAGGACAGCGGCGAGTTCAAACTCATGACAGAGAATGACGTTACTGTTCTTTCCATCATCGATCTCTCACAGCTTTCCCGGTGTGCTGTTCAACAACTTGACCGTACAGTGCTCGATGAAGAATATTGCATTGCCATATTTCCAATCTACTCTTCTACATCTACTCACCTCTCTATCTTCCGACCTGTCTACTTGGCGCTCGACAGCAGAGTTCATTTTGAAGTTTGGCTTTGTCTACTTCGAGCATTTGCGGTACCCGACATATACCGCCTTGACGACCCTAACACATCGCAAATTGTGGAACTAGAGGATATTGAATCAGAGTATGAGGGCGAAGTTTTCAGGCTCGAAAAGACAATCAGCGTCAGGGTTACTGAAGCAAAGATTAAGGCTAGACCCAGCGGTGGTGGAGGGACTGAGCCGACAATTCCAGAACGACCCGGGCGACCGGAACCTGATCCTTTGATTGGAAACTACCTAGCGGAAGTTATCCTAGATGGCGAAGTGAGGGCACGAACAACAACGAAGACAGCCACCAAGAACCCCTTTTGGAGAGAGGAGTGCGAGTTCACCGATCTACCACCAACCACGCCATTATTATCCATCGTCCTAAAGAGAGTGGAAGGAAACCTGGACAGCTCGAGTAACCTCCTCCAAGCATCTGTTGGACTGCCTCGAACACGCAATCTGCAGGAGTTTGTGGTAGGTGCCGTCGACATTTCGCTCGACCAACTAGACCGCGGGAAGGACAGCGAGCAATGGCTTCAGATATTTGACGAGAAACACCAATCGGTTGGACAGATGCTAGTCAAAGTGAATCACGATGAGCATGTCGTGCTTTTGTCGAAGGAATACCAACCTCTCACGGACTTATTACACCGATTCCCGGCCGGGTTGACGAACCAGGTATCGGCGGTTCTCCCGGGACAGCTTCGTCGATTGGCAGAGTTATTCCTCAATATCTTCCAAGTGTCAGGTTCCGCCAGCGAATGGCTCATGGCATTGGTTGAGGATGAGATCGATGGCATTGGCAACCAGACCACCATGAAGAAATATCGATTCAGCAGCCGGCTGAAGTCCAACGATTCTATCGACGCTGCAACTGATCGTGAACTGATCGTACGAGATATGAGCAAGTCACTTGCCGGAGAAGCGAACCTGCTGTTTCGAGGCAACTCTCTCCTCACACAGTCGCTCGAATTTCATATGCGCCGTTTGGGCAAGGAGTATCTGGAGGAGATCTTACAGGAGAAGCTGTTTGAGATAAATGAGATCAACCCAGACTGCGAAGTCGACCCCAGCAAGATCCCCCACGAATCGGATCTCGACCAGCATTGGACTGTGCTCATCCACTACACGACTGAAGTTTGGAAATGCATTGCTAACTCAGCCAACCGCCTACCTCCGGAGCTACGACATATACTCAAGTACATCCGAGCCGTTGCTGAAGATCGCTATGGAGACTTCTTGCGCACTGTCACATACACCTCAGTCTCTGGCTTCCTGTTCCTCCGCTTCATCTGTCCAGCTATTCTATCGCCCAAGCTTTTCAATCTTCTACGCGACCACCCTCGACCTCATGCCCAACGAACATTCACACTTATCGCAAAAGCACTACAAAAGCTAGCGAACTTGTCCAACTTTGGAAAGCGAGAGGAATGGATGGAGCCGATGAACCGATTCCTCAATGTGCAGAGACAATCTGTTCGTGATTATATCGACCAAGTGTGCAGTATCCCAGCGGACCGCAACGCCAATTTCGTTCCTGCTGGCTACAGCACACCAGTCACTATTCTCGGCCGTCTAAGTCCTACTTCCAAGGAGGGATTCCCCAGCCTTCCATACTTGATTGACGACACGAGAAACTTGGCGAGTCTTGTCAAGCTATGGGTGGACGCTAGACCGGTCGACGACAAGAAAGAGGAGGTGGATCAAGAGCTTCTCGCTTTCAACGACGTATGCTTCGCTCTACAACAACGCGCCGACGCTTGTCTCGCTAAGGTCGAAACTGAGCGTGCCAGTGAAACAGCAACCTGTGCCACTACAGAAGACGTCGCCGAATCCATTGAACAAGCATCACTGATTGAATCACTCTCTATTTCCTACGGCGGCTCCTCAACAGCATGGAACGACGTCTACGAACCCACACCCGGTAGCTCAGGCAGCGAAGTCAACGATGACAATACAATACGCAACCGCAGACGAAGCAAGGAGCGTCGCCGTCACCATCATCACCACAAAGAAGGCTGGGAACAACGAAAGCAACGACATGCAAGCACAAGTGGAAGTGCGAGTGCGAGTGCAAGCAACACTATCAAGTCTAAGAACGGACGTGTGGGACGTACGATCCTCAGCGGCATCACCCGCATAGTCGGTCGTGGTGAGAGTCCTGAGGGAAAAGATTCCTCGAAGCATTTTAAGTGAAAAAGAAAACGCCGTTTATATCCATCTATACATATACATATACATATACACATTTTATATACCTTTTGATGACTAGATGGCAGAGCTAGTTATTCATGACTGAATGAACAATACAACTTCTTTGAAATACCACTTCCATCTTTTCATATAGTCTCATTTATACTTGCCCTTTCTTTTGTCATAACTACCACAGATTTTGGAAATGGCAGGCCATTCCTTCATACTCGCATAGCAGACGGTTGGGTTCATCTCGTTTCATTTGTTGTATTATGTATATCTGGATTTCTTAATTTATTTATTTTTATTTCTGTTTTTTTAGCGTAAAGTTAAAAGACTTTGGGTCCAAGTTACCTTCATGCTCAGCATGACTGATAGACATAAAAACTCTGGGGGAAAAGAAGACATATATGATATGTCGATTTTCCCCCATGAACTCAAATCACAATTAGAGTCATCCCCTCTTTACTAAAGCCAAGTTATGCGTGGACGCCTTGCCTGACTTACGAAGCATGACTATAGCAACTAGAAAGTGGCATAGTTGATCACGAAGCTGATATTTATGATGCGTCATCTCCTTATAGAGTATTGCAATATTTGCAATTCGATGGTATCTCATTCAGCGCCGACTCCTAAGTAACCCGCTTTTTCCTCGCATGGGTTATGTTACAGAAAGTTTGATCATGTCCTCCGCCCTCATTCCATATGAAACATTGCTATAATTTTCAAATACAACTGGCGTTCTATCCCGCTCGCAATGAGTAAAATGACGCTCTCTATTTTGCGGTATGCCTTCTCTGCAGCCGCTTAGGCGAAGAACTTCTTGTAGGCAGCCTTCTCCTTGGCGGCGCGAGCAGCAGCCTTGGTTCGGACGGCGTTGAGCTCTCGGGTGATGGCGCTATCGTTGGGCGCAAGGGTGTTAGCCTCACTCAAGTCACGCAGAGCAGCCTCCTCGTCCTTGAGGCGGATGTTGGCGAGACCACGGCGGTAGAAAGCCTTTGCACGGTCGGCGTCCTTAACGCCTTGGACGTCAAGGGCAGCAGAAGCGGAGCGAGCAGCGTCATCCCAGGCCTCCAGCTTGATGTTCAGGAGCGCCGAGTTGTTGTTGAGGGAGAAGCGCAGAGCCTGGAGGTCGTCCTTGATCGACTGGGGTTGGTTCTCAAGATCAGGGTCCTCGTTAATGTAGCGCAGACCCTTCTGGTACTTGTCGAGACCGAGAGAATAGTTGCCTGACTTGAAGGCAGTGTTGCCGTACTCCTTGCAGGCCGTGGCGATCTTGACGATGGCGACGGCATCGAGAGTGTCTGTGCAGTCTTCGGGGAAGTCCTCGTACGGGTCGCCGAGGGCGTCGGGCTGCTTCACGTCGGCAGCGACGGCGGCGTCACCCTTGAGCTCGCCGCAGTCGGCAATGAGAGCCTCCTTTGCGGGACGGTCGCCGGACTGGGTAGTAAGGTTCTCGATTTGTCGAACGACGGACTTGCCGTTAAGTACCTCGCCGAAGACGACATGCTTACCGTCGAGGTGAGGGGTAGGAACGGTGGTTATGAAGAACTGGGAGCCGTTGGTGTCTGGCGGGGTAATTCGTCAGCGTCATGGCCCAAAATGAGGGGCATCATGGAACTTACTGGGACCAGCATTGGCCATGGACAGAAGGAAAGGCTTCTCATGCTTTATGGGGAAAGCTTCATCGTCAAACTTGTTGCCATAGATGGACTCTCCGCCGGTGCCATCACCAGCAGTAAAGTCACCACCTTGGATCATGAACTGCTTGATGACGCGATGGAAGATGGAGCCCTTGTAGTGCAGGGGCTTTCCCGACTTGCCGATGCCCTTCTCGCCGGTGCAGAGAGCACGGAAGTTCTCAGCGGTCTTGGGGACAAGGTCGGCATAGAGTTCCATGGTGATACGGCCAACGGGCTTGCCGCCGAGCGAGATATCGAAGAAGACGCGGGGTCGCGCGGGGGAGTCGCCTTCGGTAGCCATTGCGATAGTTTGTGAGGAGGAGGAATTGGGTGAAGAGAGAAAGGAAATGGAATTAAATCAAGGCGCCGGAAGAGAGAAGAGATGTAAGGTTTAGTTTATTGCTTGAGAGGATTGGAGAGTAAGACGGGATCGCAGCGTGGGGGTTTATTTAGGTATTAAGTTGCTATGGAGGAGCAGAAGCAAACAGAAGGTAACAGAAGAGGGGAGCTACCCTACCAATTGAGGAAAAGTCGCGATGCAAGTGAGCCCGAAGATCGTGCCGCTTATAAGTGGGTAGCCCAGTATTTAACTGACGGCTGAGAATCCAATTCCTTATTACCGGGAATATCACTATATATCTACACAAAAGGCTACTGAACTGTAGGTAGGCTATCTACCGTCGATGCAATTGACTCAATCAGATCATATCTAATGTATCACAATCACTCGCGAACAAGGTACAGCTCCGATATCCCTCGGACTAAGCCAAGCATGGACGGACGGGATGTGAATATCATAACCAAGAAGACAATTGCGAATGCGGGGTGTCTTTTCTTTTTCCTACACCGGTGATGAGCAAAAGAGATAAGATGAAGCAAACTAGATAACATAAACAATCAGCTGATACAAATAAAAACAACAAATATCATCAACCGAAACGAGACAGGTTCAGCCGAGAACTTTGAAGCCCAAACAGATACTCTCAACCTCGCCCTGCAGTTCAAGGTCAGATACATGACCTGTCATGCAGCAATTGTAAATGTGTTTCAATTAAAGAGGACACATAACAATTTGTGTAACGATGACTGCATGACCTTGACCAAACTGTCTCTCTCGCAATCCAATCAGTAAAAAGTGAGAAAAGAGAAAACTCTCTCATAATGGTCAACCAAATTCTCATCAAGGCGGGGGAGGGGGGAATATTTCATGAGAGGGAACAGGGGTCGAGATGGCTTAAGCCTCCTTGCAATAACGCTTTCAAGGCATTGTAATCCGAGTTAACGAGTGCTGATATCAAAAGGAGAGTGAATCATGATTGAACAATGGTTACACAAATTCTCAGAACCACTTACAGGTCTTGTTGCTGATCAAATCTCACCTCTCTACTACCTATATCCCACTCAACTATTGCCCGCCTCCATACTCATACCCACCAACCAACGCACAACATCCATTGTAGCGTCTACTAGGGATATCCCGATGCAAGAAATCAAGGACCAATCCGATTTTATCGCCCGGACCAAACTCCCCCGTTCAACCCTGGCCTGTCTATATTGGATCCCGTCCCGTTGCAGAGGAGAGACACTTTGCCGCTTTGACCACCTCTGAATTGCTTCTTTTTAAACCACAAACACGGAACTCCAGCCCTCGGTTGCACAGCACATGATGCAGCCCTTCCGCTAATGCATCCAATTAGAAACTGACAATACACGAAAGTGGCTGTGTTGGCTGTTGTTTGTTGTAAGATAATTGCACTTTCGGGTACAGTCCCGTCGACAATTCGCCCTTTCAGGTTGTATGCTGTACCACACATATCAAAGATGTGCCGGCCCAGGCAAGCTGAACTCTTCAAGAATCATATCATGTTGATTATAGACGCCAGGGCTGACTCCAAAACATGTCTCTATTACCGAACCTATAGCAGATCCGTCAATGTACCTAATGTAATCCCTTCGCTTTCTCTTTTGTCTTCCCGTCCTGTCTAAGGTATCTTCAATAGCCTATCTCCCTATATTTCACATTTCTATAGCAGCCAGCCACTCACTCCGTCTTGGCGCCGTTCTTCAACTCCAGAGTAACCTATGATGTATCCCCGGTGGTTAGCACAGACACCCCCAAATGCGAGAAAAATACGGCTTCCACAAAACTTACCGGCCCGTCGTTGACGAGAGCAACCTCCATCATGGCCTGGAACTGCCCATCCTTGACTCTCTCTTCCATGTAACCCGCCCTGACCTTCTGCACGAAGTAGTGGTATAGCCGACGTGCCTCCTCCGGGTTGGCAGCACCGTGGAAGTCAGGCTTGGCTCCCTTCTTTGTGCTAGCCAGCAACGTAAACTGCGACACTGTATCTGGGTCTCAGCCACTGCTGCTACCCTCACACGACCGGAGACAAGAGAAGACAAGACTCACCGCAGAGAACCTCGCCGCCAATATCGCTGACACTCTTCTTCCACTTGACAAAGCCTGTCAGATTTGAAACCACAAAACGAAATTATCGGCCCAGCCTCTTTTGTCCCTTACCTTGCCGCCCTCCTCGTCATCCCACAGCTTCATCCTCAGCACCTTGGCAGCCATCAGGTCAGCCTCTTTCTCCGTGTCCCCGGGGGCCACGGCTGCAAAGGCCAGGACGCCCTTGCCGATGGAAGAGATCATCTCTTTGTCGACGGTGACGGACGCCGACAGGACACGCTGCAATATGACTATTTGAGTTGTTGGTGAGCTTATGTTTCATTTGTCTTTTGTGAGTCGGTGATTACACTGTACTGCACGTACCCTTCATATTTGTGATGTATAAGTTTTTGTGACTGGGAGATGCAAGTTGAGTAAAATATCAGACTGTTTTGACTGGGCTTGAGTCAAGCTCTCTGTATCTAGACGTTACTCCGTAGTCGGATCGGCATCGGTCCCGATTTACCGTGTATTACAGCAGTGAAAGACAATCAAGATTAATTTTGATGATAAAACATAAATTCTCTCAAGCGAATAGGCTTATATGGATTAGAAGCCACCAAGTTTATACTTTTCCCTATAGTTTTCAATATTCATAATTTGATAGGGACGTCGGTTGGCGATTGAGTTCCAGACTGGACGTTCTAGGTATGGTCTACCCAAAGCACTGAGGCAGTGGAGGGCACTTAATTGCCAGCAAGGTATCTACTAAGGTAGACGCTTAGCGAAAGAAAAAAAAACCACGTCATTGAGTGCATCCCGCAATATTGGCCTGAATTTGCACCACTATTTGGCTTGCAATTCAATATTACACAGAAATGTCATTCTTGCTACAGATTGACTAACCATCTTCAACTATTACAGCCTTTTCAAGCCTGTAGATGCATGTTCAACCCTTAATGTCCACTTCAACACGTTTCAGCAGCTAACCGCGCCTCGTCCCAGTGAATCGCGGCCCTTCAGCCAATCACGACACCGCGGCTCTTTAGCCTCATTGGATGGCTGCACCTCCCACCTTGAACTAACCTTAACCACCAAATCAGTGCTGGCCAGCCTTACTTCCAACAACCACATCTCATCTACCATCGGCTCCCGGCATTGACGCTCAGGACGACGGACACTGTATTATCACCCTATTATAATTAACGACGACTATCGGATCGCCCCCGCGACGCGCCGTTATATCATAATAACCCTTCCCTGCGCTGCCACATCTTCCCGAACGGTGCTGGCAGAGACGCACAACAAACCGAATCGACAACAACAGTCGGACGACAAGATCTATACGAGCGACTAGACACTGCGCCCGAGTGGCTGCATTTTTCTACTCATAATGGCGGCGAGGAAACTGGCCCAAGAGGTCGACAAGTGCTTCAAAAAGGTCTCAGAGGGTGTGGCCGAATTCGAAGCTATTTACGAAAAGATCGAACAATCGAGTAATCCTGCCCAGAAGGACAAGCTAGAAGATAACCTGAAACGCGAGATCAAGAAGCTCCAGCGACTGAGGGATCAAATCAAAACATGGGCCGCCAGCAACGACATCAAGGACAAGGCTCCCTTGCTGGAGCATCGCAAGCTGATCGAGACGGTTGGTCCCCGCCACTGACAACGGAATGCCATCCAGTATTTTATTGACGGTTGTATCGGGTTTTTAGCAAATGGAAAAGTTCAAGGCCGTGGAGAAGGCCATGAAGACGAAAGCATACTCCAAGGAAGGTCTATCAGCTGCCGCCAAGCTCGATCCCAAGGAGCAGGCAAAGGTTGAGGCCAGCGAATTCTTAAGCGGCATGGTCGACGAGCTGGAGCAGCAAATCGAGACACTCGAGGCAGAGGGCGAATCGATACAAGCGACCATGAAGAAGGGTAAAAACAACACCGCCAAGGCCGAACGCATCGCCGAAATCGAACGCATTATCGAACGACATAAGTGGCACCAGGGGAAGCTGGAACTTATCAGGAGATCCTTGGAGAACGGCGGAGTTGAGCCCGAGCAAGTGACCGACCTGGAAGAGAGCATTCGATATTATGTGTCGGATGGCATGAATGAAGACTTTATGGAAGATGAGGAGATGTATGAGGAGCTCGACCTTGAGGACGAGGAAGGCACCTACGGCATGGGCGCGGATAACGAGAAGAACTCTTCCCTGGATGCGCAGTCTGTGCAAGAGGACCTTACGACCGACAATGACTTGCCGAAGACACTGACGAGAAAGGCGCAGAAGGAGGCTGACCCAGTACGGAGGACATCTTCTCAGACAAAGTCACCTTTACCTGCACTCGCGACACTCCATGCTCCGTTACCGACTATCAGCAATAGCAATTCGGGTACGCCGGCTATGAAGCCAGCATCAGTCCCTACAAGGCCCGCTGGAGAAGGACTCAAGTACGCATCAGCAGCCGCTGCCGCTGCAGCGAGCGATAAGAACAACGTTGGTATCGCTCCGCTACCTCCGCCCCCTGGTGCCGCATCATCAAGCATATCCCCATTGCCGCAAGCCCGAAGCAGCGCGACCAACTCTCCTGCGACATCCTCTGCCCAGCCCGCTTCTCAACAACCAGAGTCAAAGCAGCCCACGCCAGCTCCTGCTCCTGCCGAGCCAGAACCTGTACCTGCGCCAGCCCCTGTGCCTGTCACCACGAAACAGTCCAAGCGATCAAAGGCTGCTGGAAAACAAGCAGCAGTCCTCGAGGCCGCTCCATCTTCAAAGGGTACGTGTGTAAAACAGTTTTGTATGACTCGAATGACTGACTTTGATGTAGCTCCACGGACAAATGGTACAGCCAATGGTGTCAAGCAGACCGAGGAGGAGGAAGAATGCATCTACCACTTGCCAGCATCGTTACAAGATCTTGTTGACACATATGAGACGTCGAGAAAGCGGCCATATCCTCCATCTGCGCCATCAGCTCTGCGCATGATGACTGCCAGCCAGGCCAGCTGCCCCGATATTGTGGATGCTGATGTTCCACGATCATACCGACCCGACCAACCGGTACCCCCAACAGGGTCAGGATTTCCCCGCGAGCCACTCGCTATCTTCGATGACCCGCGGTTATACTCCCGTATGGACCCTGACACTCTGTTCTACGTATTCTACTATAAGCAGGGTACTGCCCAACAGTACATGGCAGCCAAGGCTCTGAAAGATCAAAGTTGGCGATTCCATAAGCAGTATCAGACTTGGTTTCAAAGACATGAGGAGCCTAAGAACATCACCGAAGACTTTGAGCAAGGCACATATCGATTTTTCGACTATGAGAGCACATGGTAAGTGGACTCGCGAAATGCCAAAGTGAGGCGTGCTGACATGAATGCGCAGGATGAATCGACGCAAGGCTGACTTCAAGTTTGTCTACAAGTTCCTTGAGGATGAGGTCTAATCAACAGTGCTTCTTCACTGGAGATTGAAGTCCATTGGCCGTGTATGAGAAATATGGGACGGAGCTATCGGTTTTGGTTGGACGCACCTTGGTTTTGTGAACTCCTGGAGAGGGCGAATTAAGAGCACAGAGAGAGTAAGAAAGGACTTAGGCGGCAACCTCATTTTGCTTTCATCATCGGCTTTTGATGTGCTTTCTGGAACAGGTAAATATGCAACATGCTACACGGGGCGTTATCAACCTCATTGTTTGAGATATGAATACGAACCTTTTGAGTGCAGGGCATTGTCGCCCTGAACGACTATTCTGCTGAAGTATATGGTCAAATGTGTGTGGCTCGTTTGCCTCATTATATCCGTGATCAATGTCTTCCCGTAGGAACTGGTTCCTTGGATGGTCTAGACCCTCTGCAGCTCGACAGCCTCTCTTTCAGCCAGTGCAGCCTCAGACTCGGTAGGCGTTAGGGCAAGGCTCTCTTAGCGGCGTACAATGATGCGAGGTGTTTCATTCCTCCGTGACTGACTGTACGGTGTCTGCATTGACGTGGCACGTCCTGAACCGTAGCCAAGGTGAAGCGTTCAGATTGGTGAAATTTGAGGTCAAGTTGGGTGAACAACCTAATATCTGAGGGCTGCTGCATTGCTACCCAAAAGCCGAGAAAAGAGTTAAGAGTATTGGATTTCTCGACTACTTGAATGTAGATAGACCCGGTCTCCATAGGAAGACAGTGAGGCACTCTTCGGGTTCATCAAGTTTCCTCTTCTTGTTGTCTCAACGATTTATACACAACCGGCGTGGGCTGGTCGCGTTACCGCCATCGAGGCGATGCTACACCTGTAGCACATTTCAAGTCATCGCAGACAACGTGGCTTTCGGATATGGGAAAATAGTCGAGTGGACAAAGCACAAGATGAGGGCCCTTGTCGCCCCAGGCGACACAGTTGCAGTTTCGTTTGTCCTCTTAGCAATTCCTTTGGATTGTTAAATTTGAGCTGACATGTGTATGACTTGATCATTGATGGCACACTTCATCAACGATAAGGTTGCCAAAATTGCGTCGTCAGTTGGATTCAGGGCTAGCGAATGGGTGCTCTGCTTGCCTTGTCACCTATAACGCGGGTGCCTTTTTCTGTGCCATCGTCATTATGCCTATCAGACTCTGCCGAGGCGACTTTCAGCAGCGTCCGCCATCCAGCGCTCTTGGTGAGGGATACCCTCTTTCGAATGACAAGCTTGCGGCACAGCTCTGCGCTTGCTGCTATATCGTCAAAGACTCAAAGTTAAGGGTGGCCACTTGGGTAACAAGATCGTCGCCCCCAACTGCATCGGCGTCACCGTGCAAGTCGACTGGGATTTGAAACGAAACCAATGCAGGATACAACAGGAAGGTTTCTAGAATGCTTCCATGCTTGTCAACTTCTCAAAGATTCGGATACGAGATCCCTCGCAAGCGAATGTCAATTCCATGGTTCGGGTAGCATGGATTGGCTTCCCGGCGAGCTTGTCACGGATGGGGAAAGGGTCCTAGTGAGTCTGATGACCCTGTCGAAAACGATCATGATCTCATAGCGGGCGAACCATTTTCAACTGCTTCTCTTGCACTTGACACTTGCTACTCCAGCCAGCCTCACTAACACTCCTCGAACTTTTCCCTGAGAGCTCAACTACACTGTTCGGTGTGTTGACTTGCCAGGTACAACACATTGGTAAGTTAAACACCTGTAACTCGGGGATTTCCCAAGCGTTGTCTTGCAGATGCCGGGTAGGGATCCGGTAGGACTCAGGTGAGACAAGGCCGTTAAGGGCGTCCAGGGTGGTTTTCGTTCAGGCGCTTACTGTTTTTGCTGATCACTTTGGGTGTTCTAAAGAACCGCCTTGTCAATTATTGAGACATGTCAGATTGACCATGATACGCCAGGCTCCGATAGACGCAGCGAGTTACACAACCCAGACCACCACCAACCTTGTAATTCAAGCAGATAAGTGGGATCAGAAAGGTGTGTGGGAGATGCTAAAATGATGATGCTGGGTTTATTTTTGTCTGTGCTCTGTTCTGCTGTAGACCTCGAAGGTTACTGTTGTTGGCTGTTTGTCCCATGTTGCCAATTGAGCACTGGGACTGGCTCACAGGTGCCTTGACCAAAGATCAGAATTCCTTAGCTGGTCCGAGTCTAGGCAGCAAAATATCGTTGTTGATTGAGTTAATTGATCGACACATGGGAAGGGGGTCGCTGCGTTATTGGTGCATCTGTTGACTTCTCCATAGCGTTGAGGCTCGTGCTCGTGCTTGTGCTTGTGCTCGTGAGCATCGAGAAGTTGTTTGATGCTTTGCGCCGCCGAGATCGACAAGCTACTATCCATACCCAGCGGTTGTCTTGGTGCTAATGCGAAGCATTAGATTTAGGCCACCGCATAAAAGTGCATGTTGATGATTTTATGGATAAAAAAAGGCAAAGTCAAGATGGCAGATGGCACTTCGACCAATACGACGCCGACGTTTAGAAGGAGCAAGCAACCCTGGGCTGGGGTTTCCACTACCGTAGCAGGGGCCATCGACAAGGCAGGAGCAGGAGGGGTAAGGAGTGCGAGCGATGGATGTGACAGCTGGAGGCAGGTACTGCCCTGGGATGTAATTCTACCTCCACTCTACAGTGCCTTCCCTGTGTGTAAGGTGGTACCTAGGTGATGGAAGCCCATTGCATATTGCATTCTGCCTCGTCAAGAGTCCTGAAGACCTTTGTTCCATCCAACTTTCAACCCAATATCATTGACCGGTTACCGATGAAACGGTATGGAAGAATTCCTTGTCATGTCGATCGAATACCTCACTCAATCCTCCCGTTACCGAGCACCAAATTTGTCCTGTCCCGCTGTTGTCGACAACCCTTCAAGTGAGCTTCCAGCGGCACATGCACGCAAAGGCGCATTGGCCAAGCCAACTTTCCCTCTGGTAGTGACCGAAATCTGCTGAGCTGGCCTGGCACAGCCCCTATCCTAGTCCAGCCTTTGTGCGGTTTCTCGGTTATCTGTCGTCAAGGACAGCTCGTTGTTAGGGATGCGCATCATGTCAAATCATTCCCACATCCACTGCCGTCAGCCCGTGCCAGAATCATTTGCTCCATGATCTTCAGCCCCAGGGCATCGCCACGCCCTGTTGGAACTTGCCCACCCAGAAGCAAGTATGATCACCACTCAAGAGGAGGCAAGAAAACTTAGGTCCTCTTTTCAAAGTGATGAAAAGACTTAGGTAAGTTTAGTATTTCTGAGCAAGCCTTTAGACTGGTTTATTTTAGCACCCTGGTTTAACTTCGGAAGTTTTCTTGCTCCCTGGGCCACTTTTAGCTGTCAATTGCTGGGCGCAACCACTTAGACTCATCGTTCTCTCTCTTACCGAAACAGGCACTCGGCCAGTTTCCTAGTTCCACAGAAGCAGTCAAGGCTGGCTTTCTGGTTAGTTTCCAATCTGAAGCTTGCACACATTACACACCTCCCATTGGGTTTGTCCCGGGCTTGTACCTCCATGCTGTTGTAACAATCACAGATCCCGGTTGAGCCGGTATTCTATAGGGTACCACCAACTCGTAGCTTTTTATGCAAGCCAACTGTTGCTGTTCCTGGGGACCTCTAGCTGACCTCAGAGTGAGCTATCTTAGCTACCTCCATTCGCTACTGTCGCTTCGCCATCTATGTCCCCTTTCCCCCTTGGGACACCGGCCAGGAGCACACCACACATGATAGGGTGTCTCCAGTCTTGACTCGCTTCTCCATGCTTGTTGCTGTTATCTCCATCCAGCTTGACTTTACCCTAGTCTCCCACCCAGACGACAAGTGTCGATTCACGCATCACGAGCCAGCTTGCGCCAGATGCTGCTTCGCCTTAGACTCATGCCTGCCCTGTGTACTGCCACCCTTGCCTTTCTCCAGTCTTCGGTCTTAGAACTGGTTATCTTCTGGCTGTCCTTCTATCAAGCTACCTAACTATGGTTCTATCTGTCCAAAGGTTGGCCCGGGTGGAGTCCGCTGTGTTCCCCGACAGCTACCCTGGCCATGTCATTGACCCTTGAACATTACTCTGGAGCTCTAGCAGTACAAGCTGGTACTCTCTTCCAATTCCGACCGCAGCTGTTTCTAGAAATCGGCGTCTCTTACAGTTTCAAGTCCATACTGCCCTTTACCTTTGTGTATTACACAGATGACTCCTACCTTCGCCTCACTAATCAATGTGCGATTTGAGCCTCACCTTGGCCAATATCATCCTGGACTGCACTAGTTGTCTCCCCCCCCTTCACTCTTTTACTTTCCCAAGCATATAACCACCTCTCTGGTCCCTTCTATGGCTTCGATTGTTAGACCATTATCATAAGATCAAGTCTCATGCACCAAACTTCTTCTCTTCCCTTCCAGGACCGCCATCAAGATATTACTTTGGTTGCGGCCTATACTTGTTCTATCTTTACATCATCTACTTCCCTCCGTTCACTTATTCACAAGCCCTTGGCCCGTCCTCTTAAACACCCGTGCTTGCTGCCTTCTCGCTGATTGACTTGTACTATATCAGCTTCTTTGCTCAAGTTTCCCCTACCAACGAGACAAGTTTTCATCAGACACAATGGGATCCAACTACTGGAACAACAACAGTTGGTATGATGCCTCGTCACCACAGGACCAGGCCTCGTCACCATCTGGATACTCCTTCGACTATTATCAGTCACAGCCTTTGGTCAGATATGGTAGTTCTGGCAGTAACTCCCAGGCTTCCACCAGGGGCCCCGAGTCACCTACAGACGGCAGCTACTACACTCTGCATGGCTCACCAACTATGGACGATGCTGTTTATCAGCAAAGCCCTAGCTATCAACAGCATTATACCTCTGGTCAGACAAGGGCTGGAGAATCTTCTGTGCCACGGGGCGAATCGTAAGTCCAGTCCCTATTATAAAATAGTACATTGCTAACTCTTGTGTTTCTTAAGTGGAAATGACTGGCCAGTCTCTTGCCTTCACCCTGGTTGTACTGCTCGCCCTTTCAAGCGTACTGCCGACCTCATTCGTCACTACAAGAACACGCATGCTCCCGAATCGAGCAAGGATGTCTATCTGTGTGACTATCCTCGATGCACTCGCTTTCGTGAGCCCTTCCACCGTCGCGATCACTTCCGAGACCATCTCCGCGAGTACCACTGTGAAGATATCATGAAGCGCGGCGCCACTGTTAACGAAGAGTGGCTCGAAGGTCGCTACACTCCTTCTACTTGGTGGCGCTGCCCCCGATGCCTTGTCAGAGTCAACATCTCAAAGCACGGCTACGAATGCCCCGGGTGTAAGACATCGTGCGAGTCTAAGCGCAAAGAGAAGCGCCGCAGTCGATCTTGAGGTGTGTGGGCAGAGATACGGCCTTGCCCATACAATCAGCCAACCACGACGCACCAAGTATCGCATTGGATGGCTTGAAACTACACTTCTGTTTCACTCTGGGCTTCTTCTATCAGCAAGCTTACACAGACAAACCAGTGGCATAGTACTGATCGCCAGCTCTGCATTATTGCTTTGGCCAGCTCACCGACACTCAGCACCATCTCGCCATCAGCCTAGCTGAGCAGCCAGCAGCTCTTGTATACATATTGTTACATCAAGGACAACAAAACAACCTACGCAAGGCTTCTTTTTTCTTTTTGTGCATAGACATGCAGCGAGGAAATCATTTTCTGCAACCGTCTTCGAAGCCAGGCTTTCTCAGCCTTGGCCTTTTCCCTTCCTCATTCCTGGCATCCACACTCACACTCTCTAAGACGTCCTCAAGATCAGCAAAAACGCCTATGCGTTGCAGATCTTATCCCCACTGGGGGGTTGCATCACGCTGAGGCTGACTTGAGAGAATTGTTCTAGAAGCGGGGCTGTTTACGGGGATTATTTCAGCGTGGCTGTGTGTGTCATGCACGATGCTTCTGTCATGCTTCCATTCCTTCTTTCGAGTTTCCCTTCTTGGCTAAGACTTCCGGGGTCTTACTGGGGTCTAAGACTCTACTGAAGGCACCGAGATAAGACGTCTTGGTTATTGGGGGGAGATGATCACGCAGTGACGTTTATGATGATATATGAGGTCGATCCTATTTCTTAGAGGCTGGTGTTCTTTACATAGACGGTGGGAGTTTTGTTCGTTCTACACAGTTTTGGTTTCTGGCGCATTTAGAGGATTTCTTTTTCTGTATACACCCTTGTTGTATTTTACATGTACATATGATCCCATGATACCTACAGTGTCCTACCCCGGAAATGTTAGAATTGTTGTTATCTCTTTACCCTTCAATGTGACACACATCTACTGTGGTATTTCCCCTGGCTTAAGCATGTGTGACGAGGCAAGAGACGAGTTGTAATCAGGAGGCTGATCAATCCTAAAGGACCCCTGTCTAAGGTACGTGAATGTTGTACCGTGTTCCCCGCCATACCTCAAATGTAGTGGATGGCTTCCACAGCAGCCGGGTGTCTTCCCCAGGTAACATTGCGCGATATGGCGCACTACATTTCCAGCTCGTGACCACATACGTAGTTTGCGGCTTTTCTAGTCTGGAGTCCCTGGACGTCCTCTGACTCACTTTGTGTTGATGCACTAGAAAGAGAGGTAAGGGACAATTTGCCTCAAATCTTCAAAGTTGCAATTGCTTTCGCCCGGTCCGATGAACAAGGTTCGACCTAAATCAGCTTAAAGCGCAGGAAGAAGTATCATGAAAAATAACCAGCTTTCTCGATTTGGTCTGTTTCCATACATCTTTCGAAAAATATAGGCTTGTGATTTTGGAGAAAGTGGCTGATATGATGGTTCCAGCTAACTTTCTGTTAATCATCTTATCTCCGAACTCCTAAAGTTAGTCTTCCTCAATTGGATCGTCATTGTAGTTTGGCATGGTGCGGAAATCAGGCCGCCCCTTATCCCTGCGCCTTCTAGATCGTTGCCGTCTTCCCTTGCTCCGTGGCTTATCCAAGTAAACTGGCGATTTGGCGGAGGGGACGTCACCAGCTAATCGACCAACAAAGTGCTGCGGTTGACGAAACTTGAACTCGGCATGCAGCGGTTGAGGCGAGGCGGGCTGAGCAATGATAGAGTCGGTCGCGTCCGCGATATGTACCCTTGCGGCGGCTTCCGATGACGGGGCTTCCAGCTCTGCGCCCGGTAGATCTTGAATTTGGTCATCTGCCAAAATAAAGTTACGTCCTTCCGTTGTAGGTGCTTCTCCTCGGGATGCTGAAGGGGAGTCTGCGATATCGCTTGACGGTGCGGTCGAACATGAAGGCAAGGATGATTCTACAAACATCCGGGGAACATGTGGCTTCTTCAAACCCAGTGCGCATTTTGTTTGTTCATGTGCCTCCTCTCGAGCCTTTCGGCTGGTCTCAGCGCTATCGTTATCAAGAACGAACTTCTTCCAAATTTCGTCTTCGTCGTCAGCATTTGGTGTTGTTTCTTGCTGTGTTTGGTCCTCAATATTTGGCTCCTGCTGTTCCTCGCTAGCAGTCAAGAGATCTAGTAGGTCTTGAACATTGGAAGCCACAGGCGTGAAGGAGCCCATTGGGAGAACCAGGTCGCTTCTAGTTTTGAGATTGGTCTCACTTCTTTCGTAGCTCGAGCTTCTAAGTAGAGCGTAAGGACCTGTTGCTGGCGGGAGATTAGCAAATGGATCTCTTGCTTGAAGCTCAGGTAGCTCTTGTTCGTCGTCTAATGGCTCGTGTTGGCTCTCAGATGGAGGTATGCTAGATGGGTACGTTTCCGAAGACCTTAGTTGTGGCTCTTCGTTCGCATGTGATGAGTTCTGTCCTTGATTTTCGCTGCTTATCAGATTTTCTATATGCGACTTGTCATTGAAGGTGTTCATATAGTTGCTTAGACTTGGGCTGATGGGCCTTGGAGGCCCCTTATCTCGACTTGGCTGAACGGGCTGCTGTTGTCTCGGCTTCGTTGTTGATTCCAGCCACATGTTCCATCGAATGTCTTCGGCTGTGATCCTATCAGAAGGTCTTGGGGTACCCAGAACAGCTACGGCACTTGCACCTTCATCCAACTCAGGAGACTTAGCTTCAATCACCTGGTGTCGTCGCCGAGTTGGCTGTGGCTGATGGATGATAGGCACATGAGTTTGTACAACGTATCTTGGTTCATCAGTTTCTCTTGCTAACCATTCCTCCTGACCCGGGGAATGTACTGCAGATGAAAGGCTCGTGAGTGGATTACTTCGTTCGTTAGGGGTTTGAGATCCACGAAAGTCGTGAGCTCTTGGTGGCCTCTCCCGATGATGACGAAGACTGCGAGATTGCTGGTAAGAAGATACAGACGCCTGGCTCGTAGCATTATTGGATTGTGGGATCTCGAGACGGGATATAAAATTTTGTCGTGTGGCAAAGCTTCGTACTGAGTTACTATCCCTGCTCCATCGCAGATTTTGACTTCCAATGTTGATCTCTATGTCGTTCTCGGAAAGTCGACCCAGCGTTCTCTTGTTGGGTTGATCCTTCGGATCAGGACTGTACGTCGATCGGTGGTCACTCCTGGAGGTTGGTTTCGCAAGCAACTTAGTGGATCGATCCCTTTGTTGGGAGAAGTCAACCGTTACAGGCTTTTGAGTAATGACGCCGGTCCAATCAGGCTTCTCTAATAGCCTGCGTCTTTTGGTTGCTATGGCCAACTCTTGCTTGTCTTTGTCTTGCGGACTTGTCGGGGAGCTCTCGGCTTCTAGCCCCTGATTTCCGATACGTGGCTCTCTCCCTCTTCCATTTCTTTTCTTGTGTGAGTTTCCTGTCTCGGATTGTCTATGTATACGCTTTCCTCTTGTTCTTTGCTTCCAGCGAGGGGTCGAGGAGTTCGACTGACGACCTTGAGATGAAGTTGGTTGTGGAATATAATCAGGTACGAAAGATGAAATATCAATGCCCTTGCTTGTAGTTGGAGCATTCTTTCTCGCTCTGGCTTTAGCAAAGTATTGCTTTTGTCGGGCAGCGTCTTTATCCCAGCCTTTTCGACGAGAATGGCGGGCGAGAGCGCCTTCAGTCCAGTTCATCGTGGATTATGAGATCAGCTCTTCAGTGTGTTCTCAAGGTTGAGGCTTAGGTACTGAAGATTGCGTCCTTGACTAATAATTTTATGGGGGCACGTGAAAAGTTGATGCAATATGGCAGTTATCAACAACATCGTAGCTACCATCTCCTGACATTGGAAGCTCACTTGCCCACTTTGGATTGCACAGTAAGCGTCAAAAGTTTGATGGCATCTTTTGACTGACAGAAAATAGATACCCTCAATCCTTTAAACCCAAATTTAAGAAGACTGATCTTTCGGGTCGATCACAGCTCGAGATAGGTGAGTATAACATTGTTGGACTCATCGAACAAATACAATAGATTGTCATCCCGAAGCCAACATGCGGTATATTAGTGGACGAATGAAATAGGTTTGGTAAAACATGACTCTAAATAATTTTATATCAAGAACCCTCAGAATTTGTGATACTACATAATACATCATGGTACTCTTGATCTCATGCTAGGAAATGTGTTTTGCTAACTTACACGATCATCTACACAGTGTTAATTGGTGGCCTAAGACACGTGCACGGTGCATGCACAGGCCAGCTAAGCTTCAACGTGATGACGGAGCTCCCTTGAATCGAGTCCCTGAACGTGGAGCTACATCTCCATTAGCATTTAGCGCCAAGACGACACATTTCAACAAGAACGACAACGCACCTCATACAGAATTGAATTATATACACTTAAGCCAAATAACACCTCATCATGGCCGATGCAGAAGAGAAGGCCCGCAAGGAGAAGATTGCTGCGGCCAAGAAGCGTGTTCGATTACCCCTCCCTTCTTATCCTGGCTGCTTTCGCTAACATTGCGACATAGGTCGAGCAATTGAAGAAGAAGAGTAATAAGAAGGCCACTCCAGCAGCAAAGCAAACAAAGCCAGAACCAGCCGAAATCGCCGCGCCCGAACCCGTTGCCGAAAAGGCTGAGGCCGCCCCAGCGAGCGAAGAGAAAGCCGTCGAAGAACCCAAGAAGAAGGCTCAAGAGAAGCCACCTGCTAAGGAACCCGCGCAGCCACTTAAAGTTGGAACCCAGGAGAGCAGCGACGAAGACGACGATAGCGATGAAGACAGCAGCAGTGACGAAGAGACCTCGGCTTCCGCTACCCCCTCTCTCGCCCAACAGTCGAAACTGAGATCTACATCATTTCGTGCCGGCTCCATTACCTCAGGAGGTGCTGCGCCTGCCAGCCCTTTCAGTCCCGATGGAGAAACTGCTCCAGATATCTACAGAAAGCACATGGCCAGAATCGAAGAATTAGAAAAGGAGAACAAACGTTTATCTAAAGAGGCGGCGGACTCGGAGAAGCGATGGCAGAAGGCCGAAAACGAATTGGCCGACATACGCGAGGCCGATGGTGAAGATACAGAAAAAGCAGGTGGACACGAAGATGGGCTTTTGGATAGTTTGGTAGGTGTTAATGCATGCAACCACAACCGCACTCAATCCGCTAACTCTTTCATAGAAGAGCCAAGTCGCCTCGCTGCAACGTCAAAACACCCAGCTCCAACAACAGGTATCGCGAGGACCTGGTCATGGCCACCGTCCTTCCATGTCTGTGGCCTCACCTCCAGCAGATCTCAAGGCTGAGCTCGAGGCCAAGACAGCAACCATTGAGTCTATGGAAATTGAAATCTCGAAACTCAGAGCACAGGCAGAGCGACACGCCAGTGGATCGTCGTCCGAAAAGGAACAAGTTACTGCTCTGGAGGACAAACTAGCCCGTGCTGAGGCTGCAGCGGGTAAGGCTCAGCGCGAACTACAGGACCTCAAGCACAACCTCGAGAGGACAGCAGAGAAAGCAGTCCGCGAAGGTAGCGAACGAACAAGTGCTGAGACCAAGATCAAGACTCTCGAGCATGAGCTCGAAGAGGTCAAGAGCGCTCGCGATGAGCTGGAGAAGAAGGTTGAGGCATTGGATAAGAAGGCGACGACCCTGACTACATTACATAAGGAGCAAGATTCCCGCTTACAGGCGATCAAGAAGGAGAAGGAGAAGGCAGAACACGATGTCACAGAGTTGAGGGCACAGGTTGAGAAGCTTGAGAGCGAAAATGCAAAGCTCCGAAGCAGGAAGTCCATGGAGGGTGGCGGCGGATTAGACGATGAAGGTGTTGATGAACTTGAGGATGAGGAACGCCAGAAACTTGAGAGAAAGATCCGAGCGCTGGAGAGCGAAGTGCATGAGCTTCGAAGTGGAGCATGGATTGAGAAACGTCGCGAATTGGAGGCAACTAGTCCAGGCTTCCATGATGTCGACCTCTCTCCTGGACATGCGATGTCTCCAACTCAGCGTAGGAAATCGGGACCTGGAGGAGGAATTGGTGATTTCTTTACGAGTGGTCTCAACGCTCTCGCCGGTGGTAATGATGATGATTTCCTTGAGGACGACGATATGGACTTTGACGAGGATGCATTCCGCAAGGCGCAAGAGGAGGAGTCAAAGAGACGGATCGAGCGGATCAAGGAGATTAAGAGATCACTTAAACATTGGGAAGGTTGGAGATTGGACATTGTTGAGAACAGGAGGGGAGGAAACGAAGGAGTTGGTGAGATCTTTGACGTTTGAACTGATGCTGGATGTTTGCAGTGTTGCTGGGTGGACGAGGCCCAAGTAAGGAATGTATTATTAGAATAGAAAGAGATTCCGGGACGATAAATGGAAAGGATATCGATGATTATTCTCAGCCACTGTGGCATATCTGTTTCCGGTTTTGTTTCCGAGACCTCATGAAATATGAGTTGATAGTCTCCTACCCTGAGGTTGATAGGCCCGACAGAATGAAAGGGCACCTCGGTGCTACTACAGCAACCATTGGTTTCGACTGAATGAGGTATTTAAATGCCTGTTCATTCCTTCACTGTCGGAGGGCCCGTGAACTCTGATGATTCCCGCGGGACAAGTACGTATCCGACTCGAATAACGGAACATAACCAGACACACAGCTGGTATGAAGCATGTTGGAAATATGCTTACCCAGAGGCAATGATTGAATTGGAGCCATATTCGGAAGCTCACAATCACTACATATCCCGACTCTAAAACCCGGCATCGAGTGTCGGTATCTCATTCCTGTTGCTCGGACATCAACCGAATATCGTCCCCCGATGACGGCGCGGAGAGTGGATACCCTGACCGGAGATCCGAGTTGGAGAACGGAGATGCGCTCCGCGCCGAGATGCAAGAGGCCGGGAGGTGTTATTCCCGGTAGAGTGTGCCAAAAGAGTTTATATAAATCAATCAATATGAAGCTCAGAGCATCATCATACTACCTACACCAAATTGAGGTTCTGAGGCTTGCATCGGACCCGCTTACTTCCGGCTCATGTTTTAAGATCGACCACCTGTAACCGTATCAAAATGCAACTGAGAAGCTTCCCGCACTCGGCGATAGTAACACCGAGATGAGGCAAAAAACGAGAGCAGCTGTCATGCACGAGATGTAGCGCCTAATTTAAAGCCAAGCAGCCATAGCGTCCGGCGGTAGTCGTCGTCCCCCACTGAGCGGGGAACCAAGTGCGGAACCCATCGACACTAATGTTAACCGTCGAGGCTGGGACTGGCTGGGCATTTTTTCTCTCTGCTTGCAGCTTTTGATGCGGTGCCCCAGCTCGGTCAGGTACCGAGCCTCATCCCCAAAAGAACCTGGTAGGAAGAGAAAAGGAATACTCGAGACACACCCTGAGAGTTGGGGGGATGTAATGGAGGCTACGAGGGGTCTAAAGACTCTCGAAAATTATCGCGAGATGGTCAATTGAGGTGAAGTTGAGCTTCATGTTGGACAAGAACGTCATATGTAGACACTTTAGATAGAAAGACTCGACCCCTGTCATATCATACATAGCATGCGATTGTCTAAAAAGATCATGTCAGCCACGTTTGATATCCCGCACCGTATCATCCGTCTTCGGCCTTGGACCCTACAAGGCTAAAAGGAAAAGAGAACAGTCCGTTGTCGGAAGAATTGGATTTGAATGTTCCTTTGTCCTTCCTATTTCTCTCTCTCGATTTCGGCTCAAATCCCATCTCTACATCATCAACATTGTTTCTCGTCAACAACTTCAGCACCAGAAGAAAACGACGTTTCGATCGAATCGAGCCTTGTAAGTGCAGCTTTTATATGTCACGTCGTTGCTAGCTTCGCTAGTTGTCAGTGGTCAATTGTCAGCCACAATAGGTGTCATGATACAGTTGTATCGTCATTGACCAACGATATTCCTCATGAGCATATTCGAAGACCGCAAGGCTTCTTTTAGATTCGCCTCATCTAAGGATTTTAGCAGCTAAATACTATAGATCTGATCTCAGATTGGATCATACCTATTTCTGCTGAATTAAAGATGCACTACCAAAGCCTCGTGGTCTTGTCAGGACAGACATTTCCTAAAACTCACACCCCTCAAGAGGCCAGAGGCAAAAGAAAACACTCAAAACATGAATCGCCTCATAAACCATTTCCCCTCTTCCCATTCTTGCTTACGCGCGCATCTGTAACTAACACTTGACGAAATTCCCCAGCTTCCAATCGACTAGCGGCGCCTCTTGATCAAATTCACCCCGTCTCATTGGGGGGAAACCACGCATCAATCACACCTGCCTACCTAACACTTACCCCATATTCTCCTTCCCCCGTCGCATCGTCGGTTTTCCTCTCGGACGCCGCACATCAACCGAAAATCTATCCTCGGTTGAAGTTTAGAAGGTGCAAAACTACACCCCAAGCACCTTCCTGAACCCGACCTCCGACCTCCACTTCCGACCCCAAACCAACCGCTTGCCCGTCCGTGTTGCAGTTACACCCCGCGCTGGGCACTTGCACTTGCAGTTTGTAACGACTAGCGACTCAAGGAAAGTCCCAAGTCGAGCCAAACTTCCGGCGACGATTCCCGAGTCCGGTTCCCGTACCTGCCTGCCTTACCGTACCAGACCCTTTTTATACCTCTTTTATAAACTCCCAACTTCTTCCTCTTCTTTTTTTTCGCCCATCATGCCCGCCGCTGTCTTCGCCTCTTCCATTCAGCGATCTCTTCTCTCGTCTTCGCTGCGCCGTGTCGCTATCACTTCATCCGCCGTCCGCCCTGTCCGAGCTTCCTTCGGTGCTATCCAAACCATCTCTCCCTTCGCCGTCCGCACAATGGCTTCCCACCAGAAGATCAAGGTCAAGAACCCCGTCGTCGAGCTCGACGGTGATGAGATGACCCGCATCATCTGGCAGGTCATCAAGGATAAGCTCATCCTTCCTTACCTCGACATCGACCTCAAGTACTATGATCTTGGTCTTGAGTACCGTGATGAGACCAACGATCAGGTCACCATCGATGCCGCCGAGGCTATCAAGAAGTACTCCGTCGGTGTCAAGTGTGCCACCATCACCCCCGATGAGGCTCGTGTCGAGGAGTTCAAGCTGAAGCAGAGTAAGTTAATTCCCATTCCGACCCTGTCTTAGTTCGCGTTGCGCCTCGATGTTCGCCCCGCCAATCGCAACCCCGCATACATGAGGCATGCAGGAAAAGCAACATGAGGGGAAACAAGCAGCAGCAAAGCGAATGAAACCTGCAGTAGTCAGCTTAACAAAATTGAATTCGGCTAACTTGCATGTCCAGTGTGGCTTTCCCCCAACGGAACCATCCGAAATGCCCTTGGTGGTACCGTCTTCCGTGAGCCCATTGTCATCCCCCGCATTCCCCGTCTTGTTCCTGGCTGGAAGAAGCCTATCATCATTGGCCGTCACGCCTTTGGTGACCAGTACCGCGCCAAGGACGCTGTCCTTCCCGGCCCCGGTAAGCTCTCCATGGTTTACACCCCCGAGGGTGGCCAGCCTCAAGAGATTGAGGTCTTCCAGTTCAAGAACGGCGGCGGTGTCGCTCAGACCCAGTACAACACCGACGAGTCCATCACTGGTTTCGCTCACGCTTCCTTCAAGCTGGCTCTTGACAAGGAGCTTCCTCTCTACATGAGCACCAAGAACACCATCCTCAAGAAGTACGATGGTCGATTCAAGGATATCTTCCAGGAGATCTACGAGTCCACCTACAAGAAGGACTTCGAGGCCAAGAAGATCTGGTACGAGCACCGTCTCATTGACGACATGGTCGCCCAGATGATCAAGAGCTCCGGTGGTTACATCATGGCCCTCAAGAGTAAGTCCACCCCTGTGGTCTGAACACTTGTTCAGGCTCTGCCTACTTAAAACGCATGAAAGCTAACATCTACAGACTACGACGGTGATGTCCAGTCCGACATTGTCGCTCAGGGCTTCGGCTCTCTTGGTCTCATGACCTCTGTTCTCATTACCCCTGATGGCAAGACCTTCGAGTCTGAGGCTGCCCACGGTACTGTCACTCGCCACTACCGTGAGCACCAGAAGGGTAACGAGACCTCCACCAACCCCATTGCCTCCATCTTCGCCTGGACCCGTGGCCTCGTCCAGCGTGGCAAGCTCGACGACACCCCCGAGGTTGTCGCCTTTGCTGAGAGCCTTGAGCAGGCTTGTATTGACACTGTCGATATTGACGGTATCATGACCAAGGATCTTGCCCTTGCCACTGGCAAGTCTGAGCGCAAGGACTATGTCACCACCAACGAGTACATGGATGCCGTTGAGCGCCGTCTCAAGCGAACCCTCAAGGAGAAGCTGTAAACGCATTGTCATCTGTCGTTTTTTTACAGCCTCCCTTTAGCCTCTAATTCCGCTTCCACCTTCCTGGCCTCTTATGCCTCTGCAAAGAGTAGCCACTATTTCATGAACTCTTAAGAATCGGCGTCGAATATGTTGTCACAACCTGAATAGCATCTCACAGTCTTGAGAACCACAAGAGCGTCACCTCTTGCGATCTCTTGGCCACTCACTTCCTCAGCAGAAAGGAAGTTGGCGTCGTCAAGAGCAATCATGAACCGGAACCTTCTGCACAGACACATGCAGTTGGCTAACGACTTATGAAAAGCATTCCTCCATCGTCATTGTGGTTGGATAGGATGTTGGGTTTTTGAATATGTAAAAGCAAAGATTTGAGGAGGAGACAGCATGTATCATGCCACCGAGTATTGGAAAGCAGATATCATGTAGAAAGCAAGCTTGTTCTTAGCATATAGATAAGATGGGATACCCAGCCCTGCTTTATAGTTTTCTTCACCTAGATCTTCCCTGGCCATTCGCATTGTGACCACTCGTTCCCCGTAGTGCATTCCTCCTAGTCCTTCTTTAGTCGCGGATCAATGGGTGGTAGAGTCATAAGATGTACTCAAATTGAGCTTAAAGCAAATCTATTGGACCTTGAAACTTGTCCCTGCACCTCTTCTCACATGTACGATACATTCGAATGCACAGCTGCTCTTGGTAGATGCCGCTTCTGACGCCTTTTTTTGTCATACTGCTTGCTGTCAAACCTCGGTAGTTGTCCGTAGCTAGCGTAACCGACACCCAATCTCCAAAATAATTCCCTGTTTCAGAAAAGCAACAATAACAACCAACTCCCTATTTCCCTTTTCCCCCTTCCAAAGAAAACAGATGTGCGTGTTCCTAGCTTCAGCGTCTGTATGCAGCCCCGTGGTGGGGAATGCCTCGGCTTAAGCCCGCACGTGTATATAAAAATGAAAAGGATCGTATAAAAGGCTGACATCAAAGGCTGACAAGTACAGAGGATAAACACACCCGCAGGCCCGGGTTGACCCGACCGAGATGGCCTCGGTTGGCCGGAAGGAAAACCGCGGTTGTCAAGGCATGCGATTCTGATGCCGGGGATTTCGCATACATACGGATTCTGTCCGTAGGGCTCCGTTCTTCGATTTCGATAGTAATACAATTTTGCAAGCTTTGACCATACAGTCGAGAGCGGCTACTCTCGCTCTAACAGTAGTACTCTCATGGCAAGGTTGCGTGTCTGGACACAGACGTATCTGTTCAGCCCTATGCCGGACCTATTCAGCGGAGGCTAGAGGAGCCTCCTTGTCTTTCTTAGACTTGCGTGCGCTTGGTGTCCCTTCTGCTGCTTCGCTCTTACGCTTCTTCTTCGTTGGCCGTGTTGATGAGCCACGAGGCTTGTATCCCGTGTCGTCTTCTGCATTCCTCTTGCGCTTGCCCCTAACAGCAGGTGTTGAGGCAAGCTCCTGATCCTCATCCATGCTGGCGTCCACGTCGCGCTCTGCGGCTGCTGCCGAACGAGCTGCAGCACTGACACGCTTGCCCCTTGTGCTGGCTCTTCCGCCGCGCTCACCTCGTGACCCACGCGTCTTACGCCCACCGGTGTGACCACCTTCAGCATCGTCTGCGTCTCCATGTGCTTCTCCGTCCTGGAGGAAAATCTTGGGAGCATGTTTGCGCAGCCAATTTGTCACACTTGTAGGATTCTTAAGATGTGGATGTGATTGATGATGATTGCCGGGATGAGCGCGGGGAGCGAGTGTAGGAAGCATATTCTCAGGGTCGAGGGCCATATCGATTTCGTAGATGTAGTTGTCGATGTCATCGGCAGATAAGAAATCGGCAGGATAAGTTTCGCCATCGACAGCCTTGAGATCGTTGACGATTTGTGGTAATGTCTCCTTGGCGCTGCTGTATGATGAATGTGGTACACTCTTAACAAGGTCTTCAAGCTTCTTCTTGGGTGTGTCTTTATGTAGCTCATGTTCTTCATCCAGGGGATGGACAAGCGCATCGGCTTGGGATGGAGGCTCAAGGGATACATCGACCTGTTTCTCTGGAGGAATTTGGGGAGAATTGTTGATTTCGAGCAATAGGTCCAATAAGCGGCTATTGATAGTAGGTTAGTATCGTGTCTGCTGGTAAATGGTTGATGGACTGGAGATAGCCTACTCGTTCTCTACAGCCAAGCGCTTGACCAATGCAGCAGCCTTGTCTTCTTGCTTGTGCAACTCCTCACCATCATGCATCTTGTGATCGAACACGATGCGCATCTTTCTATACTTCTTCTTCCATGATTTGTATCCAGCGCGATGACGAGTGGCGCCCTCTGTTTTCACGGGGGACTCGTCCATTGCGAGGGAGGCTGTGATCGACGCGCGATCGGGTGAGAGATATCGTCAATGAAACGCGCCGGGGTTGCGAATATAATCGAGATACGAAATGATCAATCGCGTGGTGTTTGTTGATGATACGAGTTGGCGATGTTGTCGATGCTGAAGGAAACAATGGGACAAGTAGAGAGTGACAGGGTTCGCCAATAAGATTTGATGTTTTGGCGCATTCAGTTCTGTTCAGGGCCAGGCCAGGCCAAACCAAACCAGGCTGTGACGGGACCTACGGGTCTCTTCAGGTGGTGTTGTTCTCACATTAGATCGGTACGTACCTTACAGTAGCTCAGGCACACTTGGCAGTTGCCCCAGATCAGCTTCTCCCAAGCCTGGTTCTAAAATGTTCCGCGTACCAACTCGGAGAGGCTTAGGGTAGCACGCAACAGTAAAGGAGACTTTGAGGATGTCACAAGAGGTGTAAGATTGATGAAAGAAGGGGATTGAAGCAAAATCTCCTCATTTGATTGCTTGCTTTATTGTGCTACTTATCATTATTTCGGTCAGCATACACAGATTCAGTCAACAAGGTACTTAGTGGTCCAGAAACACATCAACAGCATACCATTTCACTGTCGACGAGTTGTCTGAGAGTACCTTGCAAAAAATAGTTTCAAGTCAATTGGCAAGCTTTTATTGTGCCTTTATGATTCGGAAATCTCATTATCTATTCTTTAAAGCCAAAGCATCATGATGCTACCTCCTTTCCTAGTGTGTCTAGTTCCTCCTTAATGAACTCTGCAGCATTCACCATCTCTGTGCTGCCATATACAACCCTCTTCTTAGCCCTGTCGCCTCCTGCTCGACTTACCCACTCCTGCAAGTTACCATATTCATCCATGCTGCCACCGCCAACTGTAAAAACGACGGCTTCACTGAAGCCTTGTCTTCTTTGACCAAAGCTAGCAGTCTGTCCGGGCACTTGGGAGCCAGGCATGCCGCCTGGAGTAGCTCCAGCGCCAGACCGCATAGCACTTGGTGGAGGCATGGTGCCTCGAGCATTGGCGGATCTAGGATCGTAGTAGAGGTAGTGCTCTGTCTTGGCAATGGCTGAAGAGGAGGCTGACGAGGGGTCCATGATCGATTCGACGATCTTTGTAACTGTAAAATCGCGATCGGCAGGGAGGAAGTTTTTCACGCCGCTGATGAGACTCTCAAAGTTTGATGACAGACCAGTGGGCACTCCTGATTCTTTGAGGCGGTCGGTGAGACGAGATGACATAGACGAGAAGCGGCCGAAGAGATCTGAAGTTTGAGCAGGCTGAGCAGTGTTGTTGATGGTAGTGAGTTGTGTCATCTTGGTTGTAGCGCGAACCCTGTCCTGGTCAGTATGCGCAAGACAAATCATTGCTTTAAAAACTTACTGTCGAACATAAGGCAGACATGATACATCCGCGCCAGCTTCTGAGAGGGCCTTCTCGAAACCCTCGAATTCTTGTCGGCTCACTTCTTGTTCTGTACTCAAGTACCAGATGATGAACAATCGCAGCTTATCAACGGGTTCAGAACCCTTGGTACTGTCACTAATGATTTCCATAATCTGAGGTTTGGTCTGCTTCACAACATTCTCCTCCAGTTGGAAATAGTTGTCAAGCTGGCGGTCCTTAATTCCTGTCAATAAAGCCGCCAGGATGTTCATATGCATGTCGAGAATGCCTTTGCGCTCTCTCATTTCAGGAAGCAACGTTATTGCCTCCTTGAGATGCTGAGCGCTCGCGCTGGTATCGGCCTGCAAGTCTTCGAAATTTGTAACACCAGTCCTTTTCGTAATCGCAGCTGTTTCTTCTTTGTATTTGGTCAATTCAGCATCGATGTCCTCCGCTACTTGAGGGAAAGGACTGCCAGCGTTTTTGGCCCAGAAGAAGTCGTTTGTAGTCAAATCGTAACCCTTCTTCGTGGGGCCCTTGGCAGGGTTTCCTTCCTCCGCAGGGCTTTCGATGGTGATGCGATTCAGCTTCATGTTGAGAACATCGTGAACCAGACTTTGATATGTCCAAGAATGAGAAAGCATTGGCACCAAATCAATGTTTCGATCGAGAAGAATGAGTACGGGTCGGGAAGAGTGAGTACTGGATGAAGCGTTTGTTCGTGGCCCTGAGAAGAGGTTGTCCTTTGAGTTGAGGATATGATCTCGGAGTTTTCGGTCGAGACGCGCAGCGACCATCTCTGCAGCAGCGCCTTTGGGGCATCGGATAATGGGAATGACTCCTGTAAGATTTATCAGCATGTTGGGTTTGAATACAGAATGTCCGGCATACCCATAGTAGCAATCACACTGAAGAGACCGCTAACAATCTTATCCACTACGCGATCAAGCTCCTCGTCGCTGGTGGCTGCACTGTTCAATGCCCAATACGTATGCTCTTTTTGCATGCCCAGACTGAATAGATCTGGTTCAGCGACAATGAAATTTAAATATTGGTCAAACAGTTGAGCAATGTGTTCGGATGTTCCAGCAGCAGCAGTTTGTGTAGCGAACTCCTCGAGAAGGACACGGGGGAGGGAGGAGAGGAAGTTGATGTAAGCGGGAGTGTAAAGCCCCTTCTGCAAGTCGGATGTAATGGCTTGGAGGTTTTGCGCATTCGGTTCGAGGAGGTAGATGACTGGAACATCGGGGATAGGGTGCCTTGCGCCGCCAATGTGCCTGCGCAGCTCATGTTAAACATTGTATATCTTCGTGAGGCTCGTCGACTTACATGTGCATGGTTACGCCCATTGACCGCAAGTCGCTAACGCGCATAACACTGCTGATAACATCCCGACCGAGGTCATCAAAGACCAGTACCTTCCAGATAGGGTTGCCATCAGCATCGAGGATAGGCGCAACAGGAGCAAGTAGACCGTTGGCATGGGCTTCGTCGGCCTCGGAGGATTCGACAGTCTCGTTCAAGTTGAGGATTTTCTTTAGCGACGCTGAGAAAGGCATTAGTCGAAGAACGAGGGGCGCACCGAGAGTTCAGCATCACAAACCTATTTGGCGATCGCGCAGGGAGTTTCCCTTGGTTGCCATACTGGCAGATGACGTCGGGGCGTCGAGAGCTTAAGGTGGTGATAGTGGGATGTAATTCAGGAGAATGGCCAGGTCGCTTGTTCACAGCAGATTCGATTGTAGGAGGAAACGTATGTCGAAACAAGATGTTGTAGCCTTAGAGAATCCTAGGTACAGAATGTTCAGTCAATCTTCAACTCAAGAAATCGTATCGATTTGGTTGATGGCAGCTTGAGGCCACGATCCAATACTACGGTTGCTGGAAAGCTCCCCCGACGGCGCGCAAGCTGGAAGCACGGACCGATACAAGCGCCGACACGATTGGACATGGAAAGTGCCACGGTGCTGGGCCCGCTGGTTCCAAAGGGGCACTTGCCAGTGCAGTTGCCCACCGTCATGATTGTGTTTGTGCCTGAAATATGGGGCCACATCATAGCCAAACACGTCTAGGTCCGTTCTCTGAGTTCCATGCGAAATCGCCAGGGACTTCTCTTCATTCTCTTCGATCCGACGACACTTCATCAACCACCATCAACCATCGCGACAAACGCTGACTGGCGCTCAGCAGGTCAAACGCGTTTATATATAAGCTGCGCTTGGTATTTTAATTCCCATCTTTGTGCTCATCCTCCGGATCTGCGCCCACGTCAAACGCCTTGTGCTGGCGAACCAACGAGTCACCCTTGTGCTGCATTCTTTGCCTCTCCGACAGGTCACACCTCCGTTCGATAATGTTGTAAACACCACGCGACTTGCGCAATATACAGATGGCATAGAGCTGCTCCGCATCTTTTGGTAGGAAGACGGACAGAGTTACTGTACTGAAGGAACCTTATCTGAATCAAAGGGTATGCCCAAACTTGACCCCATTCCCTTTTCCACCCTGCACCAATCAACCTCTTTACCTCTGTCGCGTCATTCTGCATGGCTGGGTCATCCCGCCATCATGAACCAAAGCAGCAACATTGTATCTGTGATTTCTCTATAACAATGGAACCAACCACTTGGACTCTCTGCAGCATTTAAATTGCGAGATGAGAAGATGGTTACCGTCATGGAGACTTGCTTGGAGATAAAGCTCCTTAGCATCGTCTTCTAGGGGCGAAGAGCTGTGGCGGCTGGGTAACCCAGAGAGGTCCAGGTGACGAAAACCAGGCATCTACAATCTGGCCAGTTTGCAGGCGAACGCGCACCTAAAAAAGCTGCGGCACGAGTATTTGATGATATAAAGAGCATTCATTCATTCATTCATTCATTCATTCATACAGAGTCAAAAAGGGCGTCATGGCTGTTGATCATCGTCTTTGCGACGTTGCAGGCGCCTGTCTTTTCAGGCGCTTGCTTGGGTACAGGGGCTGGAAATAACGCTGTTTTCAGCTCCAACTTCTGCTCCGCGGCACCCCAAGACAGCAACATCACAGGGACTACGCTACACTAAAATGCGGGTGCACACGCATCTGAAGGAAACAGTGGCTCCACCACCAAAGCCATTCCAGAATGCCACTATTTACCAACAAAGCAATCTGAATTGCTTCAGAGATCAAATTATTGCGACAAAGTCAAGTTTCTAAATCTCGCTTCGAGTTTATCATTCTCGATTTTTTCTCGAGTTTCTTTGTCGACGAGCCTGTCGCACTCAATTCTTTGTCCAACCTTTGATCAACCAGCCATACACCCTTTTTCTAAACCAACGGCCTTTTAATGGAAGATGGATGGATGCTCTTTATCAACGCTCTCTACGCCTTAATCTTACAGAAATCTCACGAGAATCCCTTTATGTTATTCTACACATCACTTATTACACTACTGACCTTCTAGTTCTTGTTGCAGACTTTGCTGATGGTTTTTTTTGCTTTCTCTAGACTTTCAGATTCATTCACCTTGTCCCTTTCCCCAAGACCTGGACCCTTGTCAGCCCGTCCATTTATCGACTAGCGTATTTCTATGGTGGGCCACCTGCAGCTGCGACAGCCGAAAGCCTCTCCCTAACAGCAAGACACTTGCATAAAGTCTCTTGTCAGCTTAATTTCTGTATGTCAGTACATTATTTCTCGCTTTTCAGATACATGAATGGTAGCTCCAATCAAGGCTACGTCAACCCCCAGCCACACCTTCGCGTTGTTGCACGAGGCTCAGCTGCCTTCCTTATTTCCTTCATCGCATCCTTCGCGTTTACACATTCACACCTCATCTTAAGGTAGCAATGATTGCTAATACCATGCACTAGCTCTTAAAGCTGTTAGAGATAATTGATCCTTGGTCTCTGTGGTCGTATTGCTGTTGTAGCAGCTGCCTCTTCTAAACACAGCATCTATCACAAGATGCAGTCTTGGTCAAACAATGGCCAAAACGGCGCCGATGAGACACAGCATCAATGGCACAATAACTATGCCTTTGCAGGCCAAAACGACCAATTTGACCCTCATCAGCCTTGGTCACAGCCTGTAAGCGAGCAGGCAGCCTACTCACAACTTAATCCTCAAGATGCTTCCCCGTCAAACTTTTTCGACTCTGATCAAAGTCACCCCTTTCTCTCAAACACTCTGCATGGCTCTCAACAGGACCAAGCAGGCTACCACCCAAGCCATGACTCTCTCTCTATGAACCAACAATTTTCACAACAGTCACAAGATGTAATGGATACAGATTTTAGTGGAATTCATCCTGATATCTACGGTCAACACGGCAAAATGAACCTGGATAACGCCATGGCTGGCATTGGACAACTATCAAGTCATCCTCATTCTACCAACTTCCCATATTCTATGGCACCACAAAATGAGTCATCCTTCGAACCTTCTATCCAGCAGTTTTCTCAGCAACATGTAATGCCACAAACAAGTAGGCAGCAGAGCCATACACCAGTGCAGCAGTTTGACGGCATCTCGTCTGCTTATACCCCGGGTCATAATTTCAGTCGACCGCCCCAGCCATCCCCGGTCCAGAGTCAGCAACAGTACAACCAAGCTGCTTTTTCACCTCCAGTGAACGGCCAGACGCCTCAACCACGACCGAATGAACAATTGAACTTCCAACAAGGTCACCCGCAAGCACGACAGCAACCTCCTAAGCCTCAACAGCAGATGCAACAAAACCAACCGCAACCACCACCACCGCAGCCTCAGTTCGCCCCCAAGCAACCTGTGGTCTATCCCCAGACCTCGCAGCCTTTGCCTGGCCAGAACTTCCAGCAATCGATACATCATCAGCAGCCACCCCACTTCATCAACAACGCCACATCACCACCCACAGCTAACACTCAATACATTTTGTCACAACCAAGCACGAATCAAGATACTGGGGCCCTTCAACCCGCGACGAACGAACCGCCTCCTAAGAAGAGGAAGCGAGTAGCTAAGACAGAAATCAACACTCCTACCCCCACTCCGGAGCCCACTGCAGCATATGTCGACTCGCCTGTTGGGTCTCCTGCTGTGAAAAAGATTGATGATCTCGATGGCCTCTCAGCTCCGACTCCCACGCCCGAAGAAGCCCAGTTAATCAATCAGTTTAATAAGCGCACTAAGGCCGCCCAAGCCAAATTTCCTGCTATCAAGGGGCTTCCTCATTTGGTTCATGAGGGAACAATTAAGCTTCCCGCACCTAAGAGCTATGATAAGCTTGCCCCTCTCGTGGCACTGCCAGCTCGTAGCGGAAGACAGATGGTCCCCGAACTTGGTTACAGTCTTCCATGTGAAGTCCAAGGGCGTTTCACCAGCCAATACCGCCCCTCTCCAGATAAGGGTGGACTTGATGAGAGGCGCATGGAGGCTAAGGTGCTTTTGGATGACTTTGATCGTTCCATGAAGGGCTTAGGCAAACGGCGTCCCAAATACACGGAGTACCCGCATGCTTTCAAAGAGCAACTTAAATCTGATGAGGCTTCGAAGAACAAAGCCGAGAAAAAGGCAAAAAAAGAGCTTGAGGAAGAGCGTGGTAAGCCAGTAAGTTATCCGGTACAGTCTTTCGTAGGCCTTATGACTAACCATGTCCAGATCCGCGCAGCTACTCGCCCAGCCGACCCTGCTGAAGCTGCTGCCTGGGATGCCATCGGGATGGTGCACATCGAGCAGTCTGTTGCACGTACCAATGCCCTGATTGCAACTCGCGTTCAACAAGCAGGCGAGTATTTCATCAAACTTCGCAGCGAAATGAACCGTGCCAAGCAGGAACTCGACCAAGCTATCAAGGACAAGAAGCCGGAAGGTGTGGTTGCAAGGGAACGACAGGACTTTGAACAAAAGAAAGAAATACTCTACCGAGCTTTGGACGCCACTATCGAGCATGCAGATGATGCGGTATTGGATAACCTTGGCGGTCACCAAAAGCTAGTTTTAAGTTTGGTGAATGCGCTCATCATGTGTATCAAAGCGAGTGACTTTTCGGGAAAGCTCCCCAAGATTGTCCTTGAGATGTTTACACATTTTCCTATGACGAAAAGGATCGCTGAGACAACAAACTTTGAAACAGTGAGGAAACGTTTTGCCGACAAGGGAGACTCGGAGGTCAAAGAGCTTGTATCAGAGATCACAGTCAATGTCAAGAAGCTCAAGGCCAGTGAGCCCGAAAGCACAGGCTATCAAGGCACTTCTGCGTCAAGCAGAGCGAAGGCTAAACCGGGGATGGAGCCTTCAGCCAAGCGTGGGCGAGACGAGGAGGCTGAAACAAGAACGGTTAAAAAGATTGTAGTAGAATCTAGCGGCAATGCTCTTAGCAGGAAACTTGCGCAGCCCAAGATTCAACTTCAATCAGCATCCAAAACCAGTGCAGCAAAGGCAGCAGCAGCTTCTATTCTGCCTGGCAAACCCAGACCAGTAGCCAAACCTGCACCAAAGCCTGAAACCAAAGCAGACGTGAAGGTCATAAGTGACGACAAGATAAAAGCAGAAGCGAAGCCACCGCGAACTGAGACGAAACCACTGGTACCTCGAAATGGGACCACTACCGCTACGACCTCAAGCTCAGCCAGCGCCCTGTCCGGCATTGCTTCGCTCTTGGACTCGATCAACGCACCAAAAGCCGAGGCTCCTGTTGCACCGAAGGAGACAAATGGGTCTGAAACCTCCGAATCACCTGAAGAGAAGGCCAAGCGTCTCCGGAAAGAGGCTCGCCGTAAACTTCGAGTCAGCTGGAAGCCTGAAACTGAGCTTGTTCAGATTAGGATCTTCCAGAAGGAAGAAGCTGAGGACGAAGGACGAGAGTCGAACATGACCCGAGATGCCGCCGACGACCGATCTGAAGGAATGGTACTCAAACAGCGTGCGAACGTAGAGGAAGAAGAGGATGACGAAGACGTTCCTTATCAACCTTGGATGGGACCTGTCGCAATCGACTTCTCTAGGCTACCAACAGACGTCCGAAACAAGAACTTTGTTACCCGAGGCGGAAATGTCACCTTTACAACAGATGAACAGCAGCGCATTGCGGATAGGGAGCAACGGGAGCTCATGGCTATCTATGCTGACCCCGATGACATACCGCCCTCACCCAAGTCACCGATGCCCGAGGCTGCTGGAACTGGTCAACAGAAGACTCAATATCTGCCTGATGATTCAAAGTTCCAAGAGATCCAGCTTCGATGGCGTGATGAGCAGCAAATGGGATCTGATGGAGCACTCTACACGGCCCTACAACGCATCGAGGCAAAGAACAATCCAGGAACTCGTCTCGATTCGATTCTGGGCAACCTCCGAGGCGCCTCTTCGGCGCCCCGCACATCCCCTCAACATGCCTCTCACTCACAGCACCATCCGGCCCTGGCTAATGATACTCTACCTCTTATCGCTGGCCGTGCCGTGTTGGAACAGGTCATTGCGCTACTCAAATCCGACAAGGTCAAGAGCTGGCGAGACTCTAACCCAATCACGAACGATGCCTGGCGTGCCTTTCATTACTCTGACATGCCTACTCGCCTTTGCGGAGGTGCCATTGAAGGTGTGGCCAAGTCTCTCTCAGGCATGCCATTTCCCAGCAATTCGCCTCCAGAATGGATTCTCCATGATCAAGAGAAGGTCCGCGAGTGGCAAATGGGGCACAACAAAGAACTGGCATCTCGACAGAAAAGGGCAGACGAAGAACTTGCGCGCGCAGAAGCGGAGGCCAACGCCCTGCAAGCAGCAGCTGTCGGTGCTTCGTCTGGCCAAGCCCCAGCCAATCCTCAGGACTGGGCGGCCTATTATGCTCAGCAACAACAGGCTTATGCCCCTTACATGGCTTTGTTGCAGCAAATTCAGCCCCAGCCCCAGACGACAACTGCACCTGCACAGCAGCAGCCGCAAATTCCTGATACCCAGCTCCAGTCTATCCTGGCCGCTATCAACCAGCCGTCGCAGGCTTCAGGCCAAGCCTCGACCGCGACCTCAAATGTCGCTTCATATCTCAACCCCAACGATCCATCATACCAGCAATACATGATGCTCAGCCAAATGGCACAAGGGCAGCAAGTCCCGCCTCCGCCTCCACCACCCGCAGCGGAGCGAGAATGGGATAGAGACAGAGCATACAGCCGAGATAGAGACCAAGATCGAGGTTGGGACCGTGAACGGACGTATGACCGCGACCGCGATGATCATCACGGAGGCAGAGGAGACCGTGATGGAAAAGACGGAAGGAAAAAGAAGCCTACTCTACCACCACACAAGCCTGCTAACAAAGCACTCATTGGCACCAAGCCTTGTACTTTCTGGCAGCAGGGCAAGTGTGCTAGAGGAGACAAGTGTACATTCCGACACGACTAACGATGAGCTATATACAGCTTGTTTACTATATTGAACCTGACTTGGAGTTTAGAAGTGGGATATATCACGGTGTATTTTTAATGTAACCAAAAATTCGCATCAGCCAAGGTCAATCGAGGATCAAGACATTGAATTCCTTATACTATGTGCCCGAGCGCGTGATATGCACCATTACAAGAAGAATTAAAATCTTTCATATTCCACGTCGTTTACATAACTGTGATTCCAATTTGAACTGTACATGGATGGGCCTGATACCTGCGGCCAGTTTTAATCATTGATTTATGCTCTCAACTTTGAGATGTCGGATATTCTACCTATATAAACGACCTACTCGGTAGCAGCCATCTCTGTGTCACCCTCGCCAGCCCTCTTGACCAGTCCACGCAGGCTCAGGTCATAGACAACATCCTCGACTCTCTTGACGTCATACTTGACAGCATCAGCTCGCTTGCGGAGAATGTCGTTCTTGAGGTTGAGAAGCTGGAACCCGGCGAAGAGATCCTTGATGAACCCGCTAATGACGAGAGGAAGCTCAAAGTCTCCGAGGGTGACAGCGTTGGGAGCCAGACGGGCAAGCTCGTTGGTGAGGTCTGTCAGAGATAGGAGATACTCCTCGATGGTGAAGTGGAAGGCATCACGGTCCTTGAGGTTTGTAGGGACTGGGGGGCATGTTAGCGTTAAGGTTTCTAGATAGGTTTGGAGATGGCTCGCGAACCCTGGAAGACCTCGCCAACTTGCTCGAGAGTGAGAAGGCGACCGAGAGAAGCAGGCTGGGAGTCAGAGCCTAGACCGCCGAGCCAGGCAGTGTAGACAGCGGTGCCGATAGCATTTTGAACGGTTCTCGCCCACTTGCTGTTGTATCTATCCCCGAATCAGATTTTGACGCTTTTTGACATGGCTGCGAGGACGTACTTGTAGTATGGGTGCTTGCTAGCCACCTCATTCAGCTCCTTCACAATAGTGGCCTCTTCCTTGATAACATCCTCAACCTGTGACACAAGCGCAGGGTCTGCATTTTCTCTAATCAGCTTTGCGCACTACAAACTTGGACATGGAAAAAAACTGACAGCGAGCGCGGGGCGTAGAGTGGACGCGAGAGAGAAGACCTTGAGCGGTGGCAACGGCGCGCTCGAGACGCTGGATAATCTGGGTGAGGTTATCACGAACGGCGGTCTCTTCATCGAGCTTCTCCTGGAGGTGGGAGAAGATGGAAGGATCGAGCAGAGGAGTGTCGGAGGACATAGTGGCGGTTTGAGGGAGGGTGAATGAGGCTCTGCGGATGAGGCTCTGGAGAAGATGAAGGTTGGAGCCACGCTAGTCGTTTGTGTATCCAGATGACGGGCGATAGGTATTTGCCTAGCACGAGGTTGCGATGATCACGAAAAGAATATACAGCGAAGAAATGGAGGTTCAAAGGCATATCATTACTCTGGCTACTAGCATTTGTTTTCTACCATCGGCATCACATATCACAACATAGCAAGATCACGAGAATGGGGAGAGTTCTTCCTCACTGCCCAGGCAAGCCCGAGCAAGCAACGAAAAACAAGGAGCTCAAAAAGTGCGTTCGCGTCACCTGGAGGCAGTGTGATACCAGGGACACTGTGGGCGGAATCATGTGCAAGCACAGCGGAGACCACCCGAGTTTCAAAAATAGGAATAATCACGATTGATGTCCTTAGACATCTTTCAGAGATTAAACTGAAAAGAACAGATACTACACTTGATCTAAGCCAAAAGGCAAAGAGAGCTAAAGAGAAAAGAAAAAAGGAAAAGCGCAGCTTGGAGGGGCAGAGCGAGATTATATACTGACTCTGAAGGCGGTGAGGGAGAGAGTGATCTGGAGAGTGGCAGAATTTGAGCCAATGAAAATTCGGGACTCAGCAGGCTGAGAGTGCTGCCTGTTGATTCACGGCGGGTAAGAGCGCTCCACCGAGAGTGAGGGTGCAGACAGAGAAACCTCAATGTGCAAGCCTGAGGCTGTGTGCGTTTTACGAATTGATGCCTCAGACGTGAATTGCGTGGCGATACCAGAAGAAGCTTTCTGTGTAGCTGAGACGTGTCGCTCATCTATTCGCATCGGCAGACATGAATAAGAGAGCAAGTGACGAGCTTGCTTTCGTACTGAAGTGTATTCATTGCAAGCCTCCTCCGGATAAAAGTACGAAGAACATAGATACAAACCAAAAGTTTGACAATGAAATATCGCATTTCACAACCTCGTTTTCCCAACAAGAATCCACAAATGTCGGCTCAAGTCGAAACCCAATCTTCCAGCCAAGGCGAAGCTCATCTCATTCCGTCGATTCGAACTTCCTTTCCTGAGATGTTGCCCTGATGCAGCTTGCTTGCTCAAAGTTTGAAGCTGTGCTTCGATGCAAACCAACGAGGATTCACATCCTAACCACTAGGAACGACTTTCATGTTGATGATCTGCAGTCAGCTTGCATTTGGCAAAGGTCTAAATGTGCTCCGAGATCCAATGCTCGCCAAGCTTCAACACCAACTGTTGGTTGTGCTCATGGAATGCCCGTCGTGCGTTGCGCCGTTTCAACAACTTCTCACGAGACAATCGGCCAGTCCGATACATGCATACCTAGCTTCCCAATAGTTTCTGATATTGGATACTATCTGCTATGCTTCATGCGACCCCGAAACGTTTGGCCTGGAGACTCCCGATGCGGCCCGCAGGTGGTTTCCTTGCATGAGACACCGTTGGCTCTAAAAGTGATCATCCAGCACATTCCAATATTTGGGCGGCACCATTGGTCTTTGCCCTCAGCTAATGGTTTGGCTTTGACGCAAGCATGCAACCATTCCCCGCAAGATATAGACGAGCAACGCCCCGACCCCTTGCCAAGCAAATATCAAGGACCTAAGGACCAACAGGCGAAACCTTGGTCAACCGATGATCTTCTTCATGCTGGAAGTCACCAAACGAGTCGACCTACAGGTCAAACTCGGACAATATTTGACCAGAGCAATGCAATGCAAGGAGAGGCCCAACGACCACCGTGTGTTGCTTGTGAGCACCTCATTTAAGGAATGAAAGACACGAGGTCAAGGTTTGTCCACATATTCGCATAACCTTCGATGCGACCTGACGAGACTTCCAAGCTCGAGGTCGTTATCTTTTGACAGGGGATGCAAATTTACGAGCGTAAATCCCATCGTATGTGAATGTCTCAATGTTTATCTGTAATACAGGCTTGTCCCGTTCTAGAATAGATGGTTCACCAGTTCCACGGCTGAGGGTTGTCAACGCCTCAAGCTCCGTGCTTCCCGATATGGCAAATGATATTCAGCATGAAGAAAGGCAAGTATACTTCCAGAGATTAAAGGGCTGTTTAGGAAGGAGTAATAACCAGGATCCGCTCTGTCGGAACGGTTGGGTAGGATTGTGTTGCTGCTAGTTGGTGGTGCCTGCCACGAACAATATGAAGTGGCTGAGTATTGTTCTTCAGCGCCCACCTCCAGAATGGGAACAGGAAAAATAGCCACAACTCCAACACCAACATCTTCACAATCGAAGCGGTGATATGTGATTGATATCTTACTTTTGTGTCATAATATGATATGAAAAAATCCCACATAAAGACAGCCAGTTCCCTTCGATAAGGGAGCATATCAGCACGCTCTCAGCCTCAACTTGACGAGCAAACCTGCAATCTTCACATTGACATCTCTTTACAACTCAATTTCCGTCACCATGTTGGTAACTAACTCCCTCAAAATATGGAGCCTTCTCTTCAGTGCCACCGCTGTTTTGACAAGCCCAATTGTCCTCGAATCTCTGGATGAGACCCCTGCCGACTGGCAGGAGTCCGACTCACCAGACCCTGCTCAGATTATTGAATTCTCCATTGGCCTCCAGCCTGAAGATAGCCAGTCACTCGATACTGCTCTATATGGAGCCCCGGATCCCGACCATCCCAATTACGGCAAACATCTCTCTGGAGAATCTGCTAAAGCCCTCCTCAACCCATCTAACGAAGCTACCGAGTCCGCCAAGCGTTGGCTTACAGATGCCGGAATCCCTGAGCATCATGTCCGTGACGAAGATCTCAGGATTAGAGACTCAAGAAGATCGAGAGTCAGCTTCTCTAAGACATGGTTAGTTTATCCTCTAGAATAAATAATCCTATGCTAATACTAAGACAAAGAGCCAAACCCGGCTAAGACAGAGCTCGTTCCCAAGGAAGATAGCGGATCGTCCAAGAAGCGGCCGGAGGTGGGGAGTGATTGTAGCGACATGCTCTAAGGAAGCGATGTGAGGTGGCTACGATGGACAAGAGGAGGTCAAGGTGTATTCATAATTCGATTCAAGTTCATGTCTATGAGATGTGGCATCATTAACAAGAACATTCATTCTCACAGTAACTGATATCTCCACTCCAGCTTCTGTAGTGATGGCTGTAGTATTTAGCCAATATGTTTCAGGAATGGCTCTTAAGATCCAAAGACCTTGGTCCAGTCCTGCTTCTTCAAGTATTCCTCGGCAGTGCTAAGCTTAGGTGCAAACTTAAGCTAAACTTGGGTCAGCGATTACCTGATAGGAAAGAAGCTTGTGAACTTACATCACGAGGATGAACCACAGTCGGGTCATCTCGACCCTCGTAGCCAAACTCATTAAAATACGAAAAACAGTCAATCATCTCGCCCAACAACTCATCGGAAATACCGCGGGGGATAGCACCATCGTCCTTGATGGCCTTTGACGGGATACCAGTAGCCTTTGTGAAGGCAGCAGCGATGTCATTGGCGGATAGCCACTCTCTGTAGGCGATCAGGTTGTGGCCTGCAGGCTCATCAATGATGAGTGCCTTGACGAAGGGACCGGTATCCTCTTCAGGAGCGATGTAGGGGAACTTTGTGTCGACTTCAAGAGTTGAGACAAACTGAGCAACTCCATCGGCATTCTAGACATGCGTTAGCTGGGTTCGCTTACTGTGAATAAATCATGGACCGACCTTGAAAGGCTGGTTTGGCGGCAAGAGAACGAAGTTGCTTAGAAAAAGTCCAGCTTGGTAGACACTTGTCTTGGCCCAAAGATCAGGATGCTCCTTTTGCGCATACTCTGTCGCACGAGCCTTACCGTCAAAGTGGTAGACACGAGTATATTTACCCTTAGACCACTTCTCTGAATGAGACAGAGACGAGAGAATAAAGCGCTCGAGCGTGTGAACTTTAGCAGCAATGTCAATGACATTCTTCAGCTGCTGTTCCTCATGCTGAGCGGCCCAGTCATTGAGGGCCTGACCAGGCTTAGTCTTGGATCTGTTGGACTCGTTATAATAGAGGCCCCAGAAGTCGCTGACAGCGAAGATGGCGTGAGCACCTCCAAAAGCTGAATTGAGTGAAGAAGGGTCGTCGAGGTCGGCTTGGACGACTTCAGCGCCCTTGGAGGATAAAGCTTTGGCTTTGGCGCTGGACGTGTTGCGGGTGAGGGCGCGGACCTTCCAGCCTGGTTCGGAGAGGAAGGCTTCAGCGACGGAACCACCTTGATTGCCTGTGGCCCCGAGGATAACGATGAGCTTTGAAGACATAGTTGAAGTTGTTATAGAGAGTTAAGTTAAGTAAAGTGAAATAGAATGCTGTTGAGTGATGTTGATGAGAGCTGTCCAAGTCGAGCGAGGCCCTTCTTATATACACAATCTCATGACGATCTGCAGCTCTGCTTTATCATCATTAACAGAGCCTCTTGCTGTCGCCATCGACTGTCATGTCGTTATTGAAGTTGTTGGCAGCGGATGCCGCTCTTGGCCCCATAATTGTCCGCTCTACCGCTCCGAGTGTTCCAGGAATAGGCCGGGTTGAGCGGAGAGTGGGTCCGGAGCCGGCGTAATAAACTTCAATCTCATTATCGTGTGCATTATCGTCCTCGACTGACGGAGGAACCAACCCCCGACTCTCCAATTCTTTTTCGTGAGCGTTAGCTGTTAGTGATTGTGTGAAGTGCTGTTTATCTGATCGGTGGTATTCACAGATCTAGCCGATAGACTTTGTCACTCTGGCCCTCGATGATTTAGTGGTGAACATGGCAGTCCGCAACAATTGATCACAGTGCTTTGAAGGCCAATTTCAGATATAATAAGGACCGCAATGGCGGTGCATATCGTCTACTCAGTGGCAGAGCAACTATCCCCCTCCGAACAGCAAAAGAAGTCTCATCATGGAACTCGAATACAAAAAGCCCTATGACACCAACCTTCCAATTTACAAACACTGCATTCCAAGGAAGCTGGTGATAGATGAGACCGAGTTTGATGAAGCAGTTGTTGACATTTTTGGAGCTTGGGACTTTAAATTCGTTAATCGCCACGACGCGACGGAGGCCATGATCACAGTCGAAACAAACGATAAGAAATCGATAGACTTGAAGAAAGATCTGCAAGAGAAGGGATTTCTAAAGCAAGACTAGCCTTGTTGATAGCGAATACTGGGGTATTTCTTCACTCGAATAAAATCGCTTGATTCAGCAGTGCAGCTGAGACGATGGAAATCTTGCTTGTATGCACATCCCTGGTTTGTGAAATTGATCACTATCGAGTCATATAGTGAAGATAATGGTGGCTATCAACGACTGCATCTTGATCATATGTCGAGCTTGGTAGAATGAGATACTAAGTCTGTCTTGAATTGAGTATAAATATCGCGTTGACTATATATACTGACTTCTAACACCAACTACCTCACCGTCCTAGACAAAACCACGAAGCTATAAACAAACATTATCACCATGGCTCCCGAATACGAAACAACCTTTACCCGCACTCTTCCCTTCACGACCCACAAGATTCCTCAAGAGCTGGTAGAGAATGAAGAAGAGTTCTACAAAGCTCTCTGCGACAAATTCGGGGCTTGGACATGGGTATGCGAGAGAAAAGAGGGGAAGTATGTAGTTGAAACAAACAAGGACGCGCCGACAGACTTGAAGAAGGATCTGCAGGAGAAGGGCGTCTTGAAGGGTGATGAGCACCTGGTTCAAGCCGCCTCTTGATTCAGAGCGGATATGAGGGTCGGGGCGGAGATAATAGAGAGCCCGCGCCAGAGATTCGCAATTCGGAACATTTGCTCAAAATGAATGATATCGGTTAATTAATTGTAAAGCCTTAAAAGTATAGCGCCGTTGTTTTGCTTGCCTCAGTGCGGGTGACATTGACATTGACATGAGCAGACTCGAGCGGCCCTTGTCCGCTCCACACGCGCCCGCGCCCCACTCCCGCTCCCCGTTCCGGGGCGGCTCTGGTAACATGGAGCGTTGGCCTGTATTCACTTCCTCCACGATACATACCTCTTGCTTACTCCCGCAAGAAGCCAATTCCCTTGAGCTTTCCGATATGTAATCGCCTTGATAGCCTTTTGATCCTGTATCGACGGACTGGCCATGGGTCTGTCACAATGTTACCTATACTTGAATAGCATCATCTCTTATTGGGAGTTTTCGTATCCACCCCCGCGTCTCCTGTAGAATATATGTTATAGGCGGTATGATATCTGCCAACCTTTATGATCGAGCTGTTGCATCATAGCTTCCAGACTGAAGCGCAAGCTGTCACAGACGTCTGCCGATGAGCTGGACCACAAGGCCAAGTTGACATCCGCTCCAGTAATGAGACAACTCGTTTGACATGAGCTTTTTCGAAAGGAATAGTGCGATGTATAGAGTAGCACCCGGCTATGGACCTCCAAGTGAGAAGAAAAGCCACAATCAAGGACGGGTGTGCTTAAGAGTGACTAATTGTACACACCTATAGGCATGTGGCGAATGTTGAGGCACGAGATACGTTGTGGAGGTTTGTTCAAGTCACTAGTGGTATATTCTTAACCAAATTTCCCTGATTCCTTGAAGATATTAAAAAAAAAAAAACATTGAAGCCGTGTAGTGTTATACAGTAGGCAATCCCAATTTGCCCTGATCCTTTATGTCAATACACCTTTACTCCGTTAACCAACCTCATTACAATTTCATATTCTAGTGTCTAGGCTCAAGAATGTCTAAATAATCGCCGCATAGGGTCGAAAAGGAAATGTATGTCTCGTTCTTGAAGTCTGTCAAGACACCACCGAGTTGATCCTCTGGTGCTCCTGAATCAGGGTATACTGTCTTGTAAACCCACTTGCGTCCGTCGATGAGCTTCTCGGTAATGGGCTCATCTTGCCTGGTAGCTTTGAAGCCAGCCTGTAGCAGGGGAACGGCGTAGGGGTGGAACCAGTACTTCTTGAAGTCGGAGATGAGGTTTCGCTTACTGCATGTGGCGTGGTAGAAACCGAAAATGCTGCGTGTGGCGACGTTTGTGTCGAGGTCTAGGCTGCCTATCCAGTCACGGGCGGACATTGTGGCCACCTCGGCGGGGAGAGATTTGAAGACTTTGATGAGAGATCGGTAGACATTCGTTGGCATCTGGATGCGATAAGGCTTGAAGTTCTTGCCCACGTCGTAGACATCCTTGGACATGGTCGCCGTGTTGTCCGAGTTGTTGTAGTTGAGCTTGTTCATCCACCTATGGGCGAAACATCCAGTCTGCACGAAATCCGACTCGAAATCGATGGCGGCATGGTACTCGGTGATGTTCTTCGTTTCGACAGCAGTGGCGTTGTCGCCAAAGCTGGCCATCATGGACTCATTCTCAATCTGCTCAGCGCGCGAGAGCTCCTGGCGCGCATAAAGTCTGGCAAGGTAGATCTGGTCCGACGTCTTGTATTTAAAGTTGGGGTCGAAAGTCTCCTCCAAACTGGCAATACCAGCGTTGATAAAGTTGCGCAAATCTCCGACAGGTCCAATGACACTTCCTGAATTGAAGTACTTGGCGTCGCGATATGTGACATCACCGCCGCCAGTCTTGGGACCATAGACATTACGAGGGAGATGCGATCCGGGGATCTTGGTGCACTGTGCCTCGTTTAGGGCTGGCCAACACATCTTGTCGGCACCCCAAAATAAAGTTTGCTTCAGTCCGCGTTTGTGGGCTTCTTCAACGGTTATGCCAAAACGGTCAGCCAACCGGCGGTCGGCATCAGCAGCAACCTTAAAGTAGCGCTCAATCACAACCTCAACGGGCAGCTGGGCCATAACATCGTATCCATCTCCGAAGAAGACGAGGTCGTCATCGTCGCCGCCTTGGGGAAGTTCGTCGAGGTACTTTTTGATCGAGTACAGCTTAGCTGTATGCGCGGCGGAAGCGTTGTATTTGCCCTCGCCCTTCCAGCCGACCATGTACGGAGCGGGATATCGGTTAACAAGGGCGGAGGTAACGATGGCGCAGAACATATCATTCGGGTTCGAAGCGGGCAGCAGGAAATGCAGCTGCGACGTCTTGATGACCTTCTTCTTGGGCTTCGAGGGCGCATGGACCGATGGTGAAGCCCCGGTCGATTTGGATCCGGACGATAACCCATGTGTAGGTGTCCACTGCGGAAGTGTCAGTTTACGAGGCAGCAAATGAGGAGGCCGGAACCCACGGCATCTGAATAAAGATAATAAGTCTCAAAAAGGATAAAAAAGACCAACACGCATGCAGCCACCATCGCCGTTCGGCGGTATGGCGATGTTTTTTCCGACATGGCAGCGATGGCCATCTTTTTTTAACAAGAAGCGAATGAACGATGCAAGAAACGAGCGACCCAGATCCAGAAGAGGAGACTTAAAACATTGCGTTAAGTAAGGATCTCCCCAGGTAAATATAGATAAAGATAGGGGTTGCGTGTTAAACTTGATCAGGGAGAGAAATCGATAGTACACTACGTAGTAAGGGGGATGGCGTACAATACCCCACTTGTCCAATTTCAGATCTGATGTAAGCTCCAAGATTCGCTGCGCAGCGGTCTTGTCAGCGTGCCATGGCGTCCTTAGCACGCCCGTTGGCGTTTTTTAGTGCAGCCGGTACAGGTACAGGGTCTCATTTCACGTGATGATAGCGCCTGGGCCAAAGAGATACACCCTCCAAGAAAAAAACAGCCGGTTTAAAAAGTGGACGAGTATGACGAGAATTCAATTGATACGAAACTTCAGCCCTGTTTGGACGTTACAGTTACACTCTAATTTATAGCCTTGTTGGGTCCCGCACCCTGTAGCATCGACCCTATATGCCGATCAATCCTGGAACGAGATTGAGATTGTCTATTCCTTCAAGTTTCAGATTTTTCCTTCCGTTTTCATGTTGGCCCTGGACCCCACTCTCTTCCAACCGATTCAGTGATGATGGTGCCTGAAGCAGTACCCACAGTGGGGTATTTCGCTATAAATGCATGATATCCGCAAAGAGTCTGGAAGCAATCTAGAGAGAGCTTTGAACCCTTAGGGGTTACGAAGATAGTTGGTAGGGTATCATTTCTTCTAGTGACAGAAGAATGTTTCAATCATGACGATATAGAAATCGCTGGCCATTCCTGCCCTCTGGCCGAGATACCCGGTAGCCTTGTTGCGACGGCCGCTGGAATTCTAGGATAACTGGCTTTGGCGTGTGTTGATCATAGGTAGGTCCTGAATATAGCGGTGGAGGAGTTGGGTCATTGTGTGATGTAGTTTGTAATTGATAGGAGTTTGCGTTCTTTTCAGATGTCGAGTAGTATTGGTTTGGCGAGTTTGTAACTGAGTTTCCTGATAGGAAGCTCTTGATATGGTTCATGACGATCGACATGGTGCAAAGTCAGATTTGAGCAGGGTTTATTTTGAGATGATGAGAGGCGGTGATGCCAATGACGAAGTGGTAGTGACGGATACAATGGAATGGTCTATTCGAAATACCATCTTCTTAATTGAAGATTGGGACTTTATGTAAGACAAATTCGTTATTTTTGGAGTTGTTGTCTCGACTGATCAGCATGATCATCTACGTAGCCTCGATGTTACTCGTCGTGGCTTAGCTCGCCCAATATTCCGATTCCGGCTTATCCGCCCCTTCACCACTCGCCAGCTCGCCAATCGCAAAGGGCGAGTGAGGCTTATCCTTCAACACGCGTATCGAATTGGTGTGCTGCGGAATCCCGATAAGGCTGACACCCTTCAGATAGTGCGTAAGATGCGCCGCAGTGGTCTCAATTAAGAACAGTCGCTCTTTTGGGAAACGGCTTCGACCGCGGTAATCCGACTTTCTATCAATTACTCCGAAACGGAGTCCGGGAGCTCCGCGGAGGAATCCGTTGATGCTTGAGTTTGTGTAGAGTTTTAGAGGTTATACTAATTGATGGAGACGAAACTCAAGATGAGGGTTACTTTCGGCAGTTTCAGGAATTGCGTCATCCAAGATTTACCTTCTGAGTATGCCTGTAATGACTATTCAATTCAAGCTAAGGAACAAAACCCTCCCTTCTCAGGCCTTTACAGGGCGATACACAAAATAGTCGAACTCTGCCGACTTGCCATTGCCGTTCAGGTCCGAACAAGCCATACCAACAAATGCACCAGTGAAAGAACCCCCAGAACCTCGAGGGCCACAACTGCACTCGTCTGAAAGTTGAGAAGCGTCCAAGACTGGTCCATACTTCTCGAGTGGCTTATCTTCAGTAGAGTAATAGAACTGCAACTCTGCCTCCCTTATAGTGAGCGCCAATTTGACTTTTCCTGCTGGTGGGAGACTAATCGGATCAAGATGGTGAATTTGAAGTGACCCCGTAGGCCACGATTCTTCCGAGCTCATGATGGATAAGAGTCTCCCACCATCTTCATTAGCTGTGATGTGAAGATAGAAAAAGTTGAAACTGCTGTAATAAGCAGTGAGACCGGCAAATTCCCGTTCGTTCTCAGGCTTGAAGTCGATAACTGTCTCGGCGTCGTAGGAGAAATGGGTTTGACGACGAGCTACGAGGGCTTGTTCGAACCAGGAGCCGATAGCATCACGCCCGTAAAGAACCAGTTTTCCATTTGTAGAGAAGATTTTCTCTGGCTCTGGCGTGCGAAGCCACTGAAAATCGATAGGCAAACCACCGTCAAAAGTGTATCGAATCTCTCGCCAGTGCTCATCTTCATTTCGTGTACCCGGCACATCAACCAGTGTTGAAGGAACCGGTCCATTCTTGACATACAGCCAGTCATCGTCTTTCCAAAATGCTTCCTGAATGGCTGCCTCCCGTCCAAGAACACTGCGGCGATTCTGTGTTATCGGTCGACTGAGAAGATGAACCAGATATGTTCTTCCGTCTGGTGTCTCAACAAGATCACCATGCCCTGCGCGTTGAAGCTCCGCTGATGGAGACCCTCTTGAAGAGAGAATGTACTTGTCCGGGTGCAGCTCGTAAGGGCCCCAGATACTTCGAGATCGAGCAAGAGTGCATGAGTGATCGTATGAAGTTCCACCTTCGGCTGTGAGAAGATAATACCACCCGTTCCGTTTATAAATGTGTGGCCCCTCCGTTATACCAATCTCAGTCCCATCAAAGATCTTCTTCTGCGGACCAGTAAGCTTCCCAGCTTCTGGGTCAAACTCCTGCAGCATGATGCCACAGAAATGGTCTCTGTTCGGAAAACGGTGGTCTCTTCTCTGATTTACGAACCACTTTCTACCGTCATCGTCGTGGAATAGTGAAGGATCGATACCTGAAGAGTTGGCATGAATGGGGTCTGTCCAAGGACCATAGATGGACTCAGAGGACGTGATATAGTTCTTCAAGTCCCAGAATGTTCCGTCCTTTCTCTTAACATCAGTATACACAAGCCAAAACTTCTGACCGTCGTGTGAAAGACAAGGTGCCCAGATTCCGCCACTATCTGGATCTCCTCTCATATCCAAAAGACCTTTACGATCCAAAGGACGAGTGATAAGTTTCCAGTTTGCAAGATCAGTGGAATGATGAATTTGCACGCCGGGAAACCATTCAAACGTCGACGTGGCGATATAATAATCATTGTCAACTCTGATTATCGAAGGATCTGGATTGAATCCAGGCAGGATAGGATTGCGAATTGAAGGCATCTTGGTGACTCTGCAGTCTTGAAATTCAAAAACAGTTCAAAAGCCTAGAGCGAAGACGGATTGACTGATGCAAGAATTTATACCTTGACCCCGCATGTACTCTCTATCAATAGTCCAACAGCGAGAAGTTTAACCTGAGGAGTCTGATTGATCATCAGGGCCAAGATATATGGGCGTAATTGTAGATCCATCAGACCATCTCCACACTCTCGCGGAGTATCGCTCCTAAGTTGTACGCTAAGAACTGTGCGAGGAGTAATAAGCACGATTTCGTGAAATGTTCATTAATCTCTACTGATGACGCCTTTTGGAAGACAAATCCAGATCAAAATAGATTAAAAACCTTGCTTCAAGTATTCTATATTCTGTCCATCTTTGGAAAGAGTCAGATGCCATCGACCTTGGCGTTGAATATCTTATGGCATATGTATTCATCGCGGAGTATCGCTTGAAGTTACGAAGCATGTACCTCAAATGAGAAAAAAAAAAGGAAAACAGAGACAGCGACAGGAAACAATCAACCAGTCCAGTCAAGGTACAACCGCTTGTGGTTTGTCCACATTTCTCCGGCGACTTGATGCCCACCGTGACCAAGATGTCATGCCAGAAACTACCAATCAAGTCACCCGGAGCCCCTTCATGTTGATCCAGGGTCCTATCCCAAGTATAACCTTGGTTACGGGAAATTATCAGATTGAAAGCGGTAGAGAGTGTCGGTTAGTCGTAGCTGCACGGAGACAGAAAGGGCGTAAGTATCAAGGCTGGGCTCACATCCCTGAATGTAGTTGGCTGAGGCTAGATATCTGTAACTTTCCCGATCCCAGCAAGATTGATCTGCTCATAAAACAGGGTTCAGATACTTATTTTGTATTTCTTATTGGCGTTGATATACTGTACTGTACATAACTGAGACATACTGCGCACTGAGACAAATGGAATGCCGCGGACGCTTTTCAGCCTATGATTAGGCTGGTAGCGGATCGGGACGGCTCGTCAAATCACCGATTGCCGACACCTTTGCTAGGATCTTCAACTTGTCTGTCAACATGGTTGTGGGCTTGTTGTGTTATTTGTAGTTGGCTAAGAGCTTATAATCACCATACAGAACTTAGTCCCTCGGCACTCTCACCGACCAGATGTCACAAGCGTTGAGGGAAGAGGAACACAGAAACATTTTAATCTTCTTCCATGTAGTGGCTTGGAGTTGTCTCAGATCCAAGGACAAAAAGATACAGCGTCCAGCACGGGCTACCATCACGGGTCTTGGTACTTGACGTAAAAGGATACCAACACCGCATGTGCTGTCCCACAACGGTCCACAGAAGATCAAGCTGAGCTCACAATTGACAAGCAAGGGAGGACCAGACTTGGAATTTGTGTTACGCGATAGCCTGCAGCAGAAGTTCCCAAATACAGGTTTCTGGAACCTAATCTTGGTATCCTGCCGATGAGATAACCGAACTCTTTCGACAAGTGAGCTAAGACCAGGTTACGAGCCATTGAGCGGGGTCTGAAATACGGCAGAGCTCAGAGGGCTGGAGGGAAAAGAGAAGGACTTAATAGGGACACGAAGGAGTAGATGTGTTATAGGAGAAGGGCTTAAGAACTTTCAGCCGGCTAAGAGTATTACAAAATCCAATGTAGCCAGCTGCATTGCGTTGATAGAATAGGTTACAGGCCGAAGATAACGACGAGAAGGGATATGTATTTCAATGTCTTGAGCGAGAGACCGCTTTGAAGGCCGAGCTGGCTTCCAGCAAGGATCAGCTTGCTGCAAGCCAAGCAGAGTGCGATAGCAGCCGGGCCGACTCCGCTCTCCTCAAGGACATACTACAGTCCAATTGTAAGAGCCAAGCCTCCCCGAACTTAGGCCCCCCTCAAACTGACATGATAAAAGGCCCTAGCCAGCATACCAAGTATGGTATGGTTGCAGGAACCAGGTACCGCTTCTGGTGCGGAAGATGTAAGCAAGCAGAGAAACGACCCCATTTCATATACAGCAGCATGGCTAACAGAGAATACAGTCCATGAACCTGCTGGCCAGCGCGAATCCCACTCTACTGCCACAATGGAGGCTTGCGTCAAGCTTTGTACCTCCAAGCCTTGGTGCACTATGGTCCTCCACGGAATCTTCCGAGAAACGTGCCAGCTTTATGATCGCAAGGTCAAAATCGAAGCAACTCCTCCTCAGTCTAGCGTCCTTTGGAACTCTGCCGTTAATGACCAGGCTTGATTTCGTCATTGAAGGGCTAATAGCCTCATCTCAGAACTGCTCAGAGTTGACTCAACGTCAATAGTAGGATTTACTTTCTTGTGGGACGGAAACAACCTCGATCTCATTATCATTCTAAGTTATGGTTAAATATTAGGCTTGGTGTCTTAATATCATGAACCACCTTTTATCTACATCACTGACTGTCCATTGAAACTTGGTGTAGTGTTAAACTTGACTAGCCAGTCAATACCTTGCAGCATGAGACTATTAAATACCGTAACCATTATCAATTGAGGCTGTGTTAACGTCACCTAGAACATGGTCCCACTGTCCAATGAGATGTATAGTTATTAGTTAGCCCCTGCAACCATGCGGCTATTTATGGAATCCATCTCCTCAAGCTGACTCCCCTCATTTTCTTCCTCCATTATTGCCCTTTCCAACTTGAATAGTATATTTATTATCATGTATCTTATCAACGCTTCGACCTTGCAGCTCGAAGACTTCTATAGCAATATTCCCGAATATGCAATCCTGTCACATACGTGGGGTCACACCAGTGAGGAGGTCCTTTTTCAAGAGATGCTCACCAACTCATCCGACGTGAAGCTCAAAAAAGGTTACAAGAAGATCGAATTATGTGCGAAGCAAGCTCAAAAAGATGGTCTCGGCTATTGCTGGGTCGATACCTGCTGCATTGACAAGTCCAGCAGCGCAGAACTCTCAGAAGCTATCAACTCCATGTTCTCTTGGTATCGAAACTCGGCCGTCTGCTATATATATCTAGAAGACGTGGTCCACGAAGAGGGTGTGGGTCAAGTTGATCAGTCTCTCGGAGAAGCAAGGTGGTTTACACGGGGTTGGACATTACAAGAGCTCTTGGCTCCCCGAGTTCGCCAGTTCTTCGATGCAAACTGGACCATGATCGGAGAGATATCAAAGAACCGTTACAGAGAACATCTAGTTAATGGTTTCTTTCGTATGGATACGACTGCCGACGAAGAAGGAGATCCTCAAGAGCTTGAGGGAATGAGTCTGGCGAGTCAAGTTGCCCAGATCACTGGGATACCCAGGAAGGTCCTTTACATCGGCGATCTCGGATCCTTCTCAGCTGCTACGAGAATGTCATGGGCAGCAAGGCGACGAACAACTCGCATAGAAGACCAGGCATACTGTTTACTGGGAATCTTTGACGTTCATATGCCCCTCCTCTACGGCGAAGGCAAGCATGCCTTTATACGACTGCAAGAGGAGATCATAAAAAAACAGCCAGACCATACGCTGTTCGCATGGCGCTCGGAATCGACTTCGCCAGCGCCAACATTCAGCGGACTTCTTGCTCCTTCATCGTGGAATTTTGACAGCGACCACTGCCGTGGTATATTGCCAAAGCAAGTTGACATACCATATGAAATGACCAATAAGGGCTTGCACTTACAGGTTCGCTTGGTGGAGCATGATCCGGGATCTGATGAGTTCTATGCCATTTTAGATATCACCCACCAGTCAAATCCACGGAAAGACATATGGTATGGCATCAAGCTTGGACGGCTAGATAGTTGCGGCCAATACGCTCGAATCAACACTGGTGAACAATTGGTTCGTGAGGTTGAAACGACACGTACGCTTTCGATCAAGCCAACACATATTTATGTTCAGCATCTCATCCGCCACAATTCTCCGCTATATGGCAGAAATAAACCTTCTACGGTTGTTCTGGGTTGTGCTATGGAGTCGATGTCACTGACAGTCCTCGAAGCCTCAGGGTCTAAGAGCTGGGACTCTAAATCATTTACCTTCCTCCCCTCTAAAGATGATTTGTTCTATGCGAGACTTGCGTTTCAATGCAAGCCAAATCTAAAGGGTTCGTCTCCGTTGACTATTGGGTGGATAGTCAGGAAGGATGATATAGAAGGCATCAAATCTCATCTTGCCATCCTGAAGGAGAAGAATGATTTATATCGGCCTAACACTCTTTGGGAAAACGGTATTCGATCAGGAATGGTCAAAATATATCCTCAGTCGACCTATCATATTCGTGATGGCGAAATGGTGGCTATGATAGCTCTTCATGATCAGATAATTCTCAAAAAATAAAGTTAGGTAGCTCAAAACCTGGTCCCTCTACTTCTGAGCTAGAAGAACCCAGCTCTCAAATTTGACCCCTCCATAACTTTCAACTTCCTTCTTGAGTACCTCATCAACAGCCTCTGGCCATCTCTTCTCCTCCTCATTAGTATATCCCGCTCGAGCAGGACGCATGAGATCTCCCAGCATAAATTTCTTCAGCCCATCTTCCAGTTCAGGTCCGCTAACGATAATACTATCCTCCACAAGTTCAAACTTGGATGAGTCAAACCCAGCTTCGATCGTCGTCTTTTCCAGAACACCTGGTTCAAAGAATTCAGGATGAGGTATTTTCAATGGTGGAAGGTCTGGTCGGACGAGAGCTTGCGCAGCGTGAATGAGTTTACCGGCTCCAAAACGTTTCCAGCATGAGATGGCGGCTAGACCATCAGGCCGGAGCGTACGGTAGATCTCCTTGACGCCTTTGACGGGGTCAGCCAGGGTGTAAACACTGAAGTTGAGGATACTGTGTGTGAAGTGCTCATCGGGAATTCCCTCTAGATTCTGAGAGTCAAGAACCTTCGCTTCAATCTGTGGAAACGAAGTAAAAGAATCTTTGGCGGCTTGGACCATTGGAGGTACATTATCAGTCACCAGAATATGAGGGACATCATCAGCCGCGAGTCTGTCAACAAGAACTAAGGCTGCTATTCCCGGACCGGCAGCATTATCATGAACCACCGAGCCCTTGGTTATAGGCCTTGTGGCTTGGATGCTGTCGAAGGCCAAGTCAAGGACACGGTATGTGCTTCTTCCGGTTTGTTGAAGATAATTTGCTGCGAACGCAGAAAAGTATGAGGAAGAGGGGAGGTCTTTGCTTTGGGATGTCGCCATTTTGAAAAGTTTGGTTTGTTGAGCTATCGAGTTATAATTCGAGGTCACCGTAAGCTGACAATGTAAGCCTTTTTATACCAAGAATGGCTCTATGAGGTTGAGGGGTTGAAAGAGCCTTCAGTGGGGTCATGACAGCAGATGGAATAAGCACTAGGACTTCTTGCCACGCAATAAGCCGAACAGAGCGATAATAGCAGAGATTTCCCGCTGGTGATGTGAGATGTGAACCCAATGATGTAGGCTGCAAAGTTAACCATGCCACAAAACTTTTGATTATATTCCCTAGAATCTGTATGCTCGTGGATAGTCTATTAGAATATTATATCGATCTCACCCAGCGAGCCAGAATAAAAGTTCCCGCTGAAATGTTCTGGACCTTCAGCCCCCTGTACCGAGTCCTGTTCGGGGCTTATGATGAAATTATCATTGAAAAGTGAGGTCCCATCATTTGATATAAACTCCCCCAATGAATGAAGATCTTTCCACGAGAAGCTATTAAATGGATCAGAGTTCATATGTCCTTCGCTTGATTCAGCTTGTGACTGCAAAGCTCCGTGACTGGCCAGAGCCAAAGAGTCTGATCGTCCTTCAATTTCGGGGTTCCGTGATCTCGACTTTCCGAGCATCTTCAACCAGAGAAGCCTAAGGGATCTAGCGTAGCGCTGACCGAGACCCTGTTGATTATTTGAAGTTTTCTGTAGACGTGAGATGGTTTCGTAGATGGCACGACGCACGCCTCGTGCTTCTGATGGTTTGATAGCTCCGGCAAAGATAGCCTGTAGGCCACCGTATCAGACTTGTTCCCGAATGAATTGAAGAGATGCTTGCCTTGAAGAGAAATACTGCTGCATAGATAACGTAAAGATAAAACTTGAGCGGCATATACTTGAATGCTTCGGTGGGATCTATGAAGCTGTTGAGAGTACATAAGATAGAATTTGCTGCATCGATAGACTCGTAAATGAACCTTGCATCTGGAGCAGCGGCAAGTTCCGAGAACAAAGGACCAGAGGGCCTCTTCTTTGATCGCCGAACAATGCGATTTAGGTTTGCCTGGAAAGCAAATGCGTTGATATATAGACGAAGGAAATCATATGATAACATAAGAGATGCTTTGACGCGCGGGATGAAGCTGAGGCCACCCCAGGAGAGTTTCCATCTGCGGAGGACTGAGGAGAAGTCATCCTATAGAGTTAGCTATATGGCTCCATGAAATGTCAGAGAAGCATTTGCTTACAATGTACCTCACATACTCTCCTCCTATGTATAACTGCTCTCTATGACTTGTTGATGAGTATAGAATATCATGTGCGTTACTGAACAGCTGAGTGATTTCAAGATGTGCCTGAAATAGTAGAGCGAGGTTATCGTTGCCCAGCTTTTGTGTTTGGAGATATGGAAAGTCAGCCGCTCGAAGGTTTACGGATGGACCTGGTCCACGAGACCAGAATCCTTTTCCGAGTCGTATCGAAACTTGGCGATCGCTCATATAGCAAGCTGTCTTCCCGTCAGTCACTGAAGAGCGCCACATGGCGGAGATGAAGTTACTAACCAGCCCAAGCTATCCTTTTTCTACTGAGATGATCCGGCGCACCTTCAACTCTCTGCACAAGACCAGTTTGCTCAAGGTTCTGCAGGTATGCAAGACGAATAGCAACACCAACCAGCATCCACGATCCCTGGTCCTCTTTGCCACATCCAATCATGAGGTTCTCCTCGAGTGGCTGTGGCGCCCATTCAGCCAGTATCAACAATGCTTCGACTGCGCCGACCGTAGTAGAGCCGGTGTATATCAGCTTGGAGATTTGAGTCTCCATGTGTCTCGCACAGGCATTATGGGCCCTGGACCACGAGGGATCATCTTTTGTGGCGACGGTGAGGATTGCTGTGATGAGATATGGTTCGTGCTCGATGAGTTCTAGGATACGGCTGGAGTCGAAGGCGGCGCTGTAAGCGATGGGGAAGAAGATGTGAAAGTTGTCATGGTAGCTTTCCCAGGTTAGCCTGCATCAGAAATATGTGTGCGTATAACTTACTGTTCGATCAGAAAGGCTGCCTCAGAAAGCGTCAATGCTCCAGAGGTAACAGGTGGATAGTCACAAACACCCTGGGATGTGTTTGCCATCCTTGTCGAATTTTCGGGATCGCCTTCTGCATCTTGCGTTTGCGCATGTCCCTCGGGTTCCATATCAGCCACATGAGCCAGCAAATCCAAAGCATCAGACGGATTCAAAAGATCCGACGACGTGAAGTGGCCCTTGAGCCGCACCGCATCACCTGTAGGCTCTTCATCATCCTCGGATTGTTGGCCTAGAGGTGACCCAAGGTTTGATGACAGCCATTCACTATGTTGGTCTGGTTCACGGGGTTCCTGTGCTGGCACTGGATTCATTCGGTTGATTGGTCTGCTTGGCGATGCTTGATGAGAATCATTTGTTGACCTAGAATAACCAAGACGCTGGCCCTTGATACGACGACCACCCCGTCGAGATGTAGCGAGGATACATTCTTGATTCTTCTCGATGCATCGCCGACACGGAGGGTCTCCAGGCACGCCACTGGAGTCACTTCTCACACGTCAATTGATTTCTTAGCCAGTGGCGGCAATTGCCATGACTTACAGGTCACATCGGGTCTTACGAGATCTGCAGCTCACGCAGGCTCTCGAAACCCTCTTCTCGGTCTCTGGTCCCGTCGGTGGTGTCATCATGCGTGGAGGGTTTTCAAACACCGAGAGGAGAGGGGAACGCGGCATTTGAATATGATGAGGGTCTTGGTTAACTAATCATACGACGACATCGGTCTAGGGGGCCTAGATTGGTATGGCTTGGGTTAAGCTTTGAGCTATGGACATGTACCGATGTCACAGGACTTGAAGATACTGAGCTAGGACGGAATATTCCGCTACAGAACGTGACCTAGGGGGTCTAGATTCTAGAAGATGACATGGAAGCTGAGAATTATTGGTGATGGCTATTGAAGCTGAAAACCCCGGTCTTTGAATCGTATCACGCTAAAGCGCGACCTTCTCCGGGGGAATGGGTCGGCCAAGGAAATAATTTGTGAATCTTCGTCTTGCCCCGGTTTTAAACCACCTGATATTAAGGGATCGGGAATAAGAAGATAAACTTGCAGCCAAAATGTCTTGATTTTAATCTATAGGAGTTACACTGTAAGAAATATCTATTCTAATTTGTAGCTAATTTTACAGTTGATCCAGTTGCCCGTGAGATCAGAGCATAGTGATCTATTTCAAGCCGCCACTCAAAAGGATATCTTGTCCGGTCATGTAACCATTCCTTGCCAACCTATAACACGTATTAGACAAGCGAAGACCCTTCCGTTCAGCGGGACTTACATGATGATCGCCTCGCAAACCTCATTAGGTGAGCCGAGACGGTGAACTGGAATAGATGCAGCAATGGCGAGACCGGGGTCAGTCTTTTTCAGCTCTTCCAAATCACACCCTTTATCCCAGGCTCTACAACCAAACATTAGCCAAGTTTCGATATTGAGATAGTCACAGAATCTTACTCTGAGATGGGCGGCGGAATCATGCCCGTGGAGCCAATCATAGCTGGCGAGACCTACACAAACCGTCAGTTTCCACAGAATTCTGATAGATACACCAAAGAAACTTACGATGTTCACTGTAACGCCTTCGGGCGCCAACAAAGTGGCCAAGTTCTGCCCCATTGAACTATGGCTTGTCAGCGTGATCACACAAGAATTCCGATGTTACTCACGTCAGAGCACCCTTTGAAGCAGCATAATGGCATCCATTCAGCCCACTTCCACGAGCAGCAATACTTCCAACCAGTATAATTCGTCCCCAGCCTTGCTGTCTCATACCAGCAAGACAAGCTTTGGTAACGACAAACTGGCTCCGACTGTTAACCTCCATCATCTCATCCCAATCATCCTCTCCAATCTCCGCAACATCGCGGATCCGTCTTCCCAGACCAGCATTTGCAACCAGAATAGATACTGCCTTGTGCTTGGAGGATACAACATCTTGGCTCAATAAGCTTGAAACCAAAGCTCTTGTTGACTCTCTTTGTGAAAGGTCTGCATGCACAGGCACAAACAGCTGAGATGGATATGTCCTACTCAGCTCTTGTGCAAACGTGTCTGCCTTTTCTTTACTGGAAGAATAATGCAGACCAACGTCACAACCTTGAGCAGCAAAAGCTCTCGCAACAGCGGAACCTATTCCGCCACTACAAATCGTTAGTTTGGCTGACAATACACCTCGAACAAAATGGCAAACTCACCTTGAACCCGTCACCAAAGCCAATCGGCCTTTGAGGTTATTGTCTATCGTCTGCAATCGAAGCGTCATCCTTGTATGGTTCCAAACTTGTTTATGCGAATCATGCAAGTGTTGGTTATTGACTTTACTTGCTCATCTTATAAAGGGCGAGAAGCTAAAACTTAGCTTTGCCGCTATTCCGAAGCCATTTACCATCGGCAACTCCTTTTTCAAACACCGACGGCAATTGAAATTAGCTTCTGAATGAATCCTGGAGAAAGAGTAACTGAACCTTTCCCCGCAAACATGGGGTCCCCATGGAGTAGAGTCGTATTAAGCTTGGGAATGTGGGTTGGTCTTTATTAACCCATCCTCCGTCTCTGCTTTTTTGAATTTAATTTTCGTTCTCCACGATACAAGGCATATCAAACACTGTGTCTCATTGTTTGTTGTTACACGATCAATTGTTCATCATGGAGTTACAGGGCCAGAGCCTCATCTTGACCGTCAGTGTCTTGACGTCGTTGGGTTTTATGCTCATCGGTTATGACAATGGCCTCATGGGAGGTCTTGTCAACACTTCGGCTTTCAAAGACACTTTTGATAGTCCCGATTCTGATATGATCGGCGTTATTGTCGCCATTTACGAGAGTAAGTTCCACTTCGCCAATGGACTATGCTAGTCACTCACAGTTACTAGTTGGATGCTTCTTTGGTGCTGTCTTCTCCTCTATCTGGGGTGAGAAGCTCGGTCGCCGACGCTCTGTTTTCATCGGTTGCGTGTTCTTGATCATTGGTGCGGTCCTCCAAGCCGCTTCTTATACACGAGCTATGATGATCGTTGGCCGTATTGTTGCGGGCGTCGGCATGGGTACTGTCAACTCAACTGTTCCTGTCATGCAGGCTGAGTTTAGTCCCAAGTCAAGCCGTGGTATTTGTAAGTTCCTGTCCTTGATCATGAGGAATAACTTTCTGATATCATATAGACGTCTGCGCCCAGCTCTCCACCCTCAACTTCGGTATTTTCCTAGTTTACTGGATCGACTATGCCCTGTCATCCCATACCGGCAGTTATGCTTGGCGCGTTCCTGTCATTCTTCAGTGTGTTCCTATTCTGGCTATCATGGGTCTCCTGTTTGTGATTCCTGAGACACCACGTTGGTTGGCAGCACATGACAGACCTGAGGAGTGTCTGAAAGTCCTTGCTCAAATCCAGGGCACTTCCACTGATGATCCTGAGGTCCAGGTTCTTCATAGCGTCATCACCCAGACTGTCGCCTATGAGACATCTATCGGTTCAGGTTCCTGGAAGGATCTTCTCAGGGAAGATAGTATCAAGTCTCGCAAGCGACTTCTTTTGGCCTGTTTTCTCCAGGCTGCGCAGCAACTCGGCGGCATCAATGCAATCATCTGTAAGTCTCAACCCTTCTTCATCGTGTTGATGAACCATGCTGATGATCGTTAGACTACTCAAGCACCCTCTTTGAGAAGAGTGTCGGTTTCTCTGCTCACATGTCAGCCCTCATGTCTGGTTTCCTTCAGACTTGGTTCTTTGTTGCCTCTTTCATTCCTTGGGTCTTGATTGATCGCATTGGCCGAAGACCTCTTGTAAGTACAGCTCAATCCTTTCCTTATACACTAAGCTAACTTGTAAAGCTCCTATCTATGATCAGCGTCATGGCTGCTACTATGGCTGTCCAGGCAGGATTGATCTACCAGGTCGAGAACAACACCGCTACAGCACATGCCGCGGGTATTGCAGCTGCAGCTATGCTGTTTATCTTCCAGGGTGCCTTCACCATTGGTTTCCAGGCCACAGTCTGGGTCTATCCGTAAGAAATTTCCCCGCCAAACTTTATTGTCCAACACTAACAGGTTACAGCTCTGAGATTCTTCCTCTTCGCCTCCGACAGCGTGGTTCATCTATCTCCACCGCCGCTAACTGGATCTTCAACTACGTATGTCACTCCCTTCTCAAATACATAGCTATGCTAACTTTTGTCCAGATGATTGTTCAAATCACTCCCATCTCCATTGATAACATTGGCTGGAGGACATACATCATCTTTGCAGTACTGAACAGTCTCTGGGTTCCTATCATCTTTCTCTTCTTCCCTGAGACCAAGGGACTTGAGTTGGAAGATGTTGACCATCTCTTCGGTGGAGAGGACATCATCAGCCAGGTTGATGAGAAGACCAATGCTGCTGTTGTCATGATGGAGACTGTTGGCAACAAGACTGCTGCTTAAGTTGCTGCGCACTCCTGTCGAGAAGCGGGAGTTTGGTGTGTACTATTCATGTGTTGTAAGATAGCCCTGAAGATTTAGTCGACGGCTTCAAAGAGGATAAAGGAGCGAATAGTAATCAATATCTTTGACATATCTTTAATGATGTCATTTGAAAGTTACATGAATAGCGCTTACTGCCGAATAATGCTTGATTGGGTATACTATCGTTCATATGCACAGAGTTTACGTATTCTCGCTGCGTGGCTTCGGCATATGAGCCACCCGCTGCAGAAATTTCCACATTGGGAACGGAATTAAGTTCAGCATTAGCCGCTGAGGGGCAACGGCAGGTAACCCAGCTCAACCTCCAAATTCCAAAGCCCGATGTCCAATATTTGTTATGTTATCTTCCTCTTCATATCCCGCTTGTTTAGCTACCCCGGCATTTCAACCTCGGGATACAACCCTGACTACTCGGCACGATGTCATTTAAGATCTACAACGAAGGGGCCAATGCCATCTTTGACGCTTCTTCAACGGTCGAGGTGATTCATGAGAATGACCAGTATCCGTTCGCCCACGAAGCCGGCGTCTTCATTCCTGAAGAAAATGCCCTGTTCATCACCAGTAACCAATTCCCGGACCCAACGACCGGTCAGAAGACGATCCAAATAAGCAGAGTCCAACTCTCCCCGGATGGAAAATTTATTAGCTGTGAAGAAGTCAACGCGCCTGACGTTACCATGGCAAATGGTGGTGTGAACTACAAGGGCGGCGTACTCTTCTGCTCGCAAGGATCCTTGACTGCGCCAGGAGGTCTTGTATTCATGCAGCCTATCGCACCTTACAGATGCGCAGCGCTCGTTACCTCATTCTACGGGCGAGATTTCAATTCTCTGAATGACGTGGTTGTTCATTCTGATGGCTCTGTCTGGTTCACTGATCCAATTTATGGATACGAGCAGGGTATAAGGCCAGCTCCCCAACTACGAAACCAGGTCTATCGATATGACCCGAAAGACGAGTCAGTGCGGGTTGTGGCAGATGGATTTGGCAGACCAAACGGTATCTCGTTTAGTCCTGATGAGAAGGTTGTCTACATCACTGATACGGACTGGATTCACGGTGATGGAACTACTGATGACACTAGAGCAAGGACCATGTAAGTCACCGACGGCACAAGACCATGAAATTTATCTTGCTAATTATCTACAACAGCTATGCCTTTGACCTATCAACCATCTCAGGTGAACCATTCCTCACCAACAAGAGAGTTTTCGCCATGGCAGACACCGGTATCCCCGACGGCATCAAATGCGATACGAAGGGCAACGTTTACAGTGGCTGTGGCGATGGCGTAAACGTCTGGTCACCAGGCGGCGTCTTACTCGGAAAGATCCTTATTTCTGGAGGCGTTGCGAACTTTTGCTTTGGTAGAAATGGGGAGTTGTTTATGCTGAACGAGCACAAGATTTGGAGAGCTCAGCTAGCCAGCGGCGTCAAGGGGGCGCTGCTCGGCATCTGAAGACATGGCTTACTTGTAGGGACTACTAGCCTCAAATGGTCACAAAATTTTATTCATGATTTTTATTACTATTAATATTACGGCAAATGATGCTTCATTGCATGCGTGGCAGGGCTAATGAGAGGCTTGGCTGTTTATGGAGGCATTTGCCGTTTGCCGATCTTCGGCCTCTGCTTCGGCGTCTGGAGCTAAAGCCGGCCGTTCTCCAAACAGTCTCAGTTAATCATGAGAGCAAAACCCCATAGCGAATGCCTCGGCTCCTACATCATACGGCAACTGAAGCTCGGTAAATGATATAGCTATAGAATCTACCCCAAGTGACTGTTCTTCATATGCCGTCGACAATTTTAACCTATACTAACTACGTAGCTTCCAACATCGCGGGGAGATCCAACTCATTCTTCCAGAATCAATCTACTATCACATACACATACACACAACCATGTCTTCCCAAACGAAAATGCAATCGAGCAAGCCTCGAGTTCGCAAATCAAGAAGCACAACAACCAAGCAGCTAAAGCCCAAGAGCACAGCACTATCATCATGTCTTTTCTGTCTCCGAAACCGCAGAAAATGCGTACGAGTAAACGGACAAGCACAGTGCTCTGAATGCACAGCCTTATGCCAGGCTTGCCACTGGCCAAATGTCCAACAGAACCGTGAGTCGCCACACCAGACCTCATGCAACTCTTCTAACATCAATGACAGTTCATCAACTATTACACGAGAAGCAGCAACTATATCTTCAGCGGCGGTCACTATCAAAAAGCTTACTAGAAGGCGTCAGGGACATGGAGTTCTGCTCGTCCACGATAGAAACACAACGGACTTTGAAGCGATTGTTAGACGATATGGTTAATGTGGAACAAAGGGCATTTCAGCTCGAGTCGGAGGAGTCAAGACTTTGGGGATTGAGGCTCAGGGCCCAAGACAGCGACGATATAGATTCGGAGGACTCGTGTTCAAGTGAGAGTCTGTCTGAGCCATCTCAGAGTCTCGATTGTAACTTTGCTTTTCCATGGCTAGATTAATATCAAGATGCCTATAAGTGGGTTCATCGTCATGATCTTCTAAATGCAACAATTTGAGAATAATAATCTAAGAATGGGAAATAATCGAGGGCATTAAATGAAATTGAAAGCAATGAATCATAAGCTAAGTCCCCTGGAAAGAGTCTGATCCCCCCTCATTTGATCGAGCTCCGCCTCAAACATCTCTTGTCCACCATACCAAGGAAGATCCCCTGCCCCAGGCCTCGAAAAGGGATCACTCCCAATCTCTTCAAAGTTCGCGATTCCAGCAACATCTGAACAGGGAAATCCGGAGATTTCAATGGCTTCAAGATGATCAAGATCTTCCCCGACTCCAATCTCTGACTGGTCGTCAAATAGTTCTGGGATGGGAGTGGTGGTGCTATCGACTTCTACCAACACACTAGGCTGAATTGCGGCGAGTTCTTCCTGATCATATCCGAAGCCCCTCGAGTCAGGTGTGTGTGAGTTTTCAGGTATGTCGACTTCCATAGTCGAAATGGGTTGTGCTTGATCGACTGTTTCTTCTTCGGAAGCTACCTGAGCGCTGATCTCATCTTCGGTATAGAGGTTGTCCCACAACTCTGCTAGTAGTTGTTCAAACGCACACCTCGTGAGTCTTTTACTTAGATGGCCAAGTTGAGATTCCTGTATCATTTCACGAACCTGATGCTTCACAGATTGCCGACGGAAGTAGTCGTAGCAATAAACCAGTTCCCTCTCATAGTCGAGATAGGGGCTCAAAGGGATTGGCTCGTGGGGGAAGACAATCTTGAAAAGTCTCTCCCATTGCTCCTTTGGAGTCAATCTGGTATCAGATCTCTCATTGATCGCAGTTGCCATATCCCTCGTGATAAGTCCGACTGGGGGCGGGCATGTCGGAAGGCCAAGTATATTTTCGCATGTTTCCTCGTGTTTGGTCAAATCCTCTGGCCGAAACTCTTTGAAACAGAAACGGCAATGATGGGAGAAGTGCCTCTCTTGAATGTGCTTTTTGAGGCGATATATGTCCCTGAGTTTCTTGACACAACTTCCTCTGTGCTTTCTGGGATCCCACTTCATGAAAGGACAAGCCCAAAAGAGGCTATTTTCGGAAGATGTATCAGTAACGGACGGGCTTTGCCCATTACCGCTAGACTCCTCATCCTCACTTCCTTCATCCCCATCAATAGTCTGACCTCTGCGGCCTGTCGGTTTGACACATTTCCGTACAACTGTTGCTCGAGTGTTCTTGGTCGAACTACTGGAGCTTCGATCAGCTTGCTTACGCTTTGCTGCAAGAGTCCGTTTCTGTGGCGCATACGACCTGTAGTAGTCGTCGACAAGTGTTTCCACTATGTTGTTGACAGTTTCCTGACAGGCAATCTCCTCCTGAGCATATTGACTTGCGTCGATGAATTCTCCTCGAAAGGCGGCTTCAGACTGCGAAGTATCGCTGGAAACGGAGCTTGCTGCGGATGTGATCTCCGACTTTTCGTCAAAGTTGTTTTCATCCTGGTGTTCGTCTGAATCGACGAAACTTCTGATGCCAGCAATTACAGATATCTGAAACTCGTCATGTCCGCGATTGGGCCCTCCTATACGGGGAAAGGACCTCTGAGATATCGAAAACTCATGCTCTGAGCCAGGGCCACCTCTCGAAAACTGGCCATCGCGTGTTGCTAGCAGCTCCAGTGGCTGACCATCAAAACACAGGCGCGCGTCCTGCCATGAAAACTCAGGGATCCATGACAATGAGTGAATGCTCCTTGGCTCATCTGTGGAAGCAAGCAGCACTTCCTCGCCATGTGAATTGCTTGCCTGTGAGACGCTCTGGGCTGGAACAGTGTAAGAAGGTCCCGAGTGTGAAGGTTCAGAAGATGACATGACCTCTGTGAGCCCTTGCTGGGGCAACCTAAATGGAAGTAACGACAGTACACCTGCCTGTGGAACATAGTTCTCCGTCGTTTCCCAGGTCAAATCAATGTATGGGTCACCTTGCCCATCACCTAACCCTAAGAGTGAAGGGCCATGGGCCAAGTCTTCCTCACGGGTAGTCACACCAGTGAAGGCCGCATCTCGGGCCTAATCTCAATATATCAATATCACTGAGTTTCTGCACGTAGGTATGGTCTATATGGAAGCAACTCACTCTTAGCGAATGCTTTGTTGGGGGTACGTCACCAGCAGCAGCATCGCCAGGGTTGGTGGAATCCACCGAGTCAGACATATTGTAGGTAGTAATGGAGGTTTACGGTACTGAAATTATAGAGAATCGAGGTAAAAGCATGGTTAAAAGAATAGGAGAGGTGGGATTCATTGCGCGACTGTTCAGCTTCTTATGGTAAACTGAATTCAAAATTTGTCGATTTTTTTGCCTGTGTCTTGGAGGTTTTTTTGAATTGAGAAACCCTGCGGAAAGCATTGGTTGTCGTGACTCCAAATCATATCATCCATGCCAGAAAAAAGCAATGAGGCTTACAACTCATCATCTCATTGGGAGAGGAAAAGCAGGCTGTACAAAGTGCATGCGCACGGGACTGACCGCTTGATACTTGAAGCACCCCTGAGAGAGCTTCAGCTTAATAACAATCACATCATGTAATCAATCTGGGTATAATCGAAGAGTTGCAAGTCACCACAGAGTCAACCAGTATTGTCTCTTCGCACCGGCATCGAAGATGGCTAGGTAATCAAAATCAAGTAAATACAATGACAACTCCTCTACACATACCTATGCTCACATAACCAACAATTGCCTTCAACATTACTCGTCGCGAAAACTATCACAGGGCCCTCATCTGAGATGTTATATGGTCTCTGCCGGGCCTTGTATTCTTTCTCCGTTCCCCAACTGAAAAGCAAAATCCAAGTCCCTTCACCCTGCCATCCAGCCGATACCTAGTCCACTTGCGTTCTATCCAACCAGCACCCCAGCTCGATCTCAGTAAGAACCGGCTTCCGACTGATTTCAAATGTGAACAGAACAGTCGATGCTCCGTCAAGTTTCAGTTTGCTTGCTGATATCGTGGATACCAACTCAAACTACAACTGCGAATGATCTCAATAGCTCTCCGAATGTCCCCAAGTCGGGTTGTCGTGCCCCAGAAAAGAACGCTACTGATCAATCTTTCACATTCTTGTTGGCTTCCCTCATTTCGCATGTCGAAAGTTCTTACCAGACAGACATGCTCACTGGTCTCATCACATGCGTAACTGAAACAAATGGAGGTCGTGGTCCGGTTTCACACGAAGCTGAACACAGAGCTATAGAGTCCTGGAATATTCCCGCCGCGCTCTGCAAGGCGATGGCGCAGTCTCTCGACCATCCTGACACTGACAGAACCGCCTTGAATACAGTTGTGTGCTGTCTCATGAAGGTTTCCGCGTTGCTCGTTGTCAGGGTCATCGAATTTGACCACTAGAAAAGGGTAGAGGAGATTTTCCCCATCGACAGCCTCTGCTTCTACCTTGGACCAAGCGGGTATTTCATGATTGTCGATCATATATTGGGGGGAAATCCATCCGTAGGTGAAATCAGGTTGAGAATTCAGCTGCCGAAACTCATTTGTCGATTCTATTATGGTCACATATGCTCTCACTTCCTTGTGATTTGTATTGTTCAATATAGGCGCCTCGCTGATACCAAGAGTGTTGAATTCAAAGTTTCGCAGAAATTTCTCTTCCCAAGAACAATTTTGTGTCGTAATAGCAGCCTTGAAAACTTCGTGAGCGTCCTTCAACACTGTTTGACGCGCAGGCAAACTACTGACATAGCGGAAGATGTCAGCGTTGTTGGGGCCCATTTCTCCAAGTTCATCACGATGTAGAAGGTGAATGCGAACCGCACTGAGTTGCTGAACCTCTACATGGGGAAGATTTCGGTTGTCATCTTCACACAAAAGGTTCCTTGATTTCTTAGACTTCAGAGTTGTGTAAGAGGATAGAGGTTTCTGGCCAAGTTCTGAAAGTGAAGATATTTATACCGAAAAAGCAAAACAAAGTTGCTGAGGATAGGGCTTTGGTGAATGTAATCTCTACCAAACTATGTCACTATTCACTAAGTAGGTATCAAAGGAAACCCCAAATCATATAAGGTCACTTGTCAGTATGTCTTTCTTTCATAACCCTTTATATTTCTCTTTTTATCACAGCACACAAACTTTCGAAAATCGTTATTAGTGTCCAGCGTGAGTGAAGTCGTCTGTAATTAGCTGTCGGCGCCAGCGCAAGTCTCCGCCCTACACAATTTATCATGAGCTGATCTATCCGGCCCATTTCACCCTCGACTGTTTAACCTAGCAAGTAGGGAATTTCAAGTGCCCTTTAGTGCTGTCTCTTGTTTGCGCTTCTTCTGAAAGAATATGCCTATACAAAGATGGGCCAATGCTGGTTGAAAGATACGTGGGCGGTAGAGGATAGATGTATAGGTTTAAGCGGAAAGACAGGTTAGACGACCTGCCCTGACATTATCTATCATCAGCATCGGATCAATGAAAGGCTGTAATTTCTTCTTATATACTTCACAACTTACACTTTGCAGTCTGTGGCCATTAAAAACCAGTGTGTATAGAGGTTTCGAGACATCATCTTTTGGCCTATGTCAAGTCTAGCCTCAAAGAACCTTGATCGACCGATTACAATCACATTCGCAACCAGAGGCTACTTGATTGACGACCCTATTGAGGGCCTGTACTGGCGACAGATGGGTGGGTGACACGATGTTGGTGAACTGGCATGCTATATGTTACTATGGTCGGTTAGCCCAGGCAAACAATCCAGCGATAGGGTGGCCTCAAATGACCAAAGCTTGAAGCACTTTGTCGACAATCGCCTGTCTGAGGCATTCCAATGCTAAACATGTAACCCTTGGCCAGATTTATCTCCCTTGGCTAACAAAGTAAATTAGGTTCTGTGCGGTGATATAAGCTCCCAGCCACAGGTCTCAACTGCAAATAACACATCTAGCTCATAACTTAAACATTATACCGCAATGCCTGATTAAATTCTAATAAGATAAAAACCTAAATTATGACTCTTTGGCCGGCCTTGAAGGTATTTAAGATGCTGCCTGCATTCAACAAGAGTGTGATCGGAACTTCCTTTGTTCCACAATTTCGCTTCCTTCTCATTTCTCGAGCAAGATCAAGCATTTGCACCTCATCATCTCTGATCTTTTATCCTGGTATCACAGCCGACAGAGAATTTCGATTACTACAGCATGCAGCGAGCGACGCAGGACGGCCTTGAATGGCAAGAGTCATTTCTGGATTTAGAGCCAGTATGGACACGAGAGCCTTCCATAGGCGCCATTGAGAGCATATCCCGTCAACAGCTCAAGATAACATCAGATAATCCCTGTACCGTCACATTCCACGGAGCAGGTTTCTTCAACAAGTTCTACCTCGTTCGTGCTGAGGGAAGTACTTTCGTCATGCGCGTTACCTTACCTGTCTACCCTCGCCACAAAACACGTGCCGAGGTCATTACCTTGAAATGGGTGCGCGAGAACACCACTATTCCCGCCCCCGAGGTCTTTGCTTTTGACGACAGTAACGACAACGAGATCGGCTTTGAATGGATCTTGATAGAGTTTATGCAGGGTACGTCCGCGCAGAAGCGATGGCGTACCATGTCGATGGAGCAGAAGATTGCGCTGACGGAGCGAATTGCAACCTTCCAGTTTGAGCTATCAGGTCTCGAGAAGCAAGAACTAGCCTTCAAAAGTATGGGGACATTGGATTCTCCTGAGACTGACCTCGAGGCCGACTTCAGAGCACCCGGAGCTGCGATTACACCTGGACGCATGGTTATCCCTGAGTTCTTCAAGGGCGATTATCTTACATATGACATCCCAAGGGGGCCATTTCTCTCTACTCATGATTGGCTAAGCGCCGTATTGACATTCGTCATACACCATCAGAAATGAGTTCTAGAGAACTCTCAGGATGAACACGATATTGAAGACCACGAGGACATCCTGCCAGTAGCGCAAAGCCTTCTGGCTCTCCTTCCTAAAGTTTTCCCTCCGGACTTGGGCAGGCCAGAGCCATCAGCTCTCCATCACCACTGTTCCCACCTCGACAATATCCTAGTTAACGAACATGGAGAAGTTACAGCTGTGATCGACTGGGAATGTGTCACAGCACTGCCCCTCTGGATGTTGAGTCAGGTGCCCAACTTCCTTATTGACCAGCCTCGCGAAGATGAGCCTCAGCGTGACGCATATATGAACGAGACACCAGAAGAGGCTGCCGAAGCAGCGGATAGGCGCAACGATCCAAATTACCTCGACAACGAAGGCAAGAATCAGTTGTACTGGATTCACATGATGGAGTATGAGACTACGCAGCTACGCAAGGTCTACAAAGCAAAATTGGAAGAGGTGTGTCCGGATTGGGTCAAGATGAATCCTTTGTAAGAAGACTTCTTTAATGCCGTCTTGCAATGTGATGGACTATGGATGAAAATGGTACGGAAGCGGGTCGAGTGTATTGAGAAAGGCGAGCCAGTGAGGTTTAAGGACATGTGGAATAGATAGAGACACGAAATTTAAAATATCTCGTTTTATCAGCAGCGGCATGTCGGCTTCGAGAGTAACGGTCAAGGAATTATGACTCGCTCGCATCAATTAGTGGCTTTCTACCATAGTGATCTCTAGTACTGCCAAGTTCTTGTCTAAGAACTGATTAATCAATAGAGAGAAATACTTATTAGGGTGTCCTGGTTTCGGACTGTCCACATATTGTTTACAGTGTGAATAGTTTCTGCTAACTCCACGGCTCGCTGTATTGCGAAGTTCATATTTTGATATTTACTACAGCTGCAAGCACAGATTTAAGCAGGCAGCTACTTTCTGTTTGATACCTTGCCTGGTAGTTGGCAAACTGCATGATATACCGTCTCAACGCTATGGCCAGATCTAATAAGCTCCAGGATAGCAACAGCGTCCTCCCATACTCCAGCATACAAGAACTCTGCAATGGCAATATGCATTGTCAGCTCCTGTTCCATATCTTTGATTCCCTCCTCGAGCTCACCTATCCCTAATTCTGCTGTATTCTGGGATTTATATTCGTTTCCTTGTTGATGTGGCATATTGAATCTGCTCTCGGCTGGTGGTGTTGTGCTATTGAGCGGTGAGCACAGAGACAAAGGATGACAACTCAAGATCAGTTCTATAAACACCGATAGTATCTTCTCTAATCTAAGGCCGCTGTGGTCATGGACGGGGCATTTAAGAGATGTTTGTCTTACTTGCGTCCGGTTCCTTGCCCTAAATGATAAGTATACCTGGAAGGCTCTCTGTTACTCGGCTGGATGATGCAGTAAAGACAGCAAGATTTAGTCAAGAATAAAACGGTACTGAATTCATGAGAATGTCGTATCTTGAGGCCTAGAAGTCTCACCAGATGGTGGAGAGACGTTGTCCCAGGAAACTAAAAACTCAAGAGGGGACAATTTGTGTAAACGGTGGGTGACCCATATCCATGAGACGCGCAAAAGGCCGCATCCCCAAACAAGCTTTCAGAACTCTAAGAGTGTCACCGTTTATGTGGAGTTTACTGCTCCGAGGCTTGTGATTAGATAACTCGCGTAGTATTTATGACGAGTGTTGTTGAAGAGAGCAGCATGAACTGTGATTGGCGAACCACAGCGGAAAGTGCGCCGGGACTGTAGCCCAATGAGAGGCATCAGAAAAATAAGAATGATGTAATTGGGAAATATCTGGAGTTAATATTCAGTTCTAAGAAATACGTTGGTTTTTTCCGAGTATCATTTTCTCTTTGGTGTTCTTCATCTCTGCATCAGTAACTCTATCAGCCTGTCAGCTCAGTCATGGTATCTGCGTAATGAACAAAACATCACTTTGGCAATTAAGTTTTCAACAATTCAAGAGCGTAATTGGTTTAGTGGTAAAATTCTCCGTTGCCATTCGAGCAGCGTCGGGGAGCCCTGGGTTCGATTCCCAGATTACGCATTCAATTCTCATTCTTTTGAATGATTCAGCTTTTAGCTATATTTCTTTTATCATTTTTGGTGGTGTTATGATGTTGGTGTTAACTGGTTCCTCATGCTTGGCTCTGTTCTACGCTGGTCGAGGTTCTGCCAAGAGCCCAGTGGTAGCAGTGCAGTTGCAAATCGCCTGTTCCTGCCTTGCCAAGACTTTTGCCTCGCCCACCTTGTGAGGCAATATCGCCGATCCCCAGAATGAAGTCACAGAGCAGGTCCCTTGAGGCGCATCAAAAGCAGATCTGATGGCTGTGATCTTAATGAAGCGGATATAAGCAGCACCAGAGAAAACTCAGCCACCTTCTGAGATAGGAAACGGCCGACAGATGAGGAAACGATACGAATAGAGTTGCAGGTTTCCCGTCTTAAGCGATTGGCTGTAGTGAGGTCCCATACGCCACATTAGCCTTGCCAGGCTAGGCCAGGCAGCTTAGAGCCTACCAAGAGTGCTGCACACAAGGTTAATTTTAGCATTTTGTCTCCTGTTTGAGGTGACGAGCGGTGTATTGATTGATGTATGTGACGGTGAGATATGGCCCAGACTATGCACTCACGAGGAACGTTGCATAGAATGAAAGAGTCATAAGTGTAAGCATTAACCTCTTCTTCATCTTTAGGCTAGACAACGCATTGACTAGACCGCAATGAACCAACAAACTCGGTGGAGATGCTCTGGACCCTCGCTTCGCTTCTGCGGCGCGATCAACCTGTAGCGCCCACGCAGCCTTGCCAGGGGTGATCTTCTGAATCCTCCGCCAAGATGAATCCCATCCGCCTCATTGGATGCTTCTGCGGTTCCCATTAACTGTGCCTCGCAAAATTTCCCTTGGCCTGGCCGGTGACTCTTTTGCCCAGGCGGACAATGGCACGTTGTAGCGGCCATGTCCTAACTCAGCACATCGTGAGCGTCTGCTATAAGTAGCCTGTGTCCTCACACATTGTTCAGATCATAATCCACAAAGCATCTCTCTCAGAACATCTCTCTCGTTCGCTCTTGAATATCTTCACTCGCTTATAACAAACCAACCATCAACATGCAGACCAAGTACATCTCCCTCCTCGCCGCTGCGGCTGCTACCAGCGTCTCTGCCGCTGAAGTCAAGCGCGTTGACGTCGTCCACATCTTCGAGACTCTCCACGTCGGCAAGCACATTCCCAGCTTCACTCCCAACAAGCGCTCTGTCAACGCCATCTTTGAGCGTGACGACAAGGAGGAGTGCCAAAGCTCTGCCATCTCTATCCTCCGAAGCGCACCCACTGCCAACAGGGACCTTGAGTCCTGGGCTCTTACTGCTGAGACCACCGACCCTTGCACTCTCACTGCTCCCTCTTCGCTGTCTTCCGATCTCTTGAGCTACATGACCGCCGTGGTTGAGTGGTCTAACGAGAAGGCGGATGATATGCAGGAGCTTGTTGACAAGTGTCTTGATGGGGAGGGCGCCGACGATTCCGGCGAACTGGGCGTTTGCTCTACTCCTGGAAAGATCATCTTCACTGCTGCCACCACTACAGAGACTGTCCAGCTCAAGACTGTTCTCGAGACTTTTGCTACTCCTGGTGCTTCTTCTACTGGCAGCGCTGGTGGCTCTGATGACACTGAGAAGACCAACGCCGCTGCTCCTCGAGGCGCCAACTTGCTCGCTGCTGTTGCCGCCGTCGGTGTCGCTGGTTTCATGATTGCTGCTTAAGGGCTTGGCTTCAAGCTTTAATGGATGGGTTGGATGCTTAATGGATAAATATACACGTTATGGAATTGTCATGTCTAGATGATGGATAAAACGGATTGACTTCTGTATGATATCCCGTGCAGAATGCTGCACTTTAAATTACCTATATATTTAATGGTTATGGAATCTTTACTTTTTCTGTACCCTGACTTCCTCTAGTTCTAGGTTTTCAGTTGTCTTTGTTCAAGACCCCGCGTGCCCCTCCACCTTCTTACAACTCCATTCTCGCAACCTCATCCATAACCTCAAGACCAACAGCACCATGGCCCAAGATGAATGCCATCTCCTGCGTCTCTCAACGGAGCTCATTCTCCAGATCTTGGAGTATGGCCCTACATCGACATATCTCGATGTGGCCCTCACTTGCACTACCCTACACCACCAGTGCCGGAATCTCTTAGATCTTCACCATGAAGCTCACGCAAAATACAGGATCACATCAGACCTGTCACCAGAAACTGTGGTTGATCTACTCAAAGATACTACTAAGGCCAGAATCGAGAGATGGCATGTTCGTGAGCTGGAGATCTGGGGTAGCCGACAAAATTGGGAGGATTGGCGACCATGGGTTCCCAAACTTCCCGGGACTTGCGGCCTTGCTGATGGCTTCCCTACAAGGTATGGGCTGGATTTGCAAGACATGCAGAGATACATCCGCACTGCACTGGAATTATGGACCTTTTCAGACTTCGACTCTGAGGCAATCCAATGAGATCTAAAGGCTGGCCAGGACGGGTTCCTCAAACTCCTCCTCGTTGCAACATGTCCTCGTCTTCACAGTCTGCGATTCGTCAAAAGAGGTCCCGATCCTCACACAACTCTGCAATGAATGAGAGAAGTCATCAAAGATAGTCGTCGCACAGAGGACGGGCCACACGAGCTACAAGGCTTGGCTTCGAGTCTCTGCGAGATATCGCAGTTGGTATCGAGACAGATCAAAGTTCGTGGAAAGACATAAGTCCCCGCCGCGATGCCCGCGACTTTGCAGCCCTTTTCTACATACCAAACCTTGAAAGCCTCTACTTCAATGATTTGCACTACATTGAAGATGGCAACGAAGACTACCAACACTTCGATGTGGTTGACCAGTATGACTTTCCACGCGGCACTTCGAGCGTCAAGCATCTCTTCATAGATAGCGCTTCAGAGTTCTCTCCCGAATATTACCAAGGCATAGCAGATGTATCGAAGAAATTAGAATCAGTCGTTTTGAGGGTTGCGAGTGAACAACGGCAAGATCTTGACGACGTGGATGTGTTCGTGGGCTCGCTTTCTTTCAGTAATGGGAAAACGCTACAGAAACTCATCATTTACAATCCGGGCGGTATGCACGGCTATCAATGCAGAAACTATCGACTCGATGACCTTGACGACTTTGGAAACCTGAAGCTGTTTACGTTGGCAGTTTCCGATATAGAGCTTGAAGAGTTTCACCTCATGCATAGTTCTCCCAATGCAGAGCAACTTGCGGAATACGTCTCTGACTTTTTACCTGCTAGTACTGAAGCTATTTATGTCTGGGGACGATCGGACGGGCATGCGGACGACTCAAAATCTGACGATATCCCATCAGATATCCTCGACTCAACACTTGCGTCACTCATCGAATCTGGCGTCCTTGAGAACCTCAAGGTTGTTTACCTCGCGGACGTCGAGAAACGACATGCTCAAGACAATAGAGAGATCGCTCTTGAGAGACCCATCGACGTCGGCCTCAAGGATGCGGGCCCAAAGCAACTGATTCTGCAAAAGTCTGTCGCTGCAGGACTCAAGACTGGTGTGCATGTGTGCACGCTGATGAATAGAGATGATGGGGGATATTGGAAGAACTTTCCTGGCAAGCCGGATAGGTTTGAACTGAAGACTGGTCCTTGTTATGGCGAAAGGCCCGCATCATGGGGATTGAATCTGCAGTCTGGAGAATGGGGGCCGGATTGCGAGGGTTGCGGAGAGTGTAAAGACTGCTTGGTCGTGTATCCTGCTGAGTTGTGGAAGAGTAGTCGTCCATGAGAAGGCTGTCGATAACATGACGACTGCCATCGATTTAGGCTTTAGTAGTACATGTAACACATGGATACCATGTCCATCAAGAGCCTCAAGATGGAACTGCCGGTGAAGGCCTGTGCTTCGATGTTGCAGGTGTGATGCCAATGAAGCCCAAGATGATATCAACGATCAATGCCTCGCCATGGCTCGGATTCAGCTGAGCAAGCATTAGCATCAGTCCATTACCAATCCATTGCCTCAACCCACCACCATCTTAGCCTCCTTCACGATCCTCCAGGCCGCGCGTACGACGCGTCTCTCACCACCCTCAATTGCCTAACAACTCCTCTTGCCTGGTCCCAATATGATAGCAGCACTGAGTAAACTGTATCAATCACTCCCCCTCATACCCCATCGCCTTCTTCCACCAACCCCCGAGCCCCTTCTCACCCATAACCCTCCCAAACTCCCTCACTGACTCGGTCTCATCAAACCCCGTCTTGCCTCCCACGCCCTCAGCCTTCGCGGGCTTCGCAACACATTTAAAGTCTTTATACCGCAGCGCTTGCACCGTAGATACCCACTCTGTCAATCCACCTTCATCGCGCCCTTCTGCAAACATTATCCCCGGTGACCCGCCGCTTCGCACGTACAGCCAGTCCACGTTTAGCTGTTGTGCTGCGCGACGTACGCGGGAGAGTTTCTTGCGGGATGTTATATGGTGGGTGCGGATTAGGCAATTGAAGAGTGAGGGCGTTCGTGACATGATGGTACAGGCGGTGTTGGAGAGACGTTGGTGAGAAGATTCATGATATCACGATCGGACTTTTATGGATCCGATGAAAAACACAACCACACCACGAGAAAATAAATACTAAATGGTATAGAGCGTAGTTAACGTAAAATTCATCCTCGTATGTGCACATCTAAGGATATAAACCTAGCCTAAGCAAACCAAACGCCTTCCTGGTATGTATCGTATCCTCCGCAGCCGAGTCAAAACATCATGACATGACCAACATCAAAGTTTGTTTACATACACGTACGTTATTCAACAACATCGAGTCCCTCAATCCCCAGGGGCCACTCGTCATAAATGGGTATAATGTGAAAGCTAAACGAACTTTCTCGTTCCCTGCACGCCAAAAGTTCGAGCTAAGTTGCGCTGCGCCTCTCAGTTTAGACACCTCGGAACATGCGCACCACCAAGAACCACATCGCACCGATAAACTTGAACGCGCTCAGACCTGCCACACTCCAAAGGACGATAGACATGTAGATGTTGGATCGGCTCAGCTGTTCCGCTTCATGGTCCTTATCCTTGTTCGGGCTGATTCGATCCAGACCTGCAGAGCTCAGAACAAGCGCCGCCAGACCAAAGTTTGACACCATCCAGATGAGCACGACGCCAGTACGAACACCTCTGTAGTAGTCCATTTGCTTCTCCTGAAGCTGGCTGGGAGTAGGAGTAGTCTTGACTTCAACATGCTTCTGCGCAAAGACAGCAAGTTCTCGCTGGTATTGTGCGTTCAAATCTCCTTCGTCGGGCAGATCCGTTTTTCCAGTACCATCCTTGGTGTTGACTGAAGGAAGCTTCTCAACCTTGTCGTCACCCTTGGTACCCCAAGAAACATCGTGGGTGTTGCAGAAGGCGTAGACGTTCAGAACATTTGTAAAGGTGGGCGTGAGAAGCATGTACTGGACCAAAGAGGTAGCCATGTGCCAGGGATCCAGCATGATCAGCGAAGCGATCAACCAGATACCAAATGTCGACATGACTGAGATGATGAGCATGTAAAAGACCTTGTTCTTGAAGATATCTGCAAAATTAAAGCCGTTTGCGTCGTTGACGTCAGCTATGATAGCTTTGACAGCGATGAAAATAGCAGCAAACAATAGATAGCTGGCCGACTGTTAGTGTCAGGCAGCAAAAGCATGTCAGTAAACTTACATCATGATAATAGCCCAGAACCAACACATGGCGGTATAGAGCCTACCAGAACCTGCTGGTCGATTGCCCAGAGATAAAACGAAGCAAGTAATCAGGAATACACCGTAGAGCCAGGTGAAAACGACACCCAGAATTTCTCCTGTCCGCCCAAGTAACGTATCATCTCCCAAACTTGTTGTGAGAATCTTGAAAACGAGGAAGAAGTTACCAATAGCGAACCAAGCGAAGATCATGTTAATAGTGTTGAAGATGAATTCGATGAAGAAGGCAAACTTTCGCAAGAAAGTGTGATCAGATCGGAGGAAGTCGAGGAAGTGAACAATAGCGTAGATAGCAGCGAAGAAAGAACCGTTGAGCCAACGACGACGCTGGAGAACAAGCTCGGTAACCGTATCGGGAACATCAGTCTCGCCAGTAGCTGACTTGACGTACTGCAGGATCCAATGGCAGTTGCGCTTAGTGACCAGCTCGAAGCAAAGAATACGATCTTCGGCGAGATACATGTTGGACTCGAAAAGACCAGCATCGCTTCCACCGTGGAGCGTCTCACCCAAGAAGTATTTCTCAAGAGGCCCCTTTCCGTTCTTGTCATTTTGAAGAGCTACATAGCGGTAGGCTGAGAAGGCACCGGGCAACACAGAGATAAAACCAAAAGCAGATTCCAATGGTTTATCGAGAATGTTGCTCATCTTGTACTCAAAATTCTGAGCAGCGACGAGGGGGTTCAGAAGGTATTTTCCACCAGTACCCAACATAGCCTTGATCTCACCACAAGCACCACCACACATGGGCTCGAGATCAAAGGCCTTCCAGAGATGGTAAATTGAGCTTCCACCGGGTCGAGTACCCGCATCGAGAAGCACACAAATGTTAGGGTCCAGGACTCTACCAAAGGCCGTAAAAAACCATCTGTGTGAATTAATCTTCTTGGCGTTCTTCTCCTTCAAACAGAACAGCATTTGGACTGGCTGGCGTCGGTGGACGAGCTGAACAACGTCGTTCTTGATCTGAAGGTGAGTTTGCGTGGTGTATTCGTAAATATGGGCTGTGACGTCCTTTCCGTTGACCTGCTGCTTGGCGATACCCTCTTGGTACACACCCATACCGGCCAAAAGAGCCTTGGTCCTGGGGTTGATCTTGGAACGACCATCACTGACGACACAGACGACGATCTTCTTCCACGCGTCTTTACCCCATGTCTTACTGTTGGGACGGTTACACATGTACTCGATGTTCTTGAAAACACCGGTCATGGTTCGGGCAAACAAAATATCGTCCTCGTTATACATTGTCACAACAATGAACAGCTCAGTATGGCGGGGCTTTGTGAAGAGCCTCTGTCGCAGTGTGAAGTCGTGGTCGTAGAAGTCATTGGGATCGCAAGTCGCAGCGGAATATCGCATGTGTGTGAACTCATCACGCTCTCCATGGGGGTTCTGTTGCAGCAGAACTGGAGGAACAGGACAATCCAGAACCAGGTTACCGCGGTACAAGAGGACTTGCTTGACGGTTTTCCAGCGCTTAATTCCACCACCTTGTTGCGGTTGGTCTTGGTATGGTTCGCTTGGCGCATCTGATGGTTGGTGTTGCAGCATAGGCCTGTGATCATCGTAGGGTTGGTCGTACTCTTGGTCATAACCCTGATCGTAGGGTTGCTGCTGAGGACGAGGCTCGTAAGGTTGGTTGTAGTAGGCATCGTGATGCGCTTCAGGGTTTACGGCGTAATCACCAGGAGGGCCGTAGCCAGACAAATTGTCGACGGATTGCTGCGACAAAGTCAGTTCAATGCTTGATACCACGTGCGCAACGTTCAATCTGGCGAGGAAGACTTACAGCCGCATTGAGGTTCAAATGATCGCTTGGAGTAGGCAACCGGTGCTGGTCGGGGCCCGAGGGCATAGCAAGGTGCTGCTGAGAAGGGCCATACTGTCCATATCGGCCATCGTCGAAGGGATTATCGTCGAGCTGGTAGCCTTGCTGGAGCGGCTGTCCTGGCGAAGGCGTCCGGTGAGGGTGTGGATGTTGCTGAGGCTGTGCCCCATAGCGAGGATCCATTTCGTTGTTATAGTAATCGTCGTCTGAAGGCAATCGTAGTTAGACTTATATGTTCAAGAGTATGTTTGTTGTTTGAGTTGGCAACTAGTGTGAAGAGCAATTTGAGTGGGCGCAGGTAAATAGACTTGCGAATGGTGCCTCGGTGATGCGCATAGAGACGCAGCAGCAATAAACCTTATCACCACAACGAAAGCTTGTTGCAGGTGATGATGATAAGATTATAGCCACTTTTGCAGGTTTGCCGAGTATCAAGAGCAAAGAGTGAACAGATGCCGAGTCGCAATGTAATGCAATTCTAACCAGGGGTGTTTAAGAGGGAGGGGTATGTCTCGACTGTCTCATATTGAGGGAGAGAAAGGGGCAGATGACGATGATCAAAGAAATGGGAAGGGATAAGGTGCTGTACTTGCCTAGGCGATTATACGACATGATTGCGGTTGTTTATGCGCACAAGAGGCGCTATACACACAAGATTTTGAAGTATTTGGTTGGGTCTTATTTTGAGCGCGGTTACAGTTGCGCAAAAGATGGTTTATGGTTGATTGACTGTTGCTGTTGCGCTGGTGGTTGCCCCGGGTTTCGGTTCCCACCAGAGACCAAGGAACCGCGGGCGGGCGAGAGGTCCAATGTTTGCGAGGCTTGAGTGACGTTATGCGAAGATGCACAGACGCAGGGGAAGCGGTTATAAATGCGTCAACGAATGATACTGTGAAACGAATGCACAGTAGACAAAGAGGAGAGAACAAAAAAAAGGTTGGACAAGAAAAAAAGATTTTGGTCGGTTTCAAAGCTGACGAAAACCAATGTCAGTTCAGTGTCAATGTCTGACTGCAGCCGCAGAGCAGAGACAGGGATCGATCAGGCGCTAGCTACCTCCAACTCAAGATGCGAGGGAGCGAGAGAGCGAGCGAACGAGCAAGTCTGTAGGTGGCTAACAGTTGCGTCTGGTCTGTGGCTCGGCTGCTCGATATGCGCGTCCCAGTCTGCGAATGAATGGCCAAAACCCTTGTCCTTGTCTTGGCAGATCCGTTTACTCCGTTAAATCCAAGGACCGAGGAGTTGGAGGGTCCAGCTTGGCGTGCTCGAGAGCAACGGTCTCTGTGTTTCACACTCTGCCCGAGTGGGATAGTAAAGGATGATCCTCCACTGACCCAGTGACGGATAAGGGTATGAATGAGCGAGTGACGTTGGTTTGGGGGGCTCGGCTTGAACCGCCAGCGGGGATAGGACGTTGCAGGTGGCAGGGGTCGGAATCGGATCTGCCTGTCCAGTTCAGTCCTGTTATCGTGGAGGAAATGATGAAGTGCAAAAGAGAAATGAGAGTCAATATCGACGAGAGGCAGATCAAGTGGTTATACAAAGAGGCTGACTTACTTGAGTCCTGCAGCTGAAGCTTAGTAGCTAGCAAGCTACTGCACAATAGCTCCTTTCCTCTGACCTGTCTCATCACACCTCAGCCCGATTACTTTCTGTCAGCCCAGCCGCAGCTTTAGATCCATCCTCCAATTCCTCTCGCAGTCTAGTCCCAAGCCACGCCTCCGCCAGATATCCAGCCCAGAAAGATCCAGCCAGGTCTAACCTCGCGCTTTTCAAGCCTCCAGATAGAATGTGCCTTTCAGCTGCACCCACAAGGCTCTCTCGTGCGACACATCATCGCATCTTGCCGTTGAGTTTTAAGAGACTAAACCAACCGCCAACGCTGACTAGCCAAGCCTCCATCATCCTCTCTCGCCCGAGCAGCGTTAACCTGCTTACAGACGCATGCAGCCCTAGATGGGATAATCGCATCTGAGTCCCGCCCCTCCACTGTTCTGTTGCTGATGCAGCCAGTACCTGATCATCAGAAATCCAAAAATATCTCCAACGGTACATGAATCGCCACAGTTTGAATGCTCTTGGCTCTTGGCTGGTTCATCAGTCAGGTTTAGAAATGCCGCAGTCTCAGAGTAATTGACTGCGCCACGACCTGTCATGTCAATGAGAACCCCAGGTGCCAAGACCTCGCATTCAGATCATTACGAATTCATGTATTTTCGGATTTGCCATCATCTCATATTCTCATTTGGCTTTCTCCCCGAACTGTTGGACTGTGTGCTCCATTCCGTTCGATCTTGGCAGATACAGCACATGACTCTTTCCTGTAATACTTGCAGTGTAGCTGAAAAATGACCCGCTGGAGGTGGGGATGACCAACCTAACTCAAAAGAGCTTAATCCAACGGGACAACCCTTTTGTCTTCTCCCACGACCGCCTTGACAACCCTTCAATATAAAGGACGGTACAGGAACGGGAGAAAGTTAAATAATAATTAGACAACGTAAGGACCCAACCATGAGAAACAAGATTGTCATTTTCAACAAGCTCGGCACTATCGTCAGCCATCGGCCCTAAATTGGCTGCTCCGGGTACCGCTTCTGTTTGATGCACAAGAAGCGGAATACATACGAATATACCATTAAGTCATGTCCTGGCCTTTTGGGTTCCATCAGTGCATATGGACTTCGGTGTAATTCTGAGGACTTGTCGAGAGACCAAGCTCTCCTCCTCCGTATACACAACAGAGTTGAACCATACGTTGTAGTGTTTGATTGGAGGTTAGGGCATGAAGCTGTACCGGCATTCTCGTGGCTACGCCTGTCCTTGAGCGTGAACTTGGTGATAACCCAGGTATGCTTGGGCACCTCGTTACAGCCATCAACTTCATGCCTGAGAATCGCGTAACCAGGCTTTAGAAATCCTTCGTTACTGGATACTGGCTTTATTTACCAGCATTACACGCAAACTCCACCTTATGTATCGATGAGAGCTGTCCTTAGAGCTTCCACCGCCTCTTGTGCAGAACTATACTCAAAATGCCATAACTTCTTGATAACATCCTTGACATGGTTACTGTCACCAACGTAGGGATACTCTCCATCCATAAGTTTCTGCTGAAGTTCTTCTATCTCTATTGGCCCATAAGGAACAGTCCATTCTGTGATCTCACAAATTGCAGTACCAAGCGCAAACAGCTCCTTTTCGACTATACTTCGAGTAGTAGAGTCTCCTTCTGATCCTGGCACCCAACAACGAGGTTCACATGTAAAGAGAAGCTCGGGGAACTTGCCCTTCAGAATCGAACCAGCAAAATCGCAGAGCTTGATGTGAAGATCATCGAAGACAAGAACATTTCGAGGTGAGACGTCGCCCCAAATGACCCCGCGATCATGGACATACTGCAAAGCCTCCGTGAAGTCGACAGCTACTTGCAAGCGACGAGCCATTGTCGGAGGTTCGTTCTTCCCAACGTATTCCCGTAAGTTACCATGCGGCGCCCGCTCAAGACGCAAAGCCCAGGCTTCTTCTCCATCAGGCATCAATTCGACACCAATACACTTGAGGATGCATGGGTATGGACCAAGAGCTTCATATATGGCAGCTTCGCGCTTAAATAAGTTGCTCGTATCTTCAGCAAACGCGGCGTGGTCATACATTTCACCGTCTAACCAAAGCCCAGCTGCCTTCAGAGCGGACTTGGAATTGCCTTTCTCTATGTACACGATGCTGAGGCCTGTTCGGCCGAGCGGCTCGAGTCTGGCCCGGATAGCATGGGCAGCTTCCCGGTCCGAGAGTTGCATTCTGAAATTACGCAGATCGATTCAAAGAGGTTCGAGAGTGAGGCTAGAAAAGGTAATGTCGAGAAGAAAGGTATCACACTGAGTATTTTAGACAGGTCACAATTGTACAGGCAGGACAGGTTCTAACGTTATGGTGCGGGGAAGTTTAAGCTTAATTCTTAATCCAGTGTCGTCTCCAGCGAAAAAAAGACGTAAGGTACATGTAAATAGCCAACTCAAATCTGAACAATGACCATTCAGTTAATTAACAATGGAATTTCTCAAAATGAAGTGATATTTAGTTATCCTCGCCGGGCAGCGTTGCCGAGTAGTAACAACAGCCTGTTATTAAATGCCGAAGCGCCCTCCTCTTGACGTCCAGGCGATCAATTCCCGCCCAATATACGAATATCCCGTAACGAACAACTGGTCAGCTACTCCGTAGGCAACAAGCTAATGCAAGCTTTGGAAAACACTTAAATTAGCCAGGGTGCCTTGGTCACGAGAGGTCTCAGAGACCCTCTCGTCAACCAATACAATGCGGTTTCGGTCCGTCCCTTGTTGACTGCGGCTGAACTTCTAGCATGCCTGATCCTTGTGCCAGATAACCTCTTCCGCACCAGATATGAACGTTGTCACCGTATTATCCAATGGTTGTTCGGCAGACATGCAAGTTGTTTGTCCAATTCTGCTCTCTTGAGTCTTCTCTTCGAGAGTCGACATCTTCAACACTCACATTTCGCCGATTAATGATAGGGAAGGCTTCACTGGAAGGCCTATTTACTATGTATTTTCACAGATATCCCTTACATCCTGTCTGAGTTTCCACTGCTGGCCCTAAATGCCACTCAAACATCCTCCCACTTACTGAGGCACCTTGCAGACATGGCGGTTTCACCTTCCATCATGACTTCACATATACCCTCCAACTCTATTCAGCTCGTGCAGTCTCTGGCCCTATCAGAGCTTTGTCTTTTCAAAAGAACCAATAGAAGCGGGCCGCCCCTGGCATAAACATAAACGGACATGCATTGGCGGTTATGGCTTCGATGCAGATCTCCTCAAATTAGCTAGGCCAGTTCCCGAGGGCAAGCAGGGACGAGAATAGTTGAGATACGGTGTAAAGATATGCCGCAAGATGGGGGTTCTATTCAGAACTGTTGTGGTCTCTTATAGAGTTGATGCCCTGTTGTCAGTTGTGGGAGCAAGTTTTCGTTCTGTCAGTCAAGTCGGGGCCCATTGTTTCCACTTGCACGTCCTCCCACAGTCTCTAGTTGGAGCAACACCAGCAACTATGTCTCGAATTTTCTCAGTCCTTCTCCTCTCTCTCCCCCTTGCCCTCTCAGCAGACTTCGAAAGTGTGACCATCAGTGCCAACCTCGACAACGTTGGCCACACATGTATCAGCAAATGTCTCTACTACACCCTTCTGTCCGATATGGGCAGGGCTATGGGCTGTGATGACCCCTATGATAACAACTGCTACTGCGCTACCGCCGCTGCATCTGCCAACAAGGCTGATGGCTTCATGTCCAAGTGTGCCACCTCGTTATGCTCAGCTGGTGATCGTTCTCGAGACTTGACTTCCATGCAATCCTACTACGCTTCGTACTGTATGGGTGCAGGCTTCACACAGCCTGGTGCTACTGAGTGGTACAACCCTGCTGAAGCTACAGAAGAGCCGACGAATGAACCTACTGCAGAGAGCGGTGGTGGCAGTGATGCGAGGCCCAGTCGAACTGCCAACTCGGGTGGTGACGGGACTTCAACTCACATGACCATTGTCACGCAGACGGCAGAGGATGGTGCTTCGAGGACGCAGGGTAAGTTCCTGCTGCTCATGGTGATGGTGCCTTTGCTGTTGCTTCAGGTACTGTTCCTGTGCGTACCCTATCGAGAGTTCTTGCTAAACATTCTGGTCACTAGTAATCGTCGAAGCAACTTCCACTTACTGGGTCAACTCGGACGGGTCCCCAGCATCATCCAAGAACGAGGATGGCGGCACCTCTGTTGTCAAGATTGGCGTTGGTATCGCTGTACCAGTGGTAGTTATCGCTGCTGGCTTGTTTGCTTGGTGGTTCATTAGGCGAAGAAATCAACAAAAAGCACAATACCCCCATACTACTCAACCGCTCGGCGAAGTTACAACTGGCGGCGGTCCTGCTGTCGTGGCCTCCGTATCCCCTGCAACACCTGAGAGGAGGGACACTTTACCAAGAAAGCCTGTCGGCGCTTCAACAATCTCTTCTGTTTCTTCTTTGTCCAAGACCAATGAGTTATCCGGTATCGGCGTTCAACGTGAACTTTCTGGGCGTGAAGTTCACCCTTTTCCTAACATGACACCCAGTCCGCCTATTCAAGTCGCAGGACAACATGAGATGTCGGGTGAAGGATGGAGGCCAAACTTGGAGATGGATGGTCGTGATGCTCGTGTGGAAATGTCCGGTGAGGCACGGCCTCCTGAGCTCCCAGGCTATATCAACTCAGCGAATGCGTACACGCCTCATGAGAGTGTTCAGCGATGGGAACTGCCTGATAACTCGCGTCAGAGATAGGCCGTAGGCTTTGACGGCTGCTATATGTTGTCTTGTATTCTCTTCTTAGTAGTTATCGTTCCGCTGGGATCAATGTTCCTTTTCGGCTGTGGAGTTGGGCGAGAGAAGGGTATATCTAGGGCTTGGTCGGTTGCGCTAGATGTTATTGATAGGTGTAGAGGAGTAAACTAATTACTATGTTATTTCTTACTTATATCGCTGCGTGTCTATTTACACATGGTGATAAGTTAGGGTAGTGGATGCTGTATTCATTCACTTGCTCGTTACTTCGTGGTAGGCCGAACAGTATACTGAATGAACACTCGAGCATCCATTGGCTTTGAACGCGGGAGCTGCGTAACTCGAGTGCATAATTCAGGCGATTGAGCTAACACTTGCCTTTAACACGCAAAAGATGATCGGATATTTGCTCTCAGACATCGCTACCCCCTTGTCTGGGAGTAAGAAAACCCGGGACCTTGATTCTGAGTAATAAAACAAACTTTATAAAAAACCTCCTAAGTTTATAGGAACTTACCTAAGTTTATTTATCACGTAAGAACAAGATCTTAAGTTTTCTTTCCTGCACCTCTACTAATATACTTCTTTAAGATCAAAGTGTCACAAACCACTCTGCAACACTAACATTCTCAGGTTTAGAACAGCCATCAAGGAGAGCGCTAATGCAAAAAGAACCATTGAGTTGATTTAACAAAGATCAAAAAGTGTAAAAGAAAGGGTCTGGCCGGGGATTGAACCCGGGACCTCTCGCAAGCTATGCTGTAGGGTTTTCCCTAAGCGAGAATCATACCACTAGACCACCAGACCAGTGTTAGAGCAGAACATTTGGCGCTGCTGTTGATGAACGGCAGGGTCAATAATGTGGTCTAAGACCAGAACCTCGATAGAATTGAGCGACCTTTGTAGAATAATCATGTCTGAGCTATTGAGACAGGGTGGTCAGCAATTGAAAAACAGCAGAGGTGGGTCATTCAGATACTATCATGGGATGTTCAGCCCTCAGTATTCATTAGATAATAATCATCAGATCAGTCTTCTGCCCATCTGTGCAAGTCCGCTCCTCCGCAAGAATCTCCCATGGCAGTATTTGGAGCGGAATTAATAATCACATCCACTCCCTACCAACACCGCACAAAGTGGGTGTCGTGCAAGCCACAGCCGCAAAGTAGTGCCAAGACAAATGATGAGAAACTCCAATTCCAGCCTGCTGGCCTCTGGTTGGTCAATTCGATATCACAACTGCTGGAAATGGACCGTCGGAGTAATCAATATCTTCAATCGCCGACTCTTACGGTGGCCGCGTGCCCCGAGATCACTTATTCACAAAATTGTGACGACAATGGCATCGTGAACTGCGGAGTTGGGTTTTGATATTGAGGGTATCGTTCAGCTATATAAGAGTGGTCGTATCTGTGAAGACGAAAAATGTCTTATCATCAGCTTTCAAATCATCAACACTCAATCATAAGACGCAATATTTGAATCATACCCTTATTCCTCCTATTAAATCAAAAGGATGTCTTCTCCCAAGCTCATTACTGTCTTTGGTGCCACTGGCTCTCAGGGCGGCAGTGTGGTGCAGTCCTTGCTTCAGAACAAGTCCCAATCCTTCAAGATCCGAGGAATCACTCGCAATCCTGATTCCGAAAAGGCCAAGGCTCTCGCTGAGCATGGCGTTGAGGTCGTCAAGGCTGACGGTCTGGTCAAGGAAGAGGTGATTGAAGCTTTTAGGGGCAGCTGGGGAGTCTTTGCCAACACAAACTCGGATGATCCTGTAAGCTACCAAGATTAGTATTTTGATTCTCCTCTGACACAGTTGCAGTCAATGAACCAAGAAGGTGGACCTACCGAACTTGATATCGGTAAGAGCCTCGTGGATGCGGCCTCTGAGGCAGGAGTCCGTCACTTTGTGTATAGCGGTATGGCCTCTGCCTCTGAAACCACTGGAGGGGCGGTTCCCAGCAAGGCTTTCGACAGTATGCTATCTTCTCTTCCACTTCACATCTCCAAACTGATTCAATGCAGTGAAGCATGCTGTTGGAGAACATGCAAAGCGCAAGGGGTTTGAGACTGTCAACGTTGTCAGCCCAGGCTGGTACATGGAGAATCATCTTGTGGAAGATTTTGCCCCAGCATTGGGCGGCTTCCCTTTCACTACTGATGAGGAGAGGTACCTCACCCTCCATGTTCCGCGCTGGGGCGGCAATGAAGAGATTCCCTTCATTTCGATTGGAGATGACTATGGTGATCTTGTTCATGGCATCTTCCTCGATCCCAAGAAGTACAACGGGCGTCTTGTCCAAGGTATCAGCGCCAGCGAGACAGCTGAGAAGCTTGTTTCCGAATTTGAAAAAGGTAAGCGCCATGTGGTTCCAACTGCTGAGTTCTCCTAGCTAACGACTTGTCAGTGACAGGAAACAAGGCTCGATTCGTGCCCATCGAGAACTGGAAGACCATGGAGACTTACGGCGACCAATCCTTTGAGACTGTCAAGGACATGTTCGGTTTCTGTCAGTACTCTGGCGGCTTGTACTATGGAGTTCCTAATGATTTGAGCCCTGCTGCTGAGCTGAAGGCGAAGGCGGCTGAGGCTAAGAAACAGTCGGGCGGTGCTAAGTTGATGACTCTTGAGGGATTCTGGGAGAAGTATTTCGCTTCTTGATCGTCGGCAACGATGCTTTTGGATAGAATGGAACGCGGTTTGATTCAGGAGAGCTCAATCCTTGATCTGCAATAGTCCGTTATCAGTCTTTGACCATAGGTAGTTTGTGCTGTTGCTTAAAGTTAATGCTCATCATTTGTCGATACCTTATGTCTTGTTGGCTTATCACACCAGTGCGGCCATGACGCATTCTTTGATGCATCCTTGCTTGGTAGATGAAGTTAAGGAAGCGAGCTGCTGCTTCCCGTCAGGATGATCCGTAAGGGTCGGTGCATCTGGTGGAACGTTATCATTGAAGGAGCGAAAGGAGAACAAAGATGGATCATGCATATACCGGGCCAGGAATCTGGGAGGGGGACGTGGGAATGGATAGGAGAAGCAGGTTGGTCAAGCCACATCACTTGAGCATCACCCGGGCACATATAGCAGCCCAGTGGGCAAGCAAGCACCTGCAGGTATGAATGGCCTCCCCTGCACGAAGACTCACTCGCCTCGGGCCCCTACACTTAGATTATTTTAGTATTAAAGATCCCTAAGCTTCCAAAAGTTTGGGCCATTTCACTGTGTGGCTTCCCTAAAGCTCTTCAGCTTTTTCTGCTGCTGCAGAGACTCATAGCCTAGCTACACTTCCGTGCCTAGGTATAAATTGCATCCGCACCCTTCTCGCCTTCTCTCTTCCCTCCTTCAACAATTTTCCACAGCAACGAGCAACATAGCTCTTCATTCAAAGATTGTTTAGTCCTCCATCTTCTATTTCCCTTCTGTTACACCTTACTTCCATCCCGCTTTCTCTGTCAAACCTTGACAGTTCTTCGGGTATTTATCTCTCGCCTCTTCCTCTTCGTGGTTGCCCCCGGCATCGCACGACAGCGGAGAGGAGGAGCGAGGCTGCACCTTTCCTTCCCTTCCCTTGGAGCTTCATAATAAATCCTCTCTTTGACTCAAATAGAGTCTTTGCCCTTCGTCCTCTTTTTACTATCCCTCAACACTTCTTAGTTCTTTCGCGCGCCCATCACATCAAGCGCTACGGGGAAATAAATACGCGCTCTTCATCACCCTTCTATAACACATTCCAACCCGTTCTGTTCACGTTCGTCAGAATGAGCAACAGTATTGACCCAGATGCCGTCAAGGCGGCCACAATGGTAAGACTTCCTTGGTCCCTTCACATCATCGGGGTCTTTTTTGCATACAATCCCTTTCCCTAAACTGCTTTCGCTGCTGGTGCACCATTTTATCATCTTCTCCAAGCCATATGGCGACGCTATAACTGACAAATCCTGGTAGGCAGACCTCTCTCGCTTTCGCCAGGAAGAACTTCCTCTGAGCCATCAAGCGAGAAGACCAGATCGCCCAACGTATGCCCCAAGCGGAAACAATGGAACCAACCACTATTCGGATACTACAAAGGCTGTTCTCGAGAACAAATGGGCTGCCAAGATCAACGATGGAGAGTCCCAAAGTATGGAAGGCCTTGAGCTCGAAGATTCACGACCTTGGGCAAAAGGCCAGACAAGAAAGAGACTTCCGAACATTACAGTTGACAGGTAAGTCTTTCTGCCTACAACGTTGAGTTCTTCTAACACCTTCGACAGAGTTGCTCCAGCTATCCCTGCTTCCCGCGGAACGTTCTCCTCATATCAGTCTCGGGGAACTCGCGTTCAGTTCAAACCCACAACACCTGGTTAGAAGCCTTGTGTGTCAAGCATAATTGAGCGTTACAATGTTAATATGGCCATAGCGACATGGGGCCCGCCACCTACGGAGACAGCTACTCGAACTAATCGTCAACAGCCTCCGCCTAATGCTACTCACAATGGCAGCTCTACCACTGCGAACGCTGCTTCTGTAAACGGCACCTCTTGTACACCTTTGGTCGCGAAAAAGAAGAATGAGGACGACCGGGATCTTATTGCATCGGAGCGCCTCGTGTACAGAAAACAGTGCCACCTTGTTTCAGGGAAGGCTGAGGCACTTGGTATCGTCACAAATGTCGCCATCAAGATCCGAGATGCAGATAATGACGGCATTTTGGAGATTCAAAACGACTCTAAGGGCGTTCGAATCCACAATGCTCTTGAACTCGAGCAACCTGTCATTGACGGCGTCTTTTGTACCATCAAAGTGAAAACTAGGCCCTTCTCCGAGAAGCTTCGATTCGCTACAGTTGGCGATGCGCAAGGTTTCAAGATTAACCTGTTCAAGCTCCAGAATGCTCTGTTGGATCAACAAAAGGAACAAGACATCGGCGAGTCTCAGGTTGCTGACAATACCGAGGAAAGCAACAAGGCAGAGGAAGACGGCGACCTCTTAATGGCCTCCAGCCCCATTGCAAGCACGGCATCCGATACTTCCATTCCCGTCCTCAATGGTCCATCTCAACAGGCACCCACTGCGGATCAAGAGCCCCTTATCATGGCGGATGACGATTGGGGAACAGCAGCTAACAACAACATTCCCAGCGTGGGGCATGAGACCATACAGCTGAGTCAGTTGTTACGCCAGGTTCTGGAGCAATTCGCTGCCCTGGGGAACCACTCCGGTGAGACTATGAATGGGATCGAGTATGAAATCCTCGAACAGGCTCTCAGCCACGGCTTCCTGCATGAGTGCGACGAGAAAGTGCGAGAGGATATCCTGGCCATCATTCGTTCCATGTTCAACGTGGGTTGCAAGTTGGTCTCCCGTGAATTTGCTTCGGGCCTCGGAGATACCATGGCAATCGAAACCCCTGTGAATGGCAATGCCAAGGGTCTTGGTGGTGCAACCGCCGAGCAGGCGGAGGATTCGAAGCAGGTGGAGGATTCAACCAACCGCTCTGTGGTCGGTATGCCTAAGGGCTTGGGTGCTTCACGTTTCGCCAAAAAGCCGGCGGCATACCATGGCAACTTCACCGGCCCGATCAAGTACTGAGACTGATGCCGCTATGCTATGCTATGTACGAGAATAGAAAGCTTGGGGAAGGCTGTGACTTAATTTGGTGTAGAGGATCTCTCTTTTGGGCCTGGTAGTTGGGGCATTTGCTGCAATGAAGGTTCTCCAACAAGTGCTTTCAAGGGTAATTTTGGAGATTGGCCTATCTACAGGCAATGGAAGCGACTAAGGCATGTTTGTAGAAATTGAGATAGTCCCAGCGTACCCAGCGTAATTAAGCAAGCTGTCTGGATCCTTTTCACTGCTGGTTGTGTGAATATGTTTATAATTGTTCGTTTTTCTCGTGACATCTGTCTTTATATGTTTCCAGCAACTGTCTAGAGTCACGGTCAAGTCCTTGGCCATCCTTCAAGGCGTCGGCAGCAAGTTGCTCAGCTTCTCTATAACGGTGAAAGAAGTAGTGTTCTTCAACGGCATGGATAACCTCCTGAATGTCCATCTTGGTGGCATCAGGGCCAAGTGGGAGCTTAACCTTCTGGTAAATCTTTTCCCAAGTCAGTAGATATCCCTATTTACGCCAAGGTTCACTTACATCGCCGTTCTCAACCTTTGCGTTGTACTCCTTCTGGACTATTCGCCAAGCTTCTTCTGACTGTCCTGTGCGGCGGGACTTTGTCGCCTCTGCTTCATCGGCTTCATCTGAAGATACATCTGCGAAGGCGAAGTTGGCGAGGGGATCTTCTTCATCCATTTTGTGGTTTACTTTTGGCTGTGAATGACGATGAAGGAAGGAAAGTAGAGACTGAGTTTTCGGGTCGATGATAGGACCCACTTGGATCTGATGTGTACTGGTTGGATGGCAAAGGCCTTGACTACTTGACGGTTTTTGACTGAATCTCTGTATAGGTAGTTTCAGATTTGAGTTCCTTGTTAATACGAAGGTCACTACGGAGTATTAAGCCTCATGCTGTGCGTCTGGGTATGATTTCTCGTCTTGTAAATAAGATGGGTATAGACCTCGTCCCCGAGGAGCAAGAAAAAGACGACGTTGAAATAAACTTATCAAAGAGGCCTCTAAATTTAGGCTAACTTACCCGAATCCTTTTATCGTTTATAATTTAATGCCCTAAGTTTTATTGCCTCCCCTAACGTCACATATATAGCGTCCCTTGGTCTGAGTAATGGTGAATAAGTATGAGATAAGTTACACCTGATTGTGAAGTACTGCTGCTATCAATCCATGGATTTACAGGGGTGGATAGCTGTGATGTAACGACGTGGGGCAAGGTCTCGACGCGGGGCATATTCCAACGACATTCAAGCTCTTGGTCACTTCTTCAACTCATTTCATTCTCATTTTACAACATAATTCGCAAATATGGAGAGCCAGGTTGAAAGGCTTGTCGAGAAGGCGTGGAAGAAGTATGAGGAAACGCCAAAGGACAAGAGATTATGTGAGTACCCGTCAACACTCATCTTCTTTCAATAGAGCTCTCATGAGCTGAGACGTCACCCTTCTCTATATCGAGATACTTCTCACCGGAACAAATGGATTATCTGGTTAACACTCTTAGTGATCGGCGTTGCTGGTATCCCCGGCTCAGGTCAGTAAACCCACTCAACTTCAAGCCTCGGCACTCACAACTCTTCAGGCAAAACGACCTTCTCACAAATCATTACCGATCGAATCAATGCTCGCGCCTCCTCTTCAGATCCCTCCTCTCCTCCTCCAGCAACATTCGTTCCCATGGACGGCTTCCATCTCACCCGCGCCGCTCTCTCCGCCATGCCAGACCCCGATACAGCCCATTTCCGCCGCGGCGCAGCCTTTACCTTCGATGCGCACAAGTTCCTCACCCTTGTCCAAGCACTCTCCAAGAGACCAATTCCATCAGAGCCAATTCTTGCGCCATCCTTTGATCATGCGCTGAAAGATCCTCGAGATGACGATATTGTCGTCAAGCCGGAGCATCGTGTTGTTGTACTTGAGGGGAACTACCTTGCGCTAGATCAAGATGTCTGGCGAGATGCGGCGAAGCTTCTGGATGAGGTATGGTTCGTTGAGGTGGACTTTGAGGTTGCGAGGAGGCGGCTTAGGGAGAGGCATGTAAGAGCAGGCATTGTGAAGGATCTGGAAGAGGGAGATAGAAGGGCCATGGAGAACGATCTTGTCAATGGTAAAGAGATCATTGACTTTAAACTTAAAGTAGACGAGCTGATCCAAAGTCGAGAAGACGGAAGTTGGGTCCATGAATAGAAGACCTGAATACAGAAATAATAAATACTTTGTGCATTCTATCGGCCAATGTCAAAGGATATCTCTTCTAAGTCTCTCTAACCATATCATCGTAGTCTTTCCAAAACGCAAGCTATGCCAATATAACCAAAACCTACTCCAACGCTGTAATAAGAACCAGCAATGCTCAAATTCGCTCAAATCGAGTGGCCCACTCAGTTGGCAGTCGCATCATGTTTCGTTCGATGTTCTAGATCGTTCCGCGCTCAGCTTGCGAATCTCTTGCGCCATGCTATGTCCCTTGCCCTTGCGCGCTGAGGTGATCGAGCCACGACTCACATCCCGTCCAGCAGTAGCGGTCTGGTCTAGACCCAGCACTTCAATGAGCTCAGGAATCTCAGCGTGATCGCGCGTCGTCTTCATTCGATGGCACCATGTAACTCTCTTCTCCTCGTTTCCATCGTGGTCTGGGCCTCGTTCTTCTGCTTCTTCGAATGCGCTAATAGGCTTCGCCTTTTCGTCTCGTGGTGTTGAGACGGGTGTGAGGATGTCTCGCGGTTCGAAGAGGAACTCGCCGCCAACTTGACGCTGATCACCCATCTTGAGAACGTTTCCAGTTGGTATTTGCTTCACTCCTTGGACTATGCTGCCTACAATGCTGTGCATCATGCTTCGGCGCATGTAGGCTGGCTTGGTGCCTAGTTGCAGGGTTTTGGACATGCCAAGGGCGTCGAAAAGGGACCTTGTCGGATCGGTATATACAGGAAAGCGACATCCTGTCTCATTGACATACATATCAATGAGCGCAGGATCACCACACCCAATAACCGCAATGAATGTGCTCACTGGTAGTCGCAAGAGAGCTTCGGGAGTAATAGCCTCGGACAAAGAGCGCAGAAACTCTTGGCAGTTCTAGAGGGACAATATCAGTAACATGAAACGACCACGAGACGAAGGGGTCACTACATACGCCACAGAAGAAGTGTCTAACAAAGATGATGAGCACGCGTCGTGCAACGTTGCTACCAGTGTAAAGGGTCTTGAAGGGGTGCGATTTTCCGTGTCTGTCGAGAACAATGTAGTTTTCGATCTTGTTGAGGGTTTCGGCAGAGGGTAAGTCGTTATTCGTCGCAAGTTCGCCTTCAAAGTCTTCGGGCTGCGTCTTGTCGACCTTGATCGGTGTAGGAGGAGACTTGCTTCTTGTAGAACCAGCTTTTTTAGGTACAGAGCAAGTATCGCATTTTAGAGCTTCAGAGGTCTTTTCGTCAGAGTCTTGCGCTGGTCGTGGAGGAAGAGTCGGGGCTCGTTCGACGGAAGGACTCTCAGGAGGGATGCCTCCCACGGGCTTGCGCTCAATGGGAGATTTCGTGGTGGTTGAGGCTTTAGCCTCTGTATGGTTGTCCGTCATGTTGGTCCAGGAGATCCTCAAAAACTAAGAGATATCGCGAGTCGTGAAAGACCAAGGTTGCAGTGGAAGTTGAGCTTAATTAAGTGAGGGAACCCAATCGCAGAGGGGCATACAAGCGGCCCGTGAGTGGCGCCGCTAACAGAACGGTCTCCAGCTTATAAGGGACCGGCCGCAGCGGAGAAGGAGTTTTGCTGCGTCGTAAGCGTAAACGGAATGACAGTGGCTTAGATTCGTGAAGAGGGAGGTTTTATGAAGTTATCACGATATTCCTGGTTCTGAGAAAAGGGGGGAGACGTGGCGTTTTAGGTCAGGTCGGGTTTCTTGTCAATGAAGCGGCAAACTGACTTATGACCTGGTGGCTACCCTTGTTTGGCTGACGATGCCCTGAAATTCAGCGGCAGGGTAAGTTTTAGCTTGATTTTTAGCTGCTTGTGAGGTCATACATTGGACTGCCAGGGGATTGGATACCCTGGAGGTGTTGTGAAACCGTCCATTTTGTACCGACTGGAGGCATGAAAAATATCTCCATTCTGAGTAAGTATATTGAGAAATAACTTGTTAGTGGTTCTAAAGGTCTTTTAGTACAAATTGGGTACTGCAGGGTCGCGGCGTGAGAAAAGATCATCGTCTTATCACAGGAACAGAAGTGCTTCTGAATTCACTGAAACACACTTGACAGCCATGGCAAACGTCACAGCATAAAATCGGACAGTACCGCATCTACAACGCCAATACAGTGCTGTGAAACCAAGCCATGTAGTAACATGGATCATCAACCATCGTTTATATCCAACAGGTCGTCACAAGATATACTAAGAGTTCGATGTTTGGTAAAGGCATGGGTTGTAAGTAATTGCCGATTACGACAGCCCGAGCCCTATTTATAAACACCAACAGTATCAATTATGGTCCAATCCATATTCGAGGCCTGAGTCGTTCTCTGACAATTAACCGCCTCGCGTATGATTGGCATGGATGTCCAATCCACTTTCGTCATGTCAAAAATCTGTCAGCGGGGACTAGACCAGACAGAAATGCTTGTCCCCATCGAGAGCCAAGTCCGTCCAAGTATTTCTGTCGATAGAAGTCAAAATCTTGGTGGGGTGTGACATCTTCCCACTCATCCAACCCTCCCACCAAATTCTCTCTTTTTTTGCAGCTCTCACTCATGCGCAGTTAGCCAAGATGGCAGCTCAAGTCCCCACTGAAGCTCTCAAGGAGCTCAACGGTAAGTTCCTTTGTATACGGTCTACTCAGTGGTGAACTTTCATGTGAAAATGCCTGAGCCAAAAATACTGATGACGCTTGCCCCGCAGTGGCCGATGGCTCTCAGAAGCCCGGCGCAAACACACAATCAAAGACCGACGCTGCCGGAGACGATCACGGCGAAGATGATTCCGAAGACGAAGCCAACGGCACCGCTCCCGCCGAGGGAGCCGCCAAAAAGAAGAAGAAGAGAAAGCCCAAGAAGAAGAAGAAGAACCCTACCAGCCAGAGCGACCCTCCTCGAGTCCAGGTCAGCCAGTTGTTCCCTAACAAGTCCTATCCCCACGGAGAGGAGGTTGAATACAAGGACGAGAACAACTACCGAACTACCGATGAGGAGAAGCGCCATCTCGATAACCTGAACAGCGACTTCTTGGCCGACTACCGTGAGGCAGCCGAGATCCATCGCCAGGTTCGACAGTGGACTCAGAAGAATGTCAAGCCCGGACAGACCTTGACTCAGATCGCTGAGGGCATTGAGGATGGTGTTCGTGCTCTTACTGGACACGCTGGACTTGAGGAGGGTGACAGCATCAAGGCTGGTATGGGTTTCCCTTGTGGTCTTAGTCTCAACCATTGCGCCGCGCATTACACTCCCAATGCCGGTAACAAGATGGTTCTCCAGCAGGAGGATGTCATGAAGGTCGATTTCGGTGTCCACGTCAACGGCCGTATTGTCGACTCTGCCTTTACTATGTCTTTCGACAACAAGTACGACAACCTTCTCAAGGCCGTCCAGGAGGCCACTAACGCTGGTATTCGCGAGGCCGGCATCGATGCCCGCGTCGGTGAAATTGGTGGTGTCATCCAGGAGACTATGGAGAGCTTCGAGGTTGAGATCGACGGAACCACCTACCCCGTCAAGAGTATTCGCAACCTCACAGGCCACAACATTTTGCCCTACAGCATCCACGGAACCAAGGCCGTACCCATTGTCAAGAGTAACGATCAGACCAAGATGGAGGAAGGCGATGTCTTTGCCATTGAGACCTTTGGAAGCACTGGCAACGGATACGTCCGCGACGATATGGAGACGTCGCACTATGCTAAGCGAGGAGACTCGCAGCACGTCGATCTCCGTTTGAGCTCGGCCAAGTCGCTGCTCAACGTGATTAACAAGAACTTTGGCACTCTGCCGTTCTGCCGTCGATATCTGGACCGTCTTGGCCAGGACAAGTATCTACTTGGAGTATGTATCGGAATTCACAGGGAGAAGAACTATTGCTAACAGTTTAAAGCTCAACAACCTGGTCAATGCTGGTATCGTCGAAGCGTACCCGCCCTTGTGTGACAAGAAGGGCTCGTACACTGCTCAGTTTGAGCATGTAAGTTAATCATTGATGTGCAGCTGGTGATAGTGACTAACAGATCCTAGACCATTCTGATTCGACCCACCGTGAAGGAGGTCATCAGCCGTGGAGATGACTACTAGACGGATCTACTACTATGTCATGGAGCGGATTGTGAGATGGACTCTGAAATATGACTCTCCTCTTTCGACACGAACAAGTTTGACTATGTAAATAAACACAAAATATGATTTACGTTAGGAATATATGGCATTATGGCATAGCCAACTACGTATGAAGACTTGTAGATTGGTTTATGGCATAAATGATGCAGCATTGCAGCGGCCAATAGCCTGAATACCGACAACATCATTATGCAAGAACCTGGCAGGTTATGCATTGCTACGTTGATAAATTGCGTAGTTATGACCCCCAATGCAATCAACTGCCCATTTTGACGGCTGCAAGATGATCGATCGATCTATCTAATCTTGGAATACCACAGAAAATGACTGATGCTATCTTGAGTTTCTGTATCGATTCTTGTACATTCCACAGACCAAGACCCTTGAAATTTGATCTTCTCACCCGCGTTAATCCCTTCCCCATATCGAGCCTCACAGTGACAAGTTGACCAATGCTTGACGTTTGATCACCAACGCTTAGCTTCATCGTTCTCCGGTTTTTCCCCATCATTGACGCACTCGCCACTCTGTGGCACAGTCGCTCTTCCAGCAATGCACGAGACCAGAAATCGAGCTCCGACCTCCTCCTGCAGACCGAGCCAATCACCGCATCTCAATATCCCGAGGCTTTATCGCGATCGAGAGGCTTTGCCGTGTAGGGTTAGCTCTGCGTCGTATCGGGTTTAGTGGCTGAACGCGGATGTGCTCGGGCCCAGAGCCGATGGCCGGCGATAGCGAGTACCCTCCTTCACATGGAATATTTTTTTTCTTAGAGGCCCGTAGAAGGAGGAGTCAGGGCGGTGTCCCCAATTAAAAAGGCCGCATCGCCATCCATCTCCATCCAGCGCTCATCTTTACCCTCACTTCCGTCACTCTCCATCGCCACTGGAGCATCTTGTATATCTTCGTTTTCTGCGACTGATATAATAAGGAAGGCGTCTACTTTCTTTTACATCTTTGATTTTTTGACTCTTCACAAGAACGAGTTTCTTCTTTCTTTGAAAAGCTTTTAGCTTCTACACTCGAAAAAAAAAGTTTCTGACTCCCACGCGAGCAACTTCTATCTTCCACAACCACCTGCGACAAACCTCAACGAGCCTTCATCAATCAAAATGAAGGTCTTCAGCAACAAGGTCACATATAACTACTCCTGGGACGAGGTGTCCACAGCAAACTGGACAAAGTACGGCCCCTGGAACAACAAGTCTGAGCATGTCATTGCCGTCGACACCCTCTCCCGCGAAGTCGACCCCGCGACCGGTATCCTTCGCACCGAGCGTCTGATCACCTGCAAGCAAACCGTGCCCGATTGGATCAAGACCATCATCGGTGGTACTGGCGACGAGAGCTTCATGTATGAGGCTAGCTACGTCGACCCCATCAACAAGACCGTCACCATGGTTAGCCAGAACTTGACATGGAGCAACCTCGTCAACGTTCAGGAGGAGGTCGTATACAAGCCCCTCGGCGACCACCAAACACAGTTCATCCAGAACGCCAACATCACTGCTCTCTGCGGTGGCTGGCAGCGAATTAAGAACAGCATCGAGGACACCATGGTGTCTCGCTTCCGTGAGAACGCTGTCAAGGGCCGTGAGGGCTTCGAGCGCGTTCTGATGATGAGCCGCAAGGCTTTCGCCGAGGAGAAGGCGCGCCAGATTCTATGAGTTTACCATCACGTATGAATCACGCCTTATCTCCGACCCGCAATACCTTATCTCCAAGGGTTGCACACGACACCAATCTCCACTACTCACCGCTACACTATTTAACGACGACACGGCATAAAAGACGGGCGCGCGATATTAAAAAAGAGGAGTAGATGACACTTGCAGCATTTTATTGGCGTTTAGAAGGTTGTTCAAAAGTTATACACAAAAAGAGGATTTTGCTCATTTCGGCATGATACATCTCATTACATCAATGCCTTGCGTTTTGGAGTTGTTCGGACTATACCCCCGGTCTATTAGACAGTCGAGAGCACATGGACCCCGAGGAATTGCCTCGGGTTCATCGCCTAGAACGGGCTTCTTGATAGAGTCACTGATTAGAATACTTAATCATGAAACCTATTACTATAAACTGCTATTCCACCCACAGTGATGATTTTACAATACTATTTCTTAACCTTGGTACTAACATAGCCGCTTCGGCTGAAGCGATCTCACACACCATATGCACTCACCCACACTTGATCGCTTCTCAACGGCCTTTGCCCGGCATTCGCTATTTCTAGTGCCGAATGGCTCACACCTTTATCTCTCCGTTCCCATCCGGCCGAGCATCGGTGGTTCGTGACCCTTCTTTCCCCGCAGCGGCCGGTTTGAGGGGGTGGGTAACTAGGGAAGTTTAAAGATGGGATTGCCGGAAGCCAATGTTTTGTTCTATGATTAGATTGGGCTTGGATGAAATTCTATAACTTTTTTGAATTGGGTGTGGCTTGCAGAACAAAGACGGAATTCGGTGTTGGCCCGAGTATAGTAAGTAACTTATGAGAAGTTCCTGAGCGTCATGAAGTTCAGTCCATACAAATTCTGAGGCTTGGGGCTTAATAGAGGTGAATGAGATATCACGATGTTCATGCTCAATGATCACTAAATTGCCTAATTCTCGGTTCTCAAGTCGCTGTCATGATATCAGAGGCGTTAAAGAATTGCGCCTGATGAGGATGATTAACTTTACATAGCCAGCCCTCATGGGGAAGCAAAACTTCTGACCAAGTCAAAGAACCGCACCATGCTAAGAGAAAACTACTTTTGATGACACAATACTATTTGTTGGTCCTGGCACGTAGGCCGAAGTTGTTCAATTTCGCAATATACTATGAAACCCATGAGAGTTCGCTAGCCAGTGTTGCCATCTAGATGATATAGCAACTGAATGCAATTTGCACTGGTCTGCCCCAATCCCAGACCTATACTCTGTTCTTTGCCATCTGCTCTCAAATCCCTGTGAGAAGTATTTTGTTGAACTTCCATATTGATCCCCTTTCAAGAAATGGATCACTCTTTGGTGATGTGTAATACAAATGAGACAACAAGATCAAGAACCCTTAGAAGAGTGAGTTTCCCTAGTTGTCGTAGTGATCAAACATAGGAAGATCAGAATCATCAGACTCCTCAGACTCATCATCACTGTCATATTCGCTCTCACCATCGCTCCCCATCCCGACCTGTCCTCCACGAGTATCTCCTAGAATCGCCTCAAGCTGCTGCCGCAGTTCCGCATTCTGCTTGCGGATCTCGTTCCTACGGCGCCGGAGCATATCCTCACAGTACACAGACAGAATATTGTCTGAAGATCCAGGCTGTCGAGATTCCCAGTTGGCAGCAGCCCGGGCTGCAATGTGCAGCAGTTGACGGGCCTGATGGTGGTGAATCTCTTCTGTATCCCCTTTATGAAGTTCATACTCCTTGTCATCCGATATTCTATCAAGAGTCTCGTGGAAAGTTTCGACAGTCTCGACGCAGAGCTCTAGGGCAGACTCCTTTGTCACGCCAAGGGACGTAGAGATAGAGAATTTGGGCTTAGAGTTCCCAGCCACTTCCTGCCACACAGCGGACAGAACCTCACGTTCTTTGGCGGCGCGCTCGACTCGGTCGCGGTGATCTTGAGTAAGAACATTGGTGATGTAGGCGCCGTTCATGAACTGGTTGTGGTTCGCAATCTTGAAGTCCTCGGCATACTAAGCGGCGAGAGCATTGTTGAGCTGGTTGCGAAGAAGACGGACATGCATACGGTACAGAACAGTGTCGCAGAGAGTACCAGACCAAGTACCCTGAGCGAAGACAAGAGGAATGTCGCCAGGAATCTCAGGGCGAGAGTTGTAGACAAGGCTGAGGTCCCACATACGACGGATGACGCGGAGAGAAGTCTCGCCATACTTGATGACGATGGTCTTGGAGAGACCATACATCTCATTGCTGTCTTGCTTCTGATACTGCGCGATCTCCTCGCAGAGTGGACCGATGACGTCCTTGAGGGATCGGTTGTCGAGTTCTTTAGCGTAGCGGAGCTGGTTATAGAGGTGAGTGTTTCGGATGATGGCGTGAGGGACGGTTAGAGCGAATGGGCCTGGTGATGGCTCGGACCTGCGCGAGTAGGCCTCGACGTTGAGGCCCTCGGACCAGGGGACGGTGACGAGCTTGGAGGGGAGCTCTGGGGGAGACATGATTGATGGTCGATGATGTCGTGATTCTGAGTGATTGTTAGAGAACGAAGGGATCTGGCTGAGATATGTGTCTGGATCGAATTGATGATGGGAGGTGGAGGGAGAGTCGCGTAAATTTATGTGCGAGAGGATAAGAAAACGGGGCAGAAGAGTGAAGACCAAGCACTGCAGACGGACAATAGAGGCATTGCCACGTTCAAACAGTATCGTCGTGGTTACGGCATATGGTTCTCTATTGTTGATTGTAGGTCAGATGACGTTTGATCAGAGCGAAAGCGGAGCGTAGAAACAATAGGAGATGAAACATATCGGCAATAAAGGAATACGCATAAAAGGGTATCATTGACATTTATCTAAATAACTAACTTAATCCTCCTTCAAATATCACCCCGTCTGTCTGTATGCTCAGGGTTCTCCAGGCAGTCTTTTGGGAGCCTAGCTTTAGCCATCAAGGTCAACAGAATGGCGATAGGTTCCTTTGTTCCAATAATCGCTGAACCTCAGGAAAGAACCCTGCCTGGTGCATCATCCGCGTCGTCCTGAGTGCCGTAGAGTCGTAGGTATGTGCTGTGGATGATGATCTCGCTTTGTGATATGACCCATTCCGCCATGTCCTAATTTGTACCAAACTCGTCGCCTCCTAACGTATAACGCATATGTTCCTCTCTGCTGATTTCACACCGACCCGTGGCCGGTCGCGACACTCTCATGACGCTGGAGGATGGGGATTATTTCCCACCGTCTTGTACATATCCCTCAGCTCAAACTCATCATAACCTCCCTCGGGAATCTCCCCAATAACCTTAGCCGGCTGTCCCCCAACGATAGAAAAGCTCGGAATGACCATGCTCGGCGGCACAACCGTCCCATCCAACACCTTGACGTAGTCCTTTAAAATAGCAAACTCTCCGATCGTACACCCCTTTCCGATCTGCACATGGTTTCCCACAGCTGCAGCTTGCACTACTGTCCCTTGGCCAACAAAGACGTGGTCTCCTATGCGCAGTGGCATGTATGTAAAAGCGCCCTTGTATATGCGGCCTGGTGGACGCAGCAGGACACCTCGAGCTAAGAAGCAGTATCGGCCTATGGCGACGGCTGTGTTGTTCGCTGGCGAGCTACCAGAGGATGACGATGTGGCTGTCCGAGCGAGATCACCGCGGATCATGACTTCAGGTTGGATGACGGTTTTGCCGCCGAGCATGATGTTCTGAGTACCGACAAGGACAGCTTTGCGTGCGACCTTGTTACCTGTGTCCTATAACAGCGTTAGCATCGAGTGATTCGGAGGTCGCAGAGTAGCTTACAGTCTCGATGTACTCGCCTTTGGGAGGTCGGCGAGACATGTTGGGCGGTTCTTGAAGCCGGTGGAGGGCCGGAGCGGAGGCGGAGACGGAGATGGAGGAGAGATCGGGTGGTGTTGGAGTTGTTTTGGCGGTCGCTAGGCCGATGCCATGGACAAGTGGGGCCGCATTTACGCAGGCGACGGGGGCCTCAATTAGATGCAGTAAAGCCAAGGCACGGCAACGCAAGGCAACGCGTACCAAGTAAATAGATGCTGTAATTATCGAATCATATGATATGCTGTGTAACAGAATCTAATTTGCTGTCGAATGAGAAAACTACTAACGAGGTACTGTTGGTAATGAGCTGGCAACAATCTTACCAACATGATGCTATTTCAGAACAAAGAAAGCCTTGCTGAGCCTTGAAAGACGTTAGAGCCAACATTGAATACCTACCTACCTTGGCCTTCCAAGCGCCGTCATGACCAACAACTGATAAACCCAACAAGCGATACAGTTGCCAACCGCAATCAGTAGATTACCAACCAACACCTCATCAAGCATCTCCATATTTTACTACCTGCATATAACAAACATCCAGAGTGTGTCACAAGATTGCTGTAATTCCCACACTTGATCCGATTGAGTCTTGTCCTACACCAACCTCTCAACTCAACTCCTCGAATTGGATAGCCAATGATACTCTGACCATAAGCTAACCGTAAGCTAAGGAATTGAGAATCCTTTGAACTAAACGCAAACAGTTTAGTTTGTATACGATAAAAGGAAACGGACTCCAACCTCCCGCTAAAAAAGTGCAGTTCTTCCCGTGCCGCAAGCCAAGAGAAGGGTGCGCCGAATGAACCACTTATAGCTCTCGGAGCGGTTGTGAGCGGTTAATTTCCCCAGTTCTTCTCTATTCTCGTCTCTCCTTCTGTATTCTCAACTATCTATCTCCATGTTGCATTTTCGAAATATTGGATTTTAATTTTAATTTTTTAATACGAATTCATGTGAGAGAGATGCAGTGGAAATGAGTTATAAAGTGACTCGGTCGTTTCGTGCAGTAGCGTACACTAGAACATAGCTGAAACTGCCAGGGCCTGATGTTTGAGATAAATTAGATGGCTTCTCAGATTTCTCATATTTTTTTAATTATTTTTTACTTTTTGTCCAAGTTTCTCATCTTCAGGTGAGACTTGTAGAAACTATTAGATTCCTCCCTAGATCCTACTCCGTATCTCCTACATTACTCGTTGTCCGTACATGCTCGAATACCACATTCTAGATGCAGGTGGTTGACCCCGGACCTGAACCCGGACCTTGCTTATAATATTGGATAGCTATGTTTGTTCTCTTACGATTCTTGCATCCTTGCCCTTCCCGCTTATAACATCGTGTCCTTGTCTTAGTAGTATACACATACTACGTAGACGATAACTTACCGTCTTGGCCCGCGGGGCGCAGGGCGGAAGATGCTCTGTCCGATCTGAGCCAAGGATTACAAGAGTTGATACCTGAGAGGTTACAAGTTCAGACGACGGTGGGCGAATCTGCGTTTCATCGACAGCGACTGATCCTCTTGTCGTTATGGTGGTAATAGAGGATGAAGACAAAACCAAACCAAACCGTAAACATCAAACACTCTCTTAATTAACCATTTTAGCCATTTCCTATTCATTCCTCTTCTGACATCTCAGACTCTCAACTGAGACTCTTGCTGACGGCAACACCAAGCCGAATACAACTATGATCCCTGCAGCTACACCTCCAGAAAACGACGCTTCCGCCCGCGCTAGGGTCGCCTCTCAACGCGGCCGCCCTTCCATTAGATTATTTCCCTCCTCCTCCTCCATCCCCCAAGCGAAAAGCGTTGCATTACGCTGGGATTTTTTGATCCCTACACTCTCCACTTACAAGGATTGGAAGGGTCTCGCTCTCTCTCGCCTCCGCCCGCGTTTCGAGGCCTAGCCCATGCTTGCTTGCTTGCATCGCTTTCGTCTGAGTTTTTGGCGAGGCAAGAAACAGAAACAAAGGAGAAACTATGTTGTTCTGTTCTGTTTGTTGGGTTTCGTGTCCATCTCAAAATCTGCCTAGATAGGGCGCAGTAGAGTTTGACTTATTTTGTATATAAAGTCTATCACGACCTCGTCTCCTCAACCACAATCAACGCCATCAATTCCAAGTCCAATTCCACTCTTCCCTAGTCCTCTTCTATTCTTGTTCTCTAATAAGTCTTGTCTGGTTCTGGTAACCACTGCATTTCTTATCCCCGCTTCTTCCTTCTGCACTCACCACACCAACTCTCAATATAAGCGCCCAGGTGGAAACGCCCCATCCACTTAGACCCCTTGCTCGTTGCGTTTATTATTAGCATTGCCGCCCTTGTACTCGTTGTTGCCGCCGATTGTATACAAGACCGAGCTCTGCTCTTCTTCTATCACCCTTTCTATTCTGCTATCACTGCTTCTTTAGTCGTTGTTGGTGCTTTAATTCCCATTACACACGATCGACACCATCTTTTACCTCCTTAAACGCATTGTCATAGTCCGGTGTCTCAGAAAGTTGCATTCGATCTCCTACATCATCATTAACCATGCTCGCCAACTCCCTTCTCGTCCTTGCCTCTGCCACTTTGGCTCTGGGTTCTCCTCTTGCTACCTTTGGACCTGGTTCTAGCTGCAAGCCTGGAAAGCCTGCTCCTGTCCTCCCAGTCAATGGTGGTCGTAAGTCTTAGCTCAACCGACTTATACATCCTCAGTTTCGCTAACATTACCTAAAGCTTCTGAACTCCCTGCTCCTCCTCAAGGTGTAGCTCTCAAGCACATCGCTTTTGGCTTCGGCATTCAGAACTACACCTGTGCTGATGCCGCTGCTACTCCCGCTGCCGTTGGTGCTCTAGCTGTTCTCTACGACATCACCCATCTCTACCCGGGCCAAAGCCCTTCATCTCTAACTCCCGAGAAATGGGCCTCTTTCACTGGCGATGTTCTCAGCACCGGAAAGGTCCCTCTTAACCTCAACACAAACGGCATCGGAGCTTCCACCACCAACCCTTTCCCCAAAAAGGAAGATCTCAAGGTTCAAGGCCTCCAGAAGAAGCTCCCCTACCTCGGACATCACTTCTTCAACGCTGCTGGAGTTCCTACCTTTGACCTCGACAAGGCCAACCAACTTCTCGTCTGCAAGAAGCTCGACGGTATTAAGGCTCCTTCTACTGCCTCCGCTGGCCCTGATGGTACCGGCGCTGTCGACTGGCTCTACCTCGGTGACGCTGGTGGTAGCATTGGTGTCTCCTACGTCTACCGCGTCATGACTGCCGGTGGTGTTTCTCACGGCTGCAAGGCCAAGGGCACCGACAGCACCTCTTACACCACTCTCTACTGGTTCTACGGTTAAAGCAAACCAGTCACGACTTTTCATGTTTCACTTCTTAATCACATATTTTCTTAGTCAGATAGAACGGCGGTTCATCGGAGTTTATAAAAGGTTACAATCGCTTTACATAGGATACTCATACGTTTCACGACGATCGTTTACTGGTACAAAATCTCGGGTTTTGGGAACAGATACCATGGTTTATTACGGGTGTGAATGCATCATTACCCCAGAGGACATTTAGGGAACAACATTTGGCGTTTTGCTTTTTGACACGAAGGGATTGGAGGGCGTAGTGGATAGTGAGATGGGGTGGAACGGAGATAGGTAGTTAGCCATTGTCAAATGGAAATACATTGGATCAAGTTCGTTAGGCAAATTTTGAGTTCTCACATGACCCTGAATGAAATGGCAAATCAATGTGAGCAACCAAGTTGCACAAACGTGCTTCAAGTATATCAACTAACTCCCATTGCAAAGAACGCTAGACAATCCATCATCAAGAATGCAAGATAATACAGAACACATCACTCAAGCATCCTCCTTTCCGACAACCTGCTTCTCATGTTCCAGGCTTTCTCTCTCGCAAGCAATGACCACATTGGTCATATACTTGTGACACTTGTAAGTCAAAGCCGTACACCAGATGATCATGGCGATGCTAACAGCAATCATTGCCCACATGCCTCGCTAATGAAATGTCAGTGCTCTGTCAAGGCTAGTTAACATTGAATGATAGAAACTTACAATGAACCACGGAGCCATTGAGGCACCATAGAAGACGATACTCCACCAAGCATTGATGGTATTGCTGCCCGTGTTCATGCCAGCCAACACGATACCACGGAACATGGCTGATTCGTGACGCATGACATCGTTGCACCAAGCGAAGAAGGTAGCCTGGCACGCGTAGACAGAACCGGCCCAGTAGTAAGCTGCGAAGACAACCGTGGTAGAATGTGGGTTCGTAGGGTCCTTGGAAGCAACCAAGACCATGATAGCTGTGGCGATTCCAGTGATGCCAATGAAGTACCCAACAAGATATCGCTTTCCAGACAGGAAGTCGGTCAATGTTGCCCAAAACAGCGTAGATATAATACCAACGGCTGGCACACCACTGGGATAGTTGTTCTTCTGGGCGACAGTGTATGTTTTGGTCGGGTGGTTTTGGAGGAAGAGAGCGAAGAGGGCGTTGGTGCTGAAAGACTCGGTCTCACCGGCGATGATCCAGAGAATAACGAATCCCCACCAGAGCCAAGATGTGAGAACCATCTTTCCATAGCCAAAGGTAAGCTTGGGTCGTTCTTCAGCGGGAGGAACACGCGATCTAGCTAGGGCTCGCTCCTCTTCGGAGAGGTAAAAGGCGGTGGTCGTATGCGGTGTATCGGGGAATAGAAAGAAGCCGTAGATAGCAACGGGGATGGTAATGAGGCCATCGATAATGAAAAGCCATCGCCAACCGGTCAATCCATTTCGACCATCCATACTTGAGTGAATACCCGTCTGGATGAATCCTCCAATCATAGTTCCCGCCAGGCCAGAAGCAGTAAAGATACCACTTCGCTTGCCCAGTTCTCTCTCTGTATACCAAGATCCGAGAATATAGTGTGTGCCGACAAAGGTTGACGCTTCGCAGATGCCCTGGAAGAAGCGAATTGCCATGATGGACTTGGGGCTCTGAACGGAAGCGGTGGCCATGGTGAGACCGCCCCAGAGAACCATCATGAGAGGGAACCAGATGCGAGGCTTGATGTATTGGAGGGAGAGGTTGGAGGGAACCTGGCCGATGACATAGCTGTGACTTGTCAGAATGTGTTTATGGCGAGAGGGAACATGAGATAGATGGGAACCTACCCAACTGTGAAGCAAGTAAAGATCTGGTTCAGCTGGTCGCCCTCGAACCCAAGGTCCTCCTTCATTCCAGACACGTAGGCATTGTTGATGTTATTTCGGTCAAGCTATACAGAGTCAGTCAGTTCAGTACATGAATCAAACAAGTATATTAGGGTATGACAACGTACGTAGTTGACAAAGTAACTCAAACAACAAAAGGTCAAGATGAAAAAGTCAATCTTTTGAACAAGACGTCTCTCTCCGGGCTTGTAGTCAACATGAAGATACTCCTTCAGTTTCGACGACATATTTGCGACTTGTAAGAAAGAGTCTGAAGTGGCGAGTATTTTGATGATGATGATGATGAAGAGTGACAACCAAGGGGTCGAGACCTGGTCTACTTATACATGCCGAGTGAAGCTGCAGACAAAGATAGTCATTGGCAGTATTAGTTTCAAAGACTCAATTATACCGACCTTGGCAACGCTCCTATTCCGCTGCAGTATCAGAGTCAAGTCGCGTGTTGAGCGAGCAAGTCAAACGATTTCGGCCAAGTCTAGTCTTAATCTACCGAAACGATAAGCAACCAAAAAATTGGGAATTTGCGGGGAAGCGATAGGCTAGAACGTGCAGGGCGCTGATCATCCCTGAAGATACGATTTCTCTCCGCAATTGATTGCTTGATTCGTTTCCTGTTTCGGAAACGTATCTATACGAACCCGGTAGATAAGTTCCTTGTTAGTGAGATAGGAGATGCCGGGGTAGTTTGGCGGATGTTACTGAGGTATCTATCTGGATGGAGACGGGGGTTGATATGTAAACAGCTGATATTAAAGATAGCTTAGTTTGGATAAATGACAAGAGTGAGCAGATACGAAGAATTGGAGATATTTCTCTCTTCTTAGATAAACAAATAGTCAGTGTTATAGAGAGAAAGTCAGTCTATATAATTGGAGTTGGAGTAGTTCACCATGTTTACTGAGGTAGTTAGTTAGGCGAATCTTTAACCATCCGCCGGATATACTCACCCAAAAAGGTCAAAACATGTCAAAGATATAGCTATCAGCAGAGAATTCGGATCCCTGTTCTATTACCGAGTATCTGGAATTACCCCAGATATTCGTATCTCATTAGTGTCAACACCTCGTGATAAGCTGCATTTCCCCTCATACAACCACGCTTCACCCGTTGATACCTCTCCCCATCAGGAAGGGAACCAAAATCACTAGTGCAACCACAGTTAACTCCGGATCGGCAATAACCCAAATAGGAAAGATATCTATTACACTGCTACAACCCTCAACTGACGCCTTCGACTAAGATATCTCAGACTAGATTTAAGCTGCCTCTATTCTCTATCTTCCCTTGGCTAACCCAAGATACTGCACACCAATAGTCTCGCCCGTCATGACTCTCACAACCACCACCACACAAACAGCCACCCTTGATACCACTCCTGTCTGGAAGGATATCAGCGACAAGAAGATCAAGGCCCTGGACTCTTCCATCCCTAAACAATGGCGCATTCCTCAAGATATACTTCCCCCTGATGATCAGACTGATGTTACAACTTGGCCAGAGTCTTCAGGATGGTTTACAAAGGAAGAGCTCGCTATCACATCTTTGAATGCTGCTGAACTCCTTGAGAAACTTGCTTCAGGGGAGTACAAGTCTGAGGATGTCACCAAGGCATTCTGTAAACGAGCATCTGCCGCTCATCAGCTTGTAAGTCAGTCACACAACGAGAACTGCGTTGTACTAACACGATGTGTAGACAAACTGTCTTGCAGAGACTTGCTTTGAGCGCGCTCTCCAAACAGCCCGTCAACTAGACGAGCATCTCGCCAAAACTGGAACTCCCGTCGGTCCCCTCCACGGCCTTCCCATTTCTCTCAAAGACAACTTCAACCTTGAAGGTCTTGACTCAACTGTCGGGTTCACAGCTCATGTTGGAGACCCAGCCAAGTCTGACTCTGCACTTGCAACAGTTCTTCAAAATGCCGGTGCTGTCTTCTACGTCAAGACCAATGTACCTACGGCTATGATGATTGCAGAGTCCGTTAACAACACTTTTGGACGAACTGTGAACCCTAAGAATAGGAGTACTACCAGTGGTGGAAGTTCAGGCGGAGAGTCGGCACTTATTGCATTCAAGGGAAGTCCTCTTGGTGTTGGATCTGATATCGGTAAGTTCTACGCTCTCAAATTGGCAACAATAAACTTACACTGCCATAGGCGGATCATTACGTATTCCTGCTGCTTGCACTGGCATCTTCACCATCCGTCCTTCGGCAGGCCGATTCCCAGTGCGCAATTGTCGCTCCGGCATGCCCGGCCAAGAAGCCGTCCTCTCCGTCAACGGTCCCCTAGCACGAACTCTTCAAGACGTTGAGCTCTACAGCAAAGCCGTCATTGACTCTCAGCCATGGCTCGTCGACCCCAAGTGTCTCCCCATTCCCTGGCGCCCAGCCCAACTCCCTGAAAAGTTAAAGATCGCATTCATGTGGCACGACGGCATGGTCCGGCCAACACCACCTGTAACTCGAGCTCTCCTGATCGCCAAGAAGAAGCTCGAAGCGGCGGGACATACCATCATCGAATGGGATCCTGTTGACCAGAAGGAAGGCAGTGAACTTCTTCAGCGCATGTTCACAGCTGATGGTGGACAAACTATCCGTAAGGAACTTGAGCGTACAGATGAGCCTTGGAGACCTGAGATGGAAGCCTATCGAGTCGCAAGAGATTTGAGTACCTCCGAGATGTGGAAGCTTCAGCTCGAGCGAACAGCTTTCCAGAACCGCTATCTCGATCGCTGGAACAAGGCAGGCATTGATGCTATCGTCAGTGCAACAACTCCCTACAGTACCGGAAAGCATGGAAGCCTAAGACATGGTAAGTATACAGGTTACTGATGAGATGAGATAACAGACTAATGATGGATAGTTGCTTATACTGGTGTTTTCAACGTGGTTGATTACTCAGCTGTCTCTTTTGCTACAAGCATCAACGTTGACAAGGATGTTGACAAGCTTGATGCTTCGTATGAGCCGCTGAGTCCATTGTGCAAGTCTGTCAACGAAGAATGTGAGTAGCCCCCCTTAGTCATACGGTCGAATAGTATTAACACAAACAGACGACGCAGAGCTGGTCCATGGACTACCAGTTAGTCTCCAAGTCGTTGCACGTAGGTTAGAAGAAGAAAAAGTCATCGCTATGGCCAAGCTCGTACATGAGACTGTTGGCTGAAGGGAAATACTGTAGAATAGACATCAGCATGTAGACATTGGAAGACCTTGTGCTCGTCATATAGAGTAACATCACTACTGAGACCGGCACGAATCATGTAACAGATAAAGAAATATCGTATTCATCTTGTTTCTCGTTTGGAAAAATAGACATGGAAATTGAAGACGAGGGAATCGCTGCTCAACCCATGTACAAGCATGCCACATCAGCTTCTTGAAGCTGAATCCTCCCTCACTTATCCTCCTCGTATCAGGCATTAAATTCTTGAAATCACCAAGACTTGTCCTTGTTTCCCTTTCCTAAAGCATCTCTCTCTTTTTGAACTTGAAGCGATGTCTTTGAACCTCCTCTAAGACACTATCCGACTTTTATCATACGCGAATATGTTTCCTTATCTCCTAGAGGCATCCAGTCCTCCCTGAAGATCCTGCTCGAGCCCCGTGTTTCCATGGCCCTGATACTCCTGTGGACGAGGGTCCTCCGCTGTCCATTGGCTGTTGCCCTGAGGCAGAGGAACGGGGACACCCTGCTGGTTCTGGAGACCAGCGGGGCCACCTTGGCCGGGAACAGTGCGAACAGTCTGTCGGAATCGCATCACCTCGTCCAGGATCATGCCTCTCATCTGGCCAACATCCTCAACGACCTCGAAGTCGAAGTTGAATGTGGTAGGGCAGTCGGGCTCATCTGAGGCATCGTGCCAGATGTGGAGGTAAGGGTGCTCGAGAGCTTGCTCTACACTAATACGAGATGAGGGGTCGAAGGCGAGCATCTTGTCGAGAAGGTCGAGAGCGTCAGGGTTGGCCTGAGGGAACAGGCTAGGGAATGGCTTCTTGGGCATGAAAGGTAGGTTGCGAACGTATTCCTGAGCACGGGGTGAGCCAATGCGAGAGAGGGTCTCTTCGTTAGGAGTTCCAAGAATGTGAAGAATCTGGTTGAGCTGGTCGACGTAGTCACGGCCCTTGAAGAAAGGTCGGCCACCCAACAACTCAGCAAGAATACAACCAACAGACCAAACATCAACTATATTGGGTCAGTAAGACAATCCATTAACACTGTGGCTTTCGGGTCACACATACTCGCTTTGGTGTAGCTCTGGAAGCTCAACATGATCTCGGGCGCACGGTACCATCGGGTAGCAACGTACTCGGTCATGTATCCTGCATTCTCCTCGGGATCGACTGAGAAACCTCGGGCAAGACCGAAATCACAAATCTTGAGCTCACAGTCGGCATTGACGAGCAAGTTTCCGGGCTTGAGATCTCGGTGGAGCACATTGGCGGAGTGAATGTACTTGAGACCACAAAGGATCTGGTAGATAAAGGATTGGAAATGGGCATCGGTAAGAGGCTGGCCAGATCGAATGATAGCAGCCAAATCACACTCCATCAGCTCTACCCTGTGTCAGCTTATGGTCATTGTTTCTTCTCGGCTCGTTACTGACCCTCGTACAGATACGTCTCGTTGAAGTTATCGGGTCGAGGAATGTCCATGTCGTACAAACATGTGATCTATTCGTGAGCATATTAGCATACGCGTCCTTGCTTGACCCTGGTACTCGTTGCGCCTCGGCAGAACTCACGTTGCGGTGGCCTCGGAAGTGCTGAAGCAGCTTTATCTCGCGCAGAGCGCGCTTGGCGAGGATCTTCTTACTGAAGACATTGGTGACCTTCTTGATGGCGACGCCCTCGTTGGTTTGGTTGTTAACGGCGGCACTGAGAGGCGGGGTTATCGTCAGCAAATGCAGATGCGGCGGGGTAGAAGACGAGTTTGGAGTCGCAGCACAAGAGACGACGAGTGCCACGAGTAACAGGATGCGCACTCACCAGACGATACCGTAGGCTCCCTGTCCAAGCTCCTTGGTGACCGTGTAGCGCTCGTCGACAATAAAGTCCTGGTTAAAGACCTTGAAGACCTTCCGTCCTTGGAGGTCCGACATGGTGTCTGTCCTGATATGATCTTGGATGCGGGGCAGATAGAAGCTTCGAATGCGACAAGGTTTGGTCAAGAGGAACAACCGTTTGCGTCGGTTGGGGAGTGAACTTTATAGGGAAGGACAAGGTATATAAAGATGAAAAGTTAGAAATGCTGTGTAAGAATAAGACAAAGAAACAGTCAGCGCCGTCTTTGCGATATATGTATGTACCTTATGTTGCTGGTTGGTTGGGTCCCGCGGATTGAACGAGTGGAATGGGAAATAGCTCCCTCAGCTGCTGAGCCCATCTCTGGACTGCTACTGGACGAAGCATTGGGTTGCTGTTTTAGCAGGGGCTTTCAGGGCTGCTAGAACCGATCCACAGTGACCCGAAGCCGCTAAGGTATGGAAAAAGGGACCCCGCAGCGAAGTCACCGCCTGGTGATGTGGCTGATTTGCTCGGCTTGCGGCCCCCACACGCACTGGGCCAATGAGAGAACGAATCAAGCTCTTCACTTGATAGCCGCGCGACAACGACCCTTGTTCTCAAGTCGCAGTGATGCATGCAACGGCTCGGCCTCATCTACTGCAAAAAGGGGAACTCGTCGTGTTGAACTCTCAGAGGACACAGACTCAAATTTGATGATTTAAAAACACGCGTTCTTTTACGAAGTCCAAAGTTTATCTCCTCCTCACAAGAGACGACCTAACGAAGATATCTCGGCATTCACCTCCCGCTTCGTTAGGTCGTGTATCCAGCCGCACGCCGTCCCGTGCCACCAAGGGGCTGAGTCTGTTAAAGGCCATCACCGATGGTCAGCAATCTCATCCAATCTCACCCGGCATCTGAGAGATCCGCCTCACGTAAAGCCTCCACTGAGAATTAGGATCCAATGCCGTCAAGTTGCCAGGTGTACAATATGACCTCGTGTTGTTATCATAGTCTCTGGGTCCGGCATCACCGATGCAACATGACAGAGATGAGAGACACTCGGAGTGAAGTCAGACAAATTGAATGACGCTGTTCTTCAGCCCGAGTTCAAGGCCGCCCACTAGGCCGCTGCATCGTCAGCCCTGGGAGCATAGGGCTGAAGCTTGCCAAGTGGGACTGTCACTGAACTCTCAGACTGCGACATTATGGTGTACGGTATTGTTTCTGATGTCTTTTGCAATTCTCCTCGCTCGTTTGATCATTGTGAAGGCATTAGAAAAGTTCAGCAAGCTTGTGATTACACCATCTCGTAACAAGTGGCCCAGAGAAAAGTTCGCCGAGTTTCCTTCTTTTTCTTGCTTCGAGACCAGCATTCATGGGTGTTTATCTGAAACCGACCTCATGGATTCTGAGACACAACCTGTGGGATCGACATAGAATAACCTACCCTCCAACTTAATCGAACCGTCTTGCTGGGATTCATTCAGCCAATAATCATCAACTTTGTTGAAGTGTCAATAAATATTCTAATCTACCTATCCGTAGTCCCTCTAATATGTAACCCACCTCGTTTCCCTTCATTGATCATCTGTATGTACAGGTATCGGGTATTAAATCCATCACCACCCCCCAACTCCATCCGTGCCGTCCATTTACTCTTCTCCGAAAGTCTCCTTCAAGAAGTTCTTGGAGAACCGTGTGCACTGCTCATACGCCTTTGCGAAGCCGTCGTCTCCGCCGTAGTAAGGATCGTTGACGATCTCGGGTCGCTTTGTTCCGCTGAATTCGCCGAAGAGCATAACCTTGGCTTTGGAGTCTGGGGCGTTCTTCTGTAGTCTGTGGAGATCGGAGAGGTTCGACCTGTCCATGGCGAAAATGTAGTCAAAGGTGTTGAAATCGCTCGGGTGGAACTGGATATCGTGTCAGCAAGATTGTGCTGCGGGTGAGCTGGGAAACATACGCGCCGCGCGAGATGGTCATAATCATTTATACCATTGGCCTCAAGAGTAGCCATGGTTCGGTCATCCGGGGGTTCTCCGCTGTGATAGGCAGCTACAGCGAGAATAATCAGTTGAATTCTGGTTGGTTATTCCGATTTTCATACCTGTACCGCAAGAGTCGATGCGCCCAATCTTATCCTTGAGATTCGGCTGCTTGGCAAGGCTCTGGAAGATACCCTCAGCCATGGGTGAGCGGCAAATATTGCCGAGACACACAAAGAGGACGTTTATTTGATCCGGCATGATTTCGACGATGATACAGTGATATGAAACAGAGTAGGTCGATCGCGAGAAGAGAAAAAGTACCAATAAGCTTATTTATCGGGAAAGGAGGGAAAAATGAAAGAACCGAAATACTGATGATCGCAATGGGATTGAGTGACGTGACGGGCCGATGCGCATAATCTAATCTGCCCCGCCATCTTACAATTCCAGGCTTTGGAGTGGAGAGATGGAGGGGCACGGGCACAGTATTAAAAGCCATGGCCATCAAAAGCTGAACTAATGAAGAGGATAGATTATAATCAACAATATTTCCGGTGATATAGACAAGCTACCTATAGCACAACCAAACTTCACCTCTCATCTCCAACTGCCACTATGTCTCAGTATCCCTTGGCATTGTATCAGATCATTTACACAATCCGAAAAATAAACAAGTTTCAGTGAAACCAAACACTGTATGGCCTTTACTAAGCAACACGTGCTCTCGTGCTCAGCTGGCGTCCGATACCCTTGTCAAGATGGCTCCTTAAACGCGTTCCGATTGTTGAAAACGTGCAAGCATCGTCACTTAGCTCAAGCCATCGGCCTAAAGTCTTCCCATCTTCACGGTTCACAACTAGCAATGCGAGAGAAAGGTGTGAATAAGCGTGAATTCGTTGTGTGAAGAGGCAGCAAGATGGTCTATAAAAAGGGCCTCGATACCTCAATGGCCTCAGGTTGAACTCTCCTCATCATCCTTCACTCTCAAACAACTCCTCATTCTTCTTAATATCATACCAATCGTCCAATATGTCTGAATGGAAGCCACCGGCCTTTGGTACTCCCGTCTGGATGAGCATCCCTGCCACAGATGTCAGCCGTGGTATGTCCTAGCCAACTGCCAGTTTGTCTTGCTCTTACACCTCTATAGCTGCAGAGTTCTACAAGGCTGTATTCAACTTCAGCTTCAAGGACTCCGACCACAAGAATCCTGATGAGTTCAGGAAATTCGACTTCAACCCTAGCCTTGGCTTGACAGGTGGTATTCAACAGGCTCCTGACCACACTGGTAATTTCCACCCCGGAAAAGGAGGTCTCTGTGTCTACTGGTTCGTCGAAAACGTTGACAACGTCGGGTCCATCATTGAAAAAGCTGGTGGTAAAATGTTGACTGAGAAGGAAAAAGAGGGCGAGTTTGGCCTGTATAGATTCTTCGAGGATACCGAGGGATCTGTTGGCGCCGTGTACCAAATGGCTTGAATTTCTAGGAAAACTAATATTGTGCTCTTGAATTGAATACACTCCTTTTTGCTTATTGCTTTGATCCTCTCCCCGTATAATGATACAAGTATTCAACGACAATTGCCCAAGGGATAGAGTAGTCTGATGGAGGTCTCGGGAACGGTGGTAAGGGGTCGAATTCCAGGCACTTGTGTATCAAAGCAAGTTCAATAACAGTGCATACACCAGTGTTGGGAGGAAATGAGGAACGAAGACTGAGATCCTTGATGCTCGGTGGAATTCAAGGTAACAACTGGATGATCATAGAAGAACGACACATCGCTGCGAGAGGAAGTTACCATATGAGTGAACTATACAGGCGTTAGCATGTGTGGAATATAGAATGGTGATGTCCGCTGCTTATCGTAGAAATAGGAGTTGTTAGTGTGCTGCAAAGAGCCATCATGAAAAGTCACCATGATAAGGGCGACTTCAAAGCTTCCGTCGTCTGCCTTTTGTCATAATTTGCCTTGACAGTAGAACCACGACCGATAGCAAGACTTCTCGTAGTAATCTCCCTCTCTCCCTTGGGCCGCATCGGTATCCGTAGGCATCAGTATTGCTCCTACGAGACCAGATGCGATTGAACCCTTCACGGGTGAAAACCATAGCTCTTTGCAGTGTGGCATACTTGTCAGCTTGTCTAAGAGCTTTCACAAGTAGCCTTGTATCTGCCCGATACCACTCATGGAAAACCACGCAGCGAAACGTACAACTGAAAGAGATACTTGGAGTTTGGAGCAGTAGTGCATCACTTAGACAAAGTCTACGATATGATACAACAAAGGTTCACATGCATATACCTTTGTTATATAAGTAAGTCCATAGGCTGTCTAAGAGCTTGGAACGTACACGACCCAAGCTTGTTACCTCAGATAAGCTGTCGGGCAAGCTCAAACCTCACATCCACGCGGCCAATCACTAGACCAATAAACTTCTTTGAAACTTTGTTTCCATTCATTCTTCATACACAATACAAGAGAGGGGATGCCACATATAGTTGAGGCGCCGTGTCATCACACGTTATTCGGTCCCCTCATCCGCTCCGCTGGCCGATTCCAGCATCGCATCTCCAGATTTTCCATAGATTCCCTTCTCCAAAAGAAAAAAGACACATACGCCAGGCTCAAGTGAAAAGCAATAATAATACACAGAGCGCACACAGCCCATCAGGAACCTTTCCCTCCCGAAGTTGTGCTGCTCAAAGGCCGTTGTCGTTCATTGTTACAGTTGGTCGTATCGTTATGCGTTCAAGCGAGCTGTCGTTGACGTTCTCGCCGTATCGTCTCGAGGACTCCCATTACGCCATTGTTGCGCAATCGTTCGAGGACGAGTTTCATGCCATCGCGGCTTTTACCCATTTGATCCTGCGTTTTGGTAGAGGCGATGCTTTCGATGCTGCGTTGAATGCCCTTCGTGCCCCAGCCACCAATGATGCCATTCTTGAACCAACCGTCCTCTTGGGCTTGTCCCAGCTTGCCCCTAATTTTATCCCCCAGTCTTGACCTGAACTGAACCATAGTCGTCACAGCAGTCTCGTTAGGATTCTGGTTAACACCTTCGGTAGGCACGTTGAACTCCTGCTTCTCAATGACAGAAAGTACACCCGTGAAATTGAGGTTTCGACTCTCCGTCTTCATCCAACCCTCCTTGATATCAACAACACTCGTCTCCAGGATGTATGAAGCCTTGTCTCCAGAGCCACCACCAGTGACACTGGCAGGAAGTAGCTTGTATACAGCACCAGGCATTCGACTTTTCTTCAAATGGATGCGAGTTGTGTGAAGTCGACGGGTTTTTGGGTCGACATAGCTCTCAATGGTGTCGGTGCTGAGAACATGGGCGGCGAAGGGGTTTAGCTGAGGCGAGGAGTATCGGAGGAAGTAGGCGAGAGTGACAGTCGGGAATGGGTGGTTATAGTTGTGGTTTGTCGTATGAGTGAGAACCATTGTCGCGGATTCGAGCAAATCCTGCTCGTCAAGAAAAAAGGATCGAAGAGAAGCGAAGTAGAACAAGAGGTCCAATTGATCGAGTGGCAATTGGCTTGACCTATCAATTGTGCAAAGAAGCTCTAAAACAAATCGTAGAGCTGTTTGAATCCCCAATTCCTATCCCAATGAGCCGTAAGCTCGATGATGCTCTTGGATCAAGTTGATCACTAAGAGGTTGGTGGTTGCGGAAAATTGAGCCGGCGCCTCGGCTTAAGCACTGGCACTTTCTTATCTCCGGGGGGCGCGGAGCCGGATATGGGAAATCGACAAGAGAAGCAGTAAGACGGACTCAAGAGCGGAGCTCGCAGCTATGTCGGGCCGCGAGAGAATTTACACAAGGGGAAGAATAATACAATAGAAGAGCTGATGATGGAGTGATCAAGTTTAGATCTAGAGACCCTCGCGACCTCGACAAGCAAAGCAGAGCAGAGCAGCACGAGACTTTGGCAGCAGCAGTCGGTACTCGTACTCGACTGGTCTGGGCTTCTTTCTCCGCTGTGGAAGAAGAAAAGAGGAGGAACTTAGAAGAAAGTGGAGGCAAAAGCACGAGCAATCGGCTGATTGAGGTCGTTTTAGCCAATTAAGAGCTTCTTGATCACGAAACTCACAAGTTTCCGATTGGGCCGTGATGAGGGGTCGGTTGATCTGGGGAGAGAATGTGGCGATTAACACGTGATGCTGTATCACAGCGTCATCAGACTGCAACACCAAAGCTTGGTGAGATGACGACAGTTTTGGGACTCACGATGCCACGATGTGGGAGTATGACGAATTAATATAACTTGGTCTGCACCATGACATAGCATACATGGGAGTTAATATCTCAATGTTAGATCTACCTTTTGCCTAGAGATCGGTTACATAGATTTAATAAATCATCATTATCCCATGAATTAATGAGTATCCTCGCTAAAGTCGCTAAAATGTCCTAAAGGTTTCCTTGCCTGTGTCTAATAAAAGGCATTTTGTGAAACTCCATTTCTATCCATATATCCCAACCGTATTCAAGGTATTCCCAACGCCACGCAAATGCATCTCACATAAATCCATTACAATCCATTGCAATAGCACATTCCCCTTACATGAGGAACTCACTTCCAGCAAAGTGCTTCAAAACAACCCAACCATCAGCGAAACTCTCCTTATCCATGCGCACAACAATAGCCGCGTGACTATGTCGATGCTTCTGAATGTGAACAGGAAACTTGCGCCAACCAGCTGCATCCAAGTTCTCAATCATCTCGAACTGATCAGGAGTCAGCGCAAGCGTAGGCTGTCCAGGAGTCGACATCCTGCGCTCTTTCTTCAGCAGCTTGCGATCCTCAGCATCATACGCCAGATCATCTTCTGAGTCTGACGATGCCAAGTATTGCTGGTTCTGTGAGCTGTTGAGAACCTCGTAAGCTTGTTCGACTTCTTCTCGAATCTCCTTAATCCGCAGGGGCATGCGGTACTGCTCGATCTTCAACCCAGCCTCTCCTGACTCGTGCGCCTTGATTCGATTGGCACTTCGAACTGTTTGGACGGCAGAGTTGGCGAGGAAGACAACAACTCCGATCGGAATTATAACACCGACCGTCACCATAAACGGGATGCTCTTGACCCACTTCTTGAGAGCTTCGTAGTCTGTCAATAGCGTGTCTTGTTGGAATTTCGGTCGAAGCGCAATAGGATGGTCAGGGTCAAGAATCACACCCTCGTATCCCTTGAGGTAGTTGATGTTGACCTTTTCAAGGTCTGTATAAGGATCATGTTTGGTAATGGCGGATGTGTAGTGTACAACACTTCGATCGTTGACAATGTTTGTGTATAGTGTGCGGCGCTTAAACTTCTTGAGACCAGACATGAAGATAGAATCTGGATCGGCGAGCACTGCGAGAAGAGGTCGATTGGTGTCGCGGAATTTATCGATGGTAAAAAGTTGGCGACCGGACATTGATAGCGTTCGGGCGCCGAGGACGTTCCAGATGTTGTTGAGCCATCCTTTAAGTGGCGTTCTTACTCCGAGATGGGGGGATGCAAATGTGGTAAAGTTCTGACAGGATTGTTAGTTCATCCAATCTCTTTCGTGTTATCTCTTCCCCTATGGTGCGACTTACCATGCATTCGAGATCATCAAGAATTCCCTTCGCATAAAGCAAACCAACCGCATACCGCGAAACTAGACCACCGAGCGAATATCCTGCAATACTCAACTTGGTGATCTTGCCTCCTTGCTCTTCAATGTTGCGTAACTTGTCCTCGATCTCTGCGCACACGCGCTCGCCACCAAGTTCAATGCCATCGTATGTGAAGTTGCCGCAGTTCTTCTCAGCAGGCAGGATATATAATTCGTCTTCGGAATATTCGTCGCGCAACGCCTTAGCGACATTGCGCAAATGACTTGGGTTTCCCCAAAGCTATTCTATGGTCAGCGCTACATGACGTATAAGGATTGATCGTCAGGGGATGATGCTTACGCCGTGAACTAAAACACAAAGGTGAGTAGCCTTTGCGCTTCCGCCAGTAACGTCTGCAAGAACAACAGGTTTAGACATGATGATAGATGTGCGATGAAATTGAAATGGCCAAAAAAAAAAAGACTGAGGCAGAAAAGTTGCCAGTCTTTTAAGAATAAATTAGTTGAGGTTTCTCAGGAGATGCACCCCCCAACGGAGTTTCGGATTGCGTAAAGTCGGGTTGTCTGAAGTCCGCTCAACTGCAGAAATACGGAGGCAGCACGGAGTTAAGCCGTTAAAGTCCCCACCAGAATATCGATGACAACTATCGACGTCGACCAAACACGCGACAGCATATGCCGTTTTAGGAATACAATCTGGTTGCTGACAACGGTGTTTAGCGAGTATTAATGCCGTGGGGCTGAGTTGAAGACGTGGTCGTCGTAGCCATAACAGTAGAGGCTTCATTCAGTCTTTATAGTTGCGGACTTATCACAGTCTACACGATATCTCGGATAGATGTGAATTCCGACTACTGCCAATAGCTGGCTTCGGTTTAGATTGCATGGACTAACTGGTCTACGGATCTTACATCTATTTAATCGATCCTCAAATGTGGCGCTTTCCCACACCATCGCGGGTTGGTTCTAGATTTGGGCGAGCTGAATTCCTATCATGACGCCTACAAAGGAGTGCGAAACCGAGTGCGAGCCGTCTTTAGGGTGTACTATGTAAGTGCACTGAAAACAAGTTTGTCGTCGATGTAAGGAGAACCAGATCTGTTTCAGTATGTGGTTAGGACTAGTACACAGATAGTCAGCTGCATTCTTATAATTCTGTGATTATTACTAAGAACCAAAGTCCATCCCTTGTTCCAGTTGGTATGAAGCGTCATGGCTCATGAGCCTCTAAAATCATGGCGGAGTTCAGCACTGGAGTGCGTACTGCTAAAGGTGGGTCTCATCATGAGAGCAACCGCTTGAGAGCTGAAGGCTTAGGCTACCTGCAGCTCTGTCTTCAAGCTCAGCCTCATCTGTATATCAAAAGCACAATCTCAATTGAATCAAAACGACGATAATTTGATACTTTTCTCTTTTGGCTCCTCCGACCCTCCAAGAAGCTCACGTGCATTTATATCAGCACGGTCTTCCCTTCAACCTCTCCACAACAACTCACCTCACTGCAGTGGATAACCTCCTATTGTTTCGCCTCACCAAGCACAACCACCCTAAACCTGGCTTCAACCTCCAAACTCGATTCATCCATTCACGCTCAACGATCTCGCTGGCATCAATAGAAGCTCGCATGATCACGAATGCAGACACAGAGCTCATATTAGGAAACCCTCAACGTCACTTTGAGGTGTCGTCACCATGAGTTTATTTAAACACATCCCCTGTCCCAAGGGCGATGATTGCGCAGCAAGCCTCTGTCCATTCAACCATCCAAAGGAGAAATATGAACCACCATCACAAGGACTTTCATCAGATGACACGAGTAATGAGACCACCGCAGCAAATCAGGATGTACCACGCAAGCGTGTGAGGACAGATCCCTTTCATCCGCCTCCTTCACCTAAAACTCCCCAGGATGTTGCACCCAGCTCTTCTGGAACATCTCGTGGGGGTTCAACGGATGATATCCCAAAGCCAGTAGCCAAGAAGCTTGAAACAGCAGCTCGAACAGTCTCTCCTCCACCACTGAAACGGAAAATGGACACTCAAGATCACACTCCAAAAGCTTCTTCAAAGATTGCCAAAACAAGTCATTCTGCTACTGAATCACGTCCGTCTTCTGCCCGAAAACCTGTACCAGTAAAGCCCAAGAAGGCTGAGACACTGAATCCGAGACTCCTTAAACGATTGCCTGCTGCTCATGACGTCCGTCTCAGGCTAGTCAAAATGCTTCACCAAGAACTTACCCGACTGAACAAAGAACTCAAAGCTAAGATCAAGAAAGACGAGACGAGACTTCTACTATCAGATCAAGATCTTATCGTCCGAACACTAGACGAAGAGGAATACGTTGCCGTCCACAAGACCGCCGTGTACTCTAATGTCATGAAAAACAAAGTCATGCAATACAAGCGAATGAAGGTTGATCAGTGGAAGGCTGAGAGAGAGGATGAAATAAAGAGGAAGGAACTCGAAGCAGCTGGAAAAGATCCTAACGAGAAACCCACGGAAATCAAGACCGGCCTGACCCCTGCTCAGGAGGTTGAGCTTACGAAACGCATATTGACTCCCATCGATAAGCTATCAAATCATGGTTATGTTGCTAGCATACCTTCAGAAGCTGATATCGAAAAGGCGAGACAAGGTATAGCAACAGCCGCAGGATGGGAGAAATGTGACCGTTGCCAACAACGCTTCCAGGTCTTTCCTGGAAGACGTGAAGAAGACGGTGCACTCACTTCTGGTGGGACATGCACGTTCCACTGGGGAAAGACCTTCATCGCCCCCAAGGCTCCAGGCGACAACACCAGGCAGCCCAAGCGATATCAGTGTTGTGGACAAGAAGTCGGTGACTCTGTTGGCTGCTTCACTCGTGATCACCACGTATTCAAGACCTCAGATCCCAAGAGACTTGCCTCTGTGCTTAACTTTGCAGAAACTCCCGAGAATCCTGTCGTGCCTACGGACAGAGCAGTGGCTTTTGATTGCGAGATGGGTTATACAGTTTTCGGCATGGAACTTATCCGTCTAACCGCAACATCATGGCCAACGGGCGAGGAGCTGCTAGATGTTCTAGTTCGACCGTTGGGAGAAATTCTGGACCTCAACTCGCGATACTCCGGTGTCTGGCCAGACGATCTCGCCCAAGCTGAATCATGGACCGCGGACAAATCGACGAAGCCAACTAAGAGTAGCGACGACGATGTGAGTGAAGATGGCGAGCTGAAGCCTAAGAAGAAGCAGCTCAAGATCGTCTCATCTCCAGAAGTCGCCAGAGGCCTACTATTTCAACTGATCTCTCCAACAACACCCTTGATCGGACATGGTCTCGAGAACGATCTCAACTCAGTCCGTATTGTGCATCCAACACTAATTGATACCGTGCTGCTCTTCCCCCACAAGGCTGGCTTACCATATCGGTATAGCCTGAAGATGCTCATGGATGTTCATCTCAACCGCAAGATTCAACAGGAGACGGGTCCAAAAATGGTAGGCCATGATTCTGCTGAAGATGCAAGGGCAGCAGGAGACCTTGTTCGTCTCAAGATTAGGAATGAGTGGATGGATATGCAGAGAGAGGGTTGGAAACTGGTGGATGGTAATTTCGTGGCTCCTGGGAAAGCTTCAGGATTGACGGAGGCATTCATCGAGGCATAGCTCTTGAGCATGGGCGCCATATTCAAGATAGGTAGATACGCATGTGAATTTTCATGGGGCTGTAGAGCATTGGGCATCATAGATCTCGAGGTGTTCTGGACTTGGTCACTGGTTCAGCTAAGTTAATGCCGTTTTGGAACGGGAGAAGCCGTGAAGCCACCGGCGATTATACATTGCGAGATAGGGTTGATACTCCCGTCTGGTCTCGTTCTAGAAATACATAGTTGGCGCTCATGAATAAATGTTTTCATCGCCAACGATAAGCGGGGATTTCCCAGTCATTTCCTCAACATCCTTTACATCATACAAAGTCCGTTACTTTAAGCCCTACCCACTGACAGCAGGTACTGACCGCCCTGCTTTCCGCTTCCACCAGGCAAGTAGGCGACGTTGGGGTTTGAAGAAAGAGTGGCAGCAATCTCACGACTGGCCTCGATCTTTCGAATCTGAATGAGGCCGTCACCAGCCTTCTGGATGGCCTTGCTGATGGCCTCGGCGGATTCGGACTCACCCTCGGCGCGGATGACGTTGGCTTGACGCTCCTGCTCAGCACGCTCGACGATGAATCGTGCTCGCTCAGCATCTTGCTGGGCAATCTGCTTCTGCTCGACAGCCTTTGTGAACTCACGACCGAAGGTCATGTGGGTGATGGAAACATCCTCAAGAGCGATGTTGAACTCGGCAGCACGAAGAGTAAGGTCGTTTCGAATTCGCTCAGAGACAGCCTCTCGCTGGGTGATGAGCTCTGCGGCATCGAACTGGGCGACGATAGCCTTCAAGACTTCGTTTCCAATAGAGGGGAGGACTCGCTCATCGTAATCGGCACCGAGGTTCTGTCAGAGTCAGTCATATGACCTGAACCAGAATTTACGTGTTCATCTTACCTGGTAAATCTTGGGGAGAGCCTTGACATTTGGTCGGTGCAGCACTCTCAGTGTCAAGCTAACCATCTGCAAATCCTTGCTGCCGGTAGTTGTTGCGATATTCCTGGGCTTGGTGCGGACATCGAAGATGATGCTCTTTTGCAGCCAGGGAACAAGGAAATGGGTTCCTTCATTGACGACGGTCTCCTTAACACCAGATAATCTGTCAAAGATGACAGCCCGAGTTCCTCCCTTGACGTCGTATATAGACTGACTGCCTAGGAAGACGACAGCTGAAGCGGGGACCGCCATGCGGTACATGAAGTTGAGGGCTCTCGCAGCGGCCGCCATTTTGATGTGGTGTGCTTAAAGTCTTGTTCGGCGTATCGTTGCAAGACGTCGGTCAAAAATGGTGGTCGTTAGAACCCAAATATCGATGGGAACTGAGGCGTAGCTGAAGCTTTTCGGAGTCAACGGACGGCGATGATGATTTGAAGCTCTTAGTCCACCTTTGGACAAATTCCCAGTACGATTCGTTGGTTGGCTGTTGAATTCCTTCGGGTGGGTTGGTACTCGGAGCTAAGCTACTTCGGGAAAGCTCGGCTGATGGGGAAAGCCTGCGTCTGCGCTTTCCTTTCCAACCCGAGAAATCCTCAAGTGGCCCTTTTCTGCCTTTCGCCTCCAAACCGACGACTTCAAAAACCACACACGAGAGACCTCGACTTTTCGTGCCAAATCCGCCAAAATGAGACCGACTCAGATGCTCCGAAGCGGCGCTGCCGACCCCAAGAACGGACAGTACGTGGATTGCGATTGAACGAGGGCAATTGGTGGTTCTGTTGCGTGCGGCTTTTCCAATGGTTAATGGTCGAACGAACAACACCAAGCCTCCAAAATGTACCAATAGAGACGGAATTGAATACTGACGGACTTTTAATAGCTACATTGGTAACTGGGGCCACTTTGGTAAGTGATTGCTCCTACGATGTGCGAACGAGGAAACTGGGTCGATGAACGCGACGGACCAACGGATAATGACGATGCACGAGGTGGAAGCAATTGGGTCGATATAACACCAAAAATCGATGCATGCGCATAACCGGTCTCGAAATTCATCGATGGGATATTCTCGGGGATTCATCAACGTCATCGACGAAACTGGAGACTAACTCGATATCAGGTGGTGAGAAGCAGCGTGGTATCATCACTTACGGTCTGTCCGCCAACCGACAGAACCCTTGGGCCGGTGCCTTCCACGATGCCATCTTCAACACTTTCCGCCGAACCAAGGGCCAAATCTTCTACTGGCTTCCTCCCATGGTTGCTGGTTACTACATCATGAACTGGGCTGTCGAGCGGTTCGTTTATACACAGCGCCCAACCACAAGCAAAATACTAACTTCCGCCATAGAAGCGAGTACCTTAACTCCAAGGCTGGTCGTGCCGAGTTCGGTGATGAGGAGGAGTAAATCGGTTACATTACTGGAGCAAAACCACGGCGGATGTGTTGGAGTAGGTCCTCTGGACTCATTGTACATCATCAATACCTAGATCAGGAGGTGCAATAGACAGCAGTCACACTATTTATTTGTTGATTGACCTTTCGGCATCCATACATTGCAATCGAATTGAAGTCTCTAACACAGTGATCCCATCAATGGCATATCTCTTGATGATCCGAATCGATATCGGATCCACTGGTAATAGTCATTGCCGAGAGCATGATTGGACTGTTGATAAGTGTCACGTGAATCTAGAAATGTGGTGCGGAATCGGCGGTATGTAACGCCGAAACTCTTCGCGGTAGCTCTTCTTCCACTCGCCGAAGAAAAAAAAAGTTAGAAAATTTCGAGGTCAGTGGAGTGCTAAAAGAAAACACGGTAACTTTGCGACCACCAACATTGCCGCGGACCCTTCAATTCGCACAAACAATCTCCGTGCGACTCCAAAGAAGACACAAGTAATAACTTCGACGAAGCTTCCTCGAGAGAACCGCAGCAATGGCCGCCGAGAAGCCCGATAAGAAGGAGAAGAAGGACAAGAAGAGAAGCGACGAGTCCGGCGTCTCAAAGTCCAAGAAGGAGAAGAAGGATAAGAAGGACAAGAAGGAGAAGCTCGCCGCCGCCCTTGAGGAGAAGCTCCAGCAGGATGCCCCCGTCGCTGCCGCTGCCGCTGCCGCTGCCAACATGGACGAGGACTCCGATGCTGAGGAGGAGAAGGCCGCCGAGCTCCCTCTTGAGCGCACTGTCGTTCCCTTCGCCCTCCCCGTGGCGGATGAGAAGGGCATGAAGAAGGTCTACAAGACCATCCGAAAGGGTATGCGATTACAGAGAACGATGTGTTTCGGACAGATCGCTAACATTTCACAGCTGCCAAGAACAACACCCTGAAGCGCGGCGTCAAGGAGGTCGTCAAGACTCTCCGAAAGTCTCCCCCTTCCGCCCCCGGCAACACCTCTTTCCCCGGCGTTGTCATCATCGCCGGCGACATTTCTCCCATGGACGTCATCTCTCACCTCCCCGTGCTGTGCGAGGACCACAACGTGCCCTTCATCTTTGTCACGTCGCGCGCTGAGCTCGGCGCTGCCGCCAAGACCAAGCGTCCTACATCCGTGGTCATGATCATGGAGAAGGCCGAGGGCAAGAAGTCAAAGGACAAGTCTGCTGACAAGGACGGCGAGGATGATGGTGAGGCGTTCGGCGAGAGCTACGCGTCTCTCGTCAAGTACGTGCAGAAGGAGTATGGCAAGCAGGCTTTCTGGGTCAAGGGTGGAACCAAGTACTAGGGGGACAAGGTCCATCGACGACGCGACAGTGCCGTCAGTATAGGAAAGGTTCCAAAGATGAAGAGAGAGCGGGGTTCCCCAAAGATCAAGAAAGAGCGAGGTTACCCTGGGACGGATGGTGTGGTGTGTTAGAAGAAGTACAAGTCTGGATGTATTATACCAGAACATCTAGCCGGAGAACCAACGGCTGGATGAGGGCTTTGGCGGCGTTCAGGTTTAGCTATTGCATTAAAAATGGGACATGATTATCAAGGGTCCTTGAATTTGACACATGGCAGATCTTGAGCTGTAACCTGTGAGCTCGTGATGTTGATGCGTTCGCGAAATTCAGATCATTCGTCAAGCCACGGCACGCGATCCAACCCGCAACACCACCACAATACACCCGAATGTGACAGCTCAATACCGAAGCATTGTCACGGCTTAACCCTTCTCTGGATACTCACCTTAGCCTGATCACATCATTGATAGACTATAGGACGAACCATAACCTCGGTATACTACGAGTCTTTGGATAACTTCAGCCACGTATTTGCGAGTAGCAGTTGCCGCAAGATCCCTTTATAATATGCACATCGCTTCATAGCTTTCCGGTCATCTAATTCCATGCATTCAAATAATTGACATCACATTATCAGGATGCAGTTTTGTTCATTTGTGTGGTATTATTTTGCCTTAATGGCTTTCTGTTATAGGTACATCGTCCCTATTCCTATTTCACACAGGCCCGAAGCCGCGGTATAACAAATTCATCATGAAAACCCCATCCCGATCATGGGGAGATTAAAAAACCTTGGTCAAGAGAGGATTTACTCAAAAGGGTTGGTTCGGGTTCCCCACCAGGTGAGGAAGACGGAGAGACCGAGGGTCTCAACGAGCTTGGTAGCCAGGCTGACGCCGACGGTGTCGAGAGGTCGCTTCTCAACGAAGATCTGAGCAATGTACTATAGAAGGTTAGTTAGTGAGTGGATGCAGTGAGAGAGAAGAGTGAAAACATACGCCGGGAGCAGAGGTAGCGAAGAAGATGAGGGATCCGAGGTAAGCAGCGCCCTTGTAGCTCAGCGTACCAGTGGCGTTGATGAGAGCACCGACACCATAAGACTGAAGAGCAGAGCCGATGAGGGAAGAGCCCCAGGCGAGAGCAGCACCGGAAGCCTCCTTGGAGCGGATGAACTCCTCCTTGGTGTTGGCAGCCTTGGCGCGCTGGTAGGTCTGGCCGAAGATGGGAGCGAGGACGGCGAGCTCAATGCCGTGGTTGAAGGCCGTGCCGAGGGCGATGGCAGAGGGCTTGACGGGGGGGAGGTAGTGCAGAGACATTTTGATGAGTTGTGTTTGTTTGTTTTGTTGTGGTTGAGTTGATGTGTTAAGAGATGGGTATAGCTTCAATTGGTTGAGATGAGTTAGAGTGTGAAAGAATAGGGTGACAGCTCGTTGGATTGGATCCTTCCCAGTATTTGTACTCTCGAGCTGGTCACAGATCTCGATCTTGCATCATTCAGAAAAGCGCTTCCGGGTGGCTTGCCTTCCATTGCCTTGACTGTTTCTCGGTTCTCCCCTCCTCCCTCTGCCCTTGTGTCGTCACCAGATGTGATGATGTCACCATTTGGTGAGACAAATTTCAACTCTGAACCGTTTTCCTCCATGTTCCAGCCACTGCAGCTTCTCTTCACTGCCACTAACCGATTTAATCCACTGAGCTTCACTTATTGCGGGGTGCAACTCTTTTCCTCCCCTGCCAACTTCTTTGTACCTGATCTGACGTTTACGTGTACGACTCAGACATGTCATAGCAGAGCTCACTCACTCTTGCATACTTACTTACTCACAGCTGCCCTGCCTGTAGTTGGAGCTTCAGGAGCTTGATCTCCTGTGGGCGGGGCAAAAGATGGGGAAGCTTGGTCCACTGGGTCCAGGTCCAGGGCAAGTTTCTTGGTGACCAGGGTTTGTAGCTGCTGCTCTAACTCCAGCAGAGTTCAGTTCCATGAAAGCAAGCAAGTCTTAGCGGGGAACAGCGCCATAACCAATCTCTAGCACAGTAGGTACCCAGACTTTCTCAGAAGTGAGTGACGAGTGACGGTGTCACGGCGTCATTTACATCTATTCCTTTCCTTTCCCTCGGCTCTCTCTCACAATGAACCCCGGTAATATCAAAGGCGGCCATCGACTTTCTTCTGCCATTGTGTCCCTTTCCAGCCGAATTCCCTTCGAGAGCCCCCAGCTGAAAAGTGCCTGATGTGATCCGCGGAACCGAAGCCGGTCCAAAGCTTGTTTTTTATTCCCCGTTTCCGAGTTCAGTTCAAACAAATTTCCATCTTCAAACCTTCTAAAGCCGGTCCTGGCCTCCCGAAAACAGTCGGCTCAACAACACATTCCGTTTCGAGCTAACCTGCCACTCTTGTCTCAGACTTTCAGCACATGCCTTTGACACCAGACCCTGTCCCTGAACATCACAATTCGAGTACAGAGGATTGGGATGTCATGACGGATTTGACGTGTGATTGTGGATGGACCCTTGTTCTTTGTTTGCGAATAGCTTGTGTTTAATTGGAAATATTGGTGCATCACAAGACGACAGAAAGCAAGCCTGCATTTAAACGCTCCAAACCTCCAAAGAGCGTTGTAACTGGAGCTTTGCCCAAACTTAGGGTTACCCTAAAATTGAGAGGTTTAATGGAATTCCGAATAACTACAACTACATCATCATAAATCTGACCCTAACTTAGAAGATATTCATAATATCATCATAAGTTTACCTCAACTACGTCAAGCCACTCGTCTGGTCTGGGGTAACATGGCGGTTGCTCTCCCGCCACATCTACTACTTAAGGTACCAACTTTATCCCCTTGAACTACAGCGAAAACGAGAAATCAACTCCAGATTAAAATACCTTATCATAAGTTATGCCTAATAAATATCATAAGTTATGCCATATGTTGACCATCTTCACCACCCCTTAGGGCTAATAACGCCCTAACATCATGAACATACTGCAGGCCCTCCAACAGCGGCACCAAGTGCATCAAGTCTGTATCGGTTGGATCATTGATCCAACCCTGGATAGGAATCGCATTGTCTGGCAAACGAATGTTAACAACCTCTCCCCTGAATGACCCGACCGGGGCATCTTACCTTGGTGGAACAGATAACTCAACGGGCTGTTGTCCAGAATCATCACCTTGCTCAGGTCTGACTCGACCGAGCTGAGGTCCTTGATGAAAGCGCCTTGTCGGAATGTGCAGTGCTGACGATAGTATCGCGCCGAGAAATACTTCCTCTCCGCCTCTAGCCAGTCAATCACCGGATCTGCGTACTCCTGCACCGACGCTGTGAAAACAACCAGATTGTACCACTTGCACACCCGCCTCAAAAACTCGTCGCAATACGGTCGCTTGTTAACCCAGTATAGAATCGGATGCTGCGGTCCAATCGATGTCTGTCCACCAACCCCCACATATGTTGTGTTCAAGCGCACTTCAACCATGTGTCCGGTGCTCATCCTGCCGCCCTTGGACATGCTGTGTATCAAGGTTTCGTCTAGATCTAGAATCAAGGTCTTCTGCGGGCTCGTCGGCGGCTCGAGGTTGATATAGGACGGCTGCCTGCGTGGGATCAAAGGTCGAGGTGGTGCCGGTGTCTTTGGGTACTTGGTGAGCGCTGCAATGGGAGAAGTGGGAGATTTAAGATGCGCCGAGAGGTCGCCGCTGCCCAAATCACTAGCCTTCGTTCGCGCGACTGCCGATTGCGTTTTCCTATGCTTCCGCTGCCTGAGATCTTCGTCGCTGTTGAGCTTGATGCGAATTGACCTTCTCGCCGGACCGGTTTCCTCTGCAGGCTGTAGTGACTTCGATCGTGCGTGTCGACTGAGACTGCCTGACCGTGATCCATCTGATTCCGACTCCGATGAGAGGCCTGATGACGTCGATGATGATGATACCGGCCTCGGTCTTGGTGTTAGCCTCCTATATCCTGAAGTCCTGCCATAGTCTTTTTCAGAAACTTTTTCAGGTTCTTCCATGGTCTTATGTTGAGTTCCGTGTAATCCAAATAGTTTTCCGAGCTGCGTAAAGGGTGCGAAATTGCCGTATTCGTCATAGAAACAGGCAATGAGATAGACACCTGGGGATGCCAGTGTCGCAAGAACCCATCTAATAGAACCAATAATGCTAGAAGCAAAACGTCGAGGGATAGAGTGCCACCATGAGCTTCGTTTTTGGTTGTCGCCTGTGTCGTTGAGCAATGGTGTACTCTCGTCAGCCGGCTTTTCGGTGAATCGCGATTCGTCGATAGTATCCTGGGCAAAGGATTCAGTCTCGTGACCGGATGGTCTATCGTCGCCGTGCTGGTCTTCGGAGGCCAATCCAATTGTGCCAATGGGACCTCCTCCTATGCTGTTTGATCGAGATTGAGTTGGGCTCGGGGGCGGCGATACGCGGGCCGTTAGGATGTTGAGGGAGTTCATCGCCACAGGCTATCGCATTCCATGAGGTAGAAGAAACAGTTCAGGGGATACGTTCGAGTCTTGAAGGTAGGTGCAAAGAGTTCGGAATTCTGTGACGGCGGACGGAAAGAAGGGAAACAGTCCCGAGGAACGGATCGTCGGGCTATTGGCCGGCCTAGTTTCGCGGGAAGGAGAAGCCGTCAATACAAAAGCTGATTGACAGAAAGTGAAACGAATGTCAAGAAGGCATCGAGTGCGGCCAAGCGAAAAAAATAAGGATAAAGCCAAGGACTAGGACAGGGGCGCAGTACAATCGCGATGGTAGGGCCAGGGAATGTACAAATGGCCTAATGATAAAGAGTCCCAGGGAGGAAATAACAAGGGCACTTTTGAACGACAAAGCCCAAGCAGCAGAAACAAATCCAATCCAAAAGTACAGATGTCTTGAGTGGTGAGACGATTAGGTTAGCCTGGTCTGGTAACCTGTAGGTTGGTTATATAGACTGCTAGACGAGACAGGCAAGGCAAAGCAAAGTCAAGCCGCCCTCGCACGGTTGTCAGCGAGTAGTGATTAACTGTTTCGTGGCGTTGAGAGGGGAGCTGGCTGCTGGAGAGAGTTCTAAGGCTGGGGAACCTTCTGTTGGCCAACTAAGTTAGGACCAAGATCGGGTTCTTCCAAGCTCGAAATAAGCAGCCCTGCAGCGCTAGTTGTAAAACAGTAGCAAATACGTAAGGATAGCGGGCTATCGCCGGGTGAGGCGGGGAGTCTTTTTTTCTGGCTTGTGAGAAACAAGAACAAAGAAGCCCGTGGCAATTGCTCGAGAGGAACAAAGATAAGATGAGGGGGGGCAAGTTTCCGAGCCGCTTTGAGCGCGCGCAAAGAGAGCGTGAGGGAGCTAGTCAAATCAGATCAATTCAGAAAGGAGTGAGTAGATCACAAAGGGAGTGAGATGTGAGAGAATTTGCTGATGGGTGGCTCGACTGACGACGGATGATGGTTGAGAGGGATGGCACGTGTTGGGGATTGAGGTGCCGAGATGCTGGGGAACTGCCAGGCTTTGGAGTGGAGGGGCTCCAGCCTGCGAACTCGAGTTTCTAGGCTGTTTTCAGTGCATCACTGGTCCCTGCTACAGTAGCGCTACAGGGGTTCTTGGATACCGCGGCTCGTATCAATCGCATATGCTCTTACTGAATTCCTATGTACTATCATAAATGACCTACCTAAGCCTCTGTCTGGGGTGAGAAAATAAAGTAGTCAAAGAGCAGACTAAATTTATCCTAAATTATCCCAATACTGTCTAAATCTTTTTTGTCACTTAGGCCATAACCTAGTCATAAGCTTTCTGCCACCCCCTGGCTAACGACAAATTACAATAAAAGACTTCTTCCACAATCAATTATAATCAGCGCCAGTATTCCTTTTGTTTCCCAAACAGCTCATGTCACCACAGTGATCATATTTCCTATTGATAACAGCTTCGTTATGGATCTTCCTTAGGTCCATCCACTGGGCTCAGCTTCCACTGCCCAGGCCTCTCTTTGCAATGTCCCTTCCTGGCGTATCTGCCGCAGCGATGTAGGATCAATTACACCATCAGGCAAACGGAGATGATGGATGGCATCGCCATGAGAGATGATTTCGTCCTCCACTCGCTCAATCCTGAAAAGGAGTTGGTGAGAGTCACATTGACCAAAACATCCTTGATGACAATTACATGTGTAGAACGACTTTCTGCCATGTCTCAACCACCTCTTTACTGAAATCGAAATCGCGTGTTCCTCGCCATGTTAGGGTCGCCGAATCATGTCCGTTTCTGTCTTCCCTTTCGTTCTTGTGGAAGATGACTGCGCAGGCCTTCTCGCGAGAGCAGTGCCAGATGGTGAGACTCTTCAAATGCAGCATCTGTTGCGCAACCTCGCCAGTATTGACCAACAAGCCAAATATACTGTCCCGAGATCCTTTCGTCATGATCGGCGCTGTGAGTATCAGCGATCGGAGCCGAGGCCAGTCACTGAGCATCTTGCAAGATCTGAGGAAGTCTCGAGCATCGATCATAAACGCCACAGAAAGATGTTCGAGGTCACGGCTCTTCACAGCGAAGGCTTCCCCCAACTCAGATCTTGTGAACCGGCGAGTCTCTATTTGCATGGACATACTGATGATGGACGGGTCCATGTCGTTGCGAATAGCCTCCATGGTCTGTTCGTTGAAATCTTCGAAAATAGTCACTGATCTGACGTGCTGGGGCAGTTTGCGAAGCAGAACCTGCATCACTGTTGCAATGATAGATACGGGGATATACCTACTATGTCTGTCGTCGACTTACTGAGGTCATGACGTCCGTAAATCAAGCCATTTTCATCGAGTGAGTGGCACAGATCCCGCCACGGCTCGTAGTCGATGCTCTCCACATTTGGAAACCGCTCCAGCAGGATGCAGAGCGTTGACGGGTTGATTCTACGTCGCATCTGTCGGCGGATCACAATGCCCTTGACGGCAGGGACTTGTGCGGGTTTCGCGCCAGCCGCGATCTCCGGACTGATCGTTTCGAATAGCTGCAGGATAGAGGCTGCGTTTGGAAGCGTCACCTGCTTCCCTTTAACCCAGCCGTGTTTTGGATCATCCCAAGTTTTCTACTTCTTGAGGAGATTTCCATCATCTTCGTGGTTGAATCCGTAAAGATGGTTCTTGAACCAATGGTCCGGGTCGCTGGGTGAGTATACATTGAGTTCCAACGTTATACGATCTGTGGGCTCCCAGGTTTCGAGCGCTCCAGAGAGCTTTCGTAGCGCCTTTTTGATGAGCTTTGCTGGCTCCCATAAACCAGAAACTCGCTGACACCGCCGACAGGCATAAGAAGGGAGCTCGATGTTAAGGTGGATTCGGCGAATGATGTGTCTCTGCAGAATGATCGTTTTCAGGCCCTCGGCGGATGCTCTGTTCAACTCCAGTCGGTTGAGATTCTTCGGTGCAATAAGGGCATGCCATTCTTTACAAACAGCGGACGCACAACCCCATCGTCTTTGACGAGAGATCTCCTCTAGGATCATGCGGCGGATCTCTTGAGGGAGAAAAGCCCAAGACGAGCGTCTGGTCTTCTCTAGTGTGTGGCTACGAAGCGTCACCATAATGACAGATAAGGTTGGGCCATGAAGAAGAGAAGAAGAAAAGCGACAGCAGAAAATTTTGAAGGGCCTATATCTGAGTTTGTAAAAACATCGCATTTATTATCTGGTTAAAGTTTGGGGACGTTGAACAAAGTTCATTAACTTGTGAGGCTATTGGTATATGTTCCGCTGTGGTGCCAACATGTAAAGGCTGTCATAGCTTGTAGATGCTACAAGTTTCATGAAGAACCGGGAAAGTCAACATCAACCTTTCAACTGCCGGAATTCTACTTGAATGGTGAGGACGTTGCTTTTATTGAAGACAAAGTCATCATAGTGCTGAATGCTGATAAATTAAGTATTACACTTACACAAAGCGCTTACACTCGGTACCTACGCACGGAATAAGATGAGCCCAGCTATTGTCCCAGTTAGATGAACCAACACAAGACTTAATGTATGACTAAAAACAAACTTCTAAAGACCTCATTAAGCTTGGTATTTCTTCCATGTTCTGATCCTCTAATAGATAAACGATAAGTAGTATCCCCGTATTTCTTTCACAAGACGGTTGTAGGTTGGTTGACAGCTGACAAGGGTTGAGAGCAAGGGCATCTTAAACCTTGCCAGGTTGTGGATCTGTCGGGTTTGCATGTTCGTTTTCGTATCTACAATCTGCAAAATGACTGAGTGGTTCTGAACGCGATGCTCTTTGCATGTGAAGAGGAGTCGCCTTGCTAAGCTGGTAAATATATGATACCATTGGTACATAAAGCAGATGCCAGCAAAGATGCTAGCCATAACAGAGTGATTGTTGATGACCTCCAACTTCATCGTGGCTCACATGTTAATATTCTTTGATTTCATATTCTTTGATGATTGTATGGTTGCAGGAAAACAGTCTTCGAGGTAATAAGAGTAGGAAGAATATTGGATTTCACCACCTGAGGTCTGAATAGCTTCGAGGGGGACTATTGCAGTTATGTTGGAGGGTAGCCTAGTCTGCATTTATTAAGCCAACTTTGGCGTATATAGGTGCAGAGCTAAAGTCCATTTCCTCCCAGTGCAGAGAGGAATATCATCAGATTGCTCACTTCCAAATAGCTGGAAGCATCCTAATTTAGCCATTCTCCCTACCATATCCAGTAACCTTAGCGATTCAGGGCAACCCATCCAAACCCTTGCAACAAATCCACCACCGAGGAGGGCAGATTTTTAGTGTGAACTCTGACGATGATCTTCTCCACTGAAGAAACAGTTCTTAGCTCTGCATCGATGCACTGTAATGCTTCTTGAGCAAACTGCGGGTCTGCTTCAGTCAAGAGCATGGATGATTCCCCGGAAACTTGTATTTCTAATGTTTTTAGGTTGTTGCGCTTTCCGGAAAGAAGAGCTAGATTCTTCAAGCTATCTTGTCTGATATTGACCTCTTTGGGTTGACCTTGTGCGACTGGGAAACTGATTGATAGGTGGGATAGTAGGTTGGCATTTGTGGAACCGATGCAGCTTAGAAACGATCGCAGAAGGCTATCGTGCTATTTGGGCTCGTCCACCATGATAAAGTGATTTTTGCTATAGAGGACCTCTCTAGCCTCGGCGTATATTTGTATGTTGGTATACAATGTGGCGAGCCATTGTTTTGGCTTGTCGGGTGCGAATGTCTCTATCCAAGTTCCAAAATCTTGGAAAAAGACATGGTGGTGACCTGAGTACGAGAAGTTGTTTGTATATTTCAAGACGAATTTCTTCGGTCGGGTCTAAGAAGCTGAGAAGGCCTGACTTTACGGGCTGCGAGGCCTTTTAGGTTTTCGAGACGGACATAGAAGAGAGCTCAGGTATTCGCGAACCCATGATAGTCGATAGTAGTGTCCTGTCTGATGGAAGTCCTGCTGCTATGTGAGACAAAGCGAAATTGGATGGACAGACTTAATCCTTACAAAGGTTAACATATGGAAATAGAAAGAGGACATATGACAGGCTGATATTTATTTCATACTACCTATCAATGGTGTACATATAGATATATATGTTCCTGGTCGTGTCAAAGGAGGGGATGTTCGTGCTGGAAGTGAACGTGGATTATAGGGAATAGCAGATGGGAATAGGATCTGGGGAAGATCGAGATACAAAGACGAGGGGTTGCACAGCTCAACTGTAAAATTTAAAGTGGTGTGCAAGCTTATTACCTAACAAGTTACAAGAACCAACAAGCAAACAAACCAAACCAAACCAACAGAGCGCCAAGGTTGGTGATAGCATGGATGATATTGCTATTGGTTAGATTGGTGGAGTACAGGAGGAGTTGTGAAGGATGTGGGAAACATCGGATATGATTTACGTATTGCTTTTTCTTGATGTAGAGAATGCTATGCACCTTTGAGAGGATGTTTCAAATTACAACGAGTGACTAGATATGTATGTAGCAGGAACTCTTCCTAGGTGTTTAAGATAGATATAACGAAATAAACGAGAAACACTTCAGCTGCCGTAAACCTATCGTCGTTGGGCGCTGACTATGTCGACGTGAGATCCTCCCGGAATTGACCATCGTCTATGGCCATAAGAATTAGTCGACAACTTATGCACAATCATATGTTAGTTATCAATGATCACTATACGTGACCACTTAGCGATCATGTAAAGCTTAGGAGGACTGGTACTATGTCTGAGCAGCTTGGCACTTTAGACACGAGAAACCTCTGCCCTCAACTGCTGAGGTGGATGGGTCCCATACCAGCTACGACGAAACGTAACAGAAGAATAAATAAAAAACCATCATGCCCAAAGTGAGGGCTTGTTATTATGTCCATCTGTTTGGAAGGCGTTGAGTGAAAAAGCCAATACCAAGAAATATAGCAGTACACTCATGGTAAGCCATTCCTGCGTATCGAATATGTCACTGGGATAATGGTGTTTGATGGTTGAGACGAACCAGTTTGACCACTTTCTTGGCAATGAAAGAATTGAATCGAGCCTCGGAAGATTACTCCGTAATGCCTTGAACATTGCCAGCTCATCAATTGCCATTCTTGAAGTTAGTGACAGCTCATAGATGATGGCGGTGAGCCCAACTCTCAAGTTTGTCAGCGAATATTGATAACCTACATATATCCCACCCTTGATTGAAAATCTGTGATGCTCTCACAAGGATTCTTTCGATAACCAAATTCATCTAATTAGTACTACGTCTTAGTAGAATCTGCCCCTGTCCTATTGTCGTCATGGCTTGCACTCGGGGCTCGGGGTATAGCCCCACAAAGCGACAAGGCTGATGGCCCCCACCTGAAGCCTTGCACAAAAAAAGGCTCCGATGCGAGGAGGAATTGATTGACTCATATTCACAAACCGTACAATTCGTTCGAAGCAGCAACAATCGTTTGCTTGTTCAACAACGTCGACGCTTCGCACAACGCCAGTGAAATCTCTCACTCGAAATTAAACCGAGAATAAATCAGTTTCTATAGATCAACAGCATATCTTATCTTGGCCGATATTTGTGTTTGACTCACAAATCACCCCTCCATTTCACCCCGCGAATCGCAGACATCCCACCCCGGCTTCACTACCTAGCTACGACAACCGGCGACTGTGACTCCGACCGATACACCTCCTAGTAGATATGGCCCCTCTTTCTACAGGCTACGCGCCTGATCTCGAGAAATATCTCAGGTCTCTCAAGGGTCAAGCACTGGAATCGTCTGTTGAGAGCCTCATCTGGTGAGACACCCGCCAAGTCCTTTGCCAAGATGCTCGTTACTAAGTGTTCGCGATACCTTCAGTCTCCTCAAGCGACGACAAATCAAGGGCTCTGAGCCCTGCGCCGTCGCTACAGCTCACATTCTACTCCAAGTCGTCGCCCGATCGAAATGGTTCAACGTTGACAGCTTGATCGACAACGTCTCGCGTATTGGTCGTCGCCTGGTCGAGGCTCAGCCCAAAGAGCTCGTTATTGCCAACATTGTGCGCCGAGTCCTAGGCCTCATTCGCGACGAAGCTGCCGAGGATAGAAATGAGGGTGCGAGTGAAACCCCTAGTGACGCCCAGATCACACCAACCGATGCTGTCCCGAACCCAGATGCCCTTTCTCACCAATGGCCTCCTTCGACATATGGCAAGCAAGATTCTGCCGGAGACTATATCACCAACAGCGCCAAACCTCCTCCCGCTCGGCCTGGTCCACTATCCTCCTACAGCTCAGTCAACGTGCCTAAGACTCTCTTTCACCTCCTCTCAGTGTCTACACCCGGCGAGCTCGCGCCCAGCAGCCAGGGATCGCCCCTAGGTCTTTCAGGGGCATCAACTCCTTCATGGAGAGCTCCTTCGGCTCAGGTTCATGCTTTGAGATCAGAGGTCATCGACGGTATTGAAGAGATCAAGGATGAGATCAGCTCTGTGGACGATCAAATCGCGGCCTTGGCTGACGTTCAGATTCACCCTGGCGACTACGTGCTCATCCATCAGCCCTCACCTACAGTCGAGCGATTCATTCTTCGCGCAGCTTTGAAGCGCCGATTCACAGTTCTCATCGCGACCGAGCCACCAAAAAAACAGTCCCCAGAAGTCCCCCATGCCTCGTTCCGTAAGAAGCTCGCTTCCGCTGGTATTACAGTGATCAACATCATGAATGGAGGGTTGATGGCATACATGTCCCGAGTGGACAAGGTCATTCTGGGGGCGCACTCGATTGTCGCCAGCGGTGGTGTTATGGCCGATGCGGGTGCTGCAGCCATTGCTCGAGCCGCAAAAGAGCGAGGACGTGCTGTTATTGTCCTCGGCGGCGTGTACAAACTCAGCCCTGTGAACCCTTTCAGCGGAGAGCTTTTGATTGAGTGGGGAGACTCTGCCAGCTTTGTCAACTTTGCGGATGGACACATGGTGAACAGCGTCGAGGTTCGGACTGCCCTCAATGAGATGGTCCCTCCAGAGTTGATCGACATATACATCACCAATTTGTAAGTCAAGAGGTCGTTGTGTAAGGCAAACAACTAATTTTTCATTCAGGGGAACACACTCAAGAGATCACTTGTCCAGTCTCATCGCAGATCATTACAAGACGGAGGATGTCGATTTTTTCCTTAACGAAGAATGATGGAGGAATACAAAAAATCAAAGGAAAAGAAAACGTCGCAAAAGTTGTGCCATTCATTCATTTCTCGGCGTTGAGCGAGACAGGGTTTCCACTATCCGTTCAAGGAGTGAAGGTACCATAGAATTTGCTTGATAGCACATATCACCAGCGTTTAAAATTTCAACCATATTGGGTTGAGATCAGCCTCACACAAATCATCAGATTACACCGCAACCGTATGCATCGTATCGAGTCGTATGCGGTGTATGAAAGCAATGACGACGACGGCCCAAGTCAAGCATAACTTTAGAGTATTGTCAGAGTGATCAGAGGCCGGGAATGCGGCACCACAGCTGTCGGTTAGTCTAGGCTCCCTCGCTCGGCCGCGTAAGCACCAGCTCGGCCATTGGACGCAGGGGATCCTGGGGAGTCATAGGGCTGCGAATGCGAGTTGCGTAACCCCCTGTAAGGCGCTGTAGGGCATTTTCGCAGTTCGGTGATTTGATCAGACCGTTGAAAGCGTTTCCTCTTTGGTCATGATGTGAGGTGATAGCTGAAGGTCATTGATAAAGGTTAAATAAAAGAAAATACCCTTCTTTTCAGGCTATGATGCAGTCACGTTTATCAGATAGCTTCCCAAAGCTTAGGTTGATCAGTGTGCTATTGTATCACACCATCAGCTCTCACCCATTCTCTCTCCCCATTAATACCCCTCTATAATCGCATCACCCTCCTCCTCTCATCATGACAACTCCATCACCAGCCATGGACTCTACCAGCAGAAACAATCCTCCATATCTCACAACTGGCCAGGCCCCAGCAACAGCTGACGATGCGCCGCCGCCTCCATACTCAGAGACAGATATCTACTCTACCTCTTCTCAGCCCCCGCACTCACCACATGCTGGTTCCGTCGCCGGCTCCGGGCACGGCCCCGCAGCTCCCGGTGACGATACCGCCTCCCGCATGTCCTCAACTTCAACTACAGAACCCATCTTCACTCCACCACTTACACCTCGCACCGAATCTAATGTCAACGCAACAACACCTACAACACACGAAATCCCCCTCTCTCCCAGTGTAGCTCTCTACTTTGAGACCCGGCCTGTTCCAACATCAGCGTCTCAATGGGAGCCTCAGATCCACAGCATCGCTGTGAAGCCGACCTCTGTGCCAGATGACATTCCTTATCCGGAGAATTGGGCGACTTCGTACGATATCACAGCCCAAGATTGGGCGACTTTTGTTAACTTTCTCCTCCCTGATCACGATTCCGTCCGGAATGAGGCTATCCTGGGTGAAAAGGGCAAATCCGAAGATGGCTCAGATATCAAGTCATCTATTGGCGACGGCAGCGTCAAGTCAGAACGACACACAACTGATCCTAATGAACTACGTCGCAAGCGTGCAGAAGTCGAAGCTATCGTGCAACAGTGGAACTCTGGCTTCTTTGCTCCCCGAAATGTCATGGTAAGGCTTCAGCCCGAGGAGCAATCGCACATGCCAGGAGGATGGGAGACCACATTCGACGATCCTCCAGTGCAACTCCCACATCAAGCTGGCCCATCTTCTCCGAGAGAAGCGATGCCTCAGCGCAGGCCTAGCGGTTGGACAGGATCTTGGGGCGGCTTCCAAGTCGACAATGACAGCGTCCGGTGGGGAGACAGATTTGTTGCTGATAGCAATGGGCTTCGCATAGGAAACATTGTTATGGATAGCAGGGGAATTCGCATGAACGGCCAGCCTGTGGGAGCCCCTTTTGGCCCTGGACCATCCCAACCACCACCTCCGAATGCTCGCAACATGCCTCCTTTTATGCCCGGACACCCAGCATGGCATCAAGGTCCTCCTGAAGCCCACACCTTCCCCCAACGAGGACGAGCAGCTAGCCATGATCACCAAAGACGCCGCTCTCGGTCATCATCTTCATCTTCTTCCTCGTCCTCAGATTCCTCTTCTAGCTCAGAATCCATCGGTTCTCTCCCTGACTACGACGATCTCAAGGACCAGCAGCTACCCGTTTACATCGCTCGTCTACAACAATGGACAGCTAATCCTCTCGAAGTGCGCAGCAAGGCTGATGTCAAGCAATTGAAAGCTGAACTTAAAGCCTCGAACACAAATGGCATCGCTCCCAATATCGACCGAAAGGCTCTTAAGTTGCAGGGCAAAGCCCTTTCGCAACAATGGAAGACTTTGAAACGTCAGCAGAAGAAGGAACGGAGAGATCGAAAGAGAGATCATAAGAAGAAGAAAAAGGCTGAGAAGAGGGAGAGGAGACAGCAGAAGAGGGAGATGAAGGCTGCTCGCAGAGATCATAGAAGGGGCCAAAGAGGGAGGGGCCATGTTGAGCCAATTCCTGCTCCTGTGGTGCCTCCTTTCCAAGTTCCTCCCGTTCATGTTCCCGCAGTCAACGTTCACGTTCCTCCTGTCAACGTCCCTAGTGTCAGAGTTCCTCCGCCAGCTCTCGGTGGCTGGGGATGGTCAGGCAGAGGAGCCGGCCGAGGAGATCGAGGCAGAGGTCGAGGTTGGGGCGGTTGTGAAAGTCAAGGTCCCTGGGGCAGAAGTCGAGGAGGCTTCCAAGGAGGCTGGCCAAACCACTGTTCATTTGGATCTCCCGGTCGAGGCGGTTTCTTTGGTGGCGGAGAGTGGCCATCTCGCTCAGGAGAAGGCCCTCCAGGCTCATGGCCAGCAGATGCCAACAAAGATGGCAGTATTCCGCCGCCAGGTGCGGCATCAGCTGCAAAGTACAACACTGTTTTTGGAATAGAGACTGAGATTGCGACGAAGCAGAAGGATCTGGAGGTGAAAGAAATAACTTTGAGTGAGCGCAGGGCGCTGGAAAAGGAGATTGAGGCTCTCACAGAGACAATGGAGAGAACGAGGCTTGAAGCTGATGAGGCGTATGCTCGTGAGTTGGCTGAGCAACTTGATGGATAATGATGATTTTTCAACTTCTTATGTACTTATATGGATACCGATTTCTTGAACTTTGTATTAATATCTATCGCCAAAGCGACTGTTTGTCTCCATGTCAGCTATATCGAGTTATCTAGGTTGTATACCTCATCTGTAAGGTTAGTTGCACCACTTTTCAGTGTGGTTGACCCTTGCAGTCCTTTTGCTGGTATATTTTTTTCCAGTTCTTGTAAGATATGAATCTTTATGCCTAGAAACAGTACTTGTGATTTACGCTTCATCGTAGTATTTGATGGATCCAACCTTTCACTCCTCAGTTGCGCAATAGTGTCCCAAGCGTAGACTCATCAACATCATAACTATCTTCCAGCTACTCATGACATATTTCACCCAGACATCACAACTTTTTATCTATCCGTCTATTAAAACACACATTCCCCCTTTTTTCACATTCTCTTCTCCTTAATGCTTCGAGTCATCCTTTTCCACCAACGAACCAACGCCCAGGCTCCTCCCCACAGCAACCTTCATCTTCTTCTTCTTGTCCTTGTCCTTGCCTGCTTCAGGATCACGGCCAACCTCACCCACGGCTTCGCCCTCGTCCTCGGCTTCTTCTTCTTCTTCCTCTGCAAGGGCCTCGTCGACTTGTTTCTTGATGCCTCCAAGGTCTAGACGCATGCAGAAGGCGTCTTCACCGTCGGCGTAGTATTTGGATTCGGTCTTCTCGTTGGTGAAGCCGAGGGTGTTTTCGTAGAGGTGGCGGGCTGCGGCGTTGGATACACGGACGTGGAGGGAGACGTATTTTGCCTGGAATGTCTCGACCATAGCCAGTTCTACAAATGTCAGCTTCTACTATGAGGCCAGCAGGTTTGAGTACACGTACGACTTTGGCGCATCAACTTCTCAGCAATACCCAGTCTTCGGTGTGTTCGCATCACGCTCAGACTCGTAATGTGGCCATGCGGAATGCCATCTGAAGGCTCCTCCTCCATCTTGGCAAGGACATATCCGACGATCTTGGGGTACTCGTAGGGATCCTTCTTGGGTCGCGAGACATCAACGGCGACGTAGCTCAGTTGGGGCCATGAGAGGGCATGGTAGAGGTAGTACTTGAGGAAGTAGTTCTCGGGGAGGTTCTCGAGGTTTGCGTGCTGAATGAGGGGCAAGTCTGCGTTTGTGAGGAGGCGGATATCCATGGCTGCAGGTGATTCTGTGGTGCAGGTGGTGATGAGGCTCAAGAGTATGTACGTAGTATTTGGATGTCGGCAGAGAATGGTATAGCTTCAGCCCGCTTCAGTCCAGTGCAATTCATCAAGCGGAATCGGCCCCTCAATTCACACGGCGGGTCAACAAGTTTGCGGTCAAAAGTCAGCCCGGAGGTCGGCAGTAAAGTCCCCCGCGCCGTAGAGAGACGACCCCACTACGATGCTCTGAAGCAGAAGACCTAGAACGCTAAGCCAGGCACCAATTGACTGCCCCTCCACTGTAACACCCGAGAAATGTCCCCTCGTGGAAGCGCACCTGTCAAAGACAAGCAATGGCCGCCACGGGACTTGGGCAGAAGGTGGATTATTGAGTTGGTGCTTTGTCTCTATTGGCGCGACAATTGCAGTGGACTCTTGAATTGTGTCAGTTGTGTAAACTAACGTGCAAGAGGACCACGACAAGAACAGTCTAAGGGCGTAGATAGATATAAATACAAGGAGATCATCGTCAGTTCTTGTTCTTCTAGACAAGCTGTTCTTTTTCCTATTCAATTTGTGTTCTTCTGTTGTCTTGATACCCGGCTCATCACAGTGCCTCAGTTGACCACCGACTAACACATCACCACTATGGCTCTTCCTCTTACTGGCAAACTTGCCATCGTCACTGGTGCCTCTCGGGGTATGTTCTCTTACCTTGTCTACAATCAATTGAGCTCTGCTGACTTCAAAAGGCATTGGTCTATCCATTACCAAGGCCCTTGCTGCCCGAGGCGCAAACCTCGTCCTCGCCTACACATCCGCCAGCTCTGCTGATTCAACAGCTAAGCTTGCTTCTGAGCTGTCTTCCAAGCATTCTATCAAGGTCGTCCCCGTGCAAGCAGACCTCGGCACCGTCTCAGGTCCTGCCTCGCTCATTTCTCAAGCCGCCGATGCCTTCAGCCCCCTGCGCATCGACATCCTCGTCAACAATGCGGGTGTTGCTTATAACGACAAGGTCCCTGACATCAAGCCTGAGGACTTCACAAAGAGCTACAACGTCAATGTACTTGGCCCTCTTCTTCTCGTCCAGGCCGCACACCCCTACCTACCCACCGACCGCTCCGGCCGTATCATCAACCTCAGCAGTGTAAGCGCAAGTCTTGGTTTTGTCGGCCAGAGTGTCTACGGCGGCACAAAGGCTGCTCTCGAGGCTATGACACGAACTTGGGCCCGTGAGTTCAGCGAGAGAGCTACCGTCAATGCCATCAACCCTGGTCCCGTCCGCTCTGAGATGTACTCTCGCAACTCGGACGAGTTCAAGCGTCTCATCAAGCCTTTTATCCAGAATGCGCCTCTCATGGCTGCTCGTCCTGGCATTGACGATCCCGAGGTCGTCGAGGAGGCCAAGACTGCGGGTGGTCGAGCAGGTGAAGCTGATGAGATTGCTGGCATCGTCGCTATGCTTGCTAGCCCTGAGAGTGCTTGGTGCACTGGTCAAGTAATTTGCGCCAATGGCGGTATGATCTTTGGTATGCAATAGAGGGTTTCATCATGGAGTAAAGGAAAATAGAAGTCAGGTGTTTCTCAAGGGCATGGTCATTAGAAGGCATCTTTTGTAGTAAATTCTACGCAACTTATACAAATTCACGTTAGCCAGTAACTGTGTTGCAATGAAAGTTAACCCTTCCAGACTGTTGTAATAAGTCTAACTGCCCCGCCATTAGTGGGCGGTGACGCAAATTCTGCCACTCACTCACTCAGTCTCGCAACTCACTTACAAATCAGTGAGTCAAGATTCAACCCAAAGAACACACACAGATACCATGGAAACAAGACAAACAGACTCCTCTGATCCCTTCGAGGATGTCCTCAACCTCGAAGAGCGCTTTTACTCAGAAGGCTACCAACAAGGCATCAAAGACGGCGTTCAAGCGGGGCGGATTGAAGGACGATCTTTTGGTATGCAAAAGGGCTTTGAGAAGTTCCTCGAAAGTGGCCGTCTTGCCAGCAAAGCTATCGTATGGGCGAACCGAATACCACACAAGGACGGTACTGCTTCAGGAGAGACTTGCACGTTGCCACCACTACCCAAGAACGCAAGACTGGAGAAGAACATCAACACTCTGTATGCTCTCGTAGAGCCAGATACACTTTCGACTGAGAACTCGGATGATGCGGTTCAAGATTTTGATGACCGGGTTAAACGGGCACAAGGAAAGGCCAAGATTGTCGAAAAGATGGCGGGGAGTGGTGGAAGAGAGGCATCGGGAGCATCACCAACATCCTGAGAATATCAGAAACGGATTCGGAGTTTGGTTTGGCGTATGAACATCAGTATCAAAGACTTTCATATTTGAAAAAGGAAAATCATCTGTATTGTCAATGGAAATTCTATACCCTCACTACCTCATAATTTGTATCCACAACCACCCTCTTCGCTTCTAATTTATTTGAATGATCTGCAAGGGTATCTGTAACAGTTAGCACATATTCTCTTCGCAATTCACCAGCGTCTGCAGCGTACCCTTCACCATAAGATCTCTCTGTCACCTCATACTTGTGCACATCCCACTTTCCAGTTGCCAAGGTCTGGCCACTGGGCAGAGGGGGCATACCATTAACGAACACATCCTTAGTCGCATCGGTCGCCTTCTCGAGAGCCTTTGCCAGACCAGTCTCGGATTCCTGCTTGACAGCCACGAGCTGCTTCTCACCAGCCTCGCCGATGAGCTCGACCTTGGGAGCCGCGGCGCTGCCGACAGTGAGGAGCTGGGCGAACTGGGATTGGTTGACGACGCTGAGCTGGGGGTAGTTTCGGCGGTTGTCGCGCTTCCAGTAAGGGTTGTCGGCGATGTCGCCGGCGGGCAGCGTAACGGGGTCGTCGTACTCGAGAGGAGGGTTGGCGCCGGGTGTAGGGTTTCGGAAGTGAGGGTTCAGAGGGACACCGTTAGATCGCTCAGGGTCGATGGCCATGAAGCGACGGAAGGCCTCCCAGATGCCCGTCGACTGGAGGGTTTGCTTCTGTACGACAGAGGTTCTATTAGCGGCTGTATGTCATGTATTGGCTTTCATGATGTGCGAGGTAATTCGAACGTAGGGGCTGCTGTCGAAGGGCCATTGGGAGGCATTGGGTTCGGAGATTTGTTCATGAGTCGTACCTTGGCGATGCTGACCACGTTGCTGGCGGCTTTGGCCGCTTGGGACGACATGATGGCGGTGGTAGGCTGATGAAGGCTGTCGTTGAGGTTCGGGTGATGGAATCGATTCCAAGTTGAAATGGCGTCGTGATTATTGGCTGACCAAGTTGGTTTAGCCGAGGCTCCACCGAGAAATGATAACTACCCTATAGACTCATACGCGCAGGAGGTGCTGCCGCACATGTGGTTTCGGTTTCATAAATGACTACGGAATTTATAGCAATATCATTTATGGTGAGGATTGAGTCTTGTTTATGGCGGTAGGTATGTTGTGATGAAAGGTAAGCTGCTGTAACTTGAATGTTGGTGGCTTCTGCCACGACAAGAACGATACCGCAGTCATCGAAACAATTATCTCACAAGCCATGTTTTCGAGCTCTGAGGCATCAATTGGTGAAAATTGAAAGGACTTGTACTAAAATCAAGCCTGCACCATAAGAAACAATGGCATCATCAAATTATGGTTAAGGATATGGTTCAATGGCTGGCATTGCCACTGGAAGGCCTAGTGACCGAGGACTAAATAATCCTCGTCAACATCGAAAATAGACCAAAATGGGAAACTTGAAATGTTGCTATCACTCGTGTTACTATTGGTCTATGAACCCTTTTAATTTGCAGCAAGATACGAAAACAAAAAGCCTGTAACCCAGGTATATCAAAAGTCCCGATTGCTCCCACTAATCACCATCATGCGTAGGTGTGCGACCGATCAGAGGCCTCGTATTTATTTGCTAGCCAGCTCTTCAACCAGTGCCTGAACACGATCAAGAGTGCCCTGGGGGCTTCCGGCCTCGGCAACCAGAATCTTGCCCTCCTTGCCAATGACAAAAACACCGCGCGTCGTTCCCTTGGGAGCCTTCTTGAGACCGATGGCCTCGATGAGTGTCGCCTTCGGGTCGCATAGCAGTGTGTAAGGGAGCTTTTGCTTCTCCTTGAAGGTTGTGTTGGCTTTGGGGGAGTCGGCGCTGAGACCGTAGATGGCAAGGCCATCCTTGGTGAGAGGCTCATAAGAGTCGCGGAAGAAGCAGACTTGCTTGGTGCCTGCGGAAGAGTCAGATGGATATCCATTCGGATGAGAAGGCTTTGTCAACTTACAGCCAGGAGTAGATGCCTTGGGGTAAGTGAAGAGGACGACACCAGACTTGCTCTCATCAACAAGCTTCTTCAATGTGGTCTTTTCACCATCATTGGTCTCTATCTCGCCTCCAAAGCCATCAAGGTCCACAACATCGCCAACCTTGGGCTTGCCACCGGACTTCTTGGACTCCTCCGCCTTAGGTTCCTCAGCCTTGGGCTCTTCCTCAGTATTCTCCTCCTCCTTAGCCTCCTCAGGCTCTTCCTTCTTCTCTGTGACCTTGGCAGCGGCCTCCTTCACCTTGGCAGCCGCTTTGGGAACCTTGGTAGTTGACTTTCTCTTCACGGGAGGAGGGGGAGGGGCAGTAGACGCCTTGCGCTTGCGAAGTTCCATAGGCATGGTGATATATGGATGAAGCGAGAGGATTTATGCAGTTTGCGATAATGCGATGCGATGCGCTGAATGCAACGAATGAAGAGCAATGCTGTATCCTGCAGAGCTCGCAGATGAATTTGTGATTAAAACCACGGCGCGAAGAGTACGAAACGCGTGAAGAAAAGGCGGATGAAGGAGACAAAAACAAAAGATGAGGTTGGGCGCTTGGGGGAAATGGGACTGCCCGTCCGTCGCAGTCGCATTCGAATGAGGTGCCTCACCCCGGTTTGGGAGGTCTCGTCTGGGGACCAATAGAGGCTGTTCCAGGTCCTCTCAAGCTTCCGGGAGCTTGGACCACAAGCTGCTCGGCAGCGGATGGCGCACGGGCCATGCCTTTTCGCTTAGATGATTGATAGTGGAGACTCTCTGTTCTGCGATTGCGGAGCTGAAAAAAGATGGTTGAAGAGATGCATCAATTGAAGTTATGCTTTTACTGCGCACCAATAGAATACCTGCCGAAATCATCCGTTTACTTCCAATAAGATGAGATGAGACGTTCACCATTTACCCTTAACTTTAAATTATAATGCCAAGACTTATAATATGAATCCCCGAGTAAGTCTGTTTTATGCAAATTGAAGAAGCTTTGTGCTAACTCAAAATCTACAGAATTTTATGGCCCCAGGGGCCGCCTTCACTATGGCATGTGTACTGCTCGTGTGAGTAAAAGAAAGTGGCGTGTTCTTCAGAAGTGAACATATCCCAACATTTTTTTATTAGAAATAGATCCAAAAGACTCCTGATATAATCAGTAATCTGATAATTTACAGATACACCCGCTCATCCATTCACTCCGCTCGAGACCAAGCAGTACGTTCCTCCACTTAGCTTCATCAACGTCAACTAACAGAACCCCTTGACAGAGATCCTCGAAACTACCAGGGAATGGAGAACATGCACCAAGACGTGGTTCATCATGAATGTGGAGCAGAGTAACTTGTAGCATACATCGGCGTATAGGAAGCAAATCGATTACCCCCTGTCACTAGACCTGAGCGTCAATCCTTCTGCAAAGCATATGAATTTGAACGTATAGTATTTTTATGATTTGTTGTCTAGTTTCTCAAACATACATCATGAAACAAACTCCATTTGAATGCCTGCGCTGCACCGATTTCGCCGTGCCTCGACTCATCAGCCCCTTAATGCAACTCGGAAAGTCAAGCTCTCTCTGCCCTTCAGGTAAGATAAGAAAGGGGTCATGCAGCCATATGCGCCTGCTGTATACATTCCTCTGTGTATATGAAAAATGGAAATGATAGGAACCAAGTCGCCGTAACGTTCGCCACGTATGTCCCACTGTGAACCAGAAAATTGTCTAAGCCTCCAGCCGACTAAGGGTATCTCAGCCTTGCCCCATCTCCTAATCCTATACCTTCTGTGAATCCATGTGTACATTCCTTCGCCAAGACCGTTCAACTCCTATGATTCTGACGTTTTGCCCAAACTCAGGGCCGTTGTTGAGTATTTATTACTCCGCCGTAGGGTCTAGCAATAAATGGCGTGCCTCAGCCCTGGCATGGTATAATTGCCTCATGACATATTCGTAAGTCAGCATCGTGACCGTTGCCGCTGGAACAGCCCGCATCATATTAGTACCAAGACCAGCATAGAACGCTCGCCAACCTTCCTCAGCTAGAATGGTTCGAAAGGTATGGACGACGCCCTGATACTTAGGCTTCTCCACGGGGGCCCTACTCCTGGGGCCTGAACTCGTCACACCCATCCCTTGAACGAACTCTTCGCCGGCAAGTGGGCGCCGTTGGGTTTGAAGACGGGTTCGGATGACTTCGTGAGGGTATGTGGCAGTACTGGCGAGAATCTTGGATAGAATCGAGGCCCCCAATATTCCGAAAACATGAGATTTATCATCTCCCTCATTCGATTCGCCCATTCCTTGACCGGTAAACTTGGTCTTCAAGTACTCGTAGGTCGGGAACTGCACAGCAACATGTGTTAAACCGAGGAGTGCTGGTGTTAAGCCTGAATAAAATGAAATGAGGCCTTCTGAAGTGTACATTTTGCGAGCTGCATCTAGCGTTGATCGGTAATGCCAGTCGTGCAGTGTCGGCCGTGCTGTTGGTGTGCCCACAGCTTTCGGGTAGTACGTAGAGTGGTGGTCTTGTGTATTGTGGCGGATATTGCTCTGTGACATGAGCCGAGTTTTGATGACCCATATTGGGTTGGTGACGATTGTACTGCTGGCGCCTGCTACGATAGACGACCAAAAGTTGACTATGTGACTGTTGTCTGTTTGGTGAAAAAAAAGGTCAATATGCCACCCTCACCATTGGACCATGCGCGCTTACCAGAATGCTGTGATATATACCCCTTGCTCTTGTTATAAACAGTAAACCATACAGCCCATGTTGGCAAATAACCCATTACAATAGGCCCCAGACCGCGGTAGAGGCCTCTAATGCCTTCCTCTCTCCATATGACCTTTGCTGAACCAACGAGACCGTTGTATAACTTGGGGTGGCCGACATGTCGTCCCTTATTCAAGGCAGCGTAGCCGCCCTGCGCCTGGAGTTTGGTCTTGATGACGTCGAGAGGGCATGTCACGACACCTGATGTGAAACCACCCACTGCGCCGGCGACAGCATTGAACTGGGTATCTGAGGCGTTGAGTGCCCATCGGTGTAAGGGGGTGACCGTCGTGGAGTGCATTGGAGCGTCGGAGGATGCGTAACCGTAGGATGATGCAGCATAGTCTGAAGACGGCGACTGGGCAGCTTCGGGAGGGACCTGGTCAGTTGACGACATCCCAGTCGTCCTTTGTCAAGATTTGTCTGTCACTGGTCGTATTTTTGATAACTCGATGCGTGCGATATGGACCCGAGAATGAAATGTGACAGAGTTATTATCTGCCGTTATCACTCAATCGTGTAGACTATCCCGGGCGCTCGTCCTCAGATTCGTCTCGACTCGATATATCTTTGTCTCCCGGTCCGGCGCAGACGTCAAGTTGATGTATTTCGGGAGCCAGGATCAACCCTACGACAAGTCCTACGGGCCGTAGATTGTTCGCAACCTAGTTTTCCGCTATCACAGTGGTCCCTCAATGTCCCAATCCGATTCCGCCCCCAAAAAAATCAAAAAGTTCCGCCTGTCGAGAGGAACTGACGTCTGCTGCTATTGGAACCTCGCAGCCGGTACGAAGGTACTGCGGGGGAACGCTCCCACGCGCCGTGACCGACCGCTTCCCGCTCAGCGAATGGCGCCGGCCATTGACTTATAAACGCGAAAAAAGCGATAGCCTGGGGACCGGAGAAACCGGTGAGAGTTGGAGGCTGACGCTGAGAGTGAGGGCAGAAAAAGGACGAAAAAAGAGGTTGGGACGATAGAGAGAAAAGAGTTGTATGAAGTTGGAATAAGTGAGAGGAAGTAGAGGGAAGGAGAATCAAGTTTCCCCGATGGCGAAACGGAGCGGATGGCGAAAGCAGCGCGGGCAACGGCGGAGGGAACGACAGGGCCTGTACTGCACGGGGCGGGCGGTTGATCAACTGGAGGACGCCTAGATGCACTATAACCCACTATAACTGCACCACAACATCACCTGCAGGGTTTGATTCTGTGTTTTTTGGTTGATATGGAGTGCGCTGAATGCTTGTTCAACAAAATCCCGAACTATTATTCCAGGGCAGAAAACGCTATCATATTGGTTATCTTGCAGAATTTCTCTTCTAATCCGGACTTGTCATCTTTTTTTTGCACCGCTGCAAGCCGGTATTAGCGGAGACAATAGATAACTCAACAGTCGAAATGAAAATGACGCAGTGTGAACTAGCAGACACTAGAGAAAAATAGATAGTTTTTATCTGTAAAAGAGAGATACACAAATGGGAAGGGTAATATGATTGCATATGGCACGAGAGCACGAGCGTTGGCAGCTGCAAGTTGCGTGCCCTTGAAGGCCCAGTATCTCTCGAGGACAAGCTCCGATACCGATCTTGAACCCTTGCTCGATGTGGGATGACGACGTTGGGCGGTTGTATTCCGAGGCTTGAGGTGCAGGATGATTTATCCGAGGCATGAGATGAGTGTGACTACATATTCTATACGTGATATCAAGTGTTATTAGTCTAACATGAAAGACACTCACAGTCACAAAACTCATGCTTCGTTTACACATGTTCATTCGAATTGACCGTTTCGTCCCGAACCGGTTTCCCACGGGACAGGGACATCTCAGGAGACCCCCACATCGTCATTCTCCATGCCATATGCAACACCCGCCACAGCCTGCGCCACATACTACAATCTAATCTCAAACGCCACATATATCCTTAGTCATCGACTTTTTGGGGTCCTTCTGCCCGATCGGAACCTTGTAAGCCAGCCAGAGAACGACAAAGGAATGGTCATCAAGACCACGTGACGTCCCGAGCTCTCCCAGGAAGTTTTGCAATTGCTCGCTCAGCCCATCCCCAATTCGCGCCATTTCCGACGAAACGACGACGACGACAACCACGAATTCCAACCCCCAGCCTCGGAACGTGTCAATCGATCCTCCTCCAAAATGAAGTACTCGCTCGCCCCCTTCATCCTTCGTAGGCCGTGGCTCGCCCGCCTCTTCAAGCCCGCCGCTACCTGGTACGTCAACGCCGCCGGCTACCGCCAGCTGGGCCTCAAGTATGCGATCTCCCTCCCTCTGCGAACGCCAATTGGACCTCGAAATGTTGGAATTGGCGATACTTGGGGACATTTCTGGCTGACCGGAGTCCTCAATTGGTTGATATAGATACGATGATCTCCTCGAGGAGGAGAACGAAGTTGCCCAGCAGGCCCTTAAGCGTCTCTCCAACGTTGAGTCTTATGAGCGCATCTACCGCATCCGACGTGCTGTTCAGTGCAGTTACCAGCATAAGCTCCTCCCCAAGGACCAGTGGATCACCACCGCCATGGTATGAAGGACACCCTGCGATCGAATCTCTCTGCCGGCCCCTCCTCGGCAAACAAGAGTTGACGATCCCGAGATATCACGAATGGATAGAATATCATCGACTAACTCATCACGCTCTACAGGACAAGCCTTACCTCCAGCCCCTGATGGAGGAGGTCGCCTCCGAGAAGGCCGAGAAGAACGAGCTCGACTCCATTGCCGTCGTCCGAAAGCACTAAATCATTGTTGGGTCTCGGGTTGGGAGATCAGAAGGGGGAGGTTAAATAGTAGCAGGACGGTGATTGAGAGGGAATTGGCGCCTCCTAGAAGAATGGTGGCCACACCTCAACGGACTAGACAGTTCCCGTGTATCCTATGTATAGACGTCGTCTGACTTGACTCATTTTGCACAATTCGTCATGACTCCCAAACCTGTGTACGCATGTGAATATTTTATAAAACTGTCTCATGCACAATTTTGTAGTTTACAATGTACCCGCTGGGAATTACCTCGCGAGAAGTTCATCTCCAGGCAGCTCTCATGTCGCTGTCCAAGGAACTCTAACAGAAGATGCTGATATACCGCTTCATCCAGAGGTCCCAAGCCTCTTACTCGGATCCCATGTACGCTAGCTGATCAGCCTTTCACAGGCATCATCTCACCAGCGCCTCCTCTTTCCCAGTCCAATCCGTAGGTATCCCTTCCTCGACGCCATACGCCGAGCATCAAGCTGGATACTGAATATCTCCGACATGCAGCTTTTCCCTAGTTTTTCATCCCCCAACATGCGACTCCGTCTGAAAATGCTGCTTTTCCCATCCAAATATGGCCGTTAAGCTCGTGTTAAGTCGTAACATAACGCCCTCCATGATCAATGCTCAACATGGCGGCATAGTGAGTGTGATAGATAGTGAATAGGTAAAGGTGATTAAATCCTTACACTCGCTGGTAGAAGAGCAGGTAGGCAACCTTGTTGTCCTTGATGTTGTCCTTGACCTGCTTGGCCTTGGTACTGCCGTTACTAGTACCGTTGGCAACGCTGCTCCATTTCTTCGCTCCTCCGGCAGGGCTTGTGACCTTGCTCCAGCCGTCATCATCTCCAGCATCCTCGTCGAGAACCGCTCCGAATCGGTTTCCAGTAGAACCAGATGATTGACCGTCCTTGCGGTTGTCTTTGATCTCTTCCTCTTCGCCGCCCTCGGCAACATCTTCACTTCGGACCCTGCGAATGACGGTGTCGTCGATGCGAATCCACTCGCGTCCTTCTTGACGCCGAACATCAACAGTATAATGCCCACCGCTGGCGTTCTTTCCATGGTGGTATACTACGCTGATCAACCTGTACTTGGGCATGCCGTCGTCACCGTACGTCTGGCGTTTCTGCCGCGACAAGGCTTCACGAGGAATCTCAAGCTCCAAGGGGTAGCCGATCTTCTTCCAAATTTTGACAGTCCCATTGCCTTCTGCATCAAATTGGAAGCGCTTGAGATGCAGTATGAGGACGGGAGGTAGTGTGTCAATGAAAACTTGCTTGGTGGCCGTGACATCCTTGCCACGAGGTGAGTTGAAGTCTCCCTGAAGACGCTCGGGACGAGTAAGGCCTCGTAGAGCGTCTACAACATTGCGCACATCAGGAGATCCAATATCCAGCTGAAGGGGCTGATAAGGCTCAGTGGTGATAGAGTCCTTCAAGCCTGGTACACGGAACTCTGACCTTAATGAACCACCGAAAATCCTCGAGATGGGGCTGAAAGAGTTAGGTCCGGAGGATCGAGAGACGGCGGCTTTTTGCTTCCTGCCAACTTCAAGCCAGTCTTCACCAGCACCTGACCCAGAACTGGCCCTGCGTTCTTGACCAGGTAGTGTGGAGTTCTTGAGGACTGCAGTACACTCGTCATCAAGAGACTGCAACAGGAAGCCGAGGAATTCCTCAGCATCTTGCTGATGACCTCGCTGTAACCAGTCAGCAAAAGTTCGTGAATATTGCAAGTGGTCAGGAACAACTTACCCTCATACTGGCGAATCTTGGAAGCTGTCTGATAGCTTCGTAAACGAATTCAGGTGTGAAGGGATCACCATAGCGCTCCAATTCCTCGTTCTTGAGGGTGGTTCGCAGAGACTCAATGCCAGCAGCGGACTTGATGGTCTTGAATTCATGCATAAACATAATCCTTGAAGAGTTTGTCAGTGTTTTGAGTCATAGAACTTAGCATGGATGCACAACTTACATGGCATCGATAAGAGGAGTATCACTCTTGAAGCTGTGAACAGCACGCTTGCTGATCTGGCTTAGGAAATCATAGAAGGGAAGACAAAACATCAAAACTTGCAATACCTGGCATTGATTAGCTTAGTAGTGGGACCAAAGAGGGCATTCAGACATACAGAGTTCATATAACACATGTTCCCGGTGTTGATCAGGCCGCGAGGCTCGAGGAAAGAAACCTGGTCGGCAAGACCAACGTGGAACGAGTGAATAGCCTCCGCAACAGAGCTTGCGTTGGCTTTAGAAAAGCTGGAGGCAGAGCCGTTGGTGGCTCCAACAACACCATCAGTACTATGGCCGTTGACCGGAGTACTAGGAGAGGCAGTACCATTAACCGCATTCGATTTTACAGGAGCAGCAGCAGCAGCAGCAGCAGGCTTCCTCAAAAGGTCCGCCCAGTTTGCGGGGGCAGCCTTAACTGCTGGGGCAGGTTCGGGGGCGGGCTCAGGCTCAGCAGGCTTCTCAGGGGCTCCCTTCTCGAGGGCTTCAGATTTCGTCGATCCCTCAGGAGCAGTCTCAGGGGCTATATCGCCGTTTGCCGGCTTTTCAGCACGCACAGGCTTAGCCTCCTTAGGACTGGCCTTAGGGAGAGAAGGAATAGCTGGGGCAGGGACGGCGGAGGAGCGAGCGGCAGCGCGGTTCGTCGCGGTCGAGGTAGCGCTGGTGGCAGTGTTGGTGCGTGATCGTTGCTGGACAGGAGAAACGGGAGAATCGGCAGCCTTTATTTCGGCAGTCTCAGAGGGAGCAGCCGAGGACGCGGGGGTGAGAACTGCACCCGAATGCTGGGTGACATTAGCTTCAGGAGCACTGGCATGCTCTGTGGCCGCTTGTTGCTGCTCAACTGGTAAAGATAAAGCTTCACTGTCAGCATTGAGTTGCCTCCTCCGTCTCCTCGACTTTGTGGCCCTGGCAGGGAACTTAAAATCGGGGTGAGATGACCATGGTAGCTGATAGGGTTAGTTTGAGTAAGATTCGCTATCGGTCGAACAACTTACAGGTGCACGGAAGGGTTCCTTGGGAGCGGGAGGAGGCGAAGGCACTTGAGTAGGTTCCGCAGGCTCGGCAGGCGCAGCAGGACCGGGAGGAACTAGCTCAGTCTCCTGGGGGACCGGGGGAGTCGGGGGAGGAATCATCTGCGACGAGTGGGTGGAGGTGGGAGTCTGGGGCGGGATTGGAGCCGCAGCCGGAGGTTGGTAGGGATTCGACAAAGCAGGTGACTGTTGCTGAGCTGGTCGAGGAGTATAGCTCGGAGGAACGCTCACGCCAGACATGGGAATGTACTGAGGCATAGCAGGTGGTGATCGTGCGAAGTTCTGGTAAGGCACATATCCAGGAGAATGCATTCCAGCATTTTGATACTGTGCGGTTTGGTATTGACCATTCTGATATTGCCCATTCTGATACTGTCCAGCCTGATACTGTCCGCCTTGATACTGCACGTTCGGATACTGTGCGTTCTGGTAGTGTTGACCCTGGTAGTGTGGCTGATACCCATAGTACTGCTGGTTGTAGGCCATGTAGTTGTTAGGATACATGACGTTCATGTGCTGGTGATGTTGCTGGTACGGAACATAGGGAGGAGGCTGCCTCCGACGAGGCGCTCCAGGACCGCCGACCATATCGGCGCCGTGAGCTCCTCCCTGTATATTCTGCCCAGCCGGCAGATGGCGGTTACTCATCGTGCCGGCTTGGGGATTGAGTGAGGACGGGAGTCGCCCAGTTGATGCGACACCCGTGTAGACAGCGTGTGAGCCTCCTCTCGCGGACGGTGCAGGATTCGTATGCGGCGGGCTTCAGTTTGACGAAGCTTCTCGGATCGATACGGCCAGGGCGTTCGCGACGCGACACGAGCTGTGGGCGGCCAAACGATGACCGCAAAAAAGTAAGTTGACGGGTGGATTTGTCAAGTCGGCACGGGTGAACAAAGGCGGCAGACTCAAGCCAATAAAGCCGCACAAACAAAGGATGGAAAACGAAACGCAACAAAGAAATCCGAAATAAAATTGAATGACTTGTTTCAATGAGCGCAGTCGAAGCCGAAGAGTAGACGCACTGAGAGAGAGGATTTGCCGAGTTGCGTCGGACAAAACGGGGGACGCTTGACGTTGCGTTGCGATGGTAGGTGAGGTAAGGTAGCGGTAGCGTAAAACGGAGGTCAGTCCGTCCAGTGTGGAATAAAATTATCCAAGGCGCGGGCTTCTGCAGCGGCTGGTATGGCTATGGCTATGACCTATGAGCACTGACGAACTCGAGCCGCAACGCACGCAGCACTGCACGAGCCAGTAACTGAAAGCACAAAGTTCATTGATTGGGGGCAAATGTTGCTGTCTGAGGCAGAAAACCGACTCCAAACGAGGGGAATCGGATCCACTCATTCAAGGCCAAGCCCCGGCATCGCTCTCCAATATCAACATCCTGGCTAAGATCGCTGGATTGAAACTACAACACAACACAAGCCATGAAGATAACGGATAAGCGGCAAGATATTCAATTATGATCCAGTTTACTTCTTGTACCTGTACCAATGCTTCATATCCCATCCTGTAACCTTGATACCTGAACTCCCACAAAGACAAAAGATATACGCTTAATATCCTTACAATGCAATGATGCCCATTCTTCCAAATCTACTCATCGCGGAACAGCCATCTACCTCCGGGGCGCATAGCCTCCCGGTGTCTGTCCCGGACCGTCTGCCTTTCTCGCTGAGCAGCCTCTGATCTCTCTTGCTCCAACTCCTGCGTGTTCGGAAAGTCTGCGTTCCAAAAGCCCGGAGGACTTCGCATTCTTGAGTAGTGGAATCGGTGCGTCCCATATCTATTGGCAAGCTCCTGTGTCTTGGCCTCAACCCACAACTCATCTCTTTCCTTCTTGCCCATGGTTCCCAAGCGGTATGCAAAATCACCCAGATACTCCTCCAGCAACTTCTGTTCCTCTTGTCGCTGGGCAGCTGTCAAAGGGGAATTTGGACGTTCAGATAGAGCAAGGGCCCGCCAATCCTTCCCGCAACAGTGCAGATCGGTACAGCCTTGCATGCGAGACCTCTCGTTTTTATCGCGCACCACATCAGAAAAAGCAAAATCGTGACCCTCATTGGCTCGAGGATTGATTTTGAAGTCGTCAGGGCGTAGTTCTGATATTGGTTTGCGTCGCAGGGTCCCTTCCTTGGAGCCCAAAGGAGACCGCGTATTCTGGCGTGTAAACTTGGAGGCAGCGCCTAGATCTGTAGTTCGACTCGGAGTATCAAGCTGTTGCGCGGGAGTTCTGTCTCTAGCTCGACTCCCTTGTTCGAACGGCAATACTCGCCGTCCTGGAATTGCAAGGTCTTCCGCAGTTGTGCTTGGTCTTGCTGCCGTTCTGGGGGTAAGTCGACCAGCAGGTGAGTTCTGGGCGGCAGGACTGTTCAACAGTGTATCAAGTCTCCCCCTAGGAGTTGTATTTGCATCCTTGTCCTTTCTGTAGGCCTCGCCATCTTCAGCCAAAGTCGAGATACCACGTCCCAGCCCCTTTCTGAGGGGAGTGTCTGGTTTTTCTCGAGTTGACTGCACCGCCCTTCGATTTACACTCAGCGGCGTGAGTGCTGAGGTTCGCTCGATTGGCCGAGCCGTCTGAGGTACATGATCTGGTCGAACGAATAGAGATTTGGGGGTCGTGGCTGTAGCAAATGCTTCCCTATGCATTTGTTCCAACTTTCGTGTCTCTTCTAGCTCACGCCGTTTCCTGGGCGTCAACAATCTTTGTGCAACGTCTCCTAAGTCTATACTTTCTTGTGCGAGGAGAGTAGCAGGCCCTAACGGTTGTATGGGGCTCGAGGATCGCTCATTGGGCTCAACTTTCACCTTTTGTAATGGCGATTCATTGGGATCTGCATCGTTGCGTTTCCTCTTGCGCACCTCTCTTTCTGACACAACAACTGGTGTGTCGGATGTCGGTTCTTGCTTGATTTTCGCTTCGCTAACATAGCCCTGAAGCGGTAGCTCTGGTAGCTCCGGTAGATCCTCCTCGTGGTGCCTCGACTCCCCCTCGCTTTGTGTAGAATCTGAGCTAGGGTTGGCGGCTTTTGTGTCGGGAACAGGTTGATTGTTGTCAGCATGGAGAGATGCCGCGGCTAGAGGTGGGAGTTCCAGATCCGCTTGCTCGAGGCCAGCCTCCGAAGTGAAACTGGTACCGGGACTGGGAGCAGCATCTTCTGTCCTTGCCGCAGGGAGCGTGGTTGCTCGAGAGCTTCTGTTTTGACGATCTGTAATGCTGATTCGATGCTCATCCTCAGCTGCCTTGATCCTTTTTTCCAGCATTGTCGCATGATTAATCCATCGATCCCGCTCCTCTTTTCTTTTTCGTAAGGCATCCTTTGCCTGTTTGAAGTTTGCCGAAAGTGCCTTAAACTTGTGGCTAACTTTAGCACACTCGAGCTTCCAGTCTGGTTCATTTTCTGGTGTTTTGCTCTCTGGTGATTTTCGCCGGGCTGATGCCTGTGCGTTCTCTGCTGTCTTGGTTGTTGCTTGCTGGAGCTGTTGCTTTAATCTTGCATTTTCATCCGCCAACTCAGACGCTCTAGACGCGTAATCATCTCGCTGCTGAAGAACTTCATTAAGTTCCTTCTGGGCTTTTTCAAGATCTAAAGCGTGTTAACCATCTCATTCATGCCGTGTCGTTAAGTTAATGACGTACCTGATGCGATCTGCTGATCAATCAAATCACACGCATTGTTGATGGCATCAAAAAGAGCCGGGCGACCAGAAGCAAGCCAACTTGTCATTGTTTTATATACAAACTGAATGACATTTCTGTTGACTCGTCTTTTGACTCTAAGGGTGTGTATAACGGTTGAAGTAGAGATGTACTTGGGCTGATGCAACCTCGACGCGTCTCCACATTTTACCGACGCGGCGATTTCCACTTAAGGGACGCCTGTTGTCGGCAGACACACGTGACCATACCCGGAGGACTCATGATGAGATATCATGAGTTTAAACCACAAGATGAATGGAAAGCTGAGGAGATTTAAGGACCTACAGTGGATAGTGAGGCGCTGAGATATTTTTCGATATGATAGGCTTAGAAGTACACTTGTGGAGCTAATAATATATTCCACTACTTCCTACAGCTCCAGCTTGTTCTATTCCAACACCTAGTTGTGCGCCATGACTGACTGTAACATGCATCTAAAAATACACTCGCTATAATTATACAACTGATATTGTTCATTAGTCTTGATCCTTAGCAAGTGTCCAGCACTTGCGCATCCCAGTACCCATGGACTCTTCATCAACAGCTTCAGGAGTCGCCCATCTCAGTCGACTTGAAGTAAGCGACTCTGTGTCATTCAGATCGCCATCTTCAAGGGTGAACAAGTGGACATGCATCGTAAGCTTCAAATGAGAGAAGAGCCACGGTACACTGCCAAGTTCTTCCACATGTTTAGGTTTCACTGCTTTGCCTCCGTGCTCACCTGGCAGCTTGGAAACGTATGACAATGCCTTCGATCTTCGCTTTGCCGGCGTGTCACCATCTTTCGGGTCTTCGAGGATATAGCTGGGAAATTCCCATAGACCAGCGAGAAGTCCCTTCTCTGGACGTTTCTGGATCAGATATTGCCCGTCACCGCGGCGAATCACGCAGACCAATGTCTCTTCTTCTCTGACTGCCTTTTTGATGACTTTGAGTGGGAATTTGCGTGCGTGATCGACAATAACCTCCATGTCGCGAGGACTTGGGCCCGTTTCCGCTTTTGCCGAAGCCTTCTTGTCTCCAGGTGGCCCCTTGAAGGCAAATGCGGCCAAGGTCATCTGTTTGCCTTGCCCTCCATTTGCCTTGGCCTTTTTGGCGGTCTTGGCTTCCACCTTGACCTCTGGCTCATCTGAAGCCGTTGATTCTTCAAAGGGCTCGCAGAGGTCGCACAAATCTTCGATGTCCCCAATCTTTTTATCACGGCCTTTGCTTGGGATCAAGGTTTGTCCTTCGGCGTAGGCACGGCAGGTCGAAGTAATGGGGCACTCGGAGCAGTTTGGCTTGGGTATGCAGATTGTGCTTCCCAATTCCATGAGTGCTTGTCCCCATCGTCCAGGGCGATCGCTTGTTTCGACTTCTTCGTCGTTTTGAGCATCAGCCCCATCCCGCGCAATAGCTTTGACCAAAGCATCGGCAGCAGCCCATAGTGTATCGATCACGACTTTGTTGGTTTTCACGTTGCCGAATAGCCCAAGTTGTCGGCTCAACACGCGTAAAACATTTCCATCAACCATCGGCGCAGCTCGCCCAAAGACAATGGCTGAAATGGCACCGGCAGTGTATCGCCCAACACCAGGAACCTTTGCCTCGAGATTTTGAGTGCAGGAAGGCAACAGTCCTTCCATAGTCGAATCATTCACCACAAGCTTTGCCGCCTCGTGAATTCTTGTTGCTCTGCTGTAGTATCCCAAGCCACGCCAGGCACTGAGAACATCATCGGCACTTGCAGCAGCGAGATCGTGGATCGTGGGCCACTTTCCCATCCATCTGTTCCAGTAGTCTATGACCACAGCAACTCGCGTCTGCTGCAGCATGATCTCGCTGATCCAGACCTCATACGCTCGTCGTTCTAGGAGGTTGCGAAGTTCTGTCTGACCATGATCCTTTGGATTTATCCAGGCCTTGCGCCATGGCATCGAACGCTTGGTACTCACACCGTCAAACCAGCTGAGAAGTGCCTGGCGAGAGGAAGACTCTTTGAGCAATAGGGGTCGGTGATATGAGAGAGGATGATGCCTTGACGGAGGGGTGCATGGGTTTTGGCATGTCTCCCCTTCAGATGAGAACAAAGTCTCATGAATCTTGGAGTTTGCATTTTTGCCTCTTGCGGACTGCGTTTTCCGTCGCTTTGTTACAGGCAGCTTGACATCGTTTTCTGGCGTCGCGTCTCTCTCAGACGCGTCAAAGTCTTCGTCGTGAGAAGGTGAAGGGCGCTTAGCCGCGCGCTTCTTAGTTACGGAAGTCTTATCATCTTCAGGCTCCAACTGGGATAAGAATTTTTGCGATGCATTGATCGCACTTGAACGCGTTGCTCGCGCTTGTGTTTTCTGAAGAAATTTGTCCATGATGCCGTGTCTCTTTGACAGTCTCTTTAGTGAAAGTGGATGCGCTTTCAAAGAAACAAAATAACAAGATAGCCTTGCTTAGTGATACATGATGGGATTGAGTAAAAACAAAAGCATTCATAGAAAAGCTGGTAGAGAAAGACGTCAATAATCGTGGTGTTGCAGTATTCACTGTCGAGGTTTCGCGGGTTAATTAAACTTAGCGCTCCCGACGCCTAACAAATTAGCTGCCCATGACCGAGACATCCATACCTCCCGCCCAGAATTCTTCAGTATTGACGACGTCAACGGAACCTAATCCGCAAATGTTAATTTCCTCGGCAATCCATCACTTCTTATAAATCGGCTTCCTTCGCGGATATCAAATATGGACTGCTCAGAGATGCTAGATGATGACCCTGGTCTAGGCTCAGGCCAACAACCTGCAGCCGCCCGGCAGGCCTCATCATGTTCCCTATAAGCGCTCAAGTCGACATTCCCTGCTTTTTACCTCATCTCATCTCGACTTGAACTGAAATAACAGCTCCTCATATTTGTCACTGATTTGTACACTGCGCCATGTCCTCGAAATTTTGCAAAGCATGTTCTGGTATCTTTCAGGGGCATTATGTCCCAACAAATGCGCTGGCCGAGAAAGACCTGGTTGATGTTAAGGACACTGATTTTGGAATTCCTGGCTTCACAAAAGACGTGACTGAATGGAGAGTCAGACTGGAATACGCAACAGGACAAGATAAACCAACACCATATTTCCATCACAGCCTCCATGACCTGGCCAAAAATGCGGCCAAGTGTAGTCTATGTGCTATCATGTCGGAGAGGATACAGTCGGATAAACAACCAGCGGCCATGCCTCAGAGACTGAAAGAGATGAAGGAAATGGGGAAGAATATAATTGGAATCCCCATCATCAAGCCAAAGCCGGGAACATTTTCTGGCATGTTCACTCTTGGCTTTCTGTATGTCACTTGGAGTGGACAGAAGTGGCAGGGCCATACTTTTCAAATATACCAGGCCTTTTTAACAGTCGGTAAGTACTAGATCTGTCTTTTCGACACAAACTATTCTAATGCGACCAGACACTTCAAAAGGAAATAACCGATTCATATGGAAACCCAAGTACGATCGCCAAGAATCGTTGCTACGAATAAAAAATTGGCTTAGTTCGTCACCAACGATATCAAGATTGACTCCTCGGCTGCCAACAAGGCTGCTTCACTGCCAACCATCAGCTAAGCCAGGAGGGGATCCTACAGTTAAACTAGTCAATACGGTTGGTTTTGACGTATCTACTCGTTACATCGCCCTCAGCCATCGCTGGGGCGCAGTACAACCACTCATGTTGTTGGAGTCTTTGAGAGATACATTCTTTAAGAACATCCCTTTCGATACGATCCCACCAACATTTCAAGACGCCATCAGATTGGCCAATGCACTGGAAGTTGAGTACATTTGGATTGACTCGCTCTGTATCATTCAAGATTCCAAGGATGATTGGCAGACCGAAGCTACACACATGGCTTCTGTTTACTCCCTGGCCTATGTCACAATCTCCGCTACTGCTGCCCAAGATTCTGCAGCCGGCCTCAGAGAACAACATTTAATGCTGAAGCATCCTTATGAGATCATTCCGTCTTGGACAGGGTTTGAGAATCAGATTCCACGTGTGCCTGTGAGGATCGTGAACAGATCTGCTTTCTGCGACGCAGTTCTTGCCCAGCCCCTGTTTCGTAGGGGATGGGTCTTCCAAGAATGGATCCTATCGCCAAGGACCATCCACGTCGCTCGAGACCAGCTCTGGTGGACCTCAGCCTCAGATATGACCTCTGGAGGTTTTGCCGCAAACGAGACATGCGAAGGCTTTGACTTTGATGTTCATCGGGAATACATCCATACAATGGCTCCGGGGACCATATATTCGATGGAAAGCCAAAGTGAAGAGAGTCTTCAGCTCGTGTGGCATACTTTACTGCAAGAATACATGTCACGCTCGCTCACATTTGAGTCCGATCGCTTGGTAGCATTTGCCGGTATTGCTAGCTTTTATCAGAGTCATGCGAATATTAAAGCAAACTCGTATTTGGCAGGAATATGGCGCCATGTTCTCCTTCAAGATCTATTATGGACTATAAGTGAGGGTAGAAAAGTCTCACCGCCACAAAATTACCGCGCCCCATCGTGGTCCTGGGCATCAGTTGAGCCAGCACCAGATACGAAAAAGAAGTTCCTGATCGGAAACAAGGAGATAAACATAAAATTATCAGAGACGGAACAGCCTTGGGTCTGTACAGTCACTGTCATTGAGGCATCTGTTGAGACAATGGGGTCGGAATTTGGGTCTGTTTCTGGCGGGTACATTGTCCTTCAGGGGCCATTAGTCAAGGCCTGTCTTTCTATGAACATGATCGATCTGTCGAATCGTCTCACGGAAGAACAGGCTTTAGAGTTCGTACCAGGCGGGAAGTTGCGATTTGTCCAAAATCGTGTTACGGTACCAGGGGGTCCAACTGTGGCAACCATGGGGGCATATGCACATTTGTCGGTGACCAGGGCTCTACTCGATGATGTTACCCCGACTGTGCTGGCTGAAGAGGTTGTCGATATTTACCTTTCAGTCTTCTACTGCCGCTTTAATCGTGATGGAAGCCCTGTTGGCCAAGCATTGGTTCTTGTTAGAGGCATCGAGAAAGGAGAGTTCCGTCGAATTGGCCAAGTTGGCATGACTGGAGAGACCATAGAGCCCTGGGCTGAGAATAGGGATTTTAGTAAGTTTGCGCCTCTTACAGATGACGAAGAATTTCTCAGTATTGGGGGTCGACCTGGGATCTACAACTATCGAATTGTCTAGTCTATCATTAAGCAGCTTCATTAGGATTCATCGCCATCCCGTCCAGGCCATAGAAGCTTCCTGCGAATCACCGCTGAGATCATTCCATATAAAACAACGAACCACATGATCACGAGCAAGACCGTCATTGCACTTGACACCCACTTAATCCCTTCACTCTGCAATTCCTCACCAATGTACGCCGTAGCTAGTGTGAAGCCAATATTCGGGAAGACAAAAGCCCACCAACTCATGCTGAATTTTAATTTCCATCTCAATGCAGAGGTGAGGACGGCGAAGAGGCTGAATCCAAGGAACCAGAAGCCGACACACCAGATCCATACGCCAGTCCAGAGTGCCAGCACTCGAAGGATTTCGTTCGCCATTGGGTATGTCGCAAAGTAGCCATAGCCTTCAGGAAGTGATCTCGACATACCAATGATGGCCACAGCTGTGTATCCTGCTGGGCCTACAGCGATGAACATGCCAGGTCGCATTGCTGGTGCTGGAAGACCATCCTGCATCAACCTGCCCAAATACAACGGATACATAAACAAAGATACGGTCCACCCAAGACCCTGGAAAGTCAGACCAGCTACTAGCATTGACATCCGATGTTCCGGGCTCTGAGAGGACATGAGGGCAGAAGCGAGAGTCCCAGTGAGCATTGCTGGGAATACTGGTAGAATCCATGCTGGTGTCATGGAATGAATAGGCAAATGAGCTCCGGTAAATAGGACGTAGAACTGGACTATTGCTGATAAGATCGAAAGACCAGCATACAACCAGAAACACACTCGCAACGCAGTAGCTAGCCACGGCCCAGTAGCGGGAATTCCATATACAGTTGCATTCGCAATGATAGTAGCGACGCTGAGTAGAGAGCACGGGAAGAAAAGACTCTCAGTGGGATGCATTAAGCTATTCCTCAGCGCATATGCCGTCTTCATGAAGCGAAAAACAAGACCGGATACGATAGTTACAAAAAGGACCAACGTAAGGATAAAGTAGATCTTGCCGATAACCTGCAGACCTCGAAACTGATGTGGTGTTGAATGTAGCAGTAGCGCAATACCGCCTGTGCTCATGACAAATGTGAGCCATGCCCATGTTATGTGCTTGAGGCGTTCCACGATTCGAACGTTGGCTGTAGACCTGAAGTGCTTTTGTCCTGCCACTCGTGTATGGCCTTCTTTCCAGTTATCATTGTCCATGTCTTGGACGCGGCGTTTGAGGTCGAGACGACCATCGCCGTCTGCGGAAAAAGACATTCTGAGACCGATAGAGAGCGAGAAACAATGAAGGATGAAAGCTTGGAGGGTTCAGCAGAGAAAGGTTGAGCTCGTAACTGGAGGTCTACTGTTTGATCAAGGTCGTGACGAAAGTTTAACTTGGTGATGGGTTATCGTTAGTCAAGATTAGGCCAGGAAGGCTGAGATGCGAGGTTCTTGATAAGCTAATTATTAAACCGCCCTCAGTGAGATTTTAAAGATATCAGGCGTCGATCAATGATTATTTAATGGCGTTGTACTAACGTTATTTGAGGTTGATCGAAATAGCGTGAGGCATCTCCCGCTTTAACGAGCGAATGGGATGTCAGCTCATGAGGAGCGGACATCCACCAGCCACCGAGATAACACTACATGTACAAATAATTGAAGACAGATAATTTCGATTTGCTCATTTGTAAATAAGGAGCCGCTGAGTGCATCGGCGGTTTGAAAGACATTTTCTTGAATGTTATCCCTAGATATCCTTCATACTTCATCATTGATTGAAGCTACACCATAAGAAACCTGATTACTCCAGCTATTAAGCCTATTGCAGAGTAAAGGGTGTCATGAGGAGGCCCATAAGAACTTAGCGATATTGGTCGGTATCCCTTCTTTAAAAGGTATTGGAGTCTTGCGAAGTGCTTATAACGAGGGATACCATGGTAGTATTCGACCTGCGGAGGGGACTGACGAAAGTGGGACGTGTTGGGATGTTCAGTAGCTGTCACTGAACCGTGGAATAACAGGAGGGTTGCCAAGAGGCACCCTATCAATCGGAAATGTATGAGAGAAGACCAGCACGGAGGAATTAGTACTGTTATGGTACTGTCGGACTGATGATTGTTGGAAATTTTCCTGGGAATAAAAATGTGCGGATTGAAGTAATAAGTATAAGGGGAAAAGATGAGAGGGAACACAGGAAGATATTCTCGCATTATTTTCCCGGGAGGGTTTGTTGAAGTCAGTTCTCCATAAGGCTGGCGCGTCTCTAGATATCTCATATCGTCCTGTAGATGTAGACGTAAAGGGAAGGTTTTTGGTGTTAACCGCCAACTCTTTATCAACCTTATGTCTCATATTCGGCCTCGCTTGGTCCATTCAAGAACGCCATCAAACGTAACTTTCGCGGACTATGGGCGTGTTAGAAATGTAGAAAGTTTCAGAAAGCATTCATTATGGCGAATAGTCGAAAACGACAGAGGATTCCATCGATTTCTTTTTTGGGATTACCAATAAGCATTTATAGGGTTCAATGAAGATGACTGGCCTGAAACATGACAATAGTTTACTGAAATATTACAATCTCATGGGTTGACTATACTCTAGCCTGATTGGATCTCAGCAGAATGGTGTATATTCCCATCAAGATGATTGATGGCTTCAAACTAGTAGCTACGTCTCTCAAGCCCAGTCACCAGGTGCTCGGCAAACTCGGCTTTAGCAAATGTAATACAGTACGGGTCTGCTGAGACTCTGTTTAAGTATTTTCAAGGAACCAGCATCCATTTCCTCTGGAACGAAATTCCAACAAGAAATTGATGCTGACAGCGAAGCCGACCTCCTCCCATTGTCAGAGTGTATAAATGGACCAACAACAGGAACTAATAGGTATGTTATAAGCAAATCAAGTTATTAAATGGATATTATCATGTGTAAAAGCAGTTCCGAGCCCTTGGGCGATATTCTCAAACTTCAAGGTCCAGTCTACAACGTCGTTTGATTTCTTCTCGCTGCCAGAGATCCTGATGGCCAATCTTTCATAGAAAATTAGAACATATGTGTCTGGTTGGGAGGATGAAAGAGAAATCTCATCATCGAAAACAAGTCGGTGCTTCAGACCGACAGAATTCCGTCGTTGTCGAGGAGGCTACTCGAGGGTGCACAGCAGCTTTGTGTCACACTCTGCTACCAAGTACGTACAATTCTCCGATTACAACGGCGTACAACGTACATGTTGAGACTGAACACAAGTTCCAATTGGAGAACGTCAGGCAGCGGAGTTGTCTTGTTGAGGGAGACAACATCCTTGACCTTGATTGTAAGCGTCCAGTGAGGCTCTTAGCCAGCGAAAGGTTGAAGACTATTTGAGAATGAGTTTATTGAAACAAAAGGCCTGTTTTCAGTTTCTTGAAGAAGTATTGTCTCTCATGTATTCGAATTAGGCTGAGGGCATCATTCACGCCTCCGTTGATAAGCCGTCTCATGATGTCGGCTGGTGTTTTGCTATGTTGCGTCGATCTGGATCTCAAATTATAGCTTCACAGACTATGCCTGAAACAGCTAGAACCTCCACCTTGCCCCATCTGTGCGGTCGCGCCGCGTCTTTGGCGATCTCGCCTGATTGTGCATGGTTAGGGCAACTGCATTTCATCACGTTACAGCGTCGGATGCAAGGTCATTTGACGACGTTGGCAGGTGTGTTAAGAGCGATTTCTGGGAAGATTTGCGATCGAGAGGCTTCAGAGTATCTCATCTGACATATCTTGGTACCTCAAAAGATCACAGCTGCTGTACCTATCTGCTTGGCTCGGCTCTGATAGATGATTATGACCTATTACACTCAGCCCTCACAAGCACAAGTCGAGTGATACAAAGTGGTGATAGCCATAATGTCGCATCTTGACCGGCTTTGGCATCTTGCATCATCTTTGTACAACGTCGCCATATAGGGCTTGAGTACCAATAGAACAGCTCTAAATGTTGTGTAACAGCCAACTCAGACGCCATCGACCCATCCATGATAAAGGCCTTGTCAGACTGACATTGTACATCCTCGTTTGACTCGAGGTTTTCGAGAACAATGACAAGCGAGCCAATGCCTGTTGAACACAATAACAGACCAATTTATGTAAATCAATTTCTCGGGTAGTTACAGATCAATGGGCGTCAGGATACGAATATCTGTAGTAAAATGTGATCGGGTGATTGCACAGTGCCCCGGCTAGATCCAAATCCACGATGCTAGTCCAGTGGATGTGCTCGCTGCAAGGGACGACTTGCAGCGGGAGGGCCAACGATTTGAGCCCTGAAGCGAGAAGTCAGGCCTCCACTGTGGATTAAGAAACGCACTGGGCCAGGGACTTTAGACTAAGGTAAGGTAGACGGCAGGGCAGGCGGGCAGTATGCAGATTCGACCCGCACTTACTCAACCCGTCAAAGCGCGTGAAAACTCCCCTCAACTCTGGAACTCGGCCTTGGTTCTCTCTTTCACACATCACCACAAACTTTCCTCAAATTCTCGTTTGACCCCCTCCTCTTGCGAACATAAGCAAATCAAACTTTTCGGTAAGTTTATGACTTTACATTATCAGAATTCAACACGCAGCCTCTTTACCAGCAACTCCCACTTCACTGCCGTTCTTTCGCATCATCATCTCCCAGCGCTCGCCAGGAAAAAAATCCTGGAGCAAAATTACCTGGGAAATCTCTGCACCCCGCCCCCGCCTACCACTTTCAGCTATGAGAACGTTGTGAGTGGGCTTAAAACTCACTGTCCACTCTCATGACAAGCCATTGGGACGAGCCGTTGGATTTCATTGTCGGCAGTCAATCACTATTTTAATGCGATTACAGCTCCAATTGCGAAGTTCAAGAGTTTCTGAATCGCCCTCATGACTTTCTCACGCCTCTCAGCCATTTTGGTTCAAAGAGTCTGTGTTTTCTCATCTGCAAAGAAAACCTTTCAATTTCCTCCAGTTCCCCCTCTTCTTACTTCCAGCAACTCCGTCACTACACATCAACCCCTCACCAATCCCTTGCCTCTATCGGATCTCGGAGGCGGGTGGCCACTCTAGCTTTTACCTTAACACACTTTCATATCTGTGCCTCACTTCTTAGACTGACTTTGAGAATTCAGAAACCCTTTCACACAACCACTCAATTTCTCAAAATGGATTCTTTCCAGCAGCAACAACAGCAGCAGCCCCGTGGCGCTTGCTACTCTTGTAAGTCTGATATCTCATTCAGACTCCTTCATCAGCATGTTCCGCACCAAGACCTGTTTTCAGACCAATGCAAGCTTCTGCGCTTGCTTTGGTTCCAAAGGCGACCCAAAATAGTGCGCTGATGCTGTGGCTTGCCCTTGACGTGTTTATGCACGGCTGGTCGCGTGCCATACACTCACCGCAGACCTGGCTTGGCAGTGGCTTTTGAATCTCATTAAGCCTCGGTTGCGACGTCTCGTTTCCACATACTTTTACTTCTACACTCGAACAAGCACTAACATGATTTCTAGGCGGTTCTACTGGCCACCAGGTATGATACGCATTTCGACGTCTGCGTCTCTGTCAACCCACTCACTGTTCTCTCTAGGCCCGTGACTGCCCTACCAAGGGTCCTGCTAAGTGGTGAGTATCCTCTCAAAGTTTTTAGTTTTTCTTTGCTAATTGAGATTTAGCTACAACTGCGGTGGTAAGACCTGCTGCCTCTTTTTTCAATACTGTAATTTTGTCGACTAACATTTTTTGCTCTCAGGCGAGGGCCACATGAGTATGTCTCTCACCTCTCTTGTTTGACTGTCGCTAATTCATCACAGGCCGTGACTGCACCGAGCCCATGAAGGATAACAAGTCCTGCTACAAGTGCGGCCAGCCCGGCCACATCTCCCGTGACTGCCCCATGAGCGGCGGCAGTGGCCAGGCTACCGAGTGCTACAAGGCGAGTTTATTTGTCCTTCAGACTACGGCTGCGGCTAACAACGTTTCAGTGTGGTGAGATTGGCCACATTGCCCGCAACTGCTCCAAGTCCTCCTACGGTAACAACTATGGTGGCGGCTTCGGTGGTGGCGCTGGTAAGACCTGCTACTCTTGCGGTGGCTACGGCCATATGTCTCGTAAGTTGCACTTTTATCCGGGAGCATTTGATCTTGGCTAACCAAATCACAGGCGAGTGTGTCAACGGCATGAAGTGCTACAACTGTGGCGAGTCTGGCCACTACTCCCGCGACTGCCCCAAGGAGTCCGCTGGTGGTGAGAAGATCTGCTACAAGTGCCAGCAGCCTGGACACGTCCAGTCTCAGTGCCCCAGCAACTAAAATGGTGGCTCGTGACTCAGCATCGCGACTGAGGCGAGGTGGACGTGGAGACTCGTTGATACCCACGGACGATTTATTTCCTAGTTCTTTTACGGCATTTTGACAAAAGTTCAACTTCTTCGCACGACTTCTTATGATCATCACGGCAGAATGGAGGCTCACAAAACAAACCGTGCGCGATTCTCGACGAGTGGCTGGCGGCGACCAGCTTTGATTGAAACATATCGGCATTGGATTTCGTCACACAACGAACGAACGACTACGACCATGAAATCGACTCGACTTTGAGACAGACGGATGGTGACGGGTGGGGGTGACGAGATCAAACTGAAAATATCTGGTGTCTTGCATGCAATGTTTCACAACACCTCTGGTGCTCTGCTTACTCGCTGCAAGTGGAGAACCCAAGCTGAGGAGAGCTGGGTGTGCTCCTTTGGTAGTCAAGTCGAGATGAAATGCGTTGATCCCGACGTTGTGGAAACTCTAACCTGGTGTGACTGTGTGTTTCGATATTGCCGACCTATGCTTTGCGTTTCTAGCAGAAGCGGGTGTGTAGAATGAAGGTGAACAAGGCTCAAAGGGTGGCTGTTCCTCTTGGACGCACCAGCACAATCGGCCTGTTGCTATTAAGATAGTCTCCGATTAGTAGCATGCTATTCGGACAATAGCATGTTCAGTCAGCTTGGTATGACGAAATGGCGAGCGAGTTGCTGGTCACGCAGACAGGAACCCTTCAGGGGTAACTGTGTGACTAAGGTTCAGATCTAGAACGGTTCAAGACTCGGAGTGCACAAGAGTTCCTGGCGTGGCTCGTTGCGGCTCATATTAAGCCTACGGGAAGATACGGATCCGGCACGAAAGACCTTTTACAACAATCTCGGCTGAGTTTTTGAATAAGGAGCTGATACAGGTGAAACTCAGCAAGAACTTTAGCGGCCTAAACACAGACATTCAATGAACCAGGCTGTCGGCATGACTCAATAATTTCAAAATCCGGGACTCTGATAATTAAGGTCGACTGCAGACAGGGAGAATGCATAGAATCAAGCTGACTGCGATGTCGTTTAAATGGAGGTAAAAAGATCGGAAGCGTTAACAGCCTGGCTCTGGATTCTATATCAGGCTGCTTATATGGGTAGCATCATGATAGCAAGAAAACTACTCAGGTTTTGCTGCGTAACATACCTACATCCATTATCTAGAAGATGGACACTATCTATAGAGCCTCTGAAAAGGCTCTTCATTTCCAACTGAAACCAATCAAGTGCGCCATTGGAAGTATTGTTTGAATTGGTACCACAAGCATGCCATTGTGTAGACTTCTCCATCGACCTGTGCTGAGTTGAGTTGTCTACTTAACATTTACACCGTGGCTGGAATCCTATCTAGATTCACCACACTTGTCTTGGCATAGATGATTCCAGACTGTCAATCATAAATGCAATTTGGATCCAAGTTTGATCTTTTTTGGTGTCCTTGATAAGCCGCTGGATATTCTAGTACTTGGCCTTTAATCTCTAACAACACCTCAACCGCCTCTCTTCATAATTTTTAATTGTTAATGGAAAACTAACCGTCATTCCGCACGTCCGTTGCCTTCAATCAACTCTTTTGAATGAGTGATGCATACAAGATCACTTACCGATATCTTTGGCTGGATAATACCAATTTCAGGCTTTTCAAAGAGCGAAGAGGAATATTCAGGGACGCGGATCGCTGGGCTGAGATCGAAGTTTTGGTTGTTTTGCGAGGACTACATGGCTAAGCCCTTCATGTTAAAAAGATACCTTCATGATATTTTTACAATTTCCGATCAACTTGTTGACAACGCTTGTGTAGTCGTACGTTGTTACCAATGCTTGATTATATTTCTACTTTGGCCTTCGCGTCCTTCCCCTGGGCAACGATCGTCTGCCACGAGCGGCACCTGTAGATGAACTCTGTTTTATATTTGATAGATATCCATTTAATAATGTTACTACACACCCTGGCCATTCTTTAATTGACGGTGATCGAAACACAAGAGCCTGTTTCAAGGCTCAACTAGCTTTGAGATGGGGTCCATCTACCCATCTGGCAAGTTTGAAAACAACGTCGTAGAGAGAACGCTGACTTGCAGCAGATGCAATAGACTCAACAGTAGTTCAACTGATCAAGAAGATCATGTTCAGCCACGATACAAGGACATTGGCTTCAAAGAGCTGGACAGCTGGTACCCTAACGAGCAAACTTTCTGAAGTCAGTACGCCAACTTATTTGTCGATTTTAGGTTGGCAGGCGACGACGACGAATACTGAAATACATAGCAGAAAACCAAGTGCTTCGACTCTAGGAGTATTAATACAACATTGCAAGCACCCAGTGCGAAGTGTCTACTAAGTTTGCTCGGGATCTACCTAAAAGGTTGCGTTAACGCAGCCTAGAAAGTAATTAATTATCACATGTCCTTCGGCTTAACAAGAAGAAATAAATTGCTGGATATTTTCCAATAATACATGGTTTAAACTATAGCCACCTTGAAACACTGCACCCTAGTCTTACAGCATCGCCTTGGGGAAGTTCCTCATGGCCTGTCTCACACCGAGATCTGCCAACACTTCCTCGGCACCACCAAGAATGGCATCGAACTTGTATGTTCGGTGGAACATCTCGATAAACTTGCCCATACCAGTCTGGGTAATACCACGGCCACCCCAGATCTGCACGGACTCGTCGGCAACTTCGTGGGCAGCACGAGTGGCGCTCATCTTGAGCAGACCAATGGGGCCGGCAAGGTGCTGTGCTTGCTGTGAGTAGGGCATGTGGCACATTTGGTAGGTGACGGTTTCGAGCCATGACTGGTTGGCTTCGATGAGCGCGATCATCTTTGCGAGCCTGGACAGCGTTAGCAATTGAAGAAATATGCTGGGTTTAGAAGAACTTACTTCTGGCGGATGACGGGTTGGTCAATGAGTGACTTGCCGAACACCTGGCGTTGGTTACTCCACTTGAGGCACTCCTCAATGATGGATCGTGACAAACGGAGACTTCCGCCTATTGAATAGAGGTTAGATCTAATCTGAATGGTTATGCCGCGGTTGGGAGGTGGTAACACTTACAAACCATGTACCATCGCTCGTGGTTGAAGTTGCTCAGAATGACCTGGATACCCTTGTTCTCCTTGCCCAACATGTTCTCGGCGGGGACCTTGACGTTATCGAATGTCACGAAAGCTGTACCAGCTGTTGTAGAGTAAGAGGTCTTGATCTGCTTAGTCTCAACACCCTCGCCACGCTCGATAAGGAAGACACTCAAGCCCTTGTCGGTTCGGGCACCTGTAACGAAGTAATCGCACCATACACCGTTGGTGATCCACTTCTTGGTACCGTTGATGATCTAGTTTGTGTAAGCGCTTTATCTTTGATCTTCAAGTAGCAATTGACTTACATAGTGCTTGCCATCGGGTGTCTTCTCAGCAGTTGTGCGCAATCCAGCGACATCTGAACCAGCGAAGGCCTCGGTGATGGCGAGACAGATCTTCTTCTTGCCGCTGAAGACCTCGTTGGCAATCTTGTTCTTCCATGCCTCGTCGCGGGCGAAGTTGAGAACCGCTGTCAATCCAATAGTCATACCCGCCATGTTTCCATCAGCGAAACCTCGAGCCATAGCTCGCGCAAGCTCCTGTGCCACGATCAAGTCATGGAAGTAGTCGAACTCCTCACCCTTGACGGCGCCTCCCATGAGATCAACACCGTGGAGATGCTTTCCAGGCCCAATACGCATGTGTAAGATGCCCAGCTCGCTCATGCGATCAATCATCTTCTGGCTAATGTATCGTCCAGTCGCCTCGCACTCTTGCGCCTCCGCGTAGAGCTCACTATCGACGAATTCTCGGAGCTTGCGCTGCAATCGCCTGTGGCTGTCCTTGTAGTAGGGCGAACGGAAGGGCTCTGCAAGCCATAGAGGCTCGGCATAGGGGACCTTGCTGAGGTCACCAGGCTGTGGGGTAATAACTTGAGGCTTCTCGCCCTCGATGGTGCCAACGGCGAGGTCCTTGTACTTTGTGAGAACTTCATGTCGGTGGAGATTGTAGAAAGCGGTCGTGGCATCTTGACCGGCGACTTGTTTTAGGACAGTCTCACCACCAGGATGAGCGTCGACAAAGTCTGTGAGATCGTAGACTGTGCTATCGATGATGCACCAGAGGGACTCGTCGGTTGTATGGGAGCGGACCTCCTCGCGGGAGAACGTATCTGTAGGAGAGCTCATGGTTGTGATTTGGGATATTACAGCGAAACGAGGATTCACAAGAGTATAGAAGAACAAGTGAGAAACAGAGTTGAATGAATGGAATTTGGCTTGCTTTAGCTGTTCTCAAGCCCCCAGACACACATTACCCCAGACGATGAATGACCTTGAACCTCGGCACCGACTAAGTGGGCCTGCTGTGATGAAATACAAAGCCTCCCATTGGCTTCAGCGGCATCACTTCCATTTTGTGGGGGCGGGGCCGACGCATTTGCACATGATGGAATGACCTGAATCTTGACCAAAAAAAAGTGAGACATGGATAGAGGGTCGCTAGAGTTGAGTCTTTCCTCGGTAATAAAGCTCGATAACTCATTAAGCGAGGTCTCTATCCGCGGCTTGTTAAAAGCCCATCATCGTCCTTCTCTCAAATGGCCTGGTGTTATGGGCCTTGAGCTTCATTACACAAAACTTAGGAACTGTCGTTCACTAACATTCGTTAGGATCTGCTTGATCCCAAGGTAATCCCCTGCAAGAAATCATGAAAAGACCATACATGTTCCGCTCATCTGATTTCATTCCTGATTGGTTGTAAGGCAACGCAGGTAAAGCACTCGAGGGGACTGAAGTTGCAGTAAAGGATGGCTATCGAGGACGACGACATTCAGCATCTAGTATAGAGCGACGCCCCAAGACTCACTCATTGATAAGCTTCTAATAGTACTTGCGCTGCTACTCACTTGAGTGACATTGAGAACAACACGTTGACAATCCTTCCAAAAACTGCACCGTTACTTACGCTCTGTCTGATGTGTTGAGTTTGCTCATTACAAGCTACCCACCTACGCCCTTCGAAACCTGGTTGTCGCTATAGCATCTTCTCGCTCGCTCTCATTACTCAAGCAACCTAGATTATCATCAAGGACAATATTCTGTGTATTCCTGTCTCTCTATCGTAAGCTCTGTACCGCTTAGCTCAACCTGTACCCGGGGCTCTGGGTATTTGGACATGGTGGCTTGACAGTCTCGTGGGTTCGTTGGTAAATCCGTGGAGGGCTCACTCTCTAGAATGCATCTATCTTGCGACAGTGTCAACGCTTCAGAGACAGACGCCAAAATACGAAGCAGGCAATCAAGTTTCTTTACTTGTGCGGCGAATCGCGTTAGTCATGGCCCCACGCCGCTAGAAGCCGATAAAGATAAAACTTGAGGATTGCCTCAGAATCCTTCCCTTTGAGCCTGAACTGATTCTTTTTATGTTTCATAAGCTCTTTGAAGAGCAATGCGATATTCTCTCTTTCATCCTGATCTATCTCACTTGCACCCTCGATTCTTACTAAAGTACGTATCAGCCAGTCTTCGTTCTCACCCCTCGTTTTCTCTTATCACTTTGCCTCGCTCTTACATGGCCCTGCTTGCGCTCGACTCGAAACCTCTGAACCGTTTTCCAACCTCCGTTTCTCAGACCTGGTACGGCTTGGCAAACGGGAGGATCCACGATTTGAATCTGGATCTGCACAGGCCTTTTGAGGGGCATCTTGGTTCTATATCAAACGGCGGGCCTTGTCTTGTCAACGTGTTCCCATGAGCAGCAGTTCAGAGCCGCCATTGGCTTGGTTATTTGCGGGCTTTTCTTTGTGTATCTTCATTCTCAGTTTATTACTCTTTTTCGAACCCCGGACCTGCATCCGTGACAGCCATGTCCCTGTCCGCCTCACTTTGGCCTTTTACATACTGCCGAGCCTCCTTATCAAAGAGGTTGCTCCAATGGCGATGTTTTTAAGTCGAGTTTAAAGCTCATACTAAAGTACCGAGGCGCGCATGGCGGCGCCTGTCCCTGCGCCCGCTTTCTAAACGGTTTTGCCATTTGGCACCCGGGGGTTTTGTTCTTATTGATGTTTCGCGATTGGCTCTTCTTCGTTATCTGTAGTTTGCAAACCGCTCAGGTTGCCGCAACTATCTCCAACTGGGTCATTGGCTGAAAATTGCCTTGATCTAAGCATCGTAGGAGCTAACACACCCGAGACACCACACGGCCATTTCCCTCCCTCCATTATGCGGTGGATATATTTCCCTCGTGATCGTCATTGTCACGGTATCTAGCCCCTTACTAGTTGTCATCCATTCTCAGGAAACTTTGGTGGCCAAAAACCATTCTTGCCTGACATGACTTTGACACCTGGTGACCTCCTTGTCAACCGTTGAGGCTTATATCCCTCCGTTCTGGGCTACACCTGTATCCCTCACCCTATCATACCTTGTTATATCTCTCTATCTCGATCCTCTTTCCCTACTGGAAGTCCAGTTATCCTTCTTTTACCATTGCTCTACACCCATTCCTCAACGCATATCTTTCGACCATACATCTTGAATATCTCAGCATGGATGCTTACTCGATATGTTGCACTAGTCCTGCCGCTAGGCATACATCCAAGATCTACCAGGATCTCTGGTCTACCCGTCCACATACTCGGGTTGGGTATGATCAAGATAAGATCTTGAGGAAATTCGTCACTATGGATAGTTTGAAACAGGTATGTACAAATTTTGCACCAAACTTGCCGTTGTTAAATGTCTCATATTGGACGCAACTTATGGACTGGGTAACGGTGGCAGTTTCATTCTCAGCCTCTTACACACTTTAAAGACAATACTGATTAACAAGCTTACAGCGTTGGAGGGGTGATCTGACCTCAAAACCACATATTGGTGTAGTTGGTGCTGGTCTCGCTGGTCTTCGATGTGCAGATATTCTTATTCAGAATGGCTTCAAAGTCACTATCATTGAGGCCAGGAATCGAGTTGGTGGCCGCTTGCATCAAGAGGTCCTTCCAAATGGTCACTTGGCTGATGTTGGTCCAAATTGGATTCATGGAACCAACGATAACCCAATGCTAGATCTCGCCAAGCAAACGAATACTGCCATCAGTGACTGGGAGTCAACGTCTTGTGTCTTTAATGAGTCTGGCGAGCTCTTGTCCCTCAAGGATGGTGAAAAGTACTCCACTATCGTGTGGGATATCATTCAGGATGCGTTCAAGCACTCCAATAGCAACTCATCAGACATCGATTCGAAAGAAAGTCTTCACGACTTCTTTGCCCAGAAGGTGACGGAGAGGGTTCCTGATACTGAAGCCGACCACGAAAGGATACGAAGCATTGTCATGCAAATATCTGAGATGTGGGGTGCTTTTATCGGCAGTCCTGTCTATAGACAAAGCCTGAAGTTCTTTTGGTTGGAAGAGTGTATAGAAGGAGGTATGTGGAGTCCGAAGCTTCTTGAAAACAATCAGCTAACTCGAACCAGAGAATCTGTTTTGTGCCGGCACATACAAGAAGGTTCTTGATGAAGTTGCGAAACCTGCTCTTGAGGGAGCCGAGATCAAGTTCCAGACCAAGGTAGACAGGATATCATACCGATTAAATTCTGAGGAAAAGGCAAAGGTCACAACAGAGAGCGGCCAGACACTCCAGTTTGACGAAGTTGTTGTCACTGCACCCCTTGGCTGGCTAAAACGAAACCTCGACGCTTTTGAGCCTGCGCTACCTGCTCGAATCGCCAAGGCAATCGATGCCATCGGTTACGGATGCCTTGAGAAGGTCTACATCAACTTTCCCAAACCTTACTGGTTTGGTAAAGAAGGTGACGACCGAAAAGCAGAGGGTTTTGTGCAATGGCTCTCACCAAATTACGTTCCTGATCTGAACCCAAGACGATGGAATCAAGAGGTCGTGGAACTTGCCAGCCTGGACCCAGAAGTTTCACATCCAACCCTTCTCTTCTACACATACGGCGAGCAGTCGCAGTATATTACCAGCGAGCTATTGAAGATATCGGATCCCCAGAAGAAGGATGAGTTCCTCCTCAACTTCTTCAAGCCATATTACTCACGACTTCCGCATTACTCGGAGAGTAACCCTGACTGCAAGCCGTCTGGCTTTATGGCTACAGATTGGCTTCACGATGAGCTTTCAGGATTCGGAAGCTATAGTAATTTCCAGGTTGGTTTGGAAGAGGGTGATGCTGATATCCGGACAATGCGAGAGGGTTTGCCGGATCATGGATTGTGGCTGGCAGGCGAGCACACTGCGCCGTTTGTTGGTCTAGGCACAGCGACTGGAGCCTACTGGAGCGGTGAGGCTGTTGGTAAGAGAATAGCGGAGGCTTATTACGGACGATCCAAGTAAGGGGCCTTTGAATATTTGACGGTTTCTTCAGCGAGAAGAGACACCGTCAATCGTTTGTGGTTAGGGTAACAATAGACAACATGCCTAAAACGGCCGTTAAAGAAATCTTGGCAAGGGTATGCGCGTGATAAGCAGTGAATATGTCGTTGTCTCAGGCTATCAAAGGGACTGACTGCATAGAGATCGACGATGCATTTGTTTGAGGTGAAGTTGCAGCTGCCTTGACTCACCCGATTTACCTAAAACAGCAAAGGCAATCTTTCGCAACAAATCGTGTCAGAGCAAACCACGTCACAATTGATCAAGACATTGTAGTATCCATGACGCGGGCAGCACAATGTGATGGTGTTGCGCGGTGAGCCGACCTTATCGATTGAGTTCCCCAAGTTACAATAGAGGTTGCGCGAGTCGTATTACCCACTAAAAGCGCAATTCATAGGTCAAATGACGCCCCCAGAGATGCCCTCGGGAGATACATCATGGACCAGCTGCTTTGGTGCGCCGCTCGAAACGATCCTTGAAATCGAGTCACGAGCCTCATGTGTTAGTGTTTTAGCGCCTCGAGGGGCGATATACTGGGTCTTTTCCAGGCCTTCTACCGCCTGTAGCTCGTATGGATTTGGCAGTAGAGGGTCCACTGGAGGTCTATCTCCCCCACTTGCCCGCGCGTTGCCGTCTCAGCCATGGTCCATGCCCATGCAGGTCGTGACTGTGTGACGCTGTCTGTGACGGTGACCCGACTCTTTGGGAAGTGTGCCTCGACACCTTTTGCCAACCTTACTTTGTTACTGTTCTTTTCTTTAACTCAGGTTTGTATCAACCGAACCTTTTCAGCCTCGTTGGTGCCTTACCCTTACTGCCACGATTCACATCCCCAAACTTAATTAGTTTATCCGATCTCGCAGCGAAGTTCTTCTCCTCTTACAGCTTCTTCTCATGGCCTTCTCCCATTTCCTCTAAACATGTTCTACGGCCCCGCATCTGGCCGGGGTCCTCAAGCTTCCGACTGATAGACGCCGACGTAGGCCTCTGCCTAGACAGCAACGATACTCTGTCGATAACTTACACCATTCCAATAGTCGATATTCATCCTTCGTCTTCTATCATCCCTCCCTCTTGGGCTGCGTGGGCAGTCATCGCCACTCCGTCCATCGACTCGATCGCATCCCACGAACGACGACATCATGGCGACCCTCTTCCAGTCTTTCCGGAGCTCCTCTATGCCAAAGAGGTTGCTACGATATGCCCTTTCTCGACTGGAACTTCTCGATGCCGAGGCTCTCGATATTGATAATTTAGATTTGGCGATAGGGAGGAATACAGTCCTCGAATTTCGCGATGTTGGGATCAAGCTAAAGGTAGGTTTAATGACTGTGCATCCATCAACGGCTTAGAAGATCATGGTCACTGATGCTCCGCCATAGAAACTCAACAAGCTGTTGCAGCTTCCTGACACATTCAGATTGCAAAAAGCCAAGGTTTTGCTTCTGCGAGTCACCATCCCGATGGACTTTTACACAAGCCCTATAATAGTCGAGGTCGACGGTGTTGATATTGCGCTGCAAGTCATAGGAGCGGAATCCAAACCGGCTCGTTCATCAGGCACAAGAACACCCGAAGAGACCACCGCTGTACCGAACACCGTCGACCTTGCGCAATCATTCCTTGAAACGCAGCCACGATCAGAGCGAAGGAAACTCGAGGACGCTTTGGCCGCCGAAACCCAGGATCTTGGCGCTTCCATCGCTATGAGCGATGATGGCAGTGAAGACGATTTGGCATACGGAACAGGCCAAGCCCTTTCTCTCCCAGCGTTTTTGGCCGACTTTTTGCAGGGCATCGTCGACCGAACGCAGGTAAGGATAAAAGGTGTTAATTTTCAGCTGGACGTTGAAGTGCCTGTTGAACCAAACACCACTACGACTGAGTTGGTGTCATTTCAAGTTGCACTTGATGGCATCGATGTCGAGGGTGTTACCACTGCCTCTGATAACGCTGAAGGATCTCCCACCATCGTACCAAAGGAGGGCAAGCGTCATGTTTCATTGTCAAACGTACGGGCGTACCTCATTTCAGAAGCAAATGTTTTTTCTGCTTTGGCGCGATCACCTTCCGTCACTTCGCCATCGCTTGCTTCTTCTCCAGCTATGACCAGGAATCCACCGTCACGCCAGACTACTACACTTTCATTGAGCAGCCTTCACGAGGAATCCGTGACAGCATCGCAGGCAAGCATACGATCAGAAGAGCAAGAATCTTCACCACGGCCAGGTTTTCCGCAAGTAGAACCCTTAGTTCTTTCACAACACAGCATCAATCAACGACTCGCGGGTTCACACCAGAGTCTTCAGTCCGATAATTCTTTGGCTGGCTCACAGCAGAGCCTCAGAAACGAATACTCCGTCGATCACGAGTCTCCAGAGCACGAATATCCTCTCGGCGACAGTGAGGACGCACTTGGAATCCCATACGAATTCTCAAGCCCTCAGGATGATGATACAGAAGATAGCCCCGTGACCCCCCGGGCATCGATGTATCACGATTTCAGTAACAGTCCCAATGACGAACCTGTATTTCACTCAACCTTTCTTCCCGGAGAACACGGCTCTCATTCAACTGCGCTGGAGAACGAGAGACCTCAGTGGACGATCGCAGAACGGGAAGCCAGATCTGCACCTACACTCGAGACGCCAGCGACACAAGTTAATTTGGAAGCTTCTAGGAGGGGCGTTTCAAACGAGCACCTCAGTTGGACTTCTTCAAGTGAGAGCTTTGGTGCGAGATCGGCTGAAGACCTGGCACAGTCTCATATGTACACACACGAAGAAGCAGAGAGCATGTACATGAGCGCTTTCTCACAGACTAACGCTCAATCAGCGGCCTTTCTGCCAGCAGTTCCTTCTCATGGCAATGCACCTTCGCCGAAACCCCAAGATGACTTGATCGAAGAGGTGGAACAACTTTCTGAGCCAGCTAAACCTGTTGAGCCAGTCGAGGCGGCAGTAACTCCACCTACGACGGCGCATACACATGTGGCAAACGAAGAAACTGAGCCAGACACCATAGATGCAAAGCCCGACATGCCAGAAACGATTCCTCCTCAGATATCAGATGTCAAGCCTCCGAGCCCAGAGTTACAAGAGGCTCCAGCCACTGTACCATTGGAACAAGAGTCGAAGCCTTTCATTCCCGGCGCTTGGGAAGATGATGACGACGATGATGATCCTTCAGGGAATGCCATAGCACCATCCACTACCTTGAGACACTCGATATATCGGAAAGATGATCCCTCAATATCACTGGATGCCTCAGATAGCGAATCTTCAGAGCCTGCGTTTTCAAGGGCATGTCTTACTGATGCTGACCCAGAGAATCCCCGTACGCCTACCAGACAACAGGAAGGTGCTGCTACTCCCAAAGGACCAACGCGTCTAGTCAAGGAGATTCTAAATTTGAAAACCATCTCGATATATATCCCATCACAGCACCAGCATCTGCATGTTCAACCTGCATCGCCAGAATCTGTAGCCCAGCTTTCGCAGTCAATGGGACAGTCTACATACCCTCAAGCTCCAGGTGCCTTTTCAATGCATGGCGGGCCTTCCATGCAACAGAACAAGGCAGCATCAGGGGCTTCGAAAATTGACGAAACGCTAGAGGTGAACCTGTCACCCATAAATCTTAAATTCGACGCCTCATTGGGTTTCTTACTAGCGATGGTTGTTGGGAAGCTGCTGGACGCTGTGAAAGACAAGAAAGCGCCCCCAGTTGAGAGCACAAAGCAGGAGACTAGTTCAAAGAAGATGGCCAACCTCAAAATAACATTGGAGGAGATCAAACTCGACTTTATTAATCGCTTGGGAGGGATCTCAGATACACCTGAGCGTTATATGGACCTGGATCCATCGCCATTTTTCGACCAGGAAGTTCTGCTCAACACAACCTTGCAAAACTTGGTTATTTCCATTTTCGAGACTGAGATATCAACACCGCCAGTCATTAAGGGTAAATTGGCGACACAGCCAGCTAGCCTGACCAAGATAGACTTGCAGAAGTTCCGCTTCGGGTATGCAAATGGCGACATCATATCCTTCGACAAGGGCAAGCCCATGAGTGCATCAGTTAGGGAAACATTTCTATCGGCGGGTTCTGATATTGGAATTGAAATCCTTCAATCAGGCGGCAAAACCAAAATAGATGTCCAGACTCTACCGCTCGTTTTCCAACTTGATCTGCGACGGCTTGATGAGACTTTCAGCTGGTTCGGTGGCCTTAGCAGCTTCCTTAATATGAGTGCTTCGATAGCCTCGAGTCCTGCACCAACACCCAAACCAGCTGCTCCTACACCAAAGCCTAGAGGGGTTCGATTTGATACTCCAGTTGATCCGAATGACAAATCCGTGGCATCACAAAATAAGATTAACGTGCGCATTGGAGGCTCTTATGTGGAGCTCATCGGAAAAGACTGCAGCATGCTGGTTGAAACTAGTTCCATTAAGGCTGTGAGCCGTGACGAGGTCATAGGATTGGGGTGCGGCATGGTTCGAATAACAGGGCCATACTTGAAGAACTCAACAGCAGATCCTCCTATTAATACCGAGATCACCACAGTTCGAGTCGAGTTCTTGACGACCCCTAACGATTCAGATCTCGAGAAACTCCTAGAGCTAATCATCCCTTCAAAGCATCAATTCGATGGCGATAACGACGAGATCATGGTTGATACTTTGCTACGTCAGCGAAGGAAGGGCTCCGTACTGAGACTCTCAGTCGATGGTGTGAATGTTCGCGTTCAAAACATGTCCCAGCTCTCAATTCTACCGAACCTTGGTGACGAAGTTGCAAAGCTTTCTACCGTCGCAAAATACTTGCCTGAAGATGACCGACCCGGTTTATTGACCTTAGCAAAGATCCAAAAGGTTGCGTTGAGTCTAGACTATGGCGGCAAGCTTGGCCACCTCGGTGCGGATATCAAAGATCTTCACGTGGGCCATATCACAGTCCCTTCACTTGTTGCCATAGCTATACACGACCTTTCTGTGAAGAGAAATAGGTCAGAAGAGCTGGTTAGCACGGCAACATATGGAGCCAAGGAAATCTCACTTCGTGGCCCAGTCTTGATGGCACGGATGATTGGTGACGAGATCGAGCCGGTTATTAAGCTGAAGATGCAAGATCTGTGTATTGAGTACCGCGTCCCTACGATCATGGATATTCTCGAGCTTGGAGAAGACGCCACACCCCAAGATTTCGAAGCCAGCCTTGCTGCCTCAGTAGCAAACCTTGGTGACCACGCGCATCATGCTTTAACTGGACAGCCTGGCTCTCCGGGTGAGAAGAGCAAGGGTGGGAAGCCGATGACTCTGGATATTGGCTTCCGAGATTGCCTTTTGGGACTTAACCCGCTGGGCCATCCCTCGAAGATGGTGATCGCTCTCACAGATGCTCATCTTGTCATCGTGTTGCCCAAAGACGTGGAGACCAATGCTGTCTTCACCATCAATAAGTCATCCATCTTGCTGATCAACGACATTGCCGAAGTTGCAACAAGCGAACTTCCAGTCACCCAAAGACCGCGCGCCTCATCTTCAACATCTCGCCAAGTAGCGGATATGTGCGCCAGAGGATATGTGGACATTTGCTACATCTCATCCGCCAAGCTTGTAGTCGATGTGAAGGAACTCGATGATGGAGAGAAGCAGCTTTGTGTTGAGCTCAAAGATGACCTCCTTGTTCTGGAAACATGCGCTGATTCAACACAAACTCTGATCTCTTTGGCCAATGCGTTGAAACCACCAACTCCACCGAGTAAGGAGAATAAGTATCTTACAGATGTAGTCCCCATGCAGGATCTGCTCGCTTCTATTTCAGCTGAAGCTTTCGGTAGGCCCGAGGGAGAGTACGACTTTGACCAAGATTTTGCTGGCGCTCAGGAGATGGCTGGGAGCGATTCAGAGGCCGACTATAACACAGACAGCCCGCTGCAAGTTCAGTCACAATTTTACGACGAGGAGCCAGTTGCCGAGGAGCTTTTCGACGCCACAAGTAGCTCTATTATCTCACATGGGTCGTATCGCTCCGGGCCCCAGATGAAAGACACTAACGAGGGTGTATTACTGACCGGGTTTGGCTCAGCAAGCCAGCAAACAGTTGACTCTGACGATCTTGTGATCCAGGAAGACTACTATGGTAGCGGCGCTTCAAAGGACAGCAAAGCCAAGATCTGGAATTCGAAGAAGAACAGCTACGATCGGGCGCCCAGCGACTTGGTGAAGCGCAGCCCTGTCAAGGTATCCGTACGAGATGTTCATGTTATATGGAACCTTTTTGACGGCTATGACTGGGTTCACACGCGAGATGTCATAACGAAGGCAGTTCAGGACGTTGAAGCCAAAGCATACGAACGACAAGCCCGTGCTGGTCAAGTCCAGGTCTATGAGGAAGAGCTAGAGGATGAAGAGGCCATCGGAGACTTTCTCTTTAATTCTATTTACATCGGCATCCCAGCAAACCGTGATCCCCAAGAATTGTCTCGAGCTATCAATGAAGGCCTGAACGACAATGCAACAGAGACTGAATCGGTTGCAACCACGGCTTTCACTTCTGCTACCAATAGGACAGCACGTGCCCGTCAACCGAAGTCGAAGCGACTTAAGCTCAAACGCAGCAGGCATCACAAGATCACCTTTGAGTTACGAGGTGTTGATGCAGATTTGTTTGTTTTCCCACCAAATTCAGGGGAAACTCTCAACAGCATAGATATCCGCATTGACAACCTGGACATTTTCGACCACGTCCCAACCTCAACATGGAAGAAGTTTGCAACCTATGACCAGGATATGGGAGAGCGAGAAATGGGCACTAGCATGGTCCATCTTGAACTGCTCAACGTCAAGCCACAGCCCTCACTCGAGGCGTCTGAGATTGTGCTAAGAGCGACCTTACTCCCTCTGAGGCTGCATGTGGATCAAGATGCTCTTGATTTCATCACCCGATTTTTCGAGTTCAAGGATGACCAAGTGCCTGTTCACACGTCAAAAAGTGATGTGCCCTTCCTTCAGAGAGCTGAGGTCAACAACGTAGCAGTAAAGCTCGATTTCAAGCCCAAGCGAGTTGACTATGCTGGTCTCCGTTCCGGACACACCACTGAATTCATGAACTTCATCGTTCTCGAAGAGGCGAGAATGGTTCTGCGCCATGTCATCATCTATGGTATCTCGGGATTTGAGAAGCTCGGTAAGACCCTCAACGATATCTGGATGCCTGATGTCAAGGCAAACCAACTTCCTGGCATTCTAGCTGGTCTGGCACCTGTTCGTTCCCTTGTCAATGTGGGCAGCGGTTTCAGAGACCTCGTTGAGGTGCCTATTCGCGAGTACAAGAAGGATGGACGTGTGATCCGCAGTATATCGAAGGGTGCCACAGCCTTTGCTCGCACGACCGGTACCGAACTGGTTAAGCTGGGTGCCAAGCTTGCTGTTGGTACACAATACGCATTACAAGGTGCCGAGGGCATGCTTTCAGATCCTCAACAAGCATACGAGGGCTGGGATGAGGATGACATGGACCCTGAAGAACAGAGACAAATCTCTCTCTATGCAGATCAACCTACGGGCGTCATCTCAGGCATTCGGGGCGGATACCGATCTCTTGCCAGAGATGTGAATCTCGTGCGCGATGCCATCATTGCAGTTCCTGGCGAGGTCATGGAGAGCTCTTCAGCTACTGGCGCCGCAAAGGCTGTGCTAAAGCGAGCACCGACGATCATTTTCAGACCCGCTGTCGGTGTCACTCGAGCAATCGGACAGACTCTAATGGGAGCCACCAACTCGATTGATCCCAACAACAGACGAAGGATTGAGGAGGTAAGTCAATATGAGTTCATGTCAACGAGCTTGACTAACAAACTGCCAGAAATACAAACGATACTAAGTCGCTTCATCGACTCGTTCAACATATCTAGAACACGATACGAATGTGGGCAACATATTATGGCGCAATGATATTGAGATACCAATCACATCGGAGTATCACAGGTGTCTCTGATCTCCTGTGTCCTTTCCATCTTCATCTCGGTTTTTTTCAATCGACTCTGCATATAACGGTGCTCGGACCAAAGGGATATTTTGTTCTTTAAGAAAAGAGGCATGTTTCTTCATGCACTCGTCTGTGATAGATCGGTAAAAACAGGACATGCATTTAGATGCACAACATAGACCCTGGAGAGGACAGGCATGCGTTGATTGATTTTTCTTTTCACATTTAGCTAGGAGTTGGATTATTATTACTTGGAGGGTTCTTTGTCTCATGGATGTTTCCTATTGTTGGGACTGGATTTGATACTATAGATACCTGTAACAGAATGAAAGAGTGGATCGCCCAAAGCTTGTTGTTTATATTCTGCGTTCAACACATATGTATTCTTCAGCTCATTCGCTTGAACTATCAACTAGCCACAAACGCCATGCTCATAATACTATCACTGCCCCAAACTTCTTAAAAGCCATCATCAGGGGCTCCCTTCTCTTTCTCCAACTCTTTTCTGACACGGTTCGCATCAACCCACCACTTGTGACTCTCTTCCTTACCCGTCCACTCACCCTTCTCATTAATCTCATCCCAAGGTTTAGGGCTTAAGATGTAGTGAATGTTCTTGACGCTCTCATCCCTCCAAATAGCATCATGGACTCCTTTCCATCGTAGCGTCTTGAGCGCGTTATAAATGTACGGCAAAGGAACCCATCGCTCACGATATAAGTCTGAGAGAAGTGACTGGTCTGCAAAATCCATATTGGCGGCGTCGGCCTCCATATGCGCCAAAATTTGCGCATAGAGGCCCTGAGAAGGATTGACGACCTGCAAACCACCGTTCATAAAGCCCAAGGGTCCGACTGACGGATCGGCAGCCTCAGTTTGCGCGGCATCGGGATTCGAGTGTTGTGAGGTAAATGCGCAATTCTCAGGAATCCAGTCCTTTGGATAGTGAGGCTTCTTGAGGGGATTGCATACACAGGCATGACCGGCTGCAAAGACACGCTTGCTGACGGTCTTATCACCAGTCTCAGCAATCGAAGGAGGGTCCAGCTCGAGATCCATCAGCTCGTCCATGTTGCGCAAAACAAGCATGTCCGAGTCGAGCTGGACGACGCGCTCATATTCGGTCAAAGAGAAAGGCGCAAGCTTGCTCCAACAATCGTAGAACCGTGGGTCATTGGAGTAGTCCTTGCCTTTGGTTGGCAGTAAGTATGGAATGTGCTGAACGGCAATGCCACGAGCACGGAGAGCTGTGTGACCTTCAGGGGGGAATGAATCGGTATATAGTGCCACAAGAGGGTAACGAGATTTGGCGGCGCGAAGAGAATGTTCGAGGGTGAGAAGACCGGGCAAGTAATCCAGGTTCGTGATAAGACTTGTCCAGACTGAGATTGTAAGTTAGAACCTGTGTTACGCATGGTTTAGCCTCTTTACCTTTAGGCGAGTCGACAGCTCGTTTCCGGGATTCTGAGTCTGCCATCTTGCGAAACCTGAAGATTTGTCCTGGAAAGGTCTGTTGTTGTGTATTTCCAAGCGATATCGCAAGAGTTAGTTGAAGCGGGGGAGGGGTAATAGCAGAATCGAAAATTGATAAGCAACAGTCTATTCTCCTTGGGAAACCGAAAAAGACACTGGTTTTCAATGAAAGGGTGAAAGAACAGATTCTGTGATGTTTCTTCTACTTAGAAGTCATATTTTCCCACTCTTGTACACAAAAAGGCGCATATCATGAGTCGTCGATGTCCAAATTTAGATGCTGTACCTGACGATGGCGGGGCATTTTTGGGGTTCTTCAGTGACGCCATTGACGATCTGGTCTGTAGCCTCGATTGGAGAAGAAAATGTAGAATCACAGATCCTGCAAATAATCAGGAACCAGAGTCAACAGTCCGATGGAATTAACATCATGATCTCTTCACTTGAAGGTTGTAGTTCTTGTCTTTTTCATAAGATTTGTAGAGAGAGTTTCGCGTATGCAACGCAGATGCAAGGCACAAAGTTTGAATCTAATCAATCAATCGACCATGGGTAGCCCAAGCTGCCATGTCTTGATCGAACCTCGGATACTTTCATCATACCCTGTGGGGTCCAGTGCCATCATACCACAGCCCATTAGCATCAGATATGACTCTTCCGTAATTTATCTTCCGAATCGGACATTATGTCCGTCATGTTCTTCTTCTTGAACTGTTCTTCCTAGACCTTCGGCTAGAAGCCGAGGTCCTGGACTCCAGTGACTATGTACCGAGATCAAGAGAGCTGCCATATGTCCGATGAATGTCCTATGTCGGCCTGCCATGGACATTGACGGCAATAAGTTCTTGGTCGTTACAGTCCCTGCTGAAGCAATCATGGGCTGTAGCCTGCAATTAGGTGCACCGGTGACCTCCACCAACACAAGATAAGCCCGGTTCGCTTTCAGGTTCCGATACTCAGAAAATGATAGACTGCAGCTCCGTAGCTGTTCGACGTCGAGAGACTGATATCGTATCCCGGCAACCTCTAGTTGTTATCTCATATTTGGGTTCATAACCAGTCCCTGGCATTGACAACTAAAGACAAAGTTTCGAGATAACACAAAGGTGCATCATGATAGACAGACAGCCACAGATTGATTGGCAGATCTTGTTTCTGTTCAAGATATGACACTGTGTCTATTTTTGTTGAGCGTCGTCATGACCTCCTGGTATCAGCCCCTGAATCAACTCGTAATCGTGTATCTTGAAGAACGGGAGGAAATCCGATCGCTTATGTTTTCGGTCAAGCACATGGCGGTGTCAAGGTCACAGCCATCCATGATGAACTAGGGGCCCTAGCTCTTACGGTGAGGACAAGGTGAGGAAGCTTTGAAGACAGGCCCCGTTCAACAATTTTTGTTGACAGGCGCCACCGTAATTCCAACAATAGCAATCGCCCACTGGTTTAAGCCCCTATGGTCTAGGTTCTAGCTCTGTCTTGTTTGAATTTGGCTGGAGAATTCCTTCTGGAATCCGAACTGTGCAACTGAAATCAGCCGCCAGCGCAGCTCAACAATCTCAGACGCGCGCGAATCCCAATATTCACACGGTCTTCAGTTTATGCACGGGTCAGCCCAGGACCCAGGAGCAAGATCCAGTCTTGGTCTCGACTGTGCTTGCTCTTGGCCCTGATCAGTTCTCGTGACTTCCAGATCTTTCATCTGATAACATTGAATGCCGAATCTCTGACGTCGGAGGTTTTCCGTGCTCTGAGCCGAGGCAATTCAAAATCTCAATCCGCAAGAAAGGGATCAAGTGATTGCCAGCAGAAAGCCCAATCGAGGTGTAGGAAACAGGACCATCTGTTTACGGAGTCCGCTCTGTCTCCCCGGCCCAAGGGGGACTTCCGGCCTTCAAGCAACCTACCGAGTTGGCGGGCTTCTAGAAGTGGACCAGGAGACGCTTGACTCCCTGTTCACTGACAGCTTTGGGGGTGTCACGGGTCCTCTCCCGCTCTTCAAGCCTTGCTCAGTGCCGCGCTCCCATACACTAATCGCTACCATGCCGCTTTAAGCTGTACGATCGGCGTGATCTATATACGTAGTCAGAAACGCGAGGCGGAAAGAAGTCAGCGGCTGGCTTCATTTCAAGAGGTTGTAATGATATCGCAGCCAGATTGACTAGACTAGGCCTTGCGTACTCGGGTTCCGAGCTTAACAGCAGAGTGATCGACGCGTAACTGTAAGAGGTGTCTTCAAAACAGTGTATCCAGTACACCTGGCTTCTGACCGCCCTGTTAGTGCTAGACCAACAATTGGTTCAAAGAATGGCGATCTCAAGAGCAACAGGCACAATCCACGTGCGTCAGATCAGAGTCCCCTGCCGAGACTCGTCAGCGACCATTGGCATTTATTAGTTGTAGGCGAAAGGTTGAGTGTAAGACAGGGGGTGCTAAAGCGGCGTTGTTCTGTTTGTACTGTAGACCCTTGTCTCACCTAAAGTTACAGTACGTAGCTTCAAGCTCAACGAGTTCCACTCACGCATCTGTTTCGTTGTAGTGATGGTTTTGGAGGCTGTGAGGATGGTGCCATGGCGATTCTTCCGGCGGCACATTGCGACACTCTTTGCATAGCATTGGTATGCATTGCACACAGTATCTAAAGCTGTCGTAAGTTGACGCCACTGTTCCTCTGATCTGATACTGTTATCTCTGGAGGTTTGTGATATAAAAACACTGAGCCAGGCACAGGGTAGCTTTGTGATTGGCACCTCTAACTGGTTGCCTCAACCTCAACTCTACTCTCTGGATGTTTCCGGGCTTTGACGGCTCAAGCAAGCTATGGTTCGATAAAACAAGTGATCGAGCTGGAAATCGACTTGGAGAAGCCCCATAGTTGCCTCCTTTCCAGCCCTGGGGTGGGCCATGGACCCAATTTCTCAGCAGAACGAAAGCTGGAGACGGCTACCTATCGTGAAGTTTGATGAGGAATCAGTAACGCAGTGATACCCCTCCCCATGAGCTGGCCCAAACGGTGAATGCTAAGTACTGTACTGTAGTAGCCTGGGCTATTTCAAGGCAGTTGATTGGATCTCAACATGTATTTATTAGCAACCATTGGTGTGTTTAATGATGTGCCACTTGCATGAGGGACCTTGTTTGCACCGGGCGGCATTCGGTATTTCGTCGCCGAGTCGGGAACTGCCATGATATTATGGTATGGTCATTGCTTCGTATCCTTGCTGATTTTGGTGCTAATGCTATTCATTTGTTTGTTTGCAACGAAACGAAAGAGATATATTTAGAGGTTTTTGATACCGTGATGTTTCGCAGCGAAGATAGCCGTTTGAAAGCTCATCAATCCTTACAGTAGAATGGATGTGCTGCAGGGTGAGAATTGTTTGACACAACCCTTCCTTCTGCTTTGGTACTATCAGAAGCAACATCAGCTTCCGACTGCACATGCTCTCCACACTCCATTACCTTTAGCGGGATCAACGCTGTAGTCGCTAAAATAAGGTGAGCTAACAGGGCGGGATCGGTACCGTACCTTCCAAGGATGTGGAGGCTGTGAGTGAGTGAGTGAGTGAGTGAGTGAGTCTTTCCTCAACCCCGTTGCTGTTTCTGTTGCTGTTGCTGTTGCTCATTCCATCCCCAGATCACACGGGCCTCCCGGACAAGCATCCGCGCTTGCTTCACCTTGAGGTCAAGCTACCAGAGGCTCCCTCCCGCCTTCCCCCTCCTCTAGCTTATCTTACCTGTTGTCTCAGTCACACCTGGATACATAAACCCTCCTTCCCTCCCTCCGATTGAACCATCCAATTGCTTCCACTTATACCTGTGCCTGCCTGTGTCATCTATCCATTGCATCCGTGGACCCTCCACTCTTCTCTCGCCTGATTAGACTTGGTCACCGCTATCCGTACACTACCTTACCTTGCCTTACCAACCACACTCAATCAGATCCATACCTACTACGCCAAACGTATAAGTAGCTGGACACGGCCAACACCTTGCTACCACCACAACAAACCTCTGTGTCTTTTGTCACATACAACTCTATCACAATGCCTAGAATCACCGCTCCCGTCTCAAAGCTCACTCGCTCTCTGGCCGAGTCTCAGCGCCATGCCGGTATCGCTCTCATGCCCAAGTATGCCGAGCTCCTTGGAGCTTCTTCAGAGCAGTCCCAGCACTCTGAGGTGAGTTTCTACTCTTCCAATCAGTCATTGCAGCTCTCCGGTACTAACAATGCTTCCAGTCCCGTGGTCTAAAGACTACCCACCGCCCTACTCCTCAGCCATCTCTTTCTGGTCGCCGAAGGCCACTGATGCAGAGCTTCCATTCTTCAACACCTTCTCGTGCTCCTGTCAACCACGTCGACAGCACAGTCTTGCCCAAGATTCACGCTACCCCCAACTTCAACGAGCCTCTCCCTCGTATGCCTCTTCTCCCTGACAACTATGGCGCCTACCACAGCTCAATGTCCGATGCCGCCGACTTGTATAGCAAGCGGCCCGTCATCTTCGCTGTTGACCCCGATGTCGTCGTTCCCGGTGCTCCCATGGCTACCATGGATGCCGTGAACATGGACAGCGTCGACGTCAAGTTTGTTCATGAGCAGCCTGCTCAGGAAACAAAGGCAGATGACTCTGACCGAAGTACCTTTCTCAGAGACGTCTTCGGCGGAATGATCCAGGATATTCTTCCTGGACGCACGCTCAGTAAAAACTAAGAATCAAGTGAAAACACGAAAGGGACGATAGGGCGGAGTCTGGTTATGCCAGCTACTCATAAAGAGAGCTGATGATTTATTAAGCGTTTTAATCTGTTTATGCGAAGCAAGATGCGGTTGCATCAATTAATAGCCTGTTACAAGAGGCTCCTGTGGCTAAGAACCATCCTTTTTTTTATACAACGATACACAATGATAAAGTGAAAGCCCAAGTGGCAGACTGGAATCAATACCGATCCTTTGTTATCCTTGCAACTCAAGCTTTATAACTGTGAATAATGACTATCAGATCATCGACGCATTCGTCCACGAGCCCACTAACTCATCTCCCTGCGTTACCATGTGATGACATGTGTGAAGTTGAATGCCATTGGATACTATGCCAGGTTTGTGTTGATGTTTTATTGCATCTATGGTATCATCTCTCGTAAAACACCACCACCTGCATTGCCTTGCTCTTTTTGGTCCAAACTCAACGTTCCATCCTTTTCGGCCCTTTCCTATCAATCTTTGAGTCTTCACCAATTGTGGTACAGTACATAATCGCAAGAACGCAACTAACTATTAATCGACCAACGAAATCCATTCCCTTCCCTATAGCCCGTCCTCTTGATATTCGTGTGATTCTTTATCGCTTCTTGAGCGATGGTCTGGGCTTGCACTCGTCCTGGTTGACAGGGTGCAGCATCACCTTGATAGGGTAGTTCTGAGTGTTGTGCTGGTAGCCCTTGGCCCAGTCGTAGCCTACAGCATAGGCGAAGATGGAACCGTTCTTGTTGAAGGTTGTGGAAGTGATGCTGCCACCAACGTTAGGGTAGCCCTTGAGACGGTGCTTGGCGTCCTTGTCCCAGAAGTGGAATGTTCCATCGGAACCAGCAGTGCTGAATGTGCCATGGACGGGGTGGAAAGAAATATCGTTGACGGCGTAGACATTGGTGACGCTGTTGGCTGGGGGGTCGCGATGACACTTGAAAGAGAAGTTGGAGCTGCAATGTGTTAGTCTAAGCCGGTCAAGAGATGCGTATTCGAGGGGCTTCTTACCTGGAGTCCTTGTCTTCGACGTATTGGATAGCGCAACGACCCTCGATACTACCGATAGCAAAACCAGCAGAGTCCGTAAAGCAGCTAACCACCCTGGTCTGCCACTTGAGAGGGCTCTGCAGGGTTTTGTAGAATTTGGTAGGGTTCTTGAGATCAATAACATTGATGTATCGATCGGCGGTGCCGACAACGCAGAGATTATCGCGGACGTCCATCGTATAAACTCGCTCCTGGCATTGTACGGTTGCCGCAGGTCCCTGTTGTCTAAGATCCCAGTACTTGATCGTCTTATCCCACGAGCCCGAAACCACCATGGGGTTACCATCGTTCAGGAAGAATCGACATGTTCGCACTGGCTGGTCGTGTGTGCCGATAACGACGTCCTGCTGGGAGGCAAGATCGCAGACCTTGACGTTCTTGTCGGCGCCGGCAGAGGCGACTTTTGTTCCATCCTAGAAACCCAGTTAGTTGCTATTCAGTTTCGCTCGATCATTATATCTTCGTACCTTGGAGAAGTCGCAGTTCAACACAGGTTGGCTGTGTTCGTAGGCGTGTCGGCCCTGACTCTGGCCATTGGCGGCAATCTCGTAAATGCGGACTTTGTTATCCCAACTGGAAATGGCGAGGAAGTCAGGTCCGTTTGGCGCAGGGGAGAAGGAAAGGTCGGAGATGGTATCGGTAGGGGGGTCGGAGAGCGCGACGTCTTGCTTGAGATCGCCAACAGTGTTGCTTGTCGTCGCTGCGGCCGAGGCACCGCCAAAAAGGGTCGACATGGTTGCGGTGTGTTGAAGGAGAGAAGTTGAAAGCCAGTCGGTGGCCCTTTTTCTGTCTTTTTGCCTTTGAGATACCACTCCTGAGACTCAAAATAAATGACTTATGAGCGAAGCTTCCAACTGGCCAAGCGACTAATCTCAGATAAAAAACAGATCTTTAGAGGATTGATGTTTGCACTGTTGAAACTAGTTGCGCCGCGAGCTTTGTACTGAGAATGAATAAACAGGCACGAAGGCAGCGACCCAGCCTTTCCAACGCGAAGTTGGGATTGGCCAACCCGCGTCAGACAAAAAAAGGCAGCAAGCTAAGGTACAGCCACATCTGGGAGCTCTGATTCATGGCGCCACACTTCAGCCCCATTTCGTGCATAAAAATTCAACTTGAGCTGGATACAATTTTTCTTTCTTCTTTCTTCTGTTCATCCGCGCCCCTCGCTCAAAAAATCGCCATTCGAAGCTTACAAACAGAGACATTGCGATTTGTCGCAGCGTCTCGCATTCTTTCTGGCTTTGGGAGAAAGTCCCCGGACATCTTCGTTTCGACGGAGCTTGCGGAAACGCGCCGCCATAGAAGCACAGCGGCTGACTTCTGCACCCAGGCCCGCGTCCTGCACCGGCCCTGCCCTCCGCTACATCAGTTTGTTAAAGGCTCTGATTCGCGTTCTCTGCCGCTATCGGTCCCCTTGGATGAAGATATGAGTCCGCTGCCGAGAGATTGGTTGGTTTCGCGACAGACGAGTCGTCTGGCAGGTTGATGGTTGGTAGACGCTTGGTGCTCGCGCGTGTGGTATCGGGTCGCAGAAGGATTGTTGTCGAGATTGATAGGTATGCGATTGCTCGGCGAAAGCTGGGTTACTCGATGGGGCTCATTCTTGATGCGAGGGGCCGGCATCCCGTTGACCTTTGGGTGACGGTCTTTTCCTTTTTTACACTCTAAACTTCGCTGGAAGTTCCCCTCTTTGGGAGAGACCTGAACCTGGATGAGATGGGTTGAAGTTTTTGTGATGATGACCAAACATAGAGTCAAGCACCGAGTCAGAAAACCTGACGTTGTGGACCACAAATTATGTCAACTGAAAAACTTCAAACTTCTCGTTTAGGGGACGGGTGTCGATGCCAAGATAGATAGTAGCTGCCACTTTGACTGTTGATCTTTTGATGTGATATTGAACTTAATCTAGGCTGCGAGGCCTTTTGTCTTCTGTTCAACGGAGCCGACCTACCATCCTTTCTTGTGGACGATTTGCAAAGAAATCCACTTAAAAAATCTTTCATACTCCCTCCGTGTGTTCGACTGAACAATGTATTGAGGCTGGGATAACGACCTAAGAGATTTTTTTCATGATCTTCTAGTCTACGTCTTGGTAGCCTTCGATGCCGTCTTCAAGCGTCATATATTCATTAAAGGTGCCTACCGATGAGGCACTCAAGATACTACCCTGTTTTCCTTCTAGCTCTGACGATCCGTCTACACAACGCCGATATCTAAGGACGGGTTGCTGCCCACGTATATGTTCTAGTTCTATTTATCCAACTTTGTCTGGTCTGACACATTCTATCTCGCTTGATTTAGGGTGTGAATTTGCCAAGAGCGCCTTCATTGCCTCCATCAAACAAGTCATGCAAGTTATCGAGCTCCTGGAAGTGCTTTGCGTACTCCATACCCTTACGTCGCTGCGCCTCAACACGTCGCCAATCCCATTCTCCAGGGACATCCAAGTCCACATCTGAGACATCAGCAGAAAGATCGCCGAGTTGCTGTTCACCAGATGTCCAACCTCCAGGTCGCTCAGGTAGTAGGCCAGAGGCGCCGCCAAGCATGATAGCTGGGTTCACAGTAAAGCGACCCAACTTGAAAACGTACTTGCTTATAGCTGTAGCATAGATCTTCTTCTCCCATCCACCGGCAGCATCTTGAGGGCCTCGCGCAGAAACCTTCTTGAACGTGGGGTCAAGCCATGATGTTGGCTTAGCAGCTCCCTTGGGGATGTAATGTGTCACGATGTATAACCACTTGCGGTCCCAGCATAGAATGCGACTCCACATCTCGAAGCTTTTATACGCAGGGATCTCGCGCTTGAAGCTGCACTCGACAGCACCAAGTATGATGCTCATCTGGCCCTTGATAGGCTTATCGGTCTTGGGGTCTAGGACAATCTTCGTCTTGGTGTTTTGGGCGAGTGTAATATAGGATGCGCGGCAGAGATATGTAACAAGGTGAGATCGTGAGACGTCGAGATCGGCGAAATAGGTCGAATTAGACTTGTGTAAGTTGTAGTCGATCTCGAGAAGAGGGGCGTGGGTGGTAGAGATCATGGGTTTGAAGAGGGCTTCGGGTCCAAGATTTGGCGATTTGCGCCAGAAGGTATGGTAGAAGATCACGTAGAAGACTCGGTACTATAGAGTGTCAGGGTGTTATACTAAAGCCAGAAGAGACCATCGAGACTTACAGTCCAAGCAAAGGGCATGCTCTTCCAGTTGAACACAACGAACAACAGCAACAGGATCCGCGACGTCCGGCCAGGTCCTGTAAGGAAAGCCTTAATCAGAGGACCCCAATTGATCCGATAGGCAGCATATCCAGCAGAACCTAGAGCAAGAGGCATGATGACAGGAACCACATGGGAAAGCCCAAACATTTTCTTATTTGCGCCAGCCATGATGAGCGATTGTGGTGTTTGCGATAACCCTGAGGGATGAAAGGATGGGATTCAGTCGGTATTTGTCTCAACCGATTGCGGTTAATAAAAACCCGCGCTATCTCGTGCGACGGTGACTTGCCAATCAAGGAAGCCTGTGACGAACGCCGAGGATGCCGTAGGTAGTGAGTGTCCAAGGCCCTGAGGTTAATTGCCCCTTCAAAAGTTCAAAGCTCTTTTGTGAGATATGCCACTATCGATTAGTGAAGGAGCCGAGGCACGGAGTTTTGGTGGGAACGCGACTCGGCTGAGTTGTGTAAGCAACGAAAGTGTTGAGAAGAATCAACAACAAATTGAATCATTTTCTACCAGAGAATAACAGGCAGAGAAAGGGAACAAAAGAGCATTATAACAAGGAGGTCTCGCCTGATTTATGCTGGCTTCCTTACGACATTGCATGCTGACTCGGTGAGCATTCATTATACAAGATACTGCAAGATACGGAATCTGACAGCGACCTTATCCATTTATCACACGTCAGCTTGCCGCACAGAGAAGCAGGGTTTCTATTAGGAGCACTTGTCTTGAATAGCATCACATCAGCCAACTCGAAGGTTATATGGATAAAAAGATAAAAGTTGTTTGGATTGCAAAAAAAGGAAATACGGTGGAATCTAACCACCTGCAATGGACGAACAGGGAATCGAACCCTGGACCACTCCCAGATTATTCGGTCGAATCATGCTAAGGGAGTATTATACCACTAAACCATTCGCCCGGTTATTTGATGAGAGCTCAGTTGCAAGTCTGGACCTATGGAGTTTATTCATGAGCCTGTGAATTAGATGCTATGAACAAGATGATAGTGCAAGATCACACAGTTCTAAAGTTGGTTTGTCTACTGATTCTGATCCTTATGTTTGAAGCTTATACTCCTCTCTATTCTATACTTTTAAGTGCTTATAGCGACTTCTCAACCTCATCAACAGCACCAATGACTCCTTTCCACTTCGCCCACTCAGCATCACCACCGGGAATACCACCCACGAGCGGCAACCTCGTACCGTCTGTGTCTCCAAAGCCTCTCAGTCTGCTAATAGCATCCTTGATACCCACAGTACCAAACTTGACCACAAGCTCCTCCATTGAGCTAACCTTGAACTGGAGTAGTCTTCGCTCCTGGATCTCGGCATCTGTAGGCTGGGTCTTGGACGACAGCTCGAAGAGTCGCACCAGTGACTTGGGGAAAAAGCCCGCTGAGCCATCAATAGCGCCGGCAAAGCCAACTGAGATAACAGGTAGGAGCTGTTGGCCGAGGCCTGTGAAACAGTGGAAGTGGGTGTGATCGATGGATGGGTTGGAAGCAACCTGCGCAGCTACGGAGACATCTCCATGAGAGAGCTTGCAACCGACAATGTTAGAGTGCTTTGCAAGTGTGGCATATGTCGAAGGTGCAACTTTGACGTTGTTTGAGACTCCGGGGTAATGGTAGCTGAGCAATCTGGTTAGTCCGGGGGTTTGGTATAATTAGGTCGAGACGACTTACATCATGACAGGAATGGGACTTTGGTCAGCAACAGCAGTGAACCATTGGATGATACCCTCTTGTGTAACTGCACCGGCATTGTACCCAGGAACAAGACACAATCCCCATTGGGAACCCGACTTTTGAGCATCCTTGAGTTGTTCAACAGTCTCTTCAACGCTGTTTGTCGCTGTGCCCGCAATGATAGGGTAATCCTTGAAACCCTCCTTCTCGAGACCAGCCTTGATACCACTGAGAATGGCGTGGCGATCTCTAGGGTGAATATGAACAGCTTCGCCTGTGCTACCGAGAACGACTAGACCCTTGATTCCATTCTTGGCCAGGTAGACAGAATGAGCGACCTGTGTTTCAATATCGATGGGAGGGGTAATAGCGTTGTAGTTGGAAGTCTTCTTAGAAGCGAAGAACGTGGGAACGGGCACGTAGATACCCTTGGGCGGAGGAGCAGACATTTTTGGCAGTGATTTCTATGTCACAAATGAATTGAGAAGAACAGAGGAATTATCAACTCGTGAGGGGTTCGCTGAGGACATTGTTTATTATAAGCACGCATTTGCCGTCATGCAAGCCAAACCTCGGTTCTTCGGGGTAGGTTATAGCGAAACTATAGTCTTGGAGTTGGGGAAAGGCAACGGTTCGGCCTATCGAGACAAAAAGATGGTAATACCCGCCGAGATCGGTGGAAACCTTCCCCTCAATCTGAAAAACAACGGTATAGTTTCCGGTTCGGTTGATAGAATCATGAAGTGGCTGTGAATTGATATGGGCCAGCCAATGGTTGTACATGGACAGAAAGCCAACTCACCCATACTGGTTTCTGAACATCGCATCAAGCAGAGCTCAGGGTGTTTATGAATCAAATCGAAATTCCTATCACCTCAATTGAATATTGATATTCAGCTCCCCAGTATTGAGCAGCTAGTATGTAACTACCTTATACAACATGCCCAATTGTAACGGAAATGGCTGTTCACATATCCCGAAGCGGAACTAACCTATAGCCGCACGAGATATTCGGCTGATGTTCCTTTTTTCAGAGAATGGAATGCTAGCATTGCAAGATCCTTGTATTTGAAGTTTTTTCTAAGTTTATTCTGAAATTAAATATAGATCTCATGATGACTTTCAGCCCTACCTATCTGCAACTTCATAATGATCACGATGCGAGTTACGTGGTCTGGTTCGAGATATCACGTATACAATATATCTAGCCCGCCTACCATTTTCATAAGTCGAATTAAAATTTATATCTAAATCTTCCTTTTATTGCGTTATTTCATTGAATCGTTCTCACATACTCCATGCCTTGGCGTGACCCTCTATCCTCGTTTCTCAGAAGTTTGCCAGCCAAACATAATTCCTTTTACGTGATACACATGTCTATGCAATCCCAGCCACGGTTTTAATTGCAAGGTCATCTTGCTTCCTCTCATGGTATTTGTTTTCACAATTTCATACTCATGAGCGAATGACATGGGTGCCCTCCGCGGGTTCAAGCACCATCCATTGGCACGGTAGATCCTTCTTCTCGTTGTGTTCTCGCAGCTTAGCGATAATCTTAGCGGCGATAGCCTCAAAGTTGTGCGTAGCAAGAGCCAGAATGGTAGGACCAGCGCCAGATAGACAGACACCGAGGAAGCCTTCGTCGGTCTTGGGAGACATTGTTTCGACGATCTCGGTCAGACCGGGGATGAGAGTCTGGCGGTAGGGTTGGTGAATCTTGTCTTGCATGGCAAGATGGATGAGCTCGGGATCGGGAGGGGACTGGCCCAGGGCGACGGGCAGAAGAGCAATTCTCTGCAGGTTGAAGACCTAAGGCCGTGGATTAGCTTCATCATAACTAGACATTCGGGGTTTGGCATACCACATCGGGACGAGTGTAGTTCGCAGGTAGCACTCCTCGTGCAGCATGCGTAGCAACCTGGAAGTCAGGGATAATAGCAACAGCCTTGATCTCCTTGGCCCATGGGAACTTGATATGGTGACCAATTCCGTAGGGAGGGTTCGGTGGCTTCTTGCCCGTGTCCTCACCTCCGGCTGGCGCAGGTAGAACTTCACTAAGCGGAATTTCGGTTCGGGCAACGTCTTCGGGAGTCAAGGGCTTGAGATATGTTCCGACAAAACCTCCGTAGAGGGCAGCTCCGACATTGTCAGGATGTCTCTCTGGAATTGCGGTTAGCGTGTAATCGAGTCGATCGGAGGGTTAGTTTTACCAATCATGAGACAGTAGTCAAATAGTCGGTCATTGTCGAGGTGCTTCAATCCTCCAACTTCCTTGCCCAGAGCAACGCCAGCAACAACAGCGGCACCTGAGCTACCAAGGCCACGACCTAGAGGAATAGGGTTCTTGACATGCACGTGGGTCTCAACGGGGAACGCCCTCTGGTCGTTGCAGCGCAGGACATAGAGCGCTACACGTGTGATAAGGTTGACCTGGGGGTCAAGGCTGATCTCATCCTCGCCCTCTCCCTCGTATGTGATCTTGCAGTTGAGCGGGTGCTCGGACTTTGTCTTTGACCGATCGATGGTTACATGAAGCTCAAGGTAGACGGACAGAGCAAGGCCAATGACATCAAAGCCAGGGCCGATGTTTGCGCTGGAGCTGGGGGTCTTGATGATGAATGATTCCATGACTGCTGCTGCTGCTGCTGCTTGCTTGCTGTGGTGTATGCCGAAGTTCGGAACTGGAGCTTGTTACTTGGAGGAAAGTTTTGAGACAAGATAGCGAGGAGAGGGTCTAACGGCGCGAAGCAAATCGGGGCTAGTACAACTCCAACGCCCTTTTCTGACTCCTCACGACAGAGGAATTCGAATTGCAGATTCAAGAATGAAATGTCACATCAGAGGAAGTCTCGCCGATAGTGGAATTGTCTATTACTGTGACTGACATGATGGTCGAAATCTCCCCGATGACGGAGCTCTCCACCACATGAGCAAAAAAACATGCGGTTTGGGCGCCCTATTACTGAAAATTTGCTTCAACATCAGCAGAGTGAATGGCATTTGGCGGGGTAAAATACTCTGGCTCTTCAGTCCAGAACTGTTGCGGCGGGGTTGGATTCATCTATCGAGAGGCTATCTATTGGTCGATAAGAGAGTTTGCTGAAGGGATCCTGAGGGCTAAATTTGGTCACTGAATGGTCTGAGCTGCGCTGCGCTGGGATATCGGAGTGGTTTGCATCGGGCCATCGGGTTATAAGTCTGCTGGTGATAATCTTATCTGAGCCGTTATGCATAAGGAATATGTTTGTTGCCTTGATGTAGTTTTTCGATACGAGAAGAGCCACTCTTTTTGCATCCTTGACTTCCTTTATGAGGCTCAGCTTGATCCTCTATATCTGACGTTAACGGATACGATGTTGCACCGTTGTCTCTGCCCAACGCATTGTTTGTGAGCTGTATGTTTGTGGGCCTCAGTTTGCTTAGTAGGGAAATCTTGAAGATTGTAGAAATCCGTATATGCATTACTTGGCTTTACTAAGTCCACTGCTGTGCAAACTGGCATACCCTGTCAAAGAATACGTCAATCTTGACGATCCAGCCTCTGGGCGAATTATTTCTCATGATCTGACATTCCAGCTGAAGTTACATGCACTATCCTAACTTGAATAGTATTTGGAGATCAGTTGTCTCATGGAGCTATTCAATAAGTGACACATTCCCAGCCTTTAGCATTTCGATGGTGTTTTCCGTCAACAAGTGACCGCCGAACCGTGCCACCCCAACCCAACCGGCTATGCCGACAGCCCACTACTCAGAGGCTTCCAGAACATCCAAGCTCCATATCCCAAAATAGCACAGGACCTCAATTGCCATCTCACCACCATGATGTCAATGTCAATAGTGCATCACGGGTTCTCACGTCGGATTCACTTTTCGGGCACAAGCAGAACAGGACCAGATCCTGGATCCGTCTCGTAACTGCACCAGTGCCGGAAATTCCGGCACTTGAACAATGGATCCTTGAGGTCTTTTTGTCAAGGAAGATCGCTGAGCCCATGACGTTCAAATTCTCGTGTTCTCTTGATGCCCCATGGGATCATCCATGTTGCTAAAACTCCCATTTGCGGAGTTTTTTTTTATCGATCCACAATCCGATGTTCTTGGCCTGGTGTTTTTGTTGTTTTCACGATGCAATACAACGTCAATAGCCCAGACCATACTGTCAATTAATTCCTCTTTGGGCTTCCAGTTATTGACGGTTCTTTGATGCATCGACAACGCAGGGAGGAATACGAGCAAGACTAGTCTGAGATAGACAGGCAGGGCCCTTGAGATCAGTCATGCTTGTTGAAAAGACGTGACTATTCGTGAATAGACAATGCAGCTATTCGGCGGTGAGGTCATGAGATCACCGGCTCGGCACGTCGGTCGAACGAGGTGATATACTAATCCGTGAGACTAATTATTCAACATTGAGTCTTCAACAGTAAAGTATTACCAAAGTAAGGCCAGAGCTATGACCGGCCTTTCCGTAGCAAGGTCATCATGATAACCTTAGTGTAGCCTTACTATGATATTACAGATCTTAGTGAGCCTGAGCCTCTTCAATGCGCTGGGGCTACGTTACGTCGTGCTGTTCACAGGACGACACTAGCTCAAGAATACGAGATATTCCTCGCCAAAAACAACCCAACGTTACCCCACAATGCCCCAAAATGGGGGCCATGACCGGCAGAAATCAACCCCTACACCCCCCTGTATGACGGGAAACATTCTGGATCTTAGGTTCTGGGCCTGTCTACGGATAGTCAACTGTAATGCGAGCAACCTTTCCGCACGCCGCGTCCTACCTTTAGGCTCTAGCTTCTGTATCCGCTCCTCGAAATAGCATACGGCGAGGCCTAGCCTTGCTCTGGCATCCGTTGCTAAAGCCAATTTTGACAGCGATGGCACCTGGAGACGGTCAATACGAATGGAGCTTGAGTAGCTTCTCGGCCGGGTTGTGATAGCCTATCTGCTATTCAATGCCAGCTATGACGCTATATGGAGACAATCTAGGTTTGTCCAGCCTCCAGCCTTCCTGGTGGTGTCCTCGATTTGGCTGTGGAGAGGCTGATCACCCGAGGGCCGTGATGGGTAACGTTAGATGCATGGTTCGTTCGTTCGTTCGTTAGATTTCTTAGAGATCGTTGTGAGAACTCAAGTATAAGAAGAGCCCTCAGTCTCGTCCAGATTTCTATTCTTTTCTTGTATCATCACTCTCAACAACAATCAACCACTCTCATCCTCTTCAAGCTTCCAGCCAAACACTCCTCAACACCACCACTACTTTCCTCTTCACTTACACACAAACAACCCAACAACAACCGCCAACATGAAGCTGTCCGGTGTCCTCTCTGCTCTTGCTCTCACCTCCGCCGTCTCGGCCACCACTGGTGAGTCTATTCACACTAGTCTCTAATATGTCTTCGCTCACTAACAATTATTCCAGTCTCCTACGACACTGGCTACGATGACAAGTCCCGCCCCATGACTGCTGTCTCTTGCTCTGATGGCAAGAACGGTCTCATCACCAAGTATGGCTGGAAGACTCAGGGCAACGTCCCTACCAAGTACGTCGGTGGTGTCAACATCATCGAGGGCTGGAACTCCGCCAACTGTGGTGGCTGCTACCGCCTCGAGTACAAGGGCAAGAAGATCAATGTCCTCGCTATCGATCACGCTGCCTCTGGCTTCAACATTGGACTCGATGCCATGAACGCCCTCACAAACGGCCAGGCCGTCAAGCTCGGCCGCATCAACGCCCAGGTCTACCACGCCAACCCTTCTGACTGCGGTCTCAAGAAGTAAACGGCGCAACTCTACGATTTTATGAGATGCATATGAGGCTTTTTGGATCGCGGATATTCTTATTCTTTCCCTTCTTAGAACTATGGGTTTAATACTTGGCATTGGCTGGCGTTTAGACTACGATCTTACACATAATCTACCTAGATACTACACTACACTACACATGAATGAACATAGAGCTTAATTGCTTTCACTTCAATTTTCTTCTTTGCAATGCTACGAGGTGAAGTGAGTGGATGATAATTTGAGACCTTAAACTAGTCGTGCGGTTTGCTCCTTTTGGTCATATTTTCTGGATATTAAAGCAGCTTGAAGAAACTCCACTGACAAGCTGTTACTGTCATCGAGAAGTAGCACCCTCCAAGCTGGCCCTCCCACCGTAGCTGTTTTTTTTTTTTTTTACATGCGAAATCGTTCTCATCTCATTCCATTATCGAGTCAGAAGCCTTTGTGTTTCGTTCCAACCGAGCTTGATAGCGACTTTTATTCCCACTCCCGGAGTGAGGGAGGGGTCTCGCCACCCTCAGACGAAGAAGACGACAACGCATGTAGGTCGTCCCAGTTGTGCAATGAAATTTCATCGATATCAGAGGGAGGGTCAGATAGAGGAGATGACGGAGTGTGAATCAAAGGAGATGGTGGAGGATCGGACAAAGGGGATGAGGCACCCGTCATTGGGCTCCTGATGTTGGTTGAGTTTATGTTTGACAGCCCTTCAAGACTGAGACTGTTGTCATCTGTGACGTGGACATAGTCAGGTGTTGGCACTCGTTTGGATGTGACTGGCTCGGGAAGCTTAGGGTCTGTAGCAAGGTTGGTGAAACGGATTCCGCCTTCTTCCTGTTCTTTGAACAAAGTCAGTATATGAGTGTTAACAGATAGGCAAGGCTCAAGGGATATCGTAAAGATGGAGGCTCGGTCTTGGGTGTCGAGAACAAGTGATAAAAGTGTCGGGTAAGTTGAGTGGCACTTTCTCAGAGTACTTCTATCTCCCCAGTGCTTGAGAGCCTCGTCTTTTCTTGCACAGGGAAGAGGAGTAGTACATACCGCTCGGCGAGTTTCCAATCCATAGAGCGCACTCGAGAACTTCAACACGAGCCACAAATTCCTCATACTTGAGGCCATGTTCTAGACCGCCAAGAGGTAGTCGAATTTGTTCTGGGGCCTTCAGGATCACCGTGACTTCCTTTTCACCTGCGACTGACTCGGTGAAGTCTATGAAGTCGTCTATCAACCCTCTTTCACCCTTGAACACCACACATTTCTCTTCGGGGCAGTATCCTATGAAGTTGTCCGCAAAGGTGTCTGATAGTTTGGTGATGTGCAGGTCGGTTGCAGTTTCAGTCTCAGGGCAGCGCGAAATCAAGACAACAACCTCGGATGATGGAAGCAGGTATGTCGAAGAGGGACGGGGTGAATCTTCACGAAAATCTGTGGATAGGAGATAAGACTTGTAGGCCGGCTCGAGGATAGCAGCTCTTTGCTGTGTAAAATCAGAAAGATCCCCTGTCAGCAGAGAATCCAGGCTGTCCTCGACAATCGCCGCCATTTTGAGTGTTGGTAAATTAATGGATAGTAAAGCGAGAAATTGTTTAGACATTTATAAGAAGCCCGAGCATTTATCGCAGAGTTTGAGGCAGTAACCTACTAGAAGGAGTGACACTGCCATGTACCTGTCAAGGGCTGGCAATAGGAGGAAGGCAAGGAGAGAAAACAACAAACAATCCAAACGGAAAGAGCAGATTCCTTGAGGAACATTAACTTACCTTGCCTCCGTTAGATGTTGTAAATACTCTTGGTTCTGAAGAATGTCCTAACTTTTATAAAACTCATCAAGTGTGCAATGGAGTTGAATTACCTTCATTTTCTGCATGATAAGTCTCTGGGGGTCAGGACAGAATCAAGCGTCTCCTATCCTAAGCATCCATTCCTCAACTCAGGTAGCTCACCTCTTCACGCAGCTATTAACATCTGATATCAATTCGTATATAGATAGACTCGTTTGTATCGGATACGGACCGCACAAGAGCACAACATTGATGTTCCTATGCGCCATGGTCCATTTATCAAGGACTCGCTTTGGCAAAAGGGGATAAATCAAAGTAGCAATATAGTATCAGACTCTTTGACTTCATGTGAGTTCTTAAACGATACCTTTGAGTATGGATATTATTCACCTTGTCATAGGAAATCCAACGTCCCTTTCATGCAAGTTCACAAGACAAAGCATCGTCAGAATAAATTGAAGTGACATGGTAAGGTAGAAGAAAGACGGGTACTTGCAATAAATAAGATTCAAAAGGCGTTTATTGTTGCACAGTCTGCTGCTTGTATTCTGGTAGCCGTAGGGAGGGCATAAACAATTCCTTGTAGTCACTTACAAACACTTGATACGTCCGACTAGTATCCGTTTGGATCCTTGCATGGATATGAAACAGCACATGCATATTAACACTGATGTATACTTGTTTTATAAGGCTCCAATAAGTCTTCTCATAGGCTAGCTCATCTTACAAGTTGCATTCTTCAGACGCACAGTCTCGATCTACAAACACCCAATCAAATTATCATTATTCCCGAGATACCCAAGCGAATCCGAGTTGCTGCACTGTATCCAAAGTTATTAGTGACGTGACGTGGGGTAATCCTAGTCCGTCATCAGATCGTCGTACTCCTTCTAAACAACGACTTGCAGAAACTCCCGACTCTCCAAAATGCAACTCCAACCTGTTTTTGTTTTGGCCGCAATCAAACAAAACATGTCCCAGACTGAACCATGGCCTCGCTAAACATGCAAAATCTTCCAAACGAGCTCGTGGCTCACATCCTCAGCTTTCTTGACTCAGAATCTGATTTACAAAGGCGCATTTATCTTGACCCTGCAAAGCTCAACAGGCCGGTATCATCCGGTCCAAATACACCCCTCAAGAACGCTTCTTTGGTATGTCGTCTCTGGAGAAGTTCTGTGATAAAAATACTCTTCCGCTATGTCGTTTGGCCGTTTTGGCGATTTTACAAGCCAGTCGCACAAGATGTCGCATCACAAATTGAGGTCCTGAATTTCATCCGAAGAAACAACCTATCATCCTCCGTTGAGAACTTCACTATCCTGATCGATCTTCCTCTCGGATCAGGCCAGAATCGATATCCGGATGGTCAATTCTGGGGTGTTCTGCCTCCTGTATCTCATCAGCCGGAGACGCCCATGTCCTGGAATTTGTTATGGTCTGTTCTGAATCAAGAGGACCGAGACGCCGAGGGTAGTGACACAAGGACTGAGGAAGACAGGGCGCAGTGTTTTTGGGATAACAACTGGCTTTGGCATACTATCTTTGATGTCATTGATCCCTCGAGAATCACCATGATCAGCTCAATAGACATTCTCGCTTCGCTTTTGAGCCGAACTGTCGATTTGTCGAGTCACTGGGCTTTCAACAGCACCTACTATGTTCTATCATTATCACGACCATCACGAAGCATTGCCGAGTCTAAAAGAGTACAGACTCTGCCTTCGCATATTCCGGGACCAACGAACCGCATCCCCTGTGACTTGTTCCATATCAGAGACTGGAGCTCAGTCCTCGTCAATGAAGGATCCTTCGCCCCAGTATATTCAACCTACGAATTCTTTCACTACTCAGCAGCTACTCTTCTTCCTGCAATCTTTGACTCTTCGGATCCTTCCTTCGATGTTCTATGTGCAAACCTTCATTCGTTATCCTATATCGCCACATTCCCCCTTTCTCATCATATTTCTGACCATCTCATCCCTAATTGCCCACCCGTGGAGCATCTCTATGTACAGCTGATGCCCAAGAATCGTGATTTCTGGGAGAGCAGTAGTCTTTCACGGGTCAACCTGTCCGACCTGTGGCTTGAGTGCGATACGTCTTACGCATTGCTTGTGCGTCAGATGCTGGAAACTGTTCCTCAACCGGGCTGGCAGAAGCTGAAGGTGTTTGAAACGGGTGATACCCCGGCAGAAGGTGTGTGGAAGATGAATACTTACGATGACCATATTAATGGGTCAAATGGGTGGAGAGAAGAGAGCGAGGGTGTTTTTGTCAAGGATGATATTGAAAGTAGTGATGAACAAACTATGGTGGAAGAGTCATAGTTATGCGACTGGAAGATTGACAAAGCCAGGTCAGGTTTATGATTAATAGGGCAGCGTCTTATGATGCCAAAGTTCACTGGATTTCGAACAATTCTATGGTTACCTTGCAACTCTATTAGCACTTTTATGATATGGCCCCAATTCCAATGAGGCCACAGAATCTGGGTTCCTATTAAGCTACACAGGAAGAGATCAGAAAGACAGTAAACTGGCGTGGATGAGGTTGATCATAATTTATCTACATGATGCTCTATCTTGGTAGAATATGAAATCTATCACTCATCCACGACTATATCGGTCCAAGTAGCAGGATCGTTGGTAAACCTTCAGCCTCCCAGGCTTCCTGTAGATGAACCCTAAATCCAACGCCTCTAAATGCACAAAGCAGCTGGTAAAGTCTGTACACAATAGACATACCGCCAGAACCTAGTCCCCAGCCGTTCCCTGAAACCCACAACGCCATGTTGAATACACAAAGTCTAATCTTCGTCACTATCGATGTCGCCATCCTTGTCGCTGTCCGAAAAGTCTGGGACAGGCTCCATCGCTGCATGCTCCTTCATCTCTCGATACGTGCTCCAAGTCAGGCCCAAGAATGCGACTATGATCATGGCGCCTCCAACAATGGCGGCAAAGCTCAAGGGCTCGCCGGTAATCATCCAGTCCACAATGGCAACAATGAAGATGGTGAGCAGCGCAGCCACCGACGACAGGACGGGCGAAGTCAGCGAGATAAGAACGAGGAATGAACCGCTGAAAGTGGCATTGGAAAGCACCGCGAGTAGAATGAGCCAGCACGTAGAAGCCGCTGGGATCTCGAACTTTTCAATGTTGAGCCAGTCAAGAATTGGGAGAGGAAGCCAGAGCACCGTGAGAGTGAAGAGCCCAATCAAAGAACCGAAGGTGTTGGCAAAGATCATACCCCTACCAGGTGAACAGCCCTCGGGTGGGCAAGCATAGCGCTTGTACAAGACCTCGTACAGACCATACAAAACTGAACCAACGCCAATGACGAGATTGCCAAGGAATCGGTTTCCGGCCTCGACACTCTCGCCTCCCTCCTTAGTGTCACCATAAGCAACGACGAGGACACCGCCAATAGCGATCAGAACAGCAACCGACTTGTCGAGTCGAAGGGGCTCGCGAAGAAGTGGAACGGAAAATACGTATGCGAAGAAGGCGGAGCAATTGTAAATGGCCGTCAGATCCGATGGCGTTGTCAGACTAACGGCAATGTACCAACTCAAACCAGCGACGGTCAGTGAGCAGGTAATGATGGCAGTGAATCGAACAAAATAACGAACGGGTCGCGCGCGATGTTGAACCGATATATGAAATACATCCAAGGTCTGCTTTTCGATCATAATGGCGGTGGTGCGTAATTGCTGTTTATGTCGCTTCCAGAATACTGGCCATGGTACATCGCGCTTCTGGAAGCGCAAAATAAGGAGCTGAACTGGCCATAACACAACCCAAGAACCGTGTGTAAAGTACATCATACAGTAAGCCTTGTCCCAGCCAAGGTCGTGTTGGATGTATGCGCTCAGCTCTGTCTGAACGCAGAATGCGATCAGACTGATAATGAGGAAGAATCCTGCGTACGTGTACCTCTTCTTGGTCGAATCTTCGGCAACAGCGGCGGCGGTTTGAGGGCTTCGACTGCGCATCGTTGATCGCCGACTGAGACTTGGTCTTCCCATTGATTCTCTGGGATGATATGGGAGATCGTCTTCGCTGGGCTCCCTTGACCCCTTTGATCCATCATTAGGAGGCGAGTAACCAGCGCGGCCGCGCTCTGGGTCATCTTCCTTGTAAAGGAGAGGAGTTCCAGATTTACCATCGCCATGACGATGGTAATGAGGACGGCGAAGGTCATTGGGATCCATATTGTCCAATTCCAACCACTCGCTGTCACTATGGATCTTTGTATTCTTAGGATCGTGGCGCTTCGTGTCAAGATCGGAAGCGTCGCTCGGAGGCTCGGCGGTGCCACGGGCGCCAACAACGTTTGGTCTGGCAGTCGAAGATGGGCCTGGTTCGCATGTGGTGTCGTCGCTAGATGATGTTGAAGAATCCGAGTCTGTAGACGATCGATTGCGACCTTGCAGAAGGCGGACTTCTTGGTCACTGGTATCACGCCGAGGCATGAAGGGAGAGGGAAGGGAATGGGTACTTCTATATAAAGATAAAAAAAAGCTCGACAAAATTACGAATACAATAGGCGAGGGGTGCGATAAAGGAGTGAAACGGCTTAGCTGATTTTGGGGCTGCACCGGGTTTGGTCTTTCGTCAAATCGAGGCGTGGTATTGGATCCGTGGTATGTAAAGGTGGTGTTGAAAAACAGCCATGGATGGTCCGGGGCGGAGACAAGCGGGTCTCGAGACCCCGATTTTGCAGGGGGCTTGCTCCGCTGTAGCGCAGGGGACCAACAGCGCGGGGGGGTTTCCAGCACGGTGCCGTCATTGTTGAACCTGGAATCCACCGGAGAACAGGCTAAAAATGGTAAACCATGAGGTGATTGTTTAGGTAGAATCATGACCGTTGATGAGATTGTTGCTAGCGACTCAGTGAGGTTATCGCGGTTACAGGTGAAAGGTCACGGCGAATAAGTTACCGTTAACCGTTGAAAGTATTCACTTGCAACTGAGATTAAACTCTCTGCTCCCACGTGCGGGAATAAGCTTATGCGTGGTACAAAAGGACATTACTACTTTGTACCTACAACAGGTTTTGACCTGTCTCTTGGATCTCTTTAAGATCTGATTGCATTAGATGCTACCTTACTCTTATCTTGTCCTGCAAACAAATGACGCCTTCGGTCATGTGCCCTCCGCCTTCTCTCCACGCGCCCCCAAAACCAAGACAACCTTTGTGAACGGTATCACCATGCCACCAACAGAAATGACTGACAGCACGTGGGTTTATATTCAAGGGTCTAGGTAATCTATACCAAGCTCTGTATTACTTCTGCCTATTGCTATTTTACTTGGCCGACGCACCAAACAGAGCCTCGTGTACATCATATGTATATTCCAAATCCCCATGCCAGTAGTTGGCCGTATCTGCCTTGGAGTACAGCCACGCCTGGTCAAGTGCCTTTACCACCTCGTCGGGCAGAGGTCCCTTTTCAACGAGCTCAAGGTTCTGCTCGAGCTGCTGGATGTTGGACATACCAATGATAATTCCATCGTTACCGTTTGTGACTTTTAGTCCGGAGTGGTGGATTATCCATCGCAATGCTGTCTCAAGCATGCTCAGTCCGTTCTTCTCCGTAGCTTCCTCAATAGCCTTCAGAGCCTTGAATGTGCTCTCTCTGAAGTATCGCTGACGATATGCCGTACCAATCTTGCTCTGATCAGAAAAGCGGCCGCTCTCAGGCTTGATGTCCATCGACTTGATCTTGCCAGACAGGAGACCACCAGCGATTGGGTTGTACACAACGATGTCGAGGCCGTATCTCCTGCAGGCTACAAAAAGCTCTGCCTCGATGGAACGGGTGAGACAGTTGTACATGCCCTGGTAGACCGTGGGCCGGACCCAGTTGTTGTACTTGCAAATCATGACAACTTCTGCGACCTCGTACGCCGTGAAGTTGCTGATACCGAACTTGACGAACTTTCCATCCTTGTGTAGCTTGTTGATAGCTTCGAGGGTTTCTTGGAAAGGAGTGCCGCGGTCAGGACGATGGAGGTAGAGCAGCTAATGGGCGTGTTAGTGCATGCAACTAAGCTTATCGGGACATGCCACTTACATCGATGCAGTCGGTTCCCAGCTCCTTCAGACTGGTCTCAACCGACTCGATGACCTTGTCGTATGTGTTCTCGCCAGGCTGGACAGGATACTTGACCTTTGTGTCCACAGTAAGTCCTCTCTCTTTCCAGTTGGTCTGCGAGCCAGTCCAGCCCTCCTGTTTGCCGCCAACATAGATGCGGGCAGTGTCGACTTCGTTGTAACCCTTACTTTGAAAGATGTCAAGAGCCTTGTTGTAAGTTTCAGGGTCAAAGATACGCGCATCGAGCTGTTCACTACCAGGGGGTCCAAAGGTCATTAGACCCAGGATAACACGAGGCTTGACGTTCTGGGTTACGAGAGGCATTGCGACGGTCGATGGTGTTTGTAAGTGTTTTAATTCAAGACTACTAGTAGATGGAAGATGGAGGGGTCAAGCTCTTTATAGTTCCTCGGAAAGGATTTGCTTCGGAGATGTGACTCGTAAACTCCAGCTCTTTGTTGTCGTGCCTTTCCGCGACCTACAGCTCATAATAGCACCCCACCAACGTCTGCGGCTTCGGGCGGGGTATGATCTTGGTAGATAGTTACAGCCAAATGAGCGCCATGAGAGTTTAATCGGATCATCATCCGAGACATTTGTTTACTGGCCAGGACAAGGCATTGGTGGATTAGTAATATTGTGCGTTTCAGCCTTTGACCACCGATTACGATGCCGTGATAACGAAAGGAGTTGAAGGAGTTGAAGCTCTTATAAGCTACTTATCAGGGTTAGCTTCATGACGTAGATCCACGGTTGTGCTTCGGTCCAGAGCTTCATCGGACTTAAGCCCGGGTAGAACTCTATGGCCATTGAACTGACCAGAACGACAGAATATTGTCTTATGAAGTCTGGGCCACAGTTGGATCTGAGGACCCATCATGTAACTCACAGTGACTCGCTTGGTATCTCAACCCATGTGCTGGTGCCATCAAAACTTAAAATGTTTGCACAGACAATGACCAAGGGTCAAGCCTCCATGAACCTGAACAAGTTTGAGCCTACCTGGCTACTATAATCTTCCCATTGAGAGAAGTCAATAATTTTAGAAAAACAACAAGAGACGCTCTTATGAAAAGCATGTCTTTAAATAACGTATTTCAGGTGGATATATTTCGATGTCATTAGACATCGGATAAATATCGGCGACTGATATTCCGCCTTCAACTCCAAAATCCAAGTGTCGCGATCGGATTTTGAGCTTCCCAATTGCCGAGTCCATTCCCGCTACCATTTGTGAATGTGTTGTTTCAAACATGCTTCTGTAAGGATCAATCGACATCGCCCGTGTCAAGCAATGGCTAATTTCCTCAGATTCTCCTCCTCATAGACTAATTCCATCATGAGGGCGCAATTGGCCCGCCATGCTCGACGGATCCTTATCCAACAAGTCCGATCCCCGTCTTGCGCTGTCTATTCGGCTCCCCTTCGACGAAGATGTGCACCTAGAACAATCAACAATGGTTATTCGAGACGATTCTTCCTCGACGGCCTATTCGCCAAAGCCCCTCGCGAGATTCGTCAACCCGAGTTCGAACCAGGATGGCAGAAGATTATGATTTGGAGGAGTCGCATGCTCGACAATTTACGGCCTCCACCTGCAGAAGAGCTTATCCAGGCATGGAAATCTTTCTTCGAAGGAAAGCTGTCAAGCCGAATGGCATTGAACGGTACACAAGCGATGCAATGCCGTCGACTCCTCGAATATCTTATTAAAGAACGCGAATTTCCGACCCAGGCCAAGATTGAGATCTCCGATATTCTGAAAGCCCTCACTGCTCTCGAGAGCCTCCGACCTCGTGAGAGAACCGAGCATCATTTAGATTTCGCCAGAACCCTTTGGTCCGCCATCAATAACCCGAGTCTGCAGAAGCCAAACTGGGTGACTAGTGGTTCAATATGGTCACAGTACCTCACTGTGCTATGCACCTTTGGTGGATCGAAAGAAGCTCTCGAGATTGCCTACGCAAAATGGAACGATGTCATGGAATTCTGCAAGAAGAAGACGAAAAATCCGATATTATCCTTAGCGGATGGACTTGCCAGGGACGGCTGTGAAGAGGACCTTGTCGAGCTGATCAACTATGCCGAGAAGAACGGCTACCCCTATGACAAGCACCTTCAGCGCGTGCTGGTCACTTATTATGCCCAGAACAACCGAGTCTCCGAGACAAAGCAATGGTTCGAAAAACCACTCTCATCTGGAAGTCCGTCAAACAAGATTATACCCCTAATTGCTTCTTTTGCTGCCCGCAACAACCTGCAAGAATGGGCGGTTCCTTTTTTCCTTGAGATCGGCAACAAGCTCAACGAGAAGCCGGAGCAGCATTACTGGGATAGCCTGTTGCAGGCGATTCTCATCATTGGCAAAGGCTTACCAGAGGTGGAAAAGATGATATCCCACATGGATAGTTCTCAGGAAGCTATCAAGACCACCACAGCCACTATTAACAGCCTTCTCCGAGCTGCTCTGGGAATGAACGACTCGTTATTAGCTGAGGAGATTCTCTCGCTTGCTACAGATAGGGGTCTCCCGCTGGACGGCGAATCTCACCTTATCCTCATGGAGATGCGACTTCATGCAGGCTATCTGCCGGGAGTTCATGCAGCATACAAGAAAGTCACACACCACGAGCCCTGGCATGTTCAACCTGATCTCTGGTGGGATTTCGGTCGACTTGTAAACGAGTATATGATGACTCTCACGACGCAATCGACACCAAATTTCAAGATCATCGGCGAGATTATCGAAATGTGTGAGGAGAACCAGGTGCTCCTTGAGCCAGAGACGGTGGCTTCGCTGTGTATCCGATTCTTGGAGAATGAGCAGCACTACGAGGTTATGGACATATTATCCGTCCACTCGTTCCAATTCAGCGCAGCGGAGCGAGAGGTCATTCAAGATGCATTCACCCAATTCTGTGTGAATCGCGAAACTAGCACTTCACGAGCATGGAACGGGTATCAGATTTTACGGCAGTTCTTCCAGGATCTTAGCTTTGAGCACCGTGTACAGCTGATGGAGGCCTTTTTTGGGCGAAAACGTCCAGATATGGCATCCCATGTCTTTGGTCACATGCGACAGCACCGAAATAGCGACTACCATCCCAAGCGCGAGACATATATATCATGTTTTGAGGGTTTATCACGATGTCCAGATGAAGAGCCTCTGGACATCGTCCACAACATGCTCAAGATGGATACAACAGTTGAGCCCAACACCCAGCTCTATACTTCTCTCCTATTGGCTCATGCGGCTTGCGGGAAGACTACCCAGGCAATGGACTTTTGGCAAGCGATCACAGCTTCCCAAGAAGGACCTTCTTATGCCAGTTTAGAAGCTGTGTTCTGGGCTCTTGAGCGTACACCGAATGGTGCAAGCCAAGCACACATCATCTGGAAGCGGATAAAAAGCATGGACATTGATGTGCCACCGGCAGTATACAACGCATATGTTGGTGCTGTTGCTGGCAGTGGAGAGGAGGCGGGGGTTAAGGATCTTGTTATGCGAATGAGCTTGGCGACTGCGGGCGAGCCAGATGCAATGACGTGAGCTCCAATACCATCTCCTACTGATATAACAAATCGCTAACATGAACTAGACTGGGCATTGCTTTCAATGCTTTACCAGGGCAGACGCTGCAATCGAATTTCAAAAGCTGGGCTCAGGCGAGGTACCCTGAAGCATGGGCTAGCCTCGAGTCCAAGGGTAAGCGACTCAACAAAGACTCGCTGTGCCAATACAGGCTCAACAGGGTAATAAGAGCTTGAATGTATCACAAGGATTTTGCATAAAACGAAGAGATGTTTGGATGTAGACAATTGTATCAATATGTTACATAGAGGTTGAGGCTGTTATACATACGACCAAAAAAATAATGACCATGACATCAATCATCCCAGACAACATGAACGCCGGCACAGAACAAGTCGTTTTTCCCTTTCTATATACGGCTGGTCTACTTGTGGCGTGAGAAGAATTGATCTCGGAGCATCTCAGGGTGGGCGTGTACGCTGGGGTAGATGCCCATGCCCTGTACTCGGCGAACCATCTTGGCCACCTTGCGCTGGTTGACGGGCCGAAGACGTGTGAGATTGGAGTGGTTGATCATTCCAGAGGTTGATGTGAAGTGCTCGATAAGAGAGAAGTTCTAGGCGAAATGTTAGTATGTGTAACAATTGGTGGGCGATATGCACGCACCTTGTACATATCAAGAGGGCTGATTCCAAGAGCATCGATAACATCATTGTTCCGCACAGTCTTCTTCCTCCACTTCTGCATCTCGACAGGGCTCAGATCATGCGGCGAGTAGACGTCACCAGCCTCCCATCGTCTGGGCATCTGCTTGAGGAAATCGTTTGACATCTTCTGGTTCTTGAGAAACTCCATCTGCGCAGTCTTCTCCATAGTGTACGTGTTTGTCCGCGTCTTGAATCGCTCCAAGAGTCTGGCAGCAGCATCTCCTCGACCTCCTCGACCAAGTCCTCCCTTGCTGTTGCTGGCATTTAGACCAGCAAGACGGTTGGCGTGTCCACCGGAGGGGGGGTGTCGGCCGGGAGCTGCAGTAGCTGCTGTGGTGGAAAAGGGACGGATGACGCTGCGCGCAATCGTCGAGGCCGTCGAGGCCGTCGGTAGTTGAGGGGGCATTTTGGGCGGTCGCAATTGAAGCCGTCGGTCGGATTGGCGGTTGCGAGGCTCTAGAGCTGATTTTGGTGATGTTCGATCGTTGGAGGTTTTTCGACCAAGCGGAATGCGGCGGGGCAGATTCCGCGACTCCACTCAGATTTTATCGTTTTCTCATCCAGCCTTGAACTTTTATATCGCGGGACAGCAACGATTACCTCTACCAACAACTGCGCCGACACATAAAATAAACCATCAAGCGGGGATTACGGAGCTTTTAATACTTGGGGGCGAACAAATACCGCGATCATGGTCCGAAAACTCAAGCATCACGAGCAGAAGCTCCTCCGAAAGACAGACTTCATCACATACAAATCCGACAATGGCCATCGCGACAAGGCCGTCATGCGACGGTACATGATCCAGAAGCCCGAGGACTATCACAAGTATAACCGTCTTTGCGGCGTAAGTCTAAGTCACTTCTATCTCACGCGCAGATTCATTGTACTAACAATCGCAGTCTCTGCGCCAACTCGCTCATCGCCTTTCCCTCCTCCCTCCCGAGAACGCAACACGCCGCAAGCACGAAGAACTCCTCCTCAACAAGCTTTACGACATGGGTGTCCTTTCTAGCGCCTCCAAGCTTTCTGCTGTCGAGAACAGCGTTACCGTCAGCGCCTTTGCGCGCCGTCGCTTGCCTGTGCTGATGACAAGACTGCGCATGGCTGAGACCGTGCAAGCGGCTACGAAGATGATTGAGCAGGGCCATGTGCGTGTGGGTACAGAAACAGTCACGGATCCTGCGTACTTGGTCACAAGAGGCATGGAGGACTTTGTAACATGGACTGTGGGCAGCAAGATCAAGAGGAACATCATGAAGTACCGCGACCAGCTGGACGATTTTGAATTGCTATGATGTGGCCATTTGGAATGGCAACAGGTGGAAAGTTGGAGGGGGAGAAGGAGGGAAATGCATGGGCAATTGGGAGTTTGGGCGTCTTTGTATGTGTTCTTCTTTGGAGGATTCCGTCATGATGATTCAAAAGTTTGAGAATGGCTCTATTTGCGATAATAGACTTTTGGTCAAATCTCGACGCAGCGTTCTTGTCGTATGGGAAGTAAAAGTGTGGCAGATGAAACGGGCAGCTCCTTTTCCTCCCCCCTTGGCTTTCAGATAATGTTCTCCGTGTTTCTGCCTTGACAACCCCTTGGATCAACCAAAATCTTACCTGGATGGCGTCATGAACGACATGAGGGCAAGTCCTGAGCCATTGTTTAGAGATCTTCTTAGACAAGAATAATTGTCTCGGGCAGCTCAAATCTCAAATAGAGGTTGGCCAAGATAGTTGGGTATAAGATAAACCAGGACCATAATTCTGTTTGGGAGAGACGTGTTTCCAGGATCGGCATCTGCAAAAGTACCTCCACACTCTGCAGAAACAATATCATGCTACACCACACAGTTGATATGCTAAGAACGATACAGTGACACTCATGATTGCTGTTGGGCGCCTTCGGCCCCGCTCGGCTCCGTATCCGGGAGGCGGAGAACTTACAAAACGAGCCGAGTCCCGTGTGGGCGTCTAAGTCAAAAGTCCCCCATCCTACTCTATATAAAGCAATTCTTCTTCCTTATATAGCACCCGCATACGCATGTTTCACGGTCTCCGTGCTTAGATCACTGTGACTCTTTGCGCATCATGGCAGTTCTTTCAACCCTCAAGGAGCTCATAGAGTGCCTCACTGGCCCCTATCTTTTCATGGGAATTGCTATGCGTTTCCTTCCCGGCACTCTTCTCGAGGTTATCAGAAACAAGGACTTCCGAACTTTGTTCTCGCCATCCCGCTTCAAGGATGTTTGGTTCGGCAACTTTTGGGCTTTCATCGGGCCGCAGGTAAAAGCCAACGCAGAGAGCCGTGTCATTCCATTACTCGAAGGTCGTGTGAGAAATGGCCGTATGGGAGACGAAGTTGTTGGAGAGCCCATTAACGGCGTTGTTCTTGAGATCGGTGCGGGGACCGGAATGTGGGCGGATGTGTTTGCCAAAGTCAACGTTGGAGTGAACAACCAAGGAGATGCTGATGGAGAATTGAGGCGAAGAAAAGGAGGCAACGGTTTGACTCGCGTGTATGGTATTGAGCCAAATCCCAAGTCTGCGGCAACTCTGCGACAACGAGTGAAGGATATTGGCCTTGATGATATTTATGAGGTTGTCCCAGTGGGCATTGAATCCCTCGACGATCCAGAAGCGTGGGATGGGCGCATTGAGCCAGAAAGTGTCGATTGCATCGTCACAATTTTGTGTCTCTGCAGTATTCCTGAGCCTGAGAAGAACATCAAGCTTCTGTATCAGAGTCTCAAGAAAGGGGGTCGATGGTATGCCTATGAGCATGTGCGCATCAATGAGAACAGGGGGGTCCTCTTGCGTGCCTATCAATGTGAGTCAGTCATCCGGCCCAGAAAAGCAATTGCTGATAACGATAGGGGTTACTGGTCTTGTGTGGTCACAAGTCATGGGGTCGTGCCGCATTTGCCGATCAACAGGGAAATCGTTAAGAGAAGCCGGGCCATGGGAGAAGATTGACCTAGCACAGCCTGAAGGGGAGGCAAGATTTGGTATTCTTCCCCATGTTGTTGGAACATTAACCAAATAAGCGGGTGTCCATAGTATTTCACGACTACCGGAACCATGTCGCGGCTGGGAATCAAAATATGAGTTATACATTATGGGTATCAAATCGGTGCGCCAACGCCCGTCACAGCTCGTCATCATCATCGTCATCTGAGAGGAATATCGAGGTTCTTATACTCGACCCCTGAGCCTCCGTCTTGATCTTCTTCTCACCTTCCATCTTGGTGTCAACGGCCTCCATTTTTGTATTCTCTGTCTTCACCAAAGTATGTATGGTGTCATCCTTTTTGATGTCTTCTTCTTTCAGGGTCAGCTTAGCATCCTTCTTCTCATCCTTGACCTCTTCTTTGGCATCGATGTCGTGCTTAGTGTCCACCTGAGCAGTATCTTTCATATCCTCCTCCTTGATGATGCCTTCTTGTATAAGCTTCGCAGCTCTCCTCTTATAAAAAGTGTCTAGACAATTTCTCCTTGCCTCTTGACTCCAACTCTCCACAACAAGTGCAAAGTCTGTTGCATTCGTGAAGCCAAACTCTCTGGCCATTTCGCAGAAATGTCGGAGCATGACTTCTTCAGGGGGATTGTACATGTTGTGTAGGCCGTCCCCTTGTTCGTCATCACTCTCCGCGAAAAGGGCGCTCTGTCCATCAACATCTCCAGATGAGTATGTTGTCATGACGGCCCGTCGTGAGAGTTGTTCCTCGACTTTGGACGTTCCAATCACCTCATTATTGTCGTGTGTATACTCGACACCCGCAGAAGTGAGGATCGCTTGGATCGCGTCGCTCTTTGGCTTTTTAGCCTTTTTGGATTCGATCATTCGTTGCTGGTTCTCTGCTGTGAGCAGAGTGGCAAGTTGGCTCATACCACCATCTTCAGCATCAGTTTCTTCATTCTTCACCATCGCAAGGTCCTCTCCATCTTTGGCCGCCTGCTCCATGTTGACATCCACAAGATGCACGCCCGCCTTTGCTTCGGCAATATTTGTCTTGTTCACAATTTCCTGCAATAAGCCACTATCGTTATGGTAGGTAAAGATGTTGGCAAGACCAAATATTTCACCCTTTCGATCAGTGTCCTGTTGGACACCCTTGAAGTAGCGACGTTCAGACGACGCAGTGTAGCCAATGTTTGCTTGCTGCTGTTTGTAAATCTGACGTGCGTACACAATCTCCTCGACTGTCCCGAGCGATATAAGGCGGAAAACCTCAACATCACGAGTTTGGCCGATACGATAGGCTCGATCCTGGGCTTGAAGGTCATAAGACGGATTCCAGTGAGGGTCAACAATAACGACTTTATTCGCAGATGTGATGTTGAGTCCCACGCCGCCAGCTTTGGTCGAAATGAGGAAGACAAACTGTGTCGGGTCGGAGTTGAACGTGTCAACAACTTCCTGGCGCTGTTCATAACTCAAGGAGCCATCCAAATAGCTAACAGTGTAGCTTGTATTGGTGAATAGATGCTGGAGGATACGAAGAAGTCGCACGCTATGAGAGAAGACAAGGACCTTGTCTCCATTTGAGTGCCAGAATTTGAGCAACTTCTTCAGAACTTTCCATTTTCCACAAAACTCGGGATTAACAAGATTCTTAATCCGATCCCGATTGTCGTAGACGTATTTCCAGTCTTCAGGCAAGCAAGTTCGAAGAGTGTTTAGATCTGACTCGTGTTTTCCCTCCAAGTCGGTGGTTTGTGGCACAAGGAGAGTAAGATGATTTGCCATCTTTTGCAGCACGATCATGCTGGGGAAAACAATGTTCTGCCAGCGTACGCCGCTAGAAAGGAGGCGATCACAGCACCATCCTCTCTTCTTGTCTCCACAGCAGGGCTCAGAAAGACTGCGAAGGAGATCGATGTCCGCGCTTTCCAAAAAGTTCTCGTATGCTTCCCTCTGGAGATCTGTAAGAGGACAGAAGACGACTCGGTCGGTTTTCTTGGGTAATTGCTTCGCTATGATGCTCTTCATCCGCCGAAGGAAATACTGTGGTAGCAGATTGTGAACCAGTTTGTCAGCTGTTGTTCTTGCCAGGCTGAGCTGAGCTTTCGTTGCGTCGTGAGACTGGCCAACAGTCAGGGGCTTGGTGACTCTTTGTGTCCATTCTGCCAGAGTCCCGAAGTGTCCAGGGTTAGTCCAGTCCAGTAGTGTCCAGAGCTCTTCGTATCGGTTTTGGATCGCGGTACCAGTGAGGCCAAGACGACAAAGCGCATTGATCTCATTGAGAGCCTTGGTAGTTTCTGAGTATCTGTCTTTCAGCCGGTGACATTCGTCAGCAATCACTGCGTCCCATTGAACCATGTTGATTGAGCTTCGGCTGTTCTTGTATGTGTCATAAGTGGTGATCATGATTTCAACTAGCCCTGCACGGGCAGTACTCAATGCGTCGTCTTTATGGGATCCGTGGAACAGGTCAGTATGCCACCAGCCCCAACGATCTAACTCGTTCTTCCAGTTCACAATGAGAGACCCGGGGCAAATAATCAATATTCTCGGATACCATCTGTGGGGATATTGGCGGATTTGTCTCAGCCGCTTGGCGTCACGCTCGTCGCCAGTCTTGCCAAATGCAACTGCTAGAAACGCAGCAACTTGCACCGTCTTTCCGAGACCCATGTCATCTCCCAGGATACCACCTTCTTGGTAGACAAACTTTCTGTGCAGAAATGAGACGCCAGCAACTTGATAATCTCGAAGATACTGGGCGATCGACGCTGGGATGAGACCTGCTGATTGGGGCAGTTCAATATCTTTGTACGGTCGTGAAGGTTTTATGCCACTGCTTTCACTGAACTTGGGTCGCTCTTCCAGCTCCCCGAGTCTTCTGGTTTCTTCGAAGTGAATCCCCGAATAATCAGGAGGTACCATAAGAGCATTATCGTGGTGAAGTTTCCTCTTAGTGTCAAACTTGCGCCGTCGCTCGATCAGATAATCAGGTAAACCTGCGAGCTCGTAATCATCTTTGGGTGTTTCATTCTCTGCATGTACATCATCCCCTTTCTTTTTGCGAGTTGACTTTCGCCCACCACGACGCTTTTTGGGCTTTGCTGGTAGATCGTCTTCGTCTCCAGTCCACTCAACCTTCTCTTCAATCTCAGTCTCGTGCTTCCTTTTCTGGGCAGACTTTGAAAAGGACGAGATGTTATCCTCAGACTCCGAAGCTGTACCTTCATCGTCAGGTATTTCTATTACATCTGGTGGTGCTGGAGGCATATCGAAGAGTGAGGTCAATGGTGAAGTACACGGTATGATGAACGCGTGGCGACGCGCTGTAGCGTCACAAGGAGCGAAAGCACGTGACTGTGTTCAAGTATTTAAGCATTATGTCATTTTTTAAGATGACCTCGATTGCCAAACCTCAGCCACGCTCTCAACAAACGATTTAGAACCGTATGATGGAATCAATCTCAATCGCAAAGTTAGATACGCGTATTCGCTATTCTAATTCTTGTCTTTTTGTGGACAGTCAAAAAGCCCAAGCTGAAATGTTAGCTCCACCCTTATTTCTAATTGAATCCATTGAACGCACAGCCACAGTGATCGCCCATGATGAACCCGCTCGACAATGCCAAATGATCCCGAGTCGGCAATCGTGAGTTTAGTGATACTTTTTCCTTTCTTTCTGGGACTTGACAATGGGGCTACAAAAATCTCAATGTTACCAAAGTTCCAACACCAATGTAGGACAAGGCAAACACTGCCAAACATAACCAAGTTTGTACTTTGGTGCTACTGTTTTCATCTAATTAGTAGTTTGAGTTTGACGTGTCTTGAAAAGTGTCCGCCTATGGGTAGCGCATTTTCCGTCAAGAACAGGGGACCCATGTCACACACATCTGCCGATGCAAGTTTGCACACTGGGACGATGAATAGTCACTTGTTGTTTGCTTCAGCTTCATGTCACGGAGTGAATGTTGAGGTAACGGTGACATTGACGTGTTAAGGAATTGTTGGATTGACGGGTATCGAATTAATTACTAAAAAGCCCAGTGCATCTTTGCATTGAGAGCCAATCCAACATGCGCCTCCATCATATCGTAACTAAACAAAGGAAAACAAGAAACTTGAATCGCGCCCATGCCAGTCGTAAAAACCAGTATCCAGCGCCAAGCGCGGAACACCGGCGTAAGGTATCAAAGCGAGGAAAATAATCGGCGCAGCTCGTCACAGCGTCGTCGGTAGACAGCATGCGCCCGGATTGCTCGGCAGTCATTGGTGTCTTGGCCGTCAGACAAGATGTCGCGTGGATAATGACAACCGATGGCTGACCAGTCTTGGGCGATTAGAAAGCGGGGCAGCCATCATTGAAGCGATCCGGGAAGCGCCACAGAGCTGAGGTGCGAGGTGCGAAGAGGCTTAGTACTTCAGAATGATGTACAGAGCGTGGATGATACCGGGGATGTAACCTGAAGCGGAACGTTAGTAAACTGCTGAGCAATGTGCGAAGGGACGGTCAAGGGATGGGTAAGCCCGAAACCGCGGAGGGGTCGGATGCAGCTGGATATTGGAAGTTGGGATGAGAGACAAGAGGAACGTACCCAAGATGGTAAGGAGGATGTTGATGAAGAAGTCGGCACCGCAGCCACGCTCGAGGAAGACACCCACGGGAGGGAGGATGATGGCAAGGAGGATCTTGCAGATGTCGCTGTTAGAAGTGTCAGTACATATAATCTTGTTGTTTGTTCACCCTAACAGCGGATCGCTCGGGATGACGTCGCGCGAAGTCGAGTGTGGTTGAAGAGGTCGAGCTTACCTAGCAGTGAAAGGCATGTTGTCGGTTGGGAAGGCGAGGTGTTACTCGGAAGGTGTGTATAGTAGGTAGTGGTTGAGGGTGAGAAGATAGGATAGCTTCGTTAGACAGAGTTTGTATGAGATGTTAGGAACCGGATCGCAATTGAGAGGGAGATGGTTTGTCTTTTATACAAGGCTCCGTCACAAACGGGCGGGCCAAGGACGGGCATGGCATCACATCACTCATTAAGGATACACACCCATTCAACCTGAGAAGATAATCACTGCCAACCCAATTTCGTTCCGTAGCTTCCAACTTTCCCTGACCAAGTAACATCAAGCGTCCGCGCAACCTCAACTGCACCTTTTTCCTAGGCACTACGTCATCGACTGACTGGGATGAGGCAAGCCACAGGGACGATGAAGAAGAACAGAGCGTGGGCCAAGCAAAATGTGCCCTGCTTTCTCTGTTCCCGCCTGACCTTGTACTTGGGCACATGAGTTTACAGGATTAGCAGTTGGGTGAGCCCGTCCGGAAAGAAAAAACAACGGGTTACCTCACAAATACCACAACAACAAATGCTACGCTGGACTGTATTATAGCCTCTAAACTGAGAAAATCCAATAGCCAGACGGTTCTAGAAATCCATATTTCTTGACATATAAGTTTTGTATCAGTCTTAATCTGTATGTGCTTAACATACTACAGTGAGCAATGGTATAAGTGCGTTCGCTTTTCTTTCCATCACCCCGGCCAACTTGTCACGGAATTGACAAGGTTTCTCGGGCTACGTACGTCATGAGGCGAATGCCGCAGTGTGGCTGGGGCGAGCCTCAATCAATCGCCAATTAGCGAAGTGATTGACGATGTGAAGAATTCGTTAATCGCGGTGGCTGAGTTATCGCAATCCTTCATTCTCGATGCCAAACTCAACCTCAAATCTCGATATAGATGTGTATCATGTGCTGTGGCCACTCTGAGCCTCTCTGATATCGTAACTGACGGTTCATGGTTCGAGAATGGATGTTATGCAGTGTGCCTGACAAGCAAGAATACCTGACATCCAATTGTCGTAATCAGCACGTTACTGGGCGACTACCACTAAAAGATGCCGAGTCTACCGACTCCCAAGCTCTTACAACAGGGTGAATTAAAAATGCCCTGCCTAAAAGGGAAACATGATTATTACTAAAATTTTCTTTGGTCATGCTCTGGGAATAAGCGCCTGAGTTGGCCTGCAGGTTCTAGATTAACCTGATTTTGACGTGGCTTGTCCTGGTCTCCGCTGGCTCAGCTTGGCTCTTGGCTGGTTAATCTCATGTTTCAGAAGATTCGAGCGCACGCGTCAGTGCCAAGCATGAACTGAAGTTCCAAGCCCTCTATCACGGCCTCACCGGCACTTGCAGGTGGAGGGCCAAGAGAGGACGAGTCCTCAGCCCCATTTCGACAAGTCTGGCCCTCGCCTGTAATCTCTTCTCCCTTACAGTCTTTTCAAGGAAAGCGTCGCGATAAGGATGAGTCCGTCTCAAAGTCTAACTTTGGGCTATGATCTCAGAAGATGATACGATGATATCAGTGTTAGCACATCAATAATCTGGGGTTGTAAAGTTTGGCCCCAGCTGTGCCGAACATGCAGGGTTGTGAAATACGGTTCGCCCAATGGCGATCAGTCCTAGGGGATTTTTGCACTGGGAGAAGCAAGCCGAGCCATCACCGTTCTCTATCCAATGGCTCCTGTCAATGTAGGTAGTCAAGCGTCAGGACGCCATTCGTCAGACCATTGAACTTGGTGCTGGAATTGCAAGTTCATCAGTTTTGAGACAATACCATCCTCTCATATGTTAGGTAACCTTTCAGCTATCAGTGTTTGTTCCACCAGTAATCTCTGAATATGGCCTTCTAAAGGCCGTTCAGCAAATGAACATGATGCCTTGACATACATCCAATTCGTCCAACCATGTATACACCAATTACGTCTGAGCCAAGGTAACTAGAACGACCGCCAAGGGCCAGTTAATTTAGAGATATTGAGGGAAAACTAGTACTTACGTATGCTGAGACTTGATCTGATAGTGTCATAACTCGATCGACTCCAGTGTAGTGCCAAGCATATCACAGGCCATCTATATTGGACGAGAAACCATGAACAGTACCTGAGTCAGCGAGCTAGCATAGTTTTTCAACAATGATATCAATATCCATAACCTAATTTCCGCAGTATGATGAGAATATGGAAGACCTTGCTCTCAAACAAGATATTGACAATGTATAGGGAATTTCACGTGCACTACCTCGTATTATCTCCAGAAGACGACATGGGGAGCATTACTCTTGAAACAGAGGCATGAAGGAAGACACCTTCGGCCAATGGCACAGCAAAGACGCATCTATTTATCATGACTATTAATTCTATTTCATCAGTGAAGCAGCGGCAAGCCAATGCAATGTATTCATTATTATGTATTCTTATCGCTATGATAGTAGGCGATCTCATTATGTCAAACTTTTTGCCACGGTACATTACAATGTATCCACAGCCATAAATATCTCTGTAAATCCCAGTCCACCTGTCATACGGGCATCTTGGAATAGCACTAGTGTTCTCATCATGAACCAATGGCTTATTCCTCCTTGATTTCAGGAGTGACTTCCCAGCGCTTTCCAAAGAAAACGGTGCCCAAGATCTGAGATCCAACGATATATCCGATGTAAGCACCGACAACAATGGTGACGGGCCACTTCTGCCACTCGCGATCCCAATCGAGAGGAATAGGAACAGCTCCAAGCCAAGCCCCAACCACTGTTCCAATAAAACCGCCAAATGTCTGATCAAATGGAGCTGATACACCAACGACAGCCTGGAGAGGCACGGGGTCGGAACCACGAACGTAGAAGACAGGATAAATCGCGAGGACGGCGATATGTGCGCAGCACAAGAATGTGTGAGGAACGTGTGTAAGGAATGGCGCGCCAAAGAGGACAAGGAGGAGATGAAGAGCCGGCGTCAGGATTAGAGTTAGGAGCAATGAAATAACGGCGGTCTATACCATTGACATTAGTTTTGTGGCTTTCACGCACAACACATATACTTACAGGAATAGCCTTTGCCTCCCGTCCATCTGATTTCCTCTTCTCACCAGGACGAGGCTTCTTCGAAGAGCCCGAGGATCCCGCTGGTGGAAGACTCAGTATAAGATAGACAGCCTGAATGGCAGCAACAACTGGGAGGCCAGTCTGAAGAGTCGAGACGGGATCGGCCACCAGGGCATCGAAGCGCCAGTAGAACAGGCCAGCGAGCAAAAGCTGATGAGCGACTGATGCGGGCAAAGCGGCAGGAGAATTGACGAGCGGAATCGCGGGCACGGCGGCCTTGGTCGCGGGTTGTTGGGTGGCGGGCCCGCTCTTGACAAGTGTTGTCGACATGGTGACGGGGTCGACAAGCGGCATTGACGAGAATTGTAAAAGGAGTGTGTACTGAGCAATTGCTCGTAGCTTGTCTCGTCGCGATCTCCAACAGGGTGGTTTAGCTTAGCTTGAGTTGACAGCTGTAGCTGGATACCACATCACGTTTTAGGTCACATGATGCTGAAAGCTGGCCAAATGTTCGGCTCCGAAATCTCTCTCCTCCGCGCCGTTGCCTCATGGTTTCACTCACAACACCAACTGTGTGACTCCTTTGAGCTAGAATTCTCCGAAAGAGGCCTACCATCGGCACGGGAATGGACAGGGTAGACTAAGAATCAACAATTGAAGCGAATGGACCAGAACCGGCATCGGCATCGGCGAGAGCCAGGGCAATCATGGCATGGTTATCATCATCTGGATCTCATGCGATCAAATCTGGGCTGTCCTGTCAAACTGGACCAGAACCTGGAACGTGACTTAGAAACGACATGGGCATATGCATTTTGGGGTAAGCATGAGAGCCTCGTGAGTGGCTGAACGAGTATCATCGCAAACCCTGGTAACATTCGCAATCCTGGCTCACGAATGCAACCACTTGCTCTTCGCCGTTCCCCGGAAACAGCGCAGGTCATTGCTTCCTTTGGGATCCAGAAATTCTGAAATTCTTTTTGGGATCCTTCAGAATCAGTCGATAACGACGAAGTGTTGACGGGAGAAACAGGGTGTTGGTAAGGGTGTGCCAATTGACCAATCGCCAGCGTCACCGGTCCCCGCCGACCAAATCAGAATCGCACCACAACCGCACTCGACGCCCTAGAAATCGTGCCATGCACCTCTGGGCTGTTGTGCTGACTGATAGTTTACGGTGAAACATGATTGGCCAGCCGTCAAAACACCCTCTAATACCCCAGGATCCAGGTCTCTACAGTGGCATGATGGTCGCCAAACCAGATGAAATCTGACCACAATGGATATATCCGGCTGCACGGGTTCTGGGAGGTCGCCGTTTGAAGGAATCCTTGACCAAATTTGTGATCTTTAGTGAAAAAGATCGGCATCTCAATTCTGTATAAGAGGATGTCATCTACCGTTCCCAAAGATAGTCTCTTCTCTCATCATCAGCATCATCAGCAGCATCAACAGAGCAATAACAACTCTCCACTCAACAAACATCTTCACCACTCAATTCAATTCTTTGAGTATATTACTACTGGGTTTCCTCTAAGGATAACTTGAAATCGATTCATCTCAAAAACAACTCAACTCAACCAACCACTTACACCAACCCGACTCCTTAAACTCAATCAAACATGTCTCCCATAGTTGTTCGATCTACCGCCCGCGCTGTTCAGCGCCGCCAATTCTCTCTCCTCACTGCTATGAGAAACGCTGGCCGAGCCATGGAGTCTCACCCATTCGAGCGTCTTCCCATCACTCAGCAGCCCGCTAAGCCCGACTACGCCAAGATGTTCAAGCGAGTTGGAAGCCAAGCTCTCTTGTAAGTTGCTCTGTCACCCAAGACTTTACCAATATCAACTAACAATCTCTCAGCTTCTTCCCTGGCTTCGCTGTCATCCTCGGCTGGCCCCTCGCTGCCCAGTATGCCTTCGACGGTAGACTGTAAAGGATGGATATACAGAAACACCCAATCTGTTGGATAGACTTCGACTGAGCAAGACTCGACGGTACCACTACTCGATAAACACATGCACGCATGGATACCTGGATATTGGGACCAATTGTTGTGACAATGCACAGTCACTTGTACATAGCATGGAAAGGCGTTGAGGTGCATTACAGGAAGGGTGCTTAAAGCAACCCATCTACGACTACATATGATAAATTTCTAGAACTATATAATTCCATATGTTATAACTTCAAAGCTTCTTTCCCTTGTGATTACTGTACATTACCTCCAATATTCGCTTTTCATCCTAAACACCCCGCTTGATATTCAGGTTACTTCACATACACTAATCATCCCCAGGCATCAACGATATGGGGTACTTTAGCGATCGCTATATCCTTGAGAGCTCTATCTTACAATGAAACGACTCCCTGGCAATATCTCATGAACCTTCCAAATACGCCGAGTTATACTCCGAATTATACTCCTCAACGGATTTATCACATGACCGCTTCTACACATTCTTTGAACCTGTCAGCCGTCCTACAATAAAAGCAGTTACTAGAAGACTAGGAACGCCGACGCCGACACTGATACCAACTCCTCTATTTCTTCGATTCTCTTCGACTTTCCCCACTATCCTATATTACGATGCGTTTCAAGATATGGCACCACGTCATTGTCCATAACTATCACGTGTTGGGGTTGGTCCATCGAATATTCCTGGTTTCATAGAACTAATCTCTTCAGACATCGCACGGTTCTCAATGCTGTCTCTGATATAGGCAAGAAAACTTCTAAATTCTATCCTAAGTAACAAAAACATTTAGGTAAACTTAGTAAACTTAGGCAAATTTAGTATAGACTTAGTAGACCTTTAGACTAGTATATACTCTAAATTAGCTCTCCATCACCATCTTCGACAAGGTCGTCATCCTCTTCCCAGTCAACCTGGGCAGCCATCTCCTCTGCTCTTCGCTGAACCTCGGCCAGACCCGATAGCTCTGCCACATAGTCCTTCTCTTGCAGTGCTTTCTTTACAAAACCCCATCCATCATTGCGGTAGGCATCAAGAATCTTGGGGCTGCATGCGCTGCAGCAGTCGTAAGATTGACCGCGGATAACAATGTTCTGAAATGTCGACACATAGCCCCTTATCTGATGCGGAACCAACCCCAGAGGATGCTCAGGTGGGTCTCGCTCTGGAACCACTCCAGGAGTTGGCTGTGGTGCTGGTGCATCTTTACCCAGTGGATGTTGTAACAAGCTTGTCAGAAGTTCGACAAGAAGGGCAGACGCAATCGCTGCAACACCGGGTCGAGTAACAGTACATTGCTGGTCCAGGGTCTGGTCCTTTTGAGACTAAACGAATGTTAGATACGGCCTAGAAAGTAGAAATGGAAACTTACATCAGCTGGGGCCACGACGTCGTTGCAGAAATAGCAGCCAAGCGGTGTCTGCCCCTCGGCATGGCTTTCAGAACCATGTCGCATAACAACATACGAATCGAACCCCAGGGCGGCGTTCATGACAATCTTTCCTTTGGCCTTTCCCATGACCGTTGGCAGCCATCGTGACTCTCTTGAATCCATGAGGAGGAAAATGGCATCATGTTCGTCGATAAGCTTCTCCAGCTTTTCGTATTCCTCCCTTGTCTTCGACTCGTCTATGTAAGGGTGACCGAGCATAGGAACGAACAGCGTGTGTCCTTCACTATCTATCCCTGGGTAGATTTCTTTCAATGCTTCAGCAGCTCGAGGTGCTTTTGGTTTTCCTCCTTCAAGACAGTCTTGAAAGTTGAACAGTGGCTGTCGGACAGGGTTGGAAAATGACACTCGCCCATAATCCACAAACGTTATCTTCCGGACGCCCCAACCCATAAGGTTTCTTGAGACATAACTTCCCAGCGTACCAGCGCCAAGTAGCAGGCACTTCGTGTTCTTAATAGCATCTAAGTCGAGTTCAGGGGCGATCCTCCATTTCATGAGCTTTAAGTTCAGGTCGACAGAGCCGTCAGCTTGTCGTGCAGGATCCATATACTCTCCTAGGTTGACTTGTTGTGCCTGGAGTTTGCCGTTACTCGACCGTGCCCAGCCAGTAACCTTGGGCATTTCAGTGATCTCTAAGTTCTCGACTGGATCCATCTCGATTGGAAGAATGACACTGCGGGCTTCGTGTCTCTTTGCCTGGATATCTCTGTAGCAGATTACTTTGGTCTTTGTCAGATGAAACCTTTGTCGGATAAGGACCAGGAAATTTCTCAGGGGCCATCCAGGACCTTCTGGGTACGTCGAAGGGTCAACAAACGCAACATAGCGGTCCTCCTCAGCCACCTGGTCGAAGAAACCATTCTCAAACTCTCGCAGCGAGGCAACTTCCCATCGAAAAGGAAGTCCCTGGGAAGAATCCGGATCATCCGTATCCTGAACTTCACCGTGTACCTTCTTGACCAAAAAGAAGCCATGCTCGCGGGAGTCGACACTGTACCTCCAAGTTCCTACCCTGTCAACAAGTGCCGTGCTCTCCTTGGAGTTGAGCCGTTCGGCTGGACCGGATCGCTTCCACGAAGGATCAGAGTGCAGAGCAGGGAAGGCGAACCAGTACGTAAACTTGTACTTTTTCAGGTCCGCGTATGAAAGTATGATGAATGACGAGAGCAGGGATGGAACAGAGTAGATACTACCATCTTTGATCGCATCCCAGATCTAGAGTTGTCAGTGATGCTCCAGTCTCGGTGGGCTCATAAATACCTGTCGGCCAGCAGTCTTGAGCATAGCAGGTTTGTCTGTATTCTTGAAATCCTCGAGTGTATTGACGTTCCTAATGATTCCCTCGGCCCTCATTGTCCCAAGAGGGGGACTGGGCGCATTAGTTCTGCCATAGTCAGAGAAGGACTGTGCATAAATCAAACAGCGGACCTACCTGCTGCTCGTGAGGGCATTTCCTAATATCTGCATGCGGCAGCTGGACTCTGGTTCTTCCAAGCGGGGTTCATAGAGGCCAAGAATGCTCCGCGCTGAGTCGTCGAGCTTGTCATGCTCAAGCTTTGAGCCAAAGAGCGCCGAGTAGAACGACAGCTCGATCTCTGAGATGAACGGGGCAAATTGCAAAGGGGCCGCCATCGTGATCAGAGGCTCGCTTCCAACACTGATCCGACTGCGGTTGTTGCTAAACCGTGACGACTTTTGCCTGTTTAGTATTTGCGGAAAGTAGCCTTTTGGGTGGGATGAAGGGGAGGAAGGTTCGGTCCAGCTGCTGAGAGCAGGTATTGTACTGCTTGGTTAAGGCAGCAACTGCGTCCCTGAGGCAGATAACCCTTATGGCTTTTGAGCGCTATTATGTCGGCCTGTTGTAGGACTGTCACTGTTTACACTACTGTTCTTTAAAGCTAAAAAAGCTTTTGTATGGTTAAAGGTTGGATACAGTTTGCAGATTCGATATGTTGGTCCTGTTCAAGAGCCAGTTGCTTTCCTCGTCGCTACTGTAGTCGGATAAGGTAAACAAGTTGCCAAAGCGATACTGTTTTAATTTTTTGGCTGTTAAAAGTGTCTTCTCGAGGGCTCATGACCTGTTATAGCTGGAATATAAGGTCATCGTTGTGTGTATTCCGTGATCTTATGAAGGGTTCACCTGAACGGATAAGATGACCGTCACTGGTGATCATGGATGTGGAGCTCCGCCTTAGGTCATAGGCAGGCGCCAGGGAGCAAGAAAACTTAGGACCTCTATTCTAAGTGATAAAAATATTTAGGCAGATTCAGTGTAGACTTGGGAAGCCTTCAGATCAGTTTTTTTATCACCTGGGATAAATGTCCTAAGTTTTCCTGCCTCCCCTTAGCCCCACCGCGGGGTACTGGGCATGCACCTGCCTCCCGTCACGCAGCCTAACTTACCTATCGGACCAGGCCTTATCGCCATTTCAGAGGTCCCTCACAGTGTATATGTCGTTATAGGGTAAGCAAAAGCCCTGATGATGGTGGCTGCGATGCGGCCCTCGTGCATGCAAGTCCGAATGCCTACCTATGTAAAATAAAAAAGGACATCCCAGTATTAATAGTCTTCTACATTGGGTTTCTTATTATATCGTCATAATAGAGTCATGCTCATGTCTATTTAAAGCGTTGTCATATCCATACCTCAGATCGACGCTATAGATTACATCCCGTTGAAGATTTCCCAGCTACATTGATAGAAAGTTGCTGACCGAAAGCAACTAGATATCACCGTCAGTAATCCAGCTTTAAATTTTACCGAGAAAAGGGGATCGATATTGCAATCCCCATTATTCCCGTTCATCATAAACAATGACCCTTAAGACTCATTTACCATCACCTCAGCTACAGGAGAAACACGTTCTTCACAACCGCAAACTCGGTATATCGGAAGTTATCAAGCATACACCCGTTCAGATTTATTTCCACCATTCACTTGAAGAATGTGACCTTTATCTTGAGGACGCCATTTTATTAACGAGAGATTTGTGTCTGAAACATTCAAGGGTTCAAGCTTTCTCGGGACTGCTGGAATGTGCGCTTTGATCATAACTCACAGCATCTATATTTACGAAGTGTCTAACTAGATCGAGATTTGTATGATAACTCGTAAGATGGAGAAACATACTTGTCAACTTGTCGGCCGCTTTCAAAGTCGAGTTTGCGACACTTTTCAAAGGGTTCTGTAGATATTCTAGAACACCAACGGTCACAGCTGCGAACAGTGCACCCCCACACTCTGCGACGCGCTTAGAATAGTCGCCGTACGCGTTAAATGACCATACGAAAATATCAACGTGAGGCATGATACATCACCCAAAGCCTGTTCCTGACTTTACCTCCACAAACATCAGAACAAAACCACAGCATCGAACCACAACATGCTCATCGGCGTCTGCGGCAGTAAGAACATATCGCAAACTTCCCAAGTCAAGTCATAAACTCACAACGTTCAGGTATTTGCTCCGGCAAAAAGACGGTGGCCCAATATCTCGTTGAGCATCATGGATTCAAACTCCTCCATCTACAGCCACACTCGCAGCCAAGGCCGTCCAATTCCTCGCTTGGAGCCGAATCCGCATCACCCGAGGAACACGGTGCAGAGTCTCCATCACAGTCTACCGACTCAACAGCTTTCAAAGGCGCTCTGACCTCAACAGCGCTCACCACCAAAAATGGTTACCAGTCTTCTTCTGAAACCACGCTGACTCTCCGGGATGGTCCGCAACACGTGTTTTCCACAGCTGAGGAACTCCTCGACTTTGTGACGAAACGCTGGCGTAGCCGCTTTGTCACTACCGACATTCCCACCGAGGCCGTTCTAGACGTCTTTCTTCGTCGACCTTTCTTCTTACTGCTCTCCGTCGATGCGCCATTGACGGTCCGCTGGCGACGGTTCCAGGACCGCGCGAGGCAGAGGCACGCGGGAGAGCCTGACATGAGTCTAGAAGACTTTGTCACAGAGAGCGATACCCACCTATACGATGCAGAGAAAGGCCTCTCACCCCTTATCTCGCGTGCTGTTGTGAGACTTCTCAACACATCATCCTCTCTAGCGCACCTCTATGCTACCCTTGGCAAGCTGGACATCCCAAATCCTGATCGTCTTCGCCCTTGCTGGGACACTTACTTTATGGAATTGGCATCCCTTGCTGCACAACGCTCCAACTGTATGAAGCGTAGGGTCGGATGTGTTCTTGTTGGCAAAGAACGCAGGGTCATTAGCACCGGTTATAATGGGACTCCAAGGGGACTACAGAATTGCACTGAAGGAGGCTGTCCAAGGTGCAATGACGGCAACAGCTCCGGAGTGGGCTTATCGACTTGCCTGTGTATCCATGCCGAAGAGAACGCGCTTTTGGAAGCGGGACGAGAAAGAATACGCGAGGGTTCTGTCCTATACTGCGACACGTGTCCCTGCCTCACATGCAGTATCAAAATCTGCCAGGTGGGTATTAGCGAGGTTGTCTACGCCCATACGTACAGTATGGACAACGACACAGCCCGGGTGTTTAGGGAGGCTGGCGTGAAGCTGAGACAGTTCATACCAGTGAGTACATGAACCCTCCCTTCGAGTCCAGATCTGGACGAAATTCTGTCATTCACTAGTGCCTTTTGAGAGTTTGATACTGACTCAGATCTAGCCGCCTAATGGTCTGATTCATCTCGAGAAGATGGAACTTTATTAGATCTTCGGAATCTCGGCCGTCTCACTATGATCCCCTGCTATGCCTTTGTGGGGAATCTTGAGAGAGACGCTGGATTTTGCCCAGAATGTGGCTTATTGAAGCAGAACACGATGCTGGAATTGCTTCACCAAGATTTGATGCCAGAAGACTACGTGCTCAGGATCACCCACTTCAGTTGGCATGCAAAATTCGCTCATCTCGATCCTCCCTCGCGAGGAGGTGCATATGAGACTTTAGTCAAAGGCTGAAGTTGACCTGCAAAGTCACTGTACCCCTCGCTGACTCCCTTGCCAATGTGGTGTCCAATTGTCCAATCAAATAGTATATGCTACACTCTCTCATGCAGTCCCGAGTCCACTTGAAGCATTGCATCGCTGCACCGAAAACTCACAGACGGAAGCAGGCAAGCAGACGGCCCGTCGAGATGCGTTTTGCATTGCCAGCGTGGCCCGTTATTGAGGCCAGCAGGTTTCTAAGCCCCGATGACGCCGAACTCTGGAACACTATAGGGTAGTCATAGCCCACTTGGCCGCAGTTATGGTAAGACGAGAATGAAGCCACTTTGCGTCATGGCGTTGGTCTCTGTCTTCCGTTTCGGATAACGGTGCGCTTGGGTTCAAGTTGGTTCTGTTCTCGACGGTCTCTTATGCAAGACTAACATTTTAACGCACATGAATAAATTCAATATCTGCATCCTTTATCCGAGCGCTTAATTTCGACTACATGCTAATTAAAGTCGTGCAACTTTTCGTGGATGTGTAGGCTGTAACTAATTAAACTCTTGCTTGGTTTCATCACACTTGAACACATTGTGCGTTTGCATCGCAACAACAGGACAACGGCTACCATCTGCAGGAAACAGCTTGCGAATAGGGGCTCAGGAGTATGTTAAAGTTGGTGAAGCTGCACTGAAAGTTGTAGACCGCTGCCGCCAGAGGCCACTTACACGGCCCTTATAATATGAACTGCATAGGGGTTCATTTCACAGAGCCGCAGACTTGTGCGGTGTGCTTCAACGGCGTGCTAGCTGCAGCGATGTTCCATAGAATATGCAACCAAGTCAGGCGGTCAACAAAGTTGGCACTGATGTTGTGCACAGCCAGTTGCATCCCCTGTCTAGTGTAAAATATGCGAGCGCGGGGGATGCATGCGAGTGAATTGAGTTGAGCTGATCTGTTGGATGTGAACAATGAAGGACCTTTCATTATGTTAGTGCAAGTGACGATGATGCTCCATGTAAGTCGATATATGAGTTGATCTAAAACTTCCGATCAAGAAGCACAGAGCAGCAACGGTAGAAGCAATGCCGATTGATGGTCTTGATTGGCAGTTGATTAGATGGACGACATGCTAGGGGCTTCAAATCTCAAAAGTACGATGCGTAGCTTTTCGATTTGATGCGCTTTGTGGTCCCTCTGGCCGAGGCCCCAAGCTTATGAGCAGGGCTTTTGTGCCTCTTCTTGTCCACACGCAAGCCCAACAACTGACGAGCGCACAGAATTGAATTGTTAGCGCAGTGCCCTCTCGCATATAGCGGGGGCCACCCCGGACTCACTCATAAGAAGCGAGATGACATGGGCTGGTCGGCATAAAGAGCACAATTAAAGCTCAAATTACCACCGTCAGCTAGTGGGGGAGTGCACAAGAGGATAGGGGAAGCAAATCGTTTGTTTGTTTTGATCAGAACGGGAAGATTTCCTGCGCGTCATGAGAGGGGCCGGCGTATCGAGATGTAGGTCAGGACATGGTTGACACTGATGCTGATGCTAGCCTCGAGGTCCTGTGCCCGATGCGATGAGCTGGCCTGGCGTGGTATGGCCATGCCATGGCTGCTACTGATTCTGCTGGTGGAGGCAGAGAGGGCCTGAATAAGAGGGCCACTGGGCGGCTGTTAGAAGGAGAAAAGACTCCTCATTGGAAGTGGCTGGTATGAGGAACTCGCTGGTTAACGAAAACTAAGTTGTGCTGTACCCATTGACTAGCCAGGGTTGACGTTGTCTCTGTTGTACACGCTGTACAACACAACTCACTCACTTGTTCGAGGGAGCCCAGTCCTGTACGAGGCAAGTGATGGGACCCGGGATAGAGCATGCCCACCAGCAAGTGACGGCGACGATCATGACGCTGAATGGTCTGAAGGGGACGGGAGCCAGCGAACGGGTGGGCTCTAGACACGGCCCCAACCCCCCGTCCCAATCGTATCTTGCTTTGGACTTGCTGCAACCTGCGAGTGCCAGTGCAAGTGCCCGTGCTGCGACCTTCGATCTATCTTGGGACAGTTACTCCAGCGTCTAAGTAGATGCTGCTGTCCTACAACACCTGCGACCTCTAGACTGACCAGCAGAAGCGCTCACCTTTTTTGCTCCATCGAGAATAGACCTCATGCCATTCCACCAGAATTCCATGCCATATTAGAGGCGATCTTCAGTCCAACGGGCGCCATCCCATGCCAACTGCCAGTGCCATGGGATCTCCCCTGGCTGGGAAGAACAGAGAAGTCCCTGGGCCTGAGGGGAGGTCTCAGGGGTGAGGTGGCTTGCCATGGCTTGAGGAGCGTCTGAAGGACGGGAATACCCCTGAGCACTGGCGCTGAGAGGCGCCCAGTGGGGTATTGACGAACCAGGGCTTTGGATGTCCGACTTACATGTCAGTCTCTTGAATAAGATTTCCACATGAACATTGGTGTTGATAGAGGCCATTTCAACCTGGAAAATGTGAGCAAGAAAGAGCCAGACTCTCTTCACAAGTGGGTAATTCCTATTGTATCTGTATCCGTATACCTCTTTCTTCTCGTAGACGGAGAAGAGATGCTGGTCAGTCTGAGGTTTGAGGTTGGCTTCAGGAACCACTCCATACTCTACCCATGGGCATCGTGGTCCTCACTTACAAGAGTCCTAGCGCAACAGGCATCAAGGCTCAACAAGTTCACAGGAACATTCAGTCACAGACAATCGTGATTTTCCCTGACGATCAACGATCGTCGTTATTCAATAAGTCGGTTGTCCTACCTACGGGTGACGAGGAGGAAACATCAAGACATAGAGAGAGAATCTTTGGATATGACGAAGCCACGAAGGAATGTGATTGTTCCGATGAACGTGCCATCATCGATGAGACAGAGAGATCAGTGCTACTCTACCTGTAGAGTAGAGTAGCAATCAGTAGCTCAGAGGCTTGAGATGGAACATGGACGGGCCATGAGCGGGTTGAGATACGGGGACCAGCTCCCGGCGCCATCCTTGAAGGAAGCCACTCGCTAACAGGGCCAGCCTGGAGGGTGTGTTAGTGAGTTGATGTTTGTCTGTTGTTGCACCCCTGGCTTTTGTTTGGAGAAACGCGTCTTTTCGTGTGACACTATTCCCCTTTAGGTAAACGTGTAAACAAATGCGTCACTTGTTGCGCGCCTCTACCCCAGCTTGTTGTTTTCCAGCCTCTTTAATGTGACGAAGAGATTTTTGATGGTAGAGTACGAGTACGGATACACAAAACTGAATTTGCCTCCCTGGTGCAAAGTACGCGCGTTGTTTTCCTGTTATAACATTGACTGCTCTAGTGATTCTCCCGTTCCTCATCAATCGATATATTGATATTGGTTGAAGACGGGAGGCTTGTAGACAACTGTAAACCCCCACTAACTTAACTTGAGCTGCCTGCCATTTTTACGGGGCGTGCACCAAATCGTTAGCCTCCAGCGCCAACACGCGCCATCCCTGGGCTCCCACGCTCCTTATCCCCATCCATCTATAGCGGACCCTCTCTTCCAACCACTCCAGGCGGTCTTGTCCATCCTCTTTCTTGCGCGCCCGCCCTTCCCTCTCATCCCATCCTGTCCTATTTCTCACTAGTATTTTGTCACACCCTCTGGGTCTTTTTACTTGCAAGTCAACTCTCGTCTGCACCAACTTTCCAACACAGACACCAAGAAAGCCCAGACGAGTGCATACCAGCCTGACTTGCCACTACCATTCGTTGTCCTTTCGACCTGATATTCTGAGTCACCAGACCCCAGTTGGAGTATCCACGTTCTGCCCTGAGGAAGGGTTCTTGGGTTTCAACGCAGCCACACGAGGGGTATTGTACACGAAGGGGCAGTATAGTATTATTGCTCTGAACTCTGCTGGTTGTGGATTCAAACAAACCACAAAAACAAAGACTGGACGAGCAAGAGCAAAGTAAAGCAGAGACAAGACCGGACGACAACTGCAGGGACAATTTGCTTTTCATTAGCCTCTTCTTTACAACTTCTTAGTTTGTGTCAGGATCAGTAGCCCATGCCCGTTCACGAGCGCCATGGTCCAACTGCCACACCCTAACTACTAGTTCACCTACCTAACTCTCTTGTCTTCCCGTTCGCCTCTTCAACCCGCCCACCCCCAAGTCCAACCCGGACGTCCATCTTCTACGAAACACGACACCACCACCACCTGCAGCACGACTACTCCTACAACTGCTTAGCAGTTCCAACTTCTACCAACTTTCCTCCTCTACTCAACCTCACTTTTTCTTTTGTCGACAATAACTCATATTTGCTCAACCCTCAACGCGAACTCACGTCGACCCACACTTATCTAAGGTATCTATCTGGCTGCCTTGTCGACGACATCACCATTCGGGCACTTAAACGGAAGCCTACACTCAACACACTTCTGCCTTCTGCCTCCTCACTTTAGTGTCTGATTTACCTCCAGTTGTCGAGTCATGATATGAACTTCGACATCCGAGTGAGACTGGCATAGCTTTTTGCGATTTGTTGGGTATCGCGTCGAGCTGCTTCTCACATCTTCGACTTGGCCATTTCACGCAACACCGTTAACGGCTTGCACATTTGGCTCACCAACGTCCGCAACCTTTATTTCTCCCTACTGCATTCTTCACCGGTCACTGTATCTCGCACCAGCAATAATATCGATAAGGCATAGTTATTCAACTGTTTATATCCATTAGCCTTACTGCGTCATCTGCTCGCGCATTACCGAAGCGCGCAGCACTTCACAACCTCACAATGTCCTTCTCGAACAGCAGCGGTGGCACACTCGCCCTACCATCACCAACCCACGCCCACCACATCGACGTCACATCGGCAGTTCGCACTCTCCGACGCTCTATTTCACGATCACCTTCCAAGTTCTTGACGCGCTCCAACTCCCAAAACTCGCTGAGCCCCGAAAGCCCCCACCAAACCTCACCTCAATCGCCTTGTCGTCGATTTGGCGCAACACCGCAAAATCAACAACTTCTACCGTCCCACACTCGCTCAGCACCTCCTCACATCAACGGTGCCCCGCATTCAACCGCCTTTACACCTTTCCGCCCCAGCGTTAGGCTTTCGTTGCGTTCCGCCAAGGCCGGTAAGACATCGCCCTCGAGACCGTTGACACGAGCACGCGCATCTCCCAAGAGCCCTCTGAAGAGGGCACTCAACATGGCTCCCGATAGCGGCAACTCACTACCTGCGATACCTTTGGCTTCGGTTATTGATGCATCAGGGCAAGAGAACAACGCTCTGGGAGCTACAAGCCCCATCTCTGTCAGTCCCGTCAAGCGGCGCAGCCTCACTCTCGACGTCGCTGAATCTTCGCCGACATCATTTCTCAAGTCTCTTGATTCCAACAATGATGGCCAGATGGTCACAAACAACGGGTCATTAAAGCGCAGCGACGCAACCATGAATCTGGACCAACCGAGCCAGGGAAGCCCGGTGGCTAAGCGACGGAGCTTGCATGGAATATCGGGGCTGGGCCAGAATGAGGACCAAAATATCTTTGGCGCCAACACGACATCTTCACAGAGCTTCTATATACATGAAGACTCATCTACCGAGTATGAGATTGCGGGTACTAGCGGATCACCGTTCCGCGATCCTGTTCCCTCGCCAACACCTGCGACGACGAATGTTCCTAAGAGGTCATCGTCCCTACGTAAGTCAACTCTACAACAAAGATATGGGGAGCGAGGATCTTGGGGAAGACGATCCGGTGAACGACAGCTGGCTCAGATGAGCTCCGAATATTCTCCTGTCCGAAGTCGACCTCGCCTTTCTCTGGACCAATTTGTTCCTCCTCCCGTGCCTCAAGAGAGTCCCTTTGTTTCTACAACGCCGACCTCGAAACCACCACCCACTACTTTCTTTGGCGACAAGGCCCACCAACCACATCCTCTATCGAAGACACTGACGACATCGTCTTCAGGAAACAGCCTAACCGAGGAAGCACCTATTTATGCTCCCGTGGCCCGGATGCCAGATCGACCCAGACCTCACCTTTTCTCACGATCTCTACCTCTCAATGCGACACGACCTACTCGCCCAAATGATATGTCCAAGGCCATGGCGACACCCAGCAACTCGCAGCTGTGGGTGGGCGCTTTCAACTCTACTGGACTTATTTCCAAGGTCAACCGAAACCCCGAAGAGGATGCCGACAAGAAGATGGCCCCTCCCGATACACCATGCAAGAAGCACTCTAACCCGTTCGCTACTTTCCCTCCACCGGCCGGGAGTGCCATGAAGAAGAGGGGTAACAACCGGAATTCTTTTGGCGGTCTCCCTTCCACCCCATTTGGTAACAGCACAGGTCCCAACAGTTTTGGTAGGCCAGGAAAGGGCATGTCGATATTCCAGCGTGGCAGTGCTTCTAGGAGTGCACGTCGCGGTAGTGTCCTTAGCCTGGATGGTGACGAGCACAAGCTCTTTGGTGAAACGATTGACTTTTCGACACCCATGGAAGGCGACGCTCCTCCTACTCCAACCAAGAACACTTTGACTCCCAGCCTTAGCAAGGTCAGCGAGTACTCATTTGAGAGTCCCCATGATAACCATAGCCCAACTGCCAACCGAACATTACACTCTACTACTCCGGTCCTCGGCACCTCTATCCCTCGTGAAGCAACTTGTAAGTCGGAAGTCCCAACAACGGACGGACCAGCTGGAACAGTCAACAATTCAAGTCGGCTTACCGATGCTGGACGTCTGTATTCCCCATCTTCGCATCTGCCTCTATCTTCGTTTGGCCGTTCCAGGGCTCGACGAGGATTACACTCTCCTTCTCCACTAAGCACAGTTTCTTTGAGTCATCCCCTAAGTTCTCCTCATGAGACATTTACTAAATCGAAACTCTGTGAATCAGCCAGCCCCCTTGATGGACGACGAACACCGCAAACGCCACGTGAGAGTTTGCTGCCTCTCGACACCAGCCGATTGTCTATTTCTCAGATTGGCGATGGCTTCTCTGATAACATGCCACCTCCCGTCACCCCAACAGCAGGACGGGACTTGCGATCATCTACCAGCCTCCTTGTTACTCCTGTGAACGCCCGTACTAGTAACATTGACATTGACGCAAGCCTATCCTCCCGATTTGACAAAGTGGAGCAGATTGGAAAGGGTGAATTCTCTGTTGTCTATCGTGTCACTCAGGCGGACCATCAAATGACATTTGGCAACCTCAGTACAACCCCGACAACAAGCCCCACCAAGGGTAGAGTCTATGCTGTAAAGAAGAGCAAGCATGCGTTTCAGGGACCAAAGGACCGGGATACGAAGGTCCGAGAGGCCGAGATTTTGAGGACTCTTAGCTTCTCTGAGCATGTGGTCCAGTACTTCGATCATTGGGACTACAATAATCATCTCTATATCCAAACAGAGTACTGTGAAGAGGGTACCCTCGACAAATTCCTGGGCACTGTTGGACGAGGTGGACGACTAGATGACTTTCGCATCTTCAAGATCCTCCAGGACCTGTGCTTGGTAAGTTATAAACCACTTCGCTGCTCTGTACGTACTAACATTTCTATAGGGCCTGAAGGATATCCATGATTCAGGTTTCATGCACCTGGATCTCAAGCCGGCCAACATTCTTGTTACGTTCGAAGGTGTTCTCAAGATTGGTGACTTCGGCCTAGCCCAATCCTGTTCATCTGCCGAAGGCGTGGACGTTGAGGGCGATCGTGAGTACATGGCCCCTGAGATGCTCAAGGGAAAATCCTGCCAGTCCGCCGACGTCTTCTCTCTTGGCCTCATCATTCTTGAGACAGCCGCCAACGTTGTCCTACCTGACAACGGACCGACGTGGATCGCCCTCCGCTCTGGAGATCTTTCCGAAGTGCCAAGTCTCACCTGGAATCCCTCTATTGAGGTCCAGCGAGATGCCACTGGTAACCCTACCGAGATAATGCATAGCGATGATTTCACAAGTGGCAAGACCCACGACCCAAGCAACTTGTTTGGCCCATCCAAGCGATCGGAACTACTGCAACCTCCCGAGTTTATGGTTAATGCCACCCACAGCAGTTCTCTCGATTTGATTGTACGATGGATGACAGCTCAAGAACCCAGTGAGCGACCAACTGTGCATCAGGTTCTGGAACTTGAGGGCCTGCAGTGGGTTGGCCATCACCGCGCCGCACCGGCAACTGTTTATGAAGGAAACTGGGGACCCGATGAGGAGTTGATCCCTATTTCCATCGCAGAGGGTGGTGACAGTGACACAGAGATGACCGACGTCTAGAGGGAATTACCTGGTTGCATTTCACTCTGGATAGCACTGGAGGTCTACTGAGAAGGAGCTTTTTGCGATTTCTATAGGGGAAATACGCCTGAATGATGTTGGAGAACCTGGCTCGAACTAGGATCATAGCACTCACGACCAGGAGGAATTATGTGCTCTGACGACATCTACATTATTTGCTACTACGACACGACACGAATACCACGAGGAATGGAAGCCATTAGCGGGAGATTTATTCCCATGGCGTTTTGTTGAGTTCTTTATTCAACCTTTGATTCGGAGGCTGTCGCTACCAGGCACGCCACGACTGTTCCCCGAACCGACCATTTTTTTTTCATTTGTCAACTTTTCTTTGTACGCCACAGGGAGCGAGAGCACGATTTGAAGAATGTGCCCCTCTTAGGAAGATGGCTTGAATATTTTGCGTCTCAACAGCGAGACTGCGTGTACAAAATACCCCTGAAAGCATTAGACATGCTGTGGCTACAGCGCATATTGGGTGGGAGTAATAATCAAAAGTTCCGGCAAACCTCTGCAGGATTCAGCAGAGAGGGGCAACAGCACAGGACACAGCATATGGAGGAGCCAAAAAGAGACGGTTGTCTTTAAGAAATGATTGTATCGAGTCATTGGAAGGTGCAGGGTTTGCTACATGAGACGCTGGAATATTGTAAATTATAGTAATGGCTCTTTGAGCAAGCATACAAGCAAGCATGGTGGAAGGATACTTTAGAAGCCCACTGCCGAAGCAAGGCAGAATGGGATGGATTGAAAGGCCACTGGATGGGGGAGCTTGATCTGATAGCTGCTGATGATTCTGACGACGAAATGGCATGAATATGATACGATCAATTCACAATCAACACTTCGCTTTGGCTGTGTATCAAGTTGTGTATGCGTGATATCCGAAAGCCTATGATACTGCAGCCCTTTATCATATCAGTCTATCTATAGCTCCTATGCACGCAACTGATAAATATGGAAATCTACGTAATACATCTCATGTTACGCCAACGCCCTCCAATAACTGCCGTCTAAGGCGGGGTTTACTAAGACGAATTCACATTCGATACATTACCCGCTAGCCTTTCAACTTACATCTCCGCAACTTACCTCAAACTTATATCTAGTCTCACATCAGCACCCACATATACACTAAACACACCTCAGCTAAACAATGACAATCCCCACGCTACTACCAGGGCAGGCTGGACTGCCTAGCATTGAGAGCACAAAATCTTACTGGCATCGCAAACCCTCTGAGAAGCTCCTCGGGCATCGCACCACAGCAGAGCTCCCTTCCACGGCTGATGTTGTGGTCGTTGGCAGTGGTATCACCGGGGCATTTGCAGCGAGAGAGCTTGTTAAAGGGGACTGTAAGAATGTGGTGCTCCTCGAGGCAAGAGAGGCCTGTTGGGGAGCTACAGGAAGAGTGAGTTAAGTCTACTGAGAGTCTTTTATACGGGTTTACTGATTGTCATCAGAATGGTGGTCATTGCCAGCCCCTTATTTACGCCGCCAAAGCTCCAGTCGCTCAATTTGAACTTGATACCTTCAACTTCCTAAAGGACCTTGTATCAGAGCACAATATCCCTTGTGACTGGGAGACGGTCGGAGGTGTGCACCGCGTTCCTTCACAAGAAATCCTCGACATCGTGACCCGGCATCTAGACCGTCTAAAGAAAACCAATCCTGATCTTGCGGACGACATCAAGGTTATAACAGATCAGGAGCAGCTGAAGAAGCTGCGAGTTTCAGGGGCATCTGCTGCCATATACCAGCCCAATGCGGCTAAGCTATGGCCGTATAAGCTTGTTAGCTGGGTTCTTGAGAGTCTCCTTGAAGCGAACGACTCAAGCGTCTTCAATCTTCAAACAAAGACGCCCGTGGAGCACATTCAGCGGATAGGTGACTCATGGGCTCTCCACACCCCTCGTGGCCAGATAGCAGCCAGGAAAGTCATCCTAGCAACTAACGCTTATACCTCACACCTTATTCCAAAGCTATCTGGGTACATAGTTCCCGTGCGTGGCCAAGTTGCTGCTCTTACCCCTTCAGACGGCAGCTCACCACTGGAGCATAGCCACGTGTGGTGGACACCAGATGGAGGAGACGACTATCTTGTCCAGAGACCTTCGGGTGAACTTATCACTGGCGGTGAGAGATTAGGCTCATCCGGTGGCCAAGTTGGACTATCGCGGGACGATTCGATCGACCCAGTTATAGCCCAGCGATTGCGTACCTCACTTCATGAGGCCGTCAAGCTAAGGGCACCAGAAGAATCCGAGGACACTTCTCTTCAAGCTACTTATGAGTGGACTGGCATCATGGGCTATTCGAAAGATGGCTATCCCTGGGTTGGCCAACTACCCGCTTCTCTAGGCGGTGAAGATAGTGGCCTCTGGCTTAGTGTTGCTTATACGGGGCATGGTATGCCAGTTGCGGCGAGATGTGGAATAGCGGTTGCCCAGGAGATATTGGGGATCGACGATGGTGTGAAGCTGCCAGCCCAATATCGAATTGATGGAGGGCGAGTTGATAGGGCTCGAGATATGAAGATACCCTCAACACTGCTAGACGAAGTCAGGATGATGATTGGTGATGAAAACTAAAATATATGTCTCATGGCAAGGGCTATGATGAGGTCTGTGTGTGCGATTAATGGAAATAAAGTTATGCCTGGAAAAACCATGAGAGATGCTACTGTTGCTTGTTGAGACAGCCTCCCTTACACTAAGAATTTTATGCAAACGTATTGATACATGTAAACTCTGCTCAGTCTGGTCCTAGAAAGGCGAATTCTTTTGTCACCAAGCGTGACATACCTTATTTATCAACTTGCCCATACTTCACAGACCATCGCATACGTAAAGAAGTCTATGATTTGCGAAGTGATGCAATATATTAGCTTGCGCGCCTGTCGCCGCCGCTGACCTACAGCTTGGCGCGCACCTCAAGGCCGTTGCTAACTTCGCGTTTTGCTCGCTCACGAAGAACCTTACGCAAGATCTTGCCCGACTTCGAGTGACAATATGTAAGCCTCGAACTTGCAGCGCCTTTTACTGAGAAGGATAATAGACTTACAGGAACTTTGGGAATAGCGTCGACGAAGACCACTCCCCCCTTAAGTTGTTTGTATTTGACAACACGACTAGCCAGCCAGTCTGTGATGTCTTTTTCAGATGTGTCTTTTGCGTTTGTTGATTTGACGACATAAGCTCGTGGGAGCTCCTCACCGTTGACCATGACCCCAACAACTGCAGCGTCTGCAATATCTTCTCGTTCAAGTAGGAGAGACTCGAGTTCAGCTGGAGCAACTTGCATGCCTTTAACTTTGATCAACTCCTTGACGCGATCCACGATATGAAAGAGAGATCCTTTTGCGTATTCCTCCACATATGCAACGTCCCCGGTACGAAGCCATCGAGTGCCCTCAGAGTCAGTAACAAATGCGCCTTGGGTTGCACTTGGGTTTCTCCAGTAGCCACGCATCACTGTAGGACCCGTGATCCAGAGTTCTCCTGGGGTGTTTGCAGCCGTAATTTCCTCTCCAGTTTCGATATGGATCAACCTGGCCTTGGAATCTGGCGTCAGCTCACCAGCCGCAGAGCTGGGAGCTTTGTTAGGGTCCCACGATAATGCGGTGCAGGTTGCTTCAGTCATCCCCCAACCTTGCCGTACTACTGACTCGCCCCCAGGTATCATCCCGGCTATCTCGCGTTGTGTATCCTTCGCTAATGGGGCAGCACCGGATGCAATCATGTCGATGCTACTCATGTCGGCACGGCGTGCAAGTGGGTGTTTCGACATAAGGACAAGAATAGGGGGAACGGCCAGAAGCTTCGTGATGCGAAAATTCTGAATATGTGCGAGCATCTTAGGGAAATCAAAAGAAGGCATGATATATACAGGAACTCGCTCACAAGGGAAGCTGGTGATGAAGTAGCCTTGACTAAAGGCGTGATACATGGGGAGGAAACACAAGGCAGCAGCACGTTGACGGCGAGCTTCGTAGTCGGGATGGAGTTTATGGAAAAGAGTCACACCGCAGCTATTCGCAACATGATTGTAATGTGAGATCTCGACACCTTTCGGTATTCCAGTCTACTGTTATTAGCTTCGCGGCACTTATTCAGGATCAAGACAAAGTTGAAAGAACGACTTACAGTGCCTGAGCTGTAGTTGAGAGAGCAGACAGAGTCATTAGAATCATTTGGCTCAGTCCACTCGAATCTCTCACCCTCTGGCCTGGATGCAATGAGCTCTGTCCAGTGTCGACTGCCTTCTCTAGGTTGTGTCTCAACAGGTGAATCTGGCCATGTCGAATCCAACAAAAATACTTGTGAAGCTTTCATACCAACCTGTGAGGCAGCAGCCAATACCACTTCCATGCCACCCTCCGCGGCAACGACGAACGATGCCTCGCTATCTTGAAGTTGATGGGCCAACTCTCGACTGACATACCCAGGGTTAGCTCCTGTGAATATACCCCCGGCCATCCAAATGCCCATCACAATGGTCGGGAAGAATAAGCTGTTACTAGCGAAGAGGAGAACACGATCGCCTGGCTTAAGACCATTGTTGATAAGACCGACGGCGATACGCTTCGCAAATAATCGAGCTTGGCTGTAGGTGAAATAACGTTGCTCAGGGTTGTCAGCATCGATGAAAGCCTTCTGATCTGGTAATGGCCCTGAAGGCGAGCCAAATATCCATTGTTGAATCGAGCAATTAGGAACCGACACCGAAAATCGCGATTCGATTGGCATGATGTGATGTTATCGACAAGTCGAAATATTGATGTTTTAAGAGAGATGGAGTTCAGAATAACCAGTCAGATAGAATTCAAGGTTGTCTTTGTTTGTAAGATGGAAAGAGGTCCAGCTCAGACGAGTTGCAATTGCCTACCAAGACTAGAAGTATCAAGCCAAGCCAAGCTAAGCTGAAAACCTCAGGAAGGAGGTGCGCTATCTACCTACCTCCTTCTGTAGTTCATTTAAGATCTGGCGCTTCCAAAGTGGCTCTAGAACTAAGCTATTAGCTGAAAGATCCTAGCTCTTAGTTAGAAACAAGGGTCTTTCACTCTGAGATCGAGACGATAGAGTTGAGCCAGGGGTCATCAACTCACGATGAAGGATGTCACCAGAAACAAATGAACGACAGATTCAATAATTACAACCGTGGCTGAATTATTGACGCGAATAGGCTTAATATTATATACACGAACCGTTTGTACATGCTGCAGTTCCTCAGCCTTTTTCAGAGAGTGATGAGGACGCTTAACTAAAATTAGCTACACTCATTCTTGGATTCCAGCCCTCACAACGCCGCCATCTGAAACCTACGACGACAACAATCGATATCATCTCAATGGCCAGCAAATTATTTACTGGTTTTATGCGCCCAGCCCGGTGAGTTATCAACTACAGGACCAGTTGTCATCGGTAGTCCCGGGTTATGAGCCTCCAGAACCACAGCATAAAGGTGGTGATACCTCAGCACCCAATCCACCGTTGATGTCTCATCGCCAGAAGTAAGCCTCTAGCCGAGCTACACAATTGTGCTTCCCCAAATATCAAATGGGAGGCTCTGTACCAATGCGGGGTGGCAAAGTTACCTTGACTCGGGGTTTTCTTGTGGTTAAAGAAGGTTCAACAACAAAACCCTTTTAAGCTTATATTGCCCTGACCATGTACCCTTTCGTTTAGCCTCTGCAACGTGAAGAAGCAAGTGTAAAGCAACACTTGCGCATATAATTGAGTATGCTGCAACTCTTCGGTTGTCCCACCTGAAAGATCATGTATGAAGACAAATCTGGCAGTGGATGGCTTGAGTTTCGGTTGTTTGACGAGCATCATAGAGATCGGCGTGTTGGATCCTGCTTGTGCCATGAAAGAGAACGAATCCAATTGGATTTAGTTTCGATTTTAAGGCTCCAAAACGAATGCTGATCGTCGTTCAACAACACTCACCTTACAGCAAGCTGGGTCATAGGCTATTGAGATTGAATCGCGATTCACAACATGCTCAGTGGTTAGGTATAACAAGAGGGATGTATGGAGATTGCGCACAAGGACAGAGGAGCATGTGGTACCACCAAATTCGCGAAACTTGTTTTCATAGCGTGTTATTTGTAAGTGTTGAAGAACAGAGGTTATGTGTTGGCAGGATAGGTTCGGTCAGCGAGGGGGGCTGCAGAACTTCTGTTAACCCAAGCCCATCAACCCCAATGGCCTTTGGTCTTTGCGAGAAAGCGATTCTCTACGGGTGTATTCGATTGAGTCACCAGTAAAGATTAGCTTATTGTTTGCTCACGTCGGTGGCTGATTTGAGTTCTTGTGTGGCTAAATCAACAATTACGATTTCAGGAGAATGTTCATCGTCGTAAGTTAACAATAAAAACATGATGATTGAGCTTTTCTGAATTCAAGATGAGGCAGCTTGAGATAGGCAAAGTAAGGAGATGAGCTACAGGTCCACCTCCACTTACATGAAGGACGATACGTACCTCTCCATCCGGTCCACACCGGGACGGCTAAACCTTGGGTCAAACACACCAATCATCGACGTTGATTTTGCAAGCAGCTCCAACTCGAATTGCAATGCTCGCTACGGCGGCGACATTTTGACAAGATCCGGAACCGACGACCTTAGAAGCCCTCCCGCCTTCGCGACGACACCCGCTCCGCTCGCTCAGGAAAAGCACCACCAAACTATTCACAATGGCGAGCAAGCTCACTCCCCTCATCCGCTCCGCCATCCGGCCGGTGTGCCGGGCTGCCCGCCCTCAGTCTCGCGCCGCCTTCTCTCTCACAGCCAGCCGACGAAGCGACACTCTCATGGTGGTAAGTAGGCCAATTGGCGCTGTCAATTGCGACCCTGGACCATAGATCATGGTAGATCTATTGGCGCGCAATTGCTAGCGATGAGAACCAACTTATCTGACCTATGGCCGTATGACAGCATCGAAACACCGAGGACAACAACCCCGACATCCCCTTCAAGTTCAACGAGAAGAACCAGACCGTGATTGCCGAGATCCTCAAGCGATACCCTCCCCAGTACAAGAAGGCTGCTGTCATGCCTTTGCTAGACCTCGGCCAGCGCCAGCACGGCTTCACCAGCATCAGCGTCATGAACGAGGTCGCCCGTCTTCTTGAGATGCCTCCTATGCGAGTGTACGAGGTTGCCTCTTTCTACACCATGTACAACAGAACTCCCGTGGGCAAATATTTTGTTCAAATCTGCACTACGGTATGTTGTTTTCCCACATGAAGCACGCCTTTGTCGACTGCAATTGCTTCACGCTAGTCTGGCAATGACGATTAGACGTCATTGAAGATTACCGAATACTCTAAAAGCACAACCCACTAACAACGGCACCAATAGACACCTTGCCAACTTGGAGGCTGTGGATCTGATGTTATCGTCAAGGCTATCAAGGAGGAGCTCGGAATTGAGCAGGGCCAGACCACTGCTGACGGTCTCTTCACCATTCTCGAGGTCGAGTGCCTCGGTGCCTGCGTCAACGCTCCCATGATTCAGATCAACGACGACTACTATGAGGATCTCACCCCCGCCTCCGTAAAGGATCTCCTCAAGTCCCTTCGGGCCCAGGCTACTGCTTCCGACCCCTCTACTGTCAACGTCCCCAAGCCTGGTCCTCTCAGCAGCCGAGACACATGTGAGAACAGTGCTGGTCAAACAAGCCTTAACGCGGAGCCCTGGGGAACCGAGACCACAAGGGCGGACCTGTAGAATTATAACATTATTATCTCTCTTTTTTTAGTTCAATAGCAAGAAATGCAAAAAGTGTCCGGCGGGAGGAGGCTTCAACTGTACATAACATCATGTCAAATGCTTTCCCAGGTATAGAATGTGTGGATTCTCGTCAATGGCAATATGATATGCTGTGTGAAGTATTGTGTCCGCATAGGACTTTGTTTCTTCGTTCCGTTCGTTCATTTGATACAATCGCCAAAAACATGTTACGCCAAAAAGAAACACTACACCCAAACCAACTACCTGTTCAGTCCCTCATCATTTTCACCTAGGAATCGCCCACACGCAAGATCCAACCGTCCCCAAGACGCTCATTGTCCTCACCTAGACCTCCCCAGATCAAAATGCCGCTCTCCTCAAGTTCACCCATCGGGGCGCTTGCAAGCCAGCCTCTCGCCGCGGGCATCTCATCACTGTTATCATCGTCGTATGGCTCAAGATCAAGCTTTGTCCACTTGCCCTCACCTGTCTTGCGGCCAACAGCTTGCCACATGGCAGCGGTAACGCTGGCGGCCGTCATACCCAGAGGTGGAACTTGGAAGGCCCAGACATCATTCAAGAACTTGCCTGCACCTTCGTGGCCTTCTGAGCTTGGGTCACGCTCACCCATGGTCAGGACAAGATACTCATATCCAGCCCCTGAAGTGATTGCCTCCAAAGATGCGACACTTCGGGGTTCTGGCCAGATCTGAGCTGGTTCGGCGTGGATTTCAGTTGAGTCGGTATTCGGGTCACTCTCAAGAATAGTTTGCCAACCACCACGTGCGCGAACAGCAACTTCACCCTTGGTGCCTCTATCGTCAAACGTTTCAACCTCGAGGTGGAGAAAGTCGAGTTGCCCTCCGAGTTCGCTTTGTCCATCAAAACCCCCGAAGCGAAACAGGCGGGTTTTGCTCACACAGATGGCACTGCCGCCTCGAGCAGGACCTGGAGCAGCTGGAAGCTCAGTCCAAGTACGGTCATGGACGTTGAAGGCCCAAATATCATTGGTGCGCTCGCCACTGGCGAGGCATCCAGCATGAATGAAGAAGGTACCGTAGCCATCAGACTCTTCATCCACAGCATCTTCAGCAACATTACCAACAACAGGAGCTTGAGGAATGCCCGTCTTAGACGTGTCTCCGAGTGCCCACTGTCCCCAGGTCTCAGGTTCCTTGGGCCGCTTAGGAGCAAAGTCCCGGGGGCGGTCGATCGATGTGGCTGTGTGATAGCTTCGCGGAGCGGGTTGGGGCACAATTGCACCACCTGGAACGACAGGGGCAGGGTCAAGGTATGTCCATGTGTTGGAGCGGGTGTCAAAGACCCAAACACGGCCACCTTCGTTCAGAGGCCGCATGTCGGGACCTCCGCGACCACCGAAGAGAAAGATACGGGATCCGATAACGGCAGTAGCATGGCCAACTCGTGAAGCTGGAACATCACCCAATTCCGGTTTTTCTGGACCGGCAGGCTGCTTACCTTTGGCCTTGCTCTCGACCTCTTCATCTGAAGATTCGTCTTCTTCCTCATCATCATCTTCTTCTTCTTCTTCGTCATCCTCCGCAAGAGAAACTTCGTCGAGCTTTTTCTCGATCTCCTCTTCGTCTGGCTTCTCGTCGGATTTGACTGGCTCCGGGGCCTTTGGCTGAACGGGTTGCTGAACCTCAGGCTTCTTCGGCTGGGCATCTGGTTTGGCGGGGGATGCCTTGATCTTGAAATAATCGGCCCCAGCCGAGGACCAAGGCAAAGTTACGACATGCATATCATTGTCGACAGGCTTTCGGGGCTCGATCTCTCCGCCAAAGAGGTAAGCGGTTCCGTGGACGATATTGAGAGAATGGGAAGAACGGGGAACGTCAGGGGCATCAATGCGCTCCCATGTTCCTTTCATAGAACTCTTCTTCTGGTGAGTTGCCGAGGGAACGGATGGAACGGAAGGCATAGGCATAGATGGGAGGTTTTGCTGGACATTGTGGAGGAGGTCGGTGGTACGACGCTTGAGTAGAGAGAAAGATTCCATGATGATGGATTTGGGCCTGAGGGCCGATAGGTGTGAGCAATATTGGTGTTTGGTTGAGGTTGTAGGTTTATGTGCACAATGACTGAATGAATGGGATGATGTAGGAGGAGAAAATGAAACATGCAAGCCCGGTCAGCGGCGGGGGGAGCTTACAGTATGAAGTGAGATGATGCTGGCGATAATGACGGGGATGACGTAGGCGCGTTTACGTCCATTTACAAGAGTCTTTATGGATAATTATAGATCTTGAGGATCATAATGAGGCACTTAGTATCGGCACCTAATCTATTATAAGTTCGACTCTTTAATTCCTTCATGCCAATCCAAATACTGGGCTCTTTTTGTCGATGCATGTGATGCAGGCCATGCTTTGCATTGGATCTGATGGGCTGAGCTTGCAGCGGACAAGACGGACGTTGAAGGGACCTGCGGGGTAAAGTAATAAGGGACCTAACGCAGTTTACCTAGGTATAGCTTGGGCTAGTCTAGCGGCGGAAGCTGTAGAGCTTGGGCTCAGCCAAGACGTCGTGTAGAAACTGTTCTCGATGGTTATTATCGTCTCCTCTTCTCCTCTCTCAGACCACTCTCTTATAGTGAATTGACGAGTATACTCACTCGATGACAATACCAAGTCGGATAGATCCTATTTCACAAAGGGAGGCATCAAAGCCTCGACTAACTACCAGAGAAAATACTACTTAGTGGCAGTGCGAGCTAACAAGCTAACAAGCTGACATACCGCATTCAAGCGGAGCTTCAGCTTCAGCTCTAGAGGCTCGACTCCTGTTGAATCTCGATTGTCCTAATCGTGAAAAAGGTAACTGAAGATCTGAAGGTGGATAAAAAATGAACAAGCGATCGGAATAAACAGCAGTCGAGAAACAAAGCATTGTTTTGCCTCGTTATGGATTCAACTTCTAATTGACGCCCAGCGCATTTTAAGAAGCAAGGATTCTCAACCCCCCATGTCTCAATGCTCTGGGGCCATTGGCTGCCCCGAAACGGGCAGATTTCCTCTCAGGCTCTGGGCGATGAGATGCGGGTGAAATGAGCAGCTGAAGCGGCAGATCGCCAGCGGTTCGCCAGTATCAGCAGACTGGACGCCTTCAGCCTCCATTTCTCGACCCTCCAGGCCATATATACAGACGATTCCGACACGAAAAACGCCTGTTCATCTATATAGTACCCGCAATCAGCCTCATAAGCCTCTCGTCTCATGCGCCGAGCCGCCAGTCTGCCTTCTGAGACGCTAACGCTCCGCACACATGGATGAGATATACCACAAGATCGCCGAGTTCAATTCACGGCGAATCGTCCAAACGCACGACGTCCTTTCGTTCAAGTATAGTGAGCTTTGGAGCAGGGATGATACTGGCATTGTCGACTACCATGAAGGGGTCACTACAATACCTGAGGTCGCCTCGTGGCTGGCCATGGAGACGCGAACAGGAACGACAGGTCCAGAGTCGCTAATTCTGCGCCTGATATGGCCTAAGTTCATCCTCGACGATAACTGCGTTGAGCTTCCCGAAGATTCCAAGAATCAGATTCTAGAGAAGTTTGATCTTGAGCTTGCATATAATTATTTCTCGAGTTGTGTCGCGGGCGTCAACGCCTTTCCTGAGATTGTCAAGTCTGAAGCAACCCAGCAGGCCTACACTTTTTGCTATGCGCCTAAACTTGCGTCTATATGGTCACATACTCGCTTCAGGCCACCTTCTTTGCGACCAGGGGTCACATATGGCATGATTCTGGCTGGCGATAAAGAGCAGCATTATTTGAAGAAGCTTCTCAAGAGCAAAAGCAAATGGAGCCTTAGCACAGCAAGCCATGCCATGTTTCCTGCATTTCTCTTTGCTTTCATGTTTCATGGAGAGATTGAGGTAACGCAGAACAACATGAAGCCTGGCATCCAGCAGATAGAAGCGCGGACAGGGTACTCAGACTTCAAGACTGAACGGAAACATATCGCGGCTGGTGAGCTAGGCACACTCAGCGCACAGATGAGCGGATTCGCAGTCCGCCTAGCGAGTACAGAAAGGAAGGATAAGACGTTACAGAAGCTTCTCGAGTTTGTCCAGCAACGACTGAGCCTTGGCCAAAGCTCGAACCCCGAAGCAGACGAGCTGATGAAGAACCATGTCGGCGTTCTCCAGAAACGGTTGATGATGCAGGCCATGGACAGGGAGTATACCTTGAAGAGAGTGCAAATCCAAATTGATGTGGTATGTCGGCCCTAAAGAGAGATGCGTCACAAGGATACTGACGTTTTGCCAGTTGAATAATCTCATATCAGAGAACTACAGCCTTTCCAACTATATCATCTCTATATCTACTCTTCGCGACGCTGCATCCATGAAGACACTGGCGTTTGTGACAATGTTCTTTTTACCAGGCAGTTTCATTTCGGCTCTCTTCTCGACCGATCTCTTCGATTGGGACAGTGCACAAGCTGATGGAGGAGATATCGGGATCAAAACCACACCGCAGTTTCGATTATACTGGGCCGTCACCATACCACTTACCCTCATCACGTTTATACTCTATTTTATGTGGGCTGAGTTCTCCAGCTTTGATCGGAGCCAAAGAAGAGAACGGAGAAGATGGGGCTTTCCCAGAACTGAGAGTATGAAAGCTCAAGATCAAACCCGGTCACCGATGCAAGTATTGAAAGACCAACGCGAACGTGTTAGTGAGGCGTATGCGATGGCAAAGAGGAGACAAACTGTCTTCGGACAAGGTGATAAAGATGAATCGATAGGTGCAAGGAATGAATAGGCCAAGTACTGATTATTGAGATACCACTTGTGTCTACTACCTTGGATTGTATGATAGCGACGTTTGGAATTGGTCAATGATTTGTATGCTAGAGAATATGATGGTGGAGGCGACAGTCTCAATCATGAGCATTGTTCTCGAATCATGGCATTGTTGAAATAGCACAATCTGTATGAAAGGAAGAGAGGAAATGGTATGTTGATCTAAAGTTCGAGATCTTTTTTTGCCCCGCGGTCGAGACCTAACCCATGCAACATTTTAACAATCAACAATGCAAATGGGCATGCAAATACAATGGCATTCTCTTGTCCAGACCTTCCCTTTTCCATTTCTTCGGCCCAGCCTTTGAATCTCGATCCCATCTACCTCCCGCGAGTCCCACATGACGGACGTAACAGCTCAATTGGCCATTTTAATGTGCCCAATCGTGTTGAAGTCGGGGTATAACCTCCGACCACAAACATATCCGCCCGCATGATCGAGGCCTGGCCTCTAACAAACAGACAGACAGACAGAAGTATGGTACAGTACACGCGAAAGAACCAACATCTAGCCTGATCCCTTCTTCCCCTCATTCCCTTTTCTTTCTTTCTTGCGCTCATTTTCTTATTTTCGACCGTTTATGTTTATCTGCGCACGTTATTTTGAGGCGCCTTGACGGTTTTGCAAGCTTCATTGGAGGCTTGTGCTGCTACGATCGCCGATCTACGTCAGAATTGATTGAGAGTGACGGACTAGTCACATCAGCTCCAGCACAAAAATCAAAACAAAGCAGCACGATTTCCGAGGCCTTCGCAAGACGACAGGACACGGTGCATCGCAATAATGGCCTCGCGTTCAGCTTCAGGTACTGCTAACCCAGCACCGGGGACCGCCGTGCCTGCGCAGCTCGGGTTCCTCGCCATCTTCAACCCCACGCTTGGCAATACCGACGAAACCATTGAGGATCAGATCGTCTACTATGCCTCTGTTACAACACAAGCCGCGCATAACAAGCGCAGGCGCGCTCGTGGCCAACCAACCCAGAATATCTCTCCAGAAGAGCGAAACGAGCGTTTGCGACAGATTGGCCTTGCGCAGGGCATGGCTAGCTTCAGCCGCGGTTTTGCGAGTGGTTCAACAGTAGACACCATCGACACCGAGAAGTCAAGAGTCATACTCCATGAGCTCGAACCTGGCTGGTGGATTCTAGCAGTAAGAATACCATGAATTTGTTGTCTTCAACTCCATACTCACCGATGATACTAGAGCATCGACCTCACCAAACTACCTCTCCCTCCTCGACTCGCTACTAAGAAGAGCGAGGCCGCCGAAGAACGATATGAATACTCTAGTCGCGAGATGAAACCCGCGAGCCTGTTGTTGCGCGATCTGCTACGAGCCCATAGCATCTTCCTTATGCATCACGACTCCTCGTTGAGCGCGCTCTTCGTGCGTAACAAGAGAACTAAGTTCATCACTATATTGAGTCGATACTGGGATCTCTACCTTTCGACCTGGAATGTCATGATGCATGGGAACCCAGCTCGTGACATTTTTGGGGGCATCCCCATCGCGGCCTCTGGTGAGCTAGGCGTAGGCGTCGGCGAGGAAGAACGCGGTAGCGGCGAGCGAGCCGTATTGGAAGGACTGGTCGGGAGAATAGAAGGGCTCGTTGATCTTGTTGTTTCCAAATTCGGCGACTACAACCCCGAATCGCCTCCTCCAAGCGACCCCTACGGCGACCCTGAGCAATGGTTAGGAACAGGAAGAGAACCTGGTCCTGATGACGGTGCCATCTTTTTGGGCACCGGCGCTCTGTCCAGAAAATCAGTGAGAGACGTTACTCACTGGATGGAGGATCTATACACCTGGGGCAACCACGCTTATGGTATCATAGAGAGCCCAACATCGGTTCGGCGCGCAAAAAGGCGAAGGGCAGCAGATCGCCAGAAAGCGGCCCAAGATCAAACACGGGCACCAGCGAGTGAACTCACGAAATCCTCAACAGGGGAACAGGCTGGGGAGAGTTCCGACAAAGACCAGCCCCAAATCCAAGTGACTGAAGATGGCAAACTGGAAAAGATGGTTAGCTATCTCAAGCTGGGTTATGGCACATACTGGTCTTTGCCTGGCGGCACTAGTAGTGGCGATTCTCCTACCAAACAGCCCGACAGTCCACAGCAGGATCCTGAACCTGCTCAAGACACAACCAAGCTGGCACGGCCCAGCCTCGCAGAACGCACGCCTTCGTATGAAGCTGCTGGCCACTACCTGATTGGTTTAAAGGGGGAGATCAATGAAGATTATAGCGGAACCGACAGTGCAAGTTCCGATGATGCTGGCGACGGGGCAAATAACTCTCGTACTGTCTTGCGAACTGTAAACATTGAGCTAGAGAGCGAGGCTCTGGATAGACCAGAGGCCATAACTGTGCGTGACTTTGAGCATCCAGCCAGTGCTCTCACGCAGTCGCAGGTGGTAGGGAATATGATACCTGGCTACGACTCCCACGATCTCAACAAGGCAAAGAAACTGCGCGTTGTTGTCTACGTTAACCGACCATTCATGTTCACCTTTCTGTTCAACCTACGAACCGACTCCCTTGCCATGGATTCGCTCTATCGCTCCCTTCATCATCAACTCGCTCCTCTACGTAAACCTCTACTCCTCTCAACAAGCTATCGTCCGGAGCGACCTGGAACCGATGCAGGTTCTGGTAGTAACCACTCTGGAAACAACATATATGATCTCGTCTGGGATCCCGTCTCATTGACGGTTCATTCATCAATACCAAACATACCAGAAGTTTACGATGATACGGAACCGTGGTCCCGTCCTGATGCTCTCAACACTCACCTTCACCTGGTCAATCTCTACATTGGTACTCGGTCCCGTTCAACTGCTCTTGAGCGTACCGAAAAGTCCAGCCGTGGATGGTGGATCGTCTGGACACGTCTGCTCGACCGTCAAGAAGATGCCGCCACGGGGAATCTCTCTACAATTCACGAAGGCGGAGCTGGCCCAAATACAGACCAAAACACCTCTCAAGATGAAGGAGAGAGGAAATATTCTGGACCCGATCCCCGACACCCGGATGTTGCCAAGGAAATCTTCCTCATCCGCCGCGCAAGCGATCACGTCGGCTTCCGTACAGATTCCGCGGAGGGTGCAGGTAAGCTCGCTCAAGGCATCGGCGTCGATACACGCCGCTACGTGGAGGAACTGTTGAACCTGCTATGAAGGCTTCAGAATACACTGCATTCCACTAAATTCATGACTTACGACTTGGAGTTGCCATTGGAGGCCGTGCTCCATGTATCAAGCCCCCTTCTTGGATGAGGATGAGAACACGCAAATGATAAATACAGTACGATAGACGTACTGTATCCATGCATATATGCATGCTACGCATACGCAATACGCGCGGCTGGGACGGGAGTCGAGAGAGTCTAACAATGCCTATATTTATATCCGTATCGATAGCTCGTATTCAAAACGCCTCTGTAAGGTGTAGAATCATTAACTAGCCAACCGTGTCTATTTCTCCCCTTCCTTTCTCCTTTTCAAAAGGGATCGAAATCCTTTCGTGCGACGCTACCTGCTTTCCGGCCCTTGATTACGTGAATTCTCACTGAGGGTCCATCAGTAAAATCCTAGCTGAAGGGAGTGGTTTCGTTAGACTGCTTCAAGCAAGAGTACCCTCACTCACCCCTGGATACCAGCTGTTTATTGACTAACCGTGCTATGGCATCGACCACCGACAAGGAATTTGTTTTAGTGCAGCAGTTCGTCATTATGAACCCGAGCGATATTCATTAGCAGAGTCAAGCTCCCCATTTCTGTTGGTTGATCATTAAATGTCCAAGTTTCAGCTTAAACGAGAATTCATTAGAGTTGCTCGCTACTAGACCCTGTTAAAGACATGGGTTGGTTGAGTACGAGGTCATCGGAGGCATGGAGTAGCGACCAAAAGACTAGGATCCCCAAATTAAAACCCGCTCGCTTCATCTGCCTTAAGATTAGATTCAAAATAAACAATGCTAGGCGACATGTCACAACAATTGAGGGGAAATCACATAACGTAATGTAATCAAAATTACAGTCCCTGATTGAGGGTGCTGTATTGTTTGTCTATCCGAACGGCGTATCCAAAGTTTATGTACATAGAAGTCAACGACTGTCAACCGGAGCTGATTCGCCTAAGAAACCAAAAACACCCCAATCCAGAATCTCCAGGTCTAGGTCCAAGTGGTACCCAAGTGCCTTTTTTATGTCTTACGCCCCAGCGCCTTCGGGGGCGAAGAGATTCCCGCTTCATGAAAAGTACAAGTCGTAAGAAAAGGGTATCCTTCGTATTGTTTTCATGATTCAAGAGAACGTGTTTGTCGTGGCGCTTAGTTGAACCACCACTCGACCTCGGTGCGGCCAGAGTCGAGGCTGCCCCAGATCTCCTCGTAGACCTTTCGGCTGACATCGATGTCGTTGATAGCGCAACCCATACACTTATCGGCGACAGTAGCCTGGCAGGTCTTGCCGTTGGCCTTGATGGTGATGGTCTTGCCGCACATGGGGTTGCTGTTAGAAAGCTCGCCCATCAGGAGGTGGGAGAGAGCGACAATGTTGATAGAGTCATCCTTGCCAGTGTCGTCCTCACCGCAAGCACCTTGACCAATGTCGTAGTAGGTGAACTCGCCGTGCTTGGTGTCAGAACCGCCAGAGGAGCTACCGCCAGAGGCAGGCTTGGCGGCCTTCTCCTGCTGAACGGGAGCGACCTCAGTCTCGGGCTCAGGCTCCTTCTTGGGGGCCTTGACAACAGGCTTGGGGGCCTGAGTGGTGGGCTTAGGGGCAGGAGCCTGGGTTGTGGGCTCAACGGGAGCGACGTATTGAGAGGTAGGCTCAGCAGCAGCCTCGGCCTCAGTGGTGGGCTCAGGAGCAGGGGGAGGAGTGTAGACGCTGGTGACCAGAGTAGTGGTAGGGGCGGGAGGAGGAGCAGGCTTCTTCTCCTTCTTGGGAGCAACCTTCTTGGGAGCGGGCTGAGTTGTCTCGGGCTGAGGAGCAGTAGTAGGCTCGGCCTCAGGTCGGACCCAGACGGTGGTGGTAGCGTCGACCATCTTGGTAACGTATTCGATCTCAGTCACCCACTCAACCTCGGTGACGACATCGCGCTTGTCGTTCTGGTGGTGACGGCGGTGGTGGTTTCCGTGAGGGTTGGCATGGGGCTGGGCGACGGCCGCAGCGGCGAAGAAGGCAGAAGCAAGAGTGAAAGACTTCATGTTGATATATGGATAGTTTGTTGTTGTTGTGTTCGAGTTCTGTTATTCAACCAAGGAGTGGCTGTAGCTGTGATACGTCTGGTGTGTAGACGAAAGGGTATCTCAACGCAATGGATTGCTAGGCAAAGGAAGGATGGTTTAGATTCTGTTCCACAGGAATGAATCTATTCAAAAAAGAATTGAAGGAATGGACGTTGATCGTCGTGTGAGGGAATGTGTGCGTGAGAGAGAGAGAGTCCTGCTCAGTGCTCAGGTGGGAATGAGTGGTGTTTGAACTCGAAGAGATCGTAGGTGAAGAAACGAAACAAGGGGAGGAACCGACTCTTCCTTTAATACTACGCCTCGCCGTAAAAGACGGCGCCGGCTCATTATGCTAGCTCTTAAAAGACTTGGCTTTAGACTAGTACCTTACTCCTAGTCAGGTACCGAAGACTGGAGGTGTGCCATCCATAACCAGCGCTGCACGCAGTATGTCCGCAAGCAACCCACTGGAACTTGTGAGTCAAGGGTACCGCAACTGTAGGCAAAAGAACCGCAGGCGGCGGCGTACCGGATTCATCCCCGGTAGTGGGAGCTGAGAGAGAGTTCCGCTTTGGGGGGGCCTGGCCACGCGTGGTTTTTTCCAAAAGAAATCCACCCACAAGCATAGCCCACCCACCCAATTCCAAGCCTGTCTTTCTCATGCCTGGCCTTGTTCCGAGGTGGGTGGTGGAGACGAAACGGGCCACAGCACGGACGTGGCAAGCTGCCATCTCTTTCGCTCCTCAGGAGGTTTTCACCGGGCCATTGGGATCTGCTGGAGCCAGCCATAAAACACTTCCCTGAACCATGCAAACGGTCTGCCCTAACAGCTACGTAAAAAAAAGCCAGAGCGCTACACAGCCTGAGAAGGAGGCCTGCGGAGAGGACAAGGAGAAGCAAAATCAACCCTGTCGCCCTTCAGGGGTGCCGTGGCACCATCAAGGGGCATTCATCGTATTGTGATGCAAAGTTGATCGCCAGCCTCCTCGTTCAGAACCTCAAAACCCGTCCTCAATCAGCTAGCTGCCTCATCTGAGAACGGCTGTGCGGGGAACAGCAACTCACGTATTGCGGGCCGCGTCATCTCAGTACAGTGCAGTTGGAGAGGTCGTCAACGGAATCATCAGAGTCATGTCGCCGAGCAATTTGATTTTTCAGATCCCTCACCACCTTTACAGAGCACGCACGCAGTCCAGTGGCCCGACTCAAGGCATGTTTTCTAACCCAGGGGGTTGTGATTGGTCAATCTGCAAGGGGCCGCCCTGTCGTCAGCTTCCGAGTTAGATCTTGTCAGGGCTAAGAGGCAGCCAATGACAGTCTATATGTGCCTGACGGTGGCGGGAGGTCTGCGGAGCGAGAAAACAAGGAACATCTGACACTGATGGAGGACCAAAGTTGGTGGAGGGGGAGACACAGTGAATCGATCTCTGAGTTGTCCTGTTCGCTGGCGCCATGTGCCTGGCCCGAAACGCAGAGGCTTGAGAGGCTTGAAAGCACTCAACGAGTCAACGTGCATCCGGGAGGTGTGGAGGACGCCATACGCCAAGTTGAAACAAGACCCATTTCTTCCCAGGTCCAGGGCAACGTTAATCTGGGTGCCACTTCATCCACTCACGAACAACCCAACGGCTTGCTGACATGGCTTGCAGCAGTAGGAGCAGTTTAGAAGCGTGAGAAAGTATCAGAAAATCCGGTGGTGTGAGGGAAATAAAAAGTCTTCTTTGCCGCCTTCTCTTGCTGGGTCGTTCGGCATAATGTTGGCGCCAATGCATGCGTGACGTTCACACTTCTTGAGTCGGGCTTCAAGTCAGAATTCCCTTTGCTTCGTTGTCTGTGTGAACATGTATGCGCTTTCACTGTGATGCGATGTGATGAAAATCTTACGGTGTGTTTGAAATTTCTTGAGAAAGATGCGAGCCTTTTTCCACAAGCGCTAGATTAACTCTCAAAGCACACCACGACTTGGTTTTCTTTGCCAAGCACAGACTTCATTGGTCCAGCTTGTACAGTGTCTCTTATTACAACAAAGACGATAGACAAGTCTCAGACACATGTCGCTCGCAGGATAGTCAGTAACGCAGGTGTGGGTACTCTGCATTTCTATTCTCTCTTACACGAATTCCGAACCCTCGAATCGGTGGGAAAGTCAACAGTTTGAGGGCCCATATAGCTCCATCATAATGATACATACTTGGAGCAATACTTGAGGCGGACTATCATTGAATCGACTCAAGAACCCTCGAGAAACCCCTTGGCGATGTTACATTGAAGTCCTGTTGGTCAGACTTACTATGCAGTCCTGTCAGCGTCACTGTGTTTCCTGATGAAAGGATCCAGTCGGGTCTCCAGGCCAGGACTCAACATGCATGGACAGTTTTCAGGCGCATGCCAACTAAGATGCTGTGTAGACAAAGCGTTTCTTTGACCTTTTTTTATCATTTTGATAGTTGAGGTTGACTTTGGTTTTTGGTAGCTTTCGTTTGGCTTGTGGTTGGGCGGCTGGTGAAAGAAAAGAGGAAAAGGCCCTGGCGCTGGAAAACGGGCCTATCCTCGTCGAATATTTCTTCGACCTTGAACGCTTTCTTAGCCATTTTGACAAAGGTCATGTCCGCGCGTCTCCTCTTCTTGAAACAAAAGTACACGACAGCTGCGGGGTTAAGCTCTAATAGAGCCTTAAGCGTAGACATCAGGAGAGGGAAAGCAGGTTCGAAATAGACACATTCGCCAGCCAATATCACGTCTGGCTTTTGCTCCAACACGGCAGCTGGCAAGTCTTCGCCCCTATATGAACAGGCCAGTCAGCTTGGTGGCTCGCACTCATCTGACCAGGGGATTGGTAAGGCAGAGGAGGATGTTACACATGACAATACATTCGAATTCACGTACCAGTTGAGCACCATCGCCTTGGCTTTGTCTTGTAGGTTGTTTAGCTCGATGTTGTGCTTCATCAGCTCATACATCTCCAGCTGGTCCGTCACTAACAACTGATTTTGAAGCTGACATTCTAAGGCGACGGCAAGACCGATGAGACCGCCGCCAGCTCCAAGTTCCAATCTATGACCAACGAGTCAGCAAGTCTACTCCGTCTTTGATTACACTCACACTGTCTATGCAGACCAAGACAAAGGACCCGGTCCAAGTCACATGCATGCGATAGCAGTGTCGAAGTTGAAGAAAGAGCGCGAAACTCACATCCGAGCGTCAGCAAGCCGGTCTTTGTGGTAACGCAACATATGCTTGCCGAGAAGCATTCCCGCGGGCCACGTTTGCCCACCACAACCAGATCGCACATCTTCGTGCACCTTGAGAGGACTGGAGAGAACGCCATCGAAATCGACAGTCGCAACACCACTGGCCTTGAAGGACGGCAATGGAGCAATGTCCTCGCTGATTGTGACTGGGTCCATCAAAGGGGACGACGGTGGACTGCTCATTGCGAAAGAGTTGTCGCTGCTCTGTCCCTCGATTTGAGTCCCTTGACTTTTCCAGAGGGTCAAAAAATAGACTGCACGGAGTAGTCGGATCTATCACGACTAGTAGCCCTCAAGGGATAGTGTTGAAAGTCGAAGGGATATCGATGCAGTGGAGCTTGAGAGGCACTGCCCTGCAGATAAATCGAGGAAGATGGTTCTGTTCTATTCAAATGAAGCAAGAGGAATAACTTTCTATGACTTTGTTGTTCCGCCCCTTCAGGTAGGCTACTCCCTCTTGCACCTGCTAACCTAGAATAAGATAGGCTTCTATCGAGTATCTGTGAAAAGCACAACTGCCCTGTGTCACCTGCAGACTTTTTTCCTTCTAATCAACCTATGGCGTCTCTTCCTAGGTACTCGACTGCTCCTCTTTTGCCTCTTCTACTTGGGCCGATTAGACTGCTGCTTTTTCCATTTGCATACGTGTGCGATCCAGACTCAAATAGACCCTTTTATTTTTGTTGGCCGTCGCCGTCGATCAAGGGTGCGCTACATCCTCTGCTTGAAGAGTCATCGAGACAGTTGAGCGATTGGCTCGTTAAAGGCTCTGCGGGACTGGCGATAACGACTAAACTATCCCAAAACCCATACTCCGTTTGGATAAGGGCTCCTCCACAAATAAATTCGCCGAGTTGCCCTTCAACAAGAGAAATCGGGGGTGATCCACTGCTGTCTCGCTCGAGTGAGTGTTGCTACTAAGAAAGCTGATAGATTCAAGGGTCAATTCATGTTACATCAGGTTGACGACTCCCAGGGAATGGCCCATGTGATAATATCAATATTCAGTGGCCATGCTGAGTCTAATGATCAAGGGAGACGTTATATGATATCATAGCCAATATATGCTCTTTCAACAACACCATTGCTAATTATTGACTCTCCCTCTCCAGCCTTCCTTCCCTAGCTCGATGGAGCCAGTATCCTGTCAACCTTCAAGATTACCATGTCGAGTTTTTCATCATCATCATGCCGAGTGGCTACGATGCCTCACCAGTCTCTCTGGGCTGCCAGGCCTTCCATAGGAATGTGACTACAGCTGTATCAGCCTGGAGTACCGCTCTTTTGGTTATACCCGCCACACGTCAATGTCTCTCCACCCCACGGGAAGTTCTAGTTAAGCTGAGACATCTTGCCTCCTCTTGAAATGGACGAATGGATTCAACACCGGTTCCCTTAATTGACTATCACCACCAATTTTTCTCCCGTGGTTCAAAGAGGCTCAGTGGAGAAGCTATACAGGAATGAAGGGCTCAGTATTCCTCTAGCTCAAGTCTCCAGCTTGCCAGCCATCAACATGTCATTCACGATATGCCTTCGTACGGTCGTCTGTCTTCCGGCCTTCCTGATCCTCACTTCTCTTTCCTTCATCCTTTCGGCTCTATTCAGCGAGTTCCTATTCACCTGGATGGCGTTTCATGTTATTCTATTCGTATTTCAACACTGAACTGTGCATTGTCATGCTATGATGACTTCCTTCATACTCGCTGTTCTCCTCCTTACCATCTCAGGACTCACAAGTTCTCAGCCAACAATTGACTACCCGATTAACTCTCAGTTACCACCAGTAGCCCGGGTAGATGAACCCTTCTCTTACGTCTTCTCTCGTTACACATTTCGATCAGACTCCAAAATATCATACTCACTTGGGGATGCGCCAAAATGGATTTCCATTGACAGCAAAGATCGCCGTCTTTATGGCATCCCGACCAACGACACTGTTCCCAGTGGCGATGTGGTAGGCCAGACAATAGAGATCATTGCCAAGGATGATTCTGGCTCGACGTTGCTAAGTTCGACTCTGGTCGTGTCGAGGAACAAAGGCCCCTCCCTCAAAACACCACTTCTGGAGCAGATGGAAGATTTTGGCGACTATTCGCCGCCATCATCACTAATCTCGTATCCTTCTACAGAGTTCAGATTCACTTTTGATGCCGCCACATTTGAATACCAGCCCAATATGATCAACTATTATGCGACTTCCGGCGATGGCAGTCCCTTACCTGCTTGGATGAGGTTCGATGCTGGTTCATTGACATTTAGTGGCAAGACACCTCCTTTCGAGTCACTTATCCAGCCTCCTCAAACTTTTGACTTCGAGCTTGTCGCTTCGGACATTGTTGGCTTCTCTGCCGTGTCAGTTGCCTTCTCTGTCATTGTGGGTAGACACAAACTCAGTGTTGACAACCCCAACATCACTCTGAACACGACCAGAGGGAAGAAGCTTGAATATAGCGGGCTAGCAGAGAGCATAAAGCTTGACAACAAACCTGTGAAGATCGACGAGATTGATATTTCAACAGCCGGTATGCCGGACTGGCTGTCCCTGGACAAGAAAACATGGGATATCGAGGGAACACCAGGGAAAGGCGATCATTCAACCAACTTCACCATCACACTCCGCGACTCATACCAAGATACACTCAACATATACGCCACTGTCAATGTCTTCACTGCTCTATTTCGCTCAACTTTTGACGGTATCCAGGTCGAGGCTGGAAAAGATGTCGATCTTGATTTGCGGCCCTATTTCTGGGACCCTGATGACATTGACCTTCAGATTTCAACCAAACCGAAGAAGGATTGGCTAAAGCTTGATGACTTTAACATCACCGGGAAGATCCCTGTATCGGCTTCGGGAGATCTAAATATTTCTGTGACAGCTTCGTCAAAGACTTTAGACGACACAGAGACCGAGGTTCTAAATTTGAGCGTGATACCGTTTGAGTCCACATCCTCGTCGACAACTCAGTCTCGCACTTCATCAACATCTACGGGCACGTCTACTTCTGTCGCGCCCACCGGAACCTCTTCAGAGCCTGATGTACAGTTGTCTGATTCAGATGGGAGTCTGACAACTGGTACCCTCCTCCTCGCGATTCTTCTGCCTCTTCTGGTTGTCATCTTTCTTTCGACGCTGCTCGTTTGCTGTCTCCTTCGCCGCCGCCGCAAACGACAAACATACCTCTCGTCCAAGTTTCGCCATAAGATCTCCGGACCTGTGCTCGAGAGCCTTCGTGTCAACGGGGGCTCGACGGCAATGCGAGAGGCCGACAAGGTCGAGATCATAGCAGCTGCAGGCAAACAACAACGCCGCCCGATAAGGACGCCCCATTCTGAGATGGATTCGGAAACGCTAGTCATGGCATCTCCAACATTGGGGTTCATGGCGACACCTCTTGTTCCTCCGAGATTCGTCGCTGAGGATTCCAACACCAGTGTATCTCGGTCCCTCGGTACACCCAACAGTGAGGACGAAAGAAGATCCTGGGTCACAGTTGGAACTGCAACTGCAGGGCGGCCAAGTCGTGACTCTTTGAGGAGCCAACGATCGAACTCAACATTATCACAGTCAACTAGTCAACTGATACCACCACCGGTGTTTTTATCAGATGCAAGACGAAGGTCTTTCATGGGGGGCAACGACGCAGCTGACTCCTCGCTCAATGGTCTCCCCAGTATCCAATCTCAAAGAGCATTATTCCAACAGGGCTCTGACTACTACACAAGCGGCAATGAAAGCTCATTAGCCTTCGCTTCCTCGCATCTTTCCAGTCCAAGGCTCTTGACCAGGGTTCCAACACGAGCGCCAGATGCTCAGCTCGGTTCTCACGCCTCAGTGGGTGATGGTGAGGGCCCATCAATAGGAGCAACTCAGAGCCTGCCAGCATTGAGACGACCGGAGCTAGTACGTCTGTCCACCCAGGAACTGCTTGGAGAGGATGGTGGCCCCAGTAGCAGGCCATGGTATGATTTGGAGGCACCGAGAGGACTTTTCAGTGATCTTTCATTTGGTTCCGGGGAGAACTGGCGAGTGTACGAATCCCAGCGCGATGGAACAGGCGCGTCATATCACCAGCTTGTGGATGAGTCGCCTTTCCATCCACTTCGACCAAGCACGGCGATGAGTTCCAGCCGTGATGGAGCACAGCCTGGAGAGCGGGCAAGCTCGGAACTGATATCCCCAAGCCAATGGGGAGATGCTCAGAACAGCATCAGGGGATCCTTGGCGTCTTTACGGCAAGGCTTGGGGCATTCGATGAGCAAGTTGTCTCGCTTGAGTGTCGATCCGCTCAGTGTTCCTGGCAGCAGAAACTCGAAGCCAGCAGGAAACTCATCGGTGAACTGGAGAAGAGAAGACTCGGGCAAGTCAGAAGGTGGCAGCTATGCCTTTCTCTGAGTTGAAGGACAGTGAGTTGAAGTCCTGTATTGATGATGTATATGTTGGAGCATGAGATACCCTGGCGCTTTGTATTTGTTTTAGTATATTGATGCTTTCTTTTCTTTTCTTTTCTTTTCTTTTCTTTTTCTTTTTTTCTTTTTCTCCCTTGGTGTGTTCCTTGGGAGAGGATAATTCAGGGGTTCTTCTCTCTATAGATGGGGTTTACGAAAATATGTTTGGTCTAGATTAGTAGCAGAAGTCCTCAAACGACAATCATAATCTCATTAGATTAATAACACATTCCTACTACCCTTAATACTGGCAAGCGACACACGAAACAACACCAAGTTGTTATGTACTGTAAGGACAGATGGGCGAAAACAGTCTTCAATGGTCAACGCTTTAGGGTAAGTTAAACTGTTTATTATACAGATCTGTTATATACAAGTAGCCTTTCAGGTATTGCGTACCATCAGAGTTGACAGCTTGATGTCCAGATCTGCCCCTTCTTAAAAGTTGAGAGTTACCTGTATAAAATAACATAAACCCTTCACTTAAAGACGGGCTCCTCGGTTTCCAATTTCTCTGAACCTCAAGTCTCGGGGATAGCATCATCCTCTAATAAAGAAGTGATCAGCCACAACCGCAGCCACAGCCCTACTGTCAATCAATACCTCAATCACGCACGGATGGGGATAAGAAACTGGGTTTTGTAATTTTGGAGCCGGACCGGACCGTCATCAAGAGAAGGGCACGCGACCTGATCTGAGGCTTATGTGTCGCATCCGATCAAATCAGGTTCTGAACAGGTAATTCTCAACAGCCACTCAAAGCATGCAGGGTAGCACAGATGAATAACACACGCGGCTAGAAGTGGCGAGGACGACATGGAAATTTTTTACGCGTGACAGTGAAAAAAAAAAAAAGCGAACGAGAGGGGACTGTTTAGGCGCCAGCGGCTGACGGAACTCTTACTCGACACGACGTACTTATGCACAGTTTTTTCCCCCTCGACTAATTTTCATGCAGTGGGTGGTTTTAAAAAGGCTCAGCTTAATTTAGTGTATCAATGGGGTGATAGTTTGTATGGATGCGTACATCATAGCCACTGACGCGAGGTCATTGTATCACCTCGAGTTATTTCATACAAAGCGTGGCTGTCAGTGGCGGTCCCATTCCTGTTGGAACAGGGGTTAGCAGAAGAGCAGATTGATGATGTAGGGACAGGAACAGTTCAGTGTATTCGCCCCTGCCTTGGACTAGAATGGTGCTAAGACCAAAGTAGTTGAGCTCTTTCAGATGGGATGGAGGAGCGAGATATCATGGTTGAAAACACCTTGATTGGCACATGCTGGTTGATATCAAGCTGTGCCCAAGGTCCCCTAAGGTATTATGCCTCAAGGAGCACAAGATTCAGCAATACGTATCCGTGGATGGATACTGCACTTGACAGTTCCCCCGAGAAAATGCATAAATCCATATTCATCCAATACCTGCGACACCCCGCCTCATTTGATTTTCAAAGCCCGCGCCTCAGGTCGAGCCCAGCTAAAGACGTCCACCAGGTAAAGGTAACGACCTAGGGTGCTACTGTTAGGCAGCCGCTCACCTGGAGAGCTCCAAATTTGGTGATCGCCACCACTGAAGCCTAGCGATCGTACAGCTAGCTACAGCACTAGCCCCCCCGCTATAGGTGCAACCACCCGCCCGACATCACCTCACCTCAACAATCCACACATCCAGATCCATTTCTCGCACGTCGAAATCTCCCTCTTCCGCATCAACAGAAAGCGTGAATCCACCCTTGACCACGCTCCCGGCGCCGGCATCGTAGTCTACCCCATTCATCTTCTGTTCTGCCTTTTGCTTTTGCTATAGTTTCTTCTCCTCATACTACTCATACTCGTACCTCTTGTTCTTACCAAATAACTAAAATTCTCTTGTCGAGCGAGATCTTATCTCGTCATCCCCCCCCCTCTTCAAACGACCCTCTCCCCCCCGCCAACCCCTCGTCGGTCGATCTTCCTCATCTCTTCTCTCCTCTCTCTTCCGCTCGCCGTCCTGTCTCGTCCCAGCAACGCCTAGGCTTTCTTTCGATCGAACCGGCCATAACAATCTATAGTCATGGGTCAGACTCTATCGGAGCCCGTTGTCGAAAAGGTGCGTCTTGTGCCTTTGAATTTTATGTGCTCGTCTCGATCATCTGCGCGGCTCTGCTTGGTTTTTTTTTGTTTTGCATTTGGCCATTGGGATTTAGTACTCGGACCTGGCGCGAGAGGGGCAATCCTGCTCAGTCATGAGCCCCTCACCCAGCACCGGCGGCGCTGGAGCCCACGCAATACCAATTTCACCAGCCGCGCCTATATCCTCAGCCTTGTCGGGAATATGCATCGACCACCGGAGGCTTTAGGCTTATAATTTGGCTCTTGCGATCATTATTTTTCCACGTCTATGCTCACATACTGATATCCGCTTCCCCGATGTTTCCGCCTGCTGCATTGTCGTCAGACCAAGTCCCGCTAACGCTTCGTTTCTACCCCATAGACTTCGGAAAAGGGTGAGGATGAGCGCCTCATCTACGGTGTTTCTGCCATGCAAGGCTGGCGCATTAGTATGGAGGATGCTCACACCGCAGTACTCGACCTCGACTCAGCCAAGTCTCACTCCAGCAAGCTGTCCTTCTTCGGTGTCTTCGACGGACACGGTGGTGACAAGGTGGCACTGTTTACCGGCCAAAACATTCACAACATTATCTTCAAGCAGGACACTTTCAAGTCTGGTGACTATGCTCAGGGCCTGAAGGACGGTTTCCTCGCGACCGATCGCGCTATTCTCAACGGTATGCGCCAGCTTTTGGTCTTTTCCGTTTCCCGCCATGCTCGATAATGGACAAATCGTCGCCTGGCCTCTGGAATAACAACTGCTAACGTGTCATGTTTCGCCAACATCAGACCCCAAGTACGAAGAAGAAGTTTCCGGTTGCACAGCCTGTGTCAGCTTGATCGCTGGCAACAAGCTCTATGTTGTGAGTTCGCCCCTCACCTTTGTTTCCTCACTATGGCTTTCCCCTTCATATCCCATTGGAGGAGGACATGCGACATCTCTATAAGAAGCTGACCCGTAAATTCAGGCCAACGCTGGTGATTCGAGAGGTGTTCTTGGCATCAAGGGTCGTGCCAAGCCTTTATCTCAGGACCACAAGCCCCAACTCGAGAGTCAGTCACATCACTCACGCAACACGAGCGACAATACTGACATCCCCACTAGACGAGAAGAACCGAATCACAGCTGCCGGTGGCTTTGTCGACTTCGGCCGAGTGAACGGAAACCTCGCCCTCTCGCGTGCTATTGGTGATTTTGAATTCAAGAAGAGTGCTGAGTTGTCCCCCGAGAACCAAATTGTTACAGCCTACCCCGATGTTGAGCAACATGATCTTACAGACGAGGATGAATTCTTAGTCATTGCTTGTGATGGTAAGCTACGTCGGCTCGAGTGATGAGGGAATAACAGTACTCACTAGCATAGGTATCTGGGATTGCCAATCCTCTCAAGCCGTGGTTGAGTTCGTCCGACGAGGCATCGCTGCCAAGCAAGAGCTCGACAAGATTTGCGAGAACATGATGGACAACTGTCTTGCCTCCAACTCCGAGACCGGTGGCGTTGGCTGCGACAACATGACCATGGTCATCATCGGCTTCCTCAACGGAAAGACCAAGGAAGAGTGGTACGAGGAGATCGCCCGCCGGGTCGCCAACGGAGATGGCCCATGCGCTCCTCCTGAGTACGGTAAGGATGATACCCGTTCTGCGATTTAAGTTGGACGTCTAGACACAGACTGACGTGAAATTGGTAGCCGAATTCCGAGGACCTGGAGTCCACCACAACTTTGAGGATAGCGACAGTGGCTATGAGATGGATCCTGAAAACAAGGGACGAAGCTTTGGAGTTGGTGGGTACCGAGGCCGGATCATTTTCCTCGGCGATGGCACTGAGGTTCTTACGGATTCAGATGATACAGAGATGTTTGACAACGCCGACGAAGACAAAGACCTCGCCAGCCAGGTCACCAAAAACCCGTCATCCGCCGAGAAGGACACCGCTCCTGTAACCGCCCCTGGCGCCGCCGCCGCCGATAACGCTTCCGCCGATACGAAACCCGCCGATGTAACCGTTACGAAGCCTACCGACAAGGACGCTGCGGAGGAGGTGAAGAAGGAGGCCAGTGTCCAGGAAATCAAGAAGGAAGAATAGGTTGTTGTCTGAAATTACGGGGGCAACGGGTTTGAATTCAACCTAGGTGTCGCTCCTCCCTTGCACCTCCGGTTATGTTTCTCGGATCCCAACTTTCTGGGAAGTTTAAAGGGCAAGTGGTAGATGGTGGTCACGAGAGGAGGTTGTGATATTCTCATGTTAAGTCTTGCATCTCAACTTGTCGGTGTATTGGTGTCAAACCTGGATCTGGATCGTGTGCTCTTCATCGACTTGCCGAGGCGCATCACGAGAAGAGCGAGACTCGGGAAGGATATCATGTTCTGGGCTGAGGCGGATACAAGGAAAGAAAGAGAGAAAGAAGAGCGAGAGAAACCTTTTTTTGATGTTTACGCACGCATGGGATTCCCATTTTCTTCACGTCGCCATGAGATCATCAGTCTCATTCCAATCTTCCGTTGCGAAAGCCAGCTTTTCCCCCCCACAATGCTGGGATGATATGCTCGAGTATGGTTGGATTGTTTTTAGAGGGATTAAGAGGCAGTATAGCATATACAGGACACTAACTGACGGCCCATTGTTGTTTTTTGAACGGTAGGCTCGGTTTATTCAGACGTGAGTTGGAAAACATCTATATCCGTATCTCTCCAGGAGCTTTCATTGTAATCCTATAGACTTTGGCACTTATGTAATGTGGGTGAACACATGCACTGATCTCGGGGGCAAGATAGACCGTAAATTAGTGCGAGTAGTGAAGATTCGTGGTGTTCTCATAACTTCGTTTTTATTTATCGATGTTCTGGTTTCCGTCTCGCCCGTCCTCTTCTAAAATGTGCTTTTGCTAGTGTACATGGTATGTCCGTGGTTTTCTATCATAATCTGCCCCTTGAAAGTACGGGTAAAATGGGTAGGCATCCTAGAAGGAATTGTAATATACAGGGTGGAGTGATGTAAGGTGATGAAAATATGATATTGTTATATAGGGATTGTATGTGACGCTTCTCACAGAAGTTCAGCAAGACTTAAATCGAGTCTCTTCTTCGAGCTTCTTCGAGCTTCTTCTCGAGCTCCTTCAGAGCAGCTTCAGGGGAAGGAGTGGAATCTGGTCCTTCAGGAGGACCATCTTGACCACCGCCAGGCGATTTTGGGTTCGTCTTGGGCCCTGCCGACAAAAGCTTTGGAGTATCATCATCAACATCAGGCCAACTGTCAGGCTCTTCTTCTTGTACTATGCTCGGATGATTTGAATCTGCCAGAGACTCATCCCAACCCTCAATCATATGCGCCGGATCGAAACGACCCTTGAGTCGCACGTTGATTTTCCCAGGTTGACCGTCAGCTCTGCGAAGCTTGACGATGAGATCCTGCACCTGAATGGGTTTACCAGCGCTGATCTGGGAGTGCATGGGCAGGTCATTGGAGCGATATGAAAGTCCGAGCGCATATTCGAGGGGTTTAAGGGGAACATAGCCCGCCCACTTGTCAAGGATGACACGCTCGACTCGGGACATGACTACCCAAAGACGAGGAATCTTGTTGGCTAGAATATCAGGGATTGCCTGTCTAGGGAAAATGCCTGGCTGATGCTCAAGCTTTTTCCAAAAGGGGTCTTTGTGCGTGCGAAGGAGGACTTGGCTCAGCAAGTTTCTCGATCCCTTCTGGAGCTGACGATGGAGGACGCCGTAGAAGTAGACAGTTCCGAGGGCATGTGGTGAGCGTGTTTTGACCGCAAGTGACAGGAGAGCACCATAAGTCTCCTGGTCAGGCTCGCAGCCGGCGTCCTTAAAGAGTGACATAGCCCAGAGAGCAGTATCCCAATCTCTAGACTTGGCCGCGTGGCTGAGGAAAATGTTGATGGTCTTGAGCTCAACTCTGTGGCCTGAATCGGTATGGATACTGACCAGTTTCTTGCAATCTTCGATTCGAGGATCTTCTGGACGGTGGAAGCGAAGTAGTTCAGTGGCAATACTATTGAGACCATCAATCGCTAGCCAGCCCTCACCATAGCGTTCCTTCTGCTCGTCCAGGAAGCATCTCAGAGGTGTTCCAGCTTTGAAAGCAGCATATGCATCGAGAGAGGCCATTACATCGGCGATCCCGCGACGCGTGGCCTGGTGATTGAACATCCCCAATTGGTACATGGCCACAATGACCTGCCTCCTTTCGTCCTCACCCCTGACCAGTCGAAGGAAAAGCAGCCATGTTCGAATGTTAGGGTGATGATAGCGCGCCTGCATCCTTCGGAGAAACCTATAAAAGAAGCCAATATCACGCTTGTGAGTGTAGCCTTCAAGCATGATGTTGTATATATCAGTGTCCATGGGAATGCCTAATTCCTCTCCCAATTGTACGAGATGGTTGGCAGAGGCACGATGTCCACCTCGGAAGGCCATCATGGAAATAGCCATTTTCAAGACAGGGACAGTAATGAATGGTTTTGCAGCAGGGTCCTCAAAGGCATCAACAATGAGCTTAATCCTGATGCCATCCGTATCGATATATCTCCCATTCACACGCCTTTGGCCGTAGAACCTGATTGCTAGATGAGGAGGCACCTTTCCATAGCACAGCGTTGAGATATAGTGTTCAAAGTTGTCATGTGTCCATAAGGGCGGTCGCGGGATCTGCTCGTATGGCACATGGAGAGAGTGAGGCTGGTACTCTTTGTGCACCCAGATATTGTCGTTATGGTCATCAGGGAGCGAGGCGCCTCCGTTTGGCGCATTTTCAATGGTTGGCCACAGCTGCCTCGTCTTGTAATCCGACGCCGCCACTTCTCCCAGCTCATAGATTTCAGCGTCTTCGCAATACCTCACAATCTCGTCGGCCACCTTGACCAATATCTTGCTCTGTCCACGAAGCACAATGGCAGAAGGATTACGATCCACCACTGCCCGTAGTTTCTGGAGCACGCCCGTCGCAGAGTCGACATATTCGAGATTCTGGTTGTTGACTTCGATATCCCACGTTTTGGGTAGGATGATCCTTACAGCCGACATGTTGGCCCTCTCGCTCCATTGCGGTGTCATGCGCTTCATTAGCCCAAAACACTCTATCCATTGCGGAACTGTCTTATCGAAGTGGCTCCAGACCACACCCAAGCCGGCCTGTCGTCGTGCGTCCCGCCTATGCTCCTGTACGCTTGCTTTGTTCGCCTGTTCGTTTGGATATTGAAGTGGCTTTCCGATCACAGGTTTAAAGAGCTTCATAGCATCTTTGTCTTCGACCAGTCGAGGCGCATCGATCCTGAACGCATCTTTAAAGGCTCGATTGCGGGATTCGTGAGTATCGTCTGTAACTAGGTTGGCAATGACCTGCTCAGGCTGTTGTTCGCTCACTTCGAGAGACCTCTCAGGAAGGGCTACAAGAGCTGTTTCTGGGGGTTCAGTTGAGTTTGTCCCATCAGAATATGCTGTCGTTGACTCGAGCCGGATAGCGTAGGGATTGGATATCCTGGAGGGCAATGGGGCCCTTGATTTTGGGAAAGGTCCTGAGAAGGCAGAGCATCGCGACCGAGCCCGCCATATTGACTTGATCGCCAGGGACATTTGTTATAATTCACGCATCGTCGAAGGCGTCTTAGTTCGAGAGGCCCCCCGTTGAGAGCTGGGTCCTTGGCTACTAGATACCTTGGTATAGTAGTCTCAAAATATGGCGGAAAAAAGATTGGCGCGGGCGGGCGTTATCTGTTATCGCGATAACGGACCCGCGAAGTCGGCCATTGCATCACGTGGGCACCCGAATGTCATATCTCGACTTGACTCGTCGTGTATAAGGCCATGTCAATGTGATAAACCAAAACGAATCATGTATGTAGTAAACTTATAAAGGTATTACAATAGTGACCAAGTAGCTTGTAGTTACCAGCATCAAATCGCCAGCTGCACCAATGCAACAACGCCTTGTCTGCTTCCCATCAGATGCCCATGTTTCTTTGCTCATCACAAGGTTGAAACTTGACAACCGTTTTCACTCACGTCTCCGATGCCTCCTTTTTACCGTTAACCATAGCCTTTTCCCGCATTGGATGAGCGCCGCCGCTCTGGTCGACACCTTCCCAACTTTCATCCCACCCTTTATCTTCTTTGACTGCCTCTTTCGCCTCGCCGCTCTCGGCCATTTGCTTGACATCGCTCCAGTAGGCTAGCTTCCGAACCTCTTCATCAGCATGATGGACGGCATCCTTTAATGCCTGGTTTCGCTCTCGTAATTCAGAAGTGTTCGTCTTCTTCATCTGGGTTGTCGTCTCGTCATGAATCTCCATCAATCTGCTGAGCAATATGCGACGTGATTGTTGGAAAACAAACAAAGACATTATCTCATGCATCTCGTGCTGAAGGTTTTGGAGGTCCGTTGCATGTTCCATGTAGTTGTTGACAGCGTCAAGCTTCTCTCGGTCTATCCTGGCTTGTCGAAGAGCGCGCATGAGGTCGTCCACGTTATCAATATCGGCAGGATTCTCGTCCGCGTCCGCGGCCGACATCTGGCTCATACTCGAGCGACTGAGACGACTGCTAATGACACTCGCGCGAGACTTTGGTGATTTGTGAGAAGCTGGCCGTATCGTGAAGTAATCCGTGTTGAGCATGTGCGGATCGGCAGACACTTCCTCCGGTCTCTTTCGCACCCTCTTGCGAATCCAGGCACGTCTTCGAACAAACGAGTTCCACCACTTGCCGCTATGCCAGGAAAACTTTTTTGAAAAGTGGAAGGAATATTCCCAGCCATGTTCGTCGACACCTTTTTGATAGTTAATTCGCCATTCGGGCCACGCCCATTCCCATGTAGGGTCGGGAACTTGTGCATTATGGATGTTGCTTGGCGAAGCTTTATGGTACCCGTTGGCTGAAGCAAAAACGTCAATGTCTACTCGATAAAGGTGACTCATGTTTCTGGGTTTGACGACTTACTCCAAGCAGGTGGATCAAGACCTCCAAGAGCTTGCGAAGAAAACAAAGGAATGCCGCAGAGAAACCCACCCCTTTCATTCTCGTAAAGGATGTCTATCGCTGTCTCGCGTTCGACATGAGGCTTCCTTGGCTTCACATGTGGATGATCTCCATGAAAGCCGTCGGGGGTTGGCTCTGCTGATACGTCAGACTAATTTGAGATCCGATATCGCGGGCCATACTGACCTTGGACTTCAATGGATGGTCTTGTTTGTGGGGGCGTTGAAGGTTGGCCGTTCTCAATGCGGTTCGATGATGGATGGGTCTGGCTTTCACCCTCAGTATGGGAATCGTCATGCTCATTGGTGTGAGCATTGTTGGGCGTATTGCTCGATGGCTTCTTTTGGCCGCCATCTTGCTCGTCACGATTCCCTTGTTGTTCCTCCTCGTGTTCGTCCTCCAGGTCCAACAATCTTGAGGTTGTTGAGTATCTCGTTATATTATGAGGTTCGGGTGTAACTGACCCTGCCGGTGTCGCGGAGGCATCGTGGTCGACTAGGGCAATTTCATGATCGTAATCTGTAGGCTTGAGTCCCGCGGGACGACGCGAGCTCTTGACCCTCAGCATTGCAGCTGTGCCGCCCGGGGCTGATGGCCCGGTCACAGATAGGAGAGAGCTTGTTTAGGTTGTCAATGATGGCGGAGATGAATTACGTATGGTGTTTGAAACGAATGATGGCACGTGGGAGGCTATTCCGCCGCGTCTCTAGACAACAATGGAGACAGCTGACACTAGATGATCAGAGTGTCACTTAGAATAAGGTAACGCTGTGATTAGAGTAAAAGATGAAAAAGTGAAGTGTCAAAAAAAGCAGACTAGGAGAGACATTATGGCGTTGTGAGCTCGGAGGAGGCGCTACTACTGACTGTTAGGGGCTCCAACCTGCTTTAGGAGACTGTGGCGGGGCGTTCAGCTGAGGCAGCTTCCGTGTTGATAATGATGCTCTATTATTGTAGCAAATATCCAATGGAAAGTTTCATGAGCTAATAATACAATTCTTTCAGTTTAGGGGCCAAAACAAGAAAGAAAAAAAGAAAAAGCAAGTGGCAGCAAGCATAGACGCGAAGCTAATGGTCAAAATAAATGTAAAGTGTATACTCAATTGGAAAAATATATACAGACAAGTAAGCCGTGTCGTTCATGATCGATCGTCGTCACAGCTTCAGCCAGGTCCAAGAAGAATAAACTACTGAAGTTCGATGATGTAATGCCGGTTTACGGCGGGTCGGGTACTTGCATCTTTCAGTGGGGCCGTTCCCTGGAGGAAATCCATGAGGTGCAGCTCCCGTCGGCGGTTCATCACTTTAGCGTAGAATGTTCGATCAACAAAAAAGTCTAGATTCAATTCTGTCACTAGAAGTGAATCATATTACGACATCAAGAATTAGATGCAAACTGAAGGACACCTTGCTGCCAGTACAAACGATTGGAGTATGCGCCTGAGAATCTTGTGTCACACAGAGAGATGTGATTACACCTTCAGTGAAGATTAATAAATCCACCTCCACGACCAGAATTACTAGTGTCATGGTATCTCTACCACAGCACCATAGGTAATGCTTTGTCCGTCAAGCATCCGTACCTAGTCTACTCACCAATTGAAGCTCATAGGTAGCAGTGTCAGCCCACCAAGGTTATAGTACGTATCCGCGTTCAGTTCAGCCATCACTCATCACCTCATGATCCGAGCAATTGGTCTCCCCGCCCTCGTTACGTCATGTACTTGCAACCATCCTTTCCAGGTTCGCATATGAGCACATGGAAATTTGATTGACGAAGAAGAGGGGCACGACCAAGTAATTTTGACTTGCAAGCGAATCTTCCTACCTATGAGGTATGAGGTAGTTCCAAGGTAACAACCTAGCCTAGAAAAGAGCTTACTTTCCTTTGCCTTAACAATAATAAATACCCGGCCATCATCTCCTCATCCATCATTGCATCTTGTCACTCCATACTCAACCCTCTCTAAAAACACATCACAACAACACACACCTTCGCAAATAACAACTACAAATCAATCAAAATGTCCAAGTCTCGCACTCCTCTCATTCTTGGCGGCGCTGCTGTCTCTGGTATCGGATACTACCTCTACGCCGCTGGCGGCAACCCACGAGCTGCTGAGAAGAAGGCCGAGAGTATGCGCTCTCAACCCCAATGCCAATAATTCTACTAACATCTCAATAGGTGACGCCCATAGCGTTGCTGCCGATATCAAGAGCCACCTCCCCGGCCGTTCCCCTAATGCTGAGGGTGAGCTGAAGGGAGCTGGTGCTGCTGCCGGTGCCAAGATTGACAGTGTTGTACGTTTGTTCCCCAAAACACTACAATTATGTTCTAGTACGTTGCAATCATGTCCTAACCCAATCGCAGGCTGCCGAAGCCGACCGTCAGGCTGGTGTCATCAAGAGCAATGTCGAGTCTGTCGCCAAGGACGCAAAGGCCGAGGCCATGAGAGTAGTCGACAAGTTCGACCACCGTGTCGAGGCGGAAGCCGCAAAGGCCAAGGGCGGTATCTCGAGCTGGTTCGGTGGCGGCAAATAAGCGAATTCTCAACAATCAAGAATCAAGAATCAAGATGAAGCAACTGTATTACTTATTTTATCAAAGTCGGAGCCTGGGGTATCACTTTTGGGATTGAGCGGGCGAATGGTCATGGCCCAGCGGCATGAGACTGGCCGTGAGATAGCTCTGGGTCTCTGCATGCAATGTAATTCGATAGTATAAGAGCAATGAATCACGGTCAACAAGAAGAAGACGTACATGTTTTGGTGACATGCGGTGTTTAAAGACTATCCACCGCTTCGAATATTGTCTAAGCTCATTAGTTTCATATAACCAAGTCCAGAACTCCAATCCATTTATCAATATAATCCCTGGTGATCACCAGGTGCCAGTCTCTCTAATATCAGACAACCCTATTGCTCCAATTCCTCAGCCACCAACTTAAGTATTTCCTCACAACTCTTTCTCGCATTTGTGGGCTTCTTGGCAATCGCCTGCCACACTTCGCCGTGTCGAGGTTCATTCAGCACGCACTTCGTCACCACATCTGCCCGCTTCTCCTCCGTACCATGTTGGCACAAGAACCGGTAGTACCAAGCCCAAGAATCGCCGTAGTCGCTGTCCAGCACAAGAGCCTTCTCGAACCAGTTTTGCGCCTTCTCCAGCTTACGATCGCCCCAAAAGATGCGCGCCACAGCCACAAACAGGATGGGGTCGCTGTCCACCTTCTTGATAGCTTCGAGACTGCGGGCCTTGCGCTGTGTTCTAGGTTCCAGATGCCATATCTGTTCTGCCCAGAGGAGACCACTCTTGGGGACTTCTTGTTGCGCCTTTGCCATCATTGACTTGGCCTGGGCTGTGTTGCCTGCTCGACGTTCTAGTCGTACTGACTCGCACCACAACTGCGCATTCTTTGGCACAGCGAGTCGAGCACGGTCAAGCACCGATCGAGCCTTCACGGTAAGACCGGCCTGCTCCTCAAGCCTGGCATACAGAAGCCACAAGGGAACAGACTTGGGTACTGCCTTGACTCCTGTGGCGTAAGCCTCTCTCGCTTGGCCAGTTTTGCCGAGGTCCTCATAGATCTGTCCCTTGAGCATCCAAAGCTTGGCTGCTGCAGGAAACAACTGAAGGGCCTGAAGGACAAGATCTAGAGCAGCCTCGATGTTGCCCAACACTCGTTCAAACACAACACTCTTCATCCATACACGATCTGTGGGAGCCTTCTCACGGGCAATCTCCAGAAGCTTCCGGGCTTGTTCGCCATTGCCATTTTCTGACTCTAGCTTAACAGCGGAAAGCCAAATATCCTCGTTGTTGGGGTTTTGGTTGAAGGCACGTTTGAGAACGAGACGAGCATTATCCACCTCGCCAGCCTGCCACTTCTCCTTGGCCAGCATCATCCATAGGTCCTCGCTCTTGGGGCACGCCTCCACAGCCTTCTCCAGCACTTGCCAGAGCGACTCTCGGGTTCCATGGTTCCTTTCCAAGTCTGCTGCTGCCATCCACATCGTTCTACTGTTGACGAATATCCGTAGTGCGTAGGCGTAGATGGCCCTGGCTGTCTCGTATTTGCCTCGGTTGATACTTGCCCTCGCATCTTCCATCCATGTGTCTTTGCGATCATCATCCTCGTCCAAACTCCAACCTAGAGTCTCCCGAATGATGTTCTGACAGGTAATAATGGCACCTTCCTCTTCGCATCTTTCTGCCTCTGCAATCCACTCCTCGCGCTTGGGCATCGCAGACTCCTTCGCCAGGACCTGGACACCACGCTTGATAACATTGACCTTGGTACCCTGTCCGAGCTGTTCCTGTAACCGTGCAGCCGCGATCCAAATCTCGTGTGACGTAGGACAGGCCTTTCGAGCCTTGTTGAGGACCTTCTGAGCGTTCTCTGGTGTCTCCAATCGTGCCAAGGCCAACCAGAGATCCACAGAGAGGGGAATCAGTTCGGTGGCCTTGGCTAGGAGCAGCTTGGCATCATCGGAGTTTTCCTCCAAGTTCACTGCCTCCTTCCATAAAGCCTCCGATTCAGGGATGTGGTCAAGCGCTTGTCGGATAACTCGCTTCTTGTTGCTTGGAATTGTCTCTAGCCTCATTGCCTCGACCCATAGTCTGACTGATGTGTTGTTGGCCTCAATAGCTCTTCGCGCAATAATCTTTGCATTTGGAGAATCGCTGTTAAGTCGAATGTTCTCAAGCCAAGCATCTTCACTTTTAGGACACTGTGTACAACCCTTGTCGATCGTCTTTCGTGCTGTTACACTCTTGCCTGCCAACTCCTCGAGTCGCGCCGCCGCGATCCAACCCAAAGCGTTTGTGGGATTCGTCTTGACAACAGACTGCAAAAGCTCGCGAACACGGTTGATATCTCCAACTTGAGCTTGCGCTTCACTCATCTGCATCTTGTTGAGGCTAGTAAGATAGCCTTGAGGGTCGATACTAGTTGATGTACCTGGCGCAGCAGAATCGCTCCCAGCTTGCTCCAATCTGGACTTGAGCACCTTGTCGCGAGCCGCGCCGATCTTGGCAAAGTTGGTCATTGTACCATCCGCAGCATCGCTGCCACCAGCGTTGGATGAAGTGCCCTCATCCATAACTGTTGTTCCCATCTCGCTCGAATCACGCGCTGCCGCAATGACGCTGTCGGGAACAGCATAGAATCGTTGTCGCAACGCTTGCTTGCTACGCCGGTTCTTGCCTGTCAAGTCGCCAACTTCGGGTAGATTTGCCCATTCATCGTCAGTAACAGTCGCCAGAGCTCGCTTCAAGTCGGAAAACTGTTGTTGAATTTTCGGGTTGTTTCGTTCGTATTCGTCCTTCTCGGCCTGCTCTCGTGCTTCGCGCTGCTTTTTTCTCCGGTCCATTCTCTCATCCACCCATTCCCAAATCTTATCGGCCTCCTCATCATCTTTGTCGTATACACCCCCAGCGAAGAGCCCAACTTCGTTGTCAGGATCTTGATATCGTTCTTCGTCACCTCCCTCGTCTTCATCCTTTTCTTTATCCTTGCCCTTCTTATCCGGCGCAAGACCTAGCTGAGCGGCACGCTTCGCAAGAGCCTCCTTGATCTGATCCTCGCTGGGTCCATCTCGAGCAGGGCCAAGATCGGATCGTGTCGTAAAACCTGTTGCGCCTCGTCCGAGACCAGCGACATAGTTCTCAGGGGCAGCCTGATTGAGGAAATCGCGTCGCCCCGACATGCTGACGGCGAGTCCTTTGTCTTGCTATTAAATTAATGAGTGTGTCGATTGAATCCAATCCCGAGGTTTGAAGAGGGAAGATCAAGGTCGCGCAGAGCTCAGATGAGAATGGAAGCAGTCCAAAACATAAATGCGGGTCAAAATTAGAGAGCTCTAGGCTCCACAGTCCGCCACTTTCCGTTGAAATCTGACACCCTCTACGAACGACTCTGCCAAACGTTCATTGGCAGAAACAGTTTTATAGATGTCCCAGGAAATGCCACTATAAAAAATACCAAGAGGCTTCACATCTGCAAACACCTACGATAAGACGTCACCAATACTAAATTCTGTCAGGGCCATGATACTGTGTCGAGTAGGGAAGCGCCTTGATCTCCCATGTCCATGAGGTAAACTGAGAAACGGCCCAAAAGTGATTGCGTTTAGCGTTCCCACAATGAGAAGCTCATCTTTCATATAGATTTTACAAGGATATCTTTCTTTCATGACAGTAACAGACTTTCTGTTGAATTCTGCATTCAACGATATAATCGCTCTCTTCTACCCGTCCTAACTACGAAGCATTTGATATGTGCTCCAATCCACATCTTCCTCTTCAAGTCGGCAAGACTTTCTTTTCTCTTCTTGTGTGTTTCATAAGCCGTTAAAATTACAACGTATAGTTGCCGCTTTTCCTTCTATGGGTTTTGTGAAACGAAATCAAAGCAATAACTCCATCCCTAACCATTCTCGAAGACTACTCCCAGCAAGCAAATGTGTACCGTACCACACGGCACAACTTTGTACATGCTCACCAGGTCAGGCTTGGAGTGAAAACAACCCAAGAAACACCGGACAGGAAGCATAGGTGTTAAACCTGTCTATAAACCAATGAACAAAACAATGAAACAAAATCTGGAAGCTCATGTCCCTATGATGTTCAGCCGTAATGTGGATGGAGGTTTACATCCAACGCCGCTGCTCCCTAATGTGACATGCTATGCACGCTCAAAATACACAAGACAAACGGTGACTTGACAAAAGAAAGGCTAGAAGGGCTTCTGCCTCTCTCGGGGCAGCCTCCCATCTAGTTTGAAGGTTCAACCTTGGTACTGTTCGAAGGATCGTTTGAAGAATTTGGACTGACGGCCTTCCTCCCTGATACAGTGGCGCTGCGGATACGGGCGCTCATCGGAAGAGTATATTTAACCACGCCCTTAACGATCAGGTCAAATTCGTTCTGGTAAATTCGCTCCCAACGTCGTGAGCCCCCCACTGTATTGTTCAGAGGGTATTCGAGTTGCATCTCTCCAGTTGAAGAAGAGGTGCCTTGGTGGAAAAGAGAGCCCTCGAAAGTAAGAGGACTATCGAATTCTGTGATCCGTCCCAGAAGAACGTTGGGTCTAAGGTCATCATCTGGGTCGGGATCATCCAGCGGAGGGTCGTTTTCGGGGTCATCTGACACACGTAGATCATCTGGGCCGTGAGGGAAAGGTCGCGCCCACCAGTCCGAATCTGTTCCTGTATATTCAGATTTCGCGAAAACTTCTAGGTTTGCGTGGTCTATTGTGACGACGACGATGTTAGGATTATGTGCTTTGACGGTCAAATCGAACATCAATACTTGGTCGCTGGTCACCACGTTGTGGATAGCAGTGATTTCGATTCCAGTCATCGGCTGCGAAGTAGCAAACATGAAGCCGATAGCGCCAGTAATGACAAGCATGAACATCATGGTAAGTACTAAACATGCCGCAAACCGGTTCAAGTATGACGACCGTCTTGCAAAAGTTTGTGACTCGGCCTGTCGTAGGTTGTGCGGCCCACGCCGGCTTCGACCTGAACGACCTGAGCGGACTGAGCCGAGAAGAGGTGTACGCTCATCATCTGCTCCTGTCGTATCATCCATATCGTAACTGGACGACATCTGCATCGCAGAACGTTTATGTCCAAAATGGCGCGGAGCGTTGGAGTGAGCGTTGCGCGGGCTCGGTGGCCCTGAGGAATTGCGAGAATTAGGTCCAGCGAGCTTCGACCTCGCAGCATTCGGAAATGGGGACTCATTATCAAATAGCGAGGCATGGCCGTTACCAGGCTGTCTGCCCCAGCGACCAATGTGGTGATGGTGTCTCGTCGTACCTCGTGTTGACCCACTGCCACCACTGCGGTTAGAGCCTTTGCCATCCTCAGTTTCGACTGCTAAGCTCTCATTTCCGTTGCTGGTAAAAGTGTTGACGAATTTCATCGTCTTCTTGGGTCCATGAGCAGGTCCTCCACTCTCCATAATACCATAAATGGATCGCAGATTCTGGCGATCAGCCTGGCTAGCCATAGATGTAGCACTGGGAGTCCTTGAATGAAATCGGCGTCCAGCCCGATCATTGCCATCCGGAGGGTTAGAGTCGTAAACAAAGGTCTCTTCAGAATCCGAGGTGTTTGCTTCGTCAACAGCGCTAGCAATCGTTGCCTCGAAAACATCAGCTTTGGAGGATGCTGGATAGATATTAGCAACATCCCTCAATGTCAGTGTCACTAGTTCAGGCTCACCATTCCCTGCGTTTACTGGGGGCTGTTTGCGTGTAACCTTCTTCTTATCCTTTTTCGGTTTTATTGTCTCCGTGCTCTGTTTCGTCTTCAGAGTTCCATTTGTTCCTTCACTTTTCTGGGCGGTTGTGAGCGCAACCTGTGGCACGCTTGGAACAGTCTCGGTCTCTACTGTCATGGTCTGTATAGATCCATCCTGCTTCGACTTCATTTGCTTATTCGACATGGCACTAGACTGTCGAGTAATTATGGGTGGAGGAACGGATGTCGGTCTTCTTGTCTCCGCCTTGTTGTTGCTGGTGTCGCTTCCACTCTCTTGACCGACCAAGCTGTTCTTTGCTCGTAGAGCCCGTCCATCGGGAAGTGCGGTATCAGAATAGTTGTCGGTGCTTGATAACTTTTCCTTCACCTTTTCCACTAAAGCCGACCCGCTTGGAGGATTGGGAGAGTTTGGTAAACTGACTTCTTGAACCGTTTCCAACGCTACGCGAGCTGGAGTTCGCATACCAGATGGATACTGCAACTCCTCCATCTCGCTCTCCGATATCGTTTGTTGCTCCATAGGCTGCGGCGACGGCGTAGGTCGTTGAACACTAATGGAAGGAAGATCCTGCTCGCTGCGACGTGCAGGAATTGCCGGTCTGTTACTAAACTGGGGGGGAGGCGATCGCAGGCGGGGCGATACGGGCCATCGCGGGCTGTCTTTGAGGTCTGCGTTGAAGCCTGGCTTTTGTGGGGTCGGTGCTTGGATCTGTTGTTGTTGTTGTTGTTCTTGGGAAGGTGTAAGTGTTGGAGTGTTGGTCGAGGACAATGAGCGCGATGGGGCAGCGGAGGACAAGCTTGGTCGTGTCGTGCGTGAAGGACTATTATCGGTTTGGCTGTTTTTACGAGATCGATTACCAGGCAAGCGGTTTGCTGAAGCAGTCCTTCGAGGGCGTCGCGTGGGGGAAGAATCTCTTGAGGCCAAGGGCGAAGGACCTACAGAATTGTTGGCAGAGGATTGTTTTGAGTTCTGACTTCCTGTTGTTGCGCTTGAGGATGTTGCAGATGGGTCGGTCACGTTACGAGACGTACGACCGACGCCAGATGTGCCGTCTGAGACGGCAGATGACTTGTCCATGATGACGGTGGCCTGTGGGAATGGTGGAGTGAATGCCTAGCGAGCATACCACCGGGACGGGCCTTAGCAGGGACAATGAATTGCAAAGCAGATTTCAGAATAGATCATTGTGGTTGGCTCGTCATTGAAACAGAATGGGCGTATGGCCGAGATCGAGGGCCGCGAGAATGTCCAGGAGGGAAAGCCTGCAAAGAGAAGCTAACCCAACCTATTCCGGACGGCTGCTGGCACCTGTCTGTCGAGTGTATGGCAGACGACACAAGCGGACGGGCGGGATATGGCTGGGCAGACAAAGGGTGAGGGCGGATGCAGGTTGACTAGACAGGTAGGAAGAGTATTGAACTAAACGAGGGCGAAACAGTCGGCATGTACAGGATAGAGAAAACGGTGCGATGACGAGATGTAGTGAAACCGTTTATTGTCGTAAAAGACGTGATGGTGGTGGTGGTGGTGGTGTTGAGGTCGAGAGTAAGTAGTAGTGAGCGAGCGAGCGAGCGAGCAAGTGAGTAAGTACAGTATGATGGTAGTGGTTGGCGGGAGTGACGGTGGGTGTAGGCGAGAAGATGGTGGTGGACGTAGTCTTGGCCGTAATGTGATGGATGTGGATGTGAGAGAAAAGGTGACGCTGGTGTTGTACCCGGCCGTACCTATATCCGCACTCCCGTCAGGTCCTGGTTAAAAATCCGATTACTGACGCAGCCGGGTACGTAGATCAAAGTACCTTTTTTCTTGTCCTTTTTTTTTCGCTCACTCAGAGAGTCTTCCGGAAGAGCAGCGCCCCCCAAAATAAGAGACATGGGCTGGCTCCCGGGATGGGGCCTGGAAAAGAACCAGAAAGGAATCACGTAGGGGCAAGTTCTGGCTGGGGTAAATCAATTGGATTGGTCAGTTGCAGTTAGCGTTGAAGCATGACACAATCTGTCGGGTCGCCTTGGTACGAAAGCCCTGGAGACACAGAGAGTCAATGTCTTGTTGGGTTGGACGAGTCTAGATTGAAGGGAGGATAGCGCGGGTGTTAAAGCTGACACTGATTTACATCCAACATCAGGCTATGGTTTAGGGCAGAGAATAGAGCAACAGGAAAAGAAAAGACGAAAAAGAAAGCAGACCTCACGAGCTATTCAGAGTTTTCAACCACGATGATGTCGCAATTATTTGCAGTTCATTGGATCCCGACAAGGATGTCTTTTTCCGCCTCTCCTCGCTGAGTCTGAGTGGGTGTGGTTTGGGGTTGTAAGTGAGTGACGGATTGTGCCGCCTTCGACATTGATATGATGAAAATGTTTGTTTTCTATCACTGTTATATGCACATTGAAGTAATATTACGTCTTTCTGTATCACAATAACTAGTCACAGGGCTGAACGACTAACGCAGTTGAAGGATACTCAACAAACCTTCCAACGTTGTAGCCCACTCACTGGCTGATGGCTGTTTCTCAGCAACTACTTGGTTATCAGAACTGGTTCCTGAAAGTCAATTATAATTCAAAAAGGTCAACGCCATGATAAATGCTCATGTGACTCGAATAAGGCGATCGATGTTGACAGCTTTCCCTGATAGACATGTTAAGCCTAACAAGCTCAAGCTAGCCAAGACCATTCATCAAGTGATGCTCAACAATGGCGATGATGACGATGGGAATCGGAATAAAGTAGCCACTTTGTAACTCTAATTGTTGCCCCTAGTGAATAGCTTCCTTTGTCTGGGTATCAAATTCACACTGAGCCTCTCTGTATCTCAGCCCAACAACATCTCAAGCCTCAAAATGCTTCTTCAACCGCAAAGCCCCGTCCCTTTCAAATTCGCACTCGCAATAGCCCCTGCAACCGGTTCCTGGCACCAGGCGCGACACCAAGGATCCAATCGTAAGCAGAGCGGAGAGCCCTTGTTTGGCGGAAGTCATCCCTGTAGCCGGTACCTGATTGCTCCCACACCAAAAATGCCTTCTCTGCCCGCTCTCAGATCGTCGCGAGAGGACTTCCATTTCGCTTCTTTGTGTAGGTAGTGGACTTGGGCGAGTAGCTAACTTATTGCAGTTACAAGGCTCCATTCTCTTCATAGGTCATCAGGTTTGTTACACCGAGACTCAGAGAATAGAAGAGTCTTGCCAATTTCCAATCATCGGTGTTTCTGGTCTGAATCTAAGTTTCGCAACAACGCCAAGTCTCAAGTCTCGGATATTCTCAGACAATGTCACTATCATCAGGGCAACACAGAAGCATCGGCAGGGTCCGCTGATTATAAAGACGAGCAGCAGTGGTTCTCCAGGAGGGACCTGGACCTTACAAAGACGGTCAGAAGTGAAATTTTCAACCTTTCTAGCCCTATTCCTCCACTGCACGATAGTCTGCTCCGTACTTCTGGGTACTATGCGATGCAGTGTTTGTGACACCCCAGTGAGGGCTTGTCTTGTTGACTGCAGCTAGCATAGCTAGAGCTTCCAGAGCCACGTTGACAACGGTTCTTAGTGGGCCAGTGGTGGGATACAATGGGATGCAATGCGTGGTGTTGCCGCACGGCTCATCAGCATGATCATGTGGACACTTCAAGCCTGCATCATCTTCTCTTTTTGACATTCACTCATTCGCATTGGATTGACACGAATCTGAATCTGCCTTGAACATGCCCCAATCTTCAGCCTGCACGTCATGGACTTGGTCCGTCGTAGGACAAGCCCCCAATGACAATAGCCGGTCATCCCCTGACACACTGTCCCAGCAGGCCGTTCTGTTCTGACCGGGGCAAATCCGCTAGCAAAAGAAAGCCCCATTTGACCAGCCAAACCAGGCGGAAACAACCATCAACGTCCCCCGGAGACCGCAGAACGCTTCTAGAGGCCCTCGTTGTGCTCAAACCTCAGGCACGACGGCAGTCCTAGCCCTAGTACACTGACACTACAATACCTCACCGACTCTTGAATACCAGTTTCAGGTATACTCTGGGTATCGCGGTTCAAACCCCGTGACTGCTCTGACCGCACATTTTGATGATACTGCTTGCCTATCTCGGCTACCCGGGGACCGGAAAGAATTGTCCGGGACTGTCAGATGCTGAAGGTTTGTACTTTGTTGTGGGTGAAAGATCCTGGTTGATGCTTGCGTCGAGGCGGAGGGACGGAGTTAACACAGTGATACCGTACATATGTAAATATATGCCGCTGATGCTGTCAGCCATGTTTCCCCAGAAGATGAATATGCAAGATAGATGGCCATCGCCAACGTTGCTACATATTGTCACAAGGCATGTAGGTAGGTACCTATGTGGTTGCACGATGCTAAGTTCCCGTTCTCTGCTAGGGCCGTGTTGCTGGCCTCATCATGACAACAATGCCTCGGCTCTTGTCTTGAAAATGGTCTGAGACTTGTCGATATGGAAGAGACAAAATCATACGTGTTGTTGGGATCTGCTAAATCTGCACTGCAAAGTCTTGTCTCTCTCTGCATTGTTAATCATGCCCCCATCAAACTCCTCTTACTCGAACTACCCTGGATCCTGTCGATGAACCTCGGTCTCAGACATGGACCAGCATCATCTGAAAGCCATGCACATAATGCACGCGTCGGCATCCTCTCGTCATGCATAGAGGAGTAATAGTAACTTGGGAGGGGTACCATCCGCTCGCCCTTCCGAGACGCGGATGAAGACCTTGGCTGTCTGTATCTCGGATCTGAGATTCGGCTTCCGTTCACTATAGAGTAGAAGTCTATGCTCAGACCTACGTCAACTACCTCCTGCCTAAAACCAAAATCGAACAAGAAACAGTAGAGGTAAGTATTTAGCCCCTTTCAAGTCACAGCCACTATTCTCAACTCTCCAGCCTCTCACAGTCTGACACGAGTATCATCCTTCTCCACCAAGGTTGCAAGTGTGCCACATGCTTGAACAGCAGATGCTCAAGTTCAGGGTAAGACTCAAGCCACAAATTTCAATGTCTTGGTCAGAACAAGCTCAATTACGGTAGTCAAGATCGATATAGCCAAGCTAGAAGTCACACAGGGAGTGAATGGCATGTGTATTTCCTGCCTAGCTTCCTCTTGGGTATCAAACGAACAGGGGAATACATACACCTTTCTAATTATCTTATGATGAGTTTCATTAACAATGTCGGCCCAGGGCTTGACCTTGTATGCACTGATATGTTTATAATTTCATTTATCTTAACCCTGTAACTATTTATAAGTAGGAGATCGAGTCTCTCTCTCTCTCTCTCTCTCTCTCTCTTACACTCACTGAACTGCCTCGTATCAACACCCCAAAACCTGCCAGAAAGTCTCCAACCCTGGCTTGTGTAACATGAGAGTAGCCAAGTTCATGCAGACAGACAAGACAAGTTTCGAGATGCTACAATAAGAAAAGCGGGATCTCGATTCAGCCTTGATAGGCATCAACTGGTGCTAACCAGTCTCCAAATAGAATGCTTAGCCACCTCAACCGTCTTGGCTTCGATTCCTTCAACGGATTTTGTGAGAATAGAATCAAGATCAGAGTCAGCTGCCAATCTGAACCCTTGTTGGTGGTGGACAAATAACAACCACAAATCATCATCAACATAACGCATCATGATAATCACAGTCACAATCCCGATCGCGCCCTTTGAATCACAAAACAATACGTACCCTCCACATGCGCTATTTCTTGGATTCTTTGTCCTGCTTGTTTTGTATCACCTCCCGTCCTCCCCCATTCCCAGGGCTGACATGTCATGAACACGGCCTATCGCCTCCTCGGGTTCCTGCGCAGATGATCATCCCGCGTCGCGCCGTCTGAGCTGTCAACGGGATGTTCCTTGTGCCACGGACCACTTGTCCCGTCTTATCACAACCACCCTAAATCCCCTGGGACTACAGTATGTATGCTGTGTTGTCCAGTCGTGGTATATGCGCGCGCTTTCGAATGGCTGCCTTACACATCATGGCTCTTGACTGAAATCGCGCAACTTGTACATGCTTGTACACTTATCTGCTCGGTTAAGTAGCATCGTAGAGTTGCCATGGGAAGAACTATCGATTCTGTACAGGATGCATGTAGGGTCTGATAGGAAACGTCATCTCACTAAACTTGACAATTCAGCAGCCCGTCAACTTGCGGTTGGTCAGGTTTGATATGTAGTATTCCATTGCATATGAGGCCAGCGATGGTTAGGAAGAGGGGGAAAAGCTTTGTGACTCAATGACCTTCAAGATCTGATACCGCCTGTAATTTACGGCATCAAATATGACATTCCTATTCAGGCTGTGTCGCTGTATATTCATCCATATCTATAGTACGCCTAGAATGCCAGCCCTAGAAAAGACACAACGCTATTCCACGTTATCCAAGATTAACAAAAAGCCCCTAGATTCGCGAAACCAATATCGTCAACTATATTCATGATTGTAAACTCGCTATACGAGTGCTTTCCGTAAGTCTATATCTAGAAACATCATGCCTCCATTCTCAGTTCGTCGTCAACAGTCATGTGCTCCCATACTAGCTTGGAATTGTCCATCACCTATCCCAAGCACAAACAGGACAATCCTTAAAACACCACCCATTGCTTGCGAGACGGCGTCGATACAGCCAACGATAATCCATGAACCCAACGCCGCTATATCTAATGACGTAAATCGTACATGACCAGTCATCAGTCCCTAAGGATGCCCTCTGAACATACATATCCAAGCGTCACGTCTCATTAATTCTGTGTCACTGCGTAGCATCTTCTCTCCAGTCTCAGGCCCTTCCTACAGCCCTATCCCGCTCTACTCGGGAATTGGGTTGCCGGACGGTACCTGCTGCTCCTCCTTCTTGGCCCCCCAGGTGAATGGCGAGTACCAGCTGGATCGCTTATTGTCCTTGACAGCCTCCTGGTTCTCCTGGACCAGTCGAAGCGGCCTCGGCTTGCCTCCCGCGAACGACGTTGTGTGCCTATCATTATGGGATCGGGGTGGTGATTGCGAGGGCGGCGTCGACATGGATAACTCTCCAGACTCTCCGCTCAAGCTGGACGTCTCACTCCGCATCCCAGGAAAGTTGCCGGAGGTGGCCACCGAGGCTCCGCTAGGCACCCGGGCGGCCGCGTTAGGGTTGCCCGAGTTGTTCGGCGGGGAGAAGAAGGTTTGGGAATGCCGTGGAGTCCCAAGTGGTGGAGAGACGGGGCCGTCTGGCCCCCGATACATCTGGCTGACCAGGCTGGCAGCCCCAGTATATTGGTCGCTCTGAGGCCGTGGACTCCGTCTTGTACTGGTTGAACGTGATAACCCGATCGGTATACTAGGTGCCTTGTCAGGGTCGGTGTGGTTTGAGCTGGTGGAGGGTTGCATGACGGAGATTGGCCTAGGCCTCGGTTTGGTAGGCCCGACCGCCATGGATTTGGCTCGCTGGAGGATTGTTGCCCCAGGCTGTTGCTTGTCGGCAGGGGCTGGAGGAAGCTCCTTGTTGGTATCTGGGAGGCTTTTCAAATCGCTCGACTGGTCGAGGATGGACTCGAAGTCCTGATGTTGAAGAAGGCGCTCAATAATCTTGTTAATATATAGTGTGAGCGCCTTGTTCTGCTCCTTCATGGACTTCAGCTCGGCCTCAAGACGGCGGTCACCATCGGAGACAGATTCTCCCTCAGTAGCTTCAGACAACTCATCAGCAAGACTAGAACCAGCCGCCTTGCCCTCGAGTGCAGCCAGGGCGTCCTGGTTGGAGTTGCTGCCCATGTAGCTGAAGTCGTTCTGTCCAAAGTCACCCTTGAGTGTACGCTCCTGTAGAAGCAGCTGGTAGCTCTCGTTGTCCTCCATAAGTCGAGCGTTCGCCATACGAGCCTCCATGAGAAGTCGTTCTACCTCGTGTAGGCGACCGCCACCCTGGTTCTCTGACTCGACCAGCTTAATCTGAGCCTCAGCGAGTTCCAGTCGTAGAGACTCAATGAGCTTGTCTTTCTGAAGAATGAGTTTTGAGCTATTCCGCGAGTCGCTGCGCTGTATAGAGGATGGAGGTGCGAAGCTGCCGTTTTCGAGCGATGGCGATGAACCGGCAGAATCTGGAAAACCAGTGAGCGGGGAAGATGGCAGAGAGAATGAATATGTGGACATACGTTGTCTCGAAGGGCGACTCTCTTCCGCCGTGTTGTTTCGCTGGGCAAGGCTGTCCTTGAGCCGCTGGATCATGGCCTGCATCTCCTCTTCTCGGCTGGCCATTTCTTCCTTCTCTTTAAGAATCGAACTGCGTTCCGCTTCGTAAATGGACTCCATCTCACGCATCTGACGAGTCATCTCCCTCTTCTCGTTACTCAGAGTCTCAATCTGCTCTTCGTATTCATGTGCTTTCTCCTCCAACTTTGCCGACTCCTTGACCGCCTCATCGAGTTTGGACTGGAGAACCTCGACCTGGCGCTTGTATTGAAGGGAAGACTTCTCTTCATTCTCTAGGCGCTTCTGAAGATCTTCAACGGCAGCAGCAGCTTCGGCTCGAGCGTCTGATTCAGCAGCACTCAGAGTATCCCTTCTGGCAATAGCAGCACGGGCCGACACAGGCGCAGTTGTTCGTAGCGATCGAGTGCGGGTATGGCCATTGCTGGTAGGAGTAGTAGATCGAGAGTTGGAACGTGAGGGAGAAGGACTTGTTGAAGAATTAGATTCGGTATGAGAAACTCGGCCAACACCACCCGCCGGAGGCTTCTTTGTAGCAGCGGACATATTTATTTGTTTTGTTTGGTTGGGCTGTGTTGGGTCGTATGCTTTTAGCGATGTAGCGTAAGAAGAGTTGGCGGTGTCTCAAGGGAGCGAGAGCAACACCAGGTTGTTCGAGGTCGAGTATAGATATTGTACGGCTTAAACCTGCGGTAGTGTCGTGTCTTCTGCTTGCGGCCGATTATGTTGCACGTTCGCCCGGTGATCTGGAACGTACTCAAGATAATAAACCCAACAAGAAGGGTCGAAGCTGAAATAGGAGTGTGTCTTGTCTGTCCAATACAGTAACGGACAGTCCGTCTGCGCCTCAGAAGGGACGTTGCCAGGTACGGGGTAGGGGCCTGCACTTTAGTGTGTGGCGTCGGCGTCCAGAAGGTCGATATTTCTGGGGCATCCAAGCAGCCAACTGTTGAAACAGGCTACGCCAGGCCAGGAAATACTGTGCTATACTGTATAACTGTATTGATAGTGATGAGCCGAAGAAACGACTCCAGTTTGGGGTTTGTTGCAGAAGAGTGAATACCGTGCAGATGTTGAAGGACGAAGCTGCAAAACTTGCCAGCTAAGGACAAAGGATTCGATGGGTGTTGGCTGACCTGATATGCAGGGACTCACACTCTATTGCCAACAGCCTCCCTCCATTATGGTTTACCTATATGGAGCATTAGGAAGGTTTCGATGTACACAAGTACAGTCATTAATCTTAATTATTTACTCATACTGTAGCAGCCAATCTATATCCGTAACACTGCTGGCGCGGTAGCGTCGTAAGAGGTAACGTGTGGCTGTTGAATGTTATTTTGTCGTGTCAATGAGTGGAACAGCTCCTTATGGGCCCTTTTATTAATGAATGTCACGGATCTTCCCCAGAAGGTGTTGGGGACATTTGCTTGTGCCTGGAGGTTTTCCCGCAAACAACAGGGCCATACTTGATCCATGCGTACTGTGCATGGCCTCTGGTAAAGTGCCTTTAATGATGCGCCTGGAAATTAGGAAGAATTGTAATGGGAGATTGGCAATTGAGATTTGGATAAACTGCCCGTCAATGTATCACTTGAGTGGCTGAGGAATGAGCAACAGGAAGCAACTCATGAAGGCCGCGTCAGAGCATATCTTTTAAAATTGATCATGTTATATGTATGCCACGTAGCAGTTGACTCACAGCCAGCTAACCCAAGTTTTCGAAATTCTGATCGCAACACAGGTTAGCGTGGTCACAGCACGTTCAAGGCCTGAACCTTATGGTTTACAATTAAGTCAGTGGCTCTTAAAGTTGGTAAGTCATGCGTTCCAAGTAGCGGGTTGCTCCTCGACAACCCATGCATTCCTACCCTCGAAGGATTAATGCCTCTAGAACAGGGATAATACAGAAGATAACATGTTGACTTAAGAACTAGGAAACCTTGTTCAAGTATGGATAATGAGCAACAAAATGCTATATACAGGTGAAGGGGAATGCTTCCGTATTGCGTGCTTGACAATGGGGTGATTGAGTTCATACATTACATTAGAGCTCTGTTGTCGCAACACTGAACACGGCATTAACAAAACCAATTGCATGACAACCAATGTTACAATCACAGGGACAAGACATATATTGGCGGGGAACAATGTTCATGAGCTTTATTTTTTATTGGCTTGAACTGGTAATCGATACCAAGTCCAACGAAGCCCAAGACGCATAGGTCAAGGGGAGAACTGCCAGCTTTCTTGCATCGCATGTTCTCACTAAGAGTTGTCGCTTTTTCATCACTCAGATTGGTATATCCTCAAATGCCCTGGACCCATTTTACCCCAAACGCCATAAAATGCATTCTCTATCAGCGAGACACTTAAGCCTGCTGGTCGCTGAGAATGTCGGAGTCACCAGCGTCGAGGATGGCCATGGTGGAGCAACGGAAGAGCTTACCGCAGGCGGTACCGAGCTCAATCTGTAGGTGGACATGTAAGCCTATGAACCCTCCAAAGTCGGATGACTTCTTCTCTGGGTAGGCCACAAGAACTCAAGTTCTTGGGACCAAAGAAATGTTGTCAAGCAAGCCAACATTTCCGAGAAGCATCATGTTGGAGTTTCCGGCAACATGACGATATTTGTAAAGAGACCTAGCGATTTGGGACTTACGTTGTTGCCAGAGAAGTGGTGGATGGGGGCCTTGGACAGCATGCTGTAGTACTCGAGCTCAGACTTGCGGAGAGGAGGAGTGTTGCCAGCAATGATGATGAGCTTGGCCTTGCCGGATCGGAGGCTCTTGAGGGTAGACTTGTAGCCGAGAGTGACTGCAAAATCGGTCAGTCAAAAGTTCGTCCTTGATTACTTCTCAGGACTCTACGCATACCCTTTCCGGACTTCATAACAAGCGCCAACTTGGAGTTGATGCTGTTGGCATCCTTCTTGCTCTTCTTCTGGGGGGCCATTGTGATTGTTGGGCGACGGGTTGGCGGTGACTTGACGTTCGTTGATGGAAGCTGAAAGTGTGAAGAAAAAGTTGCATGGGTTTTTGAAAGGCAAGTGCGTGGAGTGGGCTAACCCCGATACGCTCCTGCAGTTGCAGAGCCCTAAGCCGATATTTACCCGCTGACCTCATCCGCTGACAAATGAGCAGACATTGCGAGAAAGGCTGTTTGGGACATTCTTTGTGTGCTGCTCTGCTTTCTCCTACACCAACACCATCAACCGGATATCCATCAAAACTCCGACAAAATGGCGCGCCGTCCTGCTCGTTGCTACCGGTACTGCAAGAACAAGGTGAGTTTTTCTTTATTCGAATCATCTCCAGAAATATCGTGATTTTGACCTCGCTGCTTCATTTCCGCGACGAAATACCCAGTGCTGCGCTTCTGCGGGGTGGCCTCTCTGATTATGAATCACAAACTTCTGAAGATAATATCATACTGATTCCCCTTCCAGCCGTACCCCAAGTCTCGGTTCAACCGTGGTGTCCCCGACCCCAAGATCCGAATCTTCGATCTTGGCCGAAAGCGCGCCAATGTTGACGACTTCCCTCTCTGCATTCACCTCGTTTCCAACGAGTATGAGCAGCTGAGCTCCGAGGCCCTCGAGGCCGCCCGTATTTGCGCCAACAAGTACCTTGTCAAGAACACCGGTAAGGAGGGTTTCCACCTCCGAGTCCGCGCCCACCCCTTCCACGTTGTCCGTATCAACAAGATGTTGTCTTGTGCCGGTGCCGATAGACTGCAGACCGGTATGCGTGGTGCTTGGGGTAAGCCCAACGGCACTGTCGCCCGTGTCAACATTGGCCAGATTCTCATGAGCGTCCGCACTCGTGATGCTAGTATGTGTAATCCGTTTTGCCACTTTGAAGCCATCTTACTAATCAACTACCAGACCGTGCCATTGCCCTCGAGGCCCTCCGACGATCCCAGTACAAGTTCCCTGGCCGACAAAAGATCATTGTCTCCAAGAACTGGGGCTTCACCCCTCTCCGACGTGAGGAGTACCTCGACAAGAAGGCTGCTGGCCGCGTCAAGGTCGACGGTGCTTATGTCCAGTTCCTTTCCAACCACGGTTCTCTGGAGCGCAACATCCGCCGCTTCCCCGATGCCTTCAAGTCTGAGGCTTAAAGAAATGATGGACAGGATGGAATCTGGGTTTTCTGGCGTCAAAATGGCTTGTCAAATAAGGACCTCTCGAGACTTTACTAGTTGAAAGGTGCCGGTTAGGCAAATTGAAATCTTGCATTCAGAACTCTGTTTCCTCATCGTGCACCGCATCATTAATGATATCACTCAAAGATTTCTGACTTTGACTAGAGTGGTAGGTCTTATCTAAGCACGGGATATGTTTTCTGAGATCTGTAACCCTGTGAAATGTGCCTCTCAATTTCTAAGCCATGCACTGCTTGGCTTATCGTTGTCAGACAATTGCTCATCGACCAGCTCAAGCCTGGCATTCTCATTTTTGGCCTGGTGATTGGCGGGCCATGCTGTCCGCATATCCACTCGTACTCCCTGCCGAACATGGTGGTGTACTCCCGCTCACCTTCGGGGGAATCTTGATGCAGGAGGAATACTACCATTTCTGGATGCTTATATCTCATTTCAAGATACTTGGGATTGTGCATATAGAAGATTGTACTTGAAGAGTGTTGGAAGAGACCTTCAATGTCTTGTTGGGGCAGTTTCGCAATACGGCTACGCTTGTATTCGGACCACATGACTTCACTTGGGTGATTTGTGACGCCATGAAGGTCACAGGTAGCGCACGTCTTTTTTCCTCACTCTGACAGAAGACATCAGGGGTTATCGTTGGACGAGATGGAGCCCCGTTGGTTAGGCCGAGGAGACATGAATCGTAAGGTTGTATGAGGTGAGGATTTCTTTACTCATCGCTCGGGAACCTCTTTGTTCCTTCTTTGTGAAAAACATCCTGGTTCAGTCATAGCAAGATACTTGATAGTCGGTGTCTATTGAATGGCGCTGTTACTTAGGTCGGTTTTAGTAGCATCCCTTAACACAGTCAGATGCAAAATGAGATGAGAAAGTGGCTGGCTAAAGCTGGCATTGGACAAATGGAATGGAGGGCCTGGGGGATCATGAAGGCACCTCACCTGCGGTTGTGTCACCTTGGGCGGGACAGCGGGCAGACTAGCTCATAGGTACCTCAGATCTGTCTTTGATGGGGGCAGCAACTTATCACCCTGCATCTGATCTTGGCTGTGGATATGTGCCGGGCCCTTTTTCCTTCTCGAAGAATGTAACGATGGTTTAACCGTACGACTTCTTATTAGGCATATCAACTTACGGCTGCGGTTGAAATATCGGTCAGCACGGCATGAAGTGATAAGCAGGCCCGAAATGCCATCATGTTTGTTCGGGTTTCGTTACAAGATTGCTACGCCTGTCCACGTCAGAAGAGCCAGAGCTAGAATCAGGGTTGTGCGTCTTAATGCGGTCTTGGGTTTGTCTTATCCATCCGCGTCTCGCGACTCATGCGGGTGGACTCTGTTGAGTGGAACGCATAGTTTTAAGACGCCTTAACTCTTAACATATCGATACCTAGCATTATGCAGTGGTACTTTCTACCCGTCTTTCCGGATACTGTACATGTTTGCTTCTCTCTGTCTTGTTGAGTTAAAAGGCAGCTGAGCTTCACTGGCTATGGCGGATGGATGGACAAGTGAACACGCGAGCGTCTTCCCCCCCACCCGCCGATCAACCCCCGACTACAGCGTCCAGATGACGCCTACGAGCGTAGCATCACTCTAAGGTACGGATACTGGCCTAGCTTCCTTTGGTGCAGTTCGCTTTGCTCTGAGGTGCTTGACTGGCCCCTCCAAAGGTTCCATCTGTAATCCTCCCGCCTCTCTTCTCCCTATCTCTTAGTGATACTACAAACCCTTTCTTTCCCCCAACATCCTTGTTTTTCGAACCTTCTTGTCTTTTACTTCATACCTTCACCTTTTTCACTCCTTGGCCTGCTCGAGGTCGTCAACTGCGAGCGTCCAAGTCATCTATTACTTGCCTTGTTCCACTCTGCCGCATATCGCCTCCGCCAGCCCACCGACATAGGCGGATACAGTTATCTAGGGGGTCCACTTCCATCATCAACACATCTTATCTTGTCCGCCATTTCCTTATCGGCGCGAACCTCGCAGCTTCACGACAATTACAACGAGCGCAACAATCATGGCGTTTCATCAGCCGACTCGACAGTCGGTCCAGCGCGTCGTACGGGCTCCTGTTGATGAGCAAGAGATCCCCCGAAGAGAGGTGCCAATTACCCAAGAACGTGAACCAGAACAGTCGCAGACATGGGTGCTCTTCGCGCCCACTGATGTGACAACAACATCATATCTCACCGAAACGGACCACTCATTGAAAACTCCTGGAAGATCACGAGTGGGAGATCTGGGCAGCTTGAACTCGGCTGCGAAATCGGAGGCTGAGTCACGCCAATCTGCCTCAGCATTTGGTCTTGATGAAGAGGATGATGCCGAGCTAGATAGTCTAGATGGCCACTTGCCCGGCTTTCGCTCAATACCTGCAGTGCAGTATCAGCCACAGGACGAACAGCAGGGATCTGGGCCAGTTTTTCCCGGCCACGATGGTCTGGGCTCCTTCCACCTTGACCAGCCCACCTTGGGGGCCGAAGCACAAGATCACATCTACCAATTCGAACGATTCAATCCCAGACGGCAGTATCAACGGAGAGAGAGTTTTGATCTGCGGCAGCTCGATGTAGAGCATGATCAGGTTCATGAGGCAGAGAAGCGTCAAAGAATCGAAGCTTGGCGACTGGAACACAGTCGAGTACTGCTAGGTGAGATCCAGCGCGAGACAAGGAGGAGACGATTTTCGCAAGCATCTATTCAGAAACGCCCATCCTCCAATGTGCCTTCTGTACCGTCGGCCCTTGCCTATGATGGAGAATCAGACAACATGACATGGCACGATGAGGATGCTATTGGAACATCATCAGATTCAGAAGGGTTCTTTTCTAAAGTCACCAGAAGATTCTTGCGAGATGTAGTTGGAATGGACGAACGATCGATTTCAGTGTTCCTGGGAGAAACGGTACCTGAGGATGATGAAGATCTATCGTCAACACCCCGCGCCTCCCAAACCTTGGCATGGGAGTCGCGACAGTTTGCCTCTAGAGAGGAGTGGCAGTTGGACATGCTGGAGAGGATGTCAAGGGAGCTTGGTTCACTTGTCAGCCATATTTCGCACCATCCTGGTGCATTCTCAACCTATACCCGAGTCCAGCAGATGCCACTTCCCTACGCTGGCCTTCCAATCATCCCAGAGTCAAACTCATCTCATTCCGCCACAGACAACATTCGACCAACAGAACACGAACACGCGTCATTCCCACAATTCAAACCAACAATTCAGACATCACCACAACCCATCAACATTCATGGCAGATCTGAACCATCGGCCGAAGCAACACACGCGTCACGACAAGACACTCCTATGAGCAACACTTTCACTCAGGAGGAATGGGAGAAGGATCTTGATATGAAACTGGTGTTCAGATATCTACGCTCTCGTTTCATGCCACGAAGCAGCAATCCTGCCCCATCAACACCAGCTCATCTGGCTACGTCGAATAGTCAAGACACAGCCGCAAAGCTGGCGCGCGTCCGTCAACACCACCCGCTGGTTTCACGCATGCGATCTCCCGCCGAACGCCGAACGTTCAAAGCTATAACGCCCGGAAGTCCAGTGGCAATTCGGCATCCGAGTAGTTGCGCGAGTCAGAGCACCAGACGATCCGCCCGCCGTAGTAGTGTCTCATCTCGACATTACTGGGATATAGGTGGATCTCTGGGTACAGGCTCTGTAATCGCGTCTAACGGTCCGATGGGTAGCTGGGGCGAAGTGTGATGATAATTATGATGTATGTGAAGATGAAAGTGTGACAGATGTTGACGCATGAGCTACGACGGGCGCATTATAATGGTCGCATCAGGAGTATTATGAGCATTTGCCCAGTTGCAGGTTAACTACTTGATGTAAGTTTTAAACGATGGAAATCACCGCTATTGAAAATTATTCAAAGATGATGGTTGGAGTTTTTCTGGGACATGATAGAGTTTTATTTTTATGATTTTACGGACTTGTCCTTGGGTAGGTCCCCAATACTCACTTCAAACAAAGAAACTATTCCTTCATTCTCTACAGATAAATTGCTGTCGATCGTCCTAATGCTAATTCACTGTGATTTTATTTCCTTTGTCACTAAATGTTCTGGTGTTGCACAGCCAGCCATTATCCGAGGCGAAGGGCCCAGTTATCGCCTCACTGAATGAGTCGAGATCAGAACGCAATGGGACATGACAATCACGTCAATCTTGGAAAGAAAAAGTAACATCAGGAGAGGCTGAGAGCCAATTGCATTTTCAGCCTCGTGTAACATTTGCCTCAATGAGCCATCTCTAATTCTTTGCACGGGTTGTATTATTCTTGGTGAACAAAGCTCCAGCCTGTACCTGAGTCCAGAGGGGTTCTTTGTAAGTGGTGTAAGTCCTGAACTGCGTATCATTCACACGTGGTAACGGGCCTAGGATAGTTCTTCAATCAAAAGTTCTAACAATTATGACTCCTTCTCTTCAAAACATACTAGATCTTGATGCCTTATTCCTGAGTTCCTCCTTTCAAGAGAACATTGTCCAACCGTTCATTTGACTCAACTTAGACCAACGGGGAGAAGAGGGAGGCGCCGTTCGCTCCCGTAGCAAGGCGGGACTCGTCGAGTGCGGAAGCACCCTATTGGCTAGAAAATCCTTATCTCGAAGCGCTTCCTTGTGCTTTTGTACCTTTTAGTGAGCGTGCACTGGCGTGAGCACTTAATTAGGCGGGGTAGAAAGAGAGGCAGCTCTGAAAGTGACTTGGCGAGGAGCGCGCTCTGAGACAAGTGGTGCCGCTTTAACAAGTTTCGCGTCTCCCTTGCATTTTAACGAAGAAGACGTTAGAGACAGATATGAAGCTTCGTGTTCTTCAACGGTTGACGTTGTTAAAACCTAAAAGGGGATCTTGCCGGCAAAGATGAATTAATTCTCTTACTATGAAACTTGAAATCATTATTTTGCTCATAATTTGAGCGATTGAGTTGTTCTGGATGTACTGTATTTCTGCTATATTTTCCACCTGTAAAGGCAGCTATGATGACTTGCCTTTTATGGCAATAGTGCATCAACAGGATTCGCGCGTGTGTCCACTGTTGAGGCGTGTCTTGCTGTGGGGGAATATGATTCCCTATCCCCGTCCCCGTGAACCACTCGAAAAGCAGTCGCCTTGTTCGCCCTGTTCCCTCCTCCATAGGCAGGCAGACATTCCGAGTCCCCTCCATCTTGTGCCTCGTGCTCTTGCGACTTTCCTTCTCGCCCGCTCTTCTCCCGTTCGCCTGCGATTTCTCGTCGTCTCCTGAGCTTCCATAGTATAAATTGCGCCGTTCCCTCCATCAGCGCTCGCTCGTTTGCCTTCCCTTCTCTGTTCGCGCTTTGGTCAGTCTCATCCATGCCTTGGAATTCTGTTCCATTTCCTCGCCCGGGTTTTATGGATTGCGCCTGGATATTTTTCAACCTCGACGACCTGGACAGCTTTTCTAATTGATCTTATAGTGCGATGAACTGAAATTAGGCGGCCGTTTTGCCTGCGACCCTGTCCAGTTGGGCCTGGTTGCGGCCCTTGACACATCATCACGGCTGTCATCGACCAATTGCCATACCATATATATATCTCTTATATAGCGTTCCCTCCCAGACTTGGACCTCAATCCTCGAAGGCTCCCGAGCCTATCTACCCATTCGCTTTCGATCCCGACCTCGCGACATGAGCGCGTGTAGCTTCCAATGGCAACGACCCCGTTCGACCCGTCTCACTTCACCCCAAATGCCTTCGATATATACACAGATGCTGTCGCGATCAAGGCGCCGACTCCCAGCTTGCCAGGAGGAGCTTGCGGTTTCGTGGACCTAAATCCTGGTGCCAATGGAGCCCGATGTGGATGCCGGAGGTTCTGGAGTCGTTGTCCAACTGGCAATCTTGTACCGGACCAATCCCAATGGTGTATGTGCAATCACCACGCCTGCTATCATGAGGAGGGATCTCGTGATGTCCAGCAGCCCGAGGTGGGTATACCAGGCCAAGAGAACGAAAGACCCAGGACCGGAAGAGAACCATTAAGCCCCGTAGTGGACATTGCCATCAAGACGCCCCCTGTGATACCCGGAATGGATTTCTCGAGTTTTAATGCAGGAGCCTTTTCTTTCATCCAAAGGACACCAGACCAGAGATTGTCGGACCAGAGAATATCCGCGGATACCGGCCAATTTTCAAGGATTCCTGCCAGCCAAAACCTCGGTGCTTCTGCCTCAATCCCGGATACCTTGAGCTGGGGTGGCCTTCTTCAGTCGCAGTCTTGCCCTTCTGCTATTCCACCAATACCGGCCCAGTGTTTGATTGCCTCTCAAACCGCATCGACAACCTCATCCGCCCAAGCCAAATATCTCCGGCCGTTTGCAGGAAAGGGACTTCACACACTTAATGGACTTACAGCAGAGAAACCTCCTTCTCCAACTCAGGCCAATACCCAGGATGTTCCACCAACTTCTGTGCCTCAGAACCAGGCGCCACCAGCCGACTCTTTTACGTGGACTTCCCAGGACTACAAACCACCCGACACTCCCCGCGCAAGCACACCAACCCAGTCCGAACACCGAGCTACAGCTTTCAATGCAGCTGTTTCGCGTCGCGCTTTCAAGAACCTATCTGATATTGTCAGCGGCCACGACCAGCGTTTAGATCGGCTGGAGACGGTCTCATTCACAGCAGCGGGACATGAGGAATGCCACGAAAAGCATGATCACGCCGACATTCGCATGACCGATTTAGAAAGTCGCGTTGAGGAAGTGGAAAAACTTGTTAATGATAACAAGAGCGTTCTTAACGACAGCAATAGCGTTACGTCTCGCCGTGGCGATGACGCCAGTGTGATATCGGTATCGACCAGCACTACGAGTCGGCCAACCCACTCACAGGAGCTTTGGAGTCAGGTCCAATCTCTACAAGCACAGGTAGTGCAATTACAGTCGCTGATGCCATCCCCGAATCATCCATTTGAGATCGAGGTGGTCTTTCTGCCTTTCCCCCTCAAAAAGGTATGGCAGGAGGCACAGCAGTTCAAGAACGAGCCACAAATCTCCAACGATGACTGGACGCAATTACCCATGACGCACAGCACTGCAACTCTACGGTCTGAGATGTCGCTTTACCCTGACTGGATGGTCTCAGATCAAGATACGAAATGGCTTCTACCTAAAGCTTGCGCAGACAAAGGCGTTATTGATCGACGATTGCGCAGCCGTGGTCTAATTAAGACGATATCTGTCAAGGGCTCGGACGCTCGTAGCGTTACCATGGCTATGAACGCAGCCTTCGGTCACCTCTTTCGCGAGATGAACATTTTCTCTCGTCCACAAACGACAGATCCTCGCTCATCTTCTTTTTTGGGACTTCAATCCACTTGGGTCCCCCTTCGCAAAATCCATAAGGATTCACGATTACGTTTCCTCAGTCCTGCTGAGATGATGACTCCAGCTGTGTGGGATGTTCAGTTCCTGAGCCAAGTCATGATGAGAGCTTCTGAGCCTAGGCTGTTCGTAACTCATCCTGATGCCTACCTTCAGGACTTTCAGGCCTACGAAATGGGCTGGACGTGGCAGATGCTCAGGGAAATGAGTCCGGTCGCCCCTGATCCATCAGCCTCACTAGACGAAGGCAAACCCTATGAAGAGTGCTGGTCCTGGGTTGAGCAGCTTGATGAGCCACCAAGTGCAAGCAACTCCATGAGCGTGCGACATGACAAGGCACCAACCTCTTCATCACCATCACAGACCTTTTATCCAGCTTTGCAGTCAATCAAATCTGCAAGCCCGTCAATGACACGTGCTCAGTCACCGTTGCTCAGCAGACGGGGCTCTCGCCCACCTCACATTAGAACTTCTTCAATGCCCATGTCTGCCCCAATACAAGCCTCGCCTGCGCTCAGCAGACGCCGCGTTGCGTCATACGGACAGAGCCGTCGCTCGTCTCCAGCTCTGCATGCCAACTCCCAGTCGGCAATCATGAAGCGTCGCCGCACAAGATCACCTAGCCATCGTTTCACACCCAGATGGACTGCTTCACCGAGTCCAATGCCTCTTGGAATTCATGATCGTCAACCAGCGCGTGGCACTACTCCCTTTGCCTATGCTACGCCGTACAGCAATGCCCCTCTCCAGGAACGACCTATTCGCGCAGGAAGTGCTGCTCCTGTTCCCGCCCAGGATGGCTTCGACGATGACTCTGACTTTAACATCGAGATTTATGAGAGCGGATCCGAAGACATGGAAGACGCTGAAAGCGTGAACGACATGGAGATCGTCACACATAACCAAGCTCTCATAGAGCAAGTTTCGCAGGGCTGGCAGCTTCCAGAAGATGAGCCGTGGCCTGGGATCGAGGATCAGCGCGAGGTCTCAGATGGCGAAAACGTTGATCCTCACCAGACTGATCCTGGCAGCAACGTCAGCAGCCAGCCTTCTGAGTATCCCAGTACACAAAATGCGTGGCCAGATAACAACGCGGCTGAGTTTCACATTCACGAAGATGACGATAACAGATCATGAGGTTTTCGAAGTACGTTATATATGATTGCTGCCAAACAACAGGAAGGCAGCCCTATTTTCAACTCTCTGTACACATGTCCATCTCCACCAATGGTTGGCATTTTCATTATCTTGTGTGTTTATAATTATATGCTTGGCGTTTTACAGGAAGGTTCTGGTTTATGAGGCGTTCCTGCAATCAAGGTTGGGGGGTGAATGGCGCTAGAGGGGTAACAAGGGCGTACGATTCTATGGGCTGGATGAGTCAATGCTATTCAGATGAAGTTGGGTGTCCTCTGATTCTGGATATTGGAAGATTGTGCCTTGATAGCGGGAAAAGTTTGTAAATCTGGGAAGGATCTTTTGTATCACGATATCAGCTCACATCCTCCTCTTTGTCTGAGCTTGTTGAAGGATATACCAAACAAGCGATGTATATTGTTCTATTTGAACCCATGGTCCTTATGCTCTGCCTTGTGATGAGAGACGAGAAAGGGAAATGATTTCAACAGATAAACCCACTCAGTTACCAACTGCGCTCCGAGGTATATTTCAAGTCACCAATGTGATGCGTCTCGTAGCTATATATCCCCATTTGAACTGTCAATAAGCCATTTAGCTCAGAATTAAAATCTCCATGGCCCGCTTCGAATATGGATCATGCTGGGGTGAAAGATCAAGTTACCACAAGAGGAAATAATTAGAGAGGTTAAGTCAGCTTTACCTTTGATATTCAACTCTCCAGAGCGTCGTTCCACCACCCCACGTTGTGCTATGGACTGTTTGATCTCTTGTCTTGTCCCACTGACGTGTTAGCGCGGTTAAGCCGAAAATGGCAGCAATTGGGCAGAATAATGAGTTACAAGATTTAACGTTAGCGTTGACCAAGTACAAGAACAGTACAACATGGTTAAACGGCCAATGCGTTATATCATGACTCTATTTCACCCTTTACAGTGAGCCAAAGTTGTCTAGGGTACCCAGTAATACCTAGCAACCTTGAAATCACCGCCTAATAATCGTCCGGGCCCCAATCGATCGATGCCCAAAAAATGACGGTGCCATCACCAGTTTCTGTTTCTGTGTGGGCGGCGTCAAATTTTTTACCCGCTAAAGCCATGGCTGTGTCTCCACTAATACTTACGACCGGGAGCTCTTGCATTCGCAGGCGCGGACGCGGGTACCTGTACAACCGTGTACACCAGTTGCTCCAGAAGCAATGGATGCACCTTTTTAAAAAGTCAAGACTCCCGCCTTTTTCTTCACCTCCACGAAACATCACCACTTCCACCTTCGGCTCGTCGCTTGCATTTACGTCACGTCGAACTTTCTCTTCTTTCTACTCTTCCAACAGCAAAATGTCTTCTGAGGAGATCACCCACCCTACCATCAAGGGTATGTTTTTCTTGCTGTTCATGTCATGTTTTTTTACTGCCCCGCGTTATCCTGCCCCTCTCTCATGATGATCATCATGCACATGTCTGGTCACTCAATTCTTAACGGTTTCTGCGGGAAGATGAAGCCTATGACCTGATGATTGGTTCTCCTAAGAGTTCGAGTTCAAAGTCTTGAGCTTATCGCTACACAATGGCGATGGCCTCGGCTCTTCAATCTACGCTTCCCCTCCATACAACAAGATCTTTGCATACACTCCAATTCCCTCAGAGTTTTCAATTCTTGTCGGCAAAAGCTAACATTCTCTTCAGATGGCTGGTTCCGAGAGATCTCGGACATGTGGCCCGGTAGGCACATACAATCCTTTCAGATAACGGCTTTCAATTCTTACCCTACCAAATAGGCCATGCCATGACCCTCCGCGTCGAGAAGGTCCTCGTCCACGAGAAGAGCAAGTACCAGGATGTCCTCATCTTCAAGTCCACCGACTTCGGCAACGTTCTGGTCCTCGACAACGTTATCCAGTGCACCGAGCGTGACGAGTTCTCCTACCAGGAGATGATCGCCCACCTCGCCCTCAACTCCCACCCCAACCCCAAGAAGGTTCTTGTCATTGGCGGTGGTGACGGTGGTGTTCTCCGTGAGATCGTCAAGCACGACTGTGTTGAGGAGGCCACCCTCTGCGACATCGACGAGGCTGTTGTCCGCCTCTCCAAGGAGCACCTCCCCTCCATGGCCTGCGGTTTCGACCACCCCAAGTCCAAGACCCACATTGGCGATGGCTTCAAGTTCCTCAACGATTACAAGAACGAGTTCGACGTCATTATCACCGACTCCTCCGATCCCGATGGTCCCGCCGAGGCTCTCTTCCAGAAGAGCTACTTCCAGCTCCTCCACGACGCTCTCCGCGAGGGCGGTGTCATTACTACTCAAGGTTGTATGTTCCCTATTTTCTTGAGGAGAGTAACTGGTGTCCCTAGGAACGGCAGAATCGGGGAACCCTCCCGGATCAAAGTTGATCGCTGTGGCTGGGATCTCCCTCGATGGGTACATTTTGGTGCCGCTTCCCTCCTAGGGGCTCCCAGAAGCTAGTGCTGCTTTCCCAGCTCTGCTTCCGGTAGTCCCGCGATAGCATGCATTTCGTTTGTTGATTAACGTGTGCCGCGTTCGTCCGTTCAGTTCTGCTGTTCCTGATCCGCCATGTTATTGTTGTATTGCATAGTAGTTCTTCTGGGACTACACTGACTCGTTAACTTGCTTACAGCCGAGAGCCCCTGGCTTCACCTCCCCCTCATCACCCGCCTCAAGAAGGATTGCCAGGCTATCTTCCCCGTCGCCGAGTACGCCTATACCACCATCCCTACCTACCCCTCCGGTCAGATTGGCTTCATGGTCTGCTCCAAGGACCCCAAGGCTGATGTCAAGACCCCTCTCCGATCCTGGACCAAGGAGGAGGAGGACGCCAAGTGCCGATACTACTCTGCTGAGATTCACAAGGCCAGCTTCGTCCTTCCCAAGTTCGCCCAGAAGGCTCTTGAGTAAGGCCGTGTACCATGTCGAGGATCTTTGAGTAGGATGGCTGGCTACTTTTATGAGTTTACGCAGGATAGGGATCAACGGAGATAAAAAAAAAAAAGACCAAGGTGGTCACACATAGATTAACACGGACGCAAAGGTATATATGTGTTCCAAAAAGGAAAAGACTCTGGCGTTTTACTGCAAATTGAGTCATGAAATAAAGGATTTTGGTCCCTCGCTCAATATATCCTACGTCATTGTCCCGTGGTGCATTTCGATCTTAGCTTTTATATGCCGCTCAAAGGGGTAGCAGTCTCGAGACTCTCAAGGCTCCTCAAACTGAATCTTTCCCTCGCTTACATCAGGGTATACATCAAACCTTCGTTGAGTGTTCAATGGGATGTTCTTCCTCGCTTCGGTAATCTTCTCAGGGTCGAGTTCCCAGTCGACAGTGGTCTCCTTCTCGTCTGCTTCAACCTGAACCTGCGCCATTGGGTCGGCGACAAGACTGTGGCCGTAAGCAGGATAGCCCGTTTCAGCCCGTGCGGGACTGCAGAGAGCTACATAGAGCTGGTTATCGGCAGCTCGAGCTCTACCGAGCAATTGCCAGTGAAGAGGGCCGGTTGTGGTGTTGAAAGCACCAGGATAGATAAGGGCAAAGGCACCCTTTCGAGCTGCAATGGTGGCTAGTTCAGGGAAGCGAACGTCGTAGCAGATAGCAACAGCAATCTTGCCGTACTCAGGAAGATCAACAAGTGTCACCTTGTTACCAGGGCTGAGAATATCTGACTCGCGGAATGTGATTTTGCCAGGGATGTCGATATCGAAAAGATGCACCTTGCGATGTGTACCCAACAAGGCACCGTCGGGCCCAAAGATGAGAGTTGTGTTATAATACTTCTTCGTATCCGGGCTGTATTCTGGAATTGACCCACCAACGAGGTAGACTTTGTTATCAGCGGCCATTGCAGAGAGGGCGTGATAAGAGGGCGCAGCATCGTTAGACGGCGGACTAGGTTGTAGAGTCTCTGCATATTGAGGGAAGTGATCTGTTCCATAAGGCGAGTTGAAGCATTCTGGCAGAACAACAATCTTTGCTCCCAAAGAAGCTGCTCGGGCGACGTGTGAGGCTGCACTATCGAGGTTGGCCTTCTTGTCAGAGCCAGAAGCGAGTTGAATGAGAGACAGCTTGACACGCTGCTTAAGAACTGGTTCAGTGATAGACGACATCTTGCGGATGATGGAGGGGTTGCTTCGTTGGAATAGTGAGAGTGGTGGTACTGAGGTCGTTAAAGATCGAGATGCAAGCGCGAGTCGGCTAAGGACAGTTCGCATCGTTTAAAAGTAAAACCAGCAAGTTATGAAGATGGCGAAAGATATGGAAATAGTGATGAGGGTTGGTGCCGGCATCGGGGTACGAGTGATGTGATCCAATGGAAGTGGGGGTGGGGTTCATTACCAAATAGTAAAGCTCTCGGTATGACGCGGGGCAAGAGGAGGAGATGCTATTCGTCAAATGCTGTATTAATGAATGAGTTGACCAAGAGACAACCATTGAATAGCCTACAGTTACCACGATAATTTGAGAGATTATTTAGGGGAACCGCAGTGTTATTAAGATAAGGAGATACACATGAGTTACACAGAACCTCATACGAATCACTCAACAGTTGACGACCCAGGCAAATCGGTTGTATCTCAGGCGCTCTAGGCTTGATGTCGAGTATACGAGTTAAAAAACAGATCGGCACAGCTACAAATGTCATATTTCGAGAGAGTTTTATTTCTTAAGGAGTGAGATTAGCTGCCAATTGTTGCTCCTGTAGCAGCACAGCTTCATCCTTCAAACCAAAGATCAGAGTAAATCAAGTCAAGCCTCGAAACGAGTGACATCAGACAAATGACAGCCATAACCAAAATCGCCCCATAGCTAGATTTCCACTCCAATAAAAGCAAATCACATGGTATCTCAAACGATTGAGTGTGCACACTTGTATGTAGCCTGATACGGCTGTCCCCTCTCATACATGTCCTGAAAGACATTTCTTAGCAAGACTGACCATGGTCTGCCATGAGGTAAAGTGATCAAGAACGACGACCATAGACACTGAAGCCACTTGAGCCTCCGTGAGAACGGCCATGCTGGCCACCTCTGGACGGAGGAGGTGGTGGAGGAGTGGTGCCTCCTTGAACCTGGGGAGGGGAGGATCCTGTAGCGAGATAGCTGTAGGAAACTCTACGAAGTTTGGTTCCATGGCAGGCCTGGCATAACCCACTGCTTCAGAGTCAGTAAAGCTGAGATACAACGGAGAGGGTAGTGAACATACGACCCACGCTGGAAGGATCCAGCACATAGATCGCAGGTAATCCAAGTCATGCCTTCATCATCAAAGACGTAGGAGGATAGAGAAGAAGTCATGGTAAGTGATGTCAGGAGTTGTTGCCGTTTGTGGTGTTTGAGTTTGGTAGTCAGTTGAGTTTCTTATTTTACCAAATCTTTCATTGTAGCATCAGGAAGGCCTATCTATATATATATAGTCTCAACCTGGAGAGCATCAGCTTCGGCCATAGTATGTATCAGACAGCCAATGTGACAGAGGCTATGTTCATCGTTCAAAACGGCCACCAACACACCGCCTCACAAACACCACGAAGGCGAGAATTGACATGGAGCGTCATATCATGTCTGTCAGAGTTGGTAGCCGTTGTCAAGATGCCGGCTGCAACCGGGTCTTGTGATGGCGATCGGGTCAAGGATGCTTGGTTGCCTTAATCGGGCTCAAATCCCTAGACAATCTGTTTCGTGTCCGAACTTGACGGCATTCATCTGAGCCGGGATGCAAATTCACATATCTGGGGTCCTGGGTTTGGGCCTCATTTCCAAACGCACATCCCTACACCAGCTCCTGTCGGCCCCGAACTACAGCACAAACTTGGCCGAATAGCTGCGCTTTGTGGCTTTTGCACTTCATGCAACTCTCCTTCGGTCTGTACCAAGAGCGCCTCCTGGACCACGTCGTCGGTGCTTATATGGAGGTAAAATGCCTCGAAATGTTGACCGGTTGCGGAGGCGTCCGGCAAATCACAATCCATCCTGACCAACTCTGACGGCTTGCTGCATGATCGCAAGGTTGTGCCTCATACCCCGAGCTTTTGCGACGAACCAGGTTAAGCGGACTCTGTGACTTCGGCTGAACTCATGCAGCTTCGCGGGTATTGAAAGACGCCATTTCTCAAATAGCTGTGCTATTGCGTGCATGCCTAAGTAGCTGCAGCAGCCATGATATTACATGCCCAACACCCTTAACAGATGCTGGAAATTCTGGAAAGCGCTCATCTGGTGGGTGTCACATATTGACTCTGAGGGACAGACCGACCGCGTCTCGTGAAGTGTCAGCTAGTAGCCTTGCTTGAAAGGGGGCGTACAAGGCGATATATTCGCATCACCTGAAATCTTGCTATCACGTCGGTGTATAGTTTGAGTATACGAAACCGAGACCCTGAGAGGATCCTAGTCTTGGCCATCATACTGTGCCCATCCTGACTCTTATCCGGTGCAACCTCCCGATGAGTGTCGGGCCTCTCCAAATGGCATAGTTCACCAGTTGACCGACTTTCCTGATGGCAGCCGCGTTTGTCGTTATTTGCTGCATCAAGTGAGCCCAAAGGTTGTCCCAGAGACAGAACCAAGTACACGAAGCCACGACATCGTTGTCAACATGCCACTCTTGTACGCCCATCAATAACCTGACCGGTCAAAAGACATATGTTATCCATCGGTCAAGCCAAGACTGGAAATAAGGAAGGAAACAGTAAGCTTGCTGTGATGTTTCGATACGCAAAGTCATGCACCTCTTCGTTAGCTCTGCCTCTGTGTTACCCCCAACTACTTCAAACCTTCTCTGTTGAGCCTTCGAGTGTCTGCCCACCAACGCTTTGTAATCGGGAAAGTCATGGCCAACAGAAGTCTCAACCAATCTCGGCTGTCTTATCGATCAATACCGTCTCTTGCCTTGGCTTGGCTTAAGATACTGCAAGGACGAGACTATTCACAGTCTGACCACCCAATCCATGCCGTGTCGTTTCCAATGGGTGATACCGGGTACATCATCCATCGCTAAGGAAAAGAATAGTCAAAGATAACGAGGTCGGAGATGTTGATCCCGGGGTTGTTGCACGGATGGCCTTGCAGACACCTTTGCCGATTTAACAGGATACTTCTTATCCTGAGCCTCAAACCATGCACATTCACCTGGGGATGCTTATTCGCGTTTGATGACGTCTGAGCTCATCAAAAGACCGTCAGATGACCTCGACGCAGGAGACTTTTCGATCACCAATCAGAGAAGGTACGTAGTGGCTCGAACAGTAGTTTTTCTTATCTCTGATGGTATCTATCATTGTATCTCAGCCCCAAGATCGGTGATGTGTCGATTCAAAGAACATGAAAGTCAGCTGAACCATACCAGTACTCGGCGCTCGCTGTTATTGAAGGGGGTGGAGCCGTCACGGGCTATCAGCCAGACTCCGTTCCGTTTTGGAAGTCTGCAGTCCGTCCCAACTGACCTGATGATTCAAGTATGATGACAGTGAAGAGAAAGAAATTCCTCCAGTTTTGAGGGTCACGTAGGACATGCTGTGTATGTCTCAAAACTTCCGAAGGGCTTGATATCAACAGGCCGTATTGAACCTCCAACGGCGTCACACGACAGTTGGACCTGCATCTGTGATGTTATCGTGAAATGATCTGATAATTCATTCAAAGTCGGTTTGAAATTGACGCAGGCAAAAGGTGCCATTCTTTGCCTTTGACGTTGTGCAATAACTCCCAGTTGGTGCACTCAGACATACAGCTCAGTGACAGAATGAGATCGTGATTCCGTGGACATACACTTGCTGCCCAATAGACGGTTACTGCATTTGCAGCTGCTCTAACATCAGACTCTCGTCATTCCCTCCAACATAACGTCCATTTTCCTGTAGCTGAGTGTTACAACGGCCCGACCACGCGAGAATGACAAGTTGACGTGACCAAAAAAAGGTTGGGTCAGTCATACCATCTGCTCTGCCAGGAGCTGTTGTTGATGCAAATGCCCTATGAGGTGGGCAGGCGGGTGTTGTTGAACGAGCTGCAGAGACGGGTGATGGCATGGGCGAAACCACGATGAGCCTGTGCGACCGGTTACACAAACAATGCCCGTCGCGCAAATTACGCCCTTTTCAGACAATATGGGTCTCGTAGTAACTTGGCGAGGTTCTGCTAGAAATTTCTGGCCTTTTCGGACTTTTGGTTGAACTTGGTCTGCATGATTGTTGTGGTATGCACTTGCAAGTGTCCACATTGTGGTATAATGGTTCACAAACGCTACCACTGATTAAGTTGAAAGCACGGAGAGAATCATGCCGTGGCAATATTTCGTGTATTTTTTTAATGCTTGAGAATCAACTTTGCTGTTGATATTCATGTCAGAGAGTCAGTTGTTCAAATTATGGAAGGACGATGCGACGTTGCGCTACATGAGGAAGTCCTAGTACCGTTTAAGTGCATAGCTTGGTTGTTGCATATCGTTTCCATGCGCGTCGTTCTTCGCGGTGGAGAGGAGGCTTTGGAGTAGGGAATTAGAGCTTGGGAACTTGATAAATGCTTTGTTTCTCGACCTTCCTTGACAAAAAGTCCTGGGACAACTATCAAGACCATGAGCTGAGCTTACGCGACTGATTTTCCGCCTTCGAAATGTCTGTTATTCTCTGCACAGGTAAATGCGACTCCTCTATCAACATATCCTCCAATACAAGCTAACCCACCTTACAGCTGGCTATGACCACACTATCAGGTGCGATACGATGCGCTTCTCGACTGGTAATCGCAAATGGCTGACATGTGGCTTCTAGATTCTGGGAGGCCTTGTCGGGTATCTGTTCACGCACGATTCAACACCCTGACTCCCAGGTGAACCGTCTCTGCATCTCCCCCGACAAGCGATACCTTGCCGCCGCTGGCCATCATACCGTCAAGCTGTACGATATCAAGTCTACGAATCCCAACCCGTTGTTGACATTTGAGGGCCACACTGGAAACATCACAGGCGTTGCGTTTCACTGCGAGGGGAAATGGATGGTAACTAGCTCCGAGGACGGGACCGTCAAGATCTGGGAGACACGGACCGGATCGATTCAACGAAGCTACAACCATGGCTGTCCGGCCAACGACGTGGTGATTCACCCCAACCAGGGTGAGATCATCAGCTGCGATAGGTCTGGAAGTGTCAGGGTGTGGGATTTGGCTGAGAACAACTGTTCCCATGAGCTCATCCCAGAGGAGGACGTCTCTGTCTCCAGCGTTACTGTCGCTAGTGATGGGTCCTTGCTATGCGCTGCGAACAATGCTGTAAGTAACAATCAGAGGTGCTGGAAATTGATCTCTAACCATTTCGCTAGGGCAACGTATTCGTATGGAATCTTATTCAGAGCTTTGATCGCACACAACTAGTGCCGGTAACGCACTTCAATGCCCACAAGGAATACATCACCCGTATTCTTCTATCCCCAGACGTCAAGAAACTCGCCACTTGTAGTGCAGACCACACAGCCAAGATCTGGGAGGTGAAGAACATCGAACCAAGCACAGATCTGGAACCCAAGCCATATCCCCTAGAAGCCACTCTTACCGGGCACCAGCGCTGGGTCTGGGATTGTGCTTTCAGCGCCGACTCTGCGTACCTAGTCACTGCTTGCTCCGATCACTATGCGCGATTGTGGGAATTGCATAGCCAGCAGATTATCCGACAATACAACGGACATCACAGAGGAGCTGTCTGCGTTGCCTTGAACGATTATTCGGAAACACGATAAAGGGGTTATATGGAGCACGGTATAGCACTAGATTCATGCCAGGTTGGCGGGAGAATGGCGTTGGTAAGATATTTTCAATAAGGTTCGGATATTACTGTTTGAGGATTGAAGCTACGATACGGACATGTGCCCTAGATAGTGAAAGGCATCCATTTGTCAACAGAAATCGCATTGTAAGCCCCTGGAGAATGACATCAAGTAAGTGGCACTGAAGAGGCAATAGTGCAAGTCAAATCCAAATATGAAAGCATTAATCAGATCTTATATGGTTTGACTTTGCTACACAATCTATTCACAAAGGGGGCCAATCTGTTGACAATTTCAATTGTTCATATGTAAGTGATGCCGCTGGTAAATTCCAAGGCCTTCCAAACATTCGTGTAGGTATCAAGGTCGCTTGCTAGGCATGGGCAGCCTCGGAGTTTTTAGAAATCCTCCTTGTCAAGACGCTCCTTGGCATTCTTCTTGGCCTCATCGGAGACGTTGGGGTTGTTCAGGGTACTATTGCTATCAACCGGTAGTTAAGTCTAAGAGACGTTGGAACTTACGCCTTGAGACCGCCAGCAACATTGCCAGGGTTCTTGTCCTTGTTGTCCTCAGCACCAGTAACTGTAAGATGTTAGAATAGGACTTATAATGGGAGGCGTGGAGCTTACCCTCACCACCGTTGAACTCGTTCTCGAGAGCCTGACGTGAGTGCTCCTTGGCCTCCTCGGAGGTGTTGGGGTTGTTGATAGTAGCCTTGTGGCCGCCGGCAACCTGAGCATCGGTCATTTTGAAGGAAGTGTGTGGTGAAATTGGTAAAGAATAGGAGGTCTTGTGATAGCTGTTGCTTGAGAGTGGTCGATGTGTTGATGATGAGAATTGTTGGCTTGGTTGTGGACAACAGGACCTTCTTATAGCTGTTTCTCAGCCCTTGTTTGGCCTCTCATCGCCGATCCCAGACTGAAAATCAACCTGAAAACATCAAAGATCATTTCATTGATGCAACTGATGAGCCGGCAGATCGTCCAGCCTCCTCTTATTGCGACGTTTCTGTCGGCAAGCTGCTTTCTCACAAGGAAGCTTGCATATTGACCTGGTACCCGACGGGATTGTTTGCTTTTGGTGAGGAATCATGCGGATACGGCTTGTTGTGTGGTGACGTGTAGGCTGCCCCTGAGCAAGGATTTCATCACAGGCAAATGCTCGATCACGATGTTGAAGCGTGATTAATGACATTCTGATATGTGTGCGATATCAGAGATCGCAATTGGAAACATCCTGGGGAAAGCTTGTAGGTATGTTATTGGGTCGATCGATAGTAAAGCCTGATCTTGTTGCAACCAAATCTCAGTCTTTAATGGTGCCCTTGCAAATCATCCACGATCATGCAAGACGAAGTGTATAGTCTAAATCAATACCATTGCAATGACGAAATTCGAAAAGGGCAAGATGTTAGTTGAGATCAACAACAATACCACAACTCTGACCACTATAACGTTCCTGGACAAAACTGTATTGAGCTACAGGTCATGACGCATCAATTCATATTTGTGAGGCACTCATCGCTAATTACAACAAATGTTCCCTAGAATCACGGCTACTGGCTTAAGTGAGGACTCCAAAGCAAACAAAGATGAAAAGACGGTCTGTGCCAGTTGATGAATCATGGACACGGATCATGACATCAGAACGTGTCGTAAACATAGGACCGTCCACGACGAATGCGCGAGGTCCCGTGAAACACTGGAGAAGGAGAGAGACATACGAGGAAGCTTGAGAGAAATGAGAGAAAGGGGTTGAATATTCCGTGATTGAATTTGCTCCAGACTTGGGTGAAGGTGGTTGGATCAACTGATGGATATTGACGGGCCACTGAGCCTATGCCAAACTTGAACTCTCAAAGCATTGGCGAGGAACAACCTTGAATAGAAACATGCCTAAGATTAGTGAATCCAATCGCAACCTGACAATGTTCTATAAGCAAGATCAACTTAAATGATATATCAATTCTGTCATTTGTCTTGTGGTTGGTCAAGCGTAGGTTGATCATTAGAAACTTTGCATGATCGGCAAGCTGAGACGTTGGGTATGATTCGGACAATTCCGAAGTAAATATATCCAAGAGTGTCTGTATGAATGAAGCTTTAACCGGCACTGGCCGAGTTATCTGCGTATGCGGTCAAATTGAAGCCGACGTACGGATTGACGATCACTTAATCCTGTGTTCTGTGTCGTTGAGCTTGATAATAGTCCCGAGATCGAAAAGCCAATCACGGAGCGTACCAGCTTTTCAGGGGATCCGAAACTTAGACGAAACCACTGTAAAGACACTAACTGGCTCTAGCATATAGCTGATCCGTCCTCGTGGGACAGCGAGACATGTTATGTCGATCCATCTGGATATGACAAGTGGCTCATCGGCGTGTCCGCGGTAAAGGGAGCGAATCAAACTCAATGTACCTCTATTGAGCGGCTCTTGGCCGTGCGTCTATTGAAGTTCCTCATCGTCGGAACTAGGTCTCTCCCTACAGGGCCTATGTTGATCACAAGGAGGTAGGGAGGCCAACCACGGGCCTCATGTCCAACATGCTGATGACGTCGCATCAGAACTTTAAGTCCCCATGTCCAGCTGAACAGGGATCATCGCCAAGAAGCCCCGAGTGACCGGGACGACATGTGGGTTACTCCTAGCAAGCGGTGACAGCATCTTGCACCAAAAAGAATAAGCGATGTGTCTGTGTGAGAAAAAGATGTCCATGATGGATGGTCGGGTCGCTTGTCAGCGCGGGAATGCGGCTAAAAGCACTGACCATGCGGGGAGCCAGAAAGCGCCACACTAGCTGGCCCAAGCCCCCTGGATCCCATCAACAGCCCCCTGTAAGGATAGCGTCCTTAGTGGACAGAATTTCCCTAGGGCGAGGCTGAGTTCACGACCCGCCAGCCACGTTGACGCCTTAGCCTCCAGTAATATTTTTAGAAAGCACTTCTCCTGCGAGATTCTGCCCTTGGCTCAATCTCAACCTCCACACAACCATCACAACCCGACGACTAATAGGCCTTGTGGATTAATATCAGCCCTTTCTTGACGAACGCACGAGCCTCATGTTCCCTGGTCTACGTTCACACCACTCTTTGATCCCTTGATATTGGAAATCTAGAACGCAGGGAAGGTTGTGTTGCATCGTCACCATCATGGCATCTGCAGAAGAGAAGCCACCAGTCTTCAATTACATCCTCAGCTTCGTTCTTGTCGGCCTCGCGTGGGGCTTCACAACCCCTTTCATCCGTCGTGCCGCTCAATCACATAATCCACCGACGCATCCAGTGCTCGAGAGCCCATCAGTTCAATCTAGCTGGCTGAAGTCAAAGTTATACGGAGCTTTCTTTGCGGTCATTGACCTTTTGAAGAATCCTCGTTACGCAATCCCGTTGGTTCTCAATCTTACGGGAAGTATCTGGTTCTTCTTGCTTATTGGACAGGCTGGTAAGTTATACTTTCTAAACTCACCTGTCAAAGGTTGTCAGGGGGGGTCGATCGCGGATAGTCTAGTGAATCTTTGCCACGCCGAGTCGTTAGTTACTAATGACGAAAATCAGAATTGAGCTTGACTGTGCCTATCGTAAACACACTGGCGTTCCTCTTTACCGTTCTGGGTGATTGGTACGTTGATGGTAAAGTGATCAGTAAAGGTGAGTTTGTGTTCATTCATGGCTATCTGTGTATTGACCATTTTAGATACTGCGGTTGGGATGGCTCTTATGTTGGTTGGAATTGGCTTGTGTGTTCAGAGCAAGCGTTGATAGACTAGATTATATGTAATTGAACGTCAATAATTTTGTATTCAACAAATACCTTGTTCGGATTGGTTACCAAACAATGGAAGCAACATGCATGGGAGACTCCACTTCTGAGAGACTTATTTGGTGAAACATGAACCACAATCATGGGTGAGGCATGTAAGTGATGAAGTGAATATAAAGTTATTAGAGAATGCAAGAGAAGAGGTAGAGTAAATAGTTATGCTATTGTTCTGCTCCAGGCAGTTAATGGAGCCCAGCCCCGTTCTCCTAACTAAGGTCCTGCAAGACCCAGGAGATCCTCTCCATGTATCTCAAAGTGTGCCCAAGCAACACAAATCTGTATCGTTTACATCCAGTAAAACAAACCATGACTCATCAAGTCATGAAGAAAATATAACAAACATGTTTATCCTTTGCAAAATCACAACCCCAAACCTCAACTCTCCCCCTTAAATATCCGGTCGTCAAGGGTATTCGTTAAAGAATCGTATGCGTCAAAGAAGTAATAGGAAGAAAGTTTTCATGATTAGCGTAGACGTCGTTCGCTTGCTTTTGGTTCTCTTCGTTTCGTCTCTCGTTCATCACGACCGTTGGTCCTGGGGGTATCTTAGATCGTACGTAGTAGCCTCGTCGTTTCTGTTTCCCTGGCGTATTGTTCACCGGCGTGCTCGGAGCCAGCGGAGCACGCTTCGGAGACTGGGATCTTCTGCCGTCCAGCGGCCCATTCCTTCATCCGAGGCCTTGAGCTCGGCGTAGATTACTTCGTCGGCGATGGCTGAGAGCTCCTGTAGCAAGAGTTAGTCTGAGATGGCTTAGAGCATTGAAGGCTACCGGGAATAATAGCCTGTAAAGGTTATCGTACCGCTCGCAGTTGTCGATCGCATGCTCGAAGTTGAGACTGGTTGCTCGAGTTTGGTACGCCGCCCTGCAGCACCTGATTTCTGTATTCAACCCATCGTTGAGCCGCCGCTTGTCGAAGGTAAATCTTCTGTCCCTCGTGTCGTCTTGCGTACGCGTCCAAGAGAACTCTTCAAGGTGTTAATAATCTTGCCCCGATTTACTGTCTAGCAAACTTGAAGACCTACTGTTTAAGCTCGGCCTTCATCTGCTCTTGCTCTCCACCAGGGGGAGTTGGCACGCTGGTGTCCGCACCACATTCCAGAATGTGTTGTCCATCCAGCGCACATTGTCGAAGGGCAGCCCATCCTTCGGTGTAATAGTCTGCAGTATCCTCAGGTTCGACAGGAGCAGCAGCTATGTAGTATTGCAGTGTTCGGAAATCAGAGAGAACTTCAGCAACTCGCATTGTGCGGAACTCGTTTACTGTAGGAGATAACAAGTTCACGTGTCAGTGTCTCTGAGTCTTTGAGGGGGTCTGTGGTGGTGCAAAGATGCCAATTGACCACCGTGGGTAGTTGCCAAGCTGGCCAGGTATAACTTACATCCGTCCATTATTTCTTAGTATTTGGTTAGAATTGCTTTCGAAAGGTCAAGGTGATCAGACTAGCTGTGACACGAAGACAACGAGGCCAAAATGGAAGAAGAGGTAGGAAATAGAGTCGTAATGTATTCGAATCAAGCAAAATCGATTTGAATCGTAAAATAGTCGGTGATGAAAAAGTTGACGAAAATGGTAGGTAAGGAAATATTATAAGAGCTTTGTCATGTCGATCACTTGGTAACAGTTGAGAGAAGCCGGTTCTTCAATGCTTGCTTGATTGATTGACTGAACAATCGAAACAAGCAGCAGAACCGGGCATCCTTTTTGTATTGTATTATCGTGATGGTTGTCGAAGGCCTCCCAGATACTCCATCGAGAAACTAGAAACAGACACAGACAACAAGAAGAGTTCCAAGAAGCTCTTGCTCCAGAAAAGTCTCCGTCTAGTCTAACTTCAGTCTACAGCTCGACCTAAGCTTGCCAAAGGCATGCCATGCTCCACCAACGGGCAGCGAACGGCTACTAGGTCCAAGGGAGGATACCACCCGACATCAAGCACCCCCTCTCTCTTCCTAGTCGAAGAGCCCCTACGACACACATGAGAGGCTCGGCAATTAAAGCCAGCCTTCTGAGACAGAATCCTGGGCCACCAGTGAGAGGGCCAAGATGTGCCTCCACTCAGAACGACCCTTTGCAAGCGCATGTCCAAGTGCAAGCTCAAAAACATCGACGACCCCGGACCAGCTGGTGGCAAACCATCATGTTATCGAATGGAACCCAAGCACAAGGCCAAAGCCTTACCCTCAGCCCTACTCCTTACCCTGTCCTGCCCCTGGATATATGCAGAGTACTGCAGGGCCCGGAGAGTAAAGAGCCCCATGTAGGTAGTGTGTATGTGTGTGGCACGTCATGAGCATGGCATGGCATGGCATGGTGTTGAGGGTGAGGATGAAATCGATGGGTGTGTGTCCAGCCACACCCCGTTTTTCTCTTCCGATAGGGTCGAGCATCCGTGATATTCTAGTTGAGAGGCGTCAAAGAGGCGTTTCTCTTTCTCCTCGGCTCGTCTTGTAGTTTAAGCACGATGCCGTATTCCGTCTTTAGACAGAGCGGCGTGGGGTCAAGACTCAAGCCATTGCGAAATTTACATATCTTCAGTTTTCCGACGGACTAAAACACCCTAAAAAGTATCTTTGTCCGAGCAAACAAAGTAAAAATACACCGGGTATGTTAACGTTATACGCTAGGAAACGTGCAGTCACTTTTTCTGCAGGGGTGTGGTTGTCAGAAACAAGTCTCCGCAGAGAGATGCTAAGCTTGAGATACCTGCCCTTGCGTATAGAGCAAAGAGACGGTCAAAGTATTTGATAGAGAGAAAAATAAATGTGTAGGTTGTTGAATAGCGCAGGTGGATGTGGTGGGTTGGCGCCGGCTCAGCTACCTGGCTACCCATGAGCCACTCACTAGTTGTTCCCGAATAGGAAACGCCCTGTAGCTCTATCGGGGCAGCGAGGCCAATAGGCGCGCGGATGAAGCTTTCACAACTGTCCGGGGCGAGCTGATGGCTGTAAAGGGTCAAGCCTATCTACACGAGGCCGTCTGAAAAGTGAATGTAACCCTACAAGGCATGGGCACGGCACGACACAAGACAAAATCAAAAGGCTGAGTCAATAGCGGTGATTCCGATATGAGGAGTTATCGAAATAATGATTCATGTTGTTCACACGAGCGATTGACGACTCTTGTCACCGACTTCCAGCTTTGATACAGAATGTAATGTTAGATTAAATGGTTGACATGGGGGGTTAAGGTAGTCTATGTCAAGTCAGATCTGAAACCAGCCCAGGGCATGCTGCATCTATCACAACTAGCTTGCTTACTTGGCTTGTCAATTCCAGCTCGTCCAGGTTCATTTCCAACAAGGCAGATCGCAGATATTGCAAAACATTGGGCTTTCCTCCAAATCATGAGGCACAGAATCGTCAGTTGACCGCATCTTCACTCATTATCAAGCATCCACAATCCAAGGAACTGGTCCTGGACCACGCTGTGGCGTCATGCCCTCTATTCTTTGCATGACGCCGTTTGAGGCCGCTCGTATTCTGTCCCCCAACCAACATCATTCCTCATGTTCTTCAACCGTTATTGACTTCGCCAAACTAAAACTTTAGTCTACGAACTCTCTACCGTTCGCCTTCTCAACGTTCGCCTCCCATTCCATACCATCCTTAACACGAACTCCTCCATCTCGGTTACTTTCCATCGCTCCCGCTCCCGCTCCCGCGCCTTGGTTCTGTAAACAACTTACATCAGAACTTGATCCTGTTTTTGGATTGGTCGTGGCTTGTCTTCTTTCAGCGCCCCTGGGAGGCTCAAATCGGCGCTTACTATAGGTAGCCAGCCATCAACTCCAAGGAGCTTCCCAGTAAACCAGGGGCCCCTGTAAAGACGTAGTAGTAGATCCGATCGACCGGATGGATGGCTTTCACTTTCAGATCATATTTCATAAGCCTTGTCAACAAGCTTGTGCATGCCAGGAGAAATATTCATTACCAACCGCTTGTTTTCTCCAATTCTGTGCATTGACATATTTGATCCCATATGATTATCACTTCCAAGGATGTGATGAAGATGCTAGCATATTTCGGGATAGCTCTGTCTGCATATTCATTCAAACTTGGAAATCATACGTGCAGTCACTCGTCAAGAAGCCTCTTTTGTCATTCACGTTCTAGATTCTCGTATGACTTAGAGATCAATTCCAATTGAGCTTGTTTTGGAGAAAGTAAATGGCATAGGTATGCGCATTGACCAAAATTAGAACAAACCACGCTAGAACAAACTTGCATCAAATCGAACTGGCTTCGTTGCGAGGCTTGCGCCTTTGTTCATGTCTGAAATAGATCCACTATTGAGAAATATTGGTTTTCTCAACACTCAAACCTGCACTACACCCATGACCCACTAACTGGCATATCTTAGTCCCATCGTAGGCTCTTAGTAACTTGGCGCGAGGCACACTCGTCCTCAATTGGGTCATCAGGCGCGACTGTTGTCATTTGCTCAATTGAAAAGTCTCATCAGTTTCTATTGCACATGGTAAGGACGGCTAGTGACACACTGACGAGGACCCACGCCCACGACGGCATCCAAGTCTCTGATCTTGATAATCCATCCCCCTGCATTGATATTGCGTGGCCCACGTTCCTGGGAACAGAATGTCGTCTCTGCAGCCCACGAATCAGGCCTCTGATTCCTCGCGACAAAGTGCACCGACCTTCTACTATGGCCAGCCGACTATGTTTCATCCCATGTTCCATATCATTCTCTCCACTCGCTCAGTCCTTCTCTGCGATAGCTTGTAACCGGTCGTCAATCTCGTCCTCGGTCAATGTTCGGAATCCCGAGTAGGTTCCCTCTTCACCGTCAGGTCGAGGTCCACCCACGATACCGATCTCGATCTCTCCCTTCTTGAAATCCATGCTCAGAACTGTGCTCAGTGTTGTGATGGCCAGCTCAACAACCTCCTCCCAAGATCCCTCCGCATGCTCCTTGTTGCGGAGCTTCTTCTCGAGGTGGTTCAGCGCCTCCTGTTGCTTCGGGCCTGCCGCAGTTCCCTTGTAACCGATGTAGTATCCAGCAGGGTCGCACTTGAACAGCTGGGGGCCATATTCCGAGTCGAGCGAAATCAGAGTGGTCGCAACGCCGTAAGGTCGCATGTAAGCCTGGGGGTAAGGTCAGTATATGATTGGTCGCAGTTTTGAGGATGAGAATATGCTTACTCGTTGAGTGTAGACTTGGCTGATGTTGGCAAGACGCTTGGCTAGTGCATCAGCTGGCATCTCATACCCATACTTGTATCGAAATTCTGCTGCTTCGCCCTGAGCCCTTTGAGCGAAAGCCCGGGCATCTGCGATGGATCCTGTGATGACGCAGCCGACTGAGGGAGAGAGCTGGAAGATATGGGTGACAGAGGCGGGGTCCATAAGCTTGTCCTATTGTCATCATCAGTGCTGATCATGAGATTGTCCAACATTATCAACATACGGGAACCTTCTTCTGAGACAGAACAACAGCACAGTCCTTGCCTCTCACACCGACGGACATAATGTTGGCAGCCGTAATCGCCTTGAAGGCGTACTCTGCATTCATGTCAGTCCTGAATTATGTATCCATCAACGTCATTGGTCAAAGAAGTCGTAGGGTTCGGTGCTCTTGACGCTCGGGATTCGCATACCAACTTGGTACAGCCGACCATTATCAGCGAAGATGGTAATGTGTCGATCGTATGCGCCGGCTGTTTAATTGTGTGTTAGCAAGGATGCCATAGACCGGATTGATGCAGCAGCATAGCATACCCGACATTGTGGAGGATTTGTGTTATTTAACGGTTCGGGATCGGGTAGAATTAGCGGATGAAGCTCAAGAAGAACTCGTTAAGTTCTGAATGAGGCGAGTTTGAGATGTTGATTGACGTTGCGGAGGTTGAGGGGAGCTATTGTGGGTTGAGATAATCGACGCGTTAGCAGGAGCTTGCCTAGAGCCCAGTGAGGCAACGAAGCTCAATGGGAAGGCTGAGTTGATGCCTCGCTGGCATTATGTAATCCTCAGGCAGAATGTGGTAGGTGGCAGGGTGATAGAAAAGACAGACACTACGATACCTTCTCATAAGAGAAGCCTGGGATTCGTTGATCGGTTAAAAGCTATTTTGCGAGTTCAAACTATATAAAAAGCTGTATAAAACCAGAAAAATCTAGCACTTTATACCCCCAGAGAGGTCTGAGATGATAAAGTCCCCAGTCAGTCTCTCAAGCTCTTTCCATATAATATTGTCGTCCAAGCTCTCCACATTCCTTATCTTATCGCAATCCTAGATCCACTCATGATAATCCTCAGAAAAAAAGTTGCTTGACAACCCAGGAGATCCGGCCCGCAACAACACGACATTGCATATCGGCCTTGCACTTGCACTACGCTAAAAGGAACCTGCAGAACTGACAACTCAGTGCCCCCCTTTAGACTTTGTGCTGTTGTTATTGGCCCTTTGGAAGTCAACAGAGAATCCACCGCTCACACAGCAGCTAGAAGAAAATTCGTGGACCCTGGCAACTACAGCAAATCTGAGGAAGTTGAAGAAAACACAAATCTCAGAATCTCAACTTTTGAGAGTCGAAGTCCGTTCCTGTTCTTGTTACTGTTTCTCGGTCCTCCCCTTCAAACCAACTGTACAAATATCATCTCACAATGTCTGGTCAAACTCCCGCCTGGAAGAAATTGGGCTTGAAGCTCAAGCAACCTTCTGATGCATCTGAGCCCAGCCTTGGGCACCCAACCAGCAGGACCAGCACAAGCACCCAGTCAAGTACAAAGAGAAAATTCGACGCCCCGCCGCCTTCCAATTCCTCTCAGGTTGCTAAGCGACCACGTCAGGATGAAGCCACAACAAGTTGGAATGCACCAGGACAGTTAAAGAGGCAGAAGTCAGTCACCTTTGCCGATGCACCACCCAACAACCACTTTGTCAGGACACCATCAAGGCCCGTTAAACAGAGCAAGGCCAAGAGCAAAGGCCCCGCAAAGAAACCCAAACCCCAGGTTCCTACTGATCTCAAGCCTGCGCTTGAATACTTGAGGCTCTGGAAGACAGCTCGCGATAGCTGGAAGTTCAACAAAAACCACCAGTCAAACCTAATCAAGCACGTTTTCGATGCCGATGGAATCCCCGCCTCTGATATTGAAACCTTCTACGACTACATCCAAGACTTGAAGGGCTTTGTGAGGATGCGACTGCTGGAGAATGCTCGCGAGGTTAGGGACCAGGACCAATCGGATGGAGCAAAGGTGTTCCCTGAGGGAACCAAAGACCTTGAGGCTACTCAACAACGATATGAGGAGGTCCTTGCTAGAATCCTTGAAAATCACCCAGTGGGAACTAAGAGAAAGGGCTTCACCGAGGTCGATTACCTCTCGGACTCAGAAGAGGAGGATGTCATCATTCGCCGACTTGTGAAGCGCATGAGAGCTGAGCTTGTCATTGATGAACTTTCCGATGGCGAAGACACTGAGGCCAGCATCGCATCATCACAGACCATCACTGCAAGCGATAATAACGTCACATCAACTACAGATGCAAAGACCGTGAAGATCGCCGACGGCGTTCCCGGAAAACGTCGACGAAAGCTCCGTGTGAATGTCGAAGACAGCGATTCCAGCAGTTCCGAGTCGGAGTCGGACTCTGATTCCGATAGTGACTCCGACACCAGCAGCAGCGGGAGCTCGTCATCGTCCGAGGACGAATCTGAGAATGAGGCCCCGGCACGACCTTATCGACAGCCCGGTGAGGAAGATTCGAGCGATTCCTCGTCTTCCTCGGATGAGTCAAGCTCTGGCGACAGTTCGAGTGAGGATGATTCGGACTCTGAGTGAGGATTATGATACCCGTCTTTGATGACACAGGATTAGGACGAAGGCGGAGCCGGATAGACTGTAAAACCATGTTCACAAACTAATTTTATCGACATACCTACGCATCATGTTTCAATGTATGTCTATTGGCATATTTATCTGTGGACGTAAAGAGAGGCTCTAATGAGCGTTGCAATGGTATATGTTATTTAGAGATCATCGTATTCCTTTAAGCATACAACTTGGTGAACCCTTCGTTTGGTGGTTGAAGCCAATTCTTATCATCATAGTCCCTGTCTTGACCTTCAATGATATGGAACGTGTAAATAATTCGTCCCTTTTGACTGGTGTTCTTCTCGCTCTTATGCAACAGGTTGCCGTGAATAAGGACTAGATCACCAGCCTTGACTTCTCCAGGGACATACTCATGTTGTCCGTCCGGCGCTGCTTGTCCGTAGCCTACTGCTGCAGGGAATTTTGGCCCATCATTGTCTACCATCTCTGTACCCACATTGCCTGCCTTGCGAACGAGTCTTTTCTCAACTGGTGCCCAGAGATGTGAACCAGGCAGGAAACTTAGACATCCATTTTCAAGCGTGGCATCTTCAAGTGCGTACCAGAAACCGACCGCCGATGGAGGGTTGGTGTACAAGAAAGTGCTATCCTGGCGGATGTTAGTCAGTCATAAAACAGCATCAGGTTGACATACTTGGTGGGGAGGCACGGCGCCTCCTATTTCTGGTTGCTTGCAGATAACCATGCTCTGCAGACACCGAGGGTCTTTGAAGCCAAGGCTACGTGCCACAGCAGGTGGGCTGACCTTGCTTGTATCGTGGTCCAGAAGACGAGCAAATGGAGGCGATAGAGCGTGCAAGTAATGGCCAATTTTGTTAACAGCACGGGCCTTGGGCTTGGTGAGTTTTCCATCGTCGTCAAAGGCGTCTTCCTCGAAGAAGAACCGGACCTTATCGCCTGAAGTCAGGAAGTAGTCGTCACCAACATGGTCACGTTTCTCGCCGGTTGAGAAACGTGTGAGAGGGTGGTCATCTAGCGAGAAAGTTTCGAGAAGATTGTGAGTTTCGTCGAGTAGAGATTTGACAGTTGAGCTGGAGAGGGCGCCAGGGAGAATGAGGTAGCCATCGCGGTTGAAGGTGTCCAGTTGATCTGGTGAGAGACCTGGGGTATCAGTAGTCATGGTGTTTTTATTTCAAGGAGTTAAGTAGTGCTTGGGTATAAGTTGAGGTGATTTATCTTTATCTGAGCCGAGGTTGTGTGGGATAAGTTCATGTTGATAAAGAGTCGAAGGTGGGGAGCTACATATACCCCGCCTGCATCACCACATGCCTCATACGGTTATACTAACTACGACACACACAGCAGTTGTATCACTAAGAGGAAGATTGTAAGCTGACTTGATTGTTGGCTCTCACAGTTCGGATTTTGACTACCAACAGACACAGCTGCTTGTGATGATTATACGTCATGGTTTCTAGTCACATGCAATCGGCGAAATAATCTATCGATTTACTAAATCTATTTCAAGGTAGCTACAGCAGAGCCCCTCGTATCAGTTCAGGTCAGCATCTTGAAATGTACCAGACATCTAACACCAGTGACTCTTTATTCAAAACCAAAACACCTGCCCATGAGAACATCAAACGAGAAAATATGCACCAAACCCAAGCATTAGTTATTGTAGACTTCCTAAGCATCGAGAGGGTCCGACAAGAAATCGTATCCTTCCTCGGGAGGAAGAAGGTATGCGGAGAAAGCAATACCAGTGGCAGTCAGAAGACAAATAACTGCCGCGGTGGTGCTGAGGTAGAACGACGTATCGAGCGACCACCCAGGAATATTGAACTGATCATCATGATCATAAAGATACGCCTAGCATAGATTAGTTTGTATCCAAATACTTCCGTAGCAGACCAACTCACCACGATAGAAATGGCCACAAATTCCATAACAGAAATCAATGTCAACATGCCAGCGGCAAAAGGCCATCCAGTCTCGCGCTTGTATTTCCCACCGCACATGATGACAACAAAAGTCACCAAACCACCCAAACATAAGAGAGTAGCAAATGATGCTAGAAATCCAACGGTCCTCCACATGGAGCAGAAGTATCGTTCACCTCCTTGACAGAGATCCTTGGGAGGGAATGGTCGACAGTATGGATCATCCAACGTTGAACAGCTCTTGTGTAAACCGATATGTCTCTCGACTATCTCGCCGGTGGCCGAAGTAACGGAGTATGTTACCCAGTTGGGGAGCCATATCGGGATTACTATCATGACCGTCGCTATTGTTTGTCAACTTGAGATGAACTAGAACCGGGCGCATACGTCATTGCAGGCGCGTGCTGTGGCAGAAAGTCGGAAAACCTACCAGCTACAAAGGCCGCCAGGGCCGAAGTGTATACCGAGACTCGCGTCATGGTGTATATTGCAGTTTATTGTCGAGTTTGAATGAATTAGATTGAGGTTGTGTGGTAGGCAGAAGAAGAAATGTCGATGCCTTGTGGTGGCCTGCCTTGAAAACAGCCCAGTTCATGTGCCAGGATAAGTGCTACAGCTTATGAGTGGTTGATGCCAAGTTTCATTAATTGGTTTGGCGGGGATCAAATTGTGGCTTAGTTTGCGATGCAACCAAAGATAAGCGACCAATAGAATTTCACGATCCATGTGTTACGAATTATTGAGAAGAACTGAATGATGTCTCATGGGAGAAACAAGCCTCAAGAGGTTAATGCGATGGCTTTAAGCCTTAAGCGCTAACTTATTCCCATAAACACCAAAAATTATCCTCTTCTTTAAGTAGAAAATGACAACACTCAAATCATCACCAAGCAAGCATGTGACAAATGACTTTGAAGACGCTGTATTGATAGAGATGTCAGGCAAAATAAACTCATCAAACATCGCCGCTTGAAAGAATGCGACAGAAAATCACATTAACACAATCATCCATTCGTCTATTCCGACAATATCGTCGAAGACCGGCCAAGAACATATGCCCTTCTGGAAACCCTCCATGTAATAATCCCCCAGGTATAAAGTCTGTATCAAAACACCCGCAAAACACCCAAACCTCAAAATTCCCAATGCAATGCAGTTGTCTTATTTCTTAGGGGACTTCTTAGCAACTGGTCCCTGGTCGCTAAAGTCGGCGTCACTTAGACACTCAGCAACGACAGGGTTGTCAAAAATGTGCTTTTGTAGGTGTCCTCCAAACAGAAGCCTCATCATGTCGATTCTGGAAGAGAGTGACCACGAATCGATCACGGCGACGTAGTTGCCGAGGCGAAGTTTGTGACGGTATCCAAATTCAATGACACCATCCTCATTGGGCTTGGAGGTTGGGCGCTTATCGCCCTTCTGAGGTGTATAGCCAGCTGACGAATATCCTGGTCCGACACCCTTCTCGAGTGAGGTGATAGCACTCATCAAGCTATCTCGAAGGTCTCGGCGATCCTTCTTTGATACTGATTTGGAGCTCTGCTTGGCGAGCTCTGACATGCGACCTGTGAGCTTCTGTGGGTTGACGGGAAGATCCCAAGATTCTCCTGTCTCTTCCTCATGGTTGCGCGCCGCCTCAAAAATGAGTGCAATGCAGGCAGCGGCCTGAGCTTGAACACCAACATCAACGCTGTCAAGCTGTTCGTAAAATCCATCCAAAGCCATGGTGGCGGCATATGAAAAGTCGTCCACATGGCTAGCAACAAAGGCCCAACCTCGAAGAGCAGCCGCAACAATAAATCCATTGTCATAGGAATCAATATTGTCTCCATCGGATTCAACAATAGCGTATAGATAGTCGAGCAGCTCAAGGGCCTCCGTCTCACCACCGCCGCCATAAAGCACAGTAAAGCACAATGCGTAGATGCCAAAAGCCTTGCATTCCTCATCATCGTCGTCGGCAATTATCTGCTTGAGAGTTCCTTCGGCATGTTCGTAAATGTTGGCGTCCTCTGAGGAACTAAGAGTCAGAAGATATGCCTGAAGGTAAAGTAGTCGCTCTCTGGCTTCCATGCCGCGGTTGGCGCCACGAATGAAAAGCTCTGCGAGTTCGTTGGCCGACTCATCAAGCCACTCGTGGGTGGCAGGAGCAAATCGATGTCGCAAAACCTTAATGTAGAGTTCCAGCAGTTGAGTTCGCGCATCGCTATTGTTGTGCTTGCGATCCTGAAGTTCTTCCATGAACTGCTTGGCGTCGAATGTATTGGTGCCGTCTTCGTTGGTGTCGACTAGAGAGCTTCCGGAAGCAACGCTCATGGTATCGTCGTATTCGAAGTCATCTTCACTCTCGTCAGAAGCAGCCCGGCTTGGGGCTGCGGAATGCGCGGGTGACGTAAGAAGCGAAGCGAAAGGAGAGCCTCGAGGAGTCAAACCAGCAGAAGCACGACCTGACTTGATGGCTTTCTTTGATGTGGTCTTTCCGTCGCCTTTGAGGGCCTTGACTCGAGCGTGGTTCATCATTTTGCCGAAGTCTTGGCTAAGTCCAAAAGTGGTTTTGTAAATGCGAATGTGCAAAAAGTACTGAGGTTAATCGACGAGGAAAACTTGCAAATTTTGAATATAGGCAAGTTTATAACGATCAAATGATCAAAAGCTGTGCAGCAAGTAATCCTCGTCTAGCTGAAAATTCTGTCACTTGGGTATAGTTTTGGGTCTGGGTCGACTGATGTGTGTGTAGTAGGCGGAGGTTCGTGTTACTTTATAGGCGTATCGAGGCATAAAGTCCATGGGGAAGTTCGCGCGACAATATTAGGATTCGGAGATAGGTGTTAGCAAGATGGTTGCACCTGAATTTGAGCAAAGTAAGGAGAGAGAAGAGAAGGATGTGGACGGACGGCGATAAATATTTGTTTAAAGCCAGCGAGAACCGGGTTGTGGCGTGGCACCAGGAGTGTGAACTGCCCTGTGGACAGTGGAACAGTCCGGGTGGAACATGGATCAGGCGCCGCTGAGAAATTCCAGCACTTTTGGTGGCAAATCATTAGCCGTGAAGCTTAAAGTGCCTTGAACATGCAGGTGCAAGCCAACGGTTGAGGGGGTTTGTGACTCAGGGGCTTGAATATTACGTTAGGCCACATGCTAGATGCTTCTGGGTATTACTGGCATCTGAGGAATCTCATGCATTCTTGTCATTTAGTTCATGAGGTTCGAAGTATATATCACATGTTTGTTCCAATACTTCAAATGACAGCATAGTGGGTAGCCTCCCCAGAATCCACTCACCCGCTTAGCATTCTCCACTTGAATGACCCTTGTCTCGGTCAGCGTCATCGATCATCTAACTCGCTTAGTCCCTTGCTGATATGTCTTAATCAGAATGTTGTCTTGGTGCCTGAGCAATGTCGAATCACACTTTGAAGTTCAAACTTCTGAATATGATTTCGCAACTTAAGAATACCTTAAGAGTATGAGAAGTGGTGTGATGAGAAGATCCAGCTGGGCGAGCTCCCTCCGAGGTCAAATGTGGTTAGGAAAAGCGAATGTGAAACCTGAGAAACGAGAAATCAACCGAAGAGCTTCACGTTGAATGTTAGTAAGCGCCAATCACTCTAGATACTGATACCCGTGTCAATATTCATTGGTTGGTTGGGTTAGGCAGCACCGGCTTGTTGGCTTGAGTCAAGGCACAACAAGATCGCATAAACCGAGGCTTGACTGATCTCGTGTGGAGATGCAATAGGTAGGGCTAGACTGCAATAGATCTGCATATTCATCAATGGAATTCATTACTGATGTAAACAAAGTATCACAGACAAGATAGAAATCCTGATCGAAACACATTGTGCAACTACCTGCCTTGGCTGGCTGAACCACGGAGAGTTCTATGCGAGCCATACAAAGATGCTCTCCTTGCCTGCGTCTCGTTTACGAGCACCCGGTAACTAAAGTCCTAGCTTCACAGTGTATCATGCTTCACTTAAAAGTGCAATCGCACCCCTCACCATGTTAGAAACACCCAATACTATGCGGCTCAGACTCTCTTTATTGATATTTTCTGAGGGTTGAAACAAAACCAAGCTGACATTTATGCGGACTGCTTTGCTGACCACTTCAGCTTGGCACCCAACCCTATGACCTTATCATTCTAGGGGAGGCAAGAAAGCTTAGGACCTTTATCCTAAGTAATGAAAATACTTAGGAAAGTTTAGTGTATATTATTAGGTCTTTAGGCTAGTTAATTTTGGCACTATCATTTTCACTCGAGAGTCCGCATGTTTTCTTTATCGGTATCAACAAGCAATCAAAATGGCGGTGCCCGAGTATCGTGGTGAAGGTGCTCGTATCAGGTTCATGCAAGTGGTTGAGTTGGCACAGTGGCTAACATTTCAACTCACTGCCTAAAAAATAGCAAAATGGCGTCAGGTGGTAATCTTTGGCACCAGCGCTATCAGAGGCGGTTGATACAGTGGGTGCGAGTTGGCTTCCAACGCCCAGTTTACACAGTTCAACATTGATACGACTCTTGCACTATTTTATCCATGACCTCTTCACTCAAGCCATCTTCTCATCGGTCCGATTTTCCGCCTTTGCACTGAGTTTTGTTTGGTCTACGGGATTCATCGAGGGCTGTTAGCTTTGCTTTGAGAAAATCAGTAGTTCATATGTTGGTGAAGTGGTGTCAGATCACGACTATCACTTCAATCAATACTCAGGTCCAGGGTGTTTCGGCAGTGTACAGTGCGACCCACTTGAAACAGCTGCTATTAACACCTAAAAGCACTAGATCCAGCTAGACCCTGAAACTGATAATACTGCTTCAACATCAGCTGTGATACCTTGTTCTTGCTGAAAAATACACCAGATACTTGAAGCAATTTCATATCTTCTGAATTTTCTTGTGAGCAACTTACTCACAATTAAACCCAGAACTGAAGGTTCCGGCGGGGTTTCCCTTCACCCCGCGAAGTGGGGCAGCAGTACAAGGTCACTGCCGTAACAGGCAGACGGGACAGGTGACAGCCCACAGGCAGCGATAAGCCCCGCCACTTATCGGAGCTAAGGTACTTACAATGCCTGCATCACCTTCCGGACTTCCCAACACCTCTTACCTTCATCTGTGTTGCCTTTAACTTTTATCTTTCAACCTTTCTCTCGAACCAAGAGGGTATCCCCTCTTCGACAGGGCTGCTCTTTGTTTCGTCGTTAACCTCGCACAACTTTCGGGTTTGCCCTGCTCACATCTTAAGAAGTGGGCCAGCGCAGGTAGATGAGACAGTGTGTACCGCAAACCATCAAGAGCATCATCACACAATATCATCTTCACTCGAGAGTCCGCATATTTTCTTTGTCGGTATCAACAAGAAATCAAAATGGCGGTACCCGAGTATCGTGATGAAGGTAAGGCAATACCCAAACAACAGAATAATCATACTCCTTGGACCTTGATGATCACTAACATTCATAGTCTCCATCACACTCTCGATCGCTGACCCCTCGCCTAGCTTCTCATTTCCAACTCGTCGTATCTTTCTCAGTAAAAAGAATCCGACCATCGAAATCGGCCGAACCAGCAAAAGAAATGGAGCTTTTGAAGCTGCTAAGAGCAATGCTTGGTTCGATTCACCAGTCATGTCTCGAAAACATGCACTCTTCACCCTTGACGCCGACAAACAGGTAAGGTTTATGGAGGCAAAACTCTCTAGTAACTTTGTGTTAATTTTTCATCTAGAAACTTTATGTCAAGGACACGGGTTCTCTTCATGGGACCTATAAAAACGACGTTCGCCTCGAAACGAATGTGAATCATGAAGTGGCCAGTGGTGACAAGCTCAAATTTGGTGCTTTCATTGAACGACCCCAGGATAAACATTACCCTTGCGCCATGATAGTCCGTCAGACGTACGGGTCCATCAAGTATGTCATCTTTCAATATCTCATGTCTCCTTGCTAATTATCTTAGCCCCGACCTGCGCGGCAATAGCTTCCGCGTTCCTGAGGATAGCGATATCGAATCTCTAATCAGTGACGAAGACCAAGTGAACAATAGCTACGAGATTTTGCGCACAAACAAATTTGTCCCTGCCAGAATGGCTAATTCATCTTTTGGTCATGGTCCGATCGACTTGACAATAGATGATCATTGTCCTTTTTCCAATATTAGGGATGGAACTGAGGCTTTCGACAACTCTCCACACATTCTAGAGATACCTTCCCCAAAGCTGCCAGAACCTGTTTCTGTCTCGGGCCACGAGTTCTCCGATCTGGAGGAAGAGCCTGAAGAAGGGGAAAACGACTTGTCACCAAACTCTATGGACACAGACGACTCTTATGGTGGCATTTCAGAAGATTGCCAGAGTATCGACTATGCAATGTCATCCGTTGCAGGGGACTCCATTGTTGATGAAGAAGAAGACTTTGCCGAACATGACGAGTTTGAAGAGGAGCAAGGTATGTTCATGGGGTACAGCGCTCTGGACCATTTTGACCATTTTACAGTCCACACTCAGGAACCTGCCCCTCAAGGGAACGGTCATTTTGAAGAGGCTACTATCATGGCATCTGTAATGAGTGAGAAACCCGAAAAGACCCCTGCGCAGCCCTTGGCCAACTCTATGAGCACTCAAACCCGGGATGTTCCTCAGCAACTCGATAGTGCCAACCTCATCCAGTTGGACAAGAGCCACTATACATGGAAATCAGATCTTGCTCCAATGATGTCGATCAATGGCACGTCGCCCCTGAAGCTTCCCCCAATTTCAGAAGCAGTCTTCGACACATACAACCATGAGATGATCACACACTCTACCGCTGAGGTTGTCGGCAGAAAACATGGAAAGTACGAGTTCTTTGCTGCTAGAGAAGCCAATGCTGCAGCTGCCCGCGCACAACCTCAACCTCGACCCATCGACCCCGTCCGTCGGGCACCAGCCCTGGAACAATGTCTCTTGCGGGCAGAGATGGAAAACAAAACCCAAGTGCAACCAGCAGATGAAGTCCAGCAGACCACAGATGAAGTTCAACCTCGCGCTTCCGATTTGGTATCTTCTGGTCTTAGATATCTGGCAACGCCCCCTGAGCACGTCGAAACCACCACCACATCTGTGGAGCCAGAGTTGGACGACTCATCCGCCTGGGCTTTTCAAGAGAGCAAGAAGTCTTCTGGTATCGAAGTCACAACCGAGACAACTGAGAAGGTGGTGGCCCAAGAGAATGACGCAGATGTTGTAGAGGACGGTGATGCCCAGCCGGCTGAAGCTTTAGAAGCAGCTGAACTGGTCAAACCAGTCAAAGCCGTGGAGCCAGCGAAACCGGTCGAAGCCGCAAAGGCAGCTGAACCTGTGACGATTCCGGCACCAGAATCCACTGCAACCAAGAGAAAGGCCGAAGAAATCTCTCAACTTACCACTGAAGAACAAATTTCTAACGACCGCCAATCTCGCCGACAGGCGCACCGCAGAAGCAGGATGCAGTCGACTGCAAGGCCTCGCCACACTGCAGCATTGGGACCCCCACCAACCAAGCGTCTTCGTCGTATGGCAGAAGCAGTCGGGTACGTCGCCCTCGGAGGAGCTGCTGTCATGTCGGTGCTTATTGCTACGGCGCCCGCTCTGTAATTTACAGACAGGACACGCCAGTAACTTATGAAATTTTATTGGAGTTTACGAATTCGGAATCAAGGACAGGGAGTCGGCTGTTTAGTTCAGTCAATCTTTTGCTTTTCCACTTGCTGGCTTGGGGAACGAAAGGCATGTTGTTAAGGGGTATTTTAGTTGCGTTTATATGAATCTACACGTTTCCTTCCACAACTAGCAAGCAGACCGTTCTCGCGTGAAGTATGATAAAATGCCATCCAGCAGAAATGTATTAAACTTGATCCCTTCTCGGGTTACCGCTTCTCTGCACCAAACGCCAGACCCATATTGCCCAAGTAAGCTTTCCAGGATTCCGCCCGTCATTGACAAATTCTCATTACTGTACGCTTCCATTCATCAAGCTTTCAAGCTCCCAAGGACTCAACGTACTTCTACGTCGCGATGCACTCTTGCTCATTCGGCGCTCACGGCGTCGTTTTTCGGGCTTCAGCTGATCATCAGCCGATACTGGGTCCCTCTTTACAGGATCGACATTCTCAAAATCATTTGTCTTTTCGGTTTCGTTTGTGGATTCGGTAGCCTGGTCAGGCTGAGATGAAGTAATGGTTGGTTTCTTGACTCCACGAGTTCCACGGGCAGCTCGAAGTTTGGCTCGAACACGAGCAGCATCGGCCTCACGCTCTGAAGCGGCCAGTTTGGCGGCAATAGTCGCCATAGTGAGAGGACTTTGCTGAGGAGCGGGATCGATGTTTCGTGGGAGGGGGAGACGTGATGCTGTTCGACGAGGGGAACGGCTGGGTGAAGTTTGAGTCTCACTTTGGTCGTCGCTGCTGCGGTGGGAGCTTTGGTGTCGGGGAGTAGACATCTTCATCTCGTTAACCTGAGGAGCAGTTTCCGGTGACTTGACAAGGAGGACTTCATCAAGTGAGGAAGAAGACGACACGCGATCGCGAGGTTCTTGATCATATCTGACAGGAATAGAGCCTCCTTCTGTAGCAAGATCCCATGTGTTTTCCTCGGCAATTGTAGTGAAATCTCCCTTGCCATGTTTGCGTGGTTGAGAGCCTCGGTTTCCAGCGGATGCAGAATCTTTCAAGGGGCTGAGCTGGGGAGGCTCTGGTAGTGGCGATGAGTCTGGGTCTGGGTGGTAGAGGGGAGCTGCTGTGGACTGTTGAAGGATTTGCACATTAGGCTCCTCAACGTCATAGTCGTCGATGGGTATGTTTTCGTCGTAGTCAGATTCGATATCACTTTCCCGGTCAACTTCATCCTCAGGCTCTGACTCCGGGACGAGTTGTACGCGAGGGGAACAGCGCGAAGGGCATGGCGAGTCGATAACATCCATCTCATCCTCGGGCTCCTCAGCAACAGCAGAAAGTCTGAGAGCAGATGCGTGCCTTGTCTCCTCTACATCTCGTACCCTTACCGGACTAAGACGCAGTCCCATCTGAAGTTCTTCGTCGCAAATCGGCCGTCCATTAGCAGCCATACGCTTCCGCCAGCCATCGATCAGATGAACCGCCTCAGTCCAGCGACTTTCCATCTTGACCCAACCATCCTTGAGACGGCTGATTTCCTCTTCTCGAACCATGACCTCTTCAATTGGCACGAACGAGGGGTTCGTTAGGATAGTTCGCATGTGTTCCAGCACAGAGTCCAGCTCCGAAGCCATATCCTGCCACCCTTGCTGCTGAATAACAAGGTTATCCTGGTTCTCATTGTTCCACCCACTCATGTCCCGCAGTTGCTGCATCGTCTTGCGCATTATGGAAAGAATAGCTTCGTTTTCTTCACTAAGATTTTGAGCCAGGTTGGCCAAGAATGCATTTGTTTCGTTGCGCAGATCATAATCATCTGCTGCCGTGGTGCCTCCGCGACCTGTCGACTTTTCCTCGCCAACATCGCCTGTGACGAGGATTGAGGTTACGCTGGGGTTTGCTCGGGATCCCCGTGCACGTCCAGCTTCGGCGAGCTGTTTCTTTAAGGTATCGATTTGGCGGTCTCGTCTACGGACGTCTGTTGCGCATGCAGCTCGTGCCTGGGCGACCAGTCCCTTTGTGCGGGCGACTTCTTCCTTTAAACCGCGTATGGCGGCGTCTGCCGACTTCATTTGTGTTTTGAGAGCAGCCTCTGAAGCTTCCGCAATGTCTAGCTTCCTCTTTGCCTCGGTATGTTTCTCCGTGAGTCGCGCGATGTCGTTGGTATGTTTGAGGTTATCGGCGCGTAGGGTGCGCATGGTGGTTGAGAGAGATTCGCGATGTTCTGCATCACGCTGTGACTGTTAGTTGTATCAAGACATATGAGAGCTAACGTACATCTCGTCGGAGTATTAGATCGTTTAAGACGCTCACGATCCGTCCCATCGTAGCTCCAGATTCATCGCCATTGAAGGCCGCGCCAGCGAAATCAATACTCTGGCCATCGCGAAGTAAACCTCTAGATAGAAGCTGATTGTTGATATACAGCGATGCTGTACGAAGATTATCGGTATCGATCATTGTGATAGGCGAGCGAGTCCAAAGTTGATACACATATCCTCGATTCTTGAAGAGATTGACTTTTTCTCATCAATTTCCTGCGCAAAGGTACTAGTACTATCCCTCCTGTATAAGTGTACAAGCTTGTGGTCCCTTTAATTGTTTTGGTGGGGAGAGCTGGTTGCTATGTGGGGGAGCAAAGTAAACAATGCGTCCGCCAATGAGATCCCTGTAAAAGTGAGGCGGGCCTGAATGAAAGACCAGCCAGGGTCATCCTTTTGACAAGACAGCGCTCGACAGGTGGCAATGCAGATGATCAAGTTTTTTTCTGTTTTTAGGTGAAAAGTGAGGGTTTTGGAGTTTGCTGGTGAGGGTCGTTGTCTGGGTCGACAGTCCCACCTGTTAAACTAGAAAGCCTCGACGAGGATGCTGATGGGCCGAAATTGGGCATGTTCACAGCATACAGCCTAATCAAGGTATGGGTGAGGGGAAAGATGTGGTCGAAAAATGGCCAAATGTCATAGCAATGGTGTTGTGCATTGTTTCCATGGACAACTTGACATTGAAGCAGACATAGGTAACTGCTGGCATAACATGCACTGTCAACTCAAAATCTTAGTCTGAAACATGGTCGAGCTCTGAAGCCGCACTGATTCTATATTTTCTATCTCCTCTTTCTGACAAGGTCCTCCCCGTCTTGACAGCTTCTTGGTCGAGGCGAGACAGAGTTAAAACGTGGTAGAAACCAAAGGCCCGAATGTTGCCTCGTGGCAAAATTTGCATCTCCTCCTGGACCCTTATCAGACTTAAGGGTGTTGATCCGAGCGGCGATGACGGGATGTGTTGGGTCGCAATGGTCAGAATACGAGAAGCCAGAATGACTCGGGTATAAGTTGCGCGTCAACATGGATATCTTTGAAACAGTACCCTTGTGTAGACCGAGCTTGACATGCTCTAGAAACAGCTACGCTTGTCAGTGAGGTCCACGGATAGAGTCTGACAGAATATGGAACAATGTCTTTGTCTCAGACAAATTTGAGAAGATTGTAACGCGGTTGTTTTCGGCACCCAGATGGGAGACCAAAGGCCTCGCTACCCCATCATGTTCGATGGCCCCGCGACGTCATCATGAAGACAAAAAAGGAACACCATCATGACTTACATGAACCGTAGCTTTACCAAGCGTCTCATGTCTCTGGTCGGAATTTGCCCCTCTTTTCCCGCATCGCTTCCACCTTTCTCTTATCCTCTTGGAATCTCTTCATCAAAGCCATCTGCTCCGCCTTGCGTCGCTCTCTCATTTGGAAGCGGTAGAAGTCCTTGGTTTCAGACTTCTTCTTGGTATCCCTCTCGATCATTCTGCGCTTGGCTTCCTCGGCCTCGTTTCGGCTGGCGGGAGCGGCCCGTCCACCGCGAGTCACTGTAACGAAACCATCCTCGTCTGGCTCATTGCGCAGTCGCTTAGCCAGCTCGATAGCCTCCTTCTCCTTGCGGTTGAATGCAGTGAAGAAGGCGTGGACAGCCTTTTGGGTGGCTGGCTTGTCGACACGCGAGAGTTGCAGATGCGATGCGATCCATGATGAGCCGAGGGAGGGCACGTCGTCGGAGAGATCGCTACCCCATGTAGGATACTTTTTACTCTTCTGTAGCTTTGCGATAGCCTTGAGGACTAGTTGCACACTCTTCTCGTCTGCGAGAAGCACAATTGCTGTGCTGCTGCTGCGTTGCACGCGCCGCGGCCAGATCTGCGGTAATTGCGCAGCTTCCTCTTCTCGCTCCCGCTCTTCTGCCTCAACGTCGCCGCGTTTTCTCTTTTTCGCAAAGCCTGCAACTTTTGTGGCTTGCGCAGGATCAATAGGTAGCAGCGTCCGTGATTCGTCTTCGAAGGTAATACTCTCAAAGCGCCCAGCGCCTACAAGTTGTGTAAAGACAGCGCGAAAGTGAGGTTCTGTACTGTCGGCGGGAATGTTCTTGAGGAATAGACTTCGTGAATCGTTGGCGGTAGGTATCTTGGGCGCATTTTTCCGTATACGAACTTCGTGAATGGCGGTCTCTGGGTATGACGGTGTGGCGGGGATCTTTATTGGGAGGACGGAGAACTGGTCTCCGGTTTCTTCGACGGGAGACATCTTGATCAATGTGGTTGATGAGCAACTGGAGGTTTGGAGTATTGATGAAAAAAAGTTTAGCCCCATATCTGATTAAAACAGTGTTATCGGGGAAGTAATTCGCACAGTTCACTTACACGAGAGGACAGGGGTCTCTGTCTTGAAAGTGCGCTCCAAGAAAACTTCAAACCTAGACAAAGGGTGCCAAAATAAACTCATCAAAGGACCCCTCAGCTTTTGATAACTTACCTAAGTCTTGCGGTCATTTATGATCGAGGCCCTAAGTTTTGTTGCCTTCCCTAGAATGCCTAAAGCTATCAATAATTTATTGAAAATTCTCAAAAGCTTGGAAACTACCATCATAACTCTGAGGATAAAGAGTCAGGCGCAGATTAAAGTGTAGGAGGTTGCTTTAGTTAGAAGGGATTCCTCATTCCGATAGAAGAATGTTTGTATTTCTTATTCTTACATAGTAGTAGATATCGACTTATGCATTACATAATAGCTTCTTTCTCCTTATGTATTCTCTCCTTTAGATTCTTCCCACATGCTTATGAGTTACTAAAGCTCGAAGCAATGGGTGGCCGAGATCATTCCCTTATCAACACAGGCATTACGAAACACACTACATAACTTCGATCAAGTACCATTGTTGATAGCATGTCCAGTTGATGGCGGACGATAACCTACTTTGTAAACTGTGTAAATTGGATTCTCTAATATACGTGATAAGCCTGTCCCAGGTGTCCCCAAAGAGAATAAATTAGACGACGTTAAACCAGATGGAATATGAGACTAACCGTTGATGAGGGAGCAGTGACCAGATCTCGATGACCAGATTCAGACTCGAAGAGTCTACACGGCTGATGAGTAGGCCGTTTATAGATGAGTGCAGATGAAGAAAGTCTGTTCTGCTGGTTCTGAATGACTTGTTTGTTTGTGGTTCATATGAAGTTTATCCTTGAGTGTGCCTGTGAGGCAGAAGAACATTCTGCCATCTGCTTGTTTGTGGCCTTGTCTTGTTTGCAGTATTGTTTGCTAGACATCGGATGTGCCTGTGAGCAAGAGGGATATCCTGAAAGCTGCTTGTTTGTGGTGTTGTTGACTTTTGTTGTTTATTCTTTCGAGATTCATGCTGACGAGTAGAGGCTTGCCCCGTTTGTACTCACCTGTGCACTCCGACTGAACAGTATCTCCTCATCAGACGCCCATCCTGGAATCATAGGCATATGGGCCATAGGATTGCGACCTGGGCGATAACGAATGATGGTGTTGTATCGTGACTGGCGGTAAGGCTCAGTCTTGTAGAATAAAGAGCGATCACTCTATGTGACTATGTGTCGATCGTTTGAGTTCCCGACGTCATGTCTGGGCTGCAAATGAAGATGGTGGTCGCTGTCCTTTGTCGGATCGTTGAGCAATTATTTGCTGAACGGTCGAACCATCTCAAGTGCTGTTTAGTCTTCGGTGCCTTGGAGGTGGTGGCTGTCTTATAAATGATCGTGTCTTGTAAGCTGACTGTACAGTGATATTGGAGGCAACGAAAGTCTGGTCGGATTGTGATTATGTAGTTCGCGGTTGCGATATATGCGCGAGCTGTCCCTTAGTCCGGCGGTTGACAGCTGCTTCTTTGTACTCCATCCGTCGTACGGGAGTTGGCCTTCATAGTTTCGGTAACGTCGATGGCCTTTGAAATCCCGGTTGCTCGTAGTTCGTGGCCATCCCTTCTCATCGTCTGCATCTCCTCGTCTTCCATCCTTAGTCCTCCTAATCATCAGACAGATGTCATCCTTCGTATATCCCCTCATCTTCCACCCTATGCCCTTCCATAAGCCTGTGGCTACAACCTCACCACCGTCACCCTTGGTGACCCTTCAACCCCACCCACAACCTGTCTCCGCCTTTCCCCGGCCATTTCGCATTTCACCCTTCTCTTTGCTGGATACTGTTTCCTTTCCACGCCCTTTTTCCCTTTGTTCTCATATCCCTTGATGGCCTTGTAGATATACTCCCAGTCTGACCTTGAAATTATCCTTGGGGTCCCTCGTACTGGGCTTCGCATTTTCTCTCTCAGTCTCATATTCATGATATCGATCCTGACCCCAATCTGTAAATTGACCCTGACGAATATTTGTCTCGGGGTCAAGTTTGCATCTGACCGGGTGCCTATATGCCATGTTGATCTGGGCATGATATTTTTGTGTAAAGCTCTGGTTCGGTCGTGCATGCGTTGTAATTGTATCTCGATGTTGTAATTCAGCTCAATCCAGATATGAATCTTCTCAATTTACTTGATTCTGATGTGATATAACCTCGAAGCTATATATCGTCTTAGTAAGCGTTATGTTATTCGCTCTTGACTTTTTGTGTCTTGACCTTAGATCTCGTCCAAGTTGTGTATTATCTCGATTCTGATTCTTATTTCATACAGGTTTTCGGTTAGATCTGCATTGCAATCCAGTCCGAGTCTGCATATATGTTGCCTCGTGCTTGTTGCATTGAGGTCGCCTACCGGTTTGGTTAGCTTCGCTTTGCTTTATTTTCTTTTCGAGTCTGGCATCATGGTTGAGTCTTATGTTGAATCTGGGCTGTTTGTTGAGGTGATAAATCATCTGTCCTCATGATCGGTTTTGCTCTCGAGTATGTATCTTGCGTTGGTGTCGATTGTCGTGTTAAAAATACGTTTCGCTTCAAGCCCAACTTTCACCACGAATCATTATCTGACCTTGGACTTTAAGGCCATATTGGCCTGATGTCTTTCTTTCTTTCTTTCTTTCTTTCTTTCTTTCTTTCTTTCTTTCTTTCTTTCTTTCTTTCTTTCTTTCTTTCTTTCTTTCTTTCTTTCTTTCTTTCTTTCTTTCTTTCTTTCTTTCTTTCTTTCTTTCTTTCTTTCTTTCTTTCTTTCTTTCTCTTTTTATTTATTTATTTATTTTCATCTCGACCTTGTGTCTTGTCTCAGAGTTGCATTCGATGATGATTCCGTTGCGACGTCGCCTTCAGTTGTCTTGGCTGCGGCTTGTATTGTGTGTCGAGCTCGATTCATTCGCTTCGGTCGAGTGGGTTATTATCACGAAACTGCATTGACTCGAGCCTGGTGTGATATAGTACCAGCTTGTGTCACACTCCTAAGAGTTGCCAGGCATGGATCCTTCTCCAGCTTATGTCTCGCCACGGTGTTGGTGGTATCCTCGACATTCGACGTGAGTTTGAATCAGTGTCCGTGTTCCCTTCGGTCGATTGTCGTTCCCTCTCTATTGGCCTTCGTGCCGGTGACTGTAATGTTCCATAGTGCGTTTGGCCTATAACCCTTGGTATGGGTCTGGTGAGGTCTCGCAGTCATCTCGTTGAAGTCTAATGTTGACAAGGCTACGCCAACAGCTTGATACACACAAGGGCAGGCTCTTCGCTCGTCGTTTTCAGTTGTTGTTTCTGGTGGTCGCTTTTAGTTATCGTTTCTTGTTGTTGTTCCCAGTTGTCATCTCCAGTCGTTATTACTAGTCGCCATTTAAGTGGATGTTCTCAATTGGAGGTCTCAGTTGGATTTTTGAGTCGGGACCCTCATGTTGGTATTGCCTCCTCTATAAGATCATTTGCTGACTTTCCTGTTCCTCTGTCCTCCATATCGCTCTGAGTATACATCTGGCTAACTCAATGATATCTCTGGTCGAAAGATCGCTGATGTCATGAAAGCGTTCATTGTCAGGAGCAGTCGATGGCGGGCGGTACTTATGGCCAATCGTTGATAAACTGTGAGTAGACACAATACAAATCGTTCTTTATATGCTCTTGGTCTCGAATGAATCCAAACTTGATGCGCCGTCGATCAGCTTGGGCGCGTCCAAGGGCTGCATTGTTCAATAATATCACAACTAACAGGTATACACCTGCATCAACTTTGGTATGACCCTTTGAGATCACTATGAAGACTTCGCGAAGCTGTGTTTCTTGACGCATGGTTTATCCAGTTGGTCATTCGTTAGGATGATTCATGTTGAGATTCCATGTTATCGTTGCATTTCGTTTGATGTCCCGGAGTTGTCGACTGGCCGCACCTAGGTCATTCAAATCGGAATCAAGGAATTCGACAACCTCGTTTTCACGGGTCGACGGTCCATCATCCTCACCAACAACTGAAGCCTGCCCAAAACTTGGCTTTCCAGCTGCTGAAAGTCGACCTGATCGAGGTCTCTCATATCGAGGTCTGAAAATTCATCCTCGCTTGAAAGGGCGTGAGTAACACCAGCATCAAGAGACGCTTTAGGTGCACTACTGCCAACAGTCGCACTGGTTGCAGATGCCGCACGAAGCAGACTACTACCCCCAGACTGAACCCACGAAGAAAAGCCACCAGTGATGACCCTCTTTTGGTTCTTATCCTCAAGACTGCCGGAAAGCGAGCGACTGTAGTAGCTGTAGTGTCCTTGCCATGAAGAACCTTTCGCAGAGAAAAGCAAATACTTATATTGATATTTTTCCAGTGACTCCACACTCGCATATAACCCCAATCAAAAATACAGCTGTAACGCAAGTCGTTTATTCTTGCCCAACTCAATGGGAGATTCTTTGCATAGATGGCGATCTCTCTTTCCACTTCGAGGGACGGGTATCGTTCCATTGCCAGTCGCGTCATGGCTAATTAACGTAGACAAGGAACTGCCAGCAGCATGTGACCATGTCATTTTGACCTATGCGATTAGTGATGAAAATTCCCTGCCTTTTGCTGTCAACTGACGTATCAACGAAATTGTCATGTCTGTAAAATGCGGCCGTTGCCTGGCGCCAAGGCCTAGTCTGTCACCGCTGTTCGACTCAATCGAACTCGATATGCGTTGCCGCCATCAGTGTTGAGTGATCGAACGGATAAGGCGCCAACCCTTGCCAATGCCTGAGCATTTCTGGCGCCATCAGGCGCTCTCTTGTTGCATTTCGACTTGCGGCACTATTCGCCCTCGTGTGGAGAGTCATAGTGTCGCTTTTTGTGTGTACTACTCTTGTGTCCTATCAAGTTGCGGCACCGGATTCTGCACAGAGGGATCCCAAGTCGACGGTCAAATGGGGTATGCCACTTTCTCTTGCATTTTCTTTTCCTGCGACATGATGATAAGTGATCTGTCATGACATGACGTAGAGCACATCTCAAGTCTCGCAAAAGTCAAAATGACAAACGAATGAGCAGAAAATAAAGGAACGAACGTTACTAGTCGAGCCGTGATATAAAGTCGACCAAGGCAGCGATAGATTTGGCAGTGGTATCCATATGCTCTTCCTTGTGCCATCTACCATGATGACAGCCTGTTACACGACGAGGGACGTGCTCGACAAGATGCGTACATATTGCTGTGTAAGTCATGTGACGGATCATTCTGAGATGTGCCTTGCGGCGATCCAATTGCTGGATATTGTGCCTGCAGCTTGCATATCACATGTTTCCTCCTCGTGGGTCGTGCCGATTCGTCCTTGGATATTCAAGGACGTCAACCAATGCCGAGAAGGTCAAGTTCATGCGATTAAATCTTCCGAGGCAAGTGCTACAGATATTCTTCTTCCACTATTTGCACTTGGGAATGTGCGCTACGGAAGGTGGGATGGAAGTTTACCGTCACATGTGAAACTTGCGAAAGTTGCGGAGACGCAGTGAAAGCATATCTATTATCTAACATAAAGTACAACATTTGCGCCTACCGACCTTATCTCGCATACCCATCATCAACTGTAGATGGAGTACCCAGCTCAGTCGTAGATTGAGTGCTGATCGTTTCCACCTGCGATAAGCAGAGAGGACCACTAAACGGATCCAGCATCACAGAAGTAGGCTACGAGGCAAATCAAGGAACTCATCGCAAACTGTACGACACTTAGTATGCATGCCAGTTAAGCTACTGTAGCAATAACATTCGGCCACCGAAACGAATACGCGGTACTGGAAAGCACCTGCCCCAAATATTTGGGTTGTAACTTATTGGTTACCGGCGGAAGACCATCCGGGGTAGTCACGTGGCTGTGCCCCACGTGTTGCAAATAAGCTTAAATTCGACAACATACCATTTTCCAACAGCCACCGTCATTGCAATTCAGTTTGCGTCCCTCATCTTTTGATCAAATTAGCATGTTGACCACTTATTCTGGCCGTTGCACAAAGGGCGACACCTCGAAACTTACCTGCAACTTGAAAAAGGATGGTCATACCGACTTACAATCACGGGCCTGACAAAAGCAAAATATAGGCTCAGGATATTTTACTGATCGTTTGTCATTACTGTCCTTCAGGACTAGTTATCATGCTATCTATATAATCAATAGTTTCCCATACCGTCGCGCCGTAAACCATGAGACGGAAACCGTCCGACTAAAATGAACTTCTAAAACACGCTCTAAGCCATGGAAAATTGAAGCAAAACCTTTGTGACACGGTAAGGGTCAGCGTTAGAAGCCGGGCGACGGTCTTCAAAGTAGCCATAGCCCTTGGCAGCGGTTTCGCGTGGCACGCGGATGCTTGTTCCGCGGTTTGCGACGCCCCAAGAGAAACTATCGATCGATCCGGTCTCATGGCGACCGGTTAACCGCAGTTCGTTGTCCTCGCCGTATTCGGCGATACACTCGACGTGGTGAGGCTCCAGCTTCTTCAGAGCTTCCTCAATAACCTTCATACCTCCCTCTTCGCGCATGGCCTTGGTAGAGAAGTTGGAGTGAAGACCCTGTGAGATATTAGTACTACATCTGGAGAAAAGGGGAGGAACTACGCACTGCACCGTTCCAGTCTCCAGCAATGGGTTTGGGGTGCAGGGAGACCTTCGCACCGAATTCCTCGGCGACGCGATGCAAAAAGAATCGTGAAACCCAAAGTTGGTCACCCACTATCAAAATTTGGTGGTTAGTGATATACGGAGTTTTGTGGGGACATGCCAAGGTTTAACCGAGCAGCCCCACATGGAGAAGAATAAACATACTCTCAATGCCGGTGCAGGGACCGACCTGATACTCCCATTGAGCAGGCATGACCTCAGCGTTGGTGCCGGAAATCTTGATGCCGGCATCTACAATCTTGTTAGACATGAATCGTAAACAGTGATCATGGAATGGCTATGATAACGAGACTTTTATGTCTTGATAGAGCACATTCACAGAACTTCACTTACACAAGCAAGCCTTATAATGAGCCTCAACAATATCGCGCTGGACAACCTTGCCAGTACCGACACCGCAGTAATACTCGCCTTGGCTGCGACATTGTCAATTAACGCACAAGAGATGCAGACGTGAACTTACGGAGCAGGGAAGCCACCAGCGGGCCAGCCGTAAGGTCGGTTGTCAGAACCTAGGAGGGTGTACTCCTGCTCTAGACCAAACCAAGGCTCGTCGTCGGCATATGTGTCCATAACCTTCACGCAGTCGTGACGGAAGTTGTACTTGTTGGGAGTGCCATCGGCATTCCAGCACTCAGCAAGAACGATGATGTTGGGAGAGCCGCGGAAGGGATCGGGGTAGACTGCGCAGGGACGGAGGTAGACATCTGAGTTGTCGCCGGGGGCCTGGTTGGTAGAAGAACCATCGAAATTCCACACGGGAAGATCCTCAGGCTTGTATTCCTTCTCGGGGAGTGTCTGCGACTTGTAAGTTGATGTTCGAGTTTCATATAGCTCCTGCTCCCTTGCTCCTTCCTCCTGTCATCACAAACGTGAGCCCGATAGATCGGTGCGCCACGCATCCCCGCATCGTGGAGAATAAGCTTAATCACTATTTTAATGCTCATTCCACAAGGCAGGCGCAACACCGCTTCCAAGGCTCAAGTCGACGCCGCCAGACTAGAGGCGTCATGGCCGGCCTCGCCGTTTCGGATCGGAAGAGGAAGAGTGGGTCCGGGATGTAGAATCGGTAGATTGGACTTACGCGAGACTTGGATCGTGTACCGCCTTCGGCGTCGACCCAGACGTACTCAGCCATGATCATGCCCTTCTGATCGAGCTTGAGGAACTTCTGGAGAGTTTCCGTCCTTGAGGTGATAGGTGCAGCCTATGGGACATTTTGTTAGTCATTTTGCTGATAGGCAGCTTGCCATAAAGAGGACCAACCATTGTGAATGTGGTTTGTGGTTTGTGGTAATAAGATCGACTGAATTCCAAATCAAGGTATGAGAAAGGAGATACAAATGTATCAAACAATCAAACGGATATGTGTAGGATGACCGAAAAACAAAATCTTGGGAGGTCGGGGCGTCGCGGGTTTTATGTTTACGGATTCTATCCGTCTTCTGAAGAAAGGTTGACACTCTCGCCCGCCAAAAGATAAGGATTCCCTGTGGCCGAATGCAGGGGCGTGGCTGTTACCGGCTTTCAGAGTGGGGTTAAGTGTATTCCGTCACTATCCTCGATTGGCGCTCGGCAAGGTCACTCTGAGGAGGGGGGGCGTAGGTTTAACTAACGGACACTACACACACAGGGGAGATACTTGATTTCAACACAGATCGTCTTTTTCTACAGCACGTATTCGTCACCAAAAGACGATGTCTACCGCAACTGACTCCCGTACAGATTGATTGAACTCTTGCCACGCTACTCAGACACAACTCAAGAGGGAGCAGTAGCTTCATTGAGTAGGTCGTTATTCAATCACTTCATAGCCATCCCAGCTCGTGAATGCTTCTCCGGCAGCCGGCTCATTATCAACAATGCCTCCTTCAGTGGGTGGTATCGCTGTCGTAGCGAAACTTTCAGGGCACTGCCGCCTCACAGTAGTGCTGAATACAGTATGACATAACAAGGCGGCTTCGGCGGAGACGGTGTGTGTGCAAGGTACTCATGCTTTCTTTGCCACAGCCGCTCGGCGGGTATCCCCAGCGGCATAAGGCGGTGCTTTTCGTCGTCCTATCTAATCATCACCGGGCCGGCGAGGTTTGCTCGCTGGTTCAGATGACAATTCGGCTCAGTGCCGGCTCAACCTGTTCATTGACAATTAGTTGTCTGAAAATAGGCGGATATGAAGCGCTTTGCTCCGCTTACGGAGCCTCGACTCCATTGGGGAAATGCGACCCAGTGTACCGCAATTAATTGACCCAAAGTCTTATCGCGACAATGACCCATTAACACGTTAAAAGTAGAGTTAATTGCGCGTGTGGTTGTGCGTATGTGGTGCAGCGTGCCCGGATAAGGCATAGTGGGGGTGAGATAAGTGAAAACCATATGCTCCCAGCTTTGGGGATTCAGACCAATTGCATATCCTGCATTCAAAAGCTTCGTGCAGCAATATCTTTCGTCGCTAAGTGAGTCAGTATATTCGCAAACCATAGATAAGAAGACATCCCGACGCACCTCCGTCTTCTTCCCCAGGAAATCGAACCCCCAAAGTTCCCTCCCACTCTCAAGCAGAGGCTATCTGATGGTACCCGCGCCTTTCGTGGGCAAAGATTCTGGGGTTGGGTGGGACGGGTGCAATCCTTGTAGCCTGGCGTCTGGCCCACATTCGCACATGCTACAGAACACAAGCAACGAGGTGCACACAGGGCAGGTCAGAAATAACTCCAGGACCAAACTGCGCCCTGAGCCCTTCTGATGTGAGCCATGGATGCCCCGAAAATACTCCATGCCCAGGACCCAGGCCCAGCTATTTTGAGAGCCACTTAAGGCCTGGTGCTTGTGACTCTCCAGAAAGTCCGACAGCCTCGGTGGTTCCGGTTTGTCCCTGATCTGTTACCAAATCGTTTCTTGAGCCCCAGGCGAACCATACTCATTTTAGTAAGACGGCCCTGTTTCTTTGTTTAACTTGTCCAACCATGGGCAGCAACGCCTAGGCGGGAGTGCAGTTCCTTCTACCACCGCTTCTTTTTTGGGGTTCATTCTCAGCGCTGCCCGGCGACGAGTCGGTGTCTCTCCAAGCACGCCCAGCCTTGTCTGTCATCAACGCCACCCCAAAAAAAGAATACCGTACCCAACGAACCAAAGCCACACACCCGAGATGGACAGTAACTTGCAGGTTCTTATCATTGAGCCGTGATTGGCTCAGGGCATGTTCTGCATAATGCCTGTTATCTCACGTTGGGCTTCGACGGACGGCTTCAAACCCGTTTCAGATATCTTCGTCTCTGGTTGGCTATTTTCACCACTTACCGAACTGTAAATCGCTCATGAATTCCGATTTTCAGGTCCTCTTCCATTTCCCCAGACCGTACGAAATTGCAATGTAGCTTTCGGGACATTCCAGACTTTCAGGCACTTCTCCAGGTCTGCCTTGTCCTGGATTGGGAGGCTGTGGTCTCCGGCTTCGGGGATACGCGATGAGTTGTATAATTGAATTGCTGGGGTTTTGCCGTCAATTATTAGCATCGGTCCGGTCGTGTCACTCGATTTTGCTCACCTCTTCTTCCATTTCTCCCTGGATAAATCATAATTGATCTAGAACTGGAGGGACTCCATTCTGCCGGGTGTCAGGGTTCAATTATTCCCGAGCTGAATCCGACTGGCTGCAACAAACGGTTCTTGTCAGTGGGCTCACACGCACGAGACCATGAGAAAAGATAGAGCCCCTAACGATGCCAGGGGTAATGCATGTTCCGACAACTTAATTGACATGCTCTCAAGTAAATGTATGGTAATGATAAGGCAGGCCAAGAAGAATAACACCAAAGGGATAAGGGCCCCTTTGAGTGAGTCTTTTCAGGAGAAGAAATGCATGTTCAGAAAATTTCTTCATCTGAGGCTCGCGTGAGCTGCCGGTCAGGAAGCAGAGTTACGCAGATCGTTCCCTCTCTGTGAGTGGAAGAACACTAACTATCTCAAAGCAGGAGCAAGTGCTCGAAACTTTGGTTTGGCAACTGCGCTATGGGACAAAGTTGCACCTCCCGTGTCTTTCTTAAACTAAAGTTATCCTAAAATATATCATAGTCTTCTACAGTATTACTGCCTTTTCAAAACTTATCATAAACTCTTCTTAAGTCTCTATTACCTTAGAATAGCAGAATGGCTGCTCAAAGAGGCAATGCTCCTACTCAGTGTCCCACACTGCTGAGATGGAGATCTGCCGCCCCCCGCAATCCCCATTTTGATTCACTACAAGATTGCCAGACCAATCAGACTCAAGCTTGAGACTATTACGCATTTAAATGAGCAACAGGAACTGATCCGATTCTGGGCTTACCCCAGGTTTCCGTCGATATCTTGCTATCTCTGGAAGAGAAAGAGCAATTAATCTCGATCACTAAAGGCCTCATGTCTATTGGATCGCCAGAAGGGGGATGTGAAATGTTTGGCTTTTCTCGCTCCCACCCTCCCGTCCTCCGAGATCTGGAGAATTGGGTGATGGAATCACGTCCAGATAACTCGTTGCGCGAATAAGGTTGAGTCTAATTGTTGAGATACCGTGCCGGCTTTTGAAATCAAATTCTGCCGGTTTCACATTGGACTCAAAGTTTACCCACCTCGGAGTCAACTCCGGGTTTGGCGTCCCGAGATGCTGCAATTTACGCCGAGACCCGGCGGGGGGATTGACGGGGGGTGACGGACTTTCACCGGGGGTTGCCCGTGCCAAGCTGGAGGCACTCAGCATGTGCGTGCGTCTTGACGCACTTCAACACCATTCAGTGGCGACGGATAATGGTGGTTTAAATCTCGTGATGGATCAAAGGGCACCAGAAGGGAAAGCGAGTTGCTTTTTACATCACTTTATTCTCATTAGTCTTGGCAGGAAGGAGCCAAGGTCAAGAATTGCCCTTGACCCTCAAAATGACGTCGCTAACTTGTGTTTCTACACACCCATGACGCTCTGTATGGGCACGTCCCAGTACCAGCTGGCTACTGCCATGCCGCCAACGCTCATCGTAACTGCCATGAGGAAATTGACATCATTGTTGTCCAGAAGATCCCACCCGTTTTCAATGGCCCGCGACGGTCGCTGATCTCCAAAACTTGACTTGCGGTGCTTGTCTTTATGATCGTAGACACCAGCATGAGCATCGTCATCGTCCACAATAGCGGAACCACCAAGCTTCTCTTTTGCCTCGCTCTGCATCGCCTCGGTTTTGACATTCGAATGAGCGGCCGCGTCCGTGGCAGATTCGGCTACTAGGACGCGGTTGCCGCCTTCTCCCTCGACAATCTTACCGGACCGTACGTCCCTGACTGACCGTTGGAATAGGCCACCCAAGAAACTATCCAAGACACTGCCAAGAGCACCCCAGATCACCATGAACCCCATGAACTTGCGTCGCTCCAGCATCGTCCATGGGGCGCCGCCTGCGGGCGTCCGAGATGACTCCTCACTGCAGGACGGTAGGAATATCATGGATGCGGTGACAATAATCATTGACCCCAGCAAACCTGCACCCAAACCCAGCAAGGTGACACCACCGTTTGTTCCGCGAGGCACCTTTCGGAGTGTTGGTGATGTGATCAGTCGAGGTTGTCCTGAAGACAGGATACCAAGCTCGGAGCTGAAGGTATCGGCTGCGACGGCCGCATAATTGGCAATGATTCCAACGACCAGGAGGTCACCGCCCCATGAAAAGCATAGTGATCCCGTGGGATCCGGAGTATTAGGATCGGCGAATGCGGCTTCTCGTTTTCGTAGTTGGTTCGCGTGGAGGACGGAGAGGACAGAGGCCATCAAACTGTTGGCGAGGACTTGACAGATCAGTCAATTGATTCAGGAGTTTCTTCAAGTGCTTACCTTGAACATGTGTTCTAGGCCCTTCTCCTCCAGATGTACCCTTTGAACGAAGCGTATAGTTGGCCTTGATGCCTTCTTTGATCTGAAGCGTCGTCAGACCTCTCCCTTGTCCGTGTAGCGGGCGCAAGTACTTACGTGTGTTACGCGTGTTCCGGCAAGGAAAAATACGCATAGGAGTGCAAATGGAAGATTCCATGGGTGATAGGCGTGTGCGGCAGCTGTCAGAGTCGCAGCGAAGATGCCAGCGGGCGTTAAAGAATTCCTGCTCTTGGCGCGGTAGATGAGCGCGCAAGTTGCGGGGAGAGCATATAGCAATCTCATGGCTGGTGGACTTAAGCACTTAGAATACTGAAGTTTCAGGGCGCAAAAAGTGAGCTGAGGTTTGTCGTTGTCGAGCTTTCTTGTGGTTAATGCAAGCAAGAGCTAGCCGATTTGGCATCAAGCTCCCCTCGTCAGCTGACGTCAGCGATAATTGCGTAGGAGACATACAGCCACGTATGAGAGCTTGAGGAAGAACGTCGCTCGACAATAATAAAATTGCCCGGCTTTGGAATAGAAGACGGGATGTCGTGTTTTATAGTCTAGAATTTCCAGGTTGCCCATCCAAGCGGTCTCTTATCGACTTCTCGACCACTACTTCTTTGTAATAGCCTCCATTACTAGTGTATTATTCCCGGTCCCTCCCTTCTAAGAAACAAATGATGCGCTGAGTTTGTACCCGAGTCTTGAATCGGCAGCGAAGAATTGGGCGGAGGCCAAGTTATCTTACAAAGATGCATGAAGATTGAGTTCTAATCAGGAACTCAAGTAAAGTTTCATGCCAAAAGAGCCTACCCTGAAACTCGGAGTTCTTATCTGAGTGAAAAGCATAGGGCTAAATCATTATACGGGATTACTACCTATCATACAGGCCTGACTTTCTAGTATAATTCAAGGTGACTTTGATCTTATCGGCCTCTTACAGGTCATCGTTTTTTGAGTTGATTTCTTATCCAACTCTTTTGCGCAACGAAATATTCGGCGGAGCCCCCACTGCATTAGGACCTAACGTCGGATACGGGGAAACCGGCCACCCCCAGAAACCGGCCACCCTCAGCAAAACACCAAAAATAAGATCGCGATTATAACTCAATTAAAAACACACTACCACATTTTTTATATTAAATGAAATATATATCAGTGAATATTTAGATAGAACTAAGTATAAAGATCCTCCAGTTTTAATTTTTTAATGCGATATAATGTTCTTTGTGGCTGTAATACTTTTCGCATCTGTTCACAAGCTTTTAAAATCGCTAGAACCTTTGCGAACTTAGTATTTCCATTATATATAACTTTCTTCCTCTTTTTCAGCAGATATTCCTCCTTTTCTAATTGCATTATCGTAATTTCTCTTCTTTGGCATTCAATCTCAAAGTTATGACTATCTAATTGACTGCCAATCTTACGGAAAAGCAGCCTGATAGCAGGGTCTTCAGAGACAACGCCCGGGACAGCTTAGAGGGCCCGACGAAGCTGTACAGATAATCAGGGCGTCATAAGAAGATGAGAATTCTTTCCTTTGGCCGGGGAAATAGCTATAACAACGGGAGCTGGTATCTCAGGAGGCTAAGTAACCATCGGGTTCATCAGGACCTTCGCCAGATTAACTGGCCACAGTCCGGTTGCTTTCCAGCCGGCTAGGGCATTTAACTTCGTGATAGCTTCTTTCCGAGCTTTGTTATAAGTGTATAAGAAGGTAATCTTGCCGATATGACTAGAATCTGCGACAGAAGCAAGATCTAAGAGGAATTTTCGATATGCCCTCTTTAACGGTCCAAAGACTGCAATATCCAGCGGCTATAGGACATAAGAAGCATATACTAGAAGGAAAAGCACGAATATATTATTATTATAACACTCAAACAAGAAGTCTTTAGTCATATAACTTCCGTGACTATTAAGAATTAGAAGATGCAGCTCTTTTGGATTCTCGGGCTTTATTGATAGAATAAACACCGTTTTCAGCCAAATTAACGCAATATAATTATTTATCCAGCCCTTCTCACTGCAGGTAAATTCCCAGTCTTCCAGGAAGTCCAATTTCTCAGGAAAATATTATTATTAGACCATTTTCCCTTTAAAGATCACCAAAGGTCTTAGGACTTTCCCCGTTGCCAAGATATACTCGAGAATTATAATCCAAGACCTTAAACCAGGCTGATAAATAAGTACTGACTTCTTATCCTTACAACCAAGGAATAAACCATTTAGTCCTATCCCTTCCATCATTCCAACTTCATCAACGTTATATCTATTCTTCTACTTAACTATTCGAACTACCAGCATCAACAATAACATAAAGAAGGCCTTAATAAGTTTAGTAGAAGCTCCATTATAACAGTCAGAATCCATACTCTTACCCGATAAAGTCTTCACTTCTTTATTCCTATCTATAAAAGACTATAACCAGCGTTTTCCGATGCCTTCTAGGAAGCCATTACATATTGCAATCTGGTTTGCAAAGTATTAGACCTATTGGTGCAAAACAGGGCACCCTAAGTCAGCTTAGACCATAATCCAGTCTTATAATCTTCTTTCCTGAATAGCTAAGAGCTTTTATTCAGGTTCATAAGCTTATCTTGGTGTTATGGCACCTTTAATTCTATCTTAGAGCGTTAAACGGTTAATGCTATAAGCCGCTGCAGCTTTATTTATAGAAACTCCTTCTGAAACCATCTAAAGAGCAGCGCTTATATCTTCTTCAGTGAATTTCGTTATTCTAAATTGATTGGTATACTTTACAAGTTTATACGATTAAAATTGGTAGAGTTGTGAATTTTTTAAGATATCATTAATTGGGAGGTTGGGTCAAAAAGCGGGTGGCCGGTTTCTGGGGGTGGCCGGTTCCCCCGTATCCGACGTTAGTCTTCTTTGCATACTTGCCATGGTTTTTCTTTCCGCAACAGTTACATAAGCTACCACTAATAAAGCAGGCAGATCAAACACATATACCTTTACACAAGTATGGATCAACATGACAAGACGACATTTTATCATACAGAGGAGAAGAAAGATCATACAAGTATTCCCAGTATTGACCCAGATATTTATTTTGAGTCTTTGGGCTATAATTCTAGATCAGCTCGAACTACAAACTTTTTGTTAAATTTAATTCTAATGATAAGTATGTATGTTAACTCTTTTGACCACAAGCACCTATTGATGGAGCATCTTCTGCGCAAGGATGATATAGAATATGTTTATGGCTTCTTAATTGGCACAGCCACGAAAGTATGATGATGAACTCTAGTAAGCGATAACTGTTTATCATGTGCGAAAGGTTAGATGAAACTATATGTATGATACACAGGCTCTTCTGGCGCCCCTATCAACGTTTCGAGTTTCCTCCCCAACACTTGATTAAAATATATACATAGTAAAACACTGATCCAGCGCACGCAATGCTCAACAAGCAAACATCGATGCCGCCAGCGGCGAGTTCCAATTTTAGAGTCTGCCAATAACCAAATAACACGCTTCATTCTGTTTTGTCCGTTATCATCATAATTGCATTCAGCCAATATCGAAACTGGTACCCTACAAATAATACTCAGGTCTCATCCATATCTAGTGTTTGGAAAGACATGTATGGTGCCTCTTCGCCACTTGTGGGTGGCCAAGCCCACTGACTATGTTGAAGAGAGGCTGGACCCGCGGCCTCGAAATTCATCATAGGGGGTGCTTGCGAATACCACATGTTCTGCATGGGAGTTCCATCCTGAATCCCTTGCTGAACAATAGGGGGAGAGTTCATATTGGTAGACATTATCCCATGAGAAAAAGTCTCGTTGACTGGCCATTTGTTCATCTCCTCAAACGGGGTGAACGAGTGAGTTGACACACTAGTAGAGGAGCCTGACGAAGATGGCATAGATGACGATACCCTCGAAGAAGCTTCAGCCTGAAAGGGCGATGGCATATCCACCAAGGCTTCATTATTCGCGATAAAGCCATTCGGAGGCCTGACATTGCTCTGAGGGGAGTGCGACATGGATCGCATAGAGTTCATGCTCGGCTCCAACAACCCAAGCGCGTTGGTAGTGCTATTACTGCCGAAAGCACGAGCACACGACTTGATCTGCTTCCGCACACTGCGCAAGGTTGTGCCTTGGTAAAATCTCTCGTCTTTGCTGATTGTATACAAGGAGCTTGCCACAGAATAGAGACGATTATCCCACTCTGGACGGAAGTAGCCATGATCAAGACTAAGCCCTAGGTTATCCCGAAGGAGGTTGAGAGCTCGGGAACAAGTGTCCAGGAGAGTACACAGAGCTTTAGAGAGGGGTTGCTGGAATGTTGAGGCTGAGTTTTGATTGAGTTGTCTGGTAGTTGGCGAAAAGGACTGCATGATTTGTTCTACAGAAGCGCAAAATTGATCAACAGTCTCAGCCGGGACCACCACTCGCTCGTAAAATGAGCCATTTTTGGGGAAGAGGAACTGAATGATCATGGTATGGTGAAACGCAACAAGTAGTTGCCACAATCTGTCATCATCTTGAACTTTTTCTTTCGGGCCATTTGCATTTGTACCAAAAGAGCGGATAGCTTCTTTACAGATACCGACGCCATGTTTCAATGCGGCTTGATCCGAGGTTTGGGAGAACAGGTATGCAACAGTACTTACAACCTGGGCAAGAGGCCGCATTTCTCGAATGTTGCCCTTTTGCTTTTGCAAGGTATTGAAGTTCTCAGAGACGAGGTCAAGCTGAATGGTAACTGATGAGGTTGAGGTCACGGGGAGAGATTCGAGGTCAAAGGTTGACGGTGTGGTTTTGGGCAAGACTCCTGCTTGGATGGAGGTCCAGATGTGAAGGGAATAGGTTGTCCACCAAAGATTGGAGACAACTTCTTTCTCGACATCAAGGACGTCAACACCATTTATGCGGCTGGAGTTCGGCTGGGAGGCATCCTTCGACATACAATCCTTGATCTCGGTAACCAGCTTGCTTGCAACTTCGATATAACAGATCGCTCGGCGGAATTCATGGGAAGATAGGGCGTTCCAGGCCAGCAACACCAAAGTCTGTGCTGTGGTAACCCCTTTATAAACTCTCGTAGGTACACCAGAGTATACAGCATCATTGTCCTCGGAAGGGTGATAGCAGGGCCGCATCTGTAGCTGAGTCTTGGCCCACTGCAGGAGTTCATGTCCACGAGCAACTGTCGAGTCCTCTCTGACGACGAAACTAGCATCGGCTAGCATCACAGCCATGAGGATTTCGTCACAGGTATCTTCGCGGATTTCTCGAAGCAGCAGTGTCTTGGAGATGAGAAATGTTAGGGGATGTGCGGAGAACCAGACGTCGATAAGCTGGTTCCGCTGTCGATGGCTAAAGGTAGACAGAGGGCTACAATATGCTGAAGGATTGTCGAACATGTTGGTAGAAGTATCGTTGGATAATCCAGACCGGATCAATTGGTTGCTTTCATTAGACTGAGGAGACCCCAAGTCGCTATATCTCTGGCCAACAGAAGCGACAAGGTCAAAGGCAATCAGGGGCAAAAGGCCAGTGAATCTGACCTCTGTGCTTTGCTGCTGCTGGGTCTTTCCTACTTCTCCAAAAATCAACTGGGAAAATTTGTCCTGAAACATCTGCTCGAGGGATGCAGCAAGGCTCTCAACACCATCTGCCAACGGGGCAAGATCTTCGTGGGTTCTGCCAGGAGACATAGAAGAGGTAGAATTGGCAGAGCACGATCTCCTTCTTTTGCTGTCAGGTAGTTCATGTTCACTCCGTACCTGTAGATGATTGTTGGCTTTTGTGCCGTCGAAACTCAAGTTCCGACCCTTTGGTCTTGGAGGCTCGAAGTCGTAAATGCAGTCGGCACCTTGCTTACGACAAGCCTCGCAAATAGTTTCGTTTGAGCACTTGATTTTTCTCGCCCGACAGAAAGCACACGATCGTCTCAAGGGATGTTTTGAACTCATCTTGCTCGATGGGTATAAATGTTGAAGGATCCGTTACCATATGTCAACAAATCTGGGGGCCAAAAGAAACTGGCAGCTCTGGGGAATTTGCCAAAAAAGGGATCTGATCTCGGTAGAAACGCCGAGCAGACGATCTTTGTATGAGGTTGAATGGCGCCGGCTGCCTGGGTTTAGTTTCGAATTAGAGGAGCCTCAACAGGAGCTAGACAAGCCCACACTGTAGGGTTTAGATCGGATCAACGCTCAGGGCCTCCAAGAAGGTTTCCCCTCTCATTGGTAGGTAATATTAGTAGTAGCCGAAAAGCTTGTCAAGCATCCATGTCAGAGGTCTGCATCATTTAGGGCTGATAGCCTCGACAGGGTGGGAGTGGCAGTGTTTGGGTCAAGTGAAGCACCACTCTGCTGGTAACTTGGAGGGAGAGACCTGACGTGAACTAACAGACAGAAAACATGTATTGGATGGACCGAACACGCAGCTAAAGATGGCACAGGCCGGGGGCAGTGTTGACAAGCGTCAGATGCTTATTCTTATTTTGAGGGTATCATACTGAACAAGAACGTCAAACACGCTGTCAGACTCCCGGCAAGGCATCTCGGTGGATCCGATGTTATGGACACGGCTTACATTGCATTATATACGAAAATTATCGATACGCGAAGCTTGGTCTTGCTGTTCTTCGTGTACATCTCGTAAGTGAGACTGGATTGCAACAACACGAAAACTTTACTGTGAATCGAAGAACAGGATCGTGATCTAGTTTATACTCAATGCTAACTCTCTTGGATCATACTTAACTCATTCCAGAGAAGCCTATCGCATTGCCTGCCTATTACGGACCAGTTGAAAATAGTTCAATGTCTCGCAGCACGACTTAATTTAGACCCTCCGAACCCGTACGCAGTTCAAGAGCAAACACTGTACGGAAGAATGCGTCAAGCTGGGCTGCGACCTGATAAACTGCCATCAGAGCGGAGAAACATGACCAGTGATTGAATCCTCCGGCATTGATCTCACTCGGCATCTAGCACAGAGCAAGGATGACCTCAATGGGCGGTAAGGGGTCAAACGGTGCCGTTTCTTAGTCTTAGTGTGGCGCCGAGCCATTGGTTCTCGCATTGCTAGTTTAGTTGGGCTGAGTCTTACATGGCTTTTCTCGTGGCTCTCTGCTTGTGACCAATGATGAGGTGGGAATCTGTGTCCCCATGTAACAGGATCTTCAGCTGAGTGATATGTTTGCTTTGTTTGTAGCATGGATGTTTTAATGAGATTACGACGGTTGAGTTCGGCAGTTCAACTCATTCGTATAGTGCAAGGGTTTAGCAGAAGAAATTCCATTCCTCAGCACACAATCATATTTCAGCATTACTTCATCAAGCGTCGTAGCTCAAATAAAGTTGATACAAGTCCAACAACCCCCACACGGAACGTCGTCATGCCGGTGGCCCATGGTTCGATTAGTTCTAGACCCTGCGCCAGAGATATCAACGGGAAATGCCGATGCTGTCAAGTCACACTCACCCTCGCACTAATAAAAACAGGCTTGATATTGTGGTGGTAGAGTTACTGGCCAACCACCCAATTCCGGTTTGCCTGACATTAGATGGGCCCTAGCATACAATTTCGTGGCTGTATGCAACATGCACAATGGCAAATTCCGTTGACACCTACCACGTAGTATGCATGATGAGTCTGCATTTCCAGCCAAGGCAGATTCCTTCTTCAGCTATGGCATTCGCATTGACGTTCGTAAACATGCTTGTCCTGTTCTGGTTGAGTCAACTCAGACTCATTACACGATGGTAACACAAGACACTTCGGAAATAGTCCAAATCAAAAACTTGATTTAATTGCCAACAGGCACATGATCGATGATATCCGCTAAACCAGTCCCGCACCATGTGTTGAAATGTCATGCCCTAATGCTTCGCCTTCCCATCCGTCCGTTCCCACGTTGAGTTGAGGGTGTACAGTCCCGTGTACCTCGCTTCCGACAAAATCCATTGTGCACCAGAATTCTTTTAGTTTAAAAGAGACCCTCGATCTCGCCTGTCTCGACATTGACATCAACATTGAGATAGCCAGGTGCTGTTGGCAGACCGGGAATTGTCTGAATATCAGCAGCAAGGGCATACCTGGTAATTTGTTAGTTACGTTACGTCCAAAAAAAAGTAAATAAGCTTACAGGTATCCTGCTCCGGCGGCCATCCTGACATCACGAATGGGGATTGTGAAGCCAGTAGGAGCACCCTTCAGGTCGGGGTCATGGGACAGAGAGTATTGTGTCTTGGCCACGCAGATAGGTAGATGGCCATATCCTTGGCGGGTGTAGGTGTCGACCTTCTTCTGGGCGAGTTCGCTGAACTCGACCTTCTCGGCACCGTACATCTTCTTGCCAATAGCCTCAAGGCGCTCCTGAACAGTACCCTCCAGGTCGTAGGTCAGCTTCAGGTCCTTGGGCTTCTTTGAAGCCGCAATAACACCATGAGCCAGGTCGACGGCTCCCTTACCACCCTCAGCCCAGTGGTTAGCGAGGATGGCATCCTCAGCACCTGCGGAGATGGCCTCCTCACGAATGACAGCGATCTCGGCCTCCGTGTCGGTAGAGAACTTGTTGATCGCTACGACAACAGGAATGCCAAAAGACTTGGCGTTGGCAATCTGCTTCTTCAGGTTCACGCAGCCAGCGCGCAGAATGTCAACGTTCTCCTCCCTGTAAACGGGGCTGAGCGCAGCGCCGGGAGCGATGGGAGGTGCACCACCGTGAACCTTGAGGGCTCGGACAGTAGCAACAACGACAACAACATCGGGAGCAAGGCCAGAAGTACGGCACTTAATGTTGAAGAATCGTTCACCACCCATGGTAAAGTCGAAACCAGCTTCGGTAACGACGAAACCAGCCTTCTCGTCATGGTCCTCGTCAGGCTCAGTACCAGCAAGCTTCAGAGCGAGCTTGTCAGCAAGAATAGAGCTCTGACCGATGCTGATATTAGCAAAAGGACCAGCATGGACAAATACAGGAGTACCCTCGAGTGTCTGCATAAGGTTGGGCTTGATAGCATCCTTCATGAGAGCAGTAAGAGCACCGCCCGCACCGATATCATCGGCAGTGACAGTGTCGCCATTTCGTGATGTTGCCACCACCATTGAACCCAGACGCTCACGCATCTCGGCCAGACTGTTGCTAAGTGCCAGGATAGCCATACACTCGCTAGCAACAGTGATATCAAAACCAGTCTCTCGGGTTTGGCCCTTCTCAGTGGGGGCGGTTCCAACTGTAACTCCTCGAAGGTGACGGTCATTAACATCCAGAACTCGTCTCCACGTAATCGTCTCGGGATCGATGTCCAGTCTGGCAAATCGGTGAATCTCGTCTTCAGTCAGTTCATCAGGGTTGGTCTTGTCAATTCCGAGCTTCTTCAATCGGCGGAACATGACGGGGGCGAATTTCCTCTCGCCGTTCTTTGTGGGGACTAGCCGCTTGTACAGAGGGCCGTCCTTCTGAGTATTCTCGTGGAAGATCCGAGTCTCAATAGCAGCAGCCAACAAGTTATTGGCAGCGGTGATGGCATGAATATCACCAGTAAGGTGCATGTTGAACTCATCCATAGGGATGACCTGACTGTAGCCTCCTCCAGCAGCACCTCCCTTGATACCAAAGGTAGGGCCCTGACTGGGTTGTCGAACGTTGGCAAAAGTCAAACGTCCAACGTGAGCTCCGAGAGCCTGAGCCAAGCCCATAGTTGTGGTAGACTTGCCCTCACCCAGAGGTGTTGGGGTAATGCCGGTGACAACGACATAGCGACCATTTCGACGGTGCTCCAGTCGCTGCAGGAGACCAAGGTCAACCTTGGCCTTGTATGCGCCATAAGGCTCCAACTCGTGGGGAGCAATGCCGACCTCAGCAGCAATGCGTGTGATTTCCTTGGGTGTTTGCGCTCGTGACACAGCGATATCTGAAGGAACGGGCTCCTCCAGTTTCAGGGGTAGGGGGATGGTCTTTCGAAGCTTCTGAGACTCGAAATACCACGTTGTAGCATCGACAACATTTTGCATCAACATAGCAACAGTCATGGGTCCAACTCCGCCGGGAACGGGGGTGATGGCGGACGCAACTTCGACTGCGGCGGCGTAATCGACATCACCGACAAGTCGTTGACCAGACTTCTTGGTGGCATCGGGCAAAAAGTTGGTTCCAACGTCAATGACAACGGCACCAGGCTTGATCCAGCTGCCCTGGACGAACAGAGGCTGGCCAATAGCAGCGACAACAACATCTGCATTCTTGACGTACTCTTCAATGTTTTGCGTCTTGGAGTGCACAACGGTGACAGTAGCGTCAGCGTTTCGCAATAGGTAGCTCACAGGGCTACCGACAATGTCACTTCTTCCAAGAACAACTGCATTCTTTCCCTTCAGGTCAATCCCCGACTCTTTGAGAAGGATCATGACACCCTTGGGTGTGCAGGGCACGAAGAGTGGTTTGCCACCCCTCTTGGCCAGCTCTCCGATGTTCTTGGTGCCAAAGCCGTCAACATCCTTCTCATCTGCCACAAAAGATGTGACAGTATACTCAGAGATGTGCTTAGGGAGAGGCAGCTGAACTAGAATACCGTGAATGGAGGGATCATGGTTGAATTGACGGATATGATCGAGAAGCTCCGCTTCTGTGATGGACTCAGGGTAATGTAACAATTGGCTGTCGATACCAGCCTTTGTGGTGAGTCAGTAAACGGACTCAGCTAAAATTTCATTGTGACTCACCTCTGCAGCAGCCTTGAGCTTCATGCGAACATAGGTAGCTATATCGCGGGTTAGTGGTGAGATGATCTCATGATGGCGGGGAAAGATTATGACGAACAGGAGTCTGAACGATTACCCACTGTGAGACAATTGAGTCAGCGTTGAACAAGTAGAGTATTACGAGCAACTTGGCCATACCTTGGATGATCTTGAGGCATGGCTTAAACCTAGGGTTGAGCTTCTGTTTCTCAGTAACCTCGGCGCAGAGCTTCTCTCGGATCGACTTGGCAATAGCATTGCCATCGAGCTTTGCAGCCACCATTGCAGTCGAGGAAAAGAGTCTTTTCTGATGTGAGAATGGTTTAATGAAAGACAAAGACTTAGACTCGACAACAGAGGTTGAAGCAAAGTTATTTCGTCGTTTGTTGACTGAGAGGCAGTCTCTGTATAAGAAGTGGGCTGTCGGGTTGTGAGGAGGGGCAGTCCGAATAGCGGCGTTCACGAAAGGCACGGTCGACACGGAAGAAACGACCGAACACGTGTGAAGGGGAGTTTGCCTGTGCGACTTTGTGCGTAAATACGCCTGTGGGTGGGTGAGAATCTGACTTTGCTGGGACCCGCCTAATTCTATTGCGGGTTCGGCTTGGTGCGTATACAATCGGCAGCTCAGCCGTTGATGTCCAAGGCTTATTCTCGTTGCATATCGTGATATCGGTATCGGTATCGATAACGTTGAAGATAGGAACCGCAAATGCCGTTGCTGTCTCGGGCTCACTCGGGAACTATTCGATTCAAGCCACCCGGCGCAACGGAGGACCGCGCCGTACATGATCAACTGGAATATGATTATGTCCCTAGTTGTATGTAGATGAGTATGGTATTAGACCCAATGCCGAACAATCTCCTGATGTCCGACGGATAAATGGCGAGAGCATATACGTGTAGATCTATGCAATGCAATGCAAGCCTTTCCGTGAGGAAATGTTCTAAGCCAAAGTTGAAGAAAAGAGAGGAAGCGAACCAGCAAGGTTGTTAGATGATGATGACGGTAATAACACAATATTGTACAGCAACGCAGTCTTTTAGTCGAATGACTTATTCTTTCGAAGAATTTTGAGCCAAGTGAACCTCTCTTTGCAACTCGTCCATATTCGAATACTTGCAATCAGTCCATATAGTTGATCTCGCGTGACTGACTTTGCATTACCGCAGAACGTGATGTAAAGCACCTGCCTTGAAGAAGGGACAGCAATGTGGCTCTCAACGAACCGAACATTCAAGACCAATGGGATCGAAAAGGTCTGGTGTTGTGATGCCTTCAATGGAGTGGTCTTACACTGAGCATGACAAGGCCAGAGTTCTAGAATTTTACCCAAGTTGTTGATGCCTCAGGATGATTCGGTGAGAAGTGAGCTGAGACTAAACGAGGGTCATAACATGAATCGACTTGGATGTTTCTACGAAGAATTACTCAGAATATGACTGTTGAATCCTTCAGTGACTCTTCTCAGACTCATATTAATCTATGATAACTCGAAATAATAGGCATCACAATGTGCCAAACGTGGTTAAACTCAACTTTAACACCTCTCTCCCTACAAATCAGGCATCAGCCATGTGCCCCTCACAGCTCAGCTTAAGGCGGGGGAAGCGATTTCGATTTTTGCCCCACCAAAACGCACAACCGCCAAAAATTCCATCGCGAAAGCCCTCGCCATATAACCACCCGCTCCGAATCTGCCTCCGCCATCAACCCCTCCTAGTGCCCCCCAGACATCGACAACATGAGGCCCATTCTTCTTGCCGGGCACGAGCGTGCGCTCACCCAGATCAGGTATGTCTGAGTCGTGCTCTGTCCCTATACATCTGTGTTATAGTCACAAGGAAGTGGAGGGAGAATATCTCACTTTTTATAAAGCTTGGGAACAACTTCGCCGGCATCCTCGACTAACCTCGCTCTACAGATTCAACAAAGATGGCGACCTCATCTTCTCCGTCGCAAAGGATCAGCAAATCTGCGCCTGGTTCTCCCACAACGGCGAGCGACTTGGAACCTACCACGGCCACGTCGGTGCCATCTGGACAGTCGATGTTAACCCCACCTCAACCATGATCGCCTCTGGTTCTGCCGACAACACCATCCGTCTCTGGGAAGTCAAGACTGGTCGCCTCATCAAGACCTGGGAGTTCCCCACCGCCGTCAAGCGAGTCGAGTTCAACGAAGATGCCACCAAGTTGCTGGGAGTTACCGAGAAGCGAATGGGTTACCTCTCTAACATCGTCGTCATCGACATCAACCCCGATCTCAACGCTGAGCAGACCGACGAGAAGGCTCTCACTATTGTTTGCGACGAGAGCAAGGCCACCGTTGCTGGCTGGAGTGCTCTCAGCAAGTACATCATCGCCGGCCATGAGGATGGTAGCGTGAGCCGATACGATGCCAAGACCGGTGATCTTCTCGACAACGTTCCCGTCCATGAACTCAACCAGCCCATTGTCGATCTCCAGTGGTCTCCCGACCGTACCTACTTTATCACCGCATGCAAGGACAAGACTGCCAAGGTATGTCAGATCAGACTATCCCATATGACAAATACTAATCTTTGAAGCTCATCTCTGCCCGCGATCTCGAAGTCCTCAAGACCTATACAGCCGACACACCCCTTAATAGTGCCACTATCACCCCCAAAAAGGAATTCGTCATCCTCGGTGGTGGTCAGGCCGCTATGGATGTTACCCGAACTTCTGCCCGTCAGGGTAAGTTCGAGGCTCGTTTCTATCACAAGATCTTCGAGGACGAGATTGGTCGTGTGCGAGGTCACTTCGGTCCTCTGAACACTGTCGCTGCCGATCCCACAGGCAAGAGCTACGCCAGCGGCGGAGAGGACGGATACGTGCGAGTTCACCACTTCGACAAGGGCTACTTCGACTTCAACTACGAGGTTGAGAGGGAACGAATCAACCGAATGCAGTAGATGCGTTCTTTTCCTGTGTGCTTGCATAGTACGGCGTTTGGGGGACAAACAAATAAATGTTTTTGTTCAAATGGGGCAAAAAATAAACGGGAGCTGGACGTGATGGAAAGAGAATTGGGTGTGTAAGGGGAGATAAGAGGTTGACAAATGGGCTTGTAATTCTTACCATCTCTCCAGGGTTTAAGGAAAGGTCGAAATGCACGATTGATCACGTTTCTACGACTTACATCCGTCATCCTTATGATCATGCAATCACGAACATCATGGTTCGCTACTTCACAGCACGTCGAGTTGAAGATATCAAGGAGGCAATCAGTCAGATGGTTCTTCTGCTCAAGTAACTCTCTTCATTCTACTATCAGCCATTCTCACGCCTGTATTCCCACCCGCCGAGGCATCGTGTGATGCATTTTCTGGCCCCTGGTACAAACAGCCATGCTAGATTAAGCAAATACGTACACATTGGCTTCTCTTATAAGTCCTCAAAGCAACCAAACGCCAAAAAAGTCTATCCCTTTGCCCACCCAGCATACTAAAGGCAATTCCATATTCCCTCATTTCTTTTTACCTTTCTTGCCCTTGGCAGAACCTCCTGCGGATACGGTAGAGGCAACACTAGATGCTCTTGATGGAGTGGCGGAGCTATTCTTGCTAGACTTGACGGACTTGACATTATCGAGTGCCTTGTTCTGTAAAATATGTTAGTCATAGACGATGCACAACATTAGTTATTGACTCACCTTGACGCCGTTTTTGGCCTTCTTCTTTGCTGGTGCCATACCAAGAATGCTATCTTCGTCATTCTCATCGTCAGGCTCTCGCTTGGATTTTCCATTCACTCCGTTCGAGCCACGAGCAGGGACGTCTTCGAACTCTTTAACAATAGTAGTGATCAAAGTAGTGCATCGACGAGATAGCTCAATTGGTGTTCGACTGAGAAAGAACCAGTCAAATCGGAACAGAGGCGACTCTCTGATGTCGTCTCGCATCTTTTCGTAAAGACCTTCCGAATCAATGCCATATCGATCAAGTAGAACCAAAAGGAATCGGTCCTCTTCTTCAGTGTAAACCTTCTTGTTGGTAGTCGACACAGAATAGTTGATCTTGAGCTGCTGCAGAGGGACTCGATACTGTTGCATCTTCTTTCTCAAGAGCTTTTGGTGATGGCCAATACGTCGAGTCCGCTCCTCGCCATCTTCGATAGTCTTGATGTATTTGGGGTAGTCGGCGATCTCGGTATAGCGTTGCCAAAAGACCTTTGCATAAGCCTTGATTTCTGGGGCTGACTTGCTGTCGATCTCGTTAGAGATGCCTTCGTAGTCAGTTCGCCCGTATTTGCCTGATCCGTTGACAAATTGCTGAAAGTCCCGTTTGTTCCAGTCTCCAAAACCTTGTAGCGATAACTTCTCTTTTTCCTCCCTCTCTTCCTCAGTCAAAGGTGTAGCATTGTCAATCTCCTGCTGGTCGAGGGCTCTTTCGGCCTCTCGCTCTTCAAGATTTTCTTCGTCACCGTCAGGTAGAGGAACCTTATACCCAATTTCCTTCCGATAGTAAGCAGTCTCCCTATCTTGGAGATCTCGCAGGCGTGGGGGGTAAAATTGGTAGTCATGAACAGGAACTTGCTTTGGTGCTCGGGGTGCCTTTGGCTTAGCATCGGCCTTGGGGTTGGGATACATAGTTTGTCGGAAGTACTTATCCATCGAGTATGACTGTTCCTTTCGCTCTCGCTTGGCCGGGTTGATCCAGGTCATGTTGATGTTCTTCTTTGTGTTGGCAAAGTTCTCGCCATTCCATTCGTAGGCAGACTCTGAGGTGAACTTTTGCAGATCATCGATTCCCAGCTTCTCATATTTTGCGTTCAGCTCCTTTGTTCGGTTTTCGCCTTTTGCAAGGATCTCGTCGATATCGTCATCACCAACTTCGCCGTCCTTGGAGGCCATATTGCCGGTAGGTCCCTTAGACTGAAAGACCTTCTCAGCACCGTGCTGGATCATGGAAAGAAGCTCGTCCTTGTTGGCTGCAGCTTTAGCGGCTTGTTGGGCACGGCCTTGCTGGATAACCAGTTGATCTAGTCGTAGCTTCTGGGCAGCTCTCTCCAAAACCTTTTCTTCGATGGCGTTATCCGTGACAAATCTGTATACAACAACCTGCTTAGTCTGGCCAATACGATGGGCTCGATCCATAGCCTGAAGATCAGCTTGAGGATTCCAATCACTGTCATAGAGAATAACAATGTCGGCAGTTGTCAAGTTAATGCCCAGACCACCGGCACGTGTTGTGAGGAGGAAGACAAACTTCTCCGAACCAGGTTTGTTGTATTCGTCAATGGCAGCAATTCGATCTTCATGTGCTGTGCCACCATCGATTCGACAATATTTGTACTCTCGGAAGACACAATAGTCTTCGAGAATATCCAATAATCGGCTCATTTGAGAGAAGATGAGAACGCGACTTCCCTGCTTCTGGAGCCGCTTGAGGAGCTTGTCAAGGACTGCCATCTTGCCAGCGTTGTAAACCAAATGCTCATCGGTTGTGTAAGGTGGTCCTGGCTCGGCGCCTTCGAACAGATAGGGGTGGTTACAGCATTTTCGAAGCTGCATCACGATATTGAGTAGTCGTGTCTTTGACTCTCGTTTGCCACCGGCGCCGTTAACAGCATCAATATCTTTCTCCAGAATCTTCTGATACCATTTAATCTGCATCTCCGACATGCCAAGATAAACATTGACCTCTTTCTTGGGCAACAGACTCTTCTCCACGTCACTCTTCACGCGGCGCAGTAAGAAGGGGCGGAGGACTTTGTGTAGTTGTTGTACGACCGTGTCTTGATCGCGGTCTTGACCAGAGAACCACTGATCAAAGGCTTCAGCGTCGCCGAAAACATCGGGAAGCAAGAAATTCAGTAGAGCCCAGAGTTCGTGCAGGTTGTTTTGTAACGGTGTGCCGGTAATAAGTAATCGGTTTCTGGAGGAGAACAATCGGATAACCTGTGACAGTGATGACTCTTCGTTCTTGATACGATGCGCCTAGATATTCGTTAGCTGATGAAGCTCTCAGTTATTCCAAAAACCACATACTTCGTCGATGATGATGTACTCCCAAGCAAATTTCTTCAAATGCGCTTTCTCTCGAAGCACCATTTCGTAACTGGTAATGCAAACATCAAACTTCTCGTCAACAAGCCGATCGTTGATAAGGTTCTGTCGTTCATCTTTGGCACCCTGAAGCACCAAAACATCGACCTCGGGTGTCCATTTGGCAAACTCTCGCTTCCAGTTATCAAGCGTGGACTTGGGCACAATGACCAAGTGTGGCCCAGTAATGTCAAGGATGTGTCGCAAGTAGCCAAGAAATGAAATAGTTTGCAGAGTCTTTCCAAGACCCATTTCATCGGCAAGGATACCAGAAATACCATTCTCGTGCAGGGAAATCAGCCAATTGAGACCGGCAACCTGGTAGTCTCGCATGGTGCCGTGGACGAACGGAGGGGATTCTCGGAAGACCGTCTCAGCGGAGCCGCCGTGCTTCTCGTCTTTCAAGAGTTCGGCGTCTTCTTCAGCTTCGGTACGACGACGTCGCTCGCTCGTGGCGCCCCCTTGCCTTCCGGCACCCTTCTTGCCCCGCGCAGATTCGGCATTCTGTCGATCGATTTCGGTCATGATATCGCGAATCTTGGGGTCGGGGTTTGTCTCGATGAAATGGCGGAAGAGATCGGTCAGGCCGAGGAGGTATCGAAATCGACGAATGGTGTCATCTTCCTAGAGGTTCGATTAGATCATTTCGTATAATAGCCTTCTCTTGGAGTGCGACATACCTTGGATTCGCCTAGCCGATCGTGCTTCTTTCCAAAAATGCTACGACGAAGTTGGTTGACTTCTGTGCGGCGCCTACGGCCATCCCCAGTAGGCTCTCCGGCGACGCTGCTAGCAGTAGTGCTAGGGTTCTCGGTATCAGTGTAGTCGGGAGTCTCGTCAACTTCCTTTACAACCCATCAGCACAAGCTCTCACCCACAAACGAACAAAACTTTGTGAACATGGCAACTCACCATCTCTTCTTCTTGTCGATGCTCCTGCGCGTCAGACATAGACGCGTCAGTATCGACAGCTTTGGCTCGAGAACGAGGCGCCATTGCGAGTCGAGTTTAGGATAAACCTCTTTACGCGACTGGCGTCCAGAAGACGCGTTTCGATAGCTTGCAATGTGAAACACAAGTCAATGCAAGTAGTCTGTTGGCTCTTGTAGCGTATTTTGTGTATTTTGAGGGGTATGTGATGTATTTAACACAGCCACGTCGCTTGAAGGTTTGGAAAAGAAAGTGTAAATGCTGTTGCGAAGGTGTTGGCGGGTAGAATCTAAACGGTCACCTCGAAGGGGGCCAATCTGGGCTAGCGGCGTGCATAGACCCTTGTAAATGGCGGTGGGCCCCACGATGCTGCAAGGGAAGAAAGGATATTCCGATAGTTTTTAACGACGTCACTTTGTCTTATTGGTTTTGTGTAAGGAAGTCACTGTGAATCCGAAAACAACCAGATTGATTATCCTAAGGTGATCTTATCCTATAGACTCGTACAAGTACGTGATCGAAAGAGACTCTGGTAAGTTTGTTGAAACGCAATTCTGAGGGTTGTATCAAGTCACGTGGTTGGAATCCCCCCCCCACATCTACAGGTACCGACCCCTCGGTTAGTGCCGTCCATCAGGCTCTGCCCGTGCTCCGTTGGAGTGGATGACCTGGGCAAACGCTTCGTGACCCCAACCTTTACCTTGCCCAACTGTCTTTGAAATCATAGCTCTTCAGGCGCAACATACCCAACTTATCTGACTCTGGTGTACCGCGAATACATAGCATTTTCTCTCCGATCTAGGAGCCTCTTCTGATACCAATACTACTCCCCTCTGACCATCAAGTAAGGCGATTTCCCCCTTGACATTTTCAAACATATCTGACTCTTCGTTTCCAGTTTTCCACATCCCTTCGTCGCTTAATCACGATGGAGCCTATGAGGGGCGTCTCTGGTAGCATGGGCAAGCAACCTGCTCAACAAGAAAGCCCTGAACAACTCCTCGATGTCTTCAAGGCAGCCGCCTTGTCGGTGACCAAGCTCTACAAGATCTCAGCTGCAGGACAGTCAAAGGCACGTGCCGATGGATATCAGGATTGCCTCGATGACCTCCTACAATTCTTGGATAAAGAGGGCATGGGTCTGGGTGATGGAGAAGGATGGAAGATCCGGAAATGGGCAACAGAAAGACTCGATGGGCGTGAAAGCAGCTCTCTGAACACTGAGAGTGAGGACGAGGTCGACAAAGCAGAAACAGCCTCGTCACCAGAACTCACTCGAACGGCTATCCCTCCGCATCCGGCGAACCAAGTGCGAACCGACTCCGCACCACCAAGTATTCCTCCTGTTGCCGAACAGCCTACGCCGATAGTCGTCCCGTCTCAAGACAACTTCACCTTCCAGTCTTCACACCCGTACCCGAATATCGCTACTCTGGACCTGTCTGACTCAAGACCTCACGATGACGTGCCTGCTCCCACACGACCAACGAAAACTAGGCTTGCGGGTGGTCCGAGTCGATCTTGCCCGAGAGGTCCGGGACATTTGGTACAGCGGGCTGGTAGCAAGCGCAAGTTGAACTTTGAGGAAATATTCGATCTCGGCAGTCTAAGCGGAAAGGATCCTTTCGAAAAGGGGGGGAAGCGTGGTCGACATGCTTGATTATCCAGCGAGATCATCACGTTTCCTTATCTCTACACACAACAACATGAAGCATATTTGTCTCGGAGCACTGGGTACTAGATGGATGGGATGGAACGAGGCATGTTTACAGACGGACGCATTGACTAGCGAAGAGCATGGGCGGCGTTTGGAGGACGTAACGATTGCATTTGGGGGTGTCTGGTTTTCATTTTGTGTCTGGCGATTGCCACATTTTCCATAACACGATAAATTTGATGATGATGATTCTCTAGCTATTCCTTCTGAACCAACGAAACTTCTTGCATGGTTGTATGTGACTGGTCATTCTATCATGGTACATGGCAAAGCCCTATGACTTCCTAGGACGAAGGGTCGATGATAGAGAAACAGCCAGATTGCTTCATAATCATATGTAGAATCCTAAGGTAAGGTATCTATCATTTGCTCTCACGGCTCCAACTTGTCGGGTTATCTTCGGTCCGAGACTTACCAAAGGAACATCAGAGCTTTGGACTGACTTGCAGGGAACTTTCATGCAGCCTGAGACTCAGGATAGGCGCTAGATGAAAGGTACAATTGGTAGCTGTGTACCCCGGCCTTGACCTCATTAATCGTGCATTTTTGTCGTTCGCGAACTTTTAAACCTCTTCGCGCTTTTCTTTTCTTATACCTGTTTTGTTACTTCTTTTATCCCACTTGCATCGCGAAAGGTTTGTTTCCACAAAGGTACGTATTTTTTCTTCTTTTTCTGGCATTCAACGTTGCACTATTTTGCCCCTTCATACAATGATGTCAAGGCTGTGTTGAACGATTGCGCATTGTTCATTCGCTCCTCTCAACAGCCATCCAGCCTTTTACTGACACTGATTCACGTAGAAGTATCACGCGCGAAAGACACTACTAGCTTTCCTTCAAATTAGTCAACATGTCGGATTCTGGCAAGCAAGACGAGAAGCCTACGGGCGAGCACGAGATCGATCATGACCGCGAGCACGATAATGAACATGAGCAAGGAACTGAGATGTCAGGGGCTGAGGAGGTGTGTTAGGCGCGCAAAGAGGTGGATTTGAGAAGGAAACTGACGCCACACCCTTAGGAAGAAATCACTGCCATGAAGCGCCGCGTGGCAGAGATGGAAGAGGAGGCCAAGAAGCTTCGCGAAATGCAGGCAACTCTGGAGCAGCAATCTGCGGACCTTGCGGATGACAAGGAATCCATCGATGCGCGCAGTATCTTTGTTGGCAACGTCGATTATTCAGCCTCGCCTGAAGATATCCAGAGTCACTTCCAGAGCTGCGGCTCCATCAACCGAGTGACCATTCTTCTTGATAAGTTCACGGGTCAACCGAAGGGGTATGTTGGCACGCGGGAGCTTTTTAAGCATTACTAACATATCGCTCTGTAGCTACGCCTATGTCGAGTTCACCGAGCCGAGCTTGGTCGCCCAGGCTCTTGTCCTCAACGAGAGTGTCTTCAAGGGCCGCAACATCAAAGTGACCCCCAAGCGTACCAATGTCCCTGGCATGAGCCGTGGACGTGGTCGCGGTGGGTTCCGCGGTGGCCGAGGCTTTCATGGCCGAGGCAACTTCCCTCGCGGTGGTGGTTATCGCGGTGGCTACCGTGGTCGCGGACGAGGTTTCGCCCCCTACTAGGAGCAGGGAGGCACTTTGCCCATGGGACATGGTCGACGATCTGAGCAACCTAGGCCTTTCGAGATCGAAGTTGAGGAATCTCACGGGCTTGAAAGCAACCCCTACTTGCATGGATATGTTGGCCTGTGATGGAACAGTTTCTGTCCATTTCTTTCCTCGATTTTAGGGTTGTGGTAATAAGGAGAAGGGTGCTTTACTAGCAGAGAAGGAACAGTGTAATACTATCAATTATCCGGGAACAGGAAAACACACAGATAGCCAAGAACACCAAGGGAAGGGATAGGAGTTCCGGTCTTGACTTATCTTTCGTCTTAGCAAAATCACAGTAATCCGTCAATAACTATTCCTATCATCAACTCAGTGCGAACTTTACCTGAAATCTGCCTGAGCAATCATATCAGCTATTTTAAGTATAACTAGGTTAGGGTGCCTATTCTAAGCAGCATCGAATATGTAGATCCGTAGGAGGCTTAGAGTAGTGACATGTTGCCACGCGTTCCTCTTGAAGCTTCATATGCGTGTGAGGCCGCCCGTGTGATACCCCCACATCAGTTCGTGCCAAGGCTTGGATATTGGCGGAAATGACTATGATTGCAATGAGACAAATCTGGTGTCAGGGTGCATAATAAAGGAAGATCTGACATCTCACTGAAGATCGGCAAGCTAAGCTAATTCGTTGGGCAATCTGGCAATCCACGAGATTATATACGGTTTACCCTACAGCTTGAGCTTTATGCGCTCTCAACGGAAAAATGTTACTGATCACGTAGTCACACCATCTTGTATTGATGCAACTGGCGTTTTCGTTCATACGTAGTTAATTCGGTTTCCCAAGGCTTCTTCTTAGGCCTGATGTTCTTGCTGAGCTACTGAAGCTGGTATTGAGCAACCCCATACATTGTACACCCATACCACTCTACGTATTGCAAATGTGATACTCCTCGCGCAATATGCTATAATTAAATGTTTATCATAGCATGGCTAGGACATGAGTCGTCATTCTCGACTACCCCAGATTACAGATGCTGTTCCTGATGTGTAGTGTCAACGCAATCAACAAGGTATCATTGACGTTTTGCCTGTGGCTCAGCGGTTGCCCAGTCAGAGAGGTGCAAATACTGTAAATAATCAAGTCATGTACGAAATTACGGCTGAAGGCGAAGTTTGGGCGTAGAAGAGGGAAATTTACAAAGGCACACATCGGATCCTGTGGCACATGTGTGTATGGAGCATGTTTCAAATTGTATCCTGATAAATGCAGACTTTTGATATCCATGATTCCCCATGTTGACCAGTCTTTAAGCCCAAGCAACGACCTAGCTGCAAGGCATCACAACCCTGCTTAAGCGCCCGATGTTGACTAGGTGCCTGACGAAAGCTGTGCCGGTAAGCCGTACGCCGCAATTAGGCTCAGAACATCTGTTCACAAACCATTACAGGTGACTGAGATTATGATTCCATAGCGGCACCGTCGCTTTGTTTACTGCCGAGGTTGTGCGAAATACGTCGTAAAGCGCAGCCGTGGATTCCGCAACCTAAGGTAGGTAGATGTCATAAGCATTATTTGACAATTTCTCAGCCAAAGTGGCAACAAAATACTGGAGCTTTTGAACACCTTTGAAATCATTGCTCAGCCTAGCAAGTAACTAGAACGTGCGAGAGCTCTAGAATTAGGCAATATCGGATAGATGCCTTGTATCAAAGTACACAAGTCGATTCTGGAACGTTCATCTTTAATCGTGGGTTTCATAAGAAACGTTCAAAGGAGCGGAGGCAAAAGAACCTCTTGGTTACCAACCAGCCACTAATATAAGGTAATATCGGGTCGTCTAGTCATCTGTAGGCCTCCCCATTGCAGCCCACTAAAAGGCCCGGATACAGAATACAGGGTGTATTAAAGAGCACGGGCTAACCAAGGATGTAAGAAAAAATAGGAACTTGATCCTAAGAGACAAAAAGATATGTGTTAAGCTTAGTAGAAGCTTACGAGGACTTTGGATAAGTCCATTTTGGCACCCTATTTTGAGGACGGATGCTTTCTTGCTCCCTGGCTGATTGGGTAGGTCCCATTGGAAGGGTTCCTTTGATCTTGGTAATATAGGCACTTGGTGAGCTGCCTTTTGTTGCTTGGTGAAGTGTCTAATAAAGTGCTGGATTTAAGTATGGTTGTAGTATATATTCTACACTTGCATGGACTTAGAGGAGCACGACTACCGTGTTATAAAACTCATGCACGTAGCAGCTACATAACAAACAAGTTGCCAGGACTAACAATCAGAAGAGTACCCCCACTGACTGCACCCCAGCCCATGAAACCGTACTCGAGTTACAAGGCTCCAAGGTTACTCAGGCAAAGTCGGGTCGATTGATTATCCTTCTAGCATCATCAACGCCAACCACGAGACAGAGAGTATATTGAGACTGAACCCACACAAAACAGTTCGTGGCGATCAACTCTATCTACGAGCCTGTCTCTCACCATTTGCCGTCGCTAATTCACAAATAATATTATCAGCTCAATTACAGCAACGTGGTTTGTCTTGCTTTGCTTCTCACAACAGCCTCAGGATCACTACTCCTACCCTGGATCTTCCCGTTCCGGCCGCTGTCGTTCTCGCTCTGGAAGCGGGGAGTCCGTGTCTTGGCCTTAGCCTCTCAGTCTTGGGTCTTTTGGGCCGCCCGTGCACAGCCTCAACCTCCCCCCATTGCCCCAAACCAAGCGTCGTCAACTTTCTTCAGTGAACCCTTCAACCTCCACTGATCACGTTCCGCGAACGCCTTCCACGACAAGGCTTCATTGCATTTGTCTGGCTCCGAACCTATTTCTACTTTTCACCTCAGAAATATCGATTATTATCATTGTCGTCGCTGTGACTTAGTCCCTCGCTGCGCAGCGCAAGAGGTGACACCATGACCAGTCGCACCGATTCTAAGTAAGTCCATTCCCAGCCTTTCGCCCATCGCATCGCGTCCAGCTTCACCTTCAGCTTGACCCTTTACACATCTCCCTCTTCACTGCTACTACGGTGACCGTGCTAATGCTCCTTGTAGCAGGCCCAACCTTCGGGTTACCAGTGAGTTACAGCTAATCAATCTACCCCACCGTTCGACTTGATATATTGACATCATCCAAGTTATCGCCGCCGATGGCCTATACAAGAGGGATGTTTTCCGTACGTAGTAGAATCCGAAACTTCGCTCGGCCTATCCGCTAACTTGAATCAGGCTTTCCTGACCCTTTCGCTGTTGCGACCATCAACGGGGAGCAAACCAAAACGACGACTGTCAGCAAAAGAACTCTAAACCCATACTGGAACGAGAGCTTTGACTTGTAATGTACCCCGCCGCTTTAGACAAAGAATTTAACCAACTCGAGTTTATCAGTCGCACCAATGAAGATGGCATTCTTGCAGTTCAAGTTTTCGACCAAAAGAAGTTTAAGAAGAAGGACCAGGGTTTCCTAGGCGTCATAAACATTCGCGTTGGAGATGTCATCCCTGAGCTCAGCCCAGATGCCGATGGTCAGTTTACTTGATCCCACAACAGAAAACGTGAAGGAGCTTTCTGACATGCGCTTCAGACCAGATGCTTACACGAGACCTCAAAAAATCAACCGATAACCTCGTCGTCCACGGCAAACTTATTATTAACCTGTCCTGCAATCTCAGTGCACCAGCCCGCGGTGGCCAGGCATCGACCGCACGACCATCTCTCGGCACCGGCCCGTCGAATGCTTCGAACCTCTCCGCCCCTCCACCGGAAAACCGACCAGGATCTTCACTGTCTGGACCAAATGGCGCGGGTGGTTCACAAGTCAACCTGGCCCATCGTCCATCCAGCATCAACTCTGTTGGTGGCGCCAGCGCTCCAGGACCGAATGCTTCCGGACAAACTCGACAAAGCAATCAACTCAGCCCATTCGAAGATGCCCAGGGGCGACTACCCGCTGGCTGGGAGCGCCGAGAAGACAATCTCGGCCGTACTTACTACGTCGATCACAACACCCGCACAACGAGCTGGAATCGACCCACTGCTTCTGGCGCCCAAGAACAACGAAACGACCGAGAAGCAGCTACCCAGGTTGAGCGCCAGAGACATCAGAACCGCACTCTGCCCGAAGAACGAACCGGCTCCAATTCACCGACGCTGCACGCCCAGCAGCCCCAGCCATCAGCATCACCAGCTACTAATGGTGGCGCAGTGATGCATACTGGAGCGACGAGCCCTGGTACGGGAGAACTCCCGCCTGGCTGGGAGCAACGGTGGACCCCAGAAGGTCGACCATACTTTGTTGATCACAATACAAGAACAACGACCTGGGTAGATCCACGTCGCCAACAATACATCCGCATGTATGGCGGTCAGAATAATGCCAACGGCCAGATTCAGCAGCAACCCGTATCACAACTTGGTCCTCTGCCTAGTGGCTGGGAGATGCGCTTGACAAACACTGCTCGGGTGTACTTTGTTGATCATAACACCAAGACTACCACTTGGGACGATCCTCGACTCCCATCGTCTCTTGACCAGAATGTTCCTCAGTACAAGCGAGACTTCAGACGGAAGCTCATCTACTTCCGCTCACAGCCGGCCATGCGAATTCTCAGTGGACAGTGCCATATCAAGGTGCGACGATCTCACATCTTCGAGGACTCCTTTGCCGAGATCACACGCCAGTCCGCAACGGATTTGAAGAAACGACTTATGATCAAGTTCGATGGCGAGGATGGTTTGGACTACGGTGGTCTCTCCCGAGAATTCTTTTTCCTTCTCTCCCACGAAATGTTCAACCCCTTCTATTGCCTATTCGAATACTCCGCCCACGATAATTACACCCTTCAGATTAACCCACATTCCGGTATCAACCCAGAGCATCTCAACTATTTCAAGTTCATCGGCCGTGTTGTCGGCTTGGCTATCTTCCACAGGCGATTTTTGGACGCCTTCTTCATTGGCGCTTTGTACAAGATGATGCTTGGCAAAGCGGTGGCTTTGGCTGATATGGAGGGTGTGGATGCCGATTTCCACCGATCATTGCAGTGGATGCTGGATAACGATATATCAGGCGGGATTCTTGAGCAGACTTTCTCGACCGAAGACGAGAGATTCGGAGTGATGACTACTGAGGATCTCATCCCTGATGGTCGCAATATTGATGTCACCAATGAGAACAAGAAGGAATATGTTGATCTCATGGTAAAGTGGCGCATCGAGAAACGTATCGCCGAGCAGTTCCAGGCTTTCAAGGAAGGATTCCAAGAGCTTATCCCTCAGGATCTTATTAATGTCTTTGATGAGCGCGAGCTGGAGCTTTTGATTGGAGGTATTGCCGAAATTGATGTCGACGACTGGAAGAAGCACACCGATTATCGAGGATATACCGAATCCGATGAGGTCGTGCAGAACTTCTGGGCAACAGTACGCTCGTGGGATGGCGAGCAGAAGTCCCGTTTACTACAATTTACTACAGGTACTTCCCGGATCCCAGTCAATGGTTTCAAGGATCTCCAAGGTAGCGACGGCCCACGACGATTTACAATTGAGAAGGCGGGAGAAATCACAAATCTGCCAAAGGCGCACACATGGTAAGTTGAATATGATATTTGACTCTGAGATCAAATCACTGACTCATAAACAGTTTCAATCGACTCGACTTGCCTCCTTATAAGAGTCTAGAAATGCTTCAGCAAAAGCTTACCATCGCGGTTGAGGAAACTATGGGTTTTGGCCAAGAGTAGACGATAACGACATTACTTTCAGCAGGGACACTGAACTGGAAAGGGTTAAACTGCACTCAGTTGTACTGCTGTGTAGTTTCCGCGAGACAGCGACTTCTTTGTCTGCCCCAATAGGGAACCCCCTCGCTAACATGCACGAACTTTTGGGTATTTGCTTCAGTCCCAAGAGTGGACAGACCTGGGTCGTTTGGCGCTGGTGGGATTAATTTGCCTTCAACATGCGATGCAACACTTGCTTCTCCCTGACAGCCCAGTAAATAGACGATTTAACAGAACTCGAGTGTTGCTGTTTTTACAGACGCACCTTGTGATCTGTTTCGTAAGGAAGCATTGGCAGGCATTGTGGAATTACCGGGCATACGCCGGGATAGACGAGTTCTTGGATGTGATGATGCTTGACAGACGAAGAAAAAAAGAGAAACTGTACTTAGCTATGTATTACGTGTGACGTCGGCAGTGGCACCGAAGCCAGCATGGATAGGCTGGAAGTTTAAGAAGAAGGATAAGGTTATAGCGCTTCATTTCAACTACTTATCATATATATCACTTTCACTACCTACCTTATTTTCTGAACGTATTTGCCTTAGCTGTCTTATGACTAATCTCAAACACCTTTGCATATCGGGCAGAGCCTATGCCAGTAAACCTTACGAAAATGAATGCACACATAATGACTCAATAGACCAATTTTGGGCTTATTTGATTTCTAATTATTGCAGTGCCCTCGCAAGACCGACCACCCCCTTGTTTGGGCCCCTTGTATCAGCCGAACCTGGCTGCATCTTGATGAACAAAAGCATTGGAAAGCCGCCCAATCAAACCAAAATACTGAAAAAGAAAAAAGAAAATATATGCGGAATGAACAACCGTTCCGCATTATTATACATGGTTGACACCGTCCTCCTTCCCATCACTTCGCCGGAATTCTGGCGGCGTTCCAAAGTCTTCCAAACCCTCCTTGCTACTGACAAATTCTGGTGGGAAGTCTTTATCGTGAGTAAGGGTGAAAGCCGCGGTTTCCACCCCGTCCTCCACCACGATAATTAGCTCCAGGTTTACCGGCGTTTTTGGGCCCCGTAGGCGCATTGGCGGGTGGTGCATGTTGCGGGTCAGAGTTCGCACTGGCACTGCCAGCACGGTTAAAGCCACCTGAGCCTTGGTTGGAGTTTGGCTGAGGAACATCGTCATACATGCCCTCCCATGAAGTAGGGGCTCCGCCTCCTCCACCCATACCATATCCTCCATGTCCTCCATGACCGCCGTAGCCTCCACGGCCTCCACGACGACCTCCTTGAGCTTGTTGGTATTGATTATAGTTGTTGTTGTTGTCATATCCTCGACCACCGCCGCCGCTGGCAGAGGCAGTGGGACTAGCACTACCGGAAGCAGCATCTTGACCACCTTGCTGGCCCTGCTGTTGCATCATCTGTTGCTGCATTTGCTGCATCTGCTGCATCATCTGTGGGTTCATGTTCTGCATCATGTTCTGAGCATTGGCACCACCGCCTCCTCGACCCATCATCTGTTGTTGCATCTGTTGCATCTGCATCATGTTCTGCCACATGGCTGGGTTCATGGGCATTCCTCGGCTCATGGCCATTTGTGACTGCATCATAGCGAAGTACTGTTGCATACGTTGAAAGTATTGGGCCATGACTTGGGGTGTCATGCCGTTGTTGCCCATCTGTTGGCCCATGGAGCCCTGGCTTGACTGGTCGCCGTCCTTTCTGAACTTGCCGCGTCGTGATGCCTCTTCCTCTTCTCGAAGGTTACCCCTAGGCTGGGCCTTCTTGACCTCGATGGGTTTTCCGTGAATTTCTAGTGGCACGTTGATACAGGCATCAACGCCGGCTTCGTTTTCAAACGTCACGAACCCAAATCCTCGTGGACGGCCGGTATCTTTGTCCATCATGAGAGTCGCATCTACAACGCGGCCGAACTGTGCAAAGTATTCCTTGAATTCTTGATCCGTGGTTTCCTGGCTGACACCTCCGACGAAGATCTTACTAGTCTTCTCTTGTTCGTCTCGGGGAATGGCACGTTTGGGGTCGATCTGCAACGCAATTAGAGTGGTGAGTTTGGCCATGTCTTAAGATATATGACTTACGATCTTGCCATCAAGGAAATGTTCCTTGACCATGACGATATTGACTGTCTTGGCGTCCTTAAAAGTCAGGAAACCAAATCCTCGCGACCGACCGGTACTGCTGTCTCTCATGACTGTGCATTCAACGACTTCACCAAACTGTGAGAAGTAATCCCGCAACGATTCTGCCAACAATCGTTAGTACAAGTTTGGAGAGCTGCATGTGTTTGTTACTTACGGTCGGTGGTTTCCCAGTTGAGACCGCCGATGAACATTTTACTATACAAACATGTCAGTATACTTGTCATTTTAGAGTTGTTTATGCATTCTGAATATCAAGGCTGTTAAACACGGGTCTCCTAGGCTTGATAGAACAATAGGATCCAGGCTGATGGTGAAGTGGCTTGCTTAGAAAGGGCTGCGAATTTGCGAATAATCAATAGTTTGCTGAAACCTCAACCCTGGCTTAGAGAAAAGAGCCGACAATCGAGACTTGAATGCCTGATACAGCAGAAAAACAGATGGCTGCGGTTTGGCGATTGCAATGTGATGAAGGAGTCTGTATCCTTGAAAAAATGGGTCGTGCAGGGCAATATGGGTGCATGCAGAGAAGACACAGCCCAGCAGGAGGTCGATTGATCTGAAAGTTCCCATTTCTTCGGCTTGCTTGATGTTGGCGGCAATTTCTGTAAGATCCCTGCGTGTGGATGCATCAAGGCCAACATAACAAGGACCATGGTTGACAAACGTTGACCAAACGGCCATGACAGTCGAAAGTACGGCGCAGACATTGCAATGAGAGATGCCAGATCAGCTTGGTCGAATAAAATTTCGTCTTGTGCTATCGTCTTGACTGTTCTCTCTGTCTCTGTCTCATGCTAGGTACTGGCCTCGAGCGCTATTCGCTGCGAATCTCGCTATAGCACTCGAGAGTGTTTACCACTCCCGTCGGTTCAATAAGATCTCTGCGACTGAGGGCTATGGAAGACTCAAGTAGTAGTGTCTTTCGTCTGGACTAGTGCCGAATGATTCATCTTGGGATGTCCACAGGGCGTATCCCAGTACCGATTGTGACATCCTCCTCTTCCTCTCATAGCCCATAGACAATAGCAGCGGACTCGCCTCAACCGGTTATATCTCTTGATCCACATATCCTCTTGAATGAGTAATGGTAACTCTTCCAATCTGAATCTTTGCCGTTTGACGTCTCCGATAGCAAAACCTCTTTTTCTTAATTTGACCACGACCCTCTCTAGCCAAGCCAACTTCCGAAATGTATGCAAATGCTAAACCGATGGCCACTACTACATGGCAACGTGGCAGTTGCCATGAGGATTCAGGGTTGTGAACACGCAAGGCAAACCGTGATATTCTCGCAAGAGCGAATTCAAGAAATGTAATCACAATGCAGAAACAGTGTAGACTTACCCATCTTCTTTGGCACTCGCCTTGTGTACAGTTCCGTATGGAGGTGTTGGAGCATCGTCATGCATATCAGCCTGGCCTGTGTGACCGGATCCGCCGTATCCTCCTCCACCGAGATTAAAATCGACATCATCATCGTCGTCATCTTGATCTTGAGTCATGTGTTCATCATCCCCTGTTTCTTGATGTTGTTGCATCCCGTTATGCTCATCATTGTTGTTGTTGTGAATGTTAGCAGGAGGCTGAACTTCTGGGGCAGGGGGGGCTGCTGCGGCGGGAGCAGACCCTGGCTTTGCGGCATCGTTGTCATCGTAGCTGTCTAAGAGTCAGTATCCCAGGTAGACGCACAGAGTGTTTATGCTCGCTGCTTATGTTGCAATGAATACTTACAGGTCGGCGAAGAGATCATCCTCGAAGTTCTCGGGCTCCGTCATGGCGACGGTTGAGGTTTGGCGCGTGTTCGTGATAAGAAGTTCGAAAGATGAGGGAGCGCGAAAGAAGCAAACGACGGGTTTCGCGCACTCGACACTAGAAAGCTGTTATGGGTGAACAAGGGCAGGTGAGAAGTGATGCGCAATTGAAATTGAGAACTAAGTCGAACCAAGAGTCAAAGAAAAGGAAGAGGAGGCGACTGAACCATGAAGGTAAAGAAAGGTACTAGGTTATCGAGCCGCGAAGCTAAAGCCTAACTGACTCTACTGACTAAGCCAAAAGCGGGCCAATCAGAAATCAGCACCACTACAAACAAACAAGAACCCGAGTCTTGGACCTTTTCAAAATCCAAATGCTAATATCACTGAGACTTGGAAGATAATGAACTTGAAGATGATATTCAAAATTGAACTCTTGCCTACCATTTCAGAGCATTTTGCCCTTACAGTTTTATGCTTCTCCGTTACAACCCCTGTATTCCCATGTACATACTCTCCAAGCTCCATTGTCAAGAAGCCTGACTTGTCTTTGAGCATTACATGCAAAGGCAGGTTTTGTTAATCTGGCTCAAACCACATGCGCTCGTTGGTGAATTGCTCTGGGCTGTATTCGTACTCCGTACCCAGGCTCGTGCCGCCTGTTGGGCGAGTAATCCGCCCCGAGGCCGGGCAGCTGAGCCCAGGCCACAGGGTCAAGGCACAGTCCTCAACTAGCAGACACCCCCGCTATGAACCCGTCCGAACCCGCTATTTCCAAGCCATGGTAGTGCTGTTTGCGGGGTGATCTCGTGGTTGAGCCAGGGCAGCCTAATTAAGCCCGTTTCCATTATGTTTGATCGATCCATAGTAGAATAGGTCGACCAACCCAACCTACTGACTTTCTTGCACTTCACAACATCATTGCGTCGCGTTACATCGCAGCATGTAAAATACCTTCCAAGGCTCTTGTCCACGGCCTCTTTTCCTCTTCAGCGAACCATGTGGTCGTCATCTGGGAGCGGCAAGAAGCCCGCGCAATCTGTAAGTGATGACTACCAGCGTCGAAGCTCTCTGTGCTCACAAGACTCGACGTAATGGCGCCCGCCTCTGCTAACAGCCCCACCGCCGCAGGAGATGGTCCAAGTCGGTATGTTCAGCGAGGAGTTGTGAGATGTCGAATATTTGCTGATAGAAGCTCGATTGCTTCGAGGCAGACCGATCAGAGTATGTATTAGCTGACATGGAGTTCCATACCCTCCAAGCTTGTGCGCTGAAGCTTATACAACTAGGTCCGTATCGCCTTTTTGGAGACCGCCGCCACGAGACAACTCTACTCCAAAGAGAAACATCACGTCGCCCACGGGCCATGGCTCAGGTCTTGTTGTTGGCGCCTCATATTCGCATGCGGATATGCTCAAATTCGACTCTTTGTCCGTTGGCTTGACCTTGCTCAAAGCTTAGTTCTTGTTTGCTGATGTCAATTGCCAGAAACCTCTCCAACTCGTCTCGACCACGAACACCTCCTTCTTCTTCTTCAGCTAAGATCCGGATTCAAGAAGCTTCTCCACCGCCGAAGACCACGCCTGGAAAGAATGGTTCACCTCCATACAAGAACTATATCAACTTTCTCTCCAACACCAACGATGACTGGAAAGCAGACGAGGACGACATGATGGGCTATGAGGATGACGATGGAGATGACTTTGGTCTGCCAAGTTTGTCGAGTATGAAGAGAAGAACACGGCGCATTGCCACACAGAACAAGCCCGAATCAAGTACATTATCACCGACAACAGAGGGGCCTCCCAATGCTCTCTCGGCGAGACGATATTCAAATAGTGCCGACATCGCAATAGAGCGACCCGCGCCCACATATCCCATGCCCAAAAAGAGTGAGGGAAAGATTCTTCGGCCTCAGTATAAAGAAATCTTAAAAGGTTTGCTGATCACACTTCAAAGCGCTGTCGCAGAAGTACTGACGATGACTTTCAGACCCCGCCAACGCTCTGCATCTCATCAACTATCCCACGGTTCCTGCCAATGCCACTCCCAAGGAAGCCGATGCCATAAACTCCCGAATTACACGTATTAATAAGTTTAAGAAGCTGTTACAAGCTTCCACTATTTCACTGCCTGACCTAAGGTCACTCGCCTGGTCTGGCGTACCACAAGAGGTGCGCGCCATTACCTGGCAACTCCTCCTCAGCTATCTTCCTGCGAATAGTGAGCGCCGGGTCGCCACCTTAGAGAGAAAACGGAAGGAATACTTGGATGGTGTACGACAGGCATTCGAGAGAGGAGGAAACGCCGCGACCACTGCAGCCAACACAGCCCCAGCTGGCCGAACCAGGGGCCTGGACGAGGCCATCTGGCACCAAATCAGCATCGATGTACCCCGGACAAACCCGCATATTGAGCTATACAGCTACGAAGCTACGCAGCGATCACTTGAGCGCATTCTGTATGTGTGGGCTGTACGACATCCTGCCAGTGGCTATGTGCAGGGTATCAACGACCTTGTAACGCCTTTTTGGCAAGTCTTTTTGGGGATTTATATTGGAGATCCTGATATCGAGTCAGGCATGGACCCAGGACAGCTCCCAAAGTCTGTGTTAGACGCTGTCGAGGCCGATTCCTTTTGGTGTCTGACAAAGCTTCTCGATGGCATCCAGGACCACTATATCGTGGCGCAACCAGGGATTCAACGCCAGGTTGCTGCTCTCCGTGATTTAACAGCACGTATAGACGGCAACCTGTCCAAGCATTTGGAAAGAGAAGGCATTGAATTCATACAGTTTAGTTTCCGTTGGATGAACTGTCTCTTGATGCGTGAAATCAGTGTCAAAAACACAGTTCGCATGTGGGACACTTATTTGGTTCGTCAACATCCATCTGCTGGCAACTCTCAAAAAACTAACTACTTGTCAGGCTGAAGAGCAAGGATTTTCCGAGTTCCATCTATATGTGTGTGCGGCCTTCCTTGTGAAATGGTCCGATAAGCTCCTGAGCATGGACTTTCAGGAGATCATGATGTTCCTCCAATGCCTTCCGACTAAGGATTGGACGGAGAAGGACATCGAACTACTCTTAAGTGAAGCTTTCATTTGGCAGTCCCTTTTCAAGGGTTCTGCCGCACACCTAAAAGGTCAACCGGCCCGCGAACCTGTTACGAACCTACAACTGTGAAGAATTCCGTTGTCTTGTACAGGGTTAAATGATCATATAGGAGCGACTTTTGGAGTTGGTTCACGGGCGTGGCATGGAGTTGTAGCAATGAGGCATTGCTACAATATATTGGCATCGTAATGAGGATGGAAATCATGATCAGTATCTTCCTCTTGTATCGGGTTCCTGACTGTACAAACTCGGCAAAGCATGAGCCTTTGTGAAGGGGTTTGGTATCATATTTATTATCTAGGGTGGATTAGCCCAGCTTCCTACAGTCGAGAATTAAGAATTAGAGGACCCCTTCTATTCCATCTCGTCCTTATCTTTCAATCATCCAACGTCATTTGTTTTGGGGTATGCCTCAGCTACATGATTTTGCCTCCCAAGGTATAGAACGTTTCTTAGACGGTGAAGCGTCTTGAACGCATTGTATGCCATCCACATTATCTCAGATATCCAGCACCTCATAGAGAAACAATCCAACTCCGGAACGCCAGGCCGTGAATACTAATATATACGTGAGCACCTAAACCATCCAGTTTGGTGGTGGATCAATGCGCTGTAAACATGTGCTTTCGAACCTCAACTCAGTTTACCGTATTGAATCCTTTCTGGGCTCTATCAAGTCTCTTATGAATCCAAGCTTCTCGCGGTCTTCATCGCAGACTCGAGCCCACTCAAGTAAGAGGCGCCAAGTGTACAGGCGCATATCTTCGCGACGCAAGACTTGGCTGGCCCAGTCTCTTCCTCTCTCAGCAATAAATCGCGCGGCGGTATCCCCACCAGCTTCTTCATCTGTAAAGAATTCGAGGATGGGGTAAAGGTCCTGAAAAGTGTTATCGAAGGGTACAAAGTGAACCCATGGAGTAAGACGGTCGTCATGCCATTCAGCGTAGATAGTAGCCTTGAGAGGCATGCTCGAGGAACGTAAGAAGCCACGAAAACGGGCGCTGAATGAATTGCCGTCGGTATCAGGCAAAAATTTATAGCGGTACTGCTCCTTCATGGTCATATGCTTCAATTCGCGATAATAAGGAGCGACAGGATCACAGCCAACTTTTTCACATAGAAGACGTTTGAACCCGCAATCAGAGATCTGCATCAACCATTGACCAATAGTATTGGAGGTACGATGGGTGCTGTTGTAATGGTCGGGATTTGGCAGTTGAAATGTCTTGGGCTTCACACCTTGATGCTCAACACTGTCAACATATGAGCCATTAAGCATCTGGATAAGACGGTGACGATGGAAGCGATGCCAGACATCAGCTCTCGGCTCGCCGCCAGAAGCATCACCTCTCCAAACAATGCCGGTCTTCTTGGCGTGCCATGCTGGACCCATCTTCTCCCCTCCAGAATAGAATTCGTCGGCAGTAAGGTACATGGCGCCAGGGATAAGGATCTCGTTGTTCATAGGAAGCTTAGATCCGCCAAACAATGGGATCAATTCGGTAGAAGTAGACAAACTGAGAGGCGCAACAAAGCTCCCGTGCATTTGGCGCAGATGTGGTTGTAAACAAGGATCCTGGGCAGCAGTCCAGTTTTTGATATAACCTTTATAAGCGTACTCGGGGTCCCAATTTGAGGGATATTCAACAGGAGCCTTAAAGTCTGAGACTTGTTGAACATTGCGTGACGGAGCGTTGGGGTCACACGTCACACGCGCGAGTTCCCAATAGTTAGCTGAGCTATTGTACCAGTAGGGATCGTAAGGCTGAGGTTTTTCGTCGTCGAGCTTGGACAAAGTCTTAAACTTTGTGACGACCTCCTTCATAGGAGCGATGCGCCGATTATCGCGTTCTTGATCGACAAATTTGGATAATTCGTCGAAAGGAACAAGAAGTCGAGGTTCATCCATGTAGTTGATTGGCATGTCGACGTCAGGCAAATCCTTTGCAAACTCTTCGACGAGGTTGGTCCATAGTTCAAGCCATGGCACACGATCGGTTGCATCGCCCACACCAGTAGCCACGCCATTGCGAACTTTCACGACCCAATGCCAGGCGGATGCGCGCCTGGCTAGTGTGTGAGCGTCAAGCGCCCAATATGGAGCCAAATCCTTGTATATGCGATCGAAATAATCTTCTACCACAATGCTATTGGAAGCGAGTGCAGCCTCCATCCACTTATCGAAGCCTGGTGGTGGGTGACGTCCTCGGCGGGCGCGATAACGCTCGGCAGCATCGTAAAGATCATGGCTTCGTTTTGAAAGGAGGCTCTCATGGCGAGCGCGGGCATCTGCCATGAGCTTCTTAATTGGATGTTTTGGGCCCATAGTGACTGGGCCCTTAGGCTCTGTCACATCCCAGCCCTGGCTGCTGGTCCATAATATATAATTGGTGATAGCGAAACATATGAGAAATAGGGTGCTGAGGTAGCGGAAGACTAATCGAGAAGGCCAGTTCGATAGCCATTGTTTGAACCGAGGCCACATCATGGCCACGGATATGATGTAAGATAATGCAGGGGGCGGAGGAGTCGGAGAGTCTATGCGCGCCACGGAGGAGCGGGAAAACGAAGCATCGACGGACGATTGCAAGCTCAGAGAGCGTGGCCCGAGGGCATTTTTAAGCAGGATATTATTCGGATTTGCGACGGAGAAGGATATGTTCGAGGCTGGTCTCGGTAAGAAATCGGGGGATCGCGGTGACTTTTGTCGCAGGAAGAGATCGAGGAGCAGGAGTAGATTGAACAGAAGAAACCAAGAGGAAAGGAAAGGTAAAGAAGGGTAAGATCAGACAAGTGAGATAAGAATTTGGTGAGTTGAGGTTGTGGTGTTGAGAAAGGTCAGGTGGAACAGGAACGATGTCCAGGACGAGTACCTGCCCTGTCGAGGTGGAAACTGGAAATCGCCGGGAAGTCGCAAGTCAAATCCCAGAATTGGTCCTGAGTGGAGGGGGGCGTTGGAGCGTGGAGAAGTTACTTGGAGATTTGCGGAGCCACCTGCATATTAACTTGAGCAAGGTGCTATAAAGCCAGGGTGGTGGTATTGGAGCTTCGTCGTTGTAGAGGCTGTCAATTGAAGAGATCAGGGTTCGAGGGGACAAAGAGAGACTCAGGTGCACCGCCAGGCTTTTCCTTTAGTTCTTGTCCTTCAGGATATCCAAGCTTCTAGCCAAATCCTCTGCATGTTAGTCACCATATGAAGTCCGCTTCTATGGAGATGTATCATGCTACGTTTTCTAAGGTAAAATAGGTTAGAACTTCGCTTCAGGGGAGCACCATGTACCGAACAGTTTATACAGTTTATGAGTGAGTGTAGAGGGTCTTGGAGACGTGGTCAAGAAACATAATTAAGTTGTTTCATGTGATTCAGCAACACCCAAAGTCTAACCTAAACCTTGGACTTGTTATCACTTGATATTCGCATTCTTCAAGTCTTAGTCTCTCATAACACTTTCCACGTAGTACTGCCCATCCTTGAGAGACGCCCACTTTCCGTAGGAGGTGATAAAGTGAGAGTCTGCAGCCAGAAAGGGGGAACCAGAGTCTCAGAACGGAAACTACTGTCCTGCCCGCGTTTAGCCATTAGCGGGGTGGCTTGGCGGTCCATATTAGTGATCGCAGGCCGGGTTCTAATCCACTGACTTTAGTCTGGAATGCTATTTATGTCTTTAGCAACTATCAATCGAATTCACGTCCCTTGTGAATCTTTCACTTATGTACGGTTAATCTCTTAGAATTGCTCTCGTCACTGTGATGATAAGATGTTAATTAACATCAGCATCTTCACTACTGACTACCTACCTAGGATACACCTTTATGCATGTCAAATTAGTCGCGTCTAGTTTTTGCTTTGGCGTGTGGTGGCTGACTTTTATCCATTTGCATACCCAAAGTGACATAATACCGGATGACGAGGAACGTGCAAACGTAACCATAAAATGTCTTTCTTTCGCACTACACTACGTGCGGTGTCTGTACTCCATATGTGTTCAGGGTTCAATGTGAAGCATTCTGAACCATGAAAACTACCCTTGGTAATGCTTGTCACTTAGCCGACATTCAGTCCAAGGGTGAACCATCAACCCGATGTCAACATAGCAAACCACTTTCGGGTCTAGCTACGGTCATTACGGTCAGCCATGATATGTGCAGATGCAGAGTCGCTTCATATATCCCTGTGTGTTAAATCCTTGAGCGGCGGGTCGATACGAGCAGCAACCGAGACTGCAAACATGGATCATAAAATAAATCAAACAAACAAACCCACTTGATTTCTCAGACTGAAAGACTCAATTGGCTCTTCCTTTAATTTTAAAGATCTGAAATGAAATCACTGCCACCCTACAATACGTTTTGTGCATAACCGACCTGTGATTGAAGATGCAGCTATCCCCGGCTCCGAAATGACAATCCCTGTCACTGATCCAGGTCAACTCATTTGTTTAGTCCAACCGCTGGAGCCAACCGCGAACTGGTTTTCACAAACTTCGTACTAGTAGTCAGTGAACGACCCCTTTCTCGCGTGGTAAGGGAGAGAAACTCTGGGGAAGATCTTCCGAGTTGCTTTATTAGTTTATTTTTAACGTATACTTAGATTATGAGCGAAACGATTATTCCCTCCTTGTTTAACTGATGGTCGATCAAAAATCGTAACCAATGGATGCTTGGCCAGAGACAGGAAGTTAAAGGCTCAGCTACAGTTAAACACAAAACCAAGAAGCAATACCCACAGAAACAAACAATATTGGCTTGGAAACTAATAATATTTCATTATAGTCTTATGATATTCAAGCCATTGATCAGACCCGGAATGCACATCCCATACTTTCCTACCGAATCTCCTTTAAATTCATTGAATATCCCAATACTTTCAGGTTGATATTCACATCGAAATTCTCCGTACACTAAGGCAGCCAGACATAATCGCCACCCCAGCAGCTTAATTATTATCAACCATGGTTGGCAACTTTTAGCTGGCAGGGTATTGACTGATGATGCCCCTTGCACTGGCTTGCGCTTTTGTAACAAACCATTTCTGAAATATATATTTTGGCACCGTCAATGCAAGCATGTAGGATGACAATAGCTGTACCAAAACGGCCTCTAAATTTCATAGAGGCCAATATACAGGCGAGAACAATGGAAATACAGTTTCTTGCATTTTTGAAACCCTGACATGTTGATACGTCTGAGTAGTAGTCGACCCAAGATCTAGTATTAAGCCAGTGACACTCCCATCTCCTTGCCCAAGCAATCAAGACACAAATCAACGAACATCAAGTATTCGCCACTGGCTTTAAGAACCAGAACACAAAATTTCATTTCAGTTCATGTCGATTGGAGAGAATTCGCTTGCTTCCCCGTCAAGTGGTCTAGAGGCAATGTGAACGTCATGGATTTGGTAGCATGAAACTTTCTGAACCCAGTGACAGAGTGTGAGGCAAAACGATTCCCATTGAAAACCTCAACAAAGAAAAAAACCCTCAAGCCTTTGAACTGTCTTCTCTCCCACCGCAGGAATAACTCCTAAAAGTCATTCACTTTCGACATCCATCTTTCTTATAACTAAGGTCCCCCGAGGTTATCACCAGAAGAGGAGCCCCACCACGCCGGCTAATCCACGGCTTCGAGAAGCCCGTCTCATCCAATCAGAATTGTCTTATTCCAGGTCGGCAAGCAAAGAGGCGAATCATTCAACATCAACCAAGAAAGCTTCGCTCCGCCAACGCCGTCAACTACGCCCGCGCCAATCTCCCCTCTTCAGGCTCTCTGATATCGTGCGATCGAGGTTCGCTCCTCTGCCGAATCGTTCTCTCGCCCGAAATGCTCTCTTCCACGCGGTCCGCGGCCTCAATGGCCCTCCGAGGTGCGTGCCTTGAACTCTTCCGGCCAGGCGGGCTTTATAGCTCGAACAACGAATTCGATCATCGCGACGCCAATACATGTTGCTGACTTTACTTGTTACAATAGTCAAGCCTACAACTGCTATTGTTCCTTTCCGAACTACCGCTGCCGCCTTCACGACCAACTCTCGCCGCGATGCTAGCGCCCTCCAGACTCACTCAGCAACTGGTGTAGGAAAGGTTCGCAGAGAGGTTCCGCTGCCCAGCGAGATTGCTCCTAAGGGTGCCTTGCAGTATGCGCTGTATGTTATTCCTGCAACCTTCGCTTGTGTCGAGAAAATCGCATTCGTTACCCAAATACTGGACCAGCATTAATCTGTTCCATTCAACAGGACCACACTTGATGCCGTCACCAACTGGGCTCGTCAGTCCTCCCTTTGGCCTATGACCTTCGGTCTGGCCTGCTGTGCCGTCGAAATGATGCATCTCTCCACCCCCCGATACGATCAGGATCGCCTCGGTATTATTTTCCGTGCTTCGCCACGACAGTCCGATGTCATGATTGTTGCTGGTACTCTCACAAACAAGATGGCTCCTGCTCTTCGACAGGTTTACGATCAGATGCCTGATCCCCGCTGGGTTATTTCCATGGGTTCATGTGCTAATGGTGGTGGATACTACCACTACAGCTACTCTGTCGTCCGAGGTATGTCTTATCCTCCTCCCACTCAACTCCCACCCAAATTAACCCCACAACCAGGATGCGACCGTGTAGTTCCTGTTGACGTCTACGTGCCGGGCTGCCCTCCTACGAGTGAAGCATTGATGTACGGAATCTTCCAGCTCCAACGCAAAATGCGACAAACTCGCATTACCCGACATTGGTACAGAAAGTAAGGATTCAAAGCAGAGGAGTCGATCAGGAATCAAGATTCAGTCAAATTGCGTCGAGGCAGTACTTTCAATGGATCTAATCAAGGGAAATGTAGTGGAATGGCTGTCGTTGAGGAGGATGGCGCCCATGGAAGCATGTACAATTTAGACAGCTCCATCTCCTATGTGAAAGTTTGTAGAATTTACTTTCCTTGCTAGAGGACAAGGAACCAAAGGCATTATTCCCAGTTCATTAAAAGCTTTAGTGCACTTTGTGGTTGAGTTGGTGTGTTTGCTTGAGACATATTTCATCCACAAAGAGGTAGCGCGACCTTTTGAACACACCAGGTCGAATGCTTGTTGTTTTACGAATAGATTACCATCTACAACCAGTTCATTAATTAAGCCCGGGCCCTTTTAATAAGTGTCGGCTTTGACCGTAAAGTGACTGTGATAGTAGTAGAATCTGAGTTCCCCTTAACGTGAGCAGTTATATCAGGAGAATCCTTAAATGTCGATAAGTATCCTGGATTCCTTAAGCTTTGAAGTGTAAAGAAGAAATTCTAGGTCGGCCCTGGATTTAGAGTATGGTAATAACAGCGGTGAACATTTCTCCGTCTTGAATGGTATTTGGTTGACAAGGAGCGAGATTGGTCTCACTAGTTTCCAACAAGAAATAGGATTCGGATGATGGCCCCTTCTTGACGTATGAGAAATCCATTCTTTGAGACCACATTTCTAATAGCTGTTATGAATCCATATCGTGATTTGTATTCGGACTGCTACCCAGACTCAGGGGTAATTATTCATAGTTCTCCTGGCAGCCACCAGCGAAGCACCAAGATGTGCCTTATGTGGCTGGCAGGAATAAAAGAATAAACTCCAGAAAGAGAGAGAGAGTGTGTGTATGTGTGTATGTCAAGGCCAGAGATCTCTCAAGCAAGTCGCATGTCAAACTCTGCAGAAAAGGGTACACGTACAATCTGAACATGTGTATATTACTTTTATTTCTCTGCGATAACGTTTCTTCCTCCCAAATTACCAAAGTTCATACAATGGCATCTTGTCCTATCCATTGCTTGATTTCAATGTATTCTTGTTTAGATATCGCCGATTGCCGGATCGACACCCGCGTTCTTGAGCGACGATAGTTTTGATTGTGAGTGCCGGACTTTGGAGAGAATTTACGCTTGTTAGTCGTGAAGGGTTCCAGAGAAGTCAGCAGCCCCGTCCTTGAGGCGTACTGGTGATAAAGGCTTTATCTCGCCCTCTGAGGTTCTCTGTAGGGACTTTGGAGTCAAGTCCTGGTTCCATGTTCCAACGCAGGGATCGGACTCCTTGACCACCCTCTTTGGAGGAAGGGGCAAGGAAGAAGATCCCGTTAAGCCGTCCAGCCACCCTCGAAGATGGGCTCCATATAACTTTGACTACATCTTGTCCGTAAGAAGTGGCTTGATCGTGTGAAATATGTAGATAGCAATGTAGTTATCATATAGTTCGAATTTGCTGAAACATTTAGGATGAGCTATGCTTTGTCCTGGAGAAGGAGTCTCAGAAGTGCTCTCTTCAGCCATGGCTCGGATCCAGAGTGATGAGATAGGAGGGTGACATTGCTCCCGTTATGGGGTTAATATTTCTCGCTTTCAAAAGTGCACTTGGCTACCTCGGACCCTGACTCTGAAAGAGTCAGAGCATACTTCTCGGCTACGAGATTTCTTTTAGAATTGGTCATGCAAGGAGTAGTAGATGATATAAAAGGGGGGGGATTTTGAATCTCGAGGTCTTTAATGGAAGAGGCTTGGGCAGGGCGGCGATCGATGAGAGTGGAGGTTGATGCAAAGAATGGGAGCGCAGGGAGAATAACAGTCTATATGGTTGATATTGTGTGTGTGGGTGTATTCATAACTGGTAGTGGTGATGGGGAGCGGAGAAATACTTTTGTAACGAAGAAATGCCCGGAATTAGACATGCGTTTATGATAATACTTATGATAACTTTAGGATCTAGACAAAGGTTTTAGGGAAGTTAATCCTAAGTTTAGTACTGTTAGCAATGCAGCAACGAAATCAATGCGATTCTCAGCACTGCATGCCATCTGCTGCCGGCTCCATGTTTGTGGAAATCCTTTACTACTACGGATATTTCTTCTCTTCTACCAACAACTTCCGACTAGGTACCTGGCAAGCAAACAACCCACGGGAGTTGCCAGTTGAACAAATGCTTTTATAAAACATGCCAGGGGTGCCAGTTGTGTTAAATATCGCCTGAGCAGGGCAGAGTGGAGGCCACTCATCGGAGTAAGCAGAAAGTGAGCTGCATAAAATGGGTTTGTCATTACTTCCATTAACAAATAGAGACCTCTCCTTCAAGATACTCGCGGTATTCACCCCTCAAGCGGTGGTGACAAACACTGTTAGAGTGGTTGCACAGTTTCTGCTTCCGCATCTTACTCCTCCAACACACACTCACAGGCTGCAAAGCATATTTGGACGGCCAAAAATAATTCATCAAGCCATCTGAGGCCTTTACCTTTTTATTCTCCCTGGAGACACTTTCTCGGTCAAAGGCTTTCCCGCCGACAGGCTCTGCCTGCGCCTCAAACAGGCCGCACTCAATTCCCGCGGAGAGTCTCCAGCCTATTTTCAAGATGATATTGGATGATAGTATTCTAATATCATCATAAACTATTATAAACTATTAAAGTAAGTATCCTAACATCACCATAAATATCCTCATTAATTCCCCACCAGACCACACAACACGCGCCCTCTACCAATGGTGCCAGCAGAGGCGCAGAATGAGACGGATGCCAGGTTGCCGCCAGGTCTCCTCACTTCGACCTTAGTCATGTCCCTCAAAACCATGCGCCCTATATATAAAAGCGATTTCGTGGATGAAGAAACTCTCGAGACACTCTACGACCAAGTACTCGTCGAAATCTACGAACGGGCTGGTGTCACTAGTTTCCTTCACGGACATCTTCCCAACTACCACAAAGCTACTCGCAAGATGTTAATGAGTGGCCATGGTCTGCTTGGGCCAGACTATTCGCGAAGTCCCCCCAACTACAGGACTTTCCGCAGACAGGCCGAACACGTCTCTGAAGTCGAGAAAGCAAAAGTCTCCCCTGCCGTCCTCGAGGGTTGCTTAACCAGAACAACGTTTCGATGATCTGCAACAACCAAGTTGTCAAGTGGCTGAACCTAGCGATCAAGATGCCCAAGTACCAAAATGAAACCTTGATGAACATCATCAACCCAGAAGTCAAAGTCCTCATGAGAGATGAGAAACGAGTTTCCTCTGACAGTTTAACGGATGGAGAACCTGTGCCCAGCTTCTGGGTACCTATCCATAAATCCCGAGCGGAACTTTCATCACCCGCATATCGAAGTTGGTATTATCAGGTACAGCCTTGTAGCAAGGCCCAGATGACAAGAGTACTACGCAGCAAGGACCAGATTACTAGTCAGCGCAATCTGACTTCTTCATTAATACTCCGAATTACAAGTCCAGTTCCTTCCTGTGAACTTCCAAAGATGCGAAGAGTCCTAAACTGCACCGCCGATCGCACTTACAGAGGCCGACACATCTCTTGATATCGCCTCCAATCCCTCAAAGGCGGCTGTTACTCAACACACCAATCAATGCCTTACCGCAGCAGGCATTCAATAAAAAGTCTCCCACACGAGTCAAGTGTTCACTCTTTGAGTACGCACGATCCAAGGCTACTGATGAGCCTGAGACTTGGTCTGACGTGCATTATGTTTGAAATGAGCTGGTCAACAACCCTGACTGGTATGCTCTGAACAAGACGAAGCATCATGAGGCTTTTCAAAGGCTTATGCTTACCGCTATCGATGACGTAGACATTGCCTTTGGTACACCTGTCGCTTTGGCAGAGCTGACAACTATCACAACTGGTTTCCAGACGAGGCGGCGCGACTAAATGAGAATACGTCTCTATAGCTTCAGTCATCACTGAGAATTTTCGTTGGAGATACAAAACAGTTCTCACCCATGGCTCTTGCTCATGGCCAGTCGGATTTCAAGTCTGTTTACAGCCCTTAGCGAGAGGTCAGTTCTTCGAACGGATGGAAGCCATCGGCGATGTCACGTTTGTGCTCAAGTGTAACCATCGTGCCAGGCGCCATGCTGCCAAGTTCGTGATCGAGGCGTTCTGTGGTCGCGATATCTCCATCGTCTATCGGGATCCTACCGAAGTCACTACATCCCTCCATGAGTAGTTAAGGGCAACATTCGATGCTCGTGGCAACACCATCATGACCCGCCCCAAAGAGCCACAGGAGACCTTTGTCGATATCTCGTTCACCAAACATGACCATCTGAACCACGTCATGCAGCTGATCATTCAAATGTACCGCGACAGTAAGATCCTGAATGCAGCCAGAACATGGCGTTTCATGTGGGATGCGGTTTTGCTCTAATCATCACTGGTTACAAAGCGCAGAAGAATATATATCAAGGACCTCTGGCTAAAGTATATGTGGTGAAGATGCCCAACGGCCTTTTCGATATTCGAACTGCCGACGGATCTCCAAGCTTTGATGCCACCATCTTCGATACTGGGATCGGCTGGGGCTTCACAGCCAAGAATCCCGCCTCACTGTCGCATTGAGCCGGGCCAAAACAGGCACCAACATTGTGGGCCAAGAATAAGAACTGTACAGCACCTCCCTTATCGATGCTTATTGAGTACCTGGAAGAGCGTTAGTCGTTCATAGAAATCTCTATCAAGGTCAATTTCACTATGAGGGCCATCATGTGTGAGAACTGTATCCAGCCAGGTCCGTTCATGGATGAGAACCTTTACAAATCTCGTTGTGTTCGATGCAAGTGTAGGCGCCGCATAACTTGCGATGCCAGATGGGCTGTTTGGCTTCTTGGAAAAAGGAGGCTGGGTCTGTATCAAGATCTTGGCCGATCTTGTTACTGCCCCAAAGTTATCATAATGTTATCCTAAGTTTAGGCCTAATATAATCATAAATTATACGAATTTTATATAGTTATCCTAAGTTTAGGGCTAATTGTGCATTTCTTGGAGTCCTACAAACGACACGAGTCATCCGTTCCTCATTTCAATATCTGAGTAGTTGATAGCATTGGCTCTTAGCAACATTCAACCTCGTTAATGGTACTAAAAGTGTCAACGAATTTGTCAAAATCAATGGTCAAGTGCCTGATAATGCCAATGCATACAGCTCACGGCCCTGTAGCCTTTAGTGATATGTAACTTACTGAGTGATATCTAATAGATTAATGGCACCACCTTGACCCTCGGTGATAAATGTATCACTCACTACTCAATGGAAGGACGCAAAAATTTCATGCGCAAACCTAAAGGATGTTATCCTTGACGCGACCGACGGTCAATGATATAGAGGATGCTTTCAGCCAAGCGATCAACACGAGAGAAACAGGATCGGCACCAACAACAAGGAAGTCTGCAAGCACCATACGCAGAAGTATATTCGGCAAGTCTCTAATACTGGCTTGGTTGCTCAACCTTTTATTCAACGGGAGTCCTTGCGAGCGACTTTACCAGCTGCACGGCGGAGTTCTGGTCAACAATCAACGCTCGAAGAGGCGCTCGCCCACCTCAAAGATCAGCCTTCATGGTTTTTAGAAGATAACCACTATGGAAAGAAAGCAGCAGGTTCAGGATAGAAGGCCTAGCCACATAGCATATCTGTGCATCCGGATAACTCAATGATCGAGAGAATTTACTGAAACTATCTGGCATTGATATGGATCGCAAAAAGTAACTCCGGTACAGGGAATCGAACCCTGGGCTCCGCGGAACTGATCTCTCAGGTTATGAGAGCGCGAAATGTTAGCCACTACACCATACCGGATAGATCTGATGCTTCGTTGATGAGTGTGGCATTGGGGGCCACCAAATCGACACGCCCGCACGGTTTGCCAACCCATAAGAGGTCTACTACCTTAGTTCTATACAAAGCTCAGTACTGTTGGGAGGCAGAGCCATGCATACTGTAACTTCCGACACTGGCTCGATTGTCGAATGACTTGGATTCTCAAGTCTAATGTCTATCTTTCAGTTATACAATCGCATTACAGCATCCAGAGCAGAAGCCCAATCCTTAAAGGTTTCTTCAAGGAAGCTTCGAAAGCCCTTGATGGTAAGTATGGGGGGTTCGCAACCTTCGAGAGTTCGGAGTACATCTGAAATAGAGGATGGACCTCCCCGAATACCAAGTCTTCAGGCCCATCGGCATCCTGGCCAGCTGGCTGAGACGCAGATCGAGATACGTCACTCAACACATACTCTTTAGTTAATTCTTCGTCTTCGATACAGGCAGGGAGCTGGTGGCCGTTAAAGTTGAGTTGAGGAGGACCATATCCCGGAGGACCATAGCCAAGGGGACCACCATTACTAGTAGAACCACGTTCAGCAGGGCCAGGATCATTACGGTCAATAGAGCCACGACGACGCTGGGGAGGAGATTGGCTTCGGGGATGTTGGTAGCGATACTTATAACGATGATGCTGGTAAGGGGATTGACCATCAGCAAGTCGCTCTTCATAGTAGTAGTCAGGGGACTTATAGGGGCATTGGTGGTGAGAAACAGCGTCCTAAGCTGGTTCTGGGTAAAGAGTTCACCCCACCAGCGATTGTCACAGTATCGGATTGGAACCGGTTTTTGACTGACGTATTCTCTGAGTGGAACACCTTGCAATGAGCTCCCAAGGACCCTATTCTTAGCAACAAGTCAATTCACGACAGTCATATCGTCGTCGGCAAACTCAATGTTACTCTCCCACTCACCATGGAACAGATTAAGTCAGGTGTCACGGAGCAACGACCCAAACTCTGTGAAAACACACCGGTCTATTTTGGACTTACCCTCAACTACGAAGCTGGCTCTATTTTTGGATCTGGAAAGACGAAGGCGGTTCTAACCTACACTCTGACAATGTGCGTCTGGACCCTGACATGGACGATGTTAAGATCCGTGCGGAAGCGATTTACAACTACGACGCTGCCGAAATACGACGAGTAAGGGACTACAACAGGGACAATGTAAGGGCCAACGCTCGCCGTGCAATCAAGAAGTGGTCGCAGGAAGGATCACATAAACGCAACGATGAAGACTCATTTTATTGGAACTGAGTTATTGGTAAATTCCCCAGGGCATTCTGTCGAATAAACGTAGCCAGTATCCCTTTTACTCACGTCCCCCATCATGAGGCTACTTTTATCAACCTGGAATGACTTGAGATCTGCACCTTTATGTTGCTGAAGGTTCGACTTAAACACATCTCACGTTACCGCCTAGATGCCTCACTGAAGTGCTTTCTGTTGACGAATAGTCAGCCTTCTTTCTAAGCAGCAAGCCGTCGTCAGGATATTGCAAAATATCTTCACGAGTTTCAAGAGCCATCGGAAATTGACCAGCAAAGTGATTCAGGGGTATGCTAAGACCTTCTACACTCCACAAATATTGGCTGGAAGAAAACAATATTGAATGCATCTACATGAACTACCGCCGGAAACCTGCACTGGGGTCTGTCGGGTTAAGTTCAGGTTCTTGGAGGTCTTCCCCTGGCGGTGCCGTGGCACTGTCAACGACTGTCAACAACTGTCAACAGAATCACCCACGGCCGATAAACCCCCTACCTTAGGGCAACCGAACCCCCTTTTCGTATGTACACAGAGTTGAATTGTTGCTGCAGAAACAAAATCCTGCTCTGCTGCCTCTCTCGCTACAAAACTTCTCCCTCCTCCTCTTCCCTCCTCCCCTCTCATTTCACCTCAGCATCAGCACCACCACAACCTGGTAAGTACAGTATTCCCAAAGGCGCACCTTCGATTTATTGAGGACAAAATAACTCTGATACTTAGAGATAACAGTGACAGCTGTTTCCATGTCCCGCGATGTTGGGGGTCGCTCAAGAAGAGGAGGAGAATAAGTCCGATGGACAATCCCCAAGCCAGCCAGAGCATGCTCTGGTAATTGCCACTCATTTCTGAGTAAAAGACAGGGCCTAAGTAACTGGTCCCCTCTGGCTCGCAACCAATTGCACCGCATTTCGTGCTGGCATCGATTGCGGAGTTTTCTTTTATCCAACCTCTCTTCTAATGAGACACACCCTGCCCAAATAAGAAACTTGTAAGTACCTACCTACACCAAGCAAATCATGACAATATACAAAATGCTAACTGCCCAGGATTTGATCCGATCAGATACAAACAGATATGGATTCTTCAGATCACTGTCCTACGACAACAAAACACCCGTCTCTTCACATAATCATTGGCTTTTCATTTCTATACCCAACATCAAAACCAAAATGAAAAAGGCCTTCTCCGCAGCTCTGTGTTGCACATCGCGTTTATCACACAAAGCATGCGCTTTTCTTGCATGAATATTCTACGTTCGTTTTGTTTCCCAGATCAGCAGCAATACAACTCTTTCACAAAATCCCTTCACAAACCCCAGCTCGGATCTACATATCTACAGTGACCCCAGGATAATCTGCATGGCATGAAAATTGCTGGTTGGTTGGCTCAAAAAGCAACATGAGCCAGAGACTCGTCCTTATTGTCTCTGGTATACCTCGTGCAACAATAAACTTTGCACTAGATTTGAGGCGCGCGTCGGACGAAACGCGCTTAACTGTACCTCGTCCATCACCACGTTGCCCCCCGACTTTCGGGTTGGTGTTTGGGTTTTATTTCTTTTCGCCTTCAATGACTACTATCGACTGTCAACAACTGCCATATGAATCATCGAACAACACCACCACTATTTCCGTGACTTTCTGTGCCTTCTCGACCCCCCTCTAACAACTTCCCACCCCTTCACGAACTCATATCTGTCATCATTTGCCTCCGCGAGCTCATTCTTATCATCGTTTGTATAGGATGGATCCAAGCTTCTTACATCCCCAGACTCACCAGGACTTCCATCAAGGTGTGCTTTATCGCGATCTCGGTGAGATTGATACAGAGACGGGTAGCTCAGCAACCGATATGAATGGCGCCAGATTTCATCATGATGAGCATAGGGAACAACAACGTTGCCTGGAGACATGTCTTTCTTCTTCAAGATGTCAACTTCCAGATCATCCGGTTTTCCTTCACCATGGCAGTTGGACTAGGAGGTTCATGGAACCAACCTCCTGCTGGGCCATCCTGGTCAAATCTCCATGAGTCAAGAGGATGAATTGTTTTGAATGCAATACCCTCGCACTGGTTTAAATGACTGGGTTGCCTTCTGTCGAACGGAACTATATACGTTGACATCCTGCCTTTTCGCTTTCGTTGGACTGGATGCAGCTTAGAGTTCCTGACCACAACATTACCCACAGACCTCGCCAAGTTCAATTAGGGAGATCAGACCAACGTCGGAATGATCGAACGGCATTATTCTACCAGGAACTCAGATACATCTCTCTCTCTCGCGCTTGCATCCAATGGTATCCAAGACCCAACTTGGTGATGCAGAGTGATGTGCTCAGCTTTCGGGATATAGTCTCGCGGTTACACGTTCTCCAACGGGTATCTGGGCTTAACGTTCGTTTCCTCCACCAGCAGAGACACACGCCCGCTGTCTTGTTCACTCGAGTTACACTCTTTCTTCCAATCGCTGATTGTATCATCGCATTCCAAGCCAACGCTACCAAGGGCTCGGAGTACGTGACCCAGCTGGCCATGACGGAACAGGTGTTATATCTGAATTGCCAGGCTCAGAAGACAGGTTGCTGCAAGCTCAAGTCAACCACCATAATCTCGATTATTCAACGGCTGACGACGAAAACTGGTATCTGACGGAACTCTTGGTGACACATTTCTGCGTCTCCTTGGCTGTACCTTCGAACTTCACCAATTGCCCATCATTTGTAAGTCATCACCGTGCCAGCCTCCCCTTGCTTTCTTATATCTAATGTGCTTCCCCCCAGGGACTTCAACTCCAGACTAATGGTTTGTTTCATCTCAAGTCCAACTTCACTCTCGTGCTTGCTGCATCGACATCTACGAGTTGCTGCGGACGATCCTGGCTTGACACCTTCGACTCTTTCCGGCTGTCAACGACAACTGATATCGATCGGACATTCTTTGCTGCGACATCGAGATCGTGTACATGATGCGCAATGCTCCGAGGGTGACAGAAAATTGAACTCGCGTCTGGCCAATTGATACTCCATGAAGCTCACTCCAGCGTCAAGTGGTACATCAGGCTCAAATTCAAGCACATCCAGACCCGGGTAGACGCATAGACGACTACTGCTGTCAGCTATCGCTCATGATGGAGTCGAGACAGTAAGTGTCGTTGGTGCTGATAAGCTCATTGTAGTTGGAGACAATCAGGCGTTGGTTGGTACAGAAAGATGCGAGTCTATCGATCTGATCGGGTTTGAAGGGAAGGAGGTGCTATTTAGCACAGATGGTTCACCCAACTATAGATGTATGGGGACTATACAGATATTCCTGATTACACAGACTGTACTGAAATCTAAGTCTTGCCCTAACGTTGTCACTCCTTGTTCATGTTACAGTGCCTCTATTCCTGATCATTTTTTCAACAGCCCATCCCTTGGGCCAAGTAGGAAGACAGAAAGCCATTTACCAGCAGATACCTGAACCCCTGATGCAAATGAAATGTGATTGATTGACAGACAGAAGCTAAATCCCGGACCCTTTCCCACTCTCCTGTGTCATCTCTAGAATCTACTGTATTCCGTTTATTCACAGGACCCCCGAGTGGCTTTGCTCGCTCCATAAAACATGGAGTCTTCAGGGAGTACAGCATGGTTTTTCTTTTGCAAATAGCCAATTCTGTACGTCCTGTGACAATATTGGCCACCCGAACATTCCCTTGTCCATTGATACTCGCAGCAGAGCAGATTTTTGCGCTTCGGGTCGCCTACTTCTGTTGACAGATGCCATCTCAACGCCGGAGTCCACAACTTCGGCATTACGAATAATGCCATATCGTATGCGACTTGAACCTTCTTTTTCGCCAACCCTGCAACGTCAGAGAGAAGATCGACAACAACCAGTGCGGCCACAACGTCATCTAAGGCGACACTGACTCAATCTTCGTGTACGTCATGGGGGTCGACCAGCAGAACTGCATGAACAAGGCAATGGCGGTGACCAAAGGTGATCAAGGCTAGTTCCAAGGGGGGGCGCCGTTCGAGGATGTGGGGCTGGCGTGAAGGGCAACTCTACAAGTCGATTATCGTCTCGAGCAAGAATAAGTACGAGCCGGTGATGGACGATGGCAGTGTGGAGACCAAGGGGCTGGCCATCGCGAAGGACGGTTTAATGTGGGTGATGCTGACTCTCTAGTCTTTTTGAAATTTCTAGGCACAAGCTCTTTATGAAGTATACCTTTGATACGCCCCTATCCATGGAGATGATGGTTGAACTCCCCAACCGCCTGTGTTGAACGCGCCTAAATCTCAGTATGCAACGCCGATATGCACCAGCTTTCCTTCATCTTAGTCTATCGTCTTATCGTGAAGAGGTGTCTAGGCATCACTGGCCTTTTCTTTCTCCTTTTCATCACCAAATTCATCACCAAACTCCTCAACAATCCAGAGACAAAACTTCTCCCACTCGATCTGCCACTCTTGCATTCTCTTGGCCTTGACATTCGTCCCAAGGCTAGCCTGCTTGATGTCGTTGATCCAGTCAGTCTGGTTCTGATCCTCGAAAGCGGCCCATCTGACGCTGTTCTCCGCGAGGCTACCAAGGCCTGCAAGACCAAGGTTCTTCCACCCCTGGAGAGCCTGCCAGAAGTCGTGTGACATGCCGGCTGTGTCTTGCCCGAGCATAGCGGGATCGTCGTTACACAGACTGCAAACAACACCACGCGCCAAAAGGGCGGGCAGGGGATGGGCTGTTACGGAGCCACAGAGGCGGAGGACCTCGTTCGAGATGGGGCACGACTCGATGAGAATACGTTTCTCCTTGACCATATCGATCAGCAGGGGGTGTTTGAAGAGACTGAAGCCGTGGCCGATGCGTCGGGTGCCAAGCAAGATCGCATCAAACAAATTGGCATCAGTGTCAGTGCCATCCCCAAGTGTCTCTCCTGCATGGAAGTAGAAGGGGAGGTTGACGCCTTCCATGGCGCACTGCTTGCGGAACCAGAAAAGCTCGGGGAGTAGATCAGACAGGGGTCGGCCCAGATCCTCGGGACCAACCAAATCATAACCAGCAATGAGGTCAGGGAAAGCAATCTTGGTAGCGATACAGCAGTCCATGTTCTCTATGATCAGACGGGTCGGCCAGCTTCTTAGGCAAGTCCAAATGGTGGTGAGACCCCAGAAACCCTTGCCCTCCGGTGATTTCTTGAAGTTATCGATTTCTTCACGCAGAACCTCAAACATGTGAATGTAGTCTTTCTCAGGCTCCTCTTGTTTATCACGGCAATAGTTAAGTGGCCAAGTGAATCTATAGCTGTTAGAGGAGGATCAGAAATTGTCGACTTATGACTTACCGAAGTTCAGCCCAGTTGACACCATCATCCTTGAGGTTCTTCATGAGCTCGCGGAGGAAGATCCGGAACATGGGTTCATAGTGAATGATGGTGGCACACACGAGGAAACACTTTCCAAACTTGACCCAAATGGCATCAACTCCATGGTGTTGCTCATGAGTGTCTGTGACGGAAAGAGTGCATCGGCCCTTCAGCCACTTGAGAAAGCCGGATCGTCCACCATGGGGAAACTCATCTGCCGCCTTTGGAAGTGGCACAAAAGCATCAGGCTTGTAGCTCTCTTCCCAAATAGATCCATCAGTGTCCGCCTTGGTTCTGTATCGGAAGCTAGGAACCGCATCCTCTCGAGATTCTTCAGTGTTGAGAGGTCGGTCGCTACACATATGCATTCCTGGCATTTTCAGAAGCTCATCAAAGAGAAAGTCAAAGTTGACCATGGCATCCATGTGAGCATGAAGCAGCGCTCCCTTTGGCATGCGTCGAACAATCTTCCAAAGGTTTGTCTTCTCCATGCGATCTTTTGCCAGCATGAACATCATTCCTGGAAAGATGCATTCGTTTCCTGCTTGAGCTAACTCTTCCTCAACTTGAGGAGTCCAGATGGAGTCATTCTCCTGGTCGCGGATGCAGTCGACGATGTCACTCGCGCGCTTGGCAATAGGTGAAAGAGAGGCTCTGAATGAAGCATCTGTGCGAGACTTTTGTTCTTGACTCATGAGGTTTGCTCGGCCTGTGAGATACTGCTGAAGGAAGGGGTCCGAGAGTGAGGGGATGTCTTGAGAGACTTCCTCCCACTCTTCATTGGACATGGTATGCTCGTCCGCCATGATTGCTTGATTGATTGGAGGAAGCAGTTGCTCTCAAGTGTTCGGTGGAGGTTTATGGATAAGTTAGAGCTAGAAGTCGTCCGCGAGTGGTGAAACGGTAGGATACTGTAGGTGGATTAGGCAGGTCGGAGAAGCGTGCTAAACAGAAGATCGCTGAAGTCAGATGAGCTGCTTATGATAACGAAGGATCAAAACAAGAACACGTCAGATGTGGTGAGACATGATTTGGTGAAGAGTATGGCACATCAATGTAGAAAAACACACTGTTAAAGGTAAAGCGAAGCGTTGAATGTAGAGTTAAGGATGTGACGTAGAGGCACAAACGGTTACGCTTTGAGTTGAGCGTAACAAACGGTGTATTACTCCAAGGCCCCCTCGCCGATAACGACATCTTGTTTCACGTGACTGTGCAGTCGTTACACCCGCAGCGTGATTAACCACATCACAGCCTCTGATTGGCTGAGCTAGTCTCATAGCTCACAGTAGACGCACCTTATCACCTCCAGGATCATGCATCGTCACACTTTACTCCCTGCAACCAATCTTCTCCTCAAGATATTCTCCCTGGCAGTCTGTGGCTGGACGCATGAAATGAAGCTATCCCCGCTTTCTATCCTGCGGTGAAGAAGGATATCCCTGGCCTGTCACCCACCCTGTGCCTTGCATCTCGGAGCATGAACGGCATAGCACCAACAATCACGTCGAATGTCACTCTGCTAATTAGTTCGCGGCTGTTCCTGACAAGCCATTCGCTCCTGAGAATGGCCCTAGTTTTGTTCGTCCTATAGCGCGAAACCCCGAGACTCCCAATGGAAATCGTCACGTCCATCACTTGGAGTCACCTGCACGGGACATCACAGTTCTAGAGACCGACTTTTCACGATAAATGTGACTTTCTGCTGACCATCGTGAGCCAAGTGGCTTTCTTTCTGACTCAATCCTTCGACCAACGTGCATTCTCACATTCGGTTGGATGCCTTTGAATGGATTTATTTCTGCTGATCCTAATGAAGCCGAGCCTGATGGGTGACGGATAATGAGGTCTCCAGAATTATAAAAGGCGAGGGAATTCTTGTGATGTCTACGATGTTTGAGTTCTCTATTACTATCTTTAACAATTGAGCTGGACTCAATAATCTTACGAGTTCATACTATACTTAATCTACACTGCTCACATCATCCACCATATCCTCTTCAAGATGAAGTCATTCACTCTGGTCACTCTCTTGTGCACCGTGGCCATAGCTGCAGTTATCCCTCGGGATACTGTCTTCGATGGCCATTGCTGCTTCACGTTACAAGATGTGGCAACTAGTGCTACAGTTCAACAAAACAGTGACGGCAACCTGCTGCTCAATGCCGGCAAAACCAACGGCTTCTACTGTATCGATCTGTCCAACTCTCAAGACATTCTTCGAGACAACGCCTTCAACGCTTGCTTTCTCAGCCCAAGCGGTGCTCTCAAATGCGTCGATCCAACGCCTGGTTTCCAATCATGGACGTTACAAAAGAGTGGCAGCAATACGCTTCTTCAGCATGATGGAGGAAGCACATTCAACTCCTGCTCAAAAACTTCTACAAGTGCAAAGGGTACTGTTCTATATGGAGACAAACACACTGATGCTACGGCGTGTAAGAAGGTTACACTGAAGGCGAAGAATTTTAAGGGCACATGCAAGAGTCTCCAGGGTTGATGTGGGACAGGCGTACAACTACTTAATACCCATTCTTTACATTTGGTTCAACATTATTGGTCTCTCTTGAGCTTTCATTTTATATGTGACGAGGACAGTGCTGGCCCCAGATTCGCAAAAATGAGTGAAATGATACAGCCATGAATCAATACCAATGGTGCTGTCAAAGCTTGGCAAAGATCTCGTTTCTAGCGCCTCCATACACAACTGCGAAGTCCTTCGCAAGCTGTTCTTGAGCTGAGACCTTTTCTCGCTTCGTAGTGACATTCTTCCCTTCCAAGAATCGATGGAAAATGTCCAGTGACACTTGATCACCGTCACTACCAGCGTCAACATAGAGCAGAACAGACACCAGTAAATCTGCCACAGCCCAGAGAACTTCCCTAGCATCTCCCATTAAGTCTGCCAACGATTCTCGTTCAATACGCTGCCTCAGGCTCTTCCAAACATCCAAAGGGTTCAAGCCTTCAGGCCAAGATACCTTTCCTTGAAATGCCATACCTTTCTTAATAGAGTCTTCGAGGGCGTTCAGAGTGTCCTGACCAGCCTTCGTATGCTTAATAGCCCTCAAGAAGTCAGTGCTCAAAACATCCGTTGTGCCCTCCCAGATAGGCAGTACAGCACAGTCACGATGGAGGCGGGCGATATTGAGGTACTCTTGTTCTTCATTGGCAAGGTACCCAACACCACCGAGCGCCTCCATACAAGAGAAAAGTAGCTGTACCGATGCTTTGCAAACGTAAGCTTTTGTGAGTTGAGTAAGAACCCGAATCAATGGCGCAGCATGTTGTGCAGAGGGTGTTAGCGCCTCTAGCGCAGGTGAAAGACTTGCGTCTGACGCTATGTCATGCTCCGAAACGCCGAGGACATATGATGTAAAGATGGTAAGAAGCATAAGGCCACGATACTCGGAAGATATCTTTGAAAGGGTTCTCATATGTAATGAACTCTCTGTGAGCTTCATTCGAGTTCCCTTTCCGCCACCAACCTCTCGAACTTGAGCATATGCTCTTGCGATGGCAAACCCTCTTCCTAAATAACCCACAGCAGCAACTGAAGAGTGCACTCGAGTCAAGGTCAAAATTGTTGCGATTTCTTGGATGCCTCGGCCTTCTTGACCTACAAGCCATGCTCGCATGTCCTGGAGAACTAGTTCAGCTGTTGGGAGACTCTGTGTGCCTGATTTGTTCTTCAAGCGTTGGATGCGAACTCCATTAAGTTGCTCTCCGTTGCTTCTCGGAAGTCCGGTGGCTGTGGTAGCACTCGCATCGTGTTTGTACATCGGGGCCATAAAGGTTGAAAGTCCGCCTCTAGATGTTCGAGCAAGGAGGACAGTCATTCTTGAGTCCGTTGCTGACGAAAACCACTTGAAGCCATTGATACTCCATGGTCCCAATGGTATCTTTTCAGCTTTCGAGGCGAGTTGGATCTCAGAAGTTGGCATGTGCACTGCTGTTGTTTCGGTCAACGACACATCACTGCCCCCCGTTCGCTCAGTCATCCACTGGCCACTGGTCCATGCATGCTGTGGATCTCGTGTGGTTAGATGACTGAAAGCGTTCTCGAATACTTTCTTTTGCTCATCTGTGAGTTTCATAACGAGTTCTGGGCTACCAAGGTGTGTTTGTAGAAGTCGAGCAGCGCCATCCTGCATAGCGGAAGGACAACCGACGTTGGCGCACGATGGCGTCCAAAGTTGTATGCGCATGAACTGGTATGCTCGTGCAAATGCACCATATGGAGTATCATATCCAGCGGCGACAAATCTAGACATGTCAATAGCTGATCAGTCAATAACGTATATGTCTTACCCTCGGGACAGGCCAAAATTCTGAAGGCCACGCCACCCTTCACCAGTGACTAAATCACCCTTCCACTGGCCGAATACATCACGGCCTGATCCTTTAAGGAAGGGTTTGTTATGTTCAGCATCCGTGATCCAGGCAAAAACTTGGTCGGAGAGGACATCATCTCCAAGTGAAGCCATTTCAGCTTGGACTTGCTGAACGATTTGCCGTGGAAGAAACACTGCGAAGACAAGTAAGCACAGGCCTCTGGATAATAGTAACTGGCCTTAAACCCACACTTAAAGCATCTCTGAAAGGTCACATCATCATGAAACTGATTGTTCAGAACAGGAGGCTTCTGAAAGAAGCCCTTATCTGCGCCTGAAGCCTCCATGACTGAATGAGGTAAGAGAAGAGAAATTTGAACATGTTGGATCCCGCCCGAGCTTGCTTTATCACTGTTGGTCGGCACTGCTAACACTTGTCAGGACATTCAATCACAAGCCATCGACTACATCTCATCGGGGACCTCCAGTGGGGTCAGACCTCCAAATCGAGCCAGTATTCCGCCATTTTGGGTAAGTCGTGCGGAAGAAATTCCGGGTTCATGGATTCCTGGTGTTTTCAACGCGGAACTAAGAGCCAGAAACGGAATGTGAACCATGATCGTTGTTGGAATTCCTCTCACAACCATGCATGTTTTCTCCGCATTCTTGACTGGGGTCATACCTTGTCCCGAGGTTTGGCTTTCCAACCTCCACATGAGTCTATTCCTGGGCCTGGTGTCGATCCTGAAGACTACAAGGTCGTATTCTTGGAAGAAGGCGGAGTTTGTCACAGGAAATACAAACCTACATTATGGGATCCAGGTTTAGTAATTAAGGTAAAGATTGTCGAAAATCATGAAATTATTCATCAAAGTTCGACCAGGATTGCTCTGAACTTATAATGGTATCAGTATCAAGTCATAGGAACAAGTTTGCTTCAACAGTTCTCGCAAAGCGTCCAAGTACTCGCTAAGTTTCTTTAGACTCAGTGTGGCCGCTTGTCGGACAGGATCTGCCAATGCCAGGCCTGGTGTCCCTAGTAAGAATTTCTTTCATACGGTACATTCCCAAAAAGGACCTATAGCAACGAAGACTAAAGACCACAGAACGCTCTATGGGCAATTGCAATAAAGAGTGAAAAGCGGAGTTTGATTCTTTTAGCTGCCTAGATAAACAATAAAATATGAAGACCGCGAAACCAGCCGCTAATTTGTTGCCTTGTTGCTACCAGTACCAACATACAGCACAGCTGTAAACTAAAGAAAGTGAACGTCCATCGACACAACATATTCAAAGATTGTATTGCTGACCCATAGTGAAAGAAGCCAGGACAAGCCTCCATAGTGGCTTTATCCTGTAAACTTGTCACTCAACCACTGGCGAAAGCTTCTCGGCTGCACATTGACGAGGCCATTCAACGATGTATGCCCAAAATCGTAACGTCCTTCAACAGTAGCTTGAAGCTGCTGATAAAAGGCAACTTTGGCGTAATCTCCCTGTTGATAGAAACCACTCATAAGTCCTGCAATATCTGAAGCTTGCCATTGAGAAAGAGAAAATGCCGCTTAATGAGTTAGCATAATCTTTCCATACTTATGATGTTAACTTACCGTTCAGGGTTCTTGAGCATTGCCCAACAATGTCACGAAGCGACAGACGGTCTCCTCTCATCGTAAACTCGCGAGGCCAGTTCGCAGGTCCCAAATCAATGGCAGCAACGATGAATTGAGCAACATCATATACAGATGTCATGCAGACACGGACAGTATGCCCCCGAGGGTTTTTTTCAACACACTCAGCAGTATAGGTATTCATGTCAAGAATGTAAGATCCCACGTTGGCTAAGTTTGAACCATAACCAATGGCCAAACTTCCGAGCCCCTGGGGGAGAAATCTCTCCATGAAGATACCGCAGGAGAAGACGGTCCACTTCATCTGGGATGATCTTGCACAACGTCTGAGATGCTGTCTCGCTTGGGACGAGTACGAATAGGGGTCGAGTTGATCGTTTTCGGGCCGCTTTTCGAGGCTTCCTTCGAACTCGGAAGGGACAAAGAACTGTACACCGCTTTGGACAGCTGCAGTGATCAGGTTGACCTGTTCACCCCCCGAAAATGTGCAGATGACAAGATTAACTCCGTGAAGTGCGTATGCTAGGCTATTTTCGTCATTGTAGTCAACAACCATGACTTGAACGTCAAGTGCTGCATATTCGGGACGTGACTGTGTTGTTAGAAACCTCATATATACATGAGAGTCATACTTACAGAACGTGAGAGAACAACAACTTGATAAGCGTTTGCTGCTTTGGATATATGGCTTGCCAGGAGATATCCAAGGCCGGAGCCCCCAGCTATAGCTATTCGCATCATGGTGAAAGTATTACACACAGTTTCGGCGAAGTCTACCAGGACAGTGTACAGATGCTAAGATAGTCGAGAAAGAGCTAGTGAAGGAATGACTGAGGTTGAACTTTTGAGAACTTAGAGTCCCCTAAATAGCTTCTTGTCTGAATTCTTGATTCAAGATCTTGGGGGGTGCAGTTGAGCCTCAAGTCTAGACAAACACATGGCTGAGTACGGCAACAAGCATTGTAAGGTAACTCAGTGAACAAGGCTCATCGGAGAGGCCTCAGTCACAGGCAGAAGCAGGGGAATAAGACATTGGTTCAAGTCTAACCAAGAGCCTCTACTGGCTCATGATAAGTTGCCGTGGAGTTAGTAACGGACGAATGTCTGCACGAATTCTCACACAGTATAGCTTTAGAAAGTTATCAGCAACCCCCTTTTCGTCAAAATTGTGGGGTGCACTTGAGTTCCTGCTTCAAGTAATAGGTCCGGAATGGTGTTGAATTGCCATGTGAAGTCAGGGGACCGTGAATAAGGGTGCCTAACGAGTTTAAGGGGCCAAGAAGTTGTGAGAAAACTTAAACTACTAATCGCGGATTGGTCAGATTAAGTTACAATAAGTGACAAATATCCCTCTGAGATCTTACACGGCATTTGTCTGGTCGATAGCCGTAGGGTACAAAGGCAGTGCACATTGAAGCACAAGACTTATCGTGATCACATGCAGCTTGTTGGTTGCCTCGTTAGCCTTACAACAGTCAATCCGTTTGGTTGATGTAGCATGGCTGTGTTGAGGTTCACGGTGGATATGGATGTCTCGTTCTTGAGAACTCGATGTCAAATCATGACATTCTCAGACCCTCAAACTGACAAGTCGTCAACAGCCATCCACCTGATCGATTGTTTATCTTCGATCCCTGTTCTATGCTTCCGCCACAAAGGAGGTTCATACCTCTGCGTCAGTCGCGGTCACGGTAGGAGTTGGCCGACCAATCTTTAACCTGGACTTATGGGAACCAGGGTGTTTAAGCATGAGACATTAACCGTGGTTCGTAGATTAAACGCCTCACAGGCATACAGAGTGCCTTATGAAATTGAAGAAGAGGCAGTTCATGGTTCGCGGTATGCAGATGTAGTTCAACGCCCGCCCCATCCGCATTGCATCGGACAAGCCGTCATTGGCTTGAAGATAGGCTACACTGATGCTAGCAAGGCAGAAGACGCTGTAGCCTGTTCTAGTGTGAGATCGCAACGAGGCTCTGGTTCTCGGGGGCAAGAGTATTGAGTGTAGATCAACAACTCCAAGGGCCCATATGGAGATTGGGGGCCAAGACCCTGGCCCATCAGTGGTTGAGCTAATGCAGCAGCCCCCATTATCCATGTCTATTCCCCGTAGGGCTGACTGGGGTTGATAGGAGTGGCGAGCAATTGGGCATATTCATTGGATGTTGTAGATATTGTTTCGGTGGGAGACAAGTCTTATTCTAACGTCCTTCTTGCCGTGTGGCACCGGTGACTTACATAGCCATTTTCGAGAAACAGCAGTGATGGTGTAATTTTTGGCGATCAGGGGGGGGCTGATCGGAAACGGCCGTTATCGAACCAGTCTATCGGAGTTAGTCTGCGATTGAGATTGGTTATATGCAAGTGTGTCTGTGTGTGTGATTTGTATTGGAGGTTGTAAGCTGCATCTCAACACAGAAATTTCAGGCACCTCTATGCAGAGGGAGCTGATTCACCACCTCAATCCCTTTCAGAAGAAGCCTTCTTGCTTCACTGCGGGAGTTTCGCTACATTTTGCACATAAGGGTAGGAAAGGTTTCCCCTGGTGATCAATGCATCAAGTCGCAGCATGGTTATCCCTCGTCTTGTCGCTTTTCATAAGTTCTACGTACCGTAGCTACTGAGGTACCAATAGGAGGCTTGAAACTTCAAATGAGAAGATTCGGGTATATTTTCTTGCATGCCCCATCTAGGCAAGGCCCGAACTGTTTGAAATTCTCGGTGAAACATCAAACCTAGAAAAGATGAGCACTGCCATGGATGCATGCAAAATGATCACAATACCTGGGTACCTATATCTCCCAATCATATGTTGGTTGGGCTGCATAACAGCACTATGGATGCCTTGTCGTGGTTTCACGGAGCTGCCAACAAGACTCGTTGCTAGCTTTTTGACACTCAAAAATGTGACCAGCATCATGTCAATTACGCGATGAGACAGAACAGTAGAGCACGGCCTGTGAATGTCTTAACCTTCAGGTTGAAGGTTCACGGTGAGACATGCATAGATTTCACAACAGCGCAATTCTGTCATCGAAAGCGGCTTCACCTGAGACATTTCTAGGCTACACAGGTTGGGTTTTAAAGCATAATGAAACTGGCTTTCAAATCTCTCTTGGAATTCTACCAAACTCTACGACAGCCTTTGAGACTCACGTACAGAAATCTTTGATTTCATCCTCTTCGACTCCGGTTCTTTCAGCCCCATCCCGAACCCATTCAAGTTAAGCCCTTTGTTAGGCAACAAACCAATATCATATTTCGCTCTGTCTAAGCCTGGAGTGCAGTCTCATCCCTTGTGTTACCACTACCCTTCCTCCAGCCCTCAGTATGGTCAATCTTCCTTCTAGCTACACTCTCTGACCCCTCAGCTCCCCATGCACCTCCTCCAGGTGTGCAGACAATGATACGATCCCCAGCCTTCATAGCAGCTGTGTTTTTAGCCCCCATGTTGATACGTCGCTCCTCGTATTCAACCTCCCCTGCATCTTCCTTTGTGTGAAACTGTTTCAGAGAAGTCTCCCAGTTGGCCTTTTCAACGTTGCGCACCCACAGGTTCAGACCACATTCTCCGTCGCCGCCACCATTCAGCCCATACGGGCGATAGACGCGACGCTCACTGAGGATGGACACTTGAAGGGGGATCCGGAACTCAATGTCACGGATGACGCCGTCACCACCGCGATGTTGGCCTCGCCCTCCTGAACCGGACCGAATAGAGAACTCGTGGAGAAGTACAGGATAACGACGTTCAAAAATCTCTGAATCTGTGATTCGAGTGTTTGTCATATGACAGTGAACACCACTGGTTCCCTCCCAGTCAGAACCCGCACCACTTCCGCCAGCAATCGTCTCGTAGTATCCGAAACCCTTGACAGCTTCGGTGCCGTCTTGATTCCCGCCAAATCCAAAAGTCAAGTTATTACAGCATCCCTGACTGGCAGCACAAGCCTGGAATGCTTTGAAAATAACATCTGTGATGCGTTGACTGGTAAGGACATTGCCTCCCACAACTGCAGCCCCTGGCGACGGCGACAGAATGGACTTGGGAGGGATCTTGACATGAATCGGCTTCAAGCATCCTTGGTTAAGTGGGATGTCTTCGGAAATCAGGCATCTCAAACAGTAAATAATAGCACTGAACGTAATGGCCTGGGGGGCGTTGATATTTCCGTAGACTTCGGGGCCAGTACCCGAGAAATCAAATTCCGCTTCACCCTTTTCTGGGTCAATGCGAATTTTCAATCGAATGGGAGAACCGTCGTCCATAAAGTCAACTGCCGAGAGGTCCCTGCCTTCAAATCGCTTGTAAACATCTTTGAGTAGTCGGCGCACACACTGCTCGGCATTATTCTGGATATGGACCATATAGAACTGCACTGTCTCCTCGCCATACTCTGCGATCAGAGTCTCAATGAGTGAGATTCCCTTTTGATTAGCCGAGACTTGAGCTCTCAAGTCGTTGATGTTGTCAGCCAGACAACGGGTTCCACTGCAGCCTGGATACTTGGCAGGTTCTTCGTAGAACAACTCGACAACACGTTTCTCATTGAACTTGCCACCACTCACAAGCTTCTCACTTCTGATAGAGGCACCCTCTTGATAGAGCTCTCGGGAGTGAGGTGGCATACTTCCGGCGCTAATACCACCAATATCAGCATGGTGAGCTCGAGACGCAGCGTAGAAGAGGATGTTTTCTCCCTTCTCATCAAACGCTGGCATCAATAAGGTCACATCCGGAAGATGAGTTCCTCCATATGAAGGGTGGTTAGAGATTATGACATCGCCCTTCTCCAGTCTTCCTTTCCAAATCTCAGCCTGGCGTCGTACACAAGTAGACATTGAACCAAGATGGACAGGTAGATGAGGAGCGTTGGCTACAAGGCCGCCTGTGGCATCGAAAATGGCACACGAAAAGTCAAGTCTCTCTTTGACATTTGTGCTAACACTAGTCTTTTGTAAGGCACGCCCCATCTGCTCAGCGATTGCCATAAATCGATGACCAAAAATACTGAGCATGATAGGATCAACCTCGCGATCCTCAGATGACTTGGCAGACCTAAATCCATTAGAATGCGATAGAATTGTGGTCAAGACACCACTTACTCGTACTTTGCTCCCTCCTTCTCCAGATTAATGACTACATGAGTCTTGAGAATAATCGCAGTTGCCTTTGGTGTTACAACGATGGTTTGAGTACCGTCGGCAAGCATGGCTGGTCCAGGGATCGAATCGCCAGTATCTAGATCTTCAAGCTTGAATATAGGAGTTTTTTTCCTGCCACCCTCAAAGTATACCTGTTGGCTGTCAAGCTTCTTCTTGTCGGAAACCTTCTGCTGCTTTAGTTCCTTGAGTTGCTTGTCAACTGTATCATCTTGGTGTCGGAAACTCTTGCCGATACCACGAACACGGACATCATCAACGATGATGTCTCGCTCGTCAAGCGTGAAACCAAATTCATAGCGGTGCTGCTTCACGAAAGCTTGGCCAAAATCCCATTCTTTCCCATCGAAATGCACCTTGGCCTCCTCAGGTGTCGGTCTGACAATCATGAGAGCTGACTCAGTACCGCGGTATCTCATGTTGAGGTATTCTTCAAAAGCAATTTCATCTTCTTGGAAGCCTTGATCTTTTAGGGAGTTTCGTGACTGGTCCTTGAGCTTCTCCATTTTCTTCTTCAGTTCATTAACTGTTTTGTCATCGTCCTTCCATACCAAGGAATCGGGCTCTTGTCGTTCGTCAACGACATCTGCTAAAGCCATGCCGTATGCGGAAAGAACTGAAGAATATCGATGAACCAGAATTTGTTGAATGCCCAGAGACTCCGCAATGGCGACAGCGTGCTGACCACCAGCACCACCAAATGTTGCAAGTCGATGTTTTGAAGAATCGTGTCCCTTGGCTTCGGTAATCGACCGGATGGGGCGAGTCATTGTCTCATTAGCTACGGTCAAGAATCCATATGCAACTTCGTCTACCGTCAGGTTTTTGTTATTCTCCTGGTTCACTTGATCTGCGAGCTCCTGAAGAACTTTTCGGCTAGCCTCGATATCCAACCCCTGGTCCTCATTCTCTCCAAAAATCTTAGGAAAGAATTCAGGAAGTAGGCGGCCAAGTACCAAATTTGCGTCTGTGACGGTGGCTGGACCTCCTTTACGGTAGCACGCAGGACCTGGGTGAGCGCCTGCGGACTCAGGTCCAACAACGAAAAGTCCATTCCTGAAAAAGAGGCGAGAGCCGCCACCGGCAGCAACCGTATTGATGTCCAGTTGTGGCGACTGGATTGTAACGCCAGCAGTTGTTGTCTCGAACACATGTTCGTAACGGCCTTCGCCATATCTTGAAACATCGGTGCTTGTGCCACCCTACTCAAGTTAGTCTGCTGCTTTGAAAACACCGTTTAACTCACCATATCGAAGCCGATGACCGGTGTCTTTGTTTCTTCATCATACGAAGTGATAGCGTATCCCACGACACCTCCTGCAGGGCCTGATAGAATTGCCTTGAGTCCAGTGAACTTTTCCACATCGACAAGGCCACCATCACTCTGCATAAACTCGCATCTCGCTCCCTTAGCACCCTTCTCCTCCTTCACGCTACGAGTTCCAAGGCCGCCTTCGAACCCAGCCTGGAAGCCATCAATGTACTTGCGAATAGCCGGTGTGAGATAAGCATCAGCACAAACAGATGTAGCTCGTGAAACCAGTTTTATCATGGGCATGAGCTCGTGGCTTAGTGATATATGTTGGAAGCCGATATCCTTAGCTATCCGCCCAATCAGAGCTTCATGGTCAGGATAGGTGTAGCCGTGCATCAGACAAACAGCGATGCTGCGAATGCCTTGATCGTAGACACTTTGGAGCTTTGATCGAATGTCTTCTGGTTCGGCTTTTTTGAGAATTCTGACTGTTTCGCCAGACAAACCTCGAACAAGAGTCTTGCCTTCGGCTTCTTTAGTACCAACTTGAGCCTCTGCTTCCGTTTGCGTTCTTTCGGGATCCTCAGCGTAATCTTCGAGTGTAACCCGCTCGTCAATCTCAATAACTTGCTCGTATAACACGTCGGGCTTCCGAATTGCAAGGTCAAAGATTTTGGGCCTCGACTGATTTCCGATGGTCAGGCAGTCCTTGAAACCCTTGGTAACGACCATAGCAATTTTTTCTCCCTTTCTCTCGAGCAAGGCGTTTGTGGCTACAGTTGTTCCCATCCGAATCGAATCAATCTGAGAAGTGTCCAAAGCTTCACCTCGAGGAATATCTCTGCCGAGAAAGTGGCTCATGATGCGCCGAATACCCTCAAGCGGGGCATCTTTATAGTTGGCCGGGTCTTCGGATAGAAGCTTGATGATAATCTCCTTTCCATTGCTCTCCCCTACACAGTCGGTGAAAGTGCCACCTCTATCAATAGCAATTCTAATACCGCGCTGTGATGTTGCTGTCATGGCGGATATCTTTCGGGATGTTGGTGAGGGGAAGAGGGGTTAAAGCGAAGGTCTCTAGAGTATCAAAACGTGCGTGTGCGTCAGATGACTGAGATGAATGTTAGCAAAAACGAGAAAGGTCAATTACGTTCCAGTTGGCGACCTCCGAAACAAGTATGCATCGCTCTTTGTGCAGGTTGAAACTACTTGGGTGCCTCTCAGGCGGCTATTATGTCGTCACAAACCCCACGTTGCGTGATTGGTAATTGATAGCTTCAATCACCCGAATAGGCAATTTGAAGGACAGTTATTCACTGAGATCAATATCAGGTATTTTCAAGGACAGGGTTCTCCTTGATAGTGTGTTTTTATTAACCAAAAGTTGCTGGGAGGATAACAAAAAACCAAAAGAGTGGCAGAGAGTGGCAGAGAGTGGCAGAGAGTGAAAGTTTTACAACCATATGATTAACATCAGCCAATGGCAATTATGGTTTGAACTCTTGTTGGGTTTCCTCCATTGAACGATTCTAAGAAACCTTACTTTGACAAGCCTGCAATGTCCCTATAAACATAAAGGAGCAATGGTTTCTACATGAGGCGGAGAGCAATCCCATGCAAAAAGAAATAAATAATACAATTATTCATCACGATTTTGCCGTCAGCAAGACTCGAACTTGCGTTTTCAGTGCTTTCAAGTAGCCACAAACTGATGTACTGACCCCTATACGATGACGGCTTTCAGTTGTTTGTTGGGAAACGAGGCGTAAAAGAAGTTTATGAATAGCATGGCAAGCATCGGATGAAGCAAAAATCAAGCAAAATAACAAAAGGTTTGCCGTCAGCAAGACTCGAACTTGCGTTTTCAGTGCTTCGAAGAGCCACAAACTGATGTACTGACCCCTATACGATGACGGCTATTTTCCGATTGATATAATCCCTGTCACTTGTATTGGGCTATAGCCTAGGCGTGGTTTGAAGTGTTTGCATCTCATCCACGTTCTTGGCAGCAATTGATCAAAGAATAAGAGCAGTTACTTTTAATCACACGGCCAAGGCACATGGAGTTGGAATATGGGCAATACCAAAACCGGACACACTTGACGTTTAGGTAGTTAAAGGGAAAAAAGAAGCACTAGAAACCCCAGTTATCGGGAGTGGCGGATCCTGACTCAATCTAGCGGCGAGCTTACCAACAGCTTCGAGACACCGGAAAGCTCCAGAGAGTTCATACAGTATTGCAAAAAGGTTCTACTCCAGCTGAGGTTTATTCTATGTCTTTGCCGTTGCATATGCGGGGACTATTCCAGCCGGAGTCCCGGGTCCGGCGACTCCGGAGATGCACGGAGCAGGTTACCGGAGACATGGGACGCGGAGGACGCCGGACGACTCGAACGTGTCGCGGAATGGGGAGAATATCATGCAGCTAACAATCTGCCGGTAAGTGGAAATTGAAGGATAAGTCAATGTAAGATTTTGATCGACTGTCGGAGGCAGAATTTGTGATTGCCAGGAAACAGGCCACGAGTCACACAATATGCATGACATGACTGGCACTCGACAGGATTGTCGTTTTCAAAATTCAAGACGACAGCGTATTGTAGCTTCAGATCTAAGCTCGCTGATGGGCTCTGTAGTGTTGACGTATACATTCATCCGTCTGGCGTCATTCCTCAAGAACTTCAGACTTGAAGGACTGTCTGTGCCCCACTCACGAGATCAGCATGAAGTGAAATTTTATTGATTAGTGAGGCTTACTACAAACGCTCATCTCATCTCCAACGTCTCGAGATTGGAGTTGCTGGGATAAGGCGTCGTTCTTAATGGTGTCTCTCATCAAGTGATTCACTGACAACACACTCCCACCGCCTATTCCTTTAAGCACTTGGATCGATTTGTTGATGGATATTACAGAACAGCTGAGCCATTCGATTCATGGCCTAAGACACACTCGAGCTAAACCTGACTCGTCGGACCCTGGCTCCGAATTGTGCCAATGATGCAGTGGCTAGGACGCTAGGTTACCAACTGCCAGCGCGAACCTCCATGCTTGTTGGGGGGGCGATCCTCATGCATTAAGGCCATGTTTTTAAATCCCTTCTGTTAACCGATTGGAGATGAAAAGACTTCCAAGATGCAGGGTAGCGGGCATTGACAAGGTACGAACCCTTATCCCAGTCCCTCTTGGTCCCACGACATGGAACCCCAGGAATTTGTCGGAAACACAAACAGTGAAGCACACAGGCGGTAGAACTGTAGCACGTTACGTAGGCCGTGGTAGGCCTAGACCTCGTGGATACGAAGCTCAGGCTCGAAAAACAAGGGGACCACTCAGCAACTGCGATGAGCATCTAGAGCGCCAGGCGCGGCGATAAGCGTTTGGATGAGAGTAATTGAGGAACGAGAATGCACACTGTAGCAATGCAGATGCAGCAGCAGTGCATCAGATGAAGCCATTGGCACTCTGTTTAGAATATCTCATCAGTGTAACAAAAGCAACGCAACGACACGGCTGCAATAAGACTGAAAGAGCCTGGGTTGAGAGTTACTCGCTCCCCCATCTGCCGTCATCGTCGGCCTCAATTGTGTTTCCATGTGCCTCGGGTTGAAAAGACGAGACAGGCCAAGTTTACTAGGCCACCTGATCGACGTCACATCTCTCGCTCTCCGGACCCTTCTTCCAAGTCTCAGTTCGGTCCAGTTCAGTTCAGTTCAGCACAGTCACGGCCAGCCCCGCCCAATTCTATTGCCTCCACCGCCCGCTTTCGGAGCCTCGCGGTGAACGAACAAGAACCCTTTTTCTCGCTGTTGATTTAGAGAGACGGGTCCGGCTTGGTCATTCCAGTTCCCCCAAAACCCAGCGCCTCTGCGGGTAAAAGTGGCCCATCGAATTCAATGGGTGTCCCTTAATCAGTAAGCCAAAAACGGGAGAGACATGGAGGGGGGTGCGTTTCCACGAGCTTCTGCAGTTGTGTCTTTGTCATTGTGCTTCCAATTGCCTATCAAATTGGAAATCGCAGAGCAAACTTTGACGGTGCCTGTGTGTGTGAGAGTTTGTGTATATGTCGTCTAAAAAAGTGAGGGATCGTACTTGTGCATATGCATTGCATGTGTAAACAAACGGCGGGCTGGTCAACGTTGTTCATTGCTACTGTAATAAGCAAGCTTTGGTCCCTGTGTCTGAGCATGGATGGACAAACTAGACTATGCATTTCATACTGTGTGACAACAGCTTCTTTAACGATGGGACTCAACAAGGTAAACAACCAAACTTACACACCTCCCCCCTGCCCATGGCCGCGGCCTGAATGTGGTGAGAGCGATGAGCTGGAGGCGAACTGACCAGCCGCTGGCTCCACCAAGGCATGATTCATTCATCAGCCGCCTTGCCTCGCCGCTCTTTATAAAGCCCCGACCAGATTCGTTTTCCACCGCCAGCTTCTGTTTTGTTTTGATCTGTTCATATTCTGTCACTGTCGTTGTGTGAATGAATCTTTGGTTTGGTTCTTGCTTTCCACGGATTTCTCGAAACGCCGTCACTGCATCCGATTTCCTATAAAGACCACATTTCTTGGTTCAACTTCTTACCGCTTCCAACATAAACTCTCACCGACTCAAGAACGTGTTCAGTTCATCTCTCAGAGGTCTACTTTTTCCATAAATTCAACAAAACAAACAACGCCATGCCTCCTAAGCGAATTCGCTGCACCGCTGCTTCGTGCCGTGAGCCCGCTCAACGCATCGTCGGCGACTGCACCTTTTGCCAAGGTCATTTCTGCGGCAAGCACCGCCTACTAGAAGACCACAAGTGTACCGGTCTCGAGGACGTAAGTTCGGTATCTCATACAAACCCATGGTTGCAGACCCGCTAACCCACATGCAGTGCAAGAAGCAGTCTCACGAGCGTAACGCTGCACAACTCGAGTCGGAACGAACCCAGGTTATCCGGGGTGTGTAAATCAACCAACGAGAGTCATCACCTTACATATCTATCATGGTTCGGACTGGAGACTGGCGTCACTCCTAACATCCACAATGCGCATTCTGACGGCCACGACGTAATGAGATTGGATTCCGAGACAGCATCTGCATTAGATGCATAGCGTTATTCGCCGGTGTATATTTCTATTCGGATAGTTGAGGGTGCGTTGGCGTACAGGATATGATAAGGGGACGTTGTCCCCTCCTTTAGCGGGCTCTGAATTGATTCATTTCTTCATCACAATCACAAAGCGAAATGTGTCCATTGAGATTTGGTAATCCTTGGAATACGTCGATCAACGGACGGTTTCAGTCGACTGCTGCTGTAGAGGCGGTGACATTGCTTGACTACTTGACTCAGAATGGAGTGAAGATCCGTCGTCTTGGCTTGATTACGTGTTGCTCGAGCCTGGCCTCTAATGCGACTTTAGGGAACCACCAGGACCCTGTCTTGTTTTACCGGCTTATCTCCGATATCGTATCGGGCCCATGACTGATCTCGTGAGCGTCTGTAGACCGCGCATACGATAGTGCCATCTGGGCTAGACCACAGAAGTGCGCCGTCAAGAGACTAATAACTTTGTCTTTGTAGAATAGGGTATCAATGGGTATTAATGCGTCTGGAGGGCAGTCTTTTCTGTCAGTTCTCAACGCCAGCCTTCATAAGCGCTCATACACGTGGTCAAATCGACTTCTGCCAGCGACTCCAGGCAATTCGATCCTGGGGATTATTATGGGGTGGTTGGTTCCGGGGGCGGGGCCGCGGATGGGGTTAATCGTCTGTCATGAGAACCTGAGAGCCCATCATACAACACCCTCTTCTTTGATTACAATGTTCTGTGAAACCTCCGTTTTGACCAGTGTATCGTTCTGAGCCTCCGATTCTATCTTTTCGGCTTTGAGCTGGCGTCCGGCAGACACCTTTGCTCGATCGGCAGCTTTGCATAGTCCTTCAAGGCCAAGATCACATTCACCGCACTTGCGACCGACAGGAAGACATACTGACTGTCCCAACCCCACCAGAAGATGGTTGATCTCATGCCATCGATCTTGCGGGAGCCATGACTGAAGTGTTGTTCGTGTCTCCTCTGGGTTCTTCGTTTTGTGCCAACCCCAAAGATTTGTGATACGATGTACGTGCACATCAACACCAATCCCCAGATGTTTACCCCATGCTACGGACATGCAGAGATAGGCCATCTTGGGTCCGACGCCCGGTAGCGATACGAGGCCCTCGATGGTGTTGGGGATATCGCCATCCCATTTATCGCGGAGAATCTCAGCTGTTTGCTTGATATACCTGAACACCAGTCAGTCCAATCTCGATCAGTCCATACCGATCGGGTGACAAACTTTGTCTTGTTGTTGTGAAAGCCAACCGCCCAGATGAACTCATTCAGAAGCTTAGGGTCGATTGCCAGTATGTTATTTAGGTTTAGTCCTGGCGGCGCCCCGGGTTCGAAAGGTGGCAGCTCAGTTTGCATCTTCTTCATAACCACGGCGTTCACCGTGTCCTTTGTCTGACTCGACAGCATGAGCGCCACCAATGTGTGGAATCTTTGGTCTTTTGGTGATGCGTTTCGATCCGCTAAACGTTCGCATCCCATAGTGTCAACAGCTGCACCGTAAGCTCGCCCGCCTGGTGCCCGCATCTTCCTCACAGTATCATAAACAGCCTCCCAATCTGAGGGAGGTTCCGTCTTTGTTTCGCCAGTTGTTGCATCGAAGGCTTTGCGAGCGGGCTTACGAACCCGTCGCGCTTTTGCTGGGGGTGATGGAATATCATCGAGTGCTTCGTCGACCACTTCGGGCTTTACGGCTTGAGCGGATGTCGAAATTTCGGTCTTGGTCACTACGACACGCCTTCGTTTACGAGCAGGACCTCCACTGTCTTCGATATCGGCGAGCGTGGGTTTGGACTCTTCTGTTGAGGTAAAGGCGAATTTGGCCAGCGCAGACCTTGTCAATCGTCTTGGTGGTGAAATAGGCTCAGCCGTACGATCGAATAGTTTCGAAGCGTCTCTTGATATCCGTGATGAGCGCATTTTGTTTGTTTCGTCTGTTTTTCGTTTGGTAATTGTAGATTGATCTAAGTCGCGACTTATCATGGACCCCTTTTCATAGGTAGACAAATGAAATCTAAAGGATTGCAAAAATTGTCCCCACCTCCAGTGTTAGTGGAGATACCCCATATTCTAGGTAGTCTAGGGTGATGCTTTCTAAAAACACGCCTGGAACGCAAAGAATATCTGAAGGAAATCTCTTTACTTGCATCTTACGGAGGCCCATATAGTACTCGAGGCTTTGGGTCTCAAAAATACAGTGTGGCAGAAGATTTGCAAGAGCTTCAATTTTCTGAAAGCAGATTCCTAGGTAGCTGCTATGTAAGTATAGTAGCTTGGAGCTTCGTGAGACGTCTGGCAACTTGAGCAAGCCAATTGTTGCGACCATCAAGGTTCCATTTTGTGCGAGTACCCAGACCTCGGGGGTAATAAAACTTCTGATGAAACAGGGTGCCAAGATTAACTGGTCTAAAGATCTACTAAAATACACTAAACTTACCTAAGTCTTTTCATCACTTAGGATAAAGGTCCTGTTTTCTTGCCTCCCCTTGCCAGACTAGTTTCTTGCCCTCTAATATTAAGCAGTTTACCCTAGGTACTTAATAATTTAATAGTCATGTTTGGCAATTTACTTGTGTTGCTGGCTGTTGATTGCACAGCCTTTGTTCCTATTGATATAGGTTACCTTAGTTTAGTAGAATGATTGATAGTTCCTGTCTAGACAACCTCACAACTACGAGGTCCTAGAAAACTCCTACAGGACTTTGACCATGATTTATAAAATATTATGATAAAATATCATGAATAAGTTAATGATAACTTGGTCGAACTCGGTATCAACTTAGTAGGCTTTTTGACTAGTGGTTGTTGTTTTTTGCCATGATGGAAGGTTTCAAGGCTTCTGACAGTAACGAGGGCAAAAGCATCGTTCCTCGTACGCCGCTTGCTAACGATTATCAGTGGAGTGACAGGTACACATCATATATAACACTGTATAAATCGCACAGGGCATTATTTGTCTATCAAGGTCCTCAAATTTGTCACATAATAAGAGCAGTTCCCGGTGCAGAGGGAAACAGTTTGCCATTTTAACATAAAATTTTGAGATCATTTATCTATACTACATTTTGGGTCATTAAATCTTAGGCTCAAGCTTTTGCATATCGACAACGGCACGGATACAGTCACCCTGCTTCATCGTCTCGAAGGCGTTGTTGATCTCGCCGAGAGTCTTGCGGTGGGTGATGAACTCGTCGACCTTGAGATCACCCTTCTTGTAGTCGGCGACAAGGTCGTTCAGCTGAGAGCGGCCCTTGACACCACCGAATGCACATCCTCGCCACACTCGGCCGGTAACAAGTTGGAATGCTGTCGAAAGTTAGTATCTTCGAATCCCAATATGCTATTAGGCGTGAACTTACGTCGAGTGGAAATCTCCTGACCAGCGGCAGCAACACCGATGACAATGCTCTCACCCCAACCCTTGTGACAAGCCTCGAGGGCAGCACGCATGACACCAACGTTGCCAGTGCAGTCGAAGGTGTAGTCACAACCACCATCAGTCATCTCAATGAGCTTGTCTTGGATGGATTGGTCACCGAGCTCGGTGGGGTTCACGAAGTGAGTAGCACCGAATTTCTCACCCCATGCCTTCTTGGAGGGGTTGACATCAACAACAATGATCTTGCCAGCCTTACGGGCGGCGGCACCCTGGACGACTGAAAGACCGACACATCCGGCACCGAAGACGGCCACGTTATCACCCTCCTGAACATTGGCTGTGATGGTAGCAGCACCATATCCAGTGGTAATACCGCAGCCAAGCAGGCAGGTTCGGTCCATAGGAGCATCGTGCTCAATGGCGACTACGGAGATGTCGGCGACGACGGTGTACTGAGAGAAGGTGGAGGTGCCCATGAAGTGAAGCAGATCCTTGCCCTTGCACTTGAATCGAGAGGTACCATCGGGCATCAGACCCTTACCCTGAGTGGCTCGGATCTTGCCGCAGAGGTTGGTCTTTCCGGACTTACAGAACTTGCACTCCTTGCATTCGGGGGTGCTGTTCGAGAATACGTTAGCTTTTGCGAGATTGATGAAGGTGTGGAAAATGCATACTAAAGGGCAACGACGTGGTCACCAGGCTTGACGTTGGTGACGCCCTCACCAACGGACTCAACGATACCAGCACCCTCGTGTCCGAGGACAATGGGGAAAGCACCCTCAGGGTCCTTACCGGAGAGAGTGTAGGCATCTAAAATCACGTTAACACACTAATCTTGAGCTGATTCACACGACTGAAGAGCTACGAGAGCTCGATGACGTGGGTAGAGCATACCTGTGTGGCAAACACCAGTGTAGTAGATCTGGATACGGACCTCGTTGGCCTTGGGAGGAGCAACTTCAATGTCCTCAATGGAGAGAGGCTTACCGGCCTCCCAGGCAACGGCGGCCTTACAGGTGATGGTCTAGTTATAGCATCAGCAACGCGTCTTCATGATACTTCTCGTTCAGGGCGGGGCACTGGGTATGATGAGGGGTAGTAAAGCTTGTGAAAGTCACATACCTTGCCCACGGTAGACATGTTTCTGTGTTATGAGGATGAAATTGACTGTCGATGGAGAAAGAAAGAAGTGTATGACAAGACAGACAAACAGTTTGAGGGGTAAATGAATCTTCAAGGGGAATCTGTTTATGTACGTAGAAACAGTAGGAAAACCGTCCGCACACTCAGATCCCGATCACCGAGCAACTCCGGTGAGCAACAACGTACCCCGCAATTGGAGCTCCAATCCACATTCACATCCACACTGAGATAGGAAAAGAATCGCGGCTTCGGGCATGAGACCAATGCTCATTGGGCGTATGACGCCCAATTTGACTCTCTTTACGTGAGAGCATTGTGCGGGGACGTTGGCAGAGTATGCCAAGGTACTGCGCCATTGGTGTGAAGTGCTGAGATGGCATTGGCAGAGATAACCAGACTCCCCCAAAGACGGAATACTCTTTCGGCAGATGAGACCGATCTGGCCGACGGTTAGGGAGAGAAGCCGCACCAGTGAGTCAAGGCGAGAGCTCTTCGTGGCTTCACGGGGTCGGAAGACCTTCCGTTCGACGCCGTGCCCACTTGACGTGATCACTTAAATCTTCTTTGGCAAAAGGTTAAAGCGGTCTTGGTTCCGAGCGCTCGGGAAGAGGAAGATAAGAAATTACTGTATTTCAGAATTTGGAAAGAAGCAATTCAGACCCTTCCCAAACTTCAATCAAACAAGCTGGCCCCACACTTCAGTGAAGCTCTCTCTTTACATTCCGCTTTGGTTATCACTCATTATACCGAGGAAAATCACAGTTCAAAATGTGATCGAGTATCGGTATTTGTCTCGATTTTGGCTTAATGATATCTTCTTGATTTGCAAGAGCTCAAGTACTGCAGCCTTTGTGGGCACAGAATTCGACTAATGTGAAGTCTTACAAGTCCTACAGACATGTAACAAAGGAGCAGAAAATTCGACCTTCAATTGGAAACAAACATAACTGACCAGCTTTCACATTTTGCTGGGAGGATAACTATTGGCTTGGTTGAGTTACTAGAGAGAGCCGATGTCATGTGCAAGGGTCGCGTCGGATAAACAACGGCTAGTGTTACCCATCGCGATAGCTCCAAAAAATATCCCAAGCGCGTTCAGCTCAAGCAAACAGGAGCTTGCAACTCAACTTCGCTTTAACAATTTATATCCATTCCACCACTAAATACGATCACCGCATGCGAAAACAGTGCAATCCAACGTGAGGGAGCGAAGAATTCAGCTTAATTCACGCGCCGATACGGCAAGCCAAATCCGAAGGCAGAGGAGTTCTGTCTAGCATAATGTCATCTCGTTTCATTGTTCCGGACTCTAGTCCTCCAGTAAGCCCAGCGCCATCGACGCCAGACAAGAGCGGCCGCGGCACAGGCTTTTCGTTTCTTGCCGACAATCCTTCAACGACTCCAGCTGGACCACCTCCATCATCAGCCGCTTCCTTTACACCCGCGGGTGCCCCGTCTGATTCATACATGGGAAGCTCTTTCATGCGTGGAATGACTGATACAAAGCCTCTGAGCTTTGGCGTATCCAACAACTCATCCTCCGGAAGAAATCTTTTTGGTCGCACAGGCGCCTCGAGCAACCCGCTTGGTCGATCCATTAGAGGACGACAGCCTTCAGGTTTGAGCCGCCAGTTCAGCGCGGCGGACGAGGAAGAGGAGGATCAAGAAGAAGATCAAGATGCTGAAGGAGATGTGGAGCTCCCACCCCCTCGAGGCAATCTTTTTCGCATGTCTGCTGCTCCAGACGAACGCCTCGAGGATGACGACGTTGACGCCGAGATCGAACGCTACATCGACCAAGACATTGCCGGTGAAGAAGACGAGAGAGAAAGTTATGGGGAAGACGACCATGCTTTCGAGCGCGAAGAATCCGAGGACCCCGATATGTTCTTGAACATGAGACACGACGATCGACCCTATGGCCAGCCTATGATTGGTGATGAATCCGACCTCATGATGCTCAATACACCAGCCGCGACAAAACGAGTGCGCCAAGAAGCGGAAAGCATTTTCAGACAAACATCAGCCCATCTTGGCATGTCAGGGCGCCAGGAGGGTTTCCATTTTGCATCGATCGCCAAAAATCTTTACAGTCAGCACGAACATGCACCAGTTGTCGAACCCGCAGACATGATCCTCGAAACCGAAGAGCTCGTATGTAGGTTATACGAAGAGGGAGTTGGACCTGAGGAAGACGTTGAGAAGATGGACAATTCTTTGTCTAACATCACGTTTCGCCTTACTGAACTATGGAACAAGACCGTGAATGGACTGCCACAACCAGAAGGAGAGGATTTCGCAACCATAGGTCCTGGTTTCAACAGTGACCCATTCGAGAAGGCCGCCTATGTCGCACAACTAATACTTCGAATGCACCACACTCGCTTCGGCACTAATACCGACGAGGAGAAGACACCACCGCTACCCGAAATCCTGTTCGACTGGATGCACAACAATCATAACCTGTACCCTGATCAGGTGCGTGAGGTCAGCCGCCACATACCAAGCCCTGCATGCCATCCTCTATTCTGGCAGACTGTACGATGCTCCCTGCTACGAGGAGATGTTGGCAGCGCATCCCATCTACTGAAAGAAGCTGGTTGGCAGAATGTACGCCGGGGACCTAGAAGTGATTATGCGTACACGGGCAAAGCTCTTGAGAACGTCAGACGTTTTGCCGCTGTCACTAGCGAAGTCCTGGACCAGTGCCCAGGTACAAGATCAGAATGGGATATCTGGAATAGCAACTGGACTCTTTTTCGAATTCAGGCTCGCGGATCTCTGAACCGAATGACCCTGTTCGCCGAAGGAAGGGAACAGGATGTTCAGGATTTGATGGACGACGAGTTTGCCCCCCAACAACAATCACTATCCACAATGGCTCGGAAGGCCTCAAGTCAAATCCCTTGGGATATCTACGAAAACTTGCAAACCGTGTATGGTATCATTCTTGGTAACCATGAGGCTATCCTGGAAATCGCACAGGATTGGTGTGAAGCAACAATAGGCCTTTTTGGGTGGTGGGATGATGGGAATCAACGCCACAAGGCTCTGAGACTTTCACAGTCGCAGTTACTGCGGGCATCATCTCGCTTCGCTGGCTCCGAAGACTACTTCGATCGACTGGCAACTGCTTTTCACATGGTTGTGCAGTCAGATCTAAACCCTAATGTTTTGAACCCCGTCGAGGTTGCCGTGGCCTCCGCTTTCGAAGGAAACGTTAACGCCGTGCTGGGATTCCTGAGGATATGGTCATTGCCACTGGCATGTACTGTGGCAGAAGTCGCATCCCTAGGCGAATGGCTCCCCGCTCCTAACGGCCCCAACCTGTTTCCTACTGACAGTCTGGATATGGACGATCTTGCGCTACTAGGCTTGACTCAACCAGGACCGGATGAACTGGATGGTATCAAAGACACAACTCTTGTACTGTACGCTAGGGAATTGGCAGGTATAGAGCAACTGTCACCAGAGCGCGATGGGTGGGAAATGGCCATACAGGTGTTAGGCCGAATGGATTCGCCTGAGAGATCAGAGGAGACAGTGGGCGAACTCCTTCGAGATCTTCTTGCTACGTTAAATGAGAACTCAGGACGAACCGTGGACAAAATTTGGACAATACTGAATGACCTCGGCATGATTAACTACGCAGAGGAAACAGCAGAGGTTAGTAATTTTGAGTATGATACTGAACGAAACTGACCCGAAACAGACATTCGCAGAGATCCTTTCTAAGGAGTCTCATCGCTATGGCGAGGCTCTCTGGTACTATGCGCTCTCCCATCGCTCAGACAAGGTCCGGGAGGTGCTGAATCTACTAATGTCTTACTCGCTTGTCCAGTCCACAGTCTACCCCTCAGAGAAGGATCTAGATCAGGATCTCAAGGATCTATTACGAAAGCGAACCGAGACCCTTGAGAAACGAGCCAAGCAGGACCTCGAAGCTGCTCAACTGCTTGGCCGAATGCTCAGCGGTTACGCCACACTACGCAAGTTTTACGAGCTCCGCGATGCTGAGGACTTGGAGAATATTTCGCCTACAAAGGCTCTCAAATTGAAAAAGCAAGCGGCATCTGCACTAGTTGCTGTTATTTCTAGTTCCGATGACAACATCCGTGGTGGACTTTACGACGAAACGCGGGATGCAGTAGTCAGCGAGGACTTCCTCCTGGCCCTGCTGGGAGAGGCCACTGTCTTTATTAATCAATCCCCAGCCGTCGTCACACTCCCCCAGATTGATGTTCTGCTCAAAGCCATCGAGGACTTACAAACAGTGGGGGATCGAGTGTATTCGGCGTGCGTCGATTTCTTCAATCTTGTATTGGCATCTGCCCAGGGACTGAAGGGCTCTACGCCACAAGATCTAATGGCAAAATCAACAGCCTCTCTAGGAGGAAGCTTCATGATGACCGGAAGCTCCGTGTTGGTGAATCATCTGCACAAGTCGATCTCGGCAGGAACAAAGGTTAACAGAGGATGGGACTGGAGGAAGGGTTGGCTTGCAACAAGCAAGGGCGAAGACGTTCTTCGAAAACTTCGATTAGGATTGGCAAAGGACCTGGCGACACTTTGGCTGGAAGACGCAGATGGTGTCGTTGCCTACTAGAAGGCATGTATTTGAACAAGAATGATTTTTGATGCTTTGATATGTGAGTCTGGACTGGCGAATGGAAGGCGCCTTTGGTAATACAAGACATGAGCGAAATGTAATATATGCCCCCATGTTCTCAGAATGGGAATTATATCCAAACAACGATTTATAGCCCCGACTTTTTGAACATCCCCCTTCTATTCCGAGGTTATACAGATGATATGGAAGGGATTCATCTCCGCCGGTGTTCGGATGGTGGAGGCCCCAACATCCCCGGACATCAGTCGTAAACGCCAATCGGCTCCTGTCAATTTACAATTGACCAAAAAAATCCGCCCCGACTTCGCCCCCACCACAAATTTAGGGAATAACATCTGTAACAAGAGGACCAAAAGAGTCATCGTTCATCGTTGCCGTGTATAGCCCAACATGGTTTCAATGGAGGTCGCCAGCCGCTCAGGCGGTGCCATGACGGTAAGCTACACCATTCCATATTAATTGGGAACCTTTCTGCAGGAAAACACAGATACACAAGCTGACTCTTACTTGCGGTAATAGCAACTCTTGCGACGTTCCGGTCCTAATGCCATTCGGTCAACCACCGTTCTATCCAATAACACAAGGAGAAGCTTCTCAAGCGCGAAGCCTCTTCCTCCTACCTACGAAAAGCTATACACCAAATACACAGATGTCCGTCGAGTTCTCGGCAAGCAGCGTCTGACCCTCGCCGAGAAGATCCTCTACAGCCATCTCGACAACCCCGAGGACTCCTTGCTGAACAACACCGACAATGGGCGAAACATTCGGGGGAAGGCCAATTTGCGCCTCAAGCCCGACCGTGTCAACATGCAGGATGCTTCTGCTCAGATGGCTATTCTTCAGTTCATGTCCTGCAACCTTGCTAAGCCTGCAATCCCTGCAAGCATTCATTGTGACCACTTGATTGTTGGCTCCAAGGGTGCTGAGGATGATTTGTCTGCTGGTATCCAGACTAACAAGGAGGTTTTTGATTTCCTTGAGTCTGCAGCGCGCAAGTACGGAATGGACTTTTGGCCTCCTGGTGCTGGTATTATCCACCAGACCGTTCTTGAGAATTATGCTCTTCCTGGATTGATGATGCTTGGTACCGACTCCCACAGCCCCAATGCTGGTGGTCTTTCTACAATTACCATTGGCGTTGGTGGTGCGGATGCTGTTGAGGCCCTTGTCGGTGCTCCTTGGGAACTTAAGGCCCCCAAGATTTTGGGCGTGCAACTTGTCGGCAAGCTGAGCAACTGGGCTTCTCCCAAAGACGTCATTCTCCGTCTTGCTGGCCACCTCACAGTCCGTGGTGGCACTGGCTCCATCATTGAGTATTTCGGTGAAGGTGTCGAAAGCCTAAGCGCCACCGGTATGGCTACTATCTGCAATATGGGGTAAGTTTGTACTATAAATCGGGGGATCTGGAAAATACTGACTTAATCTAGCGCTGAAGTCGGTGCCACTACCTCGATCTTTCCTTATACCAAGGCTTCAGCTAGATACCTTGACTCGACCCGGCGATCTCAGGCGAACAAGAACATTGAAGCTCTCGAGGCCTTCGCCAGCAACAGCTCCGACCCCGATGCTCGATGGCAATTCAAGGCTGATGAGGGCGCTGAATATGACGAACTCATCACCATCGATCTTTCGACCCTCGAACCTCACATTAATGGCCCTTTTACACCAGATCTGGCCACACCACTCTCCAAGTTCAAGGAAGTTGTGAAGGAACAGGGCTGGCCCCAGGTTCTTTCCGCTGGTCTCATTGGTAGCTGCACCAACAGTTCCTACGAGGATATGACCCGAGTCGAGAGCTTGCTTAAGGATGCCAAGAAGGCTGGGCTTAAGCCTGCTGCCGACTTCTACATCACTCCCGGGAGTGAGCAGATTCGTGCCACGCTTGAGCGCGATGGTACCCTCGAGACATTCCAGGAGGCCGGCGGAATTGTTCTCTCAAATGCCTGTGGTCCCTGTATTGGTCAGTGGAAGCGACAAGATGGCGTTGAGAAGGGCACAAGCAATGCGATCCTGACCTCGTATAACCGAAACTTCCGTGGTCGAAATGATGGCAATCCTGATACCATGAACTTTCTGGCCTCTCCCGAGATCGTTACCGCCATGGCCTTTGCCGGATCCACTACCTTCAACCCTGTTACCGATAGCATTAAGACACCTGATGGCAAGGACTTCATGTTCTCTCCTCCTCACGGTCTCGAAGGTCCCCAGACTCCTTTTGAGTCTGGCAACGCCGAGCTTGGTGTGTTATCCCAGGCCCCTGACCCTAACACCAAGATCGCCATCTCTCCCACTTCTGAGCGTTTGGCATTCCTTGAGCCCTTTGCTCCTTTCCCCTCGTCTGATCTCTCAGGCCTTCGCGTCCTTGTCAAGGTCACAGGCAAATGTACCACCGATACCATCTCCGCAGCCGGCCCCTGGCTCAAGTACAAGGGTCATCTGCCTAACATCAGCACCAACACCCTCAACACTGCCATCAACAAGGAGACCGGCGAGGTCAACGCTGCCTACGACCTCGACGGCTCCAAGCACACTATCCCCGAGCTTGGTCAACTCTGGAAGGAACGTGGTCAAGAGTGGCTTGTCGTTGCTGAGCACAACTATGGTGAGGGCTCAGCTCGTGAACACGCTGCCCTGCAGCCTCGCTACCTTGGTGCCCGTGTTGTCCTGACAAAATCGTTCGCCCGTATTCACGAGACCAACCTCAAGAAGCAGGGCGTTGTACCTCTGACTTTTGAGAACGAGGCTGACTATGATAAGATTGCCGCTGGCGACGAGGTTGCTACTGTCGGTCTGTACGAGATGCTCCAGAATGGTGGCAAGGGCGATGTTCAACTTCGTGTCACTAAAGCCTCCGGTGAGGAGATCCTCATTCCCACTAAACACGCCGTTACCAAGGACCAGGCTGGTTTCATTCTTGCTGGCAGTGCTCTCAACCTGCTGTCTAAGGGCATATAAGACGAGCCGCTCTCTTTCTGAGCATTAGTAGATATATCTTTCGGGCCACAGGATGGATTCCTCTCGCGATGCCTAAAAATGCCTGAGTTATGTATTGGACTGGAGAAAAAGGGCGTTTTTGGTTGGGTGAAAATGCCGAGTGATAGATTGTTTATACCAGCAATACCAAATGTTTTTGTTCTCTAGCCACTTCCACGATTTACGAACGAAGCTACATGCATATATGCGTCTATTGTTTTCATCAATTGGTAAGATACCTGTATTGCTTCTTAGAGAAGTGGAAACTTTCTAACCGTGTGACTCCGAATTCGAATTCCTTGACTCCCTGTGGCATATTTACATTTAGATTGTTGGAAACCTTTGCCCCTCAATGACAAGAATGAAGATGGCTGTTTGCCTAAGATGCGCCTAGTCAAAACCCAATAAGACAGCCTCCTTGACTCCTTTGCAATGCCCCGTCATCATATATCGTGTGAATTCATCAAGCGTTCAAGCTCTGAAAGTAACTCTCTGTCTCTTTCGTCTTGTTGTTGACATGTCGCTGGCGTGCAGTCGCTTTATCCTCGCATTCTCTGAACCAAGCGCAGGCTTTCAACCAAGCGGGATTACTCCGCACATATTCAGGCAGTTCCTCCTCGGGCAGGTCACCAAAGTCAAGAATACGCTTGACACCCCGCGGCTTTGGTGGTCTGTAAGGGGGAGTAGTCCCATCCTGCTGTGCTTGTTTGATTTTCTCCTGCTGCTTCATCTCTAGAGCCTGCAACCAGCGTTGTCTCTCCACGACCTTGCCAAACCATTCCTTGCGTTTTGGACGCCGTCTGATTTCGTCGCATTTCTTTCTATACCAAGAACGGGATCGCTTGTGCATGTGATGGATTGCTGGATTCACTGGGAGATAGAGTGGCTTTTGGTCGCCGAAAACTGGGTTGTACTTGACAATACGTGAAGATACAGTAACATAAGGGGGTGGTTGCAGACTTGACTGTCGATAAATGAGCGAATCGAATGCCTCGGAATCGAACTCGACCAAAAGCCTCTTTTTGCGAGCTTCTGCTTTGGCACGGAAGGAGAGCGGGACGGATTTGGCCGGCTTTGCTTCCCCGTCAATGTCACTAACATCGGCCATATTCACCTCATCATCGATTTCGGCGCTTACTTCAGGCAGGGAACCTTGAAACTGCTGTTTCCTAACTGGGAGCCCTTTACTTGTCAGGGGAGCCGAGCGCTTAGTGGGAGTTGATAAGAGCTTCGCCTTCGAACTCGTTCGTGTTTCTGGATAATGATGCTCCAAATGTTTCTGTGTATTGTCCTTCTTTGGCTTGGATGTCCGAGGGGAAGACTTAAATTTGACACCATCTTCAGAGGTAAACTGCATACGATTCACAGGAGCGGTGGAAGGAACGCGCGGTTGAGAGTCAAGGCCTAGGGAAGGCTCGGTCTTCTTAAACCCTTCGTTTGAAGGAGCCCCCTCAGAAGCCGCTTGCGCCGTCCCAGCCAAGTGTTGGCCGTCAGTTGCATGGACAGATTGCCCATTTTGATGCGCATCCATCTTGAGATCCTCTGTGGGAAGCGTTTCCGATCCAATATTTGAACAAGAACTCAGTTTTTTGGTGGCAGAATCGAGGCCAAGTGGCTGGTTTATCACCTCCTCTGTCTCGGCTTGCAACTCCATTTCCAATCGCGTCTTCGGGTTCGACACAGTATGTGAATTTACCTGGCTAGCAGAAGAGCCCTTGTCAGCTTTCGCTACATCTTGGGCTGCCTTGATCTGCGCGGAGTTGGGTGTTGATCCAACGTGGCTGGTTCCGTTCCTCTCTAGCCGCAGATGGAGGCTTATGTCATTTGTATCAATGGAATTGTCTCGTACCAAAGACGAAGGAGGGGCCTCTTGCTCATTTGCTTTCGGAGACTGTGTCACGGGAGCGCTGGTATCCGGACTAGAGGCATCTTGAGATGGTGGATCTTGCCTAGAAAAGTGCCGCGAAGGTGTAAACATGAATTTGCCTCGACCTCTTTTAGCAACAAAACTCCTATTAGAAGGTTGGAAGCCCTTGGCCATATTCGTAGCAGAGGGATCTCTGCTGGCCGCAGTGGGCTCTAATGCTGAGTGCTCATCACAGTAATGTCTGGAACTAAGCAAAATGATCTTTTCACAAGTGAGAACGGCACAAGTGCCGCCGACATGTGTGGAGGCAGTCATTCAGAACCTCGTTGATGGGGCCAAAACGCAGAACTGATCCACCACGCGCAGGCTTTTACGACTGGATTGAGTCATGAGGCGCGTAGATGAAGGATTACCTAGAAGTCATGTTAGCGATATGCGTTTCAAGTTGTAACGGAATGCTAAGCAAGTGTTAGATAAGAAGTCGAATCAGATCTTTTCAGTTTTGAATGGCCGTCAAGCTAGGCACCTCATCGGTTGTCACATAATCTCTTTTGACACGTGTGTTAATTCAATGAATCTGCTGTTTGTCGCGGCCTTTGGTCAAGATCCGTGGCGTAGACGAGGAAGAAGACTCCATTGTGCGACATTAGAAACTCCATTGCAATCGGCCCCAGCGCTCTACGAACAAGCTTGGAATGTAGGAGAGCAGTTACAGCTGAGGCGCGGTATGGAACGACAGGGTTGATTCAACACAATGTCATGAATAGAGTCCGAAGAGAAGATGGCGCAACCAGAAGGGTTCCGTTCAGTCAGACCTTTTACCATAGGCATCATTTGACGAGCATAAAGAGTAAGACAAAGAAATCAAAATCAAAATACCGTACCGAGGTCTGAGATCACCCAGAAAAAAGTTCTGCTCCCCTATTCGTAGGTGGTGCTTGTTGTGCTAATCGAAAATACTGTGTAGTCGATAATTTGTATCAGGTGGAGGCGAAAGGACAGTGTTATACTGCAATAGAAAGAAGCAAAGGGAGCTAGGTCGCGTCCGAGACAGGTCCCCACGGCTGCCCTGTGTTGAAAGAGTAGGAATATGTGCGTTCTGTTGATCTTCTGTATGGGTTGACGAGCCAGCCGACATCAGGTAAAGGACAGAGAATAGGAATAGGATTTGGGAAAGAATGAAAGGGATCCCCAGCCGCCAGAGGCAGAGAGGCGTATGACTGTGGTTGTTCGTTTCGCGCCTTTCATTGTGGGCTGGTCCTGTTGCTACTGGCTCGCTATTGGCCCAAACATTGATGATGATGAAGGATGGGGGTGCAGAGGCGCCGGGAAGACCTCCCTGGTGGGGAGGTTCCCGAGGTGAGTCGCCCCCAGCTGGAAGACTAATTCTTCCGCCCCGGCTACCATGCCTACCAGTGGAGCCCCACAAGTCAACTTACACACATGAGAGTGTCAAAAGGGAAATTCTGCCTGTTGACTCAAGAGATAGATGATAGATAAATTGGCCCATGCTTATATTTATAGAAGCTTAGTGAAGGCTAGGATTTATTCAAGGCCACCACTCTGCAGTTGGTGAGCATAAATGCACTATAAAGATAAAAGATCCCCCAAGTTCAGACCAAATATACCAGCCACATTCTTTGTGACGCAAACAAGACGCCTCAAAATTCATTTATTCTACCTAAGTACAGTATTTCTTTATCTGAACCGATGTTCCTTCAGATTTCTGATAAAACCACTCACTTTCGGTTTAGATACAGAGAAATGTTCCCCCCAAATATGTACCTGATCTGTATTCATATCTAAGTCTTTTTAAGTCTGGATCACCTGAGCTAATTCCTTCTACTGTCCAGTTAGTGGCGACATGATTAAACATACCTTGATCATAGATTTCACTGAGTTATCTATCTATACATCATGACCTATCCGAACCCCAAACTTTAGTATGTTGCTGGTGCTCCGTACGTTCTGGGCTCTTACATGGTCAGATGGATTAGGTAACCATTGGACACCCCTCCATCCCCTGTTGAATTTATCAGGCACTAGCGCGGGGGTCTTGAGCTCCCTGACGTACAGCGCCAATAACCACGTTGCGACTCTTGAACCAATATATTATTCGTCTACAAACAGCAATATTTTCAACCTGTACATATGCCGATTCTCAACAAGTAGGGAGTTAACTGCTCAAGTCCTAATAGAAGTTCTAGACTTTGCGACACTGGAATGAACTTTCTCAAATCTGCCGTGGCCTCGGCCATTGCACAAGGCCCTCCCTTTCCATACAACTTTGGCGACAAGGTTGATATCGATGAGTCTATCTGGACACTGTACAATGGTACCAAGAGGGTAAGCTCAACATCGCAGAGCGCACAATGTGGACTTGCTGACAATCTCTGAATAGGAAGATGGTTCAAACTGCAGCATCTTTTCCTTCGATATCACCACCAACCGATCCCAACTCCCCCTAGCCAAGAATGCCCTAAAGAAGCTCCGAACACTACGGCACCCAGGCGTGATCAAACTTCTAGATGCGGTCGAGGTATATGCAAGACTTCCGGTCGGTTTCAGAGCATTCCACTAATAACATCTGACAGACAGAGACGTATATCTACATTGCGACCGAACGAGTAGTACCCCTACGGTGGGACGTTCGAAGAAAGAGTCTCAGCCCTGAGACGATAAAATGGGGCTTGCATAGCGTTGCGGTACGGCTTGCCATGCTAGTCTTTTAATCGATATTAACAATGTTACAGCGCACCATAAAATTCATCAACGAAGATGCTTCCTCGATCCACGGCAGCATCAAAGTTGGATCGATATATACTTCAGAGAGTGGCGAGTGGAAGCTCGGTGGCTTTGATGTTCTTAGCAGCCTCAAGGACGATGAGTCAATAATATATGCAAGAGGTCCCCAGATAGGTACCCGTATACTCAGGCTAACATATGCATAGACATACGGTAGCTTGGTACCTGATGCGGGTCGATACTCTCCTCCAGAGTTGGCGCGAGGCGGATGGGATGTTATCAAGAAGAATCCCCATACAGCAGTAGACGCATTTAATCTTGGAACATTGATCTTTGAAGTTTTCAACGGCGATTACAATGGAGCTGATCAGGCTGGCCAAACGAAGAGCATCCCCCCTTCAATGCAGTCCAGTTATAAGCGTCTGTGTAACGCCAACCCAAAGGCTCGAATCAGTGTGGGAGCATTCCTTGATCAAGGCAACCGAAATGGCTCTTTCTTTGACAGCTCTCTCATCAAGCTGACCGAGGGTATCGATAACCTGGATATCAAACCGCCAGATGAACGAGAAGAGTTCCTTACGTCCGTCTTCAACTCCTTCCATACAATCCAAATTGCTAACAATTTGAACAGTGGACTGGATGAACTGAGCGATGACTTCCCAGAAGAGTTCTTCAAGCTAAAGGTTATGCCGGAGCTGATGAAGTCCGCTGAATTCGGTGGCGGTGGCCCTAGGGCTGTGTCCGTAGTTCTCAAAATCGCATCTAAACTTCCCAAGGACGACTTCGATTCAAAGATTACACCCTTCATCATTCGCCTGTTTGGAAATCCCGATCGTGCTATCCGGGTGTGCTTATTGGATAGCCTTCCTTTGATGATTGATCAGCTATCACAGAAGATCGTCAACGACAAGATCTTTCCACAATTGGTACAGTCTATATTACTATACTTCGATGCAAGACTAACATATCCAGATCACTGGCTTCACTGATGTTACACCGGTAGTGCGAGAACAGACGCTCAAGTCTGTTCTGGTCATCATCACTAAGCTCTCGGACCGCACAATCAACGGTGACCTCCTCAAACAACTTGCAAGAACCGCAAACGACGAGCAACCGGGCATTCGAACAAACACGACTATCTGCTTGGGGAAGATTGCAAAGCACCTAGGTACTTCGTCCCGCTCAAAGGTTCTTATTGCCGCCTTCACAAGGTCACTCAGAGATCCATTTGTTCATGCCCGAAATGCTTCCTTAATGGCCTTGGGTGCCACTGCGGAGTACTTCACTGATGAGGATAGCGCATGCAGGATCCTGCCCGTTATCTCTCCTGTCCTGATTGATAAGGAGAAGATTGTTCGCGACTCTGCTACTCGTACTATGGATATATATCTCCAAAAGATCAAGAAGGCAGCTTCTGCCATGCCTGAAAGCGTTTTGCCTCCTCCTCAGACTAATGATGGCTCAGCTCCACGGATGAGCACCCCACAGCCAAACGAAAACACCGCAGGTGGCTGGGCAGGCTGGGCAATCTCTTCCTTTACAAACAAAATCTCTGCGGCTGCAGGCGAAATTCACGCGGAGTCAGACTCCCGTGCTGCTTCACCTGGGCCCGCGCCCTCACCTAACTCCGAGCCAAAGAAGCCGGCAACGAGCACCGCCTCATCACTTCACCGCCAAGCAGTCAAATCTCCCCCAGCAACCCTCTCACGAAACTCTTCACATACCGCAAGTGTAGTAGCTGACTCATTCTTACCTGCCGACGATGGTGACGATGCTGGAGACTCGTGGGGAGATATGAACGATGACTTCGACAGTTTCGACTCTCCCGGCCAATCGTCCAAACAGCCTGCGACAACGACTGCATCTGCTGCCACTTTTGATGATGGCGAGCCTGACTTTGCTGGATGGCTGGCTGCTCAATCACAGAAAAAGCCCACCAAGGCCTTGCCAAAGGGTTTATCAAAATCAAGTGCGGCTAAGAAGCCTGCGGCTAAATCGGCCACGAAACCAATTGCTGCAAAAAAGATTGATATGAAGCCGAAGGAGACAGATGACGATGATGGTTGGGGCGATGGCTGGTAACAATAGACTCGAAAGTCAGAAAGTTTTGAGAAGCCGGCACGTTCCATGAAACATCACTTTGCCATAACCGCCTTCTTAGTTGGGAAACATCAGGATACCATTCTCGAGCATACACTAGTATGTCGATTGTTGATTGAAGCTATTCATAATATTTTAGTTGGACACATATAGACACCATCATCTAATAATACTCATGATACTAGCCATAAGTGATTAAGATTGGAAAGTATATTTAAACCCTATTTTATCATGAAGGCCAATCGATATCCTGGCTCTAGACCGAATACTCACCGAGGTGAGCATTCCGCCCCACTAAAATCGCTCACCTTGATTTTTATTTTTCCCCACCGGACCCAACAGTGTTCGACTCTCTCGCTCCAACTTCCTGCGCAACCACCAGATTTTATCTCAACGTCCCTCAAAATGGCTCAAGGCACCGTCAAAAAGCTCGGACGAGCAACCCCGGCCAAGATCACACACTCCAAGCGCCAAGCATCGAAAGTGCATAAACCCAAGAAGACAAAAGCGAGCGTCGACAAGGTGCACAAGAAATTCACAAGCGGCATGACGGCGCGCACAGAAGCGCTCCTTGGTGAGCGCGCAGGACATCTGGAATTGCTTGGACAGGGAAAGAAGAAGACGGATAAAAAGACGACTCAAAAGGGCGGCTCGAAGAAATTTGGTTAAGGATTATATGATGATACAGAAGGCAGACGATGATCGAACTTTTTTATGTCTAAACGAGTGACTGGGTTTCCCTCACAACTGCGCATCAACGACAGCCTCTACAGACAGATACGATGAAATACACGATCTACCTCACTTAAAGGCGTTTTACGATGGGATACCTCCCAAGACTTTTCGAGCCTTTTACAATTCGGAATCCTAAAATTCCTACCCGCCCAACTGCTCTTTGTTTTTGGAGGGTTGGATTACGGAACCAGTCACCGTCACTTCTTTGCTGCTGCTACAAGGGCATGCCTAGGGGAAAGGACATATACCAAAGTCACCTTCTACCCTTCCACGAAGAGTGGTCGAGTGGTATCTACCTATGAACCTATGAGCCTAACGACCGCTCCTAAAAACCTTCCTCCCTCGGCCACTCTTTGTTTTTGCTCGCGAGTTCGAATCCTGCTGCCTTTCTCTATTTTTGCTATAGACTCAAGCCAGCAGCAATGTTATTTACCAAATATATTTACTCCTCAGCAAAGGGCAGCCAAGCAGTATATCCCCCCTGTTTTAAGAATATAAAGACGGAGATTCTGACTCTGATGGGGAAGGCGATGACTTGATTGATGTATACGAAGTGATCGATCTTACAGAAGGTATACAAGATACCGAAGAGCTTGTGGACGATGACGACCCAGAAGACGAAGTCACTGATGGTGTCACAAAGTACTTGATAACCCGGCTCCTAGCAATCACACAAGATCCACCCAAAGACATCACCCCTTACCTTATGCCAGACGTTTCGCTGCCTGTCGTTGAAGCCGATCAACAACTCTTTAAGTCGACAGTCACATCTATGCTGGAGAGAGCCCAGAGATACGCTATGAAATAAGATCTTACTGATCTTCGAGTAAAAGACTTCAAAGAGCGTGCCCTTTCTGCCGTATTCTGGAAGTTATTTAAACGCCTCGAAGTGTCAGACATGACAAAACCCCTTTTCGGATCGATTGCGCCCGAAGTCATGTCGTTACTAGGCCGCAGAGACCTTCAACCAGCTGTCGAGTAGATGATCATTTTCGTCTTTGGGGTGTATATCTCAACATTGTCACTGACAGTCTCGGAGATATTCGCGGACTCTACGTTGGGTCAATTGTAGCATACAGAGCATACATCGGGATCGCAGGCCGTGTACGCAACCACGGCCGACAGAAGACGATGATGCCGCATGGGTTGATGAACACGGCGACACTTGTGCCCTGTGCGGCGTTGACCGCATCTACACGAACCTTATATATGGGCGAGCTACTAACCGAAGATGCCTATCTTGCTTCTAGTATCGACAGAAGCATAGGCATAATAGGTCTATTTCTATATAATAACTAGCCTAAGGTAATCGAGACATTTCTTACAAATATGATTATCCCCGAACCAAGGCAGGATTCTATGGTTAGAGAGATCAGGCCAAATGCGGGATATGCTACAGAAGAGCAAGAAGGGCCGGGGAGCAAGTACGTCGAAGGGCTACGGTTCAGAGATTCAAAGTCAGTGGTTAAGTGGGTCTAATGGACAACACCTGTAGCTTTGAGTGCAATTTTTTGACACTCCTTATTTCGTATACATTTGCTATTATAATAAAGATGGGTTTATAATAACTTACAGCTGAGCCAGCAGGAGTACCAGTGTGCTCATGTTTATCCACACCCCACTCCTCCACTCCGACCTGAACTCTTCGCCATCGACGCATCAATACGTGCGTGATAATTTCAATACACAGACTTGACGACTTCTTTTTTCACGCAACCCGAAACCCTTAATAACTCTCCTTGAACCTGCTGGTGGCCATGTGTATCTTGTAGGCCATGCATATTACAATGCTTTGCCTTCGTTGGCGACTGTGGGATCACCAGTCCGAATGGTACAGTCAACTTATGGCTGTCTATTCATTTCAAAAACCAGCCTCAACTGATCAAACCCCTGTAATCCACAAACGGCCTTTCTACCTAGACCTCAGCAGTTGTTAATGTCGAACACCTTTCCCTCGGCCACATGATTCAAGATAGAAGTCACCACCCTGAAATCTCTGGCCACATCCACCATCCAGTTGGACACAGCCATTCGCACGGCCTTTTCTCCCTTCCAGCTTGTACCACTCACATACATCTGCCTGGTCGCGTTGATCTTCTGAACCAGCTCATCATTCAAACTGGATTTTTTAGCACGGAAAAGAACAATCATGAAGATCTCGTTGAAGTTAGCACCATCGTCGGGGAGTAGCTCGTAGTGCTCTGAGCCCCTCAAGAACGCAGCGACTTGGCGGGATAAAGCAGTCATATTGGCCAGCAAATTCGCCATACCTGGTCGGCCTTCACTGAGGAGAACGGCATACGCAGGAAGGGCACGAAAACGGCGTGAGTTCTCAAGGCCAACATTCAGAGGCGAGGGGATAGTGGACGCCCCTCCCGTGGACAGGTATGCAGCATTGGGGTTGGTGAAGACAGACTGAAGGATAGCAGGTGATCGTGTGAGGAACATGCCACAATCATAGGGCTATATCAAGTTAGCGATTCAAGGCCAGTAAGAGTCAAGCCGAAAGGATATGGAACACTCACGACATTGAGAAGCTTGTGCCCGTCAACAGTGATACTGTCTGCCAACTCGATGCCTTCAACACGATTACGAAGAATTTTATAATCGTCCTCTTCGGGAAGAGCGCGAGCAAAGATACCGAAGGCTGAAATGTTAGCATGAACTGCATCCTGCAAAAGGGTTGGATCTTACCTCCATCGACATGAATCCAAGCTCCATACCTGTCCGCCAACTCCCTTACTTTACGCATCTCTTCAACCCCCGTTAAAGCATATCGCCCGGTGTTAACCTCTCCAGCGCTTAATGCAATAACACTTGCGGTGTCTTTCTTCTGAAGTTCTCTTTCCAAAGCCTCAAGGTCCAATCTCCATGGCTCACTGTCGCTGAGTCTCAGCTCCTTCACAGCTCCTCGCCCGAAGCCGACGACACTCGCTGCCTTAGACAAGGAGCTGTGGCCTGCACTTGTGAGGATCTGGAGCTCCCTGATACCAGCAGAAAGACAGGCCGCAAGCAAGCCGACCTCACCAATACTCTGCCCGCGCTCCTCCAAGATGGCTTCGCGTCCACATGCAAGTCCAAGAACGTTGCTGCCCGTAGCTCCAGTTGTAAAGGTGCGACCTCTCCAATCTCCAAGTCTCAGTAGCGAAACGAGCATCTCCAATGCTGCATCCTCCAATGTAGTTGCAATTGTCTGCGCTGGCAGATGGACCTGGACATTCTGATCCAGGCGGGAGACTACGTTGTCTGCCCACTCAGCAATAGGGAGAGTACCACCAGTGACAAAACCGTAGTAACGGGACGAACTGCCCTGGCCGTTACACGCGGGAATAATGTCCCGTATGATGTGTCGTACAACATCTTCCTGTGAGACACCTCGGAGGTAGTCCTCCGAATCAGGCCGAGGGAGCTTGGCTTCAGCGGTCTGAATGGCAGATAACTCGGGGAGAGTAGGTGCCGGAGCGGAGCCAGGCTCGGGGCCGTGACGGCGGGATAAACGGGTCCGCTGGACGTCGAGATTGAATAAGTCGCTCATTCTTGCCAAGAAGGTAGTTCAAACTGATGATAATGTTATAAATGCCTCTTGAGAAATTGTTTAATTTCAGGTTTAAAGAACATGAGTCACTAAATTTACCGCTATCTCAGCACCGTTCATGTAAGCCTCCCCACTTGTCTTCGCCGCTTAAGCCGCAGCTTGCGGCACGATCCTTCGACGATAGACGATGATTGTCATGGTGTTGACTCCTGTAGTTATGTCGGCCAACTTATCCGATGCTCCTTTCGGAAGGTGGATTAGTCCAATACAAATGTTTCCGGACTCAGAGAGACTTATATAATAGCACGCAATGGGTTCAAGTTCTCGGTCCATATGAATATTTCTTTACTCCATGGCCTGCCTGATATGTTCTGGTATGCTGAACCATCCACCACTTGCTTCTAGACTGAGATCTTTGAACTCGATACAAATCCGCCTATATTGTGTAGCTTAATCCAACATGTGGTATGCGCCATGCCAAAATCAAATTAAATCAAATCAGAAAAAAGTGCACGCTACCGCCTTTGAGTCCCAGAGTTGGGTATCTCTCTATAGCTTGGCGCTCTCGCCAACAGCGCCAATCTTGAGGTCCTTGCCATACTTTTCCAGGACATGCTCGTTGTGGTACTTCCAGAAGGCCTTGGTAGCGTTCTTTCCAGACCAGCGCTTCAGGATCTTAGCACCACCAGGGTGTTCATCGATGAACTCTGTGGGTGTTTGTCAGCTTTGCTCTGCGAGTTTGGGTTCGGTCGCCGTACTGGTCACGTCGTAAACGTCATTCTCAACGATGAGCCAGAAACCGTTGGCCTCATCCTTGTGCTTTCCAACCTCAGCGGTAGTATATGTCTCGGACATTTTGGTAGGTAGGTATAAAAGTCGAGTTACGAGGGAAATGAGAAGTTGACGAAAGAATTGAGCTGTGGATGAAAGCGTAAATGAATAGATTAAGTTGATGAGCTTGGAAGAAACAAGGAGTTCTTTCCGGGGCGCCGTCGGCAGGTGGGGGCTTGCCTCGGTTCACGGTCACGAGCAGCACTTTCACCCACTGCAGAAGCCCGGGAACCGGGGGAGCTGGGGAACTGCGCTAGGAAAGCTACCAAGCCGGGGGGTCTGCACCTATCACATGGAGGCAATTGTCAACTTTCACAAGGAAGAAGCACTCGATTTGAAGCCCCAGTTGGTCGGAACCTGGTACCCAATATGACCGACCCTACTGGAGTCCGAGTTTCAAGGAATGAGCTATCTACTGTAATAGATTGTTGATGTATATTTCCAGATTATGTGCAGAAACTGAGGAAATGCTTTCTAAACCAAAACTCAAAGTCCTTTGCAGTACGCCGTCTTCTCTGTACTCTGATGTGATCTTGACGCTCTATATACCCTTTACTCATTGGCTCAGAAATGCTGGTCAGCTTATTATACGACAACTGTAGTAGATCTTCTTCGGATCGCGTCACGGAATCGGTCCGCAAACGCTGCTGTTCCACGGCAATCACTCTCCGCTCGCTTCTCAAGAGCCTTTGGCAGCCATTCACTAATCTTTACAATCCGATTCTCGTTCTACGTCTCGTCAGTTTGCCCGAATTTCTCAGCAATATGTGCTAGACTTACGGATGGATGAGTGCTCAGCATCTCTGGGGCTTCTTCTCCACTGGCATGCTGAAGCGCGTGCATTCGCTGCCAGAAGCCCAGAGCTGCGCGGGGGTCATAGCATGCTTCGGCCATCATCATTAGGCCGATGTAGTCTGCCTCGCTTTCCTGCTTTCGACCCATGGGAAGGTAGAAGAGCAGATCTTGTAGGTAATATCCTCCCACGACATTCCAGAGTCCAAAGAGCGCAAGACCAGGTAGAGCTCCAGCGAGGAAGAACAAACTTCCGGCTGTAAGATTTCCTACCCATGCAGCAGAGAGGCGCTCTGCTGCATGAGAGGCTGTATTATGCGCAATCTCGTGTCCTAGTACTGCTGCGAGGGCATCTTCACTGCGGCAGACGTTGATAATACCACTATGCACAAACACTTTACCACCAGGAAGGACAAAGGCGTTTGCTGTTCCTATGGCCAAAGGTCAGCAAACCGACATTCGCTGCACCTGATCGCCAAAACATACTATTATCAGCTATCACGAATATCTCCCAATTGAGGTCCGTCATGCCGCTCACGGGGATTAATCTTTTCATTACCCTCCTGACCAAGATAGTCCTTGGATCCCATTCTGATAGAAAATGACCACCTTGCGCTCTGACCTGCTCAATAACCTGTGCAGCTGCTTTCGAATGCGCGCGTGCGACCATAGAATCAGAGAGGAAATTGAATCTTCGACGGCCCGTGACCGGCACGGTTTGGGAGTTGTAGAAGTAGAAGCCAATGGCGGCGAGAACAGTTGCTATCACGGTGAGACGCGAATTACGACTACTGCCCGCCTGTGTGAACTTGCGCGCCGCGCGGTGTGGGACGAGGGGTCGCGCAGCTTGTAGGCGCTCTTGTAGTTCTCGTTCGGAATGTTGTTGGGGGCGATAATGGCATTGCGAGAAGGTCCTACGACGAGAGATAGAGGATATGGCGGTGCGATGAATAAGGAAAATGGTAGGACGGTTTATGCTCAGTGACGAGTTTTGGAGTAAACGAGGGGCAGTCATTGTCGGATTCGGCGGCCGGCGTGATTCGGTCAGTTGTTGTGCCGTTATTTTGGTCTTTAAATAGAAGTAGTGGCAGGTCGAGCAATTATCACGAAACAGGCGGGCCGCGGAGCTGGCGATTGTGTGCTTGCTTGTGTGTTGCCTTGTCTCGTGATAGTTATTGGTGTTTAGCACAAGTTAGAAGAAGCTCCATGGTTTGCGTCATGGTCAGTCTGGAGCTTTCCCGCCATCGGGGACCTATCCTAAGCGGTAAACGATACTTACCTAGGTAAGTATAGTGGGTCTTTAGACTACTTTGTTTTGGCAGCTTAAGAAGGTCTTGCTCTCAGGGACCGCCCCGGCTAAAAGCGCTGAGGCACTTCGTAGGTCAATAACCTGAGAGCATGTACGACACCGGCGCTTTTAAGAAGGAAAAATGCAACGAAAACATTTGCTTCATTTTCATCATCAGACTTCATAGTTTTTCATAGATGAATAAGAAAATAGAAGCCAAAGTACTTCTTTCCATGAGATGGAAGACTGTCTCTATGTTCTTTTTTAGTGACAGCTGTTGCAGCCCGCCACAATAGTCTTTCCGTTCTAGGGACCCTTGGGCTCATCATCCACTCATGAATAAACGAGCGTATAGCTCTGTAATTGTTGCCAATGAACAACGAATCAGTCTGATAATCACAGGTACCTAGAACTTAGCCACTGACACACCTTTGTTCATTCGCACCAAGTCTTATCCGTATCTAGTGGTTGGTGTGTCTGTTGCTTAGGATTTCCGAATAGTATCACGAACTACACTAACAAATTTGCTTCCCCGTTACAAACCCAACAGCTGACTACCAGATTCAAGCTTTACTATCACACAGAAGCTTTTGTCATATACAATCAACGGCTTGTTGTAGGCATATGACCCGGAAACTACGGGCTTGGCCTGACCACCACGCGATGGAGCATCTTCACCACAGGTAGCTCATTTCAGGGCAACCCTGACATCATCTCAGCAACCTAACCTCAGTACAAACTCCCTGCCAAATTCCAAACACCAATTTTGCGCCTCTTTATCCTAATTTGGGCTCGTAATCGTTCCCTGGAGGTCAGACTCTGGCTTACACCATCCTCGTTTGCTAACATGATACTAGCTTCTTTGAGTAGTATTGAATCCTGCATCACACCAAGAGGGTCTCGTTTTACAGGCACTCTTATCAAACATCCCGTCACATTGGTGTGGATGCAACGGCAGCGAACCACACATTCAACATCTTATAGTCGAGTGCGTAAGCTCTGTCGTTACGCTATCAGTCTCTTGCTCACTCTCTATTCAGGGGTATAAATGGAGCTTTCTATCGTTCAACTGCTGCCAACCCAAAAGCAATTCTCATCCTCCATCATATTCTCAATACGATTGCCTGCCTTGTTTGATACCAAACACAAGATGGGCGAATTCGTCAACAGCGAGCCTGACCTGGGCACCATCAAACCTTCATTCACCTCTTCATCCGAACCTGAGAATCCTCGATCAAAGTCCCTCATCCAGGCTCTATCCTTGGAGTCCCATATCGAGGGGGGCTACTTCCGCCAAACCGATACAAATCCTACTACCATTCCTTCACCGTATTCATCCGAAGCTCTCTCCCGCGAAACTCTGGCTCTTTCGGGTCCTGCTCGTGAAGGTTATAGGGCGGATACACGACGTCTCTCTACCACCATTTACTACCTACTAACCCCACGCCATGGTCAGGGGAACTTCCATCGCAACCGCAGCCGTGTTATTCATACCTTGCATCGTGGACGGGGACGCTATGTACTCATCCACCCTGATGGGCGCATCGAGTCCTTTATTGTCGGCAATGCGGTTGAACGAGGCGAGCGTATACAATGGATCGTCGAAGGTGATGTCTGGAAGGCAAGTTACTTGCTCCCCAACGAGCCAGATACCGGCAATGAGTCAAATAGGGGGGAAACTGAGGGCCTGCTGATCTCAGAGACGGTTGTCCCTGGCTTTGAATACCACGACCATGCATTCCTCACTCAACAAGGAATTCGTGAACTACTCAACGAAGAGCAAGCCCGCGAACTGGACTGGCTCGTGAGAAGATCGGAGTAAATGTTTGAGGGCAATGATAAAGGCTAACGTTTGTGAGAGAGGAGACAGTTGTATAAGAAACGGGTCGCTTCTATAGCATTTTTGGAAACGTGTAATGTCGTCTGACAATCTCATTGCCATTGATTACAGACTCCAGAGCTTTAAAACAGGCGGCTATCAAAAGTGCAGTTCGGTACGATGTTGTACCCAAACCCATATCAATACATTATTCTAGTCATGTGCATCGTATCGACAGTATTGGGTATCATGGATATGAAAAGCCAAAGTCGTCCCCATTGTCGCTATGCATCGTTCGTGTGGTGGTGCTTTATCGGTGTTGGAATTAGTCCTTCTGGACCGTTTGCCAGGCTCCCTTCTCAACCATTAAAACTCAATAAACGGCGGTAGTTCGTTCCAGTCCCGGGTGCTTTCCCTTCATGTAAATGGCACTCGTGGGACAGGCCGTTCACCTGGGAATGGCTTCCTGCCAATGATGACGTGTATTGGTATATAAGCGTGAATCCGCGTATCGATCAGCTCTCGTCGGACATCAACCAGTGCCACCTGCGACTGTAAGTCAAATATATCCGAGAAACCTTGACAGTATGCTCACCTCAATCTGCGCAGGAGTTCTCTCGTAGACGCGGTTGAAAAGTGTGAAAGAGAAGCCGCTGAGGCCCATCAAGAAATTCCTTTCCCACATGCGCCCAAGTTCCTTTAGGCGTTCATCCTTTGGCCAGCCATTCATGGGCATTTTGAAGATTCGCTCTTGAACGTCAACAAAACCCGCCTGCACATATGCCTCACGGACATGGGCAGCAACATTGGTTGGCCGGCCCATCAATTCTGAAGCTTCGTTGATTTCGCGGAACCATGTTGCAAGAGGTCCGTTCGGTGGAAGGCTTTCATCGTCAGACATTATAATGGCATCGTATTCCTGCGACTCGAACCACCCTCCTGGCTTCAGTGTTTGAAAGGCTTGGTCCGCAATCTGCTCCTTGAAGCTAGCCCAGCAACCAGATGTAACACGGGTATGAATATAATCGAAAGGCTGAGAGTAATCCCAAGGCTCAGAGCTAGAAGGCAGTAAGTTTTCAAAGGGTCACCTGAGGCCTGGATGTTGACATACGAATCTTCGACGTAGAAGTTTACGTTTGGGGGTACTTTTCGAGGCTGTATTGGTGAAAGGTCGGTTGCGACGACTTCTGTTTCTGGAAACAAGTCGCCCATTTTGATTGCCCAGTCACCAGTACCAGTAGCTATATCGAGGATATTTACAGGCGGTGCTCTCCTTGACAGTGGTGCAAAGTAAAGACGCTCACCGAAGAGTTTTACTAATGCTTCATTCTGTAAATCAAGGCGCTCACGCTCTAGTTGGTCGTTGGGGAAAGCGTATGCTAAAAGGCGTCATTAGTGGGTGCATGGTGGTGAATGGATAGACAAAGCTTACAGCCGGCCCGGTAGGCATGATACGTGCGCCCAAATTCTTCTGGGAAATTCTGTACACTGTCTGTGAGAGATTCGGAGTCTCTGATCGTTCTTGTTAGGCGGGATTAACACAGTGAAAGTGCACTATGGGGTTCGACAACTTACATGCCTTGAGCATCAGGCTACACAAAGTCAGCACGCCCTTGAGCTAAAGATACAGAGGAAAAGGACATACATCGGGCTCAATGAAACTGTTCCCGCCAGAATTCGAAGTGGAGCAGTTGAAGGTAAACTGAAAATGGTGAAGACTTGAAGGTGATGAGTTAGGCATACTGCCATGGCTTGGTGACTGAGCTGCCATTACAGCAGGCGCCATAAGATAGTCACAGTTATGTACGACAAGGACTGAGTATCAGGCAAGAGCACAGAAGCGGCTCTAAGCTGAAATCATGAAGGGGAAAAAAAGGCAGCTCAATCCGATGCTGCAACGAGTAATTGCGCTTCTCGGACTTGGAGCTGAGAAACGCTGAGACTTCCCTGGTGGCGAACGACCCATACACTGCCGACTGTCCAAAAAGTTGAAAGGTCCTGAAAGTCGTTCTGATCAACGACTTGGTAGTCAATTATGGATACCGATGCGGAGCCAAACTCCAATGGTAACATGAATCGAATATGTGCACCGGTGGTAATCGCGGATAGAAACACACGAAACACACGAGACAAATTCGACAAGGAGGTCTTGGTGGTATCGTGGAGCGTGCAGCACAATGAGGGGAAGACGGGAGCAAAAGACGATCGACACTCTTGATCCGTCTCTTTAAGAGGGACGCTTAGAGCGGCATCAGGAAGAAGTGCTATGTAGTACCAGCAAGGTCAGGAGAGACCAGGAGCTAGAGTAGGAGAGTCGGGAAATAGAAGCTAGTTATGGAAATGGAGAAGGGCGAGAAGCTTGAATGGAATCCCCGCTCTCTGTAGAAACACCAGAAGAAAAGGAGCCAGGCCTAGAGGAGCAATGCAGTAAAGGACAGGGCCAGTTGAAAGGGAACGGGAAGCGACCCAAACACCTGGTGCGACCGAGGCTCGAGGAGTGGATTCAGTCAGGGTAGCTAGCAAAGGGGACCAAGGGGATGGAGACAAAAGACGAGGACGGGGTCAAGAAGGACCAGGACTAGCAGCTTGGGACCCAGCAGCTTGGGACGGGTATCTAGCTCTCGGCTTTCTTGGCAAAGCCACAAAGCCCTACCGCAAAAGAACTGCAAGTGGAACAAGCGCTTGTTGCTGATGTGTCATTGGCATTGGATGTTGTGCTGTCTTGGTGTGGTGACTACCCCGGTCTAGAGCGCCTGTACGTACAAGAGGCGACCCATTCAGTCGGGAACTGGGATCCAAAAAGGTGAATTTTGAGTCGTGTTTGTAATACAGCCCATCGCACCATGTTTAAAATCCAGCAGCTGCCTGCCTTTGATTCACCAACTACTCGCCATGGACATGCACCGGTAACTGGATATGAGAAGAGGATGAGGTACGACGGCAAAGGTGTGCAATTACGTGGCTGTCCACTAGAGACAAACGCGCATATACGATCCCTTAGCTCACTGGTAATATTCCGACAAATGGGTCCGGACATATTGGTAACCCTTGTGAGGAGACGAAGTGAGGAAACAAGGCTGGAGTCATTGCAGCGCAAGCAAAGCAATGTTCTTAACCAGGACGGAAAAGACCCTTCTGGAGTTTACTGAACCGTTTCGTATGTACTTTCAGTATTAGCGCTGTATCGAGTTACGCAAGGAGATACCATTGGCCACGGTAGTTCCTCTGAGCCTGCAAATGACTTCGGGTACGCAAAACAAACTCCCGTCAGGACCCTGGTCCCTCATCCCTCTCATTCATCAAGGGGCTTCGGGCGGTCCCAACGACGTGGGTGGGCTAGCTCAAGCCTAACGACCGGGCGGCGCTGGGATGAAATCCGATGGCCTGGGTCGGACAAGGTGCAACCAACCAGCTTTCCGACGGCTTGGGAATGGTCACGATCCTTGTTCTCATGTTGGTGGATGTGTATCTTGGGAGGACTTTTTAGCGTTGTCCACCGAATGTTCTGTGCGAATTATGAAGATGGAAGCGTTCGGCCGATTCATCAAGCATCATTTTATGACCTGTCAGGTGGTTGATCCTCAGCCTAGGTCGACGCCTATGGACTTGGAAGACTGCGGCTCAAAGAAGCCACAACAAAGGTTCAAGCCACATCAACGAAACCGACGACACATGCCAGAAGATTTTTCTTGTATGCGTGATGCGAAATGATATGGTGTGATGTGATATGATTTTGGGGGTAGTTATAAAGGGAGAGTTGAATAGGAGGAGATTAGAGTAATTTATTCTGAGATCCGTGGGGAGTGGATGAGAAATGCATGCTTTTGATCAATGAAGGAGGGTACAAGTCGATGAGATCACCGGTCACGATAGCACCTACCAATATTAGATTTACGACCTAGAGTTCAATTTTCGCTTTGTGATAGAAATCTCCTGGAACTACTGTCACAAGACCGAGTGCCTATGACAAGGATGATAAAGGCCAAAAATATCTGTAAAGCCATCGGGACTTTACCCTCAGGCATGTCAAGCTACAGACGTCACTAGAACAAGCTTATCAATAGATTAGAACGGTCTCCGTTTGATTCTGTATTGAAAACACATCACTCATCATTCTCATCTCAAGATCTAATATGATCTAACATATTTTATGCCTCTTCAGCATGGGCTACTCTGGCCCCAATTCTTTTAGTCATGCAACTAAAGTTGGCTCTAACTCTGAAACTGGTAGAAACTCAATCTGTCTCTCGTGACAAACTCACTAAGGGACAGCCCATGAGCACAATTAACGCCATGATTTGGAAAAAGTTACCTGGGCGCCCATCTCCCAGTAGCTAAGGAATATTTGTCATAACACGCCTTCTACTGCTGCCGGCATCGTACCGTCCCGCGTTTCATGTCAACTTAGCTGCAGTTTTTGACGTGAAGTTAGTAGCCTCTTCCCAACTCAATGCATCCTTATAGTAGTATGCACATGCTGCTGCGTAACTTGGCAACTCAAAGTCAATGTTTTACCGCTGGAGGCACCTCTTTACGTATTTCTTTGTACACAAAGTTTAATTACTTCTGCCATTCCTGGCCTCTCAAACACTCCTTGTCCTTGTCAAAGTTGTCCCCGGAAGAGATGCTTCTGCCGATCCCTTAGGGTCTGCCTTCACCTCTCAGAAACCTCTTCTCTCATTTTGAGTTGAGTGACTATTAATAAGCGGGCCAAACGGGACCCTGTCTCGTAAACATTTCCTCCTTCGGCGGTTTCCTTTCCCCTCTTCTTCCTTCATCCTGGTTCAGCTGTATTTGTCTTCAACATTGGGGACGTGGTAACATCAGGGCTGTAATACAACCTGCACATTGGCATTAGTCGAGATATGAAAATGGCAGTGGCTAGGGGAGGCTATAAAATTCATGACCTCAATTCTAAATGATAAAAAGATTCAGGTAAGTTAGCCCAAGTTTAGGGGCCTCTCTGATAAGCTTATCTTGGCATCCTCTTCCCGGGAGCGGCTAAACCACGCATGGAGGGACGATCCACCAGTCTGGGCGAACAATACTTTGCTCGACAAGTAAAATGTTCGCTGTAGCATTCACAACCAAAAAAGAGCCTTCATTAACTTGAGGAATTTCAGTGTGGATCCGGCACATGTTGGTATTGCGGGAATCTGGCCTGACACCTGTGTCACCATCGCTATCGTTACAATGAGTACTATCAAAGCAATAATAATGGCCCAGCGCTTGACAGGATACCATTATCTAACAAATCGGGACGTCTTTGGGGCATCACCGAACCAATCGATAGACATTGTCATATTGCTAGCCATGATGTATGCTCCTTGACCGTTACCAATACTAAGGCACCTTGCGCATATTTCGCTACATATAATTATTGGCTTATACACAACTCGAAAACACATACATCTCCGTCGCGATCGATAAGAATATTCGGTCCCAGAATCACAAATCCGTAGGCTCATTTCTGATGCCCAAGGGACAAAGGTAGGCATACCAATTTTGTTTTCTTTTGGTGACCTAGTCTTGTTACCCAATACCATCCCCAGGGACGCCATTAGCACTTAAACCCCAAACGTTATAATCTCGGTGCAAGTTCCCATGCCCAGCTTTATACCTCCGTAATCGAATTCTCGAGGAATTCTGGGAGCAGCCCCCCAACTTTTCCTTGCTTCGCCCCGAAGCCGTTTCCCCGAGCATCCCTTGCCTTAAACCAAATTTCTAACTACCTGTGGCAGATGCCCTATTGGTTAACGGAACGGGATGATCTGTTCCGTCCCGGCTCCCGCACTAGAATCACAAAATGTAAGACACTCGAGCCATTCATGCGTTGTCAAGGGTGAATCACCACTGTATTGCTGAGATTACGTATCTTGCAGCCTCTCACTAATTATATCACCTGCACAACTTTGAAAATGCGCTGCATGCATGTTTCACCACGTACAATGCTGTGCATATTGTACTGCGGAAAAACCGTTGCATCATTGCATGTCTTGTGGGTGAACATCACTTGGCTGTGACAAGGAGAGATCCAACATATTTTGCATATCTATAGGAGGTGAACTTTGGTAGCTGTCCTCGGCTCTAATGGTCTTCATGTCGACTGTGTCATATAGCGTGAGCATAATAGAGCCTCTAGTTCACAGTATTGGTCTCCCTTGCATTAGAACCATTGAAGCTCAACGGTATTTGACTTAGCATAGCCTCACAATGGCAGATAGGGGTAACAGCACAGGTATGTACAACATAACATCGGATACTCACTCAGCATTGGCCATTGCACCTGGTTTTGCCTATGGTTCTCAATTGATTCTTTTATCTAAGATGTATCCAAAAATTTAAAGCAAATCTACATGATCGGCGTGCCCTCCTACTCCTGTGGGGGTATAAGTCATCTCATCTAATTCACCATCAAATAGCTACAAAGAAAATCATTTCCCCAAGAGGACGTTGCAAGTCATTACTCTCATAACAAACAGGCTCACCCTGCTCTAGAAATCGCTCCCGGGGTAGGGGCTGGCTATCCCACTTCCGGGGACGCTGTCATTGCTTGACATGTATGTCTGGTCGATTCGGAAGATCCAGTCCATCTTGTCACGCTCGCTCCGTGCTGCGAATAGCCAAGTGTTGTCTGTCCCATAAATGGCAAACACTGCGGACTGCATCCGCTCTGGTAGTCGCTGAAGGCCTGGCCCTCCTGATGAGGCACCAGGTCCACTGCCTGTCCATATAGTAGAGATAACACGGCCTGAAGCAGTTCGTCGATGTCCTGGTGTGAAATCAGTTCCCCCATCCTGACCTTGCGCTCCAGAATCATCGGGGCCCTGAAGCAGGCCCAACACCCCAGGCTGGCTGTCAATACGAGAGTTTCGCAAACTTATGAGCCCAACCTCGTCACCATCAGTAGCAGAGTGCAAATGAAGGTACGGTCGCCGCAGCTCGACGAATCTTTTGACCCAACGAGTCGAGTCGCTGTTCGGAATCATCAAGTACCCGCCTTTCAGAACTTTGGGGTTCTTTGGTACTCGGATAACTGTTGCGATAAGTGTCGGCTGCGCTGGACCGTCTGTCATCAGACCATCTGTTGGAGGTGCCATGTTGGTCGGGCTAAGGATGTTGTTCGATGGATCAGGATATTTCTTCCATAGCTTCAGACACTTTGTCAAAAGATAGGTCTGGTCTTCATCATACTCGGGTTTGAGCAGCGGCTCTTCCACAGTAATTGTTTCTTCCTCCTCGACTTCCGTAGCTTCTGGTGTCTCCGATGAGGCTTCTTCTGTGTCTTCCTTCTTTGGCTCTTCCTTGATAGGCTGGTCCTGTTCATCAACGTGGGGTTCTCTTATTTCACGCTGCTCCAGGTTAGAGAGATCCGTCTCAGGTTGTTGTGCTTCAATGAAGAGTTGAAGTTGAGGTTCGTCTGCGGGAGGTTGCTCCTCGTCATCGAGAGAAGGAGTCTGTGAGGTTTCTGGTGTATCATTAAGCAGGTCATCGTCGCTTGGGATGATCGGCTTTAGCTCTGGGGAAGGTTCAGGCTCGGGTTCTTTTTTCTCAGGCAGGGTGTTTGCTCCATCCAGACCAAGTTTAGCTAAGACAGACTCCGTGACTGACATGTCCGCGGCGCGTCTTTTCTTCTTACGAGCCATGAGGAAATCGCTGACTAGCGACACCCCTCGAGGTGTCCAGCTTGTTAGGTTTTCCTCGCCTTTGACGTAGTCATGTTGGCTATTTAGCCTCCACAGGTCGCCGACTTTCTTGACAGGAGCAGGACGCATGGCAAGAGTGAAAATGCCAGTCGAGGAGCGCACAAAGCGAACATTCTGCCAGAGTGCCGAAAACATTGAGGTCTGCCGCACGAAAGTTCTTGACAGAATCTGCACGCAAACCTTTTGCGAGAACTTCATCGGCTCAGCCAACTTCTCAGAGCTGATCTCCCATGAGATTGTCATTTGAACTCGATACTTATCCTGCGTCACTCGATCAAGCAGTAGTGAGTTGTGCAAGCTGGAATCCCACTGAGCATAGATTGTGAGGCTTTTGGTACCGTTGGCGTTCTCGCGAAAGATCGGGCTCTGGGACAACTTCAGAGAGATATCAGGTTCATTGGCTCCCATGTCAGGTGTCTTCCCAGCCGAGTCAACAAGTCTGATCTTTCCAACGCGAACAGCAGTGACACCACTCCATGGAAGAGCATCGCCAGAACTGTGAGAGATATTAATGCCGATTCTTCGTTGCAACCCCTGATGAAGCTGGAAAGTTCCCGTGTCAAGCTCGCTGGTTTGTGTAACTTCAACGGCGCCATATTCGCCATTCTCGTTCAATTCCATGATTTGAATCCGGGAGAGTAAATCGTGCTTCTCTTGGGTGTAGAATTGTGATTCATTGATTCGGGATGCTTTGGCTTTATCTTCTCTTACAGGCACAGCATCTCGCATATCATCCCAGCTGAGCAGCTTATCCAGATGCATCGTGGAGACCTTGGCGAAGATGGCGACTCTCAAGGTGACATCTTGAGGGGCAAATAGAGGAATGCTCATGCTATGAACACTCTCAAAGCGAATAGGTCCCTCGTCAAAGTCTTTGATCATTTGGGTCGTGGTAATGCCATCCTCTTCAGAGATGCCTGGGATGAAGAGCTGTGCGTGGACTTCTGTGCCTTCTCGCTCAGCAAACCCCACGAGCTCGTGCATGACAACATTGAACTTGAGGGTGTTTGTTGGTGCACGGGCATGTGATGGTTCAAGGGAAAGCTTGATGATACCGACAACATGTGATGTGTAAGGCGATAAGACATCGAGAGTGGAATCTTGAACCCGGCACTCGAAAACTGCCTTCAGTGGCACATCAACCTCGCCCACAAGCGTATATGACGGCATACATGTCTCAACAAACGGGTTATCGAGACTGAGGTGCTGTGCATATTCCGGTTGGTCAAGATACTGGTGCATCTGCCGCATCTGCCTTACGCGGTCATGTAGTTTCTCCAAACTCCATAAATGGACCACGCTGTGCTTATAATCAACCACACGAATGCCAATGCACGGCTTGTGAGCTTCCTCCAGCGCCACATCATCGCCCTCACCAGTAAGGCCATTGAGCACCATATCATAGGACGAACACAAAACATGGCCGACATCAACCGCTGCAAATTGGAAAACGACGTGCTCATCAAGTTCGTGACTCATGACCTGGGCTTCTTTGAGAATGGATGCGTTTTGCAACACCGCCTCAGCCATCTTCACGAAATGTCGGCCTCGCCAAGTCTTAACAGTCTTCTTTGCCATCTCAATCTCTTCTTCTGAGAGGGTCGGGCTCTTCTTTGGCATCTTAAGGGGATCCATCTTTTCGATCTTCTCTTCGAATTGCTTCCGCTGTTGGTTTAGCTGTTTCTGCATGTCTTCCTTCAACTCCTTCAACGCTGCCTCCATCTTGACCTTCTCCTGTTTGATTTCTTCAATCTCGACGTTAGCAGCCTCGGCGCTCTTTAGTTGGTCCTGATACTCTTCTTTCTGTTTCTCCAATTTGCTTTGCAACTCTTCTCGGACCTCTTTCAATCTATCGTCGGGCTCTCCTTGTTTTGGGGTTGAGGGCATTGTCAAAGCGGTATCCAACGAGAAGTTATCCATCGTGCCGTTCGACAGGTACTTATCCCTGATCGGGTAAGAAGACTCCGAATCGTCCCCATCCTCGCGACCATTCACTCGTTCCGCCCTTGCCCTCTGCACATCCTCGAATAAAGCATTGAGCTCTTCGTCAGTAAGACTGGTGAGGTTTTGATCAGATCCAAGAATTGCACCAGCGGCTTCTCGTCTTGCGAGCGACCAATCCGATTCCCTGCCACTTCTCTGGAATATTGATGGAGATTCTGGTCTAGAGATGTCGCCAAATTCGGAGACCCTACTAAATGATCTTTCGTGGCCGGGTCGGGGACTTGGCGAGGGCGAGCCTCGATCCAGTGCCTGGAGCTGGCTAGCTGTGATGGAGTGTCGGAGCAAGCTCTGTGGTCTCTCTGGCACCTCAGCCCGCTCTGCTCTCGCCTCCATAGGGTGATTAAATCGGAAAATATGGAAATCGCCCAGAATAACACGGTAGCCAGAATGAAGTTGTGACGGCTCGGTGATACGCTTTCCGTTGATCATGACCGAAGCACCCTCACTGGGAGTGAGAGTTACAGTCCCATCGGGAGCATTTTCAAAAGTGCAATGATCGTGCAATATCCTGGATCCGTTAAGTCGGATGTTCGCTTGATGATCGGCGTTGGTATCGACATTGCCGACTGTTGTGGTACCAGGCTTAAGGTTGTAAACCAGGCACTCAGCCAGAAGCGGATCGTCGGACAAGTTGACCAAATGCGGCATCTTCTTCGGCGTATGCAGGCCAACGAAACCTTTCTCAATACTGACACCAAGTTCTTCAAGAGCTGCTTCACGTTCTTTGTGAATTTCCTCAGTTTTTAACAGTTTCTCCTCCCATGTCTGATTTAGATCAGTAAGCAGCTTCTCACTCTGGCTCAACTGCTCCGCGATCTCTGCCTTTGAGACCTTCTTCAGAACCCCGTCCGAGCCAGTGATGCTGACCATCTGCTGATCTAGGGGTGTGCCTTCAGGATAAGTCTCTCCGCTAACAAGTCCGCCTCCAGCAGCTCCACCAGGAACAGGACCATTCCCAAGTTTGCTTCTTAATAGCGACAACTCCTCCTTCAACTCTCTGATCATACGGGCATTAGCATCCTCGTTGACAACAGCATGGTTCTTGATTCGCTTAGCGGAGTCGGCATATCGGAGAGTGCTGAGCGTTTCATCAAAATTGATATCAGCGGGACTGACGGCTGCAATCATTGCCGTCATACTGTTACCACCTAGTGAATCTTTCAACAACCACGTCAGGACACTGTCTCGGTAGGGAACTTGACCAGTGCCTTTTTTCTTCTTGCCACCCGTTGACAGGTCAGCCAAAGCGGCAATGACACGACCCAATGTCGACAACGATCGGTTGATCTCAGCGCCCTCTTTCAACCTCGCACCAGTGGCACCAGTTGATGTCGCTCGTTCAGAACCTGCCAAATCTACCAGACTGATCTTAGCAACCTTTTCCATCTCCATCTTTGTGTCGGTATCGTATTTCTTCTGTGTCAACATCAGGGTGAAGACGGCGTGACTTCGACTTGATGTTTGGTTCATATTGGTTGCGGCGACCGTTCGGGCCTTGTTTCCTTCATCCATGAGATGTTCAATTTCCTGGAATTCGTTGACTGCAAGCTTGGCAAGATCTTCAACATAGGGACCTGTGGAGGGATGTTCTCGGACTTTGAGGTTGCCCTTGGTCGATGGGTTGAGTAGATCTCGGACACGTTCGTTGTAGATCTCGAGATAAGAGACTTCGACTGTGCATTTCGTTGTTTTATCCTTCTTTAGCTCATCGATCCTTTTGAACATATCCTGGCAAATCAAGGGAACGATCCCTATTTCCTTCCCATAGCCCATCATAGAATATGATTTTCCTGAACCGGTTTGGCCATAAGCGAAGATACAGTTGTTGTAACCTTGGAATGCATTGTCGAGAAGGGGCTGTCCCAGATCGTCGAAGAGGTTCGATTGGCCAGCGTAATTGGGGTCGTCTTTGTTGAATGACCAGTACGAACGATCGAATGCAAAGGCTTTTGGTCCTCCATCTTTCACGCCTTTCCCTTCAGGTGCGGTAATCACCGTCTGGTTCCCTTTCATCTCAACAATACATTTTGCACCTCTTTCGATTTCTGCATCCCATTTCAGCACCGCTCTTTACCTATTCAAGCCCAAACCGGTGAGCGCCTACTTACCTCTGCTATTGAAAGGTCGACATCTCACCACCACCTTGATATTTCCTCCGCCTGCGGGCGGCATGGCTGGCGATTTGTCTAGGGGACCCAAGTCGGTCCCCTCTGGACAAAAGCTTGGTTGTTGAGAATGCGCGGGATTTGGAAGGGGATCAGGGCTGTCCCCAACACGATATATACCGGTAGCTTATAGTTTATTGTAACGGCATGTGGCTCCACGGTGTAGTCGCCGTCCGAAACTTCAGCGCATTGTCTCGTCGGTAGGTATCGCTACGTAAGGGGGTTGACCGTCCCTTGAGGCACGGGCTAAGAGGTACGTATCCAGAAATGACGACAGTGTCGGATTTGGTATCGCTATTCAAGGTTTCGACAGGGGCTCGCTGTGGATAAAGGTCGTCTCGCTGGAGCTATCTTCCTGGGAGCTGAGCTGCAAGAATGCTTGCCTGTTCGTTGTCGAGGACGAGTGAATACCTTGCGATGGTTGCTTGTCAACAAATTTGGTGGGCGCGGTCGGAGGTCGCGCAGCAAGCTGCTTGGTCCAAGTCCCGTGCTTTGATTGGCAGCTGATGCATTGGCAGGGGATCTGGGGTTGTTAGTAGAAGCTGGAGTGGGATTCACGTGGAAGCGACTCCAATCTTGTTGAAGGCACACTAACTGCCGAGCATTAACCGCAAGCCAGCGATCATCCCGTCTTCGTCAGCTGTTGAAACAGTTGCGTCTGTACACAATGCCAATGGGTTTGACGGTGTTGATTTCATGAAACTCGTGGTCTTCATGTTTTCCCCAATTCGTTTCGCTTTTCGGTTCAGCCTTTGATGTTGACTTCCGCCTCTACTTTCGCTTCTGCTCCTGTTCCCCGCGCTTCATTTGTGGATCACGTCCATGCACCAGCCATGGCATTCATTGACAAATTCGACGTCTCAAACTATGCAGACCTTGAAATTGTCAACTTTTTGTTCAACTCCACGTTAGTTGTAATTCTCTAATGGTTTAATTCAGCGATACAGGCGAAAACGGACTTGCGTGCCTATAAAGAGAAACATGGAACATTTAAGAACCCTGTGGCGCGCTTCATCAATAATTCCAAAGCCGATGAACCCGTTCTTCATCGTGAGATTGAGTGTCTTGCTTGGCGAACACTGCCCTCATTATTGCCAGCAGCTAAGACCTCTTCGTCTCGCTACTCCGGAAGTTGGGGCATATGGACCGAAATGAAAATGACTCACAGAGACATCTCGCTTGCAAACGCAATCCTTGAAACACCTTCGAACTCATGTACGAGTACGGAGTCCCTTACATAGGTCTCTCTATTGCGTTTACCTGACTAAGAATCCCTCATACGGCTTGTAACCACAGATTCAATGAGGGAAACTCGAGACATATCCAGGACGCCGCGACGCTTAACAGAATCCAGGATCAGCCATGTTATTTCTCCTGATAATTCTTTTCAAATTAAGGCCAAGGGACTGACGATAGCAATTGGTATCTGATGCTCGCTCGCCTGCAACATCATTCAAGAATGATGATTAACTGAAGCTCCAAAAGGCCATGGCGTCAGAAGTAAAACCAACGAATGAAGAGTGAACTTGTATCATTAAGGTTTTCGAGTGCAAATCGCAACATTGCGACTAGGACAAGGGTTTGAGGATCTCCAATTGACATTTGCAGCGAAGCAGTTCGCCTTAGAGCAGATCATCTGGATCCAACGGCATGGTCGTGCTAGCACGCTTTGAAAAAGAACAAAATTACTTGGCTTTTGACAGTTTCGAGAAAGAGAATGGGGTTCTGTGTCGCTTACAAGATCGGCAACCCGAAGACTTATTGGTCAAGTGGCTTTGCGTGCCGTTGCCCCTAGATCAAGAGATGCACATGGCGCTTACTTCACCCAATGAGTCTCACGATCGTTTAAAGCTTGAGTTGTGGTAAGCGCAGATCTGGGTTCGCCTGAATAGAGCATGACTTTTGTCGACGTGATCAGCCTTATAGACATCCACCACAACCCCCATATTCACTTGTTCACACACGTATTTAAGGAGTAATAAAGTCTGGATTCAACAAGCGTCTTTTCAATTCCCTCCACACGGCGTTACTGGCACCAGATGCACCCATTCGATATTTGCCACGCTGGCAGGGCGGACGCTGGACGCCGCTCACCAATGACCAACCACACCTGATTCGCCTCACTTTCAAAGGCTCACGGCGTATGGCAGGGGTTTCCTGCCATATTGGTTCCGGTTACAAGGAGCGACAAAAAACACATGCAGCAAATCAAATCTGGGTACCCCTTGAAGACCTTCAAATTCTTGTTGGGGATATCATCCTGTGGAGCGGTGAGCATAGTCACACGCAAAAGATTAACATACCTTGGGTTCGCATACATTAGCATGAAAGGTACCCTCTAACCGTCAGGCACATCGTAACCATATCTTGTAACTTAGCAGGCTGTGCCAAATTTGGATAAATACCCTCCCTTGACCCAGTTCATACCACTTTATCCTTCCCAGCCTGTCTCGATATTCGTAGGTTCCTCAGTAGAATCGGTTGTGCGACCATGTCCTCTTCAATGAACAAATACTGGATCCCGCATCAAGACATTCACAGAAAAGTCATCACTCAAGAACTCCAGTATTATCTAGGACCCCAGGCTACAGTTCGCCCATACACGTTGGAGGTATCTCTTTGTCAAGCTAGCCCAACGGCTATCCTTTGCTCATGAATTCGAACGTAGGGAGAGGATGGTTTCCTCATCACCACTCCCGGATCCTGCTTGACAGATGTTGGTCGCTGCTGGTTTGCAAAAACGTCCTCAGTTGGTTGACATTTGATAGGAACAAATCGATGATATTTGCCGAAAGTCGAAAGATCTGTGGGATCGACAGGCCGCAGCCAAGGTCCAACAGAATCCCGAGAAGTTGCTGAAACGACCGTTACACCAGCCTGTCATTGTTTCGAGAGGGTCTTCCAGAGACTCTCATCGACGTTACCACGACCGACGCCGGCAAGATGATGATTGAGCCCCAGCATGACTCAGCAGTTAAAACCGTGTTACCTCTCCACCTCTCCAGTACCCCGAGGGAAGCCTGACAGATACCTGTGGGGGAGTTTTCTGCATATCGAGGGCTGGCAGCTGCAGCCATCACCCCAGACTTTGAGGCCCGTGAAACAATTTGTGTTGGAATGCTAGAGTGCGGTGAAGCAAAGGGTTGCTGGCTGCAAATAGCCATGAAGCAGAAGCTGTCCGGTGCCCAATATAGATATGTGGAGGATGAGATACCCAATTGAGTCAAATTAAGCAAGTGTCATGGTGGTTGCCATGTCTGTCCACAGATGCGGTGCCATCTGGCATGATTCCAACCCAACAGAAACCATTTGAGTGCAGATACTGCCCAAATTACATTTGTTTTGGGCATGTAGCAGGTCGAGCTGGAGCTGCACAAAAGTACAAGGAGTGGAGTTGTCAAATTCGGGACCCGGCTCGTGTTCCAATCGGATTTTAAGTTATATGCTGCCATGCTTGTGTGATCGTGCGCAAGTTTAGGTAAATAGCGATGAATCAAAGTTGGATCTGATAATCCCACAGTTTGTTGGTTGCATGCGCTACATGCCTCATGCTAATTCATTTGGAATCGAGAAGCTTTTCGTACTTCTGAAGGTCCATGGGACCAGTTGACCAGAGGACTATCGCTTGCACACACACCTGTTTCGACTCTTGGTATGGTTGTTTCTTATCACGAGTCATCTTTTGCTCTGTGATATACCCTATCACGTTGACAAACTCGCCGACACTTGTTTGCTCAGCTGTGAGGGATTCTAGAAGCAGGTTGACATCCACCACAGCAGTGGCATTGCTATCTCTTGGATAAAGATGACTGAGGAAGAGACAGGCCGAAGAGGTTGAGTAAGAAGTGACGCTATCTTGTGTTAGCCAACAGTACTTGCCGTGAATGAATGTGTGAGCAAGCACACAAAGAGTGAAAACAACGTTCACCGGTCATACCATCCGAGGAATCTGACTTTGTCACCGATAGGTACAGCAGGGAGATTTGACAGCAAGTGAAGCTGAGAAGAAACTGGGCCCCGCGACATGCCCGTTGCGCGTGGCTACTGGGGGCCTTGCCAGGGGATTTTGAGGCCCGAAAGATGTGATTATGCTGCAGCTCCAGAAGAAATCCCTCAAAATCAAATCTACTGGTGACGTAAAGGATATGGGGTAGTGAAGAGGTTTAATGGAGGTTGAAGATGCAGTTTACGTTTGATGTTGACTTCACGTGAAATGGGACACGGAAAGCTATGTGTACAGTGCAAATCTTCCAAGCCTTGGTTATTGTTCTACATGATACAGGCAATACAGTGTGAATTCGCACTAACCTCATGTACCCTATATCACCAGCGCTTAGGTTTTTCTGGTGGGGGTTCAACCACATCTCTTTTCTTCATCCAGTCACGTATCGGTCGATTCTACCAGAATGTCTGTCGAATCACCTCCAAGGTTCATTTACAAAATTGTCCCATCGCCGCCTGGTGACCCTTTTCCTAAGGAACACCCCTTATCTGAACTTGACCAGAATGATGGCTTTGTTCATCTGAGCACGTCCACTCAAGTGAGCGCTTTTCGTAGACGGTGCTACTGTTCACTGATGAAGGTTACAGGTACCCAAGACCGCAGACTTGTTCTTTAGTAGATCATCCTTACTTTGGGTCATCAAACTTGAATTCAAGCAGTTTGCTGATTCCATCAGATGGGAGGGCGGTTTCCCCCATCTGTATGGTAATTTCGGGGCTGAAAATGTCGACTCAACTGTAAAATTTGTTCGTGAAGAGAGTCAAACATGGGGTGAAGTGATGGCAAAATCAGAATGGCTGGATTGAATCTGTTCTTTTATTTTGTGAGGAGTGGGCTTCTAGGGACTGTCCCTCCGTCTGTCTGCTGATAATCACATATCTAAAGGCCGAGATCCTTCTCGACCATACCCTTACAAATGGGGTGGTAAAAGTCCTTGTTCTTTTCGAATGTTTGCAATGCCAGCTGTCTATCCACCTTGTTGAGGGCGCGGAACAAAGGGCGCACAAACTTCATTCGACCAACTCGTCCAAGCAGAGTGGCGGTGTCTTGGTAGATGGCAGAATCATGAGCTTTGAGAGCAATTAGATAGTATGCTGACAAAATCTCGACATTCTTAGACGACAAGAAATCGTAAGTTTTGCCCATGAGCTGCGCTCGGTCTGCGCTCAGCTCACCGGACTGCTGCACCTCAGCCAAGAAGACAAGTTTCTGGTTGGCAGTGAAGTTCTCAAGATCCTTGGCGCTTGGTGTAAAGTTCTGATAAAACGTCAGCGTAGAAATACCACACCATAGACGGCGGAACTTACAGCGTCTTTCCACTTAGTTGCGAGGTCGTAGCACTGGCTTGCCAATGTAGTGTCGAACTCAGGCTTAGGGGGTAGACCGGGCGTGTAGAATTTCTCCTCCCAGTTGATCTCGGCGACATTCTTGGAGATCTTTTCATCTCCGATGTTGTTAAAGAAGTCGAGGAAAGTTTGTTTGAACTCGAAGGAGTCGAGAGACTTGCCAGACCACTTGGTGAAGTAGAAAGGAATGAACTTGTCAAAGTTCTCTCGACCAACAACGCCCTCTAGGTAGTAGAGGAAGTGGAAGCCCTTTTCGTACGCGACGGTACTATAGACATCCTCAGGGTCAACACCCTCGTGCTTTATGATAAGTTTGGTGTATTCATGGTCCTCGCCGAAGAGTTCCACAGCATCCTCTGTGATATGGTCAGCCGAAGTCTCAATGACAATATGGTGTTACGCACCAAGAGCTTTCCATCCGATAATGGAAGAGAAATCAAACTCGGCATCACCGTGGATGGCTGCTTGAATACGACGCTCAAGGTACATCGTCCAACCCTCATTTAGCCAGCTGAACCTCATTAGCATCGCCACTTCAGGCGATTGGTCATCTTGAACTTACAAATGTTCCCAGCTGGCATTGGAAACCAGGTTACCACTCCAGCTATGGCTCAATTCGTGGGCAATGACGTCCACATTTTGACGATCACCACTGATGATAGTAGGCGTAGCAAACGTGTAGATGGGATTCTCCATACCTAGAGTCATATGCGTCAATTGTTTTGTTGCTTTTTGACTCATAGCAAAACTTACCTCCATATGGGAAGCTTGGGGGTAAGACCAGCACGTTATAAGCTCCCCACTTGTAGGGGAAAACGAGCTTCTCTGCCACTTCCATGAACTTCTCCATATCACGCTCCAGCTCCCATTTGCATTCTTCCAGCTCATTGGGACCTGTGGCGACAATACTTCGAGGGCCAATAGGCGCAGTCGCAATATCGCCAGAAGCTACGGCGAAGAGATAAGAAGGGATAGGGACCTTTTGCTCAAACTCATAGAGTTTCTCTTCGCCAGGTGTGGCACTATGGTCTCCCACAGGAACACCACTCGCAACAACTGGCAGAGAAGAAGTGAGCTTGAAGGTGAAAGTGGATTTCACATCAGGGGTGTCCTGGCACGGGAAAATAGATCGGGCATTGATAGCCTGACATTGAGAGAACATATACGGGTGCTTCTTGTTCGAGGTCTGGGCAGGAGTAAGCCACTGCAGAGCAGTGCATTTGCTCGTTGTCTCGAGGTCAATTGCGACATCAATCAGTTCACCCTTTGCAACTCCGCCTGGCACATAGATGTGAAGAGGGGCGCCGAGGGGTGCATTATACTCTTTCAGTTCCCACTTGGGCTCTGTTGAGTTGATACGGATGGTAGAAATATCCACATATCGAGAGTCAAGAATGATCTCGTTGCTCTCTTTATCGGTCTGTGACTCAAGCTGAAGAATAACCGAACCTTTGAGCGCCTTCTCCTCAAAGTCGATCTTGAAGCTAGCAGTCGTATGGCGAGTTCGCCAAGCGCTATAGTTGGAGAGAGTGCTGGGATCACGATTGGCCGCCATATTGAATGTTGCGAATGTTCGTCTTAGATTGCGATTGTGGGTGATTTTGTCTTGACAAGTTCGCAGAATGGCAGGTTTCTTGAGTAACGAGAACCACGACATGAGGGTCTGTCGAATCGCCAATGACACAGCTTTATTCCAGTGGGCTCAGTGAGGTATGACAACAAGGCGTTTCCATTCAGATTCCTCTTCTAGAACATCACGTGAGATGACCCGCGCAGTAGACCAGCCACCTTCCAAAAGGCGTATCAAACATGAAAGATAGTGGCTTTCTCTCAAAGGGACTTTTGTATGCGAACTGCCTTAGGTCCATTTACGACACCGCATTGAAACAAATCGATCCAGCAGTTCAGTCAAGTGATGCCGGCCGTGTTTATGAGTTAGGTAACTTTATCTTCAGGTCCGGTCACGTGCAACAGACCTCAGGTAAATGAAATCCATAATCGAAAATGGTCTCCATCGGGAATTGGCATGACATTCAATTGCCTGTAACACGGGATGTCAGGCTGAATACGGGGTAGAAATCACGATTTTCCCACCAGAAATGTCTCTCACGACTGACTATTGAGTCCAGATTCCCATTGTAATTAGAAAAGCCTGGCTGTCTTCACAAAGACATTCTTACCATTATCATTCGTGGCCCAAGATGCCGACAGATATCTATAACCAACTATAGCCAGCGCTGTTTATCCCCAGTAACGGGCTATGGGACTAGGAAGCTTAGGCTCGGTAACAGGCTTGGCACACCTGAACAGGGCTATCATGGAAGTCAGAGGCGAGAGAAAACGTCCGGAAAAGAGAAACTCTGATATCCGTTCTAATTATATCTCAAAGCAAACACAGCACCAGCCAAAGCTTGTGTAGAAGACGATAGGTCCGAAGCTCTCACCATTATACACCCTTATTCTGGAATACATAGTGTTTTAGAGAAGAGACACATAGAACGAGCAACTGCTGTGACTGCAAGGCTAAGACTAGTGTTTTGCATGAGTGGGAGCTATTGATACGGTTTTTCAATTCGTATCCCCTGGCCTGGAAAACGAATTCGACTTTAGGGTCCAATCGGGCTAGACCAGCCGTTGATGGGAGCTAGGTTTTCGAGAATATTTCTGTCCTAACGGTCAAATTGCCACGATATCGAAGGTAATATTTGGGCAGATATTGTCATCTCCGAGCCATGACAGGTTCTCCGATGTACCGGTATTTTAGAAGGAGCAAAATTGAGGGTCCTTCATAATCCTTGGCCAACCTTGGACAAGGGATCATTAAGGGTACTGAGGCCCTCACCATACAATACTTGGAAGTCTCTTGTCTCTAGAGAGAGAAGCAGGCTCCAACCTTTGTCATAAACAAGGCTATGACTTCAACTCTGCTCACTTGATCAAGGTTGCCACTTCGCGATAGCGGAGTCTTTCCCAGGCTAGGCTGGGGACACTCCGTATAGGACGCCATGACGGCACTGAAGAAGTCTTTGGAGTCGAAACTCCCTGGCAGACTACTTGGCGCTGCTGCAGGAGGCGTCATGGTGAGGGAGCAAATATCACCCCACGAAACCACCAAACCGCAAGCGAGCCTGGGCCGGGTCTGCGGTGGCAACGGTGCGAGTTGACGGGTGGGGGATCCCAGCTGTTGATTTAATGCAGGGGACGTGCAGAAGCAGTGGAGGCTTAGATTCTTGCAAGCTATCCTAGGTAGCCCTGTTTAGTAGCTTCTACCCTGGTCTTAACATGCGGGTGCTATCGAGTTGAGTAAACATGGGCATTGCTACTCAACGTCTTGAGCTTGACGAAACCGGCTTTTACATGAAGCGGTCTTAGAAAGAGTAAGAGGTAGGGTTGCCACGCTGCCAAGCCTCCGTATGTGTTGAAGACGTGCAAGTGATTGATTGATCAGCGAAGATCTTCGCAACATCATCCAACGACGAGGCCTCATTCTTGTTTGAAACATGCTCTTCATTGACCGAGCTGAATGATTCCGATAGGTCCATTGTGGCTATCTATCTACTATGTTTGTTTGCCTGCAGGTGCAGTATCAATACTCTGATATACCCAAAAGATCATAACATAGAGTAGATCTAATGTCCCATCACTGAGTTGGTGCATATGTTATCTATAGGCAAATGCCTTGATGTTACCTACGAAGTCAATGCCCATTGTAATTATCTGTAACCGAGGCCTTAGACAGGAGAATGAAACCGACTAGTCGTGTGCGAGATGATATCTAACTACAATGTGGTCAATGATCCGCGATATCTAAGTTGGCATGTAGGGCTGCACCTAACTTTCACTTCCACGTGTTCTACCCTGGGCACATATGTGAAGCGCCACAAAGTCACCCAGACGGCTGGATGTCTTAATTATTCAGCTCTAATGGGTTGGGCAAAGGGATCACTTGGGCAGGAAAAGATCCGGACCAACTACTGAAGGTCTATGGACGCCATCTCCCCTGTCGTTTGACGCTGTCCTTACCCGATTGTTCAGATATGTGTTCCTGAATAGGATGCCATGTTGAAGCTTGTTTCATGTCGGGGGGCTGGGCGAGTCTGGTTTGCCTCATGGCTTGGCTTGAATCACTGACGAACCATATCAGACATGCAGGATCTTGTGCTATTGCGCAGGGATAGCTGAAGGGCAGATGTGACGGGAATACCCAATGCCTCGAAACCGATATTGTTGCTTCAGATAACAACGGTGCCGCCCAGACGGGTGAACAAGAACACCGTTGGTTGGCTGATACTTTTTTCAACAAGGACCAATGTCAATTTGTCTCGTTCACGTCCCGCACTTGCCTTTAGAATACGACCTTACAGTGAGTATAATCATGGCACGGGCTTTTATGATCAATGAGTAAGGCAAATGATCTTCACCCAGTGACAGCTGAAACTGACACTGGAGGTTTGAACACAGACCAATACTGGCCGTTGTTGACTCAAGACACCTATCATTTTTGCTTTACGATCGCTCACCTTGATGAAAAAATTCACCTGTACGAACATGGGTGGTTCAATTGGAAACACCGGCGTTGAGGATGTGTGCCTGGATCTGAGACCTTCTAAAACCATCAGCAAGGGTGATATGTTCTAATTGACCCTTGACCGGGTGGATAACCCGGACCGACCGCAAGCACGGGACAGAACAAGGGGCCCATGCTTTCTGGCAGCTCAACATAAGCGAGCTCAGCTATGAGAATTGAAAAAGGCACAGCGCCGTAGATCAAAGATGGTTCATGGTGAGGGGATGGTGCAACGGCTTCAAGATGTTACAGTGCAGTGGACCAGTCCCTCGAGATGGCATATCAAGTCATTGTATAGCTATATGGACGATAATATTGTCCTTTATAGCGTCGTCCGGATAATACAGTAGTAAAGGATATGCATATCTGAAATGATCAATGTCTAGTCACTTGATCAATAGCAGTGAACCAAGAATGTAGGAGATTCGTCATGTATGGTTATAACTTACCGATGGACAAAACAACCCGCTCCGGATACGAAATGAATGACTAGCTCCAGAAGCGGTTATGTTTCAAGAGGCAACACGAGTTCACAATATACTATAGGTAAGGTTATTTAAATATTCCGGCCAGGGTTGCATGTAGAATTTCGGCGGACAGTGGAAAGAGGAAACGAAGCGGGAAAAGCAAAGAACAAAAAAGGGTAAGGTACCTAGCTATGTAAGACTGAATGACGTACAATGCAGTTGAGAAACTTTAGGAAACACCGGAAACATACCATATGCAATATGCAATATGCAATATGCAGCAGTCCACACTTGTCAGCATGTTTCGAGACGTTGCCAAAAAAACCTTTGTAAGTAGTGCCGGGGGATGGGACGAAGGGTCTTCATCTTGGCCGGAGGTCACTGTAGTATTGTCCCTATTCTCAAATACTACGGCCATTGTCGATCGACTCTCTGTAGATCAAGCGGGAATTCTCTGCTCGCCCTAGTTCTAGTGGACGTTGCATCCGGGTTTTGCGTTTAAGTGATCAACGTTGCCTTTTGTCGGGGATAAGGCCACCATTGGTATCCTTGCAGCCGTTGGAGGGAGAACAAAAGCAAAGAAAGTCGTGCTCTGGCCAAAAGAAAAAGAAAAAAACTCAAAAAAAATCTATCATTTCGTCAAGTCGTCATATTCATGTGATATCCCTATTATGCATACTACAATTATATGACGGACAAAGGAGCCTTGACTATCAAAATCTTAATATGGTGGGGGCAACATGTTCTGCAATGGGTACTATTAAAATGATAGCTACGAAAACAAGACGGCATGTAGCGGCATCTTTGCAATATGTGACACGAGACAACTGGAAAACTCTAAGAGTAGTATTCGGATCCTATCATACAGAGACGCGTTAATGATATAACATCGGATAGTCGACTATCCGCACCGCACGTGAGGGAACATGAATAATGAAGCCTTCAACTGTGATAAGCAACATGATGATATAGTTGCAGTGCAGGTTGAGCTTACTCGTGCAATAGCTGCAATTGGCTCATGCCAGATTGGTTTTCGAAACTCTATCCTCCTTGGAGACATCTGCTGTAACCATAGAACATGTCGAGCGAAGCAACCCAATGGCACCGTTAGCCCGTGGGGCGTGCCTCCCGTCCGTTTTGACCTCTCCTTCCAGATTTGATACGTGATGGAAACTGAAACACGCCTTCCACGGGGAATGTCTCTGTTTGTAAAAAGCCACTACCCAACTTGGAAGGACTGATGCATTGGGCTTTCGTCTTTCCCTTGTGGCAAGATATATTCATCAAAAATTTCTCCCTCCTTTTCCTTTCCTCTCGCTTGTTGAACTTGTTAGTCTTAACCACATCACCATGATAGACAATCGCACGAGCCACAGTTATTCATTTCTTCGTGGACGATGATTGATGGGAAGTTTCCGCCTTTGCTTTGGGAGCTGCGCTGCCAAGACTCTCCGGCTCAACTGGTCACAATACGTCTAGGGTCTGATCTCTGTCCGTCATGGTGGAGAAGACACCCTTGTCCCGGTTCCGCTAACGTAGCAGCCGAGGTTGGGTCCAGGGGCAGTATGAGACATGGGTTGTTGACTAAGGAGTTCTAGGGAGTCCGGGAAGTGATGGAGGGCAACCAAAGAGCAAAACCGCCGAACGAGGCGTCGAGTAAAAACCGTTGGCAGCCACAAAAACAACTTCAAATTTCTGACAGGCCCTGTTGATCTATTCCTTTTTGCGAACCCACCCCGAGCCTGGTTGACAAAGTTTAGGCCGTCCTGTGTCTTGCGGGGAGCATGGACCATCCGTCATGAACCATGACCTTCGTCTGCTCGTCAACTTCACCTTAGCTCCTGGTCCCGCGCGCCCCAGACCTCTTTGTGCTCCTATCCCATGCTGATATCAACTATTTTGGATGTCTCTAGTCTCTGGGGGCGTGACACCATATCCTTCAGGCGGGGCCATGAGTTCTGACCAGGATTCAGGCCCAGGGCCTGATATCCCATCATGGATTGTCCAGAACAAGGGGTTGATCGAGGCTGCTCTCCGGTAAGTGCATGTCCAACCACAAATGAAGAAAGCTAACCGGAGAGCTCACAGCTTGGCGCAGAAGCAATGTCTGGGATCCCTTCCACAGCTAGAACTGTTATATACCATCTGTCCCAGGAATCCGAAACACTTAAACCGGACCAGTATTTGTTGTGCTTCATGCTATAGCTTATTGCTCTCATCTCCACGGTAGTGTCATCTCGCCGTGGCAATTAATCTCTGACACCCTCCTACTTCCCATTGTGGCAGCCCGATCTGGTAGCATTGTTTCGACGCAATGGCTCATATTGCCAAGTGCCTCGTCGATATCGACACCACCTATATAACCAAGCAGGCTTCGCAGTCACCCAACGACTCGGTATGAACGTCCTCCCTGTGTTTCACTATCCTCTTATTTAACCCGAGCTTACCTATGCTTTCTTTCCAGAAATTGTCACCGTTACCTCCACAGGAGAAAACATTTACTTGGAGAATGCAACAACCTGATCCGTCGAAGAAGTATCAACTTTTTCCAAAGGAGAGGAAATTGCCCGTCCTCAACAGCAGCAAAGCGGTAGACCCGGATAAGGCAACCATGGGACCTTCAATTACAGCAAGTGATAAGACAGACAACCAGCAGACAACACTCAATGGCTTGAAGAAGCGGTTGAATCAACACAGCCTGGCTCGACGACGCAAAATCAGTGTGCCTGAAGTTGGACCTATGACAACCGTTCAGGAGCTTTCAATGGACTCTCGTAAGTCACATGCTTGGCAAAGGTTGTCGGATTCTAGACTAATATCCTTATAGCAACAATTCCTGGTCGCCCACCTTTCCACGAGCGCTCCATTAGCGCACCTGGCAATTCGTCCAGAAACTACCATCTTACCGATACTTTTCTTTTTGCATCGAGCGATGACGAGGGCCCCGATCCTCAGGCTTCGATGAAGGGTGAGACCGAGGCGGATTCTAGAGGTGCAACTCCAACTTCACCAAGACACCTGGCCCCTTTGGTCATCCCTAGACGAGGAGGACAGTCGCCTTTACTCCGTCGCCAACAGTCGTTGAACTGCTTCCCTGTAAAGAACGAGCCTCTTCGACGGGGTCGCACCAGCGAGTCATCTCCCCAAAGTTGCACCTCTTTCACACCGAACTCTTCCATGCCCGATCTTACAACACCAAAGTCCGCATCGACAGGCTCAACAACTCCCATCCCAGTGTCTGCACCACTCATGGAGCCTCAAGCTGAATCCCCTCAGCTTTCTGATGGACGTTATACCCCTCCTGTTGATTCAATTCGGGCAGGACACCGAAGAGGTGGCTCAGAATCTTCAGTGATGGACAGAGGTCGTCCTAGGAAGAGGCGTGATCAGCGCACCAACAACGGACCGATCATCCAGAGGACAGAATCGAAGAGTAGGATTACTTCAGAACAAAAGGCCTTTGAGAAACTGCCAGTTGGTGTGAAGCATACGGAGGCTTTAGAGAAAATTGAAATGCCAGAACTTGCGTTGCTTCAGAAGCAAGCTTTTGAACAGGTCGGGCGCTTCGAGGTTCTGAGGGCCGAAGACGTTGAGGCGCTCTCAAAGGAACTCCGCCATTTGGACGAGAAGACCGAGTACCTTCGCCGCACTTACACTGCACTTCGCTCGGGTCGCAAAAATCTCCACTCTCGCATTTGCCAGTACCTGCGTTCGCCTCGCGTGGCCAAGTTCAGCAACGAGTCTATGCTGAAGCAGGAAGAGGCACTTACCGAGCTGGATGCCTCCATTGACGACTGGGTGAACAAGCTGGAGCAGGCTGAGAACAGACGTACTCGTGTTCGCCAGAAGTTGCTCGAACACGTTGCTGCAGCTGCTTGTCTCCCTCTTGGCGGACCAAGCATGACACGTGAGCCTGTAGTGAGTGGCCCATCCTCATCTGGCATTGGCAATATCTCAACCCCACCTCGGAGCCCTTCGAAAGAGACCGCTATCTCACCTCGTACTGCCAGTTCACCTTCTCCTCAACGTGTTGTGGCTCAAGTTCCTAGCACCATCCTGGAACAGCCTATGATCGAGGAAGAGGCTACGAAAGAAAGCGCTGATCGCGTGACCAGCACCGGATCTCTGAATCGCTCTGATGTGGAGAGCATTCGCATCTATGCCGGTGACGACGTTTACGCTCTGTTAGCCGATGTTGAGGATGAAATTACCAAGATGGGCAAGCAGCCGGTGTACGAGCCTACCCCCCCAAACAACCTGATCGAAACAAAACGCATTGAACTTCACCGTCAGAGAAGCCACGAGCTACTCAACGGACTTTCCGGGGAAGCCCACGCAATGAAGAAACGGGACTTCTCTGAATGCCGAGCCATTTCTCCTCTTGCATCTCCACCAACCTCATCTGCCACCAAACAAAACGAACAGACGGAAGATGACCTGCCTCTACTGACGAATGTTGTCTATCGACCTTGATGAGTTTCAACATATCTCTGATATTTACCACCATAGTCCTGCCAAAACTGTATCGCATTTCAACGATTCACGGCCAAACCATTTACAATCCTTTGATACCCCTACGGCATTTTCTACATCTTTTTGCATATTTGCGCTACGTCTACTCATGACATTTTACGGCTGCAACAGCATATTATGCATTCATTGTTTTATTATGTATCATCATAGGGCGCAAGCTGGAGGCTTCTGTCATTTTTCACTGTATTCCCTTCCTTGAACTGCGTTCACTTCTTTTTATTGTGTCAATGCACTGTTAGTTTGTTGCATATACCACCCTACCATAGTACTAAGCTTAGTGCCTTCATAATGATATTATCTTTGCATGTTTTCTGCCAAGGCGCTTTCAATGTAACTCCCTATCTTCTCCTCTTTAAAGTAAGGACGGAAGAAACCCGTGATGTGATCAAAGAGGCATGTAGTATCGAAGCGATTCTTTGTGGGCTTGCGATACAATGGGGAGATGTGGGCATAGACAAGGGTATTATGCAACCTTTGGGGGTTGTCCGTACCAAGATGGCAAGGAGACATGCATGGTACGTACTATGCATACGCCTTTAATTGCCAAGCAACTTTAGGTTTTAGAAATTGAGCCTGCAGGATCGTCGGCTATAACAAGATGATATGTGATAGTGTTGAAGGCCAGATGTGACAGACTGAAGGCCAAACAAACCATGCATCCTGCAAAAGCAACCAGTTTCCTCGAATCTAACTCATGTTAGAAGCTGACCGAGATATTAATTACGAAGACGTATAATGACCTATGGAACTGATGCTCAAGGCCAAATAAGTAGATGTGGTACTTTGGGTGCTCCTGTGATCCAGCCCGCGGCTACCGCCAAACATATCGTTTATGCCTCTATTCCTGTTGTTGTCATCCACACTCCCCTGTATACCGTTCATCCCAAACCCCTACTTCCCTGCAGGTCTTCTTTTTCCTCTCCACGTGCAAACCAAGTGAGCGGTCAATCATCGACAATTATCGTACGATATGGTTTATTACGCCTCTAGTTCATCTGCGATATGCCGAACATCGCCCCCCTTTAAGCACGCAGTGGAGAGGACCAGTCGGAAATTAGTGAAGGACCATCATCGGAAAACGATCTGCACCTTTCGGAAACAAGGGCTATTCTTTGTAAAGCTCATAATGTGGATACACTCGATGTTGTGATTATACGGAGGTCGAATTATCCGTGGAGTGATCCTTTTTGAGTTTTCTTCGCGGATGCTTCAACGACGGTGGAATGGGGACTTGGCCGGAACGCATGTTGCAGTCTCTTGGCGTTCGGATGCAATGACGCTCGGCTCGAGTCAGTTGAACTCGTTTGTAGGTATTCCATATTAATAACGACGGAGACCATCTAGGTCTTCTCGTCTGCGTATCTATCATTACAAGATGCTCGCCCCTTGTGCAATAACGAAGAGTACCATCGATTCCTTTGCTCCATTCCGTTGCCAGTTGTTGTCCCTTCAAAATTCGTACATTCCACCATGCACTTCGTGAGATGAGCCAGCCCCCGAATGCACCAAACACCATTCATGTTGTCCTATCACATTAAATATTACTCGTACCAACTCTCTAGTGCGTCACAATTCGAACAACCTGTAAGATCAGGCCAAAGAGGAGCCCTCTTGCCACCTCCTCAATCTGCAGACAGTCAAAGACTCGGCCGAGTGCTTCGCCTGTCGCCGCCTGGCCCATGACACCCATCAGAGCAGCTGGAAGGCCACTCTGAATTAGCAGTCGGCGGGCTTTGACGCGGAGCTTCTCTTTCTCATCGGCTGTAAGCTCAGCTGGCCAGCCCGCGAGCTCCTGCTCTGTTGGCATCATGTTTTCTCGTATCTTGCGAAGCTGTTCCGCGATGCCTGAATCCGATGTATTGGCGTCAATGACGGATTTCTGAATCAATGACTGCACAGTCAAGAGAGACGGGTTGCCAGGACGCAGGAGGAAGGATTTTGCAGCCGTTAGAAGAGTACGTCGAATATTCCACGCCGATGACAGAGTGTACATCTCGTTGATGACAGCGAACAGGAGCTCAACCGCAACACGAGTCTCGGGCTCTGATAGAGGGGTATACTGTTTACCAGGCTTCAAAGACGCCCTCTTGCCGTCAGTCACCGAAGGGGGAGGTGTTGGGATTTGCTGGGAGCCTTTGCGGTCCTGCTGTCCCTTTCCACTCTGCATATCAATATTGCCTTCAGGCAAACCATAGTCGTCCGCGATCTGATCGGGGGGAGGCGGAAGTTTTGTGAAGTCGAGGCTAACAGCTGATGGGGATCGCAGCTGAGCAAGGCTAGGTGCACGGCTATGCTCCCGACTAGGAAGAGCACTCGCCGACGCTGAAGCAGACTCTTTACATTCCGAACGGCTGGTGCGAATATCCGCATCCGACTCACTTTGTGACTGATAACTAGGACGACGCTCCATGGGTGGCATTTTCCCTGGCTGCAATGATACAATAGACGAGCGTTGGCTGTCCATGCTGTCTCTCGCAGAGCGGACGGGAGATCTTACACCGCTTAGCTGGCTGGGAGGTGTCGAGATCGAAAGTCGGCTAGAGTTAGCCGTTAGATCTACTGACTGGGTAGATTTCCTGCTAAGACCAGAAAATGTACTTCCAAAAACTCCAGTGACACCACCCACGAGACTCTTGCCACCCTCCATAGCACCCTTGGGCCCTGATGTCAGGGCGTCCAACATACCCTTGCCCATGGTTTCCCAACCAAAGCCTGCTTTGGATTCGCTGTGGGTATGCCCCTTTGACTTTTCGAGAAATCGTTTCATGCCCTCGCTTTCGGCTAAGCTCTGGTACCAACAAGCATCTCGAAGGTACCTCTCTAGTTCACCGCGCAGAGATTCACGAGTGTGAAGCTTCCAGTCAGGCAAGTCTTTATGAAGCTCGGTGAAAGCAGTTGCACCAGAAATGTTGGCAATTCGTCTGAGGATTTCATGCAGGGTTTCAAAATCTGCATATCTTCGTACGATCATCCATCCAGGATACGCAGTAGCTGACGGCTCAACCTGCACCCAGTAGTCCCAGTTAGGTTTGCTGCGAATTCTATTTGGCTCGCCAGGGGTATCATCGTGGAGAGTTATCGTGGCATTGTGAAGGGTCAGAGGAGCTTTTTTAGGGGCATCCTCTTCTCCTTCGTCTGTTACTTGTCCTGGTGGTACAATTTGATCGAAGCTAGTGAAGCGAGTGCCGTCGGATCGACGAGGGGACGACTCGGGGCTGGAGGAATCCATTGGTGATCGAGGTGTGACAGGAGTTTGGACAATGTCACTCTTTGATGAGAACCCTTCCGTTGATGTCGCCGATGGTAGAGACACATCACGTTTCGTAGCAGCTGAAAGATCTGGCGCACCAGACAACCGTTTTTCAGCATTGTTTGAATCCTTCGGTGAATCATGAAAAGAAACCACCGACGCGCGTTTTCGTCGTGCTTCTTCTTCGGCAATCATTTCGTTCATGCGTTTCATCTCTTGCATGGCTTCATCCATCTCTTCCTCCGCCTTGCTCAGCTTCTTCTTGTGGCCAAGGGGTTCCTTGCGTCGAGCCCTTTCCGTCTCCAAAGAACTTCGCCCTGGCTTGGCGATCCCAACGTTTCCGACATTTCCATCCAAATCCGCAAAGACGTTAGTTGCCGCCACGCTCGATTCTGGGGCTCGCTGCATGCCAACATCGATAGCCTGATTTAGGTTTGGTTCACCAGCTTCTAGCAAGTATACGATCCACCCGTTAATCCAATCGGCTTGACTGCAGGTATGTAGTGTCTTTTCAAGAACCGAGTTCGCGAGGATCTCACGCAAGAAAACCCGGGCAGGATCGCAGTTGTACGAGTTTCGGTCCAGGAAACCAAGAAGGTCCTCGGCCACCATTTTGAATTTTGACGCTTGCTGACGTTGATTCAAGAGATTGGCCAAATGGCAGTCCGGGTTAGATGCCAGGTAGTTGTAAACGGCGTCAGCAGCAGTCATGCTACTATCTGGAGGAAGTTCGGAGAAAGCGGATGCGAGCTCAGACATGAACACGATGATAATGGAGGACGAGTTGGTAAGAAGATCGAGAAAGGCATCCGCAGGTCGCTTTCGGCTCAGGTGGCTAGAAACGGAGAGAAGGTAAGATGTGAGCGTCTTGCGACACGCCAAAGGAAACGAGTGGTCAGTCGGAACAATCGGACTGTACCACCACTTAACATAGTCCCTGACAATAGCATCAACAAGACCCCCAAGTGCCTCACGGGTCTCTGGACGGAACTCGTCGAAATTCTTAAGAGCCGGCTCTTCATCATCGCTGCTGTCTTCGCGCTTCTCTCCTGCCTGATTGTTCTTGGCCTCTAGAAGCCGATCTATAACGTCGATCCCTCGCTCTCCTCGCACAGCTTTAGCGAGCTCTGGGTTACGCGCTTCCCACGAAATGAATCCGGCAACTCCGCCCAAAGCGCCGATTAGAACGAGACCCAAACGTCCCATAGTGAAGTATGTGAAAGCAGCAAAACCAACTGCGACGCCGGCGAGTGACTCTGGAGTCGCTGTAGCAAAGAAGTGTATGACTTTTGCAATTGGAGTACCATCTTCAGTTGCAGTTCTTGTATTGGTCGTTTCGGTTCTCGTAGTATTCGTAATGGGGCTGTCAGAGTTCATTGCGTCGTTTGTTGTAGTCATCTTGTTAGCAAGATCATTTGCATCCGATGGCTTGTCTGTTAACAGCGGCTTGTCGTCGTCTTGTGTCTGTGAAAGTGTAGGCAACGGCGAGCCATTGAGTGCTATAGCCTTCGGCTTTGGCGGGTTCGTAAGGGAAGCACCTGGTTGAGGCGCATTCTGGTTGGGGAATGCGGTTGAACTCATGGGGAATGGAAGGCTGTCTAGGATTGTTTCGGTACACAACCCAGATGTTGTAGCTCTCCTAACGAACGAAGACACTGGAACCGAGGCGAACTCCCGTAAGCATAGCCAGTGGAAATAGAGAGTTTAATGAGAAACGTGAAGAAAAGTGAAACCGAGAGCAAAAGGAGCAAAACAGTAGACTAGATAAAAGTAGGGAATGAAATGAAGGAATCGTGCAAGGTTTGGAATTTGTCTGGAACGCTGGGGGTAATGGATATGGCCGAATTACAGCAGGCGCAGTGTAGGTGGTACAGTACAATAGCTGGTGTCGCGTGTCTAAGGTGCCAGGTGGGCTTTTTTAGCCTCAAATTGCCGAGCATTGGAATTGCTTGTCTTCAAGTCTTCAGGGGTCATGGCCCCTAAACCCCAGGGTAGGGCTGCGACCAAGTACTGAAGAGAAAGCTTGATAAAATAGGTTGTGAGAGGGCGTGCTGATTTCATCCTAACTTTGTTCGAATCTTTCTATCACCCAAAATCGAGGTATCAAGTTCATGCTGGTGCGGTCCGTGTCACAAAATAGTGGGCTTCAACTGCCATCGTGCACTAAAAACGGCAACAAAGTCTAATGCTGCCCCTGATTTATCTCCACTGTAGAGTTACGGCGTCCAATCTTTCTTGTGTGATGTCTTGTTTCGTTTGATTAACCTTGCCAGGTTTATGTACCCTAGGCCGCCTTGACGTGATCGGTCGATCTTTAATTTACTTGATGTAAGATGGTGAAAACTTGAGTGAATATCTGAGGTGACGAGAGAGCATAATCCTGAACCTAAACATCCAAGGTATATATGGAGCTGGAATGCGGCATCCATGAGTTTTAGCAGTCGAGCCGAAAGTTCACGGCGGTATGATAAGATCCAATACGTAACCTGGTTTTCTGGGCGGATCCAATTTTGAGATATCACGTGCATTGGTGTCACATCGCGCGTAGCTTCCAATCGCGTCTCCTCCAAGCTGGGAGGCCAGTCTGGTTCAAGCTCAACTTTCAAGTCAAAAGTGACAAGACATCTCAAACACCTTTCAACGAAACAGTATTCGAGGGTCTGAGCCCTCTGTCCAGCTCTTGAAAAGACTTTTGCGATTCTCATAATGGCCCGTACATCTGCTGCCAAAAAGCGCGCTGCCGATTCTGATAGTGAGCCCGAGACTGTTTCCAAAAGAGTCAAGAGTGGAACATCAGTTGAGTCGGATGGTAAAGATGATGATGGAAATCCATACTGGGAGGTACGCGAGTTCGAAGCATCTACCGTTGGGCTCGCGCGCTAACAGGACGTGTCCAGCTCTCAAACAAGCGCCGTGTTGGTGTATCAGACTTCAGCAAGAAAACCTTTGTCAATATTCGAGAGTACTATGATAAGGATGGCAAGACTTTACCTGGCAAGAAGGTATTTGCGAAGGCTTCATTCATCTTGGACGTCTCACTGATTAGTTAAATAGGGTATTTCGCTTTCCATCGAGCAGTACAATGCTTTTCTTAAGGCTGTTCCACACATCAATGCTGCTCTTCGCGCCAAGGGTCTCGTAGTTGAGGGTGACATTGCAGACAAGCCTGATACTGCTCTGATTCCAGCTGCCAAAGTTAAGAAAGAGCGAAAGAAGTCACCGAAGGCGAACATTGAGACCACCAGCGAGGAAGAGGACTAGAGCGGCTATCTGACTTTTTCTTGTCGAATTTTCTTTCCAACATCTTTTCGCCCACGAGCTCGGCTTGTGTTAGCACTATGTATACCACGCATGGAGTTTTTTGGAGTCACGGCCATCACGCGCTTGGGGCCCAAGCTGTGATTTGTGCATGGGATCACCTCCTGGCTCTATGTCAGAATGATAGATTTCAGCAAAGTAACGAGAGTGATAGTAATATGATCAAGATTAATGGCGCTGACACGAAATCCAGAATGGACCTAATGTGTAATCATATCGGACCTATTATGAAGAACATCATGCAAACAAGGTAATTCAACTTACAATATGTAGCATAGCGAAAGGTTTGGACCCGTAATGCAGCAGATAAGCTTTACTGGAATACATTAAACCAAGATTTAGATTGATGGCAAAGGCCCTGCTTTATTGAGGTAAAGCCATGGGCTCGTAGGGGGATTCATCTGCAGCAAGAGTCTTGCCGATATGAAACATAGCTTATACGAAGGGGGTGAACAAGCAAAACTTCAAGAAATGGCTTACTGGGAACATGTTATTCGTAAAATGGAAATATGTATGTCACACCGGGCTATCGCTCAGCCGTTTGGACTATCGCAATCATATGGGGTGGCGCAGCTTTAGCAACTACTAGGTAGTATTCCAATTCCCATGTTGCACCCCTTGGCCTTGTCACTCTGAGGTCAAGGAGATCTGTGTCATCCTTCCATTGCAGGGAGTACTGTCGGGAGACCATCCGATGCTAATGAATGAGAACTGTGCGCTTTTAGAACTTCGACGCAGTCCATGGCAGAATTGTAGCTCAAGATTCGAATCCGGCTGGTAAATAGGCTCAATATGCGGATGGTTTCTGGAGATGAGAATTCTTATGTGCATAGCACAACATTACCATGAGTTACAAAACCCATGCTCTTCTTAGTTTCAAATCTCGAAAGGGGCGGATCGACGCGCAAGCCTTATTCCCGACAAGCTAGCTTGGCCTCGATAAGAACTTACAATCCAAAGTTTAGCAGCAAACATTCGCCTATCAAAGTTCTCATTCCAATTAAGTGTTAAGAGTCTGGAACAATTCCACGGCTGTGATTAGGAGAAAGTATCAGGTCTGGAACTCGAATGGAAAATGACTGTGCCCCGCTCACTCAGCGCTTCAACCGAGTATCATGAAGTTGATCAGCAACTTTACAACATGGCAATGTCGGCTGCGGCCTGGCAATGGTGATCTAGTAGCCAGCCACTGTACTCCGTGTCCAGACTATCAGCATTGGTCTCTTTGAGGATTCACTTGCATTGCAGTCCTTATCAAGAGTTAAAGAACCTAGAGAGACTTGCTGAGTTGCTGCTTCATTATTAGTTATCTTTGGGAAAGACCCAATGCCATGTTTTCTGGAAATGCCTTATTATCAGGAACATTACGAGTGATATACAAGATCATGGCGGTAACACAAGTCCTGATGCCAAGCCCCCATAGAACGGGAGATGGATGGGCGATGATGCTGATGGATGCCCGGCTTTGGCGCCTCCCAAGCCCCTGGACCCAGCAAAAATTGGACCTACGGCCTCCTATTTCGGGCTACCATATTATTTGCTGGTTCTATCCACCTTAACTTCTGACTTGTCCTCTCATCTCCAAGACTGTGCCTTGTTTCACCCTCTCATCGACTGTACAATTGAATCCCTCGTTTTCTTTTATTGATTCTTACATTACTATTACTCTCGTCACTCTTTGTTCTATTTATTGTTCTATTTATTCTGTGCGCGGTTTTTCTTTTACAGCTTTCTGCTCCTAACAAAGCTACCGGAACCCACGATCGGCTCTTCCGCTCAGTGACGCAGCTCAACAACAAACCATTATAATCTTTTCCGTTCAAGCTCTTTTTATCAACCATCAAGCCACGGGTTTATCTCATCTTTCAAATTCAAGTTGTCTCTCGTGTGTGAGCGGCAGCATCACGTGTGTCTGAAAATATCCAATTTTTGTTTGATGTTTGTGCTATTAAAGTTATAATCACCTTGTTCTTTCAAGTACCAGCTTCTGAAATGCGCATTTCATGGCGTCTCGGCTCTGGGTACGTCGAGTCAGTGGATGACTATATCGGCGTGTTGGTGCCACTGGAGGAAGCTCATCTTTACAGCCAAGCGGCTAAAGCGAAGGGCGCCGGCCATGGGGAAACGCGGGAGGAGGGTGAGATGGATGATTTGGAGATGAAAGAAGAACGCGAGGGCATGCTTGGAGGTGACGCTGCTGAATATACGGTAGATGGTCTACGCAAAGAAATGAGAGAAGGGCGACGGGGTCAATGGACGACATATGAGAGTGAGTGCTGCATTTAAGACTGCTGCATTATGAGCTAACAAGGTTTCAGTCAAATCAAAGCTCATGAATAAGGCAGTCGGAGATATCGGTATGGGCAGTTACAACTGGCAGTTGTTCGTTCTCTGTGGATGTGGATGGTTCGCCGACAACCTTTGGATGCAGGGAGTGTCACTCTGTCTGCCATCTCTATCAGGAGAATTCGGTGTCGATGAAAAGACAGTTCGATACACAACCAGCGCCTTGTTCGTCGGTCTATCGATCGGGAGTTTTTTCTGGGGAATTGGGTCCGATTTCCTTGGTCGTCGCATTGCCTTCAACACTACCTTGCTTATTACCAGTGTCTTTGGCATCATGTCCGCTTATGCCCAAAGCTGGGGCAGTGTTTGCTTCTTCTTCAGTGCCCTTGGTTTCGGCGTCGGCGGCAATCTTCCTGTTGATGGTGCTCTCTTCCTGGAATTTCTCCCGGATGCTTCCAGCGCTTTGCTCACTCTGCTGTCCGTCTGGTGGCCCTTTGGACAGCTTGTCTCATCTCTGATTGCATGGTACTTTATCGGCAACTGGCCAGTTGAACAGGGTTGGCGATACTTCATTGTCACCATCGGCATTGTTACTTTCGCCATGTTTGTTGTCCGATTCTTCGTCTTTCATCTCTTCGAGTCACCCAAGTTCCTTCTCAACAAGGGTCGCCAACATGAGGCAGTGGCTGTCATTCACGGTCTGGCATACCGTAATGGTACCAAGACTTGGCTTACTTCGGAGCTTCTCGACTTGGTTGCTTGTGAGGATGGCGAGGATCTAGCCCATGTTGCAGAGAAGAAGATTCCTGCTCCATCGACTATGGGTTTCCTCCGCGAGAAGCTCCAGTCATTCTCTGGAGAGCGTCTGCGACCTCTATTCCAGAATAAGACCCTCGGCATGGCAACTTCTTTGATCTGGTTCTGCTGGGCAACGATTGGCATGGGATATCCCCTTTTCAATGCCTTCCTTCCTCAATACTTTGCTCGTGCACATAACGAAGCATCGGATAACATGCAGTCCGAAACAGACACCATCTCATCGGACACATACCGCAACTACGCCATCGCCTCTGTCATGGGTGTCCCTGGTTCTCTTCTCGCTGCATACCTCGTTGATCACCCGTCCCCCTTCCTCGGTCGTCGAGGAACGCTTGCTAGTTCCACCCTCCTCTCCGCGGTGTTCCTTTTCCTCTTTGTCTTCTACGGCACTACATCAACTGCCCAACTTCTAATGTCTTGTGTTGAGGCTTTCGCCCAAAACATCATGTACGGTGTTCTGTACGCCTTCACGCCTGAGATATTCCCTGCTCCTGTTCGAGGCGCTGGTACCGGCGTGGCCAGCTTCCTGAACCGCATTACTGGCCTTATGGCACCCATCATTGCCGCCACCGTTCCTGGCGATGGTGCTACTACACCTATTATCATGTCTGCAGTCCTTATTTTGTCGGCTTTTATTGGCATTTGTCTCATCCCCATCGAGACAAGAGGTGCTTCACGACTTTGAGCCCTCAACTTCCAATTAAGTGCGGTCCCGCAAGCATAATAGGCACCGCATAACCTTTCTAGTTACAATACACGCATACTAACGACCTGGAGTCAGAGTGGTCTTGGGTATAACTTGCATTTCTGATGTCATTTATAACGGGGTTTGGCAGTGCTTTGTATTTCGTGCTATTCATAAAGTTGTTTGCATAGAGCACAGATTAACTAGTGATTATTAAAAATGTACAATAGATATTGATAAAGTTGTCTATCTATTACCTTTTGCACCTGCCGGTGCATCAACTCTCCTCTTCCTCAGTGACGTTCCCATAGCATCTCTAACCATAGGGTCTGCTCTAATAGTATTCTGTACAAGCCACTCCCTCATCTTGCCCTGTAGATTGGACGTTGCATCAGTGTCGCCCTTAAAGGGGGCCATTTCCATATCCAACAGTCGTACAGCATCTCCGTCAAGTTGCTTTGTCAACATTTCAAGGCGATGTAGGCTTTGTCTCATAGCCTTTTCGTCATCCTCCTCGGATTTTTCTGGCCCCGTGATCATGAATGCAATGAGAGGTCCTATCTGGTTGAGAGCAATGTAGAAAGTGATTGTGAGTCTCCGGGCGAGAGAGATGATCTGGAAAGGTAGATATGGTGGCGAAGATGTAAATTGTGTGAGGATGGCGTTGATGGCATTGACAAAAGGTGGGAAATCGGGACGTGTTACGGTATGGAGCTCGAATACGCAAAGGGCGATCAGAACTAGCCACCGGTAGTATTTACCAAACTCCATATAGCCAAATAAGCCCAGAATGTAAATTGATGCGGCAGCCACAACGTAGTGAGGCAGGATGCCTGAGACGACGCCACGAGTAACATAATCTCTGATAGTAACGCATTTCTGCCACCGTGCAATCTCAGGTCCGAAGCGTTCATATGCAAATCTCTTCGCAGTATCCTGTAGCGTATCACTGGCAACCTTTAGGTGCATGAAAAAGGCGGCAGAATCGCCAGCGTCCTTGCCTGCTTTGTCTGGGTGGTGCATGGCAGCCAAGCGGCGGAAGCGCGTCTTGATCTCGCGATCGGCAGCATCGAGTGGCACTCCAAGATCTGCATAGTATGAGGATATACGGCGCTGTTCATAGTCCGCTTCGAAGATTGTGTAGCAGAGGTAGGCAGCGACAACGAGGATATGTATGGTGCGTCGATGCGAGTTATAGCGGGCAGAGCCAGGGGCAGGCTTGGGATCGCCGGCGCGAATGGTAAACCCATAGTAGATGGACTGGAGCCATCCTGTTGCAAGCTATGAAGCGGTTAGCAGGTCAAGCAAGTTCCTGAGAACAAATCTCATACATTTGGGAGAAAGGCCCAACCTAGCATAGACAAATAGCCAGACATGGTGGGCAGCGGATCATTGGTAGATGTTTAGTGAGCTTCGGAATTATATGTGAATGTGTTAAAGAGCAAGAATATTTTTGTCATAAACCAAGTTGAGAATACCTGTGTAAGTTGGTATTTGATGTGGCCAGGTTGTACCGTAGTAAGGAAGTTGCAAAGGATCGCGCTGGCAATTGTTAGTTGGTGTTTCGAGCTCCAGTGCGTCAGAGTGGGTCTAGAGTCTTACAAGCCGAAGCCATTTCTTTGTCACTGCTCCCATGCCTCTTCAGCTTCAATTATTCATACAAGCACTTTCGCTGACGTAGTACGGACTAGTATAACAACTTTTGAATGCCTGTGTTATATGCTCACCCATACACAATAACCGCTATAAACAATTGAAAGCCTATGGCTTGGACGTTGGTCCCGGTTTCAGTGTCTAAATGCAGTCATCTCTCGCCAGTAAACATCAAATTATCACTTCCTACCATTCATATCGTGAGATATTATAGCCACCCCATTGTCTGTTCTTTGCATGGATCTCTAAAGGAACGCTATGTGGCTGATGAGAGCTATGCGACTGGGATTCTGAGCCAACCATCTCATCGTTGCATTCTACCAGCCCTTACAACGAGTGGATGCATAAAGAACGTGCCGAATATAGATGTTAAGACCGTCGAACTATTGATCCATTATTCAACTTGTGGTAATATCTCTTGGTATGATTTGTGGCTGCAAAGGCTTGAGGCAACATGCTGGTAGTCAGCATGAGTGTGGTAATTCAAAGTTGAAGATATTGCCATATATGTAGCCTTGAGTTTTCCCTGGGGGCTCTGCTTTCACTCGCAGTCTCCCCAGACACTACCTTTCTGTTTTTTGGCCATGCAACTTTCATTGATATTGGCTTTTGCTACGGCAACTTCAGCAGCATGCAATGGTCATGATGAACTTTGCAGGCGTAAATATTCGGACATCACTTTCATTGGGACGCACAACAGCGCTTTTGTTGGAAAGCTTCCAGTTCACAACCATTACATCTCAGTCGCAGAACAACTCGACTTAGGCGTGCGATTCTTACAGGCTCAGACACAAGACAAGGATGGCGATATATAGATGTGCCACACTCACTGCTGGGAATTGGACGCTGGGCCATTGCAGGACTATCTAGAAGAGATATCAGAATGGGTCGGAAAAAACCCAGATGAGGTCGTGACAATATTTCTGACGAACATTGACGCCCTACCGATCGAAAAGTTCGATGAAGCTTTCAGCAGTGCAGGGTTAAAAGACCTTGTATTTCGTCCCAAGACGAAGCTTTCCCAAGACGAGTGGCCAACTCTGCAAAAGCTTCTTGAGGATAGAACTCGACTTGTTGTATTTATGGGTATGCCTTGTTCTGTGTATTCGCTTCTTGAGCTTACTGGCTATCCTCAGATTACAACATGGACGAGGGCAGAGTCGACTACATACTTGATGAGTTCGACTATTTCTGGGAGACCCCATTCGGTGAATCTAACTCCTCGTTTCCAACCTGTGAGGTTGACCGGCCGGAGAAGGGGGATCCAACCCAACTCATGGGGATCATGAATCATATGTTGAACCACGACGTCCTGGGCATTGTCATCCCAAATCAGGCCGATGCAAAAAAGACGAATTCAGAGTATTCTATCCAAAAACAGATAGACCTTTGCGAGGACAACTGGGGCAGGCGACCGAATGTCGTTCTTGTAAGTGGCGAATAAACTCTATAAAAGGTTGTATCTAAATGACTGTCACAGTTGGACTGGGTTAACGTTGGAGAGGCAATGGACGCCCAGATATCTCTGAATGGTTTATGAGGATTGGACAGTTGAAACCTCGAAAACGAAGGCCACACCAAGACTTGTTTACACATAGGCACTTTCCAGTAAATCCACCGAGCTATGTACAGATGAATAGCCCACATTCACACACTGCGATCCAACAGCCACAGTAGGACGAACTACTCGACTATCGGCGTAATTGGTTTAGTGGTAAACTTCTCCGATAATTACTGACAACCTCCACCTGCCTGTTCCTATAATCTCAGGAGTTCCTTCGGATCCCCAAAGATTTCGATTCCCAGATTACGCATGTAACTTTTTGCATATCTAGAATGATTCCGTTCGGCTGATGTCATCATGTCATGGTTGTTTTGACATGATGTTGCTATGTTGTTGATCTAGAGTGCAAAGCGGTATGTAAAGACTAGCTGTTGATTGGTAGCTTAATAGGTACCGTAGTTGTGAATAGCGGGACGATCCAGGGGTAGTGTACCTGGCTAGCGCAGTCATCCCCTGAACAAACTCTATTACATAAATTGGACCAATAGCGTTGTTAGGTAGCCAACGGCTGGATGCCTCATTTTGTTTACTTGGCCCGCAAAAACAAAGAAAGATGTAATGGATACCCCGGAATACGAGTTTGGTGGTACTTCTCTTGCCTACGTGCTAATACCGGCATGATCTGAGGAAAAGCTACGTGATTCGTGATAATGTATTGCACAGGACTAAGACAAGACATGCCAAAGCCCTCGTCAAAGTCTCAAAGAGCCCCTTTTCATAGACGGAATGCGGAATCTGAATCACTTGGGCTTTTGCTTGTGACGCATGTAGTAGATGAGTATCTTGGCCAGGCCTATGTAGACTACTTCGTACAGCCTAAGTAGACAAAATGGAATCTTAACTTTCCTGATTGAGCATGCAATTTCACATCCACTCTTCATCTGTCTATAGGCAACCCAGCGGACATAAACATCACGCTCCCACCATTTGCCGTCCCTCTACAATCTACCTGCACCTCATCTTAGTGGCGCGCCTCCTTTTCCGGCTTTGTCTCCCTGATCTTCCTATCAGCCCTAGCAAATACTCAATTAAGCATCCAATTTGTGGTTTCATCTGGTATCTCTGGCTTTCTTCCTCCCTCTTCGCCTTCATTTGTTTTCTCTTCTCCATCATCTTATATCTCCCCCACATCTTCAGACCCATACAATGTTGCTTCGCAAGCTCGGGCATGCCCTAGCTGCGACAGCAGGTAAGTTTGCCCTCTTTTCTGAAAGACGAAATCTTTTCTCTTTTGTTACTGCTGTTGACAATCATTTTCCGGCAGCCCTCGTTCCAGTCACTTCTGCCAAAGAAAAAGATGAAGGCGGTCAATCCACCTTCGTTTCCCCAGATGGAGACGTAGCGTTTGCGATTGACATCGGCGAGAACACCAACACCGAAGTCTACTTCAGTCTCCGTGTCAAGAAGAATCGATCCTGGGGCGCTGTTGGTCTTGGAAGCGAGGATATGCCCGGAGCCCTATTTCTCATGGTATACAAGAGCCGGACCACCAACAATGTTACATTCTCCCCGCGACTCGCCTACGGCCATTACGAGCCTTATTATTGGGATGAGATGGATTACGAAATTCTTAATACCACAGGAATTATCGACGATCACATGGTAGCCACAATTCGCTGCAAGAGTGGATGTCGCAGTTGGCCATCGCATGGTGGACAGAAGGGATACCTCGATGTTTACGATCACAACAGCAAGGCCGTATTCGCTTTTGGACCAAAGGAGGACTACTATAGTGACGATACGGACGCACCTTTGAAATATCATGCAGGATATGGCAGTTTCTCACTCGACATCAAACGAACACATGGGAAATCCGAGCTACCATCTCTTAGCGATTCTACAAAAGATGTTGGATCCGAGCTTATCTACGCGACGAAGGCCAAGCCAAACTGGGCATCACCGCTTCACGGAGTTTTTATGGTCTTATCAATCATATTCCTCATGCCAATTGGCGTTGTTCTGCTGAGGTCTGGAGGCTGGGTCAAGTGGCATGCTCTGAACCAGTCCATTGCGACTCTGGGTGTCTTTGCAGGTTTCGGTATTGGTGTTGCGAACAGTTTCTATTATCAAAGAGTAAGTCCATCCCGGTAAGTCTGGGCCTGTCACTTACGAATATCATAGTCTCGAAGTTTTGATGATCCTCACCAAATTATTGGATTCGTCGTCACTGGCTTATTACTTGGACAATTTGGATTAGGAGTAATGCACCATACTCAGTACAGGAGAACACAGGCCCCGACCAAGTACGGCAAGTTTCATCTTTGGGTTGGCCGTATCATTCTATTTTTAGGCACTCTGAACGCATTCCTGTAAGTTGCCACATGCACACATCGGTTGCCCATCGCTAACCATCATCAGCGGCTTCACCTTTGCTTTGAACCGAAAATTTGGCATGCTCCTCGCTCTTCTCATCATCTTCATCTGCATAAGCAGCCTCATCTTGATCTACGGTCGCCGATACATGGACAAGCGCCGTCTTGGTCCTCGTGGCCCTGGTCTGGCAGGCCCTCAGCAATACAGCGCACCGCCATGGCGGGAGCCTCCTCCTCAACACATGGGTTATCCATCCGATCCTCCGCCAGGTTACCAACCGCCATCAAACCAGGCCGGGCTTGGTCAAATGTCACCTGCATTGCGATCACCATCCCCGTGGCAATCGAATGACAAGGATGACGAGGCGGATTTGAACCTGGGACGTGAGCAGCGACCGAGGGAGTTCTGATGAATACTTTGAGTTTGGGTACTGGTTTTGGCGTTTATGTTAGCTTTCATGCAATACAACGAATTAATATGAGTGATCGAAACGTTGGTAATGAAGAGTGAGACTGTGGCCTGTTGTCTACCTATGTCGGCCTGGCCTGAAACCATGGGAAATAACATGCTTTCGGCTGCAGTGTCGAGTGGGATGGAACAGCAACGGACTTACCAACCTAGTCGAATGCAAGGTATTCGCCTAAGAACATAATCAAAGTAAATTAGTCACTCAAGCTTACACTGAGCGTGGTTGAATAGTGCCTCGATATGAGTTTTATAAAAGGACTTGTCATATATCCTCAGGATCTTCACGATACTTAGAGGTTTAGGGTAGCTTGAACGTCATTTGTAGCACCTGCAGTAATACTGCATCAGGCTTCATTTTTTTTTTTTAACGGGAACCCAGCGGTTACTTTTTAAAGTAGTGATGCCTTTCGTCACACTTGGAGTGGGTGCGTTATGTTATGCTGTAGTTGGACTGATGTATTGCCGACCTCGGATCGCGATGCCCTACTTCAACTCATCATCGTCTGAAAATTAACTTAACTGCGGCAAACAAATTCCCATTCCCAACATCAAGTCAAAATAACGCCTCTCAAGCGGCAGCCATGTCAGTTAAAGTCAACGTCGGAAACCTAAGCCTCCGTATCGGGACCGCTCCCCTGACACAAGAGGAGTTCGCGCCATTTGGAGATGTTGTCTCCAACCCACGACCGAGCCTTCTTCCATCAAAACACGCATCTGAAGGTGGTTCTCTCCCATACAACGGCACCACTGCCAATCAAGGAACAGCAATTCGCTATGCCGATGTCAGCAAGCCTCAGGACCTCCTCTCACAGGCTCCTAGCAGCAATGGCCGATTGATCATGAGCCAATTCGTCTGCGAAGCGAGAACTTTGGCACCTGCAAGCGATGACGCTTCTCAGAGCGAGTTCGCCGTCAACATTCTTGAACGACACCCATTCACTTCTCAAACTTTTGCTCCACTGGCCTCTACCGCTTCAAGCTACTTGGTCATCGTGGCCCCATCTCTGCCACCATCTCCCCAAGACGATGGTCTACCTGTACCAAGTGGAGAGGGTCTACCCGGTAGAGGTCTCCCTGATCTGAAGGGGTTGCGTGCGTTTGTAGCAACAGACCGCCAGGCTGTGACTTATGCGGCTGGGACATGGCACGCTCCAATGGTAGCTCTTGGTAAGAAGGAGACAACTTTGGATTTTCTGGTTGTTCAGTTCTCCTCTGGGGTTGACATTCAAGACTGTCAGATCGTCACATTCGAAGGGCAAGACTCCAAGGAATCTGACATTAAAGTGCGCGTTCCGCGAGGCGGAAGAGTTACCGCCAAACTGTAGCTAAACCAAGACACGCGATATTTGAGGATCGCACAATGCGTAACCGGACAGTGGCTGAGTAGAAATAGTTGGGCATGCAATTTAAAATATATGCTTCATTTACCCGAGGACTACATATTATGATATGAAGCCCCTGGGCTTTAACGTTTCAGCTAATCTTGAATTGAACAAGCTCAGGTTGGCCAATATAATGACTGCAATAATACGAAAATGAAAATAATAGTTCTCATATCCATAGACAACACCACGTTGCCAAAAGCTTAGTCATCGTGCATTCCTACCATACCACGATGACATTTTAAACTGTTCTTATAACTAGGTAGGCACTTAGGGTCATGCATTTATCTATTCTATCGTTTCTGTAGAATCTCGGGGTAAAATTGCAAATCAGTCGACAGTTACGACAAGCTGTGTTGTATCCTGAGCCAAAATGGTAGCCCGATTTGAAGCTGCGGAGGCTCGCAACAAGCTGGAGGATCTCTCTGGAATTCAGCTTGAGCCGGGTGAGAACCCATACAACGCCCTCATCAAAGCCTGTAATAACGACCCTGTGAGTGGCTTATCATTCGAACTTGTTGTTCCCAAGCTCACAATGTCAGGCTGAAGTCCAAACTCTGTACTCTGTCCACCGGACAAAGAGGAACGGCCAACAAGCGGAGAAGTTTTTGTCTTCTGACTTCAAGGAACTGGTTATTGACCAGACACTCCTGCGGCTTGAAGACCCGACTGTAGAGCCGGGATTCCGTGACAATAGGAACTGTTTGGTCATCTGGGCCAGACCCCCAGACCACGTTATACGCTTAGCCTCCAAGGTCAATGAGTTACTCAAGAAGGCCGCACCTAGTGAGGGGATTCAGTTTCATAGTCAACTGGCATATACTGACCGTTAAAAAGGTGTCTGGCTTATGCCTTCACATAGGATGCATTTGACAACCCTCGAGGTTGCATTCTCCAAAACACCCCAGGAGATTGCTGCCTTTGTAACGACTCTGAGGCCAGCTATCCCTGACATTGTGAACTACCCATATCATCACAGGTCTCGCCTTGTCAAGCCTATGGTTTCTTATGATTTGTCTGCTTTTGCTCTCTCGTTCCTTCCTGCGTCAGGTGAAGCAGCACTCTCCCCTCCTCTCACCGAACCTGTTGTCACAGAGGGGATCACGCAGGGAGACGATTACACATATCACCATCTGCGTCGCGACGTGTACGACAAGGTGCAGGAAAGCGGCGTAGTTGTTGGGTCAAGATATCAAGTTCCCAGTGCGCACATCACGCTTGGACGCTATCTGAATCACGATGACCATGACACGCCAGAGAAAAGGGCAGCCTGGGTTAAGGCTATTGATGAGGTCAATGCATGGCTAGAGAAGGAGGTCTGGGATAATCCTGACTCCGAGTATAATGCTGGCGAGTGGCTAGTCGGTCATGAGAGAGGACTGGATGCACGAAATGGCACACTCTGGTATGGAGGCGGGAAGACTATAATGCTGGGTGAAGGGTTTTAGAATAGCATCAGAGCTTTATACCTATAGACCGATACATCGTTGCTGTTTTGAAGCTTTCTCAACCATGACCATGACTCACGGGCCCTATCCCGCTTGACGTTGAGGGGTAATGGCTCAACCCTTGAAAATGGTTCATCACCATGAACGCACTTTATTATGCTTTGCTTCAGAAAATTCGTGTTGGTGCAACACAGAGAGTTTTTTTTCATTCGTTCCCTATGAAACATGCCTCAAATCGAGGGCGTGTACCTCCTTTCGCCTGTGTCCATCCATGATGCCCAAATGCCGCCGAGGTAAGCATAGAAATGGTGACCCTGAGACCCCAAACACAAAGCACTTAGAACACCAGAGCAGCACCCTTCGTCTTCTTGTCACCACTGTTTTCAATGTCAGCATACTGTAGAGTTCATGGAGCCAAGAGATCACGTACCCAAGCTCGAAGTGCTTGCATCGCTTCAGCGCCAGCTGGAGCTTGGTCTTGCACTTGACACACTCCAATCGCAGAACAACCTTCTTGGTGGTCTTGGCCTTCTTGTGGAAGACAGGCTTGGTCTGACCACCATAACCGGACTGCTTGCGGTCGTATCGTCGCTTACCCTGGGCGAACAGGGAGGCCTTGCCAGCCTTGTACTGGGTGACCTTGTGCTGGGTGTGCTTGCGGCACTCCTTGCCCTTGCAGTAGGTGTTGCGGGTCTTGGGAATGTTGACCTGTAGGAGCCAGAATGTTAGCCATCTGGTGATGTTCGAGTATCAAGGCCTCTGCCCAGATCTCAGCATATCGAGTCGCGCGCCCCGAAGACAGTTTGAGAGAAAAGATCGAATCGTCGGAAAGGACTTCAAGGGCGGAACAAGTGACACCTTCGAGTATCGTCGGTTCGAGGTTGGGTGTGGTCGTTTCGAGTTCGTGTCCCTTCATAATGCTCCGAAAATTCATCCCACTTTCTCCCAGTGACAGTCATGGTGCGCGCATGGTCGAATGGCTTGAGACAACGGCATTGCATTCTTAACAATACGATGGTGCTATTGTTGATGCTGGTGATGAGGTTTTGGGCTGTAGCGACGTACCATTTTGACGACGATGTACGGTGCCGTTCTTTGGGTGTGTTTGGTGATGCAAGTTCCAAAGACTGGCTAAATTGAGGTTTTGGTTGATTTCTCACTTTGTGGGCAGCCGACCCTACCTAGCCCCATCGGGCGGTGTGGCATTCGCTTGTATCAGCCACATTTTGGCGCCTGAGATCTAGGGCAACCATGATCAGCGCCTCATCTCGGTGAGGCGAAGGTGGAGGTACGTACCGTGGAGCTCACCCCACGATGAGGTGGAAAGGACAGACTACGACCGGCCCCACCATTCCCTTGGGATCTTAAGCGCATCCAAGGTGTTCTCAAGGGACGTTTTCAGGGACAACAGTTATCCGCATACAAAAGACATTTCCAAAGCGTTAACCAAAATGGACCCCTACTCGACCGAAGGCGAATTAATCAACATTCACAACCATTTCCACCAGGGCCAGTATCAGGAAGTTATTGACTTTGATACCTCTTCGTTCTCCCCTGACAACGCTCTGCCCGCGCGCATTCTTGTCCTCCGAGCTCGATTGGCTCTTGGACAGGCAGAAGATGTTCTCGATGATGTGAAGGGCGATTCTCAGCCTGAGCTCCAGGCTCTGGGTGCTCTTGCTGAGTTCAAATTGGGCAAGGCCGATTCTGCAGTGCAGACGATCGAGAAGCTGGCCTCTTCAGCTGCCGACAACACAACGGTCCAGGTTATCGGAGGAACGGTTCTCCAAGCTGCTGGAAAGTCTGAAGAGGCTCTTGCTCTTCTCACTCAACATCAGGGAAGCCGTAAGATCACCCAGAGGTTGGATGATGCTTAGAATGCCGCTGACCGCTATTATTCAGTTGATGCTGTCTCTCTTATCGTCCAGATCCATCTGCAACAAAACCGAACCGACCTCGCCCTCAAAGAAGTATCTGCTGCAAGGCGATGGGCTCAAGATAGTCTCTTGGTCAACTTGGCCGAGTCGTGGGTTGGATTAAGAGTCGTAAGTGTTCTACAGGTTCGGGAAATACATTCACTGAGACGGTGCAGGGTGGTGAGAAGTACCAGCAGGCGTTCTACGTCTTTGAGGAGCTCGCCCAAGCTCCCTCGACCTCATCAATTCGAAGTCTTGTCTCGCAAGCTGTCTGCGAACTGCACCTCGGCCGAACAGAAGAAGCCCAAGCTGCTCTCGAACAGGCCCTGGAGAAGGACGCTAATAACGCCGACGCGATTGCCAATCTGCTGGTTCTCAATGTTATTTCCGGCAACCAGTCCGATGAATTTGCACAGTCAGTACCGTTGTCTGATTCCCATCTTTAAACAAGACTTATACTCATATCTACTAGGAAATTAAGGAGCGTCAAGCCTGACCATCAATTCTTGACCGACTTGGAGGAGAAGAGCGCTCTTTTTGATAAAGCTGCCACAAAGTATAGCCCCAAGGTGTCGGCATGATTTGGACTAGGCGTATCAATTGCTAAAATTAATGGCGGGCGCATTATTCATAGAGGATTGGACCCCCTTGGCAATGATTATTGAGATCTCGAACGTATTTTACCATGTTAACCAACAGCACGTCCGAGTCACGGAGAGCATCAACGGGAAGGCGAAGATCATCAAAATATATCAGGACCTTTTACTGCAAAGAATTAAACTTAACACTGGCAAGGGTATATACAACCATTTGTGTGTGGACTTATAATTCTTAACCTTCTGATCGAGGAGTGTTCCTGGATATGGGGTAAGCTATTATTACAAGATCTGGCATGGTTCCGAAGACCACTTTTGTCGAGATAGACCGTCTTTTTGTCCATTGGCTAAAGTACCGAGCCATGCGGCGAATGATCATCGAATGTTCTCAAGCTGCTGAATCTCCAAAACATATATCATCCATGATATCGTCACGAGACACTAGTAGGGATACCTACTAGTTAGGAGTCCACATTGTTAGATCCTGCTTAGTTGGTCGCACCCAGGAACAGGATGCATTGCTAAAACAGGCTGAGAATGCACAAGGGGATAATTTATTCGGGTGAGCAGGCGTGTTACCTCGCTCAAAAGTTCAGAGACTAGAGCATCCATATCATAAAAGGGCCCTTCCGTTCTTTCTATGCCGTCAATCCTAAGCCCCGTGATGAAAAGAGAACAAGTCTCATGTACCCATGTCATAAAGCATCATGACGGCCCACACGAAACTCCCGAATTTCCCAACCAAGATGTCATCATCATTCGCTAACGCTCGACTCGGCTCTGAAGCCCTCTTACAAATTCTTTTGTCTAAGCATTGGACGCAATTGCTCATTTCTTCTTGTTGGGGAACTTGGGAGCGCCAATGTCGCTGCCTCGCAACTTGACATTGAGCACTCGCTCCATGGCGCCGAGCACCTTCTGATCGGGGGCGGCAGTGCCTCGCTCGAAGTCGGCGACGATAGCCTGGGTGGTGTTGCATCGAGTAGCAAGATCCTTCTGTGTCATCTTGGGCTCAACTTGCTGACGAGCCTTGGAGATAACATCGCCAACAGTCTTGCCGATGGTGTTTGGCTTGATGATGTCGTCGGATCGATCGACTTTTGTCATACGCTGACCCTCTGGTGCAGAACCCTGCAAAATGGTTAGTGTGTGCTACAGAGAGACGATGGCTGTACGTACGGCATTGGCAGAAGAGTACTTCTTCTCGGTAGTGAGGCCGCCAGCCCGTTGGGCAGCGTTCAGAGCAGCCTTTCCTCGAACAACAGTCTCTCGCTGGGCAGCGCCGGAGCCACGGGTGCGGCTACCAATCTTGGTGGTGGTATCCCAGTCATCCATTTTGAAGATATGAAGTTTTGTCGAAAGAAGATGTGTGTTTTAGAGCGAGGTTTGACTCGATGTGACGACGTGGAAGAAGGGTTATTTGTTGAGTATGTAAGAATGGAATATAGATCAAGCTGAAGTTCTGGGCGACAAAGAATTTATGGGGATGGTGATGGAATGGGCGGAGGGGTTTAGGCTTGGACTTGGGTCACTGAGTCAATCGGCGGGGGACTATAATTGGCACCGTGCATCGGTGGCCTCTCTTTGCATGCGCCTTGTTATCCCAGCGGTAAGGCTGCCTCGGATTTGGTTACCAAGCCCTGGAGATAACAGTGCGGCCAGACTTCTGTGTGTTAATTTTCATTCGCACCGCCACTGGTGGCTCATGTGTCGCCTCTTCTCAGCCCATAGAAGGTGCTAGACTTTCTGGACGGGAACCCTTTTTTAAGCCGGGGCACGGAGACGCCTATGCCGGTGCTGATGCACAGGCAGATGGGTCCTGCCTGACTGAGTGAAAAGACTCAATGACGATGAAGCGGGACCCTGACGTGCCTGACGACCTGACGTGCTCTCGTGCTCATTCATCTTACACTATGGATAACTTGTAAATATTCTATCGTTCCTAAGATGATGACTAATGGCAGATAATCCTTGGAGCCTAGCCGCTTAGTGGCTCATGTGTCGATAAAATGTCCATCCCGTAAAGCCAACTACAGTACCTTGATGGACAGGTTTTAACCTCGGACTTTCTTAGTAGATATTTGAACAAAGACCTTCAAGGCCTGGTGCTCCAGTCCTCCTTTGTCTTTTCTCTTGTGTCACTCACCCGCGAGGCTGAGGGAATTTCATCTTCACGGCTTTTCAAACAGAGATGCATGACCGACCCCTGGCTTGCCTATGGACGGCTTATTCGAGGGCTCGCCGCTTCTATCGGCCGTCCTCGCTGCAGACTTTGTTGATGGACTCTTGAAGAGATGGTGGGACCTTTTTACCATCTTGGCTACAGCTTGGGTATATTTTGTACTTGCAAGGAGACTCGATGTTTTGCTTACCCTAGGCTTTGTCGCTTGGAAGCATGCTTCTGTGATGACCTCGTTTGTAAGCCACGTCAAATCACGGTACATCACGGATACCGCCTTTGGAATATGCGGAATATTTCTAGTTGGTTACTATGTTTCAACATGGATTGTCAATCACAGGGTCAATCCCACTGCCAGTACTGCTCCTCCGCTGTTGATTCCTGGTCGAATAACTCACCATAGGTTGTATCCCCAGAAGCATTCTTTTTCTTATCCATACCTCATGTTTGGCATCCCGATAGAGGTCTCGGATAACGCCAATGGAATCATATTTGCAAATGTTCACGGTCCATGGTCTTGGTTCACACAATTGTTCGCATTGACAGCCTTGTTTGATGTTTGTCCAGCTGATCACCTACAACGCATACGTTCCGACAATGGCTTGGGTGGAAAATTGGATGCATATCTGGAGTCTGAGGTTTGTTGCGCCATCTTACAGTCGAACTCAAACTGACAGGCGTAGGGTATTGATGCCTCGCGATATCCGTATGCCTATCTCGTGACTGCCGCACAGTTCCCAGGCTTTCGCTTTAATCCGGCAACCTTCTGGTTCCTTTACTCATCAGACAAGGTCCTTCAGGCGATCATTCTGGAGATGAACAATGTCTTCGGGGAAAGGCATCCCTATCTTGTCGCGAGAGAATTACAGAAAGAAGAAGAGCATATTCATCACATGACCCAGAACGACCAAGTACTTCAGCGCGCTCAAATAAAAACGACATGGCGAAAGAGGTTTCATGTTTCGCCTTTCAACTCGCGAAAGGGGTCATACTCGATACTTGCCAAAGATCCCCTTGGGCCTGGAATGCAAGGATTTCGAGGACTCGATATCTCTATCACCCTCTCGTCGTCAAAAGGCCAGCCGAAACTTGTTGCAAATTTGTTCTCTGATGGCGAAGCTATTGACCCCTACAGAATAAGCATTTTAGGGAGGGTTGGTTTCGTCTCCAGCTGGTTTGGTTCGGTTCTGACTATCCTTCCTCGATTCATGATGCAATCAACCATCCTCTTCTTCATGCATAATCTTCATTTCTGGTATCGACCTGAACCTCTCAAGGACAGCATAGGACGTTCAGCTAATTGGATCGAGAAAATTCTCGAACAAGTATTTCGTGAATACTTGAAGTATCTTGTCCAACGATCAACCGCCCCTGTCACTATCCTATACATGCCAGGGGGAGTTGCTGAAGCGTCCGAGGAGACATTCATCTCACACTCCACGTGCGGCCCCGGAGACTCTGCTTGCGAGATCAAGATCAAAGTGTTGACGCCGATTTTCTATTCACGCTTCGTTTACTATGCGCATGATTCTGAGGCCATCTTCTGCGAGGTGGCTGAAAGCTGTACCCTTTGGACTGACAAGCCGGAACAGATTACAAGGGTTTTTTTGAAGAAGGGTTCTCCACCTATTCATGCTTCCAATCTGCTTGATTATATGCACTTTCAGCTCATCAAAAACCTCAGACGCCGGCCTGATAAGATTGAGAGACCATTGACGTCTACCAATGGACATTCGTCCTCAGTGAAGGGCATTGATATCCGGGATTTTCGAATGTCATCAATGGACGCCTTTGTTCTTGAACAAGGAGATAAAGAACTCAAAAACGCGTACTTGAGGTCTGTGGTTCGCCTCTTTGTGGCCGATCGCATTGCTATGAGCAGCGTCGGCCTACTTGGCATGATGGAGCTCATAGGAAGAGTGGGTGTCTCATGGGTGCTGGCATTGCTCATTACGGAGACCATCCTGGGCTTCTCATGATACTCATAATTTTGACGGACAGAAGCACGGGAAGCGCCTATCTCTTATTGATAAGTCGAAGAACAGAAATTCGGGTCACAAAGCCCGTAGATTGTTCACGGGTTAATATCCTGCTTCCACCATACATCTGGGACAACCGATATTGATACGATCGAGAGACTATTTGAGAACAGGCTATAAACCAACGACGATTTGAGATTATTCGCTGACCAACCAGCACCACGAACCATAAAGCCCAGGCGTTTGGGTCTCCACCTGCCCCGCGAATCTTATCACCATTCTGATCAAGCTGTCACTGATGTGAGCTTGCTGTCTCGAATTTGAAATCAAGAGCTTCTCAAAGCTCTAGGAGCTGCTTGAGCGACAGTAGTCTGGTGCCAGAATGTCATTGCAACACCAACAATGCAATAATCATAGCTTACCCCTGCATCCATTGGGCATATTTCAAATTGTCTCAATTCCAAATACTATATGCATGAAGCCCCGCTTCATGCTTCGTCTCCATTGAGACTACTCCCTGAAGAATGACAAATATCTCTGTCAACGTCACACAGCACTTGGTAAGAGTGCCAGGGGCGCTCGATGAACTAAGGCTGACGATAGGACTCGCCAATGGGATATGGCTGCGTACCGGTAACGGTATCCCAACGGCCCGAGTATCTGGAATTGAACGATGGCTTGGACAGAATTTGAGTATTTGGAAGTGTCAGACGAAGGATGTAACGCCTCTTAATAGGCTAGCGCTCATGTCAAGCCTTGTTTCCAACACGAAGCTGTACACAAATGATCGAAACATGCAGCTCCATCTACGCCCGTCGTTTCTAGTTCGACAACGCATCCTTTAACCTGAAGATCATTCTCAACGTCATCCAATCACCGCCCCACCACCAAATTCCCAGTCCTCGTTCATCATACTGTACCGTTACTCCCAACACTCCCTATCACTGACAAGAGTTCGGTATTTCCCTTTACCCCGCTATGGCCCCTCATGGAGCTTTCGAGAGCTTCTCTGAAGATTTTAAAAGCTCTCTGTTCCCCGTTCTAGAGGTACCTTTTAGTTCAGACATCAATCCTCGACTTCGTATAACATCTTATCAACACACTCTCGAACAATCACAATGCCACTCTCTGGACACTGCCTTTGCAAAGCCGTCACCTACAAGGTCGACGACGAGCCTCTTCTGGTTGGCTACGATCACTGTGACGATTGCCAGCGCCAGAGTGGTTCTACCTACTGTACGTCCCAGCTCCACGAGCCAATGATGCTTGAATAGGTCAGACTGACATCTGTTACTTTAGCTCTCGTGGCTGTTGTCAAGAAGGACAAGCTCACAATCAGCGGTCCCGTCAAGACCTACTCTGGCAGTAAGGGCTCTTCAGGCAACATTGTCCACCGTCTCTTCTGCCCCGAGTGCGGCTCTCCCATCGCCCACGACCCCGATGCTGCTCCTGAGATCATTGCGCTCAAGGCAGGTACTCTCGATACTGAGATCAAGAAGAACCTGAAGCCTGTGAGTATAACTGGCCCATGTCGATGCTACTGGTAACTGACATTGACCGTAGGACACCGAGATCTGGACCGTCAGCAAGCTGCCCTTCTGCCAGGAGCACCTTGCTAAGCCCTTTTCCCACATGCCCGAGTAGAAACAGGACATTGGAAGGATATGACAAGTAAGAGTTAGCGAGTTGTAAAGAAAGGCTACATGCCTGCAAATAGTTCACAAAAATACAAAAATCTGGGAATCTTCACAAGTTGTAAAATAAGGATTGATGTGGTTATCACAAGATCTAATAATTCATTCTCTAGATAATCTATGTGCGATCAAATTGAGAAAATACTTTTTTATGCACCCAGAAATCATCCGACATTAAATCATGATAGTAAGTCTACACCCTCATACAAGCGCAACACACAGCACCACCATCATTACCACTGTGATAGCGGGCTTCTCATAGGCGGCTGCATCGGCCTTAGGAAATTCCTTCTGTACACGGCCGGTTTCACTGGCCTGTGCTGTGAAGCAACTCGCTGTGCCGCAATCATATCCGTCTGGACAGCATCCAGCCACAGGGCCGGCATCTCGACCACAAAGGAACCAGCCATCTGCGCAAGTTGATGAGGGTCCTGGGGCAGGTGGAGCATCGGTTGCAAGGACGACCACAGTCGCGCCGTTTGAGACGATGGTTGTCGAAGGAGCAGGGCAATCATGAACATCACAGTTTCGACCTGTTCGACAACACCCGCCGCCGTGAGTGGCGAGACAGCCGTAGAAGCCTGTGGGACAGCCTGTTTGGGTCTCTCCATCGTCGCTTGATGTGACCGAGGTGCCAGTTGGGCGATAGGGAGCGATGCCAGTGGCTGAGCCTGTGGCTGTAGGAGTCACGGTCACAGTACTGTCCTCTGTCCCAGACTCGATTTCAGTTTCAGACTCGGTTGTGGTTCCAGCTTCGGAAGTCGTCGTAGGCTCTCCAGTTGTCTCAACCTCTGTTTCCGTCTTGGTAGTAGGTTCGACTGTGGATCCCTCTGAAGTTGTTTCTTGAGAAGTTGTGAGGACTGTCGTTTGATCTTGAGTTGCGGTTCTCGTCTGTGTAGCAACAGCACTTGGGACGCCTGATTAAAGTCAATATTGGTCTACGAAGCATTGCAGGTATTCACTCACAGCCCAACCCTTGGCAAACATATCCCGGAATACAGCATCCTCCACCAAGTTCTGCAGAGCAGCTCGTAGCTCCATCAGGGCACGCTCCAACACCTCCACCACAAGACGCACCGTCGGGGCAGCACGCGATGCCTCCCGCCACTGTATTGCCAACATTCACACAATACGTTCCCTCCTGGCAGCACTTGACTTCGGAATCAATGTCAGAGCAGCTGTTCATCCCCTTAGGACAAGACGACCTCCTCTGTAGCAACGCTAGTGCCTCTGCGGCTCGGCGCAGCAGGCTCTCGTGGGACTCTTCACTGTGAGGAGCAAACGCTGGACGGTAGAAGCGCTCTGTGCCATTGAGGCTCAGAAGTTTGTCATCTTGCTCGTCAAGAAATGATATGGCGGCGGCGGCAGCTTCGCGTGGAGTAAGACCGTGTAGTGGTGCGAATGCGAGATGCTCCCGAAGGAGCTTGTCGTGCGAACCAGGGGCGACCTTCCGGATAGCTATTGGTGAACCCGATTCAGCGAGGGCCTGAGGAGGAAGTAATGTAGCGAGACACAACAGAAGAGCCGATATGGATCGCATTGCCGTATACTGAGTAAGTTGTGGAATGCTCAGGCTTAACTTGTCTTGCGTTGAACTCTCGTTGGGCTCATAGAATTTCAAGCGACAGCGGTGAACTAAATGTGTGATGGGTGCTATGAATGCTTACACCGCCACACAGTACGAGCCAAATGCCGTTACCAGACACAGGTTAAAGAATGTCAGGAAATGTCACTGGGCTATTGTTCAGGTTATAAGGTACACGTTGAACGAGACAGGGCATGATGCTGCCGATGGTGTATGACAGCGACAACTCAGCCTTTTTTAGGTGGCTTGTAAATAATTAATTGGGTGGCTGGGCGACGGTTAGGTGAAGATATGATGGGGCCACAAGATGGCTCTATAGCTACCTAGACTGACCCAAATGCGTGCTCCAGCACTCGGTTAAGTTATAGTGAGGACATAAATCCTACGAATAGGTCGTAGCGCTGAAAGTTGTACGTATCAGGCAGAGAGTTGTAGGAGAGCCGTCTGTATGTACAAGTAAAGGAGGAGTCATGATGGTGGGCGGCGTGGCGTGCAACGTCATGCAGGGTCTCACAAGCTAACCTCATGAGGTGTACTCCAGCAACTACAGTAATAATCGAGTAAGTTCTCCATAATTGCTTAGTACCTAAGTTAGATATCGTTTTCCCCATGTGTTTCATCTAGTATACATCGTTATGGTACATGATTTTCTATGCCCTCAATGCCTAACACCCAAGCGCCACCCAACCATCGTGTTATACATAAGTTATTACAATAGCGGCACTCAGGCCCAGTCCAATGTTCTTAGAACACCAAGTCGTCAGATTCATTGAGCTTTTGATCGTCAGGCTGTTTTTGCTCTGCCTCCGTAGCAGCATCGACCTCAGATTCCTCACCAGTGGTCTTTACTTCAGAAGAATTATCACTTTCAGCTTCAATGAGCTTCGCCCCAGTCTTCGTTGCTATGGTCCTGCTCTCTGCATCGTCAGAGCTGGCCACCGAATCAGCCAGTCTGGCCGTGGGCTCAACTGGCTGTGGTGCAACAGTCACAGGTTCCTTAACAAAGGAATGACACAAGAGGCCTGCCGCAACACTGACGTTCAAGCTATCCACACAGCTTCCTTGAACAAACCGAGGCACTGATAGCTCATAGTCGGCAGCAACCTTGATAGGTTTCGACAGTCCATAGCCCTCATTACCAAGAATTAGTAGACATGGATGTTCGTTTAGTGGGCTTTGTGCCTCAATCGTATCTGTTGACACGAACTTGCTCCCATGCTTTCGAACGAGCTTACGATCAGGCGGCGCCACCGCAGCGTATGATTTCCAGCCAGCTTTCTGGGAGTCTTGGATGAACTTCACAGGATCATCCACCGCGAATAATGAAACTTCCTCCACTGCACCGGCAGCGGACTTGAGAACAACCGGTGTGAGTGTGGAAGATCCCCGGTTCGTGATGCCGACAGCGTCAACGCCGAGATAGCTCGCAGTGCGGATGATACCACCTAGGTTCCCCGGGTCGACAATCTCATTGAGCAGCAAGACAAAGGGCTTGGGCATCACATCATTGGACCGTCGAATAAATGTGTCGGTGCCATTGATCGTTGCCTCTTCCTTGGTTTGGTGATCAAGGTCCACGTGAAAGCCCAGGCGACCAGGACTTTCCTCTAAGTTGCCAAGAGATTTGATGGGGATCTGGGGTAGAGGGGAGGCTTCAAGCACGAAGCCATTGTGAGGTCGCCCCATGCTCATCTTATCCATGATTCGTTGCTCTTCAGGAGGCACGATTTTTATGGGCACGTTGAGTTTCTTCGCCATTCGCGTCAAGGTAACAGTATCCGTGTTATATTTTCGGTTCTCATTGGCATGGATGTAGAGGTTATACAACTTTCGTCGGTTCTGCTCCAGTGCTGCTTTGACAACTGATCGACCGTATAGGAACTGTGAAGCAGCGGTGGTGTATTTAAGAGTCATGGCCATCATCTCCTTCTTCTTTCCACGCTTAACATCGACAGAATCATCTCCTTGGTCATTCTGTCGGTCTTGTCGAGCGTTGTCATGGCGAAAGTCGCTAGGCTGTGAACGATCGAATCTCCGCTGCGATCCGTCAAATTCACCGTTGGACGATCTACCAGAGATATTTGACTGACGATCTTGACGGTCGAACCGGCCAAAACGTTGTTGTGGATCTTCAGGGCGTCGTATTGAGCGATTGAATTGCTGATTTAACTTTTCGAACTTCTCGTTCGATGGCTCGTGTCGCTCATGTCGCTCATGTCGTGCAACATCATTATCCCCATCTCTGGACCCAAACGTGCGCTCCTTTTGAGCTTCAGGGAATGATCGCGGTCGAACAGGCTGCTTTACGTTCAAATTGTCGGCCACCTCTTTGAGATCGCCATACTTCATTCGGTGTACGAAGCTGCGATTTCCAAATTCGTTTTCAGGATCAGCGAATCGTCTCCTCCTGGTTCGGCGGCCTATGCCTAGTTCTTCTCTCTCTTCTCGTTCCTTCTTTTCCTCCTCTTTTTTCCTTAATTTCTTTTTCAGCTTCTGTTCCTGACGCCAATTTCGTGTGCCACTGGAGTCAGTGGCTCTTGCACTGAACTTTGCAAAAAAATCGTCTCGGTCTCGGTGGGGGGGCTCTTTAGGACGAGTGAGGCGCCCTCCTCCTACTTTTCGTCGACCAGTATCATGATAGGCATTGCGGGCATCGAAGCTGTCTGGGCCGTTTTGAACTCGTTCAGACCTGATCGCACCCCGGATGATGGCTGAGAGACCTTTTGCGCGAACAAAGATGGGGGCGAAACCCCTGGTAGCGGGATGAAGCCTTGCCAATGGGCTGTTTAGAGCAACAACCCTCAGTTGTGTAGGGATAAGCATTGCATAACGTGGCTATATATCGCTATACAAGAAATTTCCCTTTTCTGTTTGCGGTTGTCCTGCCTGCCGGATTGCAGGTTGTAGTCCAATTTGTTCAAAAATCCCTTCTCTAGACAAAAGTTTCAATATCGGCCCCGCTGAATTATTTTTCTGCCCTCCCCTGCTAATCGACTGGGCTTCTTAGCGGGTCCAGCTGGGGCTGGGCGGTGAGACTCGACGGGAGCGCATTATGGACCATTGCCCGGTGGGTGGCCCAGGTGTTAATTGGGCCATAACTTTAACGCGTCTGAATGCGACTGTCGCGTTTCCTGATGCCGATGAAGTGAATCTTGACCAACTCAGGGCAACAACCAAATTCTCCGTTATGAAGCTTCAGCCATGCCGCCAAACTTACCAAGTTACGATCCAGCTTGTCAAACCAAACTAAACAATTTGTATATTTAGTATTGATTCTGACGAACGACACCGTATACCCAAAGGCCCATTCACCCCGCCAGGTCTCGACCGGTTTACGAATACCTCCTTTGCGATTAATGCGACGCTCCCGGCAGCCGCCAGATGGACACCGAGAACTCTCCTTACGAGCCCCTCGAGGGCCTTGTAAACCAAGATGATAACGCTATTGGGCGCTCGCTAGAGTGGCTTCTGGCGGACCTCAATGGAAACAACGGCTCTCTGCCTGCTAACGCCGATATGGATACGGGACGGCAGCCAACGGCGCGTGGAAAGATGAACGCTCGAGATGAGGACAAGGAACAAGACATTCCCCAAATCGAGGACGATGAATCAAGCATTTTCAGACTTTCTCAGCCTAGCTACAGGTTTGAGGTTGCGATTCCGGAAATGCCTATTGAGAAGCGTAACGAGTACTCGGCCGTTCATAGCAATATCGTCGAGTTCATATTTGGGGAGCTCCCGTCAAGTCGTGGCATCATCAAGTATCATGTTGAGTTTACAGATGGGCGACAAGAGTTGGTAGGTGGACATTCTTTCATTAATTCATAAGGAGATGCCAAGCTGCTTTTTCTGCATGACCTAGAAACGCTATTATCCATATGATTGAAGACCGCTCAAGCTATTAGTCTGCAGCTTTAAAGCTCGAGTCGCAAATATAATATGCGAGCTCTTGTTTATAACATGCCTTATTCACTGCCTAGCTCGCAAACCTATTCTTCTCTATTGTGCCCCCACAGCTGCAGCTCTTCCTTCATCACGACTTTTTTCCCTTTTCATTTCTTTGCCTGCAACACACTTGCACACGCTCCCTCTCAACATCCTCTGTTTCACTTCCACCGCAAAGCACTGATTTTATCTTAAGATATCTACAGCTGAACTCGTTACCCTGGAGAACGGAAGAGTTGCATTGGCCCGATTCAGCCAAGGCCTATGGCCACACGAACTTGACGACATGTCTGCCCGCAAGCGAAAATACATCCCAGACGATGAGTGGGATTCTGGACAGGAGTCTGCTGTTTCTGACCGTATGGAGATTGATGAGGAGGGGGAGGATGATGACGAAGAGCCCGTTCGGAGAAAACGCTCGTCCCGACGCCTTCGCTCTAGGGAGAACACCAAGCAACTTTCCCGTAGTCCTGCTGTGGTGGTTGACGAAGATGATCTGGACGATCTACAGCCAGAGCCTTTAGGGGCCACCAGATCGTTGAGAACTCGACAGCCAAGACAACTGACTCGTGTGTCCTTTAAGAGCGGCATCAATAGCCAAGACCAGGACGAACTGCTCGGAGATGCCCCCCTTGTTTCGTCGGGCGAGGAAGATGACGATTTCATGCCTATGGTTGTCTCCGATCTTGCTCCCAAGAAAGGACGTCCTACTAGGTCGCGACAAAAGTCGAAGCGTCTTAACACGGCGAGTATGCGACAAAAGGCTCGATCTCAATTGCGCCAGAAGTCTCCTGACTCAGACATTGAGTTTGAAGCACCTCGACGTTCCTCCAGAGCCACAAGGAATACCCTGAACATGCGAGATGATGCCCAAATGGACGAGGATTCCTTCTATATTGCCGATGACAGGATCCCAGGCGCTCCGAAGATTATCTCAATCAGAGAAGTTTTTCAACCTCTTCCTGCCGACTCAGAATTTGCTTCGATGCACATGGATACCTGTCACACTTGCGGTGGCTCACGACAACGGGGCCAAATGATTCACTGTCAGGGCTGCACATTGTCTTACCACAAGAACTGCCTGGGCTACCGCAGTGCTCGCGAGCATATGGTTACCAAGATCGGCCAGGATGACTTCGTCATGCAGTGCAGGTTCTGTATTGGCGTCCCAAACAAAAAGGATGACAGTGCTCCCAGGCATAGCATGTGTCAGGCATGCAAATCTCCAGGTCGCAGCTGCGCTGCCTTTTCTGAAAAGAAGACATCTCGACAGGAGGAGAAGCTTCGTGAACAGAACAATGGCGTTGACCCAATCACTCAGGTTCCTCTGGACCTTCTTAACAACGCTGATGCGGTCCTCTTCCGATGTACTTCATGTCATCGAGGCTGGCACGTTGATCATCTTCCGGGCGCTAGAGGCGGAACAATCGGAACAGATCTTAAGTCCGAGCGCCTGAAGGACCATTCCATTGACTGGCAATGCAAAGAGTGTGCAAATGCTAGGCACAAGATTCATCGACTCGTGGCATGGCGTCCGACACCAACAGAGCTTGCCAAACGAGGCCCTCGACCAATGTATGCTGAGGTTCGAGAGGACGATAAGGAATATCTGATCAAGTGGGAAAGTCGATCTTATGCTCACTGTGACTGGAAGCCGGGTGCATGGGTGTACGGTGTAGCAGCGTCCACGATGCGTACTTCCTTCGGCAAAAGAGACCTCGAGCAGGATTTGATGAAACTCAGTGAGCAAGAGGCTATTCCGGATGAGTTTCTTATGCCGGACATAGTTCTCAACACCAGATTGGGCCCATCGGTTCCAAGACCAAAGACAAAAAAAGACGAGTTGGAGAACTTGGCCAACGTCAGCAAAATCTTTGTCAAGTTTCAAGGCCTTGGTTACGACGACGTTGTGTGGGACACGCCGCCATCAGAGGATGCAGGCGATATTTATGCCTCCTTTGTGGAGGCTTACTACGAGTATGTTGAGGGCAAATACTTCAAGAGTGAATCTCAGCACAAGATCAGAGAACGAGTCAAGGCTTACAAAGCCGAGCCGTTCGAGGAGATCAGCGAACAACCTGCTGGCCTCAAACGTGGAAAGCTCATGGGATACCAAATCGAAGGAGTCAATTGGTTGTTGGGGAACTACCACTCAGGTCGCAGTGTGGTTCTTGCAGATGAGATGGGCTTAGGAAAGACTGTCCAGGTTGTAGGTCTTGTGACTTCATTAGTCCAAGACAGCCCTAAGGTAAGGCACCGGCGTCTAAGAAGCCGACGGCAAGTATACTGACATAACAATCAATAGTGCTGGCCTTTTCTTGTCGTTGTTCCGAATGCTACATGTCCGAATTGGCGCCGTGAGTTCAAACAGTGGGTGCCAGAGCTCCGAGTGGTTGCTTATCATGGCGGAAAAGAACCACAGGCACTTGCTTACAAGTACGAGCTGTTCCCCAACGGATCTACTGACATGAAGGCACACGTTGTGATCATGTCCTATGATTCAGCACAGGACCCCGCGACAAAGGCTCTCTTCAAGTCTATCAATTGGGCAGGGCTTGTGGTTGACGAGGGCCAGCGCTTAAAGAACGACCAGAACCTTTTGTATGGTGCTCTTCGCTCAATGCAAATTCCTTTTCGACTTCTACTTACTGGCACACCACTCCAGAACAACAAGAGGGAGCTGTTCAATCTTTTACAGTTCATTGATGAGAAGCAGAGTGCCGAAGAACTGGACGCAGAGTATGCGGTTCTTGATAAGGAGACGCTACCCAAGTTGCACAACAAGATTCGACCATACTTCCTCCGCCGAACCAAAGCAGGTGTTCTCAAATTTTTGCCTCCCATGACACAAATCATTCTGCCGGTCACAATGACTGTGATTCAAGAGAAGCTTTCGAAGAGTATCATGGCCAAAAATCCCGAGCTCATCAAGGCCATGTTCTCTAACAGCAAGATGAACAAGAAGGAACGTGGATCTCTCAACAACATTTTAATGCAGCTGCGGAAATGCCTCTGCCACCCTTTCATGTACTCCGAAGCTATTGAGGAGCGTCACCATGATCCCACAGTAATTCAACGCAACCTGGTTGAGGCATCGGCCAAGCTCCTACTTCTCCGAGTCATGCTTCCAAAACTCCAGGAAAAGGGGCATCGCGTGTTGATCTTCAGCCAGTTTTTACAGCAATTAGATATTATTGAGGATTTTCTCAATGGCCTAGGCTACGATTTTCGCCGTCTCGATGGCAGTATCAGTAGTCTAGAAAAACAACGCCGCATTGATGCCTTCAACGCCCCTGACTCGCCCATCTTTGCGTTTCTGCTTTCGACAAGAGCTGGTGGTGTTGGTATCAATCTCGCCACTGCGGATACAGTCATCATCCTCGATCCTGATTTTAACCCACACCAGGATGTCCAGGCATTGTCCCGTGCTCATCGTATTGGACAGAAGAAGAAGGTCCTTTGTTTCCAGCTTATGACTGTAGACTCGGTCGAAGAAAGAATTATGCAAATCGGTAAGAAGAAGATGGCCTTGGATCATGCTCTGATCGAAAGTATGGACGACGACGAACTTGCCGGTGATGATCTGGAGTCAATATTGAAACACGGCGCCCAAGCCTTGTTTAACGATGACTATGAAAAGAAGTCTATCCACTATGATTCTGCTGCTGTTGATGCACTTCTAGATCGAACAGACGACACAGAAAGCAAACCTGATGATGGGGCATCGTTCTCTTACGCCAAGGTATGGTCCAACGATAAGTCCGGCTTCGACGCTGGACTTGCTACCGAAGAGACGGCTGAGCCAGAAGCTATCAACTCAAGCGTCTGGGATCGTATCCTGGCTCAACGTGAGGTAGAAGCACAGCGTCAAGCTGAAGTAAATCGGGAGGTTCTCGGTCGCGGTGGTCGACGTCGACAGGTAGGCTATTGGTTTGTAAACTTCTAGATATCAGCAGCTGACCACCCCACAGGCTATTAACTACAAGACGGGCGCCCTAGATAACCGTATCCCTGGCGATGCTGAAGCTGAGCCGTCAGACTCCTCTGATGACTTTGCTGGCGGTGACTCTGGAGAAGAGTCTGAGGAGGAAGATCCGTCACTGGCAAAAGGTAAACGCCAAAAGATTCCATCTGTTAAACAAACAACCCCGCCCACGACACCAATGAAAAATGCAAGCCGCAAAAGTAAAATTAACAAGACTACAACACAGACGCCGAAGCAGACCTCCAAAACCTCCAAGCATCGAACGCCCGTAACGCCAGACCGCAGCAAGTCATTGGCGAACAGCAAAAAGCCAGTCGCAGGAGCCGGCAAGAAACACCAAGCAACCACACCAAACAGCAAAAGCAGCAGCCAACGTGGCAAATCAGGAACACCCAAAACCCCATGCAAAACTCCTACCGTCAAGGGAGTGGCCCAGTAAATACCGGAATGCCCATTGACTTCACACGATATATCAAGGGGAATTACCTCTACCAGGGCAAATCTACAGACCCTGTACCACCTGAGCGGGTGATTCCCACCCAACCCCATGCTCCTAATAACCAAATAGTTGATTACAGAAACATTCGCCTCCGCTCAGAAGCCGAAGTTAGAGTAGCCCTTGATTGGGTCCAACGTTCGGAACCTGAGACTGAGGTCAGGAAACAATACAAGGCGGTTCTGCTAAGCCGTCTAAGGTCGTTTACCGCTAAGGACGGGACGCAGTACAAATGATGTTACTTTGGACATAAAGAAAACGTGGTTGCTCAGCGCAAGCAGCCGCGCTGATACAATAATTCCCCCACATTTGGTGTGAATTAAAGGTGGACAACAAGTCCTTTGCTTTGCTAGACATTTTGATTTATGCTTATTTGCATGCCAGGCGGCATCATGCACGCGGAGCTGGGTACCCAGTGAAGGAGGACGGCAAGCTGACAAGCAAGCAACCTTGGAAGCTGGCGACATGACCAACGTCCTCAGTATAGGGAGGCAAAATGATAGACAGCATAGCACAGACGAAGGACCTTGGAATGAAAACTTTCATGAATGCACACATGTGCCTTGTTCCTCATTTGATATTTTAGGTCAAGTGTTTGAAGGTAAGTGCCGGCAAACTGTCGCTGCAGGTAACCGCAGTCGTAGTATGTGTTTTGTAGAGTACGCCTCAATGTCAAGCAAACATGCCATAGTGATGACCGTATTCTCAAGTATAAGATAAGGCCAAGCCTCATAAACCGCCCACCTAGAATTGAGCACTTATCCCCATCCTCTTGTCTATACCGTGTCCTCAACCTGGTAGACTTCCATACCGTATTGTTAAACATAGACGCTGTCTTCCGTTTGCTGTTTGCCAGCCCATGTCTCGAAGTTACAACCCGTCTTCCGTTACCCGTTTCCCAGTTCCTAACCGTTTGATAGGCCGTGCGTCGATGCCCCTGAGACCAAGACTTCTTATAGTCATCGGATGCTTCACTTCTTGAATCGTCCAGGAAAAGACTGTCTCTACCAATACCAACCCTGACTTAGTTCATCCCCGGGTGAAGAATTAGTCTCCTTCGCCTTCTCATCAAATCAAAAATAACCCTTCTCTTCAATACATTATCAAAAGGCCTCGTGTTTATCGCTGGGCTTAAACTTCATCCCAACACCATCTCAGCTCTCAAGATTATGAATCGACCAAGTTCTATGGATCTTTCTCAACCTTCCTCCAACAACCACTCTCATGTGGTTGGAGGTAACGGTTATCCCGTTCAAGTGTCTTATGGAGGCTGGCAGCAGAACACTCAAGTCTCCCAGCTTTCTGCCTCACGAGGCATGACATCTGGCAACTGGAGAGGTTCTCGGCCATCTGCAAACCCCATAAACAGCACCGTCCCCGGTACTAAGCACTCGCTTATGAGTTCTCCAACTCATCCCTCTCCTTCCAACAGCGACAGCGGGCCTGTGAGCATCTCTGATTGCCTCAACGGTTATGCGTACTGTGTGAAGCGACCTGACGGGCTGTACACAAGACTGATTCCGGCAGACATGGTCCCAACCCTCATCGAGCTGCCTGCTACCCAGACAAGCGCCCAAGGAATGGTACTACTTCCGGACTTGCACATGCAGCCACCGCAAGGGGTTCCTGGGATGAATCAGCCTGTCACATTCAAGGTACGTGAATTAAACATGGCACACACAGTAAACGATGCTGAGTGTATAGGCTCCAAGTGGCCCAGCATCTGATATCCTCCAGGTAATCAGCCTCTGGCAGTATTTCGTTATCTCCCTTGTGCTTGTGCTTTCCTGGTGCAAGACTAACGTCGTTTTATAGACCAGGATTGATCGTATTGTTGCAACATCACCCACTCAGCAACGCAGAACCAAGATCTATTGTGACAAATGGATCCACGACGGCACTTGCGCCTTTACTCAGCAGGGCTGCAAATACAAACACGAGATGCCCTTCGACAAGGCTACGCAGCAATCTCTGGGCCTGTTTCATGGGTTCCCCAAGTGGTGGCGAGACCACCAGGAAGAGCTTCAGAAGCACCGCAATCGAGACTTGCCGGCCAGTAGCAACCAAGCCATCCTTCAGCCTGGCTGGCGAGATGATGGCAACGAGGATGTCCCTCGGACCGCGACAGTCCTGTCTCCCATTGGCCCGGAGAGAAATAAGAAATCAAGCAAGGGAAATCGCCTCTCTCAGACTCGCGAGGGGATGTCTACTGCTCCGGCATCCGAGAAGCGCTCACTAACAGGGTCAGAGACTGAATGGTTCATGGCTTCGCCAGCAATCCAGGGCTGGAACGGATCTTCGCCTCGCCGCTCTTCCGTCTCAGCTGGTCATTATATTCGCTAGTAACTGTGTGTTGGGCAAACTAACTACCTATACGAAAACAAAAAAGGAACACGCCGATTAGACTTTCGACAAGATCCAATGTATTAGAATGACAAGCAATGGGAATGACTCCTTTGTTTTTATGTACCTGCTGGAAACTTGTTGATGTACATGGCTCATTCCCCAAAGCTGTTCGATTGATGTGTTGTCCAGCAACTTAGATATTACTCTCTTTTCTGTTTGATCATTTCATACTAGATACGAACCCAATCTCCAATATAATCTCCGAAAGGCAATCTCTGGGACGCTGCGTTGCGGCTTGCTTCGTAGATAGCTGAATGATCTCTGGTTCCTTTTTTTTTTTTTTGTCATTAGCCAACCATGTTTCTTGAGAAATCACTCCGATGGGGTGACATAGACTTTAGCGAGCTGACCATGCGATTCAGGTCTCAGGCAGGATGTAGGTGAGACGTAAGTTAGATACGTACCTATTGTTACGCTTAAGTTAAAGTTGTGCCTAGCCACGCGATGCTAGTGCTTGTACGATGTCAGGTCTAGTACAGGAGTTTTGCGCAAGTGGGCCAGAACAGCATGTAGGAGGCACATAAGCGACGTCTAGACCAAGCTCTATTCCTGTAAAGGTCCCGTCGATTTTCATGCTTGTCTGGCGAACAAAATTTTGAAAAACAGACTGTAAGACAAATAAATGAAGCCATCCCCAACCCACCACCTACTAGTCTAGAGTAAACCTTTGGTGGTGGAGGGGCAGCTCCTTATCGAGATCCGCTTGACGATAAGCTCCTTCGGCTAATTCCCGGACCTACAACGTCACCACCCCTCCAATGCTAGAGCTGTGCTCATGAGTGTTGCCTGTGAGCTTGGAGAGCAACAACAAACTTCATATCATCTGATTCTTCGTACCTCAATACGGACCGGGAGCTTACAATACAAGTTTCTTCGTCATCACTTTGAGTTTTTGACGAGCATGATAGGGAGATGATCAGTGTAACAGTTTCATCAACTCAAACTCCACACTTCACATAACCAGCCACTACATTGAGAATCAGCCTGAGTATTCAGAGCCCAGCTGATAATGGACACCGTTGCGGCCGTTTTAGCTGCCTTCACGCCAACTCAGGCCGCCGCTCATTCCGTCAAGAAGTATGATACTGCTATTCGGGACCATGTCGCAGCTGTGACGTCGCTGTTTGCGAACCAACGGGAAGTCATCAGTGCCAATGCTAGCCAGATCCTACAAGTAAATCTCACAGTATCTTTGTTAATTCTAGCTAACGCTCCCAGAACATTGACCCCTCGATCGACTCTATCACATTTCAAGCCATCCTCCTTCTCTCACTACAAACATTGAACCCCGCACCTGGTAGCGAACGAAGCACACTCTTAGACGAGATCCTCCGATTTCTTCTCAACTTCAACCCTCTCCAGATACGATATGTGGGCTCTGAATTCCGAAGGCTTCTTGAATACATCGCAGCAGGCACGCTGTTTACTGTACGCGCCACCCCTCCATGACATCGCAAGGCGCTAACTATCCTGCAACTAGACAAGTGTTACTGTAGAGGCTTTGGCTGCTGCTATACTGCGACTCGATCCCACAGGAAGCATGTTCACATCTACCCATCTTACAATGATCAAGATCGCTTATTCAACATCCTGGATTGGGCCCGCTCTTAAGGTTCTCGATTGCGATCTTACGTTCTACCCTGGCATGGCGGGCCAGAAGGACGCCAAACTCTTGTGTGATAGTAGTCTGCATCCCGCTTCATTCATTTCAGTTGACACAGGTCTTACTGGGGATGTGAAGAGCTCCGCCGTCTTGGAGTATAATCACCTTGCGGCGCAATGCTACATGTCACGACGAGACTGGACCAAAGCCTACCGAGCTCTCGAGCGCGTCATTACACACCCATCAAAAGACAAAGGCGTCAGCAAGGTCATGGATGAAGCGTACAAGAGGTGGTTGCTGGTCGGGCTACTTAAGGATGGAAAAGAGCCAAGTATTCCAGCATACACTGCCACGATAGCCAAGAATACCTTTTCCACACTAGGAACGCCATATAAGAATATCACCACTCAGTTCACAACCACAAATGCAGCGCAGCTCAAAGCGGACATCGAGGCCAACCGGCAGGTCTGGGAGGAAGACGGTACCTCATCGTTGATTGCAGAGGTAGTGGCGGCGTACCCAAAGTGGCAAATCATCAACCTCCGCGACATTTATGCACGGGTGTCCATTTCCCAAGTGCGTCTCTCGACACTCAGTGCCGAGACAGGCGAAATCCTCGCAGACGACGATGCTACCACACGCTTAGTTCGAGATATGATTGATTCCGGTCTACTAAAAGGCGAGCTACAGCCGGGCAACAATGGCGGGGAACTCTATCTGCACTTCCACGACGATAATGAGGCGATGACAGAGGCAAAGTTTGCCCAGCAGATTGCCCAGCGTTACCATAACATCGAAAGTCTTGGTAACCAGTACAAGGCAGCCAACGAACGGCTGGGCAATAGCAAGGAGTACGTGAAACACTCTGTTAGGGAGCAGAAGCGGGCAGATAAGGACCCTGCAGATCCTGGAGTGGGCTTCGATTCTCTAATAGAGGATGAGGACCTTATGACCGGCATCACACCAACTGCCTAATTCGATCGTTCAGAAACAGGCATGTTAACACGGCCATAACCTATGGTCACGAGTATGAGCTTATTATTCTGACAAGCAGCCATAGTTCATCGTCTCGTCACTGGACGCGACATATTCATTGGTAGTTGGGCAACAATGCTGCTCGCAAGGGTTACGGTAGATGAAGACGCGGCGTATTACTTTAGATTCATTAGATAGTTAATCAAAGGATGACTGGCTGTGGTCAAACACCAGTTGATGAGGGTCTCCTACCCCCCGATTTCGTCTTCTGCCCCTGATTATCTCTTCCTCCTTTTGTTCGAATTTCTCAAATTTGAGGGGCATGTCTTGAGCTCAATTTACCATTTGTCACTATTGCTCTAATGCCTGGTTCTATTCCTCTTCCATAACTCTGTATTCATGTTTCTTTCTGCGTATCCTGGGCCTATCATGGAGTGTAGGACAAGTGATAAGTATGCCTTCTCTATAATACCACTTCTGGTTGGCCAATTCTCTTATTGATCTCGAGAGTCGTTTCTTCAATATTCCTAGTTATCTTGTCACCCCATGTGCCCTCGCTAGGATGATGGTAGTGGCCGTAATGCATCATCTTGTGCATGGTAAGCTCTTGGTTGTCCTGGAGCTTCAATTTGTCATTGCCTGCCAGTCTTGTACAGAATCATAGGCTCAGGTCGTGCATCCCTCCTATGTCCCTTCATTGACCGTTCTTGCAATGGTTTGAATGACGTCTTTCGTTCTCATTTTGTGCGCAGTGCCTCGAGAGTGCTTCTCCAATAGTCGCCTCTCGCCCCAGTATCTTCTCTGCCAAAGAATCGGGTTCTTGAACAAGTTTGATCTTGTGGGTGTGAATTTCTCTACGAAAGTGGGCAAGAAGTATTCTGAAGTGAATGCCATCGGCACCCCTTTCAAGGATGTCGATAATAGTTCGAGCTTTGAGCATGTCGTATAGTGCTGCTTAGACCGCGTATGACAAGATCACGACCATCAAGACTGAAATATTGGCCAACGGCGTGACAGTCACAATAGACTTTCTTCTGGTTTTGTGAGGCTAGTGGTGATTCTTGCATGAGTAAGTGTGCTAGCAGAACACACAAGAAGTAAAGAACTGTTCTTTCAATGATCGTATCATTAATTCATTATCAGGTGCACGAGACATGATCTTGTGTTTGTCAATCTTTGTGCTGAAATATAATCATCATGATGACTTGAAATCTCGTGGCATGTTAGGTGACGTACAAAGTTCATGAGTTGTTTGCCAGGTTGTAGGAGGTTGAGTGTCTCGGGCTCAAGATAGTGTCAGCAGTTCTCTGAGGCACTCTAATGAGACCATCAAGTATTTAAATGGAGATCCTCACATGATAAAAGGCTCAGTTGGATCCAGAAACGATTATTATGATGCTAAGTTTTCTTCAATATATATTCTATTATTTGAACCTCAGCGCCGTGGAAGAATGTCGTCTGCGAGGGAAACAGCCCAACACAGTCATTTTGGAAGGCCTATCCCCTGACCTTGCTCGCCCGTCTATACCGTGAAATCCTATGTACTATGCATCCCTTGTACTCAAGTCGAAAAACACCTAAATTGAGTATGCTTTATGGAATTGTTCCCTGCTCTGTGTAATGCAATGAACCAAACAGTCTAAATAAGCGCGCAATCCTGTTTATCGCGCAGGCTTTTGATTTCATGTCTTGGGTCCCAGAACTTCAAGGTGTCTCGTTTCTCGACCATCTTGGAATTCTGGGCCGAAGGTGTTCTTTCCATACCAAATTTGTTCATCAGCAGGGCCTCGAAGTTGAAGTTAGATCCACATAGCGTCCTATGACGAATGTGATGAAGACCTATGCCCTCTTCGATGACGAAGGTTTGGATGCGCTGCCCTCATCTCTTCTTGGGGACTCTGCGGCTTATCCCTATTAGGTCTACAACAGCAACCCATGGCAGCATGTAGCAGGAATGCCACATCGGTGAAAATAGCAGCCAACCACATGAAGACAAACATCTTGATGCCAATGTTTGCCTTGATATTGAGTTGATCCTGCGCCGTGAGTGCGACCTTAGCAGCAACACTTATGACAGTTGCAATGATAGCTGCGAGCGAAATAAGAATCGCTGTACAGAACGCAAGAACTGTTATAACCAAACTCCACCAACGGGTGCGAATAACGAGGAGGCTTAGCGGAATAAGGACAAAGTCGATGCATATGCCGGCCATGAAACATCCATACATGATTCTAGAGCCTATCTTGAGCAAGTTGAGGACGGTGACGGCCTCAGCAGGGAGTGCAATCTGGGCTCCGGCGAGTAGTTCGCTGACAAGAATCTCGACAGGGTTGAACCAGTACCACTGTTTAGGGTTAGAGCAGTAGGTAACGCCCCTGAGTTGTGTTGTTAGCTATCGTATGCTACATGAGATACTTGGAAACATACTCATCATTGTAACCTTCGCAAAAGTTCCATAGTCCAACCTGGTAGAAATCATGCAGACCTAAACTCCGAGCGACAGAATTAAGCAGTTTCGAATTATCGACCGAGATTGGTATAACTTGAGAAACGTCAAGCTTAAAGAAGTATATGTCGTTCAATGTCGAATTGATATGGGTATTACCGATTATGACGAGAATCAAGAAGGGTATCGACAGAAAGTATAGCGTGCTAGCAGCGAAGGCTGTGTTTCGCCTATGCACGTTCGCCATCGTACCTGGGCACTGCGGTATCGGAGTGAGCTACCAAAGGGCTCTTTCGTTTGTTGGTGATGCCTTCTAATTGCGTGCTGTGCTGCAAAATACCAGTGATGAAACAAATAATGATCAGAACAAAAAAGACGAAAGGAAAGGATAGTCGCGGAGTGGTGTGCGGTTGAATGTCAGCACGATCCACAAACAGAACATAAGAAACAAAGGGGATTACGAAAGGCTTCGCAATCCGGAGAACAAAAGAAAGGTAGCGACAGGATAATGAAGAAGGTGCAGTAGAGAAATGCGTTGCGAAGTGGGCCAGCCAAATGATCAACGCCAGCTGTAAGGTACTTGGAGGAGCGAGCAAGGAGCGACCGCTTTCACAGAGATAGTGGAGCAATCGTCATGATGAAGGGAAAATCCCAATTCCAAGGATCTTGCCAGACGACATGGATCCATGCAATCCATGATCGAAGAGGCGCCAAAAGGGTCGTGGGCCCTTCCGAAACCTTGACCTAAAAGGGATAGACGACCTCCATCAGTGGAGAGCTTATGTGCTCTTGGTGGAATGTCCCCTGCAATACAGCCCCCCTGGGGAGCGACAATGCAGCGGCAAAGGGAAGGCTTATGGGGTCCGTGGGTAAGGGGCATCAGAACCTGGGAAAGCTGAGCGAATAGATCTCTATCTGCCTATTGAAGCTGGATGAAGAACCTGGACAGCCGCCCGTATTATGATACACACAGTTGGTAAAGGCCTAAGTATAGTACATATTGAGTAGCAGGTCAAAAAGAATGGAAACATTTCGAATAGGCGCCTAAGAAAACTTCTTGGATTTACGACTTGCAAGAAAAACATGAGGTGCCATGCCACTATCATAGGTTATTGGTGCTTGGCTTTCGCTTTTGTTTTCTGGTATCCAATCCAATCCATTTCTACTCTAGCCCCAAACTACCGAGCCTCAGGTGAAGAAAAGGAAGTGATGTGCCGCGTTACCGGCTGGGTCTTAGCTGCGGCCCAATATGATGACGCGTTTCACACCATCCAGCAAAATTTCGTGAACAACAAGCGCTGTGGTAACGATTACGCTCGGATTTTCGGGTATTTGACACTCTCTTAGCGCTACGGAAACAGTCAGAAACTCAGCATGACTTCTGCGTCTATTTTTGCGGCTCAACATTGGCCAATTGACACTGTCAATTCCTGCCGTTATTACCGCTAAGAGAGTGAGGACTAACTGTTTATTCATAGACACATGTCATTATGTCACAGCGGGTGAGGCCGCATCATCAAATAAAGCACTAACAACCTACTAACCTAAGCCAATTTGTTCAGTATTTTTTAATTTTTTTGCTCTCATGCCAAGTCGCGACAAAGCAACTATCACACAGTCGTTCTCCTTTTTCCTTGGGCCCTTCATTTTCATCTCTTTTTATTCGTAATCTCGTCTAAGTTTGGGATAGGTACTCTTGACTAAAAAGCCAAGCAAGGCAGTGCAAAAAGGAAGGTTTCCCAACCGCCGCACGTATCACATCCTTCTACTGGTCTCTACAGTGACTAGTTGAGGTTTCTCTTGCTACATACGTATCATACCCACCTCATCTCGTCGATCTGTCGTTGTTCGCAAAAGTGGGCTCTCTTGGTACTGGTCTGGTGTTTCTCAAGCAGGGATCAAAGGCAGGACTGCGCAAGTCGTCGCAGATCGCACTAGGTTAGATCTTGTTCTACCTCATCAAGTGCACAACTCACTTTTGTTTCTTCTTTTTCTTCGGCCTGCTTTGCCTACAAGAACTCCCTTAATCTTGTACCACTTTAAATCGACGCGGGCCCGGCTGCAATAGGTGGACCTTGAGCTCCAGTTGTAAAGCTTGTTGCGACTAGCGAGCTCCCTCCTATCGCCCTTTCAACTTATCCTGCGCCCTACCAGAGATATTCTCTCCTGTCACAAATTCTTTCAGGATCAGTTTCCCGTCATGGAGCTCTGGAGCTCAGTACTCGCGGTTCTGGCTTTGACTTCCAGTCATGTAGCAGCTCAGACAGTCGATTTATCAGCGTCTTCAGACCTCACTTTCATTGGAGGCACACGAACACAGAAAATTACACGACAAACCGGTCCTCCCACAGGCGCATATTCTTCCTACGCCTCTAAGATCACACTGCAGGGCTCCAGCGACACCGAATCGGACGAACTCACGAGCACCCTCACAGGCCTTTTCCCCACAGATGCCACAGATAGCACTACCATTACCAGCAACCTGACAGAGACTGGCACAGGAACCGCCACAGCGAATGGTACCTCGACTGCCACCACGAAAGCAAAGCCTACAAACACACAGCCCTGTAACAATTATGTCGAGCTTTGCAAGCGCAAGTACGGCAATATCACGATGGTTGGCTGCCACAACTCACCCTTCGTAAGACCGGGTAACTCTGGTTCTAACCAGGAGCTTGAGGTTGAGACACAACTTAATGATGGCATTCGCTTCCTTCAGGCCCAGATCCAGTTCCCTAGCAACTCATCAGTGCCACACTTTTGCCACTCGACCTGTGATCTTCTTGACGCGGGTCCCATCACCGACTGGCTAACCAGAGTACGAAAGTGGGTTGACGACCACCCATACGATGTTGTCACGATTCTTCTTGGAAATGGAAACTACTCCCACCCCGATCTTTACGTACCGTACATCAGAGAGACCGGCATTTTGAAGTATGTCTACCAAGCACCTTACCTCCCAATGGCCCTTGAAGACTGGCCCACTCTGGAAGACCTGATCATTCGTGGCAAGCGAGTCATCATGTTCATCGACTACGTGTCGGACCAGAAGAAGTACCCCTGGCTTCTCGATGAGTTCACACAGATGTGGGAGACTCCTTTCGATCCCCTGGATCGCGACTTTCCCTGCACTGTCCAGCGACCTCCCGACCTGAGCGAGAAATCAGCGAAGAACCGCCTGTACCTCATGAACCACAACCTCAACGCCGAGTTCAACGTCTTTGGTGCCGAAATTCTGGTCCCCGCTGTGGCACTACTCAACGAGACTAACAACGTCACGGGTTATGGCAGCCTGGGTGTTGCGGCCAACAACTGCCGCTCTGACTGGGGTCGGGCTCCCAATATTCTCAACGTTGACTATTACAATTACGGTGGTTTCCCTGGCTCTGTCTTTGAGGTTGCTGCGCAGATGAATAACGTGACATATGACCGTGATAGTTGTTGCGGTACCACGAGCCTAGCTCCGCATACATATCAAGCTGCGTCTATGACAGCTTTGCTAGCTGCATTAATGTCAGCATACCTCATGTTCTAAATGTGAGCATGGGATATATGACCGCATTTCTTACTGGTTCTGTTCGCATAGCCATAGAAGCGTATTGATTTTTGTTTTGCATAGACTGGAAGTTTTGGGATCAAAGACATATGGGCAGGTTCAGTACTCACCACAAACTTATAATTGATGACGGGGCTCTTGGGAGTGTATCAAATTCTCGTTTTCTGAGTATAAATTCATATTTTAGATCAAGTTGATTTACCGTGTAGCTCGCCCTGTTCAACTTTGGAATCGGTCTAAGCCAGCATGAATATCTACGTCAACTTCGATAGGCATTCTCTTTTTTCCAGATACAATTTCCTTGAAGCATAGTCTCATCTTTCAAGGATAAATTATCTGCTCTTCTGGTGAGATACTGTGTAAATTCGTTGTGACATTTGAATATTACATTCAAATTTACCTTCAGATTTGCCCACCACGCACAACAACAGGCAGACAATATGAGTCTTGCACCGGTGTAGCGCACTGTATTCGGTGCACAAGGTCATGCGCGATACTTACATGCGAAGTCAGTTCATGGCAAACCTCACGTTCATGTGACAGTGTTTACTAAGCTCCGTACAGGAGAAGAGAACTGTCCATGTAACTGTTTTGATACCAAATCGCAAATTGAGCATAGGGTATGTGTATATACCCGACATGTATGCCTTAATTTCCGCGAAACAAGTCTTAGGGTTGTCCAGACATGCCAAAAGAAATTCGCCCTTTGTACAATAGTTAGTTGATAGATCGATAATCACAAACTGCATGCCAGGATTCCCCCAAAACGACGGAAGAGTGCTGCCGAGTGAAGTGTGTTGTGTTGTTGTTCTTTGCTGAGGTTGAGGGGCTTAACTGGAGGGGGTGTCGACGCTAGAGCCCATAACAGATACCATTGCGCAAAGACTGGCAGTACGGGGCCTACATGGAACATACAGTGATTGGTCGGATCTGTTCTATTTATACCATACCCAGATAAGCGTCGTTGATAAACCAAGGGTCTGCAGACAGCCCACCATTCAAGACAACTGGTCATGCATGCACTTCTAGTGGCTGGCATCGGTCAGCTCAGTACGAGGGGAAAGGACCCAAAAGCCAAGCCTGGCTTGTGAACGAATGCGACAGAGGTAACATGCCGTGAGTAAGACAGGTACCGCAACAGTGGGAGAGCGGATTCACAAAAAGATACATTGTGTAGGGTTGCATTACAGCATTGACGACAAAGCAACTCAGCTGCGCAACATCTGCTGTACATTGAGCGTGAAAAACCTCATCCTCTTTCCCCCCTGCCCTCAGTGCTTGAGCACAGACAAGAGGGGGAGGAAAGGGACCCTTTCAGCTTTGCCAAGAAGAACACAAGTATCGTGGAAATTTCCGGGAGCTGATGACAAGGCTGTTTAGCTAGACTCAACCTTGTTGCGCCTCTGAGGCTTGAAGCTGAAGTTGAATGACACCTCGGTGTCTTGGACAAAGTATCCGGATTTGTGCGATAAAGGCAGTAGGATTGTTTAGGAGAGCCAAGGGCGGAGGCCGCCTATGGTAAGTGTTGATTGGATAGATGATTACTGCAAGGATTTGGATCGAACCGAATCCAAGAGAGAGTGCAGCTATGCATCTAATGTTAGATCGAAGAAAGGAAAACTACTAAGGTACAAAGGATTGCTTTTGCCTCCATGGGCTCATATAAGATAGCCACTTCTGAAGTGCTTAAGTAAGGGTCAATAAGCAACTCAAGAAATAGCACTACTTAATTATCGTGTTGTGTTACAGCACATGAGACAGAGGTCGAAGAGGGTTATTACGGCAGTTGGACAAAATATGAGATCTCGCATGGTCTTTCGTGGGGGAAAGACCCAGAAAACAGGTCCAGCCCCAGCCTTATAGAGGTTAATGATCCGCCCGATCCCAACCATGCCCCTCAGAGGCTGGATGGGGAAGCCTAAGGCGTCCCTAGCCAGCGTTAGTTTGACCCATCTAAGGTAGGTAACCATGGATTAGGTACTAATGGAACCTAAGTTAATGGGACGTTCATTACCGTTCATGGCTGAACGGCTGAAGCTGCCCAGCAAGGGGGAGGCTTGTCCATTCCATATATCCTCTCTTCTCATCCCTTCTGCCTTGTGTAGTTCTCGTTTATCTATCGCTCATTCCCTCTCGATAACCGACAAACTATCAGCATCGTTCAATCCTTCGTTGTCTGATCGGCCATCCCTCTTTTTGCGCGTCGTGCCCCGCCCACCATACCGCGAGCGATCGATCCGCACCATAGCTTACTGTTGGAACTGTTACCCCGGGCTGAGTACCATTGTCTAAAGTAACAAACAATACTCAATAATGACAAGAGCCGCGCAATATGGCATACCAAGATGACCAGGCTGAAGAGCCCTTTCGAACTTACGAGCCATATCAACCTGCTGGCTCTGCAACCGCATCGCAAAGGCCCGCAACAAGACAACCACATCTGAGCCATCGCGTCTCTGCCATGACGATATATTCCGACGATAACTCGTACCCTCAGCTTCATGGCCGCGAATCTATGGTGTCTCTCGACTCCTATGCAGGAAACTCGAGCCCCCCCCAACAGGAATATGACGGACATTCGTACGCTGCTGGGTCTGGATGGTCCGCATCATTTGGCTACAATGGAGCGGGGGGATCGTATGCGCCTGTGTCTGCAGCTGGGCCTCCTCCTTCACGGTTTCCATCTAGAGCCAAGCGTGCATACGGCTCATCTCTCGGAAGAACCATTCCAGAGGAAAGCACTGAAGACGAAGCATACGATCTGTCATTGCTTGGTGGTGCAGCGCCCATGGGCCACTCTGGCCGCTATGATCCGATAAAGGAGGATGAGGATGATGTGTCTCCTGGCTTCGACTTGAGCGCCGCGCTAGGGCCAATGACCTCGCACGATGAGGTTTTCGTGAAGAAGCTTCAGGCGCAAGAGGCTAGCGGGATGTTGACAGGAGGCTTGGGCCAAGGGTTTCACGCGGACGTCAAGATGCGCGATGCCGAACTTCTGTCGTCGACCCCATCTGTTCAGAGGAGTCTGTCTCGGTCCTTTTCGCGCCGCAAGCCGCCTGCGCATCTTGGCCGATTTGAGACGATCCGACAAAGAGGACAGGACGAAGCTAATCGGAAAGGAGAAGTCATTGAGGTGATATTAGAGGAGGGACCAGGCGCCGACCTGAGCAGCATCGAGGGACTCAGCACGGTTGCGTCTAATGATTTCCGCCGATCAACTTTCCCGACTAAGGAGGGCAAGACGGAAATATTCTACCCTCAACCGAATTGGAAGCCTCCAACAATGCGATGGCCCTACCTCACATTGCTGATTACAATATCGGTCGGGTTGGCTATTGCGCAGGAATATCTTTTTCAACGATTTCACAAAAAGCCTATTGTAAAATTCCGGTCACCCAAAGATATAGACGCCTTTGTCTATTTTGCAATCAAATTCTTACCGACAGTAGTTGCGGTTACTTTCGGCGTGTTCTGGCAGTTTACTGACTTCGAAGTCCGCCGCCTGGAGGCTTTCTACCAGCTATCCAGACAGCAGGGTGCTCTGGCTTCCAAGTCAATCAATGCCGACTATGTCACAAGCTACAGCTTCTGGCGACCTTTTCGAGCAATCAAGCTTGGCCACTATGCGGTGGCTTTGTCTTCTTTCGCCTCAACACTTGCCGTTTCCCTCGTACCAACCTGTGCAGCTGCGTCGATCATACTCACACCGAGCCGCAAGGAGCGTATGGAAAATCCCAGTGACATGAAGGAGATCTTTGTGGCCTCGGTCTGGTCGCGACTTTTGACGGTTACTTTGGTATTATGTGCAGCCATGGGATGCGGCTTACTATATGTTTTACAAACTCGACGATCAGGCCTACTCTCTGATGTCAGAGGCATTGCTGGTCTTGCTAGCATGGCTGTAGTGAGCCATGTCCTGATGGACTTCAAAGATATGGACACAGCCAAGCATAAAGACATCCACCAAAAGTTGAAGCGTCGTCGATACATGCTGAGAAATTCTTCGCTTGCACCTTACGATGGCACAAGCACAAAGGTGGAAACGGACAGCGAACAGGATGACGGCGCCCATCTCTCGGAGCACCCGCATCCCCTGATGCTACGTCCAATGGGATGTATCCCTTTCATCATCGGGTTGATCCTCTTTGCAGCATTGATCCCAACCTTTCTCTTCACTCCCGCCCAGATCGTCACAGACAAGGCTGCCTGGGTCGTCACAGCGTTGGCCGTCATCCTCAAGCTATGCTGGGGCGCGATGGAGACATCCGTTCGTATGATGGAGCCTTACTATATCCTTTCAAAGCGACATGCGCACTCAAAAGTTCTTACCCTTGATTACACCGCACTGCCGTTTGCTTATATGCCACTGCGAGCGCTCTTGAACGGCCACTTTCTAGTATTTCTTGTTGGGTTCGGTAGTGTCATGGCTGAATTCCTGACGATCCTTGTAACCAGCCTTGCAACGGTGGATGGGCAAGACTTTATCACAGGATATGGAATAAATAAATACAACAAAGGGAAGTGGAAAGACGACAAGGAGGATGGTGAAATACTCAACTCTGGACAGGAGACGATACGCTCATTCTATATCACCCTCGGCGCCACATTATTTATACTGATCTACATGTTTGTTGTCTCAAACATGGTGTTCTTCCGCCGACGCCATCCTTTCCTGCCGCGTCAGCCCAACACTATTGCGTCAATTCTGGCTTTTATCCACCAGAGCAAGATGCTGTACAACTTTGTGGGAACGTCGAAGCTAAATAACACAGAGATGGCGAAGAAACTTGATGACGGTAAGACGTATGGACTAGGATGGTTTACCGGAAGAGATGGACAGACACACTGCGGAGTGGACCAGGAGGAACTGACTAGTTCGTACAAACATGGTGTCGACTACACGACGATGAACAATCCGTGGAATGCACAGTGGGATGTGCTGTAGAACGCGCAATACATGCTATGATTATGGAACCAGATCTGTGTATGGCCACAGTTCGGCAGGCATGCACAGCATATGGACGGCTCAAGGCTGGAGTTTGGTAAATTAGACGTTGGGCATTGGCGATGAATTCTATGGTTCCGTTTTATCCATTTCTTATCTGAGGCCTACGTCGCTGGAGTTTAAGGATCTCTTGAAACAGAAGCATCAAGACAAAGGCATGGCTTTTGTTAGGAATGCGACGAGCGAAACATGTAATGAGACTCGGATGAAGATGAACCGGAATGGTTACGATTCATATTCTCGCTTAGTGTGATGCTCTTTGGTCTAACACGTGCCGGGCATGAATTTTGAGGAGATAAACCCGTCGATCATACTTGCTATCTTCGTATCAGAAGGTTTCGAGTTGACGCGTCCATGCTCCATATTAGTAGTTTTTGACGCTTATGTTTGAGAAATGTATCGCCTGTCCAGTAACAAGACCTGTGACATTCCCCAGTGGATTATGCCGGCCTTTCCACGCGTAATGGATCCCCTTCTCTTTAATCTCAATCTCTCTGTCCATGTATGAAGGCGTTTATTTCAGTAGCACATCATTGAAGGCGTTCTGCTATTGGCCTCTGGAATGCATACCCCTGAATATCGGGGCTGTGAGGGGTCGGAGATCTGGAATGTGAGATATCCAATAGGGAAAGAGAGTAGACGATTCTGGGTTTGATGAGCAGAATTTCCTCTGTGGAATCTGACTACGAGGGTGTGGGAACGGTGGACGTTGACTGTCGAAACTCAATTGTGGTTATTGGTCTGAAAATAGAATGGGAGTCACGGCATCGTTGTCGAGTTTGAGATCCATCTGATAATTCTGGTCGGATATTCTCCGAATATAGAGAAGTCGACCCAAGCTAGGTAGACAATTACCAGGAGCGTTGCTCGTCCTTCATTTGCGTGGTGTTCCTTTTAAGGATGCTGGCCGCCAATCTCATCTGCCAATGAGCTTACTTTATTTGAAGCGGAGTTTTAGACGATTTGCTGGTGACAGAAGAACGCGAGTCTTGGCATCATCATTGAGATTGGTTCCATCAAAGTCTATCGATAACTCAAAAGCTGAGCTTGATTTCGACATTTCTTCAGACGAGGTCAGATGGGCGCATGACTCTGGTAGGGGCAAAATTTAACTGTCTCAGTACAGATATTTACCACATTCCCCCACTCGTAATAGTGAGTGCCTTACATTCATGCAAGATTTTCTCTGCAGACAGACGGAGATGCCGAAAGTACTGTTTCCAAGAGAAACACGATATTAGCCCAAGAACAACCAAGACAGGACGCGACAGCACTTGAGTACACAGCCTCTTCACGCCTGACTATCACAATTCGCCCACCATTGCTGTCACTGTGCTTTTCTGAAATCGGTGCGCCTTGAAAGGCCTGAGACCTGAATTGGCACACCTGAAGAGAACGAAGTAGGATGCGCAAGGCTTTGGAGTAAGGGCCAACCCCTTCGGGGCATCGGCAAAGTTACAGAGACTGCCTGTAAGGAGGCCCTGAGGCTGTGCAAGCCTCAGCTAATTAAACCCATCCTGTAACAATGCGAGCTGGCTCATGGTTACCGGAGGTGGCATCCGTATCATGACAATTTTGGCTTACCTTATTGTTACAACATTTATTGTTCGTATTCTTCTGAGGGCATGGGAAATCGCCCAGGTCTTGGCCTTTGACGGCTCTGTTGGCAAGCCTGCTACAGACCAACCAAATGACCTTTCAGAGTCGTTGACATAAAGATTAGCTACACTACTGCATGTTATGGCACAAAACCGGAAACGCTGATGTTTTTCAATGCCCAAATCGTGGATCATGCATCGAATCACCAAGTAACGCCTGCTGACCTTGTTTATCTTATGCAGCGTGATGCCGCCTCTACAGATACTACAGCCACTAACCAGCCCTGCTAGCCTCTTGATTGCCAACTTCTGTTGATTGCGTTTGTAGTGACAACGCAATCAAGATCTACGGCAACAATGGGTCTCTTGTTACTCACATTTCATTCAATCGACGTTTTAGCCAGCCCGAAACATCCGTTCTCGGTACGTACACCATATCACTTTATACACGCAGTGAATAGACAAATTTGGACCTCGTCTTCCAGGGGCAAGGCCTTGTTGCTGATGGGGAACGAGGTGTGTACCCACAAAGTATATACTGTTAGAGTCGATACGAGATCGTCACCCCATACCCGCGCATGCATCCGTGTTGTTGACTTTCACTTGGCCCAGCGCTTGGCCTACATTCCAAGTACCTGCACAGCCTCCAGATTCTTGACCTAGGGGGCCTGCGTCTGAGACGTGCTAGCATTGGTACACCGTGTGTGGTGGTTGAATACGACGCAACGAATGTGAATACGACAAAACCTATTATTCCTGGCCTTCATCTTCGCCCTTGCGACGGCTGAGCATTGCCAAACCACTTTCACTATTGCTGTCAGCAAAGCAAACGAAACCCTCATCAGATGAACTGGCTCTTCAGAGACAAAGGCCGTTTGTTTCCGTACAAAAGACTCCCCTATCACACACATCACACACAGGACCCAAGACCAAACTAAACCAAACCTGTCCCTCCAGGCCCCGCTTCACCGCACTCGTGAAGGACCACCCGCCCCCCTGTCCCCCTTCGATTGTACCGCGTACGTATCAATTTACTCGCTAGGTACTTGCCGCTATTACGAGCGCCGACCAGGCCAGGTCGTACCTGCTTCCTGCTGCCGCTGCCATTGCTACCCAGGTTCCTGATCCCTCTCTCCCTCCCTTCCATCTCACTCCTTCCTTTGGCTGTTGCCGCTGGTCTTCCTTTTCCCTCTCGTCTTCCCCCACACAACAAAACCATTTCATTCATCATCCGCGACAACGGGAAAAACCAACCCATATCGACGACGACGAGACGACCAAACGCTGTCACTTTCAGCCACGCCTCGTCGCGGAGACGATTTCTCGCCTCGGCCTTTCGCTAATTAACTTTACTTCTTTCTTTATTATCGCCTTATTCCGTTCCTAATTCTACGCCAATTGCCGCGGCTTCACTCTCGCTATCCATCTATCCAAAGTCAGTCCGGAAGAAAGCCACGTCTTTTGAAGGCCATAATTCGTCGCCATTGTCGATACTTTGTCGACCACCTCCGCCGTGGGCTTTGCTTTGACTCATACTAGTAATCTTGGACCATTGGAAGGATTGGAAGTACACTGTTCAACAACACCCTGGACTTGAAACGACGACAACCAACTTTCGACCGAACGAAACGACTCGATCGACAAGGAATTCGATCATAATCACTTGGTCACGATGTGGTCTTGTATCATGAAACCACTGGCGGTCCTCGCCTCAGTGGCAGCCCTGGCCTCACCCGTTTCTGGAGAGAAGATTCTTTACTCCAACTCGCTCAACAGTTGCCAGAAGGATAATGGTTTCAAAGCTACGCTCTTCAACGTCGCCCTGACACCAAACAACGGCTCTGCCTTTGTCAAGGCTGTGGCAACGTCATCCATCCAGGGCAAGGTTATCTTCGACATTCGACTCTCGGCATACGGCTACCAGTTCCTTCAACAGACCGTAGACCCTTGTACAATCAATCTCGCTGGTCTCTGTCCCATGGTTTCTGGAAAAATTCCATTCAAGTTCAACTTGCCAGTCGGCAAAGAAAATCTCAAACAAGTACCTGGAATCGCCTACAGTGTTCCCGATCTCGACGCTACCGTCCGTGTTTATGTCAATATGTCCAGCACTGGTGAGAGCGTCGCATGTGTCGAAGCTGATTTTTCCAACGGAAAAACGGTTGATCTCAAAGGTGTCAAGTGGGCTACTGCCATCATTGCCGGCCTTGGTCTGATTTCTTCTGCCGTTGTTTCCGGGGTCGGTCACGCCAACACTGCTGCTCATGTCGCTTCTAACTCGCTTTCCTTGTTTGGCTATTTCCAGGCACAGGCCATTCTTGGTCTCACCAGCGTCGGACTCCCCCCAATCGTTTCCTCTTGGACTCAGGATTTCCAGTGGTCAATGGGAATCATCCGCGTTGGCTTCATGCAGGACATTTTTACGTGGTACCAACGAGCAACTGGCGGCACACCCGAGTCTATTTTGTACAATGTCCGCCAAGTGTCGGTCGAGGTTCAGAAACGAAGTTTGCAGGCTGCTTCTACTAGTATCGATCTCTTCAAACGTAGTGCCGCCATGATGCCTCGAAGTATCACGGAGCCCATCGGTCATGCTGCTGGGGCACTCGCCAAGCGCGCCAATATCCAAACCGAGGATGGCACTTATATCGTGTACGGTATTCAGCGAGTTGCTTTCAAGTCTAGGATTGAAACCACCAACCTGTTCATGACCGGCCTCACTTTCTTTTGCATCTTCGTGGTTATCACATGTCTGGCTATTGCTGCCTTCAAGGGTGTATGCGAACTGTGCGTTCGTCAGAAGTGGATGGCCCCAGACAAATTTTTGGAATTCCGAAACGGTTGGATGACTGTCCTAAAGGGCATCCTCTTCCGTCTGACGCTCATTGGCTTCCCTCAGATGGTCATCCTTTGTTTGTGGGAATTCACTCAACAGGATTCGCCTGCTGAAGTCGTTCTCGCTGTCTTCTTCCTCTTGGGAATGACCTTCACACTCGCTTGGGGCGCCAGCAAGGTCATCCGCATCGCTCGCCGTTCTGTTGCCATGCACCGAAACCCAGCCTACATCCTCTTCTCGGATCCCCAGGCCCTCAACAAGTGGGGTTTCCTCTACGTTCAATTCCGAGCTTCTGCTTACTACTTCATTGTTCCCGTCCTTGTCTACACTGTGGTCAAGGCCATGTTTGTTGCATTGGCTCAGAAAAACGATGTGGCACAGGCAGTTGGGTTTATCATCATTGAGGTCGGTTTCTTAATTGCCGCCTCGGTTCTTCGACCCTGGATGGATAAACCCACCAACTCGTTCAACATCGCTATTGCTGCTATCAACTTCATTAACGCCATCTTTCTCCTCATCTTTTCTAATGTGTTCGGGCTGCCTAAGATTGTCGTTGGTGTCGTTGGTGTCGTGTTGTTCGTTTTGAATGCTGCGTTCGCACTTATTCTTCTTCTCATGCTTATCGTCTCGACGGCCTTGGTCTTCTTCCGCAAGAACCCTGATGCACGATACCAGTTCATGGCCGACGATCGTGCGTCGTTCATGAAGTCTCAAACCCAGGTCAACGCCACAACCGAGCTTGATGCTCTTGCCGCTACTGCCCGAGGTGACAAGGCTGGTTATAGCAACAAGCACCTCGATCTCGATGAGGAGGACTCGGTGTCTTCTGAGAGCTTGAGAAGGCGGGCGGAGATGAACAACCAGTCCCAAACATCGTTTCAACGGGGCGATGTTCCTCCCCGGTCTCCTGTGAACCCCGCCATGCCACTTTTCCCTGCTGACGGACAACGACCGGCAAGCCCGTTCCGCAATGCGTCACCAAACCCATACCAACAGTCGACATCCAATCTCTCTCAACAACGGTCGGCAGGCGACAGTAGCCCAGGTGGTTACAGATCACAGAACAACGCCAGGTAAGCTTTCACGCTTGACGAGTAGAGTGATGCACATGCTGACCCCTCTTTAGCCCTTGGCAGCGTGGTGCTGGTTACGAGCACTAACTGATGTAACCGAGGCTCTATCCATTTATCTCATGAAAAGCTTACATCCGAGAGCTCTATCATCAGCGAAGGTTTCGGATTTGACGACATTTTGTCAAAAACGAGCCGGCCTAACAACATCAACACATCGAATTTTCTGCTGTGGACGATGAGAGTTAGCTCTCGAATTAAGCCGTTAATCGACACTGACCACGCCAAGACCGTGTTTTCTTTTTCCTTGTTTGTTTCGTCGTACTCAAATTTCTTTTTGGATGGTTTGTCGAAAGCATGACGACGGCGTCTGCGATGAGACCTGGCGTTGGCGATTATCGAAACCCTAGTGCTCTTACGAGTATTTGCTTTGTATATATAAACAGTATCGGGAAGGAATGAGGAATGCACTTTTTTCACTGGATTGGGATAGCTCAGGCACCAGTTCACGTTCGATATCCGAGAGAGTACGCCACAGCTTAGAAGATGTGGCAGTGGGGAGCCTGACTTCCCATTACTTGTACCCAAATTAAAAACAAAAAATTCCAATAGCCGGATTGTTTTCCAGGTGAATGACAGTCGCCTGAAACAGCCTCCTTAGGCCAGCTTGAGGTTCAAGTGCAAACACAATCCATGAAAGGTGCGTTACTTTATTTATCTAATGAAAAAGGGTCTTTCCAGTGACTGGAACTTCCGTGGCTAACGGAGAAGTAATTGTCCATGGAGCTTGTATCCAATGTATCTAAGCTCAGTACTCGGTATGGACGATGCAAAACCAGCCATCGTAGTGATCGAAAGCCTTGAATTCTCATCCACACTTCCATGTAACACCTCGGACGTTGAAGAGGGAAACACCAAATACCCAGCCTCCCCAACCATCCGTACAAATACAATGATTATTCCATATCTGAGCGGAACAGCAAGGCTTTGCGTTCAAACGAGAGGCTTAAGGTACAGTGAGGAAGAGGCAAAACAAGACTACTACTCTAAGTCTTGTAGTATGACTATTGGTACATGACGAATGGTATATATAAGCAAGCAAACAAGGACGCAAAAAAAAATAAAAAAAATAATCAAATTCAAGAAATGGAGTTTTGTGAGGCCACGAACGTCTCTGGACTAGTAGGCTTTCAAAGTCGCAAGACTTGTTGACGGGAATTTTGCCAAAGGGAAGACCTAGGTAGATAGATATAGTTGATGGACTGATGAGGCTGAGTGAGGATCTCTTTTGTTCGATTCGAGTCCGCCAAAAAATTGCGCAAAGGCTTGAGATAAAGTTAAGATAGTGGAAAAAAGAGAGATAGAAGATTATTGAGAAACACCGTCGTCGAGTTATGATAATGAAAAGGTCAGTGCCTGTCGCAGTTGGCGATTGATGTCGTTTGTTGTCGTGATAAATGTTTGTTAACCTCGTAGAGGTAAAGCTCCCTCCATACCCCCTTTCCCTTTTCCCTTTCAACGCCCACCCCTTCCTTTAGCTCCGATGCAAATTGGGATTGTCTCACCGCCAGCACCAACACCAACACCAACACCTGCCACTTGATTTCTTAGTCCTCCCATGTCAACTCATATTCTTCCCCTCACCTTTCTTTCACCTCTGCATCATCAAATCTTTATTGATGACATAAAATGTGAAGTCGCATGTGAAAAACGCTGCGGCAAGTCCCGACAGCCACATACGTGGTCTCATGCAGGAACCAGGAACCGAAAATCAAATAGACCCGATTTGGATTGAATTTGAGGGGTTAAAATGCAAAACCCTGTTCCATCAGCTTGTCGACATCACCACCTGCTGCTTGCACCGCTTTCATGGCCGCCTCGCTCAATCGTCGCCTCCGTTCCATCGCCTCACGCTCTCTTCGCGCCTTGGTCTTCGAACTGCCGCTCGGCGCAACACCTGTCATTAGGAGACCGCCGTCGCTGGGAGTAAAATTGACGAACCCGATCTCGCTGCCGCCTCCACTGCTGCCGCTTGCATCTCGAGATCGTCGTTGCTTGCGCATTGCCGTGGGAGTCCCCGGTACTATACCTCGACCCGAGGCGCTGCGAGCTGATGCGACGGACCCATTGGAGCTGTGGCGCGAGTGTGCTGTGGCGGGTGTGGGTGGAATGGACGGCTGGCGTGTCTTACGAATTGGAGAGCATGACAAGTGTCGTGCTCCAGAAGACGGGGCTCGTGGCGGACGATGGCGTTCTGATGTTGGAGGGATAGGCGGTGGAGGGAGGTAAGTCTGGGTGTTCAACGAAAGGTCGTGACTGGGAGCCGAGGCGTTTCGTGGTTGTGGCATATGGATCATGAGGCCAGCCGAATTGGGATCGTGAACTTGATACTCGTACGGCAACTCCGCATGCTGGGCATGCATGGCAAGGTTGAGGCTGGCGTTTTTCTGCTGTTGCGGATCGGCTACAACATATTCGCCATTCTGGTTTAAAAGATTTAGATCCCACCACCCGCTTTGATGAGGATTTTGAGCCATATACTCTTGCCCCGGCCATGTCTCGGGTGCAGTACCCACAACAGTAACAGGTTGCTGGTGTGGGTGAGGATGAACATGGGCCTGTGGATGTGGATGTGGATGTGGATGTGGATGTGGATGGGGATGGGGATGTTGGTGTGGATGAGGGTGTGAGTGCGGGTGTTGTTGATGCTGCCAAGATGACTGAGGAACTTGCCCTGCCATGTCGGGATGGTAAAGGCCAGGTTCAGTCTTGACTCCTGGGGATTCTGCTGGTGTGTGGATTCCGTTGGTGCTGAAAAAGCGGAGAGAGTTGTTCGGAGGCGGCTGAGGAATTTCACTAAAGGGATCGTCACAAAACCCATGAACAAAGTTGGTGCTATCCGGCCCGCATGTCGGTGATGGGGGGAATGCGTCATTACCGTTGCCATATTCGTGATGCTGCAGTCGCAAGGCCCGAGGAGGATTGTCCATGGTCGGAGAGCCTGGGCGGTCCATGGCAACGAGCTTCTTGGGTTTGCGAAGTTTACTGGCTTTACGAATCGTGGATGAGAGTGCCTCAACGAATTTGTTGGGTTTCCTGGCCATTGTGTTGGGTGGAGTTGGCGATGATGGTTGTGAAATAGGCACCCGCTTTCCAGGTGAAGAGTGTAATGAAATGCCATCAACCCGGGGCAGTTCTGGGTCTGACATGGAAACTCGAGGCACCAGGGGAGGCTTCTCGTCCGTCAGTCCAACGGCACTCGCAAGTCCGAGGCTTCGAGGATCGACCTCATGCGATGCACTTGCGACAGCTGATGAGGCTGGCTGAGAGGGGATTGTCGCGTCGACCTGAGAACTGCAGGAGAAGAAATCGAACTCATCTTCAGTTGTTGAAACGCCTGACGAGGCAGATGCAGTGGACTCGGTAGGATGGTCGAGGATAAGTCCATTGGCTAGGGCCGGCATTGATGGGTTGTGACCGTGTGGATCGGCCATAGAAGATGGGATTTCACCATCAAAGTTGAGAAACTGACCAAAGAAGTCGTTTGATCCATCGTTAGGTCCATTGTCGATATCCTGCCAGTAGAAGCCTGGGTCGCGGTCGACAGCTTCAACCCGATAGGGCAAGGTCCAAGAGGCCATTGGGATACTGGACTGTTGTTCTGCAATAGTAGTTGAAGCTGATGGGTGAGGATGCAATGGAGGCGTGGTCAGCCAAGCGAGTCACCTAGGGCTGGCAGAGAGAGTTACGGAAGACGACGAAGATGTCGAAGTGGAAGTGAAGGTTGATGGCATGAATGAGGTGAGAGCCAAAAGAATGGCAACGGAGGGAATGAAAAGAAGGAGCCAGACCCGGAGCCTGAGGAGTCTTTGAGCGATAGTGAGAAGAGAGGCGAGAGGCCTGAGCCAGTCAGAGGCAGCAAAACAAAGTTCAAGACGAGCAACAAGGGACTCGGCCGGTAAGCGAACGAGACCTGGCAAGGCGTGGAGATGGCCAAAGTCAAGTCAATGGAGCAACGGACAAGCTAGCAACGGGTACCAGAGAAACGGGCAAGACACAGGGACAAAAATGAAGGTTGGTCTTCGCTGAGATTAGTAGCAAGATATTGATGAACAGGGCCAGAATCAGGGTCATGAGAGTAAGAAAGAGAGGACTACGAATTCACTCTGGCGCAGCAACGAGACCGTTGGGTCGGGTTGCTACTTGGAGGAGGGCGATTTGAGTGCGACAGTGGGAGGAATGCACGGGGCTATGAGGGAGCATTCCATTGAGAAAGATTCTCGTGTCATTGACAGATGATTGACCCCCCTTTGTCTGTTCCAAATGGGAATTTAAAGAGGACGATCTTTTTGTGTTGCAAATGTTAATTGATCGAACGAGTGATATGTTTATATATATATTTGAAATCACATTTAAGGGAATAAACGACACTCTCCATGGGTTGGCGATTGAGCGCAAGTGAAGAGTCATGACTGACATGACTCTCCTTAGACGGCAAGTGGTGATGCTCTGGACGCCCGAAGCCACCCAAGACTAAATGGTAGAGGCGCTGGGATGGGCTAAAGTAGAGTTTACGGGTGTACCTACGTTAGCCTAGCATTAGTATTAGTATTTATGGGCGGGAAGGGCGAAGGCGAGATGGGAGAGGGGAGAGGAGAGCGTTAATGGGAAGAGAGCGTGCGAAAGTTTGAGTCGGGTCGGTTGATCATGAGCGGAGCGTTGCTTTCAACTGGACACAGGTACAGAAGTGTAGAGTTCAAGAGCTCGTTCGAATTGATCAAAAGATTGGCAGTATGACGTCCAGCGATGATCTCCCCACGGCGGTATCACATCACATTACGTCTCTTGCAGCACATCGCATCTATCGTGGTCTTAGTTCTTGATGTTGATTCTCGTTCGGGCTGACAAAGCCCCTGGCTGTTTTCTAGTGCCCCTGGTCCCGGCCCTGATCCTGGCTTCGTGTACTGTACCTTGCAGCCCGGGCAAAATAAATTGGTTGCATTGCATAGTTGCACCTGACATGACATCCAGTACAGGGGGGTTGATCAGATCTGACAGGCTCTAGGCCCCCTAGGCCCCGTCTCCCCTCCACTATGATTGTCATTCAGTCCCCCCTCCGATCGATCATCGCCCTCACCCGACACATTCAATTAAAACAAATACATCTTCATCATGGATCTTTCTTCCGTGAATGTCTCATGTCTCATGTCAAGAATGCTCCTTCAGCCTGTCTGACCTCGTCGCCTCATCAACGCCCCAGTCCTCATGACTCTCAATAGTAAACAAATGAATTTTCTGTTTCGTCTGAAGCCTCTATGATTACGGAATCGCTGTGCCTAGGTAGAATGGTTCCCTTCCCCGTTTACCCGCGTTCATTGGCGAGCCCAGACCGATGAAACTCTTTCCAGAGGCTTGCGCTGATCTGGCGCGCGGCTGTTGACGGCACCGATGAATCGATTTATATGCGACAGTCGCTCATATGATGGGCAGAGATCCCTTACTGTGATGCGTGGGAAAATGAAGACGCCTTTGCCGATTGACACGCTAGACATTGCTTACGTATCTTGACGATTTGTCAGTGGACGCTCATGGCCTTGCGGAGCGGGCGTCATAGTTGCCCAGCCCGGTTGGTGATGGCTTCACCAGCCGTGCCCGATAGAGTTCACAGGTCGTCCGATTGAAGCCTGGCCCACAATTGACTTGTACTTCTTGCCATTCTTCCATTCTTCCACTCTTCGTCAAAGTGACCCTCATGGGTTCGGAGCTTCACACAAAAGTAACGCCTTGCCTAACACTTTGTTTAGTGTAATAACTGTACACGATTTGTTTCATTTCTTTCGTGGTATCCCACGGGTTACGGTTTCGTCTGCTCATCGAGACCAGACGCCGTGTGATGCTCTACTAACGTACAATAATACTAGATACCGATATCGACTTTGTCCATCGTACAATGCTATGCAACAGTCTTGTCTTGCCTTCCTGGCCATAACGCTTGAACCTTTTGGTCATGAGCTCCCCAGATAATAATGCGCCCCATGCTGGTCCTGTCTTCCAAGCATATAAACCCTAAACGCCTCTGACATTGCCCATAAAAGAACATAACATCCCTGGTCGTGATACCAAAACTCCAGGCTGTGATTCCCAAAAACAAAACAAAATACAAATCCTAAGCTGTCTGACCTCAAAAATACTGCAACGCCTTTGCCCAGTCATCCATGACCTTGTTTCAGAGGGCAGATGCTTCGCTCTTGTAAATGCTCCATCCGTGTAACTCCGTGATGCGTGAGTCAGTTGTCCTTGAAAGAATTACTCTGTAACATGTAGCCTGCGCCCACCGTGTATGCTGTTAAAATGTGTTGAGAAAGCACCGCAGAAATTTGGGTACTTCACTGTGTTGAAATAACCATCTGCGAGGTTTGTGAATCCGAGCGGCCCCTGACGGAGCTTGCCGTAGAGTAGGGTTGCGATTGCCTGCTTCTCTTCTTGTCGCGTCGTCGCATTCGAGGTACACTGTGAATCGTGTTGCGACAACGACTTGCAGCATCAGCGGATCTTCGATACCCAAGCTCGTAACGCTTCTTAATTCCATCAGGCGTACCAGTCGTCCTTCGCAGTACAAGTGGTTGAAGCCAAGAGAAATCATCCTCGTCTTCACAGTATCCTTCATCCACTTGAAAGCCGCCATTTGCATTGGGCCTGTACATTGACCTTGAGGCATCCCCCGGGCCTTCACTAAGAGTGGTCGGATCAACAGCAATGGGCACAAATGGATTGAAAGGTCCATCAAGAGCACAGGCAAAATCCTCTTGGGCGTTTCTCGGATGATAATTACGAGATTTCGTAGTATTCATGTCTTTGTAGGGATCAAGCTCCATGGAGTCGGAACCCTGATGGTTGAGTATCGACTGTACATTAATGCAGTCATCGTCGGGTAATGAAATGGGCGAGAGGGCGGTTTCCGGAAGCCGTGTAGTCGAGCGAGAAGAGTCGTAATGGAAATGCTCCAAAGAAGAGCTGCCAAGTTGTGAAGCAAGGACATCAATTGATTGGGATTGAAGAGGCCGAGTAGATTGGCATCGAGAGGCTAAAACTGATATCAATGACGAAGCGGGTGGTGAACTCGGTGGTGATAATGGTTGTCCGGCTATTTGCGCGTTTTCGGATGACATTATTGTAGTTGCTCTTGGGCATGAACCAGTGATACTGATGTCCTGCTGGTGTTGGTGTTGGGGTGCCTCTGAAGGCGAGTCTCTCCACTGGTTTCCTGTGTGAGGCTCGCACATCGCTAGAGGCAGCTGGGGATGATGACTTGCCCCATGGAGTTTGAGTAATAGAGAAGATAAAGTGGCTAGAACTTGAGAGATGAAAGACGAGATTTAAGACGGGAATAGATGAATGGAAGATCAGAGGGAACAGAGACGGAAAGGGAGCCAGGGAAGAGCAGGGCAGGGCAGGGCAGGTAATATGAAGGTATCCTCGTTGCGCTAGAAGAGCAGGCGGCGTTGACGCCGCTTCATTGCTGGGGTGGACCGTCGAGCGGACTACTCTATGGTGGTGGCAGTAGACTTAGTACCTTAAGGTTAGCCTTGGTACAGTACTTTGTTATAGTAGGTTAGTAGGCTATCTGAGTTGCTAACTATGTGTAGGTCATGTTTTACTGGATTTAGCTTAATGATCCGACAGGATGGTAGGGGTTTTTATTAGAGTGCACAACCCATTGGATATCACTGGGCAGACTACCTTAGGTATTGCATGTAACTCTGTCAACGTATAGTAACGTACCTGTATTTCTTTGTTTCTGGCAGATTGTCTGCATCCATGGATGTCTCTACCGAAGGCGTAGGTGTTACGCCCGTCCAGTGACCGTCCTGCCGGAGCAATCAAGCCTCCTCCACTGCTCTAGGTTGTACCGACAGCCGGGTCTTTAAACCCGACAGCGTGTCCTAGGGTGGTCCCAGTTGTGGTGCAAGTGGAGCTCCGGTCTTTTGTACAAGTGCGATTGGCTCGTCGTAGCCTTGGCGATTTCTTGGCGCTCTCTCTGTTGGCGCGAGTTGCATGGATGCAAATGCACATCAGCCCATGTTCAGGTCCTTTTTGCTAAGGGCGAGCCTATCAGGAGTCTCTGCACGCCTCGATGCAGTTCAGGGCTCAAGTCGAGTCAAGTCAAACCAGCCCTCGCAATTGAATGTCAATCAGTCTGTCCGGTAATATCACTGTCCAATCTGTCGGAAATAGTGGACATGATTCGTTCACATATGAATTGTGCTGCAGATCTTGCTAGTCCAACTATAACTGCACGGTCCGATCTCAATCTCACCCCTGAAATCATACATGAAAAAGGGCTGACCGTCTTGGAGGGTTGTCAGCTCGAGTATTGACCGCCCACTGGCGTCAGCGTCTGCACCACAACGCGGGATTCGACCCAAGGAGAGCCCTTAATACCGCCTGTGTTTGTTACTGTAGCTGTTTCCATCCCTACCCACCCGGCGTCTCCCCTTCGCCATCATCTCAGCGGGAAAAGGGTTGATTTCTCGGCGTTGTCTAGCGATTCAACTATCTCAAAGCCTAGTGCCACCCGCTTCCAAGTCCCCCAGGCTCAGGTTCCTTTGCTTTGGCTTGGGCTGGTGATTCTGACATTTCAATCGTAGAGACTCAGATCATGTTTCAACAAGGCCATCTCAACCATATCCCCATACGGTAAAGCTGGCAGTTGGAGTTGCTGCTTCCATTGACAGGGTCTTGGAATGTGTGTGCCATGAGCATTTATCGCTTATGACACAACAGAAACAGTACATTATCTGACTGCAGTTACGTGATACATGATACGGCACTGAGATACACAGACATCCATGATCCCATGTGCTCAGGCGTCTGATGCATATTGTTAGTTGCAATTGCTAAAACACCCCAGCACCTTCTGCTCACGATCTCACATAACCAACAGATCCATCGTCCTTGTAGGGCAGACACTAAATGCCCGGTTTCACGTCCAATCGCATCTTTCCATGTCCTTGGGTCCACCCCCGCGAAGACCTTCTGCCTTCCGTCGTTCCCTTAATAGATCACCCGCTTTTATCAAAGCCAAGATAACCTCACAAACTTTCAACAATCCCCATCTTTCTGGGCAACTTCACTAACAAGTTACCTGAAACAGTGATATGCTATACAGTGTCTATTAGCCCAAGTTCTACTCCGTAGCACGTCCCTGAACACGGAGAACCAGGGAAGAGCCTGGCTCTTGGCTTCCATTAGCACTGAACGCTAAACTCTTGTGAGCTGAACCCCCGAAGCCATAAATCATCTCGGTGCCGAGTGTTAATTAATGAGTCAGGAGAAGCGCAGCGACCACACAGCAGCTATTCGTGAAGACTCGCAAGATTCACAGAGTTTAAAATAAATTGGGGTTGTAGAGGCTTAGCTTCTAGATCCGTGGCTCTGGTTCATAAATTTGCAAGTCGGAATTGGCGTGCTGATAATCAGCCATCTGATCGCATCGACTCCATCATAACAAAAAACGACAGCTCATGAAAGCATGTGACGGAGCAGCAACCAACTTCGATCGGGACCAAACTTGGCAATCCGCTATTGTAGCAGGACCAAATCGTATGCTAAACTAGCCTCACTTTGAAGGAGCTGACTCCCTGTTTGCATACACCATGATGACCAGATACCGACGTCGATCGGCTCTATGTATGCTGATCAGTTTATATCTACATATGGATGTGTTTCCCGCCAAAGAATGGACATTTTCTGCAACACGACTCAAAACATGTTGGTTGAGATCCTCGAACACGTGCTTATCGGTTCAAACGGGGCCTCACGAGGTGATGCCTTGTAAGTCTATGCAGGTCAGCATTTCGAAACGCATGAGGCGGTTCCTAGAGCGCTCTTCGGCACCAGAACGGCAGGACCTATTTCTGCCCTTTGTGAACCAACACCAACGCCAGTTCGGCGTTCTAAGGCAGATCCAAAGACATGGTCCTGGAGCCCTACTGTATCGTCGACCGACACACTCACAATAAGCCTCATCTCCGGACCACGGTGTTGGTAATGCTACCGATATAGACAAACCCGACCCAAAGCGTCGGATTGTGGTGTGCCAATGATTCGAGAGCTTCTGTCTAGTAATAATCAAGAGCATAGATGACATTTAGAATGAGCCCCGCAAGGGGTTAGGCTATTCTCTCGCCCTTAATTCTCTGAACGGGTTGTAGGTCTGGGCCTCTCGCCCAACTTAAGGGACTGTAAGTGAGCGGCCGCTGTCGCAATCAATGTTCCTGATTTGACGTACTGACTCCACGTGCTGCTGTCACTGTTACTGGTATACGGTTTTTTGTGTTGCTCGGACCCAAAAAGACTAACTTCTCATACGGTCACAATCCAACATGATCTGCCGGTAATAAGAGATAATAGACAATTCATCTGGAAAAGGAAATCAGTTCGCTTCGGCTATTAACCAACGGACTAAGATGCCCGATTCTCACCCAGGATTGATTTTTCAGGCTTCTGAAGACCAGAGGCGTTCGTCTGACAGGGGTGGGAGGATGCGCAAGACGAAAGCAAGGGGGGGAAACAAAGCTTAAGACTCAGATTGGTGGCAGGTAGCTGGATTTTAGTGGAGGCCAGTCCTACGTTTTCTGTCCTCTAGAGGGTAAGATCATGGGTACTGGGAAGTAAAGTTATCAACCACTTGAGCTAATCTGGAAGAAACTCATCTACGATCTGCTATCCACTTTAGCCCGCTGATCTCTCTCGGGAAGTTCTAGGCCACTTACGCTTATTAGCATGAATCTCGACGCTAGGCTTTTCTGCGGAGAGCAGTCGAGTAGCTGAGTAGGTATAACGATGCAACGCATGGGAAAGACCTGGCTGGAGTACAGCAGGCGCAAATACCATGCAAATGTTTGACCTGGAGACTTAGCAGGAAGTTTTTGTTTGATGAGAGCTGGTATCTGTGAAAAGCGCCATTCGTCTATTATCTAGCGGGCAGTGATAAGCCTTTTGGAATTGGCATCTCGATCGTGCTATGATGGCTATAAAAATGGTGCTTCTCGACTTAGGAAGGCAAGCCAATTTGTTGAATTTAGTGCGGGCCAAACTATTAACGGTTTTTTATACGGTTCTTATTAATCATGCCAGGACCTCAGCTTAACAGGGCAACTATTCACGCCTCTGGGCTCAGATGCACAAACTGGGTAGCTCACATTGCTGAAAGAGCCTTACCAGCTATCCTTATGACATATCATATTGGGCGTCTTGTTTGGGAAGATTCATCGCTGACTTGATGGAGATATTTCGGAGCTTTCGTTCCACATTGGCGATGAAATTCCTGTGACGTTTTGATTACTTAAAAGATGCATATTTTATTCTTCGGCGAAGTGTGGGATGGGCTCTCTGTCCAAAGACGCTATTGTTGGACCCTGGAGATGACATGCTAAACCTCTATGCGAGAACACTGCTGATCTTTCGACGTTACAGGAAAGCATGCCTCTCGCCTCGACGGAGATTACATGGCTTTTGCGCTATGATGTTGATCACTTGTGGATGTCCCTGCATGAGGCTGAAAGCCGTTCATTCGACAGGTTGTAATACGATCTGATAATCGGTTCACTGGTGTTCATTCTCTAGTTCACGCTTTTTCCAGTGGTCCTCACACCCAAACTTTGGTAAGCGTTATCATCAACAGTAACCGCAGCTTAACATCCACAGCGCCAGAGAGGTGGTTCGGCGAACTTGAACGTCTAGGCTGCTGTTGAAACCCCACCAGCCATAAATACCATGCACAAGTGGCGTCTGGCCTTCGGTTATCAGACCTGTCAGTTAGGACGAAGTCTCTCCGACATGCATCGGTTCCAACAGTGCTTTCAGTAGTCAAACTTTAAAACACATCTACGACGCCTTGGTTCTCGTTCGGGTATCTCGTAAGTTTACCTGCGGCCGTATTGGCCCAGCCTCGCCTTGCTATGTCGAAGCCAACGGCCACGAGGTTGAGCGGCGTAAGGAATCAACGGCGGTGTTGGTTTGTTTGACGCAAGGGCCATGTTGTTCAAACGTCTGGAGAATCCTTGCTGCATTCTAGGACTAGGGAAATACATAGGTCCATTTGAATCGTCCCAGGCTGTTGTGGCAACCAAAAAGGCCCATGGTGCTTCTTCAACTACTGCAGAAGAACATGTCCTGCAGGGCAAAGCGGAACGGAACGGAGCGTCCATCCAAGTTGTAGGAATCACTGCATTGTGGCGCCTGGAGTGCCATCATGGGAACCCACGGAGGTGGTTCGGCCATAGTAGAAGGGCAGAAGGACAAAGAGCCATCTTCACAAGGCAGCCTGTTATAGGTCAGCCAAAAGCTAACTGTTCACGAGAAGCACAAGACGAATTCCATATTAGATACGGATGCCACTACCGGGTCGTGGTATTCCCGGGCCATGGAGCCATATCAACGTCACAAGCATGCAACAGCTCAGTGTCATTGGGTGAGTCAACTTCCAGTGTGTTCCACCATGTCGATCTTAAATCATGCCTCCAGCAATCCACGATACTCTGTCAGATCTGGTAGGGCCGGTCAATATCCTGACCACCAACTTTTAGCTTCAAGTTGATTTCATCAATTCGCACCCTTAACACGATCGCTTACCAAGCTGAAGCGCCCTCATAAGTGGCTTGTTGTGCCGCATGCCTAAACTTGTGGAGCTTCGCGGCTGATATCTCGCTCTTTTGGAGATAGCATTCTCCGAATTAGATCCTTTGCAGACTGCCTCTCGGGCCCTAAGAACGAGATGAACTATTCATCATGTATAGACGGCTGACTACGCATGTTACTACGTAGATGAACTGTGGCTCTGAGCCATACAAGTTTGCATGGGCGTGAACAGCGGGGTTGACCCCTAGGAATACTTGTTATTAAACTTTACGATGCATAAGAGCTGAAACCGCCATATCCTTGGCAATGGGAATAAACACATACCCAGAAACTACCAAGAAATGGCCAGGTCGATGGAATGAGGGCGCCATGGGTAACGAGTCTTGGCATATTGTAAACAAATGGAACTCGGGGTGAGATGTTCACGGTCGGTATGCAAAGAGACTTGATGCCTCTGATTAGGATACCAAAAACAAACAGTTAGAGTGTATTAGGACTTGCTCATCTAAAGCTGGTCCGGGATTTCCATCATCTAAAACTGAGGTCTCAGGTTCTCTTGTTCTCCCCCCCCCCCCCAAAAAAAAAAAAAACCGTATCTAATTACATCACGTGTAAAACGTCACTACCGGCACACGCCAGGAACAGGAGATTCATCATGGTTTACCACGTGACGAGATGGAATAATAGCGAATCTGTAAGTCTGAGGTTAGGTTCTTTTCCATGGATTCAATGGGTTCCAGGGCTTCCGAATGGAGGAGAAAGTCGCGGGCTAATTTTCTCTTAAACCAATAGGCTCATGGAGATGCTAGCTAAGCGCTGATGATGTGCCCCGCGTAGGCGCTTACGGTCAAACTGGCCACAGAGCTCATTGAGCCAGGGGCCGATGACTTGATTGGGCATGATCTTGAATGAAACAGCCTGCATTCTGCAGCCTGTGTTGCATCTGTTGTATGAATAGCGGGAACTTGGTCTTTTGGGACGCGGCCGTTTCGTTTCGATGGTGAGACAGGCAAATGCCGAAACAATATTGAAAGGCATATGGCAAGAAATATGTAGATGATAAGACTTTCTCTAAAGTTCTGTAGCTTTTTCCGTCCGGGTATCTCCAACATCAAACCCCAAGACTCAAGTATCGTGGTAGATGGAACCCGATATCAATGCGGGGCTAGCCTAGCTTGGCACATGTTACGGGCGGCTAAAGGAAGCAGAGTCGAGCTGTCCTAAGAGGGCTCTCTCAGGGTCCGAACATTTTTCTCTTTTCTTCATTTTATCCTCCAGTTCAGAAGCTCTTGTATTCTTTAACGTATTGTAGTATTGTTCCTATAAGTTATGGCGAGCCAGCAGCATTACTACCCTCGTAGGTCCACATCGAGTTTTATATCATGACAACGAAACTGATCATGACACCTCAATAGCTCCGCCCGGCGCGACACAGAGCTCACCAGGTTCGCAAAGCTCTCTACAAAGACCATTTGGCAAAGCTGACCATACAATCTCTGGATAGCTCCTCAACCGCAGCAACAGCAACATCAATATGCGCTGCCACCGACCTCTCCTCCGGCTAATCGCACACAATTCTATCCTCCTCCACCTCAGCCTCAACCTCAGCCTGGACAGGCTGTGAACTACCCTCCTCCTCCTCAACATACACCATCTCCCCAAGTTCCCCACCAGCCGACGCCGATTCACTATCCGGCTCCTCCCCAGGCTCAGCAGCAGACTCCCTCTCCACAAGCCAAGCATCACTCTCATAGTTCCTCTCAGGGCTACTATCCTCCTCCTCCAACTTCGGCACCAGCGTATCAACAGCACTTTCAGCACAACCTGCCTCAGGCAACACCTCCACCCCCGCAGAATCAGTATCATGCGCCGGGCCAACAGAGCAATTTGGCCATGAGGCCTGGGCCAACTCCTCCAGTAGCGACTCCTCCAGCAGCGACTCCCCAGTCTACTCAGCAGAACTTTGAACCGCCCCCGCCAGTATCCTCTTTGGATGAGAACCAATATCCCATTGAGAAGCCCAAGCAGGAGCCGGAACAGCAGCCTGGAACAGCAGTTGCAATGACTGTGTCTGGGGCGCCTGAGGCAGGTCAATTCGCTGGGGCAGTGGCCACATCTGATGACGTTGGAACATTCAATGGTGGCAGCTACCGTATTAGTCACCGCGATACCAACACAATTCTCACTATCCAGCTCGCAATGGGCTGCCCCATGACTGGCAAGCCAGGTGCAATGATCGCCATGTCTCCCTCAGTTACTCTGAAAGGCCAAATCAAGTTCAGCATGAAGAAGATGATCACCGGAGGTGACATGTCAAGTTCGACATATATTGGTCCAGGAGAGGTTCTTCTTGCGCCCCACAGCCTTGGTGATATCACTACCCTTCGCCTCACAGGCAAGGAAGCCTGGTCCGTAGGCCACGATGCATTTTTAGCTTGTACCCAGGGTGTTATAAAAGACTTCAAGAGACAGGGATTGGGCAAGGCTATGTTCAGTGGCGAGGGTCTCTGGGTTTATAAGATCAGTGGTGTAGGGTTGTTGTGGGTTTCGAGTTTCGGTGCCATCATTCATAAAACAGTAGGTTTCTTGAACACGTTTCTCTTATCAGGTGCTAACGTATGAACTAGCTTGTCGAGGGGGAGAAGTACATCGTGGATAATGGACATCTGATAGCCTGGAACTGCAAGTACGTAATGGAGCGTGTTGCCTCTGGAGGTATCATCTCAGGCATTGCTTCCGCAGAGGGTTTGGTTTGTAAATTCACTGGTCCTGGAACGGTCTACATGCAAACCCGGAACTCGGTGAGTGATTTGTCTGTCTGTGGTCCTTTCTGTCACTAACAATATTACAGAGGGCGTTTGCTGCTTTCATGGGTGGGCAGCAGTATCAGGGATAATTGTTTCGTGAAACCATGAAGAGCATGTTAAAGCGAGTGCATACCTATTATTTGTGTAGTGTTTATTCTTCTTGGGCTATTCTGGGTTTTCATTTCACTGGGTTGCTGGCCATCTCTGGATACCTCTAATTACCTAGGTACCTATCTAAGCACTTTGCCTGGTTCTGCTCACAAGCACGTGTCTAAGGTATCAGAGTTTCCCATATGTTGCGATTTCTACTTTGGTACAAAGCCTTTGTACCTTTCTGCCCGTGCCGGTGCTCGATGCTCCCTCCTTCTTGAATCAGTTCTGTCACCCAGTTGAATTTTAAGTCTGAGGGAAAGAGTCCTTCTGGGGTAGCAAGAACAGACAAATGCATTGCACTTAAGTTCTTTCTCCATTATGTATGATTATTCTAACCGCACCTTCCACATTCTCAGCATTGCTACCAAAGTAATCATTTCACGACCCCCCTCACGTATTTGCTGTTTTCCTTCTTCACCACCATAGGTAGTTTGGCCTTCATTTGCAAGACAGCCAAACGCCCCTTTTTGGACAATCTATCCCGCTATACGCAGCATTAAGACAACTTGTCTATGGCAAAGACGCCTGAGCAAAAGCGAATTTACTTGTCAGCGATCGTCCCCGAAGCTTATCAAGTTCCCCTTTTTGGCACCCCATCTCTGAGGCAAGCCTAGCACCTTTGCCGCGAAGCGCCTGGCCACGCAGTTTCGCTTTTACGAGTTTCGATTGCATTGCTCGTATCTTCTTATCAGTATGTTGCCCTGAAAGTTACCGACCGGTTCACTTTTATGACTTGGGATCTTGGTTGTCTGATACAAGAATCGAGACTGACACCCGATGTAGGCACCACTCAAAGTTTCCTCTGCCGAGGCTACAACTTTGGGTTAGAGACTCCCCTTGGTTTTCTGGTGAATTGAAAGAAATGCCTGACGACAAATAGAATCGACAGGCTAGAAACTTTAGATTCGAGACGTATGCACTGCTGACCATCAAGAAAACGCGCAGAGGACTCACTAGTATACTACTAAGCACTTGTTCTGTGTTTATATAGAAGCATACGGCATTTCTAACACTGGAAATCATTGGCAGACTATCTGCTCATGATCCTATTTGATTAGGATTCGTGGTGCATCTGACAATCCCCGGTCAACACATTGAGGCGCTCAAGATTCAAATTTCGGCATGTCCTTCGAAAAGAGGATTCGAAGCCGAATGGCTCAATCCGTCATCTCAACTGACACAACCGCTGACGATTCTTTTGAGGAATGGTATTCAGCACCATCTCTTTCGCGGAGGGAATACTCAGAAGAGAACTTCGCAAGTTCAAAGTTTGCTGAAGCAATGAACAACCCAGACTGGCGTCGTCGACGCGATGGATTCAGTGTTTCTGACGTTACTGACACAACCAACAGCACAAATCAAGCCAGCCCACATAGTCGCGAGGTTCCCAACAGCAGTACAGAAGGAGCGTATATCTCCCCTATGAGGAATGGAAACATATCTCCATGGACTTTCATTGGCAATTCCAATCAATTCCAACCTTGTCTTTGCGGTTCTGAGACTGATATCAAGGACTCAAACGTGTCTTCTACCAACCAAGAACATGGATGTCTAGACCATGATAATGTGCAGCCAGCTGATACCATGAGTGGACTTTGTACTATCCGGCTTAACGTCGACCTAGCCGGTGGCCACTACAAGGATCGCCAACTCCGCGTTCTTCAGGTCTCACCCCTTCCTTCTTATGCTGCCAGCACACAGAAGCATAGAACGGCAGTCCAGAACATTGATCGAGAGGCTCCTATTGCCTACGTGCAACGTGTAGTCAAAAATCAGCGAAGAACTACGCAAGGAACTGATAACCCACAAGTGGAAAGACGCCGAACTCCTCACCATATTTTCCCCATAGAGGCCGGAAATGAGAGTGAACTCGACAAAGAAAGGACCGACAGGGCCAGGCAAGCTGTGCTGAAGGACCCAGCTGTTGCCAACATCGCACATGCAAAATCCCAACCAAAGGTACTCAGTGGCCTGTCATCGCCAACTGAGCAAACCAGAAAGAGCGAAGAACTCGAACGCAGAAAAGCGGCTTTCATGAAAATTCTGCAGAAGCTCCAGCAAGGGTCAAAACATGAGACTGAAAACACAAAGAGAGATACAAACAGACCTTTTATCGGCCATGGTTGTCCTTGGAGCCCAAAATCAAGCCAGCAGCCGAGCCAATCTACACAACAAAGCTCTGATTCCGGTATTGGCTCTCTTTATAGCGACCCCCCGAGAAATAAGGACTCATCTAATGACTCCGGAATCCGTATTGATTCCGATGTCCTCACACATGGGTTGAACCCTAGGGCAAGGGAATTCCTCTCATTCAAAAGAAGTTTCCCAGCAGCACCGCAAAGTCAGGGAATTATCAACTTTCCAGAAGACGAGGTTTCTAAGAGTATGGAGCTAAGTCAAAGTGAGACTCGAAAAGAAGACACTGTTAGAAACACCGTCAAGACCGCACCACATAACATGGACGACATTTCTGTTCCCGTACTACAGTCAGACATTGGTGCCAACAGTACAGAGAGTACCTCCGTTCCAGGGGGAACTACAGCCGATACAACCAAACAAGATCCAGGAGAGTTCAACTACTCATCAAAGATATCGCCGCCTGCCAAGTTTGGATTCCCAGGGGGTGCTTGTGGCCCTCCAGTGCGAAATATCCTCACCCCTGGAGTGCTACCTGGTCTTGGGCTTGGAATCCTACCGACGCCTGCCACGTTCGGCAATACGCCGAGCCTAGCAATGTTTGGTCCTCTTCTACAACAGTATCCTGTTGCATCAGGTCACTTTATGGGCACTTCTGCAGCGCCTCAGATTCTCTTTAACTCAACGCTGGGAAGTAGTAGTTTTCAAGCTCGCCCACACCCTGTTCCCAAACCGACAAACCCTGACCCAATTCAGCAGCAACAATATGAAGAATACATTGAATGGCGTAAAGCACATGAGCCTGGATACGCACTTGCATGCAAAGGTCGGCAACAACGCCGTGCCCAACGTGGTTCAGCAACGCAACACGTATCAATGCATCACGCTTCGTGCGAAGGTGCTCAAATGGTTCAGTAAGTAGTTTGGATGATGAAATGTGGAGAGAAACGTCAAGAAGAAAAGAAAATGCTCTGTGATCTGCAACTCTATCTTTGTGCAAACCAAGCACGACCAGGCCAAAAGTCTTCCTGACTCCATCACCGAAACTTACCAGTTGAGAGGGGAACAACTCGAGAACATTGACTTCTTGCTTACAAGTTGAATATGTTTGAGTTTCAAACTTATATCCAAGTGCTCGAGTTGCCCTCCTTCAATAGCAGAGCTAGGCTTACGTTGATCAGCCGAAGATTGAAACCCCAAATGGGTGTATGTTAATACGAATAAAGAGGCTGCTGTTATTCATTATATGGCATCTATAATGATGGCTAGGGGTAAATAAGCTGGGCTGCTTTTCACCAGCCATTGATCAATGATTGATCAACATTATCAAAGTTTGAAGAAGCGGTAGTACATACCAAGAACAGGCAATTAGATACTTGCATGGTACGGTTATAGGACAGGGGAATAATGATAGAGCATTAAATAGCCAAACTCAAGAAGAATGCACTTCGAACGGATCAGAATAGCCTCTAACTCACGTCGTACTAGAATGAACTGCACATGCTGCCATCTCTGACATATGAACTGCGATCATTAACTCTCTAACGAAGGTTGAGTATGATCTATAGGAATATTGCCTGGAATTGAAACGGGCGGTGTTGTAGAAAGACTGGTAGAAATCCAGCGTTGAGGAGAACAAAGCCGGATATTGATTCCTCTGAATGCTAAACAGGAACCCCCGTCATATTGAGCTCAAGGCGCAGTGGCAGTGGCATCCAGGTCTACTGAAAGTTCAGAGCTCCGATTTTCCAAGGCACAATGGGGTATGGTGTAGCGAGTCTGCTAACAGAGAAGTGAGTACTCCCATGTTTACCAGTACAGGGGATATCCCAAAAAGCCGAGCTACGGTAAGGCCTCCGTAGCTTTGACAAAGTAGGATACTCTTTGCAGTCGGGAAATGAGCATACATATACATGCGGCGAGGCTTTGATTTCCACCTGAAGTGGTCAATGTTACGACAATGGGATCAACAAACTCCTATTAATTCTTGCATTCATTCCCTCCTCGTAGCCATTGCCTGTGTAAGACAGAACATGAATCCAGTCCGATATAAAAAATCATCATAGTTAGGAACCTGTATATATACGACGGTGGTATAATAATTGAAGAAACGCCAAGAGAAAACCTTGAATACCCAATACGTTGTTCGCAGCTCTTCATCATTACGACCCCAATTTGCAGACATACCAAAACGCAGTTGCGACACCAGTTCGTGAAATGCAAAACTCACAAAGATTGAGAAATGATGCAGTGATTGTATGAAGCCAATCGCATGACTTCTAGCATTCTTCACCTTCTGCATCCTCATCCAGGCCCTCGTCATGAACGCTGGTTAGCCTTGATAACTCGGTCTTAGCCGCCTTAAGCGGTTGACATGTCTCCCACCCTCCGCTAGTGGACACAATAACACGGACGTTGGGGTGAGAAGCCCATTCCGTGAGAGCCTCGTCGTTTGTACCCCCAAAAACGACATGTGGCTCCTCATTCTTGGCAGCACGCTCAAGGTGAACAGCGACATGCTCCATTCGGTCATCCCAAGTCTTATGGCCGTTATTGAAGACTTTTGTGCAGCCCTTAGCTGGGCAATGCATGTAGTCTGGCAATTTGCAACGCTGCCGGAACGCTTCCTCCTGTAACTTCTTCTCCTGGGCTAACCAACCAGGGGGGAAGGTCTTGTTTTTCTTGTCAGCCTTGGCAACCTCTTCAGGTGCGTGCATCCGGCGTATGTGTTGTGTATAGAGGTCTTTTCTTTTAAAGACCTTGCAATGCGTAGCGGTACCCAAAACACATTTCAATGGGGTTGAAGAATATCCGCAGGCACCAGTTGTACAAAGCCAGTAGTGTAGGTTCAAATGCTGCGCCGAAACATGCCTTTTCCATTCGTTTTTGTTTGCAAAGGCGTGTTTACAGCCCGCAAAATGGAAGACGCAGATGAAAGGGCGAGTATGCATGGCATTGATATGTTTCTGTAATGATACGTCGTCGTTGAACACTTTCTGGCAGTGTAGGCACAATATGCTTTCACACGAGGAGAGTAGTTTCCGCGCTGTAATACCGTGGGTAACAGTCCGTGATTTGGTAACCTTTCCTCTGCTAGCATTGGTAGTGGAACTTAGTCGTCTGGTGCGGCCACGTCGATTGCCACCTTTGGCATTTCGAGATGACTTGGTTCTACAGTTGGGTCTATATTCATCGTCACCATCGTCGCCATCGATAGTCTCAGCTTCGTTTTCGAAATTTACGTCCAGATCCATGTTGTCGGGATCAGGGTAGGCCGCCTTCGTATCGGCTTGAGGATATAATTCTGAAGATGAAGGGTCGAAAGTCGATGGAGAACTCGAGCTGTCGCCTTGGTAGATGGAATTGGGAGTGGCGCCGTCAAAATCTGCATTCATGTCGAGGGTGAAAGCATTAATCTCTTGCTCCTCTTTGATTCCAGAAACGGTTTGACTAGGTTCAATGACAGCCGGGTTCACACATCCTTGTGGTACACTTGATAATCCGTAAAGGGAGACACTAGGTGATAGAGAGCCTGAACCAACAATGTTCGGGGACAAGACTGCAACATCGGACGGCGTATAAGGGCCTAGAGTGCTGACATGTGCATCATTATCTGTCCAATTGGGACTTTGTGGTCCACTCGCAGCTGATGATGGTTGATAGGACATTGGAGAGCCCTGACGGACTTGTGAACTTTGATGAGGAGGACAACTCATATCGGGGTAAATTCCGGTACATCGAGTGCCTGGGGTATCAATGTTTGATGATGCGATGAAGTAGCTGCTCTGAGGCTCCTGCAGATACCTCTGCATGCTGTTGGTGCCATAGTAGGTACCTTCGTGGCTGGAATAGGGTGCCGTATGTTGAAGAAGGGGATCAATTTGGCAGGCGAAGTCTTGGTGATTGATTGAGTCAGGGCTGGGATAGGAGAAATAACGTGTGTTAGATGAACATCTAGCTCCGTTGGTCCTCCCATAGGGTGATTGGAAAGTCATGGTGTTAGCAGCTCCCCTTCTTTAGAGAGGTACTATAAGTAAGGCTCCTTGTGGCGAAAGAAAAGAAGAACAAGAGCACGGTATGTCAAAGCTTTCAGAGCGAAGAAAACCTGGAGGAGAAAGTGCCACTGAACTATTCAAGTTCTAGCGCCGAAGTTAAGAACTATCAGCTCTGAAACGGTGAATGGGCATGTATATCATGAGTGCAAGATGTGCGAGTTGGTAACGCAAGACGTTGGACGTGTAAGTCACCTGCAGCGCAAGCTCGGGGAATCAAGGCGAGTGGGAGGCTTGGTGTGAGTAGGAATGGAAAAAGACTAAATCCACAAAGTGCTGGCCAGAAAAGGATTGCTCGGACTGTTGAGCACACTAGAGAGGAGTCGCCATGGTGGAGGGTGAGGGCGGGCATCTTAATAGATTATAAAGGGCCCCAAGACTTGTATGGCCAGAAGGTCTCGCCAGCCTATCTGGAGCGTCCCGCCGACGCGGGCATTGGGCACTCCCTGAGTTGGTCGAGCAGAGCCGCAAGTACGTACCCCAGCCTGAAGAGGCATCGGTAGAAGTGGAGCGCTGCGCTGATCCCATCTATTACTCTTCAGGACGACCTGCAGCAGCATGGGACTCCAGACCTGACCTTGGCGGCCTCGCCCTGTCACCCTTGGGATAAGATGGTGTGTGAGCCGGGACGGAGCCGTCAAGTTGAAGGGTACCTCAATGTAGTAACAATGACAATTCCAATCTGGTGGCCGAGACGGAAGATGGGAGATTGATGACTTGGGGGCTGTAGCTGCTAAGTGAGGTGGAATTTATCTCATAGGCTCTGTCCCAGGTCGGTATGCACTCGAATCCGAGTAACTATCAGACGTTTTCGAATTGACAACGGGCATGCATCGTTGAGAGAAGTCATATTGGCATTGTCTTCAGTCATTGGCGGCCATGTCCATGGCCGCTAATGTTAGTCCAAGGCACACCGGGTGAGTGAGCTTAACGCCACGCAACAGGACGGTAAGGCCCGTTCAGCCGCCATGTCAGTATTGCACCAATGCGGATACGTGCCAGCGTGAGTGAGTCCGAGCATTCCTTGCAGCCGCAACGGCGATGTCGATGGCGATGGCGATGCGATGCTGGCGTTGAATGTTGATAGGCCTAGAGAGCAGGAACTGTGTCTGTGCCGGGAATGGGTAGGCCGGGGATGAGCGGAGCAAAGCAAGGCAAAGCACAATCCTCCGGCAAGCTGATGCTGATGGCTGGCCCAAGACAGTTTGATGCAAGACGTCTCTTCTTGGTGACGGTTACCTCGAGTTGGGGCCGTCATTTGCGCGAGCGTGGATAGCCGCCAAGTCAGAGAGAGCCTGTAGTATGTTAAACCCAGTAAAATCCGCGTTAGCGGGTTAGGATCGCAATTAGTGGCGGCTAATATTTTCCAAGAATGACCCTTGAAACGTTTCATGACGAGTACGTGCTGTGTGTCTAGCCAGGGCTGAAGATGCTGACGATTTGGAGAACTCGATAAGAAAGTGAAACATCCCTTCCAATGATAGTTTTGACGAACTCCTCCTTATTCCCAAGAAACGAGATCACTCACGGTTCAGGCAGATAACATAGTTGTGATGGGCGGACCAGCGACTTGTCCTTCCACCAGCGCGAGCTGGAGCTGGAGTTGGAGCTGGAGGATCTACGACAGGTGTTAACGTTCGTTAATTTAAGACAAGGATATGTCTTTCCAGCACTTAACCTCTGTGGGCTAAGTCTACCCAGATGAGCACCTTAAAAAAGAAGGCAGCCATCGCCTACATCTTGGCCAATAACAAGTGCTAGAAGGGGAGACTAGTGGATTGCTAGAGCCAACAGACTTACAAGCATTACCTCGCCCGACCTGGGTCTTTGCTGTCACTGTTTGTGAGATCCCGCCCCATGCCATCCCGTACGGTGCAACTGATGAGGACAGAGGTAGGTGAATCTGATTTACCGCACGGGTTTGGCTTTCAGCTCTCAATCCTATTGGCACAAAGACCCTTGTCAATATCGATCCTCAATGACACCCAGTTCCCAGTCTGATAGCCAAGAGTCCACCAACAGAGTCTCGAGAATGCCTGTCCATGTACTAAATTCTTCAGCGCTTACTCGGTACTAGCCTGTGTCATGTCATGAGAGAATAAGGGAGCACGTTCGTGCCATAATCGAGAGCAGGTTCTCTGCGGTTGGTGTATCACCGAAAATTGAAAGAATAGAGCAATTTGAACAAACAATTGGGTCATCTCATGTTCTGGACTTGGAAGACGGCACCGGTGTAAGTCACTATTGGCTCGGGGAGCAGGTCCAAGGTACGGGCCTTGTTCTTCATGACAGATATCAATTATGGATCATCACAATACGGCAGCAGGGCTGAGTCCATAGCTACACCTCCATTCGCATGCATACGCCATGGGGGTTGTCTAGGTCTGAGATTAATGTCTGCGAGGTGATGTTACATGGATGAAGTATTAACAGCCCCCAATATGAGCCTTGGGACTGTCCCGTAAATGCATATCGAGTACTACGCTTCAGCTGAAGCAAGCTGGATGTTGGATTCATCTATTTTGAGCCATGTATGTACGAATACGTAAACTTACGTCTGCCATCTCGGTACCTTGATTTGACTGGATGAACCGAGTGCGTGGATTTAGGTAAAGTTCAATGCACATGGCTCTTCAACCTCTTTACAACTTGGCTCGAGTCAGAGTCAGCGCTGCACCACTCTCAACTACTACATAACCAGGAAACGCAACTTGACAAGGTTAGATGTCAAGCGGAACCATTAGCCGCCGTTGTAGGCGTGAACTCATTTGTCCCCAATGACATGGCAGCTTTTTGAAATCTATCTCAAGTGTAAGGGGAACCAAAACTCTCAGTCATCCGGGTTGTCCATTCCACAACCATCGAGATGGGCCTCTCTCATGGCGATCCCTCTTCATGGATGGTTCGAGATGGTGTAGAGACCTTCGGTCCCTGTATTACACTTGATACCAGTCGTTGAGATGTATGTCTGGGCTCACTCGAGCGTCGGGAGGATCGGTCTCTTCCCCAAACGTGGTGCAGATCTTATCTTCCGTGGGTAACCCCTGCGAGATAGCCTATCTACTCTACTGTACTTTCTTCAACCCCATACCCCTGTTGGGAGAGCATGGGCCATGTTAGTGGTCCCTTGTGTAACATGACAAGTGATGTAGACTACCCAACGCGGCTCCTGGGGAAATGAGCAACTACCAGAAACTCACAGCGGTGGCTTGGCTGACCCCTCCGATACCTATAGTTTCTTTTGTCGTCAATGAATCATGATGCTCCTGTGGCAAACATAGAATAGATGCCCGGCGAGGCAACTCGTGGGTCGGGTTCAGCTCCGAAACATCTCATCCACATGGACCTCATGGCTGGTCTTGATCACGCCGCGGGAACTTATCCGGGGCGCCTGTTGGAGCGGCTTGAGACTGAGACAATAGTCCGCGCCATGCCAGTCGGTGTTCAACTAAAGTGGAAATACGTCGTATGCACCAGGGCACTATTCGAGCATGCGGACGGCACTCGAAGTTAGCCGATGCCCCTCTCTTCTTCACTTTGTTGATCCTACAGGGGCTGTTTGGTAATATCCTGGAGCAGACTCTCGCTAGTAATTCGTGATATATCAGGAGTAAAGTTGCCCGACAGCTTATAATTGCCCTAACCGCCGTCGGGCCTACAGCATTGCTATGACTGGGGGGCGCATTGAAGCATCAACATGCTCTTGATTTCTGCACATCCTAGCCTTGTTGGAAGCTACAAAAGGCAACGATAAGATCAAATTCATTCTATTATAAATACAAGTGCTTCCCAGGCAAAAACGACCCTCTGACTTTCGTAAATTGTAAATATTCAAACCTGGCCACATGACGGGGGTATATCATTCGCATCGTAAGAACAGAAAAGGGAATATCCGCCGATTGTAATATAACATTGACGCACTGAACTTAATAAGCTAACTGTCGCTTGTAGATGGAATTGCGTGCCAAGTACAATTCTTGCACGAACGTTGGTTGCACTCGCAACACAACGTGTTGTTGCTGAAACTGTTTTCAACAGCACAATTACACTGTTTGAGTGAGTCAGTTTAGTTGTGATTGGCATTTGGGCCGGAGCTCTACTCACACATGTCCACATATACATATCCTTCTTTCGACCTCGGCGATCTTCACCACTGTTTTCTGTTGAAACAGTGCTCTGAGGAGATATCGGGTCAGATGGGGATGATCCAGATGAGGATCCAGACTCATCTACCTGGGGGGCCGAGGGGACAATCCTGTGATCCTTCTCATGTATCCACTCGCTGATGTCTTTCTTGGGTACACGACGACCAGAGAAATGGTCGTCGATGTGATCGCAACGTTTCGCCCAGGTGTTGTCCGTCTCTTTAATCTCAACAGTTTCCTGACAGAAGCCGCACCAAAAGTGAGCATCGCAGTGACGACCCTTTCGACAACCTTCAACTTTCTCTTCGAGCTTGCTAGTATCTGTAATCTCGTGCTCCTTCGAAAGGTGGTTCCGGAAGCTCTCACGGCGGTAGCAAACCTTGCCACAAGATTCAGCAGAATCAGACTTGGCACAGTCGCATATCCATGTCTCAAGCTGGTAATGCTGAATGCTTTCATGTCTCTTCCAATCGTTCTTGCTTCCAAATGTCTTTTTACAATCGGCAAAGGTGCAACCGTATGGCTTTGAATGCCTCTTCTGGTGCTTCCTATAGAAATTGTAAGCTAAGGTATTCAGCGTGTTGGCCAATAACACTTACTTCAGCTCGCACAGACGAGGAAATACTTTGTCACAATCCTGGCATTTGTGAGGGTGTGTTTGGCTCTTGCTGCTCACTGTATCTAGTTTTGAAGCCTCCTCTCCGAGGCCTGCGAACCGCTTCTTCAGATAGCTTGCGATAAGTTCTTTGGGTATTTTATCAAGAAGGTCATCGTATGCTGATTCTGGGCTCACATCGGAGGGGTTTTCACTTTCTTTTTCGTGTAGGGGAATTGCTTTAGGAGTTCGTTGGGCTTCGTCAGCGTCAACCATTCTGACATCAGCCTGTTGGCTTCCTGAGTCTCCACTATTGCGAGAGACGTCTGTAGTCGTCCTTTCACCTTGCTGCACGCCGTCCATAGTTTCTAGTGCAACATCGTCCGGCTCTTCAGCTTCAGAAGCGGTGACATCGTCACCCGGCGCATCCTCCTCAGAAGCGGATACCGGCCATTGATTCGTTGGCAGAGCACTGCGTCCATGGATAATGCCAGGGTGAATGAAGTTCTCGTCACCTTCTCGTACTGTTGCAAGGCTTGATGCATCTCGATCAAAAGATAAAGAGGGTGGTCCTCGAGGAAGATTATTGGCACCGGATTGGGGTTGTGAAGCCCGTCGTTCACCATACGAGACACGGAAGGACAGAATTGTTGAGGGATGGGCCAAACCAGGTAACTGTTCTTGTGCCTGGAGATATGCCATAGCACTCCCTCCCACGCCCTCGAGATCTTGTGACGGAACTGGACTGTAGTTTATTAGCTAACTCTGGGTACTAGGGTAAAGTATGAGGCTAAAAAGGAAGGGCGAGGAAAGGCATACCGATGCACATATTCAGACAGGTCGTCATTGGCTGAATATGTCTTTGCATGAATTCTCTGCAAATGTGACCGGAAGTTGTCTGCCCTTGGCCAGACTTTACTTTTCTTCGCACAATTGCCAATATTACACACAAAGGTGCGACCAGAAACAGTGCGGTCGCTATGTACAGTTCTCTTATGTCTGTCAAGATCGTTCTTAGAAGTGAAGCCTTTCTCACGCGAGCAGCCTGTAACGTCACAGTGCCAAGGAAGAGAATGTTTTAATTCGTGTTTTCTAGACTTTATTAGCAAAGGGGTGATCAATAGAGGTCAAACCCATGTGCTCACCTTAGCTCGGAACGTGTACGGCATCGTTTCTGGCATTCACCACAAATCCAACGTCGTTCTCCACCAACCGGGGCCGTTGCAACGCTTGCGGGAGGATGAGGTCGGACCCATTGGTCTTGATATAAGTGAGCATCGTTGGTGGCTGGTTGACACTGCAGTTGAAGGGTTTCTAAGTTTCTGTTGACAAGCTGCGCATCCGCATTTTGAGGTTCCAAATTTTGGACATCAGGGTCCATATCTTCGCCATAGGCAGAAGGGTTACCAATGCTATGAGTCAAGCGGCTTCCGTAAGCCGAATCCTCTGGGTTGGTATCACATTCTGACAAAAGTGGTTTGCTCCGATAGTCTTGATATGACGTTTGAAAGTTGGCAGATCCAATAAGTTGCGAACGGGTCTGGCCATCATTAGGCGCACCGAAGGCAAGAGGATTCCAGGGATCATCTCCAGCCCAGTTTTGCCAAAACGGGTTCGTGGTCTGATGTCTCTGCTGACCCAGGGCAGCCAGGTTCGAGCTCTGCTGTTGAGCCGCCTGTGGGGATACATTGGCGCCGCCTCGCTGGTCCTGTGGAGAGCTAAAGGAGTCCATTGTGAGGGCTCAGTGCCGATATTGCTATCAGAGTGAACGGATACGATAAATATAGATAATGTCGAGCCGTACTGTATATCAGAGCAATACCGATAGTGGCAATAATGGAGAGCCCAGGGATGATCGAGTAGATGAACAAAAGACGCCACAGCGATTCAAGAGCGGCTAGGGCCTCGAGTTAGCCGTTATATTGTAGCAGTGCATCATGTTCTGATCGAGTCGATAGACTGGAGGGCTAAAGGTCATTCGACTTTGGAGGGGACAACAAGGTTCTCGACCCAACACTGGCGATCGAACTGGGTAGGGCACAGGGTAGAAACACAGCAACCAGAAGAATCAAAGGAATCAAAAAGCATACATTAGGCTGAGGTCAATAGCAGGGTCCAGCGCAAACAAGCGTTGAGTCCAGGGTCCAACAAGGGATCCAGGTCGGACGACTGATGGCAGATACTAGCGTGAGGTCTGTGTCAAGTCAACACCGAGTCTGAAGGAGACAGGTCGAAGCCAAAGAGATCCCCAAGTGGTTGAACGAGTTGGTTGGTAGCTACACTAGTGATAGTCGACTACCTATTAGGTATATGTCGTGTCGTGTTGTGCTTCGCGTCAGGGTGTCACTACCAAAGTAGTATGAGCCATGGGTAGGTAGGCACTGAGATCTATGGGTTGGCTTAGAAGAAGGCAGGAGGCAAAGGAGGATGGATGCAGAAGCGCAAATGAAGATGAAAGTGGCGGGGGGATGATGGGGAAATAGAGGAGGGAAGAGTCGCTGTGATGAAACAGAGTAATAGGACCGGAAGTATTGTATTTGGCAAAGTACAATTCTGGGTGAGATATGAGCGACTCTGTCTTCCCCAAACCGCCTCACTTTGAGGCTTTGCGATGCATTTGAACCAATCAGCAGTCTTCTTTCAACCCCCAAGATGCTAGGCATCCAGCGAGGCAACCTGCGTTCGCCCGCTGACGAAACTTAGTAGAAAGTGCGTTTTTGCGAACCATCAATTAATGATGCGGCTGAATTTGCAATGGATCATCATATGTCTAGATACGTCGCCAGCATATGACTAGAACATCTCCGTATAAGACCATTCGGTGTTCTTTTTCACAATTTGGCGCTTCGAACCAGTATCTGTTTACTTACCGTGTCACCCACGATCATCAGGACTAAACAAACGATCACGACTATTGCCGTCATTTTGTATCATCATCAACAATTAGAGCATACGGCTTACTATACAACTGACTGTCCTGACTCACCAAAAAAAAAATCAAAGAATAAAAGCTCAGCCGCTACAGTTTCCCGGCACAGCATTGATTCTCAGATGTATGTTGTTGCTTATAGTCAGCCTACGGAAAACGCCCCTTATTGCAAGTGCGCCAAGCTCTTTTTCACATCAAAACTATGACAATTATTCTCAATTGTTGATATATTCTATTATGGAATACTCAGCTTATCATAATCATATACCTCTCTAGGACAGTCCCTAGGAGAATACCCAATAGCACCTGGTGCACGCCTTTATCTGCCTCTGGATAGCACCATTCTTCGTAACCTGACGATGTGGTCCGTTGTCTCTTCTCTCATCTACTTATTTTGATCCAGCTCCATTTGGCCACATGCATTCGTGCGGTTCTTCATTAGCCTTGGTAATATCTGCATCTTGCCGAAAATCCCACTCTTTATCCTGGATCAAAATCCTCGAGGCCGAATGTGGCTGAACGAAAACGATTCAAGATATTCGTTCATAATCTGGCTCAATGTAAGTGGCGGTAATAACCTGTTGGAGGATGAATGTATATCGTGCGAGGATCGTCGACCATACTCCAGCTCATGTCGAGACCCGTTGGGTTGAGAAAGACAACAGCACCACCAGTGGCTATTACATATGCCCGTCCCTCTCAACTTGAATCCTCGGTCAATTCGAAACTCCAACACCCCACGACTCTCAAGTGAGAGGTGGCATTCGGGTTCTCGTTCGATGTTTAGATTACGGTGCTTCTTCATTGATACGACATTCCAGCTATCGCCAAAGAAGCTCTCCAGCTCAATTTAAATATTAAAAAAAAAAAAGAAGAAACAGAAGAAGCGCGGTGAAAACTCCGCCAACAAACTCCCATGAGACACACTGGGTAACACGAGACTCGGATCCTCACTGACCCCTCGTTCGGATAATCACTTTTTGTCTCTGCAGCCAGCTCTTTTCAGCGCTGCAAGGAAAATGTGCAGCTAATATCATCCTGGGTTGCAGATAGTCCATCGCATAGGTCGATTCCTTAAATATTTTGGAAGTCGATTGGATGATGAAGACTAGACCCTTGTATCTTGCCCGACAGCTGGATGATCCAGGAACCGGGGAAACGAGGGAAACGATAGGAGAGTATACTTGAATGAACGAACTCTGAAGCCGGCGTCGGCTCTCTTACTATAAAACGTGCAGCGTTTGCCACTGATCAGTCGTTATCACTAAGTCTGTTCGCTGCCATCTACGGATTCAGTTTATTAATCACTTACTCATACGTTGAACCTCACAATTCAGACTCCTTGCTGCGACTCGGGAAGCTCTTGTAAGTATTGACTGCCTAATATCGAAGCTCGCCTAAACAACTTAATCACATCAGGATCAGTCAAGGCAAAGGCAATTGCCACAACAACAAAAATGTGCGATTGGGAAGAGTTTCTCTTCGCATGCAATCACTCGACCCTCCGCCTCAAGTCATACTGCCACTTTGCTCGCAACGACCCTAATCATCAATGTTTTGGCGTCAAGGTCCTTCGCAAGTCATGGAGACAATGCGTTCCTTGTGACAACTGTGCTATCACTTGCCGGGCAAGTGAATCTCAGACACAGCATAACTACAATCAGGAACAGTCTTTGCAAAGACATGGCGGATAAGTTTGAAGGCTTCCGATCAGTTATGAGTTTTGGGTTATCAATGTTTTACGAGTGCTGTTGGCTGAGGATTTCATCTTGTTCATCCCCTTCTGTGAATGTGGGGTTTTTAAACGCCATTGCCTCTATTTTTGCCAATCAGTTCGTATACAGGAGTAGAAATCACCGCCGAGGTAGTTATAGGCACAGCACACGTGTAAACCAAGCATGCATTAACCTCTGTTTGGTCACCAAAGATCTCATATGTGACACGTAGTGCTCAAGCTTCGCTGTCCAAGTCTATCTGTCCAGAAACCAACACTCGTGTGAAACTGGGTTGTCAGGCGTGGATGCCACCCCTGGCTTTTCTCCGACCAGAGACAAGCTACAAACCGGCCCCAAACAGCGCCACAGACGGAAGGATGGGTCGAAATGGTAAATATTAAGATAGAAGCGCTGCGGGCCCGTTTTGTGTAACGCTGTTTGTGTGAGAGTACTAAGTTGACAAAACATGAAAGCGGTAAGGGGGTGGACTTAAAGCGGAGGATCTACTGCCCAAGATCAGGTTTGTCTCGATTTAGTATACAAGGGCATACTGTGGCTTGAGCGAGAGAAGTGAGCGTTTGTGTCATCGGTCTTGAGACAGTCTCTCAGCATGTCGGCCAAAGTACAGGACCAGTCGTTGAGCGAGATACTGCATAGATCCTTGGAGCTTCCATGGGCTCATGGCGGCGGAGAATCAGAAATTCGAATCACTGCTTATTGTCCACAAAAAGAATAGATTGGAATGAAGATGGAGCTTTTATAACTTGACTTGAGTACTCGGAGGGCACTCAGCTAGTCAGTCCAAGTTCGTAGCACCTTCAACAACACCAACGACGTTGTACCGCTTTGAAAAGAAAGTGATCCAGTCATTCAATACGCCTTTTTCCTTCTCATCCAAATCCTGCCACTCTGGTCGTGCGTCCTCTGGCTTGGTCGAAGTCTTGCCGAGAGCTCTCGAGGCATCCTTACCGGCAAAGACTAGTCGTGACAGTTAGGTATCCTATGTTGTAGTATATGCAATTAGAAGATTTACCGTTGTAGGAAGCTCCAGGAAGGTAGGCCTTGTTTCCGGTAACGTCGTAAACCTTGCCCTGTGTTTGACGCGATCAGTCGTGCTCGCATCAGATGGATCATACAGCAAGTTGCTTGCTATGGGAGATCATACCTTGATGGCTACGTAACACTTGTTTCCATCCGCACCTTTTTTCAGGTTAGCAATGTCCAATTCAAAAGTCCCAGATATAAGATTATGTCAAAGTCAGCATGATGCCTTGCTGAGCATCATGAGGGGCGGGCCGTACCGTTGGCTTTAGCGAGCTCTTCTCGAGAGATGATGTCGTCCTTTGGGGGATCGAGGTTCACAGGAACCTTAGGTTCAAACTTTCCAGCCATTATTTTGGTTGTAGTTGTGATTACAGTGTAAGACTGAGTAATAAGGGAATAGGTTTGAATAGTTTTAGGATGTTTCTCGAGATTCCGTCATATGCAATCTCTCCCCTCCCCCGCCAAAACCAAAGACGACCCTGAACTTTCCCGTCCAAAAGCCTCGGCCAAGTCAGTTTTAGCGGATTCCGAAGCTGCCCTCCACTAAAGAATCTCATTGATTGGAAACGCACAGGCCAGTATTCGTCCGAGAAGTGGTCTGTGCGCAATTATGATGAGCTCTATGTTAGCATCCACTTACAGCTTTTCAATCTCTAGGCTTGTCATCACCACCACAACCACACAAAAAGAATCCCCGGCCATCGCTCGCCGAAGACTCGTCAACCGGCTTACCATGTCGGTATCAGCAGTTGCATCGCTGAGACCCCTCCGTCGGAGGTGCTGGCAGCATCCGGCTTCCGGCCTGTTATCCGTCCAATTACGGTCACGAACATCCACGGTCAACTTCTACGCTGTTGTTGGCCTTCGGCCGGACCAGCGTCGATTCCAAACAAGCAATTCGTCAAATAATCGCCACGATGGAGATCTTGAAGCCAGAAAGAACCAGTTGCCCAAGAAAAGTCAACCGACACAACCACAGATCACATTCCGCCAATTCGCTGGTCGTGCTCTTGCTGCTGGCCTACGTAGTCTTGTAGTCGCCATGAGTCCAACCGGTATCAAGACAGCGTTCCGGCAGAGCCCAGGCGCAACAACACTAGGAATCTTCATGTGAGTCCCAGAGCACACCCTTGGCCATTTCCTTATGGTAACGATATCAGCCTCGGCGTGGTGTCAGTCATTGGCGCATACACCGTCTACCTCTACTTCAACTACTTCTACCACTACCAATTCACAAGATACCCAAAGCCCATCGCAAACTCTTTACGACGAGCTCTATACTATACCAACATCAGTCCCGATTCCGAACTGGCTCTCAAGTATTACAAGCGCGCCATGGATCAATGCGCAGAGCATGGCCTAGATCCCTACTCTGACGAAGTTCTTGGTATTCGTATCCAGACTTCACACTGGCTGCAGAAGATCGGAAATTACAGCGGCTGCTTGCAGGTTCTTGAGGGTATCCTTGCCGATTGTAACAGGTGGATTCGGGTTATGGAGCAGTCCGTCAAGGAAGGCAAAGTCAACGATGACGGCAGACTTGTCAAGCCTGCATCCGAGACGCCTGAGGCCTCTTCGACCCACGTTGCGAACGATACCACTTCTCCCAATGAGCAAGAAGCGACTGACGGGGAGTTCGTACCCGAAAGCTTATGGCATAAGAGGCAACGTCTTCTTACTAAGACTGTTGGGATTGCTATCAAACTTGGAGAGCTATACGCCGACGAACACGTTCTTGACCCTGACAACTCTCAGAAGCACCTCATTTGGGCTGTTGAAACCGCTTTAAAAGAATTCCGTCGCCGCAAGGAGGAGGGTATCAAGCCTGGAGAGGGTGACTGGCTAAGCCCAGAACAAATGGGTGGCGCTATGGAATCTTTGGGTCGTGACTATGAGCGCAAGAACCAGTTCCATCTCGCGATCCCTCTTTTCTTCCAAGCTCTTCGTCTTTGCGAAACGCCCTGCCACCGCCCCATCATTATGAACAACCTCGCTGTCAGTTTCGCCCAACATCCCATATTTGTTCCGCCTACCAGCGAGCCCTCCGAGATGATTAAGGAGCTGCATGACCCTGCCATGCCCGCCACTCGAAAAGAGTGCTTAGAAGCTGCGCAGAACTGGGCCAAGAACGCTTATAAGCATGCAAAGGATGTTAGTGGCGACGAGCGTACAGACGAATGCGACGAGGCTTGCGCTGTTGCTCTGTGTAACTGGGGCGATGTCGCAGCCATGTTGGGCAACAATGACTTGGCTCGCAAGAAGTACAAGCAGTGTATAGAAATGGCGGGCAAGCTTGGCTTTCCACATGCAGTGAAACAGGCTCAATCAGGACTTGCTAAGCTGGCCTGAAAGCAAAAGACATATGAAACACTTTCTCTACCCTGAATAGAGCATCTCGAATGTCTTCGGGATGAGGCACTTGTATATCAACTCGGCTTAGTCATGTAACAATACGATGATAGATGAAATAACAACGCGCCAATGATGACCAGAGACATATGTCCCAGAAACTCCACAGAGCAGCAGCTTTTGTTGACTGTCATATCATTCTCAACAGCATGACTCGACATTTATACTTGTTTACAACGCACCAAGTCGGATCGTAATTTCCAGATAGGGAATGGTATCTGACAGTTAATTCTAGAGCCCAAGTTGCATTCCATTCATTATTTGATTCCTTTAAAAAAAAAACATCCCAGACCTGAGCTCCTAACACAAACCCTTGAAGACACCGGTACGCCTAGCGATCATGCCATTCATTGTCTGTCTGAACCCAAACTCCGGCCCAAAAGGCCTATCCCGTCTTCTGTCGCTTTGCTTCCAATCCGCTTGCTACAGTTGGTGCTGTCCCTCCATTTCCGTTAGCAGGGAGGTCGGCTAGTGCAGTTCTCCCATCCGCTGGAGGAGGTCGTTTCATTGCCGGGGGTCGATAGCTGCCCCTATTTGCGAGTGGACTGCCTGGACCAGAAGGGGCGCCAATTCGACGAGTCTGATCGAGCGAGGGGTTTATGACATTTCCGCGTGCGCTCTGGGAGCTGGACATGGATGGTCGCACTGGGGTAAAGCTATTCGTGTTAGAGCGTGTAGCAGGTGCCACTGTTGCTTGACTATTGGTCGGAGCAACATGTTGGCCATTCCTTGCAACAGGTTTGGATGAAGTGTGGTCGATACCAGGGGTTTTTCGAATAGATGGACTTTCTGCCTTGGGGTTGAAGGCCTGCTGCCCCTGTGGCAAAGCAAGACGAGCATTACTCGAACCTTCTAGAGTGGATTCTGGCAGTTGATTCACGGCCTTTGCAGAGAAGAACCCTACGGTTTCGGGCATGTTTTGAGGTCCATTGGGTGGTGGACGAGGGTTGCCGATCTGGTTTGGAGTTGTTCGTCCTGAAGGTCCACCTTGTGGGCGATTGGAAAGTGTGGCTGCACCATTGGGGGGGGTTGGACGTTGCTGTCCATGAATCGGAGTTTGCGGTGCTCGATTCGGAGGTCCAGTAGAATTCGACCTGCCAGTTTGTTGCTGAATTTGTTGGGCTGCTGTTCTGTTGGCGGGTTTCTCATTTGCAGATTGGCCCAAGATTGATGTTGAAAGCATAATTTCGTCCGGGTGGCCATCTTCTGGAACACAGAAGTCTGCCTCGTCAAGCTCTACAGATATTCAGCCTCGATTTCCTCAAATCCATCGGAGGACAAGATACCTCCAAGATAATCGTCAAATGACTCTGCAACAGGGAGTGGCGGCACCGGCTCTGTCTTGACCACAGGCGCAGCGGGCGCCTCTGAAGTAGCGGCAGCGGCGGGTTCTTGTCTTACAACATCACGCTTGATGAAGTCGGCGTGGCGGTGAAGATTGTCTTGATCGAACTTTTTAACGGGCTCGGCTTTCATTTTGGTGACTTGTTTCACGTAGTCTTTGTCGTATATGCAGTTGCCCAAGACGTTACCAAAGCTCCTCAAGGCGCGTTTCAATCCGTCGGTAGTGCCCTCCTTCTTAGCCTTTTCGAAAGCCATTGCCTTTCCTTTTGCGTTCTCGATGGATCCGTATCCAATATCCTCATGGTAGGTGCCATCGCGTAGTGTAATTCGGACGATGACCGATAAACCGATACTGACACGCTGTGTTTGAGGGTTTTCGTCGGCGAAGTCAACCTGAATGTTTTGAATGGAGGACGACCATCCATTAAAGCCAAAAACTTCATTCGCTAAGGTGATACACTTCTCAGCAGTTAGGTAATGGACTTTGGTGCCACCAGGACCTGCACGGGCAGAAATGTACTCGGGGCCAAGTTGTTTATCCAGTTTCGCTGAGATAGTTGCAATGTCCTTGGCAGCCCATTCGGCGACTCGTAGACGCGGCTCCTCGAAAGGATTCGTCACTGCAGTGTGCTGATCGCCTGGGCTGGGGAAACCGTTAGTGGTAACAACATTAAACGCGACACGTCTAGGGACATACGCAGGCATGGTGAATGCTTGAAAACAGAACAAAATTTATGTACACATGAAGAACTCGGAAAGTGTCAGCATTGAGGGTTCGTAGTAATAGAGCAAAATTGAGACAGTATAAGGTACGGAGTAGAGTTGAGGGCAAAACTTCGCCAGCAGTGGCGGGCTTGATATTGATTAATGAGCAAGAGCGCGTTAACGGTCAACCCAGGCAGTCGCGCCTCCACTTCAGAGTGACGGGAGAGCACGTGACACTGCTTAGGCACCTTCGTCAGGTTGGTAGCCCGTCAGAAGGTACTAACCTAGTACGGGATTCCTGTTCTATACGAGTGCTCCGCCGACTCCCAAGACTTGTGTGCAACTGTAACCAGATTGTCGAAGGGACCCCGATTGCCCCTCATGTCTCGAGCTACCTTGAGTCTATTCAAATTAAATGACTTAGGCAACTTCTTGTTCCTGGACCTTAGTACCTCCATCATGGATTTGATACCTTGTCTTTGGGAAGCGAGAAAGCTCAAGACTTCTATCCTACATGATGACAAAAGGATTACGGTAAATTTAGTATAGATTCAAGAAGATTTAGTATATAATCAGTGGCCTTTGGACTAGATTGCTAGTAATTTTGGCATCTTAAGTTAAGGTCAGAAGTTTTCTTACTCCCTAAGGCTTGTGACACTTAGTATTTTTAATACCAAGTTTATCGGCTTCAAGCTCAAGAAAAGGATCTCGATCACAGTGAGAACATCTCAAAGAGGAATGCCATTTCTTGAAACTGGAGGGTTGTAAATACACGAAGCTCGAGACGCAATTAGGATACAAATACCCATTAGGGCTTACCTGCTTTACATAACATAGTGTTCGTCTTGGACCATTTTAGCTATAAAGGTTTCCTCTTGACGACAATATAGCTTGAATAACCTAGGTTCAACAGCTGCCTTATCTGATAAACGTTCATTCAATGCATTGAGGTCACCTAGATGCGGCTATCAGTCTTTCCCTTTCGGTTTAGTGATAGGGACGGAATAGAGCCGGGTCGTCTGCATATTTCCACGGGATCTAAAAGACGGATACTATTTACTCCACGATAGGTCCTGGTCAGGGTGACATATTTGGCTGACAGAAAAAAGTACATGCAGGAATATCAACAGGTTGCATCGACACGTATCCAGTGGTGGTCGTCACAAGAAACCATTGAATGAGGTTCGTCGAGAACGGTCTGCAAGCTTTCTGCCAAGACTGTCAAGATAACAAACGAAATATATATCAAATTTCTACATACAGGCACACGCAGTCTGTCTGCGCTGTCGGGGTTGCTTGGGAAATCAACCAATCCGTATAACAGTAATCCCTACTGGTTCATAAGTGAAGGAAAGGGATATAAAAAATGCACGCAAAACGCCGACCACCCTGTCGTAAAATAAAGAAATGGGTGCCTCAAGTCTATGCCGCCAATGCTGCCAAATGAAAGTCGTCGTAATGATTTGGTCGTAATATGTGCGAAGATGACTCGTCCGGTGCGCCGCGATATGCAATCATTATCTTGGAGAGCTCCAGGTCACAACTGTCCCTACCAGGGCCCAACTCTAACGGGAGCTCCATAGGTACCAGACATGAGCTGGTTGAGAATAGAATTAGGGTCAGAGGGCCCTCCAGCTCCTGGGTTTGCATTGGCGCCTATCCATCCAACACTCGTGGACATGGCGTTGATTGCTGAGGCAAGACGATCACCGGATTGTTCATTGTGTCGAGACAAAATTTGGTCCCATCCTCCAGTATGTAAATTAAAACCACCAGCCCTCTTGCCAGCCTCGTTGATAACGAGTGCCCATGCCTTCGATATTTCCTCATACGCAGTTTCCTTATGGTGTCGGTATGTCTGCGGCTCCCAATTGGGAAGTCTATGAATAATGTTTGTGGCCTCGTCCAAGAATTCAAGTGATTTGGTAGGCTGGTTTTCATTTGGTGGGAGGAATTGAGGGGTGAAGTCAGACAGTGCGTCAATCAAAGCAACCAGCGGCTCTTTAATTCGATAGTAGGTGTATTCCGGGCTAGTTTCGCCGTATGGAATAGCATCCTTCAACTTGGCCTCGTAACCTTGCAAAACTTGCAGGGCGGACGGAACTGAAGGTCGAGGAGCTTGTGAGACAACCTCATGACCAATATCGGGATGGGTTTCGCATATGCGCTCAAGGACGGTTCTTAGTTGAGAAGTATCAAGAGTCTCGAGAAGTCGTGGAAGTGCAAGAGGTCGACCGATGACTTCGTTGGATCGAACTTTCTTCGATGGTCGAGCTAGAGGTCGAGCAGAGATGGTAGGAGAACTCCTGGGTGACATGGTCTCATCACCATCCTCGTCAGCTTTCCGCTTTCGAGAGGCCATACTGTGAAAGGGAGGCACTAAGTGTGTTAGTGGCGAAGAGCAGTTAGGGTGGAAGAGTTGAGTGAGTTATCGCATCTCAAATGGGGAATGATTGAGGCACGAGAGCACTTACGGGATCGCTGAGGGGAGAGACGAGGGTTTTCGTGTTGATGAGGGAAGACAGGAGGCTGAGGCGAGAGCAGAACGTTCATGTTGTCGCAAGTTCCAAAAGCACCCGATGGGACTCGGGAACGATCCTTGTTCAACAATCAATGAATGAATAAATCACTCAAAGACAGTGCAAGCTGTCTAAGCCAAAATTGGTGACGAATATGTTTGCCGATAAAGAGGGTTTGTGTGTTGGCCGTTAAGACACCAGCGGTGGTTTTAGTGTTGGACGTCAAGAACCAAAGTTCCAAATTCTATCGCCGGTTGCGAGAATACAAATGGGTCGAGAGTCAGCGTTAAGCGCTGTGAATGTATTATGGGAGCGTTTGCTTGGCCGAATTGCTATACCGAGCGATACGATATGTCAAGTGAAATAAAGGAATCGTGGCGGAGGGTAAATGGCGTAGAAGAGGGTTTTAAAAGGTGGAGGAGGATGAAGAGGTGGACGGGACTGGTGAAGTTGGGGTTGGTCAGGCTTTCAATGAGGGAGAGTTCCAAGGTTCCAGTGTTTTTGGTCCGTTGTCTGGGACTAGTGAATTTTGCCTGGGCCTAGGTCGATGGGGGTCACGAGGCATCTCATTCGCTCCGGCCACACCTGAGGCCCCCGTCGCAAGCCGCCCAGGCCTGGTAGCCACACGTGAACAGGGACAGGTTGAGGGGCATCTTCATGGTCCCCAGTATTAATTTAGCACCTTTTTGGGCTCAAGTGGCTGTTGGTTGGTTTTAATTTTCCTTCACCGCGCTGGCCGGGTCTACAGTTCTATGTCATGACTCTCGCAAATTTTCGTTAAGCGTCAATTCAAGTATTTTTCTTCACAGCTTATATGTCAGAAGCGGTATAGGATTAGAAATCCGCCGGGTCTCTTCATGACATACCCACCAATCAACACCACGGCAAAGTTAAGATTAACTAAGCCCGGGCCGTCCTGACGGGGCCGGGTCGGGTCCTTTCCCTAATTCGGCCGCCACCACCAGGCTTCGGCCGGCGACGGCCTCGGCGATGTATGTCGGGCCTGTATCTCTCAGGCCCCGGAACAACGAGCTGCAGGCGTGAATGTTCTCATCAATCACCTACTTATCAACGATGTCGATATATTGGCATGATCATGATAGCTTATGGTTGAGCCGCAGGTAAATGATACTAATTATGATGAAGTCACGGCTGGCAATAGCTCCTATACAGGGCCGTACCTGTGGTAAGCTCAGTTCCATGGATGATTCACTGACAACTTTGCTTGACAACTTCTGCCATTGGATGTTTGGGATGTTTCTGAGACAGCGAAACCCCTGTTGCTAGGTATATTGGAAGACTAGTGCCGTCCAGGCGGTGAATAACATGATTACCAGTTGTTCGTCTTGCTTGCCAAGATGCGACTTGAGCAAAATCGTATATTTGACACCAGCCTCAATTGTTTACCTTTCTATGCTGATATCACCAGGCAAGTTAGCAAACTATAGATTCTCCGTGATGGCATCAGCCTGGAAGATCGCTGCCTTCGTACTTCCCAATAGTGCACAGGCACCAAATGCCACTGCGCCCATCCACAAGCATCAATGCCCAAAAATCGTCAAACTGGTAACATGGCTTTTTATCTCATTGTCAGTATCACATTTCAGCACAGTTCAACAACTGTCCTTGTATGCCCTTCTCATCACTTTTTCAGAGGTTGAATGAGCTTACCATAAGGTGCTTAGGGTTGGCATAGCGCTGAGAAGTTGATTCCCGGTCAGTGCTCACCAAAATCTCACTAATAAAGTCTTTTCCCCTTGTTGAACAATCTGTAAACTTCTCCCTAATTCCGGGGGCTGGTTTTTTTCCAATGCGGCGGACAACGGACAACGGACAACGGACAACGGACAACGCATTCAATCGGTACCTGACAGGCCCACCATCGGAGGAAATCAGGTTTTCAAGGGTCCGGCGCGGCAGACCCACATCTCCGAGTTTCTTATCTCTTATCGCAATAAAACAGGCAGAAAATTTCTAGTGACTTTATCCTTAGACTCGTCTGTCAACCATCATCACTACAATGGCGACAAAGGAAAAGAAAGAGAAGAAGTCCAAAACTCCTAGGTCGGAACCAAAGACCGAGAACCCCGAGAAGACTATCGAAATTGAGAAGGTCGAATCGACAGAAGCTGCCGAGATGGCAGAGTCTGAAGCCGCCGCATCCTCTTCCAAGCGCAAAATCGAACTCGAAGAAATCGAAGTCGACGTAGACGCACCCGAGCCCCCGTCCAAGCGCGCAAAGCGTGCGCTCAAGAAGGGCAAGTCATTGCCTTCGAAACAGGATAGCGATGACGAGAAAAAGGGCGATAAAGATGGCAAGGATAAGAAAGCCGTTCGGTCAGAGCACAGTGTCTGGATCGGCAACTTGCCATTTCATGTCACGGCTATGGAGCTGCGCAAGTGGCTCGTCGATAACTCCGGAGGCGTCATCACTGAAGAGATGATCACTCGGGTCAAGCTACCAACCAACAAGGAACCTGGCCGGGATAAGAGCGTCAAGCCAGCAAACAAAGGGTTTGCCTACGTCGATTTTACAGAAATCGGTCCCAAAGTCTCCGCTATCTCTCTTACCGAGAGTGACCTTAATGGTCGAAAACTTCTCATCAAGGATGCGACATCGTTTGAGGGTCGGCCCAAAAAGGAGCCTGAGTCCACTGAAGAGAACGCCAATGAGGGAAAGACCAGCAAGGAGCAAAAGCAGGATGTCAATGCCAGTCGCAAGATTTTCGTGGGTAATATGAGCTTCAAAACAACTGAGGACGACCTATACAGAAACTTTGAGAAGTGCGGCGAGATCGAATGGGCCAAGGTTGCGACCTTCGAGGATACTGGGAAGTGCAAGGGCTTTGGTTGGGTTAAGTTCCAGGACCCCAATGCTGCTGCATGGGCCGTCAAAGGTTTCGTCAAAATTAAAGAGGCAGTCGAGACAGAGGACGATTTCAAGGACGAGGAGGAGAAGGACAAGTCGCAGCAGAAGCAGTTCAAGACACGCAAGTGGTGGGTAAACCGAATGCTGGGTCGCGAGCTCAAGGTGGAGTTGGCCGAGGATGACCAAGTACGGTACAAGAAGCGGTTCGGCAAGGATCGTAAGGCACTTCCCGACAAGGACAGCAACCCACGAGGTCGACCTCCGCCGCGCAAGTATGATCAAACGAATGGCGCAGTGCGGGAGAGTAATGATGCTCATGGGGAGGTTGCGAAGCCGCTCAAGGAGGCTGAGGATATATCTGTTGCGAGACTGACGGGCGCGGTTGTAAAGCATACAGGTACGAAGATGACGTTTGACTAAGTACAGCGAGATACATTCCATGTTCCGAGATACCCATTTATAGTTCCAATGGTTCCTTGTGTCCGATGTGAAAAGATGTATACATCATGAGTGAGACTTACCTTACGCGTGGGGACTCTTTCGAATTAGTCGTTCCGTTATAGATCCGGAGGCCCATTGCAATTTCCCCGCATTTACATACCAGCGATCCCGGTCATTCAATGAGTGCCAGATACAAGAGATACAATATTCATTCGCCTCCTGTAGCATTTCATTATGTATCAGTCTCAAATCACTTTCGTCATGGACACCATTTGTCCTTGGTATGATGGCTTGTCAAGAGAAGGAGAATCATGGCTAATTCATCTCAGGACATACCTTGGAAAGAGGAGGTACATCTTCCATCTTCATTGGCTCACCTTTACTCTAATAACCGTTTGACGTTTTACAGACTCGATGAGGCTCTGGCTCAGTTCCGCTCCTCAAATTCTTCATCCTCCATCTCCTTCAAGCTCCATTTCGCATCTTATCAGCCCAATCCAAACCGTCCTGAAACCATCCCGGACCGAGCTGCATATGCCCTGCACAAGAAGCATAATGACAATCAAGAGGCCCAGAAAATCTTCGAAGAGCACATGCTCTCACTTGCGCAGCCACTGAAACTTCCCATAGCCTTTACGGGACCAACTGGTAACTCATTTCCTGGACATCGGGTCATCCAACAAGTTCAGGAGTCCCAGGGAGCTGAAGTGGCGAACAGGCTCGTGGACGCGGTGTTCAGGTTGTACTTTGCGGAAGGCCGACATCCCGGTGCTGACGATATGTTGGTCGAGGCATGTGTTGAGGCTGGTATAGATGAGGGAGTGGCAAAGAGCTTGGTGGAAGATAAATCCAGAGGTGAAAGGGATACCAAAGAAAAGATCAGAAGTACAGGTATGGACATCGATGCCGTGCCGACTGTAGTCATTGAAGGGCGAAGGAGAAACTTGACACTCACGGGCCTGAAAGAAGTCTCGGAGTATATTAAGGCCATGGAGACAATAAGTAAGGAAAGTTCATAATTAAGCATGCTTATGATGAGAGGCAACGAAGGCATCGGTCATAACATATGATTCGTTTTCAGTGGAAAGAAATGCTAATAGTAAATACATGAAGAAACGAAGGGCATGGTATCGTTATTACAAAAGTTTTCCCACTATTTCCAGGAGCTCGTCATCATTTCATTCATGTTTCTCGTACTGCGTTCACTTCATGAGCGACTGAACATCAGGGGTACTAATACACTCCGACTCTCCAGTGCTCTTCGATCCTCCATGACCATGCTGGGGCCAAATGCCGTACCAATATCCCGGCCTGCCAGAAAGCGACATGCGTTAGCTTCACCGACACGAGGTTTCTTGCTATGGCAGAACTCGCGGCTCAGCTTGGACAGGACAGCGGCCTTGGCCTTTTGCAAGGCGCTCACTCTCGCGACAGCATCTTCAGCTAGAAGACGGTGGGCCTCTTCCTGCTCTATGTTGCGCTGAACGGGAGAAATGCCTTCATCCGGGTCTCGACTGGCATTCTTCCTTGCGGTTGGGTCATAAGTTGTGGGTTGCAGCAGCACGGGCTGGGGATCACTGATCAAGATGGGGGCGGTGATGTTGGGGACAGGAGTTGAGGGACGGAGGATTTGTTCATCCACAAAAGGTTGGAGTCGAGGACGAGAGGTCTTGTGGCGGCGTGATAGGGAGTGTTGGGAGGACTTGGGTGAGGGAGACGGTGTTTCAGGGGCATCCTCAACACTGCTGCGATGCTTGCGTCTGCGGCGACGAGAACGTTTCTTTCTAAGTTTTGTGCTGAATCCGGCATCTGATTCATATACAGGGGCAGAAAACTGTTCATTGGCAGTGATCTCTCCAGTAGGGTCATCAACGACTTCGTTTTCAATGTCGCCGAAGGGGAAGCCACCGAGGTCCATGTCCAAGAGCTCACGACTAGCGGCAGTCACAGCAGCACTTGGGCTAGGAAGATGTTCTGAGCTGGGGCTTGTGACAAGACTGTATTCTGATTGGGCGGCCATGCTGTTGCTTCGAGACCAGGAATCGTCAGTGTCGATGGGCGCAAGGACATCGTCCCAGTTACCATTATCAGCAAGGACGACACTCTCGAAGTCGAATTCTTTGACTGTTGGACGGTGTGAGTTGATCAAGTTGCTGAGCTGAGGGGCGTTCATAACAGCATTGCGAACTTGAAGGTATCGCAATTTTGGGAAGTAAATAGCCCCCTTTCCAGGAGTCTCAGGTAATGGAGACATAGGAGATGTAACCTCGTGGAAAAGTTTCTTGGAGGCACGGGGCGGTGAGAAGAGGGGGTCAGAAGCCAGAGCAACTGGGCAAGGCCCTTTGCGACCAAGCCATGTGAATGCGAACTTCTCTAGGTTGGGGGCAAATGTGCGGACGTATTCGTCCAAGATCTTCAAATGGTCACGACCTGGCGATGTTCCATAAAAGTCCCAAGCATCCACCGAGATGGAGAGCTTGTTGATCTGGCGCCAGCGTCTTCCAGCCGATGGGACTGTTCCAAAGCCGTTGACGTGACGAAGGTAGTTGAAAGCCGCAGGGTGCAGTTGAGAAAGGGACAGCTTGTGAAGCTTCTCTAGAGGAGCACGCTCAAGGGAGATACGCAAGCTGATAAGAGCATAGTCGACAATGTCACGGCGATATCGCTCTCTAGGATCCTGGCCAGGACATCTGATAGTCAGATGGCGCATGTTGGTCAGACTGCGCATGGCGTTGATAAAGCTAGGGACATTGGTGGCAGCATGGAAGAGAGGAGGGTACTGCTGCGTAAGGATGTCACCAAGCTCAGCGTTGGCGTACTTGGGCCGAGAGAGAACAGAACCCATGCTCGTGTGAGGAGTATATAGGAAGCATATCTCGTTACCAGAAACTGGATGAATGAGAGGAGGAAGGAAAGTAGCGTCCGAATGGGGGAAGTAGAAGGTAAGATGCTCAATATGATGGCCGATACGAGCGAGAGCAGCCACTCGAGCTGACTTGGTAAATGTCGAGGCTGAGAAGGAGATGTGTAGGCGGGTGAATATACGCTTAGTAAGGAGGTTGCAGCAAGCCGATGAGGATTGGCGGATGTTGCAGAGATCATTGCGTGAGAGGTGAGGAAGAAGAGAGTCCTTAATGTGGTCACTTCTCAAGATGGCGAGAAATAATTGTTCTGTTGAGGACGCCATTGTAATCGCATGTCGCGGAGGACTTTAGCCTCGTAGATCCGTCGCTTATATTTGAAAACTGCTGGTGCTCTCAAAGTGCCGGCGCAGTCAATGTTGATGATGGTGTAAAACGGTGTGATATCAATATTCTACTCCAAGACGAGGTTGAGTCTTTGTTGTAAGTTGAGATGAGTGTTATTCAAACAACAACAGTCAATAGAGAAAAGAGCAAGTAGATGAGGATAGTAGTCAATGATAACGGTCTGATAAGTCAACAATTTATAGAATAATGCCAGGCAAATTTGTTAGTGAATCAAAAGGACAAAAGGATCGGGTCAGGCCATGAGCGCCGGGTCCGGGTGGTTGAGATATATCTGTATCTGTCTCTATCTGTCTCGCTACGGACCCTGAGATCAGCCTCGTTCTTTTTTGGCTTCAAAGGAAAAGAGAAAAATGGAAATTCCCCTTTCCCAACTCCATTATCTTGCTCTAGCGTCTCTGCCGGCTGCAGGTTCGTGCATTGGTCCTATCGCGAGATGGTCACCCTCTGCCAGCGACGACTGGCTGTCGATGACTCAGAACTCAAATCACCCTGGTCGTGTCTAGATCGAGGTGTCCATACTTGTTCGCGTTGGACTGGACGTTGTATGACTGACCGACAACGCGTTGCGATCGTTTCATGATTGGTTGGCTCACCGTGGTTTGTTCTGCCGCTATCCTTGTTGCTGCAGATCTGCCGCGAGGGCACGATGGCATCGTACTTGGAGAGTACTTTGCTGGCCTCGGGATCAACAACCACTCGCGAGACCAGCTGCAAACTCTTTCAATGCAGATGCTTCCTATTTTGAATCTCGCCACGTCCATCAGGTCCACTCCTTCAATGTTCGGTTAATCCTTCAGTTCAGGCCTCCCACATCTTGAACGCAAGTATCTTAGAAGTACATCCCATGCATCGGGTGTTTATCGATAGCGCTTCTAGATTGTGGAGATGGTCACTCTGCCACGCCTTGGAAACATGCATATGTTATTCAACCAATCAATTGCGTGTCCAAGAACGCGGTAGTCGCGTTGTTTCAACCATGTCTGTCGCGCCATGATTGGCTATTTTGACAACACTCAACTTCCATCGCGATGTAAGTCATCGGCGGCAGGTTGGTATCTTGACTTTCAAGCAGAGCGGGACGGGACGATGGGAGTCAAGTTTTGCGCTGTTCTATGGGTTCCTGGACTGCAAGATCTCAATCTGGAAACTGTCAGGGTCTAACTTCGCTCAATCTAGCATTTGAGGGTGAATCGTGTCATTACAGGATATCAACTATTCATCGCCGAAACTCGCATGTCTGCCCTAAACTCATCCAAGGACGAATCATGCAGGATTCCCTCGGAGGCGAGGCGTAAATGCGTAACACACATAAAATGCATATACCACATCATTCTGCTAGCATGTCATCCATTCGTTGCCATACATCCCAGCCCATCACATCCTTGTTAGTACAACCTTGCTCTCAAAAACATTGAAAGCAAAGGTTGAGAAAGCCCCAACCCTAAAACATGCATCTCCATTAAGCTTCTTGCTCTCCCTCCACCCATTCCTCAGCACAGCCCTGTATGAACGGGTCCTCGAGATGACTACATCTTAACACGAGACTAGTAAACGACACAATCCTGTCGCGTCCAGACTCGTGGCAATAGATCGCTGCCTCCACTCGGGGCACTGTGAGTGGTGAGTATGCTTTGCGAATGTGATACTGCATTGTCACGAGCTCTTGTCACACAGACAACCGACCGTCTTTTCCTTGAGAGGACGTCATTTAACTGGTGCTATCCCTGACTACCTATCTGAAGATGCAGTTTCACTTTAGAGGGTCTTCGGTAAGATAGCCAGTTGGATTTTATCTCAGATACTTCCTGGTCCTTAGGAGAAGGAGTGATTTATTCAGTCAGGCGCAAAACCTCTGGTTAAAAAACGACTTGTGGTGTCTACAAATTACAACCAGTAGCGGGCCTTACCTGTGCGTGACCCTTGTCCATATATGCATTGACGAGAAACTGTGTGATTAAGCCGATGAATACAAGATGTTTTCAACTCGCGTTGCCATTTGAGCTTATTGGCATGTCCAAGCCCTCATTCGTTCCATATGTTTATTCATAGCTTGAAAACTATTGGTGTTCGTGGTTCACAGTTGTTTCAGTCTCGTCGTTTCCCATTTTTGTTTAAAAGAGAAACGGCCAATATGAGTACCAGGTGCTATTAATGAAGCACATGCTGGTGGGTATCATAGTCGAAAAGCCCGTTCGCCAAGTCTGGACAAGTCCCGCTGTGGGCGACCAGCTAGGCTTTTGTGCGCCAACCAACTCGTAGGATGCCCTGCTCCGAAGGCATCACAACTCTCCATCATCTCTAGTTCGATTCCAACCAATGCATATGTGTTGGTGCTTCGTTCAAACCACAAGCATTCATCTGCCCCTCCCTCTGCCCCTGCCCCGTCCACGACCGCCACGACCTCCACGTCCACCTCCTCTAGGCTTGGACCCTTGTGGCCCGTTGCTAGCATGCGACCTTCCGGGTCCCTGAGAGCCGTGGCGAGATGGCGGGGGGACGTTCCTATAGTCTTGGATAGGAGGCTTCCTGGGTAGCGATGGAAATTGTCCGGACGGAGCACCCGGTGGAGGCGGGTGCCCAAAGGAACCTCGCATGGGCGGTAGTCCAGGAGGCGGCCCAGGAGGGAGAGGAGGCTGGACTGGCACGCCATTCTGTCTGTTGTTTCGTCTCGACCCTCCGTTTTGCATGTTTGGCATCTGGATGTTACTGGCCATTCGAATTTGGCCGATCGCTGGCTTCTGAACGCGTTTGTGGCCTAGAAACTCCACTTCCGAGTCGTCGCTCTCTGAGTAGTGAATGTTGGTCGTTCGCGCAGCGTGACCGCGAATCTTAAGGTCGGGGGCTCTCGTGGTCCTTGCATTTTGCTGCCCTCCCGCCTCCCCTTCGATCGGCACTGAGCCACAATCCGGGTCAATATATTGATCGCGGTTCTTCACAGACCATGTAGGATTAGAGACGGCATTGCGGTGCGCATTGCAGTCCGAAGAAAAGTGCCTATCACTACCGCACACAGCGCACGATGCAGGAATAAACGCAACTTTTCTGACTGAAGATACATCCGGGTAAAACGATCGCCACACCTGTGTACACTGTTCCTCAAGGTGATCCATTGAGCTGCAAAAGACACAGGCAAGACCTTCTTCCTTGGTCAAAGCCAGTTTCTCAGTGCATTGGCCTGCTTGGTGGCCAAGTTGGCGGCATTTGTTGCATCGTTCCTTTTCAGGGCAACAGATTTTTGAGTGTTCCAAACTTCCACATGAAGAGCAGATAAGGGATGGGCAGCTAGGTGCCAGATGTGTATTCAGCCCACAAAGAAGACACATCTGGGCAGGATCCATGGCCGACGGGAAGTATCTGCGCTGTTGTTCTAATGCATTATCACCGGTGGGAACATTCCGGTGAGTGTTAATTGGTGGTAAGCTCTGGAAATCTGAAACTTTGGGTGTTGAGTTGCCATTTGCAGGTATATTCATGCCTGATGCGTACTCTTCTCTGGCATCTTCTTCAATCCTCTCAGTCTTGTTTAAGGTTGGTTCGTACTCAGCTTCGCTTTCGGAGCCATCCTCGTCCTTTTCGTCAATTTCCCCCTCGCTTACGCTAGAAGCGCGTGAGTTTTTACCTTTGTTAACAGGTTCCTGTCGGGGTTGCCTTGTCACCCAGCTGTCAAGAGTTGGCTGATTAGGTCCACAACTGCTCAAAGAATGGAGATTTCCAATAAGAGCTTGAAGTTCGCCAGTGCTTTCAAGCTCCTTTGCAACTTGCTTTGCAGTCTTCCTCTTCTTGGGCTTCAAGCCGGCGTGGTGATCAATATAGTAGCCATAAGCAGAGTAAGTTAATGATGAGGTAATGGCATCACACTTTCCCGGATTGAGGGCGTGGAATGCCTTGACCCAGTCCTTAAACCGTTTAAGCCAGGAGCCGCCTTTCTTATCCACGAGGTTGGGTATTTTGAAGCTGGCCCTACCTTGCTTGTAGTCAGGGATTTCGCCAGAATCTTCGGGTGCGGAGTCACCTGATGTGATTGACTGCGCTGAGGACTTGCCAACGGCTGTCGACTCCTCTGTGGGCTTCGATCCTTTTACAGATTGCTCCTCGATTCTGGGGACTTTGGCCGCACGCGCATGACTCCTCAAGCGCTTGGGCTCAGGTGTTGGATCATCCTCGAGAGGCCTTTTCTTGGCAGCTGCAGCTGCTTCGTCTCCACTGGACAAGTAAATGACCTCACCTGGGTCAAATTCTTCATCTGCCATGCCGATGCGGAACCGGCAGTCCTTATCGAATCCGGGAGACGTGCCAGCTTGAACGCAGTATCGAATCTGAATCTGTGGGTTTCAGACCTTGGCGCATCCGACTTAACGTGAAACTCAACCTCAAGCAAAATTCTCAGAGCCACTTGGCTTCTTCGAAATTGTTTGTGACTATCCTGGTCAAAGAAACTTTATCAACACTGCTCACAGACAGTCACATGGAGCGCGAATGCATCCAGACAAGATCTAGCCATAAGGTGGCGCGATGAGCGATCATGCACATCCTCCATTTGGCTTGATGAAAGCTAGGGGCTTTCAGGTGCGAATGTAACTATGAACGTACCTGAGCGTCGCGAGTGAAAATATCACTTCCGAAAAGAGTTCGCCAACAATATAAAATCGTTTGTGCACGGCTTCTGCAACTTGTGATGGTTCCGTGACTGAGACTTCAAGTTTCGCAAAGACAAGATGCGAAGAGGTTATTTTACTGTGTCAGGGAGATGTGAAATGAAAGCTGTGATGATATCGATAAGCCTGCTGGGTTAAGTTAGATCTCAGTTAGGAGAAAATTCCGCAGCCAGCCTATGGGAAATGCAGGGCCCACAAGGCGAAAGAAGGTGTCTCAATTTCCGTGGCTATTTTTAAACTCCGAGGATTATCCAGGCCTTCAGGGTAACCACTCTGCCACAACTAGCCTCAGGTTATTTATTAGATGAATTACCATGAACGCCTGGATGTTCTTAGAGCCATTCGATATCAGCCGATTTCCGACGATGCGTACACACCGGTCGAGATATCGTGGGTCTCCATCAGCTGTCTTGCCCTCTGCTTCGTGGTCATATTTGCAGTTCTTATGGCGCCGAGGATCATCAGTCGGTCAGAATATAGTCCATGCCAACGTCACGTTTTCTGCAACATTGACATGTCATTACACACGCCAGCCCCAGATAATCAAGTGTGATTTTTCCTCATCTCGGGTAAGACATGTTCTATATATCGCACTGCAATCTCGCTGGTGAATCTGATACCCATGGAGCTTTGCCAGATCTCGCCTACTTAGGCTTGTTGCATCGTTTTTACAGTCCACGAGGGAAAAAGAGTGATTGCCCCAGCAAATTTCGTATGTCAGGTAATTTTACAAACCTATATCATCTAGAAATAACACTCTTGATCCCAGTTATTCACGTTCTGTTGCTCTTTTAAAACACCTAGACTGCTCTGGATGACTTTATCGTCGCACGTCGCATTGACATTCAAATCCCCATCCTGCTCCGACTAGCCTCGTTCAGGTCAAATTTCGGCTTCATCTATATTCTAGGTTCTCCGGACCTCAAGAGTAAGACCAGCAAACCCTTGCTCTGATCGAACCGTTGGCTTCTCGACTATAATCATCCACAATCACCACGAGACAAAGATCCCTAATAAGTTGGGTTGGTGATGCCGTGAGTCCCCCCTGAAGAAATCCCGTGGGTTCCTAGGTCCGAACGTTTTATTGGAGGTCCCTGAAGAAAAAAAAACCCCGGACTAACCATGCTCCAGTGAACTACTGCTGCAAGCTCACCCACTACGACCACTAATTTCAGCATTGGGCTCCACTGTTCCGCCTAACCCGACCTACCCTGCGAAGTAGCCCCGTTACTCGTTCTGGTTGCATTGCGTGTCCCTTTCTCCTGCTGGCTGATAGGCTGTTGCTCCTTTCCATCTCATGAGAGTGGCTCCTCCTACCTTGTCCACCATCATACGGGGGACATTGAATATTCCGGTTCGGCGGCCCCTCTCATCTCGTCCAGTCCTTCCATATCCATTCCCTTGATCCAACTACTTTCTACTGTCTGTTATTGACAACTATTCTATTCTGCGCTTTATATCTTCTTACTTGGCTCTATCATCGTGTTTGGCCGACTGCATCCGTTCTCGTTATCCAGCATCAATCATACACGCCTGCTCTCTTTTGCCCTTGCATTGGCCTCGCATTTGCATCCGAACGCCTTCGCCGTGACATCATTAGGGGGAGCCTCTGCAGCTACTTATCTTTGAACTCAAACCGATAGTGAAATCCATCTTTTACCGACAACGCAAACTCTGGGTGTTTGCACCCGTGTTGTTCTCCGCCGATTCTCCCCTCCTCCCAATCGACTTACGCTTTCTGCAAATTGACCCGTCAATACCGCCAAGCTGTCTTCCCCAATCTTACTCCAGCGCACCGTCTCCTACGACGCGGCGAACAAGCCTCCGCGCCGAGGCAGCATCTATCTCAACATGCCCGAACGGAACGCAGCGGGAGGAGCTGGGGCCCGAAGGAGGAGATCTAGCAGTATCCTCCAGGTTTACCATGAGCCTCCCGAGACTCTCGAGCAGATCAGCGACCAAGCTTCTCTGCCTAACCTCAACGCCAACTGGACAAATGCTAAAGGTATGCCTGGCCCCTTTTGCCGCGCATCTGTACCTTGCACAATAATTCCCGAGAGCCACATGCTAACGTGTAGTGCCCCTTAGGTGCCTGGACCATTCATTTCGTCCTGATCGTGTGCGCCAAAATCATATTTGACGCCATCCCTGGTGTCTCGCAGGAGACTTCATGGACGCTTGTCAACATGTCATACATGTTTGGCTCCTACATCATGTTCCACCATGTTCGTGGCGTTCCCTTCGATTTCAACAGTGGCGCTTTTGACAACCTCAATATGTGGGAGCAAATTGACAATGGCGCGCAGTACACGCCCACCAAGAAGTTTCTTCTTGGTGTTCCGATTGCACTATTCCTCGTCAGCACCCACTATACGCATTACGACTTGACATACTTTACTATCAACTTATTGGCTGTCCTGGGAGTCGTCATCCCCAAGCTACCCTTTGTATGTTGCCGTGCCATCCCTCTATTTGTTTGCGTCTCTGCACCTATGACATGTACCCTTGGTTTTGTTTACACAACATACTTTCTCATGGGCGTCATATGCTAACACAAGCCCAGAGCCACCGAATGCGATTTGGGCTTTTCTCAGGTCCACCGGAGGAATAGGAGACCGAATAGGGAGCAGAAACAGAAGCAGAAGCAAAATAACTACCGTGGGACCGATTTGCTGTATTAGTATCAGGGGCGTTAGGGTAAGATTATCTTTGGCGAGAAAGAGAATTGGGGGATTGCGAAAAATAAGAAGAGGTCGAGGTTGTGCAACTTGATAGCAAGCAGTATTTATAACGCGGCTGGTGAGCAGAGTGTTCGGTCGTTCAGCGGTAGCTTCAAAACAGCAATTGGATTTGGACATCGGCATATTTCTCAACAGTTTTCTATCCCTTGTTCCACTCGATGTTCGCTCCTCATCTATTACCCTTCGGTTGACCCGCCTCTTACACTGGCAGGATGTCGATCGGCTCCTCCGTGTTGACGGGGAACGCTCATAAATATGAAGTCATTGGACTGTCCTCAAGCATAAACGAGTGCTTACCGCCTCATGGAGTCTTGATCATACGAGGAGGCAAGCCCAGAGATGATTCCATGGCGAGATGGCGTTCCGTTACCCAGGCAATTGGCTTCTCCTGTCGTATCTCGGAGTCATATTTGCAGTCAAGTAAATGAGCACAAGTTCCCCTCTTTGCAAAGATCATTGACAGCGTACCAAGTATAAATCAAGGACCTGGTCCCGGCTGCTTTCATCTTCCTGGGAGTTCTTCAGCTTCCTTAGTTATCAAAGCATACTCCAAGGGAAGTTCTCCGCTCCCCTTTTCGTCGACCTTTTGTTTCAAAACATTGCACCACATCAACATCAAGCATGAGATACAACGCTTTTGCCTTCATGGCCCTCGTCAACGGCCTCGCTCAGGCCAATCGTTTCGACTGGCAGAGCGAGTCCAAGGCTGATGTTGCCAAGCACGAGCACAAGAACGCTGCCGACCCTGTTTTTAAGGTGGAGGTGAACGAGGGTCACCGTGCTGGCAACAAGGGTCAAGTTGAGGTTGGGAAATTAAAGAAGGAGGAGGAGAAAGCTGAGGAAGAGGCCAAAAAGCTGGAGGAGAAGCTGCAGAAGAAAGAGGACGAGCTTGAGCTCAAGGCTGCCCAGGCTAGAGGGAGCCGCCATCACCGCCACACCCACTCCTCATACTCCCCTGATCCTACCTACGATCCTGTCACCAGAACTACTGGATATCATCGCCATCACTCAGGTCACCTCCAAAAGGGTCCCTACACACTTGACGGAGAGAAATTCGACTATATCCATAAACCAAAGGTTCACTTCCACACCTCTTACACCACCCACGCACCCACTCTCAGTCCTGGATGTGTCGGTGACAAGTGTGCTCGTAAGCCTTGCAAAGAATGTAATGGCAACTGGGCACAGCCTGGCTGCTGGCACTGCAAGGCCCATGGAGCCACTGGTGAGGAGGTTGCTGAACAGGCAGCGAAAACCACCAAGCATGCTCCTGAAGAAACCAAGGCCAAAGAGGAACAGGAGGATAAAAAGGAGAAGGATCCTTACGCAAAGACATACACGCATGGAGACAAGACTGTCATTGTTCCTAAGGAGACCAAGGCCCCTGAAGCTACTCGGCCTGAAGCTCCTCAGATTGAACAACCTCATAAAGAGGGCCCCAAGGTCATTGTCATCGAGGAGCCCAAGAAGAAGCCTGAGGAGGAGAAGAAGCTTGAAGAGAAGAAAGAGGAGAAAAAGAAGTACCCCGATGAGAAACCCAAGCATGAGTACCCCAAGGAGGAGCCCAAGAAGGAGGACATCTGTGACAAGGTCCATCATCATGGCCAGCCCAGCATCTGTGACAAGATCAAGCATCAGCACCATAAGGTCGACGAGCCTAAGAAGGAGAACATCTGTTCCAAGCCCAAGGGCTGCCATCCCCATCATCAGGCTCCTGCTCCCGCTCCTGCTCCTCACCATGAAGTGAAACTTGTCCCCGCTCCCGTCCCAGCTCCTCATTACCCCGAGCAGAAGCCTGAGATTCAGCCTGCCCCTATTCCAGCTCCAGCTCCCCAACAGCCTGAGCAGAAGCCTGGAGAGGTTCAGCCGGCTCCGGCTCCGGCTCCAGCCCCTGCTCAACCCGAAGGAGCCAAGCCCGAAGAAGGCAAGCACGGCAATGCTCCCTCAGTTCCCATAACAGTCCCCAAGTCCGGAGCCACCTACAACCGCGTCTCTGTTGGCATCGCCGTCTTTGCAGGTATTGCCAGCATGATGCTTCTGTGAGCTTCAAGTTTAGTCTTGTATGAAAGTGCGCTGAACGAAGCACCACTGAAACGGATACGTTGGAAGCGGGAAGATGGTGTTTATCAAAAATTGGTGTTATGTCCGCAAGATCTTTGGAATAAGGCCTTTGAGATTATCTTTAAATTCATAGATGACTAGTAGCTTTCAATTGATCGTCCCCTCCTTTTGTTTCACTTCTCTCACATCATGATAAGAATAACACCCACCGACTGCTCGTTTACCAGCGGGAATTTAGTCGGAGTAAGGATCGGATCGAGAGACATACCGCCGACCTGATGCTTTGTCATTCCAAGCTGACGTCAATGTACCAACCTCCACTACCACCTAGTGCGGGGGAGGATCTCCTGGAAGCCCTGGAGGCGGCGACCTCTACCACTATGGCATATTCCCGTTAAGGAAAGGCACGATTTCGACCATCTCAAAGATCGTAGGGATTATAGAATCTGGAATATAGTCTTTATTGGAGACATGACATTTAAATATCATGAGCCAGATAATATAAAAGCTGTTAGACCATGAAGTCGTGCTCCTGTTATCTCGGCCTTCATTTCCCGGCTGGCTGTAGTTTGAACAAGTCTTGCTGCGCTCTGTACATCTGGCAGAACCCCCTCCTTCGTGGTCATTTTTATCTCCGAGCTACAGTACCGAAGATCAATGTATAAAACAACGCCTTCAGGTTTCTTTTATTTCCTCTGACATCCGAGGCCATCATAAAACATTCTACTCGCAATCAAGCCAAGATGAAAGACAACAGCACTCCTCTTTATACTTCACCCCAGCTGGGCCAAAAAGTTACTGACTACGCAGAGCAACACTCGACGCCGTTACCTAAGCACATTAGTGATTACCATGCGGATATCTCTGCCAACAGAGAGGATTCTTACTATATGAGCTCTATTTTTCAGTCTCAATATAATACCTTTCTTGCAAAATCTATTCGTGCTACAAGGGGTAGGTCAAGATACCTTAACATGGAACTGGATTCCTTGAGGCTTTTCTCATCAGCCAGGAGAACCAATACTGATCACCATTCAATAGTTCTAGAAATCGGTGTCTATGTTGGCTTCTCTGCCCTCGTCTGGGCTGACGCTGTAGGACCGAGTGGACTTGTGACTGGCTTGGAGTTCGAGCCTGAGTACGCCGAATTATCCAAGAAGGCTTTCGCAGCAAACGGAGTCGATAATGTTGAGATCCTCGTCGGCCCTGCTTCCGAGTCGTGAGTTATTCATATATGTATCATTTTACAACCCAAATTACTGATAGTCGAATAGTTTACCAAAACTCAACCCCACCGAGCCCTATGATCTTGTTTTCATCGATGCAGATAAGACTGGCTATCCCGGATACTTGAAGCAACTGCTCGAGTTGTCGAAGCCTGGTAACTCGAGCAGAATCCTTCGGCCAGGCGCTCTCATCGTCTCAGATAATGTGCTGCGCCGAGGGTTGGTTGCAGACGACAAAGCGCTGGGTGACGACGAGCTCAAAGGCGATCAATTGAAGAACGTTTTAGCTGTGAGACAGTTCAATGATCTGGCACTGCAGAGCCCACGACTTGAGACATTTGTTCTGCCGTTGTGGGATGGCGTCAATGTTTCCCGTCTTCTTGATTAGTGGTAGCACTGTCTCGACTGGAGGACAATCAGGATGGTATATGGTTATATATATATTAGGGTTAAATAAGTACAAAGGCAATAAAAAAACATCGTCGTGACACATCCTAGGCTGGTATCGTCTCCATTGATCTTCACACTTCATGATCTCGTATTTGGAAACCCATGTCTGGGCATTGGTATATTCCAAATCTCGTTATTACACCCCTTCTTCTGATTGGCGGTAAGTGGTTGATCACGACAAACACTATCGAAACGTAAATTGATTAATTAGTAGCGGGTGGGAGAAGAGTTGTAGGCTGCCATCTTCTTGTTCTCGCGGTTGCGGCGGCGGCGGCCAGAACAGCAGGTGACGAAGACGGCGATAGTGCCAATAAGACAGAGAATAGCTGCGGCGAGGACGAGCCAGATACCGACAGACCAGCGAGCACTGGCAGAGGTGTCTCGGTTGATACGTCGTCTGACAATGGAAAATCCAGCGAAGTCACAAGCCAGGGCAATGATAGTAACGAAGAAGGCCAGGAGTGAAACAAGCGTAGACATGAGGGAGCCAAAAATGCCGGCACCGAGAGCCAGAAGGAAGGCAATGAAGCAAAGCCCAGCACCAATAGGATGCAGGACCATGACATAGGTTAGGGCCTTTGCAGTGTCTGAGCCAGCATTGGAGAAGTTGGTGCCGGCGACAGCATTGGAAGGGTCGTAGCCAATGCGAGCGCTTGTACAACTATCGCTGTGGGTTATTAGACGACGAAATCAGACACGGCGTGTTCAAGTGTTATGAACTTACCTCCCGCTGCTTCTTGTGACACAATACCCAAAAGTTCCAAAATTTACCCCATTTCCTCCTCGAGAGTTGCCGTTCAAGTTGACCTTGAGGAGGGCTATGTCATTGACAACAGGAGCTGTAATGCTCACGACAATGAGCATGACTGTTGCTGCCAAGAGAAAAAAGGCACCGATATGGTGGATGAATCGTCCCAGACCCATTTTGATGGCTATGGTGTGGTTTGGAAGTAGTGGTAGTGTTGAGCGTCTTCTACTCAAGTATTGTAGGAAATTATGCAGTTATTAAAAGGAAACGAATCCGCTTGCCGATTAGAAGTGATGTAAGACAATACGAAAATAAAAGGCAAGAAACCGAGAGAAGCAGGCCAAGATATATAGTCATTCAGGTCGTATGAGGGTTCCCGTGTCATGGATTCGTGGAGCCAATGCCAGGAACCAACGTTGTGCAGAGTCGTTACGTGAGACGTCATCACCAAGCCCTGTTCCAGGTCTCGAGTGTGCCGAAATCCGCCATGATCAAAGCCAAGACAGGCTATATCGTGGTATAGCATCCTCGTCGCAAGAAGCCGTCTCTACTACGTAGTGACGTAGAGTTGGTGGCTTTGGCCGAATCGTGGCTCATCTACCGGGGTGTGGGCCGCCCCGAATTTCTTGATTCGGGTCTCTTTTGTGTCAATTAGATCAATCTTGGCCCTCTGACCCTGCATTTCAGACCAGACTAACCCACCCGGGTCAGATCATATCAAGATCCTTGTTTGGAAGCTTTGCTTGTTTCTTTTCCCAATCAGCGTCACGCTTATCTTGGCGTGAACTGTAATGTGGTTCTGAAAAGCAGGTGGGTGAATACTAGACATGAATACGACGAGGAGAAATCGCTTGTTAGACTACTCGGTGAACCCCGTTCTCTGTCTAGCTGCCTGTGCATGCATGTGTAATCTTTTCTCCCTGTCGTGCGCTGCATATTGCGATAACTAGTCAAGATCTGCGCTACGCAGAGAAAGAAGCGAACCGTCAACATGGCTGAGTTAATAAGGTGGAGAATCGTAGAAATGTGTTGCGCAAGTGCCGCCTAAGCCTTGGGCAATGAAGCTGAGATTCAAGTGCCTTGGTCTTCAGAAGTGGTACGCGTCTCTTGCTCAGATTGCCGGCGGTGCTGCATATGCCGACGCTCCCATTCTCCCACTGCCCGCGGCACTGGCTCTCTAGGCGGTGTTTTTATCTTCGTTGGAATCCAATTGCGGGTTTGCACTCTGTCAATCTTTCTGGAATCCATTGTTGTTTCTTTGCCGAAATCAATGGCCCAATGGCTCAAGCCCTTGGCTGCGATACTATTAGGGAGCGACTGTCGCAGAGTTGTTGAAGCAAGAGTCCTATTTTCTGTGACAAAGTCTGGCCAGACTCTCGCGAGAAACGAGCTTGAGCTGCCATTATGATTATATGCGGGAGACTCCGTTATTTCGATGACAAATTTGGTGTCTTCTGGGTTGGAAGGTTGCGAAGGCTGCTTTTCAAAACGCGGTTTTAGCCCGTCCACTTTCACAGCAGACCTTGGCTCCTTGCAGGATGAAGGAACAGTAATGTTGACTGGGCTTGAACAGACGGCTTTGGCGGCAGCTTCACTTTCTTTCATCAGTGATATGAAGGCAGAACCTTGACCCTACAGTTAACATAGTCAGCGAAAACAGCTAGTATCCGCACAGTTCGAAATCAGCCATACCGGCATGAGTTTGAAGAACTCTACTGGGCCATATTGTTCAAGCGCTCTCAGGACAGAGCGCCTCTCAGCAAAATTGACTGGCGCGGGCGAGACGTAGAGACGTATAGAGCGCTTCCCGATTTCTACATTCTTGAGATGAGTCGTAGCCAGACGCTCAGCTTTCGCGGATAATTGGGCTGCTCTGTAGGTTTTCGAAGCAGACATGTTGATGTGGTCCTCGGAGTTTGGTGAAGTGAAGAATTCAATGTTAAGGAAATGATCCACTACATTTCATATTCAATTTGTAGCTCGACTTTTCCTCCACTATCGGCTCGGCTTCGGTGGGGCCGGACTGCAACTCAGGTACAGCCAGAGCTCTCACTATTGGATCCATCTTTGTTGCTTTCAACCTACAGCTCCAAACATTTCGACCCGAACGAGAGCGACCTGTTGTTAATCCCCTGATTCCTTGTCACGTCTCCGAGTCATCGCTGAAAGTGTGACTTGCCTGTTGACACGACGCATTTTACATCCTCCTCACATAAGAGACACAACTCTATTCGCGCCCTCACAAGAGGGCATCATCACTTTCGCGATGGCGACACCAACAGCCGCAAAGCATGCTTCACAGCAGGGCCGGACCCCCTCGCAACTCGCCGCCGCGACTCCTCCTGTATCAACTCCCTTCTCCAATCCTGCCCATGTCGTCTTTTCGCCCAGGGGGCCACGATCATCCCCTCAACAATTCAAGAAGTCACCGGCCGCATCAACCTTGATGGCGCACGCCTCCAACGCTCCTCTCAACTTCGATAGCCCTTCCACAGCTGCCGCAATGGGCGCCCTAGGAATTCCTAGTGGGCTCGATATGGGTCTCGATAATGTCGGTGTTGGTGGCCTGGGCTCTTTGGGTGCTCTAGCGAGTGAGGATGATAAGTTGAAGCGGCTGGAAACGATCATAGCCACCTTGGATGTAATCATATTGTTCCCTATGTGATTAGACGTGTTGCTAATTCAGTGTAGCAGAAGAAGGGACTTGTGAGCGAGGCAGGACTGGAGCGCCTGGCGCAGCGAATAGGACTTGACTGCCTTTCGGAGGATCATACAGCACCCGATGGCCGAAAACAAAGAACTCTTGTGATAGCAGGCTCAGCCATTCAGCTGGAAATCACCCTGCACAATAATATTGTCGAGAATATATCACTGGCCTTCCCTGAATCTGCTCGCTCAGTCACCGACCATGTCACCGGAGCAAGCGAGATTCTCTTGAGGGACTTGCAACTTCTTCCAAACCAGAGTCCATTGACAAAAACTCTTGACAAGTTCGCGGTCAACCTCGAGCGACTAGCCGTCCTTGATAAACTTAGCATCATCCCTGGTCTCGACTGTCATGAGGCATTGGCTGGTATTTATGTGAGCTTAGAAAGGCTTCACAAATGGGATGTTGCTCGGCTTCGTGATGAACCCGGAATGGGTGGCAAGCCGGACAGTGAACTGTCTACCATGGCGATGTGCACGCGACATGGCTACCCCGTTATGCATTCAAAAGACCGAGTGGGCCTCGCACTCCAGTACTGGAAGGCCCTTCGCCTCGTACAGCCAACCAACACTAAGATGGCTTCATTCACTTCTTCTCATGAACCGGTCTGGTCTCTTCTCATTGGGTGTGCTTCAACAGGAGGCATGGGTCACATGCCTGTTCGAGTCTCTGAGGATTGGATCTCCAAGGATGTGGTGAAGGCAGAGCCCTCGATGGACCCTAAGCGTCCCAATCTGGACTGGCAGGAACCCGATAACGTCGTGCTTCCGCACTCAGAAGAAAACAAGGATGCTAGCATGGAGATGCTCCAGCCAGATCTCTCAACAGCCAGGGTGCCACAGGTTATGTTCGTTGCCACCTTTGACCCTCCTGTCATCCTGCCCCAGAACGACTGGCTCCGGTTGCACTCATACGCCAACGTTAACGCAAACCCATTGTTTGGGTACTCCCCAACTTTCGACAGCCTTTTCTTCCCTATTCCCCCTGGAAGTGCTCAGGACCCTAGCGAGCTCCGGGCAATCTCTCGCAGCCGTGATGTCCGCATCTACGACAAAGATCAGAAAGCTATCATTAAGCCTCATCAGAACACGTTGTATATCTATAAGCAAATATATTCACAAGTGGTGACTGAAATTCCATTCTCTCATCCTCAGCAGCTTATCGAAATGCTCCCCCTGCTTCGACAGTATGCTTTTGTCGCAACTTTGCTAGAGAACAGCTTTGGATCACAGACGAACGAAGTTGAGGGATTACCCAAGCAAGGAAACACCGCAGCGCCGGTGCCGAAATCCAATCTAACTACCAGAGATGAGTTGGCGGATTTTATGAAATCAACTTCTGTGACGGACGAGCATCCCTCTGCTGTGTCGGAGGTCAAACTTGACGTTACCCTGTGGGTTCATCCGATTCCACACCTTCAAGTTGTCTTCCCATTCCGAAATTCCACTGCCAATATTACCTTAAAGGTACTCGAGGATGGAATTGTGGAAGTCGTCGAGGAGAATGTCATTCCTCGTGGCGACGATAGTAGAATGAAAGGCAAAGAACTTACGCGGGCAGATTTGGGCAAGCTGCTAGAATATATGGAGGATCTCTGCAAATGGGCAGAATGGATTCGGACAAGACTTGCATGAGTCGTTGAGACTTGACATGGAGGTTGGAAAGGAACTAGGAGTTGAACGATACCCTCTAAGTGTCATACGAAGTGGATAGGCGGAGAAAACTGAACGACTTATGCTACCATGGCACGAACCATACCTTTCCTCATGACACGACAAAAAGCCCGACTTCAATGTTGATAAACATAATAGATCTCAAAGCCTAGGCCTAGATTTAGTCATCAGCGAGGTAACCCCTCAGTCCCGCCATTGCATCACGCTGCGACTTCCCTTCCTCCTTAATCTTCTTCACACGAATTACACTGTCGTCCAGAGTGCGTATAGCACAGCTGCCATCGCCTTGATCCCAAACCAGAGTCTCCAAGACAACCCCAGTGTCCTCAAGGAGGCGGACTTTTGCTCCATGATTCCCGATATCCTTTGAGGATATGGTCTCAGCATCTTGGAAAATTAAACGCTTTTTATCTCCCTTCTTGTTGACAGCATGAGTCCATACAGACCCAAGAACTCGTACCCTTCGCACAATGTCATCCCCTGTCCACTTAGTCCATTTTATATGTCCATCAGCCTTTGTGACCTTGGGCGCGTGGACGAGCTGCTCATCGCTCAGCTCTTCTGCTCTCCATCCTGTATTCTGGCGAGGCGGCACATAGACTCCATCTCGTAGACCTTGAATTAACATCTGCGCTCCAATTGGTGCCAGGAGGCTTGTCAGTTCTTGGACGGTGCAGCCTGGAGGTATCGATATTCCGGGACGGGAGGTTTGAGACAGTATAGTTCCATGATCGAAGATTCTGTGGTCTAGTGTTTGTAATGAGATTCCCGTGTAGTCATAACCTTTGAGAATCGCATGGTGGATGGGAGCAGGCCCACGAAGACTACTTTTTGTTTAGGATTCTGGCGGAAGTATGCGGCATGAGACTTACTCAGGGAGCAGAGAAGGATGCACGTTGAGTCCGCCGTATTTGGCCGAAGTTAAGATTCTGGGCGGGACGAATAGTCCGAAGGACACTGCTATCACAAGATTTGTTCCTTCAGGGAGCTACTGCATTTAGTCACTGAGTTCCCAGGAAGTGCTCAACGAGGAAGCACGCAAACTTACATCCCATCCTGTGAAGGTTTTGCGCTGGTGAATATTCAATCTCAAATTTTCTGCCAGCAACTTACAAGGTACTAAACCGATATAAGTTAAACGTCGTGGTTTTCTCATAGATTTGACGTACCTTCTCTCAGTGTTTTGAAACCTCTTCCCATGCGTCTTGGCGGCAAAACCATAACATCCAACGACTCTACAAGCTTCTTATTGTGGCGATGCTCTTCATGAAGAGCTTTCAGAGATGCGCAGCTGAACTCGTCGGATCCGCAGAAAAGAATGCGCAATGGGTCTGACGAGTTTCGAGGCACACTTTGCGAGAAGAGCCTTCGCCATGGAGGAATTTGCACATCGAGCAATGATCTGGATTTGGCAACGCTGAATAGAATCATGCTCTCAGTTTAGTATTGAACCACTTTGAAGTTCTTCGTAACTTGTCGGCGCATCAATATAGGTTGGCAGCCTGAAGTGACTATAAAACAATCGCGTTTGTTGCATCTCCGCTTATTTGCATTGAATTTTTGGCAGGAAGACCTATCTCACTCGCTTGAACCGAGCAGAGCCTGAGAACGGTTCAGAAGGAACTCTACGCCATACACCAACCCTTGTCATAAAACCTGGCAGTTCTACCAAATTGTTTTGTGCTTTATTTGTTCTTCATTTGTTCATTTTGCCAAATAGGCTGCTATGGGTAAAGACATCACTCATATAAAGACGTTTGTTGCATATAGGCACTTTTGGAAGCGAGTAAAGAACTGATGGGCTATTATGTATTTGAGAACTAAATAGGTAGGTAGTAGGCAGGAGCTAGAAGAACCTGGGATTATTAGGTGATTGTGAACTGCGAACCAAAGCTCAAGACTGTCCAAAAGTAATGTACGTGGTTCATAGACTAGAAATTGAGTTTCTATTGCTATCTTCACCCGCATGTAAACATAGTTATCTGGCTAACAATTCATTACATAAGACTTTAGTTGACAGTCCAACTGCGTTGTTATGAAGAATCACACTTATTGAAGCGATGTTTAGGTAGCCCCTGGCGATGGCAAAGAATAGTCCGTCTTGTACCCAGCAACTGGATTCAGACAGTGGATAACATGGTTTATTTTGATTTGTTTAGAAGAGGTCATCCACGGCCTTATCGGCATCTTTTTGGATCAACTCGACCATGCCCTAGAGTAGACTGTTAGGTTCTGGTGAGCATGGCTGAACGGGTTCACAAACCTTGGGCATGATAGGCTTGCCGTCTTCACCCTGTACATATCGGAAGGGCATCTCGGTACTCTCGTGTTCGTTGAATTTGAGCTCAGGGAAGTCCAGGTAGGGCACCTGATCGAGTGGCACTGGTGGTTATCATGAGCTTCCGAGCTGCAGGGGCCTAATAGGCGGATGACGAACCCTTGTCTTGAACAACAATACGAGTAACCCGGACGGCCGTATCTGTTGTCATCTGCTTGGGGCCAAGTCTGCGACCTTCAAAGCCCTTCTTTCGAAGCTCCGAAGTACGGTCTAAGATCTCCGGTTAAAATGTATTTCAAAAAAAATATTTTGTGAGAGTCACAAACCTCGAGGAGGATCATCGCCTATCACACAAACATGAAACGTCAGTAACAGTACGTCGGCCGTGCCTCATGCTTTTTACGTACCAAGGATACCTCCAAACAAGAAGGCATCAAAGTTCTCACCATCCTCAGGAGAGAGATCCAAGGCGGCTGATGGATCTAGCAGGCAAACTCGCGACTTGTTGGCGGCGTAGAGCTCCTCAACACCACGCTGCTCAGCAGTGAAGGCGGGGTTACTGGCCAGGTCTGTTGGAACCTGGAACGTAGAAGGCAAACTGGAGAGGATGAAAGAACCATGGGTCGCTTGTGTCTCGCGTGCAATGGCCAGATATTCGAGTTCGGACCAAGGGCCTAGCTCTGGGTCGAGATGCTCGACAATAAAAGTCTTCCCAGAGGCTGCCATTTCTTCTTTGTTCTCTGGCGAGGGGCAACGCTGAGTAAAGGTCAGTGGCGCGTACACTAGGCAAGTAATGGTGGTAAATACTGAAGGACTGGGCTACTGATTGATGTCTTCTGATATTGATAGAAATTCAGTTGCACCTTGAATATGAGACTTTACAAAAGTGAATGTGGTGGAGACTCTGATTGGTGTAGTTAGAGAGGGTTTTGAAACTCCATACCTACCTTATTGAACTGTCTAGCTTGGAAGTTAGTTCATAGGTAGCCTGAAGCAATAGTGATCGTCAGTAGATGCACCAAGGTTTTTATTTCATTCCTCTCGCCTTTCCAATATTGAATATCAATACTTCTTATTGATTTGAACTTGATCATAAACGTAAAAGAATGTCGGAAAATAAAAACAGCAGAGCAAGCCAGTGGTGATTGATCATTGGAGGTCATGCACTTGATACATTGATAATGAATACCGTTTACTAGTGCCCTTGCCACTTTGTTGGTGCTATTTGGGTCCGACCTTCACGAAGTTGTTTCTTATTGACTACCAGTAGGAGCAAAGTCAACAGCGTCACGATACTAAAAAGTCAAACATGAACATGCCCGCCAACACGCACCGACATAAAGAAAGCAAAGGCTATGTATTATTGATTACGTCGGAGTAAAATAAAAAGAAGAAGAAGAAGAAGAAGAAGAAGAAGAAGAAGAAAATGCGTGGTACCTATGGACTCCAGAGTAGGTAGCCCAAATTAGAGGCAAATGCCCAGTGGACCCTTGTCTGGAGGAATTACCTCCCTACCTCATCCACTGCAACCAGAATTAAAGCGCCAAGCCACAGCTGCGACCAGCGACAGTACGGAAGCTACAGCATCGCCCCCACTAGAACCCGTCCCGGGGTCCCGAGGGGCCACCTCATCTCTCCTGGACTAGGTCCCAAGTATTGGATTGTCCCTTTATCAAGCAAGGCACCTTCATTCCAACAGCAACTCTGATTGCTTTCCATGTCGTCGACAAGGAGGACCTCCAATTCTTTGTCTGTTTAATCTTCACAGTCCATTGTCATATAAGTACTCACCCTTACTTTCTGTGTTCTTTTAACATTACCCGCGGCGTCCTTCGTCCGCAACTTCATCATGGTTGTCAAATCCATGATTCCGTCCCCGAGACGATGGGCCGCCCTTGTCTCCTTCTGCCTCGCACCAGCTTTAGCCGTCGCTGTAAACGATGCGACCACAACAAAAGCTGCAGCTGCCGACTACTATGTTCGCGATCTTCCGGGCTTGCCCACCGATGGGCCCGATGTCAAGATGCATGCTGGGTTAGACAAACCGTTTCCTCCCTGTACTCCAGGCTTACTGACGCATCCGCGTGCTTTTTAGTCATATCGAAGTCACCCCAGATACGCATGGGAACTTGTTCTTTTGGCATTTTGAGAACCAACACATCGCCGATAGACAACGGACTGTTATTTGGATCAATGGTGGACCAGGCTGCAGTTCAGAAGATGGCTCCATGATGGAAATTGGCCCCTATCGGCTCAAGGATCAAGACCATTTGGTCTACAACAATGGCTCGTGGAACGAATTCGCCAACCTGCTGTTTGTCGATAACCCTGTAGGCACAGGCTTCAGCTCGGTCGACACCAATAACTATATACACGAACTTAAGGAAATGGCGGATCAATTTGTCAAATTCCTTGAGAAGTGGTTCGCTCTCTTTCCCCAGTATGATCGCGACGATGTGAGCAACCTCTTCCTTATGGGCATTTCAATTTGCTAAGAACAACGCAGATATACATCGCAGGCGAGTCTTACGCCGGACAGCATATCCCCTACATCGCTAGGGCTATTCTCGATCGCAATATGAAGAATCCTACAACCGCATGGAGCCTGAAAGGGCTGTTGATCGGCAATGGCTGGATCGACCCAATCGAGCAATATCCCGCTTACATTACATATGCCATTCAGAAGGGTCTGATCAAGAAGGACTCCGACGAGCACAAGCAACTGCAAGGCGATCTGCGCAATTGTGAAAGAATGATGGCCTCGGATGTTGGCCATGTGGATTACGGCGAATGCGAAGCTATCTTGTCAAACATGCTCAGGCTAACCAAGAACGGTGACGGCGATAATGCATGCGTTAACATGTACGATGTGCGACTGAAAGATTCATACCCCAGCTGTGGCATGAACTGGCCTCCGGATCTGGTGCACCTAACTCCTTACTTGAGAAAGCCCGAGGTTACGAAAGCCCTTCACGTCGATGGCATTAAGAAATCTGTCGGTTGGACCGAGTGTAACGGTGCTGTTGGAGGCGCCTTCAACGCAAGGAAGTCTAAACCCTCGGTTGATCTCTTGCCCGCTCTCCTTAAGGAAGTCCCCATCATGCTCTTCTCCGGAGCCGAAGATCTCATTTGCAACCACATTGGAACCGAAAACATGATTAGCAAGATGGAGTGGAACGGCGGGAAGGGTTTCGAAGTAACACCCGGTAACTGGGCTCCTCGGCGTGACTGGACTTTTGAGGACGAGGCAGCTGGTTTCTGGCAAGAGGCCCGGAACTTAACATATGTTCTTGTCTATAACTCTTCCCACATGGTCCCTTTCGACCTTCCACGACGAAGCCGAGATATGCTGGACCGCTTCATGGGCGTTGATATCAGCAGAGTTGGTGGCGACCCTGCTGACAGTCGCATCGATGGCGAGAAGGGGCCAAAGACCAGTGTTGGCGATGCTAAGAACAGTACCAAGACCGCTGACGAGGAACACCAAAAGCAGTTGGATGAGGCCAAGTGGGCAGCATACTACAAGTCTGGCGAAATTGTTCTGGTCATCGTCGTCATTGGTGTCATCGTCTGGGGATACTGGATCTGGCGTGAACGTCGCAGGGGCGCTGCCTATTCTGCTTTGGCTGATCACGATCTTTCCAGCCGACCCAACGGCCATCGAGCCAAGTCACAGCCTGGTGATCTTGAGTCGGCGGCTTTTGATGAAAGCGAACTAGACGATTTGCATGTAACAACACCGGGAACTAGCAACAGTGCTAGGTTTCCAGCGAATCATGACAGTAGCGAAAAGTTTGTCACCAAGTACGCCGAATAATGGAAAACCAGCGGTCATGGATGGGCCTCGTTTCTACCTGGACAAGATTCTTCTGGTTGTATAATTTAGCTGGCGCCCTGGTTCTTTTGCATAAAGTGGTTGGTTGTGTCACAATTGGGAGGTCTGGCGTTTTCCTTATATTCATTATCGCGAATCAAGTCAATTTTTGTCATCATCTAAGTTGGTAATCCTACGCCGACAAACTCCGTATCTAGATCAGAGCCCTCCGTGAAACCTTGCCCCGAGATCCTTGTGACTTGCAGCCTGTGTATCGTGTTCCATGTTCCAAAGCAAACAATCCACCTATCAAGTAAAGCTTGTATTTACGCCTGCAGTGCTGCGCCGTCGTTGTCCATGAAGAGAGAAAGAGTGTATAAGTCAAAGTTTAGAGTTGCACATCGTTATTGAGCAGGCGAACTTCTTCGCCTGGCTTGAAGGGAGGAAGGCCAATATAAGGGCATCCGTCACAACGGAAAGCGTCGCCAAGGGAACAGTTGCCGCATGAGCCGACCTTACCTTGCACGGTGAAGTCGATCTCGGCCAGGTCGTCTGTTGCCAGCTTAATGCTCTCAAGTTTCTTGTCGGCGGTTGCGCGTTTGTCGGCGTCTTCGGCAGCAAGACGTTCGGCCAGACCACAGGTGCAGTCCTTGCAGGCCCGACGACGTTTGCCAGCCTTGGGTTGACATTCGGCAGCTAGTATGTTGTCAGAATCGTATTCGACTACGGAAGCACTTGCTGGGGTTACCTACGGATATTGATGGGTCTCGCGAGATCCGCTTCAGTCATGAGAGTATCCTCATCAATTAGGTCGTCGTCGTCAAGGTCGTCCTCAAGATCGATGAAGCCGACGCCGGCGGGGACCACTGGTTTCGATTTCGCCTCAGCGGGCTTCCTCTTCAGATTTAGAGGAACAGAGCCATCTGCGAGAGGAGCGGGCTGGGATTTCTTCTTGCCAAACTTCAGAGTAATGGCTCCGTCATTCTCACCGTAATCGGGTTTCTCAAAGCCACCCCGCGATGATATCAACCCGGCCAAAACCGCTTCCTTTGACAAAGTGGACTCCTCCAGGCTGTTGCCATCTTGAGACTGTAGGCGACCGCTAGGCTTGAGGGACTCGGCGACAGGACCAAGGACAGTTCGGTTCATCAAAGCGAGGGATTCGCCCAGCATAGAAGAGGCATCGGATAGGACCAAGACAAGATCGTAGGTGGAAGGAGGTAGTGTGACCAATCCTAAGGAGAGACGGTCAAGCATCTGGAGATCGGTGACGGAGCGATCATAATCGGCGAGGACGGATGTGAGGGCGTCGGAATTGGAAGCAAGAGAAGGAGGCGCCAGAAGAAGGGTTCGCTTGGGTGGCGAGGTAGATTGGACAGACTTTGTGACAGGCATGACGAAGTCGTCACTGGGATCGATCATGAGGGTCGCGGGCGCCATGGCGAATGAATACACAGCAGAAAGGCAAAGCAATAAGGAGGAGGGAACAAGAGAGTAGAGAGAGATGAGGGACAGGACGTTTTTAAGATCTCTAAGGTGATGTTAGACCCAGACTTTTTGACTCGGCGGTCGCTGGTGTCCTGGATTAGTCAAAGAACGGCAGTACCGTGCACGGCCAACATGAACTGTGCAATATGCCCTAGTATACGAGGGACTGTACCGTGTGGCCTGACTATCAGATGAACGGTACTGCATCTGATATCAGGGTTGCGGGGTCATTTTTCTGCTTTTCCACGGCGGGGGGCTTTTGGCTTCTTCGAAGGGGCCCTTATTCCGACTGCGGAGACGCCGAGTAGTTCTGCCGAATTAAAAGGTCGTTACGAGAGCCCATCATATTGGGGATGGCTTTGCAATCATGCAGCCACAATCAGTTGTAGCTGATAAGTTGATAACGAAGTAACCTCTAACAATTGGTGTTTGGTGTTTCCGTTTGCATTTCCCGGAGATGCAAGAAATTTGTGGTCTTTGATGGCTACGAGTTACCTGTCAAACCATACGACTCGGCCTTTCTCGCCCCTGTTTGGTTTCGAGCTCTTCTTTTCTTCCACACTTCAATTCTAGGTACCTGAGCAATGGGTAGCTGACATATGATCATTGGTAATCCGAGCCAAGGGTGGGGGGAGATGACGGCTCGGAACCACCTACCGTAGATATTACAGTACGGGTCGGGAACGGGCGGTGGGCGATGTCGGACCAATCCCGAACAGTACGATTGCTGTTTGGTTTTGATATGCGCCATTGCCATAGGTTGTCACTCTGCTCCTGGGCTCAATCTCGTGAGCGGATGACACGGACGTGGGAGCCGCGATCCCGGCCCTCAGCTTGTGGCCTGCGGCCTTCGTAGCCTCCCATTTCATGTGGAATTGTGGAGAGTCTTTTTTCTGGGGTATCAAACGTTGGAGTGCTTATGAGGTTATCCCCCTTCGTAATTGTGAGGCTCACAGTGACTGACTGGTGTTTCGCGGAAAAGGCAAGTTTCTGGTGTTGCACAACAATTTTGATACAGCTCAAATCTCACCTGATCTTTTGTACTAAAAGCGTTCTCAGTTCTATTTTTCAGTCCCGTATAGTACCTAGGTCGTTCGTGACGGGTCATTGGTTGAATAAACAACTTGATTTGATCTTGTGTTACGCAATCTGGGTGTGACAATGTCTTGATTTCTAGCCTTTGATTTCATATTATAGCAGCAAGAAGAAGAGTAGCTCAACTTTCTCTTAGTAGTATCAGTCGATTTGTATTTTTCGTCACCGGTATATTCTCTCGGTATAAACCATATAAGTGGCAGGCGTTGCTGAGTAGGATCTAACTACTAGGTACCTAGATAGGTAATATTATATTGACAAGAGAACATTTTTCATATTATTATCATCGCATGCTCTTCCTCCTGCTCCTCTCCTATCTATAGTCTATATCAAAGTCTGCAATATTCCAGTGCTCCGGTGCCTTTACTGCAGCCAACTGATTGCCAGTGCTTGCAGCTGTCAGTGGCCGGCACATTTTATTTCTCCTTCTTGATTCATTGGATCATGGAATAAACAAAGGCGTGTGTTTCTGATAAGTGCTTGCCCCAGGCAACAGTGATTCACTGCCTTCTTCCATCCTGCTCTTTTTTCCCTCCTTCCACTAGGTTCTCTTCTTCTTCCTTCCTCAACCGCATTTGCATTACTCAACATCTCTCATCCGCATAAGAAGGCACAGGATCCTTGCGCTTGGCTTTGAGAGATATCTCTGAGAGAAGGCTCTGTTTTCTTTCTCCTCTTTTCAACTCTGAGTGCCCTCGTGCTGAGAAACAACTTGCTGTTGTCTTTGCTGGTCGACGCTTCCGTTGGTAGTCAGATAATACTCAATCCTCAAGGTACGTAGAAGCTCAGCTTTCTATCTCGTCTCATATGTTTTCTATCCATCAAAATTCCCTGTCATCGGAACCGTCGTGAGAAGTTCTGCTGCTTGGCTTTGTGGCTATTTCACGTTTCACAGTACTCGTCGGCTACTTTTCCGCGTTCTGCTTCTCATCTCGGGACAAGTTTTCAGCTGCTTGCTGTTGGCATCCGTTTCCAAAGTTATTTTCTCCTTCTCAGAAGCTAGGGAGCCTTTATTGCTTCGTTCCCTTCTGCATTTGTCGTTACTAAACATTCATTTCATCTCTGCTCACATATAGTAACAATCGCGTTTAGACTCGAGCTGACGATCTACTTCCATCATGTCGGACTGGAACAACGATCAGGGTGGTTCGGCCCATCCGAACACATTTGAGCAAGAGAACTGGACCAACAGTGGCCAAGCTGAGTATGTGCTCTCAATTGTGTTTTTCTGGAACCCGATATATTGACCTTCATAGAAACACATCCGCCAACAACGCCGGCTTCGGTAACGATGATTTTGACAATGGCGATGGCTTTGTAGGCGAACAGCCCACGGGTAATGAGAAGTGTTTCGGCTGTGGCGAGACTGGGTAAGAACCAACTTTCCGGGGAACAACATCATCTAACAGGTTCAGTCACCGCCGTGCCGAGTGTCCCAACCCTCAGGAGATGACCTGCCGCTTCTGTAAGCAGCCCGGTCATATGATCAAGGAGTGTCCCGATAAGCCTCCCATGATCTGCGAAAACTGTGGTGATGAAGGTCAGTTTCATCCATTGCTGCGTGATGCTCTAGGCTCATATGTTCAGGCCACATGCGCAAGAATTGCGAAAAGCCTCGCAAGATTAACCGCGACCACGTCGCTGATGTCAGCGCCGATGACGCCTGGAACAAAATCAAACAGGCCGCCATTGAGCGAGACGTCGACGACGCCAAGGAGGCTGTTGAGGAGTACATCAAGGCAGTGGATGGCGACATTACCTATCGCCAGCTCCAGGAAGCTTTGATCGACCAAGGCATTGGTCTCTGGCTCATTCCTACTGAGCGATCTCTCATCCAAGTTTTCACCAACATGGATCTCCAGGGCCATATCGACAAGAAATACACCATTTCTTATCGCTTTGTCGAGCAGGCAGATCGTCCTCGCGAGCTTGAAGGATGGCCCAAGAGCCGCGATGAGCTTCTCTCTCGTCTGGACGACGCTGGCGAAGTCGTGGATCGAGGTGTTCCTCTTTGCCTGAACTGCAAGGAGCTTGGACATATCTCCAAGTTTTGTACTCAGGAGAAGACGGAACGCAGTGATGCGGTCAAGATCTCCTGCTTCAACTGTGGTGCGGATGGCCATCGGGTCAGAGACTGTGAGTCAACCTATTGGTAGTCCGTCAACTGAACATGATACTAATCCATTAGGTCCTGAGCCACGTGTGGACAAGAATGCTTGCAAGAATTGCGGGTAAGCTTTGAACAAAGAATCTGGAACTGTGAACTGACAGCACTAGTAAATCTGGTCACCAGGCCGCTGACTGTGAGGAGCCCCCTAACCCTGCCAATGTCGAATGCCGCAAGTGCAACGAGAGTGAGTTTATCTGATACGTTTGCACTGGGATTATTCTAACTGTTGTAGTGGGTCACTTTGCCAAAGATTGTCCTCAAGGCGGTGGCAGCCGCGCTTGCCGCAACTGTGGTCAGGAGGGCCATATCTCGAAAGACTGTGGCCAGCCTCGAGACATGTCCACTGTGACTTGCCGCAACTGTGAGAAGCAAGGACACTTCAGCAGGGAGTGTCCTGAGCCGAAGGATTGTGAGTTACTTGCGCTGCCTATTGTCGTAATCGTGACTGACCAGTGTCCAGGGAGCAAGGTTCAATGCTCCAACTGTCAGGAGTACGGCCACACCAAAGTTCGATGCAAGGTCCCTCCTGTCGATGAGGCTGACGGCGTCGGCGTTGCTGGTGACGGTGACGGGGACGGTGGATGGTCCAACGCTGATGCCGTGGGAGGTGGTGATGGCTACGGCAACCAGAACACTGGTGGCAACGACGGGTGGTAAACACCATTTATGACATGAACCTGTCCTGGAAGACAGTCCCTTCTGCGATTTTAATGCGTATAATCGTTGAACGGCATTTAACGGACGAAACGAGGTAGTAATAAAGGGGTGATGTGGGAAGCGATTTCGTCAGAGGTTGGCCGTTGGAAGTAATTAATCCATGCACCCACGAAAATGCTCAATTAGGCGTGCGGTCGCAATCGTTAACACTAGTTACCTTGACCACGCAGCGAATGTTTTCGTGACATGCTTGAAATGGTTAAGATGTTGTGAGATCAGGTATCTTCAGATCATATAGTTCCATTTAGGCATTGGGATTGGGTCCATTGGGAGATATTCCCATATTTGGTAGCTGATTTATTTTCACATTTTCTCGAGTGCAACAAAGGATTTCAAGTTGTCGGTCTGTATCATGCTGCCGACGGGCTATAAGTCGGACATACTTTGTTGTGTTAGGTGTCCATTACTCGGATGAAATGAATCAGCCAAAGCTGCCATGGAGACTGGGAATGAACGTTTCTGATCGCGATATTGTGTCTACTCTGATGATACAACCTTGCTGCGATGTGTTCTCATAATCAGGTCGAAACTGTGTGGCAGCTCGTGCTTTGCGGGGTTGTTGGCAGCAATGATGTCTCATGGGCCCCCGATAATGGGAGACTGTCAGTGCATCCCTCCAGCTTCATGGATTCTTCGGAAACTTGCTGGCACCAGTGTCTATTTTCCGGTTGTTTAATGGTTACGTGGATGTTGATGACGAATGTGTTGTCTTGGGCTCGGCATGGGTATGAATACTGCCCAGCTGTGGCAGGACCTGACGATGTTGTCATTTGGAGGACTCAGCGATTTGATGGTTACGGTTGAGTTGACTAATGGTCAGCTGTTGTGAATTGTGGTGGGAAATAACACGAGAATAAAGCCGTGGCGTCCCTCAGCCCTACCGCTGAAGATCTACTAGTGTTTCAAGAAGGACAGAGAACATGTCATAACCATCTTGGGAATATGTTCTATACCTGTTACTAAATATGCAGATCCAACTGCAGATACATCGTGACGACCCGTACCTACTAGTTAAAATGCAAATTAAATAATCAACTTTGTATTTGGTAGGCCAGTGTTGTAGTGAGCACTGTTCCCTGTGTTAATCGGCCTTTACACCTGTGTCCCTGAACTCTATGCTATGTTGCAATCCACATAGTATGCAAGAGGATGTCTTTTGCATCTTACTTCCTCTGAAGATGCCTAGGAAATCACAACCAAACGACGGGCGAGAAATTAAACCATCGAAGCCAATCAATGACATAGCAGCTATTTTGTCTCCTGCCTCATATGGTCGCAAATTCAGATTGGAATGCCATCATATAGGGTAACCAACCTCATAGTATACCTTAGGTACTATAGGTAGGTAGGTATCTAGTCCAAGGTCCAAGGTATTAGATCAAGCTAAGGTAGGCAATTAAAAAAACCCCGAGTCACCCTAGGGCGGCAGATCTATATCGAAGATTCCCGCTGCTGGGATCTATCGTGACGGCCGCTATACGTCAGAATCACAGCAAAGTTACTATATATGGACGTATGTATGTTAAGCAACATACCTACGTATTGCAGAGCCAGTTGAGGCTTGGCAAATAGGAGACAACCTCCAACATTGAATGTAAGGCCCAATCTCGATCATATCTCAACAGTCCATCCGGATCTCGATTATCACCAAATTGTCGATCGCTTTGTGAGACGGAATACTCTAAGGGCGGTCAGTAGACTCAGTACCCTGACGGTCTGACGGGGCAGAGCGTGACGACGGAACATTTGTTCCATGGTCATCTAGCTCGTAGTTGTAGAATTATTAGGGAAATAACAATTCGCGAAGCTATATTGATCTAAGACGAAAACCTTGAGAGTTAGCAAAACAGGAGATGCTGTTGTGTTACTGAAATGGTTGGTGCTTGGCTCGGCCGAGTCCACTTAAACGTCATATTAAGGACATGGGACATTGAATTAGAGTTGTGGAAGCGGCTCTGCTGCTTACCCGGAGTTTCCAACCTCAACCTTTACCGGAATTTTGGTTGGAGCTACAGATCCATTTTGAGATACATGGATATCAATTACTGGCTCAAATTCAAGTTTCCGAAGTGACGGGGCTGTCTTGGCTATCTGCAATTCACATTTGAGTGAACTCATCCAGGCTGCGTTTGCGTCATGACTCAACACTTGCAGGTCTTTCCCTGGCCCTTGCATGGGCCGATGAATTGCATGGAAGGCATGAGGGTATTCCCGTTGTATATGGATAAACCAAGTCTGTATGTTCGTTGCCTCCATAAGTATCGCAGGCTACTAGAGAACGAGAAGCAAGTACACGCTGTTCTGATCCGGCGTTTCTCTGACCCCGGCAGGCGCATCGGCGCCAGTGCTAGCTTATGGAGGCGACTGGAGCTCTAGTGTTGGGGACTGTGGAAAAGCTTGGAAATAGACGTCGAGAAATGCAAGGTAGTACCCGGCCGCCAGGCTTCAACGAAACCCAGGTCCTAGAACAACCAATCTTGAACAGGATGGGAGGAAGTTCAAGTGAAACTGAACGGCAACGGAGGCTTACGAAGCATTCCTTCATATGTTCAACATGTTGGTCTAACTGCGGGTGAGTAGGGAACAGACAAAAATATCTCCTGTTGTCAAATAAGACCGTGGAGAAGTCTATAGAAGTAAGTGAGTGCTTGTTGACGAAGCAGATGTCCAGTGCCTATTGTTTTGCCTTTAAAGATTTGTTGACTTTGATGCGTGTGTAAATTCAACTAACACTGATAGGAGCGAAGCCGTTGAGTATCTGATAACTCCCATGTCTTAATTGTGAATGGCCAGAAGAGCTGACGTCATGGACAAGTCATATGGCGCCTGAATAACTGCAGTACGAGTTCCTGACACAGTGTTTTGTCCTCGAGCGTGTCTGACTTCAGGGTGACACAGTGCATCTTCCTTCCCCTCCGTACGCCAGGTCTTGCTCGATGGGATTTGTTATCACGCCTGCTCTTGTCTCGTTGAAGCCTATCACCAGCCAAGTGCTCACGTACCCCTCACAAAAATGCCGAAGGCACTTCATGCATCTCCCCGAAAACTCGAACGCCATCAGAGTTTGACGTAATGCGAGAATACCACTGGACAAAGACGATTTCACAGGACAACGCACAGTCGTGCGCGAACACAATGCGATGTTGCTTGTGAATGGCCAGAGTGGACTGAGGACCCAACCCAGTCCAGGGGGTCATGCCATTAGCGTGCAGCCTTGATTTCTATGGTGGACCGTCGCCTGGTGAAAGCTTCAGTGTGTCAATCTGAATGTCCAAGTTCCTTCTTGCGAAATCGCCCCTGGCAAAGAAAGGGGCTTCAGAGCGGATGAAAGACAGTGGTCCCGTAAGCTGGGTGCTGCTTAAGATAGACAAGGACATGAACAAGAGCCCGTCTGATCAGAAGAGGCTCGCAACAACCCGTCAACAGGTCCGCCAGGTCAAGACAGCCAGTCCTCTTCGCGAGTTAGGTGTGTGTTGTAGAGTTCAGGGGGGTGTGTTGCAACCAACGTCGATCCCTCAACGACGCCTCCGACTTATAAATCCATGAAAGCCGTGAGGGGTTTTGAAGTACTCAAAAGGTAGAATGTGGCAGAAATGAGAGAGACTCGTGGGGTCAGTCCCAGCCAAGATTAAAGAGTCTGATACAGAAACGTGACTTTGGAACCTTGGTTTCCAGAATGAAGACCAGACAAGGGGCGGGAGCGTGCCCCCAGACTGGAACACAGATTTCCAAGAGCACGGAGCTTTTCAACCAGCAGCATGGGGCCTCAAGCTTGGCTCTTGGTATCCAATCTCAGTTTAAATCTAACAAATCTAAAATCTCAATCAAGATTGAGACAGTATTCGGGTTTAGTCAGGGAACTAAAAACAGATCCAGTCGCGAGATTTCCAAGATTGAGGGTGGTGAAGGAATTATTGCTGTTGTCAAGATGAGCTTGACGAGGCCACTCCTTGCGTCATCACAGAAGGATGCGCCAATTGGATTGAATGAGGTGGGAATGACGGTGATGCTCCGTTCCAAGTGTCCACTCACTTGCTTTACTGGCTCCTGCTGGAAATGGGGTGTGGAGACAGAGAAAATGCTAGCACGTCTTGCATTCGCACAGTGTTGGAAGCTGGTTATCTCATTTCATGATTTGGACCCATCCTTGGAAAAAGTATGTAATCAATTACGACTTCCACCATTGAGTCTATTTGAAAGATTGTTTCGCCGGCATTTCCAAGCCATGAGGAGTAACAAAGACGATTTACCTGTAGAATACCATTATAACTTATGGCTTAACCACATGACGCGGGGAGAGCTCAGCGACATTGAGTTGTAATCATCGATTCGTGGGATGATGCCCGGCCATTACGATCGATTTTCTTTTATTCTGGGATTTTTCTATGGCACTTCTGTTTACAGATTCAATGCTGCGTTTCTAATCAGTGAAACGTTGCCCCCCCCCTGTCCCCCTTGCAACTCAACTAAAGTGATTCGCCCAAAACGCACTCGTCTGGTTGGTTCCCCGGACATTTTTGGAGGGGAGGATCGAACGATGCAATCAAATACAGTGCCTACAGTGTGGAAGCTAGGACGCCTAGGGTGTATCCAGTACCCAGGTGCGAGGCCAGTGCCTGTCGGTTTTGTCAGCCGGCCTAGTGTCCCCCTCACTCAAGTCCTTTCCCTTATTTTTTCGCCCCCCAGGCCTTCTTGAGTTGCTTTCAGGAGCCCAGCCGCCGCCGTCTTTTTTTTCTGCGCCTTCTTTTCCTCGCTGCCCACAACGTCATCTCTGACGTCTTTTCTCAATCTAATCCTTTCACAATCCTCGTCCATCGACGCAATCCCGCAAGCAAAGCAACGCCCGCTTTGTCGCTCCTCGAATTACGGCGCAAATCTATCGTATCCTTTTTTTTTTTTGTGTGTGTTTTGCTTCGATAGGCACGAGCCTCAACTCCACCACGAACGCCTTTCGCGCCTGTTTATCCTTATCCCCTTTCTTAACCAATCTTTCGCTTAGTACATCGTCTGTCTCTGTCCACAGAAGAGACACGCGCGCGCCTCTTCACTCCCGCTTCTGTCTCGTTGACGTCGAGTGTCGAGTATAAGCAAATATCCCTTTCACATCCACGCTCGAGCTTTTAGGACGCATTCCCTTGGTTGAAGAGGTTTCAGAGCGTATGCTGTGCGCTGTCTGCGCTATTGACTTGTCGAAAAGCGGCCATCGCCCCTGGTCCAACTCCTAAAACCGTGCCGTCCTATAGTAGAGTCTCAGACGGCTGCCGCGCTGCTATTCTGTTCTTCTTCGCCTCTGACCTCATTTAACTTTTTCGTCTTCCTCCATCTTTGCTGCTGCCACCCACCCCACACTTCCAATACAGCCAGCACTGTTCAACCTTGCCGCCAGCCCCAGATATAATACATCATCGTCATCATGGGGACTACAACTGAAGCCTCTGCTGGAGGTGAGTCGAAGTCCCCCAAGCAATCCAACAGCTCTCCTGCCCGGCCTGGTATGTTCTTGAATTTCCCCTCTTGTTTATCACATCGTCGACTTTACACCTACATGTCTTGTGCCTTACCCTATCCTGTTGCATGACGTATGCTTGTCATTGGCATCGAGCATCTCCCTCTATCCTCATCTCTGTCCACTTCCGTCATCGCTTTCATTCTCCGTCTCTTGTCCTCCGTCATCGTCAAACCAAGGCCCCTTCCTTTGATTGACTGTAACGCTTGCTTACATCTTGCCTTGTCGCAGAAACCACGACCGACACGAAGGCAGCCGATCCTCCCGTGAAATTAGAGGTTGCCAATGCCGAACAAGCCAAACCTCTTGCCCCTCCTCCTCGACCTGGTCAACAACAAGGCAACACCCCTGACTACTTCGCGGTTCAGGCCGGCGGATCTCTCAGTCTGGAGCCCAATCCATTCGAGCAGTCCTTTGGGGGCGCTCCAGAGACACCAGGGGGAACAAAGTTACCTTCAGTTGCTGCATTGACATCACCGTCCTCTCTTCTGCCTGGTAGCAACGCGACACCATTCAATTGGGGAGGAGGCTCTTTACGTACCGGCCCTTTGAGTCCGGCAATGCTTTCTGGTCCGGCTAATGATTATTTTGGCGATACACATCATCTTCGTGGCGGATTTCCTACTCCTAACGAATCCTCCCTGAGGACGGGTTTGACACCAGGTGGCAGTGGTTCTATGTTCCCTGCCCCCAGTCCTAACTCCCAAGCACTCTTCGCTCAGCTTGCTAGCGGCGGAGCAACACCGAGCACTCTCGATTTCCATCGCACTGCGATGAGTGCTGCGGCCAAACGTGATCAAAACGGCGCTGCTCCACGTCAAGCCCAGCAAACTTCCCAAGCACAGCAACCCCAACAGCCTTCTGTCACTTCCCAACCCCAAGAAATGCCCAACGGTGCTTCAACCAATAAGTCCGAAGCGAAGCCCGCATCTGGGCCCTTCGACCCTCACGATAACGACGCTGCAAACGGCCTTTTTATGCTGGCCCAGGGTCGAAACGGAGCTCAAAACGCGAACCAATTCGCTGTGACGTCAGGTGCACCTGGTCACGCTCATCCTGCCCCTGTCGCGCCTCAGAATATGAATACTTCACCTCAAATGTCCAGTATTAACGGCGGCTCTATTGGCTCAGCTCGTGGCATGAGCGAAGGAAGCATGATGTCGGATGAGAGTGAACAGGCACGACCTAATACCCGCGGCCGGGGCAAAAAGAACCCCCCCGCAACGAACGGCCGTAGGAAGGCGGATGAGCCTCCCGCAAAGGCTCCTGCTAATAAAAAGTCCAAGGCCAACAATTCCATGCCTATGGATATGGATATGTCTGATGACGAATCCAAGATGAAGTATGAAGATGGTGGTTCCAAGTCTAAGATGACTGACGAGGAGAAACGCAAGAACTTCCTTGAACGCAACCGGTATGTATTTGATAGTATCATTTATTATTCGTTGCCACTAATTGTTCTACAGTGTCGCTGCTCTTAAATGCCGCCAGAGAAAGAAGCAATGGTTGGCCAACTTACAGACCAAGGTCGAAATGTTCAGTACTGAGAACGACGCCTTGACGGCGCAGATAACACAACTCAGAGAAGAAGTCGTCAATTTGAAGACGCTTCTTCTTGCCCACAAGGACTGCCCAGTTACTCAGCAGCAGGGAATACACGGTGCTTTTTTGTCCCAGGTTGTTGAGCCTTTCAACCCTCAGATTAACCCTTATGGCATGGCAGCACCTATGCCAAACCAGCAAGTTATGGCAGGCCAGGGTGTCCAGCGGCGTTTCTCATAGAACGAGTTACAGCCCCAGTTAGGAGAGTTTGTCAAGGTTGAGCAACTTAACCACGCTTCTCCATTGAACCACATAATGCATGGACTTGACGACCCTTTCTTTCCTCAATCACGACACCATTCGACCTCACCGAGGTAATTATTTATTATATGCGTATACAAGGTTTAGGTTTATTCCACCGGAAGCCTATCGGCTCACAACTTCATTTCACATTTGAGCTGTACAACATTTGATCGGAGGCAACATAGCATTCAGACGGAGGCGATGTCTGAGACCAGGAGTTTGTCGAGCTTCACTTGGAGATCACTCGACGCTCTTGTTTTGCGCGAGGAGGCCGCTCTCTCTTGAGCGTTTCTTACTAGAGGCAGCGCCGTTACAACTTTTAACTTGTACGTAAAGTATTTCCCAGCAAGGTACACGGAACGCGCAGTTCAAAAAGGTGTTTGGCCAGGTTGACCTTTTTGCCAACTTGGGTGGAGGGCGTTTTGGGGAATTCGGCTCCTGGAGATCAAATTCTTTGGTGTTTTGGTTTTGTGATTTTATACGTAGCTGCAAGCAACACAAGCTACGATTGAAATGAACGATAGTTGAACTATGAAACACGAAGAGTATATACTATGATGTCGTTTCACCGGTGATTTGAATAGTATTTGCTTTACGCGTAGGTAGGAGCATCACTTGATCAGTTTCTAGAAGCTAATTGGGTTGTGGAGACTTTTATTGAAGATGCTTTTAGTGGCGGCACGGTCATTTTTGACATGTTTATTCATCCAGATTTGGAACGTAGAGCCAGCTTGATAGTTCATTGCCGTCGTACCAAGCTGTTCGAGTCGGCATTGACGTTATTTGAATTTGCTCCACTAGCTCATGGTGAACCTCTGTGTAAGAGGATTTCAAGGTGGGGTCTGGCAGCAGTCCAATTGGGTTTAGCGTTGAACAACCAAATCATCTCTCATGTAAACAAGGCGATGCGATTAAACAGTCACACCCACGTCGCGAACCACCCATCACCATCTATGAAGCCATAAACTGATCAAGCCGTCACGAATTGCATTGCGATAGCACCTGAGCCTTTTATACAGCGTTTTTCAGCAGCCAGTACACGTGAATCGCGACGCGACGCGCCTCTTTGACCCTGCGCGATAGTTTCAGCACCTCCATCAGTGCCGCACCGCACCGACAACTCCCCAGCATCACGACCCCAGAATATAAAAATCGCATCGTCGACGGTCCCGAATGCGCCACCCATGACGACTCTGGTGACGACTCGGCGGCCGCTTCAAGTAATTAGCATGAGCAACGAGCACGGGCGACGATTGAGCAAGCGTCTCGCTGGTAAGTCGATTGATGACGAAGGCGATGGCATCCATAAGAGACGACCAGCTGACCGCCAAAATGCAGCGGCGGCGACAGATTATGAGCATGACGATGATTTCGCATTTGTTCGAAAATCGAAACGACCTAAGACGGATAAGTCAGATGAATCAAAACCAGAACCAGAGCCAGAGCCAGAGCCAAAGGCGGAGCCGGTGAAGAAAAATGCCAAGGGACGACCTCCGAAACAACGCGCTGCTAAGGTGCCGACAACAAATGGAACCATTGCGGAGGAGGCGCCTGCAGAGAACGAAATGAACGCTACGACGAAACCTGCGACAAGGAAGAGTAGTAGACGAAAAGCGAGTGTTGACGCGTCGGAAGGGCGGCAAATTAATGTCCCTAAAAGACCATCGACTAGGAGGAGCACACGAAGGTCGGGGGATTCCCAGGATGAAGTCGTTCCTCAAGCAGCGTCAGCGTCAGCTCCAGAACCCGATCCCGGGCCCCAACCAGAGGTAGTACCTGAACCGGCACCAGCTCCCCGTGTCAATGGAGCATCCAAGAAACGGGGGACCCGTGCGAAGTCTACTCGACCGCCCCCGGACTGGGACAAGTCGCCGCAACGCGAACTGCATGCGCAGTCGGCCACGATCGCCCTGCCTATGAGCGACACACCCATTATTAACCGGAACAAAGAGATGCGAAAGAAAGGGGGCAATTCCAACAGGCGGAGCAGCCTTGGTAATCGTGGAAGAAGGGCGAGCTCTTTGATCGAGAGTGGACAAACAGCAATACCTCATCGAGAGGTCAACCCCGCGGATTTCTATAAACACATTGAAGCCGAAGGCTTGACAGAACCTCGACGTATGAAGCAATTGTTAACGTGGTGTGGCGAACGCGCGCTGTCAGGGAAGCCTCCTCATGGCACACCGAATTCTAACGCCATTCTCGGTGGTGAGTACCATTTTCAGATAATGCATGTCGTGCTTGACTACTGACTATAAATAGCTCGTGCCATTCAGGATCAACTATTGAAAGACTTTGCGGCCAGATCCGAATTCTCGGACTGGTTTAGTCGAGAGGACGATGCCCCTAAAGCTCCTGCTGTGCTGAAGCCCAATCCTAGAAACATGGAGTTGGACGAGAAATTGGCTCAGCTTGAAATCAACATTAAGAGGTATATCTGTTCGGGCAACTGACTGGACTCCAGACTAACCTCGTTCATAGATTACAAGATGAGAAGAGAGCGTGGCAAGCAATACGAAAACCTCCGCCGGAACAACCACCTCTTTTCCCCGAAGATGAGATCGGACCTATTGTTCTACCCGATTTTGATCTTTTAGACTCAGATGAAGGCAAAATCAGAGGCTTCCTTGCAGATGACAAAGCATCATTCGATGCTGTTCGGTCACAGACAGAATCAAGATTACGCAGTATCCAGTCATCACTCGAGTTTCAGATTGACGAACTTGCCGATAATGTTCACAAGCTCGAGCAGCGGGTTGTGGTCGCGGGCAAAGAAGCGGACAAGGTTCTCAGTGTGAGCGCCCTTCGTCTTCGACAACGTGAAGAGCGAGAGAAGGCGAGTGCGGGAACAAGGGACATGCCGGTTATTGAAGTTCTGAGGAGTCTAGGGAACATTCTACCTGAAGGAGGCGGGTGAAGGTGCAAAATCTTGGATTTGGAACGAACGGGCTTGATACCCTCTGTTTTTATTCATGACCCCCTTTCCTTCAGCCTATGACATTGACGACGAGACGAGACAAGACAAGACAAGATTATGCGCCCCCTTCTTCTTCTTCTGAGCCCGCTTCTTCATTCCTGTTGCTTTCTTGTCATGGCCCTCAAATAATTGTTGCGCCGTTTTTTTATTCTTGTTTGGTGGTTTCTTTCTTCCTTTTTGCATTTGTTCTGGGGCTGGGGTCATGAGGCGATATCCCACGGAGTTTGTGAATCAGGTTGGAGGCACGAGGAGTCTGGAAGGGTTGGTTATACGTGTTTTATCAGTTGCCAGTATGCAGAGGAGATTCCACACGTGCGTGGTTCAGCGGGTGGAAAATTCATTCGAATTCACACACTCCTTATTTCGTTCCCTAGGTGTATTCAGTGCTCCTCCAAGCGACATGGAGGTCCTATCTTGAGATTTAAAACTCTAGGCCCCATGGCCGTGATAATACATGATGCTAGACGTATAGTACAATGACTTTGCGTGATATTTTTTCTAGTTCTTGACCTCAGGGGGCTCAAGGGGAGGCATGAAACCCATACCACCACCCTCGCCACCGTCAACACTCCGGCTTCTCACATGGGCCCTCAACTTCTCAAGGATCTCACTGTCCTTCCAGCGCGCAGGCACGGGCCTGTAGGCTGGCTTGAAATTGCCCACAGTCTGCGCCCATTCGCCCGAAGGAGGATGCCGGGTAATCTGATCGCTCTCAGGCTTTGCGTCGATGTCAGTGGTAGATGGTGACTGGGCGGACGAAGGGTTCGTCGTGGACAGTTGCTCCTTTTGCGTCGCCCAGTAGTAAATATCCCAGTCGTTCTCGTCGAGGAGTAAGTCATACTGGTCGAGAAGTTCGGGGGACAACGTGGGGAGATGGGCGGCTGCGAAGGTGGAAAGAAGAAGATCAGACTCCAAGGTACCTCGTTTTCGCGACTGGTCTATTGAATGGAATCAGCAGTAGTCCTTTTGATCAACGAACAGTTGAAAACGTACAGACGAGGCGAGCCCGCTTGGTAGCGTCATCCTCACCCACCCGGCGTAGAGGTTCGACTCTGAACTTGGCACCCTGAAGTTCGCCCACCTTGAGCTCCGAGGACGAGACATTGTCAGATGGCCGTGAGACTGTTGTGGTGAGTGGTCTAACGGGCATGGAGACAATGCGGCGTAGGGCGGCTGGGCGCATAGTGCGCGAAATGAGAGAGGTCATAGTGGCCTTTTCCGAGAGAGTTTTGTCGGGCGATGGGAATGTAGCAGAGTGATGTTGTCTTGTGAGGAAGTCGGCAAAAGACTACAAATCGAGTAGTGGCAAATAAGAAGCGCTTGTCGTTGACGTCGAGATTCCGAGACTTTCAAGAGCCGAGGCCGAATGACAATTTCCAACCCGGAGTTGGGTGGGTCCGGGGGAGGCATCTCATGAACAGGGTTCGGTAGATGACTTACACCGGGAATACCTTCATGAAGAAATGATCAACAAGAATTTTCACAGCAAAAAGAATAACTTGGTACATACACGGAGAGACGTAACTCTAATTTTATTCATAAACCATGCTATCTTGCTTTCTTCTACAACGGAGAATCACCTGCCCTGGGCACAATGTCTAAGCCGACTTCTCCGTAGTACGGTCAGGCAACTCGGTCTTCTTCTCGTCATTCTCTTTCTTCTTTTCCCCCTTTGGCTTGGACTCTTTAGGCTTGGGGTTTGGGTTTCCACCCCACTGAAGTCTTCGAGGCTTCATGTACGACTTGAGGACCTCGTCGGTGACGGCCTTTCTTCGGTCTTGAAAGGTCTCTACAACAGACTGCAGGGCTTCAATAGCCATCTTCTTCAACTCTCCAGTGAGAAGAGCGCCGCTCTTGTAGTCGTCGTAAATCTTTTGTAGCTTCTCGTCGTCATCCTCGAAATAAGTAAGGTAGATGTAGGCCACATCTACGTCAGGGTTTCCCCCCTTCTCACGATGCTCTTCGAGCGTCTCGCGGCCACCACTGAAAGCAAACTTATTGATCTTGTTCTATAGTAGATAAATTTAGCTTCTGCACCTCAATTGTATGGCATGCAGCCTTACCTTAATCTGCTTCGCTGTATCGGTCATGAAAATGGCTGAGTTGGGGTTTGAAGACGACATCTTGCCACCGGCACCCTGTAGCGCGGTGAGAAACTTAGAATGGATCAAAGCAGGCTTCGGCGATGGGTTCTTCATTCTGTGGGCGTTGTCGCGGATGAGCCGGAAATAGGGGTCTTGGTCGATGCCCATGGGGATGAGGCACTGGATCTTGCCCAGTGCCTTGGTACGAACGGGAGATGGGTCGTCAGACCAGATCTCGGGGTACGATGTAGCGAAAGCAGCGCTACATTGCACTGCTGGAAAGAAGATCTTGCCGATGTTGGCGCTGTATTCGGTTAGTGCTGTGGTAGGTAGATACGTGGACGATTTGACGCACCTCCCGTCGAAGCCAAAGGCTCCACGGACCTGGTTGAAAGTCACCAGCTTGGAAAACTCATAGGCGTTCATGAGGAAGTGATGGCCCAGGTACTCAAGATCACTGTAAATGAAGGTCTTCTTTTCATCAAAGCCGAGGGCAATGATATCTTTGGCGTTCTCTAGAGCGTATTTGTGGGTGTCCTCGAATGACAAGCTGTCCTTGAATAAAGCCTTCTCGTCATCCGTCAACATGAAAACCAATGGCACGTCAAAGACATCCTGCAACCACTTTGTGAACTCGAGAGGAATCGTGTGACCAAGGTGAAGACTGCCAGTACTAGGTCCTCGACCAGTGTAGAGGAAGAAGGGCTCGCCGTGCTCGTACTTAGTTAGGATCTTGTCGAAGTCGCGGTGGCTGAAAAAGAGGCCGCGTCGTAACCAGCGATGAGGCTTCTTGCCAGTCACCTGTTCGAATCGCTCGAGAAGTGCATGGTCGATCTTTGAGGTATTCCACTTCCTGTTTCCAAACTGTTAGTCACATCATGGCCAAGTCTGATGGGGTAGCACGTACGAGCAGATGGCGTCGTAGTCGATGGCGGCAACTTCACCATTCTCGCCCTGAGCTCCCTCGACTGACCAAGGATTGATATCCTGGTCCTGAACGGCGGTTTTGGGAGGGTTGAGGTCCGCCATGTTGTGCAATTTCGACTTTGTTTCTTTGTCAAGTTGAGGCACCGCGGGGTCTTGCAAGTGACAGTGGCAAGAGTGGGTATGGAGGGGCAGCAGCGCGAGCTTCAGCACCTTCCTCAGTTGAGTCAGAGGTGGGATAAATGACAGCGCACCAATCAGAATGATGCCCCAGACTGCTATCTCGTACGTGTCGCCTAGAAAACTTGATATCCTTCCTAAGACTAATGAATGAGATGGCCATTTTTGTTGTTTTGAGACTCGAAGGCCTCGATGGATTTGAGAAGACAAGACGTTTTGGTCGTCTATCACAGTCACTGAAGGAAATGCAGCAGCCTTATATAACTGCAAAAAGGATTTGTTGATTTTTAATGGTCTTGTTTTTATTTAAAAAAAAAAAAAAAAAAAAAGAAGACGAAGAAGAAGAAGAAAAGTTTATAAGTTAGCCTCGAAAGATATATCCAAGCATCTCCAGAGCCTAAAGCAGTTTAAACAGATACAACTCCTATAGCCGGCAAAGCTTTATTAAGTTGAATTATTGTAGTTGGCTGTCTTAATTGCAGCTTGAACCTAGCTGCACACATGCCAGCTGAAAACCCTTGGTTAAAATAGTATATAATTAACGGCGTAAACGCTGAGAGAAGCACGTATTGATTACAGGCTCAGTTTTCATTCTGCCTGAAAGCTTTTTGCTGTGTTGCCTAGATCTGTCCGGTTGAAATATCGATAGGGTTTACTCGACTGAACAGACCTCGCAACATTGAGTCGCGTGCAGTTCTGTTGGCTCAATACCTCATGTACGTACGTAAAATTATTGCTCTTTCCATGACTTTTGTTACACATGACTCTTCAAAACACAAAGATCCCAAATTGCCAAGGCCCAAACCTTGCCTTCCCAGTCCCAATCCTGCATGCTACGGATTCCAACACAAGCATGCCCGGAAACCACTAACATGGCCAATCGAAATCATGACGGAGGGACACGATCATATAGGTAGCTCCAACGCCCTAAACAGGTCTTCAGGACCCGAATGGCCGACTGTTCGAGGCTCGAAGGAGGCTCCCGACCCGATAGATGACACGCATACAAAACCAGTCTCTTAAATAAGATGCTTTGATCGAAAGTAGGCACGGAGATACATGATCTGCCAGGCCCAGAGACCAATAAGCAACCAGGTGGTGGCGATACCGAACCACTTAACACGGTTGTTGGTGCTCTCGTTGGTGTCTCGAAGCTTTTGCTCTCGGGCGCGGAGGTACTCCATCTCGGTGACAAGCTCGCCGGTGATTTCCTCGATGCGGCGGAGCTCAGCCTCAACAGGCTTGAGCTTCTCGGTGGCCTGGATGGCGGACCAGTCCTTGGCGTCGGCGCCGATGTCGATATCGAGCTCAACATGGCGGGTAGGGTTGTTGATTCGCTGGGCTGAAGAATTGTCAACATGTTAAACAATAGATTAGAGCGGAGCATGCAACGAAACCACCAAACATGCTACGATCAGGGACCATCACATACAACCAGTAACAATATTTTCAAAACAAACATCAAAGGCAGCGTCAGCATGTGATGTAAAGACGGTCCTGGATTCTCCGACAACATCTCTGGGTCGACCGTACTCGTTGCCAACGGCATCTCGAATCTGTAAAGCTATGTCAGTTTTGCTTTGTAACTCGTATGCATCTGTGCGCAACGTACGTAGAGATTCACCACCATGCCATCGCCCTTGTAACCATCGACAGTCGCTGTTACCACGACAAGTGTGTCTTTTCCGACAAAGTTGCGCACGCAACGTTCCCTCTTTGAGCTCTCTGCTTGTGCGATCAGGTCGAACTTCAGAGCGCTGGCAGCGCTAACAAGCAGCAGAACGCTGCAGATATACTGCACCAATGTCTGTTGGAGAGCCATTGCCGTGGTCAAACACTTTGTAGTAGAAGTTGGTCTCCCTCTCCAATAATCGTATTGTATCGTATTGTGGATGGTAAGTCGGAGAGGAAAGGCTACGTAGAGTAGTTCTTTAAGACGGACAAGGGGCTTCCACCTGAACTTGGGTCTAAACTGAAAGGTGTCCCAGTTGAGCTGTGCCCCACATGCGGGAGAGACACCCCCTAAGTTTAACTTGCGACCAATTATATGAATTTTGGCACCTGCCTTGTCGCCTCCATCACGTGTGGGTCCAGCCTCGTCAACTTCAGTGCGTTTTCGCGCCTGAACATCACAGTCTAAACACAAACTAACACTATCACCTGCTGATTATCTCAACAAGAGCGATCGCACAGGTTTCCAAGATGCCCAAGTGTAAGCCTACCTCCTAATCAACTATATATCTCAAAGAGGAAACTCTCGCTAACTCATATTACAGTCTTCTGTGAGCCCCGTCCCTCGTGCGCCCGAATCAACAAAGACCCCTCCAACTGACAACTTGCTCCCAGGCGATTATTGCGATGTCTACCTCACGCATGATTCCATGAGCGTGCGCAAGGCTCATAACAGTGGTCGAAACCATCTTCGAAATGTAGTTGATTATTACCAACGTGTGTCCAGTCTGGAGGCCATATTATAGTATGAAACTGACGTCCTTCACAGAAATCGGCCACGAGAAGGCTCAATCCGTCATCGACTCCATCACCTCTTCTTATGCTGCTGAAGGCCAGGCCCACGCGAATCCTATGCTTCCCCAAAATCAACCTGGACAGGGCTTTCCTCCCCCTCCCTTCGCGTTCCCAGGTGGTAAGAAACAAGATACCATGATAATTAGACATCAGGAGTACTTACACATGATAGGTATCCCTCCTCCGCCTTTTCCGGGGATGCCAGGTGCGCCTCCTGGACAATTCCCTCAAGGACTACCTCGTAAGCACATCTTTTTCCCTCGAGGACAAAATCATTTCTGACAGAATCCAGCCCCTCCTGGCGGTGGTCGAGGCATGCCCCCAATGCCCCCATTCCCTGGGCCCAATGGCATGCCTGTACCTCCTAACGGTCTTCCATTCCCTCCTCCTCCAGGCGGCTTCCCGTTCCCTCCTCCGGGCGCCCCAGGAGGACCTGGTGCTTCCGGCGGTGCCCCTCCTCCTTTTCCTGGCATGCCTGGCATGCCTCCGCCCGGCCAAGGATTTCCACCACACGGATTTGCTCCTCCCGGAGCCGGAGCTCCCGGACATGAGAAGCGATGAGTGTCATTTCTGTGGCAAGGATGAGGTTTGGGCTGATTATAGCCATAGCATTATTGGCGAATTGGGCGTTAGACAAGAACTGGGAAAATGGAAAGTATTGCCAGTTTGAGATACTGCGAGGTAAATGTTTTGTTTAATAAGAGGCGGGCTCCCGAGCACGAAATGAGCATCGGACGTCTCGCAATTTAGGTTTATTGGATAGTTACAGGACTACATGGTCCTGTTACTGCCGCATTAGTCAGGCAAATATTGTGTGTGTATATTCATGTGTGTGCGTGTGTGTGTACTGGTAATTATCATACATGAGAGCTACTCTCTTTAATGTCAAAGTATCCTCCAACCAGCTCCCATATAATATCTCTTCAAAAACAAATCCCAGTTAGCAAATCATGAGCAGTATCATTTTCATAACCCTCCATCATTCGTGTCGTAAAGCGTGAATCATCAGTCATGAACCTTTTGTCTTATATCTCCTGCAACGAACAGTGGAAACCGTTTACCTCCCCCGGTACACCAAGAATACCATCTGCGCCAGTAAACCCAATCAGTTGCTCAGCGTGATGGAGTCCTATCGAAGGGCTTGTAATGATCGCGAGCTGCGCTCGATCTGATGACTTCTCCAACCCCATCACGAACTTCCTTTGGCCCGCTTATCTTCTTGCGAAGCTCTTGTGATCGCTTCTCACGCCGTCTCTCGCTGAATTTGCGCGGGAGGTTCTGCAACTCCTCTAATTTGCTTCCCAGGGAAAGCCTTCTCTTTTCTTTGTTAGCACGCCTGTGGATGTTATTGGCTCGCCAGAATGATCTCTTGACTTCACCATCCGCTGAATGTGGCCTCTCGTCATCGTTATAGTTTCGTCGTAGAGATTCAAGACTAGACCGATGTCTCATGACTCGGAGGTTACCACTTGGAGTTCGCCCAATAGTGCGACGCTCAGTAGTGGGCCAATCATAGCTGGTGTAGTAGGAACCATCACGAGGCGGGAGGACGGCAAATGTGCGCTTCATCCTGGAACTAAAGCTTCTCTGAGGTCCTTTCGGTCGGTTGTCTACCGGGGGATATCGGTACGTCTGATCACCGAGTTCATCCGACCAGTGCAGATCACAGTCATCGTCACAGTATCCATCGCACTCGTCTGAGTCCTCACTAGACCACTGAGGGCGCCAAAAAGGGTGCAATTTGTTTTCTTCCACTGGACTGTCGTCGGAGCTAAGATACGCCGGCTCACGTTCCATAGTGGGCATTCCTCTGATCCTCCCAGTGCGCGAAAGGGACAAAGTGCGCGACAAGAAGCTCGAAGGTCTTCGAGTTGACGGTGTATAATCAACCGAGTGGCGTCGTGTACGATTGAAAGCACGGCGTACCACAGAAGGACGACGAGGGGGTTTTTCGTTCATTGACTCGAAGTAGTTACCCATTTGGGCCATTTTCTCATGAGCTGGAGTCGTTCCTGATGGGGTGGCAGGGATCAAGTTGATAACTGGTGGGTGATTGGGTGGCTCGGGAGGCGCTCGGGGATTTCGGAGAGGAGAGTCGACATCGTCGAGAGAAAACTTTGGCTGAGGAGGTGTGGTTGGAATGTCCTCTGAGGAATCAGTTGGCATTGGCACATCCAGGTCTTCCTCCGCCTCCGATTGAGTCTCGTCTGGCGACTCGGAGGGTTTCGTCGAATGATCTATCATCAATAGGGATGAGTTCTGGTGTGGGTACATCTGCACCGCGAGCGCTTCTGATACCACTGGATTGGTCCCATTTGTATCGACTGAAGCTAACGAAAATGGAGTGTTTTGCGAGCCATATCCCTTTACGTTCAAGAAGTCGTCATGGCGTTCAGAACTTGACCGACGGTGACTTTCTGAGGCATTAGAAAATGTTCCTGCCACGGGCGTCTCTTCTGAGAAGCGAAGGTCGGGCACTCTGGGTGTATCCTTCTTCTTCTTGAGGTATTCCTGCAAGGCGTTGTGAAGCTTCATACTCTCGGTTGTCAGGGAACTGGCTCTTGAACCGTTACGGCTGGTAGGAGCAGATAGAGAGGACGAGCGAGCAGGCACGATAGGTGGGTAGTCCATGGTTCTCTCATCAGAGCTTTCGGACATGGAGTAAGATCGACCTCTCAATTGACGCCGCACAATGGGAGGCTCATCTTTCGTTGATCTATCATTCAGCGTAGGGCTGGCGCTGGTGGTGCGGCTCGACTTTCGGCTAGAGTGCGACCTCAACGACGGCTCTCTGGACTTGGTTTTGTGCGATGATAGTCGACCAGGAACAACCACCACAGGTATGCCCCCTGCTTTCCAGACTTCGCGTCGAGCCCTACTGCTAGAGATAGAATTAAGTGTCGCGTTCGAGGATTGACTTTCTGACTTCGGAGCAGTTGGACGGTTTCGACCGCGTGGATCAGTATGCGATCTGTCCGACTTTAGCGAGTTTGCGGTTGAGGTGGAGGACTCATTGGTCCGGTCTCTCAGAATGGTCTGTTTTCGCACATGACGCAGTGTCCTCTGCCTCTTGGGGACTGTGTCCAAAAGATAAGCCTCCACAACAGTTGAGACAGTGGATTTAGTAGAGATGGCCGACATCCTACGTGGGTCAGAAGTTGCGATTGTGGTCGATGTAGCTGAGGGGGGAATATCACGGCTCGAGGTACCTCGCGGGAGTGTCTCCGTCAGTGTCTCCGTCGTTTGGTACAAAGGTATGCCGCGCACAGCTTTAGCTGCTTGTGTCGGTATGATTATGTTGGGCTCGACGACTCTCGCCCTATTTGGGCTTAAACGAGGCATAATAAGTGCTTCAGGCCGCTTCTTCACAGTCACCAGCCTTTGCAAATTGTGGTCCCATTCCTGCTCTACCTCACTGACAGAGCCCCAGTCGCTGTCGTTATGAGCCCAATCCCCTGCTGGTGACCTGGACGTACTGCTCCCTTCCGAGTGAGGTGCCAGGTTGCCCAAAGCCAAATCAAGGTTTTCGGGCCTGTCAATACGAGGACTTGGGTCAAAGATCTTGCGTACAGCTGGTCGTGAGTTCTGATTAACAACAGGCTTGTCTTCGTCTTCGGATGATAAAGGCTCTTCTCGCGCAGTTGTGAAGGAACCAGATTGGGATTCACCAGCAGTAGTACTTGAACCAGCACGGTCACTAGCAATGGGTCTTAGTAATTCCGGGCGACTTGTGGAATGAGGCGGCGTCACATCGGGCGTAGGCGGGCTCTTCTGATTAGGAGGCGTGGTGGGTGGACGCAGATGTGATGGCTGGGGAGTTCGTAACGCGATATCGGTCGCAGCTGGACTATTTGTCTTACCAGAGGAGTTCTCCGAGGGCTGGCGCGAATGTCTTGGTGGAGTTGGTGGTAGATCTGGACCACTACTTATCCTTCGCGACTGATGTTTAAGAGTTCGTGGGCTTGATGGATGCTTTCCATTGCCGGAAACAGAAGTGTTGGTAGCCAGGTCATGTCTAGTCAAAGGGCTAGAAACTCGAATCGGCAATTCGGAGGTCCTTTCGGATCGAGGTCGTGGAAGAATCTTGTGCTTTTTGAATTGTAATTGACTGGTCGGGCTGGTCTCATATTGTGCTTGGGGCGGATAATCAGCGGGAGGTGCCATCATGACTGGCGATGGAATAGAGTGTGCTGATAGCATGGCTTTTATTAGATAAAAGGCTTTTAAAACTTTTGCTTCGCGGCAACGATGTTGGAACGGTTTGGTGTTGGCATGCTGGCTGCCATCGGACAGGAAGCAGGGTTTTGGGACAGTTGCGGAACACAACAGGAACAGGTCAGACGGTAGTCCGAGACATGCAAGTAGGGAGGCGACGCGCTTGAAGAATGACGGGTCTTAAGCAGAGCGACAGTTGGGAGCGGCTTCGAACGCGAACTAGCACCCGAACATAATCGCAAACGTGGCTTACAGAGTTGCGTTAAGTGTCGAGCGCGACAGTCGAGTGCGCATACTGGGACGAGATGGGCGCAGTAAGAAATGTCGAGTTGTAATCACGTCAAAGTCGGCACATGAAATGACGGTGATCTTTAGTTCCAGTCACTACTGACGGAGATCAAAGGAAGAATGCCAGAGATGGAACAGGGAGGAGGAAATGAGGTGAGGTGAGATGACGAGAGAATTGGAGAGACACTGATTGAGGAACAAGAGTACCTAGGGGACCTTACCTAGATGACGGGAGAGTGGAGGAACCCAGCCATGGAAGCCCAGAAGAAGCAAGTCTTGTCTAGCCTGTCAAGGATCAAGAAGGAGGGGGCACCTGCGGGACACGCTAAAGGGCGAGTTTCTAGCAGCCCTCAGTGGTCTCGAAGACATATCCAGTGGCCACAGTGATGCATTTCACGACCTGCAGTGGCCCAGCGGCCCGGGCCAACAGGCGCGCTTCCTTCCCTCACTCCACTCCACCCCGCCCCACTCCACGTTCAATGAGGTCGAGTCACCCAGTGCAGGAAGGAGCGAGTCGTCGAGCCCTTCCATTCTCAGTGAGGATTGGCGGTTCTGGTTTCTGAAACTGGACCACTGACGCAACCTCAAACTGGGGGCCATTGTTTAAGTTTGAGGTGACATTGGATTGATCCAACTCGTTTTCTGAGTGCTAAATCTGGATCTCTATTTCGAGTTGCAGTCTCTTAGCTTACTGCTTCATGCGCAGGAAATTCAATGCAATAATGGGCGTGTTGGGCTGTACAGTCCACACTATCGTAGCACAAATGCCGAGTCTTATGAGGGGCCAACTGAATAAGCGGATAGGATCTTGCTAGAGCGTGTAGATGTTTAAGGGCGCTTCCACATACGCAAGGGATGACATTGAGTTCTTTGTCTGTAGCTCGGCAAAGCTGGGTTGTGCCGTTATGGACGTTCTATTGGACAGAGTCAGGCGTCTCAGTCAAAGCCTAGAACTCGAGGCGCTTTCTCATACTGTGAGACTGTGCGATGAGTCGAAAGTTGAATGGATGTCGTGAAGGTGAACTTTAGGCAGATGCTTTCAACTCTGTAGGTATGGCATGAAGCCTCAGAGCTCAGAGGCGAGACTGGCTACCTAGGGAGTGCAAGAAAACGATAGAATGCATCGTGGGACTGAAAATATTAATAACAGAGTACTTCTAAATAACCTTATTGTCTTGTGATACGAGGGGGAACCATGAAGGAATAGTATCCGTTTGCGGTAAAACGAGCAGTTCATACTACATATTTCTTGAGGCCGAGGTTTGTCGTTAGTAGAGGTCCGGTATTGGTTTTATATTATGATTTGATTCCGTCTTTCTCTTGTATTCACACGCCTTTCCTTGATTGCCGAAGAGCGAAAAATGCAAGGATCATAGCCTGAGCAAGAGTGCAGGAAGAATAACAAAGTGCCCCGCTCATATCGTTTGTGTGGTGGAATAAGTAGTCCCAATCAAGGTTGTCCAGGTTGATGGCTGGCTGAATGTCTCTTTGACAATATTACAAGTCTTGATTTGGGATTCAATGGCGATCCAATACTATTGGATTCCTCAGGTCGGTTGCCCCTAGCATTCGTGTGTTCGTCCTCTATATATTCCCTTTCAATGGATCTTTCCCACCATGCCGCCTGAATCGCAGTTCTGGAAGTCAACTTGAGTGCTTAGCATGACACCACCATCAAGTTTCTCATGTTTTCGGGGACAAATCCGCCGTGAATGGCAACCCAGCTTGGGTTTCTGCACGCCAGCATAAGTGTGGCCTTGACCGGCCATTCAGGATCGAAAGCACCTCTCCCACCCCGTTCACTCACCTGCCTTTGCATGTCAGGATAATCGAATCATAATCATTTGCTGCAAGTCGTGCAGCCAGAGCGATAACCAGCCTTTTTTCTTCTTCTTCTTTTTCTTCTTCTTTTCAATCTTGCGTCTTATCATGGACTAATAAGATAGGCAGGTAATTCGGCTTACTGCGTATATCCATTGACTCTTGCATGGGTAGATTGTCAAATGTCTGAGCCTGCACTTAATTCTACACATGAATTTGAATGAATAACTGATTCTCAGTCAACTCGCCGTGACCAAGTTACCATTTTATTGACAGGGCCCAGACATGCTCGATGCACTCCTTAGGAGTGCAGGCTCTAACAAATAGTCTCGACAGGTTTTAAGACGTCGGCCTCACACGTCTCAGATTCAGCCCCGCAAGTGGACGTCGGCGTAGCTGATTGATGAGCTCATGCCAATGATTTTGATCGATATGATATCACAAGGACTCTCTGTGCCTGACTACTTTTTTTTTTTTAGTTCCTACCCCTGTGTCTCGTAAGCGATGTTTACTGTGATCAAAACCCCTATGGCATTGCGTGGATGACTGCTGTGAGAGGCGCTTACCTGGAATATATAAGAGCGATATTACCTCAGGCATACGAAGCTTTGTTCTCGATACATTAAGAACATAACGTCACGATAGAATGGGAGGCTACAGTAGTGTGTGTGCGGTGCGGTATATCCAAATATGCCCAAAAACAGTATTCATGATATTAAGTGGTCGTTCCACGCCTATGAATACCATACTGCCTAGGTAGCCAAGATAATGTGTCATATCAGCTAATAGACTACGTACTAGAAGGAGATTATAATTAAGTCATAGGTCCCTATGAATAGGTATTCAGTGCATAAAACCTACAGGCGTACTGAAAGGCACAGGTGATCTTAGCTATCCCCAGAGGTTGAATAATGTAATATCCTAGAATATAACTTCCAACATTATGCATATAATAATTATGATTATTCAAGCAGTGCATTTTTTATTATATCGGCAATCGAGTCGACTACCCTGTAGCCATTCCCAGATCCTCCACCGATTTTCTCCAGAAGCTTGCAAAGGTCTCAACATATATTGAAGCGTATACTCAGCACCACGACGTAGTAGGCGAGATATCCGACAACCTGTAAGTTTGCATGTGGAGTCATACACTTGTAGTTGAGCGATCGTCCTGTTGGAACATCGAACAAGCCCGGAAGGTTTCTGTACTGAGCAGGCGCTGATAAAACAAGCAGATGGAAATCGTTGTGTCTTGTATGAGTAATTAAGGACATAGAAAAGTAAACAACATTGCATCAAGAAGATGAGACGTACGCCCACCGCTGTTTATTGACCTCGGTGTATGAAGCGAAATAACGAGAACTGCCTTCAGTTTACCGTATTTAGATACCAGAAGACACCATCTACCAGCCATCACAGCGGCATCCATGTGACAGTATACAAAACCACATAGTTTGGGACGAGGAACGATTTGCCAGGTTTGCCTAAACTTGCCGATATATCACGTGCGAGAATGAGAAAATCATTGTTATCACAAACCTCATCTCACCGTAGCGGAGCGGCACAAATTTCTTCATGCAGCACCACAGATCAACATTTGAACCAAACGCTTCCTTGCTCCAGCTCTTAGACCACTCACTATTTGCAAGGCTCGAGCGTCATGGCAGTACGCCGAAAGGGCTGCTCGGGTTGATAGACCCCCACTCACTGGTGCAGCCTGGGCCAAATCGACAGGGCAGCTCGATAAGCTTAGAGTGCAAGCAGGATGATTATGCAGAGCTTTTCCAGTCGCTGGACTCAACAGCAAATCCCCGCAACGAAGGATTCTGGCCAGGAATTTGCTCCCACGAGATCTTGAGATCCAGAAGGGTCACCGACCACTGTGTTGGCCAACAGCGCGTTTGATATCTGTTCTTGCTCACAATGGGCCGATTATCGTAAGAATCGAGGTTCAGCCTGATCTTGCAGTAACTGCGTGCGGGGATAAGGTGCGCTGATGGCGACAAAGATACGAGCCGCCGTCAGATTCGTATGGCCAGCCTAGTTAATTCCCTCAACTTGGGTATCGTGCCTTGCTGTCTAGTTCTGTCCTGGCCATACCCGCAGAATGTTGACGCACCGATGTCACCTGAATAAAGGCTAGACGAACAGCTCACGTTATGTGGCGTTTGCGAACCGATGGTGAAGTCAAACCTACTGTTCATCACGGACTTCTCCATGGACCGATTCCTACAATAGAGCCGGAGGGCCCTGTTGCGAATCCGAACGGAGGCTTGCACGTTATATTTATCAACGTCGCCAGGTCCAAGTTCCCTAAAGCTGACTGGTAGATGGAGCCTGACGCTAGAATCTGAGGCTGAGTGCCGATGAGGCTGTGGCTATGATGCTAAGGGCAAGCCACAAAACCCTAGGTCCCGACGGGTAACTTTGAAGCTGGTAAAGTTTGCACAACCTTGGCAACGTTACTCCGAGAAAGTTTTTGCTAGCATACTACGCACCCCTGCCAATGAGAGTTGCCGAGCCAGTGACTGTCGCCGGTTTTTTTCTTCTTTTTCTAAAGATACTGCAAGGGAAAGAAAGGGTGTGATCGATACGAATCAGCAAACTGATATCGAATTGATGTCCGAATGGAGATGGAACAGACGGCCGCACCTTGTAAAAGGAAGGGCAAAGAGAGGGAACAAAGAGGGCTATTGGCTACTGGGTTATTGGTAATGGTCACTTGCCTACTGAGTCACAATCACTCAGCAATTGGTCGTGTTCTTGATTTGCATGGATGATGACAAGAACCGATCCATCTCCAGACTGCATCACTCAATCATCCGATTATAGGTCACCCATGGAGATCTGTTTGGGGGATCCAATAATCCAAAATTGGATTCGGAGCACGAGATTCGGAAGTTTATCCACGATGAAGTCATCGGACACTGGAGGCCGTTGAAACATTCCAGCTATTTCGGTTGTTTCTACCAGCAATCCGGGGACCTGCTCTGAGGCTCAGCTCAGATGGGCGGGCTCCACGCTCGTGGCCCGGCAACCCCGGCGCCGGGCACAGGGCATGTGGCGGACCGCTAGCTTGGGCAAAGAACGCCATTTTCCAAGAATAGCCCTTGTCAATTCTTGATGGCAGCCTTACACATCTGATTGACCCGACGTTACGTCCGCCATCGTCAACTGGATGTTTAAGCTTTCTCACGAGATCGAATCGTTACATGCTGACATAGCCACACATGCGCATAGGGTTCTGATTATGCCACTCCGTCCTGGACCCTCCGGTCGCTTTACGAAATTCTCCAACAGGGGTGCATTGCCAAGTCTTTGGATCGCTCTTGACGGTCAGGTCAAGACAAAATTTGAAATTGTAAGCTTGGTGAGCCCAACAGCTATCACCGTGGGTCCTGTATGCAGAGATTTGCTCTAGACTTTGCTAGGTGCAGCTGTGGACATGGCATGGCCCGCTGCTGGTTGACGATAACGAGAGCCAAGGAAGCAACATGGCTCTTTTGGGTCTGTCTTCCTCTTTGGGACATGGGGGGAGTGCCGTGAATGGTGGTTAACAGCTGTCAGCAATACGGAGATCCAGGGTCTTGGCACCAGACAACCCACACCTCGTATCCATATCGCCATTTTCAACAGCCACTTCGCCATGGGCTTATCATCAGCCCTGCTCACAAGAGCTAGTCCCGTCATTGGCTTGGAATAGAATCGAATTGACGAAGACTTTAGTCGGCTCCGCTCTATCTCGCTTACCTACCCAACAAATTAGGCCACCAGGTCGATGAGATATAAGAAATGCTCTGCCTCGCCTCCAGCCCCTTCTCTCATCATCTTATACACCATCGTCTTTCGTTCAAAGATTAGCTCTGCCGATCTAGGATCTAGATACCTTGACAAAGTACATTCGTTTAAACAAGCACAACCACTAAACACCAACCACTATCATGAGGTCTTCAGGAATCATCGTCGCTGCTGCGGCTGCTGTCGCCAACGCTCACTACGAGAACGTAAGTTGCAATGGATACTATGCATATTTCGAAACTTGTACTGACTTACATGGCTTAGCCTCACGTCGGCTTCACTACTGTCTACGCCCATCCAGCCAACGTTACCAAGACTACTGAGTACACTACCAGCACGGTCTACAGCACCAAGACCTATACCATCACTCAGTGCCCCCCTACTGTTGTCGACTGCCCCGTGGGCCATGTCACTACCGAGACCATCGCCGTTTCCACAACTGTCTGCCCTGTCACTGAAGTCCCTACTGAGCCCAGCAAGCCTCACGAGCCTGTTTACCCCAACCCTACCGAGCCCAAGCCTCATGAGCCTGTACCTACTCACCCGGGTCAGGATGTTATCACCAAGACTCAGACCTACGCCTACCCTCATCCTACCAACCCTGGCCAGAGCGTGACCAAGACCATCACTTACACCGTCCCCAAGGACCATGGCCACAACGCTACTGCTGTCAACCCTCCTCCTCATACCTATCACCCTGTTCCTACTGGTGGTGCTCCCGTCTACCATAATGGAACCACTCCCGGTTATCCCGGTAACCATGGTGGAAAGACTCCTCAGGGTGAGGAGAGCGGCAACGACGATGGCACTGACAACGGTTCCCATGGCAGCAGCAGCAGCGGCAGCAAGGGAGGCAACGGTGGCTCCGAATCGGAGGACCACGAGCCTTCCACATCCTCTGATGTCCCTGAGACTGTCCAAAATGCTGGGGCTCACATGAACGCCGTCACTGGCCTGCTCGCCATTGTTGGCTTCGCCGCCGCCTATCTGATCTAAGATGGACAATTTTTGGTCTGCTGACCACAACACTTTTATAAACTTCTTACGATCCTTACATGATGCATGAAAGCATGGCATTTGGGCATGATTTGATTTTGTTTGCGAAAGCGAACGGCGTTTACAAACAGGGGTTATTTCCGCTACGGATACCAATGGATTGGGCCTAGCGATGACGGGATTGGGGATGCATTATATGAGATCCGAAAGCACATGCACACGACTTATATACTAATTTCTACATTTAATACTAGCGACCATTCATTTAGACTAGACTTTGATTCACATTATACCTAAAAAGGGTGCTTTTTTTTATTTTTTTATTTTTAAACAAATATATATATAGACGGTTGCTAAGACACATATACTATTCCACAGTTCTATTGACCTCGATTTGTTGCACTAAAGCAAGACTTATCATGACCCTAATTATCTGAAACATAAAATCATTATTAGGTTTGAAGATATGGAATACTGTCTAGCATTTTGGTCCGATGTCCAAGCATTCGGTAAATATGAAACCCATAGCCCAAACGGCTCAGTGCTATGCTTTGCTGCAGATCGCATTGAAAACCCAAGCCTGTGGTACGTCTTCTTCGTTTTCACACTCGCTCATATAACTCAAATAAAGTGCATATCGAAACAGAACCTCCCTCAACTCCTCTTTGCGTATGCTTATCCCCACTCCGATCTGCCAGTTATCTATATCCAACTTGACCCCATTTGCACCCATTTCCACAGCCCATGACTGCCCACGCAAGCCAGCCCACAGCGCCATTAGAAACGATTCGTCAACGTGTAGGTTCTGTGGCACGCTGCATCTTGGTGACCAGATAGACGGTCGTCGACGGCGTCGTTCTGGGTCTCGCGCGATCGTTACAAGAGTGTCTTGAGCAACGACCGGATCAAGAAATGATACAAGGACTTGGAAGGTTCGCTTTGCAAGTATGGTGTTGAAGATCCGGGATGTCAGACGGACTTGCTTAATAGCCGGGGCTTGGAGGTTGTCAAGGATCTGGATGATGATTTCTGTGGGGAGCGTTTCCATTGTAACGGATCGCAAGGGAGCCATCGTAAAAGGTTCAATGCTGTGTCGTCAAGTACGCGGAGTGAGTGAAGACGAGGGTAATGAAAAATAGAAGCGGCGACCTTCACGATAACGAATGGCTATGTCTTGCTCTATGTACCTCCCTATTTGCGAATAATCTTCCGACCTGATGTCTTGCCCGTCCTACAAACTCCCAATCCGTAAAGGTTCTCATGTGAGACAGCCAACAGAGTCAACGTAGATCCACCAATTTGGTCAGGTACAAGAGAGCCAATTGGTTCGTAAGGGTTCTCGTAAGGGTTCTCGTGAGGCTTGCGGGGACCGTAAGCCGACCAGACTGACTGTGCTTTTAGTCTGCCGGTATGCGAAGTGTAAGATGCCATATTTAACTGTACTCGACTAGTGTTTTGTTTCCTTGACTTCGGGTTACATTCATCACTTCTTCGAAGAACCACTTTACTGGCTAGTCTCCTCTTGCCACCATGCCTTCATTAAACGTAACCTCTCCGTCCTCTCCCTAGCCATCCTCCTCCCCTCCTCTGTTTTCATCATGCCCTCAAGCAACAGGAGCTTGTCATCAAAATGCTCCATAGTGTTCTCCAACGTCCGACTCTTGGCACCTCCAAATGCGAACGTCCTCGCAATACCTACGGCGCCAATGGCATCTAGGCGGTCGGCATCCTGAACAACGGCCAGCTCCGGATACTTGTCCACAAGAGCCCGCGTCCGCGCTGGGTCCTTAACCTCGGAGGAGTAGCTGACGCCGAGGCAGATGGCCTGGACGGTGTCGGCAAGGGTCTGCGGTGCACCGAAGGACATGAGCACGGATGCTACCATGCGAGAAGGGTCCTCGCCAGGGCGGAGGTACTTCTTGTCGCCAACGTCGTGGAGCAGCGCGGCCAGCGTGACCAAATCTTGGCGTGTTGAAGGGGTATGAGACTGGATATGCTGCGAGAGACGGAGGACACGCTTGATGTGGTTGAAGTCGTGCGATGCGTCATAATTGGACATATATTCCTCAACGTAGTTTTTCACTTTGCCAACAAGGGCGTCATCAACTGACAAGTCTTCGATAGTCATTGTGTGAAGTCTGCGACCTGAGATTGTCCTGAGGATGACTGAAGCACGTAACGGTGGAGGATCGAAATGAAGACACTAAAATTCTATGCCATGAAAACTGACCCTAGACACGATACGGAACTCCTACCAGCCTTTGTAACCAGCACTCTGATTTGAGTATCCACTGCAAGGACCATATAATGCAATCTTTAGGAGGGAAGTTCAAACAGATGCCTGAGGTCGAGTATATGACGCTTGTCCAGAGAATGTGAGACGCGATGGCCCGACGCGTTAAATGAAGGATGATCTGGAAACAAAACGGGTCTCCACGTGACAGGCCACTGGATTTCCAATTTGGACTCAGTATTGCATTGAGAAGTTCTCTGATATACCTCATAAATGAAGTCATCTGTGTTTCATTTCTGTCAGACAAAACATTCGACAGAGGTCTTGAACAAATCTCGTGATTCTCTGATGATTGCTAGTATCTACATTCATTCTTCTGTTTCTTTTGAGAAATATGATTCAATGGGAACAAAGTTTTTGCCTGGAGTTGAAGCCCTTTGTCCACATTTCACCGCTTGCCCGCCTACCTATCTATATGTACCAGGTAGTCAGGGTACAGTTGTATATGAGTGCATGATTATCAACTTGTCCCACGGTATAGGCATTGACTGAGCTGAAACATGATTCAAATGTCTAATAATAGACATTCCAGTATGCTGTCAAATCCTATCATTACTCGTTACTTGTAGGCTGCTATGATTATGCTAGATACACTGGATCTATGCCATGCAGCATATCGATGGTGGGTATTATTCTTCATGCACCTCAAGACAAAAGCATGTCGATACGAGCGAAAAATTGTCATCTGAGAGAAAGTTCGTGGCATGCAAGACCATCTGAGTGTAACCTTTTGTCAAGTGATTGGCACGCTCTGTAGGAAAGTCGTGTGCTATACTGTCGATACAGTATCAATTAGAACGACAAAAGCCCAGACTCACTGTTCGACATACCGATCACCCATTCGATCAAGCAGAGGAAAGGTCACGCTCTGACCGAGGTTCCGCAACGGGGAACCTTTATCTGTATCATGGAGTCCCCCTCCTTCAACAGGCAGCCATCACAGGGAACGACTTGATTACCCTGGCCTCTCGCGGTGTCAGAAGACTTACCTAAGTACCTTGGTAATTATATTAGGGTAAAAGAATAAACTGGTCAAAGTGCCTGCTAACTTTACAATGAATTATATTAATACAGCCTGAGCCTTTTTGTCATTTAGAACTTCAGTCCTTAGTTTCTGCCGGTCCCTAACCTGGTAAATAGAGCGGTGGTGGGTGACTTCGTGTAAGTGTGACGGACCTCACATACCCGCCGAAGCTAAAAAGCATAGCATGCATAGATATGGATATGAGAGGACCGATGCTACCGATGCTAGACCCGGGAAGGTAGAAGGCACCGGGCACACGCGGACGGGCCGTAGAGGGCGAGATGGAGAAAGCAGGCTTAGACCCATTATGCTTATCGCATGGGCATCTGGCTTGGCATATTTTATTTTGTCTTTGAGTCAAGGTCATATACCTCAATGATGGCCGTGGCTTGTTATCAGAGATTTCTGTCTGCATAGGAATGAGGAGCCCTTCGGGGATGTGAGCAGAGGTGGCTGGATACGGGGATACAGATAGACGAGGCCTCTATATGTACTGTATGTACCTTGTAGGGGAAGGCCACCGCCAATTCGCATGTCTCTCTTCTGGGCCATGTACTCTGTAAGCGTAGCGCAGACGCGGCAAATCCACACTACCATTGTCGACTTGCATCTGAAGCGTGATATGGCGTACATACTACCGCCAATACGACAACAGCGGAGCATAAAGTTCCGCCGTGATTCTGAGAGCAATCCATCTAGTGAGTCAATTCCTGACTCGTCCAATTCTTCAAGCCGGCCGCATGAACTCGAGGGTTGCACTACAGTTCGCCCGACTAGAGAGCGGCCCAATAACGGCCAGAGGTGTCGAGCGGTGCAGTGCAAGTCAAAGGCAGAACATTCCGGCAGATGCGAGGCAAGGCGATGCGATGTGCGATGAGCTCAGGCCCTGCATGATCCATAGATTTCAATGTGCTGCTGAGGCCACGAGAGCCGACAAATCTGGTGTCTAGACCATACAAGAAATGACACTGATGTTGCGTCCTTGCATGGCTGAAATGCAAGTGGTTGACGACTGTTGGTAATTGGCCGGGCTGCAGCGTGACGAGAGGTTGAATCTAGCGGTGCCACAAGGCCAATGACGACGTTGGAATAGACGCTCTACGGGGGTCGCTCTTTGGGCCTATTTAGCGGTAAGGGGCTTCTGATTGGCGCAGTGTTTCTCCCCGCTCTGGACGGGCTGTCTGCCTTCTGGGGCTGCTTCTAAATATCGCAGCATTTAGCATGGGTTGGGCTCCACTATTGATGCACGCACTTACTTGATCCACACTTGCTTAACCGCCCACGCTTGTCCCGGGAGGGAAGAGGGAACCGTTCAATTGTGATGGGTCGAGTGATAGTAGATGACATGAACTCGGCATTTCCTTGTCTGCAGTCCGTGATTGGTTGTCTCTGCAATTGAAGAGTCCTTGTTTCTTGTAAATTTGTGCGTGTGCGTATGTGTATGTGTGTGTGTAATTCGTAATTCACACGGCAACAGATGTTATTGACATTGGGTCCATCACAAATATCCATCCACATGATGATGGATATTGGATCCATGCAAAATGGCTGTGGCCGCTGTACACGGCCGTTCCTTATAAACAGGACCAACACCCGCCCCCAAAGCCTCTCTTCTTTTTTTTTCTCTTCTTCTTCAGCAAGTCCTATTCAATCGCAAATCCTGTTTTTGTTCTTGGGTCTCTTACCCTTCCCCCTTTGTGTTTTCGTTTGTTCACCGTGGAGCCGGTCTCTACTACTATCATTCTAATTTTCGTTGTCTCTAATCAAAGATATCCGTCAACTCCAAAGCTTACTCAATAAGTTGCTGGCCAGCTTAGAGACATCAACCTTTAACGATTATCCTGTTTTTTTTTTGCTCGTCCCGCCTGTTATAATCATCTAATTACAGAAATCACGGATTTCACTTGCTCGCGCCAACTATCAAACAATATTGCATTGATCAAACTTTCATTGTTCGCATCATCGACTCACCAAACAACTCAAACGCATAATTGAATCAAATAAAAGCAAAATGTCGGCTGTTCAACTTTCTTTCTCTCTCCGCGTCTCCTCTGGCGTTAAGACTGTCCATCTTCTCGGCTCTTGGGACGGTTACGTCGGTCAGCTCCCTCTCTCCAAGGACAAGTCTTCCTCCAAGTCTGGCTCCTGGAAGGGCACCTTTCGATTCCAGAACTCAACTCTTGAGGCTGGCCAACGATACTGGTACTACTATATCATCGATGGTTACCATGTTGCCCACAACCCCAGCGTCACCTCAACCATCGAGCCCACCACTGGCCGTGAGCTGAACGTTCTCGACGTTCCCACCGACTCTCACAAGTCTTCGTCCCACCGCTCTTCATCTTCCAAGTCTTCCTCCAAGTCATCATCTTCTTCTTCCAAGTCCTCATCCAAGTCATCGTCGCACAAGTCTTCCTCTAGCAGCAAGAGCTCTTCTCACTCCTCCAAGGACAAGGAGTCGCGATCTTCGCGATCCTCACGCCACAGCTCTAAGCTCTCAGTTGACATCCCCAAGGGTCGCCCCCTGTCAATCTCCCAGATCCAGGCCCCCAAGCCCATGTCTCCCCATGCGACTAAGCACATCTTGGATGCTTCCTACTACGATAACGAGGAACTTGAGGAGCTTGCCGACCGCTTCGGCAGCGCCAACATCGAGGACGAGTTCATCACTGACTTCAGCACATCGCCAATCTCCTCCAGTGGTTCTTCTCTGTCCTACCGCTCCGACAGCTCTTCACCCAACTCGTCCCTCTCTGGCTACAGCACACCCGGATCCGACGTCAGCTCTTGCACTTGCGAGCGCTATGGTATTACTCGCAAGGGCGAGCGTGTCAAGCTCGACTGCGGCGGATCCCGCTGTGGCTACGATGATGATAGTGATTCCATCTGCTCTAGTGGCAGTGAAGACGAATATGAGTATGAAGCCTCCGTCTCGCGCACCAGCTCTCGCCGCCACGGCGTGGTCGCATAAACGCGCCAGTGTGTGGAGGGCTCTGTGGCAACAGGTTGAGAGAACCTCTAGCCGTTCATTCTTTAAATCGGGCATCCCCTGGCAGCACACCAGCGCCGGGATGACTCGACCTATGTTGTTGTGGTAATATCAGCAATCATTTTTCTGTTCCGACCTGCGTCACGCTGTAAGACGTGGATGGTACGCCGAGCTGGCCTCGTACGTTCCACCGCGCCGATGCGTTGATCGTCAGCTAGGTCGATGCTGCGGCCGTTCGGCGCAGTCCTCTCGTGGCTGCGCAGACGTAATTTTTCTTCCTCACTCTGTTGGTTCTTGAGTGAGCTGGGAGTTCTCGAAAGAGGCTGCCCCAGAAGCAAACAATGTCAACGCATGAGAACCCCATCTGTCCTGACGATGGGATCCCGTCTCTTGCAGACAATATCTGGATGTGGTTCAGGGCCTGGCGATTGATGAAGGTCTAGACTAGCCATTACGAAGTATGAGGTGGATGATGAAGGACAGTCATGAGCAACGATTTAATGAAGGAAATAGCTTAGCTGTCTAGGATAGATGACGATTGAATCTATTCATGAAACGAGATACGAGGCCTTGAGTAATAGAGCAACGTGATGATGCATAGCTATCGATTTCGGTCTTTCGGTTCAATGTTACTCCCCATCATATTCCACTTCTACTAGGTACTTAGGTACTAAGGTAGGGCCTTCAGGAGGCGGGGATCCAATCTTATGGCGGGGTAACTCCCTATCATCTATTGGACATTCATGTATTGCCCAGCTGTAGTATCACAAACTCATCTTCACCGTACTTGTAACGTCTTTTCTACACATGACATTGCATTGATATCTCTGGTTTATGTAAGACGAGGCCTGAGGTCACCAGTGATTAGTCTCAAATTCAATTGAGTGCGTGTCAATTTCTTCCTCAACCACGCTCCGCTCCTTCGTTCATTCGTCGAGCTTCACTTAACACCGACCCGATCTCAAGTGTAGCATCACCCAACTGCAAATATGTCCGACGAGCAAGTCATACTCCCCATCATCGACTCCCACATTCACCTCTACCCAGCGTCCGAAACCGACTCCCTCGCTTGGTACACCCCCGATGGCCCTCTTGCCGGCCAACGTTCCCTGGAAGAATACCGCGAAGCTACCTCTTCGGCACCGTCTCTCCTAGGCTTCGTCTTTGTCGAGACAGACCGCAAGAATGATGTTGAATCTGGCGCATCCGATGGCTCTGGCTGGGAGCAGCCTTTGGCTGAGGTCTCATGGCTCAAGCGTGTTGCGCTTGGCCAACCGCGCGAAGGAGAGGGCCACAGCCCCGAGGACGCAAAGTTGTGCCTTGGTATTGTGCCTTGGGCGCCGCTGCCAAGCGGTCCTGAGGTTCTAGAGCGCTATCTTGACCGAGTGAAAGAGGAAGCCGGCGATGCTTGGCCTAAGATCAAGGGGTTTCGCTACTTGCTGCAGGACAAGCCTCATGGCACCATGCTGGACGATAAATTCATCGAGGGCGTCAAGCTTCTTGGCCGACGAGGATTCACCTTCGATGTTGGCATTGATCAGCATCGACGTGGAAAGAAGCAGCTCGATGAGGTGATCGAGTTTGTTGACCGTGTTCACGATGGTGTTCCCGAGGAGGAGAAGGTCACACTGGTGTTAAGTTCGTGCAGCCCTTCTCCTTCCCCTACTTCATTCTAACAGTGTCTCCTTAGACCACCTCTGCAAACCCGACTTCAGCATCTATAACCTTACATCAGACCCCAGCTTCCACGCCTGGCGCACTGCCGTCTACACCCTCAGCAAAGACTCTCACGTCTATATGAAGCTCTCCGGTGGCTTCTCCGAGATGCCTGACTCCCTACGAAACCAGGACCCCAACCATATCTTCGAGGCTACCCTCGGTTGGCTCGGTATTGTCCTCGCCACCTTTGGCCCCGGCCGTATCATGTTTGGGAGCGACTGGCCTGTCTGCACTGTCAACACCGACAATGCCTGGCCTAGATGGCGCAGCATCGTTGATCGCATGTGTTGGATGGCTACGCTGAGTGATGAAGAGCGCGCAATGATCTTTGGCGGTACGGCCAAGAAGGCTTATGACCTCTGAGCCGAGGAACGGCAATATCAGGGCAAATACTATATATATAAAAGCCTAAAGAAAGCTTCCTTAATGAGATACATGAGTGTAAATAAACGGAAATTCCCATAGCAAAATAATCATAACCCTTGATGTGAACGGATCTCGTGATTCACCTCAGAGACGATTTTATATCCGGCCTTTTGATAGAAGCTCCATATCTCAGGAAGAAAAAGAAAATCAACTATGTTCGAAGAACTCCAATCTACAACTAACATCCATTGTAAAATGCAACTCCGGGCGCCCATGACCATCAGTCGTAGAAAACGTCAATAAACAATGTCATGCCAGGGCTCTAGAGTGAGCTCACGGCCTTCTCCGAGCATATGCCACGCAGAAAAACAGGCTCTAGTCATACAGTTTTATGTGTCATTAGTTTTCGCGTTCATCTGCCCTTTTGAGGCTCATTGTGTTTCTCCCCGTCCAATACTACTCTGCTCCACGTCCCCGGTAATTGCCCATCTTCTCAATGGAGTTCATAATGCCGCTACGGGCCATACCGCCTGGACGAGGCAAACCACCTGCGCTCTTTGTTCGCTCGTGAGGTGCTCGGAGTCCTGAACCTGGCGCGCGTAGTCCTGAAGCACGACTAACACTGCTTCTAAAGTGATCTGCACTTCGTTTTGGCGTCTTAGTCTCAGGCTCTCGGTCATGTTGTCTCTCATGAGGGTAACGAGACGCAGACGGAGGCTGTTGAGGTTGTTGCTGGGGCTGAGACTTTGGTGTCTGCGCAACAAAGCTCTGCATGCTCATCATCTCCTCGGCAAGTTGCACAAGCTCTCCCTTCTCTACGCGCTCCTTCTCCAGCATACTGCGCAGTGACTCGTTGTCGAGCTGTACTGTATGGACAACTGCCTCAAGTCGTTGGATATCGGCGTTCAACTCCTTGATTGCTGCGCTGTCTCGGACTGCTTGGGCCTTGCGCTCATCGGCCTCAATGCTGTCGGGCTCGACTCTGGTCATTGTTGTATTTCGGCAGACGCGCAGACGTTCGTTCTCCTCGACAAGTTCTCTAATCCTGCTTTCAAGCTCATGGACACGCTTCTCCCACCGAGTCTCGTATGACTTCTTCAGGGCAGTGACCTTAGATTCGTGCTTGCTCTTATAAAGAGCATGAAGCTCACGAGCCACCCGCTCGACTGCAATCTCAACTTCGTGATTGGTGTCGTTTGGGCTCTTGGGCTTTTCGGGCGACGACTTGTCGGTGTCTTTCCCGGCACGCATACCCGCCATCTTACTCTCCGCCTCCTGGTGCAACATCTCGGCTGCCTCACGTCGCTTCTCACTCTCTTCCAACTTCTGTTCGAGCTCTTCCTGTTCTCTTTGGCTCTCCACAATTTCTTCCTTGGCCTTCCGCAAGACATGTTCCATCTCACGACCTCGGTTCTCCCAACCCTCTTTCTCAGCAGTAAGTTGCTCTTTGATAGAGCGTTCCTCGCGGAGCTGCTCCTGGGACTCACCCACTCGCTTCTCTGCATCACCAACTGCGGCCTTGAGCGATTGCACTTCGGCTTCCTTACCACTCAATGAAGCTTTGAGTGAGCTGATCTCTGACAGAAAGTTTGATTTGAGAGACTCGAGTTCTCTCGCGGTGATGCTGGGGACGCTTCGAGGTGTAGGCATAGGGGGAATATCGAAGTCGATGAGGTTGGCAAATCCGCCACGAGAAGGCGTCGCAGTTACATCAGGTGCTGTGCGAGATGGAGAAAGCCCGCCCTTGGCCGGTGACTTTTGGGGTGATCTCTGAGGAAAACGCAGCTGCTCTGTAAAGTCCAGAAGATTCGTTGTGTTCCCTGAGTCGTGTCTCGGTCTGGCTCGTGACGTTCGTGATGGGGAGGGATCAGGTCGTGTGTTTGCCCGAGGCGTGAGACTACCCATATCGGACAGTTTAGTGGGACTTTGGCCGAGTTTGGCAAACATGGTTAGGTTGGGCACAGCCGAGAAGGTACTGAAGGTACTGATCGCTGTATCGTCAGGGCATACGGAATCGTCGACCTCCATTTCTCCACAAGGGTTAACATTGAGGGTGCCAGTAGTGACGTCCATGTCGTCCAGGCCGTCTTCCAGGACGCTCTGCTCATCTTCAAAGATCTCAATTGCGCGCTTGAGGCCTTCGTTTTGTCGCACTGCATCCTCTAGACTCATCGTGCTCTCTTGGGAGGCAGCGCAGGTTGTGTCGAGAGGGTTGCTGATCTTAACAGGAAAACGCTTCTCAGGAGACACCTTTCTAGGGCTACGAGCGTTGGGGCCTAGTCTATCTGTTGGTCTTCCGTCTCTCACCTCTCGCTGGTCGGTGAGGATCTTCAGCGGTGAAAGGGTCGCGCCAGAGAGGACTCGGGAGTGTCGTGATTTTGAGGGAGAATGGTTCTCCTGATCGGAAAGTGTAGTATCGTTGAGGGTAGACACGAAAGGAGATGATCCCTGAGAGGGTTGGCTCTGTGATTCTGAGGACGTGGAGACTGTTCGTACCTCGTAGGAGTCGTACCGCTGAGCAGTAGCTGGTGTCTGGATATTGAGATGTGAATCTTGGGTGGGCGACAGTGGTGTTTCCATTGTGATGCACGCTGAATCAAGGAAGTGATAATCAAACAGTCAATGTGTAGTCACAGTTCCAGTCGGCAGAGGATATCGTTGACTTGATAGTCTGGTTCAAGCCACTTTTGAGCAGTGTTGCTTGTTTAGAAAGTCAAGTTCAACGGTCACCCGCTAACACCCAATATGTTGACTTTAGGTAGTTGACCCGACAACAACCAACAGTGGATCTCTCACGTGGTAATCATAATCATCATTCAACTACCTTGTAAATGGTTTCTAAGGTAAATACCAAGGTAAGTAGTTACAGGCAAGACGGCATGACATTCATTTCACCTACCGTTGCTTGGTTGCGTTATGACATGCAAATATTCCTTTCATCTCACAAAGCTATTACCAGACTGACTTGGAACTTAGGCACCTCTTTGCCCACGTACGTGCTTCAAACACTTCTCACATTCACTTTGTATCACTCATCGCCGTGACACATTTACACAGGAATCTTGGCGCATATGATCCAACTCTCTAATTGTATCTATTCTCGAGAAAAAAAACAGCTTTTATTGTTCCCTCATAATTCGTTACCTAATAAAGCAACACTTCCAAAAAAAAAAACACACATATCGTCTGTGCCCGCGTTTTCTGGGCCACAGTGAAACGCGAGCACATAAGAAAAGAAGTGAAGAAATGAGAAATGTAAGATCGTAATTCGTAATTCAGAGCCTTTCCCAGGGTTTCCCTTCGGCGTCTTGACTTTCCAACATTTTGGGCTTGCCAAGACAGCTCAGTAAACAAGGGTCCCCTCCAAACTCATCATTCCCGCCTGGGCTCATTACAGGCAGTACTGTCCCATAGTATGCGATCATATCGCATTTCGGAGTAAATCATCGAAGGAAAAACCTTGCTGCAGTGACTCTTTCCAGAAATTAAGCCTCCATGCAGACCGTGACTCATTAGTCATTGTATATCCGTGACAGAGCATGCTAGATCAACAAAAAATCGGAAGTCGTGTCGTGAACTCGTCGGCATCATCTTTGGAATCAAGGGCTTTCCGATGAGGGACACTCCAGTGCCTAACAAAAAAGGAAAAAAGTTCTTTTTAATGGGAAAAAAAAAAGGAAATTGAAAGAATGTGTTATCATGTCCCTGATTGTCGGAGATAGGACGTATCATAATTTTCGCTTGCACTGTTGAATGAGTGCACAGGGGAGATGCCACTGTTCCTTGCAAAACGTCGACAACAAAACACCGGGGGTCATCTATCGGCCCTGAAAACTAACCGAAAGATTGTTGTCTTCGAGGAGCGCTAATGGCAGAGGGAGGCCGAGCGCCAGTATCATACACCGGGGCAGAAGGATACGAAGGAGACGCAGCAACAGTGGATGCAGGTCGAGCCAAGTTGTCATAAACAGGAGCAGGGGCATAGGTAGGAGAGGTGCCGATGCTAGAATGAGGGCGGTTCATGGCGTCATACTGGGGAGCAGGGACACTCGTCTCCATGGTCTTGTGTCGCTTCAGGTCGAAGTTGTTCAAGTGATCATGTACATTTGGGCCAGGTCGTGGCGTCTCCGCCTCATCATCTCGTCGTTTGTATGGACTCATGCCATTCATGACACCGGGCTGACCATACCCGTTGTGCAGGGTGTAAAATCCGCCAGGAGAAACCATGCTGTCATTCGATGTTATGGTTTTACGCCGCTTTACTTCGAAGTTGCCTGCGGAATCATGTCCATTGGGACTTGATCGGTGAACATCATCATCCTCATCTCGACCTCGCTTGAGCATACCCCCGTCTCCATTAGCAAGAGGCTGATGATGAACGTTCGGTAGAGGCTGAGCATATGCATTCGACAGACCAGGCATGCTACCAGGCATGTTGTTCATGGTGTCGTGTGCAGTATGCGCTGACCTATGAACCTCATCATCTTCATCTCTGCCCCGCTTGAGCATATCTCCTCCATTCTGCATAGGAGGCTGATGTACATTCGCAAGGGGAGGCTGTTGAGGGTATCCATTAGACATTGCATGCATGTTACTCATAGGATCATGTCCATTAGAGACTGGTCGGTGCAGATCTTCTTCTTCTTCTCGTCCTCGTTTGAGCATACCACCTCCATTTGGCATGGGAGGCTGGGAACCATTTGTGAGAGGCTGGGGAGTGCTTGCAAGAGACTGAGGACCATTTGCAAGGGACTGAGGAACGTATCCCCCGGTTGGCAAACCAGGCATCATGGGGTGGTGCTGTCCAATTGAGGGCAAAGCATTGGGAGCAGCGGGTCTCTGACCACCGAGTCCTTCGTGCTTGCGGCGCTCGGCAGCTGCCATGACCTGACTGGTCCGGTTCGAGTTCGACGGATGATAAAGGAGTGCCCCTATGTTGTGGACAAACAAGGGGAAAAGGAGCTCTGTGATCTTCTCCTTGTTCGCAAAGTCTAGTGCACGGTCGTAAGGAATCCTGAGCCATCGTCAGTTAAACATCCAGCAATGGGTCTACAGATCCAACCACATGGGGATACATACCAGACACCTTTTAAGTGCATGGGACCAATCTTGACGACGTGGCGAACCTTTTCGCTTTTCAAGATGCCGTCCCTTCGACCTCGAGTCATGCCAGCGACGTTTAATAGTTTCGTGCCGTTAATCATGTGGTTATCTGTACTTGAAGTCAGCTGCTGTATAGGGCGCTTAGGGGCATCAATTCTGACCTTCTCTCCGTGCTACACATATACCTCTAGCTTCCACCTGGAAGCAGAGGCTGCCTTCATCTTCCCACAGGGTAGCCGTGACTCTGGGCTTCATACCGGGGGGATTATGCTGGCCAGTTGTGTCGAAAGCGCCATTATTACTACTGTTACTGTAACCTGGCTGCTGCATTGCTCCTTGGTTGCTGAGCGCTGAAGGTACTGGCAGTACATTCTGGGGCGCGGGCATAGGAGTGGAGACCGCAGTAGTTGGAGCACCATTTGTAGAATAACCATAGCCGTACTGTGGTGTCGAGTAATGGGGTGAATAATACATGTCTGGCTGGGGATGGCCTTGGTTCATCGCGGAGGTGTTGTTGTTGTTTTCAATGGGGGATGATGGGGTGCGGCTGGTCTCAACGGTCGAGATACGGCGGTTGAGCACTCTGTTAGAGATAGAGGTAGGGCTGGCGTAACGTTAATATGGCAGCACAATTGCGAAGAGGAAGCAGTCGAGAAAGGATGACTGCAAACTCGAAGGAAGAGGAGGTGGACGGCAAAAGGGAAAGAGACCGGCAAAGAAAGAAAGAGAGAGAGAAAAGAAATAGAAAGAGAAAAGGAAAAGGAAAAAATCCCGAGAAGGTCAGGATCTTGGTGGTGAGAGGCAGAATGAAGAGATGGAACAGAGGAGGCAGGTGAGGTACGTACCTCAACTTGCTTGATCAATGGCCGTGGTAGAGGTACCCTCAGTACCCTCAGGGCCTTGAGCAATACCCGCCCCTCAGGCAGGCAGGTCGGGACGGGGGGGCAGACAGGCGATGGGGGAGTGCACTTTGGTGAGGAGTGTGAGGGAGTGTGGAGCATAAGAAACAGAATCAGAATTCATCCTTGGTGAGAAGGGAAGGGTGTGGCAGATATCCACCACAGATCCAATCCTATCAAGGGCAAAGAGGGGTTAATCCTTAGTTTAGTTAGTCTGGTTCAAGAGTAAGCGAGAGGCAGGAGAAGACCACCATCCATACGAAGTTCAAGAAAACCATTTCCTATGAGCAGACGAGATGCGGAGAATGATAAAGGGTATTCCAAAGTCAAGGAATGACTATTTCTTATGCAAAAGCTTTGAAAGGCCTGAATTGTATTGTTCATTTGACGAAATCATGCTCAACGGTCTGCGGCACTAAAAAGAACGACCATGCAGTATGTATGCACACGCACCCAATATGAGTCTATTTGGAGTGCAGTGGACCGCTTGCATGCTCTGCTCGTACCTTGAACTTCACGATTTGTGTGCATGGCACAGAGTTGTCAAGGTTGATAAGGTCCAAAGCGATAAAGAAAAAACACGCCTAATTTCTAAGGCTGATAGCCTTCGCAATTGTTCATGTGTAACGTGTCTATCTCCTTTTGACTTCCGAAATCCTGGTATCCAAAATGGTCAACAATGAATTATCTGAAGAATGAACTTGAAAACCCTTCTCACCGTACAAGCCGACATCGCCCTTGATTCTTCCAGGTGTGTGCTGGCGTGGATCATGAAATAGACTAGACTATCTTTGGCCTGACCATGCACGGTACGATACCTACTGTGTTATGCTTGGGTTCAAGCTGAGACTCAGTGCCTGGGTACCTGCTGTCCTCAGGATTGAAGGCTTTTGATATCTCGTCTTTCTATGAGCACACAGCCAGACATGGCCTAGGTGCATGGTGTTATTCTTTAATTATTCCGTCTCCTTCATCTCATGGTCTAGAAGTGCTCAGAGAGATATACAGACAGTCCTCCGCTTGTCGTATGCGCACTGGGCACTCTCCTGTCAACGCACAACAGAACCAGGGGACCATCCAGCTCTCAACCTGCACACAAACTCGGTGGAGGAAGGACTCTCTGTAGGGCGTTGTTAAAAGCTAAAGAGCGCTCCCAGCAATTTTGGTGGGTGGTGCGAGGGGTGCGGCTACAGGGGCAGAGGAAATTCATTGGGGTGTAGCCAGAACAGCGTAGCACCAGGCCACCTCAAAGTGCGTTGGGCGGAGGAGAGAGTTGATCATGGGGGTTTTCTCTGAGCGGCTGTTCGTACAGTTACCGACTGAGGTATCGCGACTGCAACTAGTACTGGGGTCTCTCCCTGGGCAGAGTGATCGGTCACCCAGAATCCCAGTGGCTACAGGAGGCCACGGGGCCGGCAGGGCTACCCAGGCCACAGCGTGCAAGGATGAAGGATCCCGGGGGGGAACAGACGGGAGCGATGCTTGGTGTCATTAACCCCTGGCAGCTCAAACTCCGCTTACTCGCGCCAGCAGTTACTGTGCACCCACAGTGCACCTCAGCACCCGCTTGATGCGACAGGAAAAGCCCGCACGCAGCGTCGATTCAAGATACAACTTTGAGACGGACGGACAGAAAGTAAGTCATAACATTGGATGCCATACTCAAATTCGCCATTGGGCGATGCAATGATCATGAACATCTCTGAAGTTGCGCCTCAGATACCTGGGTTCAACTTGCCAATTCACCTACAACCCAAGTCACCTCGATCATAAGTCGTTCATAAACAGTGAGATTGACTACGTAGATCACATTACAAGGGTCAATTTGATTGGTTTTTTCTCCCCTCCGGGACCTTGTTGTCGTCCATTTCCCACTCAATCACATCAATCCCTGGTTAGATGCTTCGCCTGTATACACAATTGAGGTAATACTGGCCAGGTTCTTTAACTGCAAGTATTCTCTGGATATTTCCGACAGGCTTACAGATATTATTAGGAATCATTCATGTCAATTCCTCCTTGTCTCATCAGTAATTCTTCAGGCTATAAACGATGGTTCTCGTTATCAAAGCATCCAAAAAAGGCTGTGAGTCTATCTGATGTCGTCCACGGCTGCGCTACAGTTCAGGTTGCCTTTGTGTCGCGTCAGTTTGTTGTGGGCTGGACTTTTCTCATTTGTCTATCTGGTTGTGTTATTGCTTTCCTGTGGCCGTGTCGTGTCGGTGTCGTGTTATGTGCTAGCAGTGTGTTGCGCTGTCGTGTTGTCTTTGTTATTGTGTGCTCTTGTCGCTTCAACGCCATTCGTCGGCTTTCAACTCTTGGTTGACTTCTTTCGCGCTCTCCTTCCTTCTAGCTCTTAGTTGCGGCACAGCACCGTGCAAACTACCCGAGGACTTTGCTCAACCCATGTGAAGTACGACCTGTATTGCGATTGAGTTTCCAGAGCTCTTCAACGAGGTTCATCCAATCAGAGACTTCGAACACCAACTAGAAGAGACTTAGACCAAAGGAAGGGAGAGGATAATGGCATCAGAGTTTGCGCTTCCAGATTCTCGGCGCTTCTGATCTTCCTGCTTTCTTACCCCCAAATGATCGATCTGAAAGTGATTACTTAATCGTAGTTCTCAACGGTGCGCCAAACCACTACGGGACCGTTACTTTGGGTTCCCTGTATTGCGTCAAGTGCCGGGACAGCCTGTGCACCATTATATCTGTGCAACTACCAACAACTCGTATTGAGATAAGTTGAGAAACCAAACGCGACCAAAGGCCTTTCCATAGTGCCGAGAATTCAACAATGGGGGCATCATGCAGACTAGGAGCGGAAAGGCTGTGTACTCTCACTAAGTTCTGACTATGGGATTCGCTTGCGCAGGAACAGCCACCGATGATGAAGGGAGAGGTCTTGAACAGAAACTCACCAAGTCAAGTTTCTGTTAGAGGCTCGATGGCTTTGGTTCCGGCCCGAGATAATTGGTCTACAGTTGTCAATGCTCTTGTTCTGCCAACCTCCTCCCAACCCTGACTGAGCGAGCGGAGTTCGTTAATGACGGGACTGAGCGAAATATGGCCACATCAGCATCCCGGTCTCTCTACATACATACACAGTTGCTCAAGCCCGAGCCCACGCCCGTTCGTGCGGAGGTCCGTCAATGGCCCGGCAAGCTCAGCAACGCTCATGGCCCATGTTGCCATAATCGCATGGGTCGCCGCCGCTCTCCGAGCTGCCCGGATTTCCCCTCTTTGACTAGGATGTTGGAACAAGCATCCGCTACTAGCGCTTATTGAATTTGATTCGTTGATAAGGCAGACGTGGAGCTTCCGTCCTCTCTGTTCTGCATAGCTGAATGGGAATCATGTCCATCAAGTCATCGTCCTCGTGGCTGAGCTTCATGGCCCACCAATGATGGATGTCTTACACACAAGAAAACGACGAAGGGCCCGAGGGCCCAGTCGAGCACAGTGCCGGATTACCAGCGGGGTCTCTCATTTATAAGAGCTTCTCTCTACGGTTCCTGACCCATGGCCGAATGTCCTCGGGTCTGTGAGTTACGCTGTGGCGGTCTCGACGAGCCACTTGCCAGGTATCATGTCTCACTTGAGATCAGTTTATCTCTGCTACTGTTACCTCTCTCTCCCTTGAGAAGGACTCGGCGACAAGGTAGCCTGCTGTGAGGATCACTGACGCTCAGACAAAGTACAAGCTCTCTCTGGGCCCAGAATTTCCCGCCTTTTGTTGAGCCTTTAACAATTGACCGGCTGCTTCAGCTTGATACAAAGTTTCGATGGTCTTTCTCCTAATTTCCACTCGATCACCAAAACTTGGGCGCCGGCTCAGCCACCCGGTTTCCCAGGACATGTGACTTTTTCAGTAGTTTGTACATCCTGCCCTCTCTCTCAGTCGAGATGTTGATGTTTGCTTTCTTCGCTCCAACTCTTTGCACTTATCAAGCTTTTGAATACGATGCCACTGCCTAGCAGCCTCCCACGTCAACTATTCCTACGTATGACTATCACGAGCCCGGCACAGAGGCAGTGGCACTTCTGTTCAATTGCCTTTGACCCATCCTTTGTGCCCAGCGAATATCTCGGAAGTCAACACAAAAGGTCAAGGGTCTCGCTCGGAGTATTAATCCAGCTGGCAAACTCTAAAAATATCAACAATCCATTGTTCAGTACCCAAAAGTACCTACCGCATCATACCGAGGCACCAATGAAGGGTCTGACCGGTTGAAGCTGGGTTTGACACCATTTTGACCAGGGTGGTACGTTTGTGGGCGGGGATCTCTTATTACTAGTGAGAAGACAAGTTTTTTTCCATGGTTCTTCCTCGGAGCGGCGCGATTTTCCGACCACGACAATCGTGATCGTGGAGATGAAAACCAGATATCTGATAAAACTGGTCTAGAAACGAACAGCCTTGAGATATGCAAACTTAGCGAGTCTGTGGTGTAGATCTTATGCTGCCACCAAGCCGACACTACTGTACAATATGTGTGTCTACATGGTCCTTACGCACCGTTGACCGGGACCTTATGCAAGATGTACAGCAAGCTCGGCCAACCAGGGCCAGTGTGACAGGGCCAGGCTGCCACTCCCTCTCAAGGTGCATATCGATGCATACATAAAGAAGCTGGTCCTGGAGGATGTGCATAAGTGGATGTATGATATTCTTCGATGCATATGATTCACATAATGCCACGAGGCTGAACCATAGGAACGTCATCCCTTGTCTTGGCTCTTTCGGTCTTTTTTTTTCCATTTGGAGGTTATTTTGATCGCGTTAGAGAATACGTGGAGAAGACTAGCAACCAATCCAACCATACGAAGACTGAATGAACCTCGCTCCCCACTCATGATAGATCTTATTACTGACTAAAACAAGTTTCCGAAAACCTCGGCCAAGGCACTGCCATATGCCCCTCGTGCCCATTGCATCTACATTATTCACGTAAATCTGGTTGTTTAAAAAGTATCTCGGCCGCACATGCTTAAGCGTCTGACAATGAATCACTACCTGCCTCATATGGCAAATGGCGCAGGTGTTCGGCATTTTTCCTCAATCTCTCCAATAAGGGATAACTGAGGCGTGCAACGAAATCTACATCCAGTCAATCACGACACCCTGAAATCCAGCCTCCGCTGGTTTTTCAGCCCCAAGGTAAATTTCCATTATGAGGGCTGTAGCCTGTGTTTACGTGGGTGTCTCGCCAAAATGAGACCTCGCTTTTTTGTTCGTTGGTTGACACTTCGGGAATTCAACACATCTGTGGAGAACGTTCAATTGGCAGGGCTGAGCGATAAAGCATACACACAACGGACATAGATAATGTAAAACGTGAGTTACATTTCTAGAAATCTGCTATAAGCAACGGCGCATAACTCTTCTGTTGCACTACACACTGAGGCGCCTAATATACACACGGGTAGTGAGCGTACCGCAGCCTCATGCAAGATTTCCGCCGAGAGCATGATGGGATATCATCGGTTCCTGCAGCCGAGAGAAAAGAGGAGGCTGGGTAAGAGGCTAACACGGGTGCTGACGGACCCTAGAGATGACAATGGGCATGAGGGAGATCACCCTCGCAGGTTATTCCTTGTTGCAAAGGTCCATTCGTACCAAGCAGGCGAGGCTGGGGTTTGGCGCCAAACAAGTGACTCGGTGGCAACCATTGAGAGGAACTCGATACAATACGCACGATCCTGGCCGATCTGAAGTGAAACTTTCTTAAGGGGCTATGGGATTATCTCCTAGGATTGGATTAAACTTAGGCATGTTGCCTCAAGATATATAACTAGGACAATGCTTATGTAGGGTTGATGCAGGTACTATGAGATGCATATCGAGAACAGCTTAGAACAGAGATCAGTTCAGAACATGAGACGCAAACTCGGGTCTGGAGCCAGCTGGTTTCACATTAGGGACTTAATATTAAGAGACCTATGGTCACGGGCCGATGTACAATCTGACAGGAACCTTACCCTTAAGCTGTCAGTCTGGGACACATGCATATTTTGCCTGAAATCGCCTTTTCTTTTCCACTTCCTCTCAGTCAAGTAGCACACGTTTCAATAACTGCACTTGAAAAGAAAAAACATGGCAAGAAGCAAGAAAGAAAGAAGGTAAAAACAAATTGTAAAATAAAATATATAAAATAAAAACTCAACCTCTACCAATCATTCTGTCTTGGTCTCTAATCAAATTGTCGAAACTCGCAACTTTATACCCAAATGGTTCTCCTTCCACTTTCTTTCTTTCTTTCCTTCCTTCCTCGAGTCTCGTTCCGAGGGACGTCAACATCCGAGCACATCAAACGGGGAAGGAACAAACGGCGCACTGTGGCAGGCATTTCCGGGCAAAGTACCGATACTTCCACCAACCTTACCCCAAAAAGAATTGAACCCTCGATCTCTTCCCGCTTCTAGTCTCCACCACCAACCATTGCCAACCGCCGTTATAGTCGCAAATCCAATCCGCCTCATCTATCAAACGAGGAAGAGGCAAAACATGTGGTTGTTGTCTCTCTTTATTTTGGGAACAATCCTCACGCCCTGGCCTAAAGTCAATGATTAGACAGGACACTCAAAGAAATCTACCCCTCTACAGACAAAATCTCCAAGTTGGGGATGTACTCTGCATGCTGGCTTCCAGCCGTTGCTTGAGCTAGCAGGGATGTGGAGCAAGAACGTTTTTTCTACATAGACGCCAGAGAAATTGTGGTCACCGAATATCAATTTGTTGATTCGCTAGCTTTCTACCATCGTTCTGGTGTGTCTTTGCTATGTTCGAGCGAGTTGTCGCCTTTGCTTTCGGTCTGAACGTCAATCATAACAGCTACCTCCATCTCCATCCAGCAAAGTTGAACAGACGACTGGTCGATCTATTCAACTGGCCCGCCGTATTTTCATACTGGAGACCTTGACAGCTGGCTTCCCCCGACTGGCTTACCCCACGTTGCCCAGCACGTTTCAATGGAGGACACATGTCCAGCCACACACAACATGGCCCGAGTCTTTCAGAAGACGTCCTCAATCTATTCTTGAGACGGAATGCTTGTCTCACATACCATAGTGTTATGAGCATGCGTTGGACGGGTTGAGACAGGCCATAGTTCAGAAATAATCTCAATCCAGCAACCCAATATTGCGACACCTGGCATTCGATCACTCAGCCCAACCTCTCACGTATTCCATTCCGTGATCAATCGATAGGCATCAATAACCCCGCACAGTCTGATTGGGGCTTTTCCCTGGATATGTTGTGGTTTACCTGCCGGGCATGTCCGTGAAGTTATTTGTCGCTGATGCTACTCTGACAGCACATGGGGAATGCAGTTTTGCTTTTTCCCAACTTCATCGTACCATTTCCCTATATCTGATCCACTGGTATACACCCGTTCCTTCAAAATACTTCACCAGAATTAGACCCGAGGCAAGCAACAAGTTTAGCGCATGAGAGGACTATGGCCAGATCCTCACAACTAGTCATCAATCATTCAGGCATTGATATTCTAACAGATCTTGATGTAAGCTTCGACACATGAATGTCAACTACGTACCGCGTTGTTGGTTTGATTCGGATCCATATCAGCCAATCTCAGCACTAGCCATACGATCCATCCCTGAGGCACTCAGTCGATATCCAACACAATGCTTTCACGCATGTTCATATCGCTACAACTACATGGTTTCTATCGTTATCCATTCGATAGCATACACTATTCCACAACCTTGACAATTCTTATGTATGCTCTTCGTGGTTTCGAAGAGCCATTTGCTACATTCAAATGCCCACATGGTGCATATGGTCGATCAAGAGCATAACGCATGGTCAAAAGAAGGCAGATGAAAGGCCAACTCTTTGGAAGTGTCGTCTAACTCTCTTGTACCATGATCCAAGTGCTGTGGCTTGGTGACTTGTTGCTTGACTTGCAAACCAACTCGTGATGGGACCAGAGTTACTGCCTCGAGAACTTGATCAACGTATGTGCTCGAAAACCACATGCTCAACAAACAGTCCGTATACGAAACAATTCATTGTTATTCTGGTTGCCGGAACTCGGAAATCACCTTGCCTTAGGTGCAAATCATTGCGGTATGGTCGGTGATGCTCCCCGTCATCATCCTTATCCTCACAATGTCCAAGAAGGGCTTGGTCTGCTTTACATATCGTTGAACCTGGCCTCCCAGAAGCTTCAGTCCCTGCAGCCGCCCTTGCTCCCGGTCGACAAGGATGGCATGGTGGACATGCTGGCTTGAGCACTCGCATGTTCTGCACAGCGGCTATGTAGCTGCATGTGTAAAAGCTGACCAATTAAACATGCAGTATCATCGGGAAGAACAAACATGGGCCCCTGTTGGGGCGTTTCAAAACCACCAGCCGTCCTTAGGCCCGCGTGTGAGCCTTTTGAGTCTAAGCGGCCATTGACTGGACTGTTCCAAGATGCCGTGGGGGAGCCTGGTCGCCAAGACTTAACCAGTGAGTTGAGTCGCCACGTTTACCTTCTAGAGCCTTAGGGCGTCCACTACCTGGCACACCGGTGCCCGTTAGTCAGTCGTTGGTGGGGGATCCTGACTCTAGTCTACCCGTTCATCGTGCTGTCAGATGCAGATGGCACAGTGGGAAGAGCAACTTGGGGCTTGTTGGGTGCTGACAAAAGTGCCCCACCGAGTTTGGCCATGTTGAAGACTCTGGCGATTATCAGTTCTCAGGCTGGCCTGCAGCCGAGAAACATGTCGGGAGCATTCAAGGTCTTGGAGGAGGCAGGAAATTCCCTGAGACCCAACGCTTGCAGTTCCATGCAGTCTCCAAACGGTGATTCTACTGAATACTGAGATAGCAATTGCAATATTACGACGAGTGTCAAGCTTCTCTTGCGGCCAACTAGGAAGCTATGATGGCATTTTGTTCTGGCCCAGTCACTATATCTCAATCCAATGATAGCTCACCACGTCTCTGGCACACCACCCACCGCCGCCACCAGCAACCCCAACGACCAGGACGCAATCTCGATAGACTCCGAGGTCATCAGATGAAGCTTTTAGATTACTTGTCTATCCTGTGTCCGCATCTTCTCAGTCGTTGTCTCCCGTCAGGTCTCTGGAAGTGTGCGAATTTGATACAGTGCACATTGTGCAAGACCTGCAACCAATTCCTTGCCACGGTCCAGGGAATAATGCATTGTGAACTAAATCTGAAGTTTGTGGTATGGTGAGGACCAGCTTGCCTTCAATCACCAGAGTACGGCGATGGCTCTGGTGCTTTGAACGACTCCGGGATGTTTTGCCCAGTGGCATGGATGCTCACCCCGGCCTCCGGAGTTCGGGGCTTTGTCCACATACTGCCGCTGTGTTCTTAATCCCCAGATGCGATCTGGCAGCGCTTAGTGCGCTCCTGTAACTCTGCCTTGTAGCCGACCCTGTTGAGAGATCTGACCTATGCTTGCATACGCACCAAATTTCATGCTGCGAGTTCTCCATCATGTTGATGGAGCAGTAGGTCGCAGTCTTCCCAAGGACTGTGGACTCTATCGTGTATGGTATCAAAATCATGTTGAAAGGGCCTTGAAGTGCCATCAGTTTTTCGCGCCCCGATAGTGGCTTTTTAGAGCCTAGTGCTACCCTCACCGCTATTCTCTGACCTAATTGTACCTTTCAGTGTGAGATGTACAGTACTGGACTCTAAAGCGACCCCCTTTGTGGTGACCTTGGGCGTCAGTCAACAAGGGTGGCCTTGTTATGATAACGGCACGACTTGGCTGCCAACTCACTTCAAGCTCCACCAGGCCATAACCAAACAGATCTCGAGGGAAGCCAAGCCATGATAGCATTGTTCCCTGTCAGCATCATGCTGGTTGAAGCTTGACGGGTAAGTAGCATGTACTCCGCATCTACTAGTGGTGGTCCACAAGGGCCTCAGTGAAAAGCAGACTGAAAGAGTCTTGCGTGACACAGGCTGTCCTCATCGAGATTTTGCAGGATCGCATCATGACCATGGCTACGTGGGAAAGGTGCCACGGCTTGGATGGAAGGTCTCAGCCTCAGGGCCACCTGGGAGCGATTCAGGGCGATTCTGTATATCGACAACGGGAAAACATTGCATCGTGCCTGGTGCCTTCAATTGCATTGCGTGAAGTGACAATATCGCGTTTCTTATGTGCTGCCCACTCCGTTAGCCTTCCCGCACATCACATCAAGCAGCGGGGTGTAGGAGGGGCTGGGGGACATGATGTCTATCCACCTGCCAGCTAATGTACGGTACGGGAAGCCTTCATGCATGCACGTACGCGTGCATGCAGGCCGGGCGACTGTGGTGTTAATTCGTAATGTACGAATATGTGTTTCAACAGAGCACGAAAGATCTCTGACAAGCCAAAGGGTATGACCTATCTGCTAGGGACACATGGAGGTCGATGGGCAGAGGTGGCTGAAAAGTCAGGATGTCATATCTCCTGGCTTTGGTGGCCAAGGTCCTCAACGATGGGTTCCTGAGGAAGAGCCCCTGATCTGAGCAGCATATTCACAGAAGCACATAATCAATTCAGAGGACAAGAACTTGATGAAGCAGACGGCCGCATCTCGATTGTGTGTATGCATCTGCTGGGGCGGCCATGTCAGCATGTCAGTCACTCTCAGTCACTCCCAGTCAACGAAAAGGGACGAAAATTGCAGTGAGGATAGATGGATTTGATTCACAGTGCTCCTGGTCAAAGATGCTATTACCCGCCATGCCCATGTGATGCAAACTCTCAATCAAGCCAAGATTATAATACTGATGCACTGTACAGATACCTCTGTGCAATACGGCAGATTACAGCATCTCTATTCTTTCAGAGAGGGGTGCTGCAGGTATGTTATGCATACTGTAATGCATGTACAGATGATTGGAGGTGGTGCTTGAAATGCTGGTCTGGATTATTGGTGGCAAATGCTTTCGTTTGTTGAGCAAGGAAAGGATAGTTTTGGTCAACACCTCCACCTCGTCTTGGGTTGTATCGAGTTCCTACGATCCTGGTCGAGCCGTCAAGCGATCAGTCTTTTATGTTTCGCTTTTTCCGAATCCATGAAGAGTTTGAAGGTTGAGGCTTGGGGGCCAAGAAGGGGCTAGGTAATCTAATGGCTTCACGAAGGGGGAGGAAAGAGGAATTGGGCGGCCCAGGACCGTGACATGACATGACATGACATGAACATGGAATGGGCTGGGCCTGTACGTAGAGGCAAACTCGGCGAGACGAGACGGGCCGTTCACCGGGTGGATGTTCGAAGAGGAACGGGCCTTTCGGACAAGGATCGATGTGATGAAGTTGAGGGTGGCAAGGATACATGAGATGTGTTATGTGATTGACATGGTACCGACTGGTCCAGGCAATTCGTGTATCATGACAATGTATATTAGGTCTAGGCGCAAGGGTCAGAGGATGGTCAGAGGGCAACTGCGAGAGATTGGAGAGCTGAGAGGGACTTCAATGGGATCGAGCCCGCATGTCAGATACAGGCCTCAGCCAAAGTCCAAGCCCAAGCCCGACCCTGACCCTGAGCTTGATCCTGAGCCTTGCATGACACACATACTTTTATCAAGATGATAGATGAGAGTCGAGGGGACATGTTTAACTTAGCTTGCTTAGGTACTGTAGGCACCTGGGTTGAGGTGGGCGCGCGGCTCTACCCGCCCGCTGCAGCGCGTGAGACAGGTTGCAAGCCGCGGATGCATTCTACATAATAGTCTATATATTGTAATGCCATGCCCTGCCATGCCATGCCATATCCTGCTACTTTTGCCTGCCTACCGGGGATTTTGGGTTTGGTTAATCAACATATCCTACCGCAGCAACCTATTGACCGTTTCAGGTATATGGCCTACCAGGTTCAACGTGCACAGCACCTAGTCGAAGCTTCCTTGAAGACACGCCGATGCCCGTAATATTACATAGATCCAATGCACATCATGTTTGCAGCGAGCTTTGTTGGCATTCTCCTTCATCCAATGAGGGACTGGGTAATTCACTAAACCATGGTCTCTTCTCTACCCTTCCGGGCTGGGCGATGGGAAGGAAAGAAAGGGGTGTATCCTGTCATGTTAATTGAAGGTTTTGATGATGGTGACAGACTATTTTCGTCCCCGTTCCCCTATTTCTACACCACAAATCCAACCATGTCATGGCATCTAGCATGATACTTGGTACCGTGGTGTCTAAAGAGTCAAGACAATCAGCACACCCAGGTTGGAATCAACCTGGAATGAACAGCATGCTACAATAAAACACACCATTTGCAAAACACATAGAAATGACATATGATAACAGTTTCGTCCACCATTCAAATATAAAATGACTCGATGTTTCGATACCTCAACTAATGAAGAGTGACACTAAGGTATAGGGTAAGCTCTTTAATCAGACTCATGTGACTACGCGCATAGGTCCCGCGCAAGTCAATGAGAAAAACGTGGATAGTCGGTCACACGCGCCAGCGCCAAAAGCGGACACAACATGACACAACGACAAGAAAATGACAGCAACGCACTCCACAAGGCAAAGAACGCTTCATCATCACAACTCACTCAAAACTGGAACCGGCGATGTTAAACCACAACCCCCCATCATAAGCGAAAGAAAAAAAGAAAAAAAAAAAAAAAAAAGTAATGTCACACCCTATACGAAAGGCCGCCGAGCCTCAACACGCTGCGTCTTTTGACCCATGGAACTCACCGTCAACCGGCCACCAACGTCCGGAATCATGCCCCGGAACTGGCTGGCGCGAGTCCCGTAACCGCAAGCTCAACAGCCAATTTCGTAGCGGCTTATCTGGTGGCAAGCGTCTAAGCGACACATGGGGTGCTGGCTCAGAGGATTACGATGTGAAGCGCAAGATGTTGGTCCCCAAGGCCGTGAAAGAAAGGGCACAACGGAGCGTAAAGGACATGCTCGTGCAACCAGGCAAGATGCGTGAGAGTCTGGGGGTGAAGGATGAGGCTCAGGGAAAAGGACAAGAAGCACTCATGGAATCAAGACAACTGGAGGATGAAGCGAGAGAAGCAGAGCTGCCTCGCCGACGGATGTTTGATGGGGTGATTGTTTATGTTAACGGGAGTAGTTTCCCTCTCATATCAGATCTCAAGCTCAAGCAGCTTGTCACCGAACATGGAGGTCAGATGTCATTGCACCTCGGACGCCGGAGAGTCACCCATGTCATTCTAGGAAGGCCAGCTGGAGGATACTCAGGCGCTGGAGGAGGTCTTGCTGGAGGAAAACTAGAAAAAGAGATTAGGAGAACGGCTGGCTGTGGTGTTAAGTTTGTTGGTGCTGAATGGTACCTGTAACTTTCATTTGAACTTGAGCTACGACTAATGCTATCAATAGGATCCTCGAAAGCCTGCAGGCTGGAAAAAGACTACCCGAAGCACGCTTCTCCAGTACTAAGATAGCACCCAAGGCACAGGACAGCGTCTATAGCCTCTTCTCGAGGCAGTCGAGTGGCCAGTCATCCAAGGACTGAGCTATACTCACCTAGGGGTTATGTTTTTGTTTACCGGAGTTTAGGACAGGGGCCACAATCAGTTTCGCTCACAATCTTACACCTACATCTCCGGTTACGAATGGTCAAACATCGGAGGGTCTTTTGCTCCGAGTAAACGGTCGGTAGCGCGGGACAGGGTATATGTGGTTACGAAAGCGGCTGCGATATAGAAAACTGGAGTCTGACACGCCCTCGCGGGCAACGGAGGCTCGTCTCGAACTGGCTTTCTCTCAGCAATCATCAATTGTTAAATAAGCAGATTGAGTGTCAGAATATCGTGAGTGCCTCATCTGCCAACGTGGTTCCGCATGACGTGGTCTAACTAAAGGCCTCTACCGAACCTGAAATCGGCGCTGGATGAAGAAACCAAGTCACGGTATCTTCCACCAATATCACGCCACTCATATTTACCAGGAACATCCGCTATGTTCAGAAAGTTCGCTCATATTACACCTGCTCTAGAGGCGAGCCTTCACCATGCCACCCGTCTCGGTTTCTGCTTGTTCAAAGTACTCCCTGATCCTGGCACGAGCAACAGTCAATGTCGACACATCCTCAATCGTGCTAGGAACGGCAACTTCCTTTTCGAAGTCACCACGAATGGCATTCTCCGCCATCTCCTTGAGTACCCGTCGTAGCATTTTGCCAGACCTTGTTTTGGGGATCATTCCTTTGCCCTGGATGATGCCGCCTAATGAGGCTATAGCACCCACCTGACCACGGACTAACTGCTGTATTTCCTTGACGAATAATTCACTCGGCACTGCTGGATCTGCACAGCCTTGTCCCGAAAGTGCTACGAAGGCGAAAGGAAGCTGACCCTTGAGTGAATCCGGTACGCCGACAATACAAACTTCAACGACACGAGGATGGGCTGCAATGGCCTGCTCAATAGATCCTACGCACTGTTAGCCCATACCGAAGTTCGAAGAAATTGAAGCGTACCACTTGATAGACGATGCGCGCTGACATTTAAAACATCGTCGCTGCGTGCCATCACATGTATATAACCTTGCTGGTCGATCCAGCCCGAATCACCCGTATCAAGCCACTTTCCCTCGAATCTTTTCAAGTAACCTTTCCAAAAGCGTTCTTCATCCTGCCACAGAGTACGAAATCCTGTCGGAGCGAGAGGCATTGCCAAGACAATATTTCCCATGGATCCCCTCTCAACCTCATTGCCCTCATCATCCACGATACGAACGTCAAAGCCTGGCATCGCTTTCCCAGCACTACCAGCCTTCAGGCAAGGAGGGGGGTGTCCACGAACTTCCGTCTTGCGATGCTTGCCAGCGTGCGGAACGAGCGCTCGCCCAGTGATGGGGGAACCAACTTCTGTAGACCACCAATTATCAACTACGTCTGCATTTTCAGCGCAATATTGAGTCAGGAGCTGCTGATAACTGTCGATAAGAGTAGGTTCGGAGCGCTCTCCAGCGAGGAAGAGAGCTCGCAAACTCTTGAGAGCACCCCGTTTGCCGTAATCGATGAAGGATTGGTTATTGGGGTCATCGCGCCTGATTGCACGTAGAGCTGTTGGCGCTGTAAACATGGTGTTGACTTTATACTCTTCAACTATTCGCCAGAATGACGATGCATCAGGGGTACCGACGGGTTTGCCCTCGTACAAGACAGTGGCAGCTCCCGTGAGGAGTGGGCCGTAGATGATGTATGAGTGACCGACGATCCAGCCAATATCCGATGCCGTAAAAGAAACACACCCAGGTCCGTGAATATTAAACAGATAACTTATGGACAGGTGCAGACCGACAGCGTGACCACCAGCGTCGCGGAGGACACCCTTTGGGGTTCCAGTGGTGCCTGAAGTGTGGATGATATAAACAGGGTCGGTGCTCTTGACTGGCACACAGTCCGCCTTGATTCCTCGAGATCGGGCACTGTCGACTAATGTGTTCCAGTCGAGCTGACCAGTCTCGTGGTCAAGATTCCAATAGAGCTGATCCCTTTGCCAGACAATAACATTATGGGGTTTATGACCAGCCAACCGGATCGCTTCCTCTACCAAGCCTTTATATGCAATTGGAGGTTTGTTGCCATCGATACCACAAGAAGCCGTCAGAACAGCCACAGGACGGCATGAATCGATACGTTGCGCCAGAGCATTAGGGGCAAAACCACCAAACACTATAGAATGGATAGCGCCCAGTCGATTAGCAGCAAGAATACCTATCACGGCAGCGGGAATCGTAGGCACTATTACTCAAGTTAGCTGCCAGCACTGCTGCAGGGGAATGATGCATGGTCTACTCACTATACAGCAGGACTACATCGCCCTTCTGTATCCCTTGCTCTCTGAGAGCACCAGCAAGAGTCTCAACCTCGCCAAGAAGCTGACTGTATGTATACTTTGCCTTTGTGTTTGTCACAGGACTGTCAAAGTAGATAGCGATGGAATCGCCATGCCCATCAAGTACATGTCGATCAACGCAATTGTAACAAGTAGATATTTCGCCGTCTGGAAACCACTCCCAGCTATCATGTGTAACACCGCTCTTGAGAGTTTTCTGAGTGAGCTGGATGGTTGAAGAGTATGATTTATGCCAGTGAAGATGCTCGGCTTGGTGTCTCCAGAAGTCTTCAGGGTTCTCAAGACTATGCCGAAGTACCTCGTCTTGTATGTGTTGATCTTGCTGGTTGTGAGGCATAGCTGGTAATTCGTTCTTGCCTTGTATCTTGGGCTCCTTATTCAATGCAGTACTTGGTATGGATGAGTAACTCCGTGATTTTGTCGACACCAATGGCTTTGGCAGGGAAGAATATCTTGACAACAAATAGCAACCACGATGATTAAAGGGGCATGTTGGAGTGGGAACCGATAAGCTAGGGGGCCGAGTGTATATGATAAATTGAATGGCTTGTCTTAGGCTCAACGGCATCGGGCCTCGCTACCGACAAATTCCGGGCCGTCTTTGACGGTGTATAAATAACTCTGCCTGGGCGACGATCTCCTCTGCAATAAAAACGCCCAATGGAGGTTTCAAGGGTCAAGCTTGATGAAAGAAGCCCAGGTGAGGGAGTTTGACTTTGATACATGAATAGCAATATCGGATCAAAGGAAGTGCTATTAAGTGAGGAGATAGATGATATATCTTAAGGCGAGGTGAGTCCAGTGAAACTACCTTGCACTACTGGAGACTGGTAGCATCAAGGAACATACAGCGAGATGATTTATCCCCCAAACAAATTCCCGTCCTAATCATCAGTTGCGGCTCTCCCCAGCTCGCATGGCAGGGCGAGTGTAAGTGGTGCGCTGGCTTCATACTAGATACCTTCCCCGCATTACGCCAAGATGGCCTTCCCATTTGTCCGGTAGGCCTTACCGGTAACGGTCGGATCGGTATAAGGCCGAGCCGTGATAGCTAATAATTGTTGTGTTCGTCGGTAACGTGTAAAGTTTATTTGGTGGTTGATGTCTGAGGCGGTGATATCCCGGATATTCGGAATCACTGAGCTCTGATTGACGGCCGTAGGTAGTACACTTCTTAGGTAAACAATTTGACAGGGTAACCTTGACGGTATGCCTCACCGCATCAAGAAATTGTTTTTTCATGGAATGTAATATCTTCGTATGCCGAGAAGATATAGCAATTTTTTGAATGGTATCATTGTTCGATTGTATGTCGCGCGGTGTCAAAGTACATGCTTTCGATAACCAATCCCAAATCTACCAAAGCAACTAAGACCGAAGGCACAGGAAATCATTAGTTTTTCAGCAGCCCTTGTATCACTGGCAGTACCAAAGCATGGCTAAGTTATCAAGTGAACAGACGTTAGCTTTGTCCCAGCACATAACAACTGAAACAAAGACCCAAGACATATTCACAGCGTAAACACGACAACAACAGAGTTAATAATGCCGGGCCAAAACTGGCCTCTCAGCAATGCTTGCTTTTGCCTTGACTATGATACATGGTTTCCCAGAGGCTAGCAATAACATTGAATCTGATTGACAAGATACCATAAACACGCCCGGCTTTGTGGATATATATGCACCAGTAACCTGATTGCAAATATTAAAGACATTTGGCATCCCAAAAATATGTATCAAGAAGAGGAAACGGGATTCGAGGTTGGAAATGCGTCTCTTGAAGTTATTGATGGGAGCAGAAACGAAGACGAACCGCGAGTGAAGCTAGACAAGATCGTCCTGTTTTGCTCAAGGCAAAAAAACACATTATATTCCCAGCCCCGAAAGAAGATCTCACACACAGGGAATATGCGAGCTCCTTCCGAACACCGAGACAAAACTCATATACAAGAATGTCTCAACTCCTGCAAAGCGTGGCCATCATTAGACAAGACTCCATAGAGCGTTGCAAGGGTATACCGGTTCTCCCGTGTCGTATGTTCGTAACCCAAAATAAAAAGTTCTATACATTCCCTGAAAGATCGCTTGCATCCCCCAACTGAAACCAAACCATCGCTAACTGTCCCACACCACTCCATCAGGAATGATGGAAGCTCCCACGTGAATTAAGTATTACTGAGCGTAAAGCATCGTAGGCACGACGTGGAGTAGGCTTGCTAGCTGTTGATTTACAGGAAAGCAGCAAGACCGACGACGGCAGCAAGACCGGCACCGGAGAGAGCGGCAACCTTGCCGGCACCGGCGGTGGGGACCTCGGAAGGAGCACCAGCGGTGGGGGTAGCACCGGGACCAGCAGGAGAGCCAGGCTTGCCGCTCTCACCACCGTGGCCGGGCTTACCAGTAGGGTAAACGGGGACCATGGTGGAGTTGTTGCCGTGGTGGGCGGGAGGAGGAGCGGGGCTGAGACACTGTCAGTATTTTTGGCAAGGCTGAGGACATCGGATACATATAACTTACCAGTCGTGGCAAACGACAGCGGAGGTGGTGATGACGGGCTTGGTGACGGTGCAAGGGCAGTCAGTGATGGTGAGGGTGGTGGCCTCGGTGATAGTGTAAGTCTTGTCGCCGTGGACGATCTCAGTAGGACCGGGGCAGTAGGTAGTGTAGGCAGTGACGACCTCGGTGGTGTAGGTAACGTTCTTGGCGTGGGCAGCGACGCCAGCAGCGAAAGCGAGAGCAGCAGCGAACTTCATTTTGTCGGTTTGTTTGGGGTTGGGATTAAATTAAGGTAACTCGAAAGTTGTATAGTTTGTAGATGTGCTGTAACGAATGAAATTGACTAAAAGTCAAGGTATAGTAGCGAATGAATGTGTGTGGGTGAAGAGGAAGGAAGGAAAGAGAGCTTCTGGAGATCTGGAGGACTTGAGCTTTATATTAAGATGAGGTCTTCGCTCGACAGGGACTGATAGGGAGGTTGATGGGATTTCGGATATGGGGGGTGTGGGTGTGGCCCACAATGGATCAGTAATGGAGGGGTGGGACCTGGAGCGACAGGGGATCTGGGGCATGGGGGGTCCTTGAGAATAGCGATTAATTAAAATCTGTACGGAGTACGAGCAGGCCATTCATCCAGTGTCAGAGGCCCCGTGCAAGTCTAGAGCGGACGGCGAGACGAGCACGGGACAAGAGTCAGGAAAAGACAAAAAGATAGGCTCATCTAGGCTCAAGTTCCGGTGGCACACTACCTGTGTAATGAGCTCGGCAGGGAAGCCTTAATTTTTCTACCAGTCGCCATGTTATTGAACCATAGGGGCAAATCCTACCAGGATTACAAGTGGAAGGTAGTTGTTGCACTCTCAAGGATTTGTACGACCGCAAGTTCATGAGTTGTTCTTATCTACTGGAAGCTGGCGTCTGGGCAACTTCCTGCCGAGGAAAACAACCTAACAGATAAAAAATTAGCCATTCATTAATATCAAGCTTGAAACCAGTAGCTATCTCTTCTGAATCTATTTCTAGACCATATATTTGTATCAAAGAGACAAAGCCCTTGTGAGAGAGTTCTTTATCACACCTCTTGGTATTAATGTATTGCCTAATTCGATAGCCTCTTGAACATAAAGAGACATTATGAGCCTCGTTTAGGCAATGTCGACTGTTGCTACTGTGTGAAATCGTTCTTCAGATTGTCAGCCAAGAACAAGAAAGGGGTGCTTTGCTGAGAACGGGCCCTGAGAACGTGTGTGTGGGGGGAGGAGGCCCTTCCACTTTGCCTCGTGCTCTGGTGTGGGAACCCCGGCAAATGGAAATGGATGTCTTGCGCTCTGACAGGTATTATCACCGAGACAGCTAAAAAAGGAACCAGCCAGTCTTACCAAACATTAGAGGGGTGAAAGGGACCTGGAAGTCGGCGGACATCGGCAGCGCCTACGGATATGCATGCTCGACTTCCAATCTTCAACCCGAAATTACTCCCCCATATCACACCAGAAATAGACAAATGATACCGGGTAGTATTGCGAGGAAGAAGATACCTGGGTAGTATTGCCATATGTTGATATCGAACTGAGCCTACTGAGGCAAGAGATTTGCGTCTATAATTATCATCGGATGAGCCGAAGCGGACCGACGTTCCACGTCGAACATCCCCAGTGATATGATCAGAACTCCGGGGTCACGATGACTTTTCTTCTTGGGAGCTAGACATGTTAATTCTTGCCAGGTTTGAAATAGAAGCATGTTCCACAAGAGAGTATGGAGTACGATAATTGAATTGCAGATATTGCGAGGTAGTCAAGGAGGGTTCCAAATGTAATCAGAACGATCGATCGACAAGTCTCAAGCGTATGTGCCTATCGAAGGATTTGCTGTTTCCGAAGATCTAATGATTTGACTTTAGAAAAATGAAGATCAAATGAGAAGCATGGACGGACTGTCGCGTGGGTGCGAGGCAGCCACCCCGTTGCTCTTCGCCAGGCTAGCCAGGTAATGTCCAATAGACTTTGGCCTTCCTATTATGGGCACGTTCACTGGTCAGTTCCCCTGGCATAATCCGACGCTAATGCAGGAACAAATCTCTTCCCGCTGTCTTGCCAATCCCCTTATTCAACTTTTGCAGAATTCGCTCCTGCCTGCATCACGGCTCGACAAGTCCGCTCCAATGAAATCGAACCATCCTTTATCTGCCTCGACTGTGCTTTCATCTGAGGCTGCAGCGAATATCACCCGTTCATGTAGTAGCGGGAAGCTCATACTTATTCATCCTGGCGATAATCGCCACAAGCAATGAGCTGGCGCCATCATCTGATTGGTCGCATTGATCATGCCATGCCTGAGCTGTGAATCCAATAGCATAGAGTTAACCGACAAGACCGCAAGGAGATGGCTCATGGCAATGTCCTCTCCGATATCCATTGGATAGTATCTACAATGCACCGTGCACCGACTAGTCTTGGACTCTCCAGTGGGCAATTATCCACGCGGTAGTCGATGGCTTGAATGGGTTCCGGCACACATGTGTAGCAGGGGTTAGGAGACCTGGGGGCGGTCTAAGCTAGAGGGCCGGAACATTAAACAGAGTTCTCACTGAGCCCAAGCAACAGTGAACACATGGCTGCCAACGCTACACCGATAGCCTGTTCAAGCAGCACAGTTACTCAAGGCTCTTGATATGGTCACACAGAAGTTGTTGAGAAACAAGGCGGCCATGTTCTAGCTGTCCATCCAATGCCTTAGAGGTGGACTAGATCCTGAGTTGGCAACGGAGTCGAGGTCTGTCGACTTTCCTCTTCAGGCTGCTCCGTGTTGTCCCTGAGTGCTTCAAAACAGTCGGATCCGTCTGACGGTCAAGGTCTTGACACCCACCTATACAAGCTCCCTTGTCATGTCAAATCTAGCCTAGCCTACCAACCTATCTACCAGTCTCTACGTAGTACTTGCTGATCCCTTTCCAGTGAGCAAATCAACATCAGTCAGCAAGATATCACCATGGATAAGGCACTGATGATAAGGCGGCTCGACGGTTCTGTCTGTTAGCAACCCTCCATAATTTCCCTTTGAACCACTAAAACATAGTTTAGCTATCAGACAGCCTGAACACCTTCAACATCTCGCTGCCTTATCTTGGATTGAAGATGAGGGCTTGTCCATTCCCCTGGCCTATAAGCCAGTCAGCATTGACTTCAATCGAGGCGAACCCCCCTGATACAAGGCGAGGCGAATCGGTTCCAAACTGAGTATCGAAAGCACCACCCTTGTCTCGTATTTCCCCCATCAACCTCTTTCGAGTGATGGATTCTCGATGGGGTCTTTCGGTTCGGCAGCTCTGTCTTGTCTTAGTTTCGACTATCACTTTGGTAAGTTTAGTTGGCGACCCACGTCTCAAGTCCACAGAAATGAGAATCAGTGCCCAGGGGCTATCGGGTACTGTAGTTTTCTGATGGTCAACGACAAGCTTTTGGCCGCTTTCTAATCTAACAAAGCTAGCGAGGCCAGGTTCTCTGATCGATGCGATCCGAGGCGTGCTATGGAGGAATCGAAAGCTTGGCATACGATCAGTTCCTGTATCTTCAACAAACGCAGCGGATGTAGCCTATTGCTATGTAGCATGTAGGTTTGCTGGCCCGAAACTCTCTGAACAAGCTTCTTTTCTTAAGCTCCAATCTCATGCCCGAGTCTTTGTCTCCATTTCCCAAATGGTGTGCCAAGATCTTTCACCATCCCTTCATGTCTCTTCCCGCTCACACTCCAAGCAAGGCGCTGGATCTCCCGCAAGCCTCTCAAGCCCACTTCCAGTATCGAGTGAGAGACGTATTAAGATGCTTGTCAGTGGTAAAGTTTCTGGCCACCCAAATCTGCTTGGCTCCATGATTATATTCGGAAAGGTATACCCGGATTTCATTTCCACCACTTGTCTTGGTCGTCAGATCATCCATGTCGGGTGCTTCATTCTAACTGTTTGAATTTATCCCACTGTAACGCTTACTACGGTGGCTTGACCACATTGGTGGTTTTGCATGTTGAAAATTTCAATTTGTATCGATTTAGCACTTAAAAACAAACGCCAAGGCTGCCTTGTTGTTTTGTTGATGTTGACGCGTATTATTCGCCTGATTTGTTTTACATTACTCGCCCAGACAACCAGGAAGACCTCATTTGCTAGGTCCACTCAGTAGTCAGTACTCCATTAGTCCATAGTCGAATGGCACCAAAATGCGGTCCGTCCAAGTTGTGATTTCTAACTAACAGTAGTTTAATTGCACCCGATCGATAATTGGGCTTGCTAATTTGCCATCGCCGTGACTTTTGGCCCAGAGTCGAAGTGCGGAAGAGGACCTAAAGCCAGGTAGGTGTCCCTCCATGGTTTCGTAGCTGGTCTCTAGATCGGATTCATGCCCTGGTGGTGGCTAACGGCTAAACGATATTGCGCGTTGCCGAGTGTCCGGATGGCATGACTGTCATGATGAGGTGTCGTTTATGTATTGACGAATGCGTTAATCTACTATCTAATAGCCTATGTATTTTAATCAAGTGAAACCGTCTCTAGTCGACTCGGAGGTTGGAATCGTGGACTTGTCTGCATACATGCTGTAGTATGAATGTTGGAGAAGAAATTGGGTTGCCAGGTCTTATCATGTGGCCTATTCCTGTTCAACCCAAGCATTGTTGCTTTCCATTTCGCTGTATCCGTAATTAAATTGATATAGAAACATTTTTATTTGAAACCTGTAACATTTTCGACTGACATCCTCATACTTTATGAATGGATGCATAGCTTAGCTGAGTATTAAATCCCTTTCTCGGTGGTGTAGATCCTCATGAACTGACTGACTGACTGCTTCTACTGTAAGAACTCCTGCACAACAACAAACTGTTTCTGTGGTCGAATTGAAACATAACCTTAGCATAGCTCGGCCTCGGACCATCCTTTAGTCCAGTTCAATTCAAACATTTTGGATCAACCTTCATACACTCTCAAGTTCCAATCGAGTTTGCTGCCAGCGGACCTACCACTCTCGTCGTTAACACATACACTCTCACATGTGTCTGGTTACGCATAGATGTCTTATGTATTATATTTACAATGGGTCGGTCCCTCTTATGCAGACCTTCCCGGCCGAAAGTTCGGCGGAAGCCAAACATTGTCTCCGGTGCTTCCATTGACGTCTTCAAAGTTGTATTAGTAATGTACGTCATTGCCTCGGTGCAGGCAATGCGAAATGCGGGCGTTGCCTTCGACACAGAGCCTCTGACTTCATAGCTGAACATTCTTCCATTAAAGTCAACTTTCAACAATCGAAAACCATTTCTGATACAGAAAACATGCCCGAGTACATCAAGGCAGTCGGTATGAGGCTAACATGCCAATTCAAGACTGTGACCACCAACTAATCCTTCCAGATATTCGCGGTGGCACTGGCGAGCGTGATGCTCTCTTCATCAACACCGAAACGCCCAAGCCTTCTGCTACTGAGGGGCAGGCCATTGTAAAGATCAAAGCTTTTGGTATTAACCGCATGGATATCATCCAGCGTCGAGGCTTTTACCCGCTGCCACCTCAAGCGCCTAAGACATTGGGCGTGGAATTCAGTGGCATCATCGAGTCTTTTGGACCTGGCGATCATGGTACTTTCAAGGAAGGGGATGAGGTGTTTGGGCTAGCTTACGGTGGTGCGTATGCCGAGTACATCGCGGTCAGTACTCGCATGTTGCTGCACAAGCCGGCTTCCATCGACTTTACCACGTGTGCTGGTATTCCCGAGGCTTGGATCACTGCAACTCAGGCGTTGCATCTTGTGCTGGGCTTCACGAAGGGCAAATCCATCTTGTGGCACGCAGGAGCTTCAGGAGTGTCGGTTGCCGGCATCCAACTGTCACGCATCGCTGGGGCCTCCGAAGTTTATGCCACAGCTGGATCTCAGGACAAGCTCGACTTTATCACTTCGAAGCTCGGCGCAACAGCTGCATTCAACTATAAAACGCAGGACTGGGCGGAGGAGATCAAGAAGGCTACCGGCGGCAAGGGTGTTGACTACATCGTTGACTTTGTTGGTGGAAGCTACTTCCAGCAGAACCAGAATGTCGCTGCGCGTGATGGACGGATCGTGCTTTTGGGAACGCTGAGCGGCGCCAAGGTCCCTAATGCTGATATTTCTCAGATCTTGTTCAAGCGACTTCGTATTGAGGGCAGTACTCTTCGGAGCCGCGACGAGGTTTACCAGGGCGAGCTACGGGACCGACTGGAGCAATATCTACCAGACTTTGAGTCTGGCAAGCTTAAGATCTTTGTGGATGAGGTCTTTCCGTGGGAACAGATTCAAGAGGCCCACAAGCATATGGAAGATGCCAAGAACCTGGGTAAGATTATATGCACTATCTCCTGAGGTAGAGAATGATTTCAGACTACATTGTGTGGCATTTAAATCTAGCCCATAAAATCATCTTCCAGAAAGACTTTCCATTTGAACCTCAAAGCATGGATATCAAACGGTTCACTAGTACGTTGGCTGTGGAAACTTGTAGCCTATCTTCTTCCACCCACCATGAGAATTCCTATCACTTGCTTATATTCAACCAAATCAACAAAGACACAAACGGAAATCACTGCAGCGACCTGCACGCCACATGTGAGAAAGCAAAAGGTATCATGGTAAAAGTTAATGAGCCTTGAGCCAGTTGAGCATCTGGTCATACGCTGTGGCTTGAGCATCCTTGATTGATGAATCTTGGTACTCGCCTACAACCGCGAATCCTAAAGAAATCATTAGTTGACTCATGACTAAGATTCAAATTTAAGGTCATCTTACCATGCGGAACTCCTGGATAAACCTGAACCTCATGCTCGACGTTGGCGTCAGACAAACTGTCTTCTCCCCCTATCCGAACGCTGTCGGGGAAGAGAGGGTCGTTTTCGACACAAACCAAGCTGAGAGGAACACTAATGTCCTTGAAATCATCAGGGATAACAGAAGCGGCATGTGCCAGAGCACCGGCCTTAATAAAAGGACCCTTCTTGACACCGCCGCTCTCTGCATCTCCTTCAGGGATCTTCGTTTGTTTAGCAAGCAGAAGAACAAATCGTGCACCAACACAGTATCCAGCGGCATAGATGCCGTCGCCCTGTTTGATCGTATCCGCGTACTGCTCTCGCGCAGCATCAATGACTTTGTGCAGGATGGGCATGACTCTCTCTTCTGTGACGCGGGCGAGCCACATGTCAATGAGGAATGACTTTGTAACTTCTACGGCCTTCAACTTGAACTGTTCGAGGATGGATGTGGAGTCGTCTGTAATAGCCGTGGCCCCAGGAGCTATGTCGCCAGCGAAGAGGTCGGGCATGAGGACAAGATAGCCCTCCGAGGCAAACTTATCGGCCTGGATCTGGTTGTTGGTAGATTTGATTCCCGTACCGCCGGTCAGAAGGAGAAGGAGTCGCGAAGGTGCATGGGGGTAGTCGGTGGGTTTCGAAACGTAGACCTAAGTAAGGGAGGGTCAGCTAAGAGCTTGGGAAGCTTGTTGGCCACGTACATCGACATCGTTGAGCTTGATGATTTCGCCTGTGGAGGACTGGCCCGAAGCTGCATTTTGTTAGCGACCTGCGATGATGCTTTTCTAAATGGTGCCGCACGGGTTGGTCTGTCAGAAACACAATGCTCGCCTACGACTGGAGCTTGTATGTTGTCGCTGGCCGCAGGGGTCTCCTGGGCGTCGCTCTCAGGAGCGCGAGTAGCATTATCTGCGTCGGCCATCCTGATAGACTTCTCGAATTCTATTTACCTCTCTTTTGGCTGGGATAGTGAGTAAGTTGGCGGAACCGTACTGACTCCTCTGTGGGCTGAAAGACAATGAAAGAAGATGATGTTGCCTGTTGCACGTGGATGGGCAACCTGACGTGCAAGGTCCAGGCTGGAACTCAACGTCATGTTGGAGGGGTAACTGACTTAGTAGGTACCTTACTTGCCTTGCTCTAGCAAGAAGTTTTCAAAGCCTAAAATAAAGCATATATCCCAGAATAAACTTCTTTTAAGAAAAAGGGATAAGATCATAAGAGTCTTATGATTACTGAGCTAATGCTGTTATCAGGATACATGGGATTGTACTACGAAACCACTACCTAAGGTTAGATATCTCATGGCTAACGAGAAGCAAATGCTCTGCCCTTCAGGCCCTTGGCCAATTGTTGCTGGTGGTGTGGACTTATGATCTTATGCCACACTACAGATTTAGAGATTGCTTAATTCTCAGTCTCTCCGTTACTAGGTGAGGATTGGTTTTATAACAGCCCGGACAAGAAAGCAATATTAGATGGGAACTTGGCATTGTGTCCATTGTGTCCATTCCTTATAGTGGTGTATCAGTAGTCCCAAAAAGGTCACAATGTGTTGCCATGAGATATCTTCATCAGCTACAGAATAAGATTATCGCTGATGGGACGGAAGAAATGAGTTATAAATAGAAACCCAAGGTAAGGTAATGTTTGAATATGAGTACCTACGGACAGTACCTAGGTAGCTCCTAGGTGCCCTACCTCATATGTCGGCTGTCTCCACTCTTTACGTAAGCCGCAACCCCGCGATTCTCGCCACCGCGTTTCACTCAACGCGCTGAACGCGTCTTACACACCTTCTCGTTAATGCACTTTACTTCTCACCTAGAACAAAACAAAGAGGTCTCTGTTTCAACAGCATACACAACCTACCCCAAAGACACCTAAAGCACAAAAATCATGGACGCAGCTTCGGCGCTATCGCGAGGCGCTCTTGAGTATGTTCTTATCACCTAACCTCCCTGTCGTTGCTCGCTAACTTTTGCCCAGCGTGATCTTCAATGATCCTGATAAAGCCAGCAAGCTCTTCCCGGTACCTGTTCTGCAATGTCTACAAGTCAAGCAGATGGCCCCTTCGGCTCAAGGGGGAGACCGATTTCGACTTGTGATGAGCGATGGGCAGCATTACGTTCAGACCATGCTTGCTACGCAAGCCAACCACGTCGTTCACGACAACAAGCTGGTTCGTGGTTGCATTGCCCGAATCAAGCAATACACACCCAACAACTTGAAGGGCAAGAAGTACGTGTCTTCCTAGATTTTATTGGACGCCCCTAATACTATGTAGCATTCTCGTCATTCTCGATATCGAAGTCATCGAATCTCTTGGCGTCCAAGAAAAGATTGGCGAGCCCTTTGCCGTCGACTCCAAGCCAGCTGCCCAAGAGGGTGCCATTGCTGGAGGCGATTTTTACGGCGTCAAGAAGGAAGAATCAAAGACACAGCCCCAGCAATTTCAACAGCAGCAACAACAGTCGATGCCCTCACGACCTGCCATGCACGCTGGCAGTAACATCTACCCTATCGAGGGTCTGTCGCCCTTCGCCCACAAGTGGACAATCAAGGCACGAGTTACTTCTAAATCAGATATCAAGACATGGCACAAGGCCACTGGGGAGGGAAAACTTTTCAGTGTCAACCTGCTCGATGAGAGTGGTGAGATCAAGGCCACTGGTTTCAACGACCAGTGTGACGCTTTCTACGACCGCCTGCAGGAAGGCTCTGTCTACTACATCTCCACACCTTGCCGAGTTGCCTTGGCCAAGAAACAGTTTTCCAACCTTCCCAACGACTACGAGCTCACATTCGAACGGGACACTGTCATCGAGAAGGCAGAGGATCAGACCAATGTTCCGCAGGTGAGGTTCAATTTTTGCTCCATCCAGGAACTCCAGAGTGTGGAGAAGGACAATACTGTCGATGTCATTGGTGTGTTGAAGGAGGTTGGCGAGGTTGGCGATATTACATCCAAGAAGGATGGCCGACCATTCCAGAAGCGAGAATTAACACTTGTGGATGATACGGGCTTCTCAGTCCGTGTTACTATTTGGGGTAAGTCGGCCAACTCTTTCGATGCTCCTCCTGAATCAGTGGTTGCTTTCAAGGGCACGAAGGTGTCTGATTTTGGTGGTAAGAGTCTCAGCCTCCTCTCTTCTGGCACAATGACCGTCGACCCCGATATTCCTGATGCCCACAGACTCAAGGGCTGGTACGACTCTGCTGGTCGCAATGACACATTCGCCACCCACCAAAACATGGCGTCCATGGGCAATGCCACAGGGAGAAAGGAAGACCTCAAGACCATTTCTCAGGTCAAGGATGAGAACCTTGGCATAGATGACCAGGCTTACTACACTATCAAGGCGACTATTGTCTTTGTCAAGCAGGAGAACTTTTGCTATCCCGCTTGCCTGTCTCAGGGCTGTAATAAGAAGGTTACACAAATGCCTGATGGCACCTGGCACTGCGAGAAGTGCGCTATCTCTCACGAAAAGCCGGAATACCGGTACATCCTCTCTTTGAACGTTGCGGATCACACCAGTCATCAATGGCTGAGCTGTTTTGACGATTCCGGTCGACAGATCGTGGGACGAACTGCCGACGAGATGATGGAGCTCAAAGAAAATGATGACAATAAATTCATGGCCGCGTTTGAAGAGGCCAACTGCAAGAAGTTCACTTTCCGATGCAGGGCGAAGATGGATAACTTTGGCGAAGCTCAAAGGTAAGCAGGATGATCATGTTCATTATTAATCAAATACTAATATCGCCTTTGTAGGATACGCTACCAAGTGATGACTGTCACGCCCTTAGACTTCAAGTCTGAAGGCACTAAGCTTGACGAGTTGATCAAGCAGTACGAGAACAGCTCGCTATGATGTGCTTACGAATTCCTAACCTGAGGTCATTGGAGTGCCGGCTGACTAAAACATGTGCTTCGGGGGATAAATCGAAACACTTTCTGCGAAGTCCGATGAAGACGGACTTTTGTTATTGGGTCAACATTGGCACAACATAGAATAATGAGACAAATGCAGTAGCACAAAGGATCGCTATAATTGTCTTGAAACCGTGACTTGAACAGCCTACTATTTTTTATAGCTGTTAAACTTTACCCAACGCCTCCGTGATATGCCGTCGATTTTTTCTTTCTTTTTCTTTTTTCTTTTTGCAAGCAGTTGTCTAAAGGGACAACTTCTCGTGCTTCCAGGGCTTCTTGCCTTCTCCGTCTCCATAGTCAGCAGTAGCTTGGTAGTCGCCTCTGATCTTGTACTTGTAAATAGTCAGTCCATCGAGGCCGACTGGACCACGAGAGTGAATTTTGTTTGTGCTGATACCAACTTCGGTACCAAAACCATAACGCATGCCGTCGGCAAGACGAGTAGCGGCATTCCAGTACACACCAGCTGAGTCAACCTCGTTCATGAAACGTTCGGCCTCGGTAGAATCAGAGCTCATGATAGCGTCTGTGTGGTGAGAGCCGTGGGTGTTGATGTGGGTGATGGCCTCGTCAATAGAGGAAACAGTCTTTACGCCAATGGTGAGGGATAGATGCTCAGTGTCATAGTCTTGAGGGGTGGCATCTTGAACACCTTCCAGTGAAAGAGAAGAAATGGCAGCCTTGCTGGGCTCGTCGACTCGGAGGGAAACCCCCTTGGCCGCAAGAGCGGAAGCAACAGCAGGGAAGATGGTATTCAGAGCCGATTCCTGGACTAGAAGGGTTTCGACAGCGTTGCAGGCAGCAGGATAGCTTGTCTTGGAGTCCACAATAGCAGTAATAGCCTTTTCCTTATTGGCAGAGGCTGTCAAGTAGATATGGCAGAGACCATCAGCGTGGCCGAGAACGGGAATCTTTGTGGACTCCTTGATGTAACGAACAAGTTCATTCGATCCGCGAGGTATGACAAGATCAATATAGCGGTCCTGAGCGAGGAGCTGGGAAATGACGTCGCGGGTTGTGACGAGCTGGATGGCTGAGTTGGGGACCTTTGTGGTCTCAAGAGCTGATGAGATGACCTTTGAGATGGCCACGAAGGACTCTGTAGACTCTTTCCCACCTGCGACGATAGTGAGCAAATAAGCCAATGTTATGCTATTGCGGTTGAGTCATGACATTACCCTTGAGAATGGCAGCATTTCCAGACTTGATAGCAAGAGAAGCGATGTTGGCGATGACTTCGGGACGGGCCTCGAAAATGATAAGGAGGACGCCAATGGGACATGAGACACGCTCCATGATGAGATCATCATCGAGTTTTGTTCTCATCTGAATCTGGCCAACTGAAATATTGTTAGTTCCATGAGTATTATAGTCTTATGACAGTTGAAATACTTGGGTCATTTAGATCCCTCACATCCAAGATTCCCTTGAGCATATCCTCCCACTTTCCCTTCTTTCCAAGATCCAATCGCGATACAAGAGCCTGGCTAAGACCGCCCTCATCAGCAGCCTTCCTTGCCAGCTCAAGATCCTTGGCGTTGGCTGCGAGGATCTCGTCTTTTGAGGCCGTCAAGGCAGCGTGGATGGCTTCAAGTGCATTGTTGCGCTCGCTGGCCGGGAGGGTCGCGAGAGTGAAAGATGCTGTCTTTGCGGCGCTAGCTGCAGCCTCGGGGGAGGCGTTTGTGAGAGACATTTTTAGTGGCGAATTTGAGAGATGAGGTTGAGATTGAGACTGAGACTGAGGTTGTAGTCGCAATGTGTGAAAGTGACTCAGGTGAGGTTATGTATAAACTGTGCCCCGCTGGTATGCACCCCGCCATTATGAGCCTCAGCCGTTACATGGTCTACATTAAAGGTTGAGGGCCTATAATTGAATCAGGTTTATGGCTTACTATATCTGGAAACCAAATCCTAGCTACTACTCATACTGTGACAATGGAATTTCCTATGTCTGTATCTATGTACGCAGCAGTAAATTGTTGCTTGCGAGGATACGCCCTGCGATATCGGCCGAGACCAAGTCTCTATAATTTCATGCATTCTCCATACGTACCTGTTTAAGGTCACTGGTTCACTCCTCTCGATCCCAACTGGCCTTTTCTGGCTGTCCGAGTGACTGTAACTCACTGTTCTCCGCATGACTGTCGGGCTGAAACTTTACCATCAAATTTCTTCTGAATCGGGAATTGTTATATTTTATGAAACGGGCGTGCTCATCAATCATTGTCTATTTTGAATGAACAACAGCTAAATTGCAATTGCCTGTAAGCTGCGCCGGTGTCTTAAAACTCAGGTACTGCATCTTGAGTCTAATTCAGAAACATAGCTCGATATTCAATAATCTCGTATATTTCCACCTTACATTAGGTTCTCGTATAAAAGTAAACAATGAAGTCCCACACCAGTAACATCACCAAGTCCCAGGTTATCTCCGCGTTAACCCCACACGACCCTCATATGCTTCCTATCGTCGGCACCGTCTTCGGCGTCCCCCTCTTCGGTGTGGTCCCGCGGACAGTACCCAGAGAAAATAGAACTATTGGTCATAATCAGGACCGGAAGCAGGGTGGTTTTGTCTCTCCTCGCAAAAGTCGGCATTGTTTGAAGTGCTAGGATGGGCGATTCCCTTATTGTTCATCTCTAAGGCGGAATCACTCTTCCGCAAGTCACTATCCCTGGTCCTTTATAATCCTTTCTCATATTTTCTCTTTCTTTTTCCAAGTGCTCCAATGGTTCTGAATATACTGCTATTCTATATCTGAATATCAAACCATCTCAGAGTTAATCTTGAAAACCCCTTTCCGCCCCGATAACCGCAACTTTTCGGCCGAGGCTTCTCCACATCTTCGGGCCCGGCCGCTGTGACAATGAAACCTGCAGGGAAAAGGCAAGAGATTGATGATGAAAAGATCGATATTGAGCGAGAAGAGGACGGCCAACGTCCGGGAACTGCTGCATCAAGTTCCATTAAATCAGAACATGATGTTCAAGATACCATTGAGCCAGTCGTGCTCGGTGAGCCCCTGGGACATATAGATACTCGACGATCTACCAAGCGTGCCCAGTCCAGAGCGTCGTCTGCACGATCGAGAGCTCTTTCTGTTGTTCCGAGGTCGAAAAGGCGTGGTCTTTTTGCAAAACTGACATTGGTGCCTGAGATTGCGTATCCTCCTGATTACAAGAACTCGACGAAATGGTTTCTCACCGGCATCATAGCATTGGCCACAGCTGCTGCACCTTTAGGCTCGACTATTGTCTATCGTAAGTCCTTGAAAATGATGGTTGCATCCAGAGTTGACAAGAATAGCTGCACTTCCCGTGTTGGTGAAAGAGTTCAACACTTCTGAGACTGTCACCAACCTGTCAGTCGCCCTGTATATGATATCCATGGCCATCTTCCCCCTATGGTGGTCCTCGTTCTCTGAAGAGTTTGGCCGTCGCTCTATATATCTCATCTCTTTCGCACTCTTCCTCATATTCTCCGTCCTCTCTGCCATTAGCAAGAATATCACCATGCTTATCGTCTTCCGCATGTGCGCCGGTGGCGCTTCCGCAAGTGCTCACTCGACAGGTGCAGGCTCAATCGCTGATCTGTTTGAGGTGTTTGAGCGTGGCAAAGCTATGAGTCTATTCTATCTTGGTCCATTGTTAGGGCCTCTGATAGCCCCTATCGTTGGTGGTGCGTTGACTCAGGAGATTGGATGGCAAGCGACTATGTGGTTTCTCGCTATATACGGTCTCGTTGTCCTCTTGATGATTCTCTTCTTCCTCCCTGAGACGTTGCAACGTAAGCCTGAGGCTACGTTGCCTACTGCAGAGACTCAGGGACTCAGTCGAATGCGCACTATGGACTCGGCCAAGGTCAAGACCAAAAACTTCGCCAAATCTGCTCGACATTTCCTCATTGATCCTTTAGGAGTTCTCCTCTACCTACGGTTTCCGCCCGTTCTCATCACCGTGCTTCTTGCTGCCATTGCTTTTGGTTCTCTCTACGTTGTCAATATTGCTATCCAGCAGAAGTTTTCCCGTGACCCATACAACTTCGGCCAGCTTTCCATTGGTCTCATGTACATCCCCTCCGGTTTGGGCTACATCTGTGGATCGCTGTTTGGTGGGCGCTGGATCGACAAAATCATGGCGAGAGAAGCCCGTAAAGCTGGTCGTTACGATGAGGACGGGAAGCTGATATATCTTCCGGAAGACCGAATGAGGGAGAATGCCTGGGTAATGACGACCATTTATCCTCTGGCACTACTCATGTTTGGCTGGGTGCTTCGTTACGGTTTGCACCCTGTAGTACCATGTCTCGCCCTATTCTTCTTTGGAATCTCATCCATGCTTGTCTTTGTAAGATAATACCCTCCTCTCTCGGGTTCACTAGCTAACGGGTTCTTCCAGTCAGTGGCTACCACCATGCTCACAGAGCTAATCCGTAAGCGCAGTTCCTCAGGCGTTGCCATCAATAACTTTGTTCGCAACACGCTTAGTTGTATCGGCGCCATTGTTGCTGCTCCATGGATTAACGCCATTAACGTTGGATGGGTTTTTACAATTCTCTGTATATGCTGTCTCATTATTAGTTACGTTAGCATCATCCTGCTGAGGAAGAACGCCACGAAGTGGAGGAAAACTATGGATGAAGCACTGGCCCAGTGAAGATCGCGGCCAAGGGGTAGAAAATAATGCAGTCACGATAAGTCGATGTGTGGAACTATGTATTTCATATACAATCAAGCAAATAAGAACGAAAACAATCACATTTCATATTCCAGACTGCGTCTATATCCATCCATCAACATGAAATTTTACTTGCTATCTTCGAAGAGCTTGCCAACAGCATCAAGACCAATATTACCACCGCTGAACACCAGTCCGAGGTCCCAGCCCCCTTCGCCAGCTTCTCGCTCTACCATTGATCTGAATTCCTCATCAAACAGCGCCACCGCCAGCGGGACGCAAGCACTGGGCTCGACAACCAGCTTGAACCGCTCAAACACCAGCTTCATAGCCGCCAGGATCTCTTCCTCAGTGACGCTGTACATGCCCGATACTAAGCGGCGGCCGTATATGACTGACCAAGGATGCTCACCCACGGGAGTGCGTAGTCCATCGGCAACTGTAAGAGTCTTGACTGTTGTGATTCGTGTGCCCGACTCGAATCCACGCTTTGCATCATCAGCACCCTCAAACGATGGCTCCGAGCCAAACACTCGAATCCCAGTGCCTTCACAGCTCAGAGCAACACCTGAGAGCATACCACCGCCACCGCAAGGGGTCATGATAGCGTCCAAGCCAGGTTTCTCCTTCTTGGTCCTCGGCGCCTCGTTGTCTCGTCCTGTAACCGGTGCCCGGAAAAGTCTCCTCTGCCCGTCAACGACGGCATCAGCAGTCATCAATTCGGAAACTTGCTGTTGGAATTCTAGGCCGATGGTGCCTTGTCCAAGGAGAATATCCGGGTGGTCATAGGGCGGCACAAGTCGAGCTCCTGTCTCAGCGATGACTTTTGCGGCCATTGCTTCACGTTCAGTGGATGTGCTTCCGCTAAATATAACGCGAGCACCGTAGCCTTTTGTTCCAGCGATCTTCTTGGGGTTGGAAATCTCAGGCATGACAATGTGGGCTTTGATGCCACTCTCTCGAGCCGCAAGGGCTAGTGCTTGAGCATGATTTCCTGTAACAATTAGCCATCATCGTCGGATAAAGCACGTATGTGACCCTGTTACCGGAACTGTGTGTCACGACTCCTTTCTCCTTGCCCCCTCCCTCTAACCATCCTGGCTCTTTCTTCAGCCTCTCGATGGCATGAAAAGCACCTCTCGCTTTAAAAGCGCCAATGCGTTGCAAATTCTCGCATTTGAACCAGAGTCTTAGCACCGGCCGGGCCGGCGTTCTACCAGCATAACGAGTCCCTTCGAGCTCTTCCGCTGTGCGAGGGGTTGAAGCTAGTTTCGTGATAGTCTGGTTGGTCAGAACGGGCGTAAAGTGGACATATGGGCTGATGAGCTTGTGAGCTTCGATGACTGACTCACGAGTCAATGGGGGAGTTGTTGATAGATCAGCCATGTTGATTGTGGTAATGCTAAGTTAGAATGGTTGGGTTCAAGGTATAAGTCTACGAGATGGACGAACTGTGGCCCTATGCTGCGCAGTCGAGGTTCTTAAGTATCACCAACTCTCTAGTCATGCTCCGGTTGTCGGCTACTCCCAACTGCCTGTTTTAGCAAATGGTTAACGTTACAATCTCGTCGCCAAGCTGACACTAGACGCTGCTTGTCATGTTTAAGGCGTGGGAAGGCAACAAAGGCCCAATGGATCACATTCGAATGTCAAAGAACTAAGTATCACCAGCGAATTGAACCGATAGGATTTGTTCGTCTAACGTAAAATAAAAATGGTATTCGTTTTGGCTTCAAGCCTGATATCAACTTTTGGACCAATTTCAGATCCCCCTCCAGAGCCCAGGAAATTTTTTAAAAGTACAGACAGAAAGTTCATGTGGTTCATAAAAGCCGTTTCCTAGGCATCCCATCCCATGTCCATCTCCCGCTCACAAATTATCATTCAACATTAATAGCCGCTTACTTCTGGTTCTCGGGTCGGAGAGATCGGACGGCCTTGCCGGCGCGCCAGATCTCGAGATCACGGATCTCCTTCATCTCTGCCTCGTACTTCTCACGGTAGTCAGGCTGGCTGTTGTACTCGAGAGATCGCTTGGTCTCGGAACCATCCTTGACGGCGTCGTAGAGGGAGTTGAAGACTGGCTTCAGGGCGTCCTTGAAGCGGGGGCTCCAGTCGATGGCACCACGACGGGCAGTGGTGGAGCAAGCCTCGTACATCCAGTCCATGCCGTTGGCGCCGATAAGAGGGTAGAGAGACTGGGTAGCCTCCTCAACAGTCTCGTTGAAGGCCTCGCTGGGGCTGTGGCCGCGCTCGCGGAGGACCTCGTACTGAGCGAGGAACATACCGTGGATACCACCCATGAGGCAGCCACGCTCACCGTAGAGATCGGAGTAGACCTCCTTCTCGAAGGTGGTCTTGTAGAGGTAGCCAGAGCCGATGGCGACACCAAGGGCGATAGCCTTCTCCTCGGCCTTGCCAGTGACATCCTGGTAGACGGCGAAAGAGGAGTTGATACCACGGCCCTCACGGAAGAGAGATCGGACGGTTCGGCCAGAGCCCTTGGGAGCGCAGAGGATGACGTCGATGTTGGAGGGAACCTCAACCTTGGTGAGGTCCTTGAAGACGGGGGAGAAACCGTGGGAGAAGTAAAGGGTCTGCAAGATTTATGTGTTAGATCTATGCCTGGACTGACAATGGGTGGGGAATTCTGCTTACCTTGCCCTCAACGAGCTGGGGCTTGATGGCGGGCCAAGTCTCAGACTGGGCAGCATCGGAGAGAAGGTTCATGACGATGGTACCACGAGAGATGGCCTCGTCAACGTCGAACAGGTTCTTGCCGGCAACCCAGCCATCCTGCTCAGCATCCTTCCAGGACTTTCCGTTCTTTCGGACACCAACGATGACGTTGAGGCCGTTGTCACGGAGGTTAAGACCCTGGCCGTGGCCCTGAGAGCCGTAGCCAATGAGGGCCAGGGTGTCGTTCTTGAAGTACTCAAGAAGCTTCTCTTGGGGCCAGTCGGCACGCTCTGTGAAGTACTAGTCAGTATTGGCTGTCCAGTTGATCCAGCAACCGCAATCGGAGATGTAACTCACCATAGACGTCCTCCTTGTGGCCAGCAAAGTCAATGGTCTTGACACCACGAACCTGCTGCTGGACGGGGCCAGCGGCAACAGGTCGGGCAACAGCACCAACACGAGCAGCGGAGCGAGCAGCAGCAACGAAAGTTCGCTGCTGAACACGGGGAGCAGAAGCCAGTTGGCGGGCAGGGCCACGGAGGGCCTTTGTGAAGTTGCGAGAAGCCATTGTGAGGATGTGAGGAGACAGTTTGGGAACTGAGGGGAGAGTGTCTGAGAGAGGATGAGGAGGAAGGAAAAGAGGGAAAGGCAATGGCGAGAGTAAAGGTTAAGTAGGTTTAAGCTATCACTAATTTTCTCTCCAAGGGACATCGCTTGGAGGGGGGACCGATTTCGGCTCGTACTGTGAGGTGGGGGGCCCTACGCTGAGCAGCGGGGATGGGTCTGGGGCTATGTGGGTAGAGGCGACTTGACTGAGAGCGTATCGGAGTGAGGGGAAATGTGTACCATGAACATTAGACCTGGAGAACTCTGGTACTTGGGTAAGGATTTCTCACCTTGAGTCACGTCAAGTTTCGGCCAATTAGCGGTGACTTAATATTGTCTAACCACCAAAGCTCTCTGTGTGCGTTTTTAGATGCCGTTGCATATAGATCTGACCGCCAGAAGAAGGCGGCCCAAGACACAAGAATAGACAGTGATAATACTAATTAAAGAAAAAGAAAAAAAAACACTCGCTGCTCCTCTTACTGTCCAATTCTTCCAAGATCTTCTCAAAATCATAGCCCTAATTGATATCAATTGCGTGGCAAAATTGAACACTTCTCGCCCACACCATCTCAAGCTATCCCAACTTGGAGCTAATGCTTTGACGGGGTAACCCTCAAAAGATATGGGCCCTCTTGCTTCGGAGTTCTGCTAGTTCCCCCGAGCTCATAAGCCGCATATCGTCCGACGAACAGCATCACGGCCGATTCAGGCGTCTTGTCCAATAAGGCCCTGCCGAACTCAGCATCGCGACTCCATATCTACGAGCGGCAACGGCAGCTGCACCGCGCTCGGGGTCCTTAAGCTACATATCGGGGGCTCTATCACTTCCTCCGGCCGATATGTCAGACAAGATAGTCTAGATCTGGCTCAATGTTGACTCCTTGAAAATCCACTTACTCCGGGTTGCGGACTCTTAGCACCTAGATGAGGCTCAATTCACATTTCTGGACTCCACGTTATAGTCTGTACTCCACGTGTGTAGGCGGGACCACGAAGCAAACCAGGCAAGCCACGCCGTATTCATCTTGAGCCGTTGATCTTGCGTCGGCAGCCAGGGCAGCGAGATGTCACCAGCCAATAGAGTACTAAGACTCCCTCTGACTCAAAAAGGCAATACAGATTAGTTGGTTGAAGTGAGCTTGGGATCATCATGTACGCGAGCATGCATCGCAAGCTCAGCTCTGGTCGACTCTACCCCACCTCTCGCCATTGACTCTCCTCTCAACCAAAACCCGTCACTATCAATAATCATGGAAAGTTTGGAAGCTGAAGGATTGCCTAATCAAGATCATGGATTTATCAGACGCCACGCGATGCTCTTTGCTATCAAATGCTTGTCTGTCTCAAACACCCATTAAGTCGTTGTATCGTCCCCGAATCTTAACGGCCCATCCCTTCGGATTCTCCATCCCTGCGACTCCTGTTATTTGTCTTATTCCAAATCTATTTCAGGACCCTGTCGTATGTCCTGCCCTTGACTACTCCGCCACCCATAGCAGTCCTCACGTTGCGCTTGAATCCCTCTCGGTTGTTTCGTAGATCCTCAGCTGCCTCCTTGTTGAGCGGGTCCGATGCGTTGGGTTCGAGGAACAGGAACTGCAAGCATATTAGTCACCAATCCACAATCATTTTACTTCGTATTTCACGTCTGAGCAACTCAAGACGCTTTTCTTTCTAGACTCCATACCTGCAGGCCAACAATCACAGCATTCAAGTTCAGCACTGGCTTCCAATCCTCTCGTAGAATGTTCAGGCAGACCTTGCCCTCAAGATCGATATTGGGATGGTAGATCTTTTCTCGGCATCGGACTTTGGGAGGCTCGTGGGGAAAGTTCTGGTTTATGGTGAAATCGAAGGTAAAGCGGCTGCCTCGGTACATACCCTCATCAGGGTCGATCATGAGTACGAAGTTAAGGATGTCATCGGGGTCGGGGAACTCTGTCTTCATCGTCGATCCGAGGGAAAGTTCTGAAAGATCTGTTGCAGCATGCGTCAACCTCTTCATCCTAAACACACCGCTACACGTCAAGGTCTGGACAGGATGAAGCATACCTTTTTGCACGCGCAGCTGAGCTGCAGTCACCTTCTTCTTCTTGCCACCCGTCGCCTGGCCCTCTGCGTTCTCTGCCTCCTTCTGCTCCTTTTTCTATACCACTGTCAGTGTCTAACTGGCTGGTGGCGGCTGGTAGATAACTCACCATCGACCATATCTTCAACATCGTGGATGTGGGGGGCCCCGGTTTGGGCTGTGTCGCTATGCGCTGTGGAAAGACCCTTGATGAGATGACAGAAAATGGAGTGCGAGAGCCCAGGCACGATACAAAGGTGAGGTTGTAGGATAGTGTAGGACAAGTAGCACTGCAAGATTCCGAGAGATTGGTTGTGAATACGCTGAACTCAGTTGCGAGAAGGATCTAGTCGTGCTTAGTGGAAAAGGTGATGATGCTTGATAAGATAACACGGCGTAAGGCAGCCACAAGCCTAATCCCTGAACCCCACCGAAGTTTAGGCGATACCACCGGATTGACGCATCATCGGTCGTGTGAGTGAGCACCCGATTAAGGTAGCCAATGGGAAGAAAACACAGGCAATATTAACTATCAAAAAAAAATCATATCATTCAAATGCGTCATAAACCCCCAGGGGCAGATGCCAATCTGAAAAAGACTAAATAGAGATGCATTTGCTCGTGCTCAGGTCTGGTCTGAATACCTTCACTTCCAATGTCCTCTTTTGTGGATGTCCCTCCATTAACTCAAATAGTCAAAACCCAGCGTACGTTACATAACAAAGGTATCCGGTACAAAAATCCAGTTTGTCTACTATGACAAGTGCCAGTACTTTCCCGTACCTGGTCTCTCCAGAAAAGTGTGAGTGTCGAATACAACGAGCGTAGGTACGCACGAAGCTTATCGTCTCGAAAAACAGCACATGATACCAGTCCTGCCCAGGAACCACAAGAAACCGGCAAAACGAACGAGCGAGAGCACGGCAGTAGCGTACAGAAGGAACTGGAAGTAATGCGCCTTGCGATCTGTGGCAGGTTCCTATCAAATTGTTAGTATAGGCCACATATCGCATAGCCTCAGGAAAACTTACACCCCATCCGAGGTTATCAAACTTGTCGCTGGTAATGCAGACAATAAGGAGAATGTTTCCGAACAACCAGCTGACGACGAGTCCTGTTCGGAAAGACTTGTAACCATCCTCAACATCGGCCTTTTCAACCTCTTCCTCCTCCTTGAAGGGAGCAAGAGCTCGGCGGACAGTCTGCTCGAATTGACTGTCGATATCCTCCTGCTCCTTCTCAACTTCCTCGACAACAACCTCGTTCTTCTCACCCTTGGTGACGTGGGCAGAGGGAAGTGCCTCAGCCTTGTCTGAGCCCTTGGTACCCCAAGAGACATCGTGCCAGTTGTTGAAGGCATAAACCATGAGAATGTTGATGTAAGTCGACATGAGAAGTAGATAGTAGGGGAAGGAGTGGAACATGTGCCAGGGATCGAGGTACATGAACGAGGCAACAAAATTGAGTCCATAGATGGTGATAAGAGCGACTAAAATAACACCTCCAGCGCTTGAACCACCAAAGAAACTGTCAAGGAAAGCGTCGGTCGAGGCGAACGAGATCTGGTCTCCAATGGGCGTGTCAAAAGCACGAACAACCAGGTAGGCTGAGAGAACCAGGATGTAACCCTGAATGAGACTGAAGACCATGAAGGAAGCGATGTATGTGAACTTGGAGCCCTTGGGCCTGTTACCAAGAGCCAGAATGAACTGGAGCATGACGAAGGCTAAGTAGAGGTACTGAAGCAGGGCATTGACGACAGGTGTACCCGTGTCGCCGAATGGCCAGGCGTGAACACCGGACGTAGCGTTGGGAGTACCCACAAGATCCATGATAACGGATGTTGTAAGCCAATAAGAACCAAGAGAGAACCATGCGAAGAGAGTGTTGAGAGTGGTGTAGATGAGTTGAATGTGGAGGAAAAACATGCGGATGATGTTATGACCCGACTTGTACATTCGTCCGAAATGCATCAGTGAGTATAGTGTGGCAGCGAATGAACCGTTGAGCCATCGTCGACGTTGACTAATGAATTCAGCTGCACCTTCGGGCACATCTGTTTCACCCTTGGCAGCCTTGATATAGGACAAGTGCCACTTCTGGCCAGCCTTGGCGACCAGCTCAAAACAAAGAATACGATCCTCGGCCAAGAACATGTTCTTCTTGAAAATGTTCATACCATCGATACCCTTCTTACCAAGCATCTTAGACAAGGTATGATCACCATGGAAATACTGTTCCAGCGGACGGCCCATGATGGCTCGAAATCGGTAGGCCGAGAAAGCACCAGGCAAGACAGACACATAACCAAAAGAAGACTCGAGAGGCTTGTCCAGAATGTTCGAAATCTTGTACTCGAAGTTCTGGACGGCAACGAGGGGGTTGAACAGTTTCTTACCGCCTTTACCCAACATAGCGTGAATTTCACCACAAGCACCTCCCAGGTCCTTATCGTTGTAAAATCCCTCCCAAAGAGCAAGGAGAGATCGGGGACTGGGCTTGGTACCCGCATCGAGCAGGATACACACCTCAGGATTCAAGATACGGCCGAAGGCGTTGAACAACCATCGATGCGAGTTAATCTTCTTGGTGTTCTTCTGCTTCAAACAGAAGATCATCTGAACTGGTGGCAAGTTCTGTGAGCCTTCGTTTGTGGGTCGAATAAGCTGCTGGTTGGGCGTGACGGAAAGCTGGCTGGTGTATTCGAAGATGTGAGCAACAGTCTCCTTGCCGTCGACATCCTTCTTGATAACACCGTCCTGGTACACGCCGACAGTGGCAAGGACATCCAGGGTGTTCTTGTCAGCCTTGTCGATACCATCGAAAACCAAGCATACAACGATCTTCTGCCAAGCTGGGCCGCCCTTGTTCCAGAAGGTCGACTTCTTCAGGTTGACGATGTCGCGGATGTTCTGCATGGTGTGATGCAGTGTTCGTGCGAGAAGAACCTTGTCTTCGTTATAGTATGTAATGGCGATCAGCAACTCAGTGTGTCGGTTGTACATGCGAGGTCGCAAATCGTAACCGTTCTTGAGTGTGAAGTCGTTGGGATCACAGGTGGCAGCGGTATATCGCATCTTATGGAACTCTTCGGTACCACTCTCAGCGTCGCGATACTGAGGCTGGACAGCATTCTTGATCGCACTTGGCACAGGGTAATCAATGCTCAGAACTGAACCCTGAACCAGCTTGATCTTTCGGGTTTTCGAGCGGCCAAGACCACCGCCCATCTGAGGCTGCTGCTGTCGCTCAACCCAGCTGTCTTCGGGATCGAAGGCAGAGTCGGGGCGAGGGAAAGGGGCAGCGGCGTCAAGGTTACCAAACTGACCAAAGCTGCCTCCATCACCATATCCAGTAGGTCCCTGGCCAGGCATGGTTGACGAGGCTCCAGGGGCATAGGACTCAGTGAGACTGTAAGCAGAGACGGGGCGGTCGGGGGGAGTGCGGGCGCCAAGTCGATCTTGGTCGTAACCCGAGTTCAAGAGGCCGCGGCCCTGCTCCTCGTCGTTCTCTTGAGGGGGGAGATGGTACTGCTGGAGAAGAATTAGTCCTTGTCGTTCAGCATTAAGCTATGGACAAAGAATGTGCACTCACGCTTCCGCCAGCAGGAAGGTCCTGCAAAGCATGTCCTCCATACTCCTGATCACGGCCATTGTACGCCATGGTGAATAGTTATGCTCCCGTAGGCGCTCAGCACTGTTGGGATTCTAGTCGATGAGCTTCGGATAAATGATGCGCGAGAGCGATGCGAAGTGAAGATGGTGTTGTGAGTTTTTCTCTAGTCGAGATAGGAGCTGAAACAGGAGGAAGGAAATGCGAATGGTGGTCACGGGCAGCCACCTATTGAATAGCAGTGGCAGCTTAGCAGCTCTAGTACCTTGGCCCCAGCAACAGTCAACAGATACAGTAGGAAACTTGAGGCGCCAGCCTCAAAAGAATGGTGATAGTTGGAGCGGGGGGAAAGGATAAGGAGGATGAAGTCGAGGATAGGAGGGAAGAGGGATAATGAAGGCAAAGAAGAAGGCTAGTGACAGGGTTTATTTTTCTCCTCTCCTCTGAGAAAATGTTTTGATGAAAGGCCCTGGGAACGAATCTCGTTTTGCTCCACGACTGGGCTCACAGCTTAGAAAGAGAGGTAAGAATAGGGGACTCATCTCGCGCTAAGCCTGCTGAGCCACTCCACTCCGCCATAACTTGGTACTTGGGGGGGCGAGGATCCATCCCATCTCCAGCTGCCATCCCTGTCAAGAATCAGATACCCGCCCTCTAAGAAACGAGAATCTGACTGCAGTGCATTTTGGGCTGGTGAGTTCCCTGATGGCGATTCACAGCTGTTGACGACTAACGCGCAGATATCCTTTAACCTGGCTGAGCGTTGAGACGGGCATGCCGTCAAACTCTACTGGCTTTCTGCACGTTGAAGCATTTCCCAAGGCCAGAACAGACCCAAGAGGCTTGCGGCTGTAAACTATCGAGAGATCTACAATCTACACTGTACGAATAGACGTGTAACTGGCTACCAACGTACGTACAGTACCGCTAGATCATCTCATCAGCATTGATCCCAAAGCCAGCCAACATTTCAGGGCGGAGAAGACGGCTGGTTCTTCATTCAACTCTCATAACGAAGACTTCAGCCACCGCAATATCTACGTTGGTCTGCTCACCGTTCAATCGGCCTCTTTTTTTTTCCCACCCCGTCTTACAGTTTACTGGAACCAAGTTCCTTGAAATGAGGAACTAGAGTGCCACAGATTATGGAGATAACTACGGGACCCTGGCACTTTGCATTGTTGTCCATCCAAAGACCATGGGGCATGCCACTGACAGGCCCGATGCCTAAAGCTGAGAATTGTCGGTTTTGCATCTGCATTGCTGCTGAGGCCTGGCGCTTACCGTTTGCTCAGTACTAACTGTGTTGCACAGTTCTCTGCTGTTTCAGCGTGTAGTTTAGCAGCTTCTGCGGGGGACGAACGTAAAGTTCCAGAAGCCAAGTTAAGTACCATTTGACTCCCCTTTTCCTTCAACCGCCGACTTGCCGGAAGATCGTCATCCCCTTTCTCCCGCCACATGCCCTGCGCATCGTTGTCTGGTACGGGCAATGGTCCCTAATTTCCCCCCAAAGGCACGGGCTTTGCAGTCTGGCTCCCTCAGGAACTTGCAGGCCAGTCAGCCATCACCTTTTGTTTGGGAGTACCCGCACCCAGCCCTGTTGGCTTACGATCCTTTTCCCTTTGACATCAGCCGCTGAGCCTACTGCAAGCCTGCTCACCTGCACGACTTCTGGGCCATGGCAGCTAGTTCGCCAGAACCCGTCAGCAGTCAGATTTAACCATGTCCCGAATTGCTGCTTCGGTGCTTGGTTGCTGACCGCCAACGCAGAACAAACAAAACGGGCTTCATTACTCAAAAAGAAGCATGTGTTTGTATTACTTCCCCTCTCTATCCCCTATCTCTGGCAAGATCACGATTGGTGACATTCAGATGGTTGCTCTGCGGCCAATCTGAGGATTCCTCCCTTGTTTTGAGGTTACTTGGCTAAAACGCTCGACTGGGTTAGTCTTTTGTCCGAAACACGACAAAGAATCTGCCACAACAAAGCACATGTTCTAAAAATAGCCGGTCCTGTCTTAGCGACTTGAAATTAGCTGGAACGAGCCGACAACTGGCTGGACTTGCTCAGCCTGGTTGGTTAGAGACATTGATGATGCTGCGGCGCAGGCAGGGTACGTACATAGTTTGCGGTCTTGTCCGTTACCTGTTCCTCTCCGTTCTGAATTCGATCCAATCTCGGACGAGTTAAAGGTGAGATTTTGTGGCCCGCCATTCTGACTGCATCTTGCTGTGGTGAATTTACAGACAAGGCCACCAAGTAGCGGGCTTTAAAGCTCAGTTGTTCTCAGCCGAGCCAACGTCTAATGCAAAGGTTCGGAATCCTTCGTCCTCACGTCAGCTGGCAGTCGATGAGAACCTCGGGCTCCCCAGCCCTACGGTTGAGGCATGCAGCTATCGAGCTTATTCAAGCTGTTCGCATTTGTTGTGTCCGAGATTCGTTGGACATTCGTTACTTGATCTCTTCATCTAGGATATGAGCTCGTGCATTCAACGCAAAACTGGTCGCTGGAGATCTTCTGGTAGATCACTACATAGCAATGCTTTCGCTATCGACAGCATTCAATTAGCCTAGCACAATCCCCGGTACCCTCAATATCGAGCTGCCTGTGGTCCCCATCCTCGGTTGCTTTTCCGAGACATCGGCTGGTTCTGATTCAGTGACGAGAGAAACATAGTGAAGCCCGTAGCCTGGATGCCAAGATCCCAATGACTGCTACCCTGAAGAGTCTCGACTAGCAATGCAAGGGATTATGAAATGTCTGAGATCCCCAATACCGTGTGGTGCCGGAGCAACACATACTATATCTATCCAACGGACTAAATGTTGGCAGAGAATAACGACGAAGTACAGTCAATGATTAATTTACATAGTAAATACTGTGCACGGGTATCCATCACTTGCCTCGCATTCTCATAACGATAGATACTTAGGTCTTGCGCGAAATCCTTGGAGACGCCCGACACAAGTCTAGCATTACGCACTACCACATGGCAGACAAATCGGCATACTGAATCCAAATAAGAACACAGGACTAAGTTGAATACGCAACAACGAATTTACATATTCGGATTCCGAAAACACTGCAAAGTTACTGGACTGTCGAGAAGTTGGGATCGAGGGTACGAAAACGGATAACCTCACGAGTTTCGCCCAAAGCGTAGATTTGACATCCTGTAGTATCCGACGATGAAATTCATATCTGGTGCTGCAACATCTTAATATCATAGTCAGATATCGGTACAGATCCCCTGCAGATAACATAATTGAGAAACATGATGACTCCTGCAGTGGGTCAGAGCTCTCGATCATGCCACAACGGTTGAGCTGAGGGATATCTTCGCTTTATTAAAGACCCGACGACAGGGTGAAGTATAAGTGAATGTTGCCAAGAAAGAAGCGAGGTCTAAGGTCAGATTGCAATGTTGAATTATGATTCGCCAATTGTGATATTTGATGTAGGCCGCCAACATGAAGCCCCAGACATTAACAGCCAAAGAATAACGGGTATGGCCCTGCTGATAACATTTGTTAATTACACAGGCGAAGCTAAAAGTCGGGCACATTGAATTCGCCGTAAATGCGTTCATGAGCGTTACTTCTTAATAATCGAGCCTAAACCTCGAAGATGGAGGGGCGATGGCGAGGCAAGCTTTTTCTCTTGCATCGGGAGTTTGTTGTTTCGGATTTAGGGACGCGCGTCTGATGCAGACAATGCGTTTTCTACAGAGTCCGCCCAAGTCTGGTATGCAAACTCGTGCCACTGTTGAGACTCTGTATCATGGTTGGCCAGAGTTACACTCACTGAGCATGGATTCGGGGAAACAGGCTGTAACTATGGAGTTCGGTAGGGTGTAGCATTTAACGTATAACGGACGGGCTTATGTTTGTCTGTCCTAATACTGCCGTCACGTTGTAGTTGGAGTCTTGGACCCGAAGTTGCCTCATCTCCTCGAAGCAGAATCGAGAACCTCATGAGTGGTGCGTTATAGACTGGGTGGTTCTGCACGATGCCGTTTGTTCGTGTTCACCTGAAGCCGGTTGATGGTTTGCGGCACCTGAATTAATGGCTCAACGGGCGGCACTGGATCTAGGTCCAAATCGACTGGTTAAGACAGTGTCTGGCCAGGATCCTCAGGGGCTTCTAGCACTGCTTAGTGGATATCATGCAGGGATACTGCAAGCTTTTCCATAAGCCAGTCTTCACCCACGAGCCACAATATCAGGGGCTCATATACAGTGCGATTAATTTAGATGTTTCGCCATCGCTGGAAGAGGCAGAGTCAAGCATCAACATCCCTGTTGCACCATCTCCTCGTGCTCCAATCGATGTCTCGCACCCACCAACAAAGCAAGTGCGTGTGTGTGCCTCTACTTTGACTTGACCTCCTCCCACCTCCCGCCGCTTCCCGCTTGTGCAGTTGATTTCGCTCCTTCATCGTTCTTTGCAACCCCAGACGATCGCATCAATTTCTCCATCGACAGCCAATACCGCCACGCATCGATTTGAACCGAATCGAATCCCGAGAGAGAAGAAGCCCGGCTTTTCTTTTTCGTATTTTCTTGTTCGATTCAATCGCCCGGTCGATTATGTCTCCTTGCGCCTCGTAACCAGCCTTCCTTTTCATCCGAGCTAGCCTCTGAACCTACACTCGTTTCTCACTCACCTAACTTCGACTATCACGGACTCGATTTTGGATATTCATCGACTTATTCTGCTCGTGCTTATATACAGGCAATCGATTACGAAAAGAAAAAAAAGAAAAAAACAATCTCTCCTTCTATATCCTTCCAAGCCCTGTCGCAGATCACCATTCGAGTCAGCATATTGCCAAGCATTGTTGATAATCCACAACAACTTTCTGCCTGACTGATCATCCGAAGCGATCGGCGTACCTCAACAGCCAAACATCATATATCATCTCATTAGCTCCAAAGTCTTCTATACACAGACGTCACCATGATGGAGAGGTCAGGATACCTCGTTGCCAGAAACCTGGATGAGTTAAACCATGGTAAGTCAAACAGAGAGTTGCCGACATGTTCAGTTTCACAGCCTCTAACAATCGTCCCTAGCATTCCAGCTTGTCCCTCGAAGCAAGGACTGTGTGAAATGTGATGATGGTGCACAACTTGAATGTCCAAAATGTGCAGATAACGAAGTCTGCCAGTTCACCGTTCCCCTCGACTGTACCATGTGTGCTACATCCTTCTGCGAAAAGGACTCGGACAATTCCAACAACAGCGGCGGCGGTGGTCCAAATGTTGGCGCTATCGTTGGTGGTGTTCTCGGTGGTATCGTGGTCATTGCTATTGCTACCTACATAGTATGGAGGTTCTGTATCAAGCCGAAGCGTTCGCAGATTCCCACGTCTATATACATCGAAGACACAGACGCCATTCAGAATGAGAAGGATGCTGCCTCAAGAGGAACTCGCCCGCACTCTACACACACCGTCCACTCAATCGCATCAACAGTCCTCACACGAGCATCAAACATCATACAGATCGCATATATCCCTGGCGTCACAAACCGAGCGACCCCGACATCGCCAAACGTTCTTGTCCCTCCAGTCCCACCGATCCCTATGCACCATGCCGAGGCCAACCGGGGCCTAGGACACGACGATCAGCATTTCTTTGTTCCTGGCGATCTCCGAGACTCTACTTACTCGGGGCTGTCAGGCTACTCGGACCGAACATCATACGCTCGCACCTCTTACGCACCTCGATCCAGTGTGGCTTCTACGATTTATGGAAAGCAGGCTCAGGTGCTTACACCTGCCCAGACTGGAATGCGAGCCAAGCCCACCGTTGTCAGTGTCAAGTCCGTTGGTAACAACAGCGGCGACATGGTAGCACCTCCAGTCCCGACGATTGACTTCGAGAAGTTTGGTGGCGGCAGGCCCAAGAGTGGTGCAAGTGCCTTCAGCGTCGGCTCAACGTTCCTCAACAGCGCCAACACTGCTACGCAGGCTCGTGCACAGGTGGTCAAAGTTGGAACATTGAAGAAGGTCGACGTGGGAAGCAAGACAGAATCAGACACATCGTCATCAACCATGGCACCATCACCGCCAACAACACCAAGCGGCCGCATTACTAGAGATTCAAGCATTACCGTTATTGAAGAGTCGCCCTCTGTAGACCAAGGTCCCTTCTCGGATCCCCCAGAGCGATCTAGTCCACAAAAATCAAACAAGGCCCCTAGCCTTGGTGCCGTTATGGAAGATTCAGTAGGCGAGGATGACAAGCCTCTGACTCTTACGCGGCGAGACAGTAGTCCTTTTGGGGACAAGCACGCGACAAAAGAGTAACAGCTGCATCACTCTACTCTGATATAGCGCAACTTCCTCACGAATATGTCACGAATCTAGCCGAATGTTGGTCAAGGGACATGGACTAGAATCTGTCTTTTATTTATTTTCTTTATGTTATATTCACTTCACGTCAACTTTTATTGGACAGACAAACACAGAATTGTCACGGGATATGGCACCCTTTTTTATGTTTATATTCAGGATAGCGGAGAGGGACTTTGGTAACAGCTATGGCGTCTTGGAAAGAGGGTCGTGGCAACGGCTTCAGGGATGCCTGTAGGCTTCGGAAGTCTCTATGTGAATATTGAATAGAGATGATTCTATATGTTTGTGTACCCATGATGGATGCCATCCCTGATGAGCCCTCAACCTGCTGCGACACCTGGAATATGCCCTGTAGTACCTTGTCATGGGAGACATAAAGGATGCAGAAATTTATCCCGTCGCCTGTCTCTATACACTGCGAATGATTGTAGAGACAGGAGCATTGATGCCTGCGCAGGAATCAAGACACAATGGGAACATGCCGAGACTGGTTATCATTGTCACATGGTGCCCCATGCTCGGTAGCTTGGGTACCTTACTTAGTGATAATGAGATCCATAGTCTGCAATCCAAGTAGGACCAGACCTGGGATGAGAGGTATTGTAGGTCATTCGTTAATTCTTTTCTTTCCCAGCACCTTGGACTTTCAGGTTTTGTCGGTACTATTACGTTAAGTATGGATTTTGTCACACCTGACATATGTGAAAGCCGGCCTTTCCCCTCACAATCTGGAGGCTATTGCCCGAAGATCGTCGTGCCTAGACTGTCGATCTCGTGAGGTTATCACCATGACTCGGTCGATAGACAGCGCTGCCTATTGGTCACTGAATTAATCATCTTTATTGCAACCATTACATCGCAACTCGCTGAAGAGAAAACGCCAATTCGATTGACACCGTGGTCCATATCAAATTTTGCAGGCTTCTCAAGGATTATACGAGGGGAATATTGGTCGCTTGGTGAAACGTGCTAGAGTGAAAGGGAGAGTTTCATAACGGAATGGGTCTTTGGCGTAGTTGTTTTAAGTCCTTTTCGACATGTTTATTGGAGAAGAGTTTCGAAACATCTGGTTCAACTGACTAGTTGACCTACGATCTTTACCGTCATTCTGTCGCGAAACAATGCCCTTGTACATGAATGAATACGTATCACATCTGGGTAGCCCTTCAGCCCATAAACTTACAATCTTCAAGGCGAATACATCGTGTCCTTACCGTGACACAATTGTACCCCAGGGGCTAGAGTGAAATAGGTGTTGCGAATGCGGGTGTATCCGTAACTCTGGATATCTAGTTCAAAGCCAACATGTTGATCTTTTGGTCGAGACTGGTTAGCAGAGTTGGCCGAGATCATCGGCGTCCTTAGATCCGGCAATGTCTCTTGACATGACTTGTGAGGTGGTCGAGTTTGCTCCAAGAGCTTGTCATGAATGCCAATGCTATTGTAGGTAGGTAAGGTATTGATAAGTTTGTCACTGCGTGGTACATGCCCTACTACTCGCCCAAGTTCAGTGTCAATACATGAGTCTTGAACCACGCCGTCTCTTCTGTCTCCTACAGGGCTTCTCTTTGGTCTTATTCTGTCTCTTCTCTCAACCCTAGCTTCGGAATTTCTCATCCCCTGTTCCCCGAACACGTTACGTTTGATGGGTTTCTTCACCCTCCACTTCCCTTAGGTTGATTCCTTTGGATGGCTGACCTTCCCCTTCCGTGCATATCCCCAGCATCCATCCATTAACTTGAACTGCCCGTCACAGTTGAGTCCTTTTCACAAGCAATTAACTATGTGTGTACACTGCTTGCCAAGTAATAGAAACAAGTACAGTCATAATATGCCGGGTGTAACTGCCACTCGCTCCCTTTCGCTCAGGGTCATCTTAAACGCCCGCTGCTAGTCTGGTCCTCGTCCGCCTCTACGCCGTTTCTGCCAGACCCCGACACGGGACGGCTTGCAGGTACCCAATGGCTTCGGGGAGCAGTCTATCCGACGTGTCTATAGTATCCATACATACATACATACATGCATACATAGGTAGTAGGTGATTTGCAAAAAAGAACGCAATACATAGCTTCTCCTATCCTAATGTAGCGCCATAAGCTTCCCTGGGTTAGACCAGACACGATGCTACTGTGGCTCACTTCCAAGGATGAGTCCTAGTCATGGATCTTAATCCGAAGCCCCTGCGTAATTCTTCGAGAAAACGAGGCCGGTAGTATCGGCATAGGCTTAACCACATGGAAACTTTGTTCGGCACTTGTCCTGTCACAGTGAGAGCCTAGAGCTCTACCATCGGAATTCTTGTGGGTGAATGACTAGCTGTCTATATTAGCAACAAAGGGACCATGTTCAGTAATACCAGCCCTAAATTCGATATCAAGTTGATGTCATGGATGTTGGGTTTACTTTATCATCATTAGCCATTACTTCCAGCTAGGTCCGTATCAACCACGACATTGATGCTTCCATAACAAAATGTGAAGCGCCACTGCGATAACATCCGGAATGGGTATAAACATACGCGGCACGCAGTCCATCTTTCAAATGGCCTGTTCTACAGTGCACCAGGTAGTATGTAACCGAGCTGTTGATCACTAGCTGCATATAAAGCCCTTCTTTCTTTTTCTATATCACGCTTTACTCTTTGGCGTCGTTGAGAAGTGTCATGGTTCATGACAATTACGTGGGGTGAATGATTTGATAACTATCACATAACCCGGGAAGCGTGGGAGTGGTGTATACAATGGCCATCCTCCAGCCAAGGACAGTAAGTGATGAGCTAAGTAGTAGCTGCTCGTAAACAGAAGTATTCCACAGCGTCTCCATCGCTGATGGGGAACCTTTGTGGTTGAACATCTACTTGTAGCGTAGTGCGAACTCATCCATTTTCAACTGCAACAACACCCCATTCATATCACCCACCCACGTTTGCACACTAGCAAACCCCACCAATTTCGCTATCAAGATCGATCTTTACTTTACTGGATTTCTGTCTTCATTCAGGTCGTCGTAGGGCTATGCTGCGTGTGTTGCAAGAATTTTTGAAGCAAAGTCAGAACAACAACAGGGAGTAGCCTTTGGTATAATGGCGATAGATGAGATAGCATCTCCGATCAGCTCTGTGCTTCCTAAGCATCAAGGCTCGCATTTAAAGTCCACCGGCAGGGAACATGGTTCCGAGTCCTGCTCGATAGATGCCAAGGTACGCCGATGCTAACGGGGCTAACACCGTTTTCATGCCCTTGGTGAGTGAGCCAACATGACACAAGACACCAAAGGGAGGGGAAATCGGCCGTTGCATCTTTGTTGGGTCCCTTTTTTTCCCCTTAGAACAAACATCTAGTACCTTTCTGACGGGGTCCTAGTCCGGGCCAGGCTATCAGAAGGAGCTCGGGTTTTGCGAATATCACCTGTTCGTGATAGTGACGTGACTGCCACTACTAGTCTTTGCTTGAACAAATGTAGATTACTCACTGTATACGACTCACAATTTCATAAGGTTAGACACTGCGTCGGAATGACTCGGGAAATCATCCAAAGGCAAGTTGAAAGTAAAAAAAAACATGACCCGAGATGCGAATCAGGATTAATGGACATTCTTTTATCGCTGCTCTATTCTGTAGTGGGTTGATTGATGTTGGGAATTTCCAACCCCATACCAAGATATTATCTCCGAAAAGTTAACGATTAACCCGAAATCATATGTAAATGGAAACCCTCGATTAAGTAGTGGAGATGTTTCCGCACGGATGTGAGAGCCAGCTGATAGGTTGCTGGTTGCAGAGGAATGCCATTCAAATTTTGGTCGTAAATTTGCAAAACAAATAGTAGTATAAATGTCAACAGATAACCTAGCGCCCCAAGAATATGCCTCTTTTTGTTCGTACGCCGTGCGCCGGTGCGGAACTGCTTCTGCTTCTGCTTTGGTTCGTCATTCGATGCTGCGTCGTCATGTCGCCCTGCTTGTTGGGCAATTGGCCATCTAGAAATCGCAGAAAAGTAATAAAGCCCGTCTCTGATCTTATCTTCTCCATACTTCCCACGGTATCTCACCAATCATCTTCAAATCATTGGGCATATCCTCTGTCAAGAGAGATGAGGGATCGCCTCATGCGTATTTCTTGACGTTGGCCTGTTGTCGTTGGCGAATCGGTCTACTCGTTCGCCTCATTTTCCTCCTCTTAACTGATAGATTTCCAATCCGTAATGGGACGTATCCACTCATAATACCACACACTTGGACTTGCTTCGGTCCTTGTTCCTATTTCTGTGTCTTTCGTCTCGATCGCCGCCCCTCGCATCTCCGTTGCCTGTTCGCGTCCGACCGCTCGATCTTTCCGAGGGGCGTGAGGCTTGTTGTCGTTGACGACGTAGGATCCTAACAACGTCGTAAAACGCCTTTTCAACGTTGATGCAATTTTTGGCCGAAGCTTCTACAAACTCACAGCCGAGCTCACGGGCGAGAGCATGACCTTCTTGCGTTGAGACCTCTCTCTCAGTGACTCGGTCGCTCTTGTTACCGACAAGCATAATGGGCACGGGCAACTGCGGGTTTGCAGCGGAGATAGGAGACCCGGGATAAGATGGCGACGAAGCGCACGATTCTTTGACTCGTTGGATCTGATGGTGAAATCGTTTGATGCGAGTGAAGGAGGATCGTGATGAGATGCTGTAAACAAGAACGAAGCCTTCGCCATCACGGATCCATTGATCCCGTAGTGCCGTATATTCCTCCTGCCCAGCGGTATCGAGTACTTCGAGCATGCAAGGTTGGCTATCGATGACAACCTGCTTTCGGTATGAATCCTCGATCGTGGGGTCGTACTGTTACAAAAATGTTAACTCAATGTCACAAATAAAGCGGAAACAAAGCTGCCATGTCTAACTTACAGTCTCAACAAAGTGCTGCAAACATAGCTGAATGGTAAGAGCTGTCTTTCCCACACCACCATCTCCCAGAACCACCAACTTGTATAGCACCATTCGGCCAGCCATGATGATGGCGACGTCGAGTAAATCGACAAACGGTAGAGTCGATAAAAGAGGAGAGAGATTGGGTCTCGCAGGAGAGAAACACGAACCAAGCGACCGACGGACCGGAGAGGGGGAGGGTGGAGAAAAGAGGGGGTGGTCGGTAATGAGGCTCACAAGATGCAGTGTCGATATATCCAAGGTGGTTGGAGGTTGTGAGGTCGAGGTCGTCTTCACGGGTAGTAAAACAGAGGCGAAGGTGAGAGACGGAGGAGGGGGTGGCTTGATGGAGCAAAGAGCTGTGACCAAGCGAAAGCGGCGGCAGTGGCAGTACCAGTAGCAGCACCAGAAAACGTAATGGAGGCAGGTAGGTACGGATGCTGTACTCTAGGTAGGTATGTGCTGACTTGTAGCGGCGGCGGTGGGCGTCAAGGCGTCAAAACGAGGGAGCTGGGAGGGCGGAGGGGGGTCGACGGCAGTGCAAGGCAAATCAATGCGTAGCGATGAATGCAAGGCTCAAAGACACGAGGCAGGGCGCGGCAAGGCAGCTACAGACGTCGACGAACAAGCGCCAGTGGCAAAAAAAGGAACGCACTGGACCGGGCTGGTAGGGACTGGTAATAATAGCAGTCTGTTTGTGAGTTTGTAGTGTCAATATCCGTCCAAAAAAAGAGTTGGGAGTGGACAAGAGGTAGATGTTTGGTCTAGGTCTAGGTCTAGGCGTAGACGTGGAGCTGCTCGGACACTGGCTGCTAAGGTAAGGTAGGCAGGCAGGTAGGTAGGTATGGAAGGTGAGTTACTGGACTGAAGGACAAATGGAGGAAGTTGGCTTGCTCTTGCACATTGGGCTTTGAATTGGGATTGGGAGAAGACAGCCTAGCCCAGCCCACCTTCCAGTCAAGCTTAGGTGGAGAACCATTTTTTTTTTCCCTCTTGCCTTTTTCCTTCTCTCTCCCTCTCCCAACCTTACCCATCCCTCTCCCAACCTTACCCAAATGCTTGAACATACTGTAGTGGTACTTTCACTCAGTGCTAGCAGGCCCTTGAAGGTGGGCGCCCTGGACTCCCAGGTTGCAATCGAGGCGGGGGCGCCAGGTTTTACCAAATACCTGGGTGAGAGGTATCCATGCGATGGAGACGCGGCAGCGGTACTCTCTTCCTAGGACCCAGAGGAGAGGCTAGAGGTCCTTGGAGGGGTTCTCTAGGTTCCCTAAGGGGGGATCAGCAACCAGACAAGCCACTTCACCGTGCAGACGGTCTGGTACCTTGCGTAGAGGATTTACATTGACCAGAGGTACTCCCTTTTAGACTGTGCACGTTTACGGATAAACCTACCTAGCGTGGATGGGGAATGCAGAAGCACACCTAAGATCAAAGATGCCTAACTAACTATCTCATTACTCCAGTCTAATCCCGTAGTTCAATTGCTACATAACCCGTCACGGACAGCAGAATAGGGGATTCGTCGCCGTGGATCAATTGACGAGAAAATCCCCTACAGACAGGCAGCTTAGCGAATACCACGAGCTACCCAAGTCCCACGAAATGGAGCTGCCCTGGCCATTCATGGGTAGGATATCGGTTCGGTGGGTGCCCCGAGAAATGGGAGAGCGAGGGTGCTGTGCTAGGCTCCTGATAGGCGAGGGATGAAGCCGGAATGGTGAAGCGGTGGACGAGGGGCATGCCCTGGTCACAAAACTCGCTGTTGAGCGTCTCCATTTCCCTCACCTTGTGGTGTTTATACCCATCACACCCAGGAGTATGCATTCTCTTGCGTGCCGTATCCTTCGATTGTTGAAAAGCTGTAGCATGAAAGCGCCTGGGACTCTGCAACAACGCGGTTTCTTGGTCATGCTTAAACTCAAGGATGTTCGGAACTCAAACCCAGATGGGTAGGTAAGGTATTGTCGATTTATCCAAGTAAGGTACCTATCAATCCGGGCCGTTTTAGGTTGTACGAAAGACTTGTCCTGCCTTCTGCCAGGTACATGATTGAGTGCCACCTTCGTCAGTGATGTGACTTCTGTTGTGGCTATTATTTGGAGTTAACAGCACATACTAATAGGTGGTTATTCATCGGCGGGCACCCGGGAGCCCGGGTCACGGCTCGGTTGTGTCGCGGCGGGCGGAGGACTCGACCGGATCTAGGCAGCTTTACCAGGTTTGGTCTTGGTCCGTTGCTCGTACTGTAGGAATGGAGTGAATTGGAAGAGTCTTCCGTGCTGCTCTGTGGTGTTGCTGGGTTGTGACAGTAGCTTAGCTGAAAGAACCAACATGAACTTGGCCTGGCTAGGACAAGAAACACGCGTTGCCTGTCTGTGCCTTTAGTGGTTTGAGTGGGGAATGAAAAGATTTGTTGTCACTGTCGTAATTCTACTGAAGTCTTTTGCAAGATCAGTGTGTCTGGTGTAGATGGTTTGGCAATGCACTTTTTCTGTTGGAACCTCCACCTGAGATTTTGTGACGAAGGATTTGATTGATCGCATATGTTGCATATAGTCGTATCTATCGGCCGTCATTTAGTGATCAATCGAGAAGTAAAGCTGGAAACAGTTTCCCGGACTGCCTTCTCTTTTCACAATGGCTTCATATTATTCCTTTCTTCCATTTCTCGTTTGTTCTGTTTCTCAAATCAGTATCCTTGTTCTTGTGTAGTCGTCTGCATGCTGCTGCAGCCCAGCCCACACACAGGCCAAGCGGTCGCAGGACGGACAAGTGGTGTGGTTGTGTTCAGAGGGACAGGGTCCTTGTCTCCCCGGGAAGTCCAGTCCCATGGAGGCATAGTCGTATTTTAAAGAGGACCAGCCTTGGAGAAAAGGTGGTGGCCTGTGCGGAAGCCGCTCCCAGCTCCCAGCTCCCAGCATCCATCAAAGCTCACGTTTCTTTCCAGGGAGCTCTTCCATGGATACAAAACTGAGAAAATTACCTACCTACTCCGTACCACCTAATTAATACCTGCTGTTCCCGACAAGCAACCTACCTTACCTAGGGAAGCTTCTGTATACCGAAAACGGTACATTTCCTTCGTTCTCAAATAGACATGCTCTCTGCCAGCCAAAATAGACATATTACAACTCCACTAATCGCCCAGCCATGCCCTGAGAGAAACAAGCATCGCCTAAGCACCAAGCTCCATGCATTTCCAGAGCCGCGCTTGTCGACCTCCCAGTGACAAGTGACCGGCATTGATCACTCATGGGTCGTCTTGGATCCAATCCTTTCCTTTCGGGTTCTTTCAAGGGACCCGGCGCTACTGTACGGAGTGCTAGGACGGGATTCCACACTCCTACAAGGCACGGCACAGTAAGTAACGTCTTTGGCTGTTGTGCGTTACGTCCCGTCTGCTCTGGGGTATCTCGACCCCTGTCACTTGCTGATCTCACTCATCGGCGAGCTTTTGATTCTCCACCAAAGTTTTGACATTGGAGGGACAGAGGAAAGAGAGGAGGTTGGATTTGGAGAGTCGAGCTGGTTGGGCACCAGACGAGTGGACCAGCCTCGGGAGGGGACAAGATGGAATCAGATTTCTTGTGCTGAAAGAATTAATGAGAGCGTTTCAGCGATTTCAGTTGTCACATAGGCTTATCAATATCAAATAAATTACAGGATCCTAAAATCTAGACCAGACTGGCCGACCGAGTCCTCAATGCGTCAAAACCAACACCAAGAACGTTACCATCGTTTCTTTGCTTTTTATTACTTCCCGCTAACGATGTCCGCGGCTTTAAGACACGGCAAAACCCATTACTTGCTTTTGTGGCTTTTGGCGATAGCATCAACATCATGTTTTCCACTGTTGGGATGGAAAACGAGCAAGCAGACAAGCAACAAATCCCTTCACTAAAAATCAAAATTTTCCCAATACTCTGCATCCTCTTGGCATCAGCTAATCAGTCCACCACGTAATCTTCCAATCTTCCGAAACACGACTGCCTGCCATTCTAGAGAAGCATGCCCATGTCAAATGCTACATGCATGGGATTGATATTTCACCCGTCTCGGTATTCCATAGAGACCCTGCTTTTTTTTGTTACCGGACTCGCATGCTTGACACAGACGAAGACAAGCTTCGGGCTACAGCCTACCTGTGCATACGATCACCAGCCACTCAATCAAATACGTGACTTGATGGATAGATCCATTCGAGTCTGGACACCCGATGCTAACACGAGGATCGAGAAACGGCGGCGCCACTTACGGTCTCTGGGAATTTAAGCGTCCGCGGGACCAGCGTTTATCTTACCTCGTCACGCCAGTCAGGGACCCTGTTCGTGTTCAGTTTTCACACAAGGGACAACTAAGGTAAGTTCACTGCTTGCATGGCATGGCAGCTGGGACATTCAGGGGCTGATGAGCCTCAGCGACCTCCAAAGACATGATGCTTGTTCCGTTGCCTCGGAACGAGTCCGTCTCCTCTCGGAAGCGATATCTGCATTCGCCTTACAGTATCAATCTCACTGCATCGTCCTGAACGGGAATGCGAGAGTATGCCACGATGACATGGTGCTCCATATCACGCTAAGGTTCGTCAGAGTTGCACAGACAATGAAGGCAGCATTTGGGTCAAAGTTTTGCCACTATTGAACTTCTCTCAACGTGGTCAACGTTCAATTGAACAATAACACGACTGGATTGGCTATATACTACTGTACTATGTAGGTGCGCCAAACACTCCATCGAGACCAACCCACCCCACACCCTAAACGTGCCAGCCGAAAGCTATCGTGAACGTCTCGATAGCTACCATAGTAGGTAGCTCACCAATTCCAGTTCAGAGGCCCTTATTACAAAGTCAATAGGGTCAGAAAAGAAAAGAAAAGAACACTGAAACTTATTTCCAGACACGTCAGATCTCATGTTTCGAGCAGGACTCTGCGGCTACTTCTTGGCTCATGGCTCTCGGCCCTTGAAGCCATCCCGGATCTCGCACACCCCAATAGTGTAGGACCGATTGACACCCCATGGTCACATTTTTCCCGATCACACGTTTGGGTAATTTCCCAGTCTCTTCTTTGGTCCGAAAACGCCATGGAAAAATTAACAAGGCTAGTTAAACAGCCTTAACTTGAGAGGGAAACTCGTATGTTGTCGGGCCGTTGTCATCTATGGGGTAACCAACGTTTCCCCAGACTTTCTATGGGCGCAGCTTGTCGTCAACCGAAAATTGGATATCATTGGCATCTGAACGACAGCCTCGGTGGATATCAGACCCAAGACCGGATGTCATTTGCCCTGTCATGTTGGCCATGTGCTTTGCCGCCGGATGCTCCTCTTCTTGTTACTCTCTGGCACATTGTAAATGAGACCGACTAACTTACGGGTGTTCGATCCGTTAAGCCCAACCAGTCACAGGCCATGTTATCTGGGTTACAGATTCATTCAATGTGCGGGGAGAACAATTTCATACCCATCTTCGCGGGCGGGTGGGATTTAGCATGCGAACGAAGGTGGTAGGATATTAGCAGGGTTGAGTCGTTCAGAGACAAACTCTACCAATGGTTGAATACAGACTTGGACTATATGCTCGTACTGTAAGAGCCGCAAAACAAGGTTTCAATAGGGCGTGTTTAGTTCAATGACAGGCTCACTTGTACGCTTTGAGTCTCCCTGCCACCTCGCTTCGATCGGAGGTGCTGTAAAAACTGCTCATTCAAATACCCAAAAGTTCAGCTCCAACACTTTCTAGATATAGATGCCGACTGGGTCACGTAGCTCTCGTTTGCTCGGGTTCCGCTAGGCCTGATAGTGAAGGCGGCTGAGAAAACGTATACAGAATTGGCTAGAGCCGAAAACACCAGCTCCATGATCATGGGGTTGTTCAAGTGTTGCCTTTATCCACTTGCGCTCATGCCGTAGCAGGTTTTGGAGATCGGCGTTTGTGTGATGTACTCGGATCGTATGGTTGTAAGCAGAGAACTAATGATCAACCTCATTCATATAAGCTGATTTAATAAATCTCATGGTATTACTGGAAACAGAAGTCTTATGGATGAAGTCCGAATTAGGAATCAATGCACGTGAGGTCATATGACTCCAAATAGCCTAGACGAAAGCTTCTATGATACTAATGATAGAACAACGATGTTATGTAACGATCCAAGTGACTCTGGGTTGAGAACAAGGCTCCGCTGATTGAGTCTCGACCAAAGGCAACTCCGAATTCATGCTACTCAGCACTTAAATGACCAATAACAGCAACACCAGCTGCTCGAAACTTTGCGACTATTTCAATGCCAACTCCTCAAGTCTCTGAGCCAAAGCCAGAAATCCTTGATCGTCTTCCGTGATCCAGATATCGACCCATTCTTTGGCCTTTTGGTACCTTTCATCCTCCTTATCCCAGGCTTCCTCTTGGGGGCGTTCGACATAGATGGTTCTCAGGCCACAGGCTCTCGCGGCCTCTAGATCGTTGAGGTGCGCTGCAACCATGGAAACTTCATGAGGCTCGAGTCCCAACTCGCGTGCAGCACCAGTGTATACGGCCGGGTTTGGCTTATAAGCCCTGAACTTCTCTCCTGAGAGGAGAACCTGAAAGCCTAGGTTTCCAAAATCGTTCAGGTCTCTGAGTAGCGAGACATTGCCATTGGACAAGGTGCTGGTTTTGTATGTTTTCCCAAGCTCATGAATACCGTCTGAGGAGTCATCCCAAGGTGTCAAGCGATGCCAGACGAGACTCAGGGATTCAATCTCAGTCGGGCTGTATAAGTCAGCTAGATCCCATGCCTTGAGAAGCTCGACTAGACTGTCGTGGTGATGCTGATCAATGGTCTTCCAAGTGTGCTTTTCCGGGTCAAAGCCTCTTGTGAACTTCCCGTATGAGTTCCTCCACTCCTGCGCGAAGCGGCCCCAGTCCTCTTCGGTGAGCTTCTGAACACGAGCTTTGACATCTTGGTTCAGGCCGGAGGAAGTCTTGCGATAAGCTCGAAGCGTAAGTTCATCGGTTACAGATGAACGCCAGTTGACGACGGTCCCAAAGACGTCAAAAGTGAGGGCTTTGACTTTACTAAGCGGCGAGACTGCTCCTGGTGACATTGTGAGCTTTTGGTGTGGGTTGTAATTTCTTTGTGTATTGTGAAGAAGTTTTGATCTTGTATTTGTGTGATTGTAGTAGTGTTGGGTGTTTACAATATCTCTTTCATAGGTACCTACCGCACCTATCTACAGTCGCCCGTTACGTCACATGATGCCTACGCCCTTCGTTGACAGCAGGCATAAGTATGATGGTGAGGGTTGCCGAGGCAATCAATGCGGGAAAATGGATATCGAAGAATCGGCGCTGACTTGCACTGCGAAAGTGAGACTATAAGGTATGATCATCGAGCATGTTGTTTGTGATCGTACAACAGAAACTTCGATGTTATCTAGGGTATGCCGAGTCGACGTCATTGAAACTAAACACCTCATTGTCACTCTTCAGTCGTCCTTCGGGCTATTATTTAACTTTTCTCTAAACTCTGGTACTTTATCCAAGATAGTACTCATTATTATGTTGTATTTTTGGGTGACAGAAATACAGTATTTTTACCGACTAAAGTCATGGTCCAGTGGTGTGGAGCGATATCACGAATTTTATGTTGCACCAATTCAGTCAACTGAGGTAGCACATTAGAAACATCTTTCCAAGAGATAGAGAATACTCTTCCAAGGCAGAAAATATCCTAGAATCGTGAAGAAAGAGGTCGAAAAGACCCTAAATATCATGATTATTGCTGGCTCGTGGAGAATTGTATGCGACGCATTGCATCACGTATACAGTATATGCACCATTCAAGACCTGTAGGTAATAGGAACAATAGAAACCAGTCACAAAGAACAAAACTCACTGAGCAGAATAGATTATGTTGAACATAGTTTGTGACCACAGCAGACGTGATTCACAACCATTCTAAGGTTTATCCCACAGTTCCGAACTGACCTCAATATGGATTGACACGCATGTTTCCCCTATAACCATCACCGTAAACCATCGGCTTCTCAATTCCATGATGGACCGCCATTGCCAAGTATTCTTACATATCAACCATCGATACCGGATTATCTGGACTACCATCAGTAAACATCAGACAAAGAACATGGATAAAACAATGAGGTCCAACCTGGCTTTTGCAATGCGATACAAACGATTATGCAGTACCACCGCATTGTTTGGCGACACCGCGTGATGCAAATCAGGTTCTACCACATTACCGCTCCGTGTAGCTGTATTCGGCTCGAATTAGCAACGGCGTGATATCTCAAGCATGGTAGCCATATTACCACGGTTTCATCAACGTAGCCGGTGAAAGGATCAACACATGTATTCCACGTGAGGTGTTACAAGATTGCAAAGAAATCACTTATAACACCATGATACAATCGGGAGACCGTGCATATGAGTATATATCTGAGTATTTGTATGAAACACACTTAGTAGCTTAGGCTTAGCTTGCGAGTTTAGCAAAATCTTGATCACTGCGTAAATTCTCGTTGTAGAAGACCCCCCGGGCTTCTCAAAGGCCTTCACACAGTAGGTAGAATGAGTGCCACATAAACCGTTGCCAGGTAATGAGCTGTTTATAGCAGTGTTTGTTATAGCAGTGATCTTCAGCCTATGCCTCGTCGACCTGCAAGCCTGGAAAGACCAGGCAGGAGGCTACCTGAGTGAGACTGCATTACTAAATGCAACAGTGATTGCACAAAGTATTCCAATGAAGTATCAACAGACGTATCCAGTAAGCCCGTGTAAGCACCTTGCAACGTGATATAACATATTTGATATAGCTCCCAGTTTACAGAGTGGGTAACAACCAACTCCTTGTCCTGCTTATCCTCAGTTGTTCAAGGCACAGAGGAAACAGGGAATTAAATGCATTTACAACCTCGTTGGCTTGCTTTACAAACTCGTAGTATTGAGGATATCTCGTGGATATGTGTCCACTCATTGCTCTATGCACTGATCAGATAGTCGCAAGTAGTTGTTGAACAGTGAGTTTTATAAGATTTGGGGAAAGTTCTTAGGAATTTTGAGCCTTCACAATATCACATCTCAAGAGTTGAGTCTGGGACATGGACAGTTCTTCCTAGGAACATGGGCTTAAGGCTCCCAGATAGCAAAGCATAGCCAGCATGTTGCATAGGTATCGTTGGAGAGTTTGATGACCGTACGACAATGATGCAGTTTTCACGAGAATGTCTGTGAGTTGTTTCCTGTAGATTCATATGGATGGGTCATGGGTTCATGAGAAGTGAACTGTGATATCCATGCATATTAGTCTACGCATGCTAAACCGGATACATAATCCATGTTGAGCATGTACATAGCAGGAGACACTATGTATCAAGTTAATTGAGCTGCTTCTTTCTTCGCCGTTCAACGCTTGATTGCATCGGTGCCCCGAGGTCCGTGGACCATGTCCATTTGCTTTTTCTCCGAGTCGTATCAGATCACGCCATGAGACAAAAAGTCAAATAAAGACCAAATTTTCACATTGTGTTATCTTTGCCGAGTTGCCTAGATCTATCTCGCCGAGATATCGATATGGCTTACCAAATGAAAATGAATTTTCACATGAACGAACTTCCTTGCAAGAAACCACATCTTGCATACGTAGTATATAATGTTACCGGCTGACAAACAAGTATTACAGCATCACGGAACGTACCCTTGAAGTACCCCATCCGTCTTTGGCTGCGTTTGGACCAACATATTCTGGAGGAGGTGGTGATCATTACTTCCTAAGCGCTCTTTGATTTGATTGAACATGTACATAGTAAGTCTATCCTCGTCGTATATGATGGGAATTCTTCTTCCTGAAGGTTTCGTAAGAAACAACTCCTGTCAATTTGCGTCAAGTCGATGGTAAAGCAGAACGCTGAAATGAAACCCAACAGCCTTGAACATACACCTCTCATTGAAGGGAATTTGGCCTGCCTAGCCTGCATAGGCTCACCGGTAAGTAGCCGAATACATGCTCCGTATAACAACGTACGTACATAGAATCGGAGTCTACGGAGCATGTATGTTGGCCCACGTTTCTAGCTGAACTCTCCATCACCCGGCAATGAAGCCGCATGTTTCATGTGGTAACGCGGCGCCGTCTTAGCGTGTGAGGCATGGGGGATTTGCAGGAACGAACCATCCTATCGGCGCCATGAACCCTTGGGCTTTAACTTGGTTAAGCCCAAGGTGTAATACGGCAAGTAAGTAAGCTAGGAAGAAGGATGTTATCTTGAATGCCGTTTCCTCCAAAGAGAACGCCACATTATCGATGGCAACTTGAACATGAGAAGAGCTGCATAGTAAGAGAAAAAATGATAAGGCCGATGACGGAGAGCACTTAACGTGTCTCATAGACTCTGAGCTGCTTTGTTCATCAAGGTCGAAACGGGCCGCGCCTCAACTATTGAACCAGTAGCGGATGGGGCAAAGTTTAATGAGGTAGTTTGTACATAGAAGCAACACGCTGAACCAGCGTCTGGGTTCAACAAGTACAATTTTCATGAGTAGGTACTTCCATGCATGTTCGTAGGCCATTGATAACGCCATGAGGTAGTGCGTTTTATGCGGCGTTCTAGTCAGCACTGAAAGAGGACGAGATCATCATAGGAATGGCTTGTGCTTGTGCTCGCGTTTCTGTCTCTGGCCCTGAATCGATGGGCGGCCTGTATTTGCAAGACAGATGGTGGCCGAAAGAGAGTCGGGAAGAACGGAGCAGCTGTTCGGTAGTTCACTGGCACAAGGCTGATCTTTGCTCTCACGGGAATGGCATGTTTCTCATCATGGAGACTCTATCTTGTGAAAAAAGGCCTTGATGCCTAACTGATTGATTGTACTCTGCAGAACGACACGACATTGGGGAATATGTACAATAAATCGTACAGTCATGTTGTTGACCTCAATCAAAGCAAACAGTCATGCTGAGAGAATGGATGGGCTGGCCTTCGTTTCCGATTGTTGACCATGAACGGGTCAGATAGTGGTAATAAAAAAGCTTGCTTTTCAGAAGGCAAACAAACACCTTAATCAAAAGTGAATCCATTCAAAGTGGAGCAGAAGCCGGGGCCCTGAGCAGTGGTCATCTGGGGTGCAGCTCGGTAGTACATAGGTGGATTGTTTTACAATTGAATGTTGCTACCTACCTTATGCTGTGCATGCATCAGATTGATCAGACGCTTGCCAGGGTGTAATAGTAGATAGATGCAATGATTTCCAAGATGTGATGTCCTTGATACATACGGAGTAGAAAGAACTCATCAATGAGAGAAAGAGCAAAGCTAGCTCGGCGATCGAAGTTGTTCAGGTTTCGTCTTGATTGAGGACGGGCAGCCCCCACTTTCACGAGCAGCCCTTGGGCGTTGAGCAGGGGCATGATTTTCGTCTTGACATGTCGGTAATTCTGTCTATACATGAGATAGTTAGACGTAGATATGAGCCCTTGTACTCGCCCCGACCAATATAACTCGAATTGTCGAACTGTCAAACATGTTTGCATTTGCACATTCAGCTAGTTTAGAAAGAGGCGGCCGTAGATTAGCCACTTCGACAAGTCACGCCTGTCCGGATACACAGCATCATTACCGAGCCCATGGCCTTGTTTGCCAGTTTAACCCTAGAAGGAGTGGTTCGTGCATTGTTCGTCCCGTAGGCTAGGAATCTTCGAGTACCATGTGTTGGACCAGGCGTTGGCCTCGATTAGAGCTATATTGTTAGCCTCGGAGTAAATTGCGTTTACAGCGTTGTCTCTGTGCAAGCATAGATAAGAACGATAAATCATTGCTTGCTCACGCCGTTAGTTTGTATCGCGTATATCGCTTACGCCATAGCTCAGAAGCCGTTGCAAAGCTGTTGCTTGCTTCCAGACTTGCCGTTGCAAAGGAGGGGAGTAGGGAACTTCCATGCTGTTGAAGATCAACGGCTCCAGTGTGGACGTCTTGGGCTTGAAAAGGTCTGAGTGTGATGGCCAGGGATCGGATACGATGCAACTCCGATCATACAGTAACTGCTTACATCGTAAGTACTCCGTAGGATCACCAGCATTCATCATCGATGAGAAGAGAGAAGAGATTGGACATCCAGCAAGGCCAACACAAAAAGCGTGGAACTCCTATTCGATCATTGGATGTCCCTGGAAATATGCAGGGCCGATATTGCGGCGCCACAGGGGGCCCCCTAGGTCGTGCATTAGCTTTCCCGGGGAGGACTCTTTAGCTCATCATAAAGGGGGTCCGGCGTTGGTCGTGTCTTGATCATTTAGCGGGGTTCTGCGAAATGTGTTAATGAGAAGTTATCATTAGGCGAGAGCAGATGAAATTTCCTCTTTGCGGTTGCTGTTTGAGGCTTGAGCTGACTTACTGTGTGAAACTTCAGGCGGCATGAGGTACCTTATAATAGCCCGGCAAGGTACCTTGGTAGATTGACACGGATCACCTTCCTTCCGTTTGCCGGTGTTGAAGTTCAATACCGAATATTACGTAGTACCGTTCCTGCTAGATTACGTGCCAGTAAACCCAGGCATCCAAGGTAGGTAGTGTTCAAATAAGAGCAGAGGCACAGCACTTGGAAGAGAATGTGAATTCCGATATTAGTAGGTACCTTGGTCGTACCAACTTTTCCATAATGGAACTGAAATGATATGATGGAAGGCCTCAGTCATCAAATCCCTCAACGGCCGGCCCCTCCTTCAGGAAATAAACGTTGTTTCAACGTTAACCCTCAGCTGCATCTCCTCAACTTCAAGCACACTCTTCAACAAATCACTTGTCTTCACCTTCTCGTTGTGCTTCCCGGGTCCCATTCCGCCGGCCAGGCCAGGATGTTAAGGTGCCAGTGGAATTGCAGTCAACTGCAGGCTGCAAACCCTGCCCTGCCTAATCACTTTCACAGTCGACTACGACGTGCCTGACCAGGATGAATTCTCTTGGGACAACTAAGCTTCATTAGGCCAGGCGACCTGGTAGGGACGGGTCGAATCGAGAGAGGCGTTGATGGGTGTCCACCAGTCTACGGCACGGAATGGTCTAAAGTCAGTTATGAACAAGACCAGGCTATTCCATTTATGTTTGTTTAAGCTGACAAGAAAAACCACTACCAGACCTGTTGGTCAAAATTGCTTTGGTTGTTACGAGGGAATTTCATTTGAGTTATGAGATACTTGAGGTCGACATCCAAGATTCGATCGCTCACTTGTTGTTAGTCTCTGAAGTAAACGCCTCCTTTTCGGCCTCACACCTCTTCCGAATCCCTCCCTCATGAAAGCTTCCGCGTTGACACTGTCACCCTCCACCTTCCTCGTCAACCGATTGACTCGGATTGAGTAAGCCTCGTTGACCCTTAATCAAAGACAACCAAGTCCGATTTCTCGGGCTCTGTCTGGAAACCCCACCTCCCGTCGACTACCAAGTGGACCATTCCTTTTTTTGCTCAGACTTTGCAGGGCCCCCATGCTTTCGCACCAGCCCGATGTTGGCCAGTCTTGGTGAAAGACATGTTCCTTGTTCCCTCACTCGCCGCTGTCACCTGCAAGGCTCTGCTCTCTTGCCGTAAGCCATTGGCCTGGTTGAAGTGAACGCCTCAGAAGTGGATACCCAACAAGGATATGGTCTTCTGCGCCCGTGTGGGCTTTAATCACACATTTGGCCCTGGGGATAACCCGCGTCACTACTACCACCTCCTACCTTTGGGCTCTCAAGATTCTCGATCATCCATTGAGCATTTCTTATCTTTCCTTCCTCGCCGTCATACTCGTGTCCTTGTCTTTTGGTTTATTTTAGCCTCTGCTTGTAACTGCTCCGGGTCTTCTAACTGCTGGTGCTGGTACTAGCTTATGATATTCTTACTTTCATTCTTTGCACCAGCTCAACCTACGTACGCTACTCACATTTCTACGGCCTATCGTCAGTCACTGATTGTGCTCGATGCCATGGCATTGCGTTCATCTCTATGCTTCTGAGTGGGCAACGCGGCTGATTCGAAGCGCCAGTTGCTTGCTTATGTTGTAAGTCAAGACATGTTTTGAGATTGTGGTACTCGGTACCAGTTTCAAATTCTTCCCGCTGTCGCATGTATTGCTTCTCTGATTTTCCGAAATCTATATGTTCATTCAAGTGTCTCGAGTATGTGAAGAATTACCCTAGCTAATATGTACATGCACAGTGATGGTGAAAATCACGTTACGTGATAGACAACATTGAGATTATTTCTGTCAATCTTTGAGCGCATTTCCTTCCTGTCACAGACGCTCCTTATTCCATTTCGAGAGCAAACATTTTCGACTGTGCACCGGTTTGCACGGGTGCATCCACAAGTCGCCTTCTACAACAGTCTTTGAAAGGGGACTTCAAAGCACCAATCCGTCTTGTTGTGTAAATCACAGGAGTCTTTGAGCGTCGCTAGCTGCAAGGCTACAGCTTTTACTTCATTATGGGTGTCTGGGAAACGGATGACGAGTATCTCAGTGGCCCGGCTGCTACTTCGCTGCCAACACCTCTAGATACTCCCTATCGAACTCCATCGAGAGCTTCAAAGAGGTCCCGGCGCTCGGTCACACCGCCTGGAAAGGATTCTTCTACAGCTCAATTACCAAACGAGACGGGTTCTAAGAGATCCTCACGAAATATCCCAACCGATGAAACCATCAGTATTCTCGATCCTCGGCGTTTCACGCCAACACTACACGCCAACCTCGTCTCCGAGATCTTATCTCTCCGCCGAGACCAGGAGGAGAAGACGAGGCAGATTGAAACGCTTGAAGCATCTCTTCATGCGGCAAAGGAGGAAAAAGAGTCAGTGAAGCAAAATCTCACTGAAACGAGTAAGGAGAGCAGGTCGCTCAAACGACAACTCTCCCTTCTCGAGGGTGGATCGTCCTCTGCATTAGGAGAACTTGCTCGGGAGAGAGATGAGGCTGTCGACTCTGTCGCTGATGCGAGAAAGCGACTCGAAACTGCCCAAAAGAAGATCCGGGTTCAGGAGGAGGACTCACAGCGTGTTCACGAACTATGGGCACAAGAGAAGGATAGCTGGGAGGAAGAGAGGCGGAAGTTTGAGAGGCGAATTCATGTTGCAGAAAGCCGCTTGAAGACTGTGCTTGATGAAGTCGCCGCATATCAACAAGCCCAAATCAACAATGCTCACGGTGGAGCTAACCATGGAACAGGCAACGGCCATGATAGTGAAGTGGAGGAAAGCGGCCGGGAGAACGATGCTGCTAGTGTGAGGACCATGAGTATGACCAACAGCATTCGCTTTTCCATGACAAGTGGCACTGGGATAATGAGGCTGAATGGAAACTCTCTCGCTGATGAGCTCAACTTCGATGACGAGGATGAACAAAGCGACTTTGACGGCCGGGAAAGCGCCATGTCAAACTACGCAACATCATTCCACACTCGCAATCTCAGCCGCGACAGTCCCGTGAAACGGTTCCATGCTCGAAATCAGAGTTTGGAGAGTATCAAGAGAACTGGAAGTGTCACTCGGGGCAGACTTTTCATGAATCAGTCAGTGCCCGAAGCCCTGGAAGATGAAGAAAACGAGGGGAAAACTGTCTCTGCACCAGTTCCTGTGCCAAAGGTTTCGTACACTGACACAGGAATCCAATACTCCCCGCCACCTTCACCTAAGCTCCCTCCTGCGAAGCCTGCAACACCCGAGCCCCGTGCTCCTGTCAAGTTACCCGAAGTCGAGTGTTCGCCACGTGGTGACGGTGAGATTGAAGCAAACCAACGTCGGAAGCGTGTTCACCCCCCTCTCAACATCGAGCCAGCAGTAACTCGACGACTCATGGTCTCAAGCTCTGTTCAGACAACGGAAGAGCCATTGCTGCCTCCGACTCCTAAGACACCCAAATCACCTACTCGGCCACCGCCACCGCCGCCAGTACAGCCTCCTGTGATCGAAAAACCCTTGATGGTCACATCTTCCACCCAGACCGAAGGCCCACCCACTCGCCCACCACCCGCTATTCCACTTGCTCTACCATCACCACCCCCTCTTGCAATTCCTAGTATTAGCGTCCACCCTCCTACCAGTCGGCCTACCACACCTAAGGAGCCGAGATTGCCAGTACTTTTCAAAGATTTCAGTTGTCAAGTTGCCTTGCCTTCTTCATCCTCTACAACCGAGGCAGCGGTACAGACGGAAGGCATACAGACTGACAAGCGAATGGCACTTCTCCCGCCCCATCTTCAGCCTTCTGCCATATCCTCCCGACCTACCTCACCAAACCCAACATCTGGGGTGGACACAACAAAAAGCTTCACACCTGTCCCTGGCAATGTCCCACCACGGAACCCGCGTCGACTCAATAGGCAGAGTTTTAGCGATCAGCCTTCCTCGCCAATTTCTCTCCCCGAGGATGACACCCTTCATGATGCTTATCCTGGCAACAACGATGATGGCCCTCTCTCTAACCAGAAGGCCCCAGTGCGGCGGCCACATCGTTTTAGTAGCCTCTTCGCTGGCTTTGATGGAGGTAGCTCTGATGAAGCAGACGATTTTGGTGATGTAGACTTAAGTGATTTGGAGTACCGAACTGCATTGTCTGCACCGCGTCCCAAGTCTATTTCAAGTCGTCCTGGTAAACGCAGCTCAACTGGCACGACTGAAACCAACGGCACAATCCCCACGTCCCCTGAACAGATTACTATGCGACAGGGTCCTCGCGTTACCACAGAAATCCATCACGCTTTTACCACCAAGCCTGGAAGAGGCTTCGAGAAGGGCCCTGCTGCCATGCCATCCAACCGGGCTAGCGTTATGCGAAAAGCCGCGATGATCCAGAATGGTATTGCCAGTCATCAAGGTCAAGGACGGGCGAGGAGTCCAAGTTTACCTGATAAAAACCCTCCTCCATTCCCGATCCCCACAAGAGCCAGCTCTAGAAACATGCCTCCAAGTGCAAGCGCTCCAAGCGATGGTCAGAGAAGCCCAACTCGAGGTGATTTCTTCCAGCGTCGTGGATCAGGTCGCGTCTACCGGGCAGGAAGCGTACGAAAGGTCAGGTCTGCCGCTGCATTACCGCGTAATCACAGACATCGTAAGCAAGGCAGTCGATCTTCACCTCCGCTGTCTCCTTCTACTGAGGCCCCTGAGAGCCCAGGCTTGCCTCCGTTGCCCAAGAACGACATCACGACTCCCCGCACTCGGGCTCGTCATAGTGGTCAATTTAGGCATCAGCATAAGCTTTCTACCAACACTGATAACACATTCAACACATACAACTCATTCAACACATACAATACTGGCAATACTGGCAATACGCTCAATACTTCCAGTACTGATCCGCCCTCCAATCCGAGCAGCCCTCAGAATACGAGTGTAGTCGATGCCATCGCACAGACCATGGTTGGCGAGTGGATGTTCAAATATGTCCGCAGAAGAAAGTCTTTCGGCGTTGCGGAGAGCAACGGCAAGGACGATACCGGCAACGATCGCCACAAACGATGGGTTTGGCTTGCACCCTACGAGAGGGCTATCCTCTGGAGTAGCAAGCAGCCATCCTCTGGCAGCGCCTTGATGGGTAAGGCTGGCCGAAAACGTAAGTTGCTCACATTGATTCTACGACTGATACTGACTAGCGAACACAGTGACTATACAATCTGTTCTCGATGTTAAGGATGATAATGCTCCACCGAAGGGAGTCGCAACAGTGTTCAACCGATCAATTCTTATTTTGACACCACAGAGAGCTCTCAAGTTCACGGCAGATTCTGCTGACCGGCACTATATCTGGTTGACCGCTTTGTCATTCCTTGCACATTCATCGCAGGCAATCCCCGAAAACATCTCTGCACCACCGCCAATACAGCAAACGCCACTGCCAGACTTTGAGGCTCCTCGGCCCAAACTGAAACGGGGTGGAATTAGAGACTCCATCCGTCTTGCTAAAGGCCGAACAGTTGGTCCTCGTGCTGGACCACCTAGTGTTCCAAGTATCCCAAGTATACCTAGCGCGCCCTCTTCACAACTCGGAGACGTCACTAGTTTTCCCGTCACGGAATCTGTAGGAGGATTCTCAAGTACACACTCTCGAGAAGACTCGAGAGATGCTGCAGAGCCCCCATTTATACCACGTTTCCATGATAGGAATCAAGGAAACCAGGTAAACGTTCATGGACGTAAGAGAAGCAATACAGGCGGCCATGTACCGCCGCCGCTCTCTTTCCGGGGGTTCTCTGGACCCATTGGGGGTGTTGGTCATCACCAGTCCACCAATAGTACTGCTGGAAATAGCACTGGGACTGCAGGTTCTTCGGATATCTATCAGTCCCAGGCTTCGAGCAACGGAACTTGGGCAATGAGCCAAGCAGGCTCACAGCGAACTTCTGAAGCTTCTTCACGACCAAGTAACTTCTTTGATGCCATTGGCACTGTGCGAATGGAGGCCTTTATCAGCCCGCTGGCATTTTCTCAGTTCAACGACTATCCTGATGAACAGGACGAATTCCGTCACTCACTTCGCAGACGGAGTAAAGAACAACGAAGACGGCAAAGCCGAAGTCGACATCGAGATAGTTATAATTCTCGCAGCACCCGTGCAACACACGATGACTATTACCATGGAAGCAGAACTGCCGGAGAGGAGGACTATTTCCGTGATGATCCCTTCAAGGGATTCTAGCATCCATTTGATTCAGCACAGTAGCCACGACGGCAATTATCACTTTCATTATCTTTCGCTTTCTTGGTCATGTTCATTGGTTATGGCAGAGCTTTACGCAGCATTATACCCTTTTCTATATAAATATTTGGGATCGGTTAAGAACTTGGCCCTCGCGGGCTAATTAACAATCATTGTGTGTGGAGTTTTGGTACTATCTTTCTGATAAATACTTTTGTATACACTGAAAACCTGGGAAGGGGTAGGGGCTGTGGGATCGGGAGGTTGATGCAAGTGAAGTAGATGGCATGTCTCAGCAGATAACAGATTCAAAAAAGACATGCAAATCAGTCCAATCCGGTTCAAAGAAACCAGGTTGGTCTTAAAAAGTAGATAGATAAAGGTAAAACTGGCCTAGCCCATCTTAACATTGTCGCCTCCAACTGATATGTGACTTTCGTTTCGGATCTTTGGCTGCCACGTTGGTGGAATCAAACACGACTGAAGTCTTCGTCATAATAATTGTCTTACGGTTTGGAGACGGGTTGATGGACAAAATCATGGATACTTGAAGAATGCCCCACTAACGAAATTTCCCACTCACTTACCCCGCGATCCATTGGTGTAGCTCTTCAAGCTTCATTATTTTCTCTTTACCTACCTATTACCTGGATACATAGAAGTCAAACAAGGACAGGCTCGCCTTTTCTCCCGCTAGACCGCGGGACATATCAAGAGCCGATACCTACATACTACCTGAAACTTGCTTTCTGACTAAACTCCGAGCCAGGCTGAAGCCAGTCGCAGCAGTCATGGACAGTCCCATGGCAACGGAAACCCTTGAGCAGATTCAGACACGGCATCGTCGTGAGCTCAAGGACCTGCAAGGCCGCATAACGGGAAAGAAGAAGAATGCCACAAAGAAGACGCGCAAAGGCGTAAATGACGAATGTGCAGAGATGGAACGTCAGCTGCGTGAAAAGCAAGCCGCCGAGATTGCCTCTTTGAACAACAGCGATGATAACAACAGCGACGAAGGCGACAATACCGCCGCCGAAGCTCAAAACCAGCTCCAGAAAGACATTCTAGTGAAAGAGACCGAGAAGCTCTCTGTCTCAGAACCGGAACAACAGCAACAGCAACAGCAGCAGCAGCAGCAGCAGCCGGGAAAGAAGCGCAATCGTCAGAAAGAGCGGCTTGCTCGACGTGCTGCTGAGCAGGAGGCTGAAGCGCAGCGTGCAGAAGAGGAAGCATCCAGTATGACCAATCACCGAGCCAAGGAGAGCGAATATATGAAGTCGACGTTTGAGAAGCATGGGCTTGTGGAGAAAGATATTGCGCCCGATGGACATTGTCTATTTTCAGCGGTGGCGGATCAGCTCGGCCAGAATGACATTCCTCTCGGAGACAGTGACACCAAGGACCCAGCATACAAGACGGTGCGACGAGTGGCTTCAGAGTATATGTTGGAGCATGGAGACGACTTTGCGCCGTTCCTCGAGGAAGACCTCCAAGACTACGCTCGCAAGATGCGAGATACTGCTGAATGGGGCGGCCAGCTTGAGCTCATGGCGCTCGCACGACAGTATAAAGCGGAGATCCGAGTGGTACAAGATGGGCGCCTTGAGCGTATTGGGGAGAAAGAGGGAGCCGAGTCGGGCAAAACATTATGGTTGGCATACTACAGGCACGGCTACGGCTTGGGAGAGCACTACAACTCTCTCCGAAAGGCACCATCATGAGAAGGATAAGGAGATCACTTTTGTTCTTGTGCGTACATCGGCGAAAGATCATATGGTGGTTGTTTGGTATCGAGACGTAAAAAAAGGAGATTCGGTGGCCAAACTACTCAGCTTGGTTATCGACTCCAGACTGAGAGGAAGTCAAGCACTGCGCCATCTGGGCTGGTGCCGGCCTTGTGCGTTCGAGTTGGTTTGAGAAGACTCAGCCGATGTAGGGCGTCGGCCCAAGGTTTTGAGCAAGGGTCTTCATGGACGGTACCGTCGTCGTTGTATGCAATTTCTTCGCCAGGAGCTGCTAGGAGGGCTTCATAGAGCTCTGGGGAGACTCCCCATGGGGGACCATTGGCGGACATGGGTTTTGTCGAAGGGAATTCGAGACAGACGAGGCGACCATCATGAGAAAGCAGCTCGGTCATGCGCTTGGCCCATTTTGGTCTTGCTTCGCGAGGCAGAGCGCATAGAAACTGTACAGTTAGTTGGCTTGCTGAAAAGTAGAGGCGCCCAGGATATGTATCAACCCTGGGCTTGAAGAAGTGGAATCACCGTATAATCGTAGACCAGGTCAAACTTGCCATCAGCGCCAGCACCTTTGGCCCAATCTTGTCCGAAGAAGTCACCAGTAACCCAGTGAATCTTTCCTTTATCCAAACCATCGACAGGTTTGTATAGACCTTCTAACTCGGCTTGCTTTTGGTTCTTGATAGCCTCCTCCTTTGCAGCAGCACTGAAGTCGAGGCCCCAGACATCATAACCCCACGAGCTCAATAGCAGAACATCATGACCACGCCCGCAACCGGGGACTAGAGCCTTCTTCTTTTCAATAGCGCCTGTTGAATCTCGGAGGGGATGGCCGCGATGATCATGGTGTTGGGAGGGCGGCACGAGATCAGGCCTTTGAGCGAGGAGGTCGTGAAGGGCAATGGAGGCGGTTCCGCGGTCCCATGGTGTTAAAGCCTCTCTCCAGCAACTATCCCACTTCTCGCCCTGCTCTGCGAAAGGAACAGTCGAGATGCGGTCTTCCAGAGGATTTTCGGTAGCCATTGGCGCTTATGAGGTTACGAAAGCGAGACTATGTGGCGGTGACGGAAGGTGAAGAATAAATTTGCTCGATTTGGGGATACAACTCGAGCCCTTAGATAGCGCGCGTTATGAGGTGAGGGGGAGGGTCCTGTCGGCTCGGGATGGATCGATATAAGTTCGGGATGGAATATGATGGTGGGGTAGACAATGACGAAAGAGGGACCTTTGTGGAGAGCTATGAAAGCTGTTGAGGTTAGCAACCGATATCAGTAATTACAGAAGTGTGTCTTTGTTTGAGGTAAGTAATGTAGTTGAGATTCTGAGGTTGGAGATGAAAAGGCAGAATCAAATCATTTTTCATTTGGTCGCGTGCGTTACTCAAGTTTCGGAAGGAGAAGGAGTGAGAGACACTTTGTACGGACATCCGGAGTAGGCACTCTTCTAGCGTGTGCGCTAGGTAAATGTGGAAGGCACCTAAATACCTAACTTTACGCTCTAAGCAGTTGCTGTTTCTGATGAATGATTAGGTAAGGTAGGTAGATATGGTGCCCTTCATGTAAGATGTTGACGGGCGAAACAATGGTTGACGCCATGATGTCTTATGAATGATGGTGGGGGGTTTGAAAAACGTCAATGGCTATGTCTCTCAGTCTTGAAGTATGAGCCTCAGCTGCAACGTAAGGTATAGGCAATTATGAAACACACCTAATGTAGACGGGGCGGAAATTGATGTATAGATATGAGTGGTACGGTCAGCCTGTTCCCTGCTTGATCAATGACTTGCATGAATAGGCTGGTACAAATGGCACACGCGAGCAACTGCAGTCAGATCTGTAGTTGCACACTCATGCCGTGTAACGACACACGACGAAGCATCTGCAGTAACAAATGCTCACGATACTGAGTAGAGTGATGGGAAGATCAATATAGTAATTAATTACATAAAAGCAAACAAGCAATTTACTCAAACAGAACTGACCTATAATACAGATACTCAACTCACCTATTTCGGCATACCCAATCATCAACTCGCTTTCTTAGCATCTGGTTCAACCGACCTCTTGAAGATCGCCGTGAATTTGGCCCACACAACTCCCAAAGAACTCCATCCGCGAGGTCTCTCAGTGCTGTCACTATCTTGGTCGAGGGCCCCGAGAAGTGCAATGAGAAATTCATCATCATTGGCTGAATTCTTGTCAGCCTCTGCAGGCTCCTTGGAGATTTTGTCCTTCATGTTACCACACAATTCTTTGAATTTATTGCGGAATCCACCTTTGTTCACCTCTAAGGGTGGTTCCAGTTCCTTAGAAGTACCCGCGGATGCGGCAAGTGCTTCTGGCTGGTTTGACGACTCGTCAACCTGGTCCTGTCTTGAGTGTATATCAACTGTAGCTTCAGGGACTACAGGATGTGTAATCGTCAAAGATTCGGCATCAGTGACATGGCCCGGGATTCCATAAGACTCTTCGTTCCTTTGGAATGACTCGAGGGTGACGTTGCACATGTTCTTCACCATGGCTCTCCCTTCATCCGAGAGCTTTCCATTCTCCCTCAACTCATAAGCAGGCCTTCGTAAAAAGCCCTCCATGACCTTGACTGTGCCCACAATAGCCTCTTCACGTCCTTCGAACCAATCGTTGTGCCCTTTGCCGCATTTTTTACACTTGTTGACCCGCATATTGATGTCCCTGAGAAACAAGTGCGCCAATCTGTGGGCTTTGAGGGCACCGTTGAATAAATTGTGAGATTCATAGATGGGCTTGGTCTCACAAGATGAGCCGTAGCAGTTGTTGGGCCGTGATAGACTTGTGTTGACAGTAGTAGCGGTCCATCCAATCTTGAACATATCCTTTTCTTCCTTGTGCTTCAGGACATACACTTTGCCCTCTCGCACCTGTGCATGCGTGAGAGGCTTCCTTAATTCCCTGATGATGGCGGATTTATCGCTCAAGGTTCCGTTCCTCTTTATCCCAAGTTCACTAAACTGCGGGTGGGCGAGTCGCGGCTCATCATCCGAGTCATTCTCATCTATAACTGTATCGTCTACGATGGTTTCCACGATGTTGGGTTGTTCGGCGGCAACATCTTGCCTGGAATGAATAGGGAGCCACTTTGGAGGCTCTCTGGGGGATATGACATTCACCTCGGTGATGTTTTCCACAACGTTATCTGACCGGCCAACATCAGCAGCCTTGTCAGGGATCGAGTTAATGCCGAGTGCCAATGGGGGAGTATAACTCGGGCTCTCGTCAGATGTTGACATGTCTTCAATCGTTGGAAGAGGGCTGTGATGGTTCATCCTGCTGGGGGTGCCTAGGATGAAACTGTCAAAGCTGGAAGCCGGACTTTTTTCTGGGGTTGTTGGTGTGCCATCTTCGACAAGAGGACTTGAGAGAGGTGTATCGTATCCCACAGTAGGCGATTCGAAGACTTGATTCTGAGTCGGTGTGCCAGGTAGCGACACTTCAGATGAAGTGTAAACCGAGTTCTCAATTCGGGACCTTTTCCAGTCATTAAAGCGCCCTTGAAGGAAATTTTTCGAATTATGCCTCTTGCATTGAATCAACGGGAGAAATTGTTTAACCGTCGAATAGAACTCGAACTCGTTCGCAAGTGTTTCCTTCTTCATCAATTCTTCCCATATCTCCTTGGCTTCCTTTTCCTTCCCCTTAGTGCCATACTTGCAAGTAGCAGCATGGCATTTTTTAAAGTTAGGAAAGTTGGGATCATCATCAGAGGGAGAAAGTTTGACAAGAGTGCTCAGCTCTTTGAACGCAGGTTGCTCAGAAAGAGTGGCCATTTTGATTTGAGCAGTTGAGACACTCAACCCGGGTTCACGAGAATGCATTGCTGTGCCTATGGACGGTCTATTAACTATGGAAAGTCAAATGGCTGGGAGCTCTGCTTGCAAGGGGTTTGAAACTGAATACCAGGATCAAGATACTCAGCCTCGAGAATCAAGTTGTTGGTTCGACTCGCTATGTTGCGAAGTCATGGTATGATCATGGTTTATATGCAGTTGGTTGTGTCCTGCAGACGGAAGGATTTCCCCGGGTCAGAATAGGAAATGGATGCACCAAAGCTGAAAAGTGTTGAAACGTCAGGGGCATACTTGTCAAGGGTATCCAACGCTCGAGCCTCATGAAGACATTATCAGCCTTCCAGATGGCCTTGTCTATCTGTATAGCAGAGTTTCAGTTTATGTAAGGTAGGGTGTGACCTCCACGCTCCTAGCCACCATCTTTGATGAGATGGAGGGTTACAGCACCTAATCCTTCCGGCAGGGAGATCCAGATAGACACGGAGTTGACCGACACACAGCCTTGCTACCTTGTTAGGTCTCTGCTGTGCCGTCCAAGAACCTCAGTCAAGTGCGGGGGGCCTCACGGTGACCAGACTTGGATAAGAGAAAAGTGAGGCGATAGGGGAACTTTTGAGATAAATCTCGATGTTCTGATATCCTGGCGACTCTGAATTTGCGGCACACGGAGGGGAGTTGCATCGTGGTGTCGTTTCAGTTGCAACCTCTTCGCCTGTCGGCGGCTTGAATCTTGATGTTGAGCCTGGGTTTGGATATTGACCATTGCTCCCAAGCTCTGTCCCGTAGCAGGATAAACCCATGTTAAGCGAGCAATGTCATCTCGAGCGCATGCTTTCAACTGCGCTATTGACGACAGTAAACGGCTGAATGTAAGATACAAGTATTGCTGGTAGCTTTGCCTGAACAGTGGAGCTGACCGGGTGCCAAGTGAAAGTGCCCAAGAAGCTGGATAGACTACAAATGAGCTCACGTGCATTTGGTTCAGAAAGGCCAGAAAGAAGTGCCCGGCAGATGTACCTGCCTCGGAGGCACAAGCTCAAGTCCAACACAAATTTGACATTGCATCACACTTCAGTCAAGAAAATCAAGTAGGCAAGTACTGTAAATGGCTGTCTCATCTCATTGTAGTACTGGGAGTATCTATCCATGCAGCTCATTCCCATTATAGCCGTAGCATTTTAGTGTAAGATCATGAGTAATGCAAAAAAAAAAAAAAAAGAACAACCTGCCCGTGGTATATATATTATCACATCCAATCATCCATCTATGTGGTAGCAGTAGCAACATAGAATTATTCCATCGCAGAAGTGGAGAGAGAAAACAAAAAAAACATGTGGGGTCGTTCATGTGCCTCCATTTTTGAACCAAACGCCATAACCCCCGGATGTTCGCTGTTATGAACGATTAAAAAAAAGGAATACATGTGTCGAAAGCAAGAAATGCAATGGAGATGCTGTTGATATGACGACAGTCCCCGGTTGCGTCTTTGTCGGTTGTTTGCAGAGAAGAAACCGAGCCGAGGATGGCGGCCGATCAGAAGAATGGAGGCTTAAACTTGCTTCGTCGGATAAAAAGCCGTCAATTGCGTCAGCGCCAAACGGAAATACGGTAGCCTCGCGGTGGTTCCCGGCCCGACAATCCCACGTTAAATCAGGTAGAACAGCCGATACTTTGGGTCGGATCAAGGGCCGAATGGACATGAATGAGGCCCACTTCAGATGCGCGAGTGAGTTAAATCGTTATCATCGTCGGGAAAACACATGCCGAAAGATGCCATCGAACCACTTTCAATAATACAAGAGAAGTATTCATCGATAAGGGTTGCCTCGGGTCGAGTTCAGTTGTCAAAAGACAAAGAATGTGAATAAGGCATTGGTGAGGCGTGATTGGTGAAATGCGATAAGCCAAACATGCCACAGTCGCATAAATCCCCCAATGACATCTTGCAGTGATTCGCGGAGCTGAATAGGCTGTTGCTGTCGAGACAGGCATGATTGTCGCTTCTGTTTCTGGTTTTTCTTTTTCCTGTCATCGCCCTTGGTAGAAGGGAGAACGTGGCCAACGTAACCGAAAGAGGGCAGTCCCCTACAGGCCACACTCTTCAAAGTCGCGTATCATGATGGCCATTTGCGCCCGCTTGGCAGCCTCGGCAATGAGTGTGAAGTCCTGGAGAAAGGCGTCGGTTGAAGGACCGCTACCCTGAGCGGGAGCAGGTTGAGGGACCATCTGTACAGAAGGAGACTGCTGAGCCGAGGAGTTGGAAGTTGAGCTGGAGGGAGCGTCCATTATGATAGTTGATGATGTTGATGATGTTGATGATGAGATAGTGACGGACAATGTTGGTATAAGCGAGCGAGTCCAGGTGTTGGTGAGAGGAGGGACAGATATATAAGATAGAGGAGAAGGTCGAGGGAGAAGAATGCGGGAATGGGGTGGAATATGTATCCGTGAGGTTAGGCAGCCAAGAAATAAAGATACAGTAGCACAGTGACAGTTGATAAACTACTGTATGTGTGTGCGTAGGATGATGTGGAGGTGGGTGTGCTGTCGGCCCTGGCCTGGATATATGCTTATGACCGTAAAGGTAGGAAGCACAGGTGTTGCGTGGGGTAAAATGACGGGATGTCACTCTCTTGTTCCCCTTTGGTCTGTTCTCAAGAATATCGACTTGTTTCACACGCTTGCTGCCACCTCTTTCTGCAGTGTGACGTTCCGGTAATGGATGTACACTCTGGAAGTTGGCACGAGTGGTGACGTTCTTGACAACCTCTCCCTAAACGTTTGATTTTAGGTGTGGTTGATGTATTAGGCTGATGCCGCAAACAGTTGGGTGTGCTGAAGACCCGCTTGTTAGGTGTTGACCTCTTATTCTGGCTGCGCTACAGAACAGTAAAGGGCCGAGTGTCTGGGGACAGGATGCAATCAAATCAAATCAAATCAAATCGTGAACGGAGACGGAGACGGAGACGCCGAAGCGTGGAGAAGGCAACGAGATGATAGAGAGACTCAAGAATTCGCGAGTAGGTATTTATAACAGTGGAAGATACCGCCCTCAGTCAAATCGACTGAAGCCGAGGAAACCAAGATAGGCCAGGGTAAGGTATCAAATGGATGGCACCACAGCTTGTGGCTGTGACTACCAATTGTTCATTTACATTTATCCGCAAGTACCGACCGTCATCCGCACAGTAACACTGGCAAAAAGCCCCAAGGTTACATGCAGCAGTAGACAACTGTTCTGTTCCTAGATCCTAGATAATCGCGCGGCGGGGCAGAAGATGGAACCGAGAGAAAACAAAAAGAAGTCTTCTCTGCATTACCGCAACTCGGCCTTATGCCCGGGAGCTAACCAGAGCTAGGAACTGGGGTCTAATTTACCTTACCTATGGATATCATGTCCCAGTGGATCTGGGGTGCAAGTGGGAGATGTGGGATCTCAGACCCAACTTTTCTTCTTCTTTTTTTTTTTCTCCCTCTTGGTTGATCTGCCTTGTCATGGGAGCATTGGAGTCATTTTTGGTTCAAGGAGTGGAAACAAGAGACCCTGAAAAAGACCGAGAGAAACTCATAAACTAATGCGAATAATAACAAGACGCTACTGTAGTAGCATCATGACACCGCATGAGATTGGATCGAGCCCTATGTGCATTATTATCGCCGCACTGCGGGCATCCTGCACCGCTTAGACACTCACCGCTCGTCTCATCTAATCAGTTACATACCTACTACCTATCCTCTCTTCTCTTCTTTTTAGCCGTGATGCGTTGAAACCTTCTCGGCTCGGCATCTGTTTTATTATTCGTACAAGCGCCCACCAATCATTGGACCCTTGGACACAGATAGCGTGGGGTGTGTCTTGTGTCCCCCAATCCCCAATCTCTGAAAATCGAGACAATATTGGCTGGCTTAATACCAAGCTCTTTGCAACTTCTCCAGTGATAAGCAGGATCGTCAGGAATAAGAGGTCATGTTATGAAAAGAGTATTCTATGGTACGATAACCCCAGTATTCTTGTTATTCAGGGACTCTTGGTATTTGCTTTTATAAAGTATTGATCTGCAGTGTTACCTCATCCTGCCTGCATATTCCATGCAGGTTATTTGTGCTCAGTCAGGAACAAATAAGGTGATTCTTCTTCTTTTTGATGCAGCAAGGAACCATCTCACAACATCTAGCCGGTCCGTTCAGCCTATCTGTATCTGCCCTGCCCAACACCAAAACAGCTTGAGAATACTCCCAAGTCTCTCATGACCTTACTCTTTAGCGAGCCTCAGTCCGAGATAAGGGTCCGCATCAGAACCACTACAGTCTAGCTCAAGCCCGGGTTCTTTCGGAATTGGGTTTTCAGTTGGTGCGCTTGGCTCTTATAGTGGAGATCCCGAACTTTCCCCTTCTCTAACTTAGTTAGAACCAGAAAAAATCACGACAGGGACGCCGGAGAATCTGCTCACTATGAACCAATTCTCCATTTTGCGCGGCTCTGTCGGACATCATTCACCGATGCTACCACTTCGTCTGCCCTGCCTCGGGCCTCTGATCCGTCAGGTCTGGCCTGCGATCATAAAACGTCGGCCCAGAATTCAACGTTAGCATAGAGGTGGATATCTCAAACCCTTGATAGAGCCGCTCTTGCGGAGCCAGTATTGAACCGTAGTTGACCACCTTACTAGACTACCTCAAGAGGTGTAGTGTCCGAGGCGCTTCTACAAACCGACTAAAGCGGATTAAAGGACATAGCAGCCGCTGTTGAGACCTCAGTCTTCAAATGATGGCGTAATTTGACGCAAGCTCATGAATCGTGTACGGGATCTTCATCCTATATCGAATATCATGACATAACGTTCTAGTTTTACGGGGTATTTGACACTACCAGTTTGCATCATGAACCAACATGACAGGTGAATAAGCAATTCCAAGCCATTATGAGGTTATTTTCGACGCAAATGAGGGAGAGAAACGGTTTATTGGTTCTCTCCCTGTTAATTATTTCATCATTCCCTCCGTCTTCCCCGGCCTTTGGCATGCTCTCTTCCGGGGAAAGATACGTATACTCCCGATCCGGGGTTTTGCCCGCCGCGCCGATCCGTCCTCCGGCCTGTAGCTAAAGCTTCAACCTCCAACCACAAGAAAAAAAATACACAAAGCCCACCGAGACACAGCCAACAACCCCGGATTCGCCATGACGTCTACCGTCGACTCTCCACAGTCGAATCGCTGGTTTGCCGTCCCGGGCCCCATTCGAAACCTGTTCAACCACTTTCCCCTTCACGTATACAGCCCCGAAGACCTCCCCGTAAGGTCCCCCGCCAGCGTGCGCCAACGACCGGCCTTATATGTTTTTGTGGCAGATGAAGATGCTTTGACAGGGAAGCCGAGCTATAATCCTTCATGTCTGAAGTGGCAGGTGTGTTTTTAGTCGAGGGACACGAGTCGATAGAGGCATTGTGCTAATGCTATCTCGACAGACTGTGTTGAGAATCGCTGGTATTGACTTCGATATCGTACCTTCGAATAACCACGCCTCGCCCTCAGGCGCATTGCCTTTTCTCCTGCCACCGGCGTCGCAAGTTTCGAAACCCCTTACTGGCGAAAAGATTCACAAATACGTTCGCGAGCACGCTGTCCGTGAGCTACCCAGCATCACATCACCCCGCCTTGAAGCCTACCAAGCTCTCCTGACACAAAATATCCGACCAGCTTGGGTATGTAAATCACTGTCATATAATTGGAATGTATGCTAATATGGTATAGCTATATGTTCTCTACCTCCTACCCGCCAATGCCTCTCTCCTCAAAAGCCTCTACCTTCCTTCCTCGATGCTCCTTCGCGCCCCTCTCCACCAGACACTCCACGCCGCGGCCACTTCCGAAATACTCAAGACAATACGACGCGCGACCATCTCACCGTCGCAACTTCTAGCTGACGCCACAACTGCCCTGCGAGCACTATCATCCCTACTAGGAGAGGATAAATGGTTCTTTGGTGTTGATGGGCCGGGCTTGTTTGATGCAGACGTGTTTGCATACACCTATCTGATAGACGATAATGCTCTTGCTTGGCAGGACAAGTCATTGAGTCAGTGCTTGGGAGGACTGGATAATTTGAAGAGGCACAAGGAACGGCTATACAAAAAGTGCTGGGGGGTGGACAAATTGTGAATCTATCAGGATGCTCATTATCCAGGAGGATAGTTTCATCCCATCGTCGTAGAGAAGACGAGACACGGGCTGTATAAATATGTACTATATATATCACAAAGGAACTGGCAAAGGAAAATAGATACGGCCAAGCAGCCAGCTCAGAATCCCGTGCCTGGTAGAATATGCTGAAAATCGATTTACCACTGATCGTCGACACTGGTCTTATCTATGTGCTGGGCATTGTACAACCCGCCGTTCTTTGCCTGCAAGAGGGGAGTTGTTGACCTATTATCCATGAACCCATCCCCAATCCCTTCACCCGTCTATAAGAGTTCATTAGGAACACAGAACCTTCATACGAAATGCTTTGTATCGACAAAGTGCCACTCCTGAACGAGCACAGTATGTTACAGGCTCGTGTGGTAAGAAGTGAGCAGAAACAGAAAACAAGATACAAGAGAAACTCCATACTAATAGCATTACCCTTTAGAACGCCGATGACCATAAACCCCCGAGAATGCAAACCGACAATGAGGCAAAAATAGCAGGCATGTCGGCGACGGTGGAATCAGTGTTGTGGAGATTGTGGGATTCCCTTCAAGACATCATTCACTGAAGCAAATGCTCCTTCGCCACCGTCCTGGCGAAGGTCTTCAAGGAGCACGCTGGTCTGAGCATAAACTTTCTCTAGTGCTGCTCGAGACGATTTGCCGAGAGATACTGCTTGTTCGTTAGTATTGTCAACAACTGATATGCTCCTTTGCTCGACTTACGTAGAATGGCCGAGTTTAGTTCCTCCGCAACAGCAACTCTACCGTTCCTATCCAAGAGGTGGCTGACTTGAGGCACCTTGAGTGGGTTTTCATATGCCAACAATGCCCAAATCTCAGTAAGTGCCTTGCTGACTTCTACCCGTGGGTCATTGACGTATTGTTCCTGGAGTGTCCGTCCGTATTCCAGCATGTTGCGCTCAAGCTCTGCAATCACTGTCTTATTCTCACCACCATCCGCATCCCTTGAAGTATTTTCGCTGCCGTTAAGATCGAGATCCATCGTCTGAGGTGCGGGGTTGTTAACATGCCCATTACCCTTGGTCTCATTACGCATGTTGAGCTGGGCCGCTTTTCGCACCAATTCGATAAACTTGCGACATTGCAATCTGAAATAGACTTGTTCGTTATCCTTTAAAACGTGGGGATAATATGCATTCGTGTACTTGAGCGCCCTGTCAATATCCCCTTCGAGGATTGCACGCCGGATTCCTGTATCGTGGTCAGAAGTAGGATAAGACAACAAGGAAGTGTGATCTTACGTTGGCGATTATTTGCGTCTTCGTCATCTCTAATACTAACACCGTCGACCTTAACTCCGGGATCAAGGCTTAGAGCTTCTTTTTGCTTCTTCATGTCTTCTGCAAAAGCCCGAGCTGTACCCACGTAGCCATCATGTTGGAGGAACTGAAGAACAAGTGCCTGAATTACATCGGTTTCGCTCATGTTTGGGACGAGACTTGATGTGTCTGTAGCTTGGATATCTTTCTGCACTCTCTCACGCTCTTCCTAAAAAGGGTATTAATTATGCATCATGCTGTGTGTGGGGTATTACACAAGCCTACCCGCATCATATCGTCGATGTTATACACAAAAGGGCTTTGTCCAAAATTGACTCGGATGGACTCGCCGGGCTTCTTGAGGCTAATCGCTGGGTAGAGCCTACCTCTGTTAACATCGTGGAATGCCGTGACTATTGTTTGTTAGCAAGGGACGCAAGGTGACCTGCCTCAGGGAGCAAGAAAACTGAGGACCTCCATCCTGGGTGATAACGAGATTTAGGTAAATCCAGTGTAGACTTAGATGTTCATCACTTAGGATGATGATAGTCCTAAGGTATATAAATTGAGGGTGGACTTAGAAGCCTTTAGGCCAGTCTTTTTATCCCTTAGGATAGAGGTCCCAAGTTTTCTTACTTCTCCGGGCTGTTAGCATGCATGCACATACTTAGCTTAACTCCATTTTTGGTGAAGAAGGCGTTGTTCTCCTTGAAATTCACGCCACATCCAATCACGTCATAGGCGTTGTATCCAGGGCCGTAGTGTCTTCCGATATTTGACCCTGTAAAACATCGCCCGTCGTCGCCGTGATAACCCCAGGCCTCGGGTTCCCAGCCAATAGGCCGTGACAGATTGACATTCTTGGTTGCGAACCCAATACCTATAGTCGCGTCGTCGCGTTTAGCTGTTGCTATTTGCACCTCGAAGTAATAAATTCCGCACTGGGGGGGCATGTAGTGGTCGGCGCGGACTGCACAAGCCATGTGATCTTGGTCGTGTTGATTCTTAGGTCCGATGTACTTCACAGTACAGCCGTCGGCTTGGATCTCAATGCCTCCCCACTGATCATCCTTGTTCCATTTTGTTGGCAAAGGTGCAAGGTCATCATCCTCCTCGAAGGCCGGGGGACGCTCTATAACAGTGTGCGACATGCCTCGATGCGAACCGGGGGGCAAAGGATGCTGATTGAACGTAGCGGAGTGCTGGGATAAACCATTCGCTGGAGTCGAATCGCGACGAGACTGAACTTTAGCTTGGTGTGCCTCCTGGAGCTTCTGGGCGTATGTCGAGTTCTCGAGATACGATGGGACAAAGAAAGCCTCATCCTCGTTCTTGAAATTATTATCAACAGCCCCGGATTCCACAAGCATGTTAAAGGCTCGTGAGAATGACGGTAGACCAGTTCTCCGAGCGTTCGTCTCAATCCCAACAGTCTCCATGATGGTATTCGTCGGTTCGGAGCCAAGAATGTTGAGCTCGCCGGATGCACTAAATATCGAAGTACGGGCAGGATGTGTATAAAAGTTGGGAGTATTGGTTATAGACGAGTTATGCGGAGGAGAGAAATGGGCGTGGCGAGTGGATGGCGAAGCTGGTTCGGGACGAGCAGACGAGCGAGAAGCTTGGTGAAGGGGACTTGCCATGTCCACGACAAGCAGGAACGAAACAGCCCGGCACCCAGCAGCAAAGGCAGGTGAGTTAACTGCCAGGTGAAGCCCTAGGATGGGTTCCAGCGCAGGCTTGTAGTGGGGGTGTGAGCTGTAGCGTAGTCGGAAACAGTCGTAACAGTCGTCTGGGAGGTGGTAGCACGAGCTTCGGATGCGTCGACAAATTGCCGGCAAGGCTGACAAAGCGGAGCAGAAAGCGAAAGAAATAAATAAGAGCAATAGACTCAAGTGATCTTCAAGTTGGGAGAACAAGGCGACTTGTGTACTATAGCGGTTGGTAGTTGTAGGAGAAGACGGGTGGATGGTGATGGTGATGGTGATGGACGGGGCGGGTAGAGGTGGAGGTGGTTCCCGTCAGAACAACAGCGCGTCACCGTTACCACTCACCAACTTCTAGCAGCAATAGAGACGCAGATTAATACTTAGGTAACTAGAAAGAAGAAAAATGAGATACGAATGTATCTGTAATAAGAAAGACTCGTCAATTAGTTATCATTAATAGGTAGTCAACATGAATCGAGTCATGGCTTGACGAGAAAAGCCGGTGCTGTACGTATCACATCACTCATCATGGCTACCAACTTGCGCTATCTATCACGAGGGTCACTCTTCTCCCCCAGCGGGTTTAGTCTTTAGTACCTGCCTGGTCTGACTTGACCTTGTCTGTTAAGCTTTCACCTAGCAAACAGCTGCATCAACTTAACAGTGGAGGCCCAGCTTCCCCGCTGCCGGGCCGGACCCTTTCTAACCTGCATTGCTCCAGGTCCCCATGCAAATGGAATCGCCCCAACATGGCCAAAAGCTAAGGCGTAATAATAGTCGATAGCATAGTCCTGAGCCTTTTTTTCTTCGGGTCCTTTCCGTGTTCTGGAGAGAAACATTCGAGTGATGACAGTAGCAATAGCGAGACCAACGCTGCCCTGGTGCAGAAACAAGTTGTGGTTTCCTCGCTTATAAGTTGGTGAGGTTATTTGCTGACTTATTCCGATACCTCCAATGAGCATCTCCATCTTGATATGGATATTCCAGGTTGGTTTGGGTTTCGGTTTCAAACCGTTCGCTCAAGCCCCTCCAGGCATCATTCATCAGCCACCAATTTTATCTTAAAAGCAAGATCCCCATTAACCGCAAAACATTCAAAGCACGATAAACCAAATATCAATTAAAATTTGGGGCAATACAGTTACAATTCGTACCTACCGTAGTCAAACGGGCATGAAAGTCACGGGACGGCTCTGGTATCGATGACTAAGCTTTGCGCGCTCCCTGCGACCACACCACGACATCAAGACATGACCCCGATGAGAAAGACGAACGAAAATGTATCCACAGTCTGGCCATTGGGCCATCTCAACCCCCGAAAACTCTTCCCCGACCGCTGAATTTGACAATTCCCTCATGTTAGAGATCATTCCTCGTCGAAACAGGCAATAAACTGAAGACTTGTGACTTTGGCTTTGACATTGCGATCATTCATGTTACCTGATGAGGACGCTTGGGGAACCGTTTTTGACATGAAGAGCTTTCTGCCACGTCTACTTAGAGTTATCGCGAGATGGCATCTGTGTCAGTTTCTTTCAGACCTACGTGGCGCGTAATCTCAAGTGGTGAGCCATTAATGACTGGAATTATCGACACTACTTAGGTAGGCTGCGACAAGAAAACAATGTGTGCAGCAACCAGCAGATTAGCGCCTGTCTTCAAAGCTACGGGCGCATGGATCGCAGTGTAACAGCATAAGTACGATATATCTTCAGAGAACAAATATTTAATTGCTCATTTCAGAGAATTATCCGAGTATATCTAACATTGCACCATCGTAACAATAGTTGTACATCAAATATATGCTCCGCCAGTCCTGGTACGGTTTAATGCCAATCCTTTTCCACAGCATTCCATCCTCGCTGTTCCGTAACGCCAGCGACACCAGCGTCGCTTTTTGATGAAAAACATAAAAGATTCCGAATGAATGAACGGTCATGCTCGGTCTGAGAGCATCTCAGTCTCACCGACAGGCCAAGAATCAGTTGTCTGCCAACCTAGAACGCCCGCAATATCTCGCGCTATAATAAAACATTCTCTGGTATCAGAGCAAAATGAAAAGGAAAAAAAGGTCGCGTCGTAGGGGCAGTTTTTATGAAGCAGCGGCAATAGCAAGAGGTGCCGGCGAGGAGGCGTGGTTACTGGGCGCACTTTGCATCTCTACGTCGTTAGCAGTATTGCTATTGCTAGCACTGTTGCTCTCGTGGCCGTTCTCTTTGTTCTCCTTGCTGCTGCCCTCGGCCGATGCAGCAGTAGAATCATCGGCGCTGGATTCGGGAGCCTTCTTTTGAGGTGCCACCCAGCGAGGGATCTCCCATGCCACACCAGTGAAGCTCTTGAGTTGGAATCCTCCCTTGGCCCATCGGCGACAGGGTTTGCCTGAGCGATCGAGAGCGCGAAGTCCGGCGTTGATGGCCCCTTGATTCGCCTTGGGCCCAAGCTTGTGACCTCCGGCAGGCTTGGAACCTGAGTGATCGATCGTTCCGTCCTCCCTGGGAGTAGTGGTCAGTCCAATGTTCAAATATGTGTGGGGGTTGCAAAAACTTACAGACGAGGCTTCTTCTTGGGGCCAGGCTTTCCTCGAGGCTTGGGGACACCATCTATTGTACCGTTGGCGCCCGGGGCAGATCGTTTGACGCCCTTCTTCTTCGGTCCATCGGTAGGCGGTCCCATAGCCGAAGGGGCCGGTGTCCCGTCGGCAGGAGTTGCGTCAGGGGCAGGAGTAGCAGCGTTAGAGTCCGAGGCATTGTCGCCATTCGTGTTGCTGGCTGGTGGTTGCGAACCAGAAGCGGACACGGCATCGGTAGGTGAGTCGGCGTTGGCTTTCATGTCCTTGGAGGGAGATTCTTCCTTGATAGAGTCGGGCGCGAGTAGAGCACGCAGCTTGTCGGGCGACACCTTGCGAGTAACAATCAAGCTGGCCTTGGTGCTGGACTTGCGTCGCGCGTCGGCGGACTTGACTGGAGGAGCCATGGTGTTGAGAGAGGTCGAGGTTACAAAGAGCTGACGGTGATGCTATAGTCTAGGAAGGGTTGTCTGATGAAAAGGTGATGTGTGGTGTTGATTGATGATGTTTGCAAGCGGCGAAGGATAGTGGAAGAAGGTTAGGGAAAGGAGCAGGTTTTGAGGAATAGACTGGTGACGGGAGCGGCGGCAAATAACCAAAGACCCGGTGGTGATCCCGTGGTGGACAAGACGTGGTCAGGGGTGGTGGGCTTTTGGGGCTTGCGTGGAGCGAGTCTTAGTAGTAGTGGGAGATTTATTAGGAGGAGCTGAGTTGCGATCACAGGCGTAAGTCAGGTCAGTTTTTCATTCAGCCTGGTGCCGAGTCAAGATTTCAGGGTGGTGATGATGGGTTTGCGGTGGTGAAAAGTGGAAATGAAAGTAATGGAACAGAGGGCAAAAGCCTTGTCTTGTAAGGTTGGGGTCTTGGTATTGTTGTCATTTTTGATTCTGGTGCTGGGGCCGAAGGCGGCGCACAAGGAGAGGAAAAATCGGTTGGGTTGGGTTGGTTTGATTTCCCGCGTTTCTTCACACTCAGAGCAGCAGGAGCGAGAGCAAGTGGCAGTGGCAGACGAACAAACTTGGGGATTTCAGGCCCAGGTCCAGCCCGTCTCCTCTGTTACCCGATTAGGTTTAGTGCCACTTCTGCCGCATGGCAGGGGTACCGCTTCTTTCCAGCCAATCAAAGCCCCGGTATGTCTTTAATCTCTCTCAAAGCAGCGCCTCGAATTCTATTGTTATTCCACTCCTCCTAGGCGACTGAGCAAACTCAGCGACCAAAAGCTCGTTTCAATCAAGCTCCCACGCTCACTTCATCGCCTTCAGCCCCCGAATTGTCCCTGCAATCAATCAGCGATGATGACCACATATTTTAACCGCCAAAGAGGCACGATTTGCATTGCCTCACCTTCGAAATAGCCATTTGGTCGCTAAATATACACAAGACTTTTCAAGGCTTCATGTTGCGATGCTCTGTAATGGTCACCATGACCCTGATCAATATTCACATATAATGGAATATTGATGATACCGACAAAAACCACCCCAGCTAGCTCGGAGAACACTGTAACTTCCATCTGACCCTTTTTATCCCCCTCATTCAGTCACATTTTCGTGATAGCCCTCCCTTAGCCCGTGATGACGGTGGAAAACCAGCAAGAAATGGGGTTCTCTCAATGTCACTCAGCAAGCCCCTGCAAATAATCAGGGTGGCGGAACTCTGCGATTCAATACACCTGCAGAATAACTTGGCATTGCTTTTTAGCTATCACTCGGAGTTCTCTAGCCTGTGAATTCAGGTCTGATTCCTAGCGGTCAAGTCCCTGGAAATTGTATCTTGTGCATTTAATCATCGAATACCTCACAATCCTCGCAGGCGCGAATAACATCAACGTTCAATCAATATTTACCTTTGAAGCTTTCGGTTTCTGTATTCAAACTTTCTCCCCCAAATGCCACATCGCGTGCTTACAGTTGTCACTTGTGATTGTAGCAAATTCCGGTGCAACCGAGATCCATTAGTACCCAGGTAGTCAGTCAAAGAATCCCGACCGAGAAATTACCTGACCAAGACCCGAGCGTCGTCACGACTCCGCCAGACAAATCTTGTGTCCAATTTTGACTTCCGTCATCCATGATGCACCAAAGAGATTCCACCGCGCATTGCCTCGATTCCCCGCAGCGATCAACATGACGGACAGGCTGTACTCGGCAACAATATCAAGAATACCTGCTTCGGCGTATCACCACGCTACATAACTATCCATATGATCCATTCGAGGTGTCTACAAAGAAAATCAAGCGTGATACTGCCTGAATTGCCCGCTCATCACAGGAATGAAAGCCTTCCTTGGCCCGTGGTGAAACAACAAGTGTTGATCCATTGTATGCCCACCCGAGACTGAGACACCATGACAAGCGTTGCTATCACGATAGTTGGAATGTGTTGCTCCCCTACAACCTGAAGCCCGTGACAAAAGATATATCATGGCAACCTGTCGGCCACAATGGACTGGAGAGCATCACACATTGTTTATTCAATTCTTTTCCATCACCAAGTCGACACAATGATTCGATTATACATTCTTCTTTGCCTCCTACCATGTCTCTTCCTTACCACCCCATTCACCCATGCTGCCCTACTGCCTCGTCTCAAAGCTTCGTTCAGACTGCCAGGTGTAGTCTTCAATGAACCAGTGGCTCGATCTATCAAGGTAGTGCCTTTCAAAGAGCCTCCTGGGAAATCACACCATGGTCATGGACTTCACCACACTCTCGGCCTTGTGAAGCGATTGGTTGAAGACCAGGGCGATATGGTTGAGGTTACCGAAGAAGCTCTTCAGGAACTTCTGGATCAGATCAACAAACTCCATGAGCAGGTGAACAGCATGATGCCATCTGGTGCAACGGACAAGCAGCCTACTCTAGGGGCAGGCGCTTCGTCAGGAGGTCAGTCTGGTCAGGCCGATCAATTACCTGCAGGGTCTTCTGATGAGTCTACTGGTAGCGAACAGTCTGAACAACAGCCTGCTCCCTCTGGCAAAGCTGGTGTCACTAGACCAGGCGTTGCCTCGGGTCCATCAGAAGTTCCTATGGTTTCGGACCCTTCTCTACGATCTCCGTTGCCGTCACAGGCAGACGCAGCCACGGTTGTCGAGCCTCAGGCTCCGGGCGCTTCAGCTCAACTAGATGCATCGCAGATAGATACCCACAGGCAAGCAAAGACTGAGCTGGCGCAGCCTGCTGCAAATCCCACCCAGGTGGTAAACGGTGAATCTACTAATCCGTCTAGCGAGCCTAAAGTTGGAAGGCTGTCTGGCAATAGTGCTGCCGTGACCCTGCCTGAAGGTGCAGATGCTTCTGGAAAGGGGGGCGTCGTGGAATCAGGTGGTCGTCCCAAGAATGCTGTTGCTCAACCGACTGGTGAAGTTCAGGCTCCGACGGGAACACAATTTAGCACAGCACAAGACGTCAAGCCAACAGAGGAAGGGAAGGCCAAAGATCCTAATATCTCATCTGCCAAGCAGGTTGCTGATGCTACCAGTACTGCGCCCGGGGGTGCATTTGTTGAGGATCCTGATAACGTTGTCCAGACGGTCACGACCAATGTCACCTTTGGCGGACAGACTAGTACTTCAGCAACTAAGGAGACTCAGAGACCATCCCGTGCCAAAGATGATGAGTGTGTTGACAAAGTAAGTGATCTACCCATCATACGTCGAAACCCTAACTGCACACCAGGTAGTAGGATCAAATCCGCGAGCGAGCCAGCACAAGACACCACGATAACTCTGGTCCTCGTACCTACTCCAGAAGCAGATCCTTCCCAATCTTCTGCTACGGAATCCGGGACACGGACAACAGAAGACTCTCCTGCAACTGCCAAGGCCGAGGGAACGACTCCAGCATTGGAGACAGAAGCCATCTCCACCCCGACTATCAACGCTGGAGGCTCTCAGCAGCTTGCAGCACCAACCTTACTCTCAAATCCATCTGCTGTTTCTAGACCTGAGCCGACAGCGTTAAGTCTTAGAACTCTCGTTTTCACATCAGTCCTTACAAGGTCTTCAACCATCCTCGCAACTACTGTACGCACAGAGTTTGTTAATGCGAATCAACCCACTGCATCATTGAAAGCCCCCGGACATGTTTTCAAAGAAGATGAAGACGCAGACACAAATGCAGCGTTCAACAAGGATGGAAAACTTGCTTTGGAGGAGAGTGTCACTGAGGAAAGCACACCAGGTACAAGCATCCATAACCAGGTCGGATTGGAGAACTCCACTAATCATTTGATAGAAACCCTTGGAGGAACTCCTCTCGCGTTAGAGACTACAGCCATTCAGACCACAACGACAACCACCATCAGTTTGAGCCATGTTGATGTCATGACAACCCCTGAACCCAGCCAAGAGCCTCTGTCTCTTTCTTCAGTACCATCTCATGGTGCTGGAGGCATCAACGGGACATTCCATGCAACGCCAAACAGTGGATTCAGAACAATTCCGAGGTCGTCAGCTAGTCTGGCAGAGAGAGCATAGATGTAAATATACATGATTTGCTCTGGAGTTAAGGACTTTAATGATGTTTGGGTTTGGATGTTTTAGAATGATCACTATGAATTTATGTTGGATTCCCCTTTTGGTACGCTTGTCATATAAATGAGAATTAATTCCTGTTTCGCCCACAGTACCGTGCCGTTGAAAAAGCAATAGCACGTATCCACAGCCCCGCGAATACTACACTCGATCAACTTTTGAAACCCCTTAAAGTCGTATCCCGAGCCAAAGGCAAGCTGTAGTTGTATGTAGACATTCTCGCCACGTAAGAACACGGAGCTAATGCTACGGAATGTCATTAGGGGTAAAAGGTGAGAGCATGATTGGAAGAGGCGACTTACATGTTCTCGGACAAGGGTGGAATGAAGGTACATTGATTGTTCTTTAGTTGTATAGATTTCAGGTGGCTTTGAAGCAGTAGGGCTGAGAGTGCCTGGACCTGCACACATGATTACTATGCCTCTTGAAATTATCAGCAAATCTAAGCAGTCTTTCCGGCTCACGGCAAAGAGGTTGCCAGCTTGAAACGATCAAATTATTGTTAAATTCCAGGCAGTGATGGAGATTAAAAGAAGTATGGGTGCCCAGGTATGAATTGGGCGATATATCTTTGACCCAAAGCAAAGAATGTCGAGGCAGTGTTGCCGTTGGTCTTTATAGCGTAGAATGCTGAGACGAGATCATTCATCGCAATTGGAGCACTAGCTCACGGGCTTCAGGTTGAAAATCAGTATGGACGGCGGTACTTGATAAGGTATTCGTAAATGTGGGAAGAATATCAGCTCCTGCACTATACCGAAAGAATGTAGAGATGTACTATATTTATCTTGTTCATATCGGTTTACTTGTGGAAGATATAAGCAAGGCATAGTTGGTCGTTCTTCTTTGTACCGGACCAAATGTATAATAGCGTTATCGTCGTTACGTGGCGGATTTTGTCCCTTGTAAGCGCACGTTCGCAATGGGCGTTTGATTCTGTCAGACTTGCACAGCAGAAACTCCCTCGTATATCTGTATTAGTCTATTCTGTTTACAAAAGATCTTCCTTGTGAGATTTGGGATGCAGCTAAGCTACAAGGATTAGAGAGACACAAAATCACATTGCATACATGCTTCTTATTTGTCTTACTCAACTACAGTCACAGCTGATACAGCTTAGAACGTATCCTACCCTTTGTCCGCCATCATCTAATTTAAATTCCTATGCTTCAAGTCCCCGTTCTTAAGAGTTTTGGAGACTCGGCAATATAATATATCAAATTTAATTCTCCGGTAAGCATGTCAGCCTGAACTGACCATTGCGGGTTTTATACCACGTTGGGCAATGTCATGTAAGCACTTGTGCTTTCAGCCCCATTGTAACGGTTCTCTGCCACATTGTGGTCAACCATTTCCTTAACAACTCAAGAAATGAATGAGAAAGTGGAAATGAACCTGATGTACATTGAACAACAGACCAATGATAGCTATGCATCCAAGATGGTAGGGCAGATCGCAAGCATGGAGGGCCTGTCACTCTCCGTCACACGTCGCCGAAGCGAGTTGATTCGAGTCTTACATGCATAGACCTCTCTTGAGTCTTGGCTCCCATCACATTCTTTTTCTTTGTTCAACTATGCTCATCGATTTCCGGCTTCTGATCAATTTAATTGTGAGAGAAAATAGATTTCATAAGAGATGCGACGATGAATACTGCGCTTTGTTGAATCTTCCGTCACTCTTCCTTGTGCCGCTCTCATCATGAGGCTTCTCAGTTGTCTCGTCTTTGTCCCTCTTACCGTTGCGCACAACCCACGACAGTATGAGGCACTCCAAGCGGCTCCTGGCGACCTGATGCCGCGCTTCTTCATCGATCGCTCATTTCCTTTGGCAAAACGCGCAGGAGACTGTGGTTCGGATCATCACAACTGTAGGTCCATGTGGATGCTATAATGCTCTCAGACACCAAACTCATTTATGCCACAGGTCTCGAGATTGGATTTCCAGATGATTGTTGCGACAACGACTCTTACTGCTACGTCAACCGAAAAGGCGACCCGAAATGCTGTCCTATAGGCTCCAACTGCTCCAGCGATTCACCGTGTAGTTCGAATGCTTATTTCTGTACCCGCACCGTCACAAGGAGTGGAACTGCCACTGCGCAAGAGGGCTGCTGCGATCGCAAGTGTCCCAGGACGAGTCTTTACCTTTGCCCAAGTAGCCTTGGTGGAAACTGCTGCGGCTACAACTCTGAGTGTCGGGCGGGTGGTGATTGCGCCTCTACGAGACCGGCTTCAAGAACCGACCTCCTATCGCCCATTCCTTCAGGCTGTACGACCTCTCAGCATAAATGCTCAGATGGTGCAGGCTGTTGTGACAACGACCAAGAGTGCACCCAGGTCAGTGGTGAGGGATATTGCGCTCAAGCTACACCGACAGAAAGCGGTGTCACGATTGTCGACGACAACGACAGCAGCAGCGGAGGCCTGTCAGACGGTGCAAAGGCTGGGATTGGCGTCGGTGTCGTCGTGGGAGCGAGTATCATTGTTGGCGGGCTGACTTGGATGTGTTTGCGCAAGCGACGCCAGCGCACTGCATCAAGGCCATCAGCATCTGGCGAAGGAGACGGCAGTGCGCCCCCTAGAGATGCCATGACAGATATATCCGGGAGCCATGCCCGGTCAGGCTTGACCCAGGACTACTTTGGACCAGACCCAGCAGCAGGACCATATACGGAGCAAGCAAGCTCACGGGTCACCTCACCTGGAAGAACTGCTGCTGTGCCCATGCATGCACAATCCCCTGGAGATATCGCCGCGCCCGTGGAGATCGGCTCAGCGAATAGGGGCGGCAGCGATCTTCTGTCACCCATGTCCAGCCCGAGTATATACCAGACACCCCTTTCTGAAACAATAGACGGCCGGTTTGAACTGTACGGTAACGACTCAGCCATAACACCAGGCCGTCCCTTGTCAATCGTTCCCACCCCTCCACAGAGTGTAGCGGGGGATGTTGCACCAGAGCAAAAGCAATAATTCAAAGGAGAAATGCGTTCCGTTCTATTCTTTTCTGTTACTTGTAAACGCCTAGCCAGACCATTCATGCAAAGGGATGATCCAAATATTCAACAGTCCCGGCGCAACGAACAAACGATTATGTGCACCGAAGTTATCACTCAGAACTCCGCGCCAAAAGAAAGAGCAAATCATAAGGGCACCACCTAATAGTCCTTACAACGCCGTTGAATGAGATGTAACAGGAAATATGAAAACAGTATGAACCACGACCTCATTCTTTGCAGCGGCATTTAGCAGACAACACCGCCGAAAGGTGCGCAGTTTTGGAGGTCTTTGACAAGATCCTCTACGCTGCTCAGATGCTGGCTAAGCAGCTCCTGCTTCTCCTCCGTGGTGAGATAGATGTCACCTTCAGGATCAGAGCCGGAACGCTTGCGACGTGAGTCGGCATTGAAGGCACCTGCGAGTTTACTAGGACTTCGCTGAAGCATAGCGGGAACACTATCGCGCTGATCGGCTCGGGGAATCGAAGGAATCTCAGGCATGAGATAGAAGTAGAGGAACTCAACGAGCTTCAGCTTGACCTCACGGGCGGTGGATCGCGACTTGAAAAGAGAGGTGACAGTAAGAAGGCCATCAAGGCTCTCAAAGGTACGGGTGTTGATTGGGGTCTCGATAAGAGCAGTGACGAGTGTGAGGAGAGTCGCAGATTGGATCGCAGGGCAGTTGAAGGGCTCGAGAAGGTCAAGGAGGAGCTACATGGTGTTAGTTTTGTGGTATTTGGCGGCTTAGTCGTTGTGTACATACGTTCATGTTCTGTTCTCGGGCAAAGAGAGACTTGCTGGGGGGGTGTAGCAACAAGACTCCTTGTATGAGGTCAAGGGCACTCAGAATCAACAGGTCGTTTCCACCATCACCACCCTTAGCCATAAGTCGATCGAGAGTGCTGATAAGACGCATCGCAACGTTCCATTCGAATCCCTCCTGCAACTTGAAAAACTCTCGAAATGCCGGGTCGCGGGAAAGTTGGGAAAGATCCTTTTGAGGAGGTGTTGATCCTTCACTCCCATCATCGTCGGTATCCCGGCTTCGATGTGCACGGTCGTTTCGAGAGTTTGCTTTAGAGAGACAGATCTGAGCTAGAAGGCCTTCGACCTGGCGAAGGCCCTTACGGACTTTTGGTCCGTCATATGAGGAAAGGTTGTCGAAGGCGAGTGATAGAAGAGACTCCATCGTGTATCTGTTGGTGGAGGAACAATAATGAACGTTATGCCGGAGACGGTAAAGATGGAAAGGCTGAAGAGTATCGACTTAATGCGATTGCGGCTGGTGCTTTTAAAAGAGTATTTAAGAAAACATTTGATGAAGGTGACAAGAAGAATAGAAGAAATGGAAACTGAGTATCGCAGTCACACCGCCGAGAGTCACTGAGCCCAAGCAACAGTTGAAAGAAGTAGAAAGATGGATGATCGTCGTCAGGTTGCTGTCACTAAACAATCCCATGGAGTGGAGCTATCGGCACAGCAACGGCTCAGGAAATTCCAAGATTTAAGGGTCGCCAGCTGACAAGCGGGCTGGCATGGTCCGGGGTTACAGGGGCCTACAGGGGATATGCAGCTAGGATCACGCTAAAGTGGGCTGTCAACTGTCATCTGCGCCGTTGGTGAAAGGAATGTCCCAGTAGGTCCAGGCGGAATCTTGTTTGTAAGAGATTGAGATGGAAGCTGTGAAAAAGATCCGGACTCTAGGTGCGAGTATAGCTATGGTTGATCCACGAGATGGGAATGCTAGAACGCTTGGTAGGCAGAGACCCGTGGACTTGTTTACACAGCAGCGCGCTACTAGGACTTCGGCAGTTAAGCCCTGAGGAAACAAAGGTCCCAAACTATCTGGGTTCATATCATTGATCAGATTCCATGGCTAACCGATATTGCACGTTCGATAATCCTCAATTCATCACGTCACCTGCTTCGCTTCTCGTATATAAGGTAATTACATGTAGGTGTTGGTTAGGTTACCACGGGTACTGAAATTCTCTCGGCCGAATATCTACTCTCGGCCGATAAACTCAATATACCCCATGAAGAAATTCAATATTCCAGTCCGCAGTTATCTTCTTGATCTCCAGGTTGCAGTAACTAAGCCCATCGCTTCAATGATTAAAGGATACCTCTCTCTGATCGAATAGCCTTGCATCATATCCGAGAACTGATGTATAAATGAATCAATGACGAGGGTTATACTAGGAGAGTCATTATAATTCAGCATAAGAAATCATCATCACCCTACTTATCCTCCTCAGACTGACGCAAGATTACCCGCACAGCTTCATCCACGCCAGACGCTATCACAGTCGGCTGAAGCCCCAGTGAACATCCCAGTGTATCAGTCCAGCCCTTGCCTTCACGGTCGATCCATGCACTCTTGAATCCAAAAGCTACAGCACCAGTGACATCGAATGGGTTTGAGCTCACCAGCCAAACCCTATCAAGCTGAGACTTCATCCCCGCTGTCTCAGCCATGAACTCATACGTACGAGGATGCGGCTTGAACACTTTGAGAGGGTCGATACTGACGACTTTCTCGTGGGGAAATATGTTGCTCACTCTTGACAAAGTTGGGCATGTATCGAGTGACGATGTCATCATGGCCTTGGTTCCGTTTGAGAAGATGTATGGATCGATAGATGCATGTTCTGCCAGTTTTTCGAGTGCTTTATCCACATCTGGGAATGTGTCGAGGCCGTTATATGCATCCATGATACGTTCTTCCTGCTCAGGAGTGAGCTCAACACCAATCTCTTTCGTAGCTTGCCGAAATGACCATCTCGTCAAGTCACTAAATGTGCGATAAGTGCCTTTATATATCATCAGTGATGGCTTTCATTTTTGGCTTGTCTCAACTTACCCATACTGGTCACGCGCCATGTTGACTCAAGCTGATATCGCCTTGCTAGAGCGGCAATTGACTGAGCTTTATCTTGCCCGTATAATCTTGCCAACTCTCCTGCTATCGATCCGGTGGAGAGAATAGTGCCGTAGAGGTCGAATGCAATAACTGTCCGTCCCATAGTGACGACTCAAAGTTAGAAAGATGGAGAGTTTACAATGCAGGTGGTTTGGGATCGACACAAGAAGTTCCGAGCTTAAGAGTGGATGCTCACATAATCATAATTGATTACATAGCTTCATGCGTTTCATGCACAATTGTGTGAAAAGACGGCAAATGCATATTCCGATACTTGGTGTACTAAAAAGAGTCATACAAACAGCCGAAGGGAGTTTGCTCTCTTACACTGTGATCTGGTTACCTATTTAAGATTGATTTAGATTCAGAGTATTGTTCCGGACCTGCCTCTAAATTGTTTAACAATTATCTATCGGCGTCGATTAAAAGTTCACATGTTTTCTTCAAATCGAATCTTCAGTTATGCACATCAACCGCTAGAATTCTCATGTTCTACTAGGTCTTGACGATGCCCCTGAGCTTGAGACTGTACATAATGGTCTATTTATATGGATCTTTCTGGGCGAAGCGATTCGAACCGTATGGCATGAAAAACACAAAGGCATCAATTAAAGCCTCTCCTCCTGGGGAGTTTGCTTTTTCGGTGCTCACGGAAATGTTGAGCTGTAAGTGTAGGTAGTGATTGGATACGAAGTGTAAATCATGTCCAACCAATATCTAACGCTGTTCGTAAGCTCAGATGTAAATATTGCTCAGGCACCTCAGAACTCTCGATAAAAGGGTTGATGTGACATTTTCGGTGACTGACGGCACGTCTAAGCTGACAGTTCCAAAGTGTATCGAGTATTGTGCTAAACTGACCTCTAGTATCATGCGGCGGCCACTGTGGTATCCGAGCTACTCTGGCTATCTGAATGAGATAAAACACTATTCCTCCGAGCAATGGCATTGTTGTCAGCCAGTTCCTCATCTTTCTCTCTAGCTTCGCTCTTCTCTTCTGTCGGCGCAAATTTGCTTCTGATTCGAATCTGCTTACCGTATCTGTAGAACAGAAACGGGATAATGGCTAGAACTGTAGCGACCCCTCCGATTAGACTTCCGCCGCCACCAACTCCCAGTGTATCGAACATTTGTGTTGTGAATAAGGGAGCAGCAGCTCCGCATGCTGATCGAGCAATGGTATTGGCTGCAATAGCAGATGCCGCGTACATAAGATAAACATCGACGAGATACGTCAAGAAAGCCACGAAGATCAACATTAAAGATGTAGCTAGGAAAGTTCCCGCCAGCGTCGGTACGATCCAATGGATAGAGCTGCAAGGACCAATGTCAGTATATATACATATAAATTGGGGAGAATTCAAGCTCGAGAGCGTGTGGTGACTTTAGATACGGGGAGGACTGATATCTCAATTACTTACTTATACTCAGCCGTCCATGCAAACCAGAACATGGTCACGGCAAATCCAACACCTCCAATCATTGCCAATGGCAATCTATCTTCGGGCTCCATTTGTTTGTCCCCATTCTCAATCTTTTTCTTTCGAATTCGAGTATCGATCAAAACTATTCCACCACCGATGAATGCACCTACGAGTACGTTAATGTAAGTTCAGTAGAGTTATATCAACGAAAAGTACTCACCAATAACAGTTCCAATCAAGGGCAGCTCTCCAACACCGGAGTTCCAGCCACGACGCTGCTGAAACCCACTTGGATGATGCCTGACCAATCTTGTATTCTTGCCTGAATATGAGATCTTGCTCAGAGAGTGCCGTAGAGCAACATTTTCCTGTGTTTGTCTCAGTGACGATCAGAGGTCGATAATAAATGTTACAGTTTTTTGTCATTTATTTTGAACGTGGGCATAGCGAGTGATCATATGCTGGCCTTGTCCTGAGAGTGAGGCATTCTTTCGTGAATTTTTGAACAGATGACCGACATGAATGCGAACGATAAAAGTGAGCATTTATAAATGGGATGGTTTAATTACACACTGGTCAGGGCTTTTGATCCCTTGCTAGCTTGACTGCTTTCTTGGTAAACGGCCCGTCTCCTGCTATCGATCCGAGAGATACAAGAGGTCGAAGGCTCCCCCGTGACTCAAAGTTAGATGGATTTAGATTCAGGTGGTTGTTGGGATGCTAAATGTTCCGAGCTTAACATGTCTCTTTCATTGATTACAAGCTTCATGCGTTTCATGCCAATTGTGCCACATTCCGACTTGGTGTTTAGTTTGACACTGGTTGGTTACATTTATTCTAGTACGAGTCTTGAAGCAATTATTGTTTACTTATCTATCGGCATGAAAAACACAAAGCAATGTTAAACCTCTCCTCATCTTTCTTTGCTTTTTCTTGCTCACGCTCCCTTTTGATAATGATTGGTATGAATAGGAATGTATCTCTTGGGCGATGTTTATTGCTCAAAAAAAACACAAAATCAGTGATTGTTTGGGTGTCACGGAAAAGCGGTAAGCGAGAAGTGTAAAATCGGCATGAACTCTGAAAGAAGAAAACTTCCGACAATGGCATTGGAAAGTCATGTCTTTCTCTCAGCACGTCTATCTTATCGGCAAACCTCTGAATTGCGGCATCCGGCTACTCTGAGAACAGAAATCATTAATGGCTACTGTAGCCCCTCCGATAGACTTTCCTCCACACTCTCCTCAGTCGATCTTTGTTTCTTGTTTCTGAATTATCTCAAAGCATTCTGTAGAACAGAGACAAACTGTAGCGACCAAATTAGACTTCCGCCGCCACCTCCCAGTGTATCATCAGCAGCTCCGCGCTGATCGAGCGGGGCTAATAGGATAGCGCATCGGTGCAAGGAAAGGAATCAACATAAAGGGGAAAAAGGGGGAGGATAAGCTGCAAGGACCAAGTGATGCAATAGAATAATAAAAATCAAGCTCCAATCATTAAAGCAATCTATATCTTGGTCTCAATCATTCAATAAACTATTGAATGCCTACGAGTATTAAGAAGAGTGGTAGAAACTATACTCCACAATAAAGGGAGTTAAGGAGGAAGTAAATAAAAAGACAATTGAGTAGAGCCAAGCAGACACTATAGATAACATCTGAAAGGATCAGGAGAAAACGGCTATGGTCAAGGGTACCACGATGCAGAGACAGGACAGTTTGACGATAATAACGAGGAATCTTTGCCTTTCTTATTCTTCGAGCCTTCTTAGAGAAATAGTCACCAAGCCAGAGAAGGACATAGAAACTCCAACGCCAGTCCTTCTTTAGCTCGAGGAACCCCAATGACAGGACCCATGCGCCGAATACCCATAAAGAAGGATTGAGGGGACCAGTGCGGAAAGCGCCGTTGTCGGCATCCCACGGAGGGGCAAAGGTCTCGGTGGGCCAAACGGTAGGAAATGTAGAAACAGGGTGATGGCTTACCCGGATGAGTTCTGAGATAGACGGATCCAGTGAGCTCGATGCAAAGTAGCATTGAGAAGAGCAGTGAGCAACGTGACAGACCAGCGCCGAGCAGTAGACCTGTTTTTGAATGTCGCCTGGTGCAAAGTCAACGTAACCATCCTCGTTTAAGTACGGGGGGTTTTCTTCTTCGATAGGTTGTTATTAGCCGATGAGAATATTCGATGTATAGGCGCCATGGCTGTTGTTAACGTTACAAGTACAAGGGGATCTTCGGCCGTGATGAGAGAGCCAAGGCTCATATTTATATTCAACGCACTGCGTATTTCCTATCTGATGGCGACTAGTGAATTCCCTTGAAGTCAATGACACTGTTCTGCTTCTAGGGTCGATTCTCAAGACTCGGAAATAAATTAGAAATCAGGTCTAAGTCCGTTCTCTGATCTTCATGCCGCATCACCACTTTCGCTCCACCACTGTCGTCATACCTTGGGAGGTCTTATTACACTATAGGTTGCAACACCTGAACAACGGCAATTAATTCCCGCTTAACGTTGAGAACTACTAACGTTGATCGAGAGGAATGGCTCGGCTCTCGCGTTTTCGGATCCCCGTTGCCGTATGACAAACGTTTCGGCCGATTGTGAACGGACATTGTTATCACCGTGGTCAACGTCAGGTATTGAGACTTTGGATGGTGAAGCGACTGGTCAGCATTGTTGTACGGTGATGTTTTATTTATATTAACGCTACCAGCTGCCTTCAGAGACTCTTGGTGCTTCTCATCATTACTAAGATCCAATATTACGGAGTACATGGTATTGAAGTATTAAAGAATGCTTTGTAGCTTATATGAAGTGACTGTTGTTATGTCAAGATACGGGAATTAGGGTTAAGCATAAAATTTCCAACTTCGTCGAAGTATATAGACGCTTGGTCAGGTACATGATTGAAACGAATATTCATACAGACATTCAGTGGGAGAGACTGACTAGCAGAATAATACCTTAAGCATGAATATGGTCCAACTTGTCGAACTGGCACATCGAAACAGTAGTCCCGGGTAGGCGCATAAAAAGCTCCACGGTCCAGATTTAGACAGCAGGGGTTCTTGAAGCAACATGATCTGACTCCATTGATCAGCTCTTTGGTGCACCCTTGATTTGCATGTGAAATCTAGAATTATCTGGTGAGATCTCAAGGTGCAGACATGGTACGTGACAAAGTGAAACCAGGGATGGACTCAACGTGTTCGTCTTCGCCTTACTCTTCAGCGAGCTGAGCTTGGGCTTCGCAAGCCCTGATCTTACAATGGGCTGAGGTGGTGTGTTTTCTGTCCCAACGGATCAAATTCTTTAATGCTTGTGAGATGGGGTTGAAGGTAGATAAAGGGAGAGCTGGTGCATCAAAGAATGTTTCTTCCTTTGTTTCATTTGTTGTCTCATTACGCCATTGTTTGCTGTATAATACGGCTATTTATCGTTACCACTAATGTAAGTGTCTTTGGGCACCTTCACTCGGTCCTGTGCTCTCTTTTCGCTGCTTCATCGTCAGCATACATAGGGCATGCCTTTGATTGAATATAAGTCGACAGAACTATCACTAATTAACTGATTGACTCACTTACAGATATCCACATATTCATCCGTCTCTCAACAACACCTTCGTGCAACTCGGCAACGAAAACATCAAAGGTATGAATGATTACTATCTACGTCAACATGACTATCAACTGCAGCTAGGTATTAGGACTGAATGACCTGGCTTGGCTGCTTTTGGTTGTCTATTGATTCTTCCCCGCAATCACATTCACAGTCCCACGCTGATCTTCCCCTGGCAAAGACCCATTTCCCTGTCGCTAGCCCCTCTCAACAACAAAGAAAAGGAAAGCAAAGCTGCGTTCCCGTCTCAGAGCTCCCGTCCCATCCATTCTGCATTAGCTTGTGACAAGAACCCCTAAGAAGAGGCACGGCCGTGTCAGTTAGTACTTGACATGCTGTGAAGGGTGCCTGTAGTTCGTGCTGCGCCAAGGTGCAAAGATGGTGTCCTGCGTAGGACGAACAGGTATCTAGCCCACATGCTCACCCTCACCATCACCCCTCACTCTATCACAAGACAGAGAGAGCTCTGGGCAGCTTCGTCCTCCTTGACGCCCTATCTCAAACTGGATGGCTGCAGCCTGCAGGATTCGCTCTTAGGCTCCTGCTATTCAGCGCATGAGCAATTGGGTTGAGTAGATTATCCACATTGCAAGCTTGCGCACAGGCTCAGTGTCAACTCTATGACCCTTCTATCGTCGCATCAGGCAGGCTTAGACATGTATCGCCTGGATATTCAATGACGTCGACCACTTACAGATTCACCCGAGCATCCCGACAATACCATTCGCTATCAGTACGCCACGAGACAAGACAGGGCCAAACACCACGTATACGGCATTTGTTTATTATTTCGCTTCCGTCCCATATTGATTTTTGCCTCTCTTTCTACAGTTAGCATCTCCAAATATCTTCAGCAGCGTCATCGATTATCCGTCAAAAAAAGGACCCCTCCCCCTCCTCCTCTTCTCTTTTTCCCTTAGACGAATCGCATTCTATACCCCCAAAAACTTAACACGCATGATCCCCACGGCCGACCCCATCCTCTCTCTCAACCCTGAGGCATTGCCCCCGTCGGCCTTACACATGCTGTCGCTCTCGCCAAAGGCAATGGAGAAGATGTCTGGCATCTCCAACCCACTTATGTCTCCCAACGCAATTCCACCTCGCACTTCAAGCACCGGCATCCCGACCTCTCTCAACGCTACACCCACAAAACCCGTTCTGCGCCCTGTTCCAGAAGGCGACTGGCTGAGCCAGAAGCAGCTCTCCCCAAAGGCACAGATGTCAAACGCTGGTTACGGCGTTATGCAAGCTCCCAATCCGCCTCCCGATCCCGAGCGCTACGCCCACGAGGATCTAGAGTTCACGGCTAAGCGCTCTTGGACTGACGAGAAGGAAAATGTCGTCCGCGGACCTTACGACTATGTCATTAGCCATCCTGGCAAGGACTTCCGCGCCCAGCTAATCGGCGCCTTCAACGCCTGGCTCGATGTGCCCACGCCGAGCCTCGAAGTCATCACCCGAGTCGTTGGCATGCTTCACGAGTCTTCGCTCCTCATCGACGATGTACAAGACTCGTCCGAGCTGCGCCGTGGCTTCCCTGTCGCACACAACATCTTTGGTGTCGCTCAGACCATCAACTCGGCAAACTACATATACTTTGTCGCCCTACAAGAGCTGCACAAGCTCAACAATCCAGAGCTAATCACCATCTTTTCCGATGAGCTTGTGAACCTCCACCGAGGCCAGGGCATGGATCTTTTTTGGCGTGACACTCTTACTTGTCCTACGGAAGAGGACTACCTCGAAATGGTTGGTAACAAGACAGGCGGCCTGTTCCGTCTCGGTATCAAGCTTATGGCGGCGGAAGCCAACGGCCCTAGTCCTACGGACTGTGTTCCCCTCGTCAACCTAATTGGTCTCATCTTTCAGATTCGAGACGACTACATGAACTTGTCCTCGAAGGAGTACAGCCATAACAAGGGAATGTGCGAGGATTTGACTGAGGGCAAGTTCTCGTTCCCTGTCATCCACAGCATTCGCTCCAACCCTACAAATCTCCAGCTCATCAACATCCTCAAGCAGAAGACCTCGGACACCCAGGTCAAGCGGTACGCTGTTGCCTACATGGAGTCCACAGGCAGCTTCGAGTATACCCGTAAAGTTCTCAACGTCCTCATCGAGCGGGCTCGCAAGATGGCCGAGGAGCTCGATCAGGGCCGTGGCAGCACGAAGGGCATTCAGAAGATTCTCGACAAGATGGCCATTCAATGATATCCATTCAACGTTTCGGTTTATTTCTTTTTTCTCGTTACGATTCACGGATTTGACGTGTTATGAGCGAAGCGCATATAGAATGATGTGACAGAAATCAGAGACACCTGACGACCTCCGACTTTGTGGCCACAGGAGAGGCCTGTTCAGCGTGATACCACTTGGACTCTGAAAGCGTGACTTCAGCATGAGGATTGGATTTTTGGTATTTACTTTTTGGTAGCCCATACTGTCCAATTGAATGAGCATAACTCAGTAATGGAATTTCTTAATGTCATGTTAATTCTAACATAACAATGCCCATATTTGGCCACAATTGTGTAGGCCATCTCATGCCCCCGACCAACACCTTGCATAATATGAAGAACCAAAGTAAGACCGTGGTATTACAGAGATTTATTAGATCAACTTGGCTGTACTGGAGCCGCCTTACGCTTCACCAATCTGACCCATCGTCGTCGCCTCCAGTCACCTCTCCGACCACTACCGTCTTCATTCTCCTCCCAGCTTGGTTTCGGTGTTGCCTTTTGCTTCCCTTTGTCGTTGATAGGAACGTCCACAACACCAGTACGCTCGTCTCGCTCGTCCCATATGTCATAAACCCAACGCTCGCCTTCTGTCTCAACTTCAACGCCTGTAATAATACGTTCCTCTACCCATTCACGACTCCAAAGGTCTAGAGCCCATTTCTTCTCGCTCCATTCCCACGCTTCGGGTGGCATGACATCTTCAAAGAAGCGTGTTCCGCGTGGTCGTTCACCTGCAATTCGAGGTTGTGACAAAGGATCGTAGGGTGAAGGACTGAAAAGCCAAGGCTCCCACTCGCCACCACCAGAGGTTTTGCGCTGTAGCTCAAAGATTTCCACTTCACGCGTTTCAGGACTGGAGTCGAGGATAACGTCTGAGCTGATCCAGTTATCTAACCACGACCGAGCCTTGGCCTCTTGTGGCTGGAGACGGTCTCGATGAGCGGCAGCAATGAGGCGGGCGACATGCGGATGACCCATACCCACGATAACCCAACCCCCGAGAAGGAATATGAAGCGCCAGGGTAGAATTTGGGCCGCAATAGTCATAAAAATGCCCCCGGCTGTAAGAAATAAAAATAGAGCAGAACTGAGAGCCTCATCACTAAAATTCGTCACTGGTACAAGTAAGGCGACGACCTGGTCATGTCCCCGACTAAAGTCATCCATGCAGTTCTGTAGGTCGCGCATGTTCCGAAAGAAGTCCTTGCTGAGTTCCTTGACTGGTTTCACCGTCGCCGCGGGTGCCAAAGGTGGTCCCTGGGGAGAATATCCAACATTCTGCTCACTCGACAAGGTTCCCTTGGGTGGTGCTGGATGCCGTGCCAAGAACGCGGGGATGAAGACACCGAACAGAAGGATGGCAACAGGCAGCACAAACAGGAGATAAGGATCCAGGCAGACAAAACTATAGACGGCGAGGAGTGATAGAGTATGCGACGCGCGCTTCCAGGATAAAATACGTTCCACACGGGCCTGGAATTTAAAGACGACGCCTATTCGAGCGTTGAATCGCCGAAAATTGTAAGACATGGTAGTGATATTGAAGTTCGGCCTCTCTGTATGGGTAGCTGATTGTTCGTCACCGGCGAAGTGAACCTCGGTTTGGTCATCGCTATCCGTGGGTATAACTTGCTGAAGAAGTCTACCGTGGCACCAGTCAGTAAAGCAGGGCATTACAGCGGCTCGGGAAGCTCAATATACTTTTCTACCAACCGGTCCTGCAAGCTAGCTTTCTGGCGAATAGCAGCAAATCCTCCGCGTAGGCCCGTTTTCTGAGAGTTTGATTCGACCTTGGATTCGGGCTGCTTGTCATTGTCATCGTTATGGTCATTGTTGGGGCGCTGGCTTGAACTCTCGGGGGAGTCAAAGTTGCGCCCAGAAGCGAACATCTCTGCAGTGAAGTCGTCCATGAGGAGGGATGTTTCAAGACATGGTGCGACATTGGATGGTGGAGAATTCAAAAGGAACTGGGGATTCAAGATACCCGCGTGGAGGTGTCACGGCACGATCACGGGTGAGCATGTGACACTGGTGACATCACTTACACCTAGATCCGAAGGTTGGTGAGCATCTTGTGGCTACCGAGTTACTAACTTACCTAACCTAGACTGACCTCGTGACAACGGCTTCTAATAATACCTACCGGAGAGAAGCTAGCCTCGATTCAGCAGTAAATGATGTTCGTAGTGAGTGAGAAATCATTTGCTGGATACCCTCCATAATTCTGCCGTCAACTAGAGTTTACAGTAGTGCCAAGCGGGCCGTAGCGCCTTCTGACTGTGTTATGCTCTTTGAAGTACAGTAAATTAGATGCAGATGGGTTGCCTCATTTGGTGAAGTTTAGAAGACTTGGCATCGATCCGAATAAAGGATGAAACTACGGACATCATGAGAGAGTAAATAAGTCCTGAGACATGGTTCATATCATATATATCCCATCCTAATTTATATGCCCACAGCGACATCCATGTCGTCCCTTAAATCTGGCTTACCCCACACAACTGAATATCGAGTAAAGAAAGCATAACCTTCGTCATTTCGGCACTATTGCTAAAGCTGTGGAGGCATTCAGCAATCCATTCCAGCGACGGCCTTGAGAACGCGAATTCCTGCCTGACAGTTTGATTGTGTCACCCACACTGATGAGTGTCCCGGCTCGTCGGTGTCTAATATGTGGTTGATGAGATCAAGTGGCATATCATAGCCATGGGCTTAATTCACTTCAAACAGAAGACATTGCCCATGACAACGACAGCTCACATATGCCAGATGCCAGATTGGCTATCAGATGCTGGGAGCAGCTGTGAGCTGCCAACTATCATCCTCCACCACCGTATATAGACGGCGAAAAACAATAAACACGACTCAAGATGCAGGACCATCAGATCCTTGATGCTTGGCAGGACAACAATGCATAAGGTACCAACCGACAACAGCCTTGACAGGTTAGGTTTATTGGTCCGGCAAAATGCTTGGTAAATAATAGAGATGCATCCGTATGGCCCTACCGGTTGAAGATGCCCGAGAAAGCTCCTGCCGGGGCAAATTGATGGGTCCTTGAAAATCTGAGACACGACTCAATCCTTGTATTCGCTGGGTGTTCATGGTCTGAGCGGGAGGCTCGAATAAGACATCTATCTATCCATTAGCCACACCGTCTAGCCCGTCTCCCGTCACGAGTACAGCCCAGCACTCTTGAATCTAGAGACCTGAGCCTGGTTGCGAACAGCCTGGTTGCGAAACAACGAAGCACTTGCCAATGTCGTAGTATCGAATCGGGTCACTTGTCGTTTCGTGAACCCCAGCTATCTTTACCTCAGCTCCAATGTCAACATCCGATTACGGCCCAATACAAACACTGGTTGTCGACCTGGGTAGCGCATTGCGCCAGTGCTCGTTGATGCGTCAACCGGTTCACGCGACTCGGCACTATGCGTGGATGGTATGGCTGGTAGCATTCATTCGCGATACCGCTGTCTTCTCCACTGACCATGCAAATCTTCTACCTAAAACCACCGCCATCGCCGCTCATTATCGCGTGGTGGATGTGTTATAGAGACCAGCTGGCAGAGCAGGGTAGCAGTATAGTAGGTAAGGTACCTTAGCTTGGAATGAGATGACGATAAAACGCGACAAATGCATCCAGGGGCGTGAGGTCTTTGGCCCGGATTTGGATTGGCATTTAATTGTTATTCAGAGAATGTCCCATATTCTATCACGAATGGTTGACGTTCCTCAATATGCATCGTTGAGTTCGGGAGAGGCTAATAAAGTAAGGGGAGGTTATTGAGGTACCGCATTATGAGGTTACATGCTGGGGAAGATACATCTGATACGGGTAGAATGAGCCCAAGATACAGGTACCTTCCATCCACTTAAATGGCGGTAAAAGGCATCTCGACAACCGGTATGGGACCTCCACCTCTGCCCGCACCTAATCCAGGGACCAATTTCAAAGCTCTAGTAGCCAATCAAATTGCCCGTCTACCGTGTCGAGATCCGCTGTCCACTGTTCATTATCAACCGTGATGTTCTTTCACGAGGCCCCTTCCACCATATCAGCCTCTCAGGTGCCTTTCTTCACACGCTAGAGAGTATGATGCCCGCTACCTAAAGAGGCACCGGCACCCTAGCACGCAGGTATTCCCCATGCCTCCTTCCGGAACTGCCTGTGGCCGCCTATAGCAGTGTTCCATGAACCTAAGGGAAGGCCATCCCATCCAGAGAAAAAAACACAACCTTACCTAACCAACTTAACGACTCCATCTTTTTATTCTACTCCATCTCGCATCTTACTGTACCATCCCTTTCTCGGGGTGCCCACCGCAATCAATCGCTCCGGGCTCCTTTTCGCCTGCCGCCAACCGCTCACTGACTCTGACTTTGATTCTGTCTGCTCTCTTGCACTTCAATACTCTTATCAGTTCCGGAATGAGGTAGCCGTTCGAATGCGCTCAGCTCCCTGACCGGACTGAGTCTGTGCCAGCGACCCGACCCCGTGAAATCCACCTTCGTCGCATTGCCAGCCACGCCCCTCGACCTTGGACCCCATGAGCCGCGACCACAAGGCACCTGCTGGGCCTCGACCAGCCAACTTTTCTCCAACGCGATTGTGAGCCTTTTCCATCTGACATTTTTCTGTTTGTTTCGTTCGTTTGACATATTGGTCAATGCGTGTTCTGGCGTACCGCTGTCATCGTCACATCCAAGTCTTTTATCGCCCTGCATTTCTGCACATGGCCAAGCTGACCTTGATCTCTTTGTGACAGGGGCAAAACCGCCAACGCTCAGCCTCGACCACATATCCCCTCGACGAACCCTGGCTTTGCCTCCGACGATCCAATGCTCAGCGCAACTCCTTCCAATAATCATTCCATTTTTTCTTTTAGTCGTGATGGAGATTCAGGTCAATTAAACGACTCGACTGCCTCTTTCGATTTCTTGCCCTCTGTTAGCTTCGACGATTTACAGAGTAGCATCGAATCCGCTTCAACAGACTTCAAACTGACCCAATTCCCGTCTCCCAACGGCGAAGGGGGCATCCTCGACACACACGGGGTAGATAACGCCAGTATGTCTTCTAGATCTCAAGTAGCTCCGTCATCGAATGGTGCTGCCACTCGAACTACTGTCCAAACCAGCACTCGACCCGCTCGATCAGGCTCGCTACTGCGTCGACCTAGTAATTCTAACAGACCGCCTGCCAATGCCTCCGGTGCTTCTGGTCCGACTGATCACGTCCACGGGCCGGGCGCTGCACGCTCTCGTCGACAAAGCCAATACCCGCCTGTCTCCAATACCGTCGTTCCAAAACCTCCTCGAAAGTCGATCGGCCCAGGAATTGTTGGCGATGGGGACTATGGAGCTCGACCTCCCCAGAAGCGGCGCCCCAGTCTCTTCTCTGAAGGGACGCCTGCCGGCTCGACGAGAGCTTCTATGGACGGCAATCCATCGTGGCTCGATAATACAAGAAATTTTCCCAACTCAAGGGCTGCGAAATCCAAATCAGTACAACCGCCACCACGACCAAATCAAACCAACCTTGGTCTTGGTAACACCCTAACCCCAGAGCAGAACCGACACTCGACCCTGGCCCCGCGATCACCTCGGGTCGGAGGCCGATTGAGCACGCCGTCCTCCGCCAACAAGAGAGTTTCGATGATGCCCGGCGCCCACCATTCATCACATGCGACTGGCCTCGGCGCGAGGACAATTAGTCCCACTGATACAAGGAGGATGAAGCGACTCTCAACAATGCCACAGTCATTGAGTCTTGGTCAGATTTCCACCCCTCCGCCTCCACCACCAGTGTCGATGAACAATCAACCTGAGAGAGCTGAATCGAAATCGCCTTCCATGATTCCAAGGCGAACTTCTGGTACCCCATCATCCTCGAGAACTACGCCAGACCTCCACCGTAAATCCTTCAACTCAAATCTATCAGTTAACTCGGGCTTCAGCCTGAACTCGGCCAGAACATCAACTGGATCGTTACACCGTATATCTGGGTCTTCATCTACATCACGCTTGCCTGCACCAAAACATACGACAGTCCACAATCCTATTCCAACTGATGATGACGAATATGTTCCGCCTGTCCCTGCTATACCGAAAGCCTACGAGTCGCCGAAAGACTCGCCCGCAGACACTTATTTCATGGAGAAGAAAAAGACTGCGCTTAGCAACATGGATGTCATGGGCATGAACTCAAACTCTACTGGAGTCATTTCTATGCCTGTCTTTCCTGAGCCCACGAAGCTTCAGAGAAAGCCAAGCGCGCGAAAGAGCTATGTGCCGAGTGTGGCCGCTGAGCCTGATAGCAAGGCCACTCCTCCAAATAAGCGACATCTGCAACCTCTAAGACTGCCACCAATCAACCTGGGACCTTTGAGCACCCCAACTGCTAACAAGATTGCAGCGTTGCAAGACCACAGCAGTGTAGATAGGCACGAAACTCCACCACCAGCCCGGCAATTGCCAAAGACCCCCACAACCCCTATGACAGCTTCCAAAAGCTCCTTCTTTGCCAAAAGTCGCCATGGCGATACTCCTGAGCTTCCATCTCTTAGGAGCAGCAGTTCAATTCATCACACCCATCTCACGCCTACACCTCCTGACGCTAGTTCGACTGAATCGTCGTTAGCTTTCAAGGAACTTGATCACAAGCAAAGCATGTCACCTTTCTTGTCATCCTCTTTACCCAAAGGCGGCGCAGACCATGGTTTCTTGAAGAGGTCGAAGACAGGAGCCGACTTCATGACTTTGGATGAAAACATGTTCCAAGATCAAATCCACCAGAAGCCTACGGGTCCTCGCGCGCCTAAAGAGGCAGAACCAACCCCCAAATCTCCTCAACCGGAACATTCGCTGGATGAGCCACAAACACCCTCCTCCATGAGCTCTATTCGACGAAAACTCAGTCTTTCTTGGAAGCGTGGGAACTCCAAGAGCAATATTACTGCCCCTACAGATGTGGTTGAGAAAGCCAGCGCGAAGCAGCCAGAGGAACCTATGCCTCCTCCCAGGATCCCCATCTCCTCCACTTTAAACAACCTGTCAACTCTTAAGCAAGCCAGTCCTTCCCCAACCGTGAAGCAACCTCCTGGAGGGTATCTTGAGTCGCGGAGGCGAAAGAGCTCTGGTGGAAGCCTCAATGGGTTCATCTCCCACGACAAGACAAAAAGCGAATCTTGGACTGCGAAAAAAACAGTGCCAGACCCTTCAACAATGCCCGTTGGTCGAAATACTTCAGTCATGCAGAAAATCCTTCGCCCCAGGAATTCTTCTGGCATGTCGAAGGGCCCCGACTCATACTCTGCAGACCTCGACAAGGATGATATGGCAGCAGAAGAAGAGATGGCTAAGTTGGGTTCCAGGCGCAAAGAGACGGATGTTGCTGCTAGAACCCTGGACGCGCTCAGAAAGCGAGCCACCCCCAAAGAGCGAGTTGGCGCTCACGAAGCAATTCGTATTGCCATGCTCAATATTTATGAGAGGGGCGAAATTGTGGACTATACCGATGTGTACTTTTGTGGGACACAGAACGCCCACAAGGTTGTAGGCGATCTCCAGTCTGATGCACCCAACTTTGGATACGACGACGAGCGTGGCGATTATACCATTGTGCCTGGAGACCACCTTGCATATCGATATGAGATCATTGATGTTCTCGGAAAGGGAAGCTTTGGACAAGTCGTTCGATGCATTGATCACAAGACTGGCGGTCTGGTAGCTATCAAGATCATAAGGAACAAGAAAAGATTCCATCAACAAGCCCTTGTGGAGGTCAACATTCTGCAAAAGCTTCGTGAATGGGTAAGCTGGAGTCACTACTCACCCTTCAATATCTATGCTAACTTGGCACAGGATCCAAAGAATAGGCACAGCATGGTCAACTTTACACAAAGTTTCTATTTCCGTGGTCATCTCTGCATCTCTACAGAATTACTTGACATGAATCTCTACGAGCTCATCAAAGCCCATGCTTTCAGAGGATTCTCTATCAAGATCATTCGGCGCTTCACCAAGCAGATTCTCAGCTCACTCAATCTGCTCAAGCAGCACAAAGTCATTCATTGTGATCTCAAACCCGAAAACATTCTCTTGCGACATCCCCTTCATGCGGAAATCAAGGTCATTGACTTTGGCTCCAGCTGTTTTGAAAATGAGAAGGTGTATACTTATATTCAGTCTCGTTTCTACCGATCACCAGAGGTCATCCTTGGCATGACCTATGGTATGCCGATTGACATGTGGAGCGTTGGCTGTATCCTGGCAGAACTATATACTGGGGTCCCTATTTTCCCTGGAGAAAACGAACAAGAGCAACTTGCCTGTATCATGGAGGTCTTTGGGCCTCCTGAAAAGCACTTGATTGAAAAGAGCACTCGAAAGAAACTTTTCTTCGATTCAATGGGCAAACCCCGTCTTACAGTATCGTCTAAAGGCCGCAGACGTCGCCCTTCTTCCAAAACTCTAGGCCAGGTACTCAAATGCGACGACGAGGTCTTCATAGACTTTCTGCATAGGTGCTTACGTTGGGACCCCGAACGACGCATGAAACCTGAGGACGCGATTCGGCACGAGTTCATTACTGGGCGTAAGATGCCCGTCCCTCGTATGCCGCCAACTCGCGAATCATCACCCATGAAGCGGCATAACACAATTTCGACGCCACGGCCTCTCCCAGAACCTCCAGGTGCTAGTGCCAAACCCCCAATGTCTCTGCGAACCGGAGCCAGCCCTCACAAACTAGTCTCTGGTGGTGTGCGAAAGACTTCCGGGACCACAGGATCTATTGGCTCCATGCCAACCAAACGAACGAGCGCTGGTACGACTGGACTTGCACAAGGAGCAAGTGGCTTGCCTCGAGCTGCTGGTAGGAGTGTGAGCGCGAAGCAGGACCTGGCCGCTGCGGGTGCAACAGCCGCAATGAGTCGACGAACATAGTTTTTATTTGGAGGATACCTTTTTATCATGATTGGAGTTCAGGTTGCGTTAAACATTTTGTTTTGACCATTGTGCATCTTTGGGTAACCGATACACTATGCAACGGCGTTGCCAGGGACAGTTTGACTTTGGTCTTCGCCTTACAAACAAAAACTGCATGGATTTTACGAGGGTGGGCGAAGGCATGGAGGATGCAGAAGAGGGAAGATGGGATTGGGGCACATGATACATCTCTATCATTCATTTCAATCCTTGTTACCACGCCTACACGATGACCAAAGAAGTCTGCTTTCCGGCCCCTTTGCGATGGATCTGCGGGAGGCAAATTCGTGATACAACGAGACGGTGATTAGTGAGTCAACTTAGCTTGAGATTGGGCGGCAACTGTTTTGGGAAGGGGGTATATCACGAGATTTGACGACTGTTTCAACTCAACTCAATAGATGTCGTTGTCCGCATCGAATCGGAGAGTATAGAAGTTAAGGGGGCTCGCAAGAGGGTTCGGACACCCAGACAGAGTATGGCTAACACCAATGAGCCGTCCAGGCATTCAGATAACTTTACACATAATGGAACATTCGAGGCTAGACTCATTGTTGACTCTTGATTATTGACTGAGGCCTCCCTTCCATGAGTACAATTATTGGTGCTTGTGCAAGAGCCGCTAACATGTACGACGTCAGATGCTTATTTGATCGTCAAACAGCTGAGGTTCCGAAGCTCGAAGGATGGGACAATTTCGAGAAACGTCGCCGCGGTTGCAGATCAGCCTTACGCCTTATGATGTCGGACAGATGACGGGCCACGCCTGGGATCACGAATAGGATCGCGGCTGCGTCAAGATCAAAAGAAGAGGCGCGAGGCATGGCGGCAAATGTTGTGCCGGGGGGTTCATGTAACGGTCTTGTGCTAACTGTAAGCGGCGACATCTTTCGCTGGAAGGGAAAGATGGTTAGGGTTGAGGATGTAAACGCATCGGCAAACAGCCGCGCCGCCAAATGAAAAGGCTAGGTGATGGTGCAGGGAGCCATGCCCCTTGATCAATAACGTCGGTCCCGGCGAGTGGGAAACAGATGGTCAGAAAAGGGGTGGATGTGAAGATGATTGGCAAATCAACGACGGGAGCTGGGCTCATCTTAATATTAGAAACGGGTCCGGCCGAGAGTTCAGTCTGACATCTGTCACAGTATGCTCAAACGACTGCATGTGTGCCGGTATCGTATTAGTTGGGTTCATGAGTCCAAGGCAGACTGAGCTCAATATGAGTGTCCCTAGAAAGAATCAAGATGCACAAAGGTGGGTCATCAGAATGCCTTGCGTCTTATTGTAACCGGTATGACTTTTTTGGGCGTTAAGTAGTCGCTGCAAGAGAACAGATGAGGATTAGAAGTTGTCATGATATGGCCGAACAATATGTTGTAGGTCAAGCTTTCTCCGCCGGCGACTCCGGGACGAACAACGGGGGGGCAAGCCACGGCGGGAGGCGCAGCGCGTGGGGCATGCAGTGGCGCCCCTCTCCGGGCTCCGATTATTGGGTGCGGTCGCCGGATGAACATGGGGCTGACCTATTCCCCGCAGACGACAGGGTTGTTCTATAGGTTCTCGGACGAGGCTGAAGGTCTTGAATCGCTGTGCGACATGACTGTGAGGTCATCAAACCCTCCATGACGATGATAGTAAGCCGTCAGGGCCGTATTGGACATGCATGATCTGTGTGGTAATTGTGTGTTGAGTAGAGAATGATTTCCACGATATGATCATAGCACTCTAAACCCCCAGACTATGCGCAAAGGCGCAATCTTTTCGTATCGTATAGCAGCAAAGCAGTTTAGGCAGACGAGGAGTGAACATCTCGGGCAACCATGACAATGATGGAGGGTTCTGGCTTTCGTCCGTGCTCGCTCGTCATCTGCCTTCTCCCCCAGACTGTTTGGATTGTTTCGGCGCCTAACTGGACCTTACTTGGCCAGTCACTGATGCCCTTTTTCTTATCCTGCATGCGATGATGCTCTAGTCTGGGTGGTTTCTGATGCCTGTTTACCTATGACTCCTTTTTTGGTTCTGCATAGGGGACGTCTGACTCTGGCACTCCTCAGTTTCAACCGTAAACCAGGGTGTTTGCCAAGAATAAACTTACAGCATTCACTATCCCGAGAGAATGTGCACACAATGCCATGCCAATAACAGTCTCATCGCGAAGTTTGGCAAACTTTAGAGGAGACATGTGCCTGAGACTTGATTCCTAATCAGGACGAGTTGATTACGCCTGAGCCAATTGAGCATTTTCTTCAAATGGTGGTGTCTCTGGCAAGACATGTAACGGCAACGGACCGTCGATGGTGGTGGCCAAGTGAGACATTGTGTAGTGATCGATCAATTCTTGAGTTCAGCAAAACATTTTGTGTTGGCCCTATGTACGACTCCACGTACGTTCTAACAGATTTAACTATCGTTCATGGAATTGTGATGTAACAGTAAACGTTAGCCTATAGTTGGAGTCAACTTGAGCCTCCTGCATAGAGATCCATTACACTATTAGGTCTTTTTCGAACTCCTTCGAGCCAGGAATGCGTTAACCAGATCGTAGATGTGGCCTATGCTGTGCATTCAAAGCAATATAAATGCCCAACGTGGATGGCGTGAACATAAGTTCTTTCTCACTCAACCGACAGGCATGCGGGATTCAAAACACCGAATTCTCGTTATCTTCACAATCCATACGGCACGTCTTCTCAAGGCCTCGATGTCAGCGAACTCGCTGCCCGGAGCCCACGTGAGGTAGGCCAGAATGCTGACCTAAGAAAGTCAGATGCCTGGTATCCTATTGCCGCGGCAGGTAACACTGTTTCCCGTTCCAATAGGAATTCAGGTTTCACCTTTGGGTAAGACATGAGGTAGGGAGCGGTGAAAATTTCGGGAACTTGTCAGCGTTATGAGGCATCTGTCCAGATCACTCGAGGGTGAGAAAACGTACCTGAGCATCCAGAAAGCCACCAATGCAAGGCTGGGCCGGCTGCCTCCACGTTTGGATTCATGAGTAAAGAGTGAATGTCGAACTGTGTAGTAGTGCTGACTGGTCAATCCTGCACAGTACTCGGAAGACTTTCAGGGATAATGGTGGTAGTGTGGATGCATGTCAGTTGCGCGGAAATGTTGTATGACAGACTTAGTTGAGGTGTGCTCAGTTTCCAACACTTTGGTCTTGGAGGGGGGGTTCTTGGACGATCTGGGATCATCAGACGTACACTCGATGAGTTCCCCAACAATTACACTTGCTCCCTATGTTTTTTTACAAGCTGCAACAATGAGGAACCCACATACGATTTCACGCCACTTTGAAGACTCGCGAGGACCACTATCCATCATCTATACGGTATGAAAGTGTTATCAGATACCGCGACTCTACGTCAGTTTATTTCAAAGTTGGCAACGACCCAAGTGTGCACTTATGAAGAGTGCAAGCATTGCCAAGGCCTGGGGTGGGATGCAGACACAGCCTTATGATGGACAGGGGACCCTGTCGCTATGACTGTCAGCAGGTGATAGGGCGGGTAGTATTCTTAAAATTGTGGTTCCGAGTCTGATCCGTTTCTACCATTTTCCATCGATATCGGTTCATAAGGTAGGCAATATTGAAAAAGTCATAGTCCCAAGATGACAAGTATATCTCGTCCTGGGGGCATATAGACTAGAAACCCAGCAACATGGCCATCTAGGGAACAGGCGAATGTTTGATTTTGCATATGAGCTATGTTGTAATGGAACAGAGTTGTCATGGTGTCGAAAATGTTATCTGTGGAATCGTGAAAGAATGAACCCCTGGGTAATGATCGAGACCCATACGATTCTAGGCCCGCTAGTCGGTAGCTCCCTGACTCTAATTTGAGATGGTGGCTTTTTCCTATTGCACAGTTGGAATTAGCTAATGCTTGTTGGTATGAAACGGGAAACAAGAAATAGAGAAACCACATCAGATTCCAGGAACTCCAGTGCCCTAGCACCGGGACGTTGGGCGCAGCAAGGCCTGCCCACCATCACCATAAGTGCCGAGCAGCAAGGGTTAGCGCTGAGCAGTGGTACTGCGTGTGACGCTGTCTTAGACGCATCTTGGTATTGATATTGTAGCACTTATTAGGTATCTGGAAACTTGATCTTGGTGATTTATTTGGTTAGAAATCTTTCAAGATTGGGTGGCAGACAGACGGTCTGCATTCCTGATACGGCATTTCAGGCATCATTTAGTGATATTGTGGCTGGGGTTTTGCTGTCGTGTTGCTGCGTGTTTCAAAGTCCCATCGTGCTGCGTTTGGGAGGATGATGGCATAGAGAGGAGCAAACATTGTTACTCATTGAGGACGAGAATAGAGTCTCTGCCTGATCTGCCTGTTGGTATTCGAGGGCACGTGTAATGGCCTATGTACCTAGAGGTAGTAGTATTATTTGGGTAAGTGTAACTATAAGTCGACTTTTCAATGGGGAAGAGGAGCCAGGCGAACCATTGCCTTGAATGACTAACTCTCCAAAGTCCCCTAAATTTTGATGCCATTCCGTAATTTCTCCCTCCACGTCCTAATCCTCCCACAAACGAAAAGACCCTGATTGATACATCCTCGTCATATCCATCATGAGCGCATCTCATCCTTTGTCATCAATGCCGTGCGCTTCTGTTCTTGCATGGGTCTAGACCTCTTGATTACATGTCTTATCATCTCGCATACGTCATAAGCCTGCATCTCTCGCCAATATTCATTGATGGTGTTTCTCTAACGGTAACAGGATGGTCGCCGTCACAAGCTTTTGAAGTCACCCTCGGCCGATCAAGACAAAGTCGTTCAATCCGCTCTTACATGCAGCTACGATACGTACAGGAGGTACCATGCTGGTACCATGCAGTATGATAGTGGAAGAGGGTGCAATTTCAACTATCGCCATTGCATTGCATCACATTGTTTCCAGGTCTGTAACCCTCCCCTTCAGCCCTGCTGCAGGTCAATTCAACCTCCCTGTCTCAGGCCAATTGATGACTCCTCACACCGAACCCAGGAACCACCTCCAACCTATGGATGGAGTTAATTATGGCCTGTCGCCGCCTATTCCCTGCACTTGCTATGCTGTATGTACCTACAGGACTATAGGCTTTGCACTACGGGCTACCCCTGCGCTCGCCGTTGGATCCCTGTCCGGTCGATGCGGTACGGGTACCCAGTAGCCAGGCTCATTCATCCACACCCACTGCGCTGCGCCTTGAGAGCAAGCCCGTGCTTTCTCAGTCTCACTCAATGGATAAGTTGAGTTAAGGCATGTTTCTGGCTTCCTTCGGAACAAGAACCACCCGATGAAACAGACGAAATCGGAGCACAGGGCACTTGACGCACAAGGTCCTAGGAGCCATAGCCTCCGAAAAAAGTAAAGCCCCCAAATTCAAAGGTCCTTTAGACCCCCTCCCCCTCCAGGCTCAAGGCATCTTTGGTCCTTCAGCGGTGGGTCTGCACTATCCCAAGCCTGCAATAGACGCGCCCCAGCCTTTGTCACCTGTCAAGACAGTCAGACTCAACTTGCGGCTATTGCTCTCACGCACTCTTACTGGCGTCTCTGGCGTCACTGGTGCCTTGACACACATCCTGGTGATGTTCTTGAGGAGTGTTGTTTGTCAAGAAAAGCCCCGAACCGGGGCGTGTCTTTATGACCTTCGATGCTCTCATCCAGGCTACAAGCAGGCCTATAAGGCTGCGATGCCTCTTTGGAAGTTAATTGTCTTATCCTCACTTCCTATCTCTCTATTCACAAGATTCATAAAGCAAGCGTCTCTCCATTGATTCTCACTGTCTTGCCTTTAAGCTTCATCCTCCTTGTTCAGTGCCCCTTGTCTTCATTACGAGTCCGACCACGTTCGATTTCATCCTCTGTTGGTTCACATATTAGACATCTTACTGGGTTGTACAATTTCCTGTATCCTAAACCAACGACACCAGGCCAACAACTTCACGGCCCACCACCACAACCATGTGCTATCAACTTGTCGAGCTCTATTCGGCTTGCCGATGCCCCTACTACACCCATGCTGTTGATCGCTGCGCAGCATACGGCCGCCCAGGCCATCCTATCCAGCAGCGAACGATCCTCGTTGGTTACCTATGCTCTGCACACTCGAGTCATGGTGCTCAGTATGCATCACCACATAGCTACTCAGACAGTGGCTACCACAGTGGCTACTCGAGCTCAAAGAGCTATCAATGAACGATTCTGTCTTCGGCAGTGGGATCTTGCTCTCCAAGACTGATAATATTCAAGTTCGACGACTGGGTTTTTTACCTTCTCTCCTGCAACCCATCGCAGCTCTCCTTTTTGCTAGCAGGATTTCGTTGGACTGGTGGAGCTCCGAATGAGGTTCACCGCTAGGCGTATCCTTTTCGCAGACTTCCTCGCTCTATCGTCGCCCATTGGGGCCTCCTCGTTTTGTGGATGACCACTTTTGTTATGGAGATTACAGCAACGTTGCCGAGGGCATGGGAATGAGATATGATATGGACATGAAAACGATCACGACGGAATGCCTTTTTTCGGTAGGGGAAAGCAACTCGCATTGCTGTTCTCCCTTCGCAAGCAATTCTTTTCTTTCTTTTAACTCACGGCATTGTTTTCTTGAACTTGCCGGTAGTTCTTTATTTGCTGGTCGGCTCCAGCATTCATCAACGGACGAAAAATCTCTCAACTCACATTGTCAGATGGCGTTTACTTATTTGGCCTTTTCCCCCTTTGCACAGCGATGGATTGTTTTGGTGCCACTTCATTTTCGCTTGGCTGGAAACAAGTCAGGATACAGCGACATTGGGTTATATCTTGGGACAGCAGGTGCTGAGAGCCTCACGGCGATTTTAGACGGTGGGATTTCTATTCTTGAGCATCAAGGGCTGAGACATTACTGGTAATAAGTCTCCGCCTCCGGACGACGGTACTGCTATTTGTTTTCTTCTTCTACTTTTTCTTCTTCTTCTTCTTCTTCTTCTTCTTCTTCTTCTTCTTCTTCTTCTCCATGGATGTCTTTTTTGACAAAAGACGATCCACATCTTAGGGTCACTGGGACTTTTATCATGGTTTGCATTTGAACTGGCGGGGCTTACTAAAATGCTTGTAGCATTAGATGTGGACAACGGATGGCTGGCCATTATTTCATTTCTTTTGGAGAGGATCTTTCGAAATCTCCGGTGTATTCTTTTTGTTTTCATACTGCATCACCTGGGCCTATAACAAAGCATTGATTGCAACAGTCACCCTTGTCATGTGGTACATATGTTCTTGACTTAGGAGCTGGGTTCCCAATCGAACAACTAGCAACAGGAAGTGTGACGTTGAACGTTCCACGATATGGAAAAAGACAAATTTACCTCTGCTTAATACTCTCAAACTCTTCTCGTGAATTATTGAATTAGCATGAATATCCAAAAGTAGAAAGTATGATTGGTGCCTATTTTGCTGAGGCTTAGTTTCAACTCATCCTCGCGATCATCAGGCAAAGTGGGCCGTATGAAGTCAACTTCTCCACAACTTCACAGCCAAGCCTTGAAAGCCTCGGCCGAAAGGGATACGTGCACATTATAATCATATCACCAAAGGTTTTACATACTTTCTCTAACACAGGTGTAAGACTTCAAAGCGCTGGACAAACGTTGCAACGGCAATGCTAGATGTGCCATGGGGAGGCCTCAGTTAAGCCACCAGCTCTAAATGCTGAGTTATGCGTCGTACAGACAAGGCAGAAAGGGCTAAAAGACACCTATATCAACTAGATTGAGTCACAGCCTTGCAGTAGCAGTTGCAGTTTCGATAGTTTGTCTAAGCCCATGGACACGGCAATGGTAATGACGTCCGAGGTTAGCGTGTCCTATTATTAGGCCATCCACCCCGGTAGATTGCCAGATCGAGCCACGCGGGAAGGATGGGTGTGCTCGGCGAGAGTAAGGCCAATCAGCCTTGAGAAGGATTTCGGCTGTTTTACTCAGGAAACTTTTGACGCAGATTACAAGGAGGGCTGGGGGCTTGTGTGATTTGCTGGCGGTGCGCGATTAGGCGCACTGGCGCCATGCAGGGAACTATTCCAGGGTGTGAGACGATCGGTCGGGTTGCCAAGGATATTGGGGCATGTGTTTTGGGTAGATAGACAAGGAGTTTGTGTATCAATTAAGGTGATCTTCTACGTTACTCGGACCTGACCGTGCAACTTCGTTGCGGAAAGACTCGAGATATCGCTTACTATACTGCTGAGTGCTATATTCCCAACACGAGCACAACAATCGAGATTCAAATCCTAGGAGGATGTAACGATCCCGTGCAAAGAAGCATCGCAAGCTTACAACCGAGCTCAAGGTTGGATGTAATATGCAGTGTATAAGGGGAACCCGGATTCTCAGGTGCAATTGGCCAGCACAAAACGATGCTGACATGATGGAGAGCTACCTGAAGCTTGCATCTTTGAACTTGACGAACATGGAAAGATGATTCGTCTATCGCTTAAAGAACTCATCAAGGGCTGAGGTGAGCCAAAGTAGTAACGCTACATCGCGGTAGTTTCCAGGGATTAGTTCGAAATAGGAATGCCACGACTCAGCTGTCAGAAACGGCTGAGGTCGGGTTCCATGCTGACGGCCAGAGTCCCCAAGAATTAAACTAGACGATCCCTGGCTTGCCGAAGCCGGGCTGTTTGTATGCAGGGGCATGACGTTTGGTGGAGTGCTCAAGGCGTTTTTCCTCTGGAGGGGACAAGGGTGGGCCGTCCCAGCTAGGGGGTTGAGGCGGCTGGCGCTTGTGAGTAAGGGACATTCTGTAAGGGATGTAGGTACAGCCAAATGAGTCGCTGGGCCTTTGTTCCTCTCTATGCAACAGGGCTGTATCATGTAGGGTCCTTTGTTGAAACTCGGCTACGATCACATCAGACTCATTGTCATGTTCAGCCTTTCACGCGAGTCAGGTTTCTTGACAGTGCAACCCAACATGTTGTCATGATGAGCTCGGGCCCAAACTGAAATATTACTGTATTATCTGATGCCATGAAGCGAGGTATTCGCCTTGATTCACTCGCTCCTTCCCGCATAATGACAATGATGAGAGAAAGGGAAAGTGAATGGAAGGCAGGTTGGGCGAAACTGGCAAAGGAAACTGCACTAGCACATCTGCCGCCATCAACCCTTCAGTGGCCTTACCGTGTGCACTGTGACTTGTAACTCTCCATCAACACCATCAACAACGGCCTCTCCTCTCACCCTTCTCCCTTTTCCATCTTCCGCATCCTAGCAACCGCTTCTCTACATAAATGATAGAATCATTAATCTTCATCTTTATTCTCCTCCCGTGTTCAATCTAGACTTTGTTGGGAATGCCCTCGTGTTCGATGACCGAGTCTCTTGATCCAGTATTACATCTACTCAAACAATCGTCAACAATACTTCTCAAAGTCAACCTTTCCCAACACAGCGTCTAGTAGAACATCAATTCCACGGCGTAAATCCCCTCGTCATCGCGATACACTCTCGTCACCAGCGCCCAACATTCGACACGGCCGTCTGCTTCAGCACACGATACGCGAAACTCCATCATGTTTTCTAACCTCATTGGCCACACTCGGGCCTTTCTCCCTCAAGGGAACTCTGATGATTGCATCGGGACTGGCGTTGGTGGCTTCGATCAAACCCCTCCTCCAAGTTCACGCGTATCCGTGGACATGCCAAGAAGCGAGGATATGGGATCAGAGGCTATCAAAGAGTTGAGAACGAACTATGACCCCGTATCTCTTGGTCATCTTAAATCACCATCGACCGATTCAGAGTTTTCTGGCACAAATAAGTCGACTCCTCTTGCAAAGACTCGGCAATTCGAACCCTCAGCAGAAACACTAAATATTCTGGGCGCTATACCTGCATCCCTTTACCACAAAACTTCTTTATCACAGGATGGTATGGCAATACAGCACAGTCGTCTAGAATCTTCGGTGGGTGGCCAGAATGAACACGAAGTTGAAGATATTCCGGAGACTACAGGGATTCTGTGCGTCGACAATGACCTAAAGTCATCACGAGGCGAGATTGGCCAGCGGCCAACTTTGGAACAGAACTCGCCTAGATCAAGAAGTATCTTGTCGAACAAAGACTAGAAGTCCCAATCTCTTCCGGTGAAAGTGCGCCCAACCATTGACCTCCTTCTGGGCGATTTCAGAAATTGTTTGAAAATGTCAACTACTAAGAGCCGGAAAAAGACAAGCATAAACTGTCCTGGAGGAAGTGCTTCCAAGGGCAAAAGGATCGCTCCTCCAGAAAAAGATGTGGTCTTTTCGAACACTTCAAGTGTTGGCGACCAGGATGCTAGACGCTTCTCATCGCTCAACACAGGCACATGCCTACCCAATATGGCATCGTCAGACACACAGCTGCATGGCTTATACGACCAAAACAACAGCTCTCATGACGTGAATTGTCCAGAGTTATCTCGGCTGGAAGACCAGAGCTTATTAGCTACAAATATAAATAGACCAGTTCGCAGTCAGTCCTCGGGATCTATTATGAGCTATTTATGGAAAAGCCAGTGGCTCAAGCGACTATCGCACACAGCAACGTCAAACAATTCACAGCTTACAGAGCCTCCGCCTCGAATCAAACTAAGCAGATCTGATGATCGACGTCCATCAGAGCCTGTGTTGCCAAGCAGCATGGCTCTCCGTAGAATGTCCGCCTGGTCGGCTTTATCTGGCAAGCCTGATCCTGGAGTTGACGGGATACTGTTCAAGCGTGTATTCAGCGATCTCGAGAGGCTCCTCGATGAAACTCTTTCCCTCGCCCTGGAGGTCGCGGACCATTCGGAAACCGCAGCTCATGCTAGTCACCCTGCCGTGTCAAATGAGTATGGCACCGATCATGTGGACGTATCAAACTTGTCGATGGGCAACAGACCCCAAGAAAACGTCAAAGCATTTCCTATAGATGGAGTATATACGGCCTACCTAGCGAGGCCGGGATGCAGGCGTGCTGCCACTTACACTGCCGTACCCAAACGCCCGCGGCTGGCCGATATAGTTGAGAGCTATTCCGGAACCTATCAGGAGCTTCGAACAAAGACTCAGGCTGAACGAAGACAACAAAGTGGCCCCTCACGACGTTCTTCACTCAGCAGAAAGTCCCGGAAATCTAACCAAGGGTTAAAGGCGGATCGTAGACGTAGGCCGGTTATGTTGAAAGATCTCCGCAGCACAAGTGCCCTTCTTGATGTCGGAGGAATGGACGCCCAAGGACAAACAACAACTCATAAACGCTCGGCAGCTGTGAACGTTTCAGCAGCCGTTCGAAGTGGAACCAGCCATGATGCTCTGCCAGAACATAACATTGCTGGGAGAAGACTGCATGGCGAACATGGCATCAATCTTCGAAAGCGATCGCACGTGAGTCTACGGGACATACAAGGGTTCAATCTTCCAAAGTCGCACATCAGGCAACCGATTGCGAGGGACTAGTCACCCGTTCGCAAGCGATTTGTAGCCTCTACTGCCTGCTTGAGCACAGCACTCATCGGGGTGCTACTTGGTATCTATACAGGCCTAGTCCCATCAATTCAGTATTATGTCGTGGATCAATCACACGTCACTGTTCATGGCAACACCGGTTGTTTCCTTGCCCTTGCTATTCCGTCCTTCTTTCTCTGGCCATTGCCCTTACTCCATGGTCGGAAGCCGTATATAATGTCAAGTCTTATTATTGCAATGCCTCTTCTTTTTCCACAGGCAATTGCAGTCAGCAGTCCCAGGCTTACCAACACTGCGTCTTGGAGGGCGATTCTGTTGGCCTCTCGTACCCTAATGGGTGGCTCTTTGGGTTTTGCTACAATGAACTTTCACTCAGTTCTGACGGACCTTTTTGGTGCTTCCCTAATGTGTCAGCATCCCCATGAAGAGGTTGTGGATCATTTCGACGCAAGAAGACATGGTGGTGGCATGGGTATTTGGCTTGGCATCTGGACCTGGTGTTGGATTGGATCTCTTGGACTTGGTTTTCTCATTGGCGCCGCTATCATTGATAAACACTCGCCAGCATGGGGTTTTTACACCAGCATCGTGATGATTGCAGTTGTCTTGATTCTCAATGTGATATGCCCCGAGGTTCGACGATCTGCATTCCGACGATCGATTGCAGAAGTCCGAACAGGAGGAGACATCTCGCGTCGTCTGGCTCGAGGAGAAGTGATGATGCATCGAGTCAAGACAGGTCCAAAGTGGTGGGGACAGGAAGCATACCATGGTGTTCGTTTATCTTTGGAGATGCTTGAACAACCTGGCTTCGCTGTTGTAGCGATATATGTCGCATGGATTTATGCACAAGTCGTTCTAGTCATCATTCTGCTGGGCTCACTCGTGTCTCGATTCTATCATCTAAGATCGCCATATGTCGGCCTTCATGTCTCCGCAGTTGCACTCGGCGCTCTACTTGCAATTCCTTTCCAAAAGGCCAGCATCTTCTCGAGATCTCGCAGCCGAGAAAATAAAGTCAACCGCGAGGTTATAGGCAGAAAGATAGTATGGTCTTCACATCTAGTCCGCCGGGCCGTCTTTACTATTGCCCTTCCGATTGGTGGCGCCTGTTATGCTGCTGTTTCGTCAGGACCGCCAATCAGTTCTGGCGTGCCAACCTTTTTTGTCTTATGTATAGGTTTTCTATCCTGTCTCGCAATTTCAGAATGCAACGGCCTTATCATGGAAACCTTCGATACATCGGATCTGTCTCCCGGAATGGTTGGTCGCCACCGTGATCCCTCAGGTCAAGACCAGCGTCGAACCAATTACTCCTCTTTTCCGAGAGTGACAGCGGGATTCGCTATGATACAATCCTTCTCATACATACTTGCGGCTGGTTCAACTGCGCTGGGTGGTCATGTAACGCGGAAGCTTGGCCAACAAGTTGCCACGAGCGTCGTAGCTGCGATACTCTTCTTGTTAACTGTCCTCTTGTTGCTTGTTCTCATTCGGTTCAAGAATGTGCTCATCATACCTCGTTCAAAATCGGAAGAGATGGAGAGAATTACCCAAGCCCGTCGACGGTCTTCGAAACGTCGGGCTTCCATGCCCAATGACTTGCGTGCATTGATGGAAGAGGATTATGCCTGGCGGCCCACAATGATAGGAAACCCGATGGGCAAAAGCCGCCGAATGAACGTATTGGAAATGGGTAACCTGACAAGGTGGCAAGACATTCGACGTAGAAATAAGCTCATAGATGCGGGTGTTCATCTCAATCGTGATACGTTGGATCAAGGCCTAGATGCTCTAGATGTTGCACTCGAGAACCATATTGATAACATGCGACAGAATGCATCTGGATTCTTCAGACGAGGGAGCTTAAGAAAGCATGGAGGCCGTCTCCGTCGCAGCAACCAAAGCAGCGAACAGACATTTCATGACTTGGAACTGGACATGCTTGATCCAGTGGGTACGCCGAGCGAGTCATCCCAGCAACCTCGACAGTATGTCGAGAGGGAATGTGTTATGGGTCAAACAATCAAGGAGGAGAACAAGGACGAGGCCCAAGCTGGACCTAGCACTTCACAAAAAGACCACACTTAAAGGGCACGAAGAGCATTATTGCGAGGGAGTGACCTATAGAATAAGAATGAATGTCTAGGTGGTGTAGTATAGGTGCATGCGATAATTTCCACCCTAAATTCGTGTGCGGTCCTAATGCATTTTTCTTCCATCTATGACTGTTGCTAATGCTCATTATAGCTTCCAAGTGCTTGGCTATTATACAAAATTGATATGTGATCTAATCCACGAAACAAAAGAACGATGGTGCATGTGTCGCCGAAATCTCTATATCTCCATTTTATTGTACGTTCAAGACCAGGTCATCTCCTCGCCGTGTAGGGGTTAATGTCGGCTGCCAATGCGGCGACAAAGGAAGGTTTGGTGGTGTCTTGTTTTGAATATCACGATTCCACTTTGAAGCGCCAGTTTTGTCTGTACCGATAGTCATACCAGCAGCGCGATCCAAACCGACACGCTTAGCCAGGAGTGAATCTTGGCTATCAGAGTGAACAAGGGAGGGGTTCATTGATTGGGGGGGGCGGTAACTCTGATATTGAGAAGGGTGTATTTGAGTCTGTTGTGCGGCAGGATAGGGTTGAAATGACTGGTAACCTCCTGTACTACGAGGGTTATGTTGCTGGCCTGGCCGAGGTTGGAAAGAAGGGTACATCTGTGGTTGTTGGTAGGGCTGCTGATGCGGAAATGTGCGCTGATAGGACTGCAGAGGCTGCTGTTGCTGGAATGGCGGATATGTTGCGGGTATACGCTGTGTAGGCTGCCAAGGGTTTTGCTGCTGCTGCTGCTGATGATGATGATGATGGTTGTGGCGTTGTTGCTGGTGATTGTGTGAATGCAGTCTCTGGACGGGTTGCCAGGCTGCCTGTTGTTGACGAGGGGAAGGTTGAAACGAGGGAGGCCTCTGATATGGCTGATACTGCTGAGGCTGAGGGGTTTGGCGAGAATGAAGAGGTTGAGGATATGGTGGGTCAAAGTAGAAGGGGGACGCCCGGATCTGATCTTCTTTGACATTCGCGGGTTCTGTGGTCTCATCTGGCTCCGGAGAAGGCTCCACAATGCGCATTGTCGATGAAGCTGTCTGTGTACCTGTGTTATCGGCGGGTTGCATGCTCTGAACAGCTGATTGAGGTTTCTGTTGTGGTTGCGCATTCAACTGCGCCTTTGACTGTAGTGCCGCGTAGTATGCACTAGGAGGCTGCATCAGACCCAAGGTCGGGCTTGGCTGCCCAGGAGGGCTGTAAACTACCTGTCGCGTAGGAGGGGCAGCTCGCGGATTGACGCTGACACCAGGGTTGCCCACCTGGCTGGCACGTCGAGGGTCTCGTGGGGGGATCTGAGGCTGCTGCTGACGAGCTCGGACTGACTGGGGAGATTCGACAACAGGAGAGAGGCTGACTTGCTGTTCTGGTGCCACAGACGGAATGCTTGAGGAGAACTCGGTTGAGGTGGTGATGATGGTGGCGCTACTACTGCTAGAGTCTTCGCGTGGTCGAGTCAGGGGTCTTGTCATGGAACGACGATTGGAAGCGCTGCGTCTTGGATGAGACTGGGAAGAGAAGAAGGGAGAGGGATACTGCGGACGAGGTCCACCAGGTCTGGACGGTGCACCACCAGGAATAATCTCAGCTGGAGGAGCAAGCGATCTGGTGTCGCTTCGTTCTGCACTGCCGAGGGGGGCGTTATCATTGTTAGGTGGTCTTGGTGCTCCCTCTTGAGAAACCTTGGAATCCTGCGAGCCTCGAGCAATCACTGAGGCACGCTTTGGGTTTCCCAGAACCCAATTACCGTATTGGTCGGCGACATAGTAGGTTGTTGCCGAAAGAGGCGTTGTTGGTGGTCTCCAGACTTGAGTGTTGGCGTTCGGGGATATTGAGGTACGGTCTTCTTCAAACTCCGTCACGTTACTCTCACGGTTGCTCATCCGTACAGCTGGTCCGGTCGGTTTCTCGGCTTGTGGTATCTGTAGCTTCAGCGGTGCGGGTGGTGTCGGCTTAGATCTTCCTGTCCAGGCAGCAGCAGCAAGTGTTGGTGGTGGTATTGAAGAATTCTCATCTCGAGATGAATGTCCAGCATCTTGGCGTCTACCGTCAGCTTGCTCCGCGTGGAGAAGAGGCAAGGGCTTGTCGTTGGTGTCTCCGACAGATAGATCTGGTAGGGTCGGTTTCGCAGGGAGCAGCTTTGATAATCGCCTCAGTGGAGATGTATGCACCGCCGTGTTGCGGCTCGAGGGAGGAGGTGATAATGCTACACCAATGGTTTCAGGCTTAACACTCCTACGGTTAGAAGTAGGCGGCGGTGGTGGGTGATTTGTAGGATCCAGATCAGGTCGCAGTTGGTGAACCATCCACGAATTATGTCCACCGTTGTCAGATCGATCTGGCTTATAACCCCAGGTGTCCCTCATAGGGAGAAAGCCAGTCTTGATCTGAGGATACTTTCTTCGTCGATAGTATCTTGCCAATACAATAGCTCCAACCGCAACTCCCACTGCGGCAAGGACGCCGACTGAGATACCAGCGACCTGTTCAGTGGAGAGTTTGTCTGAATCATCACTGTCCTCGTCTTTGCTTGCCCCACCGGCACCACCCTGTACGTCCGTGGTGGTCTCGGACTCTGAACTCGAAGTTGAGGTATATGTAGAAGTCTCAAAAGTAGTGGGCTTAGTGAACGGAGGCTCCGTGATCGAGATTATATCTGAATCATCTGACGAATCAGTCGTAGATTGTTCTCTGGCCGTCGATCGTGTTGTGGAGCTAATTGGTTTCGTCGATGGTCTTGGAATAACAGGGGGCGAGGATGTATCAATAACCAATGTTGTTGGCAATGTACGAATAGTGCTTGATGTATCCGGCCGTGAAGTAGTCTTGGTGGTCACTGAGGGAAAAGTCACAACTCCTCCCGAAGGAGCCAAAACTAATGTTGCTGTGATAGTGAGATAAGTAGGATGGACCGCACCAGGTCTCCCGTTGCATATATCATATGCATTCTCGATGACTCTATCTGCTTCTGTGTAAGCAACACACTCTTCTTGTATTCTGTGGTTCGTAGTACATACCACTGGCTTCGACTATGGAGCAGTATCCAATGGATCGTTCAGCAGAGATGCATTGCATTGCACCCTCACCAAGAGTGAATCCCGAGGCGCCCCTTCGAGAACACAGACAATCCAGCAGAGGTTTTCCGGTGCAAACACCCTGAGCATAATTGACGTTAAGGAAAGAGGCGAAGCATTCTCCGGCACAGCTGGGGATGAAGCTCGAGAATTCGTTGGAGATATTGGTCGCCAGTACGACAGTTACACAAAAGATCAACCATGCCGGCACGAAGGAAAATGGCCAACTGGCCATTCTACAACGAAACATCTAATAACGAAAATCAGCTCGAGCTTGAGGCAGGGCATGTTGGGCTGATGAACTCACCTAAAGAGAAGGGTATCCTATTAAAGGAGATGGCCAGCATCTCAACGAAGTGGATTCATGAGCAGTCGTGACAAAAGAACAAAGGGAAAAGAAAATAAAGGAGATATTAGTTAGTGAGAATTTGTACAAGCGGTCACAGAGGATACGACAGAGGAAAAAGAGAAGAGGAAATGCGAAACACAGTCACAACGGATGGATGAGTTAGGAAACTAGGGGACATATGAAGACAAGACTGAGCTGGACTTGACTGTGCATATGGAGCATACACATTCTCAGCAGCCGCCGTCTCCCGCTACATCACGCAAGCTGATCATGACATGAAGGCCGGCGCTTGCTGGGCGTTGTAAGTCCTGCATCTGCAAGCCTCCTCTTCAGCTCCAAGGCCTCTCGAGGGCTATGGAGCCGCCAGAGCGGGCCCTCCATTGCTCTCTGCGTCATAGTGGAAGAGGCTGGATCCGAGATATCCTGCTGCAAGTGCGTGCTATTTTTGCGCGCGTGCAATGCAGAGGCGAAATACTTACAGCCCGTACATCAGACGATCCGAAACTCGACGGATGGTGTACGTTTTGTTTGGCGGTTAGAGTTCGAGCTATGACTGGCTGAGGCTTCTTGTAGCGCCGTTAGACGCGGGAGGGCCCTTTTGGGCGTCAGCAACTGACAGCCAACCAGCCAACTGGAAACATGATGACTGATCACGTGAAAGCGTCTCCGTCCAATTACGGTGTTCGTATAGCCTCAGTTGGGGCCTAGTATAGGCCACCCTACTCCTACTGCAGATCGGCGACCTTTATTAAGCTTGATATTGTAGATGTGATGACTGCACTTTTTACGCCTTGGCTGGTTTCGAAGTCAGTTGGCTGGTCATCGTGGACTTATCCTCTTAGAGTTCCTCTGAAACGGTCACCTTCAGCCCAGCTGAAAGAACTCAGCGTTACTTTGTCTTGACTGTACTTGGACCTCTCGGTTCGTTGCGAGATCCTAAAGACAATATTGGGGCTGACCAAGAGACCTTATCCTTGTTTCAGTCCGGTTCGAACGGGCGTCTATGAATCAATCAAATAGCGATGTGACCCACAATGTCTTGGCCTTCTTCATATCCTCATAGCCAAACGATATAAGCACTACCACCTATTATGATACCATGTCATAGATCTATTGATGTCATGTCCGCATTCATGTCCATTTGCTTCCTCTTCCAGGAACAACACCCGACTCATCGTTCAAGCTGGGTGTTCTCATCACCGGCAATTCATTATCTCAATAACAGATTTGGTCAGCTTTACGGGATATATTCGCATTGAAGATCTAGATTCTCTCCTATTTCAAGGCTCGTCAACCATCACACAGGTCTCTTATCAAGTGCATCCTTGCCAGGCGTACCGTCATCAGAAACACCTCTGTGCGGTCACGATGCTCAAGCCGGATTGCCAGGCGAAAGATGGAAAGAGTTTCGTAAACGATAAAGATCAACAACAACCTTGGACGCCGACGCCGACAATAACACCCATAATAGAACCACAAATCCGCCAGGGCACAGGAAGCTCCGAATACCACAAAGCCGTCTCTTGTCTGTGGTAGATGAAAACGCCACATATAATGTAGCTTCGCCCTCAGTCCCTACCAACTAAATGCTATGCAAACATCAAATTCCTCTATTAACAATCTCACATGGCCATTTCAGCCTGCAACTTCCGAAGTTCGGCTTCCTCGTCATCTTCTTCAACTGCCTGCTTCTTGCTTGACACGGCTGTATGATGTTAGTATTTACAGAAAAAAGAATTTTGAGCAAGGGCACATACGCTCTTCCCTAGCCGGCGTGGGTAGCTTATGCACAGCATCTGACACAGGGACGGTGCCTGTCTTCAGCATCTGTTCGTCGAGCTGCTCCTGTTGTAGCTCATCCAATTCGTTCTCCAACTCATCCTCGTCGATCGGCTCGCCTAATGAGTTCGAGGTGATTGCGTTGACAATCTCGTCGCTCATTGCATTATGCTCACGCAGTTCGTCCCTATAACTTCAGGTTAGCCAAGGACACATCTCATACAAACTGGCATAAATAAGCGTGGCATGAACGTACATTGTTGCATCAACCTTGTCCACCGTAAGACCTCCATAGATCTGCTTCATGGCCGCGTTGGCGTTGCTCATGGCTGCCAGAGTCTCCTTGTTGATATTGGCGGACTCGATCGAGTTGATTTGCTGCTCTAGTGTACCGATCTGTGCGACGGTTTGCTCGAGCGCGTGCTCGTGTGTCTTCTTGCGCCTCAAGGCCGCTTTGGCCGCTATCATATAGATCAGCATCTCTGCCCCGCATTACGAATCTCATTGAGATGACCATGTACCGTTCTTGTTGGTGCTCACGTTCTTGCGTGCGGTAGCATCCTGCTCGTCGATCTGGTTCTGGAGATGCCTCTCGCGCTTCTGCAACATGTCAAGCTGCGCTCGCAGCCCGAGGATCGCATTCTTGGGCGTGTCCTTGCGTTTTTGGGCCGCGGCGCCACCGAACCAACCCCACATGTTTACAGTTTCTGATCGGTGAAGATTGGGGATAAATATGAGTTTGATGAGGAAAAGGGAGCGCGAGTCCTGTTCCTCTTGATGAGCGATCTCGTCGTGCAGTGTCGGAGCAGAAAATGGCGTAATGAGCCTCGACTCAGTATCGGGTAGTGGGGTCAGGCTTCAGGAGAATAATGACCACCGGGGCTACACAGGATATCGGAAGCTTCTAGTATATATGAATAAGAAGCGCGATATGCCCTGTAAGTTGTGATGTTCGTTGTCGTCAGCGTCGTCGTCCTAGGTAGTGTAAAGTTGAAGGTAGCCTGCGGGACTCTTATCGTTGCCTGTGTGATGACGGCACCTCGACCTTGCCCGCCATTTCCTCTTAATTGCATATTGTGGGGCTGTCTGCTATATTTGCAAGATCGCTCAGGTGCACCCGTCTCATGTGACGCAATATTCAAATAGCCGATCTGAACTACCCATGTCACTGCGACCAAATATGAGGCCATTCGCAAGTGAGATATGATGGGTGTAATAGCACGGTTCTTTCAGTATGTTCATGCTTGAGTTGTTCTTTCATAAAATAGTATTCACTTTTCCACCTCTCCACTGCTTGACAAGCTGGAATTGCAGGAATACTAGTTAAGTTCGTCGGCTCATGTTCAAGCATAGTCGATGGGAAATCCATTGGCTAATTATACTGATGATTATCATCAGTGTATCCTCAACTCCAGAAAGCGACTCATACTACCTATATTATATCTGGCTCCATACTCCGTCAGCTCCCTCCATATAAAGCTCCCTCTCCCTAACACACATTACTGCTGAGTCTTCATGGCACAGCGCGTTTCCTGACTGATAATAAGAAACCAGTTCCCAAATATCACAGAAAGCATCTGCTTCGCTTTTAGCCCCTTCCTCCAAAAGATACCCCTAGCGCCCACATTGATCGTATTGAATACACGACAGATCGAGTCGAATCGAACGAAATAGTTACTCGCTGAAGGATAATGTTTTGTTGCTCATTTCCAAGCTTAGCTTGAAGGTGAACATCGACCGACTGGTCTGGAAAATGTTGGAAACGTTAACGGCGTAACGTCATGAGTCTGCGTGTATAGAGTGAGGTGGTCGAGAGTCGTCAGGTACATAAGTTAGGCCAAAGATCAAGTCCACTTTCTCTTCAAAATTGCGGCTCTCATCATAAGTTACCGCCCTTCTCTTGTGTATCGTAATGCCATACGATGTAGTTCGGGAGACCAATGACCTGATAACCGGCACGCTTGGCCATCTTGGCAAAGCCTTCGGTCTCAGCCTGGTTTTCAAAAGCATACGCTGGAAAGTTGATGCCTAAAGATGATGTTAACTGCGACGTTATGGAACTTGATATTCTGTGACCACGAACCTGAGCGATGAACGTCTGCCTTGACAAGAATGTTGACACCACCAATACCATCCAGTTGAACCTCAACATCTTTGTTTTCGCGCCAATCTCCCATCTTGCACATGTATTCGCGTCCAGTGTCGAATTCCTTGTAGCCTTCGACAATGACTGTGTCCTTCGGCAGGCTATTGGCGAGCTTTCGGCCCTTATCGGACTCGATCCATGAGTTGTAGTCGACTGCGATTGCAAATTAGTAACTCTCAGGTCATAGCGAGACTTGAGGAACTTACATCGACCTTCGATATCAACACCCTTCTCGAACCTGTGGAACCAAATGTCTCGGATGTGTCAGTGCCATGATGTCTCAGAATCTGCTTCAAGGGACTTACTGGGCACGAGAATATCTCTATCGTGCGCAACAAAATCTTCGATGATCCGTCTTGGCGCTTGTTCAATATCAACGTCACGCCAGTACACCCATGAGTGCTCTGGCTTCAGAGCTGTAGCCAAGAGGTAGTTTCTTGCCTTGGCCATAGCTTTGCGACGTGGCGCTTGTACCTCAAATCCATGTCTCTGTTCTGCATCCTGGCTGAGGTGGAAATGGAAGTTCTTTTCGACAACAGTAATACTGTTAAATGGCACCTCATCCTTCCGCTTTTGTAGGTGGTCAAGCTCGGAAGCAAGGACAGCAAGTGTATCGTCTTTCGAGTCAGATATTAAGAAGGCGAGATCGATCAGACGGTGCGGATAAGTGAGCTCTGCGATGAGTTTGAAGTAGTTCTTGAGGAAAGGAGCAGCGTCCTTCAGAGGTGTTAAGATCAATACTCGTTCGTTTCGGATGAGGGCCTGTGGGCTCGAGGTGATCGGGTTCAAGTCGATGTGCTGGATCGAAGGAGATTCGACTTTTAGTGGTTTATGATGGTTGAAGAGGACTGGTGTCTGCATGTGTGCATTCCATAAAGCATGCTCGTTCGGTGTCATTTCCATGGGCGACTTGTTTGGGCCCCAGCAACGAACACTGTTTCCATGTTAGTCGAGTTTCTCTACTCGAATCGAGTTGGCGGTACAGACTTTTGTGGTCCCGGGGGTGGTGCTCGAAAAGAACGGTACAGCAGCATCACAATGCTAGTAACGCCTATTAGGAGAAGCAATCGTGATCGTGTCAAATTGCTTCGCAATACTCTGCTTGGAGGCATTTGGGCCTTTGCGGCCTTCCAGTTAAGTCCACCACCAGGGAGAAGCATGGTGAATGCTTCAGCAAGTCGTCCTCTCGCTCTATTCTTGGGATAGGATAATCTATCGCAGAGGCGATAACTGGCGCTGTCGTTACAGCTGTGCTCACGTTTTTTCGTCAGCAACCACGTGAGGTCTTCCAAGGTTCGCTGTTCTTTCGATTCCCCCTGTTGCAACAGCTCCGTCTATCAACTCTTTGATCCTGTTCTGTACCGCAGAATTCTACGGTGTTGTCGACGGCGGCTCCCGCGTAATTTCGTGCTTGGGCAGACTATACCCTGATACGCCTTTGTACAGGGGTTTTGCTGGCCACTTTGAGGTTATTGCTGTCGCGTAAGGGGCCTAGCGTTTCCAAAGTGGCTCAAAAATAGATAATATTCGCATTGAGCAAGAATAAATGGTAAGACCGAAAACGAGTGTGTGATGGTTCTCTATTATGAATTGGTGAAGTCGACAGGCACCGGTTGTAAGAATCCAGGTAAGAAAAATAAAACAAAAAGCACTATTGACATGACATTAATCCACGTTGCGATAGCTCGGATCAGCACTTTGACTTTCGTTGGCTCGACACGACAGTCCGGGTTGTGGCCGGGACAGGGTCCCTGGAGCGTTCCAGAGCTTCCAGGCACTCCACTGACCCGCTGTAAGCTCCATTCTTCAGTGGTTTCAGCGGCAGATAGCCCCTATCGAAACGGGTGCCGTGTGGGCGGGTGGAAAAGCTAACGTCAGCGACGGATATATACCTACCCTAGATAGTACTCCGACGAAGCAATTGAAGTCGTGGCCATGGGTCTTTTTGAAGATAGTCTTCTTCTTCTTCTTCTTCTTCTGTTGACCTTTGGGAGGAATCATATTCTGTGTAGGTAGTACGTGAGACCGTGCTACAAGCGAGGGAGACTTCTTATCACCTCGCACATGCTTTATATAAACAATGTTACGCCTCTATTTGGTCTTTAGAGTGACGAAATATAACCGTAGCATCGATGGACTCACTGGGCAGATACAAACTCGTGCTAAGAAATGATAGATGTCTGATCAGAAAGGTAGGTTGGCACTACACATCAAGACATTCAAAAAAAGAGGGGAGATAGATATATAGGTTACAATTCCATAATCGTCAGTCCGTTGTCTTAATTGACAGGTAATGGAAGGCAAGGTATTCAACCTGTGACGTTATTGGTTCTAAATACGCTAAGAGATCGACCAATGGCATAAACAGGGCGCATATCCCGAAGGCTCATAAACGTGAATAAGCAAAAGACTGACACTTTCGCCAACAGGAATACTTGCCAAATTCAAGAAGAAAGGCTCTGCTACGCCAAAGGCTACTTGTAAGTAGCAGTGTATTTACCGTGAACCGGATTGTGTTATGCCCACTTTGCTCTTACGACGTCATCCCTCCCTGGCCTTACAGCAATTCATATCATATTCACAAATACTCGGAACAAAGACAGGACTCAGTCCGACGCACATCATGGTCACCACAAGGCGATCCTCACGCATCAGCGCTCGGCCTGTTTCCAGGACAGAGTCATCGGAGAAACCAACATCGAAGGCTACAGGTCGGAAGCGTAAAGCAGCTGCCGTTCAGGACGAGCCCGAGGCACCTTCAACACCACCCCCGAGGAAGCGAGCACAAGGCGAGCCTGCAACACCAGCTGTTCCGCCACCAAAGACACCAACGCCTGCTGCTGCTGGGCTCTTTGCTGAGCCGACTAACATCACCAAGAAGCCTCGTACTGCGGCCGTTACACGACTTGCAAACCCCAGACTGACAAACGCAACGCTCCTCTCACCAGAGACGTCGCGTCTTGTTACCTCACGGGACATTGATAATTTATCGCCCAGTAAGGCACCGCAGGCGAAGACGACAACAGAGAATCTCCTCAAAGAGGCATGCGACTATCTGGTCAAAGTTGATCCTCGCATGAAACCCTTAGTGGAGAGCCACCACTGCAGAGTATTCTCACCAGAGGGACTGGCAGAGAAGATAGACCCATTTGAGAACCTCTCCAGTGGCATCATTAGCCAGCAGGTATCAGGAGCTGCAGCCAAGTCTATAAAGGCCAAGTTTCTCACATTGTTCGAGGAGCAACCAGGAATCCGATTCCCTCATCCCTCTCAAGTGGCTGCCAAGTCGATCGACGAGCTCCGTACAGCAGGCCTATCGCAACGCAAAGCTGAGTACATCAAAGGTCTCGCAGAAAAGTTTGTCAGTGGAGAACTTAGTGCTCAGATGCTCCATGATGCTTCGGATGCGGAGGTCATGGAAAAGCTGATTGCCGTAAGAGGCCTTGGGAAGTGGTCCGTTGAGATGTTTGCATGCTTCGGGCTCAAACGAATGGACGTCTTTTCACTCGGTGATCTAGGCGTTCAGAGAGGTATGGCTGCATTCGTGGGGCGTGATATTGCCAAGCTCAAGGCCAAAGGCGGTGGTAAATGGAAGTACATGTCGGAGCAGGATATGACTGAGCTGTCGACTAGGTTCTCACCATATCGAAGTCTCTTCATGTGGTACATGTGGCGAGTCGAGGAGACCGATATTAGCACAATGGAATAAACTTCGGTTGCTGGGTCGGTGTGTGTTTGTTGTTATTGTGTCTCTCAGACAAAGATCCCACATTGTGTTGATCGGATACACTTCCGCGGTTACTACTGCGAGTGGTGATGTCACACTACAGATTCAATGCACAGATTTACTACATAGCTGTCCTCATGGTCTGTCTGGACCCGGTGAATAAAGTCCGACGTACGCGTCTAATAATACATAATGGGTTTCTCATATTGCAATGGTTTGGTGAGGCCTTCTCGTCTAGAGAGCATCTCTCTTATTGGTGTTAAAGGATCACGACAGCAAACATAATTGGCTTAGCTTGCACAAAGAACATGATTCGCCATCGGCGATCGGCTCCAGGGGAGGCCCTGCTTTGTGGATTCACCCTTATAACGGCGCGAAGACGGTTGCGCCACGAATCGACCAAAGGCGCCGCTGCCGAGACTGAAGCGGGCCTCGATGCATCCTGGCATCTTGGTACATCGTGAAGGTTGCAAAAAACAAAGAAAAACACTCGTAGTGAGGATGGGTATAATGTATCAGACAAGACGCATGGATACGTGTCTGACGAACAACAAACTCGACGTTAGCTTGCAGATCGCGAGAGCTAAATGGGCCAATGTGATAGTCAAAGGGAATTTAACCTCGAGTGAGGCCCATAAATGAAAGTCTTGTGCAACCACTTCGCAAATCGTCGAGACTCTGCAAGGTATCTTGGCAGATATTGAAGCGGGAAGTGGGAAGATGCTTGGTTAGTGACGGAGCCGATCCCACACAAGCTGCAGGCTTGGCTGTCTGAGTGTGGAGTGTAACGCGTCAAGAGGCGGCGGATAACTTCGATTTACACGCCTCAATGGAATGGAGGCGCCCGTCCTGGCCTCTTGGACAGCGGAAGTTTCAACCAAGTAGCCAACGGGAAGAAATCCAGTCATATCTGATCTAAATTAGTGTCCAGACGTGTGTAGTGCCATTCATAGCCGTGGGCCCTCAGCTGATAACAGTTTTTTTCTTCCTCACAGTCTGATGGCTGTCTGGTTCGGAAAGACCTTCGAGGCTGGGCTTTTCAACGAGGCCAAAGAACCCTGAAAAGCCATTGTCTGAGATACACGGAAGATGGACATGCCCAACATGCTCTGGTGTCCCATTTTGATCACCTGGATGATGATAATCATCATGATCATCCTCAATGGACATCTCGAGTCCGTGAAACTGAAAGATAACAAACCCGGCCACCGTGACATGGCATGAAAACAAATCAGGGGCGAATTTCGGTTAAAGGGCGGTGCGAGAAAGAAAGTCCATTTTAAGATCGCAACCTTGGATCTATCCGCGGCATGTGCCCCAGCACATTCATATGAGTGACAATCCACTGAGATAAAGAAGGAGCTGGGCCGGCTGGGATCGAACACAAGACTAACCCATCACTTGAGACTCATGTTAAAGAGGAAAAAGAAGCACATGGACCCCGGTGACAGTGACAGTCCCGTTGCAAATCAGTTGTCCGAGACTCCGAATACTAAGGAGGTATATAAAAAAGGAAAGGGAAGCGAGTGCGTGAAGTGGAATGATGATAGAAATAAAGGGAGAAGCATTGGGCTTCCTTGTTATCCCTGGAGCCTTCGGAAGTTTCGATGCCGAGAAAAGTCGTATCGTATTGTCAGTAACAAGATTTGAGACTTCAAGTGGTGTTTATGCTTGGTGATTCCGATAACTGATTCTTCAATCACTCGGGTCCAATATCGATCAATGAGTTCGTTTAAATCACCTCATCAGAGATAGGCTCGTGTTCGCTTAGTTGAATAATTGCCACTTTCGTGATTGGACTCTGTACTACCCGTATGCCAGGTATATTTATTGCCCTTGACAGGTCGGCTGTGTAACCTTTGCCTCCAACTGGCATCATGATTGATTTGTCTCATAGAAATGATGACGTCTCAGTGGAAGAAAGGAATTGAAGATTGAGAATCCAGGCCCAGACTGGATCGTGAAGTCATAAATGAATCAGAGGACATGTGCAAAAAGAGACAAATGGAACAAGATGAGTTTGACAAGGAAGGCGGTGCAATGTCTCCGTCTGTTAGCAAGTACTTTGCAGGGGGTGTCATGCCACGTAATAACACTATGGGATCGCTCGATTGGAAGGTATTTCATTATCAACACGGGATGCATGTTAAAGACATGGAGTTTAGGGCCCCTGCTAGTTGATGCGTAAAGTGGATACTTGAACAGCGCCCGTAGCTGAAATTGGGGTGCAAATCTCGCCTGCATGCGATGCGATGGAATTAGAGGCACAAAGTTGGAGATTGTAGCTAATTTGGGTGATGAGATTGTCAGGGAATAACAAGGACAATCTACTTTATGTATATATATATATCGGAGTGAGTCTAATAGAAGAACCATGTGCACATGTGCCTCCTTAAGAATGCATGTCTACTATGACGGAAGGTTACGTAGAATCATAGGTGAATTCAAAGTTGGACAGATTCAGTAATGCGCTTGGAGTGGCCACAGGAGCCGCGGTGCCTGATAGAGCCCGCTAATGCATATGCAACGCAGTTAAAGTCAAAGAGTGGTGAGCACATCCATATTGTATGATACCCACCTAGAGAGGCAGAAGAAGATATGCACCCACTAATTTCTTCTTCGGGGGATGTTGATTGTTTTGGTTGCTGGCCAAGCAAAATGGAAGGCAGAGAGTGTTGTCATCATTGTTGCATCTAGCTCTGCTTACGCGGCCATTGGGCTTTTTGGAAGCCGGAGGTTGGTATAGGATGCGAGCGCATAAGGTCTTGGCTCGGAATACAGGCAGAAAAAGAACCTACGTTGCCTCAAACTAGGACAGATAAAAAAAAAACTCTCAACTCAATGGATTAGCTAGCGTCTTGATAGTTCAGTGGTGGTCGGTGTCAATAATTCACATCGTGTTGAGCGGTGCACTGATAGTCTGATAGATGAGGCAGAACCAAGTCAGTGGGCCCATGTCTCTGAACCATTAGCAGGAGATTAGTGCCTATGCCGTCCATCCCTATTTCTCACACCTGGTCAATGGACCCGTCGCACCCGTCCAGTCCACACTGGAGTCTGGAGTCCAGCTCGCCCTGGCATCGTCTTGGGCCGGTACTGGTTCCTTTTTGGTCTTCAGTGTCTGAGTGCCCCTGGGATAATGGGCCCCGAAACTGGTGACTGACCTGTCGGTGCCCTGCTTTTGTCCATGAACTTAGGTTTTGCCATCCAACTCGAACCCACCCTGGTAGCTCCCCCATGCCCCATGCAGGCGGCGCCGAATTCCCACCGTGCACTCATCTCGGTCGACCATCTTTCATCTCCTCCCTCCTGTCTCCTCCTCTCTTTTTCTCTCGCTCCTTCGAACTTCTTCTTTCCTCTCCTCGTCGGTAATATTCTCGTCCAGTTTTTCTCTTCACGCCACTCGTTTTCGTCAGGCTCTACTCTGCCAGACTTTATCTAGTTCTAGGAATATTCTTAACTGTTCCGTGATATATCTCAGTCGTTCGCCGAGAAACTCTCAAGGATTTGAAGAATCAACACCATCCAACAAAATCACAGGATCCTTTCCACTTACAAATTAGGTACGTACGAACGTTCATCGCTCGGTCGACTGGCTCGATCCATTGTGAGGTGCTTGCCGAGACGCGCATTTACTTGGCTTGTGCTCCTTGATTGGTTTCGACCGTTCCGTCCCGTCTTGCCGTCTTGTTTTCTTTCTTCCTTCACCTGCCTCAAATAATCTTTTCGTGTACACTCTTCCTCCTCCATTCACTTTGCGATTTTGTCATTTCTTGCCTACGATTGGAATTGACGCATCTCTTTTCCCCCCCCTCACGCATTCCTTCCAGGTTGGTTGCCATTGAACATCCCCTTTCCTGCCAAAGGGGGCGTTGCTATCGAGCATCGACATCTCCACGACATTGTACTGCAGTTGCTTGCTCGACACCACTCTTCATCAGCATCACTTCTTTCGAGGCGGTTCTACTTTGAACCGACATTCATAGGGACTACCGCGACGGACCTACTCACAGTTTTCTTCACGTACTCGTGTATAATCAACGTTATCTAATTGTTTGTTTATTCAGGCCATAATGCATTCCGTTAAGGTCCTCTCGGCCATTGCGGCCCTCAGTGTCTCTGCCGTTTCTGGTAGGTGAAATCAAATACACCGTCTCGGATATCCTGCTGACAACGACCTTGTCTAGCTGCCACTTGTACCAAGGACGTGAAGATCACCGAACCTACACAAGTCATCAGCTGCGATGTTGTCGACGCCGATGTCATCATTGACAAGTCTGTTGCTGGTGCCGTTGTCATCAACGGCCCCAAGCAGATCAAGGGCAACTTTCAGGCCAAGAACGCTGGAGACCTCATCTCTCTCTCCAGTACCACTATTAATTCTATCACTGGAACGTTCGAGCTCAACAACCTCGAGGCTCTCAACAACCTCGAGTTCTCTTCTCTTGAGAGCCTGGGCGAGCTTAGCTTCATCAAGCTTCCACGACTCGGCGAGCTGAACTTTGGTACCGAAGGCGTTACTAAGATCAAGAGCATTCGAATCACCGACACTTTCATCAGTGATCTTAGCGGTCTCAGCGTCGCCAGTGTCGAGAGCTTCCAGATTGACAACAACCGAAAGATGAACGCTTTCAACTCCGACCTTGTTAATGTTACTACCCAGCTCCTGATCTTCGACAATGGCAACGACGTTATGGAAATTACCATGAACAAGCTCGAGACTGCTGCCGAGATCCAGATTTCTAGCGCCAAGTCCTTCAAGGTCCCTGCTCTCCAGGAGGTGACCAAGAGCTTGAAGTTGAGCGCCAACCCCGAGCTCAAGTCTTTCTCCGCCCCCAACCTGACCACGATCACGGAGACACTGTCCCTTATCGACATGAACAAGCTCACCAACGTTTCCTTCCCCGCCCTCGAGGAGATTGGCGGCGGTTTCACCATCCAGAACAACACCAAGCTTGAGGCTATTGATGATTTCCCCAAGCTCGAGAAGGTCACCGGTGGTATTGCCCTCCGAGGTAGCTTCGAGAAGTGAGTAAAACCTCTCTAGCATATAGCATTTCCAAGTCTAACGAGTGATTTCTAGGGTGGAACTTCCCAAGCTTGACCAAGTTAGTGGCAGTGTCGTTGTTTCCTCGACCACCGATATCAAGGAGTTCTGTGACTACTTCGACAACCTCAAGAAGGACAAGAAGATCGATGGTGAGGAGAAGTGCACATCCAACAACAAGGAGGCCAATGAGGGCAAGGACGGTGGTGAGGAGAGCGACGGCTCTTCCGAGAGCAACAACAGTGACGATGAGAAGGATGCTGCTGGCATTGTCAGCGTCAACATGGCTGTTCTTGCTCTTGCAGGTGTTGCTGCTGTTGCCCAGCTCTTTTAAGCATGGAGATGAAGATTGCTGGCTTTTCTTTTAAAGGCGTCATTATCGTCGTCATGTTTCCTGACTTTTCTCTACGACATATTGTGCTTGGTCATCATGGGGCACAAAATGCTTTTCATGGGGTAGGGTAACGGTGTGTAAAGGATAACCTGTTAGAGCTTAATAATCGATTGTATTTGGACTTTCTTCTTGAGATCATGTTTGCCGAGCCATGAAAATTGACATTTCTCTTAACTCATCATAACTCATCATATAAAGACATTTAGTTTGTGATAAACGCTTCTTCTTTATTCTGAACATCGAGAGTCATCAGGAACCTTTTGATTGCTTAGTTGCTGGTTTACTATGAATATAAATCTATCTCCATCCACCTGATTGTCAACTATTCTTTACATTTGGGTCTTACCAGGTTCCTTGGTTAAAACATTGAGTGAAACGTGCTTTAGTCATCTATCTATTCTCGAGCTTTGTCACTCCTAAGGAGCATGACACTCAAGACAACACCAACGCCTGAGAGGGGGAGGCTATACGAGTATATTGACTGGAATATCACTTGTTTCATGCTAAATGGCGACTGTGGTAGCTCAAATTTGCTTCTTCCAAATCTGCAATGGATATGTCTCCATGTTGACAATATTTGAGTATCATCATGCTTGTTTCTGCCTCTTAATCTTTGCTTCTGTCCCACTGCCTAGCCTTGACCTGTCGTAAGAAGCACTCTTTTTAGTGGTATTTCCCCTGCTCAAACTTTTCTGTATCGAAGAATTCGGGAACTATTGCATTGCCATTGAATACACGACCATCTAGTTCATTGACTGCCTGTATGGGTTGTCAGCTGTTTGCGGTTGTGAAAGAGGGAACAGGATATTCACCCGAAGGGCTGAAACTTGATTTGTGAACTTGATAAACACTCTGCGACTTTCCTGGTCAATGTATAGTCTCTCCACGCGCCCGTACTGTATCTTTGTTAATTATATCATGGCCTGAAAAAGGACGTAACTTTCACAAACCTTTTCTCCACACTCTTCTCCGATCTCTTGTCCCAAACCTCCTGCAATCTCCTCCTCGAGATTGGGCATATTTTCAAGCATATTGCGCAGTACTATGACGTCACTCATAGTACCGAACTTGCCTGCATTTTCCTCTTTGCGCTTCCCACCAATTATCTTACCCTTACCACCTGGCTCGGCCCATCCTCCACCATCTGCGTCGGCTTTCTTCCGCCGCTTCTCGACTTGAACACGCAAAGGATTGACAATTCCTGACTCATCGGCACCAAGGCCACTGCCCTTTGTCCATCCATATTTGCTCATCAATCGATGGGCAAAACCAGACTGGCCTGGACGGCTTGATCGAGCCCGAGAATCGTCATCAGGTTGTTCAGGAAGACTAGACCCAAGAGCTGGAGGCGGGGAATACGCATCGTCTTCGACATTATCCCCTGTTGCGTCTTCGTCGTCATGTGGCTTTGAATATCTTACGGGAGCACGTGATATGGTGGCTGGATTGGAAGGCTGAGAGGGTGATGCCTGTGCAGGAGGAGGAGCGTCCCTTTGAGATATAGCTAAGCGGCGAGCAAATGCATCGTCCCCACTAACATCGCTTGGAGGTGGTGCTGGGGGTGATTGAGGCGGTGGTGGTACGAAAGCATATGACGAAGGTGGAGCGAACTGATCTGATAAAGGTAAGAATTTAACGAAGAGGTTGTTGGCAGCGAACTCACTTGAGGGAACATGACGGGTTTGTTCGTCCTCTTCCTCGTCTGAGAGGTCGCTTTCGTCGCGTTTACGCCGGTGCCTATAAAGCAAGGCTTTCCAATCTCTGACCTCTTGGACTTTCTCATCACTATGCAAGTACTCTTCAACATTAGTTGGCCGTGTAGGGTCATAAATATCATCCCAATTCGTCTCAAATTCCTCTTGTTGTCTCTTTTTCTTCTTCTTGCGACCGCCACGCTGACGCTTTTCACCCATACCATACATCCACTCATCTTCCTCAGTTGCGGCCCAGTCTGCAAGCGTAGTCTTCGGTTGCACAGGAGCGGGAGGAGCAGAATTCAAAGCCTGCTTAGAAACAGCTGGCTTGGGGAATGCCGGCTTTGGCTTGGCTTGCTTCACCTGTGGACGACGTATAGGTTGAAAGCGAAGAGCGGGATCAATGGGCTTCTTGACGGCAATTTCTGCAGATGTGTCTTCTGCTTGGCTGTACAGAACAGGGGCTGAAGATATTGTCGCTGAGGTTGAAGACGTATCGTTGGGATCCAGCAGATTCTCATAGAGAGATAGCCCTCCTTGAGGTGGCGGCGGCGGAGCTGCCATTGTTGTTATTCAGAGCTATTGTATGATGTATGGAGCTATGAAAGCTTGAAGAGCCGAGTCTTGGTATTTCCTGGTTCAAGGGATGGTTGCGTAAGTTGGGCTTCGAGCTTTATGCCGAAGTTATCTCGATTTATACACAACTGTATAAGCCTGGATTAGGTTCCATGGTTGACGTGAGAGCTTGCGACAGAGCAAATGCGCCGGGTAATTAGCGGTAGTCACCCACATTATAGGTACCTAGTTACTAAGATAGTCCGCCCCGGGCATTGATGGAAGCTTGAATGAACTCCACCAATCGGTAGGTACTTAGGTACCTACCTTACTCAAGCATCTGCTCTGCATGTACCCCTCCAATAACTTGGACCCCGCCAAAACTTTGGAGAAGGAAGCTTCCCAGTCCATTCACCTCCCATCACCGCGCGGTAACTGGCATGAGCTTTTGTTTATGCCTACCCACCTGCCTACCTGCCTGAGTATTTCTCTCGACTTAGGCTAACCCATATCCCAACCTTTTCGAAGCCTTTTCGGCGTCGGCTCGTGCAGGATAAAGGAACATCGTGATCTTGCCGGGCAGTTTGTTTTCTAGCGCATGCTCCAGGGCCTCGAGAACTTTACCACCGCCTCCCTCCACCGTACCGACTTCTCTCCTTCCACCTTGCGATCGCCGAAACCTATTCTTACAACATAACACGACACTCGCCATGGCTGATCTTGCGAGCCGAATTACAAAGCCTGATGAGGCTGCTGCGGATCCTCCAGCCGACAGTGCTCCCGCCTCTACTGGCGAACTTGGTCAAGCCGACGGTAACATCGAGGACCTCGGTGGCTCTGGTCTCCATGAGCCTGAATGGGATGTCGAGGTCTCCCTGAGCGAGCTACAGAACAATGAAGCTACTCCCTTCCACTCTGCCACCACTTGGCAGGATCTTGGCCTGTAGGTGGTGATCATCTCATTCTGGGAGAAACATCACTGACATTTCTATCTCAGCCGCGAGGATATTCTGAAGGGTCTCCTCAGCCTTAACTTTCTGAAGCCATCCAAGGTACAAGGCAGATCACTTCCGCTGATGCTCAGCGATCCGCCGCGAAACATGTTGGCGCAGTCCCAGTCTGGTACTGGCAAAACCGCTGCCTTTGTGACCGCGATATTGTCGCGAGTTGACTTCAGCAAACCTGACCAGCCCCAAGCTCTTGCTCTTGCACCTAGCCGAGAGCTTGCGCGACAAATTGAGGGAGTTATCAACGCCATCGGCCGCTTTATCGAGAATAAGAAGGTTGCTGCTGCGATCCCCGGCGCACTCCCTCGTGGAGAACCCGTCAGAGCTAGTGTCATTGTCGGTACTCCAGGTACAGTGATGGACATCATTCGACGCAGACAGTTAGATGTCTCTCAGCTCCGCGTCCTTGTCCTTGATGAGGCCGACAACATGCTGGATCAGCAAGGACTCGGGGACCAGTGCCTTCGGGTCAAGAAGTAAGTCACCACGGAGTTGGAGTATACTGATGAAGCGCTAAAACTTGATAGCATGCTCCCCAAGGACATTCAGGTCCTTCTTTTCTCGGCCACCTTCCCCGAGAATGTCATGAAGTATGCCAGCAAGTTCGCGCCCAACGCCCATAGTCTTAAGTTGCAGCGTAGCGAGCTCACGGTCAAGGGCATCTCTCAAATGTTCATCGACTGCCCAGATGATAACACCAAGTACGATATTCTTTGCAAGCTTTATGGATTGATGACCATCGGCCAGTCAGTCATCTTCGTCAAGGTAAGTAGTACTAGTTATCGTCGGATCTCTGCTCTAACTCCCCACAGACACGAGAAAGCGCCAACGAGATTCAGAGGCGAATGGTAGCAGATGGTCACAAGGTCTCTGCACTCCATGCCGCCTTTGATGGATTCGAGCGAGATGATCTTTTGTCCAAATTCCGCCAGGGCGAGAACAAGGTTCTCATTACCACCAACGTTTTGGCTCGTGGTATCGATGTTTCCAGTGTGTCCATGGTTATCAACTATGACATCCCCATGAAGGGAAGAGGTGACACTGAACCGGATGCCGAGACCTATCTGCACCGTATTGGCCGAACCGGTCGATTCGGCCGTGTCGGAGTCAGCATCAGCTTCGTTTACGATAAGAAAAGTTTCGATGCCTTGAGCAAGATTGCCGAGCAGTATGGTATTGACTTGGTCAAGCTCGATACTGAGGACTGGGATGAGGCGGAGGAACGAGTGAAGGAAGTCATCAAGAAGAACAGAGCTCAAGCTTCGTATGCCCCTAGTGCAACTGAGCCTAAGGCTACCGAGGGTGCCTAGAACTTGCCCGCGTACGGAGTTCATCCTGGATTCCATAATGGTTTCGGGAACAACGGACCACGCTTTAACGGTATGGCCTATGGCGGCATGAACCAGAATGGGATAGTCTACGATCGCATGAGGTTTTAAGGCTATAATCTCCACAATACAATGATTTGATTCAGCGGGAGGTGCGATGAGGCGACCTATCGCTGTCGCCGGCCAGCGGTTTCTGACCTTTTCGAAATGCGACAGAGTTAAGATGGACTGGGGGATATTGAGGATGCAAATAGGCGAGAAAAGCTAGCTACCCTGTGTCTGTCTTTTGCAGGATGGAGATACCAATAACAAAAAAAGGCTGTCATCAAATCATTGTCCGCATGGCGTTTCTTCCGCAGTCGTTGATACCTGTGCATCATGCACAATGGTGCAATACTATGATGATTTCTCTCTCAAAAAAAAAAAAGTTGTCTCACAAGGCGAGCTTGGCCTGTTCAGGCAGTGTCACACTCAGTTAGGCTTAAAAGAAGCAGTAATAGGTACCATGGAGATCGAGTAGAGCTAGCACAGGCCTTGTTTCTCATGAATTATATGTTGATACCAACCGAAAAGCAAGATGGTGAAGTTCTGCCGTGAAAGGGACCCAGCCTCGTTCACATGTTCGCCGTCTATGTTTCTCTCCCACTGTCACTTATTATTAATCCTTGGCGGCCTAGCCTTGGTCAAGATTTTTCATGATCCAGCCTCTCCATTTACAACAGCCTTACTCACCGCTCTCCCTACTTCATACCGCCCATGACGCTACTGCCAGGAACAGATCTTGTTCGTGTTACAAATCAAGACTGGCTAGCTGGCTACTTGTGGAAGTTGTGGAGGCTGTAAACGAATTCAGAGGTACATGTATTGACTGATCAATACGGGACGCAAGAACAAGAGCTCCGTGTTATGAAGTGGACCTCTCTATTTGAGACACAGGACATGGGCGTGGACAAATTGATAATGCTAACTTACCTACTGTCTCTACACCTCAAGTTCAGCTCACGCGACGCCCACAACGTCGACGACAACGTTGCTCAACGGTCACAACGGTATAATGGCGGAGGGGGTGGATGACATGATGCTATCAGGCTCGAGCAGCCTGAATCCGAAGAGCCAGTCAGAAGCAGGTGTGAGATGAGTTGGGCGCCATCTCATCGAGAGATATGCGTTGTAACCAGGTCGTTTATGAAAATGCTGAGTATTGACAATGATTGACATGAATTGCCCCCACCAAGGGGGAATGGCCTACATCTGAGGCCCGAGGGCTTCCGATATCGAGATGCATAATGGGTCTGCCAGAAGAAGCTTCAGAAGCGAGCCACGTTGCACATCTGAAGCAACTAAACCGCTCAGTTGCAGCCATCCACCATCGATCGACCTGCCGAGTCATCCAAGGTTTTGAGATGTCGTCCTCCATCCGGGACGTCCTGGTGAGGCCCGTACCGGGATCCGCCTGCTAGGAGCGGCCTTTGGCGTGGGGATGGCGGGTCCGGACAACCTTCGATATTGAAGCTGGTCCAGACGTCTTTGCAGCTGGCGGTGGACGACAACAGCCTCTGCAGGCTCTGATATCCGCCATGCTACCAAGCAAGTTGGCCAGTGTTGCACAAAGCTGGTCTGCTAATTATTGCCCAATTGCAATCTTGCCTGCTTGGTACGCATCGCATCACATCATGATTGTCTGTCACTCGTGCCGCTTGGCTCAAGGTTGCTTGATTGTCATGCTGGCAGCGGCCCGTCCATGCAGGTCCGTACTGATTCTGCTATCCGAGCCTGGGTACAGTACCTTATTATTGGGCCGCGATACTTGGCCAGATAAGTCAAATCAATGCATCATTGTTCAACCTCGTCGAGTCCTCTGATGGCCCGCCCCGTTAGGCTCGCCTTACTGTACCGATACATACTTACGTCCATGGAACCCAACCGCCCCAGCGACGTGGCGCCAGCCAGCGTTGGCTCTGCATGGGCCAATTGCGCATGGGCACGATGCAGCACTCGCTGTAATCCTTGGGGTTTGGGCGCCTGTGGCCCATCGCAAGCAGGGGACTGGGCAATCAGACTGGGTTTTGTCAGGTCTGCATGCTTTTTTCTCCAGCAGTCCTGTCTTGAGGGAAATGGACCCATCCATCGTTCGCCTCAAGAATACCTCTCGTGAATGACCTCTCCGGGCCTCCCACCCGTTCGCCCGTTATGATCCGAGGCTTGCATTTCGCAAATCAAAGTTACTGAGCTCACAACCCTTCTGTTTTCTGGTGCCGTCCAATAGACGTATTTGACATATTTTTTTTTTTGCTGAGCTGTCGCGCCCTGCAGTGCGCCGCATGATACCCCGACCCATACTTCCTAGGTAGGTAGGTAGGAGGCTTAACATCTTCAGGGCCTCGAGAAATCTAATACTTGGTGGCCCTACTGCAGCTACCCGATCGCCTGACTGGCGTGCTGCAAGAAGCAAGATAATAGAGTTGCTCCCCGGATTTTTATCATTGAGATCTTTTCGTAATGTCAGGTGCGGACAAGGTAGAGAAAGTATGAGTTACGGCTACGGCTACGACTATTACCCTGGTAGTAGGACACAAATTGATTGGGGGCATGTACAGTTCTCCGATTTCTCAAATGTCCAATACTCCAGACCCGACTTTTCAGATGCGGAGGATGATCCCGGAAAGGATGAATATGAAGGTGAGTTGGGTTTATTGCCAATCGTTTTCTTTCCTTGACCCTTCCGTACTGAGTCACTTACAGGCGGATACACACAACAATCACTAATGAGAGTGCCCACAGCACCTACACCATCACAGCCACCTTCAAAGAAAGACAAGAAGAAGTTAAAAAAGCAAAAAGAGAAGGCGGCTGCGGCTGCAGCTGCAGAAGCTGCCTTTGTGCTGCCTCCAGCACCAGACCCTCCAGCAGCTCCAGCTCCAGTTCCAGCTCCAGCTCCAGCAGATGATGAATCCCCAGCAGCCACAACGCACAGCAAGAAGAAGAACAAGAAGAGCAGGAAGAAGGAAAAGGAGTCAAAGTCTCTTCCAGTTCCTCCTCCTGTGCCAGTTCCCCCACCTCCAACTGCCGAGGAGAGCAAGGAGGCGGGGAAGGTAGAGGAGGAAGCAAAGGAGGAGACTGAAGGACCTGAATTGACCGGAACACAGGACACGACCAATAACGAAGACTCACCAGCTGTGGGAGAAGAGGTTGTCGAGACAGAGACAACATCAGAGGAGATGGCGTCGAAGAACGACGAGGAGAAGGAGGAGGCTCCTAAGGACACTGACGGCAAGGAGACATCCAAGGAACAAACATCCCCTGAGGAGGCATCCCAAAGGGAGGACCCCCCTTCGACTGAGACATCGGCTGCTAAGGCTGATGAGACAACTGTCAAAGAGGAAGCCCCAGCCCAAGAAGGCGCACCTAAGGAAGAGGGAGAGGCGCCCCAGCCAGAAGACCCCGCAGATGATACGCCAAAGGATGAACCGGCAAGCGAAGAAGGCACTTCGGGCGAGAAGTCCGCAGTCGAAACCCTCGAGTTAGAAGACCCTGCGATCGAGACACCAAAGGATGATACTCCAACGGCAGACGAAGTATTGGTCAAAGAAGATGCACCTGTTCCAGAGGAAACTCTCGAAGAGCCCACACCAACAGAGAAGGCTACAGAAGACTCGTCTGCAACGGATCCCCCCAAAGAAGATTTCCCGGCGACTAAGGAAACGCCTTCCAAAGAGGGGGTACCTGAAGCAGAGGAGGCTTCTACAGGTGAAGAGCCTCCAGCTAAGGACCAAACCTCAGTTGAGCCAGAAACATCTGGGGCGCCAGACAAGGATGACGATGGTGATGACAAGCTTACAGCTGCTGCCGAAACAAAGTCTCCGAATAAAAGTCAGAAGAAGAAGAAGAAGGAGAAAGAAAAGAAAGAGAAGGAAAAGAAGGAGAAAGAGGAGAAGAAGAAGGCAGCTGCGAAAGCCGAGAAATCTCATCATCACAAGTCCAAACACTCACATTCTTCATCGAAAGATGCGAATAATTCCAAAGACGTTACGCTCGACCCATCAAAAGCCATAGAGGATGAAGAAGGGGAGAGAAGCGTGACAGCTGACCCGGCCGAGAAGAGCAACGACCCTGAACTTGGTGTTGATTCCAAACTTGCGGACGAGACGCCTCCCTCCGCAGAAGAGGCGGCACCGTTTCAAGGAGCGAAGTCTGGAGAGGAGCCTCAGCCTTCTGAGGATGCGAAGACTGCAGGAGAGGTTACACCAGTAGAAGAAGTGAAGCCTGAAGATGAAGCTCCAGTGGAGGATCCAAACCCTACAGAAGAGACTCCAGTCAGCGAGTCAACGCCAATAGAAGAAACCTTGACAGCAGAAGCGAAGTCTGCAAAAGAGGCTTCCCCAACGGAGGAAGCGAAGCCTACAGATGAAGCTCCGGTGGAAGATCCACAACCGACAGAGGAAACCTCAACAGAAGAAGTCAAGTCTGTAGAAGCAGCTTCCTCAACGGAGGAAGTAAAGCCTACGGATGACACTCCAGTGGAAGATCCAAAACCGACAGAGGAAACCTCAACAGAAGAGGCTTCCTCAATAGAAGGAGCAAACCCTGTAGTTGAAGGTTCAGCCGAAGAACCAAAGCTCACGGAAGAGATCCAAGCAGAAGAAGCGAATCCTGAGGAGAACTCAAAGCACACTGACGAGAGCCCAGCAGGAGGAACAGTCGCGGAATCCGAAGTAGAACACAGCCCTGCAGAAGACACGCTTTCCTCTTCTGAAGATCTGGGACCTGCTAAAGAACCGACAACTGAAGGAGACCCAAAGCCTGAAGCAAAGTCTGCAGGCGAAATTCCAGTAGAGGACAAAGCCTTACAATCCGAGGTTGAGCCCCAGCCTGCAAACGAGACATCATCTTCACCTCCGCATCCGCCCTCAGATTCTGAGCTAAATCACGCTGGCGAAGTTTCAGCTGAAGAGGAGGGACCAGTTCCAGACCCTACTCCTGCACTGTCCACGGAAGAGGCTGCTCCTGAAGCTGCCAAAGTTGATGAGGGTAGTAAGACTGCAGAAGCAGCTGAGATTTCCAGAGCAATGAGCGATTCCAGTGATGATAAAGCCGCAGAGGGGAATGAAGTTACCACTCCCGTAGCAGCTTTGGAATCCGACACTACTGCTGGAGATGAAGCTGCAGTTGCTGCAACCAAGCCGACCGCCGAATCAGAAGAGGATTTGGTATCAGGAGACACAAGTCCTGTGGAAGCAGGAGTCGATGCTGCAGCGAAAGAAACACCAGCTGAAGATTCAGTAGCCGAAATGGCGAGTAAGGCTGTTGCGGGCGAGAAGGACGAGTCTATTTCCGAGGGAACACTATCGCCAGAGGACGCTGGAGATAACAAGGAGCCTGTCAAGTCAGAGGAAACAGCACCTGGCGAAAAGGAAGCCACAGATATAACAACAGCTATTGGTGTCGATGATAAGCCTGTCGAAACGGAAGTTCCAGCTGTTCCTGTTGATACCGAGGTATCTTCTGGCGGCAATGAGTCACCCCCTGAAGAGGCCGAGGAGCTAGGCGACGGCAAAGCTCCTTCGCCTCCTGAGACGGAAGTTGCCTCACCGGATGGCAAGGAAACTTCAGTGCCAGAAGATAAGCCCAGTGGAGAGGACCAGGTGATTGATGCCAAGTCAGCTGAAGTACTTGGGCTACAAGCAGAAATCACTCAGGATGAATCGCCCAAGGAGGAAATATCCAAAGAAGAGGCCTCTGAGGCAACAAAGCCGACAGAAGAGGCAGCAGCTGTTGAAGACACAACTGCCACGACCGCAAAGAAGAATAAGAAGAAAAAGAAGAAGAAAGGCGGGAAAAGTGGCGTCGCAACACCCCAGCCCGAGCCCGAGCCCGAGCCTGCTGTTGAGTCTGCTGCCGCTAAAGCTGATTCTTTTGAACCAGAAGTCGGGTCTTCGACTGAGCCTGCGACTGAGGAGGATGTAAAGCCTGAATCGGCTATAGAGCCTGAGGTTGACTTTGTTTCTGAGCCCGAAGCTGTTAGCAAGGCTAAAGTTGAATCTCCCATCGAGCCTCACGAAATTCCTCCCGAGAATGAGACTGAACCCAAAGCCTCTCCACAAGAATCACTACCCGTTGAGCTTAGCCCTGCCGATGATCCAGAGGCAAACCATGAAACTATCGAGGCAGAAGGCAGCTGTGAATCCGAGATTGCGAAACCGGCGGATTCTGGAGAGGAAGCGGCCAATGAGACTGAAGCAACTGTCGTTACAACCACAAGTGGCGCTATCCCGGAAACCACAATGGAACCTACAGAAAAGAGTGAGGAGGCTATTGATACGACCGCGAAAGCTGGCAGTGATGTAGAACACGGCTACATGATCTCGCCTGAAGCTGAAGATGCCCCTACAAAGCAGGAAACGCAAAAGGCCGAACCTGATGCTGAGCCGACTAGGGACGTGCCTACAGACAACCCCAGCAATAAAGAACTCGACGCTTCAGAGACAGAGACCAAGAATGGTGAATCGACCGAACACAATTCGATTGTTGATGAATCGAAGCTCGGAAGTGTGCCTATTGTCGAAACCACACCAGCCGAAGCTTCCCAAGACGATAACTCTGACAAACTTGAGAGCGGTGAGCCAGCTGCTGCTGATCTCAAGACGGAACAAGCTGGAGTGACACTGGAAAGTGGTAGCTCGAGTGATGACGTCCCGGATAGGCAATTGGACCCAGCTGAGTCCAAGACTAGCGAGATTGGGGAGACCCAGGAAGAGTCATCGAAGCCACAGGAAAAAGAGAACGAACAACCTGATGCTACTACAGAAAATCCAAAAGAGGCTGCAGAACCCGAGTCAACCGTCAGTCCTGATACGAATGCTACAGTAAAGGACGCTGAGCCTGAAGATGCAGCTACGGAGGCGAAGGGCGACAGCTTGGCGGAAAAGAGCGAGCCTGAAGTTGCGTCTAAGGAAGCAGACAACAGTGACAATCCCCCCGAAGTGACAACACAGCCACCTGAGGATGGTATGGACACGAAAAGTGACTTGATGGCTGAAACTATTGTGCAAGAACCAGCAGCGGTCGAGATGGATAAGCCAGTAGTGACTGAAGGAGAAGTTATTGGACCCCTAGCCACGGAGCCAAAGGATGAATCTCCTGTTCCAGACATCTCTACACAGGAAGTCGGTGAACCGGACACTCCCACTGGTGATGCGACTGAACCACTGCCAGCAGAGAAATCAACAGATGATACTGAAAAGGAATCGTCCGATGTAGTCGCCGAGAAGGCGCCAAAGACAGCGGATGAAACGATTGAAGTGCCTGAGGTCAATGCAGAAACTCCAGGAGAAAAGTCAGAAGAGCTAAACCCCCACGAGGGAGATACGTCTAACGAAGCTGCTCTTGAGCCTGCTGCTGCTGATACTCCTGAGCCTGCCGCAGATAAAGATCCCGAGTTAGAGACGCCAAACGAAACCATCGACGCCCAGGGAGACCCCGAGGAGAATCATAAGGATTCTAGCACTCCTAGCGTATCCAATTTTGATGAGGCGAAGGCTGAAGTCAATATTGAGGACGGCAAAACCCGGAGCCCCGAGGTAGAGGTTACTCCAAAGGAAGATGCCGAAGAAGTCACACAAGATATATCAACAGGTGGCACTGAAGCTACTAAAGAAGCAGAGGGCATCAGCGAAAGCACACCCGACGAAAACGACCATCAGACTCGAGAACCAGCAATCCCAACAGAAGACGACACGACATCAGTCGAAAGCACCCCGACCTCTAAGGAAGAGCCATCAGCATCTGAAAAACCCGTTACTGAAGAGAGGATCGACCCGGTTGAAGAGACACCAAGTTCAAACGTGAAGGTGGAGAATGAATCAGCACTTTCCGTCAGCAACCCAGACCAAGATGAATCTGCCTTGAACGACAAAGAACAGGATGCGCCACAGCCTGCACAACAGGCAGCTGATGGCGCGAGTGTCTCCGACAACGATCCTAAGGAGGTCACACCTGCAGCTAGTGAGGCAGAAACAACAGATGAGACTGTGCCAAACCGACCAGAAGAAGTAGAAGACAGGACCCCTGAAGAAACACAGGCTGCAGGAACACTTACAAACGGCCACGAAACAGATGGGGCCTCTGAAGCTTCCGACGAGAAGGAAGCGGAAACAGAAACAGGGCCTCAGGCGCTTGAGCCGGTCGGAGTGGAGAACGACGCAATAACTAAGGGAGAACATCCAGAGGAGGCATCTGAAGCTGTTGTTGATCACAAGGACAAGGACAAGTCCCCAGATACTGCAACCGATCTACCAAATGAGGCACCTGATGATGAACCTGGGGAGCCGGCGACGGATGCAGTTACTCAAACCTCTGAAGAGGAACCCGGAACTGGCGCCCCGGAGGCTGAAGACGGAACCAAGGAGGAAACCAACCCTGCTGGAGAGGTGTCAGCTGTAGATACCCTTACTACTGACGACAAACCAGTGGAAGCTGCCGAAGCGATCGACAATGAAACTTCAGACGACAAGTCAGAAGAAAAAGCTGGCCCCTCTGATACCAAGTTGGCCCCAGAAGTATCTACTGGCGACGAACCCAAGGAAGAAGAGCCCACTAAAGAGACACCAGCGGAGAAGCCTACTGCCGTTGGTGAATCTCAAGAAGCCGAGCCAGTTACAGAATCTTCTTCCCAGGAGAGTAAGGCAGAGGCGGAAGCGGGGGCGGAGGCAGAGATCAAGCCGTCCGAGGAGAAAGCAGCACCTGAAGATCAACCGGCGGAGGGGGCACTGGCAGCTCAAGACGAGCCAGAGAAGGGCTCTGAAACCGCTGACAGCAAACCAGAGGAAGAGGCTACACTTGTCGAGGACAAGCAACTTGAGGACCCCTCAGCCTCTGAAAAGCCTGACCAAGATGGCAAAACAGCAGAGGAAGATCCCGCAGCCGCAGCCGTGGCTGAAGACGATCCCAAACAGGCGACACCCGCAGATGCGCAGGAAGAAACCAATCAGATTACCGCCGGTGGAACTGTAGAAGAGCTTCCCACGCCAGAGGATACAGCTGCACCGGTGGAGATATCAACCCAAGAACAAATACCTGCAGCAACCGGGGATGCAGTTTCTAGTGATGTCAAGCCAGCTGACGACTCCAAGGTCTCCCAGGACGAGACGAAACCGGAAACACAAAAGCCTCTTGCACCAGAGGAGGAAGCTAGGCCTCCTGAAGAAGTGGCCCCGGAACCCGAAGGCGTCACGGCCAAATCGCCAGATGAGCCTATTGATGAGCCTCCTGCCGAAGGAGAAAAGAAGGATGACCAACCAGTCAAGGACACAGCCGAGGAAGAGGCCAAGGCTAAGGAAGATGAAGAAAGCAAAGACACCCTTGGGCCAATTCCAAGTAACAAGAGACAGGCTAAAAAAGGTGAGGAACATGGTTCATTACACGATACCCCTATTGATTTTGCACAACACTTGGGAGTTTTCACAGAGTTGAATGAAGAGGTGGGCAACGGCGTTTTGGAGTTTGATTCAGACGATACCCAACACCATCAAGGGATTCCACACAGCGAGGAAAATACAGCACTCGAAACAATCATTCACCACCCGAGTCAGCTACCAGTGGCTGTAGCATCGGGCGACCAGAATAACCAAACTCTTGCAGAAACCACGATGCCAGGGTCACAAGAGCCTAGCTCGGGCGAAAAAAGGAGCAATGCAGCAGCGGAAGATAACTCCGCACCCCTAGAATCGAAGGCCGAGATTCTAGATGGTGTCCAAGAGAACTTGATCTCAGGACATGTGCCTCAACCAGGTCTGACACCTCTGTCTACGCCTATTGACCTGGACGCTACCGATGATACCGGTCTGGCCGCGAGTCCCCCAGCCACCGAAGCCCATGACAGCACTAAAATCTCCACACCAGATGCTCCACACGAACAGGGCCTTGCAGGCCAATCACGGAGCGCCGTCCGGGGATTTGCTACTGAAAGACCTGTAAATATTAGCCTCCAAGACCCAATTTCGATTGCTGAGCCCCAGCCTCAGCAGCCTGGGACTGAGAGCGAGACGCCTGTCGAAGAATCACAGTCAAAGCCAGCCCAGGACGCTCATGATGAAAATGAGAAATCTAGGATAATGGAGCCAGACCTGTCATTCATAGTTGCACGCAGCACATCTTCATCCCCGGCAGCTTCGGTAATTTCTGATGAGGATTCAGAAACCTCTGTGCCCTCACACACCGCCGCCAGTGAGCTCCATCGGCAGCCTCTCGAGATTCAGGACCCTGCCAGCCGCGTCGAAGCAGAAGCCGATAAACCATCTCCAGGGCTGCTACAACCAATCCCTACGCCGGAACCATCTTCTCATGAGCCCAAAATTCTGGAAACTGACTTTGACAACGTGTTGCAAACGTCGCGAGAGTTGACCCAAGACCCAGCTATGAGGCGTGCAGAGCCAGAAGGGCAGGAGAAAGAAGAATCAGACATTTCAGAGGCTGAATCGGTGGACAATGATGTTTCGACATTGGAGGAACACATGCAAGAACTTGCAACTCCAAGTCACGTCCGAGAATCAGAGCCATCAGAGGTAGCCAAGGCCACCGAAGCTCAAGAAAATGCTAAAATCCCGGACGAAGCCACCCAGCCCAGCAAACGTGGTCTGACGGAAGAGACAACCCTTGGAGAGCTTGAAGATTCTGATTCTATCTCACGCGACAGTTCACCAGATGAAGCTCTTGGAATCAAGTCTGGACCTGGAGATCGGCCATCTGCTTCCACGGACGCTGAACCTGTTGATATTTCTCAGGAAGCCATAGCTTCAGACGAAGATTCAGATGATGACATCAGTAGCCTCGACCAACAGAGTGTTGCTTCCAGATCCAGCTCAATCGACCAGGCAATCTCGCTTGAGGGTCACCAGAATCGACAAGTTCAGGCAGAGCCGGTTTCTCCTGGGGTAGACGAGCTGGCTACTGCTTTGCACTTGGAACCAATCAAATTGGAAGATCCTGCCGAAGAGATCAGTGATCTTGATGACTCCGGTTCCGAGGATGACTCGGAGGATGATAATTCTGAAGCCAGCCCTAAATTTGAACCTCAGCCAGCAACTGGTATCAGTTTACCGGGTGACTCTGTTCAGGAATCGAACGAACCTGTTATCGAAAGACAGCCAATTCCACCAGTCTTAGTTTCATCAACTCTCATCAAGGAGGATGTTTCTGATTCTGATGAAAACGATTCCGAACCAGAGCACGGTTCGCTGAGTTCGAGAGCCCAAGATGGTCCCAGAGAGGACCTACGTGTGGGCGCCCATGCGCTTGCTCTTGGTGATGATGACGAGGGCGAGGGCGAGGACGAGGACGAGGACGAGAATGAGGATGGTGACGAGTCTGATGTAGACCAAACTCATATCGTCCATAAGACCAACTCGCCAAAACTGGAACCAAGCTCTGTGTTGCAAACCACTGGTGCTCGACGTGGCTCGCCCTCTAATGATGAGGAACCGTCCGAGCCGCTTGAACCTACAGATCCAAACCTTGCAGTCGTTGATGAGCAACCCAAAGACAATCCAGATCGCGCAATAGATCATTCTGAGGAGCTGGGCCTTTCTGATTCTGCTTCATCACTGTCGATGGCTACAGATATTCAAAAAGGAGTCGTTTCTTCTGCTCAGCCCCAGCCCAACTCTCCACACCATGGTCTTCCGCACCCGGAACCTGAGACTGCCATTCCAGAGCTAGCTATTGCTGCCCAGACTGGGGCATCGTCTGAAGCCAAATCATCCGTCAATCTTTCTAGGTCCTCCTCACCCGGGTCTGTGGATGAGGAGCAGCTCGATAGCACCGCAGTCCCGCGTAAACCGCTTGAACACTCTGATGCCGATAGCGAATCCGAGGTTGAAGGGACAGAGAACGAAGCTAAAACTGAACCATCGTCCTTACCACAGACAGTTCCTGGCAAAGACGATTCACATTTTGCTACTGGTGATAGACCGGAACACCGCGGAATATCTGTTGCTGCTGTATCTGTCGTCCAGCCAAGCCACGGCTATCTTGACTCCGAGAAGATGTTGGAAACTCCTCGTACAGTTCAAGGTCGTGGACTTCAGGATAAGCACGAATCCTTGGAAAAGGTGTTGGGTGTCGAGCTGCCAGCCGCTTCTGACGATGGACTCCAAATCGAAAGCAGGTCTATCGCCAGTTCCACAGATGACGAAGTGGATCGCAAGGCGACTGCGACAGCTGCCACCGATGATGAGAGTAACGATGACCTCCCTGCCTCAAGGGAAATCTCCCCCATTGGCATCGACAGAATTTCTGCACCACATCAGCCTGAAGTAGTGGAACAGCCAGCGCTTGAGGCAGAAACATGTCAAGCCAAAAATGCTAGAGTGGATGGTACTGATATTGAAGTAATGCCGCCTCATGAGACCGAAAATATCGGGACTCGAAGAACCACTCCTGAAATCCCTGAGTGGCCTGATAATGAACCTGAGGACGATCGACCAGTGCACCGTGCCGAGTCTCAGGGGCCACCGGCTCTTACTTATGCAACTTCATCAGGGACAATGAGGGGAGTTGAAGATGAATTCAGGGCCTTGAACGAGAGAAGTCCAGATGAAGAGCAAATCCATAACTATACCACATTCGTTGGCCTTCGAGACCAACGTTTGCCATCAGTGGAGCGCCCCCATCAAGACTTGTCTGATCACATGTTGCACGAAGTCAAGACTCCTGACACGGATGACACTCAAGGTTCGGAGCCAAAGCCCGTGCAAGCCGCCGAGGTGAAACCTCTAGAACTCGTCCGACCTGAACACATGGCTGTCAAGGTTGTTGATATTCCTTCGCGCGACAAAGGCAAAGCAGTTGCTAGTATACCGGAGAGTCCAAAGAGGTCTAGCTCTGCCTCACGATCGACGCGTCTGTCCCGCGCCGAGCCGCCTCGGACATTCCTGACACAACAGCAGCGGCCACGAAGATCACTTAGGGTTCGTCCTGTGACAGAAGTTTACACTAAGGATCCAATCTTCATCCCCGCCGCGAGCCGACCAGTAGACACCAAGCCTATTCAGCGGCCTCAGCCTCCTCGTGCTGAAAGCGAACCAGCCAATGTGCCAGTTCGTCCACCGCTAGTGCATCGATCCTTGGAGTTGCAAAGCGATCCTTCAACGACGGCAGTGCGGAGTGAAAAGGCCCCCAGACCTCGTTCTTTCCAGGCCGAAGGCGAGTCGTCCACGGGCCATGTGAGGCACGATCTCAGGCATCCAGCAGTCACAATTGAAGAGGGGCTCCGAGATGCTGCGTATCGAGCTGCCCCCTCAGCTGGCTCGACTGCTGAGGCTGAAGTCCAGAGATCGCCGAGCCCTGGCATCGTGATTCCAGATGCAGATATGATTGATCTACAGCGAGCCCGCACCTTACGGCGTACACGAAAGACATCAATTCGACGTGCTGAGGACACGCTGGCCGCCGCCGTAGTCATATATGCTACTGCAGAGGCCCTCAGTCCTCCCGGTAGCCCTTCACCTTTCATTTACCAAAGAAACGGGGGGCTTCCTAATCTGGAGCATCAGATGGATGCCGAGCCCAATGATTACAATTTTCCAGCCGTTTCTCCTTCCTTGAGGAGCTTTGATGATGAGATCGAAGAACTTCACAAGTCTAATGCTGACTTGTTTACAGACGATAGGAGCAGAGAATCTGACTCGTCGCGAAGCGATAGAGACAGAGATAGACATCGTAGGCGCCGACATTCTCATCACTCGAACCGCTCCGGCGGAAGCCGTGGTGAGGAGGACAGGGAGCGCAGGTATCGCGGCGACGACGAGAGGCGAGCTCATCGGCCTCGGGAGGAAGACGAGGGCCGTCACCGCCGACTGTCTCACCGCGAGGGCGAGTCTCGATATCGTCGCCATCGCGAAGAAGATGAAACGCAAGCTCGCGACTCACGTGGTGAAGCTGACGCTAAACTGAGGAACTCTCGCGGTCCCGAAGAGCCAAGAACTAGAGGGTATCGCCGAGACGAGGACTTCCGGCCACGTGAATATAGGAGGGCTGAAGAACCAACTTCACGTGCCCCTCCCCCCCAGGAGGATGAGGGCCGAGAGCGCAGACGACGATCATCTGGTACTCATCCTTATCGACGCCATCGATCCGACACGGTCGAATCGGGCCCTCCAGGCACGCCACCCAGAACACCGCGACGAGACAGTGGCTTTTCTGCCGACAATAGTTCTGGAAGCTCTGGCCGCAAACGTCGAGCCCCTGAGGAACAGGCTGCCCACGACAAACGCAGAGCAGAAAGGGCAGAACGGCGAGCACGAGAGGAAGCTAGCGGAAGGCGTGAACCCTCGGGATATCGAGAGGAAAAGGTGAGCAAGGGCAAAGAGCCTGTTCGTGAACCAGAACCAGAACCAGAACCAGAGCCTCAGCCTCAGCCTCAGCCTCAGCCTCAGCCGCAGCCTGAACCCGAGCCGGATCGACGACATCGCCGCTCGCGTCGGCATAGCAATTCCGAGAGACCTCGATATGAAGAACCCAGGGAACGTCCTCGAGAGGAATCCGTCCCGCCTGCTCCTGTGCCTGAAAAGAAGTTCTTTGCCGTCAAGAACTCGGAGGGTGTCCTGGGCAGTACCACACCGCCACGTGAGGAGCCCGTGATCGCCGAACCTGTCAGGGAACGAACGAGGGAGGCCCCGCTGGAGGACTCACCTAAAAGGTCCTCAACACGTCATAGACGCACTCGCCCTTCTACCGATGAACCACGTCCTCGATCCTCGCGCCGCCCTCGTGAGGAGCCTGCCCCTGAGCCAACCCGAGACAGGGACAGGGAACGGGAGAGAAACAGGGAGAAGAGTAAGACGAGAGATAGGGACAGAGACAGAGAACAGGAGCCTCGACCTGTCAAACACGTCAGGATGGACACGGAGGACTCTCGACGCAAAGCACGTCACGAAGAACGACGTAGAGCGCAAATGAGGGAGGAAGATAAGAAGCCATCGGGTATCAAAGGTGCGTTCAAGAAGCTGTTTAGCAAGTCTTGAACAGCCAAGAACGAGAGAAGGGACAGATTGTCTTCACTTCGGTTTTTGTAGTTTGATGATATTCTTTACGTATGTATGTGACGATAAGGGAGGTTTTTGGGTTTGTTGACATGATGATATGATTTCTCTGGAAGCACGACAGACACGTTTTCTCACGCCATAATTGCCATATAGATTGACGACAATTTATGATTCGTTTTATTTAAGAAAGAGATATGTGCTCGTCATCGGAGTGCTGTTTCTGTCGCCTCTTTTCAAATGACTTTACGGAATTGAGGGAACCTTGGCTGCAATATGGCCGGGTGGGCTTGGTATAGGCATTCTGTGGCTGTATTGGCGACGCACTCGGGGAATTGTTGGGATTGGGTTTGTTTGGCAGATGTTTAAGTGGTTCGACTATACCCCTCACCAGTTGAGTGAGGGGATCGCGATGCCGATTTTAACACTGAGGAACAGTATCATTGGCGGAGTGCTTCGGACGCTCTGCAAAAGAGGCTTTGATTCAAAAACTCTCTGTCAGAGTTTATCGAAAAGAGCATTCCCTTTCGGTCTATATAAGATGCGCCTGGTCTTGTCGCTGGGTCTGGCCCTTCCACCTGATACGCCCACCAAGTCAGCAACTTTACTTGTCAGATCAATCTTTGCCTTTGAGATGCGTCTTGATCTCATTCTTCTTGTAGGCTTCGCTGGGCCATCAGCAGCAGTTCCCCACCTGAAGAGCCACATCAGCTTCCGAAGGTCATGGGCATCTGCTTCTACCAGACTGAACAACGTACTCGCTGAACTTCATACCATCTATCCTGGTAAAGGAACCGTCCCTCCTGGAGCAGTAGCCTCTACAACCGGTACCTTTGTTGTGCCTGGTGCATGCTCCTGTGACAACGAGGCTCCTGCTACCTCGGCAGCCTCAGCCGGAGTGGTCACCTCAGGATCAATATCAACACCACCAGCTGTAGTCACTGCGACTTCTACTCTCACCACTTCTGCTACACCCTCTCCTGGTGAAGTCGAGAGTGGCAGCGCCTCTGTTTCAGCGGCTTCTTCGGCTGTAAACCCACGCGCAACGACGACAACCACAACCATTACGACAACCAGGCCAGCTTCAACCGCTGCAGCCGACCCTGCCTTCACCACTAAAGGCTCTCATCACCACCAGGCCGATACTTCTGATGGTGGAGCACACAGGTCTGAGCATGATTTGGACTCTCTCGATCGTGAGCTTAGCACTACTAAAAAGTCCAAGCTACTCCGTCGCCACAAAGGCGGGAAACATAAAGATTTGCTTCTAATAGACAAAGAAAGGGAAGTGCGGTACCTCAAGAGACAAAGTGAGAGGTTGTGGAAAGCGGCACATAGTTGGGAAAAAGTGTTGCAGCAAAACATCACAGATGTCCGAAGGGCAACGAACAAGTTGAGGAGAGGGCAAAAACAAACAGGACGCTATCAGGCACAGAAGGACCTTGAGGAGAAGAAGCTTGTTTTACAACGTGTCAAGTCGGTGAGCGATCGAGCTCATCGTTACGCACGCATACAAGAAAAATGGTTGCGTGACGCCGAGAAGGAGCTTGAGAAGGCCCGGTGGGAAAAGGCGGCGAGAGAGGTACAGGGCCTGAGCCATGAGGAAATTCTTCGCAAAGAGGATTTTGGGAAGCATGCTTCAAGCCACAACCCCAGGAAGCGCTCAGAACCCAAAGATGCCAGAGAGCATAACAAGCAGAAGCAGGAGAAGGAGGACAAAACCGCCAAACACAAAGACGAAAAGAATCACGATAAGGAAGAGAAGAAGACCGATGTTGCCAAAGAAGAGGCCACTGAGAAATCCGACCATGAGAAGTACGAAGACGTTCTCTATAGAAAGATTGGACAACAGATCGAGGAGAAACTCGGAGATAAGAGCAAAGGTCACCACTCTCCTATTGAGAAAGGAGAAAAGCCCGTTTACGTGATCACTCAGCAGTACAAGGTCTACAAGTGCGACGACAAGAAGGGCTGCAAGGAGGACTTTGGATCAGAAGAGGAAGTTAAGGAAGTTGAAGGAAAGCAACAAGCCAAGGACGAAGACGAGGACGCGGAGAAGAAGGAGGGCAAAGAGAACAAAGTGGAAAAGGAAGAGGAGAAGGATCTTTACGATGAAGAAGGCGACCCTCCCTTGCTTGCTGATGGTGACGAGGCCGGGCAGCTGCAGCGTCTTCAACAGCTCTACATGCAATGGCGTGGCATGCTCGTCGAGCCTATTCGCAAGGACCTCGACCCGATCCTCAAGAACGATCAGTTCCCGGAGGATACTGAGATGGCAGCGCAGCATCAGGAAGGGAACGAAAAGGAGCAGCGCAAGCGATTGAGCCATATCTACATGAGCTATCGCTCTATGCTTATTGAAAAGTTCACGAAGCTGCTCGATCCTATTCTTCACGACAAAAACCAAAAGACCGACTGAACAGGGAGTCAGTGATGGCGGGGAGAATAGGTGGTGTTTTCTTTCTTTCTTTTTTTTCTTTCTCATGTAACTGCCATGGATTTGGATCTGTTTGTTTTAAAGAGGACGTGATGGTGGTTGACAAGAGTTGGATAGTCCTCGGATAGTCTAACTATAGGTTACACAGCCAATCACAGGCTTGTATACCCACCTAGTCATGACCTAGGAACCTAGTAGGTAGTCTAGTACACAATATCGACCCTGTCTCAGCTTTTGACTGATTTAAACCTATCACGCAGAGAAGACGTATGAAACATTTCTGTGGGTGCTTCTTCTATCTCTCAAGTTCTCCGGTTAAGAAGTATAAACGTGAACTATAAGTGTAGATAGTTGGATCATAGACTGCACATGATGATGAGGACTTTGGTATTATGCGGTCGGCAAGTTAAGATACAAACTTTGAGTCTGACAGTTTGATTCAAATCAAACCGAGTGCAAAGCTTTGTTCATTGCCTCAATTCTACCTAATCAATGAAGCCACCAAATCTACCTTTGGTAGTTGATCTCGTGAAACTTAATGGCATAATCGATGACGGTCACATGACCTTTCCTGGCGAGTCCCACCCGCACCAAAAATAATCCGTGCAGAGCCCTAATTTTCTGCACACAGAATTACCTTTTGGAGCCGAGGCCTCAAGTTTTACCTTGGTTCTTTCTCCCCTTCAAGCGCAGGATTAGACTTCTTTGCGACAAAGACACCACAGTCCCTTTTCAGACACAAAAATCCATTCCATTCGCAATGGCTCCTCAGGCAGTACGTACATGACATCGCTATGCTGTTAGGCCCTCTCCCGTATCGCAGCGAGGAGAGGAGCCGTATAAGAATGCAGTAGGCTAAGGTCATTTTTCAACAGAAGAAGTCGGGCAAGGCCCAGAAGCAGACCAAGAAGGTACGCGATACCCAGAACGAGATCGACTCGATGACGACGACTGCGACGACGATTTCACCCGGCGAAATCCACGAGGAACACAATCGCTAACTGATCCTACCAGTACATCATCGATGCTTCTCAGCCTGCCAGCGACAAGATCTTCGACGTCTCCGCTTTCGAGAAGTTCCTTCAGGACCGTATCAAGGTCGAGGGTCGCACCAACAACCTTGGTGACAACGTTGTTGTCAAGCAGTCCGGTGAGGGCAAGATCGAGATCACCGCCCACAACGAGCTCTCTGGTCGCTACCTCAAGTACCTGTACGTGTCTTACACCGTCTTCGCCTCGCCTGATGAAGCACGGGGATACACATCAACAAGATGCTAACTGTGAGCAGGACCAAGAAGTTCCTCAAGAAGCAGCAGCTCCGTGACTGGCTCCGCGTCGTCTCTACCTCCCGAGGTGTCTACGAGCTCAAGTTCTTCAACGTCGTTAACGACGAGGCTGACGAGGACGACGAGTAAACGAATCAATTTGCATTGCATCGGCGCAGGAATGGATTGGTGAATTGGGACAGGGGATAACAAAAAGTTTCAAGGACTCGGCCAATAGACCCAGCCATTTTATGTGGCACTCTTTGTGGTGTTCATATTCTCTCTTCCCAATACCCGAGTGATGTAAATGCCGAATTTGTGAATTAACTTGAATGATGCTGTCGGGTATGTATGTTTCATGCTATCGTATCATTCTCATGTTCGTGCCTCCTCATGGCAACGATCTCATGACACCCTCAAAAGCAACCAACGCCATGGCATTCGCCGGAAACGCCCTCAGAAAACATGGGACAAACCCTCGCCAGTATCCCTTCCAACCTCCCTCCCTATACACAGCAACTGCTGCGTCCTTCCAACGAGGAAATCTCCTGACTCCATCGTTTAGCCCGCCTCCCAGCGGATCTGTCATGATACGCTGTTTGACTACATCACTCGGATAACTAGTCAACCAAAACACCTGCGCACTCAGGCCGCCCGCCCAGAAATTCACTGCCGGTGCGCTGAGGTTTGTCTTCTCGCGTAGTTGTCGAGATAAGATATCGTAGCTGCCCCACCAGCAGAAGAAGAATCCCCTGAAGAGAAGCGTCGCTGAGAGACCATGATATACACCCTTGATACCATGGTATCGGTAGATCTTACGCAGACAGTCGATCGGCCCGGCGTATAATCTGTCGGCTTTTTGCGCCGCGTACTGGATCTGCAATCGTGCTTTGACGTGCTCGACTGGTGCAGCGATGAAGCTCACCGTTGAGCCTGCCAATATTCCCGCGATACCATGGCCGAAGCTAGGTAGCGCTGTGTGACCCTTTGGAGCTGTGCCTGGTGAAGATGCCGTAACATCGGTTCCTGGTGGTTCAACGTTGAAGACATGTTCTGAGAGAAGACGACGATAGACGGTGAGCGAGCCCAACATGACCGAGTCCATGAACATCCATCCGACCAAAGGCGGTGTTGCGCCTTTGTAGAGCCCGCGAAAGCCCTCATTGCGAATAGTCTGTGTGACGCATTGCAAAGGGCCACTGAAGCGACTTGGGTCTGTCGTTTGTAGACGGACTTTGATAGTGTCAAATGGATGACCAACTATAAAAAAGTCTGTCAATATTTGCATCTCAAGCCGTCATGATAAGGGACACATACCTGAGAGCTTGGCGATGCCGCTGAAGACACCCGCTACGAAGCCTTTGTAATCATGTGCACCGCTTCCACCACTGACGTGACTTGTCTTCTTTTCCTGTGTCTTGATGGTTTCTGTCTCACTCAACATGTTCTTCCCTTGCACGTCTGCAGCCATTGTGTGTGTAATTTGACTCCTGCGAGTCTATTCGTCATGAATCTTTTCAAAGGAGTGAGCAGCAACTTTTGGGAGAGCTGATGCTCAAGCTCAGTGATGTAATCACGAAGCTTCTGTTCAGACCAAAGGAAATATTAGAGAAAGATGAGATAATAAAGTCTCGTAGATATGAAAACTTTCAGATTGAAGAGATCTCAAAAAGTCCCCGATTCAGAAGTTGAATGCTGACGCATACAACTTTTTGAAGATCGTTATTCGCCGGACCTGGTACGCCTGGGGGAGCTTCCGCACTGATACTTCTTCACCGAAGTCGGAGCGATGAACATCGCTACCTTAGAAGTGGAGGGTTTAGTTTAAGGGACCTACCTAACTTAGTTGGCAGTCTCCGGACTTTGAGGCCTTCCCCCGGATACTCTGGGGCCGTATCCATACGCTAAAACCCCGACCCCAAGCACTATCTGACTTGTAGTGAAGGCCTAGTCTATAGCTATCATTCTCCAATGTTGACTGGAGAAGCCATTAATTCACTTGCAAAGGAAACTAATACGTCGTGGTGGTATCCCTCTGGATTCATCGCAATTGAATTCCTTGCGTTCCCAATTACAACCAATATCGGTGGTATGGTATCTATCTCACACTCGCAAAGCTAAACAACTAAGAACCCCAACTATCTAACTTGAAATATGTTCACGCACATCATGGTCATCCACTTGTGCTTGAGCTCGTGTTTTTGCTATCCTGTCATAGCATCCATCCTCTTTCCGCTCATAATATCCAATCCGAGTGTAAATCATTGCTCGCAAATCAAAACCATTGACGTATCGCTCTGCAGTAAGAAAGCCATGTCATGTCGTCGTCAAGAATTCAAGCAAAAGCCCCTGTATGCAAATATGTCCCTTTCCTGCATCCTTTTCTCCCCTTTGTTTTTTTGGTATTTGTCAACACCTTTCCATCCCCTATTTTTTTTTTCGTTTCCTTGGTTGTTCGGTTGTTTGTTTATTAAGCCCTTCATCTTGCCGCTGTTTCAGCTTGCCACCCCTTCAGTCTAAAGCTGCCTTTTTTTTTTTTCGCTAATAGCAAAGTCATCCACTTGAAGGCTGTTTCATGTCCATAAAAAGTTCATACAACTGACCACCAGCCCGAACCTCCAGAAGGAGAGTGAAGTCTGGTGTCAAGAAAAGCAAAGCACTGTATCATTCTTTGATAAGATATCGATCAGCATCCCGGTAGTGGACGGCTGCCACGGTTATCCCCTTTCTAAAAGGTCTCCGTGTCATCCGTGTTATGAGATGCAACACTGCCGAAGGTATCTGCTTTGAAGGTTAGAGACATGGATAGGAGATACGGATCAGATGTAACTTACCTCGCTTGCGTCGACGAGCTTCATCCTCAGGGCTCTTGGGGGTCATGGCTCGTGGCCCACTAGGTCGACGAGTAGGAACACCCAAAGCAGCATTGAGGTTACGGTTCTCAGGCTTGGGACTGCTTGTGAGGTGGCTGACATGAGTACCACTCATAGTAGCATATCCGCTTTCATCACTGGGGTGAGGGGCGGGGCTACCCTTGGCCAGCTTGGAGATGCGGCTACCCCTGGGGGGGGACAGGGCTGAGGGGCTACCAGTGGGCTCGATGGGCTCCTTGGGAGGTCGAGGGGGGCCAGTTGGAGATGTGGTCCAGTAGGCAGGGTCCTGAGGAGCACCTGTCGATGATGCCTGGCTGTATCGGTTGGTGTTTTGAGCCATCTGGTTCAAGCTCGAAACCGAACCACCCCAATCTGCCGACCTAGGTGTCATGGGGACGTTGTATTCTTGAGCAGAGAACTCCAGAGCATTGCGGAAGCGCTCTGTCTGGCCCTGTCTGGGCTGGGGGTGTTGAAGGTTCAGTGAGTTTCGGTGAACCTGATACTTGGGTGCATTGCCTGGAGTATGGTTGATTTCGCGGCGGAGAGGCGCTGGCATGGTATCACCGGCATTGGGCGCCGACGCGAGCTCTTGCTGAGAGAATCCGGTATGTAGCTGGTCCTCTGCGTACGGGGCATGACTGTAATCCCCATCGTTGTACTCGCCTAGGCTAGAGCCTGAGCGCGAGGGAGGGTAGTCATCATACTTGGCTTCCTTCTTGCCTTTGCCAGCGCTGGAGGCTGTCGTTCCGGACCACCTGGAAATTTTGGGGAACCAGCCCGAAAGGCCGGACTTGTGCTTTTTTTGCTTCTCTGTTGTGCGGGGAGTGTTTTCATTGCTCATTGGTTGAGTAACACCAGACGGCTGAGGGGGTGTATCAAGAGGAACAGAACTTCCGCGCTGGAAGCCTGATCGTTCTGGTGTCAGCATATTGGGGTTGCTGCGCTCACCAGTCGGGCTGGGGTGGGCGTGCTCGTATTCATCCTCGTGCTCAGCAACAGTGCTGATGCGGTTATCAGAAAACTTGCGTTCATTGGCAAGCCGGGATCGGGAGTGGGAGAGTGAGAAGTGACCAGACTGGCTGGGGGTGATTGTAGAGTTGCCTTCAGGCTCATAGCCTCGATCTTGCTCGAAGTGACCCTCAGGCTGCAGGTTGTCGAATGAGGGGCCACGGCCACCACTGGTGGAAACAGGGGGGACGGTGCTCTGTCCCTTGAGCTCGTCAACCTCGCCGAGAATCTGCATCAGGATTTCTTCAATACGCTTGAAGTCACTGGTACCCTTGTTGCTGAGGCCTTGGAAAGCTCGCTTGAATAGGTTCTTCTTGGCAGCGGCCTCGTTGAAAGTGTCAATCTGGGAGATACTCTGAACCGATCGGGCCCCAGGGTAGGGGCGAGGGCCATTGATTGCCTTCTGAAGCTTCTCGGTGTTCTCAACACCTGCGAAAATGACATCGTCGCTAGTGTCCTGGACGAGGTTTCTAAGCTCATTCAGAGAAGTTCGCATCTCAAGGGCAGAGTTCATCAGCAGTGCAACAATTTCCGTATCGCGGGCACTGCGCTGAGCATCTCGAACCATGAGGTGCTGCATCAGAGCAACAATGTCCTTGTTCTCGATGCGGTCAATTCCTTGACCAGTGGCTGCATCGTAGAATGGTGACGCCATGCCTTGAGACATGCCACTAAGGTGACGAGCGTCTTTGGGGGCGTAGAAGGGGTCCTGGCCAGCATCATTCGGAGATCCGGGCAGAGACAGCTGAAGAGCCTTACCCTTGGGCTGGAGATCGGGAGTTCGGTTATTGCCATTGGACATGTAGCCTTCGTCATACTTGGGGCCAAAACCAGGACTTCCGGTGTGGTAAGGGGCTCCAAAACCCCGGGCTCCCAAAAGGTTGTCATTCAGGGCAGGGTTGGCGACAGGACTGGTGTCCTCGTATGGGTTGGTGACAAGAGTGTCTCGCTTGCGGTCGTCAGAGGTCCGCTGCCACTCATCTTGGTCCTGGCTGGGTTCACGGCTGTGAGCATTGGCAGCAGCCATTCCAGCGGCAGCGCCCAATGCAGCAGCACCGGCAACCTGAGCGGCACCGGGTCCTTGGCTGCTAGCAGCACTCTCAGCGCGTTGCTCGGCAACATTTCGGGGAGTGGGTGTTGCTCGGCCCTCAGAAGTATCATCGTGGTGCTCGCCATCAAGACGCTCTTGGACAACTGAGGGGTTGGTGTGAACGTCGTCGTCAATGTAGCCAAATTCAGGCATGGGGTTGTTAAAGTCGGGGAGGCCACTTGCAGTCATCTTGGGTGAGTCATCATAAGAAAGGCGGTCGATGCTGTGAGCAGGAGTGTTACGAGGCTCATGGCCTTCCAAAGTACGCTCCTTGAAGGACTTGTTACGGAAGACGCCAGCGCCTTGGTATTCCTCTGGCTCCTCGGTGGCTGCCTGCTTCTTACCCTGCGCCGCCTTGAGAGCAGCAACGGCGCCAGTCGCAATAGCGACTTCTGACGCCGTGGGTGACCTTGTCCGGGGCACCTTTCGGCCATGCTCATCCAGGTCATACTCAGTGAACTCTTGTGATTTGTTATGAGATCTGGCACTGGGTGTGGCATGCCTCTCAGGTTCCAACTCGCTACCGTCCATGTAGTTCTTGTCGGGGCTCGCACCACGGCTGCTATAAGTCCTTGACTGGTCATCGTAAGAGAGAGTCGAGTCGCGAGGACCAGGGTAGTCGCTGTAGGAGCCGCTCAACATGGACTGATCGAGCATCGAGCCTTCAACGAGTGAAGCAACTGCTGATTCGGGTCCCATCGGAGGGTGAACTAGGTTGGGGTTGGCACCAACGCCACGGACAGCTTGTCCAGACGCGACCTTGTCCAGCTCGCTGTCATCGGTGTAGGTGGTGTTCCGGTAACCTACACCGGAACTTTGAGGTGACATCTGGTCCATTTCTCGTTCTTGGAGGGAGTTCAGAGAAGGCGTAGACTGGCTATTGCGGCGATCCCCAGATCGCTCGTAGTAAGCATCACTTGTAGAATGCATACTCCTTGAGTTGCGAGGGTGATACTCGCTGCCACCCTCAGTGTAGCCAGAAACACTGGGAATAGGGCTGAGACCTCGAGCACCAGCCTGGTAGGGAACATACTTCAATGGAGGAGGGACATCCTGGGTAGCGAAATACGAGTTATCATATCCACCCTCAGGATAATCGTTGTCAGAAATGTCATCCTCTTCATATTGACCCTGTCGTTCGAGAGGATGCTTCTGACCATACTCGTCTGGTTCATACTCTTCCACGTAGTCCTTCTGACCGCGCGGTAAAGCAGTCAAATCACCATGAGATACGTTGGCGTGCTGGGTGGATAATGTTGTCTCGAGATTTGAGGGAGTTGCTGAAGGTGTAGGTGTCGAGGTTCCAGAGACATATCCACCCGGAATGTTCTTAACAGGTGTGATCTCCTCGCTAGCCGAATGAGGTCTGTCGGTATCTGCAGATCGGATAGAAGTCCTGGTCATTTCCGAGGGGTTGATTTCACTCATGAGAGGCATGGGTGGCTGAGGAACCACGGGATCGTTGTCGAACTGATCCGCATGATGGTCACGGCTCAGGCCACGGCTATGAGCAGACTCGGCTCTCCGACGCCGTCTTTCTCTCGGCTTTCGGTCGCCTTGTGTGCTGTCTGAGAGAAGTGATGAGCCAATGCCAGCTGCTGCTGCACCGGCTGCAGCAGCCTTGAGCATGTCACCACCACTTCGCTTGGGGGTAACATTCTCATTCTCGTATTGATAGTCATCCTCAATAGAATCATGGCTCACATCAGAGTTAGCTTCGAGGACATGACGAGCCTCTCTATTGCGTCTATCCTTTGGCTCATTCCGTTGACCTGACGACCGCCGGCGGTCGGGGGTTAACTCATCCTTAGATACTGATGTGGCAGACGAAGTAAAGGAATCGCGTCGGCTCTCCCTCTTGCTGGTCTCTCGCTTAAGAGCATTTAGTTCGGGCAGAATCAAGCGGCGAATGGCGTCTTCGACTGTTTCGAGGAGCTTGGGGTTGTTGATCGATGATTTAGAGACATCTGAGCGTGAGGAATGTGTTGCGTGAGTGCGATGGCTGGGAGCCAAATGAGAAGCTGAGACATTCGAGTCAAGTCCCGACACATTGGATTCCTGTTGACCTCTGCTAGAGCGACGGCGATGGGCTTTAATAGGCTCCTCCGTCCTCTCAGAAACGCTGCTGGTCCTGCTCTTTGGCCGACGCTTTCTCTCCGCTGTCGACTTTTCCCTCGACGACTTTGTTTCTGACACCTTTGACCTGTCTCTGTTTCGACTCTTCCGGTTCTTCAACTCATCTACTGCAGCACCTGCAAGTGCACCGGCGCCAGCTGCTGCAACCATCTCTCGGGTTGCTGATGGACTGTCGCCCTTGGCGTCGCCGTCGAGAAAGCTGTCGGATGGGATGGCGGATATGTCTGAAGCGTTGACGTTGTAGGTCTCCGAAGGGATCAATGGGCTGGCAGGTCGTCGTCGTCGTCCAGTATGACTACGATCAATCTCAATGTCAATTGGATTTCTCGAGACGTTGGACTCTTCGGTAGCAGAAGCGTAAGAGCTCATGCTGTTGCCGTCGTCCCCGTCGAAGTATTCAGAATCTCCCAATGGTATCCGTCGAGTCACAGAAGTGTTGCGAGCGCCTTTTGTTTCTGTAACTTGAAGATGGTGGTCGGAACGGCCTCTCTTGGATGGTGTGAGGCGGACACGGACACTAGGGCGTCGCTCGCCTGTTGAACCGACAGTTGACTTGCCGCCTTCGAAGTACTCGATGAGCAATGAGGTCTGAGATTTGCTAGCCTTGTGTCCACGGGTAGCAATGGTGACGGGTGTTCCGTCTTCAGGAATGGAGTAGGAGGACTTCTCGTCACCGGGATTCACCCCATCCACCGTTGTTGTGAGATCGGTGGGGGTGGTATTAGTCTCGGTTTCGGTAGGGGCGGGAAGTGGAAGAGATTTTCTGGAAGATACACCCATCGTAAATCTGGTGAGGCTCTTAAGTGGAGGTGTTTCGGGGCCCTTTCTTCCCAGGACTGCGATCCGGAGCGGATGCAGAGAAACACCGGTGGGAGAGGAGGGGTTGGTTGATTAATGGTTTGATATCAAGACATGCGGAATCAAGGCGCAACAAAGATTGTCTAGCAGGACATGTCAGTAAACCCGAGTGCCCAACGGGGGAGAAATAACGGTGTAGGCCAATTATATGGAGTAACGAATCGCCACCAGCGTTGAAAGCGACTCGCTCGACTCATGAAGCGGAGAAGGGCAAAGCAACGGTCAAGGGAAAAGGAAGGATGAGAGACTTACAAACAAACGACCCGATTAAAAGAAAGGAAATAACTTTGAACGTCTACCAACTACCCAGAGACGGGACAGTCGATAGTGATACCTACTTACTAGAATCGACAACCGACACGACTCGACTCGACTCGAATTTGACCTGGCCTTAGAAGCCTCAAGGTTCCGTGGGGAATTCGAGAAGGAGAAAGATTTGGGGGAAGGGTTAAGGATGCGACGTGCGGCGTGGTCGATTGTAAAGGATGGTGTGAAGGCTCATGGGATGTGGATCCCGTAAGGTAAGGTCAGGCAGCTCGGCGGGGGGACGCCTGGGGCCTCGGGGGGGCTAAGAAAAAAGAATGGGCCAGCAAAGTTGCCCGCAGCAACCAGACCTAGCAATTAACAAGGAACAGAGAACTGAAAACCGCCAGATGTCAGTGTCAGACGGAGCGGAAGAGAGCCGAAACAGAAAATCAAGAAGGGGTACAAGGTGTAATCTAGACTGATTAGAGAAAAAATGAGCCGGGCATTCAATTTAGGTGCAGTTGTGTCAAGGGGAATCGAGGAGGTTGGGTGAAAGATCTGGAGGTTGGGGAAAACGGATTGAGTTGATGCAGAACGGGCAGGCTTTTTTTTCCTTTTTGTCTCTTTCGTTGCGATTTTGATGGGATATGGAGTAGTTGGTAAACTCACTGCACGCGCTGAAGTTTAAAGCTTCAATGAGCGAGGTTTAAAATTATCGATGATGTATGACTTCGTTGTGTATTGAAGAAGATCTTGATGCGAAAAGTTAGGTAGGTACATACTTAATAGAGTCAGCATAAGTGGAACCAAGAAGCTTATGAGGTTTTAGGTATTGGATTGTCGATTGTGAGTATGGATCTCTCCAACCAAAGATCCAATGCAATCTCTTCTGTGTATTGCTCTAAACAACACCAAATTTACTTCGTTTGACAACATATATCGGATTGCCTTGTCCTCGGGATCTGGTCGTCACACTCTATCCACCTAGCTCAGCGGCTGGGCCCTTGAGATTTTCATTTTCAGGCTAGTGCCTTGGGGTGATGAGTTGTCTCTGGCACCTCTGCCGAGGCGGGCTGTCCAATAGCGCCGGCCCGCCGGGATGCCACCTAGCTCAACACGCTATGCCCGTGGTTCCTCTGCCAATGGACGATCTTCCAAGGACACGAGAGGAACGAGATGTGCACCAAAACGTGCAGGAAACATGCAGAGCAGACATGTACAGTAGCGAGGCCCGACGAGTTCATCGTAACGCTCCATGTGTGTGATACGTGATTTGCTGTGTGTGATGTGATGACCATCCTCATCCCATCCACTCCTCTTTAGTATCGAATAAGCATCCTCCGTCTCTATCAAAACAGGATATTCCAACTAGCGGTCTCCAAGTTGTTGCGTTGCCAGTTGCCACGCAGAACCAGCCTCCTTGCCTCTCTAATACATGCTCCAGTATCAAACCACGACAGACAAACGTTGGGCTTCCACCTCTGCTACGACAAAACCCCTGTCGTAAAACGATTCTTCTTCTGTTTTCCCTTCGAATCAGGTTCCGGCAATCGTCGCACTCCCAAACAATCCTCTTCCCCAGCCTCTCTTTTCACTTGATCACCCTCGTCAATCACTCAAACCCCTGTCCGCCTATTAATCTTCAGACTTCAGCCGTCCCTCGTTCAGCGCCACGGCCCCAGCTTCGGGCCAGGATGGGAAAGGTGCGGCTGGGCGGCTGTGCCCCCAGAGACGGAAAAGAATCATTCGAGTGAGCCTCATTTATTTGACTAAAATAAGTTGGACCATGAGAGCGAAGCCTGTGATGAGGCTGCATTTGTTGGCCGTCAGCGCTTCTCATACGTTCACAAGTTGCCCAAGTCGCTTCGTGAAGAGTTCAAGATACGCGATATTAGCTGATCAATCTTATCAAAAAGATCACCAGAGTCCCAGTCAGACCTCCACTCGGATCCATGGCACTCATTTCGCTCTTATGAGTGGATTGTAGGGCTGAACCACTCACTATAAGGATCGGACTTGTCTTCAAATTATTATAAAACACTCCCATTCCTAAGGAATAGCCTATTTACAGTGCCTTATTCTTTAAATAACGACAGAGACATACTATTCTCCATAGGTTTCAGATAAATCACCGGTTCCAAACATAGTGTTTTAGAAGCTTCTTGGTCGAATCTAACGTCCAGACCAAATTTGGACCTCAACACCACCACCTAATAGATTTGGCATGTTCCTGAAAATCATCTTTGCCACGGCTCAACCTTACTCGCAGCTGGCTTTCCAACTTCTCGGGACATAACCCGACTCAGAATATTCCCTTTGCCGCTCATGTTCAGCCCATTAGCATCTCCAGCCTCCTCTATCATCACACTAAGAAACCATGGCTCCATTTCCTTAATTGGCGCCCCTTATATCCCCTCCAACCACCTCTTTATCTCCAATTATGGCATTGGCGTATCCTGATCTGTCTGTCATATTTCACCGCAAACATATATTTGTCAAGATGAGGCGAACTAGGCTTTACCAAGCATCACGTGAATCGTAAGATCGCGCAAACTCTCCGTGGATCCCCCAAGCAAAGACCCTTCCACTCATGCGAGACACATCAAAAAGGCATGGGATACCCCTGAAGTTTGGATCCAGGACAACTTTCAGTTTTTCCATATCGTTTGACTTGCAACAAATGTTCTCAGCTACGAGGCTGTTTCGGGCTTTTCCGCCAAAGTTCATAGAGTCTTCAAAGGCTTTCAAGAAGCACTACTCGTAAATTTAGCAGCGAGCCAAAGCAAACCGTCAACAAAAAGCCCAGAAAAAACAGTAGCCCTTTCATGGTTCACAGTGCAATTAGTATTGGTCCAGAGCACTTGCAGTCTTAGATTATTGTAGTCCCCGACTACCTACTGTAGCTATTGCTGCGATCTCATGTGTTGAGGTTAGTTGCTCATCACGACATGCTGCTTCCAGCACGGCAAGACCACAAGGAGAGAGTTCTTTGTCCTATCGGTGCTATTAACTCTTGTGGAAGCTGATCACGGCATCACTTGTGACACCGTCCTCGGTGCATGCAGCCAACCGAGTCTTCTGAGGCCACTCGTGTCTCACGCAGACGACTCGTATAGCACTCTGCTTCCGGTGGCTTGCAAGAGGATGACTTTGTCATATAATCTGCAACCATGGATTCTTAGTCCTTCTACTCGGTTTCTTTGAATTCATTTGGTTGTCAATTCGTATATCAGTATTCAGGTAAGCTCAAGGTCTGAATTATTGTAGAGGCTAAGACGATCAAGCTTGTCTGTGTAGAGAGAGGGAGGGAGTGTCAGTTCATTGCTCAGTTCAACCTTTTCACTTTCACTTGAGTCTCCCGGACATCTTTCTTCTGTACTACAATTGATGCTTAAAATGGTCTCGCTAATCGGTCATGCTTGATCGGAACGGATATCGGCAAACTCAACTCGACTTTGTCTCATGAGACGAAAACAAAGAATTGTTCATTGCTATGTCAATATCAATCGACACGTAACCTCACTCTGAATCATTCATTTCCTCAAATACAGCACCCTCCCGGCTCATCCTTCTCTAACTCCAGGCAAAAAGGTAGGTATGAAACGGTCCAGGAACGAATACATAAAAAAAAACCATCATCCAATAGCCAAAATTCAACAATCAACTTCTTCGACCATCCGTCACTACAGCCGGCGCAGGCTCAGCGGGATACTCGGGCGGCCTGTTCCCAGCTTCGAGATCCCGCAGTTCCAGAGGATCCTGCGTCTCCTTTTTACCATCGTATGGCGGCGGTGCCTGTCCCAATTCATTGAGTCCTTCTTCAGACCTGGTACCATTCCATGGCGATCGGCGATTTCCCGTTCTTCTTCCACCGCGAAGGCCGGTATATACTGGAGCTCCAGTATTCTGGCCGGGCCATTGGTTCCCACGGCGGCGGCGACGTCGTCTCACTTGGATGATGGTGGCGGTTAGACCGAGAACTAAGATGACGAAGAGTGGAATGAGAACCCAGGCAAAGGGTTGTGCACCAAATGAGAAGCCGGTATTGTTGTCGTTATTGTCGTTTGTTGCCATCACAATAGCAGGTATGTCGTTAGAGTGTGTAAGTAAGGTACTCAATCAAATGATATTGATATGTGCTGACCCGACTAGATCATCGGATGTCTCAGACAAGATCTGTATGTGGTCGTTTCTCAAATGGATTTGTATGTAAAGGACTTCTTTATTCTTGTTATTTAGTTTGTGAGACGTCAAGAATCAAGGATCATCAAAATGATAGATTGTCAAGGTGTGAGGTCAGAGACTTTGATAGAGTGGCGTCATCTCGTAACTCCAACTCCCGACTCCAAACCTGGGGGAGGAGGGCAGCTCTTTGTACTTGTGCGCCCTCGGTTCTACCTTAACCTTTTGCATTCGTATGCCTCCATTACAGAGCCGCGTAGCCGATCATCCCCCACTGTCAAGGTGACTTCATCATAGTGGCTTAGTAGCTTAGATCTGGATGTAAGGACCGTTGAATGTCGCCGTCCGCCGGTGGAGCCGGGATAAATTGGCCGCCCGTCACCTGTTTTGTCCATGATATCTATGATGGACACAGCCCAGTCGGATCTAACAGATTGAAGAATGCCGACAGGTAAACGAGAGAACTTGGTATGAAAATCGAGCCCTTAGACTACAGCTTCTCAACTCTGCCTTGGACTAGTGGCGTATTGAGGACGGGCAATGCCACTTACAACGACTAAGTAATACGCTGCAACAGTCATGTACACAACACGCCCAGCTTAGTACGAAGGCGATGAGGTAACATTTGGTGCTCGGGTCCAATTTGACACATTATTTAGTTCGGCTTCCTAATTGAACAGCTCTGCAAAACCAGGCACAGTATAGTGGCTTTGCCGTTGCGCAGCCAAAGCATGAATAAACATTATTTGGAATGGCCTCTGATGATTCCATGCAGGCTCTAGATAATGGCAAGTGGTCCGTGCGTCATACAAGGCTCCCATTAAACTCCACCGTTTTTCTGGGGGAAGCGTCAACCATAACCTGAACTTAAACCTCATTATAATCCTTGGAGCATTTTCTGGACATATTGTTGCGCTTCCGCGAACTGGCCCAAGATGCCTCGTGCAATCAGAGGTTCGTTTCACACTATTTTCTGGTCACTGCGTATCCGAGCTTACCTATGCTAGGCGTTCTTATCGAGTGCGATCCTTCGATCAAGTCCATCATCGTCAGCATCGACAGTGCTAACCATGACTACATCATTGAGGATCTCGATGATGAACGCGTGGTTGTGAAAGAGACCATGGTCTCAACGCTCAAGCATAAGCTCGAAGAAGTACGTTCGATTGCTAGCATCATCTTCACCCAAGCTACTTGCGACTGGAAATGGGCTTTGTTTGATTGACACATTCCCAGCGACTCAAAGAAAACCTTCCTCCCGAAGAAGAATCCGGCTCCGAGTAAGCTTCAAGCATATGCAATAACTGAACTATATACACAATTTCATACCCGAACGACGTGCGTCTATGGTCCTCTCAAACTCCTAAACTACAACTTCTCAAACCTCGGCTTCGTCTTCTTCAATCCACTCATCAACGCCAACGAAAAGTCCTTGCCTTGCACAGCCGCTGCATTCCATACTTGCGTATACCTCAAGCTCTCAGCAACAGTATGATCCCTGCCGTGGTTGAGCAGCTCCTTCGTTCCCTGTACAGCAACAGGGCTCTTGTCAGCAAGTGTGGTTGCCAGAGCCACAGCAGCCTGCACAGCCGCCTGTTTGCCCTCGTGAACCTGGCTCACAAATCCTACTGACAATGCTTCCTGTGCTGAGAAGTCTCGGGCCGTGAGACAAACGTCCTTAACCCATGATGTTGAGCCAACGAGCTTGGGCAGACGTGCCAGGGTTCCGATATCAGCGGCCATGCCAATGTCAACTTCCTTGACAGCGAAGCGTGTGTTGGAGGCGCAGATGCGGATGTCAGCGCAGCAGGCGATATCAATAGCAAGGCCAATAGAAACACCATGAAGCACGCAAATGACAGCTGTAAATTTAATCCCACATATAAGTAATTCATCTTAGCAAATCGTTGGACGAGTGACACTTACGTTTCTCGCACTTCTCCATAGCACCAATCGAGTCCTGAAACTCCTCAATGTGGTTTCTCACTACCTTTGCCTTTTTGGCGATATCCGCCTGAGAACCAAAGAGGATTCCATCACTAGACGCAGACTGCACGTCCAAGCCTGCGGTAAAGGCTCGATCGCCAGCGCCGCTGACTACAACTGCACGGACGTCTTCATCACCGCTGAGCTGCTTGAAGACACGTCCAAACTCAAGCCATAGTTCTTGAGTGAAGGCGTTGAGCTTCTGGGGTCGGTTTATCTCGACATGAGCGACGAAAGGGTTTGGTGAGCTGACAATTATGTTTTTGTAAGATGTGTAAGCGGGGAGAGGTGTGGTGGAAGACATTGTGTGGGCTTTTAACTCAATTGCGATTACGTTGAAAAGAGAAGAATATGAATGGTATTGTAAGAAGAGTACTTATAAGGGATGAAAGAATCTCGGGCTAAACTGTCCCATGGGGTAGCTTGATCTTGGCTGCGACAAAGCCCATGTAAGAGGTGGGCTACTGATGGAGATGCCGAGGTTCCCACCAATTCTAGCCAGGCTCTACGGCTAACTCCAACTCACGTGCGATATGATTAACCGTTGCATAGGTACCTACAAATAACCTTATAGGATACGAGTATACCGTGTACACCATCGAGGCAGAGGATATTCGTATCGTGTTTAATGAAAGTCTATTGAATGTGCTTCCGCACCAAATCCTTTTAACTGAAACGACAAAGGCGATAACCGCCCAGATAGCATTATAATCATTTCCGGGTCGTCTGCCCTGCCTGGGCTAGACGCCAATGCTCCTGTTGAAAAAATACGAACCCGACGTGTCCAGCGCAGCGCGCCTAACTAATCAAGCGCTCTCCCCCTACATCTTGTGCCTATCATGAAAACCAAGAGGGGGGCCTAAATCATAACTCTGACCAGAAGGCAATCCCCACACTAACAAGGAAAACAAATAAAGAGAAGGCACGCCTGCCATCTACAACAAAAGGGTTCCGACGAGGGTGAAGAGAGTGGCGGCAGCGGAGACGTACAGGGCACCGAAGCCAAGGCTAGCAGCGCCGCTGTCATCATCATCATCACCAGAGGCAGAGGCCGAACCTGTGGATGTGGAAGAGCCCATAGCAACGCTGGCAGTGGCGGTTCCGCTATCAGTGTCGAAGTGGGATCCCTTGCCGTTGATGCCGGGGCCCTTGCCGGCACCGTCCTTCATGTACTTCTCGGCCTCGGAGGGCATCTCAGGGAGGTAGCTGGGGTCGACCTGCCAGACGGACTCGGAGGTAGGGCAAGCAACGCCGTGGGAAGCCTTGGCAGCACCGCCAGTGCCAGTGGGCATGGGGTACTTGGAGAGAGCAGACTTGAAGAGATCAAACTCCTTTTCGGTCGTGACCTTGCCGTTCTTGATTGTGACGATACCGTAGTCGTTGTCCTCGAGGGAGTACTCATACATAAGGCCACCGGAGTAGACGGAGGACATCTGGCTGTCCATCATGGGCTCAATCTCCTCGAACTTACGAGGGCGGTTCTCAATGCAACCATACTCGGACAGGCTAGTGCAAGGTTAGCAGAGGCCAACATGAGTGATGAATTGACTTACAAAATGGGGATACCGTAGTTGGTAAAGTTCTTGACCTTGACGTCCCAGCCAGAGGTCTTGAAGTCACTGTTGCACCAGGAGTAATCGTTGAAAGCGAAGAAGTCAGATCGAACCTCCTCAGAACCACAGTTCATGTAGTGAGCGGTTTGCATGCGGTTGGAGGCAACATCGGCAGCAGAGTAGCCGACAGGAACCTGGCGGAGCTTGCGGGCCTTGATGTAGTTTCGCATATCACGAGTGATGGCCTTGACGTAGGGAGCGGACTTGTCGGTATCCTTCTCGTCATTCATGACCTCATTTCCGGAGAAGAAAGCGAGTGTGTTGTCGTACTTGGCGAACATCTCGACAGTGGCGAAAACGCTCTGGATGTAGGCGGCATTGTAAGAAGGACCGGGCTTTGCACGGTTGATGGAGTACTTGGGGTTGTTAACATCGAGAACGAGGTAGATGCCAGCGGCGTCGAGCGCGCTCATGCACTCGTCGTGATCGGCCTTGTTGTCGACAGCGTAGACGCGAATAACGTTGACGCCGAGCTCCTTGAAGTACTTGATATCACGCTTGCAAACATCGGGATCGGCGAGAGGATCCTCGTTAGCAGAGGCACCACCGGGCTGGTAGTCGATACCTCGGAGGTAGAATCGGTCCTTGCCAGTCCAGAAAGCTAATTGATTGTCAACACTGCCTGCACATCCAACTCTTGAGGCAATTGACTACTAACCATTGCCAGAAACCGAGACAGCGGGGAGGGAAGCGCGCTTGCTGGGAGGCTCCTTGAGGGTAGGGGTAGCCGAAGCGACAGCCGCCAAGGCGGAGAGGAAAGCAACGGTCTTCATTTTAAGTTGGTTGGTCGAACGGTATGGCGAGAGATTAATACAGTTCAAAGAATTGTCGTTAAAGACGATATCGAGGGTGGGAATTGATCGAAATGAGCGGATCGGGTGAGGAAGCAGAATTACAGTCCAAGTAGAAGAAAACCAACAACGAGGGAGTTGGGAGGTGGGAACGAAAGAAGATAGAAGATCACGACCGGAGAGAAAACGACAGAAAGGCGTTACCCGGTTGAAAGGTAAGTTGAAGGTATTAATAAATCAATGGAGGGAGGAAGAAGAGGGGAGGAAAAGAGAGCGTGATACGGAGGTTGGAATGGGCTTTTAAAATAGTAGGCACTGGAGGTGGGAAGACGGGATGGAGGCCCTGGGGTGTGGTAAAACAGGTACAAAGTTACAAAGTTACAAGTCGGGACCAACTCAATCGACAATCACAGAATGACACAACAGGATAGGATAGAACGTGGATAGTGGTGGTATCAAGGGATATTGGATTGGATGGCAAGTAATTGATCCCTGAACTGGGCTGGTAGCTTGGAGCACTCGGCATTATCTTGGTACCTACCAATCTAGGGAGAGACGGGGTGTCTGGATAAGTGAGTGAGTGTTTTACGGTACCAATTGAGGCATTGGACGAACGACGCAGACTCTTCCGCTTCCATTTGGCTCCCGCCCTCGTACCAAGTTAAGAATGGAAACTGAAGTGGTCAGTCCAAGCGTCTAACGCCGGCCGCTGTGGGCATTTCTTCCTTGGAAGGCTTGGGCGGGCTTCCGTCGAATCCAAGGGGAAGCCATGGATTGGGGATTAAGCGTGGGGCACGTCTGGTCCAGTAATTTCAGTTTCCACAAATTCATGCTGGCACACCTAATCTCGAGGGCCAAGAGAGCATGACGATGGGTTGACGATCAAGTCCAGCAGCTCGTTATTGTGAAGCAGTACAATGCTCTTGTATGTAATTCAGTGCTGTGAAGCTATCTTGTCGGATCAAACGAGTGTGGTTGAATTGCCATCTACGGCATTTACACTATCGCATTGTGTCTTTGTTGTGCTTACACTTGGACGGCGGACGTCAGGCACACGAATCAATGGGCTGTACTAACCCAGCCTATCACTGAAGGATTAGACTCAGCCGGTGGTGTGAAGTCTGCTGATGTGTCGTCCCTTGGCACTGGCTGAAGAACAAACTGTTGTAACATCCATAAACAAGGCGGTTATCAGTTGGCCATGAGTATGTGTACTTGTCACTATAAGAGGATCGACACAAACAAACATTTAACCATCTTGCCCTCTAGTTTCAAACTCTGTTCTCGTTATCCGTATTTTTGCTAGTGTTGCCCATGGTGCTGCATCACTCGTATACATCTCACGTGTGTCAACAAACATCTCAACGCCTATGGATGACAAGAAACTCCCAAGAGTGCGCAGCCACAAACCAAGAGTCCAGCAACTCAACCTCTCCGTTTCTATGACAAGTCCAAGGCCTGTAGTGCATTGGCATCACTTGCTGTCCTCTCTTTTTCGTTTCTTGGCCTGGATTTCGCTCAATGCTGAAATTCAATTGACCCACCAAAGTCGTCGTAATGCATTTTAAGCTATCGGCACACGCCCCCATCGCTCATGCATGACACTCCCTTTCGGCTGGAGCAAGCGCCTCCTGATCAGCGATTGGCGCGCCGCTGAAACTCGTCTCGTAACCCCCTGAGGCTCCTTTTTAAACGGCTCCAGCTGGTGGCACAGTCCCTCTCTCGCCTTATTCATCATGATGCTTGGTGAAGGCTGGTCTGGGATTGGCATTAAATGTCTGAGTACCTCGAGTGAATCGTAGAGTTCTTTTTATTTTTATGCTTCTGTCGCAGGTTTTATTATTAAGATCCAGAATCAAAACTTTCATCTCATAACCAAGGTAAGCTTAAAAGAAACTACCTACCTGGGTATCTGTCACTAATAACACAAATAAGAATTCTTCCTTCCATTCCCACCTGCAGATTCAATGATCGGCAGGGGTCATTCTGCCACTCCCGTCCCGCTAAACTCCAGTGGAGCCCGGGCTCTCACGTCTATGGGCCATACCGTATTCCATTGAAGAACAAGAATAGAAATTCGACTTCTCGTATGACTAGCTTACTGAAATACTACTGGTTGTCAAGCACTCACTATTATTTAAACATTGTTTCTGTATATTATATCAAGGCACAGGCAGATACCGTATATCTTGAGTCTTGACCTTTCCTTATCCTGGCTGGTATTAGTCAGTCTGAGCTCTGACTGTTAAGACTGGATCCATATGACGATGAGTAGCACTTGACATGGACTTTGCTTGGTTTTATTTCCTAGACCCGTCAAATCAACCGAGACCATGGCCAAATTTCAATCGTCACGTCGATCACCCTGCACTGCCTCGTCCCAAGCTCATCTCCAATCCCTCATCCCTCACAACCACTCGCCTCAGCATTCTCACCGCAACGCCAATATCACATCTCGCCTGCTGCATAATTAAACTCAAGATCTGGGCGCTCAGCCAAGAATGACCCTCGTGTGAAACACTGTGGTTCTTCACAATACCAGAGGCCCTCTTTTCATCTGGTAACCTCGCCTGGGGTGCGTCACATCCCCTGCCGGTACATGCACCAAATGACGGGTCACCACTCTATCTCAGAGCCAAGAAAATGCTTGGCTTTGTTAAGCTGCAATAGGAGGTTTCAAGTGACACTTTGCGTAGGGGAGCCAAGGAAACGTGAGACCTCTACCCTAAGTGACGAAAATATTAGGCAAGTTTAGTGTATATTATTAGTAGGTGTTTCAACAAGTTAATTTTGACACCTTATCTTAATGTCAGAGGTTTTATTACCCCCCGAGGTTTGCCTACCTGGGTCTGTAAGAGGAAGACTGTATGATCATCATTTGAGTTTCGACTTGTCCTACATACCTAAAATCAACTCTTAAGTCTCAACACGTCCGTCTTAAGCTTGGCCAGCATTCCCTCATAAGCTAGAACACAGGGGATGCTCTGGTCAGCCTTCTATTGCATACAATCTATTTTATCTTAAACACGCCAGGTCACATCAGCGACCTATCATCTTAACCAACATTCTTGACTACACAACTCCATAAGAACTCTACACATACAATTCATTTAACTATGGGTATCAAAAACTGAATCCAATGTTTGTGTCTATTTGGCTTTCATCAATCATCAGTAACCTTAAAGAGGTCCTCAACCCCTTGCCAGCTTCCCTTTGCGCGCTCCTCCCAGTAACTATCCTTTCCTGTCTTGAGCTTCCATACTTCCTCTCCCTCTGGAGCGTTCTCGACCTTGACGAACCATCGAGGCTTGTATGTCTCACCTCGCTCTTCGAGTTCTCGGCGTCGACCGCGCTGAGCTTCCTCCAGCTTTTGTTTCAGATTCTCAGCATCATCGATTGCGCCTTGTTCGTATGCGCGCTGATCAGGTCGCAAGCGACAATCCGTAGGAGGCAGTTTGCCCTTCTCGATCTCTGTAACCTCGTTCAAGCTGGCAGCAAAAGTTGTAAGACCAAATGTCTGGGCAGCATTTTCCACAAGTGGTCCAACACGCCAAATCTCCTGGCCGCCACCTTTGCCTGTTGTCTTCAAGCTGTTGGTCCATGTGCCTACCAAGCCGCTTCCTGTGTTTACTCCTTCGGGGTTGAAGATTTCAACACTGACATCCTCAATACGTCCACCCCACATGCCCTTGCTCTTGAACTCAACAGCAGCCTTGTGACCAGTACTGTCATTGACGACATGCATAGTGCCCACAGGCTCCACGTACTTTTCGCCCATAACCACGTTACGCAAGAACATAGTAGCAATATTCCATGAATATCGCTCCTCGGAGCCATTTGATAGACGTAGCACAATTCGAACACGGCCATCTGTCGTGATTTCAGCGCTCTTGCCCCAAAACTTCTGGCCGGGGGCTGGTGACTGGGAGAACGACCAGTTGGCTGAGTCTGCTTGCATAGCTAGGAGAAGAGGTCGATGATGGACCTTCTCGACTAAGAGTCTGAAACCTCCAGGCACCTCCTTCTCGCTTCGAACCAGTTCAAAGGTTTCGCCCAGTAGAGGTGTGAAAGGCTTCCGGATAGCACGCTCTTTGGCTCGACCACTGCTGAACTGGGAGACTGCAAATGCTGCGACGAACAAGAGTCTGTCTGTTGGAGAAGATTGCTTTGCAGCTTGGTTTAGTAACTGTGCGTATTCCAGCTGTTCGGCCACCTTTTGGCACATAGATGACGGTTCGTTCGAGGTAACGGGCATACTGATGGTACTAAAATCTTTGCCAACATTTTTCCTAAAGAACGCGATCAAACTCGGTGCAGGTGCAGCTGCAGGTGGTATGGTTGATCTCCTGGTAACGGCTTGCTCAATAGGCAAAGGTGTAAGGCTCTTTGGTTTCGTGGGGAAAAGATGAGATGCATCGTCCAGGTTTGCTGTGTCATTCTCTCCTATAGACGACACAGAAGAATTGTCTCGGAATGAATCTTCCTCCTCGTCTTCTGCCTCTTCTGATCGTGAAGCTTCGTCTTCGCTGCCATCAATTTTAAGAACGGCTGAGTTGGCGTCCTCGGCATCAAAGAACTCGTCTGCTGTCGAGACAGTGTCTATACTCTTCCTTGACACGCCACCTGCAGACAAGGGCACTGGCATGCGACGGCGCTTACTGTTGTTGATAAGTGTGGTGAACTCGGACACAACTGAGTCAAGGTCTGTCAGAAGTGATTGACAATGATCCTGCAGCGAGTTCTCCTCTCTAACGAGCCCCTTGGATTGTCTCCTTGAGTGGTTTGGCATATTGGCAGAGATAGTCGTAGTGACACCACCTGGTGCTGGTACTGCCAGAGCGGTTGGCGCTCCCAGTGTGGCAGGGGATATCGCAGGAGTGTTTGACTTTCTTCTCCAGAAGGAGCGCCTCTGTTCGGGAGGGGGTGTGAAATACGTATCGTTCTCGTCGATAGCACTAGTCGCAGCTCCAGGTGAAAGATATTGAGGACTGGTTACTGGTGGTGGTTTTGCCTGGGCTGTGACCTCACGGGTCAGGCGTCGAAGAGCATCGCGTGTACCAACCACGCGGCTAACCAGGGATTCGACCTGCTCCCATTCCCTGTCTTCTTGTGGAGAGGATTGATGAATAGGCTGAAGTTGGCGTGTATTGATTTTCAAGTGATCATTCTTGGGAAGATCCAGGGTCTCCAAACCCCTTGCAACGCGGCTCGCCTTTTCGAGCGCATGTGCCCAGTCCTGGAATTCCTTATCATTCGGGGCTCTCAAATGCCAGACTTCAGCGCCTGAATCGATGCTGATCTCTCTTCGTCGCTCATCTGCAGCGATGGCGGCTAAGCTTAGGGGAATAGCGCCTCGGAGTGCAGAAGACTTAGGATTATAGTAGTACGACAGAGTGCATGTCGAGTAGTCAAGCGAGAAGAATCTGCGAGCGTAGCCTTGTCCCTTCTTGCGACGCCTCTTGTGGAGAACACCAACATGGTAATTGCCTGAGCCAACCTCGCTACGACCAGAAATGGAGTTCGCGTTTGCTACGGCGTTGTGACTGTGAAGACTGTCTAATGAAGCAGAGGCAACCCCGTCGAGTTTAGGGCTACTGTGCCGCCCGAGACTCGTTTGGCTGGCTCCAGCTTTCGGTGCTTGAAGATTAGGCAAATGTGATGAAGTCTGAGGAGGTGCCCCCGTAGGATATGTCATTACCACGAAAGTCGCCGTCTTGGATGTCTGTTTCGAGAACGTGTTATCAAACACGAGGCCGTACATTCCGCTCTGGTCATGATTGACCTCGTACGTGCCGATGGACACCTTATCCGCTTCGCATTTACCAATCCATTTGATGGGTATAAATCCTTTACTTTTTAGCAGCTCTTGTGCGTTTGTATCTTTCTTCGAGAAGCGGGCAGACTTTCCGTCCGAGGTACCGCCCGACTCTTCAGTTCCATTATTCAGGTCTTCGGCCGTGGAAGATGCAAAAGTGGTGGCACCGCTGCCGGGATGTTTGACAATGCCAAAATTGCTGCAGTCATATTAGTACACAGCTTCATTCATGGGCCTGGGAAGGTTCGCGCTAAGCGGCACAAGATGGAGGTGCGTACATGGACTTCTTGTGAGGTTGTACGCTCCACGATAGTGTATTCCCTTCATCGACTTTGACCCAGCGAACAATATACGACTAGTTACGTGTTAGCCAGAAGTTCATGTCGGTTCTTCATATGGTGCCTGGCGCGCGGCATCTGTAATACAGGGGAGAGCTAGTAACATGCCTTGCTATGAACTTCAAGCTGCTCAATGCCCGCCATTTTGTATGATATTCTAGCGGCAACCAAGTTTTCGCGTTCGTCGAGGTTTCAAATATTGGGAAGCTCGGTAGACGAATTCGTGGTGGAGTTGAGGACCTTTAGCAATTGACCATGCCGGCTCGATCGATATTCAGCTTAGGTTTTTCGGAAGACCGGAAACTGCGGATTGGGGGATGGCTCTTGTTGTTGAACAAGACAGGTTTCGACAGTTGAAGAGAGAAGTTGTGTGTGCAGGGGGTGAAAGTGGCTGACAAGTCCTCCTTACGTCTGACTCTTCCTGGCATGCGTAGAAGCCAAGAGTTTTGCCTCGAATCCTGGAGGAGTAGAGGAGTATCCGTCCGCCGTATACGTGCGCTATACGTGGACAACTCGAGCACGTACGCACGAGGCAGCTACCCAACGACTAAGCTAGTGTTTGTGTAGTCGAGTCGTGGGCTCTGTATTGGGCCGAGCAGGGGCCTTGGTGGAGGGGTAGTATACGGAGAGCGAGGTTTCGCCTTACTGCTGACGTTGGAAACGGGGATTTTGTAGTTTGTACAGCCACCACAGCCACCAGGAGCCACAAGTCCAGTCCTTTTCTGGAAAGTCTTTGGTGACAGGGACGAAACTGTTGCGAGGATGCTGTTCGTTTCAAGTGGACAATTCGAGGGTTGAAGTGGTTGGGAGGACAGGGCGGGCGGAGGTTGGGGATAAAAGCACTGGCATAAGGGTGATGAAGGTGGCTGGAGGGCGGCAGAAGTTACACGATTTTAATGCGAGTGGATGATTGATGATCAAATATCACTGAAGGTGTCAGGAATGTGGAAGCTTGCAGAGGTGGATTTTGATTAAATACGAAAACCAACAAAGAGGACTCGCGATTACTATGTTAAGGTTCCTTGCCTCGGTAGGTTTGGTATGCGAGCGCAGCAAAGTGCTAGTATTACATGGCATGATATGACGTTGCATTCCACTTTATTCCGAGGCCTAGGGGTTCCATCATTTTGAATTCTGGGACTGAGCTGTAACTTGGGATGTTGCTAATATAATTACTGCTGTATCGTGATACACGTGCCACCGCTTGATTTATAGCTTCAACGTCTATGGGAACCCGATATCTTGCATACTGCATTCTCCGCCGATGTTCCATTGTCCAATATCTTGGGTGGAAGATCATGTCGACTAGGATGATCCTCATAAATAGCTTCTCGGCCCTGAAGACTGTTCATTACCCCACGGGCAATCCTCATTCCGGGCCTTGCCGGTCAATCCGAGCTACAGTGAATTGACAGATGCTATTTCTGGCACGTTTATGGAGTAGTCTTTGTATGTCTGCCCGTTGATAGAGAAGGTAATGCTACCCGGAAGCCGAGCATGTAACTGAGGTGGCCAAGCACAAACTTCAGGACACCTAACGGACGAAACTGTATTCGACAATGTTTTATTGCAAAGGAATTAAAGGGCCTAACGGTTGGTGATCTTGTGTTAATAGTTTTGGGGAGTTTGTAAGGCATTTTATGGACCATGACATGAAACCTGTTGGCAGACCTTGTTTTTGTAAAAGGCTTCTGTCACAGGAATAATTCAGCCTTGATACGTCAATCCTCCGCGACCTACATACGAGGGTCTGCAAATACATGATCAACAATGATTGGCAACTAGCCACATTTTCATATAAACTAGACATGCCATGTATTATAGTGGTATCTCCCTTCCAATTGGGGCTTCATAATGAGGTTCGGTTGTATGCTAAATAATCACCTTCCAATGCTAATATAAGATATGGAAATAGAGCAAGCACTGTCTACGTATATGCGGACATGAACATTTTCACCTTATCAGCTCTTTTTTTTTTTTTTTTTTTTTTTTTTTTTAAATACAGCAATTATGGCACTGGTTCAGAACTGCAATATAGACTTTAACTATAGCATACAACAACTGATGTCATTTGGCAATGATCATTACAATACAGTTCGTGCCATTTCATCAACGGACAACCACCCTCCCAAAGAAACAATCACAAATCACATCTTCTCAGCCTCGAGGTTCATCACTATTAGGAATCGATATCGGTTCTTAACTCAAACCCTGTCTCACCCACGCGACCTGCCCCTAACGCCCGTCGTCGAGCCAAGCACCAAAGGCCATCAAGACTCTTCTACTGGTGGATGGACGAAGTGAGCCCATGCCTAATCCTAGTTGGGATAGACAGACGGCCCTTAAGCAGCCAGACCTTACCTTAAGTGACTTGTGGATCTAAGCGGGCAGCGAGATGGAACTCCACTGTGGTTTAGGGGACGAGCCTACGAGGAGGAATCTCGTCAAGCTAAGCCCAAGGTCCAGGCCAAGCCAGGGGCTTTTTTTGAGTTGGTATTTGGCTGACCCTTAGTTAAAGAACTTGAGAACGAAATTTCCATCTACCTCTAGTTATGTTGACCTGCTTTTCATTTTCCCCTTTTTATTCCTGGGCTCTGAATTCATGTTCAATCTCACAGTAAATCACTGAAACGCTGAGCCAGAGTGTGGCAAGTGCTTCTTCCCGCACCTGCATCCCGCCCGTCTCAAGGCACCTACCGCTGTGACCTGAATCGCACGGCGCAACAGAAAGGAAGTACCCTTTCTTGGTCAACTTTCATCTTTTCATCTCCTTCTTTTCAATCTCATCAACGACTTGAACCGCCTCGCATCGCATTGCATCGTTTCTTCTTTGTCCCTCCTTTCGCCTGCATTGTTGGTAATTAAGTGCTTTTCTTCATCCGCGACATCTACTTGACATAATTCTTTGCTTCTTTCTGCTGCCCGTCGACAACCCCCGTCCCGGTCTCCGGCCTCCGTACTCCAGACCCCGATCACCGCACTTGTCCTGCACGAGCCCTACGAACGACTCGAGACGGTTACACTGCGAGACAGGTTCCTTTGCTACTGCACATCTTCTAGAGATCACCGAAAACTTGATCTGTTAAGACCCGCCACCATGTCGAGTATCATGAGCAAGCGCCAGCAGGCGCGGAACGAAAAGGCCCTGCAGGATCTTGTGCAGAACACCCCGGGCAATAATATGTGCGCTGACTGCCACGCGCGTAATCCAGGTATGCTCCAGATGTACAACCAAGCTCATCCTGCGCCGGGTATACGAGATGACCGGAATTTGCTAACATCAATTGTCAATATCAGCTTGGGCATCATGGAGTGTACGGCCCCCCACTACATACGGGAACTGATCCAATACTAATATGTTTGTTAGTTGGGCGTTTTCCTATGCATGAGATGTGCTGCAATTCATCGAAAGTTGGGTACTCACATCTCCAAAGTAAAGTCCTTGAGCATGGATAGTTGGACCAACGAGCAAGTTGACGTGAGCAACAACAACAACCCGGGGATCGTGCCCAAAGAAAACCAATAGCTTACACGGTCTATAGAACATGCGAAAGGTCGGAAACATCACATCCAACAACATTTATAACCCCGAGCATCGCAAACCTCCCGTCCCGGTCGACGCTGACGAAGCGGATTCTGCTATGGAACGATTCATCAGACAGAAATATATGAATAATACTGTTAGTGGAACGGGAAAGCCTAGATCTCCTCATATAGGCGAAGGGACTCCTCCACCACTGCCGCCTAAGAACTCGAAGTTCGGATTTCGATCAGCTTCATCTATTTTCCCTCTGTCGTCCAAGTCGAAGAAGGACTCCAAAACCATTACAGCTGCGCAAGGTGGACGTAGCGAGTCTCCAAGACCCCCTAATAAACCATCAAAAGTGTTCGGCGCCACCTTAGATCTTGATCAACCGGATGACATGGAGCAAAAGCTGGCTAGGCTACAAGACATGGGATTTCAGGACGCCAAACGCAATGCTCTGGTGTTGAAAGGTGTTAATGGCAACATTGAGCGAGCGATTGAGACTCTTGTGCGATTGGGTGAGGGTAGTGGCCGGCCCTCACCTCTTCCCACCCCTTCACCTCGGGAACAGACTCTGCGAACATCAAGGTCTTTGACGCCCCTGACACCGAGTTCTGGCGGGCTGGGACTCGGTGCAGGTCTCAGCGTTCCCGCCCGTTCAGCTACGGACCGTCCCACTACTCCATCAAGTGCTTCGACAAACCCGTTTGATAACTTAGGAACGGCTCAGCCCCAGACGGCCCAGTCGACGGGAAGCCTTCATAACCGGAACCCATACGGTCAGACAAACCCATTCGGCGTGCCAGCCGCTCAACAGCAACAACCGACAGATGCGTTCAGCCAGGCATTCCAAAACATGTCACTCTCTCCCCAACAGCCTCTGTTCCCTCACCATACTGGAGGACCAGCACCACAGCAAGCACCACAGGCGACAGGATACCAACAAGTGGCTCCATCAGCGCCAACAACCCCAAGTGGCTTCTCAACTCTGGGCTTCAGTAACAACATGACATACCCACAGCCTGTCCAAGCGCAGGCGACTGGATATAATCCCTTTCTAGCGAACACCGCAGGTGCAATACAGCAACAGCCGCAACAAGGGTCCAATCCCTTCCCTCAAGTCAACACCAACCAAGCACCTGCTGGATACAATCCGTTCGCTCGATCCCCAACTCGAATCGCATCGCCAAGCCTTGGTCAGATACCAGAGCAAACGCAGAGTTCGTTTCAAAACTCATCTGTTTATCAGGGATCTGCCGTGTATCAGAGCCCAGCTCCTTTGAGCCCCCCCGAAACAAGCACGAACCCTTTTTTTGCAAATGCTGGTCAGCCTGTGGCGCAAACAAGTCAACAGGTCTTTGTGCAACAACCTGTCGTGCAACAGATGCAGAGTCAACCTCAAGCAAGCCACAACCCCTTTGCCCAGCAGCAGCCTCAAATGTACCAGCAGCAGCAGTTTTACCAACCTCAGAGACCAGATAAGGCCTCGATCATGGCTCTTTTTAATAACTACCCTCAAACGGTACAACAACAGCCAGGTGCGGCCGCGGCTCAGCCTTCATACCAGGTTCAGCAGGCCACACAATATACCCAGCAGCCAACCATCCCAGAAAACCAGCCCCTGCAAGCTCCAATGGCACCTGTGCAGCAGCAACCAAGTGTGCCTCAGCATCTATCATCTAGCACAAACCCTTTCATGAGTGGTGCGCCTTCTTCTGGCGTCGCTGGTAACCCAAATGCTGCGACCACTTCAGACCCATTTGCTGCAAGGAGCAGAGAGAGCATGAACCTTGGCCTTGACCTTGCGTGGACAAATGGGCGACACAGCCCAGATGCATTCGCAAGCCTCAGTGCACGACATGGATGATGGTACGAGACTAGAGGCAGTATTGGAATACGATATGTTCAGGATAGTACAAATGTGACACGGGAGATGTGAAGTACACTGTATGATAGTATTAACGTTGGTTCTGGTTGATTATTGGGACTATGTTATTGCCATTTGGCTATAGTCTTTCTTTTATGTACTCCAGAGCAGGGTGGTTGATAGGGACTGGTCAGGATTGCTGGGGTATGGCAAACCGGCCTTGACCGAGCAATTGAGGGTTGAAAGACGGCATTGAGGATAACATGGCATAATGGTGCGTATAGACGGAGGGACAGACGATAATAGACTTGCTGAGGTAGTCAGCGGTGGCTCAAGCATTAAGGGAGTACGGATGCGATATTCCTCCTCCTATGGCATTGGCTGTTGCTGAGTCAACTAATTTGAGCTTTGGCATTTTTGCGAGTAAAATGGCTCTGTCGAAAATGCCGTCTCTTCATGATACTGTTCATGAGTGTCAAACTCTGTTGGACTGTCTCCACATACCATTGGTCTCGTGAGTAACATGATGCGCCCGGACAACACCAGGGATCGAATTGAGTATCTCAATTGTTGATCATGTCTCTGGCTGCGGCAGAAATGCAGCCGAACATGGATGTTTTTGGTGATGGTCTCGGTCCGGATACGTACCCGATAGAAGCAAAACGCGGGGTTGGGTAAGGTACTAGGTAGTGGCACCACCACCATGGGAATCTAGCACATCCACCAATCAACTTACACGACAGAAGGGGGTTAATCAGGCTGCTCGGAGATGCACATGCGTAGAGTTGGCCGAGAAAGTATGTATCTTGGAACCAGCTTCTTCATTATCAAGGGGCGAGAACGGAATCATGAATATTTAGAGACAAATTGCGCCGGGCCACAGAATCATGATCGAATTAGGTGATACGACGTGGATGTTTAGAGCAGGATAAACTGGGTTTGTGGGTAACAAAAAGCTGTAACGGGGCCATTATCATGCAAATCCGGAAGAAGTCAGCACGCAATGTGTCTGTTATTGAAAAATGTGGCACAGCGGCAGCATCCAAAACCGAATACAGTGATTGCTGTACGGTAGAATGCGAAATTGAGGCGAGTAGGTTGTTGTGTAAGCGCTTGAGGAACTCTTATTATTGTGAGATGATTATAGAGGATTCTAGACTCTTCGGACATGAGTGGCTGACACATTCGATGATCTGTGTGGGACAGTCTTGGAAACGTTGTGTGTAACGGTGCTGTGCAACCAAGAAGAATATGTGTGGTGTCTTCCAGGTGTCAGGAACCTTGAGGCCTTTGCATCAATAAACTGATCAAAGAAGTGCCATGTTGGTCCCAAATTATCTTAACACTGTCTAAGTATTATCGTCACAAATGACTCTGTTACTAGGTTTTCTGCCATCTCCTAGGTTGCCATGGTACCTAGGCATACCAACTTACCTACTATACCCATTAGCCAAGGAGATTGAGGAGTAGCTGGGATAAGCGGGAAGTCAATTCCTTACTGTGACAATCAGCATCCTGAGCTTGGAACGTTTTGACGCACTGACAAGCTCAGTTCAGTGACTGTTGTCTGGATCAGACTCGTGGCCATGGATAACTAACCCAGACTATTCTCTCTACTATTAAAAAAAAAGCACCTTTAGGTTGCTTTACAATTATCTCAGTTACAATTTACAGTTCGACAGTCACTCTGTTGTCAACTAGTGTTTATCAACCAGTAGACTGGGCCATGTGCTGTGGAGGCGTTCGCATTAGTGCGAGACAGTGCGCCAAGTCGAGACAATGCTTAGCGGAGATGATTCGTATTTTCAAAGAATGAGTTGAGAATAATGATGATGATCATTATCATGAACTTACTACCCATTTGAGTTGATTCCTTTGGCAGCGAATCTATAGAGTCTAATCATGTGATACCAAATGACGATATCAACGGGCACCGCATATTATTTCTACCCATTTCTTGAGTTTGGTTGGCCTCGGCTACCTCACATCAGTGGTTGCCAAGATAAGATAGTCGCACTGTACTTGGCCATGAGGTGTTACCCCGGCTGCAATTGTGGCAATCCCTTCCTCCACTGTGGACTGTGGACTGCCTGAGGTGTGCACAAAATTCCAGAGCCTCAGGTGAGGGGTCCACCCCAAACGCACTGTTCCTTCCGCCCCGAGCGCCCCGAAGTCACCAAATTCCTGGGTTCCTCTACTTCCTCGTTCTTACTTAACCTCACCGCTGCCCAAACACCAGAGATCTTAGGCTTACATCTAACACACAACGCATCCAAGACACATTCTCCACGAATTACTCAAAACACCGTCGCAAACATCTTCGCACGTCTCCACAACTTACTCCTCCACATTCGCCTCGAAACAAACAACACACGAGTTCTTTAAAAGGATTTCTAACCCGCTGGTCTGAAGAGCCATCTCACCACACGCTATCAATCAACTTCTGCCGATCAACACCCTCGACCCTTACCGAACTATATCAACTCTAGTCGATAACCCGGAATCATCATCAGAAATGGCGCCAATGAATAATCAGAATTTGAATTACAGTAGTAATTACGGCGAGGCCGCTGCCCAGAAGGTCAATGTCCTTGCCTCTTGCTACCTAGTCGACTCTGCTGCCAACCTCAAGGGCCTCCACTACTGCACTACCGGGGTTGCAGGTATGTTCTCTCCTTTCAACACCAAGTCCTTATCATAGTACTAACTCTACTACAGGGGCCGAGTGGTATTCCTGAGGTCCCTTCCTCAGGACTACCCTCCCCTCCAACAAGCCCCCCCCTCGCCGCACTAACCTCGTCTAACGAGCTCGCCCTTCTGCCCAAGAGCAAGAAGCGCGAGATCCCAGGCCGGCGCCTGGGTCGACGAGGGGGGGCAGCACTTTCGATCAGGGAAGAATGTGAGAGATTCTTTTGCGAGTCCATGAAGACGACTTTCCACGGTGAGAGGAATTCGTCCATGAATGGCTCCGGCCTGTCTGGTGCTTTTTTACCAACGCCGCCGTCCGATGACCGGCTCCCCGAACACTTCAAGCCTGTTTCTGATGACAAGCTACCTGCCTACAATATTACCGCTTGGCTGGAGATGTGGGACTATGCCGGCGGAGCGAGCTTCCGTGCCTTTGTTGCTGATGACGGAGAGGAGAAATCTCTCTTTGTTTTCTTTGATATCGAAGGCGTACTTGGCCGAGACCTGAAAAAGGCGTAAGTAACACTGTTTCAAAATCTTTGCCCAAATGCTAAATGCTTGGTAGTCTGATGGCACTTATCGAACTGGCCGACGGTCCTCTGGACTGTGCCCATATTGTCACTTGCATAGATAGACGCATCCCTGCGGACGACGTCCACTCTTTGACAAAGAGTCTACAGTGGGTTGGCTTCGACATGGTTACTCTAGACCACTGGGCTCATGGTCTTGATGTCACGAGCAAGAAGTGGATGTTGATGGGTATGGAGCTATAGGCATCAGCGCTTTCCTGTCTTTTGTGGAGTTAGGGAGCGGATATATTTCCTTAGTTTCCGCTGTGTCATGTTTCGTTCGTTGGTGTTTTCCAAAATTTTGTCTGGAGGCTTGCTCGGCGATTTGCTATGCTATTCTTGGAGAGATCTGGTAGCATCGGGCGTTTAGTCGCAGGAAAAGCTCGACGGCCCCAAGGCTTTTGGCGCATCTCTCATTTTCTTTCGACTTTAAGGGTGTAGGAGCTTAAAGGTGTTTGTGTCATTCTGTATCTTTCGCGGTGATGACTTTCAATGTAGTACAAACCTGCTAGGTAGTTGAGATAATACTAAAACCATTGTGTGCAAGTCAAAAAGTGTCTATTATTTGTTGTTTTGTTCTATCATTGATGGCTCTAAAAATCATTCCTCAAATTGTCTAACTTTGAGACCCTTTTCCTTCAAGTAGTCCTTTACCTGTTTAACGGTGTACTCGCCGCGGTGGAACATACCGGCACCCAAAGCAGCGTCCGTAGTAGTCTTCTCAAAGACTTCCTCGAAATGAGCCGGGTTACCAGCACCGCTTGAGGCAATGACGGGGATCTTGATAGCTCCCTTCACCTGGTTGATGAGCTCATGGTCAAACCCACTATTGGTACCGTCCTTGTCAATGCAGTTAAGAAGAATCTCTCCGGCTCCCATTGCTTCAACGGCTTGGGCAAGCTCGACAACATCCATGTCACGAGTCTCACGACCACCCTTGATTGTGCAAGCGTACCAACAGTATTCCTCGCCCTTAGGACCAGGAAACTGTGTCTTTATGATGTTGTGACGGGTGGCATCAGGCTTGGGAACATAGACACGCTTGGGATCAACGCTCACAACGACGGCTTGGTTGCCATAGGCGCGCGAGATCTGCTCAATGGCAGTATTGCCGAAGAGCTTGCGGCCTATAGAGTAGTACTCCTCAGCAGCAAGAACGGCATCGGAACCGATTGAGACCTTGTCAGCGCCAGACTTGAAATACATGCTAGCGATCTCAAGCGCCGACACCTTTGTGCCGTCAGTATCCATGGTGTCACGAATACCACCGCCGATAGTCAAGGGCACAAAGACGGTGCGAGACGTTTGACGAAGAATCTCGAGCATAGGGAGATCGGCAACAGGGCAATCTCGGAAAGAAGTGATGTTAAGGAAAGTCACTTCGTCGGCGCCGGATTCGTAGTATTTCTTAGCCATCTCGACAGGCTTGCCGAGGTTTCGCACGTTGCGATCATCACCCTTCTCGCGAACATCGTACTGATCACCCTTTGTAACAACCAAGTCACCCTGGTCATTTGTCCTCACATCTAGGCAGGCTATGACTCGCCGCGTTAAGCTGTCCTCGAACTTGATCGGGGCATTGGCGACAGCCTCATCAACCACGGTACCAAGATTCTTCGCGCCTTCACCTGTGAGGAAAGCCCTGATGGTTTTTAAACCTGCAGTACCAGACTTTTCGGGGTGAAATTGGGTTGCAAAAATGTTTCCCTTCGCAATGGCGCCTACGAAAGTCTCGGTGCCATAGGTTCCAGTAGCGACAGTCCACCCCTGGGACTCAAGCTCGCCCGGCTTGTAGGGGCATTTGTAAGAGTGAACATAGTAGTACTTCGAGTCTGGTTGAAGATCGTACATGGCTCGTCCAGCTGTGAAAGCATTGTTCCACCCGATGTGGGGGACGGATTTACTTGAGTCTTCGAAACGGTCCAAGGAAACTGGAACGACTCCGAGGCCGGGGACGTCGGGGTCCTCTACAGAACCCTCGAATAGGGCTTGTAAGCCGACACATACAGCGAAGAATGGCTTTCCATCAGCAATGTGCTTTCGAACTGGCTCAAGATAGCCAGCTTGGGACAGTTGGGATAGACAATGACCAAAGTGGCCGACACCGGGGAGGATGAGTTTCTAAAAACGCATCAGTCATGGTGGACAAGAAATTGAATGGAAGTATCGCCAAACCTCTGCCTTTGGAACGTCCTCCGGCGATCTGACCCATTCTACTTCGTAGCCAGACTTCTCAATGGCATTTACCAGGCTCCTGATGTTGCCGGCGACATAGTCCAAGAGATGAACAGTGGGCATTGTACCCTAGATATGATGGTAAATATATAAAGAAGATAGAAGGTATAAGGACCAGATGTTGCTTTGGAAAAGTGAATGGTGACTGATATAACACGATGTACGACCGGACAATTGTAGCGGTAGCTGACTCTATATCAAGTCCAGAGGTGTTTGAAGTCGTCAAGATAAGTGTGACTGTTCAAACCCCATGAGACTCATTGAAATGTTATAACAGCGACAGCGGGGCAATCGCGAGTCACAGAAACTGCCCCGCCTGATCCCTGTAATTCTGGACTTTTCAGAAAGTGCCGCCTTTGACCGACTTCCAGACCCTGGACATCCCCCAATTGGCAAGTACCTTTACCACAAGCTAAAGTTTGTGACTGCATGTTTACAGTTTGTCAACAAAGCTATATGGCTTTTTGAACTTATCTCCTCTGGCTTATGTATTCTTCTTCTTTCTCTATGAACACGACCAAGTTATGAGTACAGCATTATAATTCTATTTGTTCTCATTCTCTTTCTTAAGCATCTAGTAGCTGTCCCTGCCCATTCTCTGAGCATACTATGGCTTCGTTGGACGAGGCGAGATTGGCAGATAAGGCAGCAATTGTCAACATTGAGGAACAGCTTGGAAGGGACGAACAAGAAGAGTGGGAGTACGAATACTCGACCACCGAAACAGAGGTACTGTTACACCTTGGTCTCAAGATGCCTATCATGCGCAACCAGCTAACTTCTTGCCAAAGACATACTATTTGACTGTCGATCTTTCATTTCCAGAATTCAAGGACCGACAACCAAGAGCGCCTCACCACAGCCGCGGCGGGTATTACAAAACCTGGCTCGATCACAATCCTAGTTTGAGAGGTGTTCATGCTGGGGATGATAATGATGACGATAACGACAATGAGCCACTCCCAGAACGAGAGGCTGATGACGATGAACCTGAAATCGATCCGGCACTAAGCAACGACAAAGATAAAGGCAAAGAAGTCGACAGAGGTGAGCCAGAGGACGACACAAGAGACGATGTGGATAAAACACGCGGTGAGAATGAAAATATCCAGATTCTCGAGCTACATTCAGAAAAGCCGGTCATATCATACAAAGGGCGCACATTCGAGGGATCGTGGGCGGAAGTCATTGGCACCGAAGCTATCTTTGCGACACGCGACAGCGATCGCCCCCTCCCCGCTCTGCGCCATCTAGATGGAAATATTGATTTTCTCGGCGCATGTGCGTCGAGAATCGCCACCAAAGAGACTGTTGTCAAGCCAAAAATTATTAGAGAGGATCCATTGGCCGCTATCAGGGAGGAATGGAACATTCGAATTCCTGTTGGAAAAGACAGGTCAGGAGAAAGAGCTGAACAGACACGGTTTCTAGAAAACTTGATGGCGATCAAGAAGAGGAACAAGGAGAAGGATCAGGTCACCGTATGGGCTAAAGACGGCGAGGGTCAGGACTTCAAAGACAACCGAGACCCTGACTATAAACCTAGGCGAAGAAGAAGATTGCTCAATGAGGATGGAGAGGAAGTCATTCCAAAACGCGAGAGACGACGTGCAAGTGGGCGTAGAGGCGGCCGTCCCAGACTTCGACCGGGGGTTATTCGTGGACGAGGTTCAACGGCCCCAACTCCATCGGCAACTAGAGATCTGGAAAGTACTGTACATGAAGGGAATATGTCAACTCCTACTCCAAGCAGATGGAATGAACTGTATGGAAGAGCGGACGAATACATGGACCATTCTGACGACGAGGATGACACGGATGAAGGAGATGAAGAAGAAGAGGATGAGGACATGACAATGGCAGATTGAATGACGGCAATAGTTGAACTCCAGAAGATGGAATATCTAGTTGACATTTAGCGCATAAGATTATGATACCCGTGGTGAATTGTCGCCAAGAAATAATAATAAAACCACATATACCCTACACTTCTGTTTTACTTGTTGAGCAGGTTGTGAGCATACACATAGCGAAGCTACAAGGCTAACGTGTGGCACATTTGAAGACCGCACGAGGTTTGCGATCAAGTTGTCATTGGTTAATGGGTCTTGGAGTCAGCCTTATGCACATGGCGGAAACTCCGAATACGGTGGTCCATCGTACAAAGTTCCTAGAATTATGTGGTGTTGACAGATTTGGTGATTTGTTGGGTAACTAGAGATCTTTCGTTAAGCGGGATTTCTCGATCAAGTTATTCATCGATTCCACGATCTATCCAGGGTGAGAACTTAACACAGCAAAGTCCGCGTATATGATACTGCCAGCTGCGTTATGCAAGAAAGCATTTGAAAGTTCGGAGTCTCCTTTGTAAGATCAAGGCTATTTGAGGGCATATGAAACTGTCACAGTCCATAACACAACACTCGTGCCGTGACCTTGTGAATTGACGAGTGATCATGAGTCTACCCCCAGTGTCTTCGATTTTCGCATCTGCTGCTCCAAATCCGACACAAGTCATTCACCCGCAGCTGGAGGGACTTCATTGAAGTACTGTGACTCGTAGGCACAAGAGTGATCGTGTCACCCAGCACCAGTTCCCCCACATGTCTCGCACGTTTATATATTCTTTGCCGCAGATGCGCATCTGTTGGGGAATGTTTAATCTGACGGTGAACAAGATCCTGTTGTCTTTCTTAACTATAGATCATGGGAACGACAGTTGAGGGTGTCGTACTCGGGACTGTAGGTAAGTAAGTACACCCAGCATACCCTGGTCACTCTGGCTGAATTCCCAGTCTTTCGGTCAACAAGTGGTAGATACTTTATGCTGAATGGGAAATAGGGCGGGTTTGAATGTATCCGTTACACGATCTTTGATCCAGTCGGCCCATTCCAGAACTGCAAACCGGGGTTGCAGATGGATCTTGGAGGCTCAGAAAGGGCCCAGCAAGAGGGGAATCCTGTCCATGTTGCGCAAAAAGAGGGGTGCTTGCGCTAAAAACACGATCAAGGAACAGTCTGGGCAGGGCTGTGATGTCGTTTCTTATTTGCTGCAGCGGATCAGGTCAGTACCTAAGGTACCCGTGTCTTGAACTGTACAGAAAGAATGTAACGCAGGCGTGAAACGTTGGTGAAGAGAGTTTGCGAACAAAATCTAAATTTGTCGTATCCTTCTCACTATAATAATTACGCGTCGGCAGTTCTGTAGTAGACACTTCCACTTGAGGCTGAGCAAGAAACCTCGGTACAGAACATCCATAAATGGACATATCCGCTTTGCTTCTACCCCAGACTTGACGTATTCGTACTCATCATCCAAGCCCAAACCCCATACCTTAACCAGACATCTATCGTCAGACACGCCAGAAAAAGAATGCTATCAAGTACACTCTTGCAAGTCTGCAAATGCAAACCGTGTACCTACTGCAGCTCCATTTCCTAAAGTGTAAAGTATCTGTACCTGCATCCCCACCACCCTCCACAGGTTACGTCTCACCAACACTCCGCCAATCGATACCCTTGCCCTGCCATCAAATACGCAGCGACCAAAAAGTATCCCGTTCTAGACTATGGCGCGCGCTTCTTTTCTTCTGTCGACTTAGCGGTAGGTTTTGTCTTCCTTCCCTCTATTCTACTCTTTGTCCATCCTTTACCCTAGCCTGGCCTTACTCCTCCTCCCAACGACATGCCGCGAGCGGTGTCGTACTTCTCTCGTTCGTTCGTGATGCTCATATAGCCGGCCTATCCTGTCTTATTCTTCTTCCCGGCCTCACTTCGATACTCCCCCGGCTTGTCGTAGGTCTTCGAAATCGAGTCTCTTCAACTTCAATTGCTGCGCAAACTACGTCCATGGGCCCTTGCAGTCCTTTATCGCTACAGCCATGATTTGGTTACGCCGCTTCACCATATTACTCTCTTTCATGCTGCTTATTTCCTTTGGCGCATGGCTGCTTCCCCGTATACTAGACCCAACGACGAAAGGCCCCGAGAGGCGCGCCAGAGATCGACGATGGGTGAACAGCAGCCCGTACTTTCTGGATCGTCAGGCCTGTCGCTGGATTAGTCTGTGCGGACTACATCACTTGCGCAGTGATCCTGCCTCTCGTGGGAATAATGAGGACGAAGAACCAGAATGGGGAGAGCTCAAGCGCCGCTCTCTTGCTTGGGAGCCTGATGAGATTCCCCGTCAGAATCACAAGAGAGATATCAATCAACGACGCAGGATCCTTCGCGATATCCCCGACTATGTTACAAAGCATGCGCCGTTAGTTCACCTCTACTCTGGGGAAGAGTTTTGGCCCTCGGATATTCGTCAGCACGTAGAACATATGACTGCCTACGCCGATGACGAGCCTATTAACTCGACTGAGAAGTGGACTCTTCATAACTTGCACGAGCTGAATAAGTATTCTGGCAAGATCACTCTCCGAAGTGATGACGATGTCGAGTCTCGTCCCAATTGGCTGCACAGCCATTATAACGTTCCCAAACCGTTTCCTGACGACAAAGACGATGACCAAAACCGCGATATACCGGTAGGAAACCCCGGAGGAGAACCCGAAGCCCGGGAGCCCAGCACCTGGTATGATGTCGACAAAACACGGCCTGTCCATAAGATTTCTGACCCTAGAAATCGCAAACTTCAGAATCGCCGTCGTTCGGAGTCCAACAGTCACAAACCGGAGGCCAATGGCTACTCAGCAGCTCCCGCAGTGCTTGTTGTGGTTGATAAGGGGTCAGGCATTGTTGACGCCTTCTGGTTCTTCTTCTACTCCTACAACCTCGGTCAAACTGTCATGAACATCCGGTTTGGTAACCATGTGGGTGACTGGGAGCACTGCATGATCCGTTTCGAGCACGGCATTCCCCGTGGTGTCTTTTTCTCAGAGCATGAGGGTGGGCAGGCGTACGCATTCGAAGCTGTCGAAAAGCGTGGTGACAGACCCGTCATCTATTCAGCTGTGGGCTCCCACGCAATGTACGCGCTACCAGGAAACCATGCTTACATCCTGCCATTCAAGCTTCTCAAGGATGTCACGGATAAGGGACCGCTCTGGGACCCCTCTCTTAACAATTACGCATACCATTACGACTATACGAAAGAGGACAATCATGACCTGGACGAACAACACGAACCTCTGAGTCTTGTTCCCGCGGCATCGAATCCTCATGCACCGACATCTTGGTTCCATTATCAAGGGCATTGGGGTGACGAAGTCTACTCTCTTGCTGACGCCCGCCAGTGGCGTTTCTTCGGTCAGTATCACTACGTCACTGGCCCAGATGGACCCAGGTTCAAAACTCTCAATCGTACAAAAATGTGTCAAAAACAGAATTGTAAAATTCTCTACAACCTAGATCAGAAGAACACATGGTACTAGATGGGGATGTTCGTCAGTCGATTCTGTGTTGCACTACGTGCAACTGGTGCAAGTGCCACACCTATATTATATCCTTGATTTCTTCAAGTTGAACCGGAGTTTGACGTAGCCAACCTATGTGGCGGATCCAAAAGAATTAGTACGTACGTAGATGCATGCTTATCCGGCAGTGGGTGAACCCGAGGGTCTTAGCTGGGAGGACCGGATTGTTCGGCATTTGTTAGATGGGATACGGCGTTACGTCAGGGGTTTCTCTTGGGATAGATTCTTTTCTTCGTGCCTGGTTCGTGAAGAAGCAAACTGGCGGCCTACAAAGTACACACTGTTATGTTGGATGGGATGATTATGGGATTTGATACCCAGATACCGCTTTTGTTAGATGCCCCAACTTAGATATGTCGAAATGTTCCTTTTATGGTTATGAAGTATAGAATTTAAGTTATTAACTCAGCCCCTGTATGGTACCAAGAATGGTCGATGCCAGCGTGTGAAAAGTGTCACATTCGTCGAGGATGTGGACATGTTGCACTCCTCGATGACCGATAAATGTCATACTACAGACAGAGTCCGACAAAAGCTAGTATAGCAGCTTCAGTAAGCGGCGGTGTACGTAGGATATTGAATCTATCCGATACTTGTGTAAACTTCAAATTGTTTGAATTGCTGCAGTCGGCATACTCAAGCTGTGTGAGCCATTTTAACGCATAAACTATGATGAGACGTTTCGCCTGCTGGCCTCTCAACTATAAGCCATGATGTTAATAACACAGTTTCTGTTTCACTTGTACATGCGTTACAACTATGATAGCTGCAGAAGAATCCTAGAAAGGCATACATTTGCGCAAGTGGTCCCTGAACTCAGTGTTTAGATGAACCTGGCCTTCTCCTCGTCGCCTAGAACTTGACTCGGTTCTTCTTACTTCTGAAGGTGAAGCATGAGTCCAAGGTCCTCACCATACATGATAGTCGTCCACTCTTAGGTGGAGATGAGTTTAATGCACATGCCAGAGCGGTCAAGGTGATGACCAGCACGGGAGTTTCCTGGAGGTTCCACTCAACAAAGCCTCTGTTTGTATTCAGCAATCATCTCTCGTGGGTGGCCAACACACAGCACCTTAGAGATCCTTGTCAGTGCAGTAGAGTATTGTATCGGTCATGGTGTGGCATTCGACTTGAGCAACCCATGGTAAGTACGACAGCAATATCATTGTCTGATGCCTCGTTGTGATCGAGGGCCACAACTACCAAACGGGCCTGATAAAGTGCCCATAGATCTTGATCATAGTTATCTATTGCACGGCGTATGTGTCCTAACTCGGTAACACACATACAGCTTCGGCCTGGTTTCAGGCGGTCTCTGAGAAGGCCGATGTCAGGACTTTTACACACGATTTTTGTGAGTTCATAACTGCGATAGGTGGATGTAAGCTGTCATGAGTTGGCCAGTGGCTTGTGTCCAGGAAAGCCTGATCCTGTCGAGGGGAAGGTCTCGAATGGATGTGGCTACAGACTTGACAAGATCGTGAGACTGTCATGAATCCGATGGCGTTGGATTATTTCTTGAAACCCACTACAGGAACTATATCAGCCTAATGATGAATATTCGTAGGACAGCAAAAGCTACAGAGCGGTTCCCAGCGTGAACTGACCGATAAGGACATTAGTTTTGCGATACCGTTGTGTATGTCATGCCTATATTTACGGTTTGTATGTAATCATCTACAGTTGTTAAAGGTGCCTGTACCCCGGTAAGGCATGGTATCGTCATCACAGAGCGTCAACGTCCTGCTAAGGGCAGTGGGAGAAGATGTCACTCTAGTGATACACAAACTCTAAATGTGATGGTATTACGGTAAAAATAAGGTTATGCAGGACGACTAGATACGATCTAACTAGCTCGGTCGTGCTATCATTTAACGGTGCATATAGATAATCGAGATAGCTAGAGTATTAAGCTTTCCTTTATTCGTATGAGATCTCGCTTGAGTATATTAACCGTAGAGTTATGTAGATCAAAGATGGGCCACTGGCACGGTGTTGACGGGTTCTTGACAATCAATGAATAACTTAACAAGTTGGCGTTTCTGTTTGGTGTCTGGTATTGTGTTGTGTTGAAAGAATGAGGCCAATGCCGCCGTTATGTCTACCTCTCGGAAGCTCCGTATCCGAGAACGATCCTTGTTGTCCCCTTCTCCTTACTGATTGCTCAAACGGGACATGTCAAAAGAGCTAGACCAGAGCGGCTGCGTTGCCCCTGTTTTCCTGCCATCCTTCAGTATCGATCAATGAAACGCAATCAGACGACGCTGATCTTCGTCGGGAATGGGATGCTCCTATGTAACGTGGCCAGAGCTTTTGCAAGGCCAAGAGTTGTCCTTTTAGGTTGCCCGAGGTCAAGGAGTTTCACTCAAGCACACGGCAGTGGATTCAGCGTGAGAGCATCTATTCCTCTTTAGATGCCGTTTCCGAATTCTTGTTTTAGCGCTGATGTTTGATGCTGTTGGTTGCACCTGATCGTCTATCGACCTACATATATTCTCGAGCGGTTGGATGTGGTTGAGGTGATATGTCGTTATGGCCTCCTCGGTAGGGCTCAATATTGAGGACGTAGGTTCTCGGGAGGGTTGACTAGTCACAAGCTACAGTATGCAGATACATTGCTTATTCTGCGTGCCCAGAGTTTAGTTTTGCTCTTTACGTTGAGGCTTGCGAGAACAATACAGAGGCTGAAATGGATCAACTAGCTATCGGTTGTATTAACCCTACAAGACGAACCGCTACTAAAGTGATATGTGCATCATATGTTTTGGTGTCGCTTGGGCAGAAGAATTCCCCTATTATTTGATGGGGAACGGGAAAAGCGAATAGCCCCTGCAACCGTCGACGGAGATGAGTGGAGGCGCAGCTAGCGAAAGGAACTGAACCTGGCTTCTCGCAACAGGAACTCGAACTCCTGCAAGCTGAGCAAGGGTCAGGGCTGTATGTTATTCTTTGCCGTGGAAGCCAATGAGAAGAGGGTATCGTGGTGAGCTGAGAAAGTGTGCTCCATCAGAGCCCAAGTTGTCTCTCTTCTCAATCGAAGCTCATAATCGAGCTCAAGCTCAAACCACAAAAGGCAGATGGGTGATAATTAGTGTCTCCGGATGTTTCTCCCTGATGCAGTAGCGCCTATAAGGGTCAAAATTCTTCAACACAGGCGACGGATCGAGCCAAGCAGTGGAACATGGTGGTCTTGTTGAATACTGTTGACAGGGGTCCACCATTGCCGCAACCACCAGAGAACTATCCAAGTCAAGTTAGTGCCGATGTTTCGAAGAACAAACCGGAAATTTTCAGGCGGGAGGGACGGTATTTGTTCTTGGTACGGCTCTGAAGTTTTTCGTATGAGAGACTTGGATGAGAGTCAGGCAAGCCAGGGGCCGTGAAAGGGGTTGAATCATTAATTATCGGTAACCTGACTTTGTCGTCCTTGGTCATCTTTGGAAGCAAGCTGCAGGCACGTCAAGGGAACGGTCGATGCATCGAGAGAGAGTCATGTCGATCATGGCTGATGGGCGTTTTTAGGGCTTGAGTCAGTGTCAGTGGCGGCCATCAGTCGCTGAGCTATGTATCAAGAGTGTCTAGAACAGCCTGACTTTAAACAAGAACCACATGGTAAGTTTAAGCACGGTCTTCTAAGCATATAAATCCACAGCAAGAAGTAAGACACAGACCAGAACATGAAGCAATTCTTTGGATAATCATGAGCTTCATGTTCAGCTTTGACCTTGAAGCGGCAGCACCGGCATGGCATTGCATGTCACGGCACCCACCCACCCACACCTCGTGGTGGATGGGGTTCATTATGAGAAGCGACAAGCGACGCATCATCTGTTGCTTCTGGTTCGCGGGGGGTTGAATTGGATTGTTTACACTGGAGAGGTGCACAGGTACCTAAGGTAGACTACAGTACCTACTTATCTAGTCTACTGTGGTCAAGTGGAGGTTTCTAGCCTGCGGGATGTCTCCCAGAGTCGTATCGCAGCTGGAGATTGAGGCAAAAGAAAGAGAAAGAACAGACGAAGAAAGGAAAAAAGAGGATCACATCAACATTTCACAATCGGCTTTTCAACATCTCAACCACCAAAAACGATGTGGTGTTTCAAGGGGCTTTTGGGCGACCTAGTCCAGTGCCGGGAACGGGGATCAACCTGGGAACGACAAGGCTAGGAGCTGCTACCTGCGACGTACCATTTTGGTATATTTCTGGGACTGTTTTGGCTTTCTCTTCAACATTCAATACCTCGAGGGAACCCAAGAAGCTATCGCCGGGAACGGCATCGTTTAGAAGCACAGATTCTATTGGTGCACCAGCTTCCCTCCGCCGCCCAGCATCCACTCTCACGCCAGGCGCCCCATTTCCAGTCCAGGTGCTGGGGCTAGGCTCCCGGCCACTAAAATATGGAGCTGACTTGGCTGTAAGTCCAAGTACAGCTCGCTAGCACATAATAAAAAGTTGGGTATCGAGACCCTGCACTTTGCGACGAGGAACTAACAGACGGGAACCCCAGGGAGCTGTTCCTGCTGTGCCGTTCCATTCAGTGCCCCAAAGGCTCATCCCGTCATAAATCGTACAGTGACCTCAGGTTCCATTAAGTTAGCCCTCTTTTTCTTTCGCCCATGCCCATGTCCGCCCATGTTGCGCCTGTCATGGATGTTGTTGTTAATTAATAAATGACCCGTCTCTTCTCTTCTTCCCTGTCTCAGAAATACTCTCTGGCTTGGCTTGGTTGGTCCGCTCTATCTATACAGTCCTTTCGCCTATCCAGCTCTATCGACTCTTTCCCCCTCCACACCCAACATACGCAACTTAAATCGAGGCACTTCTCTTGAGGTAACGGGAAACGGATTGCTCTCCTATCGGGACACTTGGTTTTACCACTTACGCCGATACCGTCGAGGCTTCTTCACTCGCACCACCCGGACCGATTCTCCTATCGAATACATAGCTCAAACCCCGAGTTTCCGGCCGTTTTCGCGACCTCGTCTGGCGACTCGCCTCATGCTCTTGTAACAGCATTGACCTTGACCGATCCTTCAATCTCTCACTTCGGGCTTCTGTTTGATCTGCCTCACTCACTCGCTTGCGATAACCGAAACGACTTTCCGACTCCATCGAGGGACGGCATCCATTTTCGACTGTCTTGCATCTCTACTCCCAGTCAACCTCACCCTACGCCACAATTCCACCTCAAACCCCCATAATGTGCTTTGGAAGTCGGGATAAGGGCGATCGCGGTCTTGCGCGATCTCGTGATATCGACAAGCAGCTTCGCCAGGATGAGAAGAAGCTATCCAAGGAGGTCAAGCTCCTCTTGCTAGGTAGGAATGGTCTGGCCGCGCTTTCGCACAAATGAGACTGACACGCCATGCGCGTCCAACAGGTGCTGGAGAATCTGGAAAGTCAACTGTCCTCAAGCAGATGAAGCTTATTTACTCTCAAGGCTTCAGCAAAAATGAGAAGCTGGAATGGAAGCCCGTCATCTTTAGCAACATTGTTCAGTCTTTCAAAGTTATTGCCGAAGCAATGAATGAGCACGATCTCCAATTCGACAACCCCGACAACGAGGTAAGTCAAGCTCTTCTTCCCCACTATGACTGCCGAAGCCACTATTCCGACGAGAATTTTGAGTGAGGCGGTTGAGTGAGACATCCCCAATTACTAACAGAAGCTACAGAAACATATGGCCCACATCCTTGTCGACCACGAAATTAGCCCTCACGACCCTATGCCTGCTGACTATCTTGAGCCCATCAAAGCCCTGTGGGTCGACAATGGTGTTCGAGCGGCCATTGGGATGGGCAACGAATATGCGTTACATGACAACCTAACCTAGTACGTATTGTATCATGGCGTGGCATGAAAATTCTTGGCGCTAACATATTCCAAAGTTTCATTGAGGACATCGATAGACTCTGGGGAGAGGACTATGTCCCCGATGATCAAGATCTTCTTCGATCGCGATTGCGAACTACTGGTATCACAGAGACCATCTTCGACCTCGGCCAACTCACCTACCGAATGTTTGATGTTGGTGGCCAGCGTTCAGAACGAAAGAAGTGGATTCACTGCTTCGAGAATGTCAACTGCCTATTGTTCTTGGTCGCAATTAGCGGTTATGATCAGTGCTTGGTTGAGGACAAGGATGGGGTCAGTAACGAATGAAACCAGACAGGAAGCTACGAATACCCTGCTAACAGTGACACAGAACCAAATGAATGAGGCGCTCATGCTTTGGGAGTCGATTGCCAACTCCCATTGGTTTGCCAGATCAGCGCTGATCCTCTTCCTGAATAAGATGGATCTGTTCAAGGAGAAGCTCCCCAAGAGCCCTATTACGAATCACGGGTTCACCGATTACCACGGACCTAAGGACGATTATAAGGCGGCGAGCAAGTACTTCCTGGACAAGTTCAAGGCTTTGAACCGAAACACCGAGAAGGAGATTTATGGCCATTTCACCAATGCTACCGATACGAACCTGCTCAAAATCACTATGGCCTCAGTCCAGGACATGATCATCCAACGCAACCTCAAGCAGCTCATTCTCTAATCCAGCATATTCTCGACTCGGAACTTGTTATACGGAGACACCCGACATTTATCAAGATATACACGACTATAAAATGGGGGTCGGATATTCCCCGGGTGATAGCTCGGCCTCAGCATCATGTCTTCATATGTCATGATCTGGTGAAGATATATCAGTGCTGTCGATCAGGACTGCATTGCTTCCTTCTTCTGGATTGTACTTTTTTTTTTTTAAACCTCATTACCGACTCAGGCCAGTCGAACCAGCGACATGTTTACATGCGCTCTATATGTCCCTCTATGCTAATTCACCCAGTTGTCGGAGTCGCAGGGACACGGATGCAACCCAACACTTGATTGCCTCCCATGGTATACTGGCAATATGGTCTGAAGACTTGCCTAGGCCGCAGTGCATAAGTCAAAGCAGTCAGAGACGGGTCATGACTCGCCAAGGCAAAGTCACCAGGTGCATCAGGGCATCAGTGGAATGATAGCGGAACGACCGTTTTGGCCGAATTGTGTTTTTTGTGCATTGCATTGCATGATACCTAAGGCGTACCAGTGGATTCATTTCGGTGTGTCTGTTTTTTTCAAAATCGATTGTTCTAAAAGCAGCAGAGCGGCGGGCTAGCCATCCCTTATTTCTTTTAGTGCTGTTAATGAGGCGTATGATATAAACAACGAGGGGGATTGATCGGTTGATTGATTACGTATGTATAGATTAGAGTAACATAACATAACATAACTTAACTTAACGTGATACTCAGGTTTAGATCCTTGGCATCAAGTCACTCGTTGTTGGCGTATTCACACCGTGACGCGAATCTCTCGCCCTGGATCTGCTGAAGAAACATCCATGCGCTATGGCTTTGGCCTGGACCTAAATCTTGACAGCAGCTGTTGTATATCCGCGGCCACATGGCTGCTCAGACCATGTGTTGTGAGGTGCTCGCTAACAAAGGTGGAAATTCGATCATGCTTTAGGGCCTTGTATTTTTTTTTGTCTCTGGTAGGTCGGATGTGTTTGAGATTCATGCAGGAGGATTCAATGAAATTGACCATGGAGCATGATGGTGTATGGATCATACATAGGTGACAAGGGTATCAAAGTATAAATCGAGACTGACCTGGGTTGTGATATTAGATTCTCGGGGTCCAGGGTGCCAGCATATCAAGATGAGTATGGACAGGCAACTAGGATATGACCGCTTGGCATTTAGGATAAGATGATTGCTGTGACCGTGCTATATAAGAAACTAGTGCTGGCGGACTTGTTGAGTCTGTGGGCTTAGTATCTGGATCGCGTATTTTACTCTGGACCGTTGGATGGGTAACTCGTTACGGTATATCTCTTAAGATATTGGTTTCTAGATTGCATTTACAGTATTACTTTATTTCAAGATCCTGTCCATCGTAGTAGCTCCATGGGCGGGCCAGAACTATGTAATTCATCAGTTGTGATTGGTTCAGGCTTGTTATAAGAAACTGTACTTTGAAGCTGCAAGCAGAACGACAGAATAGAATAGATAGGTACCTTACCTACTAAGTTTTGTTCATCTACCAAGTTGAGGCAGAGTCTTGTGTACATCAAAGGTCTTGTATTCAAGAAACCTAAAACATAGACTACTAAGGCACTTAGGTTCGCTTGTGAGATGGGGATATACTGACGCGGGGTTATAAAAAGCACACGACATATGAAGTACTTATAATGCAGTACCTTTGCAGAAGTATTTTATCAGTCAAGTTGGATATTGGACAATACCAGAGTACCCTCATACTATTAAACTGCCTAGATTTTGGTGAATAACTGCCAATTGATAGCGTTAGCGCCACTGCAAATCGTTGCGGTTTCATCATCTGTGCCACTTATTTTTGTCCCCCCGCACCTTGATAACTTCAACAACTTTTTCTGCCTCCTCCTCAACTTGATACACAACCACAGCGACAAACCACCAAAGACGTACATGCTCCGTCGCCTCTTCACCACCATGGCCGAATCAGCATCCAAGCGCGTCAAGACCACGGGCAACGGTCCTCTCATCGGCACTCACAATGGTCACTTCCACGCTGACGAGGCCCTCGCCGTCCACATGCTCCGCCGTCTCCCCGCCTACCGCGATGCCTCTCTTGTCCGTACCCGCGACCCTGCCGTCCTGGCTACCTGCCACACTGTTGTCGACGTTGGCGGTGAGTACGACGCTGAGAAGCGCCGTTTCGATCATCATCAGCGCGGTTTCACAACTACCTTTCCCGGTCGCCCTACAAAGCTCTCCAGCGCCGGTCTTGTCTTCCTGCACTTTGGCCGCGCCATCGTTGCTGAGCGCCTTGGACAACCCGAGGACTCTGCCGACGTTGAATTGATTTACGAGAAACTGTACGAGAACTTCGTTGAAGCCCTCGACGCCCACGACAATGGTATTTCTGTTTTCGACCCTGCGGGTATCGCCGCTGCAGGTCTTGAGAAACGCTTCAGCGATGGCGCCTTTGGCCTTGGTGCCATGGTCGGACGTCTGAACCCCAAGTGGAACGACCCTACGCCATCTGATCCCGCTGAGGCTCAGGCAGCTGAGGATGCCAAGTTCAACGAGGCCAGCAACCGCATTGGCGAGGAGTTCGACAGAGATCTTGACGGCTATGCCGGTTCTTGGCTCCCTGCCCGCACCATTGTCCAGGAAGCCTTCACCAAGCGCACACAATACGACGAGCAGGGCCGTCTTCTTGTCCTCGAAGGCCAGTCTGTGCCCTGGAAGGACCACCTCTATACTCTCGAGGACGGTACTCCTTCGGTGCTCTACGTTTTGTACGCTGAGAAGCCTGAGCCTGGCGCCAAGTGGCGTATCCAGTGCGTTCCTGAGAGCAAGGACTCATTCGTCAGTCGAAAGCCCTTGCCCGAGGCATGGAGAGGATTCCGCGATGCTGAGCTAGATGGCATCAGTGGCATTCCTGGCTGCGTCTTTGTCCATGCAGCTGGCTTCATTGGTGGCAACAAGACTTTCGAGGGTGCCAAGCAAATGGCGCTCAAGGCTCTGGGTCCTTAAAAAGAGCATCACCACCTGGAAACCATTTAGGGTGTATGAACATTTCTACGAGATCATGGGGAAATACAAAAGTTCCGGGGAATACTACACGCGAAGACAAAAGGGGGGGATAAAAAAGGGAATGGAAATAGAAAGGATACTTCTGAAACGAAGCAGGTAGCTAAACGACCAAATGAACATGATAACCATTTGCGGAGAGTGTGGTGTTTCTCCCACCCTGCCGCTGTCAAACAATCTATCCGATGATTCCAGATCGAGATATGTCCCCCATGTGTGCGAGCCAGATTGTCTGCCAATTCCCAAACGCCAACTGTGCGATCCTCGTAAGTCGTCAAAACCGATTTCGCAATCCACCACAAGCCCACGCACAAGGCTTCTTACAAAAGAAACAAACGTTTCATGTTTTGCGAGACAAGAATGAAAAAATAAAATAATAAAAATACTCTTTCTTTGTTCCTGCTCAGTTGCACTTTTCTTTTACCATTTTCATTCAACGCTCTATCGTCGGATTGGAATGCCCTCGCCGCCAGCGGCAACAGGCTCAGGTATAGCAGCATCTGCATCCTTGGACTTGTCGGCATCATTACCCTCGGTCTCGTCAGCGCTTGTCTCGCTCTTGAGGAAGCTGCTCTCCTTGATAGGGCTGCCAGCCTGGATGCCGGGCACGGAGCCGTGATGGGCGTGCTTGGGTACGTTGGCTCCGGAGCCGTTCACCGGGGACGAGAGGTGGGGTATGTTCTCGGGGACTGGGTGCTGAGAGCCGACGGCACCAGCATCAACGCCGTCGCCCTTGCCGGCCTTGGACATGGCATAGTCGCCTGAGTCGAAGTATTTGCGGTCCTTGAGATGCTTGGCGAAGTGGTCGGATCGAGAGGGCAGCTTGCCGTAGAGGCGGAAAAGACGCTGCTCCTCAGGAGTGAGTGACTACAACGAAGGGTTGGCATCAGCAAGGTATTCGGTACGATTGAAGATCGTGTCGGTGTAGATGTTGCGAGGAGGGATTGATATTGACGGGTATCATGGTCATCGAGTCATGCACAGAGGGGAGCTCGAATCGCCTAAGGTTGGTCTCCAAGGGCAGCTTACCTTGACGTCGACCTTGTTCTTCTGATGAGGGTTCATGGCGAAAGAAGTACTGCTGATACGCTAAGGTCGAGATCACAAGTGAAGGGGTGAGGATCGGGTCGAAGGACAAATGTGTACAGTGGTCTCTTGGTATTTAGACAAGCAAAGAGTTCGTTTTGAAAAGGACCAAGATCGAGCGAGAATGGCGGGGGGATTTATTGGAGGAGCCACAGGGTCCCAGGTGGTAGCAGTAGCAGTAGCGGTGGCAGCAAGGGATTAGGGATTGATGATTGTGCCTGATTGGGGGGCTCGAGAGCAGTTGGGTATGATGTAGCTGTGAGCCTGAGAGGTTTAGTGGGGTAGCGAGTTTCAGTGAGGTGTATGAAGATAGAGGGGCGGCTGCTTAGCTGTATACACGTCATAAGCGCATGGGGTTCAACGTGGACAGCCAACTCGATTATTGATGTGTACCTCTGTTTTAACGAAACTCGTGTTTGTCTCTTCTCGGGGATGATTCGTATCTACGTATGCTTATCTTTTCTCCAAAATTGACAGCATGTGCATTCTCTCCTGTCCCCTTTCTGTACTTCACGTGTCGATTTGACTACAACTTCACTCTCCAACGGCCAATATCAGCGCATGATAAACTTACTGTACATGGGTGGCGATGTCAAATAATCAACTTCTGTCGAGCTGTACCAGGCAACACAGTATCATCGGGTAACTACAGCAATGCAATGATCCGCGCTGCATAAATTGTGTCTGTGTCTTTGCCCCAAGCATGACAATGACCCGTGCTTCTTTGCTTCCTGGTTGGGCATTGCTTATCCAGCAGGAATCGCAATAAGCCTTTAACATCTACCTGTTTTATGGGTCGACAGTGAATTGGACGAAGGAACATCCTCACTGGGTATCGAGAGTGCCATCGACATTTGACAGTACCCCGAAGTCACTAGGATCGACAGGGCGACTTGCTCGTCCCCTGGTAGCTTGCATTGAAGTTAACATCCATTGATACCCAGTGGATAATCAAAAGCCACGGTCTATGGGGTCAGGTTTGGGAGCCATAATTGGGCTGCTGGACCCCAGACAGCGGTACTGTCAAGCATGCTGTGCTCGGGAACGCAGCTTGTTGCGATATGGAGTATGGTTGTACGGATGAGTCAAGACAACATCGAAGCGAAGCGAGTGACGCGTTGTTGGTGAGTACCGTCTTGACACACCAAGCATGAAGAGACTCCGTCGTTTGCCAGTCAAATAGTTGTCTTGCGTTTCATTACGCTCTGCTCTTGTGTCGTGCTTATCTATAAGCATTCTCTTGACTGGATGTTAGTGGGCGAGAGCCGAGAGATTCTAGTAGCAGAGTTCATGGTTGGCTCGGTTCGCCTCGATAAGGACATGAAATGCGGCTTACTTTCTTTACGTTAAGCTAGCCCTGGGCTCCATCGCTCACATGGCATTCTTTCTAGCGTCATCAGCCATCCATTGAGCTAGGAACGGAAGCCAACACACTGCGGCACCACAAACACCATTACCGGCATTCCATCTCCGGGTTGTTTTGCACTGTGTCTCCCTCCTCTTATCGGGATCAATATCCCTTTCTCGTCCATGTCATTGCTGTCGGGTTTCTTCAAATTCCAGCTACTTCTGACGTGTTATTATAAGTACCACAAACCCACACTTGTTGTTCTCCGACCGAAGGACTACTGTTGCAACCACAATGGTAACCACTTGAGCAAAGAATCAGTGATACACACGGCTCTTCTTGGTTCTGGCTTTTAAAGCTCAAAGGGATGCCGGCTGCTGATCATCGTTCTTAGGATAGAGTTCGTTATGTTGGCGCAAAGCGGAAGCTTGACGCACCCCGCAAGCCGGCCCCGGGGTACTAACTAATGCAGAGGTGCAGTCAAAGGTCTGCCTATCACCAGAATCTCCCATTGTGAAGAGGGCAGCAGTGGCTGGCTTGTTGATGAAGATTTGGCATGGCGTCAAAGTCAAAACCAGAACTGATGCTTCCTGTCGGCAGTTGATCAATCCATCACTGCAAATGGCACTGATCGAATTGCTGATGTTTGACATGATCAGTCATTGGTCTTCTTGGCTCAGCCATTAAAAATTATGATAGCAACGTCTTGCGTCTCTGTGTGCGTCGAGACTTAGTGGTTGCTAGAGAGCTAACTTATACCGGCCTTTGTCTTGTTGGGACCAGTATTACGGTTTCCAGCATGGGTATTTCAGACACTGGATCCCGGAATCCGTCATTCCCATTATTGCTGTATGCATATTCATATGTCTAAATCCGCTGAATAAGTCGCCGAGGTTGGTAGTTGCGGAGGTCCGAGCCATGTTGATCAACACTTAAGAGAAATGTTCGATTCACAGCATAACTATTCATTCTGCTGTGCATCCAAGAACAGTGTTGTATCATGTTGTGCCAGCTTTGGTAGTAGTTAAGCACCCACAATCACTCATCATCATGCAACATCCTTCCGTGCGCCAGTTGCACCCTGTTGGTTACAGCTACCTAGTGTCGCATGACTAAAAAACGACGGGCTCGTTCTGTGTTGGCTGCAATACTAGCTACGTTGGAAGGAGGGGGCGACAACTTACAGTGCTCTAGACCGGGCTGGGTTTCAGCTGTGACGAAGCAGTCGCCAATGGTTGTTGCTGGAGATGGATGTGCAGTGATTTCCCTTTACCCGTTCTGTTCTGCCTGGTATGTCATTGGAGTGCTAATCTCGGATCGATCAATTCGATAAGGGCCTCGGGCTTTTGGACATTGAGGGGGTTTAGTCCAACCCGGTAAATTCATGGAAACCGACGGGGATAAGTCGGATGTGTTTGTTCTTGAAGCAGGATACTGAAGCTGAAGAGTCCAATCAGGTGTACGAGACTGTGGCGGCAACTCTGAGTGAGATGACTGTTTCAGATGTATATTGTTTGTTCTGGAACGATGTTAGAAGCATCGAAGTTGCTTGAGAAACAAACACCTTATTACTGTTCACGACCATGGAGATTGTTGCAATTCTGTAGTGGTTGAATACTCGTTGAACTAGGAACTGGGCATTCTTTGGGAGTAACATTGGCCCTCAACATAGGTACTAAGGTAGTACAAGGGTTACTACTGGTCTCTCAATAGTCAGTGGGTTTACGTACGATCTGCTGCATCGATGAATCGTTGTTTTAGTAATTAAACAATGCTATTGTAAGCAAGCGGTTATCGGCTATACGGTTGTACGGTTACACGGAGCTCAAGGCATGGTACGGGAATCGCATTGTCTGGAGACTCGGTAGGGCTGACTTGTATGGATGGACTCTTTTCAACAGATGCTTAGCAACATAGGCTCACCATACGAACAATGGTGCACCGGATCAACTAGGACAACGGCGATATAGCTAGCAGGTATAGGTAGTAGCTAAACAGTATATAATACTTTCCTCCTTTACTTTCTGCCTACCTACCCTATATGATTTCTATGCAAAATGCCGTGGTAGATATCTCCTCTTAGAGCTAGCGCGATAAGTTTTCCAGAACCTGACCGGATCGGGAGGTTGGCCGGATGGCATCATCAGGGCCTTGTCTGATTTGATGTTTTGGACTCGATTTCTAAGCAGAAATATCCGCTTCTTAGCGACGCAACACAACGCAACAACCATCACAAGCCGATGAGTTTAACGACGAGGGACAAGGGAGAGATGATGAAATAGAAAAATGGAGATCGGGGGGAAATAGGTAGAAGATAAGCACCTCAGTTGTTCCCACAAGAGAGACAAGCCACCACCCAACCATATCAGTCCCTTTGATGCTCTATCATATCAAACCCATATCATTCATAGTCTGGGCTAGTTGATGCTCTTCGGCGCTTCTCTTCTTTACTTTGACAACGGGCGAACCCGCGGAATTGGACCTGAATCTCGGCTGCCAAAAAAAAAAAAAAAAAACAGGAAAGACTCTTGTATTTATTACCTATCGAAGGTACCTCACTCTAGAAGTTTAAACTTTCCCCTGTTCTTCTCTTGTCCTCTTCCACTACTCCCCCCCATCAACTATATCCCCCTCTATTCAAACTTGCCCTGGACCACTGATCGACACGGGCCGTTTAATTTTTTTGCTGTCTCTGTCTTTGACATCCGAGACTTTTTTTGGTGACGCTTCGGGTCGTCGCTCAACCAGTCTAATTAACTGGAACCTCGGTCTACTGATTTATCGACTGACTAGAGCGTGACTCTATCTATCGTCGTATCGGTTTCTGATTGAACAGGTTTTCCTTGTTGTTATACTTAAAAAGTCAAACTCCGCGCCAACTCCGATATCGTGGAGAACAAGAACCTTTACGCCTAGCGTCCACCAACCCCCGGTTTCGCTTTATCAAAGAGTTTGTTCTCTTGATACTCTCCTCCTCAGAAAAACTCATTCTCGGTATATACGATACGACTGGCGCAGTCTGTTCAGTCAGAGCAGCCTAGTTTCTAGGTTTAGAGGCTCATATCTCATCACTTTACCCGATTCTCATTACCCGGTTTCGTCATTTTGAACAAAATCTTTCCGAATACCGATCACACCTTACGGCAACTCCAAGCAAGGTGGGCGCGCTCAGAAAACCCCCTTCAAAGCAAAACCAAGACTTTGTCCCACGATGGGTCTTCTGTAAGCCACAACTTATAACTCATAAGGTCTTATAAGCTGACCCAACTTTAGAGCCTTGGGAACAGCCCTCGATTGGCCTGATGCCAAGAAGCGCGCCCCTCAAGTCAGAGAATGGGGTATCAAGGTGAGTTTCTTTCTCACCCTTCATATCTAATTATCCGATATAAGTGGTGATGGATTGCTAAATTTCTATAGCAACTTCTGGAGATATGGAACAAGGCCAAGGGAAAGGAGCGCGATGCTCTCCTCTGGGGCGACGAGGTTGGTTCAACCACATAAAACTGAATTATCTCAACTGACATCTTACCTAGGTCGAGTATCTTGTGGTAGTTTACTCAGAGGACAACCAGCGAGTGCTGTTATCTCTTCGTCAAGCAGAGATTCTTGAGGCACTGGCTACCGACAAGGAACTGGAAAAGCAAGGTGGTTGTGTCCCAGATCTTCAAGATGTGGATACAGCTGACGCGAAGAAAAAGTACATCAGACAGTCCCTAGACTTTGCCTTCACCTGCTGACCGTGAAATAGAGAGAGGACGATCCCCGTCTTTCACCCTGAGTTTGGACGCTTCATGCTGGAAGCGACCCCAGGTAAGCCTTGGGGTATCGGCTTCAAGGAGCTCCTCGACGTGGAACCAGACATGAAGTTGCGGAGAAAGATCGCCAAAGAGCACATGCTTTCAACTGAATATCCCATCACACTCACAACATACCCTCAAATCGGCGTTCCCGGACAATTCACCGATCCCTACTTTCCGCCCTCAGGACCGCGCCTTCGCTCTCAGTTTGTCCCGGATGAGATCGCCAACCCCCATATCAGATTCCCAACTCTAGCCGCGAACATACGATCTCGACGGGGCCGCAAGGTTCAGGTCAATGTTCCTATCTATCACGACAAGAACACACCAAGACCCTGGAAGGATCCTACCGTGGACTTTGACAAGCATGACTGGCCCGAAGACGATGACGTACGAAATGGAGCTGCCCCTGACGACTTCATCCATATGGATGCCATGGCTTTCGGAATGGGTAGCTGTTGTCTCCAGATCACTTTCCAGGCCAAGAACATCACCGAAGGAAGAATGCTCTATGATCAGCTGAGCCCGCTTGGTCCTATCATGCTGGCATTGACTGCTGCTACACCTGTGTATAAGGGGTTCCTTGCCAACACCGACGTGCGGTGGAATCAGATCAGCCGCTCCGTGGACTGCAGAACCCCCGAGGAGTTGGGAGAAAAGGTAAGTGCACTCATGCTCTACAAGTCGATCAGCACTTCTCACAATGGAACAGCCCCTCACAGAAGGTGTTCGAAGGATACCAAAGTCACGATACGCCTCCAACTCAACATATATTGCCATAGACCCTCGGTTAAGGAACGAGTACCTCGACCCTGACCTGGTCTACGACTCTGACATCAAGCGGCAACTTCTCGAAGGGGGCATGGATGATCGATTGGCCACTCACTTCGCTCACCTTTTCATCCGAGACCCCATTGTTGTCTTTGAAGAGGATCTCCAGGAGTTGGACCTCAGCAAGACTGACCACTTTGAGAACATTCAGTCAACTAACTGGCAGCACATGCGTTTCAAGCCCCCGCCTGCTGACAATAGCATCGGCTGGCGAGTCGAGTTCCGCTCCATGGAGATTCAGATCACGGATTTCGAGAACGCGGCTTTCTCTGTCTTTATGGTCTTGGTCACACGTGCAATCCTGTCATTTGACCTCAACTTCTACATCCCTATCAAGAAGGTCGACGAAAACATGGAGCGTGCACACGCAGTTGACGCTGTTCTGAAGGAGAAGTTCTACTTCCGGCGCAATCCTTTCCCTAGCCGCCCCTCGAGAGCCAACACCACCTTTGGTGACGACAGTCGACCCGGCTCAGCACATCCTAGTCGGCCAGCATCACCTGGAGGCCCAGTGGAGCACGAATTTGAGGAGATGACAGTGGATGATATTATCAACGGCTCAGAGTCGGGAGACTTTCCCGGCTTGATCCCCATTGTCGAGAGCTATCTTGACAGCGTCAACGTCGATGTATCGACTCGATGCCATCTGTCTACATATCTCGATCTGATTTCACGGCGAGCTTCAGGAAATCTTGACACAACAGCCAGATGGATCCGCAACTTCATTGATGTGCACCCCAGTTACAAGCATGACAGCGTCGTCAACGATGAGATCAACCATGATCTTATCGGCGCCGTGATTGCCATCGGCGAGCGGGAGACGGCCGGCCGTGACTTTGCGGGTCTCGGGATCCACGGCCTAGAGCGCCTGTTGAACGGCTTCCGTGGAGGATGCGGCGGTTCAAGCACAGCACCCAACGGAGAGACCAACGAAGCACAGGCGGATGCCACTAACGGGTCACTGAAGCGCAAGAGCGAGTGGATTGAAGGCCAGGAGACTGAGTCATGAGGGGAAGCGTCATTGAACTTTGGGTCGGCGTTCTTGGTTGCTTTTTTTGAGCATAATGGATGTATCTAGAAAGAGAAGAGCAGGGATCAACGCTGGTTTCAGGATATAGTTGCTATCTTGAAGGGCTATGCTGAGACACGGCACGGCTGTTACTGAAGGCCTTGAGGCAGCTAACTGACGGTGCCACACCAGAAAGATATATAAACATTGGGTGATTTTACGGTCGTCCGGGTGATGTACATTCTGCGTTCCCAAGACTCGAGGCTCGCCTCACATGCCCTAAACAAAGTACATCTTATACGAGACTGTTCACTTGAACCAAGAATAGTGAAGTCTCCAGTGCTGAATAGAGTTCAGAACCAGACATTCAACTATACCACTCTCCGTCATGGCCCTGACGATCACATGACTCCGTCTTAGTCTGCATAGCACAGTTGACATGTCAAGTTTGCATTACGGGAATTATCTCGTTGTCTCTCTCGGAGCTTTCCCACAGCATGAGACAGAGCTAACTACCTAGGTAGGTGGGTAGCAAGCAGCTAATGGATGGATCAGATGGAGATGCCATCAAAACGCCTCCTTGTAAGCGAGCTGTCTCCGTAAGCGAGAGAGGGCAAAACGTTGACCTTGGGTACCTCCTATTGCCGTGGCTGGCTGGAGGGAATTCTCAGCCGTGCCGTGCCGTGCCGGGGGGAGGTGAAGATGCAGTATAGCGCCTCCCGGCCGATTCTAGAAAGAAAGACACGGTTCTAGTTGTTGGTTGCTTTTGCTTTGCCGCTGCAAGAATCGCATGTCTTTGAGTTGTGGCAGTTTAAGGGGGCTCCTCTTTTTCAGGGGACCCCCTTTCTGTCTGGAATTCACGTAAAGATCCATAAATCCTGTTCTCTGGGCAAACAAAAGCTACATTGGGGTAGCTTGGCGTGGCATTTGACGTGTAGTCTCAACTTTGATGTTTTGAGGAGATATAATGAGAGATATCAAACAGGCACCTTGACCGGTCGCCGCATTTGGAGAGTCAAGACACCGGTGAGGGTTCCCTACAGCTGATAGTGAACGGTAGAACTGAGTTATCATTATCGGTGAATTTATTCCTAGGCCGTAAGGTTCTGTAACTTATGATATCTTGGCTTTTTCCGTTCTGGTCCTTGGTTTAGTGAGGTGGGGGGGGGGGGGGAGGGTATCATCTACGATGATCTGTAACATGGTATTCTTAGCTCCGAGCTAGCTCGAGGCACGCAGCATGCGAGAGTGCGGCATATTGAAAATGGATGTAGCCACATCGGGAAAAGATCTGCTAGGCAGAGGGAACGAAAGTGTCTGAGAAATGAGATTGTCGAACGGCGATGTGATCATGTGAGCGCTATACCAAGGCAGACAGTACAGTACAGTACAGTACAGTACAGTACAGTGAGAGAGCCAAAGAGAGACAAAGAGAAAGATACACTCGAAGAGTCAGATGGCCGAATCCGAATCCGATGCCGATGCCGATGCCGATCCGAACGCGAAACTGACATCGGGGCCGAGGCGGGTTGAGTTGAGATCCCGCGCCGGGTCCGGATCCGGAGGCCGGAGGATCAGACAAACTGACAAGATCAGGCATGATCAGTCAAGTCAGGTCAAGACAGGCCAAGAAAGACAGCATGAGGATGAAGGAAGAAACATGCATAGCTCGTTGGTCACAGTTGCAGGTTTGTTTGGCATGAATTCCCATGATAGACATGTTGACCATGCATCAACTGACTCGTCCATTCTCACCCTAGCAATCAGCAACCTCTACACAGGAACAGAGGACAGAGGACATAGACAGGTGATTGATTAGATAGATACCTAGATGATGCCTCCGAAAAGACAAAGAATGCAGATCTTTTCCTCGTATCCCTGTCTCGAAACTAGTGATGCAACTAGAAGTTAGTATTAACGGTGACCAACAGAATCTACAGCAGGGGATAGTATTGGACTGTACGGTATCTTTTCCGCACGGGGCTGGGTTTAGTGACCTTGTAGCAGAATTGAAGCTAATGGATGAGATGCAAGGAATCGGTGGTATACTTGCATATTGTACGGATCAGCAGCACAGTAGTACTGTACCTGCTATGTGATAATTTTGAGTAAATACAAGACATTATATCTTACCCATATGATATGATATGTCTTTAATGCAACAATAACCAATATGGATCCTCTTCACGAGGAGATATACTAGCCAATAACGATAAATTACCATGTCTCACAACCAAGACCTACCTAGTAAGCCATCAACTCTAAGGAAGTATACACGCCCTGCTGAAGCTGCCGTAGGTTCTGCACTTGCAATTGCCGAAGCACGCCGCCATTCCAAACTGGGCGTTGCGTTGCGTTGCGTTGCGTTGCGTTGCGTTGCGTTGCGTAGCTCTCAGACATTAAAGGCTCGATCTCCAAACAGATCTTGCCTTGGCCGGATCAAAAAATTGACCAGTCGTTCCACCAACTTCGTCCATAGCGGAACAGCTCAAGTCAAGTCAAGTCAAGTCAAGTCAAGTCAAGTCAACGGTCGGTCCAGGTCCAGGTCCAGGTCCAGGTCCAGCTGAGTGAGCCACTGGGTTTTGCCCGATCTAGCAGGCCGTATAATCTTGACGACGAGGTATTTGCTTAGTTGCAGATCTTGGCAGTAGCGACGGTAGAGATTCGACTGATGCTCATCTCGATCTGGTACCTGCTAGCTACTCTCTACTGTATGTACTGTGCTTCAAAGCTTGCAGAGTCATGTCCCCAGTTGGTGGCTTTTCGCCGTTGTGACGGCTTCGGCCCAGACTCGGCCGTGTGTGTGTGCGTGCGTATGCATAACCGAACTCAACTCAACTGTTAGTCTTGAGGAAACGGGTTTCTGGGCTATCAAAAAGAAAAAAAAAGAAAAGAAAAGAAGAAGAAGAAGAAGAAGAAGAAGACAAGGTGACGTCGCCGCGTTGAATATCTCGGCAGTTGTGTTATTTGCTGCCAAATGTCCAATATTGTAGAGTCATCAAAGGGGGACTCTCCGTTAAACCAGGCCCATTCTCCGAAATGAAACAAAACAAATCGAAGTTCCCTTGTTTGTCTTATTCTCCTTTTTAGAATACTACATACACCAAATGCTAGATCAGAGACCCTTAATCCACCTCCATGCAACGTCAAAATGCAAGGGATCAAACCCTCACATCACATCACATCCAGCAGGCAACCAACTGACTAATAACCGATATCTGTCACCGAAAACGAAAACGCCCTTGATGTAAAACCACGAGGCCCTTTAGCTTGTCACATTCCTAAGTGGCTTAGCCAACTTTCTCGTCTTTGAACTCCTCCAACTCCTCGTCTAGGCGGGCGTATACTCTTCTCCCTTGCATATGTCTACTACTCGAAGCCCGTGATTCAACCCCTCGTGCTTACCATGCTAGTGACATGTCTGTACCGACTCCATACAGGATCCCATCCCAAGGACCCCCGGGTGAAGAATTTGCTTAGGCCGAGGGAGGCAGAGACAAAGACCGTGAACTAGACCCGGAGACCTCGAAAAGGACCCTTGCTCCCCTCCTCTCGGGTGGGAATTCCACGTGGCGGCGGCGGCCCTATTCCCGTCTCGCAACTTGGCTTTGTCTCTCTGGAATGTCGGCGGTTGAAGAGCGTCAAGTATGAGCCAAGAATGACGACGAAATAGGGTTGAAACGGTATCTTGTAGAGTTTGTTTTCATAGGTAGGTAGATAAATAAATAAATAACTCATCTCAACTCAACTCAATAGTGATCTAAAAAATACGCTCAGTTCTCCTTCCAAAGATGTCCTAGCATCTTAAACGTGGTGGTGGAGGTCTTTGAGTGTCTATCCGTGTCTCTTGTCCTTGTCTTGGGCCTTGGCCTCTTCCGTGGCGTCATGTCTGAGGCCTTCTATACCCGAATCACCAGAAGGTGTTATGTATAGTAGGTCTAGCTGAAGGTCAAATCAATCCATTCTATGTGCAGTACAGCACAGTAGGTAGGTACATTGCAGTCTAGAAAACTTGCTCAGTAAAGAGGCGTATGTATTACTGTAGGTCTCACGGCAATGCACAACACACATGGTTTGGCATGCCACCCGCCAGAGCCTCACAGAAGGACGATAATTTTTTAGACCAACTCCTAGATCCTCTATGGATAAGCCACATGGATACTTACATGATAGCCTCCGTACATGTAATGGCCATGTAACGCGACAGCAGAGAATCCGGCCAAGCACTTGCAGACACGCGGCACAGAGGGTGAGCCCTTTTATCTTGTTCTCGCCCGTGTCACCGTCACCATCACCGTGCCTGTCACAGCCATTGTGATACAGGAGAGTAAGGGAGAGTTTCTCATCCACATCTCACCTCCCTCCCTCCCTCTCTCTGCCACAGACTGTATGTTATATAATCCTTCCTGTGCTCCTGTCCTACAGTTCAACTCGCCATACAATAGGGGAGGACCAGGGAAGATCTTGGAAAGACGTGCAGATCGCGTGCTTGCAGCCATGTTTCTGATCAAGTATCACAAGAAACAGCGCATACGAGGCCTTGTGGAATCCTCTCTTGCATTGCACATCCGTCTGGTGGATTTGTTCGGGTTTGGGTGGTTCAGGCATCAAGACATATTTATGTATGTCTGGTCTGGGGATGACTTCGCAATCGCACGCAGACAGATCTTTTGATGTATTGTTGTACATGAAAATGTATCTGACATTACTGATACTGTGCTTGGGTTTGTCATGGCCCATACAAGTATCGGATGGAGAACCTAGCATGGGGAGTTAACATAATATCTATATCAGACGAATAACTAACACTTACACGTACATGACTGATGATCTCATAATGCTTTTATGATGGTAACTACCTTCTCGATACTTTCGTCTTATCTTGTCTTGTCTCGTCTTGTCTCGTCTATATTGTCTTGTACTCCGTAGCCTATCCAGAAACTCACATCCTCAACACCATCGCCAGCAACTCAGAAGCACATGTACATGCACGCACGTTCCCGTGTCCGATGAGTCCAAGCAAGCTACCCGTTCGTCAGATCTCCCGCTCGTGCCTTGATCAGCCTCCCCTCCCGTCCTCGTCTCCCATGTCCTACCCCCTATTGTCCTGTGTAACTCGGCCTGTCGAACCACTTGCTCACTAATGCCTCCAGTGCCCTGGCCCGCATTGCCTTGTTGGCTTCTGTTTTAAAAGTCACATCCCGTACAGATGAGCTGGCACCCGCTATTCCCGTCTCGTAGTCCTTACGGGGAATGGATGATCTCGAAAAGGGTAGAGGAACAGTTTGCTTCATACATTCGATCCAGCACATACTAACAAGCTGGGTTGTCTGTCTATCCGCCTGTCTGTTTGTTTGTTGTACCTGCAATGCGCCCACTTCTTCTAAACACTAAAGCAAGACACTGTAGATCTATGCAAGGCCGAGATATCATGATGTACTCCTAACCCACCAAGGCAAATGATCGTCCCTCATCTCCAGAAATGACTAATTAAGCTTCGCCAATCTTTCGATAGTCTCGATGCCCAAGTGGCAAATACTTCCGTCTCTGCATCCGCTGCTTCTATTGGGCTGCGTAAAATGATACTCAAGCTTACATTCACACTTGCAGACTGTCACAGGGATATGTGCACATTCGAGTTCGGCATAGTCACTTTGTGATTTCTCTTTTACCGCCCTTGACATCTCCTTTGCTGTAGACTCCCTGGCCTTGTTGGCGTTGCTTTCAGCGATAGGCCTAGACACATGTCCTTGGTACCTTCAATTTACTCCTCTTCATGCCAAGTAATCTTTCCGCTTGGATACATGCCGTAAAACCATTGTAGTTTTCCTCCCAGTATAACGAATCCCACCCCAAATAAAATTTCCTATCTCCTCCGTAGGAGCAAGGCCAACAAACACCTCCATTGCTGATGTTGCGATGATTGCTCTCCGCTGCCCTCCGTCCACCCCAGTAATTTCTCCACTATCGTGTGGCCCAAGAAATCTCTTTTGTCTAGAAAGTCAAACCTCTCTCCACCCATGAATTCAAAAGTTACACCATGGTAAACATGGTGTCCATAATTAGACAAACGCCTGTTATGCTGCGGGTCCCTGCTCAAAGCCCAAGGTATCCCAGTTATAAAAACGTATATACAGAGAACGACGCAAAGTCGCCGTTCTGTGGATCGGGTATTATTAAACGTGAAGATGTGTGCGTATGCGTGTATGTGTGAGGCGAGTGTGTATGTGTAGACATGCGGGTTGCGAGCTGGAGTTCAAGTCATTCATGGGACAACCGAGCACCTATCCACAATGCCTTCAAGTGCCCATGAGCACGTCGTAATATAGCCAAAGCCATCAAGCCAAGGGCCTCATTGTCGATGAGCCTCATCTTTAGGGCGAATCGACCTCGCCTCGAGTTGGCGTTTTCTTTCCAGTTTGGCGTAATGCAACCCGCAGGCGTTGCAGAGAGTCCGGGCTCCATCAGGTCCACGTCGCCATTCAGGGGTGTCGATTCGATTGCAACTGTGGCATCGTCCAGGAGGAGCAGCACGCTGTCCATCATCAGTTTAGTGTTTAAGAAATTAATCAGAGCCAGAAACTTACACCTCGACGCTTTTTAACTTCTGTGATACCATACGCTGGCTTCATTCCATCGCCGTACATGTTCACGTCGTGCTCTTCCTCGTAAGGTCCCTTCATCTTGGACCCTTCTCGGGCTCGTTCGTTCTGGATCGAAGTTTGCACCAAGTCACGCACTTGCTCCAGTGATCTCTTGACAAGTTCGATATTGCTGAGCATATCGCTAACTTCTCGTTCGGTAGGCAGTCGAGCTGGGATAGGATGAGCTCCGTGCTGTTCTTGAGCGATTCTGCTGTAAGCCTCGGCAAAGTTAAAAATCGTACGAGACGAGGTGCCAATCTGTCAAAAGTCAGCGTTTTATGTTCTTGGTGAAACATGCAACTCAGGTGACTTACTCGGCTCAATGAGTCTTGATAGTTCCAGCTTTCGTAGTGCCTGTCAACTGTAGCTTCGTATCTGGCTCGGGCATATTCAGGGTCGTCCACATGAGGAGGCGCTCTAGGATCGTAAGATCCGGGAATATGTGGTGGCATTCCGTGTCTGGGGGAAATGGGATACGCAGGCAGAGGCATTTGACCTGGAGGCAGCTGGCCAGGCTGGTATGCGACAGGAGCTGGAGGGGGCGGAGGGGGATGAGCGTATGCACCATTGAGTGGGTGGTGAGGTTCAGGAAGCTTCTGCTCGGGATGGTGGTGGTGGTGTGGAGGTAGATCAGCTTTGGCCGAAGGACTCTGGCGACGGTCAGAGACAGGAGGGAGCGATGGTCGGTTGCTGAAATGAGGACGAGGAGAGTCCGCAAACGCAGGTCCATCTTGCCGAGGAAAGGATGAGGTCGGGTGGAGAGGCTGAGGAGACGAGCGCTTCTCGGCCTCTGGGAACGATCGGGGAGCTGGTGCGAAGGGCGACGGCAAACTCGAACCTGACTGCAGACCCGGCGCATGTGCAACAGGATAAGGCCCAGGTTTAGTGCCCTGGATGACCTCCGAGATTGAGGGCAGCGACTGGCGATTTGAGGGCTCCTGATCGTCGGCTGCTTTTCGAGGTTCAGAGATCATGTTGGCAATACTGGCAGCACCAGAGCTGGGTTGTGAATAACTGGAGAAAGGCGGTTGAGGCTGAGGTTGGTAATGGGCGGCCGGTGTGATGAGGGTTGCCGTTGCCATGGCGGAAGGTTCTCGATACGACCTGCCCAACAAGATATCCCGCGAGTAGGAATGGTGATGGCGATGATCGGAGTATGGTTGATCGGGTTGAGGTGGGTGGTGTATTTGGTGTTCTGAATTGGTTGCAGAATGACGGCTGTAAAGACAAGAAATGTGTTAATATGGGAGGGGCAGACAGAAATATGAATACTTTCAAGTCGGGATTCAAACAGACCTTTGCCTGGCTCCAGAGTCAGCCGCTTCCATAGCGGATCTGGTAATTACTAACGATGATTTGGGACTGTTTTAAGGCCGTAGATGCATCTGACCTGGCTAGATCCGGCTGGGGGTGTATGTGATGGGTGAAGGAAAACAGCAGTACGAATAAACGGGGAGGGGGGTGGTAAAGAATGAGGTTCCAGTAGTAAAAGAACTGAAGAAGCCAGGAATGGGTCAACACGGGACCAGGGTGGGAGATGTGACAATGGACTCAGGTGAGGGTTGGCAATGGGGTGTCAAAACGGGGAGGGGCCGATGAGGCGAAATGAAAAGAGGCGAAGAGAGAAACAAATAGTAGGTACCAGGCTAGGCACAAGGGGGTGGGTAGATCTGGCGTGCGATGGACAAGCGACAAGGGCCCTCGTGGTGGCGCTGAGCGGGACAGTGGCAGGGGGGTTCCGCCATACATAGAGGTCCTGGTTCGGATTGGGTTTGTTCTGGCTGGCCGACAGGGGCTTGCTTAAGTTGGCTTGGGGTCGTTCAAAGGCTGGCAGGGGGAGCGCCAAATTCAGGATTCCTCAGAAGTGGGAACGAGCTTCATCTATTGACGATGATGCTGCTGATGATGATACTCCTCCTCCAAAGGACAGGGCGAGAATCCAGAGTAGCGCAAACTTAAGGAGGTCGATTGCCGCGAGACTGATCCAATGGCCGGGGTCTGGGAACGTAGCGCTTGGAATGAGGAGAGAGAGAATGGACGAGTGGAGCTAAGAAACCGCGCACTGGATTGCACCCGTTGACGGCGATGTCGAAGCTAGCAACTTGACTGCGGAAATGCTCAATCGATGAACTTTGTAGTAAATACTGGCTCGACACGACCTTGAAAAACGGCTGGTACGCGGCGTGAGATGGAGTCGAATTCGGGTATTAGTATGTGTCAAAATGGTTGATCAGATCCAGTACTGAAATTTGCGATTTGACCACAGTTGATGCAGATGCGGTAGCGTTCGTGGCTGTATATCTCAATGTTTTGTTGTTGTTTTTAGTCTTGATATTTCGAATTTGATGTTGGCCTCTTTTTTTCTTCCGTCTCCTCTGGGCTGACTACTCTGTCTCCTGTGCAAGCAACTAGACAGGGATTGGTTGACTCGCAAAAGAAGGTACAATAGTGTACACAGACACGGAGCCAGGCAGCGCTGAGCCACTAGAATGGCGGGCAAGGACAAATCCTGCTGCTGCGGACGGTGGTGTCTCTGCAGGCGCTTGAGTCAGCGCGGGGATATAGAAAAGCACAGTATAGTATAAACGATGTGGATAAGAGTTGAAAGTAGAGAGAAGGAGGATCGAAGATCGAGGGTTAGAAGAGAAGAGCCAGCAATCTATTTGTTGCTGCGGGAATGTGGAGGTGGGAAAAGGTTGGGAAAGAGGGAGGTGTTGAAACACAAAGGGCAAGAACGGAGGAGGAAAGAGAAAGGAAGGAAAGAAGACTGCGTGCGGGTAGTCTCGAGGGAACGCAAGGTATAGTTAGAAGGCCCCAAACCCAAGCAGCACAACCTCCTGGGAATCACCAACAGCGCACTACAAGGAGATCAGATGTGAGATCGGCGCCTCCATTGTCATCCATTTACCATCGAAAATCGGTGGCCTGGGAGAAGCAAGCAAGCATAACCTATACATGGGAGCCAGCGCACGCCTTGCCCGGGGGAGATACAGATCAATTCCGACATCGATGCATCCATAGTTCAAAGCACGCGCATATTGGGGAGCGCAACAACCATTTCTGCAACATCCAATATGTACAATACGTAGTGCACCAACCTCCAACCGGGGGAGCTTTCGAGTCTGTCAGTTTCCTCAGTGCATGGATCGACCGGTACAGTACCGGGGGCCTGCGGCGCGGTTATTTGTCAGAGATCCTTATCCAGATCACCCGATCAAATACGGCAATGCTCCTTACCGAATCAACGATGTCCTCTTTGCATATAACTATCGTTATGAGAAGCCACCTGGGTATATCGTACTAGAATTGTCAATGTTACCCCTGGAACCATGACCCGAGCAAGACATCGAGCGTCACAAACAAGTCGATCAGCAAGCGCGCCTCAGCAAGCGTTCATGCTGCGGCGTTGATTTGTGACGCCTGGGGGAAACGGTCGCGGGTAGAGATACCGCCCACGCGACAGGGATTTCAAGTTCGCTTCCACTGGCTAGGGGACACGATGGCATGACGGTTTACGATATGGTATGGGTGGGGAGAGGAGGGCGGTAGGGATCCGAAGAGAATCGATCATGGATGTGTGGGGCTTGGAAGAACAAACAAGGATCAGTGACCGATGAAGCAGACAAGGGCAAAGGTTGAGAAGGCCATGTTGCCCTAGGGCTGGCTTTGGTATCTCATCTATAGCAAGATCTCGGGGAACTTGCATCTCTTCACATGCCATGTTCGTCATCAGTATGCATCCTTTAGGATGCCGTAGTCACCAGCCATCACTGCGCCGCTGTCGCTGTCGCTGAGGCTTTAGAGCAAAAGGTGAGAGTCGAAGAAAAGACGAGACACTGGTGTACTCTTCATCATTGCCGTCGATTCAAACACTGACCCAGGCTTTGCACCAATGGCTGGGGCATGACGATAGCCTGGTGCAGTAGCGTCTAGGCTTTGGAGATCTCCAATCTCAAGTTCTGCAAAATGGTACGACTTCCGGGGGCCCTTGCTCCTGGGGTCAGCAGCGGTCTGGTTTTAGTAGTCCACAAACAACACAAGGAGACGCCCCCAAACCACACCACTCAAATGTGTGCTTATGATTTTTTATGAAGCTCCCACATGGGCACGAGCCATCTTTGTTCGGGTCTTTTTTCAGCGTCGTATCGCGATGAATAAAAAATGAGGGCAAAATCAGCGAGCGAGTCACTACTGGGAAATTATAACTCGGCACTGCTATTTCTCTGATAGAAAGAAAAATGAGCACATTGGAAGAAGATCCCTGGCTGGGAGGCCTTGTTAGAGTGGTTTGCAGTGAGTGTTATTGTTGAAACTTAGCATTCTCTCACTGAGCTGGAAACTTGTCTCCCATCGGCCCATCACATTTCGATTCAGCACAGGTCCCCTGCCAACTGTATTATACAGTTGCATTATCCCCCATCCCCTGCCACAATGCGCTAAGGGCGTGGGAACTAGGAGTGCAGCGCTAAATTGAGAGAAATAGGGGCAAAGAGCGAGAAACATTACATATGACGGCTCAGATGGAAGATGCGCGAGATTGACATACGGGAGGTAGAACGAGAAAACCCAAGGCTCAAGTGTCGATGTCGCTGAGGAACGACGGGCAAGCTGGGTGATATTGCAAACCGCATCGAGCGTCTAGGAACGATGGGATGAGCAACGATGGTTATGGTGATTTTGGCAACGAGGACATATTCAAAGCATTGATGCCAAGCCGCTTCATCAAGTCCCTAGAGCAATGACGAACTGGTGAATGTTGGACAATGGACGATGCGCGAGATGGGCCGCTTCCCATACTCAGATTGGGTGCCCCATTGTATGGGCGGCACCGCAGCCAGGTACGTCAGTGGGCAAGGACCAGGCCGTCAGCATCTTATGCCCACCTGGCTAAGGAGCAGGAGGTCTCATATGGAACCCGTCGAACTTACACGGAAGAAACTTTGTCGAGCTACCAGACTGCACTTGATCTGAGCCCAGCACGTGTACCTCGCAGGTAGTCCCTTGTGGGAGAAACCCAATCCGAACGGCCCCCACGGCTCCGCAAGGATGGTCCATCCGCCACCATGCGAAGTTGTCGACTGGGCGCCGCTCTGGCGGATACACATTACCCAGGTAGCACAGCAGAGATGGCCCGCGGACCTAATCTCTCAAGATCAGACACGCCCTCGATTAGTGCGCCGCCATGATGAACGTGTGGTGGGCATGTCGCCACTCCACTCTCCTGACAAGCCAAGATGAGATGAGATGAGATGAATACGTAGATGCCATGCTTGCGCTTCGTCAGTACTAACGTAGTGGAAGATGCTTCCATTAGGCCCTCCAATACGTATCGCCCAACGACAGTCCGTCATGTTTCAGCCGATTGTTAATTGCAGATGGCTTTTGGTCGATAAATTTGACGAGTATAGGATGTAACCCTCAGTAATGGCATGCCCTATGCATTTAAGTGCAGACCAATGCCAGACCGTGCCACGGCATATCAAGTCAAAGTAAGTCTATCGTGTAATACCAACTTCAGTTCTGTCCACTGCTGAAAGACCTGGTGATTGCATTCGTCGCCTTTCGAATAACAGGCACATGGCTTACTTGCCTCAGATCATGAAACTTCAGGTCAAGCAGAAGATCGCATCACTAGCCTGCCCCTCAAAACGAATGCTGTGGAAGACATAAGAGATACTAACGCTACACGGTATAAGTGTGTTGTGCATCACTGTACATCATATCGTCATATCCCGGTTGCCCGATCCATTCTCACCCCAGCATCATCCTGGTGGTTCATCGCGCATTCTCATGTAATCTCCGCCGACCCATTCTCACTGTCCTTCCAGAACAGCATACAAAATAGGAAAGGCGCGTGTACCCTTACTGTTCTGTGAAGCTTTGGTCTTCGACGCATGTCAAAGCTCGTTTTGATGCTTCATTTGCCTGGCGATGAGCCTCGTTTCTCTATCATCTTGGCTGTGACCCTCAGATGTGACCTTGCAATCACAAAGACCCTGACTGAATCATGATCTGCACGGGCTCGTGCCATTAATGTGGTAGAGGTGAGATCAATGTCGCATATCAAAAGAACCTAGAACAACATGGCACTGCCGCAGTTCTCCAGAAGCCTAGAAGGGATGCTTTAAGCACTGGCCTTTTCTTGACGTCGATGAATTGCTTAATCTCCTCCGCCAGGGTCCTGTTCCTTGGGGACACGCGAATTTACCTCCATGCACCTCTAGGATGGCAGATGATGCTCCCACGACATGGGTCTCCCTGCTAGTTACCACCATGGGTGGTGAACATCCTCCCTTGAGAGAGATATCATTCACGATGCTGTTTCCAATCGCTTGGGACTGCATCGGCTGTGCCGCTGAATAGTCAATTGCGTCTGTCTTGTCATGAGCTTAGCGAGCAGCAGACTGGGTCTTGTCTGGTTATTCGTCACTCTGCCATTTCTCCAAAGTGTGGAAAGTATCTTTTCACTGTCGACGAGTTTAAACATGTTCTTAGGAACATCCATGACCCCTAAGGCCTGGCCAAAAACCGCCGTGTCACGCGACCTAATTTGCGTATGTAAGAGTAGCATATATGTGTAGGCTCGTCATAGCCGATCTTGCCCAGGTATCGGGAATGCGGTGACTTTTGTAGGCTATCACATGCATGCAATTCCATTAAATGCTCCCCTTTTCATATATGGTGAAGTATCTCGAAGATTATAAGGATCCTCCTGCCTGGAACCTGACCTCAAGTACTTTGGCATTGAGTAGTTTTCGATACATCCAGCCGACATTCTGGTAAGCTGGCTCTCCGGATCTCATACTATTGTTAGCTACATATGATGGCGTTAGATATCTTGCAGCTCGCCTGTTAACTACTGCAGTGCTACGGCGTTACGTTGCTCAATGATGGGACTAGCACGACTCGGAGAATTCTGCCAATGCAGTACCAGTACATACATACTACGTACGTCCTGTGCTTGTGCCATCAGGAATCGCGTTTCTAGCCGAACTTGCTCAGGGATGCCTTATTGATGTTACTCACCGGAAAACTCTGCCATGTCAAGTACTACTGGCAGGCAATCGAATTCAATCAGTAAAGGGGACTATGCCTAGTACAGTGTGTATGTTCAACAGGTGAATGGAAATGGAATGTTTCTAGTCATTCTAGCCTTCCTTCCTCTCCACCACTGAGGGTGAAATCCAACGGTGTAGGCAGCTGAGGCGCCCAAATCGCAGGGCTGCTGGAAAGAAAGGCCTGCCGAAAACTGGAGCAGCCCACTTATTTACCGAACCGATGGAAGCCCCAATTGCTTCCATTCTTCGAACGGCAGTCAGCTCCTAATCTGTCCAATCTGGCCTAGCTTGATTGACCTTCAACATTAAATCGACCCACCAAGATCAAAAGAGCACGATGCAAGCCTCGAGATGCTGGGTTTCCTGCAGGATCACGAGTTTTCATCTTAAATCTCCTCCTTGCTTTTTCTTTTTTCCCGTACCCACCCTTAAATCCCGAAGCTTTCTCGAAATCATCTGGCGGCAAAGTCCATCATTGTTCCCAAGTCATACGTTTTCTTGCCATATTGCGATCCGATCCGGCCTGTTCCCCGGGTCATGATGTATTTTCTGCCAGTACTGTCTTCTATAGCCGCCAATGTGCAAGCATTTGCCTGTTCGTGGATCTATTCGATCGTCTAGGTACTGTATCTGTACCACCTGTCTTCCATGTTCAAAGGCCCTGGATACAGCGAATCGGATAGCAATTTGTCCATATGTTTGACAGTAGACAAGCATGGTGACTCCTTGGCGAACATCGGATCCGCATACTCGTTGTGTCTTGTATGCCAGCCGCACGGGTTCGATGGCTAATACGAGAATTACTCGGCTTGTTTATGATGTTGCACTTGTTCAAAACGGCCAATATCTTGCCCATCATCATCACAAGAACATTAATGTGCACATGGAGGTTCAGACACTTTCGATCTAGGGTGCCGCCCAGTGAGACGACGGGACTTGGGCTTGTGCTTCCGTCATGCTGTCCTCTCTGCTGTATGCAGAACTGTCATTAACGGTCGTCTCCCCTCCTCGACCCGTAGCCCAAGGGTTCCTATTTTCGTTGAAAGACTCAACCACTGTTCATTCGGCCCCGACATCTTGAGAGACACCTCAGACAGCCGAGCTTTCCCTTCATGTGATACTCGACCTTCCAATATGCACTTGACAGGCATTAGTATGCACAAACTGACTTTCACAGACTACCTCGGCATGAGGTACAGAGCAAATTCTTCAAGGCAAGAAACATTCAACGAATCGCTGGCCCCTACCTGCATGTCGAGTCAGGGGTGTCAGGTTCGGGAATAGCAGACATGAACTAGAATAGGGTGCTCAGGGTCATGCATGCATGCTTCGCCCGGCTGAGCAAAAAGAGAGGTGCCCGACTTGCCCGACTCCCACATTTTGCAATCGGCAAAAGCACAAATTCATTATCTTTTTTTTTTCTCTTGTTCCAGCAATGCGGATACCCTCGTCTGTTACGGATCATCGTGGGCTATATGTATCTCAAACCTATTTATATCGGGTAAAATATCGCGGGGAGATATCTCCGGCAAATTTATTCTTACCAGAAGACTTGCAATACCAGTATTGAACCGTCAAAACACACCAACCCAACGCAGTTACACCGCCCTCCTTCGGTTCGAGCTCGTGGCGTTAGGCCAGAAGAGAAAGTCCCAACGGCCGGGATCTAACGCTAGAGACAAATCGTCGATTCAAATGTGCCGAGATGGTCGATTCTAGGTGGTCAGCCAATGGCCAAGTAACCGTTAGTTGATTGTTACTGGCTAAAGGCATGCTAGGCCCGGCCTGCGTGAAGATGCTGTGCTGTGCTGAGCTGTGACTGTGACTGTGTGACGCAGGACGGTAGCCAATGTCGTCAGGGACTAGATCTCGAACATTGTGGCTATCCCCTGCGCTGAAGGGATATCTAATTCCTAGTAGGCCAAGCATTCATGTGGAAGCGATCATGAGATCCCCACGATGCGGCGTCGTGCACGGTTGGAGGTAGAGACCAATTCGAGCCACTGGCAGCCTGTCTTCGCCCACCATCAGCCTCAAATGCGTGTCTTTGAGTTGCAACTAAGCCTTCCTTGGACAAGCCACCACACGCTGGATATTGAGAATCGGATTGGGCTTTGTGGGCCGGCACAGCTAGATCTCACACCGTGGCAGGCTAGGGAGACTAGAAGCCTAGAACATCGTCTACTGCAGCGAAGGCTTGCGAGGTGGTCTGATGTCGATCGCTCTGTGGGACTACAGTACAGTAAGTATTTCGCGGTAGTCGACCAAGGCAAGCTTAATCCTTGAGCACTAATGTAGCCATCCAGCCTCCCCCGATAACGCCCACTGGCTCGCCGCCTGCACACGACCATGCAGTTGTACGAAACAGCCATTGTTATTGTTATTGCATCCATTGCATATGATAAAGAGGCAACAGGTGAGGTTCTTGAGGATGGGGGGTGCGCGGCTGATAAGGTTGAAATACATCAGCTTTGCTGTTACACAGCCAGCTCATCAGACACTTATGGATTCTTACATATTTGTGACCCCTGAGCAGTCACCAACTGACCTTGGGTTTCATTCCCTTCAAAGGTACAGTAACGACGAGAACAATCCTTTCAAGACTTGCATTGTACAGTAGGTTCATCCCCCCGGACAATAGTCCCGGTCGGCGGGAGTAGCGGGGGGCGTTTTATGTGATGCCATCTTGATTCACGCCTCCGGACGGTACGTAGGTAGGTACCATCTATCTACTGAACTAAGGATTGCGGGCGCGTTTCCGCACACTACACCAGATCAGATGCGCCCGTCTCAGCTCGGTCTACTAATATTAAATTGTCGATTTCTTGAGACGGACGGGACACACTGCAAGATCCAGGTACCTCGATCCGCTATACCCCGAGGTATCGTATCGGCCGATGCTATCCTGCATCCTGCATCCTGCATCCTTCAACCGTGACGTTGTATCAACCACCGCGGGCACTTTGTCCCGCAGCGCTGGCAACACCCAAAGAAAACGGAGTCGCCAGATCCAATGGTTTAACTGGAGTAGACTATGGCCCCCGGTAGTGAGTAAGTCTCCCACGATGTTGCATCGCTCACTGCCCGTTTCCTGTTCTCGTATCCAAGGTGCTGTACTGCACTGGAGAACAGCCCCCTTTGCCTTGTGAGGTCTCATCCTCGGGGTTTTTTTTGTTGCTTTCCGGGTGGTTTATCTGATGACTGGTAACCAATGACCTCCTTGCAGGTGGATCTGGAGTTTAACTGTGGCCGGGGGCCTCAGAAACGTGTTTGACTTGAAGCTAGCAGACTTACAAACTTACAAACAGGTAAAAGGTTGGTCCATCCAAAGGCTACCATTACTGAATGCGGATGGCCTCTCCACTGGGAACACACGTGGTAGACCGCAAATGCAGGGCGACGGGCGAACTGCCTCTCGAATCCCACCAACTGGCAACATTCCACCCGTGCAGGCGAAACGCTTGCACTATAGGAGAAGGCTTTATAATACGTACTTTAGTTATATACGAACTGGAGACAAGCGTTCTTTGATGATAACCGTCGCCGTGTCCGAGTGTGGGTCCGGGGCCGAATGAGACGGCTTGGAGATGTCAAGCTTGTTAACAATGCAAAAGTTCATGATCTCAGAAAGAACCTCGACTACTGGCACATGATATCACGCTCGAGAAGCAGATTGTGGAGAGATTATACTGCTCGAAGCTCGGGCAACTTGCCTTGTTGGCCGTAATAAGAATTCACACGCGTGATGGAGATGGTCCACATCCATAACATTTCTCTCCTTCCCTTGGGTTCCCTTGTCCTAGGAAATATAGATCTACGCATCGGCTCCTGGTATTGATGCAATCTCTGATTCACATCCGTTTGACAGGCATCTCTTCCAGGGCTAATCGTTGCTTTTCCCCCGAGCTTTTGAAGTTACCATAGGTCATAGATACGAGGCCAAGGAACCAAACTTTGTCGGCAGTTCGTCAAAGTTTATTATGAAATCTACCGTATGGGATCTGCAAAGTGTCGATTACCTAGAGAACTCTGAATACTATAGTATGCTGGTCTCGACCAAAAGACTTTGATTATAGGAATTTCAACTTGTTCATGTTTCGCATAACGATGCTACAATGAAGTCCACCTTGTGTCATTCTTAACAGCACAGGGTCTTGCTATTGGTAATTCTGTTTTGTTGGATCCTTCTAGCCTTCCCAGTCAGGCACCCCGTTGAACTTTACGGGAAAAACGGGGCAATCTCCCGCTGGGGCTTCCTTGTCCTTCACCGGGCAGTTAGTGTCATGCCAAATTATTGTGACAACCGGTTAACCTAACTTCAACTAACCAGACATTCCACCTTGGGAACCATGGCCGCGTTTTGTCAACTCCACGAGACAAGACCAACGCGCGCTGTTGTAACGATAATGGCCAGCGGCTGGCTCTTGATTGAACCTCCCCGCCTTCTCGTCCTCATCGATGACGATCCACTTGCCGAATCTCGTTTGAGAATCAGCTTTCAATATTCTTAGTCCCTACCTCCACGTGAGATAGTCAAAGGCAAACGCCTCTTTGACTGCATATCGTCATCAGCAGTGATATGAATACCTAGCCAGCCATATGATATGCACTCAATGTCATTTTGAACTAGAGCCATCTCGCTGCCACTGTTGAATTTTGAAGTTCAATCCGACTTCGGCTGGCCTCAAACCTGCGCCAGCCCAACCGTTGTTGATCAGCGCGAGCCATCGGAAGTGACAGAGTGGTTGCCGGCATGGATACCTAAAGTGTCACTTTGGTAAATCACCCCCGATGGGTCTCATGCAAGCGCCGCCGCTCTCTACAGACAGTACAGGAGCCTGAAAGTTTCAATCCCCGGCTTCCAGCCCTCCGCCAGGGCCCCCTGGCCATCAACTGGCCTCCTTTCGATCTTCGCAAATCGACTTTGTACATGGGTCCAGCGATGGTTCGCAAAAGTCGCTCTCCATGATCCCCTAAACTAACAAAACCGACAATGCAACGGCATCTTTTCCTAAAGGAACCTTATGCATTAAGGATTCATGCTGTTGAGCACACTCAGACACACGTCGACAATGAGCCCCCCCTTGCCTTCGCATTGGATGTCATGGTCGTTCTGACAGGTCTTAAGACTAGCCTAAACATGGGGGTGCTCTCGCGGCACAGATATCGTATAATATTCGCCGAGAGTTTAACCACAAACAGGTATTCTGAGGTACATCTCGCGCAGTCAACTTAACCCAAATGACCCCCGGACCAATGTGACGGGCGTTGGCAAGGTCTTATCCAGCCGTACATAATTAACGCAAAACAGATCTGATATGATCAGTGGTTGGTTAACGGCACATCCCTCCACTCAATATTCTCTGGCCAACCACGCCCGTCCCGACGTACCTAAGTGTGCGCTGCAGCTTCTCGATTCCAACGGTCTCGATGATGCACAGCACTCAAAAAAGCAACGAATAACGTTGATTGACAAGGCCAGCTCGTCGCCAGCCCCTTCTCGAGAGCCGATTTGTGGACATGCTTGTCATTTTCTTACAGTATTTCTTGAGATGCTGATAAGTGCAGCATCAGCAATGTGATATGGCGAGTCATTCGGCAGTATTTTCACATCGTGCATGATGCGTTGCAAACCCCAGACTCAATCTGAGATGCCGTGTCAAACTGAACTGGTAATCACACCCTCTTCTGAATAAGCGTTTTGACACAATCAAGCATGAGGCCTCCACTGTTCAATCGTATATTTGCTATGTAAAGCTTACTCTAATAAGATGCCAGGAAACAGTAGCCTCACATGCGACGCCTTGTCAACTGCCGACAACGAAACATGGTGCTATTCTCGAAACTAAGCATCTCGCAATGGCGACTACCGCGAAGACCTTTGCGACCCTTGTGCGGACTGACAATAATCGTTGATTGGGTGTTCAGCCCTCACGAGCAGAGCAAGATTTTGGGGGAGTAAGACCGTCCCCACGGCACATTCAGCCAACGCCAGCCGATCGGATCACGGTAGAATGACGTGGCCGTGCTTCCACAAAGAGGCCCCCAGATCGATTCCTGATTTCTGGGTCTACACCTTGAGTCCTTGGCCTCGAAACATTGCCGAGGCGCACACGGAGATGCAGATGGAGATATCCACCACAGTGCTGGTGACGGATTCCAATGCTACGCCAAGTCCTACTGTGTTTTGTGAGTTGACAGGGGTAGGGTGCGCCCGAAGCGATCGGTGAGGGTTTAGGAGTTGCCCGTGGCTTCTCCAAACGCCAGATTCCCGCTCGGTCAAGGTCGCTAGTTGGTCATCATATTGAGCAGTCAGATATCCTAAACGGATTTGTGAGCTGTTTGCCACTCGCGAGAGGGATTTGTGCATGTCACCACCATATTAGATACCACGATCATGAAGAAGGTACAATATATTTAGGCTGAAGACCAGCGGCGAAGCATCTGACACAACATATCGTGCAATCATTCCAAAAGGATGGATTCCCATTGAGCTCAGGAGAAACAAGGACAGGGGTCTATCGACCATCAACACCAGGACGGAATGGCGGGAACCCTGGGATCTGGCTTGCTGTGGGGCGGATTCGACAGTGCGATCGTCTGATCCCAGGGCGCCGTGCGCTAGTGAGATCCTGCCCGTCCCGGGAGCACACCACACCGCTTTCAGTGCTTCCATACACCCCTTTTTCGTGAGGGTAAAACCGATGGCCGCCAGTGGTGTTCCGAAGCCTACGGGCCACCAGCAGGCGAAGTCTACGACAACAGTGACACTTCCAGACTTGATTCATCAGCTCCATGAGTTCGATATATGCATAGCGGGTTAGGGACTGCGTCAGGGCTGCAGAGAGACACAAGAGACTTCTGAAAAATTTGAGATCCTGGGCCCACGCATGGATACGTCGATCGCAGAACTCCATTAGCTCAGCATGTCAAACATGCAGCAAGACCCTTGGAACCTACCAAGCTTCCTGTCCTGGTAAAAAGGGAACCAACGAAGACTACCGGCCGGTATACCATCACCCACCAGTTCTACAAGTCTGTGCCGTTTGCGCTTTACCGCCTGCGCACGACAAGCGCCGAGGGTTGTGATGTACTGAGGTCCTTGTGGTCTTATCAGAATTGGCAAGTTATTGGCTGCCATTACTCAATATCAACCTTAATGAATGCCAATGCAGTCTTGGCCAAAAGCAGTCAGACAAATCACCACTTTGACTACTGTTGACTTGACTGGCAGTTCTGGACCCTCCTTTATTCAAGTTATGAGCTAATAATGCTTGTGCAAGTGTACAGTATATTTGCACTATCATTAAAGGAAGGGTGCAAGTTGCGGACTTCAAGCCACACCACGCCCGGCAACGTTTTCACAATACGTATGTGTGGTGCTTTCTACTAACCTTGGCATTGAAGAGTGGCCTGATTTTGCAGAAAGCCACTATTGGGCACTTGCACGGACTGCCCAACTCATCCTAGCTCCGGACCGCTTTGACGGTTCGTCAGCCTCGTTGGATCGTAATCGCTCGTGACAAGGCTAGCGGTCAGAACGTTATTTGCATCCGTGTAGAAATTGGCCATGAGAAATAATCTACCAAGCAACTGCCGCGTTCCGGCCTTGGGCTTTGAGTTTTACGAGTCAACGGCGCTGGGAAGCAGCTTCTAACCGAGCTCTAAGCGTGCGCCACCAAAGATTCACGTTATGGAGAGTTTTACGGAGTCTTCTCATTGCTGGTTTTTGAATTATGGAGTATTGGCGTCAATGGCTTCGGGCAGTATTCCGCACCAGAACTCTCAACCTCTTGAACTGTTTATTATCTTGTCATTCCAAAGGAACGTTCTCGAGCTAATAAGGCATCATGTTTGCTGGAGCACCTAGTTGATAGCCGTACCATGGCACGAGAAATTTGGTTCTCTTCCCGCCGATCCGTCGTCTCAGCCTTGCCAACCCTGGCTAGAAGCCAGACTTGACTGATAACTTATTCTCAGCCGACTGAGGCTTGTTTGCTTCTTCTACGGACTCTCTCAAAGGAAACTTGGGACCAATCATATTAGCTGGGCTGGCGTGATCAATCATACGATATGCTGAAAAGCTTGTCCATCGGCTCTAGGAGACTTTTCTTCGGAGGAGTGATGAGATGCGATAAAATTGACCAGTCATCAAGCTGCGAATTACTAACAACCTCCAGTTTCGGATGATTGACGTTAATAAGTATAGATGCAAGCAATATGGATAAGGGAATACAATGCATACGACATGGCAAAGAGTAATTGATGGGGGGAGGGAACCGAATCAAGCCCTTTCCCCCCAGCTTTCTATCCAGAAAGTTCCTCACGCCGCAGACTTTGCCGGGGCTTTTGACTCCCAAGAATGCCATCGCATCTCGGCTCATCTAATCGCAATCGCATTGCATCGTATCGTTATCGTATCTCATCTCCCCAAATATCATGGCGGGGTGCCACCCTGGGAGCTGGTTGACACCCCACTAACTACCTAGGCACGCCCCTTGATTCTCCTTCCTTGACTCAACTTCAACATGTTGATTCACTTTGATGCTGGTCTTCCAAGGTCAAGGACAGACTAAGAAACATCATCGACGTGTCCATCAGTTCATGGAAGAAAACGTCTTTATTGAGAATATTCCCCCCAATTCTGGCACCAATCTGAAGTTGGGCTTGGGGCTATACTGTCACCATCATAATCACATCCATGAAGAATGGTGCCAAGTGACCCTGATCAAGCACACGTCTTGAATATACACAAGTCGTGCCAGTTCACGAGACAACACACTGGCCATCGTCATGAGTCAAGTTAAACATCAAAGTGAACGCCACGCATGATAGGCAGTTCCAGAAAACCCTTGGAGAAGAACACCAAGCAGTGATTTAGTTGAGCCAGAGGCGTCAGACAAATGGGAGAACTGCCGGCCTAGCGTGTCCTTGATTTTTGGTATCTTGTTTCCCATGATCGTGATCATGACCATGACAGAAGGAAGCTTTTGGCGAGAACATCACCACACCATACCATGACGAAACTTGCTCCCCGGCAGTCTCCATCACGGTTCATCCATGTCTTTGGGTTTATTTTCTAGCTGCGTTTCCGTCGGGTGATATCTGCATGCTCTAACGGCTGCCTTGCTTTTTCCACGTACGTTTCGTAGCCTAATCGTCCCACGAATGCCGCATTAGCGCGTGGAGTTGTATGTGGTGGCCGTCGATGTTTGCTTCTTCTTCATCTTCCTTTCCGTCCAGGGAGTCCCCTCTGGCATGCGGACATCCTTTCAAGGCAAATTTGCTTTTTGCGCATCCCTCTTCAGTTTACCATGACATGATTCTGGTAAACCGTCAAGGACAGACATTGCAATCTTCATCTTCGGCTCCGCACCCCGGAATTGTAACGGAGATCAAGGGCTGGGCCGTCCTTCGCGTTGACTACCGTGGAGCTCCTGGCGCAAGGTCAAAGAGTTGCAAAGCGGGCCCTTTGAAGGTCTGTTTGGTCTTGTATCGGACCACACATCCCAAGGGTCTGAGATCATGCACTTGCTAGACTCCAACTTAGTCATGTCGAGTGTTGAGTGTGGTCTATCACCTGTTGGTCTCTCGTGTGACATGAGTGGAAATGGAGTAACCGTCAAGGTAGGTAAACCCTTGTTAACATAGATGGCATTCTAGTCATGGTCATGCCGTAACTTGCACCTGAGGGTGTGAAACTGAAGTCTGCGTCTTGATCAACCGGGACAAGTTGCCATCGTGGCCAGAATGCCCGTTTTACTCAACTCGATCTCGGCCAGACGAGTTTCCGCGCGTTAGGGACAAGATATGGATACCCTTATGGAATTCATCTAGCAGACCCATGGGAATGGCAGGATGCTCTGTTGGGAACGACTTGCCCGAGACTATTGACGCTCTGGCTCGTGAACTGGCCATGGCGTTGATAAGATCAAGCCCCAGGACCCTAGATTTACTTCTCCTCGGGTAATTGCGTCGATCATTCTGGATGGGTGCTGTGGTTGGCTAGTTTCAACTCAATAGTGAGTTGACTCGCAATTACCTTGGGACCTTAGGTCACCTTGGTTAGTGCCTAAGACTCAGCTGAGACGCTAATTACTGTATCTCAGATCCCGCACGTACAGTATCCGCACGCATCAATCAACTGGCTCATCGGCAAGGGCTTTCTCTCCCTCACTCGCTCGCTCGCTCTCACCGCTGATGGCGCTGTCGAGAAACGGAGTCATTCACAGCGCTAGAAGGCCCCTAGATCAGCCAAGAAGAGATGATGTGGGAATTTCGAGACAGCGGCTCCGTGACCGATCCAGGGTCCTCTGATTCAAGACTCAGATCGAGCGAGGTCCTCTTTCTGGTATATCAATGGATATTGTCTGGCCCAGTGGGGTTGAAGCTGAGATCAGGGCGAACCCCAGCCGCTTCTCCGGAGCACAGCTATACTGAATCGGTGGTGGGTTTCCGAGCAGCGCATATGTGGGCAGCGCTATGGATGCGCGCAGCATACATCCATCGGTAGGCATCCACTGTCAATGCACAGAACTTTCAGGTCTAGGGAGTGAGTGAGAGTGAGTATCAGGGAGAGCGAGGGGGCTCCTGTCGTGGGCAGGGTGAGGCTTACGAGCCGCCAGATTGACCCTGCATGCAGCTACAAGCCATGACCGCCGTGTCTCTAACTTGGCACTTACTTGAGACAAAGCAATGCCGACTACTGCAGATGAGATTGAGCTTGAAAGTCTCCTGCCAGATTGGGATGTCATTTGGACTCTATACTCTTAACTGAGCTGACTGTCTAGGTAGCTAACGGAGTGCTAAGTTATTAGTACACAGATTGGCTCAGTTGAATGATGCTAGCTTCAACATTTTAAGATGCACGAACCATCTTCTCTCGGGAGCGTTGTGCTTTCGCTTCAGTAGTCATAACAATCTCCTTCATGTATGCCAACATCAGATCATATCATGAGCAGACTCGCTGGTTGCTTTTTGTCTTTGCCGCTTTGATCCAGTGTCATTTGGTCGTGCACGATGGCGATGTGGTTGGAAAACCTTGCTTGTTGTGCAAGATGGCGACGGTGACGGTCATGATAATGGGAATGTGACTCTTTCTCTTCTTGGCTATTCCTTGTTACCTGAGTGAGTAGACTTTGTTTTCTCGTCCCGCGCGGCATGTGAGATCTGGGTTCTTTGATGTGATACATGTTGTTTTTTGTTGGTTGGCAATCCCCATAATATGATATGACATAACAGAGTTGGCCGATGGTTGGTGGTTGGTTTAGAGAAAGCTTCTGGAGATTACATGCGTATGTGATAGATTGTTGTTTGTCTATGGGTCTGTTTGTCCTTGTGGTGCATTACGTGTGACCTTTTTGAGGCTCGGTTTCATCTTGAGGAGGTTGTCGCGGTGGTTGAGGACTGGTGTCTAGGGTAACCAGGAACTCTAAGTAAAACACGTCCATTCTTTACTATGTCAGACTTTCCGTCTTGTATCTCGCTGGTCTCACGTGGATTGATACAGGAGCTGGCTCTTTACTTGATAACACGTCAGTGCGGGATCTGGATGGATGCCGTTCCTGGCTAAAGCAACATAATCCAGTATTCCATTGTTCATGCATGAAGCCATAAGCAGATATGACAACTCGCAGGCACGATATAGTACCTGACTCCTATCGAAGCGTTCCAGAAGCACGCCAGCATACATAAAAATATGGTGAGGAGCAAGATCCAGCTGCTCGTTTAGGCATAGGGTAACTACCTAACTCGTGGACTGTTGAAGCTATACTCGACCGTCCATAAGTTTTGGGCAAACATGTTGTGGCGGCTAGCAAGTCATGGAAACTCTCAATAGGCTCATACATAGTTTGTTTTATGATGCAACAATTCAATGCATTAATTAATAGAATCAACATGTGGTACAAAAAGATAACATCTCGGGGCAGATAGAATGGGTGACCCGAGGAAGCAAGACTAGGTTTTATGAACTCCCAAAGTCTTCCAGAGTAAATTCTAAAGTGCAAACACTGAACGACGATAGGGCGAGTTGTAAAGCCACAAGATAATTATACGGCACGTCATTTGTCGTTGCATATATCGCAGTGTCATGGCAGCACGTAAAGTGGCTCCAAACTGGAGGGCAAGTGTCATAAAACATGACCTCCTCGAGGCTGAGGAACACAGGGTTTAAAGGTTGGAGTGCGAGTGAACGCAATTGGTATTAAAAAGCCAAGAATTTGCCGTACTGTAATAGACTGAGTAAGCTTGAGATGGTGTGACTGCGTTTCATGTATTGAAACAGCAAATGGTGACTGTACTCGAAACGGAACAAGTTATCAATATAGCAGTGAGAGAGAACACTCAAACGCCGCATGGCGGCCGAGTATTACCCTGAGTATCTGCACAAGTCACTGAATTATTCTGTCGTACCGGGAGAGGGAAATAGAAACTGATGCATCGAGCAGCGAAGGATTCATTGCTCGCGGTCCATTTCATTGATCATTCGTAGGTATCATTAACCTCCTCTCTTGTTCTTCCTTCCATTCCATTTCCTTTCATATTGTACAAGATAGAGAGAAGGCTTATTGCTGACGCTTCTCAACACCCTCACGACCAACGTTGCTCAGGTCCACCTCCTCGCCCTTGGTAGCGGGCTCACGGAGACCAGACTGAGCGGCAGAGTCGGTGCCAATGGGGCCCTCCTGCTTGCCAGCGCCGACGTTGACGGTGCGGGCATCAGCGGACTGCCAGTCGGAAGCCTTAGGGGGCTGATCGGGGAGAGGGAGGTTGGCCTGGGTCTCGGCGATCTTCTGGTCCTTGGATTGAGTCATTTTGATGGGGGGGTTTCTGAATGATTGTTAGCATTTATTCCTGATACAACTCGATATTTCGGATGACACTTTGACTTACTGGGTTGGTAGTTGTGGTTGTGATGATGTGATGTGATGTGATGTGATGTGATTTGGTTGAGAGTTGAGAGTTGTAGAGTTGGAGATGATGATGTTGAACTGACGAAGCTTCTCAGAGGTCCTTTAATACCTATTCATTCACCGAGAAAGCACATTCTCCATAATTACACTCTTTCCCTCCAAGCAAACGCAAACGCACGCACACGTACACGTACACGCACAAACAAACACAAACAATGAACTCATCGCGATGCCATTTGCAATTCTGACGTCAGTGGTTCACTGACGTCACAAAAACATCACCACGCAAAATGCTCCGGCCCTTTCTCCACATCAAAACATCATCTTTGACGTTACATGTTCCACGATGTTTCTGACAGATTCTGCATATCTCAGAGATATTACTCGACGACCCACGCAAAGTCAGATCGCGGATCGACCCCATTCAATATCCCGGCGAGGAGACTACAGGGATCACAACCAAGGCGATGCTGTCACTGCTGTCAGGTACCGAGTCAATACCTTGGTTAACCTGACTCGGGACCCAACGAGCACGCGACATATCAACCTTAAACCAAGGCACTCAGCCAGTCAATCGATGGATTCACCAAGCCAAGTATCTAAACCCGAACCAAAACCGAGGCTGGCACCCAAAACGCCCCCAGTGCAATGTCATTGATGCAGTGCAGTGATTGTAAAGCAAATATCAACATCCAACATCCAACATCCACCACCCATTGTGACGTTTCAAACCCCACTACCTCAGACACAATTATGAACAACTCATCCCTAACTCCTCCCTCCTTCAAGCTACTCGTCGATCCGTCTCTGCAGATGTGGGCTTCTCCCCTGCGTCTGGGTTGAGGTAATCTGCGTCTTCAGCAGCTTCGTATTCGCCAATCAAGTCTGCAACAACTTGGCGTGCCTCGTCAAACTCGTTGAGGTTCTCGGAGAACGGTGCTGTCTTCTTGTATCCTTCCATAAAGGCATTACGCTTACGCATGCCATCGTACTGCCTCAAAATTCTCTTGAAGAGCTGTAATTGTGTGAGCTACTGTGTTGAATGGAGTAAGTAAACAGGAGGTCTTGCATACCGTCGCAATACTTGTGTGGTTGGCGAGCATAAGACCGCTTACACGGTGGCTCATGGGGATGTATGGACTTCTCTTCGTCAGGGCAACTTGAATGCTTGCAGGTCCCCATGGAATGAACGTAGCCAGCCGTCGTTCTCGGATACGAAGCAGACTCTTGTGAACATCCGTCGGATCAACTTCACCCTGAATGACATTGAGAATGGAGATGTAGCAACTTTTCTTGCCGGGAACAGTAGACACCATGCGGTTCTTGGGCTGCAGTAGACGTCGCATCACATCCAACACTGTCGTTTTGCGAACTGTCTTGGCTTGCTCGACTTGGTCACCGGTGAATGGTGTGTAGGCAGTCATGAGGAAATGGCATCGAGGAGTTGGGATGAGGGAGGCTAGGATGCTGACAAGATCATTGTGCATGTAACCGGGGTATCGAAGTGTTGTTGTACTGGCAGACATGACAGTAGCAACCTGATAGTTGTCAGTGCCTTTGCTTCATTTAACACATCTCCTAACACTCGTGCTCTTGCTACGTGCATAGCAGGCAAGATTGAGGCGGCAGCACTCACCAGCTGGTTTGTTTGTTGAAAGGATGGCTCCTGAACATGCAACCTATCGGCAGCAATGTGTGATAAAGCACCATTATCCAAAACGACAACAGAGTCGGCATTTTGCGTCAATCTTCGCATAGATAGGATACTGTTATAAGGATGAACAACAACATCGCCAGCGTTCGTTGTGTCCGGGAAGACTGAGTACGTCTGGATGATCTTCTTGGGAAACCGATCGTTAAGCCTCTCGAGGAGGAATGAACCAAGACCTGATCCAGTACCGCCAGCAATTGAGTGCAACATCATGAAGCCCTGGGGTATGAAACGTCAGTAAGCAGGTTCCGGCCGGCCAAGGAAGACTCACCTCAAGAGAGTCACTGCCATCTGCCTCTCGATCAATCATCTCCATGATATCCTCGTACACTGCCTCACCACTCTGGTAACCATCACCCCAGTTGTTGGCGGCACCAACGCCGTCTTTGCCCACGTAAAAGTTCTCGGGGTTATAAATATTTCTGTAAGGTCCAGTCTGGATACCGTTGATGACCTGCAGAAGCTGCTTAGCACTCGGTCGCCTTGTTATTATGGTCAAAGACGCACCCTCGGTTCCAGATCAATCAGGATGGCTCGGGGAATGTATCTCGTATCGTCGCTCTGGTAGTAAAAGACATCTTTTCGGTCACCGCCTTCAGTCGCAAAGTCTTCTAGGTTTCCATCTTGGCTGATGCCGTGTTCCTGGCAGAGCTGTTGCCAAAACTGGCTTCCAACTGTGCACGAATAGAATCAGCAACGTTCGATATATCTGAATGCGCATGGCTGCAAGAGCAAGTCGGAAGACGGCGGCGTAGATGCGGGCATATCGAGGGAGCAGATAATGGTATGTAGATGGCGGGGGGAGATGGGTTATAACTAACTGCTGTTGCCGCACTGCCCGGCCTGGATCGTAATGATTTCCCTGAGAATTGGTATGTGAGTATCTGAATCAGGTCGTTATCGACCGGGAGTATTGAACTTACCTGGGCATATTGTTTAGAAGCTGAAAAGTTGTTGTTTTAGAGCCAAATCTTTTTTCTCTCCGGGCATCGTCTTGGGGAAACTGACGCGACGCGTGCCGCACTCGTACCTGCCCTGAGCTTCTCTCCCTCCAGGGCAGCTCCCCTACTCCCTCCCACCTGCTGATCCCCGCCCCCGCGTTTCACATGAGCCTTGAGGTCACTCACTTGGGCATTTACAATTTTGAGTCTCACTCATCAACATTGGGCTGAAAGGAAGAGTACCTTAGCTCAGCCTTACTCTTCAAGATTGCTGACCTAGTAGTGATTTATTTAGTACCTCTAAGGTGGATAGTTTATGTATGTCCCAGTTACTCTCCTCTTCGTATACTTTCTTCTTGTTCCATGTTTCAATTACAACTACAATATGACGACTAATAACTTCAAACATCCCATCACTATTGAAACATCAAACTTCTCCCAAGGCCCTCTCAGCATAACTTGTTAAAAGCAACTTTTGTATTCCATACACTGATCAAGTCAATCTTTGCCTGCTTGAGCATTCCCACGAAAATCACAAATGTGACTTTACCTGCAAAAAGAAAATATAAAACGTCGAATGCTTGACAACGCCCGCAATGCTGCTCCTTGCACCTTACCTTTCTATGTAAGCACCTAATGTCAGAGTGTGCTTCTATATACTATTCCCCAGTTCCCTCCACATTACTTCTTATTATGGACCTTGTTCTGCTCCAAAGCTTCTGCAAGCTCCTTAGCCATGTCCGCCGTCTTGACCTGAATCATCCAAGTCTCAAGTCCGTCACCCTTCTCGTTCGACGTGGTCATCTTGACGTACTTCTTGTCAGCCTTGTAAGACATGTCGGCGAGGACCGCTCGGTTCATAGCAATATGTCCACGGGGCTCTGCTCGCAGGAGAAGACGGACAACACTCGTCTCCTTGTGCTTTAGCAGTCGAAGAGCTCCTACACCCTGTACCGACCACGGACTCTGAGACTTGGGCTTCTTGTCATCCGACTTCTCGCTGGCCGGCACAAACTTCAACACCTTTGCCCGTACATCATGCATGATATCCTCGTCCTGCTCCAGATTCTCGGCCAAGTTGACCTGCTCGTGCTTCTCGCCTTCTTCATCGCCTCCGGCGGCTCCTTCGGCTTGGTTCGAGGGTTCCGGGGTCCCGCCAGCTGGTGTTGTGGCCAGGCTAGAGCCTCCCCCAAGACTGAACGGTGTGTCTACACCCGTCGCTTTAGTGGGGCGATTTTCCGATGTGGAAAAAGAGGAGACTTACTGGTCCCGGTGGTTGAACCACCAGCAGGCGGTTGAAGGTTGCCGTTCTGGTTGGATCCAAATGTTGGTGCCGAGTTTTGCGCTGGCGAGGCTCCTGTGAAGCTGAACCCTGGCGCTCCTGTAGATCCGGACGCCCCTCCAAAAGCAGGAGCATTGTTATTACTGCCTGCTCCAAAGGCTGGGGTCGATGTGGTATTGCTTGCACCTCCAAATTGGAACGGATTGGAACCTCCAGAAGGTGCGGTGGTGGCCCCAAAGCTGAACATGCCTCCAGGAGCTGATGATGGGGTAGAAGCTGTGTTACCTCCATCATTGCCTGAGGAGAACGGATTGTTGAACGATGAAGAAGCAGAGTTTCCTCCAAACTGGAAACCGAACGATCCTCCAGAGTTGGTTGAGTTTGCGCCAAAAGACGAGCCTGCATTGTTAGCAGCAGGGGTCGTTGAAGCACCGCCAAACAGAGGTGTAGAAGTGCCTGAGCCACCACCAAATGAGGGAGCAGCAGGAGCTGTAGAGGCGCCACCGAAGCTGAAGATGGGTGCGGCCGAAGCCCCAGTGCTTCCACCGTCGAATGCCTTCTTGGCCGGTGATGGTCCATCCTGCTTCATGGGACTACCATCAAGCGCGGCTGCACCAGACGACGTAGGCGACTGAGGTGCTCCAAAGAGGGGCTTGTTCGCACCGTTGATCTTATCAGCACCAGCGGAAGGCGCCCCGAAGCTGAAAATGGGAGCCGCAGCAGGCTTGTCTGCCGTAGGAGCAGCGTCAGTCTTGGGCGCCGTCGCATCGCCAGAGTTGGGGGCACCAAACAAAGGCTTGGCAGTTGACACCGCGGCATTGCCGAACAGGTTGGTGGCGGTGCTTGTAGGTTTTGCACCAAACAAAGACGTAGCAGTAGTAGACTCTGCACTGGGAGCACCAAAGAGTGAGGTCTTAGCGGCATCATTGGTAGCAGGTTTGGCGCCAAACAATGTAGATGACTGCATCGAGGGTCCGCTTGACTCTGCAGGCTTGCTTACGGCACCAAACAGATTGGTAGTGGGCGGGGGAGTGTTGGACTTGTCGTCAGACTTGGTTCCAAATAAGCTTGTAGCAGGCTTTGTAGGCTCTCCAGCCTTAGATGGTTCCGTAGCCGGCTTGGGCGCAAAGAGAGACCCAAAGTTTGCCGGAGCCGCTGAAGCCTTAGACTCGAACAGTGACTTCTTGGGGGCCTCATCGTTCTCTTTGTCGGATTCACCTCCCGTCTTGTCAGCCTGCTCCGAGACTGGTGTTGATTCTTTTTCCGTAGGCTTGTCCTGCTTGGCGGCACCGAATAGGTTAGAAGTGGGAGGCTTCGAGGCGAACAAAGAACTCGTCGGCGCCGAAGTGGCCTTTCCAAACAAAGAGGCAGCTTGGCTTGTGGATGCAGAGCCAGATGGCGCAAATTTGATAGGGGTGGTGCTGGGGTTCCAGGTCTGGTCGACAGGTTTCTCGGCTGCTGTCTCATCCTTCTCTCCGATACGCACCGGCTGTCCATCGTTATCCTTGGTAACTCGGTCAAACAAACTTCGGCCAGGGGTGCTCTCCCTAGTACCAGGTGCACTGGACCCAGCGGCGAGGCCACTGGTAGGGGCAGGCTTCTGTCCGAACAGACCGATGCCAGCCTGAGAAGCAGTGTCGGCGCCACTGGCTGCCGCACTTGGCTCGTCGCTGTTACCGGTTGCCTGGCTATCATCCTCAACATCTGAGTCGGCCTCACTCTCGGCATCAGCATCAACACCACTATTCTTGGCCGAGCTTGCATCAGAAAGGTAGCCAAAGATGTTTCCACCAGAAGAAGCGCCAGCAGCACTGCCGGGCTTAGGGTTCTGAAAGATGCTGCGAGCAAGCGAACTACCACCACCGTTGGGCTTGTTGAAAGCAAAGGGATTTGGCTTAGCAGCAGCCCCGTCATCAGCGGGTTTGGTAGAAGACTTGAAGGGAGAGGCGGCAGGAGCAGTCGACTTGTTGGCAATCTTCTCGAAGAGAGATTTGGCGGCAGAAGCAGTGCCCTTCTGCATCTTCGAGGGTTGGCTATCAGCCTCATCGCTGACGGAAGCCCTGCGTTTGTTCTTGCCCAAGGTAGAAGCTGGAGTAGGAACTGATGTAGGAGTTGGCGCTTCCTGCTCCTGGTCATCTTCTTCACGCTCAGGAGCACGTCGCTTGTTGTTGCTGGAAGAGCCGTTCACAGCAGCATCTTTAGTGATGTCATCATCCGCCTTACGCTTCTTGGTAGCAGTGGCCTTTGTAGGAGTTGGTTCGGCATTATCTTCCTCTGGCTCAGGGAGGCCATGCTCACGACGCCATCTCTTGAGCACATCCTGAGAAGGCTTAACATTCTGGAATTCGTACAGTCCGTAGCGCAACAGAATAATACTCCTGCTCTTTTCGAACTCCTTTGCGAAGTTGACGACGTTAAGCTTCCAATCCTTCTTGGAAAAAATTTCGTTGGCCGCATATTTGAGTCGTCGAAGATCGAGAATACAGAAAAACTGTCGTCGCTGCTCTTCGTCGAACTCGGGAGGACAGAGATGTGAGAGGAACTGGTCTGCGTAAATAGAACCCTTCGAGTTCCAGCTTTGAGGGATCTTCTTTGTAAGAACCTCGCCAGACAGTTCGGGATCGGGGTCCTCAATACGCATGTGGAACAACTCCTTGGATGTGGTCTTGGAAGCCATACCGCGGGGCGTAGCATGTGCAGTCGATTCTCGATAGACACGGCTCGGCTCGGGAGTAGCGCCGGGAGCAAACACCTTCTTCGGGGTGTTCTGAGGGATGCTCGGGGAGAAAGGAGTGATGGAGGGACTATCGGAGGTGGTAGAAGCCCTGAAGATATTACGGGATGTAGAAATGGTAGATCTGTTGAGGCTGCTGGAAGGCGTCTCATCGCGAGTCGTCAATAGCCTCCGTGATGGCGCACTCTGGGGGACGCCGAGACGGCTGCTCTTTAACGGCGTTGAGACGTAGGCGCGCCTCGCGAAAGGGAGAGCAGGACGCGGCCGAGGCGTGCTCTTGCCAGCCTCGGCGAGTTCGTTATCGCAGGGAATAGCAAAGGTGACCATCTTGCGCGATGGTTGACGAATGGGGTTGAAGGCGGAAAAAGCTTTGTATGATGAAGGTTGATGACAATGGAACCACGATCGGAGGCCAAGGCCAAAGGGTCGCGTTTTTTTTTTAACCCGAGAGCGTGCGTCGAGGTAGGTTGCGTGACCTGACCAGGTAGCAAAAGGAGAATAAAGAAAGGACAACGGGCAGAAATTGATGAGAAACAGTCAAGAAACAGCTAAAGAAGCTGTCTTTGACGAGAAGCGGTGCGGCGTGATGGATGGCAGCGCAGTCGCATTCAGTCCAGGGTCGCCCTGGGAAACCGTAACGAAAATATGGAAAGAGTTGTACGACGGGGGAGATGTTTTGGCCTGGGCGCCAGGTGCAGTTCAGTGCTTTTTGGCTGGGGGGCACTTGTGCTATGAGCGGGCGGCTGATGACCCTCTTTCACCCTCCACTCTTTCAAAAAGTAATTGTGGGCCTCCCGCTCAGGCTAAGCCAGGCCATAAGGTGACTCCATCATAAATTCTCAGGCACCAAAAACTGGTTGCGACGACATCTTACGAAGCCAAGGCACACTCTATCATGCAGGTCCCGTGACCGGCCTGCATCATGGATTTTCTTAAGGCACTGGCTGTTCAGCCCAATTCAGATTTAAGACGTGCCATATCTCTGATGCAAATCAGCCATTCAATCAGTGGACGGGATTGGATGACAATCTATGAGACTTGGCGTTGTCGCCGTATCAAGGGTCGTGGCAGAGCTGATTTCATAACTTGGCCAACTGAAAACATCCTCACACATACATCAATCAGGTTCATCTTTACCATTTAAGAATGTTATCACTTAGAAACGAAGCAAAGTCAATCTTTAGTTATCAAATCACCGAATCCCATTGTTGCATCCTGAGTTACCTAGTCCAAACTACCAAAAGAGCGTGTTCTTCTCTCACTAAACATGTTACGAGAAGGTTCGTAGATACCTGGCTATGGCCTTGTTCATGGCTACCCGGTTTGATATCGTTGCCGTCAATAAACGACAACGAAAGGTATGAAGACAGAAGAAATAATACAGAATTGAAAAGAGAGGAAGCAATATTGGCCGAAGCAAAAACAAATAAAGAATTAGATCCGTAACCCTCATTCCCATCCTAAGAAATCAAATTTACGCTTACTTGGTGGCAAGTTTCTTCTTTTGCTCCTCCAGATACTCCTCGTCGGAAGCATCCAGGATGTCGTATTCCTCATCTGTCATGAATCCATCTTCAGAATAGTCCCATTCGTCATCAATGGTTTCTGACTCTTTAGGCTCCTCAACGGTAGAGATAGGCTCAACAGCCTCGTGGATGCTAGCCACAGGTGACTCCTTCTCAAGCTTGGGGAAAATCATCTGACTCGAGGCTTGGCTATCATTCTCCTGCTTAGGCTCCTCAACAGCTGTGGGCTCCTGCTTCGCCTCCTGCTCGGACTCGGGCTCGGGCTTGGGCTCCTCCTTCACAATTCGGACATTGACATCACACCACAGTCTGTGACCAAATTTCTCTCCATCTGGAGTTGTAAGACGCCAGTAAGAGATGACCTTGCCAGGCCGAACGGGTGTTCGGAGTAGGACAGTAAAGGGAAATTCCTGACCAGGACCAAGAGGAGCATAGCACACGGTAGACTCTGAGGCAGACACAAGCTCGGAGATGCCGGCCGGGTGATTGGAGTCAACATGACCCATGTAATCGCCGCTCACAAATCTGACGGAGCAACCAGCGGGCCAGTTCTCCTTGCCATCGTTGCGGAGAGTCCATGTTTGTTCGAAAACATGGTTGGGGGGAAGGATAGTACCATCGGGGATGGTCTCGCGAACGAATACACCCTTGAATTCCGCCTTGGGGGTGGGGATGGCCTCGGGAGTAGTAGATTCCTTCTTAATTTCCTTCACCTCAGGCTCGGGGGTCTTGACGGAAATCTTGGCTGGAGCAGGCTCAGTTGGCTTGACATCAACGATAGTACGGACAGGGTTGATGGAATTGCTGGGAACCGTGGGTTCAGTCTCAGTAGACTTGGACGTGCTCTGGTGGTCACCCATTTCGGGCATATACTGGCCATCCTGGTTCTCGCCAGTTGTTGTAACACTGATATGGCGGACAGGAGTCTTGAACTGAATCAAGGGATGAGTCTTGTTGTGAGCGTTAATGGGGCTGGCCTCGCAGTTGGCACAAAAGTCCAAATCATTGCAGATAGCACATTTGTATCGGGTGCCACGGATGTAGTTGGGGTACGCCTGGCTTCCGGAGCAAAGAGGTCCGTCGCAGCAAATGCCAACATGGACGGCCGCTGGTGCACGAGCCCGGACATCAGTGAGTGGCTCATAGATAGGCGCAAATCGGTGGCCAGGGTGGATGATCTTCACAGACTTGATGCAAGTAGAACAGTAGTCCCAGTCAGGACAGTCGAGGCACTTGTGACGGATACCTGTGATGTACTTGTCGCAGCCATCGCAAATGGCGTGGTGCATATGGTTACGGCCTGGGCTCATCTTGGCTGCAACATGATGGGGCATTTTGGTTCCCTTGACAGCGGGGGCAAATCCGTGCTTGGGGTGATGGCCGTGCTTGTCCTTAGCGAAGCATGGTTGGCAGAGATCGAAGTCTTCGCAGACGGTGCAATGAAGAAACTCGGCCTCAGGGTGTTCTTGCACACAGCAGTTGCATGTCCGCATGATGCCGAGAGAGGCCCAAGGAGCAGCAAGGGGCTCGAAAATTGGCTTGGACAATTGAAATGTCTGAACTGGAGGTGGAATCTTAGGCTCGACCTTGGTCTCAATGATAGTCTCAACTTTGACCTCCGCCTTAGGCTTAGGGGCGATAGTCTCGGTGGTGCTCTGGACTAGTTGCCCATCAACAGTTGAGCGCTTGATCAACCAGTGATCTCGACCATGGCAGGTGATACCTTGATCGACACAAGACTGGCAAAGATCAAAGTCTCCGTCGTCACAGGTGGAACAGTGGTAGTGAACATCAGGAATATTGTTTTCGCAGCTGTTGCAACAGACTGCGAAGCCAGGACCAGCGTGAGTGAACATAGCAGGGCATTTGTTCAGTGATGGATCGGCAGTCTTGGGCAGAAAGAATGGGGACTGATGATGCTTGGTCACGGGGAGAGATTGGGGGGTCTGCTTTGGCACCGACTGTCGTTCCATAAGATTAGCAAGCCTGCTCTCAAAATCCAGACGAGCATCCCGACGTTCTCCAATGAGTCTCGCAGCATCACTGAGGAGAGCAGAGTTGTAAGTTCGCGATAGAGGGCTAATACGGACCGGAAGAGTCGTCTCGGGAGATGTGATGATTGATGCTGGGGTTGGTGCAGGAGCCTCAGCAGCGGGAGTGGGTGCAGGGCTTGGCTCTTCGGAGGTCTCGTGAGCTTCTTTGGGAGCCTCGTCCATGCTCATAGGAGAAGAACTGAATGCGGCGGTTTCAAGCTCATCTTCGACGGTGACAGGCTTAGGTACTGTAACCTTGGGCTGTTCTTTGATGGTGACACGAATCTTGAGCTTTGACTTTGCCTTGGCGGCGCGGTAGAGTTGCTTGTAGATGGGGATGTTTTCAGCCTCAAGAAGGACATATGACGCAGCAGAATCGGAGTATCGCTCAAAGGCGACTTGAGCATCTCCGGGAATGTGCAAGAATGTACGGATCTGATAGCGTGTTAGTTGTTGCTTAATCAATTATTGAACCGCCAACTTTGGTCTCCATGGTAAGATGGCGACGTAGGATGGCGAAAACTCTGGAACTACTCAACGCGAGAGCAGTATTTGTCAACATACATTAGATTCAAGAGTTCTTGGGACCATATCCCGAAGAGGCATCTTGGTGCGACGAGTGATGCCCTCGAACATCACCTTGACGGTGATGGCATGGTCCAGACCAGCGTTATGCGTGGTGGAAGCCATTTTTGCAATGTTTCCAGGAAGGCTGCTAAAAGAAAAGGATGTTAGGATCCCAGTTTATTCTCGTCGTACTCGATCCGCAAAGGACGAGGATGATGAAGAGAAAGGAAGAATGACGACTGCGGATGGTGGAGCCTTACATATGGTAGCCGGGGGCGGTGACGAGGATGTTAATGCTGTTATCGGTGGTCGAGATAAGCAATCGGCGGTGACAAGAGGGTCGTCACCCGTCGTGAAATCGGCAACAGGCGCTCTGAGAAATAAACTATGTTGGGCGATAATAGAGAGGGTCGCCTGATGATAGAAAGGCGCAAGTGTTTTAAAAGGAGGAGAAGAGGGTGAGATTGATGGAAGAAAAGAAGAGAAGAGGAGAGGATAAGGAAGAAGTAAGAAGAGAAGCTTCCACTGTACGCGGGTCCTGAGCTGCCTGTAGGTAGGTAAGGTGAGGTGCCTCGGATGCCTGCAGGGGGTGTGCTGCGAATTACTGATGCCCGGGATTTCAGGTAGACACTGACGGGAGGATACTTTTACCTTGGGAACTAACTCTGGCCGCAGACTCAGTGACACATAACCAAAGAAAGATACCTTGAGGCTACAATGTCATGCCATGGCAAGCCGCCATGGCCTTTGGTGAGTCCGAGGTAGCGTGGCTGTAGCGCCAGGCGAATAGCACCGCAGCTCGTAGCGATTGGAAACTGGAAAACTCCCTGCACCAGCTGACGGGGGATGATCCGGGCTGGGCTGGGCTGTCTTCGGTACTGAGGGGTCGGTCGATCGGGGTACTTTTTCGGTGTTAGTGCATGACTAGAAGGATGATGTGAGGCCGTCAGTGGACGGATGGCGATAGACGCAACCCTTGGGGCAAAAGGCAAAAGGCAAAAGGCAAAGATCCAATGCAGGCAATACTGATGATGACGAGGTCTCAGCCAGACCAGATAGAGATGGGTACCGTGAGTCGTGAGGATTGAAATGTACTGGTAGGACCAGCATGCATACACACAGTTTCTGGGCGAGCGTATCTTGTTCCAGTCATGGATGGATTACCGAATTTCGAGGAGAGTGATTCATTCACTGGGGCTCTGTTTCGTCTTTTGCTGTGTAACCACAACCACAAGCCCTGTCAGATATTGACACTGAGGTCAATTGGAAGGGATTCTATTCGAATAAGGCAGCTATCCGTCAACTTTTTCTTTTTTTCCATGTGTCCTGTGATCGATGGACAAGGGGTGGTTGGTGTTGATACTCGACTAATGTACATGGTGAGTATGTATGGGGAACCTTTCATGATAAACTCTATCATATAATAATATTTTTATCCAGAGGTTTATGTTACAGCAACAGTGGCTGCTCGGTTCATTCAATTCAACAGCCTCTCGAGATTTATTTGGCACTGGCCGTAGCCAACAGTACAGTATCTTCTCTTTTCCTCAGATAGAAGTCCTCGCCTTAGTACTCTATCGCGTCTAACACAAGGTACTAGGACTAGACACAGCAATCCCGTCCCCTTGGCTCTCTAAAACTCCCCCGGATTGAAAAGAGTGGAGAGCGGGGCCCTCTGTGGAGTGGCGTCTGCACTCTGAGAGAGGGGCCGGAGTCTGATACTTGATTCCTGATAGGGCAAATGCCTGAAGAGCCTCGTTGACGCCCTGCTCTAACCCCAGACGATATCTGTGGTCAGGTACCACATGACGGCAAACACCTCGACGCATACGCAATGCCGCTTTCACCTCACCGACGCCGCCGTGAACTGACTCTATTGGATGCTCGTAGGTCACGGACTCAGGGTCAAAGGTCACGATGGTCTCTGGGTCTTGAAGCTTGGGGTCCTGAAGAAAGCAAGCTCTCCACTTCCAAGCCAAGTCAACATGGCCGGGTAGCTGAAGTGATGTTTACTGTTTATTCCATGGCGGGCAGAAGTCGGAACTCTCTCGGCTTACCAATACCTGGTTTCAAAGTCCTCTTTTTTACAATATCAAGATGGAAAGGTCATACTAGAACCACAGACCTGGATCAGTTGAGAAACTGGAACACACTAGAACTCAAACGCAGCCATGAGGTGGCCAAACAAGCTTGTTGGTCAGCCTGGCTCGTTTGTCAGTCTCGGGGTCGAGCCTGTTCGACCAAAATGCAGCACCTCATTCGCCGTCTAGGCAGAGAGGGTGTTATCTGTCTCTATCAGGTCTCAGAGCTACGCGTGCTCATTGTCGCCTAGAGGTTGTCGCCTCCTCGAAAACCTTCAACCTCGACAGTTTACCTGAACTCAATCTTGTTGTTTGATACGGTTGTTCAGTGAAACACGACTATCGGAAAAAGTGTACCCTTCGATTCAAGGTGAAGAAATAACACGAGGGAGAGATCATCCGGGCCAGATACACTTGCACTTGATCCACTTACAAAGCGAGCTTGTACCTTGCCTAGGACTCTGCGCATCACAAGCTCTCGTCCCAGGCCGGGGCTAATGACATTCCCGACTCATACGGTACTTTGTGTCCCTTGATGATCAAACATCATCTGCATCTCAGTATCTGAGTTATGGCTTATCAAGATCAAGCTCACCTCCAGCCTCTGGATCGTGTAGCTCTCCAATTGACCAGTACAGGTCAACTCATCAACTATTTACGGCTCGGAGGCTCACAACAAACGTTTCACGGTATCACGCATATTCCGCCCTCTCTTCTTAGATTTCCTCTTCTCTCCCCCGCCTCTCCAAACCAAAATCGTCTTGCGTGGACCTCAGAGATCTGAGCTAAGGGAGAGCTCCATGCAGCTTACCCGGCTACGCGGTCAGTCCTTGGATGGGCTTGCACAGGTGTAATTGCATGAGTCGTTGAAGGCCGACTTGAGTATGGCTCCGAGGTACTGCATTGACAATGGCATCCACCTGTCAAGCTATCAGAATCGACAAAAGAAGCTACACTAGAATAGACTAGCTGGTATGCACGTATTGACAACTCGTGACTTCATTACCCCATCATCACATCCCCACATTCTTGTTTACTTCTTATTTCCACATCAACTCTTTGTTCCTCTACCATGGCATGATTTTAACTCGCTTTCGTCTACGAACCAATCTCAATGATGTTTATAAAAGCATGACATCTTCTGTCCAAGCCATTCAATTATGCCACAATTGGAGATATTAAGAGGTCATTGGAGCCTTGGCAGTTATCTGGATCCCAATTTGGTTGGCCTTGGTCTCCTTGGCTTTACATGTGCCCGTAAGGTGAACGTGGAGAAGCCCGGCTGGTTGGCCAATGCTTCGAGTCTTTACAACTGACATGACAGTACATATTCGTACAGCTCTCCGCTTAGTGAGGTGGAGAAGCACCTAATTCCCCTCCATAACATCCATGCGAGCCCCGTTGCATCAAGGTTTCGTCTGTTTGGCTGAGGTAATGAGCAGATTGGCATCTGCCCCGATATAGTAGCAGAGCACTATATTTCACCACCACCTATTATATACCTGTGAGGATAAAGTCGGTTGCCCCGTGGATAAACCATATAATTAATGGCGTAATTATTGAGAGTATGTATTGGCTACAGGAAAAAACAGAGTCTATTCTGCCCGGAGGAGATAGAAGCTAGTGTGTTATTTTTGCTGTATTGCTTTGATCTATCTGGCCAAGATGTTGATATGGTTTACTTCATTGAACTATTTTTCACCATAAGTAGATTGCATAGGGCACTTCTCGTGAGTTGATTCGATACATCTTCGATGTCACGATAGTTTTCCATTGCCAATCAACAATGTCATCAAGACCAACAGCAGACGGAATCAGGTATATAATATGCCATGGACACCAAACACCATTGCCATGAAAACACGAAACCATGCGTAACCGTCAAGCACAAAACATACAACTGTGGATGGGGAGAATAAATGAATTGCTAGGCAGAGAGGATAACCAGTAGCAATTCAGCCCCCCCGCCAAAACCTCCCGTCCAACTCTTGCTCATCCTCCTCCTTCCAATATCCTTGGCCAAGACAAACTCCATCTCCCAACAATAGAAAAAAACACCAATCAGGATACTCTTGCCCATTCAACTCCCATCTGTTGATCCATTCCAGGTAATGATGTCCAGTTCGTAGAGTTAAGATATATAGTAATGCACCCATCTTGTCCCCTCAACCGGAACCATTCAAACAAAATAAAGTCACGCTTCAAGGCATGAACTTAACCCCCAATGAATGACTTGACATCAAAGTTGTAATTTCTTCCCCCCCTCCATCCATCCTCCAACCATGCTCCTGGTTCTTGTGTTTGCCTCTGTAAGGCTTTTGTTGTAGAGTAGCAGATACTTTTGAGTTTTGGTAGGTATAAAGTCGTAATTGTAGCTATTAAATCGGATACGAGTAGAAAGCGTTTGGACAGGTGAAGAAAGGGTATCCGGGTACGCCCCAGTTCTACTGCGGATAGTAGACCATGCCGGATGTCTGTTGAGGATAATAGAAGCCGTCAGGGCTGGGTGTCACCATGCCACCCATACCCATGACACTGGGTTGGTAGCCTTGAGGCGCAGGGTAGCCAGAATAATTGGTAACCGGCGGCAGCTGTGACGCATCGAAGTAGTAAACCATCCCATTCGCTTCTTGAACCACCAGACTGGACCCTGGAGCAGGGGGTGGGCCGTTGTTAGACATCACAGGTTGCTCGGGCTGATTCTGAGGCGTGAAGCTACCAGGAGGACCTGGCTGGCTGGGCACAAATGCAGGTGCAGTACTGGACGGTCCCATATTGGGAGTGTTGTAGTTGGGCGGGTAATAGTATCCCTGCTGAGGCTGCGCTTGATATGGCTGCTGGTTGTAGTAAGGTTGCTGGCCATAAGTGTTTGGCTGGAAAGGAGCAGCATGAATGGCTCTCTCAGGAATCTGAGACAAAGGTGTACCAGTAGAATGCTGAGATGGATAAGACGGCTGGCGAGTATGTGATTCTTGAGACAGGCCATTAGCCATTTGAATAGGCACCTGTTGGTGGAAGGCCTGCTGGTAAGCCTGGGGACCTTGTGTTAAGGTAGGTGACTCGATATCAGCAACAGATATGTTCTTCTGTGGACGAGGCTGATGCATGGGCAGAGCCGAGGTGGGCCGGTTCTCCTGGAAGGCAGGCTTTTGAGGAAGGGGATATGTCTGAGGCGGAGGCAGATCGTTGATTGATGTCTCCAGTGCGTGAGGTCTCTCGACACCAAAGGGAGGATCGACTGGCCCATAAGCAGAAGCTGGAGCAGCCATTGGCGGAACCATTGTGTTCATTGGCATTTCCGGCCGAGGAGCAGGAGGTAGTCGAACAACCGGCCGGGTATTCTCAACAGGGATGGGGGGCCGTGAGATAACGGAGCCTGTAGGGGAAAACATGTAATCACGGTCCACGATGGAAGACCGCCTGCTCATGGCCACACTAGGAGAATACACGCTGCCATAATAACTGCCCCCAAAAACACTTGTTCGTCTCGAGAAGCCACCCATAGAACCAAAGCCAGAACGAGGTTTTCCTCGCATTCGCTGCTGGTTGGGCCGCATAGCCCGGGGGATGAAGATGAAAGATCTGTCAGCGGCAGGGTATATATATCGAGGAGGATTGTTGGGTAGCGAGATACGGACGGGTTTGTCCCGACGCAGAGGTGGCCGATGATCGGGGAGCTTGGTATACTGTTTCACGGCAAGACGTGGAATGACAACCGGTTCTTTCATGGACGGAAGGGACACCCGGACCTGTGCATTGCCGATATGCTTCTCAGTGGAAAGAGTCCGGTTGATTGGAGTCGGATTTGGATCACATGTCGGAATGAATCCATTTCCGTTGGCTGGGCCCTCCTGTTCCACCATGTGTCGAGGGCGTGCTGGAGGTGCGGGCTCTACGACGGCGTCGTGCATATCATGTGTCCATGGAGAGTTGGTCGTCGGGTCTACAGGCTGGTGCAATTGGCTATGCCTATTAGTATATGGAAGACGTAAGAAGGGGAGGGCATTATCATACTTGATGGGAGCAAAAGGTCCTCCAATACCACCACGGCCACCTCGACCTCGACCTCGTCCAAAAGGACGAAATCCATTTGCTGCGGGCCCAGCATGTCTGTGGTCATGCATGAAGAAGGCACCACGGTTGGGAACGAAAGCCGGGTCCTCATCTCTCTTGCGTTTGTAATCTTCGTGCTCTTGTCGACGTCTGTTTGCAGGAGCAGCAGGTGGCCTGGCGGATGCTGAGCTCACTACTATGGGGGCAGCAGGAGACTTGCTGGGTGACGGGGCAACGACCTCGTCAAAATGCATCTCCTGAACGGGGGGAGATTGGTCTGTAATGGACAAACCGTGCAGCATCACGTCCGTATCAGTAACAGGCTTGCCATTCTGGCCGGGGCCGGAACCGGACCCCGACTTATGGCTATGGCCGGCATGCTTGGCAGCGCCATTGACCTTCCTCCTCGCATTCGGGGACGTTGGCGAGGCCTCGTCAATGTTGCTGGTATCGCTATCATCTGCAGGATCATTGTCATCTGTCAGGGAGCCATCGGTGATGGAATCGTCATCGAGGTCGAGGGTCTCCGGGCCAGCCTCGTCTTCGCCCTCGTCCTCAACACGGCGACGTTGACCGATAAGCTTCCTACGTCGAGGAACAGCGGAAGCCATGATTGCGCAGCGGTGAAGGAGACGGAGGAGCCGACAGAGGGGGCTTCGGAGACTCGATGATATGGATGCGACGGGGTTCGCGGGTCATACGGCGACGGAGGCCGGAGAGGGAAGGCGATAGAATTGGTGGGATGACGAAACGATCGATGAGTGGTTGATACGCCGAGGGAAACCAGAACCGGCCGGCGGCGGAAGATGAAAATAAACCAGAAGCCAGATAATAGATGAAAATAAGTCGTAACGGACAAAAAAGTGCAACAAGCAAGCAGACGCTAGACGAAGGAACCGATCGAAAACGAGAGGGGGAGGTGACGAGAGATGGGAATCGTTGTCAGCTCTCAGCCGCGAATGGTTGCAGTTGTAGTAGTAAAAAAAACTGCAAGCACGGGCTACGTCGTGGATGGAGAGTGAGTTGAGTCGAGTCGAGTCGAGGCCAGACCAGACGGGACAGGGAACTTGAAGCCGGACGAGGAGGAAGAGGCGGCGTGCGGAGGATGTGGAGGTGGAGGAGGGAAAAAGAGGGAGAGGGAGAAAAGGGAAGGGAAGTGTAATGTAAATCTACAACAAGTAACCTAGAGGATGGCGGATGAATAACCTAGAGGTAGTTCGGTTGGTGGTGGTGATGACTTCTGTCCTGTCCCTGTAAGGTATGGATGAATGGTCTGGCTGGTCTGGGCTGGGCTGGGCTGTCCAGTCCAAGAGAAGATTTGCTAAGGCACTGTAAATCGGATCGCCAGAATCCATCCGCTGGGTCAGGTCCTGGTAGCATGGGTCTCCCCAGTCGCCGATTATGAGGTGCCGTGGAGGGAGCTATTGTTACTGAGCTGATGGGCTTTTCAAGAGCCGAAGTACCACACAGGCTACTCTGTGGTGTACGGTGACATGTCAGACCAGTGTCTTCCTCAGATACCCCACCAGCTAACTTTAGGGTAGGCCTCCACAGTATACAGCAAAAAAACCATTTGAGGTGAGAGCTTCCATTGAAGCGGTCTCCACTACTGCAAAATGTATGGGTCCTAACAACTATCGTCTATCCAACATGATCAGCTTGATTCAAATCACCACAGCACCAACATCAGGAACAGAGACATCTTACGAACAGCTTGAGATTCGATAGGACTTGGACCCACCGAGCCTACTTTCATTCCTATTCCTAAACTTCAACACATGTTACTGGGCAACACACCAAACTCACCACTTCACTCGTCCCGCTTTATCTGCAACTGGAGGCTCAACTCTACGCATTACGCGACTCACGACTCACGACACGACCATAACATTGGACGAACAACCATCACATGATGACAGTCTGTATTTGGTCTCTGCGTCGCCTTTAGGATGTCATATTTGCTCTAACTCTTTTGCGAATGTAAAATGCAGCTGCGGGCCACACTGCCTCAGGAGAAATCTCTCCCATTATTTTTGTGACTAGGTAGAGTAAGGTAAGGTGAGGTAGCCTGGTGTTGTTTGGTTGCCCCACGCCAACTCCCAAGATAAGGCGGTCCAGCTGCACAGTTGCCAGCCAAGCTTCTCATTCTCACATTCAAGACGTTGGACCAGACCAATCAGCATGATCTACCGTTGTCCGTTTCAATTGTTGTGCATATTCTGTACGAATCGGGCAGTTATGCAACAATTACAGACCCTGATTGATTATATGCCGAGATCGCAATATGGGTTATTAAAAACTCGTCATATGTCTCACTTCGAGCTTCAAGCTCACTATTGTATTCATTGCATTGTTCAACACTCATTGGGCGGTCCCTTGGTACAGGATATATGTAACACCAAGGTACATCATGGCGTTATCAAGCAATCAGCTAAAGGTTGAGCTTGTACATCTTTCGACTCAACTACCTTGAGTCTTGAAGTAAGGTCCTCAGACATGCAGAGAGTAGATCCTGCACATGTACAACATTTAGCATTTTTCGAATATGTTATTTGCAATACCTGGTGAAAATACCGAATCGGACAAGTGGTTGACTGTACATCTAAAACACGACAGCCTGTCTTAGTAGGTAAGTTTTTGGAAGAGTCTAGTGCTCCAGTTTCTTATACCAAGGTTCATTTTGGCCTTTGATACTTAGTTGTAACAAAGGAAAGAAAACCTACAAATCTACTGGAAACCTAAACGGTTTTCCCGAGTTATGTCATGTATGATGTCAAATACCTTTTCGAGACTGAAGAACTTGGTAGAAAATGTCGTAGTGAACAGCTCTTCACTATCATGCTGTGTGAGTCCGACGTAGAAAGTCTGAGAGAATCCAAATCGAAGAACAAGAGAGTGAAGAGTTGCCTCGAAGGGGACTAGAAGAACAAGAACAAGAACAGGAACAGGAACCAGAGTAGCCGGGAGATCAACGTGGGGATCATAGATCCAGGTATCAATTAACCATAACCCCTTGTTGTGTTTCACTAATATCCTGGTTGCACTAAGTACTCATCAAGAAAGTATTCTCACAAAGAATTAGGTAGCCACATGAAGTCACATAAAATAACTGAAATAGCAAGCCTTGCTAAAGAAAGTGTATTCTGTCATACTGGAAAGCAGAGAGGAGCAACCCAGACTAACACTAAAGCATATCTGTTTTGGCTACTCAAGAGAAACTTGAGAAGCAATTTTCAGATGCTACATAGAGAACGTGTCTGTACACACCACAGTGACAAGTCTCCCGTGAGCTGTACCATGGTCTCCCCGTTGAAGCGACAGTAGGAAAGACGCCTTGTTGATCTTGCAAGCTCCAGCGCAACGTTCGACGGGATATTAACATTTGATGGCGACTGAAGAGAGGTCTCGGCTAACCATGAGATGGCCAAGGCCAAGAGTTGAACTATGTAGGTGAGGTGAGGCGAGGTTGATACTTCTTGGTGTCGTGCATTGGTCTTCTCAGGGGACTTCGTACCTCACTGTGACCTCCAAGATAATGTAAACTCTGGAAGCACAGGGAAACTATATACCTCTAAAAGAGCGGAAATATTGTCCAAAGGAGGGAAAAAAAAAAAAAAAAAAAAGACAAAGACTCATACGTAGTTATTCATTACGGACGCTAGGATCATTTTTGCTAGACTCGGGCCGTTATTTGTGAAATATAGTAAAAAGGCTCGCAATTGAGCACACAAGCAATATAAATATATCATCGGCAAGAATGCCAATGTCTTCTTAGCAAGAAAACTTCGTGGCGATTGTGTATCATGTGTCAACACTGAGACTCACTCTTCTGTCTCTTATCTTCAACCACCGTGGGGTTATATTTGCTCTCGTTGGTAAGGTAGTCAGACAATGCAGGGAAGCTACCCTCATCCTACAGCCACACGGCAAAGAAGGAACGTGACCTGAATACAATCAGTTCTATCTCATTACACCTACCTTAGGTACTGATAGCCCAAGAATGTATACGAATATCCACCACATGAGGCATATATTACTTTTCAACCCACAAATCCCCCTCTGCAGTTCACCTCAGTCCAGTCCGGCCCAAACTAGGAAGCCAAGCAATGGAACCATCGTCAGAAACCCTGGCATCTAACTGTACCCCACGATTTCAACCATCCTCTTCAAGAACCAATCACGGCATAACGCCGACTGACGCCATCCCCCCTCTATCTTAGCCTCAATCCGGGGTGAAGGGAAGCTCTCCTTCTGTGATATTCTTTTTTAGGAGAGAAGTGCCGCAATCGCAATTGGGTCGCAATGGGAAACTCGCGCTTCTCATTCTCCCCACACAGACTGTGATGTAGTCCTTTTAGCTGTCTGAATCTGGCCTAAGCTGGTGGAAAACGGCGGTATAAGGTAAGGTAGTTAGGTTGCTTTGAGCTCCGTGGCCTCGGCCGTTTAAATTCACTATCAATGCTTCAGTGGGGAATGGATACCTAGGAAGGCGGGGGAACTTGCTCTGCTCTATCATGATATCGGGGTTTGAAGCTGATGAAATCACCTCCATAAAGGCTCGTTTCTAGTATTACATAATGTAGACTGATAAGTATAGATATACTATAGCTCCCGACTTATCTCGCAAGTTCATGAGACCAATTGATATCAGAAACTCGAAAAGATCCAACCTTATCATGAACAGCTTCCCCTCCTCACAACAACCCTGCGTTTATCTCCAGTGGATCCCGCTGCAACGTTGGTAGGAGTCAGAGGGGAGGCAAGAAAACTTAAGACGGCTATTCTGATGACAAAAAGATTCAGGTAAGTTTAGTATAACTTAGCATAGATCTAGGAGGCCTTAGATTAGGTATTTTTGACACCTTGGTTCATCGTCAGAGGTTTTCTTGCTTCTTCGAGGCAGGGAGTGACAGAGCCGAGTTCACAGCGGGGTTCCAGCCTGTGCTACCTTAGCCAAGCCCCAAGCGAAGGCGCCAAAAAGCTCCCTTGTCGAGTTGTCACTCATTGCCCAAAGCCCGTCTTGTCTCCAACAGCGGATCGTCTGCTCATGACCTAATTCTCTAAACCCCCCTCCACACTCACTCTCTCGCTCTCTCAACAATATCCATTCCTCTTGCGTCCAACTCCCTGTGCGCCGAATATCCTCAACTTTCATAGTCAGTCGATCTCTCCCGGAAACTGCCAGTTTTGGCCCTCGCCATTATCATCATGGCCAACCTCCCATCGCAACACCCCACCCTCTCTCTCCATCTCTCCGACGTCACCCTCACCCCGCTCATCACCTCGGCCTCGTCGCAATCACACCTCGAATCCCTCACAGCTCTCACCTCAAGCGCCCTCTCCTCCCAGACCGCCGCTCAGCGACTCGGTCTCGGTCGCCCCCAACGTCTCATGGTTGAGTACCCTGATCGTGGGCCTGTCGTAATACACTCATATCTTGATCCTCGCGACGCTGTCGATACAGCTACCAACAACGCTGCCGCGACCGCCTCTAGCCGCCCGGGTTCAGCGCCCGGGTCAAGTCACGGCCCCGACTCTAGAGCACCTCGGTCTGAACCTGCGCCGTCCCATGACGATCCACGATCCGAGGATGCGGCCCCGTTGCTCGTTGGTGTGGTCGTCGCAGGGTCCGCAGATGAAGCGAGAGAAGCCCGTCGCGCATCAACAAGGCTAGAGCGCGTGGGAAGAGAATTCCAAAGGGAGTGGGCTGCTGAGAGTAGTCAAGAGCGCGCAAACGACGAGGGGCCAGAGTGATCAGGCTGCAGAAACACCCACCAGCTGGGGTGCTTGTCGTTCACATGATATGACGAATTACATTTACGAAGCGATATAATGCGATGCGATGCGATGCGATGCGATACCACGAATCAAAGTGAGAGAACGATATAAAAGTGCTTAGCAATGATGGGATAAAAGTTTTGGCGTCTCGGATTGTCATCTTGTTCTCTGATGATGCGATCGAGTTTCGATGATATGTGTGATGAGACGGAGAAAAGTCATGAGAGTCTGGGTTTACGGAGAATGCATTCACACAAGAAAACCGTCTTCGAGGAAGATGGTATTTTGGGGGGGGGGGGGGGGGGGGGGGGGGCACACGCAATCGCATGATTTGACATTTGGGATCATGAGTTCAAGCCAGTAAAAGCTGCCTTGACTACATAGATGATAGAATCCCATGGCAGGCAGATACCACACAGCTTATCACAGCACGAAATGGCTCACTTAAGTCAAGTTCTTTGTTCTAAAAGATTCAGTTTCATCTTGTAGTACGTGTCTAAGTTGCTGTAAATCCACAAAACCTTGCTCCAAAGTCCATCGTCGTCACTTGCATAATCATTCTGTCCGGGCTGGTATCCTCCCGGTGTTTTTAGTCTTATCCTTCGTTTCTTTTTACTCGTTATTATCTTTGATCTAGATGATCTGCTGGAAAGCACGGTTGATGGGGGATCGGATGTTGGGGACGTCCTTCCAGAAGTCGATGGTGGCGACGGCGCGCTTGGCAATGCCCTCAGGGGTGAACTCGAACTTCTATAATAGGGGTTAGTCACATATTCTATCGTGTGTAAACAACCATCGATCAAACTTGCCTTGTAGACATCCTTGTAGGCGCCAGAAGCACCGAATCGGTTGATACCGAACTGCTCGTGAGTGTAACGCTCCCAGCCCATGGTGCTCATGACTTCAATGGACAGAGAAGGAATGCCGTCGGGAAGGACGGACAGGCGATACTCCTTGTCCTGGAGATCGAAAGCCTCGAAGCAGGGCATGGAGACGATACGGGCCTTGATGCCCTTGTTATCCTGGAGATACTTGGCAGCATCGACAGCAATGGAAACCTCGGAACCGGTGGCAACCAGGGTGATGTCGGCACCCTCGACTTCACGCAGGACATAACCACCCTTGGCGGCCTTCTCGATAGTAGAGCCCTCGAGTTGAGGAAGGTTCTGTCGAGACAGAGCAATGATGCTAGGGGAGTGCTTGGAGGTCAAGCAGACGTAGTAAGCACCGCTGGTCTCGTTACCGTCGGCAGGTCGCCAGACAAGACAGTTGGGGAGAGCGCGGAAGTGGGCAAGAGTCTCAATAGGCTGGTGAGTAGGACCATCCTCACCAAGACCAATAGAGTCGTGGGTGGCAACCCAGATGGTGCGAACGCGAGAGAGAGCAGACAGACGGACGGAACCGGCAGCGTATGAGACGAAGTTCAAGAAGGTACCGGAGTAGGGCAGGATGGTGCCGTACGCAGCGAGACCGTTGAGGATGGCACCCATGCCGTGCTCACGGACACCGTAGCGGACATATCGACCAGAGTAGTCACCGAGACCAGTGGACTTGGGCTGGAAGTCGACAGCCTCCTTCCATCGGGTCAGGTTAGAGCCAGTCAAATCGGCGGAACCACCGAAGAGCTCGGGAATGACGCTCTCGACCTTACTGAGGACGGTCTCGGAGAGCTTCCGCGAGGCAATGGCGGGGTCGGAGGGGGTGTAGACGGGGAGGCTCTTCTCCCAGCCCTCGGGAAGATCGCCAGACATGCGGCGGACGAGGTCGGCGTGCTCCTTGGGGTACTGCTCCTTGTACTTGGCAAAGAGCTGGTTCCACTCCTGCTCGCGAGCGGCACCCTCAGAAGATCGCTTGCCGTAGAAGTCATAGACTTCCTGGGGAACAGCGAAGCTCTCGTCGGGGTTGAAGCCCCACTTCTCCTTGAGCTGCTTGATATCGTCGGCCTTGAGGGGAGAGCCGTGGACACCGTGGGTGCCCTGGTTCTTGGAACCGAAACCAATGGTGGTTCGGAGCTGAATAAGGGTAGGCTTGTCAGTGACGGATTGAGCCTCCTTAATGGCAGCCTCGATGCCGGCAAGATCGTGGTCACCGTCGTCGACCTTGACGACGTGCCAGCCGTAGGCCTCGTATCGCTTAGGGACATCCTCAGTGAAAGCCACAGCAGTGTCACCGTCAATGGTGATCTTGTTGTCGTCCCAGATGGCAATGAGGTTGCCAAGCTGGAGGTGACCAGCCAGAGAGGAGGCCTCGCTGGAGACACCCTCCATCAAGCAGCCATCGCCGAGGAAAGTGTAAGTGTAGTTGTTGACAAGAGGAAAACCGTCCTTGTTGAAGACAGCTCCGGTATGAGCCTGGGCAATGGCCAGACCAACAGCGTTTGAGATACCCTGGCCGAGAGGGCCAGTGGTGACCTCAACACCGGGAGTGTCGTGAGCCTCGGGATGACCGGGAGTGCGGCTGTCGACGGACTGAGGAATGTGTGAGCAAGCAAGGGTTAGAGCCAGAGAGTGAGCTACATACTCGGAAAGCCTTCAGGTCATCGATGCTGAGATCGTAGCCGAAAAGGTGGAGGAGAGCATACTGAAGCATGCAGCCGTGTCCGTTGCTGAGGCGCAAAATAGTCAGTCATGGGAGCATTCGTAACGTGTAAATCAAGACAAAACTTACGAGAGGACGAAGCGGTCACGGTTTAACCAGTCGGGGTTCTTGGGGTTGAAGTTGAGGAACTTGTTGAACAGGACGTGGGCAACTGGGGCCATTCCCCTGTGACGACAATGTCAGTGTGTTGTTCTCATCGCTCAGCTCATCGAAGGGTGGTGAAACTCACATGGGAGCACCAGGGTGTCCAGAGTTGCTGTGAGCGGTCGCATCGGCCTGTTGACAGCTCGTTAGTACTCATGTTGTTCTGGAGGTTCATAGTGAGGGTATTGAGAGGCTGGCGGGCTCAATGGAACACAGCAAATACAAGTGCAACTGCCATGAGGCCAAGTAATAGAGTTCTCTGGAGAATATTGTCCTCATCACATTGTTGCGCGTCTCGTGTCTCATCTCTCATGGTAAAATGGCGGGGCAGCCGTGGCGGGGTAAAAGCCAATTCGGCTGCGCAGAGGTCAAGAGAAACGAGAGCAAAGTAAAGCAAAGTAAAAGGGAGGGGAGCTTACCGCAAGGACACGGATGGTGTTGATGGCCTTCTGATCAATCTCGCCGTAACCCATTTTGAATATGTATATGAGTATTTGGTTGTATGGAGGAGAAGGAAGGAAGAGGAAAGGAGGAAAAAAAGAAGAAGGAGAGGGTGAGGTAGAATGACGGAAAGATAAACGGAGCCAGCACCTTGCCTTGCCTTACCTTAGGTACCTTACCTCACGTCTGACGTCTACCTACGACGCTCTTCGCTCTACGCTACCTAGTACCTACCTTACCTTTACAGTGGAGGGTGGAGGGGTCGTGTCATGAATTGTTTAGTGGTCTCCATTTTTCTCTGCCAGCCTTGAGAAAATTCGACCGGGCGATATCCCGTGAAGGTGTTGCTATATGATACGAAATGAGGTATAGTACATAAGGTACCTAACTACTGATTGAGATCTCCTACGATATACGATGGTACCGATAGCATTGGATCTTAGAGTTCAAGGTATTCGGCTCTCTTGACGCTTTTCAACTCAACTGAGAAGAAAAGTGAGGCTGCTCATGGTGACTATAGTCTCCCTCACTCCCCTCATGATGGATGTCTAATACCCACCTTGGGCGGCCGAAGCTCTACCCAAGACGTCAAAAGTTTCATTGTCTGCTGCATGCCTTATGTACTGTACTTGGTTGAATCAGCCACCCCAAATAGGTAAGCCGCCATCTTCACCTTGAGAATCATGAACCAAACTCAGATTCAAGCTCACCAAATACAGAGCGTCCGCTCCCTCCGCTCCCTCCGCCGTCGCCGTCGAGACGAGGTCAGTGTGGCCGGCGACACGCCGAGTGGAGTCCCCGGTGGGGGACAGTTTTGGGCTGCAGGGGAGGATAAACCAGTGACGCCAGGGCGCCTAGGGTGCTCAGGGTGCCCCTCCCCGCTGTAACTGCAGCTTGCACCTCAACTTGATTGCTCTCTCGAGAACTGTTGACACGGGCTGAGGCTTGGCTTGATAATGAATACTAATGCAATTCAATTAGACTTAGTCACGGCTCTGATTTCCCTAAAGCCCATTCATAAGCACCAGATCTACTACGTGCTCAGGATAGACCCAATAATTTGGCTCCCAGCAGCTTCGTTGATCTTGGGAGGTCCTCACTTGTGGACCCTATTTCATCAGCATGAATCCCATGGCTTCCAATGGATGGATCTCCATAGTTAACAGCGGCACTTGTACTTTAAAGTGGCCATTGGAACAAATCCTGCTGTGACGTCGATTTGGCCACTTCGTCATTGCCAGAAAGATTCTTCTCAACCATACATTGTCGCTTTTGTTGGCGATTCTTGGCCATGATATCAAATTTTCATGTCAGCCACAGTGAGGTGGTTGCAAGTAAGGTCAGGTAAGGCAAGGTAATAAACACCAGATATTGGCGCCGCTTACTAGCCAAATGATTCCACGCCATGTATTTCCCTCAATCCAAAACTGCAATAGCTCCCGCGTTTCGTCTGAGTCTGATCAAATTAACCGGCCAGAATAGAAATAGGCAAAAAGTTGCCAGACGGACGGACAACCTAGAAACTCGAGAGACTCAATTGAATTGGTACGCCTAAAACACACCCCCACGAGGGGTTCTACTGTAGAGGGGCAACTCCGATCGCTCCCAGGTGTTGAGTCGTTTCGGATACCATGCCGTACGAGTTACTTTTTGTGTCTGCCTCTGCAACAGGTGCGCTTATTAATGAGAGGATCAAAGTCGGATCAAAAGTCATGATGTGCTTTATCCGCAAATGATTTGGTTGAGCGAGCTAACCTTAGTGACATATCCGACTTTGGGGGTAAATAAATGATGGGGAGCGATAGTCGGAGAGAAAACAACCAAGCTGTTCTCTCATCTTCCGAAAGGTGTGGTAGAGGTAGCACTTTTGAAACCAATGAGGAAAAGGACGAGCTATGTTGATGTTTATCAATGATGCCGTAACTGCTGATGAATGATATGATATTTCTATGTAAGAGCTCTAAAACTCTCCGTAGGCCCGGCCACCATGACCAACTTACTGCGATAAACAGAATGTGATATGATAATATTCACGAGATAGATTGCTAACATGACACTGCATTATTCAATCCCACCTACATCCAGCCGTTCCGTACCCCGAAGAACCGCCATACCCATCCATCCTCGTCGCGCAAGGGAAGAAATGGAAATCTACATAGTACCTTATGTACTACTAGTCACCTTAGGGCAGCCATGATTCCAAAGTGGGGGTTTTTCGATTTCATCGGTAAAATATGTCCGATCTTTTTTTCCCGATATAATCAATCCAACCACCAACCGACGATATCGACGATATTGGTATTACTCACCGAATCAATACAGCCAATGAGCTAGTACCAGATACAAGTGAAGAGAAATGGTCAAGAAAACGGGCCCCTCCAGAAAGGCTGCTCCTTCAAAGCAAAGTTCGAGTTCAAAGCAGAGCTCCAAGAAATCATCTGCCCCGCTAGAAACCTCTTCACCAGCTCTACAAAGCGAAGAGCAGCAGCAGCGTCTTCTCAATATCTTCTCGAGTGCTTTCAACAATGTTCTGACTTCAGATGATTTCTCAAGGTTGCTTCAGGAGATAAAGCAAGCTTTGTTTAATCGAGAATTTGCTGCCGCTTTCGGGAGAGAGGACTACCTCGAAGCCTATGCTGCTCGATGGAGCCCCACACGAGCATTATGCTATGCTGCCGTGTTTCTCAGTATCAAGAAGCACCTTGACGGGATTCTGATTGCTAAGGAAGAGACGAAGGATACCACAAATATCACCAAGGAGGGCTCAGTATCATATACAAAGATCGCCGGGTCAACCCAGGATGATGCAAATGACAAGCCTGAAGGGACTGAACTAGAAATCTTTCAGGATCTCAAACTTGACAGCACCTCTACTCGACGCAATGCCGCTCTTCGAATGTTGTCTGTAGGCGGCTGTGCAGCTGAGCACGTTGCCTTTGCCTCTTATCTCCAGACAACTGCTACAGATGGCCATCTAACTCTTATCGATTCGGGCCCATGGACAACGGTCATTTCTCTTCTTGAATCCAGCACCGTCAATCCTCCACCTATTTCAAAATATGCATCCACGGCACGCCAGGCAGCCAATCACCCACTGCTGGAAAATAATCAACTTTCACTGGACGTGGTGCAGCGAGATGTCCTGGATCTTGACACGGACTCTCTTTCAGCGCAATGTGCCAATGGCAGAGTACCCATCATCTTGACTCTTCTCTTCACACTCAATGAGCTGTACACAACAGCAGGTATCGGCAAGACGACGAAGTTTCTCAAGAATCTTGGGCAGGTCCTGGCATCTGATAGCTTGGTCCTCGTAGTGGACAGCCCGGGAAGCTACTCCGAGGCAGCTTTGGGTAAAGAGAAGAAGAGATATCCTATGCAATGGCTTCTCGACCACACACTCATAGAAACTGAAACGCCTGGATACTCCTGGGAAAAGCTACAGTCGGACGACTCCATCTGGTTTCGTCTACCAGAAGGCTTGTCTTATCCAATCCCGCTCGAGAATATGCGCTACCAGATGCACTTGTACCGCTTACAAAAGCCATGATTGAGAAACACCAGCTTGAGAATGATCGTGATATCTATGGTTTGCATTATTTATACCGTATTGTGTGGGGATAGATCGTTTATGCCGTTTCTTTGATGGCGGGATCTATCAAGCCCACACCATCTTCTTGAGTGAGTGTCCTAGCTGTTCTAACAGTCCTGTGTTCTTCTTGGCCTCCTCTAGAGAAATGATGGGGCCGGTCTCGATAAGCCTTTTCCTCTCTTCGCCCGGATGCTCCACCTGTCTCTCCAGCGCCAGTCGCTCAATGTCACCGCAAATGGTGGAAACCTGCTGAGTCTCTGTCTGCTTCGGACCATCATTGCCCACAACAGCGACAGAGGAATCCACATTTGTCGCCTTAAAGACGAGGCGGCGAACGCTCGGCGATGAAGAAGATGAGGACTTGCTGGTAAGCAAGTTGGCTAGGCTGGCGGGAATGCTGGCATCCTTTTGTTCGGTAGCATTCTCCTTACCTGTCATCTCGCCGCGACTTGAAAAGGTTCGCGTGTTGGTACGGCGAATGTCACTCTTGCCGGGGCTATATGTCACCACAAAGCCGGCATTTCTAATCTCGTCGATGTGAGAAAGGGAGATGGTGGAGGTGATATAAGTGCCGTACTTGATGCCTGTGATGCTATCGAGCTCGACACGCTCAAAGGAGGATACCTTGTCAGACTTCCAGTCAAAACGGCATGAATAGAGAGCTGCGTCTGTCAACAACAGAACAACCTCTTCGAGTGGCCAGGACTTGATAGCATCAGGTGTGGTAGGACTTAAGAGAACCCAGCCGCCGTGGAACTCTTCCTTCTCATCGGCTATAACTCGCTTCTGGCATAGTTCGACGGCTAGTTCTCTCATCTTGATGACGGATACCGCTGGATCCTTCGTCATCATGTCGCTCTCAAATTCTTCAAAGATTTTGGCTGTTACGTTGCCGAGGAGGAAATCAATGGCTGCTTGACTGAAGTAGTCGTTGACCATGCTGACTTGGTTAGCAAGAGGTTGAGCCTTCAGGAAGGGGGAATTGGAATACATACCCACTATAGTATCTAGCAAGACCGAGACCCAAATCGTTCAACGCACCACGATAATCTCTCTTCCGTGTTCTTGTGTAGTCGCCCTTCATCGCTGCTGTCGATGCGTACTGTTTCGACACAGCGTCGCCATTGTCCGCCCAGAGGGTGTTGAACCAAGCAGTCACTTGATCAGACTGGACACTCATGTCAAAGCCTTCCTCCTTAAGCTGAACTTCCAGCATATGCTTTGCAAATGAGCTCTGGCAGACGTTGGTTCGGTCAAGGCAGTCCATACAGTTGGTTCGGAAGACACCTTGCTGTCGAGCCAATTGCTTTCCGTCCTCTTGAATAGTGCTTCCAAAGCTCTCAATCTTGTCCCTCAACTGATCTAATAGCATGCTGACATTCTCAAATTTCATGCCTCTACAAGCAGCATGGAAATCAAACCATTCAAAAGGTATCTTTTGATCTTCGCTGGCATTCTTGTTGATTTCTTCTATGGCTGTCTCATATGCAGAGCCGATGATGGACTCGACCCCATGTTTTTCGACGAGATTGATTATCTGCAGTTGGCCATAGTTCCTGGAAAGACTTTCGAAATGACTGCGGCAGGCAGCTTGATTTGCCTCCTCAGAGTGTTGCCGAATAGGAGTAGGTTTGAAAGCATATGGCGACTGTGTGAAGAATAGGGGAATACTTCCCCTGACCTGCAGAAAGGAGTATGTCTTTGAAGAGGGGTCCCACGTTGGCGTGGAAAGAAGCTGTTCAGTTTCAACCATGTTCGCAACAAAACCATCCTGATCAATGCCACGACGCAGATACCGTAAGCCAGCTCGTTTTGTGGACCGGCGCGATATCACAGTGATTAGATACTTTCTCTCTGAAGACCGAAGGTCTATGGATGCCCTGGAACTCAGCACTGGAGGAGAGGCTGGCAGCTCTTTCGAAGATGAAAGATTAGAGAGTTCGACGGAATCTTTGCCCGTGTCATCGCTCTGGGGAGGCTGGCTATCGACGACGAAGGTCCTCTGTCCAACAAATCCTTGAATCAACGGCAATGCCAGAGAATCTTGCCCGCTTGATAGGAAAGGTTTCAGGAGATTGCGGTTCCAAAAGAAGACCTCGTCCGCCTGGCTGTGGAGAGGGCTCTCGCTGTTCGGGGGTATGGATCCGTCACCGAGAGAGCGAGTGAGGTCGACGTCGTAAGAGAAGTAGAAACTCCGCGATGAACCAAAGAGAACATGGGCGGTTCGCAAAAGTTTTGGCAATAACTCGGGCTCATTGGGCACGACCTTATCGAGCCCCTCTTGCGCATCCTCTGAGGATGTCTCAGTCGCAGGAGCATTATTTTCTGGAACGCTGGATGAATTGCTCAAGCCCATATTCCTCTTTTGATCTAGAGTCCAGCCACTTCGACTGAACCAACGTTGGGCAAACCGCCCGTAGCTGCCCCTCCTGCGAATGACATCTTCAGCGACGCGGCTTCTAGCCGACCCAGGTCTTGCATCGTCGTCCTCAACGACGGCGTCTTCCACTTCGTCTGACGTTCTTGAGGGCAGTTCAACATCTTCATCGCTACTATCACTCTCGTCCCCTGAGTCTTGTGCTTGGCGTGATAGGTGACCTGAGGTCCTCCGTATTGATTCTTCAGCGCTGGCCTTGGATGTGCATGGTGTAAGGGCGACTTCGGTAACGACATAGATGGGGTGGCCACAGATTTGTGCGACTTGTTGGCGCCGTGTGATGGTAACAAGATAATTTAACTTCGAGACTGCAATAATGCCTATAGTTGTCGCGTCCGTCAGTCTCGAGTCTTACATGTCATAAGCGCGGGGCCATCCAGTGTCATACCAATCACTCCAAAAGCTTCAAACGAAGAATCTGGCTTAGAATCGTCAGGGACATGTTCACGCGGAACATGAGAGATTGACGCGTCGCCATATTTGAGTCGAACTGGCTGAAAAGGTCGTTGGCCTTTGGAAGAGAGTGGCTGTATTATAAGCCCATCTATCGCTGCGCAGATGAGGAGCTTGCGAGCAATGGATGGCATTGTGCGGGGGGCACGTAGTTCTTATCGACGGCACTTGACAGGCATTCAAAGGTAAATACAGGGAAGCAAGATCAGAGATTGGCGATTCAGAAAGAATAAACAGAGACGAGACAAGTTACGAAGCAGCTGCAGGAGGAACTGGGGCAAGCTGCAGCTCACCCAAGAGACGGTAAGGATCGAATCGAGCGGCTATTACTACACTTGATATGACCGCATCAGTTCAGTCAATTTTTTGGGTGGTGGAGACGTCATAATCTGGCATTTCACTGCATCCGTTATAGCATAGCGCAGAATAACCGCCGACATCGCATTCGCATTTGGAAATTATTTCGATATATCCACTTTGGCTCGTTTTCGTATTGGGCTTTAGAGATGCTTTGGATATCTTTGATTTCGCCAAGATAGACAGTTGATGATATTACTATTATACCCAGGAGGACTCAATGTCATACACCAATTATTGCACCAGATAAGCCCGGAAAATAAAGAATTCGGAAACAAATCTGAGTAGCAACAAGCAGTCGTTCAAGGACTGTCTGTCCATAGACGAAAATGTTTTCCATCTTTTGCTTTCCTCCTCGTCGTGGGGTATCTTAGATAGCGAGGCGCTCAACCTTGTCGCGCATGGCTCGGATCTGGCCGGCGAGCTCGCTGGCGTCGTTGCTGGTGATGCTGGCGGCGATGACAGCACGGCTGACACCACAGGCACGGCCGAGGTGCATCTTGCTGCTAACGTAAACGTAGGGAACTATCAAGCACAAGTTAGCAATCAACCCAGACTGCATCAGAATTACCAATTGCGCTTACCGTTCTTGTCCTCGCAGAGAAGAGGAAGGTGGAGGAGAATGGCGAGGGGCTGAGTGTCAGCAGCGAGGATGACGAGCTCAGAGACACCACGGTTCAGGGTCTTGGTGGCTTCGTTAGCTCCCTTCTTCAGCTGGCGGGCATCTGTGAAGTACGTTAGCGAATTGGTCTGGATTGGGTCTTGTTGAAGATGACTTACGCTGAGAAGATTGAACGAGATCGAGAAGCTCCTGCTCAAGCTTCTGATCGGCAAGGGGCCAGGCTACCGACACATCAGCGAATGGTTACAGGAGAGCTGCGAGGGAATTGGTCATACCAGCACTCTCAGACATTGTGGAAGATTAGACCGAGGGTTTTGAGGAAAGTTTCTAACCGATGATAGTCAGTCGCTGGTCCTTGTTGGAATTTGAGGATAGTCGAGTCGCGCGTACAAGATGGTATGAGGTTCAGGGTTCCTTGCGTTGGCTCGCCCTGAGGACTGAAAAGTGAGGTTGGAGGAGGAACGTGGTTGGTGATATATCGACAAAGTCAAGAAGGAAGAAGAAAAAAAAAGAGAAGAAGCTGGACAATATGCGCCAAGGCGGCAGAAAAATTCACATGTGGCGCGCTGAGCCTTGTGTGGCTTGCTACTGCGAGGCTTTCCTGGTTCCACTTCTCGTTTCGAGCCCACCAGTCAGTGACCGGTCTGACTGGCCCATCTTTTATCCGAAACACCAGCCGCCCCGTAGTGCATTATGTAATGCTCCCCGTGCCTCTCCCTCCCAATAGAGTACAGCAAAACCTTGCCGCCAACCAGACGCCAACCTGGAATGAGACCTTAACAAGCACACCTTCACCTCGACATCTTCGTCTCAAACCCCAAGCAAACGGTTCCCGTTATCCAACGACTTCATCTCCCGACAGCTTAGCTCGTCTTCCGATTACTCGACACACCTTCTGACTCCTGAACACGATATTGTTCGATTGATACCAGTTTCATCCTCAGATAAACAACCGTCAAGATGGTTAGCGAACTTTGGTATGTGCTTGCGCGCCTCCTTGCCCCCATCATCATCAAGCTCCCTATGCATCACCGGAAGCTCCAGGCATCGCCTAACAACGCGAAAGGCCATCGGAATGGCCTCGCACTACATCCTTCTTGATGATTGAAGCTAACATGCGCGTCTCTGCAGCCCCGTTTACTCGGTTAGTCCTCCACGTCATCCATGCCGTCGACGTCACCTCGCGACACCCAAACCTCCATCGTGAGGCGGTCGACGATATCGACTTCATATCGAACTTCACATCGCTAACGATCATTTAGCCCTTCTTTGGTGCTATGGGCTGCACCTGCGCCATTGTCTTCACCTGCCTTGGCGCCTCGTACGGTACCGCCAAGTCGGGTGTCGGTATCGCTGCCATGGGTGTCCTCCGCCCCGACTTGATCGTCAAGAGTACGCGGCCCTTGGAATCCAATCCCCACGAACTGTGCGATGCTAACTTTCCCAGACATTGTTCCCGTCATTATGGCCGGTATCATTGGTATCTACGGCCTCGTCGTTTCTGTCCTTATCTCCGATGGCTTGAAGCAGGATCTTCCTCTGTTCACTAGTTTCATTCAATTCGGTGCTGGTCTCTCCGTCGGACTTGCTGGTCTCGCTGCAGGTTTCGCCATTGGTATTGTTGGTGATGCTGGTGTTCGAGGAACTGCCCAGCAGCCCCGTCTCTTCGTCGGCATGATTCTTATTCTCATTTTCGCTGAAGTCTTGGGTACGTCTTGGTTGCTTAATCTGACGTGGCCAATTGGCTAACATTGAACAGGTCTCTACGGTCTCATCGTTGCCCTCCTCATGAACTCCAAGGCCAATGTTGATGCTGTATGCTAAATCAACAACGGAACAGGAGCCCTTCCTTGATGACAGCCTGACAAGATCGAACTCAATCATAAGAGCTGCTCAGGGTATGGTCGACTGAATGGACACTAATAGCGCTTGCAACTTTCCTTGCTCCTTGTCCCGAACATGGACGGTGCAGTAGATGTTGCGAACGCTGGCGTTGGGTTGGCACGGTTTCATACCTGCCCCTTTTTCGCGCAATCATGGAATAATGGACTTGAGCTACTGTTTTTGTTTTCTATTATGGGAGGAGAGGGGCTGGGATGAAATAGGAGGATGGTTTCTGTAAAATACTCTCAACATGCGTGTTATTCTCTGGGTGGCTTCTCATCATAGACGGTGAAGGGAACTCGAGTATTAGTGTATGCTATTGCCAATTGTTCTTTTTTTGTACCGAAACTTAACGTATATGTCCCTTTTATACATCGTCAGGTCAATCGAAGTAGCTAGCTAGCATCTTACAATCACATACTTCGCCGATTATGACGGGCAATGTACAAGTACTGAGACAACTGGTACACGCCAAGTCGTTGCAAGTGCCCACGACGTCTGTTCCGAAGGTGTAATGCTCAATAAGGGTGTATCAATACAGCAGTTTATTATAGTATCCTCGCCTCATAACAAGTATGCAAATGCGAGCAAAAGATTACAAGATCTAGAAACCTCCCAAAGCAAGTCGACACCTTATAAAAACCAATAGAGGCTGATGTCTACAGCTTCCTTATATACCCCCTTCGTATTACGTCTCTTCATCTCTTCGTTTGTGGGTTTCCCTTTTTGTCTCCCAGACATGATACCGGTTTTTGTTTCCATGTACAGATTTCCACTGACCAAAACACCTATAGTGGCATCAAGAGCCACTGACTGAGAATAATAAATAGGCACTAAGTGTCCCTCGGGGGCGGAACGAGTCTGAGTTGCTCCCGATTGGCCTCGTCGACTCCTTAGATGACGTACTAAGAGACTATTAGTATCAGGGTTCAAGCAACGCTTTAGTGGAAACTTACAGGAATGAAGAGGTAAGGTACACGTCGCTCATACTCGAGCCAAGCGTCGCCGTACTTGCGACGGCAACGAGTGATATCTCGAGCAGCACGGTGAGCGATCATACCGCAGAAGAAGAGTGGATAGAACCAGGGGAAAGGGCTCTCGAAGCCTGTAATCAGACCCCAAGAAACAGCGAACCACACATCGGCAGTGTAGTGAATCTTGCGGGCAAGACCATACCAACCGTCAACCAGGATAGTTCCCTGAGGGGTAACAATAGTCTTGGGGTTGTGGATGGTCTGCCAGGGGACCTGAGGGAAGGTTTTGCGTAGGACCAACTTGCCCTTCTCCATAGCGCGGAAGCGATTCTTCTGGCTGTTGCAGCTATCCCAGACCCAGTACCAGAAGAGGTATCCAGCGAACATGGCGGCGAGAATGCCGCGGTTCCAGCGGTACACATCAGGGTGGTGGTTAGCTAGATAGATAGTGCAGTGGCAGTAAGAGAGAGGAACACCAGCGAGGTTCCAGAAGATGAGCATGAAACCCCACTTCTCATAGTACATATCCCAGGTGGTGATGATGAGCTCCTCTCCCTTGGCACAGGCATTGGCGTAGAGGAAGTGAGCCATGACGAGAAACCAAACCTCACCAGAGACGTAGCCGTACTGCTCATATTGACGAGTGGCGGCGCCAAGACTGAGGATGAGCAGGATGTACCAAGGCATGCGAACCTCGAAGAACATCTTGAAGTCGAGAATGCCAAACAAGCGGGGGTTCAACTCGGCGCCCATGAAAAAATCATAGATGGGATAGCCCGTCATACGGTGCTGCTTGCCACGCCAAAGAGCAGAGAAATAGGCCACAAAGCTGACAAGGAAGCCACTGAGGATAGCAACAGACAGAAGAGGACCGAACTCATCAATGGCAGTGTACAGAGGCCAGATACCAGAGAAATGCAGAAAGGCAAGGCAAGCAAGAGTGGTGTAAAGACTCCAGTAGGCGCTGCAGTAGTAGGGAAGCTGCTTGCCGCCCTCATGAGGAAGAGGCTTGCCATAGCCCCAGACACCGGGGAGGAGGCAGTAAAAGGCACCCTCAACAATGAGATAAGACCAGTACCAGGCCCAGACCTGGAGGCGGGGGAATGCACCAGTGTAGACCAGATTGACGAGGTGAGCGGCAAACTCACCCCAGGACTGACCCTCGGCACGGGAGGGAAACTTGCCATCGTAGTAAGTGGCGCCAATCCACATATACCACATGAGTATAGGGAAGAGTATCATCATGGCAGCGGTGCCCAAAGAACCACCAAACTCGAACTCTCCAGAGTAGTCAATCTTGGGATCCTGGCCAGGCCTCCAGCCATCAACCACATTGGGGTCTTGAGGCACGCCCTCGGTCTTCTCCATAACTGAATTGATTGGTGCAGCGCCAGAAACATCGTTGGATGTAGCATGACCGTTGGTGGCGTGTCCATTGGTGACATCACCGTTTGAATGGCCATTGGCATGGCCGTTGGTCTTGCCATTGGAGGCTCTGTTGACAGCTCCCATGTTGTCGGAATCTGTGTCCTCGTCGAGCTCTTCGGTGAACCTAGCGGTGCGTCGGCGAGTAGGTCGCGAGATAGCCTCAGCGGCAGAGTTTGACTCGGTTTCGACGTCTGAGAGAGGTTGGGAAGTCTGGCGGCGATTTGAACGTGAGCGACGAATAGGGGTCTCAACCATGCCCTCGAAGAGTTCCTTCTTCCTGGAGGCGCAAAGTTAGTACATGATGGAAAATTTGGGATTGAGGAATAGAGATGCAAACAAACCTGGGAGTTTGGCGTAGTGAATATCTTGAAGACATCTTGAAGGAAGGGCTCGGGAGAGCCTTTATATAATGGACAGTTGAACAGAGGCAGAACCAAGAAAGAGACTAAGAAGCTGGAGCCAAGTCCTGAGAGCCTGAACCGTCAATCAGGCTGTGATCACACAGACTGAAGACTGTGCTTTTTCCCACCCACAGTGCGCAAGACAACAGAAAGAAGCAATCAGACTGGACGCCTCAGATGCACTTTGAAAAGCCAGAGATGCAGCTATGGACAGCACGGTAAATCAAAGCAAACAAACCCAAATACAGGAACAGGGGGCGGTGACAGTGTCTTGGAGTGAAAAAGACTAGGGCATCAGATAAAAATGCCTAATTAGGTAGACAGTATCCGCTGTAGGTAGGTTGGGCGATGACACCGATATCCCGACAAGAAGGAAAAGAAAAGAGTCAAGTGAAGGATACCCAAAACAAACCAAACAATGGAGAAAGAGGGAAAAAGTTGGTGGAGGGGGGCGTGTTGCCAACAACACCCAAAAGTTGCAGTTTGCAGTTGCCGTCTGTCCCCCAAGTACAATTCTCGCGATGGGGAATCCGAATAAGAAAACGTGTTGTGCTATTGGCGCGCTGCAGTTGGCCGTTCGGAGTAATCTCCCTCAGGGGACCTAGCCAATCAGAGGACAGGTCTGACAGGCGATCCATGCGCCTGGAAATTGAGGTACTTGTTGTTCCGCAGAGTCTTCTGCAAAGCATCAGGTAACTCTGGCCCATCTGCCCCAGAAATCTCCAAAGGCCAATCATCAGCACCACGCTAATGCACGATTCGTATAGCGATTTGACAGGGATTAGCCTACTATTCTGCCGTCTGTCATGACCCCCAGATAATGCGTCAGTCTTCATCTTTGAGCCTCATCGCTCGCTTGGATCGCCCTAAACGTACTGATCCTCCTCTTGCACGCCGACAAGTGTGACAAGGGTATGCTATACGAATCGTGCATGAAGCTAAGCCCCGACTTTTATCAACGACAATCCATACCTACACCTTGAAACATCAACTTCCTCCACAAACTTGACTTACTTTTCAACTCGGCATCATGATAATGTCCGCTTCCCGGTCTCGACGGTGATCCATTGAGGGGTTCCTTCAACTTTTTGAACGGTTCTGTTTGTTCCGGAAGCTCAAGAGGGCTACATCGTAGGGTCTAAGCCATCTTCATCCTTGTCAACTGTTCCTGTGCCGTCAAATCTCGGCGTGATACTCTCATGATGTGGCTCTTTGTGGATGTCCTGATAGGCCTCTCTTCTCGTGTCAGCTCAATAACTTGGTCATTCGTTCTCCGAAATGCTCCTTGACGCTATATGTTTACCCGGACGGATGAGAATCCTTGATTTTGTTCTCCCACCTTAGACGAGACCTGCATCTATCCCGATGCAACTGGGTCCCTGAACCTGAGTCCAGCTCTCCCGAAGACAGAAGATCAGTGACAAAGTGTTTGGCACACTGTAAGAGTCTGAGATTGGCTCCATGTTGATGAGATGTGCTTTGATTCTTTCTCCTCAGTCTTGAACCCTGCCAACCCGGGCCTACCCTCAAGCCTGTCTTCGACCCAAGGGGAGGTCTTCGAGAGGTCACGCAGACATCGCAGAAGTACCTTTCCTTCGTTTCAAGTACTCGCCACTCTTCGTCCGACTGATGCCAAGATTGTCTTCATCTTCCTCTTTCTGTCCCGCCCGCTGGCTCTGACGGTACATTCGCCCGCCTCTTTTGCTCACACAAATCATCTTGTCGTCAGTCGTTCTATGCCCCTCCCAAGTATTCGTACATGGCTGTACTCTTGGGAGTCCAGCCAAGACTATCTGAAAGGGGTACACTGCCAGATATCTCTGTGACAGATGATCACTACAGCTAGTGAATTTTCATGTCAGTCTTCTTTTGATCTATACTGGCATTTTCTATCCTTCAATCCTGTTATATCTAGCAGTTACCACAAATGTAGTTTGTAGTTGAAGACGTACTTCACAGACTGCGTGCTCTCCTGCTCTCTTTTGGTTTCATGCGCTGTGCGATTTCCATTGCCCATCACTCCATTTGCCTTGACTCCACACTCCCCCTTCGTGGACATTGCATCTGTATTGCTGAATCATATGTTGGTGGAATTTCTCAAATGCTGCTCGGAACCCGTTTGTTTGCTGTGCTTATTTGAGTTGCGGGCGTTGCGACTTGGAAAAACTCTCATGGTTACTATGGTACAACTCACTACATCAGATGGACTAGGGCTTGCCAACCCAACCCCTTTTATATCATTTCCCACTTCTGGAGCCGATATTCCCTATCCCTAGATGTATTCGTGATGGATCAAGTCCGACCTGAACTTCCTCAATATTGCTTTCATCCATCATTACCCCATTCAGGTCAATTTCATGGTAGCTTTGATCTCTCAGATGGCAAGAAAGCTCACGCTTCAGGTCACTAGTCGTCTCCTCATTCTCCGTTACTCAAGCTTGCATGCGTCTTTGAGTGAGTTAAATGCGACATCCTATCGCACGGGGTTGTGAACCTACCAGGGCTTCTCATGTCAAGTCGCCACTTGGGGCTTTTGTTAGAATACAGAATCGAGTTGCGAACGTTCTGCCGATCACCCAAGTGACTAGAGTACCTCGGTAGCAATAGCAAGGTATCTCACGTCGTTGTGCCACAGTGAAATGGTGAATGGCAATGCTATCAGAACGCAACGCATGAGGAACAGAGTATTCAGCACACAAGACGCAAAGCTGCAGCATTTCTTTTGGCCTGAGATGTCCTTGTATAGAACGACACAATGCTCCTTCTACTACCCCAGCTTCTCGTAGACGCTGTGGTCCAGGGTGGCACGCTGCCAAAGAATTGTACTCTTAGCAACGGCACCAAGTGAGGAGTCTCCTCCAACGTTCAGTGTTGCGGACCATGGCAGCTTTTTGCTGCTCGTGTCTACAATAGACCATCCGAGGCATGCCCAGCTTGTGTAAATCAGAAAACAATGGTAAAATGCGTTTTCATAAGTGTCGCCAGTCGAAAACCAGCCGCTTAGGTGGCAAGAAACAACCGCCCTCCAGGGTATCTTCGATCATTACAAACTGTCACCTAAAGAAATCGTGTCGAAATAAAGGCAAAGCTCTTCGGAGACAGCCCACAAATCTCTCAACGGTAGTAGGTATAGTTAGGTGCGAACTGCAAGTTTTTCGAGATTCTGTGGAAACATCATTATATCGTTTAAGCTTAGTTGTTCAGTCGCTGACAAGTCCCGAATGTCAATCGATGTGGTGATACGACCCCCGAGCGCAGTGACGGTTTTAGGTGCAAGGATGAGTTGCATGTAGGGGAGGCAAGAAAACTTAGGACCTGGATCCTAAGTGATAAGGTAAACTTCTTAACAAAACTCCTAAGCTTATAGTAACTTACCTAAGCCTTTTCATCACTTAGGATCCGGATCCTGAGCTTTCTTGCTCCCAAGGGCATGCTCAAGCACAGCAGATGCAATTTCAACGTCACAGAATGCAACCTCCTCAATATCAAGTTTCCTATCCAACACCCGAGTATAGGGCAGCAGCTTTGGTACGTATAAGAAACACAACACGACTGTCAAGGATCACAAGCTGCAACATATACCGAAGTAACTGTTGATGGTGTTTATTAGGAGTATCTAGTAGGACCTTCCTCTTCCGTCCATGCCACAACTTTGGGGTATCATATTCTCGTCACTTCATGCTTATCACCCTACGCTGTTACCAATGTTGGAATTGCCGGTTTATTCGCGGCTCTCTGCCTCAGCCTGCTTCTGGAGATCGTGCTCAACACCACGCTGGCGGGTCTTGCCCTCAGCACGAAGCTCGTCGTAGTGAGCCTCCTGCTCCTTGTTGCCGGTGAGGTTGGAGACGGCGCCACCAAGAGTACCCTGGACACGCTCGCTGATGCCAGTGCCGAGATCACTGAGCTGACCCTTGGCCTCCTGGTTTCTACCCTCGAGATTCTGCTCGTGGCCAGCCTTCTTCAGGGACTATTAATCATATTAGCAAAGTAAGCGCGATTCGAGTTATTCATCTTACCTCGCTGCCGATGATTCCACCAACGGCCTCCTTAGCGGAGCCAGCAGTCTGGTTCCAAGAACCCTCAGTGCGGTTGGTGTCATCTTTGGCGGCGGCACCGGAGCCAGAGAGGGTGGCACCAGGGAGCTTGGCGGTAGCGTGGGACGCATCATGCTCGGCCTCGGCCTTCTGCTTCTTGAGGTCGCCAGCGGCCTGGTCGCTGGTGTTTCCAGTAAGACTACCAATAGCGCTCTGGACAGCACCGGAGGCGGAGTCGACGACGGACTTGAGAGTGGAAGGCTGGGGGGTATCAGACATGTTGGTGATTGATGGGTTTGGTGGGATTTGTGGTTTGTTTATGCTTGTGTAGGTTGGAGTTCTTGATAGTGTTTGGATTTCAAGGATGTTGATGAAGGAATTAAGTTGAGTCGAAGGGCGGGAGAGGAGAACACTTTATAGTAATTTGAAGGAAGTCCATCACGAAGGAAGATATCTCACCAAGGCAACTGCAGTGGCACAATGATGTCATTTCCGTTGTGGATTGCAGTGACGCGCCGCGCACAGGTATCTAGGCAGAGGTGGAAGGAGCTGTTAGCGGGCAGGAGCTTATGACGTCAACAAAGGAAGGCAGCAGGTACTCCCATAGGTAGATGTAATTCATCCACAAACGCCGGGAAGTCGCGATCCACGTTTCGGAGTGGTTGAGTAACGTAATAATATTTGATCAACCCCATCACTTGATGTCGGTTGTTTGTACAGGAGTGTCAAGATCGAGATTTGAAGCAATGGACATCTTACATGCCCTCCATCAGGAAGCAAGAAAACTTGAGACCTTGATTGACGATGCCAAAATAAACTCGTCAAATAGTCCTCTAAGTTTGAGATAGTTTATCTAAGTCTTTTTGTCATTTAGGATAAAGTTCCTAGGTAGGTAGTAAGTTTTCTTTCCTCCCTCAGCATGAACAAGCGCTGTTTTTAGCCACGCATGTGATAATCAACATTCAAGCAAGACTCATATAAACTGTCACTTATCAAACACTAAAATGGAACATTGCGTCAGATATGGTATCACTTTAGAAGATAAAACGTGGTCGGCATGCGCAATAATGAATGGTCATGTCTCATTCTGTGCGACTCTAGTCTTGATCTCAAACCAAACTCAACTCCGATTGTTTGTTTCATTTCCAACAGGCAAAGCACGTTCCCAGTGCTTGATGTGAATGAGAGGCGCCTGTTTATCGTCCTTTGATCCATCCCATGATTTGCAAGCCCCTTTGACCAATTGCTCCCTATTTTCGTCCTCAGAATGTAAAAGAAAGAGGTATCTCTGATATTACAGTATGCTATACAGACACAACTGAGCCTCGCTTCAGCCGGTCACCGTCATTAACGTCCTTGATTCATCCAGAGTAACTAAGGCTGAACACGAAACTCTAGATGAACGGATAATCATCATCATCACAGCTTGCTTAGTGCTGGCTCCACTGAATGGTGTTCAGGTCGATGCCCTCCTGGACGAGCTCCCACAGAGGGCTTAGCTCTCGGAGGAAAGTGACACGCTCCTGCACCGCCTTGAGGACATAGTCAATCTCCGCTTCAGTGGTAAAGCGGCCGATACCGAATCGGATACTGCTGTGAGCGCTCTCATCACTGTTGCCAAGCGCACGTAGAACGTAGCTAGGCTCCAGTGAGGCCGAGGTACAAGCACTGCCCGAAGACAGGGCAATATCCTTAAGAGCCATCAGGAGAGACTCTCCCTCGACATAAGCAAAGGAAACGTTGACGCAACCGGGGTAGAAGGAGTCGGCAGCGCCGTTCTGTGTCGTGTGCTCCATAGACAAAAGGCCGTTGAGCAGGCGATCTGAGAGATACTTAATGCGCTTGGTGTCGTACTATAAATAGGTCAGTATCTCATGTACGTAGACATGGACAAAACACAAGACTGAAAGACATTGTAGATCAGACAGAAGCTTCGATCAACACGGCCGGCCTTGTCACGGGCCATTCAGAAAGCCATGCATGTGTAGAGCAACTCATCATATGTACAGAGAGAGGTTTAAGAAAGTTATGAGTACTTACTGCCATCTCCTCCTTGGCAATGCGACAAGCCTCGCCAAAGCCGGCAACGAGGGAGGGAGCAAGAGTTCCACTTCGGAGACCTCGTTCCTGACCACCGCCGGTAATAAGAGGGTCCAGTCTGACCCTAGGTCGCCTTCGGACATAACAGGCACCAATACCCTTGGGACCATAAATTTTATGTGAAGAAATTGACATCAAGTCAATATTCATGGCGTTGACATCGAGGGGAATCTTGCCCACAGCTTGGGCAGCGTCAGTATGGAAGAAGATCTTCTTCGATCGGCACAGCTTGCCGATTTGCTCAATAGGCTGAATCACACCAATCTCGTTGTTGACAGTCATGATACTGACGAGGGCAGTCTCGGGTCGAATAGCGGCCTCCAGGTCCTCCATTCGGATGAGACCGTTGTTCTGAACAGGGAGATATGTGACCTCGAAGCCCTCATCCTGGAGATGGCGGCAGCTGTCGAGCACGCACTTGTGCTCAGTCTGTGTTGTGATGATGTGCTTCTTCTTACCAGATCGACCAAAGAAGCGAGCGACACCCTTGATACTCATGTTATTACTCTCAGTGGCACCGCTGGTGAAGATGATCTCCTTGGAGTCAGCACCAATAAGCTTGGCGACGTGCTCACGCGCATCTTCTACGGCCTTCTCACTCTCCCAGCCATAAGCATGTGTCCGCGAATGGGGGTTGCCGTAGACGCCAACATAGAATGGCATCATTGCATCGAGAACTCGAGGATCGACGGGTGTTGTGGCCTGCATGTCGAGGTAGATGGGACGCTGGCCCTCTTCCATAACTGCTGCTTGCTTCAGGACTTCTATTTGGGATAATTAGCCTCAATATAAAAAAAATCTCACTCACTAGGCAGAGCGGGACAAGATGCACTTACCAGCCATTGGGCTAACGCTAGCATTGGAGGGAGTATCAGGAGGAGGGATGTCAGCAAAGGCCTTCTTATCGAGCTTGATAGCCGTCTCAACCTGAGCATTGTCCCTCTTGGTCTCGGATACATATCCACGTTGTGATGTGCGCCTCGCCACGACAGCTGCACGAGCCATACCTCGCAGAGGAGCTACAGTGACGCGAAAGGCTGGGCTCAAGCCAACTCGGCCCGCCGAGCGCAGGGCGCATGAAGCGATATTGGAAGACATTATGAATTGAATGTCTGGCAGTTGCAAGGACGAAGAAACGTCAAGCTAAGCCAGTGGGAAGAAGAAGAGAAGATGTGAATTTTGGTGGAGGAGGCGTTGAGCTCCAGGTCCAAGATTTGTCATTAGCTTGTCGGCTCGGGGTCCTCGGTGATAAGCCTCCGGCAGATTCGGCACGGCCATTGGCTGAAAAAGCCGGGGAGCGGCAGAAGGTGCGCTCTTTAGGTCTTAGGTTACGGCGGAGGAGAAGCTGGAAGAGTCATTATTTCGTGGCGAGATGTTGTAACGAGGAGGCAATCGATGCGACGTTCTTTGCAGGGCCTTTCCAGGTGTTATCTGCTCTCTGTGCATCCCGTCCGCTGCAGGCTGCCAGTTCAGAGCCTCAACCTCAGGGACCCCAGTACACTCAGACCTTGTTCTTGGTGCGGTGCGGAGGGTTAGGTTCCTATTGCGGTGCAGGCGGAGTTTTCGTTGAACCTTCAATTCACCGAAACCGACAGGCACGGGCATACATATTATTCTCTGCATGCGCCTCTCCAGGCATTTCCCCATTCCCCAAGGTTGAACTACCTGCAGTACCTATGTAAAAGAAAGGGCTTATGGCTCGGGTCCCTGGAAGCTGTCAAGAGTGACGCAACGCCCATGACGCAGTGGACGCAGTGGCTATAGTCCCTAAGGTCACTCCTCTGAAATCCAAACCCTGAGTAAATGACTACTCCGGCCAACTCGGTATTTAAAAAAAGGTATATGGTTCAAGACAAAACCACGTTACCAGAACATTGAGCTCACGTCTAAATACTTTGATATACTCTGTACCTACCTATTTTCCCTGTCAGTCTGATACTTAATAGTCCCTGACTGCCATTGTCATCTCAGCTTCCCCCATGTGTCCCTATTATTTCTTCAACCTCCTGATAGCCACAGCATCGGAAACCGGCAGGCTTGGCAGCAAGGCAAAGGATGGGCTGGGCAGCAAAAAAGGTCCAGTGAGGGAACTTAAACCTGGGAGCTAAGCTAAAACACAGCCACACAAGTGGACGTCACCGTTCTACGACTCACTCAGTCATGTTCTGGGTTGTCCTGCCCTGTCATAATCGAGAGCTTCATAAGTTGCCTTCTCGTCTAACTTTGGCGGCCTCGCGATCTGAGGGTTTTCGCGATACTCACTCACTCTTCTTCCACCCACCACCGACTCTACTCCTGGCATCACTAGAATAATCTAACAGCTATCGCCGCGCTCTCGCCATGAGCTTCAAAGGCTTCCAGAAGAGCCTCACTCGGGTAAGCCGTGCCCCTCACTTGATGGTGCTTGGATTTCCAGCATGTCTCGCGCGCACAAAACGCCATTTGCGTGCGGCTAAAGAGTCGAGACACGCCATCATGACGAGACACACGATCTCAAGTACTAATATATCTTGCTCTTAGGCCCCGCAACAATTCAAGTCCAAATTCAACATCGGCGAGCATACCAAAGATGCTGTCTACATCGATGCCGAGCGTCGTTTCCAGGAACTCGAGACTGAGACCAAGAAGCTCCACGATGAGTCCAAAAAGTACTTCGAGTCCATCAATGGCATGCTCTCCCATCAGATCGAGTTCAGCAAGGCCATGACCGAAGTCTACAAGCCCATCTCGGGTCGCATGTCAGACCCAGACTCAATGAAGATAGAGGGTAACCCCGAAGGCATCCGTGCTTGCGAAGAATACGAGGCTGTAGTCAAGGACCTGCAAGAGACGTTGGCCCCGGAGTTAGAAATGATAGAATCTAGGATTATCCGTCCCGCTAACGAGTTGCTCGACGTCGTCAAGGTGATACGCAAGACCGCCCTCAAGCGTGAACACAAGAGACTCGACTACGACCGACACCGCACAACCCTCAAGAAGCTGCAGGACAAGAAAGAGCGCACTGCCAAGGATGAAAAGGCAATGTGGAAGGCCGAAGGAGACGTCGAGCAAGCCACCCAGGACTTCAACTACTTCAACGACCTCCTCAAGGACGAGCTACCCAAGCTGTTCCAGCTTGAGCGCGAATTCATCCAGCCCCTCTTCCAATCGTTCTACTACATGCAGCTCAACATCTTCTACACACTCCATGAGAAGATGCAAAATTGCGACATCGGTTATTTCGATCTCACGCTCGACATTGAGGATGCTTTCCATGAGAAGCGCGGCGACATTCAAGAACAGGCTGAAGCGCTGTCCATCTGTCGCTTCAAGACTACCGGTCGCCCGCGACCTGTGCGATACGGAGCCAAGCCTGCCCTCGAAGGCCCCAAGCAGCCCGCACTCCTTACACAGGGAGGCGAGGGTTCCAAACCGTCAAGCAGCACTGTGACGAGCCCCAAAATTGGTGGCTATCAACGCCCCGCCTCGACCGCCAACGAAGGTGCCGCTCCTCCGCCGTACACTCCTCCAACAGGCGCCAATGCAGGCCTAGCCGCCATCGCCGCTGGCAAGAAGAAGCCACCGCCCCCTAAGCCCAAGCCCAAGCCCATGCGCCTCACGGCCCCGGGAGTTGAGACTGTAACGGCTCTTTACGATTACGCTGCGCAAGCCGAGGGCGATCTAAGTTTCCGAGCTGGTGACGTTATCGAGATTGTCACAAGGACACAGAACGAGAACGAATGGTGGACTGGACGACTGCAAGGCAAGGAGGGACAGTTCCCAGGTGAGTGCTGTTGGTTGTCGAGATCTCATCAGGTACTAACAGAGAACAGGCAATTATGTCCAGCTCAACAGCTGAAGAGTGTGATCGTTGCATTGGTCACGAAGGTGATCTAATCCGTGATAAGACCTCCACTACTTCGATACCTGGACACGAAACGAAACAACTCATCAAAACTTGCTTACAATAGACACTCATAATTCAGAGGGCAGCTTCAGTCGAAGGTAGATATTGGGAAGGCCAAGGCGCATGGATGAAGCACAGGAGGCTGAGACGTGAAGATGAAACAACAGTCCGTGGTGTTAACTCGATGTCCTGGAAACGAAATGCAAGGACCCTTCGTTTCTGGAGATGCAAGGAGCCTCTGTGGCCAAGGAAGAAGATGGGGCATGTCTGGCGTTAATGGATAGGGCTTTTGCTGTCTGCAGAAGCAGATAATACAAAACTACTATATATTCAATCAATCCGTGCACGATAGCCTTGTAGCTTCTAGTTGTGAGCCACTGGAGAGTCGGGCTTGTACGGCTTGTATGAATTATAGGCATGTTAATGGCCTCTTTGGGCAAGCATTTAGCCATGTCAGACAACATGGTTTAATTGCTCTAAACTCGCGCAGTATACTCTAAACGTTATTAGTGAGGCATGGGTCTGCATGTTAGTTACTGCATACATGCCAGAGCCTGCTTTCATCAAAGCGTATCAGGTTTTGACGAGGTTGAATGAGGCTCAAAAATGGGGTTGGCCCCTCAGGGATCTCAACAGGGGGCATACACTATCAAAGCACATGAAAGATGTCGTGTAATTGGCCAATCCTGGAATATTGGCTGAATGGGCAATCGATACCATCAGCAGGTACCACAGCCTGATTTCACAGCTGAATACCAATCGCACCACAAACAGCTGCTTCAGGGTAAAATCAGGATATTCATGAGTGTTGTTGTTGAGCTGAGCTTGAAGCAAAGACTGCTCGGGACTGAAGTACATATTTACCTGTCTGGTTTGCCTCACGGAGTGGCAGGCTTGTAGAATATCGACTATGCTTCTTAGGGCTGAACCGCCGTACAACACCAGCAGAGCCTCTTCCTTCACTCCCTGGAACGAGTTACACCATGTTCATCGTTAGTACGACGATTAGTTCAACTGCGCCGCGAGACTAATTGCTTAGTACAACGATGGGTCAATTCAACCTGTTGTAGACTTGGCTCTTATACGTTATTGACGGACTCTGAAGACACATGCGTAACCTAGACTCTACACCATCTCGATATCCTCGTGACGTCGAGGACTTGCCTATCGAGGTCAAGCTTTGGTCACCTTGATCTAAATAGAAAAAAAAACAGTAACACTATTCTCGAAAAATGTAGCACGCGAGCTTAGACTCTTCTAAGCGATCGTCAGCTAAAAAGAGCCTCATTCTCTGCGAAACTTGCTCTTGACCCAAACACCAACCAACCACGAATTTCCAACTCGCTATGATTGCTCCTTTTCGACTAATCGAATTTGAGAACAAAGATATGGGGCGTCCACGAATTCGTTGGCATTCCTTGGAGCGGGGGTAGGCTCCTTGGACGCGATAAGGCTGTGAATCTGGACTCGGAACTCAAGGACTCTTGCGGCTCTGCTCCCCTCTTCTCGTCTCATGAGGGACTTTATAACGACCGGGGCGCTGTGAATAGCGTCGTATCTTGTATACAGCTCGGTGTATCTTCTCACTTGTGAACATGAACCCACGCCGCTCAACAGGATCTTGTCTCCTCGCTCTCTCCTCGCAGCATCGCCATGAGCATTCTCAAACTACCTGTCGAGATTGTTTCTCTTCTTGTTGAGTTACTCAACGTTGAAGATGTGTTCAACTTGGCTCTATCCTGCAAATCTTTGACCTACATTCTCTACGATAGACGAATGTGTCGTCTTGCACTCTTGGTTCGTCCCAGCCTCTTGTCTTAGTGAGATAGTCCCCGCTGACAACATCTCAGAAGGCACCGTATTCCGCAGAGGCTCAGGAGGCGCAGTCTACCAAGGACTTCCCAAGGTCATTCCGTAAGCTTGCTAAGCGGCGAATGGCTGTCCAGGCAGCGGAGCCATGGATGGTTGCTATAGTTGCCATGGCAGATCGTTTCATTTATACAAATGGACACTTGTGCTACACTGTTAATAGCAACCATCTCCGTGTCCTCAGCACACTCGACAAAAAGTCCACGTCTGAAAGGATAGTCGATGTTCCGCTGCTCCTCAAGCTCGCAGTAAGAGATTACGATCCTCGAAGACCGCATACATTTGAACCCCTTTACTACGCTGAGGGCGTCTTATCATGTCTTGCCACTCAAGTTCTCGAAGACTCCACCACGAGCAATTGGCTTGTCATCTTCGAGCTCAGAGAATCTCCCACATGGGTTGTCGTACAAAGGCCGTGTTCAAGACACCCGCTATTTGTACGCAATGACAAGAATTACCTGTTCTGGGGTTCAAAATCAAATGCCGGACTAGACGGTAGCTACAGATGGGGTATTCATTGCCTCAATCTCCAGACTCGCAAGTGGTCAGATCCACAGCTGATTCTATGGGACCTCGACGGGGAAAGTATAGGGTCTGACATCTGCTTTGAAATCATCGATGGTCAATTTTACTGTGTTTCGAACACGTTCAGAACAGAAGCCGATGATGGAATGCGCAACAACTTCTACCAAGTTGTGAGGTTCCCTGTGGACAACGCGGTCCATGACAAATGCGAGAAGCCTCCGATGCGTAACCTCTGGCGTCTCCATGACTTAGAGGGCGCAGTTGACGAGCGTTGGACTTCATTACAGCTCGCTAAAGACGAGAGAACAGGCAATCTCTTCATTGTCGAGACTCGAAAGGAGTGGTTCCCGGGAAATGCAGGCAGCCAGAGGACGTGCTACAAAAAGGAGCTTCACTTTCACAAACAAGAAGAAGCCCCTCAGCCAGAGCCTTCTCTGCCCACTCCGCCAGATTCGACCGTGGATAGCCTCGAAGACGATGAATGGAGTAGCGAGGATCATATTGAAGAACGATCGAATGAGACAATCCACATTGGTGACGGCCCATCTGATGCCAAAGCATACACCCTCCAAGAATGCTTTGTGCGTTCATACAACCCATCGTGTGATGCTTTCATCGACCTTGTTTCTGAGGCTTACAGCCCTGACTCGATGTTGCAGCTCAGAGTACAGCCCAAGAAACGAGAACCGTCAGTCAATATATGGCCACGAGACCAAGAAACATGCCACTACAATAGTGACTTGGCTCAGCTCCAAGGCGTTGTCAACCCCATCCAGCCTGTTCAAGGGATCGAATGGTCTATGGATGAGCGAATCTTGGTGTATTCACCAACTCATATGGCCTACGGACAATTGAGGCCCATCATCCTCATGTCGTTCGACCCAGAATATGTTCTTCAGCGCTTTCCGAATTATGCAACACAAACTCAAGGTGCAAATGGCCATCTCGGTGCCTCTGCCCGTTCGGAAACAAGTAGCGGACAGAAAGGCATACTATGGTCATCAAACCAGGATTTTGATGAGTCTGCCTCGCCAGAAAAGAATGATCCCAACGCATCTGCCAACTTTGTCAGATCACGCCCCTCGCTTTACCAGACGATGAGTATGGGAAACGGGAATGCACATGGTTTTGATCTCTCATACCCATGCCCTTGGCGATGAACTCGTGCGTGTGTGTGCGTGTGTGTGTGTGGAAGAGGCCTCGGTTCTATTGCGTGGCCTTGAGGCCTTCCATAGCCCTGTCAGGGATCGTCTTGGAGCAACACATTGCTACAAATATGAGAAAGTATAGTCAGTAATAATAGAACCTCACGGGATTATACAGGACGCCACAGTAATACAGTGAATTCTCGGCAAGGAAACAAGACGGTCCAAGATAATCATGTCATATGCAGGTGACCCGTTCATGAATGTATGTATGTAAACCTTGTGTACACTCAGGTTCATGAAGAGGCAGGTTCAGGCAGCGCAACCTCATACGCTGGGTCCAGGTATAATGACAGTTTGGGTGACACGACAACTCACTATAGACTCAAGATTGAAGTATGAATTCTTCAGGCAGTTTCATGCAACCCTTTCATAAGTCATTAGGAACATCAGAATGAAGAGCCTCAGCCTCTCGTCTGATGGTTCGCCTGAAGCTATTTCCCAGCTTTGACAAGGCGACTACATCCGTCAATGCCGCAAAGATAAATCCGATTCTGTCACTTGACATATGATTGTAAATTCCAATGTGATAGGTAGCTTAGTAGCCAGTAATTTCTACTAGAGCTTGACCAGTTGGGATCCTGGATCAACTCTAACCACACATCTTCCGCTTTCAACTCTGCGTATCGTAAAGATGAGGCAAGCAGAGTAAGGGAAATTGCAACACTATATGCCAGCCAAGTTGCCGCAGTGCATTCCTCGTTTGGTCTATGTTCACAACATGCGCAAACGTCGGGTTGGGGCGGTCGACCCAGCTGTCTTTCGGTTATGTTTATGGGAGCTGGCGAACACTCCGAGGGTCTGGGAAATGATATATCATATCATGTTTTATCGTCGTCTGGTATTAACAGGTACTCATTATGACTGCAACTTCGAGATTGAAGGTTGATAGTGTAATGCATGCTTCAAATATGTGTAGACACATCCCGTAGAGTCATAAGTGCAAGAATTTGAATGCGTGTTCACCCTCATACATCTTCTTTATACATGTTCACCCTCACCTGCTCTCCAGAGAAACCCCATGCAGTCTCTCTTCTGCGCTTCGACTGAGAACAAGACACGAAAACCCCTTCCTGAGACATCCAGAAGACACATCAAGATGCATGCCGATGCCCATATGACAAGAATGAAAAGACCAAACCAAAAAATCCGCCCATGGACGGCATCAACCGCATTTTGGACCCAGGTCCCGAGACGCCAGATCACAATTCGACATCCAGTAATAAAGATTAAGAAGTACATGAGCTCATGAGCGTATAGATCCTCGTCTAGAACGTTTTTTTTTTTTTTCGCAAAAAGTGACGGCAAAAAATAAATCAGGTCGTAGGCATAGACAACAAGTGTTGTCATCGATTACTTCTTTCGGCGACTGAACATCTTCGATAGACTACTGCTGCTCTCCTCCTTGGGAGGTGGAGGGGCCATCACAGGCTCTGGCGGAGGCTCTGAAGTTCGCAGAAATGCTGCCAAATCCGAGGTACGTGAAACGTTCGATACTGCATCTCGAGGCTCAAACTTCTTCATGGGAACACGACGTCCAGAGGAAGCTGACGAGGCAGGCTGTGAAGGGCGAGATGAGTTCTCACCAGTGGGCATCCCGTACTTGTCATATCCAGATGGGACGTTGACCTGGATGGGAATATAATTCCTGAAGCCAGCACGGCTACTAAGAGATCGAGTGTCGTTGCCTTGGGGGGACGCAGGTGCAGTGTTGGAGTGATTGCTCTCCTTGCGAGTGAATCTCCCGATCAGGCTCGGTGCGCTCGCTTTCTTCTTGGGTATCTTTTGTGAGATCGGTGTCGTGACAGGCTCCGGTGGAGGCTCATAGTTCATGAGAAACTCTGCCAAGCTCTCCTCCTTCTTAGCAGGAGGCTTGGGCGTTGCAAGCAAGACCTCGTCATCCTCGTCGTCGCTAAAGTCAATGGCGTAAGGGTCCTTGACACGTCGAGTCTTGCGTTTAGGCATCATATCATCTTCATCAAACATCTTACTCGTCGGAGCAGGCTGTCCTTTGTTCTTCAAAAGGGCCGTGTTGGAGTTGATAGATGAGTGAATCGAAGGCATTGATGACTCGGTGCCATGAGTCGAAGCCTGGCTGTATCGGATATCGGGAATGTTGGCGTCGACGGCCTTACCACCTGCTGGTTCTTCAGCACCGGCTGTGTCCCAAGGTGCGATATTGTGAGGAATACGGTTGCTATTTGCGCCTGGGGGTCCCTGTCGGATAAAGTCGATTAGATCCGAGCTGCCACTACGGGACTCGACCACAGCATCACGGGGCATATTTCGATTCCGATTGCTTGCCGATGAAACACGACGACTATCGAGGCTGGTCTTGCCGGGGGTATCTGGGCTGCTCACATTTCGAAGTTGCATAGGACGGCTGTCTCCTGCGGGACCAGTAGATTTGATAAATTCTGCAAAATCCGCAGTAGATTCGCTAGGAACCCGAGCGTCTCTTGGGGCAGCAGACATACGTGGTCTGTTCGGGTTTGGAGAGGGCAATGGCTTCATTCTATCGTCGCCAACCCGGTGATGGGGAGACGCCCTCTTCATGTCGGTTGCCGCAGAAGAAGACCTGGAACGGTTGTGAGCACGAGAATCATCATTCTTCATGGATCCCTTAAACACTGAATTGTCGAGTGACTGCTTGTGCTGTCGTCATCGTTAGGTCCGTTCTCCGTTCAGCAATGCATATTTTACTTACCTCCATGTTGCGCATATTCTCAGGCGTCAGCGTATATGTGATGGTTTGGTTGCTCTGGATCAGCTCTTCAAAGTTACGGGCCATGGCTGAACGGCTTCCATTGTCCTCGGAAGTTCGAACAGCCTTAAGTCGGCTTGTACCTGAGGAGGCTGATGAGCCTGAAGTGTGAGTAGGCCGAGGGGTATGCACGTTGCCTCCATCTTCGTCCGAGTCCCTTGTCCTTGATCGCTCTATGGATACCATGCCAATACTGTGAGTGGGAGAAGTAGGTACCTTGTCATTTCGTGCAGCATGTCGGTTTGAATAGCCCGAGGGCTTTCGTAGAACTTCGGCAGGCTTCTCAGGGGCGGTTTCAGAGGTGCTTGCAGGACGCGTGGATGCCACCTTGGTACTGGATGAAGATCGTTGAAGAACAGGTGAGTGGTGTGGGGATCCAACAATAGTTTGAGGTCGTTTCGCCTCGGTGGGAGAGGCAGCCTCCGGAACAGTTGGCGTGGAAGGCTGATAAGCAATATACTTGTGAGGTCTCTGCTCTCTGGTTCGATTTCGATCCATCTCCTCATCAGACTCAGAGATTGTTGCAGCACCTGGCATAGAACCTCGCATGGCATCGACTGGAGAGCGGCTTTTTGGACCTGGGCGAGTTGAGGTTGCAGGGGAGTTCTGAGCCTGCACATCAACTGCGCTGACACCATTGGAGAGACCACTGCTTGGAGGTATGGTCAGACTCGCCCGGCGGATACGGTCCGCAGCATCAGCTGAGGGTGAGCGCGACCCGCTGGGGCTCTTAGGACCAGCTACATCGATGATGCGCGCTGAGTGCACACTTGATGATCTCCTGAGTGGGAACGGACCACCGGTATCAGACAGGGCTGGCGAAGAGCTGCCAGCTACTGACACTCGGGCTGATGTCAGGATCTCTGCCTTCTCGTAAGTCGGATCCTCGTCTGCGATCTCCTGTCTTGACTGAATGCGGCTTGTTATAATCTTTGACAGCCGCTTGCTCTTGGGAGCCACTGGTTCCGGAACAAGCTCGTCTTTAGGCTTGCTTCCATCAATCTCCTTGACCTCCCTGGGTTCCTCGCTGCTGATTCGCTCGGTCTTGGCTTCTTCGACAGGCTCTTGTTCCTCCCCAACGACACTAGTCTCGACAGGTACAGCCTCCTTCTCCTTCGATCGCTTAGCAGCAGCACGATATGGTGATGCGCCGGGTGTTGGAAGCGAGTTTGAACGTTTGCGACCAGCGAAGTCGGGAGTGTTAGGTTGCGACAAGGTTGGCGTAGGAAGGCCCTGAATAATTCCCAGGGGCAGGATCAACAAACTCTTAGGTCGGCGCCCTCCAACTTCCTCCTCTGCCTCCAATTCCTCGTCTTCATCATCGCTATTGTAAGCCAGACCAGGGATCTCGATTTCATCCACATCATTACGTCCAATAGGAAGCGCAACTTGGGATGGATCAACAGCTTCAGCTTGTGTCTCCAATTCTGCATCACGGGTTGGGACCCGACTTAAAGCGGGTGAATCAGTGAACACACTGTCTTGTCTTAAATGGCCATTAGACGCCCTTGAAAAGGGGCGGCCATTTAGATCGATCACGGGTGACCGTATCCGCTTCTTCCAGCCCCTCCACAATCGCCCGAGTGTTCGGTCGAGAGCTACCCTCTCCATGTCTTGCTCTTCGACTACAATGCGGTCGGCGACATCGGCGGGGTTTCGGGTCCCTTCATTGATCTCCTTCTGGTATTTGGCCCGCAATCTGTGGTATGCGGCTTGTCCCGCGACAGTAAGGGTGAGCTCGCCCATATACTCCAGAACAGAGGTCAGGAAAATTGCAACAGCTGGTGAAATAACGTCGGAGACAGACTCGTTGGCGCCTAGCTCGAGATTCTCCTGTTCCATGTAGAGGTCCTCGTCTTCCTCCTCCATATCGCCCAGGGAAGAGTAGACCATACACCTAAGGCGGGTGCGCTTCCAAACCAATTCCAGGTCCCATTCACGCGCTTTGTCGCCAGTAGGCGGCACATAATCTTCCTCATCACCGTCGCCCAAGTATTCACGTAGCTCCTCATCGGCATTGTTGACGGCATCTTTCGCTAGCTTGGGTTTTAACACCTCCGAAACGGCAGGTCGTAAGTTGGCGAGAGTAGTAGCTTGGGATTTGGAGAGGAAGTTGAAAAGCAGCTGATCAAGAAAATTGTTGACAAGCTGTAGCGCTTCTCCCGAGACGAGCGCAGGGTCGCTGGCTGGCTCAATACCGTGCTGATCGTACCAGGTATCGGCGTGACTATCGTGGTCGTTTGTAACGATCTGAGAAGCGGCCGAGGCGGCGATGAAGGCCGCTGAGGGTGATACAGCGAGTGGCGGCGACATGAGGCTGTGGGCAATTGTTGAAGGTCGATCGCTGGAGATACTCTGTGTCCTAGATCTCACGTCGCGGGGAGAGATGATGCCGGAGGTAGGCCGTGACATGGCCAGGTCGCCATGTGAGGTCGCCATGGATGCGGTCTATATATATCGGGGGTAGACCGGCAAAGGTCTCCCAAACAATGCGTCGGGGACAGGGAAGTGGTCGCTGACCGGAAGTTTCGTTTGCCTTGTACGAGGCGAGCCGAAATAAACTCGGACAGGCACAGAATTAGGATTGTGGCCCCGGCTCTTGTTCTGTTCTGCCAACGTGCGAAATGTTGGGGGATGGGAGCGCAGTTCAAGGTGGCTGAACTGCAATGTGCTTGGTCGATGAGTGAACCTGATTTCTGTTAATTGACAGTCGCAATGGTATTGCAATCTGAAGCACGGAACTGGGCGGAAAGTAGGGACGGAGAGTTGCTTTTTGTGTAACACAAGTCGCAGGTTGTACAACGAGTCGGCCACTGGCGAGACAATAGCTGACGGACACGGGAGCGCCAGACGTCGCGAGCCGACCGATAGCAACAATTCAATTGCAGGTCGACAGCAGAAACCTTGACTGTGCTTTGGGAAATGAGGAATGGATGTAATAATAGACATACCTTGCAGTATAGCAAGAAGACCAGTAGCGATGGCAGGTGGGAGGATTATCGCAATGTCGCAAAAGCAAGCAATGTCAAAAAGTAGTCAACGAGTGACTGTCAAAAGTTTGAAAGACAAACAAAAGAGAGGTTGAAGTCAAGGTGAAAAAGAAAAGGTAGGTTGGAGGAACGAGGCGTGTCGATCAGGTCTCGGTCCTCCTCTCCTGTTTGCTCAGTTGATTTGATTTAAGTTGAGTTCAGGTCAGGCCAGGTCAAAGTCGCGGATTTGGCTGCTGCTAAGGGTCTCGTTCAGCCGGTGGATTGTAATCGAATGCAGCCCCTGGACCCAGAACAGGCAAGACTGAGGACGGACTGGAAGGCTTCTGTTCTGGCTCTGGCGTTAGATATTCGGTAAGGTGAGCCAGGTAGACCTTGTTCCGGGGACGAGACCCTGAGGTACAGGATCGACAATACAAGATAGCGCTATAGTGAAGGTACTTCTGGGACACTGTCTCTGCTGTCGCGGTGCTGCACGCTGTATCAGAGGTCGCAGCGCAGCGCAGCAACTGCCTACTGTAGTAATAGGATTTGCGACGAAGTCTCGAAAGGGTCTAGCCTCTCGGACAGGGATTGATGATGGTGAATGAATGTGGATATGGATGCCGATGGGATGTTTCCACAGAAGCGGCCGGGGTGGGCTGGGCCGGGATGGCAGCTGGAGGTTTGGCTGCTACTGGACAGTGAGTCTGGACGCAACTCCACTATATCCACCGTTCCTGGACAAGCGAACAAGGGCCCTGTCAGTATCGCAAGGGTTTGAGTCAGGGACTCTTTTTTTTCTGAGGGTCGACGGAGCTGGAGCGGAGTAGGGATTTGATTGGGATAGGGGTTGTGATGGTGTTCTTCAGGAGTTCGCTTGGTTCGCTATGTATCGTGTCGTGCATTGGATTAATTAACGTTGCGTGGAAGAATTAGTAGAAGTCGCCTAGAACACACTGTGCCACTGTGATTAGTTGATAGACGGATACGGATGGAATGAATGAATGTAGGGTATGGCCAACCTCTCACACCTACTCACACCACATAAAAATAAAGCTTGGATCTGTGGCTGTGGCCACAACCTCCTTTGATCATGATATCTTCAAGCCTAGTCAGGTTCATAGCTTCTCCGCGATATTCATTACTAGCATGCTAGCTTCTAAGCCTCCTCGTGGTTGCTCGGCAAGACCGTCTTTCTGCGGCTCCAGGGCTCCCCTTATCATGACTAGTATAGGCCATCGTCCATCGTGGAACAGTAGCTTGGATTTGTTATTGAGTTGGGCCAAATACACTTCCATGACAGAGATGCTAGTCGCTAGGTACTGTTGGTCCATATCTTGAATATGCAGTATCCCGCTTCGAAGAATGAGCGAACCGTGCGAGCGGGTGTAATATGAATCCGATGGTATTGATTCCTGTATGGGATCATCAGGCACTTCTCGTATCGCTGCTATTGGGCCTCTATGATATCCCAGGCTCTACTACAGTCTGTCCCCATTACAGCTACCGTCACAGCTACAGATAACCTTGCTTGCTTGCTTGCTTTTAACCGTTGAAACACATGGACGTCTTTATCGTCCCAGATTGCTTCTTTCGAGACTCCATTTCGCTGAGACGTGGATACATGTTACATCGGATCTGTTTCATATAACCATGCCATAAAACTCAGTCGTAATTGACTTGTTACATGTCATTTACCGAATAGAAACAACAATTTTTCATCCCATGCATACACGATCTCGCACGGACAGACTCAGCTTTTTGTCATTATCACCAACATTAGAGACAGAAAAGGAGACCATGAGTTATTAGACGAGCCAAGCCAGACCAAAGACAAGACAAGACCACTTAACCATCCCTGTCCAGACTAATAGCTATGGCGTGGGTGTGGCAGCCACCGCAAATCAAATGGTCGATGCTTTGGTCCGTGAACTGAGAAAGCTCCACAAGCCACGCGGGTCAATGGAATGCTGGCGCTGGCTCTTCTGTTCTACCTGGAATATCACAATGGATCATGAACGAACCAAACATGGGATACCTACTATCCAAGTCGCTCTCGCCTCAGGAGGCAACTTTCCTCCGAGGCGAGATAACGACATTCCCCATGATCCATTGCGCGAACCGGCTATCCGTACAATGATCAGCAGTCTATGCTCTCCACGTGCTTCGTAGCTGATCGACACTACTACTGTACGATCATGATGAGCCGCTACAGATTGTGACTCCTATTCTACTAAACAGGATATCCATATCCATCCGTCAATGATCCGAGAGTGATTCCAGTAAACCACCTGGACCACCCACCAGGTCCTCTCCTGACAATTAGTTATTCCCCTGGCCCGAATGAGCAATTGTGATAAACGTGGACGATGACCATGTTAGTGGCTATTATACACACAACCCAAGACTCAATTCTCAGGGCCAGCTTCTGTCCATCCACTCAGTTCAGCTCAGCTCAGCTCGACACCAACCCAGTAAGAATGCCCTCCTCAACGTGTGGCCGTGCGGGATGGCCCAGGAAATTATCCAAAGTCGCTACCCGTCGTGGTGTCGCTACACCCAGTACCACACTCGAACGGCAGCTTGCAGGTCTTACTGTAACCCGTCAACAACAGCAATAAATATGCTTAGAACGGTCAAGATCTCATTTCTGTAAAGTTTACCGGATAAGAGCTCACTCTCGCCTCAGAAATGGACGCTATCATAAAGTCAAAATAGGGCCCGAACCAACGGGACACGTCTCGAACCCCGGATCCATCAGGTCGGCTGGCACCTTTTGCCCCTCCAAAGGCTGACTAGCACTGAGACGAGACGCTGGTCAATCTGCGATCCTGCAGTACATACAATGGCTAATCTGCGTGACAGCGACAAAAAAAAAGGTCGGACATTTTCCTAGGTGCCGGGACTGGGCGGAGAAGAGGGCCGAACGTGGCTCCCGGTTCCACGGTAGAGGCTCAGTCAGGTTCAGGGTACGACAGAGACAACGAAAAAGGAGGATCGACACCAACATAGAAACCTAAACCTGGTGCTTGCAAATGTCTTAGACATTGTCCATCTCGAGACTTTGGTCCTAATATGTACTGTATGTTACGTGGTCTCGTCTCACCTTCTCACCACTTACAAGGCTCTGACGCCGCCCGCACCGGAACTCATTGTCTCTGCTTTGCAGCATGACTGGCTCGTGTCGTCACTCTCTGATCTGTCTCAGTGCGCTAAATTCATCCCCTGCAGCTTGTCAGCTCTAGTCGTCCAGCCACTTTTTGTATAAGGCAGGCTACGTTCTCAATTGGCGTGCTCTGGTTATTGCGTGCATAACGCAAGGTAGTCAACAAGCGGCGTATTGATGGTACCATCAAAATATAGATCCAATCTCAACAAGATAGGTAGTCTACGCGTTGCTGCAGAACGCCAGGTCCTCTGTACTCTGTTTGGCTGCTTGCTTGAGTGACAAGTACGTTTCACGCATCTCACTACACGCTGTTCAACTCAGTCGCTTTCTCGCAGCTCAACTTCAGTCAATGGGTTATGCAACGGAGGGCACAACAATTGCTCATCAATGCTCATCGTCTCTCCATTGTCACATATTCCTTTAGCATATTCTGTTTTAATATTAGCGATCTAATCCTGGGTCCTCTTATGACCCAACTCAGTCAGTACATACAGCCCGTGCTTCAGAAACAAAGCATAGACGAACACCTTGACATCACCATCTCCATGTTTGCTTGGTTTAAAAGACCAGGTGACTTTTCAGGCTCGGCCCGAAGTCTAGCCATCGTTTCCGGCGCTTCAGGTAATAGCCTACCCTCTCCTCGGGACATGTCCTTGCGTCGATGTTTGCTCAACCTTCAACTCTACCATTGGGTGCTAATTACAGAAACATGAGCCTGACGCCTCATGCGCGTTGCCTTGTGTTGGGAGCTGAGATAAGTATGATCTGCAATGAGGGCTGCGTCCTTTGAGTGGTGGTGTTAGGAAATGGTTATAAATAGACAATAACATGCTGGTCACAATCTTAGCAAGACCAGAGATCTAGCTGTGGCTCAATGATACATGGCACGTATTGCAGTGGAACGAGAGTCCCGACAACACGGTTTATATTTGTGCTCTGATTCTGCTTACTCGAGCTGAGCTAATGCCCAAAGTGAATAAGTCCGTCGCTTCTTCATAGCTGAAGAGTGAGGCTTTCTTCTGGGTACCACCAACACATGCTATCCCGTGATCTGTTCCTCAGAGGTATATGGTCGAGCCCAATGGTTATCGATTCGCATTCAGTCATGCAAGTGATCAATTTCCTTAGCATGAAACTGGCTGTTCTTGAATCGAGAGTTTGTCTGATCCACTGCAAGTCGGCGAAAGAGCTTAGTCAAGACAAGTCGCCTTTGCTCTCACTACTACAACAGCTGCTAGGATCACTTTGATACTTCAAGCGCCGAGGCCGATAGACTGGCCGCGGTATGGGTTGCGCCTTGGAGGCCCTCCAAGTGTTCCTGTCGTGTTTATTAGAGAGTGCGAGCACTGAAGGGGGTATCACAACTTTACCTTTAATATTTCCATACCTACATAAGCGACATACTTCCTTTTCTAAACTGACACCCTCGATGATGGTTTCGGGGCAGGTCGCCATCAGCTCGCCACGGATGCAGAGCTCGACGATTCGGCTGCTCAGTCGGCAGCACTCCTTGCACTGGACGTTCTCGCCTCGACACATAGCTATATGAATATTCAGTTTCGATCCGTCAGGGCATTGGGCTTTTGATGAGGAACATACTCACTGGGATAGCGTTGTGGTGGTGGTGATTAAGAGGTGGTAGAACAATTAGACGGCTATAATGATAGTCTTTGTAGTGAAGCAAGATGCGATCAACGCAAATATATAGGGATCGAAGAAGTGAATGTTCCTTCCAATAAATCCAGTGCACTGTATTAATGAATTCACCTGTCGAACAATCAGTGTTCGAGTACTGAACCGTAGTCTTGAGGCCTGCCCTTTGGAGAATGGTTAGAACTACTTGTTCACAAAAGCGAACAGCAGAACAACACGTCTAATACATTTTGATGGGAGCTTATTCTGTGCCTACGGATATTGTTCAGTGTTTCTATTTTCATACTGTTTCAGTATCTAGTGGCATTTGGTGGTCCCCGGAGTTCTTTGTTCAAAGTGAAGAGAAGGAAATGAAACCATGAACAACTATGGTTTCGTCCACCTCGATCACTAGTTACAGAAACAAAGAAGTCTTATGACATGAACCGCAATGTTTCTTCAAGGTATTCGGGGTTTGTCGTGTTTAGCTATCGCCGAGTTACTGTAGGGTCAGTTCGGGATAGAGACACCAGACAGATAATAGAAAGGTGACGAGACAATATCTGAGATCTATACATGACTCCGCTCAAGGATTTCCTATAGCTACTTGTTTAATTGCTCCGCCAGGCCCGGTGATTGTTCCTCGCCAATATCAATCTCGGCTTCACAACCCGTGCCGCTGAGTTTGCGAGACCGATTTGTATATCAACAAAATGAGAAGCTTGCGAAACATGACCGGCATCATTGAAACTCACTGAATTGCTTTATTCATTACCTACCATCGATGTCTCGGTTCTTTGTCAATTTATTGCTAGTTCTGCGTGAAAGAACTGGGCACACAGGCCAGCTCGGGTATCAAGGTGGCTGTGATATTCAGCTCCAATACGATATTCTTCAGCGGGCAGCTCTGGGATGGTTATGTCTGTGCTTAAAGGTGAAAATACATTCCTAGATGTTTCGTGGCGGCTGTAACATCCTGCCACTGGCAAAGGGTGTCGAGTTTGCTCTCGAGGCAACTCTTATTGTGCTTGTTGAAAAATGACTATCAAGCAAACAATAGGTTTATGGCCACAAGATCTCAACCATAGCAAGTTTTTCTTCTTCTTTAAAGTTGGAATCATTCTCTTACCATCACACAAATAAATTAACTCGTCAAGTCATTCCTTTCTCTAACAAACAATGTGGCCTCGCCCCTACACTATGCCGAGGGACTATCTGCTCCCTTTACTCTCAGTTTGTCTCTTTGTCATACAACTTGGTCTTTCTGTAAGCGACCTACCGTCTATTAAGCTCATGCAAGATATTGTATGTAGGCATGTCCATCGAATCGATAGCCCTGAGCTACTTCCAGAAGAGAAATGTCGGGATGAGCCGGTGCAGCAACGACTTAACTTCATCATGATGGGGATGCAAATATCCGCCACTATTTCGGGTATGTTTCCATCTCATCTCATACATGTACTTATTAGGATCGTGTGTAGGACTGACAAAACTGCAGCTACCTTAGTTGCGTTCCCCTTGGGTGTTCTCTCAGATCGAATCAGCCGACTTCCTGTACTAGGTGCAAGGATCCTCAGCATGATACTCTCACAATCATATGCCATGTTCGTACGCTGGAAATCAGACATGATTCCACTCGAGGCAATATGGTGTATCGGTGTCGCACTTCTCTTTGGTGGAGGTCGAAGCGTTGCTGAGGCCATGGTATTTGCTATCATTGTGGACACGGTACCCGAATCCAAGAGGCAAGCTTAAATTCCGAGGGCGAGATAAACTAATTGCTGACGAGGGTTGCTATATCATCATGGTTTCAGTGGGTTATGGCCTCTGGACTTGCTGCTCAGCTCGAAGGCCCTGTGCTATCAGTAGAGCTTGTTCAGTCATCGGTATGGATGCCACTATTCTTGTCCTTGGGCTTGGTACTCGGAGGCGGTATCACCCTAGTGAGCATTGGGCCGTATGACTATGGTCTGGAGTCGAACATGTTGAGCTTGGAGTCTCTCAAGAGAACATCCGTGATGGTCGCTTTCAAGTCGATGTTCTCTAGGCCTCTCCTCCGGCTTATCCCTGGTACTGTCATGACAATCCCACTAGCAACAGTGCAGACTGATATCGCCATTCGCCTAATGCCCATACAGTTCAGCGGGCCTCTCAACCGTTCTATACTTATTGTATCTTTGCCAAGCTTGGTCACACTTCTCACCCTATGCATACTGCTACCTGTCATCACATGTATCTGGAGCAAACTCACACGTTCGCCAACTCATCGCAGATGCTCAAATCTAGCTTGCGCGAGTTCGTTGCTATTCTTAGCTGGCTGCCTCTGCATGATGATGGTAACAAAGGAAGCCTTCATCGTTGCAGGCCTAGCCGTGTCGGCACTGGGCTCAGGTCTACCTACGCTATGCCGGTCCATGTTAGTTAGGATGACAGGGGATGAGAGAGCCGGGATGCTATTTGGGCTACTGGCGGTCTGTGAGATCCTAGGTCTTCTCGCTTGTGAGGCAAGCATGGGGGCGTTGTTTGGGGTTGGGCTGAAGACGTGGCTGGGGATGCCATTTTGTCTGGGGACAGCAGCTTCTCTTGTTATAAGTCTGACCACATGGCTAGTCCCCACGAAGTTATTGAACACTGGAGATGGCTGATCAGTTACTGTCTCATTAATTCCATGTTGACAGGCATATCTGGTCTGGAGCTAGCGACTACCGTATGGATAATTACCATAGTACAGTTACCCTGGAGCATCGCCATTACTAACAGATTCCAACATTATTAACGTTACACATAAATACACAGTAGCTTCTCCACGGCAGCCGCTTAAAAACTCTATACTCAAAGAGATCATTCTCAAATTGGCAGGTGAATTTGTCCACGTCGTGTATCTTATCATTACACGACGTTGGTGTAGCGATGTTTGCCTGTGACACTGTTCACAAACGACAATCAAAGATCGGCAGTTTTTATTATTTTTATTATTATTATTTTCTTTTTTTTTTTTAAATAGAAAAAGACAGTTCTGAAAGGTTCAGGGAGTCATAAGTGAGACAAATCCAGGTCTTAGTGTTATAACAATATAAGCGCCGGAATTGATCTTTGCCAGCATACCCTGATCTCACCATATGCAAGATGGACCAGTAAGAAGAGCTCGAATATCTGCAAGTCTCGGATTCTCACGCTTTTCTTTTGCCATGTCAAGGCCCATCAAGAGTTACATAGCGAAAAGTCAAAATTGATTGGGCTCGGCTTAGATCAAATGCCCCGTCAAAGAATCAGCAGATCAGAGGAAGACGAGACAAGGGAATGCAAGGGTATATGCAACAATACCCAATTATGTTATGTTATGTTATGCAACTCTGTCGTGTGTCAACCGTGGCAGATTTCGCCAAATACCATCCGACCTTGACTTGGCTCTGTTCAACCTCAATTACTCTGAGGCTCTCACTTCCGAGCTTCGAGAGTTGTGTATCTCGTAAAGAGACGAGGTATAAAAACGGTCATCACGCCATATCGCCGACTTGTCAGATAATAGCCTTATCTGTAACGACACCAAGTACGCTCAACTGAGCAATTTATAAAGACTCTTCTGTGCTCAGCCAGAGACTGGAAGCTACGCCAAGTACCAGAGATCTCTCTCTAAGAAACGACAGTGAGATGGCGGCCCTAAAAATCGATACAGAAGAAGCTCTTCGGCGTGTCATTCACACAACACCTATTATTGATCATCATGCCCACCCTCTTCTAAAGCTGAGTGCTATAAGAAAACATCCTCTCCTATGCATCGCTACCGAGGCCAATGGAGATGCCATTGAAGACTCAAAGACAAGTTTGGCACATCTTCGTGCTGTAAAGGTTCTTGCCAACCGCCTAGGCACCGACACAACTTGGGAAGCTGTTGAGGCCGCTGTCGCCAGAAAGCAGAAGGGAAACTATGATGAGTGGATAAAGACGTGCATGTCAGGCATCGAAAACATCTTGGTCGATGATCTTCTGGGCGATCCGGCTGATGTTGAGCCTTACCACACGCTCAATGCCTATACGAGAAGCCCCAACAAGCGCATCCTTCGAATCGAAGAGGTTGCAGCGAGCTGTATCGAAAAGGCCTGTGGTCAATTTTCACACCCTTCAGAGGCATTCTCAGGATCTGTCGAGAATTTCATGAACGCCATCTATGATGCTCTCGATGACCCGGAAATTGTCGGCTTCAAATCTGTTATCTGCTATCGAACAGGTCTCGTCGTCACTCAAGTCACCGACCTTGAGATTATCATGCAACAGTTCCAGCTCATTTTTGACACCCGGAAAGAAGACGGTGCTCAACCATTCGAGAGGCTTGATCATGAGCCACTCAACGATTACTTCCTGCACATCCTGGCGGGCTTGATCCAGAACGGCGAGGATGAGCACAAGAAACCTATCCAGTTCCACACTGGTCTTGGAGACAACGATATCACACTATCCAAGTCGTCACCCGCACATCTACAGGAGTTCATCAAAACATACCCAGATGTGCCAATCGTTCTCCTTCATGCCAGTTACCCTTTCACTCGTGAAATGGGATACTTGGCGAATGTTTACAGCAATGTCTACGCTGACATTGGCGAAGTATTCCCCTTCATCAGCCGCGAGGGACAAGAAGGTGTAGTCCGACAAATCTTAGAACTCTGTCCAGTATCAAAGATTCTCTGGAGCACCGACGGACATTACTTCCCGGAGACTTACATCATAGCCGTGGATCAGCTCCGGGAGGTGCTGCAGACGGTGCTAGCAGATTATGTCCACAAGGGAGATATGACCTGGACACAGGCAGCTCAGCTGGTTCAAGACATTCTCTTCAACAACGCCAACAAGCTATATGATCTGAAATTAGAATTCAAGCCATTGCCACCAGACTCGAGTCAAGGCTTTGAGTCTTCTGAGCAAACGTACGTTGCGACACTGGCCAGATTCCTTAAGAATAAGGAAGAACCGAGATTCTTGCGGGTGACTTGGACTGACTTCATCGCAATGTCTCGAGCGAGAGCAATTCCTATGCGCCGCGTCTGGTCCATGCTGCGAAACGGCGAAGACTTTACACTCGGCGTGACAAAGGCTGGTCTTGGAATCGACCAGAGAGATTCGCCAGTGCCGAGTATCACACCAACAGGAGAGTATAGATTGCATCCCGATCTGAGCAGCCTTCGTATTGGTCCTCGTAAGGGACATATAAGTGTCATGGGTGACTTCAAAGAAAAGGACGGTACACCCGCGCCTTTCTGTACACGTACCCTCCTAAAGAAGACACTCAAGCAGGCAGCCGAGCAGGGACTCGAGTTTACGCTCGGATTCGAGATCGAGCTTGTGCTTTTCCGCCGCGGTCACGAGAACAAGTTCGAACCACTTGATAGCGATGGACATATGTGGTCGGTCACTCGGGCTCTGGACCATGAAGCGGTGATTGAGGTTCTTGAAGATGCCGTTGAACAGCTCGATGCTGCTGGCGTGTATATTGAGTTGATGCACCCCGAAAGTGCCAATGGGCAGTACGAGTTTGTTCTGCCCAAGGCATCGGCGCTCGAGGCAGTTGACACTCTCCTCTACACCAGAGAAGTCATCAGCAGTTGCGCTACAGCAAAGGGATACCGCATGACGCTTCATCCTAAGCCATATGCCATGTCATGCGGAACAGCAGCGCATATGCACATGTCTATCTCATCACCTATCGGATCGGATAAGCAAGTTTACGAACCCTTCTACGCAGGCGTCCTGAAGCATCTCCGAGCCATTGCGGCCTTCACATACAGCAGCATGGTCAGTTATGAACGCGTTGTAGACGGCTGCTGGGCCGGCGGGACTTGGGTAACATGGGGTACCCAGAACCGTGAAGTGCCACTACGCAAGATCGAGGGTAGTCACTGGGAGATCAAGTGCATCGACGGACTTGCCAACCCCTACTTGTCGCTTGCGGCGATCCTATTAGCGGGGACAAAGGGCGTTGCTGACGAGGAAGAGCTGGTCTGGAAAGACTGCGCCAAGGACCCTGCAGTGCTGTCTTCGTTAGAGAGAGAAGAGCTCAACATGAGTGCAAGATTGCCTAGAAGCATTCAAGAGGCGCTTGCGGCGCTGGGTGAAGATGAAGAGCTGACTGAACTACTTGGTCCCGAAGTTGTTGAGAGATTCGTTGATATCAAGAAGGCCGAGACAGCTATTTTGGAGGAGATGGGGGTTGATGAGCGGAAACAGTGGGTTATGGAGCGATACTGAAGCTGACGATGACCTCGTTGACATTTGATGAGGAGATGGATATTAGCTAATAGACTGAAAATTTGACATCTTCAGCAAGGCTTTCTACATTAGTGAATTCATCTCCCCTGCCAGCTGAAACATTTGATGCCCAGTGTCATGATGGTGACTCCGCAACAATGGGGCACGAAGCTCTGGAAATGCTCTAACATGGACATGGCGTTCGTGAAACCCATGGTCCTGGGTACGGTACCAGGGATTATGCAGGGAGCACTTCTGATCAAACACCAACATTAGCAAATAGGCCAACTTTGTTGAAGATGAAACTAGGCTACGGCAGAGTGACAGTTGGCTTAGTGGCAGTGAGTGGTGGCTTATTTGAGGGGCTTCTCTGCTGGAATGAGGCGGTTGACATACTGTCTACGGCTCTGCGCGAAGCTAGCTGGCTGGCTGGTAGGTTATAACGTCGTTGCATTCCATTCCATTCCATCTGTTGATGATGGAATGGATGCACTTCAAGAGCAAAGAGCAGTCTTTAACAATTAAGATCCTTGTGCTTATCATGAGGATTTATCCACAGATTCTGGTGCTGGGTTTGACCTCTTATAGGTTATGCAAAAAGTCTGGACCCTATGGGCCGTATCATATCATTTTAAAGGTGCCTCTCAAAGTGGATCGTCCGTCCCAAGCAAAAGCTGCTGCCGATCCAGCCTCGAAACTCAGATCTAGGAATAAAGAAAGCTTGGCTGAGGTCCCCACTATTTCTCGTTTTTATCCGGGGTCTGCTCGCTTCTTATTCTGCTTCTTCCTGGGACGTGGAAATTAACGACGGAGCGGAGAGCCCATCAGAGGAGTAATGTCCGTGACCAACTTTTCTTCCTTTTTATCTATTTAATCTTGAGATGGGCCAATTCATGCTTCAAAAGTGAAATAGTTCCAAGGGACTGAGGCACTAAGACCAGCCTAGGAAAAGTGCCCTGACTAAAGACGAGCCTAACAACGCCGTCGGCTCCTCTTTGCGCTATTCGCAACAGTTCCAGGTACGTCGGTCGACTTCGCCATCCGTTGACATTTGCCACTGACAGTGAATTTGCCATGGAGATGAGTGGATCGGACGTTTCAAACAGAATCCACAGCAACATTCTTTGACGGAACATGCATGTTTCTAATAAGATCCAATGTTGACCGACCAATCTCGCCTACCGGTGGTATCACCATGTGGCATCCTCAAACCCTCTGTATGTACTTCATGTTTCTCCGTAAAATTGACTTTATGTAGACTCTACACTTGGGCTGGTCAAGCAAACCTTATTGATTAACGATAAATCCATTTCTCAGCTGGCCCTGTCAGCGGAAATCACCGTGTCGCGCGTCGCATCCAGCAAATTCCACCGGTTCGTTGGAGAATCATCCCGTCCAATGGTTCAATGTGCCATGTCCATGCATTTCATTGTTTTCCTTTAAAGGGCCTTCCTCGTTGTTGATCAATGTACGCGATCGGTCGGGTTGCGGACGATCACTTCCTTTAACTAACATGCCGATGTCCATCACCCGTAGCCGAACTCAATCTAGTTTGGAGTTTGTTTGCCAAAGTCCAATAAGCACTTATCGCCAAGGGGAATAATGCATGCGGAAGAGTTGTCGGTTGCCAATATTCCTGATGGCTGATGCTGGGTCTGCACCTAAGTAAAGAGAGAATATCGTCTGCTTTTGATGGATATACCAATCCTTGATATTGCATGATATGGATCCTGGAGATTAGTCTCTTTGTGGTTTAGGTTTCTGAGTGGCTTGACCACTAACATTAACAGACCAGCCAGCAATCCGCGAAACGGGCGAAGAGCTCGTAGCTTACTGTAGCTTACTGCTCTGTAGTCAACCTTTTCTATAGTGTCTTATTAAGGTAGGTGCCTAACTTCAGGTCCAACCGGAACATTCATAGCGCCAACCTCGACATGCGTGTCCCGCGTAACCCGCTCGGTCCAGTAACAACCCGTATTGTTGACTTGCTTGTCCATTCAGCTCCAGTTTCTTTCGAGCTCGAGGGCAATTCTGCATTCTTGAGTTTCCGATGTTGATTCACACCAAGGATTTGAACTTCATCCAACCAGTCCTCGAAGAATATTGCCTCAAAATTCAAGCCGTGGCAACGAATTCATGTACGTTCTTACAACAGCCGTTTATTGAGCCTCCCCCTCCACGCGTCGGCTCCTCCAAGGGCCAAGCTTTTACCACTGTGACAGTTCAGCCCACAGGATGGCCTAGTGGCCCAGACAGCTTAGTATCCACGCATGCCCCCAAGAGACTCCGCCGATCGCTACCATTTCCAACACCACTCTCCTCCCCAATCTCCATCCATAATCCATCTCCCCCAGCTCTTACATCCCCAGTCCTGGGTTGTCTTTGTGTATCCGCCAGCTGCAGCTGCGACTTCGCACGCACTCGCACGACTCACCCTCCTTTCAGTCTCAGCCAGCAAAAGATCGAGTACTCACCTAGTAAATAGAGCCGACGTTTGTAGGAGGACACTTCAACCTTATTCCAGACCTTGTCTTTTTGTCGAAACCGTTCCCAGTCCCCGGGAAGGCCGAGTCAGCACACCACAGTCTCACTACAGCTTTCGCCTCCCTTGGCCGTGTTTGTCGATCAACGATCCACAACCGCCAAGTCCCTCCACGACGCATCTCGAGTAATTCTAGGCGACGGCCATAGCGACCACCAGCGAAGACGGAGTACGATCTTGAACCTTGACGTCGAGCCGACTTTTCAAGATCAAGGCGCCGGGGGCGAGCCTCCTCAACTTCAACTGGCTCTAATTTCAATTCAGCTTTTCAGCACGACTTCCTTCGTCTGCGCCTTGCTCTGAACCCTCCCAACGCAACCGACGATGCCGCGTCGCCGCGCTCGACCCTCTAATTCTTTCTTCTAGCCTGCCTACCATGCGGATCGCCATTCGTGAGCAGCTTGCAGCCCTCGTTCTTCTTGCCGTTCTCGTCTCCCTCGCCATTGTCTCTATTCCAACATGGATCTATGTCAATCGCTTTGTAGTCGACATCGAGCGCGAGGGTCTGCAGCTCACGGCTTCCCTCAAGGCTTCCCGGATCTCTGCAGAGCTCGGCCTCATTGAGACCATTGCCATGACCATTTCTTCTCGAATCCTCGTTCAATCAGCATTCACAAATTTCTATAATACTGGTGACCGAAACTGGGAAGATGCCCGCGAAGATCTAGAGAGCGCACTTGCTGTCAGCACCAGTTCTGGTCTGTTGCAAGTAAGACTATATTCGAGGAATGAGACGGGTGCTTCTAATGGCGGTTTACTCAACGTGACCTCCCTTTCTGCACCAGAGATCATTCTGCCCTATGGCAGTTCAACTGGCTCCGAGATTCGACTCGGCGATACTGATGAGGGCTATCCACCGGCTCTCTTCCCTAATCTTACATATATCAATCTTGAGCGGCCAAGTTCTCAACGCAATAATACAACAGCTTTTGCAGCCGAGGCATTCCCAGATGTTAGGATTGCCCGCGATGGTGGCTTATTACTGGGGCCACTGGTTCTCAATGAGAGTGCTTCTCTCCTTTCCGTAACAATTCCTGTTCGGGACAACAACGATACCTTCATCCTTGGCTACATGACTGTGGTTACGCTTGCCGAGTCACTCACCGCGGTTCAGGAATCTCGTGAAGGATTGGGAAAGACGGGTACCGTCTTACTCATTGGCCCTACTGATCGGTCAAATCGTTTTAACAAAACTCAGCCCGCCAGCAATGCGACATATACTCCCAACCGTGATGAATTTGGTAATGTGATGGTCAAATTTGTCCTTCCTCCTAAGAATCCGGAAGGACAGAAGGATCGTCATGATGTTCATCAGTTTGTCAGCGAGACTGGTAACAGAGCATTTCCTGTCAAGTATTACCCAGCAGCGTTCGATTCGTTCACAAAACATTATAATACTGTCAATAACGCCAGCGCTCTCCTCAACACACACAACGAACAAGACGTCCGTGTCGCAGTTGGATTTGCTCGAACACAAACTCCCCTGGCAAACTGGACTGTCATCGTCGAGAAAGCCAGATCAGAAGCCTATAAGCCGATCAACACTTTGCGGAACATCCTGCTTGGAACCGTGTTCGGTACTGTCGGCTTGATAGCCTTGCTGGTCATTCCATGTGCTCACCTTAGTGTGTTGCCTATTCGAAAACTCAAAGCGGCCACAGAAAAGTCAGTCAATCCCCCAGGATACGAAGACTCATTCATCGATTCGGATTCCGAGTTCGGAGAGGAGATTCCCAGTTCTGGAGGGATATCACGACGATCGAGAAAACGAGGACCAATAGCGAAATTTATTCGAAAAATGCAGGGAAAGTCGAATGGGCCGAGTTCAAATCGAGATGTTGCTCGCCGAATGTTCAAAATCCCTGCAAAAGTCGATGACCGGAAGCACTTCGTTACGGATGAGCTGACTGAGCTGACGCGAACCTTCAACGATATGAGTGACGAATTAGTAAAACAATATCTTTCCCTTGAGGTCAAGGTGGCAGAGCGAACAAGGGAGCTGGAGGAGAGCAAGAAGGCAGCGGAGGCGGCTAACGAGAGCAAGACGCTTTTCATTGCCAACATTTCCCACGAACTGAAGACGCCCCTGAACGGCATTCTTGGCATGTGTGCCGTATGCATGGAAGAGAACGACATCGTTAGGATCAAGCAATCCTTGAAGACACTCTACAAGTCCGGCGACTTGCTACTTCATCTCTTGGAGGACTTGTTGAGTTTCTCCAAGAACCAGATTGGCCAGCAGCTCAACCTTGAACTGAGGGAATTCCGACTGGCCGATATCCGATCACAGATTTTGACCATTTTCGACAAGCAGGTTCGAGAAGGAAAAATCAATTTCTCGGTAGAGTTCATCAGCTCCGACAATATCGACATCAGCGCAAGTCCAGACAGAACGAATGGGGAGACAAGATTACCAGCACTTGGACCCTATGGAACTGGAAGATTAAAAGACATGTGTCTATGGGGCGATCAACACCGAATACTTCAGGTCATCATAAACTTGGTGAGCAACAGTTTGAAGTTCACGCCTCACAATGGCAGCGTCTCAGTCCGCATTAAGTGTCTTGGAGAAGCAGATGCCATCGCTGAGAATGAAAGCCGTACATCATCAATATCGAAGAACTCGCGGAACAACTCACGGACTGGGCGTCCTCGACAACGTGGAAGCGCCAGCTCAGCAAACTCGGGAGGCTCAGGAAACCGAAACTCGATCCCGAAGTTCAAGGGCACAGGAACTGCCCTGTCCATCAACCCCATGGACCCAAAAGCAACTCCTCATGTCCTGGTCCGGGAGCGATCCCCTACGCCTCCTCCACCAGGCGCCAAGTCGTATGTGTTCGAGTTTGAGGTTCAGGATACTGGCCCAGGCATACCTGAGCATATGCAGCAAAAGGTTTTTGAGCCTTTTGTCCAAGGAGATCTGGGTCTGAGCAAGAAATTTGGTGGCACTGGATTGGGATTGAGTATCTGTCACCAGCTAGCAGGCCTCATGGGTGGTTCTATCAGCCTGCGTAGCACTATGGGTGTCGGCACAACCTTCACTATGCAGATCCCACTAAAATACGTGAAGGACCGGTAAGTGTTCACCAGCGAAATTGCTACAAAGTTACTAATAGTTAGATCCAGAACTTCCAGCACTGCATCGAGCAGTGTGAAATCCCGCCCAGTGAGCGTAGATGCTAGCGACATAGAGCCACAGCGCGTTGCTCCTGGTACCCCGAAGCCTGCAGCTGAAACCAAGTCAGCCGGTGCCCTCAACCCACAACCTCGATTGGTCGGATTAAGTCAACCATACTTTGCTGCTGACCCTCCATCTATCAAGAGTGCAGAACAAAAGATGGCTGAAATTGATCGTGCCATTGCCAGTAAGGGTGGTCAAGGCAGGTTACGCGTTCTGGTTGCCGATGATAACTCAACCAACATCGAAGTTGTCAGCCGCATGCTGAAACTTGAGGATGTTTACGATGTGACTATTGCGAAGGACGGCCAAGAGGCCTACGATTTGGTGAAAGCAACAATGGAGAAGAACCAGGCATTTGATGTGATTTTCATGGACGTCCAAATGCCCAACCTTGATGGGCTGCAAAGTACTCGACTTATCCGTGAGATGGGCTACACATCCCCCATCGTTGCTTTGACAGCCTTTTCAGAAGAGAGTAATGTGAAAGAATGCATTGACTCGGGCATGGACGAGTTTCTCGCCAAACCTATCAGACGGCCGGCCCTTAAACAAGTGCTGAAGAAGTTTGCAACAATCCCAGAGGAGCCGGAAGACGAGAAGCGCTCGTCTTCGCTGAAACCGAAAGCTAGAACGAATGGTAATGTCATTCAGCCACATAAGGAGGGCGAGAACGGCGCACCACGAGAGAAGCATGGATGAGTGCTTTATCCCTGGTATGCTGTGCACCTACAGAAGCCACAGCTAGGAATACGAGCGAAGAGTGACTCGTCACGAAGACAGGCATATTTATACTAAATGGACAAAGATCCCTATACAACACCTCAACCGACATACATCTCTTACCTATTTGTTTCAAGTTGCAAAAGTCTAGCGGGAGGAATTGTCTTTTTCTGGAGTTTGAGCATTTTTCTTATCAAATTTTCAAGGGGGACGCGGATCAGGAAAAGAACCGCTCCAGTGTCTTTTGGCTTGTTCAGGTTATTTGTCACGCACGTTGACGAGCATCGCGACCTCTCTATACTCTATTTTGACCGCATTTCTCGCTTTTGCCATCACATACAGTTGATCGGCGCGCACGTATATAGGCGTACACGTTTTGACCTATTATAGTTATCAATTGCACATGTTTGCGGATACTGGAAGTGGAATACAAAGGTGGTCTCAGTTACAGCATCGCAAGAGGAGGCACACGAGGAGAAGAGAGGACAGAAGAGAGAAGAAAGAAGAGGCGTATATACATACTCATGTAATTATATATATACGCATAATACTGTGACGAAGGAAGAACAGAAACTTGTCACTTGACCCATTGCATGACTTCGTGCCTATGCTCGTTGTGACTTGTTGAAACCAGTAGAGGGTAGTGGTAAAATTGAGAAAACTACCTGATTGTTTTCTTCATTCGTGCCAGAGACCAATGTAGGTTGAGGCATGTTGATGCGGGACGAGGTATCCCGCAAGTCATTGAAAATATTAAATGATGTGAAGAATTAGTAAGGAACTTGAATGGAAAACAAGAGCGATCTTTTCACCCAAGAAGGCGCAGTGGCAGAGTGGTCTAATGCGATAGACTAGAAATCTATTCTCTTCGGAGGCGTCTGTTCGAATCAGGCCTGCGTCGGTATATTCTTTTTGGGTGTCAAACCTCGTTTAAGTATATCTCTTTTCTTCTTCTTCTTCTTCTTCTTCTTCTATACTTTTCTCTTGTCATTTTTAACCTCAACTCTTAAATATCTAGATTTGCCTTGCACTAGTTATATATCAAGGTAGGGTGAATATAGCAATACTTTGTTGAGTACAGTTTAGCTCGAGGTCGAATATGCATAAATCTTTGCCTGTAAAAATATCTATTCCATGGCTACTTAAGCTATACTTGGCCATCTCACTGATGACAGGGGCCTTTCACCCCGAAAGACTCCTAGCCAACGGGGTCCGAAAGCACCGCCCACTCCGTTGTAGTGCATACGCCACTGGAGGTGTGATTTGGGTACTTGTTAATCATGGACTCGCAGACGAAGAAACTTCAACTTCTGATAGGGATATAAAAATGAATAAAAGCCCATAGCTTAGGCCCTACCTGCTTTAAAGTCATCTAAAACTAGATTGCAGTGCCCTATAATAGTGAAGGTCTCGACATTTTCCTGCAACCTCTAGGATGTGATGGGAATTCGAAGGAGGCGGGCAACAAGGAGCTAGAGGTACGTACCTCTTCAACACACACACGTAAGGCTTCACGAGCCACAGCGCGACCGTTCCAACCATCCTATCCCCGTCAGCTTCATCCATAAGTCGCATCTTTCCCCCCTTCACATATCGACTCTCTTTATCGACAAAAATACCCTCACGTCGCGCAAGAGGAATTAGACCATTCACAAGTTCTGACGACGATACAATGGCCGACGAGCAGCCCCGTGGCATCGACCACACTGATTCCATCGATTCGAATGATGGCCCGAAGCAGCCGGACAAGAAGAAGAGCCGTCGCCCTGCGAGTGAGTGTGCCTCAAGGATGCGCGCGATGCGGGAGAGAATTCATATTAATTGATGCCTCGTAGATACTGCCTTTCGACAACAGCGTCTAAAGGCCTGGCAGTATGTTATAACTACCCTTATCCCATTTACTCAAATCGCCCCCTCGATACTGATACCATGCGACAGGCCCATCCTCACACCAAAGACTGTCCTGCCTCTGTTTTTCGCCATCGGCATTATATTCGCTCCCATCGGCGGTGCTCTTCTATACGCGAGCGCTCAGGTACAACACCCTTGATTCGTCACGTTAGACTATACCCGCCAAACCCAATTCTAATGCGCAAACCTAGGTCCAAGAAATCCGACTCGACTACACCGATTGTATTGAAAAAGCTCCCACCCTTGGCAAGGACGGCGGCGGCTTCAGGGGTATGCCAGGCAGCGCTGTCAGCACCGCATTCAAGAGTTCGAACACGTCAGTGAATGCACAGTGGGCCAAGGAGAGCAACGTCACCGTTAAGCTCGACAATGGTGTCAGCGTCTCGAACCCTCGATGCCATCTCAAGTTCACCATTCCAGAGGAGATGGGTCCGCCTGTTCTTTTCTACTACCACCTCACCAACTTCTACCAGAACCATCGCCGATATGTCCTCTCCTTCGATACCGACCAGCTCAAGGGCCACAAGCGATCTTACAGCGACATTCATAACTCGGACTGCACTCCTCTGTATGGTGAGGGTAACAAGCCTTACTATCCCTGCGGGCTGATCGCCAACTCCATGTTCAATGATACCTTCTCCAGCCCTGTGCTCTCGAACCCTCCCAAGGCCAGCAGCAATGATACGTGGGTGTACCATATGCAAAACAACACGGGGATCTCGTGGGACAGTGACAAAGATCTCTACGGCGAGACCCAGTACAACTACACTGACATCCTCCCCCCTCCCAACTGGCACGATCGCTACCCCAAGGGATACACTAAGGAGACGCCTCCTCCCAACCTCAAGGAATGGGAGGCTTTCCAGGTCTGGATGCGGACTGCTGGTCTTCCTACTTTCAGCAAACTGTACCAGCGCAACAACACTCAGGCTATGTGGTCTGGGACCTATGACCTGGTGATTGACTACCGTAAGTCATTGTTTCTTCATGTGGAGCAAGCATATCTAACCTCGATATAGGCTTCCCTACTCTTAAGTACAAGGGCACCAAGTCCGTCATCATTTCTACTCGAACCGTTGTTGGAGGACGCAATCCTTTCCTCGGCATTGCCTACGTTGTTGTCGGCGGTGTTTGTATTGTTCTCGGCACCGTGTTTACAGTTACTCATCTGATCCGCCCCAGGTTTGTCCCCGAGTCTGACAGTCGTTGACCTTATGCTAAATCCATGATAGAAAACTTGGAGATCACACTTATCTCTCGTGGAACAACGCCCCTGGTGCAAAGTCTGGTCCTAGCACTGCCGCCGCTTCGGGTCGCGAACTCCGTCCTGGCGAAGCTTAGACAGCTCGCGACGATTCGCGCGCTCTTCTCGCAGCTACTACAAGCCCATCTCCCGCGTCTTTCAGATCACCGCCCAGTGCATCAGGTGGTCTCCTGGCCCCTCCCTGGTGTGCACCGTCCTAAGTCGTGTACATCATCAAGGATATGAGTTAATCAGCACTCACAGGCTAGTAGATGTCGTTCTGAGAGAGTGCTTTTGATCATATTGGCTTTTTTGTTTATCACGTTTCTCCATCATACGTCTCGTTGTGTTTCTGTACGACTACTCATTTTTGCGGTCTCCGACTGTTGCTTTACTTCTGGTTTCGGGAGACTCATATCATCAAACATTGGTCTCTTGCACGTGTACTATGTCGGCCTCGTGTGCCCTTCACCCAGCAGGTACCTGTCCTTTTGAACAAGAAAATATAAGGAAAGGGGAAGGAGGAAGAGCAAGAATTGTGTTTGCTTCGTACTTATCTTTATATGGGTAGGGAGTTTGGGCGCGTTGCGACTCGGGAATAAGGATAGAATGAATTGAATTATCTATATACTCTTGAGTCCAATCACGATCTGACGTTTAGCAATAGATGCTATGCTGCCTCTAAGATGTGGGCTGTCACAGAACAACAATCGTATGGCGCGAAAAGTACAATCTAAAATTGCTCAAAATCATGAATTATCTTATTGTGACTGATACAACTGCCCTTGACCCATCCTGACCATATCGATATCGATATCGATGAGCGAAGGAACTATAAAAAATCCTCGCCACCAGACCAGCTATTTGAGATATGATGTTCTGCAGCCTACATGCCCCCTTGAAGGAACTCGAGGGCCTGCAGCTAAACGTAAAAACCAAGTAGGAAAATTGTATATTTTTAGTACAAATGGTGAAGCAACCAACCAGCGTCTCCTCATCCTAAGTTCACGCCGAAAAAAAGAAATATCATCTTCTCACCTGAAACCCAGTCATTATGTCACCGTTTAGCGCTTGCGTTTCTTCTTGCCGCCTCGGTCTTCTTCCTCCATGGCACTCTCGCGATCACGCTTCTTGGCCTTGCGCTCGAGCTCATCCCAATCCTCACCCTCTTCGTCACTGTCGAGCTCTGCATCTTCATCGTCGTCGCTTGCATTGCTGCCGAAATCGGATCCTTCGTCACTAGATTCAGACTCCTCATCGAATTCATCCTCATCCATCTCAAAGGCCGATTCTTGCTCAGACTCACCCTCGCCATCATCATCGTCAGAGTCAGCTTGCAGGAAAGACCAACCACCATCAGCAAAGAACTGGTGGGTGTCTGCAGTGACTGTCTTCATGATAGTTGGCCAGTTGAGGTTAAGAGGACCTTCTGTGTAGGCGATATCGGAGGAGTCGAGCCATTCCTTGACCTGATCGAGGAACTCGACGGGGATGGTGTTGACGTGGTAAGGGGGTCGTGTAAAATCCTTGAAGACAAAGACCATATCAAAGTTCTTCAGGCCGAACTGAACACGTTCCAGGTGGGCAATCTCAACTTCCTCAATGGTGATGACCATAAAAGGAGGCTCGACAACCTGAATGAGGCAGTCTGTGGTAGGTTGCACAAAGACATTGCTTCGGAATGGCACACCGTGGAAACCAAGGTCACGAACAGGCATGTCGACCTCGATGCCTTCGTTGCGACCAGCCTCAGCAATCTTCTGAGCAAAGCCTTGGAACAGTCGATCCAACTCGGCTCTGCGACGTCGTTCCTCTTGTTCTGCCTCGAACTCATCCTCGTCACCATAACGGTACTTTCGCTTGCGGTTACCCGTCTCATCGAACTGAATGTCTGTGGCTTCTCGGTAGAACTGAACATCCTTCGTCTTCTTCTTGTTGCCAACAATGATCGGGTCCTTGAGATGAATGTGAATGATAACAATCAACTCATGCTGACAAGGTTGGAAAAAAAGGTGCTTGACGTTGGAAAATAGTATATCTACTCGGTGTTGTGCGTTGAGGGGTGAGATATATCGAATACCGTTCTGGTGAATCTCGACCTTGCCTGGTACTCGCTTGCCTTCCATAGCTGGACGGATATAGACGTTGTCCAGCACAGCTGGTCGTCGGTCTGGATATTGGTTAGCATCGACTGATCCGAAACATGTTTAGCTTTGACTTACTCCTTATCTCGACGAGTTTGTCCTGCTCGACGACATCCTCCATGTCCTTCTTTTCCTGCTCCTTCTTAACCACATCGCGCTTCATGTTGGAGATCTGAGTCGCTATTTCATTGTATCTCTCACCATCAGACGATCGGAAGGTCAAACTTCGGACAAAGTGCGCCGATGCATCTTCGAAGGGCTGGTCATCCTTTCGGCCTACGCCCTGACCAGGGGAAAGAAAATTGATACGCAGGAATGCCCAATCACCCTCGTCGCTTTTACTCGCGTTCTTGATAGTGTTGATGTGGAAAGGAACAGGGCGGCCCATGATGGGCAAAACGACTGTGTTGTTCTTGATATCGACAACAACCTCGAGGTTCTTGATCTTGCTGGGAAACTGATTGTCTCTCTTGTAAGACTCGAAACGCTTGAACTTCTTGACCTCACCACCGTTCTGGCCACTCGTGGATTCTGAAAATCTGGCGAGACCCTCCCTTTGCTTCCTCGCTGCAAGTTCCTTCTGATGCTCCCGTCGCTTCTTCTCAAGGTCGTCGTTAGCGACTTGGGTTGTGCGTTCTGAGCGAAGTCTTGTGCTTGTGATGTTCTTGGTCGCAACGGCACCAACTCGCGAGTCCTTCTTCTCCTTCTTAGGGGCAGGCTCTGCTTCTTCATCATCCTTGAAGAAGAACGAGTTGGCATCGGCGCTTGTTGGGGCCTCAGCTGTGAACACCACGGGCTCTGCCGAAGTGACTCGAATGGTGTCGGTCAAGACGAGCGCATAGATCTTGCTGTTCTTATCCTGGGGGGACGGGTTCTCGATGTCTTGAAACCCGGTGTTGATGATAAGAGTCATGCCATCCTTCAGAACCCGCTGGTTCTTGGCGTTGAGAATCAAAGTAGGATCCTTGTTCTCTAATCCAATACCCCAACCAACGTTCTTTAGGAAATGCTTCTCCATATCTGGCTTCTTGCTCTTTATAATGCTGATGGCTCTGCCATAAACCTCCTTCGCTGTCATACCGTCACGAATCTCTTTGATGATAGTGTTGTGGATGAGAGTAAGAAGCTTATAGTTGCTCTCCTGAGACTTGTTGGGGTCGACGAGGTAAGTTCGCGCGATGGTAGAACAGTATGACTTATATCGAAGCCCCATGGCGGCAATGATGATATTCGCGTGAAGATTGTCGTCGTTGGGTTCACCGGCAAACCGAAGATCGTACTTGCCACCACTCTGGATCGAAGGTCCCAGAATCCAGTCCAGCTGAGCGGGATCGAGGTCCGAGGGAAGTTTGCCCTTGCTAGGCAACTCGACTGTCTTCCAGAATTGGTTGTCGTCGAGCTTCTTGTCAACCTTGTCGGCGAGTGCGGAGTGTTTGACTTTCTTTTCGGCATCGAGGATGTTGGACATTTCGTCGAGGAAGTAGGGGGTCATCAAGGCAACACAAGCCTTGGAGGCGGTTCGCATGGCTCGGAGTTCGCTCTCGTCCTTCACGGCAAAGGCGTAGGTAGAAAGGGCGGCGGAAATGTCGACCTGGGTCACATCCTTGCACTGATCGTTGAACAGCTTCTTCCACTCATCGACGAAGGGTCCTCGGGAGGTGTCTTTGGCAATGGTGCCGACCTTATTCTGAAACGCATTTGTTAGGACTGAATGACAATGAATTTTCAACCGACTTACTCCTGTCTCCTTAATCTTATCGGCAAGCTTAATGAAGAGCTTCTCGTTTTCGGCAGCATCCTTGCCTCGCACAAGGACTTCGATTGGGAATCGGCCCCCTTTCAGCTGTTCGAGATGCTTGGCTAGAATGGATTTAGTATGAGTCATTTTGCGCAGGCAGAAATGCGGTCGCACCTTTCTTCGCTGTTGTGAGAATGTACAACGTGTCCAGGGTGAACAACATAAGGGTCGTCGGAAACTCGTATCCAAGAAGCCAGAACTAAGATATTGTTAGTACATGCATCTCGCATTCGTTTCGAGTCGTCCTGGGATCGCATACGTGAATCGCATTGTTCTTGTGAAATTCGGGGATCTCTTCAACCTTGCCCATCATCACAATGAGGGACTGAGCGCCGTTGAACAGGCCATCCTTGGAGCGCAGGTCATTCTTCCAGGCAGTGACAAAGTGGGAGATGCGCTCCTGGAAGAGCTTGCTGTCAATCTTGATCTCGGCCATCGTTTCTGATGGAATCGCGATCGAGAGTGACGGGGGAAAGCTGAAGGAATATAGAGCTGATGACGGGAGGTTGCGACGACGCGAGAAAAAGTGAGGTCGCGTTAATGATCCAAGCTGGAGCTCCCTGTCACGTGATGTCCCGCAACGCGTTCCTTGGGTGACTGATGATCCAAATTATGGTGAACGAATACAGCCTGATGAATTAACCGTGGCAGGTCAGTACTCCAAGCCATTAACAGTCCAATTTTACTTCAGGTCTCTTCTCTCTTTTTTTTTTCTTGTTTGCAAGCTCTTATTACTTTGCTTCTTTTCGTATGTTAAAAGAGTGCAAGTTTCGAGAGATGAAAGACCGCCAAAACGCAGTTGAGTTGGTGGAGCAACCAAGTCCAGCAATATCTCGAGATGATGGTTCGTGAAGATGAACACAAACCCTCCCAAAGACGTGGGCATTTGTGGTTCACTTTCTTGTGCGAATTCAGAATGCGCCGCAGATGTGTAAGTTCATTGTAGTCTCAAACTTCAGCGCAACCATTGTCTCGTGACGCCTCTTCTCACCTGAGGTCACGTAGCCTCGTAGCCAGTAGTGGAGTAATGCCAATGCTTTTATTTACGACGGTAATAATCGAATACTATATTTGATCATGTTTATTGTATAATGTCTTTAATAACATGAGTGAAGAAGGTAAAGAGTATTCGAGAACAAGTATACAGCATACACAATTACTTTTTGTCCAACCATCAGCTCAGTTCATGCTCCGTATCAGGTCACTCTATATATTCATCAGCAATACACTAAGGTCCGAATACAGTGCTAGAATTCTAGAAATTCGATTCATGGTCTCGAACAATTCCGAGCTCAGTATCCGAGGCTTAGAGGAACCGCTTTTCTACCATGAATGCACCATGATTGAGACCGCGGAATGAATTACCTGAAATACCTACGACTTACACTCCAATCCTGATATCCAACCCGAAAAGAACTTGATTGTGGTACGGAAAACTTCTTTATATTCTTTCCGGTAGTTTTCAGACTTGCTGCTTTTCACACCTGCACAATCTAGAAACATCAAACGTCAAATGCCGGGATTAACCTCCGCCTGTCGGCGCCGGTTTTCGGGAAGTGGAGTCGGGAGTTGCGATTCAAACCCGACCCCGCGTATGCCCGGGTGAACATATAACCAAACGCGAATACCATACCTCTCACGTAACTTTTCTCACAACTTGTTTTCTCAACCTCATTTACTCTGTGACTTATAAGACACGCAGTTTCCCTCTGGTAACATTGTCTCTGAACACTCTCATATTCATATCGACTTACGCCATACTATCTGCCATCATGAGAGTTCCTTACGTATCCAACCCTCCTGAGACCAAGTCCGAGGAGCATGCCGCCATTGTAAAGCGCATAGAAGAGCGCCGCGCCCCTCGGCCTCTCCAATCTCTGGATTTAGCACTTCTTCACTCCCCTCACGTTGCTGATGGCTGGAACTCATTCCTCGGCGCTGTTCGTACCAAGACCTCTCTAAGCGACGACATTCGAGAGCTTGCAATTTCACGTATTGCTGTGTGCAACAAGGCCTGGTACGAATGGAAGCACCATGCGCCGCTAGCTGTCAAGGGTGGTGTGTCTGAGGCTGGACTTGAGGCTATCAAGGGGGAGGAACTTGGTGAGCGGCCTGCTGAGCTATCAGAGAAGCAATGGGCTGTGCTTCTGTACACGGATGAGATGACGAGGAACGTTCAAGTCAAGGATGAGACCTTTGATCGTCTGCGGGAGTATTTCAACGAACAAGAAATTGTGGAAATCACAGCCACGGTAAGACAGTCCCATGTCCCTCTGTAGTCATCAAACTTGTCCTGACACCAACAGGTTGCATGCTACAACTGTGTAAGCCGTTTCTTGGTGGCACTCGACGGTAAGCTCACGTTATAAATTCATTTCCGCTCTAACTAGAACTAACAATGCTACAGTCGGGGAGAGAAATGGTACCGGCCCCGAAGCCATCTCTGGTCATTGATAGACAGTTGTGTCCTGCCAATTTCCAGGAGTAGCAGCAAAATGAAAAGAAGAAACATGTCTTGATCATGAATAGTGACTCATAACCCAAAAACAAACAGAGTGGTAGAATAAGACAAAAACAACCGTCCTAAGGAAATACCACGACTTAAGGCCGCGGGAAAGGGGTATCATCCCATCTACAGAAGTGAAGTGAAACAAATGAACCAAACTCCTCATGAATAAAGCCCCCGAGGCCCCATCCTCGCCAAACCAACCCGTCGTTAATCGTTGCTCATTCAACCATGCCTCCTGTGGTCGTGGTGAGTGTCCGCTGTCATGCTGGACTATGCTGTTTTGTAAATATGTTGGCGGCCACCTGGCCGCACTGAGAACGCCGTGTAATGAGGATTGTGTAATGACCATGCTGTATCGTCGCACTTGACAACCTGTAAGAGTTATGCCGTCTCGCTGTAACCAGAAACCAAAACGAAAAGAAAACCATGAAGTCTAAGACCAAACCGATGCTTCAAGATCACGGCGACTTGGAATATGACCTTGACATTGCACGCTCAATTGAAGCGTGGCGCTGATGCATTTTAGGCGATGTTTGTAGTTCCTGGACAACTCCCGCCCAGCCCTTACGGCTAGGTTTTGGTATGGGCTCCGGGTGGTTAACGAGAGCCTGGGTGGTCAAACTGCGCAAGGGAGGACGGTTGATGATACCCTCCATTAAGCCTCTAGGAAGAGCAGGACGGGTTGGAGTTTTGAAAACCGGTGATTTTTCCAGATCCCTTGCCGCAGGTAGAGGCGGCGGAGGCGGCGGCGCAGAGGGTTTCTCATGAGTAGTGGTGCTTGTTTGTGATGCGACGACGCCCATATAAACGACAAGGAAGCGCATGCGTAGCATGTCGAGCCTACGAACCCGATCCTCTAACCTCGATCGCTTCGACGCCCACAACAGCCTGGCGGAAGTCTTTAGCTTGGTGGTGTCCTCCTCGATCACCACACCATTGATGTCCTCGCGCAAATCATCACCCGTCTTCTGGATCTCCCTTAGGAGCCGTGTCAAGCGGATCTTATCATCAAGGCGCTGCACCTTTGCGACGTCACGATCATAGCTCTCGTTCTCTTGGACGGAAAAGTCGGCAGTGTCAAGAAATGTTGCAATTTCGAGCGGCGCCGCTTGGTACGCGGCCGTGTAAGAGGAGATGATCTGGACGAGGACGATGAGGGACAGAATGACAGCGATCAGAATGAGGATGATAGTCCACTGGAGCAGATTGAACTCGGCCATGGTTGAGCAGAGCGTCTAGATGGCAAGTCGAGGCGGAGGGTGAAGCTATCGCGCATGGTCCTTGGGGAGTTGTGTGTTTGTGGGAGAGAAAAGGGAGAGAAGGGGAAGAGGCGCACACAATATGCAGGTGAAAGGCAAGGGACAGGAGCGATGACGACGGGAAGATCAAGCACAAGCGCAGCCAAATCCAACAACCCCAACAATCATGCCGTACAGTACTGTATCTTAACCTATCAAAGAGAACCTGCGCGTTTGTGTGCGCTCTAATTAACTAATAGAGGCACCTAGTTTCTAGGCTCATACACAAGCCGAGCTTCCATATTCGTGCTGGACCACTTGGTGCAGATGGCTGGGGATCGAGAAGAACCCCCCTGCAGGTGCATCTGCAACTAACGATAGTCCATAGAGACAGGGCAGGGTATTCAAGTCAGTCATCACATGGTCATGGCCAGTCCAGTGGGATGCGATGCGCGACTTGATGGCGTTGTAGTTGTCTGACTGATACTACTTTGCATGGCCCCTAAAAATGGGTAAGCGTGAGGTACCGTGATGATGATGTACGCGGAAGTGCCGGGCGGAAGAAACGGTCAAGACGGTATCTGGTGATGTTAACTGATGGTGGTTTACACAAAACGTACTCAATAACCATACGTAGCCATCACAACTTGTTAATGTCATAGTGTAAGAGGATGCACCACAAGCCTGCTCAAGATTGGCAGTATCCAAAAACTAATGCTGCGCTGCCGAACCGTCCAGCGGGTTTTCACATTGCATTGGCGGATGGATTGCATTCCGAGTGGGTTCATCTGCAGGTTGAGAATCACCATCGGTTGGATGTGACCAATTCTTGCAGGACACTATGCTAGGCTTATTTGAGTAGTGTCTCGGATCCTCAGAGCGCCCAAGTCCATAAAAGCATGGGTATTGAGGTCTGGAATTAGGGTTAGGAGAAGGGCAGTACCTTGGTGGATCAAGTCTAGGGCTTGAGGAGGAGAAAGAGAGCTGAAAGACATTAGTTTGTTGAGGTGAAAGTTATGAGAGTCATCTAGTATGTATTGAATCTTTGAGTAACTCCCCAGCGATTCAAAATCCATGGAGGGGTAAAGAGAAGTTGGCTGGGTTGACGTTGTTGTCATAAGTCGGAATAAACTTGATTCGTTACTGAAGGCTTTAGCCGCTGTCAGTTTGGCACCCAGTAAAAAGTTCGCGGGCCGTTGAAGGCGTGAGCGAAGTGGTGCCAATTATTCCTCTTCTCTCCTCTCCCTTGTCCCTTGGGCAAGGTTCTGACATTCCACTGACTTCATCGATGCCCTGTACCTGCGCCAGTCTTGCAGCTTATCAGAATCATCGGATCTTTCTCCACTGATATCGCCTGTTTCTGCATTCTCTATTACCATCCTCGTCCTCCTGCTCCCAAGAATCCTCAACAACATTAGGAACCTGCTCATGGCGACGACTACAGCGACGGTGACGGCTGACCCCGCGCCGCAAGCGCAGCAGTTTCCCCTCCCAAAGATCCTCGAATACCCCGCGTCGACCCCGCCAATCCTCATCACCCAAGGTGCCGAGGGTCGCCTCTACAAAACCACTTACCTATTACCCGATATTCCCTGCGCCCTCAAGTATCGCCCTCCTAAGCCCTGGCGTCACCCGATTCTTGATCAGCGGCTCACGAAACACCGGATCCTTTCAGAAGCTCGTATTCTTGCAAAGTGTCGCCGCGATGGGGTTCGTGTACCAGCTGTGTATGCTGTGGATGAATCTGCTGGGTGGTTGATGCTGGAATGGATATCTGGAGGCCCTGTTCGAAAGAGCATCAATGAGCGGCTCGGAAATAGAACTGAAGGCATAGAGAGCGATGCTGAGCTGAAGGACCTCATGCGAAGGATCGGTACTGCTATTGGCAACATGCACAAGGTCGGCATTGTCCATGGTGACTTGACCACAAGCAACATGATGTTGCAACCCCCAGCTAACCCCCAAGATGGTAATTCCTTACATGGAGAATTGGTTATTATCGATCTGGGTCTTGCGAGTGGAAGTATATCAGACGAAGACCGGGCAGTGGATCTCTACGTTCTGGAGAGAGCATTTGGTAGCACACATCCAAGAGCAGAGTGCCTCTTTCCAGAGGTGCTCGAAGCCTATGGCCAGACCTTCAAACAGGCCAAGATTGTTCTCAAGAAGCTAGAAGACGTGCGGATGAGAGGCCGCAAACGAAGCATGCTTGGGTAAACAAAAAGAAAAAACAGAAAAGCCGTCTTGCAGCCAATTTCCCTACCATAGTGTCTAAACTCCGTGTATCTGATGCTCGCTGTTTTGCAAAAAAAGAAAAAAAAAACAAATGGACAAATGATGCCACTACATTCCATCTTATGTGGCTTGGAGATCCAATATGCCAGAAACCCAATGGTTCATCATCTCTACCTTTTTCCCTTTCTTTGTCTTTCCTCTTTTTCCCGGCCGTCAGGGAATTGTCCAACTATGGTGTCACCAGCTCCGCTCCAGCAAAATATCCCTTGTTCTCTATGACGCCTCGATCCTGTACGAATGCCGTGTATCGCACTACCCATTCCGGGACAATCTCTCCTGTCAAACCCGCACCGCTGTTATCGGGATCGGCAAGGAGACCTGCGCCGTTCGGCCCGTGGCTAAGAAGTTCTCGAAGAGTGCCGTGAGGAAGAATATCGATACAGTCGTTGTGAACATGCAATTCCACGCCTTCTTCCTCGGCTAGCTTTTTCAGCGGAGGTGGAACATCGCAGCAGTTTCGCAGGTTGATCTGGTCGATGACGGGCCGGACACTCGCACGCTTAATGAAAGCGCCAAGTTTCTCGCTACCAAACTCGGCCACAGCAAGACGCTTCACGAGGCCTTGCTTGTGCAGGCCCTCGAACACCTTCCAAGTCGCAAGCTCCTCTTCAAGGTTCCCCTGTTGGGCATTGGTCTTGTCCGCCTCCCATTCGCAGTTTCCTTCGAACGAAATGCCAGGAAAAGATACAATCAGGAGGTCGATGGTCTGAATGCCGAGTTCTCTCCGGACCAAGTCCAGAGCCTCTTTGACATGTTGTTCCCGAGCAGCTACTGACATACCCGGGAGAACAAAAAACTTGACAGTGATCTCATACTGACTGGGTTCCTCTTGGAGGCCCGCGGCGTTCCAATTAATGCGAGGAACGTATAGCGTATCGCCTTCTTGTTCAGTCCAGAGGTCGACGGCTGTGTGCTTGCCTTTGGGCGTGTCGCCGTTCGTGAAGCCGTTCGTTTCTTGCGCATCGATCGCATAATCGCGCTGAGCTTCGGCGATGTTGTCACGCAGAGAATTGACGAGTTCGAGGTTGGATCTGCTGTTGCCGGGTTTACGGATAATGGAGGGGCCTGCCAACATGACATTGCTGTCGAGAGGGGTTTTGTAAGCATCCATTAAAACTGCAGAGAAGTCAGATAAATACATACGCAGTAGATAGAATAAGTCTCGTCATGATGAGATTATGTGAGATAATTGGAACACTAAAATACGAGAGAGATAATCCCAACAAACAAATGAGAAGAGAATGGTTCGAGGAGAGACTTTTAGTAGACAAGAGGGAAATTTTCGCCGTCGGGGTCTTCGAGGCGTAAACTCGGACACGCCAGTATTAAACCTGCAGACCAAAATAGTCTATTCCAAGGCGCGCCCACTGTTGAAATACGTGGGGTAAAGCAGATAGCTTAGTAATGTTTAATTATTCGAGGTCAAAGTTATTAATCACAGGCGAAGTTTGAGGTTTGTGTAATGATTCTACTGTATTTATGTTTGTCATGGCTCCAGATATCGAATCATGGGTAAGGTAGATCAGAAGTGAGTGGGAGGCTGGCTCTGAATGGCCATGGAAAAGGTTTGGGACCTGACATCAGTAGGAGCGCATAGTCGCGTGCTTGACAAGTGAGGCCAATTGATGACATAGTACTCATTACCATTTCTTTCACGTCAAGGTCGGAGATTCCTTTATCGTCTTCTGTGTACGTGGGGTTTAAGTATGTACCTACCTAGGTAGAGTATGTCGGCACTACCTACATGGCCTACTAGTCGCCGTTGAATGTGCAGAATCATGTAGTGGGTGCCAATCACAGTTATATAGACTGGTTCAATTACCTGGTAACTTCTTTATTAGAGACAGGATCATAGTATAACTTCAGAGAGAACAGGTAACTCGACTTAAGTTTAGCTTATCTGTGTTAACCTTAGATGGCTCCTGGCGCTCTCCTCCCGTCGGTATAGCAACTCAGTGTAGCCACTGAAGTGACCCACTGACTCCCTAGACTCCCAAGCCCAGTCAGCGCTGAGAGAGGGATCCAGACCTAGCACAGTAGGCGGATTGGCTGGAGCCTGGACCACTTCATCATTGGGCTTGCCGGCCTGAGCCAACTCGTCACCAACCCACCAAAATTGCTTCCGTGTCCACCTTGAAGCCAGAATTGCTTCCTCCGTCATCTTTCGAAACCTCTCCCTGCCTTTTATCTGCACGCCTCGAAGCAGGCTCGATAGACCATCATGGCCATTCAGTATGCTTCTCCGTGGCATACCAACTTTTTCCGTCTGCTGACCGAGAACTAACTACAGATATCTCATTCTCCTATCCCGTCAGGGCAAAGTGGTGTGTCTTGGTTCCTCACATGCGCAGCTTCAACAGCACTGACTAGTCATGACAGCGTCTTGCCAAATGGTTCACAACACTCTCCCCCAAGGATAAGGCCAAGATCGTCAAGGATGTATCTCAGCTTGTGCTCGCTCGAAGAACTCGCATGTGCAACTTTCTAGAATATAAGGGTCAGTTTCCTAACCCCTTTGTTTTGATGACCTTGAGCTAATCATCAACATAGATACAAAGATTGTCTATCGCCGATATGCATCGCTCTTCTTCATCGCCGGATGCTCCTCCGAAGATAACGAGCTGATCACCCTCGAAATTATCCACCGATATGTCGAACAGATGGACAAGTACTACGGCAACGTTTGCGAGCTCGACATCATCTTCTCTTTCACCAAGGCATACTATATCCTCGACGAAATCCTCCTCGCCGGCGAGCTGCAGGAAACGAGCAAAAAGAATGTTCTTCGCTGCATCGGCCAGCAGGACTCCCTTGAAGATATGGAGGTAAGTCATGACCAGCTTGATAAACTATGAAGTTTTGTGATAGCCCGGCAACCTACACCCACCCACCCACCAAATCGTCGCAAGACAGCTGACGCCAAGCCTCCAACAAGGTCGAGGACGAAGTTACAAAGATCATGTAAACCTCCTTGACGGCCTTTTAATTGCTATCCAACATGAATTCGACACCGCTCCCGAAGCGTCGGATTGAGGCGATCGATCAATACCTACCAAGAGATTTCATACGAGTTGCAGTATATTCACTGGCCGAGAATTAACTTTGGTTCAACAGGCCGACGAACAAGTATTGGTGTCGCTCAAGGAATCAGGAATTCTGTAATGGGAAAGTCTCAGGCGGCTGAGCATCTCTTCAATGGGAAGAGAGGACACACATGTTCACATCGTGGGAATAGGCGCAGATGGTGTTTTGGGAGTCTCCGACCGTGTTGGTCTTGTTTTGTAGATCTTTGACGGTGGAAAACCACCTTCTTTTATATCAAGAGATGAGGCCCGCGGGCGATGGTGTTGCGACAGCTACGACAGGCAGCGCAGAGAGATTGTCTCCATTCTTCGACCCGTTATCGGTCAAACGTCGACGCAACAGTGAAAGGAGAGCAAGCCTTGAACAACAGCAATGATCATCATCAGAGGCTGCATCCCACTGAAAATAGTCAGGCCTGGCATGTTGGGTCACCTCCTGTGTTTATCGAAGCCGAAATCAACCGCACTGCTCCGTCGCAACACCTCGGCCCGCAACTGGAATCAAGAGAAAACGATTGACCTCATATGCTTGTTTCTGTTTCTGTTTCTTGTTTCTCCAATTTCCAACTGACGTTAGATGGTGACTGAAGATGGATCTGGCCCATTCATCAGAGGGGATGGGCTATTTCATCCTAGCGGTCGACTGAAGCGCGTGGTTTCGGAGTTCAGCCCCATTCGCTATCATTGATCAATCGCGTGGGGTTGGCGTCAGAGCATTCCCCCTATTACGATACGCCAAACTTACGCATTCGGGTCTTCGAACAACAGATCGTAATTAAGGGCATGTGCGAAACGATTGGATTGTAAGTTGGCACTGAAGAATTGATCAAAATAGAGTCCCTGAGGTTTGTCTCATGAGAGCCAAAGGATGAAGCATGAGGTTTACAGGGGGTCTCTTGGCTCCCGTTGACATGGCTTAACTGGCAGTACCGAGAACTGGCGCGATCCCCGGAATTCTTCAACATTGGCCGGACCAGGGCCGGGACCGGTCTAAGCTCACGCCAGCTCAACTCAGCTCTCAGCAAAAGTGACTGATTTTGAGATCCCGTGGCTGGCTACAGCAAAAGATCACACCAGATTTGAGTGGGCTCAAACGTCTTTGTTTGACGAGAACGCAACGCAACACGCAAGTCAACGCTGCGCTGCACTACGCTACCTACGCAATGCAAGCGAGAGACAGAGTTACCGTTCATCCGCTGACCTCAGACAGCCCAACAGGCCATCCCCATTCTACTCCAACCATTCTATCCCGAAGCCGGCCAATTCCATTAACTCAAAGCCTATCCATATCCATCCATTCAATTGCGGCCCCTCAATCAGTCATCTTGTGTTTCCTTGGTCTCACAAACTAACCAGGTTCCTATCTGTTTGCTTATTGCTTATTCACATGTGTTAATCAACTCAAACTCAACCCTGTTACTTGCTTATCTCTATCCAACACTTCCCCCTTCCATCATCAATTGAATCGACCAGGTTCTCGGCAATCTCCTGTCCAATCTTGATCAGTGCCTATTATTATCTTCCGTCATCGCCAACCAATCTCTTTTTATCTCCGGTCTTTTAGATTCTCAGGGTCCTTGCCGGCTGCACTGTATCTCCCAACGTTACAGTAACGAATCTGCCGCCGATTACTCCGTCCAGGGCATTAAAAGTTACCACCGCGATTTAAGTTCCTGACCTCGCCCCTCCCGAACTGTACCTGCTCCTGACTCCGGCGATCTTTAATTCCCGACTTCCTTCCGCCCACTTTCAATCATCCTCACCCTCACACTGTTATCCCCCTCTTTCTCCTCAATTGTCAATACCCCGTATCGCAGCAATATCGATTGTCGCAACCGATTTCGACGTCGTATTTTATGACATCGGCCATCGTACGCTTACCGCCATCTTTCCCATATCGCGACAACTGTCACCATCCGACTCCGGCCCACCGCGACTCCACGCTGACGCAATCTGTTCCCTTGACTGCTCCCTCAATCAGTCAGTCGCATCACGCATTTACGGTCCAGCGCATCAACACCGCAACATTTCCACCGCAGAATCGACCCCAAACTGCTCCTCCACCTCCAAGATGAAGGTTAGCAACCTCAGGACCCCACGGAGGAGCCCCTCGTCCGACATATGCTAACGCGCACATCCAGTATCTACCCGTACAAGACTTCGAAGCGGTGACGAGCGCGCTGAACTTCAACACACCCGACTGCAGCGTGACCGGTGGATGCGATCTCTACACAACGAAATCAACAGGTTCCGACAAGAAGCTCTACAAAAACATCGACAACGATCTGAACTCACAACATGAAGCCCTTCTCAAGCTCGGCGCCAGCCTATCACCACCTGAGCGTGCTCACATGCTTGCTACATCACCGAGCATGCAGCTGTTTTCACACTCAAGTGCTTTCGGCCCCTTGTCCGAGCTCTCGAGTCGCAAGACATTTGCATACCTTATCGCGACGCTGAATGCGAGTCACCCACACTACGATTTCTCTCATGTCCTTCGACCCAACGACTTCAAACGCGAGCGAAACCTGCGTCGCGTCATGGTCAACCTCGATTCAATTCTCCAGAACGTAAGACCTAACTTTGAGCCTAAATCTCTCGGTTCCTCGCTAGGCAGTGAGACAAGCTCGATATGGGGGCCCCAATGCTGGTCACTGATCGACAAGGAGATGCACCTCAACGAGTGTACTATTTTCAGCTACAACCCCGAGAGCGACCCTTTTGAAGAAGACGAGAGTGCAATCTGGGCTTCACACTACTTCTTCTTCAACCGTACCTTGAAAAGAGTGGCATATCTCTACGTCCGCGTCGTGCCAGTTATCTCGTCTCATAGCCCAACTCTCCGACCCACAAATCTGGCCAGGAACCACAGCAACCAACGGGATCTCGAATCAGCTGGCGCGCAGAAACGCGCCAACTACTGGCTTGGTGATCAAGATGCTGAGTTAGTGCCATATAATGAGGACGACGAGGAGCTCAATGACGACGGTCTTTTCTGGAATCGCGGAGAGAACGGAGATCTCGTTGCCTATTCAGATGAAGACTTCGACGAGGATATCGAGGATATGGACATGCTCGATAGCAGTCCTGACAGGTCCATGAGCGATGATGTCGCGGGTCGCATGGAGATCTAGGGTCGATTTGATCCAAATCGTCATACCGGATCGGTTCTTCAAGAAACGGCCTCTTCGGTTCGAAACCGACCATCAGCCGCATTTCTCTGAATTCATTATTTGCTGCATTATTTCAACATTCAACACTATCCTAATCTCAACTAGGGTTGCTCGATACCAACAAATCGAGACGAACGAAGCTAAATAGCACACGACTTTTGCTTCGCTTTTTTGTATTTCACGGGCATTCTTGCGTCATGCTCTTTTCTTTCGACATGCCATTTGCTTAGTATGAAACTGTGAGGCCCGGTTAGGCTTCTGGTCGGTGAGAGCGGCTGGAATTCCGCGACATGAGGCGTTTTCGGGTTCTGCTTGTCAACCTGCTATTTCCTGGAGATGATTGCAGGTTTCTCTGTTCTAATTATTGGACCTTTTTTTTTTTTTTCTGTCTCCTTTCTTTTTCAAGCACTGTTATTCTATATCCTTTAACCTGGGTTTGGCTTTGGCTGCTTTTGATTGGATTACCGCCTGACATGGCTATGCCTGGATGTATGATGAGAAATCGTTGCTCGGTGTCGGTGTCGTCTCGTTTAGGAACGGCATGGGATGATAGTAGGCGCTGGCGGCATGGGAATTCGGGTGAGAGTAACGACCTGGTTTTACGGTGATGATGTACATGATGGGTTGGGGGATGCATGCCATGGGCTGGTCAGGCTGGTAATTGCTTTGACACGATACTGCGAATTCATGATTTCAAATTCCCAATGGCTTTACTCATCAGTCCTGGATAAGTACCTTACTTAAAAGTGATCATTGTTTCCTCGACCTTGAGTTTAATCGAGAGCAAGTCTATGCGTAAAAAGACACGTGTGTATCCGACAAGATGACGCAAATAGCTGTATACACCTAGGGTTCATTCGGTGCGCAAACACGGCCAAGCATTCAAATCTGGCTTGAACTATCTTTGACATGAGTTTATGGTTGAGCATGGTGCCAGGTGTGTCTTACGTATATGACAGCGATATTCAAATACATCCCGATTTCTGTATCAACCGCTGCCATGGAACTTTGAAATTATCCGGCTGTTCAAGCACTTGAGCATCCCACGAAGATGATCCATTGATAGTATGCCGTTTGACTTCTCGACGGCATATATTTGAGTCCGTCGTGGGTTCTTTGTTGATTTTGATTTTGGTGGCGAAGAGGTTCTGGTCGGTGACTGGATGTGGTATATGTATTATGTAGCTGTGTTACTTCCGGGGTTACCTCGAGGGTTCACAAAGTATAGTTACTATCTGGTGTGTATTTAGAGATAAGGTTCGGCCGAACGTGACAGCTGACTTCGGGAAAGGAACCCGTAGCCAGTCTATATAATCCGAAAGGCTTTTCCATCAGCATATGGCATCGTTAGAGTTAACGTGGATGAGCCATGTCTGATGCTTAGTCTACGGGTTCTCTCACAAAGGAAGTATGTCACTATATCCTTTCAATTGGTTCCACGCGACTTCGACACACAGACTGAGGGGTAAAGGGCTACCAGAGGTACTCGTGTGGCCTCAGTGGTGATGGTGACGAGGACACTTATCTGATATTACCCCCAACAAACCAAGTTAGCAGGTCTTGATGGAACAAGCCAATCTGAAAGAAAGTTGGGGGAGTCACAACACAGTCTTGGGTAGCACATGTGCTTGCTTCGGAGTCGGGTTGTCAATCCGAACCCCTCTTCTCTGCGAGGATGGGTTTCCTATAAGACCGGCTCAAGGAGGGAAGAGGAGAGGGCAAGAGTATAGCTTCTTAGGTATCGAATACGACGATGGCAAACTTTGATTGGCACGCTGAGAGAACTGATCTGTCGGATCTGGCTCTCCTGGATCGAGCCCCTGAGAGTGAGGGGATAGATCTCAAGGCAGTTCGTCTATATCGTCTTGATCGTACACGAAGCCAGATGGTCAAATATGGCCTCGACGCTGCCATCATCAGTGATCCCGTCAACATTCGTTATGTGACTGGTACTCGGAACATGCAAGTCTTCACAGCACGGAACCCTCCCACGCGGTATCTTCTCCTCACGGCAACTCGATCCATCATGTTTGAGTTTGCGGGCTGCCTTCACTTGGCTCAAGGCTACGAGACTGTCGATGAAGTCCGCACAGCAAAGTCTGTCACGTTTACGAGCAGCGGCCCCAAGATTCACGATAAGGAGAGGAAATGGGCACAAGAGATGGCTGATTTGGTTGAGAGTCTTATTGGAAAACGGAATGCGACACTTGGTCTGGAGCGTATGAATGCAAACGTTGCTATCACCCTCAAGGAACTCGGCCTCAACATTGTGGATGCTCAACAAGCCATAGAGATGGCAAGGACTATCAAATCGCCTGAGGAGGTCAAATGCATTGTCGCATCTCTTCGCGCAACAGAGGTCGCTGTGGGCAAACTCCGTGATGCAGTCTCACCAGGTCTTACGGAGAACCAACTCTGGTCAGTCATGCACAAATCTGTAATTGAGCAGAACGGAGACTATGTCGAGACTCGACTCCTCGGCGCTGGACCACGAACAAACCCTTGGTTCCAGGAGTCAGCAAGTTATGTCATCCAGAAGAACGACCTCGTGGCTTTAGACACAGACGTAGTCGGTTGCCATGGATACTACTCTGACTTCTCACGAACGTTTCACGCTGGCCCAGATCCTCCTACCGAGGAGCAAAAAGAGCTGTACAGGACTGCACTTGCACAGGTTAATCACAACATGAGCATCCTCAGGCCGGGCTTGACCTTTCGCGAGTATGCAGATCTCGCGTGGGATATTCCTGAGCAGTATTGGGCCAACCGGTATTTTGTCTCGGCCCATGGCTGTGGGCTTACGGGGGAGTATCCGTATTTATATCATCGAGGAGATTTCCCAGATGCTGGTTATGATGGTGCTATCGAGCCGGGTATGGTACTTTGCGTGGAGAGTTATATTGGCAAGGAGGGTGGTACACAGGGTGTCAAGCTGGAGCAACAAGTCCTAATCACCGAGACAGGGATTCAGGTTTTGTCAAAGTTCCCCTTTGAGGAGGCTATGCTGAAGTGACTGGGGCAAGTCAACTATTCTATACTATGTTATCTGATATTACTGTCTTGTCCAACAGTCCACTTGTCCTCTGGATATGAACCTGAATCAATCCATCGGTAACTAATAAGGCAAGCATTCGAGCTGAGAGCATTGCCCGCAAGATCGATCATAGAACTTCGCTCCTCTGTCATTAGCCGAAATGCCCATACTCTCCTTGGGGGTCGATGAAAGGTAACAGTTCTTGTAATATTGGGAAACGACCCAGCCAAATACCACACAGCTCTCATCCTCCAGACATGCTCGGGCACACATCTCGACGCTCCCCTGAAACATCGACATGGATCTGTAATTTGGGCCATTGCTGTTGAAATTTCCCTGAGTACCACCGCAGAGACTAGTAGTCTCTGTTGGAACGGCACAGGCCGGTTTGTATTCGCCCACATAGATGTCGTCGATAGCTACATAACGAGCGACAGCCTGGTTGTTAACTCTGATAAAGGCATAGAGGTGGTCGTCCATTGCTCCTTGGAAGATCGCAGTGCGTTGAACGTATTTGAAAGGGGCGCCTTTCGGAACAAAGACAGTCTCTTTGTGGACATGACCATATCTCTGAGTGGCGATGATGAAGGAAAAATCCCAATCTTGATCAGGGTCAGAGACAGGAGCATATGAGAACCAGACTTGGTACTTCTTTGTCGAGTCTAGGGATATGGGCCTCCACATATCAGATCCAAGGGTAGAGCCTGGTCCTGAGCTGACAAGTCTTATGTGATGTTAGCTGTGATGGAGTCTGGGAGAGCTGTTTGGTTTCGACTTACGCAAACTGTTCGCCACTGTGAGCACGCGGTACGTCCTGAGAGGTGCTACTCTTTTGTTGAAATGGTACAGCAATACCGGCGAACTGCCCCATATAGTCCCATCTGTTCTCGCCCGTATTGTCCCCCTCAAAGCTTGGGTCTTCGATAGAAGCTGAGACAACGGGGCATGATGCTGATGAGGTTGTTGAAGTCCATAGGCTCTCTGTTGTCGACGTGCTTTCGGATGACGATAAGGATGTAATCAGGGTTGTGGTGGCGTCAATGCTTGTGGGTGCTTCACTAGTCACAGTTGTGGCATCAATGGTTGTAGTAGGTCCGTTGGATGTGGTGATATCAGTAGTGGAAGTATCGGTTGATACCCTGCTGTCTCCTGAGCTGACTGTCCCGGTTGTTGCATATGATACGGTAGTGTCAGTCGATGTTCTAAGCTCGGTTGAAGTTGAGTGAGCAGAGGTAGCTGCATCGGCGATTGCAGTCGACTTGTTGGGTGTGGTGGGAATGATTGAAGTTGCTGTATCAGTAGTATCAATCGAAGCACTAATAACGCCTGAGTTAGAGGTGCTGGCGGAAGTCAAGCTGTTGCTTAGTTCCGATTTATCAGTAGAGATGGTGATAGTGGCCCTCGTGGTAGTCGAATCCTCGATTGTCGTTACATCAGCCAAGGTTGAACCAAAACTACTTGGCGAAGTCGAAGTCTCAGAATCGAACTCAGAATCAGAAATAGCTGTAGGGTCGACAGAGGCTGTATAGTCCGGAAAGCTTGCACTCAACGTTGTGGTTTGCGGCCAAGTTATAGTTGAAGAACCACCCAACGTTGTTGACCCCATATCGACAGCACCGGTAGAACTTGGGAGGTCTGTTGAATATGAAGCATCCAGACTCTCCGTGGTTTCAGTTTTAGAACCGATCACCCTTGAGGTATCTGAGATCAACGACAAAAGTGATGTATACTCAGGGTGGGGATGTGGTTTACATTTTCCAGCCTCAGCAACAAAGAAGCTCGATGCTGTTAATACAGCAGCAAGCACCTTTGAGGTCACCATATCCGCATCCGTCTTTAAAACGAGTAGGCATCTACTCTATTGTACATGATTTTGGTGGGCGAGTGTCCCTTTTTGTCCAACCAAAGTGGTTACCAAGAAATAACCATATCCAGAAGCGCAATTCTAGATGCGTTTAGAACAAAGGGGAACCAAATAAAACAAGCTACTAGATCCATCGGACTCCAACTTATTGATTTAACAAGGAATAATTACAATCAATAGGATATGGCTGTGACATAGCGTCAGGGGTACACAGATCTTGAAGTGGTGAAAAGGACTGATGCTAGGCCGTTTATGAACTTGAGGACAATTTCATTCTGTAGCGCCATTTCTTTGGCTTTATCAATAGTTTCGTGGTCCAGGCTCTACAGACTTTAACAGTCTGGGAACCACGTTCAAAAGGAACCGCAATTTTCCAAAGCTTTTATTGACGATAGCCATGCGCATACGTCTCCAAGCATTGGATAGAAACTGAAGATGCCATGAGTAAAGCGCCTAGAAGTATTCTCATATCAAAACGAAGGAGACGAAGAAGCGAGTCGTGATCGCTCTAGGAAAACTTGCTAGTGAACCAGAGGCAGTACTTCTTTACTAATTTTTTTTTTTTCCGTTATAGAAGAAAAACAAGAAGAAAAGGACAATCTGACTCAATAACTGGCTCGGATCTTTCAACAGTTCTTATTGTTAGTTCTCAATCAAGTGTCGCATCCTTGCCTTACTAAGGTAAGGTTCCTTGGAGAAGTAGAAGATGTACTTCTATAAGAACAAGACGGAATGTCGATGACGCAAGAAAAATCCATAGCAGGTATCAGTCGATCTCCCTCTATATATATTTGACCTACTAAAAACAAATGATGGCCATCTTATCTCAAGTTCCTAGAGATCAGAAGTCGTCAAGGCATCTAAATTTTCCCTTAACATAAGGGTATCTGTATACTTGAGGTGGGATAACCTATCATTTTAGTCACGAATATTCTTATGCTTATAGTAGTAAAGCAACCGTTTTGATATTATAGTTAATATGTCGTTTTCTTGCTAGGCCTAGAAAGACGTATTTCTTCTCAGAATCGATCAAAGGGTTCATGTCTTATCTCTTATCGCGATTCTTGACATGGGCAGATTGGCCAATCAAGTCACCCAGATTCCTCCCGTCGCGGGGCCTCGCCCAAGTCTCCCAAATTTTTTCCTGCCATCGATCGCTTTCGCTTCATCTTGACTCGTCTTCAGCTTCGACTTATCAAAGTCATCGCACACCACGACAATCGCACGCAACACCACGACTTTTATGTACCATTGCTTATCGCGGTAAAAAGCAGTGCAAATCAGCTCTGCTTCCGATAAAAGCTCCAGAGCATGGCCGTCCAGACATCGCCATCGCTCACTTCGACCTCACATACCTTGACTGCCGCGCCGCCCGCAATGGCTGCTCCCGATTCTCTCACAAATAGCCACGTCTTGGCCCTTTTAGAAAGCCTAGCCGACGGCAAGCGACACGCTTTTCTTCAACCCACAGCTTCCATCCCAACCGATTCTCTCAACCTCGTCAAGCACACTCTCGAAGGTTTTGCCTCACAAGTCGGGGATGAGCAGCAGGAGAGATTAAAGGAAAATCGCAAGCGCAAGAGAGGCGCTGCAAATAGTGAGGATGTCCTTAAAATGCGCAAGGTCTATATCGATGGGTTCGAGACCGGCCAGGTTTGGCAGCAGGCCAAGAGAATTATTGGCGGTGTCTTGAAATATTCAGAAGAGGCGCTGGCAGGGTTGGAGGAGCGCAAGGAGATTGCCGTCAATGGTGCTGATGCATCAGACTCCAAGACGCTCGAATTTGGAGAGGATGGCTTCGAAGTAGACTCCGAGGACGACGACGAGAGCGATCAGGATGGATCCGAAGACGAGGAGGAACAATTATCAGTGGGCGAAGCTCAAGAAGATGGCCAAGAGGACGACTGGGAAGATGACGAAGAGGAGATTGAAGAAGGCAGAGACGATTATCAGGAAGTTGGTGAGGAAGACGAGGGTGTGGATGGGCCGGTTGAAGAGTATGAGGAGGATCCCGACGGTCTCAACGATGGCTTCTTCTCACTCGACGATTTCAACAGACAAACACAATATTTCGAGGAGCAGGACGCAAAGGGAGATCCCTACACGGATCAAGCAAGCGACGATGAGGAGATCAACTGGGACGCGGATCCTCTGGCTCCTCCTACAACAGGTTCAAAGTCTAAGACGGCTGCTAAAGAGCCAGTCTCTGAAGATGAAGATGATGACGATGAGGAGGACGGCCCTACATTTGGCGACATGGCCCTCGATGCCCCAGAAGGCGACAGTGAGGATGAGGCCATGGATATGGATGAGCCTGTGGATGACGACAACGGTCTCAATGCCAACGATGTCTACTATAAGGACTTCTTTGCGCCTCCGCCTCGAAAGTCGAAGGGCGGTAAGCCCAAAAAGTCTGTCAAGTTCCAGCCCGAGCAGCCAAACGATGCCGACGTTGAGAGAGCCATGGCCGATGTTCGCAGAGATCTCTTTGACGACGAGTCAGAACAGGAAGACTCGGACGATGCTCTCTCCGATGTTTCTGCTGGAGATCCCAAGTCAAGACGCTCAGCTCACGAGCGGAGACAAGCCAAGCTTGCTGAAGAGATCCGCAAGCTTGAGGCTGCATCCGTTGCCAAGCGTGAGTGGACTCTCTCTGGTGAAGCTGCTGCAGTTGACCGCCCTGTAAACTCTTTACTGGAGCAGGATCTCGATTTCGAGCATGTTGGCAAGCCCGTGCCTGTCATCACTCCTGAGGTCAGTGAAAGCATTGAGGATCTCATCAAGCGTCGTATTCTCGCTCAAGAGTTCGACGAGGTTATTCGCCGACGTCCTGATACCGAGGGTGCAGCCGCAGGTACTCGTCGTGGTCTTGTCGAACTCGATGATACCAAGGCTACAAAGGGTCTGGCCGAGATCTACGAGGAAGAGCACGTCAAGAATACAAACCCAGACACTTATGTCAGCCAATCAGACGAGAAGCTTCAGCGCGAGGAGAAGGAAGTTGAGGCTATGTGGAAGGACGTCAGCGCTCGTCTGGACGCCCTCAGCTCATGGCACTACAAGCCCAAGCCCACAGCACCCTCACTATCCGTAGTCGCGGACGTTGCCACTGTCGCAATGGAGGATGCCCAGCCCACAACAGCCCAGGGCGTCACCGGCGAGAGCAGTCGCATGGCTCCTCAGGAAGTTTACAAGGCTGGAGCCACAGACAACGCAGCCAACGGCGAGGTCGTCACCAAGGCCGGTCTTCCTGTCGCCCGCCAGGAGATGTCCCGCGAGGACAAGGCCCGCCGGCGCCGTCGCGAGAAAGAGCGCGTTCGCAAGGCTGGAGGTGTCGACGGCGAGAAGGTTGTCAGCAAGAGAGCCAAGATGCAGCGCGACACCATCGCCGAGCTCAAGAAGGGAGGCGTCAAGGTCATCAACCGCAAGGGAGAAATCACCGACGTGGATGGCAAGAAGGCAAAGACTGCCAAGGTTGCTTCGAGCGGCAATTTCAAGTTGTAGTAGATGGTCAAGGGGCATTATTCCTTTTTGCAGTTTGGTTCGGGGTTTCAAAAGTAACGATGGGGTGTTTGCATGGCTTGCGAGCGATTCTTAATAAGAACGCATTATCATGTTTGTTGCATAGATTTCATATGTCCATACTGGATTCCTGTTTGAGTGACTTGGTTAATGCCTAAAAGATGAAGGTAGTGGTTCTCGTCTTCACTCATGAGTTATGCTCACACCTTTCCTGTTAAATCCGTACATTATGCCGAGAATCCCGCGTAATTAATCGTACATCAAAGAGCTGTAGTTTTGCATTTTGCCATATACTCAGAGTAACATTTGGCTGCTTCAAAATCCCATCCTTTTCGTTCCTTTCCTTCTGTCGCAATATGACAATGCCCTGAACTCCATCCTGTGTTATTTTTCCCGCTGAAACAATAGCCAACTAGTACCATTGACCTCGACCCTAAGCTTCCACCTTGGCCTTCTTGGTCTCGGTATCTTCAGCAGGGTCTTCTGCCTTTCGCTTGCCGTTAGTCTCCGCTTCAGGCACGCGTGCAGCTTCAGGTTCCTCGGCAGATTCGTCTTTGTTCTTCTTGCGGACAAGTCCACTAAGATCAGTTGCTGTCTTTTTAGCCTCATCAACACGGGCCTTGGTCTCGGCAGCAGACTCGCCAAGGGCAGCTCCAAGAATGCCACCGATGGGTCCAGCATCAGCACCCAGAATGTCCTTGGCGTCAATGGGGTCATTGCGCAGTTCGACGAGCTAGGCAGTCAGTAAACGAGATCAAAAACGTCCCAAAAGGACCAGGAGGCACAAAGACTCACTCGCTGCTCCATGTCCCCAATGACTTCCTTCATCTCCTGGATGGATTTGCGCGCTAGCTCGTTATCCTCGGGGGAGGCCATAGTGGCCAGCTCAACTTCCTTATTCTGAAGCTTGAGCTTTGAGCTCTTGATGGCGAGCTCCATTTCCTTGACGGCTTCATCTCGCAGACCTTGGTCCATCTCCTCTCGCTTGGAATTTGCGCCATCGTCACCGGCAGTTGTCACAGAAGCAAATTCCAGCGCCAGCGAAAGCTTGAAGTGGGCTTCAGCGATGATCTCCGACTCCTCAGGGTACAGCTCCAGCTTATATTTGAGCGAGGTTCTGCCGTCTTCAATGGCATTGGGGTATCTGTATGAATGTTGTGGTTAGGACAAAGCTGAAAAACCGTAGGGGCTTGCGCGTACCGTTCATTCTCGAGAGAAATCTCAGCGAGGGCATCGTGAGTGTCTGCAAGACGCTCCTTCACGTGCCGGACGGTAGGCGAATCGCCCTCTGCAGCCTCCTTGCCTTTGCCGCTGGTTTCGGATTCCTCCTGTTCGAGAAGCTCGAGTTTCTTCATGAAGCAGACTCGGGCAAGGTCGAGGATCTCAAAAGCAGTGGCCAGGTCATCATCTTCTTCCCCTTCTTCATCTTCGCCCTCGGCCTGGTACAAGTCAGTATCTGCTACTAAAATTATGGTTCAGGGAAGCTCCATACCTCTTCCTCGTCCGACTCATCAAAGTTCTCGTCACCAGTAAACTGGAACAGGGGCTTCTTATCTCCCTTCATGTCCTCGGTCTTCTTCTCTCCCTCTTTCTGCTCGGCAACAATCCCGACACCTTCTTGCGTCACCTTCTGTGCCTCAGTCTGCGCAGGCTTCTTGGGCTTGCTCTCTGCGCTCTTCTTCTTCTCGGAAGCAGCAGGACCTCCTAGGACATCACTCTTGCTTTGGCCAACTCTGAACAAGCTGCGACCATAGTGGAAAAGGATCTCGGCATTATCAGGTGACGTCTCGCCGTTGACTTCGGCTTGAAGAACACTGGCACGTGAGAAGACCTCGGCGGCCTCCTCGTAGTTCTTGTGGGCATACAGGGCAGATCCCTTTGCTGACAAGTCGGCAATGGTAACCTTCTTAGAGTTGGGATCTTGATCGTTCGCGATGAGGTAGTCGGTGTTGGGGGTGCCAACGCTGGGGGTGCCGATGAGGGGGGTGATGGTAGTGGACTCTGCTTGGTCGGCAGCTTTCTGGGCATCAGAGGGACCGAGAGTATCAACGGATGGGGTCGCAGTCTCTTCGGCTGACCTCTCCTCAGTCGGTTTCTCAGAGGAAACTTGGGGCTCTTCGATGGCCTTGGCCGTCTCGTCCACGACAGGCGCAGTCTGCTCTGTAGCTTCAGACATTGCGGATCAGGTCTGAATGCGTGTCAAATGAGAAGATAAAGTCAATTGGGTTAAGGAAAGAATAGCGAAGGCAACTTCGAAACTTGACAGATGGCTAATGAAATTTGTGGTTGTTGGGAGATGAAATGATTGAAAGTTGGTATCTCAGGTGGAGGTTTGCGACAGTCCAAAAAAGAGACGACCCAGCAACGGTAAAGGCGACCAGGTGATGGGCGCAATGGATTATGTGAAGGTATGACGCGCCATCGTGCTGAGGGTGGGTTTTGGCGCGTTTGATTGGCTGGCTATGGCGTTGGTGGGGGCCTGGGAAGCTTGGAGCTCCTGTTGTTATGAGCTGAGCTGAGCTGAGCTGAGCTCTATCGAAATTCCATCAACTGTTCTTAGTGAGAGATTATTAACGGATGGATAGGATACTCAATTCTATGCTCAAACATGAGTGACTGAAGGCCTATGCCCCATCATTTGTTCCTTTGGACTTTGGGGCTCAGACATACAAAGGCTAAGCCTTGGGAGAACTTCAAGCCTTCAGGCTATCACATGTTTGCCCTTCGCCTAGCATGAGTGCTCCTGTGATAGATCCTACCCTGCAGATAATCATATGAAATGCATTGACGTAGGTACTAGTTATATTCACGGACAATCGCTTGCTAATGTGACTATGCTAATGGACTGTGATGATGTATAGCCTGTGCGTTTTCTATGAAGTCGACTGAATGTTTACATATCTGGCGCTGTCTCTGATGGTGCTTTATGTGACATGGACGTTCAAATCATCAAAACACAAACCCAAAACCACATTGATGAGCTGTATGTATGGCGACCAGCAGTGCCCAAACCGGCAAGGGACTCCCCGAATTATCCGCTATAAGAATTTCTATGACATCCACGGGGCTATCAATAAAACATTCAGCCGCTGCGATGCAATCCATCCTTCCTGAATTTACGACCAGCATTTTGTTATAGCAGAACATCATTTCATGAGACTGGTCCTACCCATGTTATTTGGCTCAACAAATCCCCAAATAATTTACCCGTCTTACTCCGCCACTTTACAGTTGGTCAGCTCTGAGAACTCAACCCCGCGTAAAAACGAGAGTTCACTAATCGACCCAACTTGGCACGCGTTGCATCGTGGTATCGTGGCGCGAGCTGAACGCCAGGTCATGTGCTTTAGTCTCAGCCAGGGGGGTAACTATTGGCTCCAAGACAAGCCATGATCAGGCAACAACAGCCTCTGACGGAATTTCGTTAATTGATCGAAATAGCTGGGAACAAAGGAAGAAAATTGTCAAGAATGGAGGTAGCCAGGAGCCCGAGGTATATATTTGAGTGCTGCGGCAATTGCTCCTTGAAAAGAAGACCATTCAACTTATACCAGAGCCATATATCAATCGCAATTCAAAAAACAGTCACCCACAATGTGTGAAGAAAACCTCGTCCAGGTAGTATCGACGTGACCATACAACATGCCAAGCTAACCTCAATCAAGGAAGCACTCGGCCAAATTTGCTGGCTCGAGGTTCCAGTGCGTGATGTTCCTCGGGCCAAAGCCTTCTACATGGAACTCTTTGGCTGGGAGTTTGTACCAGAGCCTCAGAAGGCCGTCGGCGACTGCGTCAAGAGTATGCACTTCTTCAACAAGGGTAAGACCCTCCACGGGGCATTTCTGGAACATGACGAGGAATATCATGTCATCAACAACAATCCCGACAAACCAGGTGCTCTGCCCGTCCTGCCAACTCTATGCGTACTGGATTGCGAAGAGACCCTGGCCAAGGCAAATGCGATTGGTGGTAAGACTGCCGTGTAAGTGCGCCCGCTCCATCACGAGGTGGAAAGCTTGAAGCGAGTTGAGCATCCATATTAACCGTCGCCAAGTCCAAAGACGGCCATTGGAGGAGGGATGGGGTATTTTGCTCGGGTGATTGATACCGAAGGTAACATGATCGGTCTCTGGTCTCAGAAATGACAAGTGAGCGTGGGAAGATAAGGTTGACATTTGTCACTCAGTACCTACCTAGGTAGCTTATCTCAGCCAAGATATGATGCCATACTGCTCAAGCTGCTTCTGATAATGTATGTAATTCTCAAAATTTACCCCAAATCCATGATCGCGATTCAGAATATTATCCAAAATATCCGAACGGTGGAAAATATTAGAGAAAAACGTAAACTCGCCTGGCAAAACTTGTGCTGACCAACCCGCTGTTAGACAAAGCTTGACGCCAAGCAGAGCCAAGTCTTGTTTGTCACTGCTATATGAATTATTGGACGGAACCAACTGACATGAGCTCGCATGAGTCGTATCAGACGCCAATTAACAAGCTTGGTCGTGAAAAAATTGACATGCAGAGAACTGAAGAAGCGAGCTCTGGAGCCTGTGGTGATTCCTCGCCAAGATCTGTAGAATTTGGCCCTGTCTCATTCGTGGACTAACTGGCTCGAAAAGCCGTTTGTAAGGGACCATGCTTCAGCCTGGGCCGATTATATGGGGTTGGAGACGTCAGGAATTTGACGAAACACGACGGGGTAAGGATTTCACGTCAAGTAATGTATCTGTAACAGACGCGCCCCCGGAAACTTAGAGTTCCGATACTGAGATCGTTATAGCTGGAGAAGAAAGTCTTATGTATCAGAGTCTGAGTATCGAACCAATGTTTTGTCACAGAACAGCCGAGAAACATATACGATACGACGCTGAAATACCGTTCAACGGCATATCAAGATTGACTTTTTAAAGGCGACCTAGTGGCTGTTGGCGATATGTACTATAGACGGAAAACCGCTTCTGCGCATATCCGGCACATTGACCAGATTGGGAAGAATCCATCTACTTGGAGCATGTCCAAGCGACATTTGGGAAATACGACCGCAGAATGAACTACAGACAGCCAACTCCCGTGACGACGACGTAGTATTAAGTCCTGCGGAGATTGCTTATGAGAAGAATACGTAACTTCCTTCGAGCCTCTGTAACTTTTCCGTTCGTGTTCCGTCCCGTGAAGCTTTGCCGCGACTTAGACGAGAGACATGGGATCTCCACTGAACAAGATAGCCGTTACCCACTGAAGACTAACGCAGCGTAGCACCGGAGAGAACGGCGAGACGATATCCGTCCATCTGATGCATACTTGTCCAATGATTACCACCGAAACATATTCTGTAGCGAAACGAAGATCCCGTGCAGTAAGATAATATCACGCCAGTGTTAAGAAACAAAGTGGGCGGTGCTGGGATTGGATATTAGATTAATGCTCGTCCTGAGGCCATACATATGTAGCGACAATATGTAGGCATGGGCATAATTAGTCATAGGCCCCTGAGATAATAAACGTTGCGCCGAGTGCAACCTGTCCATTTGGCTTTGGTCGATGGATGGCATTATCATGCTGATGGTATCGCATGGGGCTTTGAAACATAGAACAAGAGCCAGGGCAAGGAGTGAAGTGCGAGCCATTCGAAACAAACGCGGACCGACACCTTAACCAGAGGAATATGCGGAGACTTGCCACATCTGATTGGAGGATAATTCTAGTCCAGAAAACTCCATCAATTAGAGGCTATGGAGAATTATAAGTCCAAAAGCTTCGACCTTTGGGGACAGGCCCCCACCCCCATTGAACTACATCTCTTTGTGGCGCTTTTTCTTATTCCTTTGAGGAATTTTGCTGTAACGTATCAAAGTATCGTCAGAAAAGACGAGATGCCGTTCATGGACCTGGAACCCCCAAATAATCCGTCCACTGCAAATGCATTTTCTCTCTCTAGTGTTGGTCCCCGTGGGCCAAGGGTCGGCCGCTAGTGAGGTCAGAATTCCATGGCATATCATGCTGCTATATTGCATGGCATCAGGAAGATTGCGAGTGACGATCTGGTAAGGGAAGAGTTTCTAGTTATGGTTTGATCGGGAAATAGATGTGTTGACCGAAACAGCTAATTACGTTGGGTCAACCCCAAAATCCAACCCCCACGACGGATATATTGGAACCATAGTTGATCATCCTGGCATTAGTTACGATGAGCATACGGATAATATCATAACATATAGCATTATTATGAGAAACAATCTCAGAGTGTCCTCTCCATACCATCCATCCATAGCGATATCGCAGATGACATGACTACCTGTAGTACCTACCCAATAGATAAGATATATGCATTATGCAGCCTCAGATAGACTTTCTACTCCATGTCCCAACACAACGGTTGACAAGCTCAAGACGGGCGTCTCCTCGGTCGCCTGGTGGTGGAAAATATCGCCTCGCCCACGCCGCTTGACTTGATTGTCTCCCTTCCACCAACGATAACGGTCTAATCCTGGTTCATAACCAGTCTTCGGCACAGACGCCTTTCTTCAGTATCCATTGCTCATCTCCATCCCGTCTTCTCTGTCTCCATCTTCCCAAGCCTCCTTCGCTTCGTCTCCAGTTCTCTGAAGGTATCCACTGAGGACAATCCACTGCCCTTGTCCGTCAGCTCCATCAGGTATCGTCAGGGATCCAATCCCGCCTATGTACGTCCCTTGTTTCGCTTCGACCATCTGAGTCGGCTCAAACACCATCCCATCGGTCAAATATTCATCGCTTGGCACTTGTTAGCGACTTTACATACATACTCTGGGTCTTGGCCTGGTCTTAGTCTTTGCATCACTTCCCTCATCAACCTCCATCCGTCCCATCATGCTATTACTGCCTTGCCTGCACTGTGCCTTATAGCCCCAGGACATATAATTCTTGCTCTGATTAGTCGCCTTCATTCATAGGTGAGCGAGTACCCCCCCAGAAAACTCAAAACAGTCCTACCATCCTTTCTACCTTCCTCCTTCTCTTCTCTCATCAAACCTCAAACTTTACCCCATACTCGGGAAATCATCCCCACAACAAAGGGTCCGCACTCACTTCTTTACCCTCTACAACTACCATTGTCGACCATCATAGAGATCCAACTTGTTGCGACTCAATTCTAATAATCCATATAGAATTTCCTGCTACTTTCTCTGAACAGACCTGGAATTGGAGCTACAACGGCAACTCAAAGCACGAACCGCCGCCATTCTACCATTTAATACCAAAATCCTCATCGCGACAACGTCGAACGTTGCGCCGTATACGAGAAACCCACCGAGAATCGATAACGAACTTGACCAAGTCCCGAAAATCAATCATCGAGCCTCCTATCAAGAGAAACATCTTCCAGCGCATTCAAGGCGCCTGCTTGGGACGGCAGTGCATTCAGTGTAGACAAGGACACTGCGAATAGCTTCAGCGCAAAGCTGTAATAACGACGGAGCTCGAGGTGGAACGTTTCTGCCGCACCGAAAAAAGATACCATACAAAATGGCTGCCGTTCAATCGATATTAGCGGAAACCCTTCCCGGACCGACGCCCTCAATTGCCTTGAATGGCGCCACCGAACCAACCACTATGCACATCGACCGGCCGAGTTCGAGTCCAGTAATGGTCAACGAGAGCACGTTCGGAAGCACACCAGCAAAGGGAGACTCTAGAATCGTCGTCATTGTGTATGGACCAGGCCAAGAACACATCGTCTCGGTCTTCGCAGAGGTGCTGGGTACGCCATGCAGAACACGGAATGGGTTCGAGGAGGTTTCGTCTGAGGATTCTGGTTTCGTTGTAGGAGTCGCAGCAAACGAAGCGAAAGGAGACGTTGCTGCGCGCAATCGTAATCTCGTTGTTGCAATAAATACTCACTGTGTGAATCTAGGGATGCCTCCCGACACCCAACTTTCCACCCATTGCGACTACGAATTCCTCTATACCGAATCCCCGTTCTTCCGTCGCGACCTGGCTAGATTTATCTCATTTACTTTGGGTCAGATCAACTACCACGAAGCTCTCATGGCAAAGCCAAGAACCTATTTCATCTCCACCACCTTCCCGGATGTCCACGCCGCTCTGCCTAATATCGATATCCTAACTGTTGGCGCTGATGCGGTTGAGATCAGAGTTGATTTACTTAGAGAACCCCTTGGCGATGGTAGCTATTCGGAAGTTCCCAGTCTCAGCTATGTTGGAGAACAGGTCATGCTCCTCCGCCAGCGGACAGAGCTTCCCATTATCTTCACGACACGGTGTGTAAGAGAGAATGGAAGGTTCCCCATGGACAAACCCGAACTGTACTACGAATACCTCTACCGCGCGATTCAATGGGGTGTAGAATACATCGACGTAGAACTTTGGCTTCCAGAAGAGATCCGCAAGAAGCTCCATGAGCAGCGGGGAAACTCGCGCATCATGTCGGCGTTCCACGACTTTTCAGGCAATTTCAGATGGCCGTCGGCGTATGCTCAAGAGGTATTCCAAAGATCTATACCCTACGCGGATATCATCAAAATGATTGCTATAATCAACGAACACAACGAGAACTTTGAGCTAGAGTATTTCCGTTCCAAGATGCGTGCCGAGTACCCCAATGCGCCACCATTCTCCGCCGTCAACATGGGCGAAGTCGGCCAGTTCTCAAGGACTCTGAACCCTGTCTTTACACCTATTACCCACCCACTTCTTCCTCTCATCGCTGCTCCCGGGCAATTGAGCGCTGCCGAGATCAATGCTGCTTTATCACTTCTGGGTCAGCTTCCAAGAAAGCGCATCTATGGCATCAACAGCTCGTCGTCTCGAAACGCCACGCCGCAGGCTCCCTTCTATGAAAAGTGTATAAACGAACTGGGTCTTCCGCATCAATTTGCAGTTGTGGAGAGACATCCAAACAACCCAAGGAGTTTAGAGACATGGTGCAATCAAAAACATTTCGGAGGCGCCTATCTCAACCCGGGTCTACCACATAATGCATTGACAAAGATTAGCCCATTCTTTGCTGGGTTGAACGGTGGCAATGGGCCAATCTTGACGGAGGCGGCTCGCGTTATTGGAGTTGTAGACACCATCGTGGTCCAGTCAGGTACCTCGTCCAGATCGTCGTCTCCGGGCTCAATGCCATCAAGTCCACGACAACGGCAGAGTGACTCGGTTGATCTCGGCAGTCAGTCTGGTCTAGGCTCGTCGACCTCCCTTGTATTCGACAATGCTGGATGGAAGGGTATTCTCAGCACGCTTACAAGAGACCTGGCGCCATCTGCGTACTTCGGCCGCTCGGCTGTTGTCATGGCATCTTCTTCAGATGATGCAGCTCCTGTCTTCTTTGCCATGAGAGCTCTCAAGATCTCCAAGATCTATACTGTTGGCTTCCGTACACCTAGCAATCTTGCTCGAAATGCGCCTCCCATCGAACCGTTTATCAGCCTCGAAAGTCTGCAACGTGCCCGCTCAGTAGAAGACGACAGTGCGCCTTTTGTCATCGTGTCAGCTCTTGGTTCGGAAAAGAGTCATTTGGTTGGTATGTTGTTACGAGCCTTTGGAGGAGTCGGACCCAAGGGAACAACCAACACGAAGAAGGTGTTTCTTGACCTGGCAGACGGAGCTGTCAGGAAGAGTTCTGACCCAGGGCTCATCGCTGAGAGGAACGGATTTGCTGCCTATGGAGCGGACGATGTCGCAGCATTTACAACGGTCGAAAGCCTGAGGTTACTCGTGGGACAAAATGTGCCCTATAGCTTCGTTAGACTGGCAAGCGGAAGTCATCGCTACGGCGTTTGAAAGGAGTGGCGCAAGATTTGCGAAAAAGATCACGTCAATCACCGACGACAGGCAGCCCGCCAGTTCGCCAGAAAGGAGAACAGTGACGATACCTGCTTGGCTCATCTGCTATCGGGGTCAATCGACTCTGGGGCATTGGCGACAGAATAGGATGGATGTCCGAAGCGCCCCAGGCTAGGCGCTTGAAGCCAAAAGATATCCACGAGGCTTCCGCTACAAAAGGCCAAGCCGGGTAACAAACAAGGAACTGTCCCCGTTATATGCGCGCCAAAGGTTCCTGACGCCAAGCGCCGACTGTCATCGAGACCGTCTGGGAACTCTCTTTTGACTGTCTGCCAGCGAAGAGAGTCTTGGCCACATTAGACTTATCGCGGTCTGGCTTCCGGTCATAGGGGTGTTCGAGATGAGCCGCTCTAGGCGGCTGTCGTGGGTGAGAGAAAGTCGCAGAGTTGCATCTTGGACGGATGCCGATCTGGTGTGCAGACGACCCCTGCTAAATACGTACAGGGGACCCTATAGAGTGGGCTCTTATTGCAACGGCGGCGGCGTGAACCGTCACCACCAATTCTAGGTCCGCCGACCTCCACAGATATGAGCGCGGAGGTTCAACTTTTTTCGTTATGAACCTTCCCGATCTGTTACATATTTTTTAACTATGGGCTATAACCATCTAAGTATAGACCTGCCCATGCAAGATTGACTACGATATGAGGATACAAGATGTATACGAGAACCAGTGGGTTGGAAATCACCTATATGTCAGTCAAATATTACATAGACGCTTCTGGCAAATATCACCGAAGCCCAAGATGATGACGAGATTTGAAAACACTTTGCTCCACTATTTGATGTTATTTTCTTTTTGTGTACTCATTCAAAGTTTTGGAAAGTCTGAGGATCCTCGTCACCCTGCTGACCATCTCCTTGGCAGGTTGTGACCATCTGAGAACGAGGCCATTATCTGGTTCGATTAAGACTCACTGATGTTTTGCATACGGACCACCATCGTTTCTCATAAACTTTTAGCTGCAAGACTTGTCCTGTAGCCCCGCAAGGTTTCCGGGAGCCCTTGCCAAATGCCTCATCTGTCATTTGCAGGCATCTGCCCAGGCTTCGAGTGAGACGGGTTTAGACGCTGTGTGAGATTCAGGGCGCTTGGTTGGGGTTGCTTTACCCTGGTCCATGTCGGTGGCTATTTGCCTCATTGCGAGTGTCGGTATCTGTATCTGTATCTGTATCTATACCAGAGGGTCCATAGAATTTTCTATGTTTGGTTCTATTCAAGATATTGGCGGTAAAGGCCCAGTTAAAGAGGGAGAGAGAGAGAAAGATCATGCTGTAGCCGAGTTTAGGATTGCCCATATGAGACAAGGCATGGTGAGATAAGAGGAGCCATCCTGGGCTCATTATATCGTCTCATACTCGAGATAAGGAGGAAGTTTCTTGATGAACTGAGTTCAGATAATACGCACATTTTATCCGGCAGTTCTATTCTGTATGAACCTTGGCTTGATTTTCCTTGATGAATGGAAACCAATACGTCACAAGTGTTAATACCGACCGGCAAGCGCATAATCTGTAGGACGTATATTGTTGGATGAACACCTGAACAAAACAAGTAAGAAGTCAAGAGCCGCCCTGTTGCGGGGAGACGGATCTTGTGTCCTTTGATGAACGATCTGGGACACGTATACATTAAATCGGAGAAGACTTTGGCATGATCCTTTCCTAAGGCAAGAAATAGGGGGCGTGAACAAAGGTGAAAGGGATGTTGTATGTACTGTGTGTATATCTATGCATACTGGAGACGAGACGAGATGAGATGAGATGAACGAAACAACACCATGTTGTTCTCCCTAAGGCCCAGTAAGTTCAGATGATGAGAGGACCTTTGCAGATGCCCTGACAAGGTAAAAACAAGTACGTAGCGTCACTTCACGCGTGGCCAGCACTGGTTTGTTTGCCACAGACAGCCTGACCCCTGGTTTGAGCCAAGCTGCAGCCATCTTTGAATATGGAAACATGCTAACGCTACAGTGAGAGGCATCTAGACTGCAAACCCACACACATGGGGCTTGCAGAGAGACAAACCCCGCCATGAGGCTCGCGACACGCCTCGGTAGCAAATCAAGATTGAAGTGTATCAGATTGAGTCTAGTTAGGCTTCGAGGCCCGTCTTCCCAGATGATCTGAACGGAAACCGGTGACTGGATTAACAATGTAAGTCATGATCACATCAAGGCCATTCCAGGGGCGGGTGGGGATGTGATAGAGATGATGCAGTGCATACAAGTATGTATGGAATGACAATCTCAAGCGCCCATGAATAAAATGCCTCTGATGAACATGGCCGTAGCTGCTGGTTCCCTGGCGAGCGATACGTTGGTATATTCCCTTTGCACCTTTATAAAAATCTGGCGACAAATCACCACGACCAAGGCTCAAGCCACTCAGAGCCAGCAACAAGTCCTAGAAATCTTGTGATAGTTAGTCTTCCACAACATGGAATTGATTGATTGATATACATACAAAATGGTTAGCTGATCTTAGCTCGAGTACTTAGTCGTGTATGGACATCATGTTAACGAGTGAGCGAGTATACCTCGAATGCTATGGTAGCAGACTCACTGATACGTGTGGAGGTCCGATGCCTGACGACGGCTGCCCGTATCGCCTATTCAACATGATACGCTATTCTCTGGAGTTCGAGTTGTAAGAACACAACGATTACAGTTCTAACCGCCATGCTCAATAATCCTGACAACGGCAGCTGAATTCTGAATCCAAGCGAACCGGAGAACCTCCACCTCTAGGTGGAGAATGAAACCACTGAGAGTTTGCATCCTATCTGTTTGTCCTGGACCTAGCTGTCATTGAGCGCGCGGAATTGGGCAAGAAGTGCAAGTGCTGATCATGAGCTAGAGCCTAAGAGCTGCAGTGTCGAGACAACTACTGAGCAGCTGAGAGCGCCCAAGTTGACTTCGCAGAATATAGGGTGAATATAAAATGCACTGATCAGTTGTACTCCACAACTATTCGCTGTATCCAAGCTCAATATTGTGACCCATCTCATGTTGCCGATAGCAGCGTAGTCTTGTGAGCCAAGATCTTGGACAGCTTTTGAATGAGTTGCCGCAACGCACATGTAGGTCCCAAGAACGATGTTGACTACAGACGTTTATTATTGACTGGAGATAATTTGGTGCCTTGTAACAGGTATGTGGATATGGATATAGCCTTTCGTGATATGCAAGTGCTCCTGGCTGTTCGGCGCTCTCTGCGTTGCCCACTCTCACCTCTATTCCGGCAGAAGACACTGCACTAGTGCAGAGTCCATAGTTGAGGATGTAGCTGTCCAGATACCCACAGGAGGGAGGTTCACCGAGTTTGGCAGAGTATATGTTTTCGTGTAAGGCCTAGCAGAAACCCAGCAATCCACCAAGAAGTGGTAAAGTTCACGTCATTTGTTTGTGAAAGTGAAGACGATGATTTCAAACAAGCCACATCCAAATACGGGACTGGTTTCATATTTAGGTGAGCCACTCAGGCTGGCTATTCGTATGCTAATTAGCTCAGCAAGGACAAGTTCGAAAGGCTTAGGACTTGGGAGTGTGAGAATGGTTCGATACTTAGCCAATCCACTCCGTATACCGGGTACGAATCGAGCACCTGGGGTAAAGTGGATGTACCCGGTAGAGACAGGAAAGGGCAGGGAGGACCGGCATTGATAGGCTTGCACACTGCCCTTCTAGAAAACCACCGTGCCAAGCTCTGGTCTGACAGCCGTGGAGACTTCGCAAGCCGGGAACCTGTTGGGTTTAGCCTATTTATCAAGCTTCAATGCGCTCGGCATTGACTATACCACACTTTCAAGCACTGGCCAGTCTTTAGTGTGAACATTGATGATTACCACTGCGTCACAATAGCAGAGTTCGAGAGGTTTGGACAGGGTGCCGAGGCGAGGTCTGGTGCGGCAGAGGCAAAGCCACCTAAACGTGGATTGACAAGGATACTGAGAAACCCATGCACAAACCCAGGGTTTCAAGCGGCCTCAAGGTCCGAATCGGGGGACAGAGCCGACGTACCATGAAAAGTGCGAAAAGCACGCACCACTCACCGATACTAGCCAGGCCTGTCAGGCTGCCAGGATGTTAGCCTCATGCCTATGGCCTATGAAGCGGAAAGAAGAGACCACAACTAAGAAGTAGGAGGCAAGATCTAGTCCTCCCCAATCTTTCAGCCCTGATCAACAAGACATGGAGAATGATGAAGCGCCAGTTCTTTATATAAGCCTTGTGGCTGCAGAAGATGCTGGTGTATCCCCCACATATGCAGGTCCGATGCGCCCATGTCTTGTTTGCTTTTTCGAAGATATAGTTGTGAGCTCCTATAACAGGGCCAGTACAGTATCGATCCTAAATTATGTGACTTAACTTAGTTGATAGTCAGCCCTGCTGATCAGTTTCAAGGGTGCTCCGAGAATGAGAGAAAAAACCGAAGAGTTCAGCTAGATCGAAATGCTAGGAGGGTGTTGCCGATAGCTCCTTGCGGCTCCGTTGAACCTGCTGCGTACCAGGGGACATCTCGGCCGGAGTGGAGTGTTGTTCGAGTGTTCACGTCATGTTGGGAGAATGAACATCCATCCTGTATAATCAGTGCCGTAGAGCCCCTGAGAGATAGGAATGATGACTGGGCGTTTATGGAAATGACCTTGATAAACAACAAGAGCAGCCGCTGGATCCCACCAACTTGGGTAGAGCGTGGCGCTTAGGAAGTCTTATTAATTCTTATTGCTCCCGCTAGTCTCTCGGCCGACTCTTGAAAGCCTAGATCATGCAGCTCCGAACTGTGGACACTAGTTCTTATGGATAACTTCCGCTTGGTAATAATAGGTCGAGTCAGGAGCAACTACAAGGGGGACGAAAGAACTTCTCCGGAGATATCCACACGTCCTGGCGTTGCTGTTGCTATGCGCCGTGGCCAGGGGAGGAAGGAAGATCATTTTGGAGATTCGAAATGGCCGTGTGAGGATACGATGTATGCCGCCTGTCACTGAGGTGAGAGAGGAGGCCCAGAAGATGAAATAAGTCTGGACTAAGAGTATCAAGGTAGCAACCCGTACGGGAACGACGCACTGCGACTTAGGAGAGCCCGATATTGATAAGAATACCCAGGCTCCAGGCACCTAGCCAGGATCCTGTCCCTAATCGATGGAACCAACCAACAGCCATCGGTTAGAAGTTGGGATGATACATAACTGGGATGTCAACGAGCGGTCTGTAAGTTCTTCGCGGAAACGATAGAGAAGCCTGATGCTAATCTCAGCTGTTTGATAGTTTTGGTCATGTTTTCTACCAAGTTAGAGAAGCGAGGCCAAATCCGGTGAACCTATTCTTGTCTGGGTTGTTTATGCGGAGCCTTCAGGCTTCAGTTGCGCCTTCGAAACACTGTATGCAGGTGCATGTATGCGATAAAACGTGACGCCATTGGATGGATGTCGTGCGATGGTTGCTCAGGACGTCGACCACGACAACAAAAGCTTCCATGTTTGTGACAGAAACTCCTAGATCCTCGCTCTAGAGTTTCAGGCTCACCAAAAAAGCACAAGCAGCTACTAACCTATCGCAACTGCCATGGTTGTCGTCCGTTCCATTCGGTCCCCGCCCGCCCCTAGTTTCCATTGTCAAGACAGGGTCCTTACAGCCCCAGTCAAGCCCCAAACAACGCTGTTCCCGCTATGCTTAAGCGAAGCGTCCGCTAATTCAGGCACCTTACGGGAGTCTCTAGGTAGTGCCTGATTTTACCTCCACTTCTGTTCATTCATCGCTGCCGCTGTCAGAGAAAGTCTGACAGACAGGAGCCATGTGTGACCGAAAGCACGCTGTGCAAATAGAAGGAAGCATGGACAGCGCCACCAAATGACAGGCAGGAGCCAAGAGCTTGGACCATCTTCACCTCTTTCTTGCTAGACAACTCACCAACCTAGCCCACATTAGAACACATCCGAAGCCTTCTGGATCCAACCCATATCGTATCGTAAGTCTCGCTTCTCGCCTTACTCGCCTCGTCTGAAAGGCTACTTTGAGCTCTAGGGCCAGATGCTGCGTGCACCTACACTTGACGGGCATCTGTGTACTTGCCCAGGTCCTGGACAGAATATAGACCCGTAGCTCTGGGTCGGTCCGGCATTGATAGACCTTGACCTCTGATCTTTGATCGTTGCCCCTGGTTAGCCTCAGCTTATCAATGAAGCCGACAAAAAGGAAGAAAACCCTGTCTTACCTCAAGAAGAACATCCCGGAGTGCCTTTGATTTAAATCAAGGATTTTACTGATGACTGTTAAGCCGGAGACTGGGACGTCCAAAGCTGCAGAACAGGAACTGTCAACTTGAAGCAGTTCCATATCGACTGGTACCTTGCTGCTCTGGCGGTTACAGAACCAAGTACATAGTCAAGCAAACCTTGGTATCGAAGGCTATCAGAAAGACGTTCATAATCGCTGTCGACCTGGTCCCTACCACTTTCGCTAACATGAGCCCGAGTTTCTGGTCATGGAACTTGGGACCCGCATAGCATGGCCTGGTGTCCCCTGGCATAAATGAAGACGTACGTACGTATTGTATGTACTAGTCTAGTCCTTGCAACAGATGTCTAATCTGGTGTGAGGAGGAATCCGCTTTTCAGGACCATTTAGTGGGAGCAAGGCCGAGAGGACCTTTAGGAACGAGACCGAGTACGCACCCTCGATCAAGACACAAAGCCGTGCCTGTCTAGCATCTAAAAACAACAAAAGCCGGAGGAAGTAGACAGGATCGACAGATGCCTCGGGTAATGCTACAGTACTTAGAAAAGACGAGCGGCATCAGGGCATGCTCTTCCCCGGTTTGGTCATTTGGGGGCCCATACGTTACCATCATTTGGGGGTTTAGCCTGTCGGTTGGGAACTTGGGGGTTACTCTACAGCACTCTCTTCTTCATAGTCGCCATCCCCTCTGTGCGCTCCAATAACACAGCTGGTCCAGACGCCAGCATGATGTGCCGTCTGCCTTAAAAGAGATTATGCTGGTATTGGCTGCTCTGCAAGTTCGTGGGAGCCATGCCTGTCAGGCTTGAGTCAGCATTCAGAAACAGCATCCACAAGGGGACTCAAATCTTGAGCTCCGTTTCCCCACCATGATCCATCCCAACATCGACACCACCATCTCATCATTCATGCCCGCACCCCGGTCCTGTCACTAGCCACCTCCACATTGGCAACAACCAGAATGAGACCGGCGACTGGGGTTCGGCCGGGTCAGTCGTACAATTCTGGGCCTCCGAAGTCATTCTACTACCGGTCCTGTCCCATCTTCTAGACGCCTCACCTTACTTACTTCTAGGCTCGATCTCCTCCTTCCAATTCCGTCCTTATTTCTGTTTATGTTACCCAGCCTCTTGGGAGCATATCAATCACCATCAAGCTGCACCATCATCATTATTGCCGTCGTTGTTGACCGTTTACCCATACTGTCAACCAATACGGTATAACGAGCCACACCTCCTAGAGAGTGCTTGGATCTGGTATCACTTGGAATGATCGACTTCTGATAGCTCATCAACGACACTCCAATCATTCTTTTCTTGTCTTTCCCGCATCATTGTCTCTCATTTACTCAGGTATAAGTTCTCTGAGACAATACCAACAAACCGAATCACGACCTCAACCACCAGCAGGTTTCACTCGTTACCACCGGCATAGTTATGACTACTTCCATATACGACGCCATGAACGTTCCTCACATACCCGGAGTCCACCCCGTGGCCATTCCCCGACCTCAAGTTGGCATTGAGCGCCTTCCAACTCGTCGCATGAGCAATGAGCCACGCGAATCAATGAACTGCAAGTCGTGCCGAAAGCGAAAGGTGAGACATTGCGATTTGTTTGCAAGAGCTATGATTCTTACTAGCATTACCCCAGATTAAATGCAACCGACTCCGACCTTCCTGCGAGGCTTGCCAGGTGTTCCAATGCCCTTGCATTTATGGTGAGTCGCCACTTCATCACACAATTTGTTTGTTGTCGTTTTGGATTTCTCAGCATCGCCGTGCCGGCCCCGACCCAGCAGCGCAGGCTAACTCAGCTGCAGACGCGGTCCCCAAAAAGCGTGGACCAAAGACAGACGTATTGGAAGCACTTTTGAAAAGAGTTGACGGGCTCGAGGCGAAGTTGAGAGAAAAGGGCGAAGACGATGTGTCGCTTGCAAGCTCAAATTTGCCAGGAGCTGGAAAGGGAGAAGCTTCTGAGAATGGTTCTCAAGTCACTGAAGTTGGCGAGTCGATAATCAAACGTGCCACAGTCGATGCGCGTGCATCTCCTGGCGATACGGCATCACTTTCTCCGCATACTCCAATAGCTCGGTTTGTGTTGTAGTCACTTTTCTACCCTGGCTTGATGACTGACTCGCTCTCTAGTGATCTGTCCCCCCCTCCAGCCCAAGCTGAGGTCTTGCTCGATACATATTTCGCCAGGTTTCATGGGAAACCATACTATATCGTCGATGAATCCTCTATTCGACAAAGACTTCAACTCAACCAGCTCCCTCGATTCCTCTCCTTTGCCATTTCAGCCGTAGCAGCGAGGTTTGTTCCCCCTCAATAGCACAGACCCCTATGCTGACCGTATTCAGACACACCACCGACCCTAGTGGGTATCAAGCGGCTGCCAACCTTAGTGAAGACCTTGCAGCACGGGCTAGACGAGAGATCAACACCGACGAGCCATCCATAGATGGATTGCAGGCGCTTCTGTTGTTGGTCAGTGCCTTCACTGCGACAGGAAAAGGAAAGAAGGCGTACATGCTTATGAGTAAGCAGTGACATTGCCCCAGATGCCAGCCAATAGTACTAACAAGACATAGCAAGTGCCACTGGTATGGCCATGGCGCTAGAGATACATAAGGAAACTGACGGGCAGGCTCGAATGACTCCAGTTGAACGCGAGATGCGACGCCGACTCTTTTGGACTTGTTACTTGCTTGACCGGTTTCAAGCAACCGGCTCGAAGCGACCCAGCCTAATTAGCGACAACACTATTATGCTGCGGCTTCCTTCTTGGTCGCCCAACTCATCCTCGCTACCCGTCGAAGGCGAGTTCTTTCAAACAGGCTCGAACCTCCAGTACTTCCAGGGCAGTGACAAGAAGCCCCAGGGAAGCATGGGCATGCTCATCGACATCACACGTGTTCTTGGAAACACAAATCGATATCTTGCCGCTGGTGGCGTCAAAGGCGACTCTCACTTTCCATGGCACACACTCTCCACAATATCCAAGATCCGTCAAGACCTAGATGTTTGGGCTTCTGGAACTGAAGACGTCTTTTCCAACCTTGGCACGCTTTTTGGACAGGCCGACTCGACTATCCTCCTGCTCAGCAAAGTTATCTACCACCTGATCCACTGTCTCATTTACCGACCGTTTCTCCCTATCGACCTTGCAGAACTTGCAGAGACAGGACAGCACCAATCCTGGCAGATTGAAGCCACTAACATGTGCTTCCTTCACGCCAACGCGATCATGGAGCTGATCCAACTTGGAAAGCAATCAGGAATTGTTGACTGGCCGGCATTTATTGGATATTGTGTCTGCACAGCAGGAACAGTTCACGTTCACGGAGCCCACTACAGTCAGCAAGGGAACCAAGGCGAGTTCAATGTCTTCAGCTCGGCAGCAGAGTTTCTGTCAAGAGAGATGCAGTTCCTGAGTGAGCTGCGGTATGCCTGGGCTACAATACAACACCAACGCGAGACACTTCAAGACATTAGCCACGCACATGGCGAGTTGGTGAAGGCTTTATCTCGCAGCTCAATGCGCTATACACCTGGGTTCCACAGCGAGGATTTCTTCGATCGGTATTCCAACATTGGAGGACCGGGTGGCCCGTCTTTCAGTTTCGATGCAGCCAATCTTCGCCTTGCAGATGTTGCAGTTGACATGGGTGCTGGACCAACAGCTGAGGACACCCTCCGAAACAACGATGGACTACAGCGACCGAGTCTCAAGCGCAAGAATACGGCTCCACCAGGACCTATCAACCGGAGACGACCTGACGTGAAGGTTATTTCGAGCCTCGCACCCTCTGCGTCGGGACTACCTACTCCAGGCACTGCTCGACGATCATTCTCGTATACGTCGGGAGGGATGCCGCATTCATCGCCTGGCCTCCTTGCAACACCAACCTCAATCCCGACCCATCACGAAAACCAGGAGATGTACACTATGCATGACCACATGGGTGGTGATGCATCCGCAAACAATGCTGCAGTCGCGGCGGCAGCGGCAGCAGGTTTCACCATGTCACCCACGTCGCATGCCGTTTCATCTCATAACATGCACCCAATGGGTGGCGCACCTTTCAGCCCACCTTACAGCTATGGCTCAGGGTCAAGCATTACAAATGCTGGACCAGGTATGATCAATGAAGCGAACGGAGGCTATGATGCTATGTTCGGAACAGTGCCCACCAACGCCTTTGGCAGCCCAGCGGCGTGGCACGGCGATGACAGCCATACCAAGATGCACCTCAATCAGATTCGACCGGCAGCGACGAGCCCTGGAGCGCGAAGCAACAATGGCAGTACTGGAACAGGCCCAGGAGAGGAGAAGGACCCATTCCTGGCTCTTCTTGAGCAACTGGCCGAGAATGAAAATCGATCGCAGAACGGGCATGGAGGCGATCTTGACTTTTTCCTCGGTAACTCAACCGTCAACCCTTGAGGGCGGCTGAGATAGGACAATATTTACTTTCTTTCTTGTATCTCTTCTTTTTGTTACGATTGTTACTATTCATGTACATAGATAGGAGGAATAAGTCGCTGGGCGATGCGCGACGGACGCATAGCTCAGGAAGCTCAACGCGGCAATCGGAATTGGACTTTTGGGCGCAATGGAAACTTGCAGCATTTACAGGCGAACGGGATGGTTGAGTCAATGGATGTTTCATGAGGGCGGGATCCTCGACAGACAACGAACTGGTACGAAATACTTGAAGAAAAGCATTAGCCATTGTATATTAGAATAGCTTGGAAACATTGAACACGAACAGAGCAAAATGAAATAAAATATTGTAAACTAGTGAATCTGGGGTCTATTAATTGTTGAGTGATTATTTCCACTACGAGTCAGTGCAAGCAGTGAACTAACAGTGTAACGAGTTAGAGGCTCGTGGTTGTCATTGAAGATTCGGTAGAATAAGCTGGCCCTGTAAACTCTAAGGAAACTTTTCAGGGTTGGGATTGGAGCGCATGGTTATTTCAGTGATCATCAGCCCAATTGCCATACCCGGTACGTACCTTGGTATGTGAGAAGGATGGAAGAAAGAACGAAAGAAAGACATGATAATGGTAACCTAGGTACCTACCTACCTTAAGGTGGTAGTGCTAGCATCTCGTGTGGTAGTAGAGATGGCTACGTACCTTAGATCGGGTTGCTCTGACAAGTGTGAACTCTGAAAGAAGCTTCCTTACTAGTGCCGACGGGCAAGATCTCTCTAACGGTGTTGCATTGCCAGGATCTGGGATCAACTGATTGACGTCCAATGGAAGTGGAGCTGGAACTTGAGACGATTGATTTCTAGGGAGCCTGGGACGTGTGAATGCTTCATGTGGCGGGTGGGATACGATTAAGCTTAGCGATTGGCTCGACCAACGGGCACCGGCCCGCAGAGCCACAAACCATGGGTTCGTCCCAAACGGGACCTGATAGCGAGATTAAGCAGGGGTCTAGCATGCAGGACAGTGCACTAAAGGTGTAGTCGGGTGCATAGCATAGCATAAGGTAGCGTCGGCCAACTAATCACACTATGCAAACTCCTTATGCACCACTAAATGCTGTACGGTGACAGACAGTTCGCATAATATCTATGGAGATTGCGGGATGTGCCGTCCCGGGAGAGAAATTTTCTTTTTAAATTTCTTGCTAGTGTGCAAAGCACTTGTTATAAGCGTAGGCCAAGCATAAAAGTATCATGACCACTCGTGAAACTCTCATGTTTGATCCCTCATGATAACTAACATACGCACGGTGGCGATCGTCACCAAAAGAAGTTGTAGCTCTGGCACTGGACTGTTTTACTAGCTCGAGTCACCGTTTCTCTATATGTACGGTTTCTCCCTACTGCAAAGACACTTTCTTGCCCAATGCTAAACTGTAAACAATGTTTGGAGCACTGTCAGTTGAACCTGTAACATGTAGAGTTTATACGTGTGCTTTCTATAAACAAACGCCTTGTCTGTCATGGCGTCATGAACTGACATACGTAAAACCTCTTGAAACATCCCCTAAAGTATCCAAAAATACTTCAAACTCTAAACAAACAGACACCACAACGTCAACCTCTGTCTTGATAATTCAACGCCTTCGCCTCACGCTTCACCGACACCCTCGTTCTCAGCTACAACAGCCCTTGCTGCTTCTTCATCTGGCTGCTCATCTCCCCGCTTATCGTCAGGTGCTTTCTTTCCTGTCAGAGCTTGAAACAAAACGACCACGACACCCAGCGTGGCCATGGCCTGCCAGACGCCTCTCGTAGCGCCAGCATAGCCTTCTATCGCAATGTTTTGCTCTACCGGACTCAAGTCACCGCCGTGCACCAACCCTGGCGTGTTAATCAAGCTAGACACCAGTCTCTGTCGAGCATGACTCAGATGCTCACCACCGTCCAGCTGGAGGAATCCTGACACAAGATTAACCCTCAGTAAGCGGTAGAAGATACCGCCGGCCACCGCAGTGCCGAAACTTGAACCCGAGCCTCGGAACGTACCCAGTAGACTGGTGGCGATGTATCGGGTATCATCATGGCTGAGGTGCAGAATATGCGCAAGGGTGTAGTTGACTCCTCCACCCGTCGCAAGGCCGTTGATCAGAACGACTACGACGAAGAGAGCAAGAGGAAGACTCGTGGTACTAATAAGTGATAGTACATAGGTGCTCACAGTGAAGATGGCAAGGGCTGAAATGGACGGGAGCCAAAAAGCACCGTCTCGGCGCACATGAAGCCAGCCGACGAGGATGCCACCCAGACCAAATCCTATGTTTGTAGGAATGAGGATGGAGCCTGCAGCTGCTGGAGAAGAGCCTCGAACTGCAAGCATGAATATAGGCGCGTAGAACAAAACGCTCCAACGGGCTATCATGAGACCTAGCTGTGCGAAACATGAGAATAAGATACCCCATGAAGAGAGAACCTTGACGGGTATGATGGGATCTGCTACCAGGTAGTTCTCAACTGCAAGGAAGAGCAGAAGGATGACGGGTGCGATACACAGGGGTATTGTTTGGATCTCATCGGCGATTGCGTAGAGAAACAGCACGATAGACATAGTCTTGAAGTGTGAGTTAGTCACGATTCTGTGTGAGAGAAGCATGCGAAGCTTACTAGAAGGCCAGCCCCAAGATAGTCGATTCGCGCGAGCTTCTGTCTAGTAGATGTCTTGGTATCATGTGCTTCTGCTGCAGCGGGTATACTGATAAATACTCCCAAACCTGTGGCGAAAGCGAAAGGGATTTGTCCCCAGAACAGTGGCCTCTATGGCTGGTTAGTCACTGCACCGAAAGTTCTCAGTCCAAATGAGTTCAACGTACCCATCCTACAACTGGCATCAGACCCCCGAATACGATAGCACCAAAGGAAACACCAGCAGTAAAGCCCGCGTTAATCAAGCCTAGCACAAGACCTCTCGACTTCTCGCTGGCTAACTCCAACCCAATAATAATGGCGAGTGACAAAACTCCAGCACCGCCTGTACCTGCAATGACCCGGCCAGTAACAAATGTACCAAACGAAGTCGAGACGGTACAGATCAGTCCACCAGTGGCTATGAGAACCGCAATGGGGAGAATAAGAGTCCTGGGTGGGAAGATGGTTGCCAGGCGCCCTGCTACAGGAGCGAGAGAAGACATGGGAATGAGGTAGGCACTGGTGAACCACATGGCAGATGAACCGTGGGAGCCAAGTTGAGATGCAATGGCGCCCTGAATCAGAGTCATACCAGACATATTACATGCTACAGATGAGTCAGTAAATCGTGAAACTTACAGTAGGAAAGTCGCAGATGATGAATAACCTCTTACCTGTTAAGAAGATGAGGAGCCACAAGCTCACTCCTATCGCAATTCCTCTCGCAAGTGGGATGTGGACTTTAGATTGAGTCTCAACATGACGAGAATTGCTATCCTTCTGCGTACTCAACCGTACTGCCGAGCTTGATCTCGAGCTTGAGCTTGACCCAGCAAGCAAGGGCGTCTCCTCTGAAGTGAAAGGCGTGTCGTCGCGAGGGTTAGAGGACGGACCCGGTGCGGCGCTGCCGGAGCCGGAAGTCTGCGCCGGAGAATGCATGACAATCGGGCTTAACGAGTGTGACAGGATCGCTAGAAAGTCAATACTATTACATGATCTAAGGATAACGAGGAGTGCGTTGTTGTCTGAATGGTTTGGGGGAATGACGTGTGTTACGCCATTGCTGTCGCCATGACCGGTGATGACGTTAGTGACGGGTTAGGTGATAACGCCGGGCGGGGATCGGAGACCGGAGATCTGGAGGTTCAACGCCGACAACGGATGCCGACTTGAATCGGAGGGGCATTTGGTTCCGGGGCCGGGAGGAAAGGCTACAGTCACATAGATTTAAGGAGGAAGAATTTGTGCAACGGCGTGATGAAGTCTGAATTTTTTGTAATATGACTTTGTTCGGAACACGCACTGGCAAGGAGCTTCGTACAGTATAGTTATCTTGGATGAGATGAGCTTTCCGAGGTGCATGTATGCTCAAAGTGAATAGTTTGGTTTCATGAAACAATTTAACTCCTTTCGCTTTCAAGTGATCTCCTCTAGCAACCCCCTTGAGTTCTGAACTGAAAAGGCACCAATGCTATGCATTTTTTCCAACTCCAGCTCATATTGAGATAAGCAGTTCAAAATACGGTGGAAAGACCCTGCGTCTGCATCGGTTACAGACCCTTTGTGCTACTGCAAGAATGGGGAGCTCAATTAACACGACAAAATGAGCAGAGATTTGACGTGGTAGCTAAGTTGGCCCAATGGCATAAATCGCTTGAATGGGAGCTCCTCAGTGGATAAGAATGTGATGATCTGGTGTCACTCACTAATAAGCACCGCCATTTTAAGGGAGCGCCAAAATGAGCTACACGAGGGACAGTCAAGACCAAAGACCAGTCGAGGCCATGCCATGCGGGCATTATCGGTTAGGCTCGTGATCAACGTGCGTCTTGGCTGCAGATGTTGATATTGGTTGAGTATTCTTGTTGCGGTGAGAAGCGGAATGATGGCTGAAAACTGAAAACCGAAATCTGAAATCTGAAATCTGAGAATCAGCTGAAGTGAAGTGACGGTCAATCAGTCTTGATGCACCCACAGACCGTTTGCCTAATGGCGATGGCGGGCCGACGATCAAGACTTGGTGAAAGCTTGTCGACTTGTCATGCTATGCCATCCTTGTCAAGAGACATGACGTAGGATCTTCAGCTTTGAATGAATGAGGATAAAACAAGAGAACCAGAGGAGCGACGGCACGACGGCGCGGGCGCAGCATGGAGTCTACTGTGTGAACAGACTGCTATCACTACCTACCTATTCACCACAGAGAAAATAAGCGTAAAGTGGCTTGAGAACTGGAGAGCAATGAGCAACCATTGCCAGTGGAGCGATGCTCAAAAGTCGGACAACAGCGGAGCCGCGGCAATCAATATGGGGAAATAAAGTAGGCACCGAGATTCTTTTCCAGCACTGATGGTGTTGTCATTCTAGCATTAGGAAACGGTCTTTTTGTGTATTGTATTGTGTCGTTTTGTGTTGTATTGCATAGAATCATCAGTCTTTGGATGCAGGCTCTTGAACTTGAGGGAAGTAAAGGCCCGACCGAAACAAAACTCATAATCAGAAACCATCCAATTGAGGATGAGAATCCATGCAACAGTCGCAAATAGCGGTTGTGTGGGAGTTCAGGAGAGGACGGGAAGGAGACTTGGAGTGTGATGATGATGACGATGACGATCCAATGGTGTATCAATTCCCCCAATGGAAACCACTACGTAGCGCAACTTATCGCTCAACCATTCATCACGCGCCAATGTCATCTTCCCCTCAATTCCGTGCGCGGCATTTTTTAGATCAAAAATCATTCGCCTAATCAAGCGACCGAACTGAAGGTAAAGACTAAAGTTGTCTTTAGCTTAGCTGAGCAGCCAAGATTCAACCAAGACCCTGCCGAGACAGAGAATTGGATCTGTTTTGAAGAGATTTTCTTGCATGATTTTTGTCTTATGCAGGTCTCGATGCAACGGACAACGGACCGCGCCAATAGCTACCTAATAATCAATGGCTAAAATAATAACAACCTTCTTTTACCCACCCCGGAAATCAATGGCATTGGGTCTGTTCAAGCTTAGACCAATAGACCAACAGAAAAGCCATCAACCCCAGAATTACCCAACGACTCGAGTCACCTGACAATCGAGTACCCGATTAGTCGGTAAATTATCCATTGACTCGTATGCAGTGCGACCTGAAGGGACTTGACTTTCATAACTCAGCCAATTGAGTTAAACTGCCGTCTCCCGACTCTCCAAGACCTCGTACTCATCCGATTTTAGAGTAGCCTGAACTCTACCAAACTCTTGTCCCCTCTAATACTCCAATCTTCACCGTTTGAATCGAACTGCCTCTATGGAATGCCGTTATAAAAGTATCCACATCGTTGGGGTGTCGACTCTTATTTAGCCTCATGATCCAGCGCTCCCAGCTCCACGGTCTCCCGACTGCCGGCGGGGCACCTCATGGATCCATTGGCTGGCTCACTCTCACCCACTCTTTGGTGGCTGAGATACCCGCTAAAGCCGCTAAAAAAAATCACCCCGGTTTTTTCTCTCCGGCGGGTTTTGGGGGGCTTGGACCTTGGACACAACCACTTTTGACGATTGACCAGAACCTGACCTGGCCTGGCTTTTCTTGCTTGTTCCTTCTACAATCAAGAACTAGGACAAGCATAAACTTGACAGGAAGGGAAGGGACACATATTTCTTTCCTTCTTCTCGGTTATTAGCAAAGTCTTCAACAGATTATCTTGTCTTTCCTTTTTTTGTCGCTTGTTCATCTCTTCCTAGGCATCTCATCATCCCCCCGGTAGGCACATCCCGACGGGAATACGCCGCCGCAGTACGCCGAAAACCAGACAATATCCGCCATCTGACAGCCCAGCACGGGCAGCCACGATCCCAAGGTTACGTTACCTGCCCTGGGCTTATTAGCCTTTGGTAGCCTCTACCCGCCAAAACTCGACTTCCAACCGACTCTTCTGCCGATCCAATTTCATCCTACTCTCCCAGTAATCTCCTGAATTCAACCCCGATATTCTAACGTCGAACCTTCAAAGACATGGCACGCTCATCAAGGTAGCAACGGCTCCAACTTGTCAAGCCAGCCTCGATCTCAGCTTCACACCCAATTTCACGAGTGACGAGTCCATGTCTCTTCCAATTCCGTCCTCGATATGTCCGACTCGGCCTCCACCGACGATGGAGGCATTCCCGATCGTGGGCCGGTCGTCTTCGCTGTTACAACGGCCACTCTCGTCCTCGCTACAGTCTTCGTCGCAGCACGAATGGTCTCACGGACCTTCATTGTTAGGAATGTCACTTGGGATGACCGCGTCATGATCCTCGCATGGCTCTTCGCCTTCTTCCTCTCCTTCACCATCTGTTTCGGCGTTCACAATGGCCTCGGACGACACGACGAAAACATCGACCCGAACCGCTTGCCTGCCCTTCGCCGTTGCGAATATGTCTTTTCCATCCTGTACAATCCCGCGTTGATGGCCACCAAAACCTCCGTACTCATATTCTACCTCCGTTTGGCCAAGCACACCCAAAGAGTCCTTCGATTTGCCTCTTGGTTGACACTTGCGGTCGTCAATATTGCTGGTGTTATTCTCACCTTCATGAATGTTTTCCAATGCCGTCCGACCCAAGCCGCCTGGGATGTTAACTATGACGAACGCGCGAAATGTATACCACTACTTACTGAGTTTATATGTTCTTCACCCGTCAACATCGTTACGGACCTGGCCATTCTCGCTCTACCTATACCTGTCCTCACCGGCATGCGCCTCCCTTCTCGCCAGAAAACAATTCTGGTCCTCACCTTTACCGTTGGAATATTCGTTACCGTTGTCGATGTGGTCAGAATTTACTACCTTCAGCAAGCCATTACAGCACCAACCAGTACAACTGCCGATCCCCAGTCTCGATTTGGTGGGCAGACCGACTTCGCCTGGAATGCTTCGCGTTCGCTTATGTGGAGTGCCGTTGAGGTTAACGTTGGTATGATGTGCGCCTGCGTCCCGACATTGAAGCCTCTGGTCCTCAAGCTGCTCCCCTCCATGCTCTACGACCCCAATGGAACCCGCGCCAGTACACCCAAGGGGCCCAACGATTCAGATACGCCGTCAACGGGTCATCGCGCCAGTATTCAGCAGCCCCCTCCTGTCGCGCAAACCGGCGCACAGCCTCTCAATGCTAATGCTCCCATGAGCGCGATGGAATTTTTGACGACACCTTTCGACGAACCAGGCTCAACTCGTCCTGCGCAACGTGGTTACCAGAGTAATGGGACCTTTCAAACATCAACAACCATGACGTCTTCAACCGGAACTGTCGAGGGTGTTTATTTTGGCTTCGTCAACATGACAAAACCTAAAAGTATGCTCAAATGCAACAAGAAGCAGTCATTCAAATACTGCACAATTGTGTCCATCTTGTTTCTTTTATGGGGAATATCATATGGTCTACTCAATACTTTGAACAACGTCATTGCGAAAGTCGACAATATGACCACAGCTGAAACACTTGGCATGACGTCTGTATACTTCGGAGGTGGTTACTTCTTTGGACCCCTGCTAGTGGGCGAATGGATTCTTCGGCGCGACGAACACAACCGATCGAAGCGACACAAGGCCAACGGCCACGACAGCGTTGGTGGCTTCAAAGTTACTTTTATCGTCGGGCTATGCTTTTATGGGATTGGAACTGTCATCTTCTGGCCCTCGGCTGTTACACAATCATACGCCGGATTCATGCTCAGCAACTTCGTTGTCGGGTTTGGTCTATCAATTCTAGAGGTTGGCGCAAATGCATTCTTGATACTTTGCGGCCCCCCCGAATACGGCGAGACTCGCGTGCTCATGGCGCAAGGTATCCAAGGCACTGGCAGTGTTCTTAGCGGCCTGCTGGCCCAGAAGGTCTTCTTCAAGGGCATTGTGGAGCAGAACAACGCGACCAGCATGACACTCATCAACGTGCAATGGACGTACCTAGGAATCACACTCCTGTGTGTTGCCCTCGGGCTCTTCTTCTACTACATGCCACTTCCCGAAGTGAGTGACCGTGAGCTTGAGCAATCTGCCAAGCATCTTCCGATGGATCCTCAGAAGAAAAGAGGCGGTCTACAACTTCGCACATGGAGTCTTATCCTCGCCGTTGTTGCTCAATACACTTACGTTGCTGCCCAGGAGTGTTTCAGCATCTACTTCCGCAGCCTCATGATATCCATACTCCCCAACACACCCAACACTGGCGAGCAAGCAACCGAAGGTGCAGGCGACATTCCCAACCCCGATAAACCACCTGGCATCACACTCTCAATACCCGATTATCTCCTCATCGCGCATACCGCCTTTGCCGTGTCCCGCTTCATGGCAGCTGGCCTTGCATATCTCTCCGTATATCGTTCCCGCTTCCCACGACCCCGTACCATCCTCACCGCCTGCATCGCTGGCTGTTTCGTCTTTGCCCTTCTTCCTGTGGTTGTCCGTCCACCCAACCCTAACCTTCTTGTTATACCCATCGTTCTCTTTTACTTCTTCGAGGGCCCTATATACCCTCTTATTTTTGCCATTGGTCTCCGTGGTCAAGGTCGACGCACCAAGCGTGCTGCCGCCTTTATCACTATGGGTAGTTCCGGCCCCGGGTTCTTCCCCTTTATCATGTATGGCATAATTAAGCACGGAGGCACCGTCAGAACGGCTTTCATCGTCGTCATTGTCCTCCAGGCTGTTTGCATGTCCTACTCGGTCTTTCTCCAATTTATTGGCGACGCCAAGCAACTCGTCGATCCTTGCCCTGCGGTGCGTGATGCCCTCAGACAGCCGGATGAAGAGATGCCGTCGCCTATGGAGACAGCGATTGCCGGGAGGGCGCGCCGACAAAGCACGATGAAGGAGAAATCTCAGGGGTTCTTGGATAAGGTGTCACATGGAACTAAAGTTATAAGTGCCAAGTTCCTCAGCACTCGGCGCCGGTCTTCACAACCCTCGATCCACCAATGCGAAGATAGTCGCGATAATGCGGCGTCATAATTAATGCTGATGCCTCTTTTTCACCCATCTTTATATATATTTTACGGCCGAATAGTTTCGGAACTCTTGGATTCATAAACAGCGAAAAAAGGGAGGCGTCGGGTTGGGTCAATGACGGATGAATTGTTTTTGGATGCTCTATACCCAATAGGTCCTTGTTCTGGATGGACATTGGTACATACTTTTTTATTAGTTATAGTTTCAAGGACGTGTATATGTGTATATATGTATCATATGTTTGATACGGTATGATAATCAATGCGTTACCAAAAGTTCAAGAGCCAAACCGTTTCAGAAATTTGATGCTGCTATCTGCTATCATTTTGAATTAATTGAGTTGCTTGTCAGCCTCAAGATCATTTTTCAATTCGTTTGATACCAGTTCAGATCTGGAATCATATGCAATAAAATTAACCATGAACTTTTTTCACCACCCAAATTGCTCCAGATGCAACTCAACACCAGCTCTGTTTTCCACGATACAGTCAGCAGCCGCGTCCTGAACGGCTGACATGAGTGTCCGGGGCCCGCAGCCCATCACCAGCACTCGTTTGTCGGATGGCAAATTCTCTATAAGTTCTTCCACAAGTGAAGCGACATCTGGCCTCCCAACGTGAAAGGCATCACCCATGGAAGCGTTTATCGCGGGTGAGAGAGCTTCGTTCTTCTCAATGTCAAGTGATAATCGGGCAGTATCGACGTGGGGAAGACCGTCCTTTTCTGGGTCGGGCTCGATGAAAGTGCTGCTTGAAGACGCGTGCGATCGTGAGGAAAGCTGTCTCCAGGGGACAATCTCGGTTTCTGAAGCTCGTGTTACATAGATCTTGGTCGAGACACGATGGTCTCGACGTAGGGTCTCGACATGGTCGGCGTACCAGGTGAAATATGCTACAAGATTGGTTAGTATCGTGACATCACGGCTTTTAACGTGGACTTACTTGGTTTCCTGATCATCCATACGAATTCGATGTCGACATCGGCATCTGTGTCCAGTCTTTTGAGCATATCTAGAGCCGCGCCAACCGTGAAGCTTGCACCGCTCCCCCCTGCTATAAGCATGACCTTGTCATACCCCTTGACATCAGGGTGATTACCGTAAGGACCCTCGACTGACCCTTTCAATGTGATTCCCGGGTACTCAAGGGCACACTTGTGCAAAGCCCGAGTGAATCCGTCATGGGCTACCACAACAAACTCGAGGGGATCAGTAGCAACCATGGTGAAAGGGTGGGTTTCAACGGTGCGTACCCCGGGGATCCAAAGGAAGCCATGTTTGCCAGATGAAGATCCATATGGTGCCTTGGCAAGTGTGACACGAGTACCACCATTAGGGAGCGGCGTGAGAGTGACGGTGTTATTAGCGCTGTTAACGATGATACGTGCGAGGCGGATGATTCGGTCGAGGACCCAAATTCCGGCTGAAGCAAAAATGACGCACAGAACCTTCTTGCTAGGCTCCGGCTGATGGAGACTGGTCAAGATGACAGCAAGGATCCAGAATACCACATGAAGGTAGTAAAATAGTTCGTACCACCACGTCCGGAGGACAGCACCGGCAAAGCCAAGGACTAAGAATGAGCCCATAGCGACCATGCCAAAGATTTCTTCTCTCGCAAGCAAACGTCGGAGAAAGTTTTGGGCACCGAAAACGGCAGCGTAACTGCAAGAGTGTACTATGGCGAAGATAAGAGTAGTGTAGCCGGTTATGCGATGGAGAATGTTGAGGCATTCATAAGAGGAGGCCATGAATATGACAATGGGAGTATTCTTGAGGGAGAGAAGGACGACGATGAGGAGATTTGCAATAGCCATCCTGTATATATTACGTTATTAGAAGTTTTGCTAAAAGATATGTTTGAAAACTAACCATCCGGTTCGAGAGGCCATGTTGGAAAGAAGCGGCATATTGTCGTTGTCCAGGTAAGTAAAAGTGACGACCGTGTTGATAACTAGGTATCCGAATATAGCAAGAGTATATCCTCCCGATGGTAACCTCGCGATATTTACAAGAGCACTCGCTCTCAGGCGCCTGTTATACAGTTAAACCAACATCCAGTTCCAGGTGAGGGCAGATCATTACCGGAAGATCGCTGTGGCGGTATTTGGTTTGCGCGAGGCACCTAGATCAACGCAAAGCCTTCTGAGAAGAATGGCTATACACATGGTGAAGTAGAAAGCAGTTATAGCTGTAGCAAAGAAAACCATGGCATTGTAGTTCAGTTGTTGACGCCGGGCAAGTTTGGCGGCAAAGGCCGGATCCGGATGTGTCGAACCGCCTGCCATTGTTAGATCGAAGTGCGGGTGAAGTTTGAGAGTCGAACTGGCAAAGAGTTTCAGATGTGAAGAAGAGGATGAGGAAGAGGAAGAGGAAGAGGTTGTGTTGACAGGAGAGAGGGGAGAGAAAGAAGTAGGCGTTGCCGTCGACTTGGTGACCCCGTACTAAGTAGGACAAGACACAATGATCGTGAAGAAGTCAGTCGGGGAGGGTATCAGTGTGTCAGAGGATCAATCTCCAAAGTCACACGGCAACGACTGGATGAGATGTGGCTAATGTTTGGTTGGGGACTCATGGCCGTTCCCTCCCTTTTATATCTTTTGTTGGCCGATATGATCCGAGGCTTTGATCTTACAACCTGACAGTTTCGCGTTCTATCGCAAGTACTTCGAATTATTCGCATAGGGGCTTTTGGTAATCGACATGCGGGATCCATCAGGACGTTCGAGACAGCTCCGGAGAGAATATAAGAGCAGCTCATTACATTGGCAGAGACACACCTATAGCTTTGACTTACTGACAGATAATTTACCGCCAACAGATATGCAGGTGCCAAATTCTAGGCAGAGTGTGACTGATGCCAGAAGTTGATCTGTGAGTGGTTGTGAGTCCAAAGATCGCGGGAACTGGCATGAATCATCATGAAGGATGCAGCTCGAAATCGGGTCAACACGCCTAACTAAAGGCACAACACATTTAATCTCTATGTGAATTTTGCGTATCGGTTTCAAAGCCACAACAATCTCTGTCCACCATCTAACGTCAAGGCACGTGTTCTTTGCTAACATGCAGATCTGCTTCGGCCATCTCTGGCGCTTCTTGAGGCTGAAACTGTGCTTCAACTTCTGCATGAGCATTTGCGTTGATCAAATATATATGGCTCAAGAGAGTATGGGTATAAAAAGAAAGCTTTTGTACAGTATCTCAGCCCCAAGTCGAGGCTGTGGGCTTCCTCACCACGAGTCTTCTGGATGTCTTTCAGGAGCAACAGTCAAATACAAAAACGCCCAGATGAAATGTGAAAACTTCACCGCAGACTATAGTTCATGAGAGAGGTAACCTTCATTAAACTTTATCCTCAGTTTGTGGCAACCTTTTCCACATGGCTTGGTCACTTCTAAATGCTTGACCCGTTGCAAACAATTAAAGGAGTCTGCAGTGATTATCAACCTTCCGTACATGAGTATACGCACACACAACCTGCATGTGTGTTGTATGACTTGAGGTGTTTTAGACTTGTTTATATCCTATTCTTTGTCATGATTCTGAGAATTCGTTTTATGTGGGGACGAAATAAGAGGAAACTTTCCAACTACTTCCTGAAGTTCGCAAGATGATATCGCAGGATAGAGGCAGCATCCTGTCCGAAGTTGCTCAAGAAGTGAAGTGAAAAGAAGCCTCAGACCGTGAAAAGCTGTCGCTGGAACCTCAAAAGGAGGCGTAAGCATCGGACGAAGCATCGAGCGGAGGGTCGTTTGGTGATGATATTATCAAGAAGAAGTGAAATATCTCTTGAGATGCGCCTCGAATCTTCTTGTTCCACTGGTTGAAACCTTTGCCTTGCATCTTGTTCGGTCGCTTTAATGACCAAGCAACACTTCAACAAGACATATACCTCGATCTCAAAGCAATTCCTGTGTATCGTCGGCTTCTACCCCAGATGCAACGGCATCGTGTGATACAAGCATGCTTTGTCAAGCTGACAGATATGTCGAATTTGTTAAACCTTGTCACACAACATTGGGCATGAAACCGAGATGCTTGATGTCGCTACATGAGGTTGCCAACAATGTCGAGGAGGCTCTTTGCAAAGTACTCGGCATTACGTATGGTGTAGATGGTTGCACACAGCTATGACAGGGCTTTCACCCCCTTTTACAAAGCGCCACCGTTTCACTCCTGCCAGAAGCCGCCGGACCTCCAAAATATATAAGTATTGCTTAGCACGATTGGCTGATTGTTGACCGTGCCCGCGGTTATGCTTGTAGTACCGCAGTCGCAGTTATGTCCCTGGGCAAGCATAAGGCGAGGAGCTATGAAGGCAATCAAATGCAAGGGGTCGTTTTCTCATACAAATTCTTCATTGTCACCTCGACATGAGCAACATGCGTCTAACCAGATGAAAAGACGGAAATCGATGATCGACTGTACACCTGGTCCGTTTCACCCGACCAGCGGTTGTTCTGAAACCGGCTGAACCTGCCGTGTGGAAGCTCGTGCTATAGTTTGCTAGTATGAGCAATCACAATGGCTAGACACCAGGGTTGCTCCTTGGTGATGAAGCGGGAACCCGCTCGGATGTGGCAACCATTGAAGTTCTGGGATCGGTCCGTTCATCCATGTCTTTGCTGGCGCGTGACGAAAGTGTGTAGGAAAACTTCTAAGCGATTGACATTTTCATACCTCCATTCGCGCAAATTACACTTCCTGTTGTCCACCCACTCTCTTCTGAACAGAGCATATCAATTGTACCGGCGATTTCGGTCGTAAACCCAGGTCTTCGATTACCCATGTTCTCACGTACCGTCCGATCAAAGCGTTCAGCATCAGTCCCAACCATAGCCAAAACCTCCGGTTCACCGTTATACTGCGCCAATGGGGCTGCGTCAACATAAGGCTGGTTTATGTTCCAGAAAGTCTGTCCAGCGGCTGCGTACATATCTCCCCAAGCAGGCCCGGGATTGACAGCATTGACTGTAGCACGAGTAGCCAGCTCACGACTCCAGGTCCGTGTCATTGCTTCCAAGGCCGCTTTACTCCCGGCGTAAACAGATTGGCCCTGATACCCGATAGACGAAGATACACTGGAAACATTGACAATGCGGCCCGCGCGGTTTGTGGGAAGATGCGGGGCGACAGCCTGGGTCAGGAGGAGAGGGGCCAAGACATTGACATTATAGACGCGGTGAAACTCGACTTCTTGAATTTTTCCATGTCTTTCATCATTCATATGCTGGTTAGACGAGACACCGGCATTGTTGATTAGTATATCAATTTGGAAGGGCTTGTGCGGGTTATATAAATCATGAAGGCGACGTGCAGCTTCAATGATTTTAGGAGAAGCTTCGGACGGCTTGCCCAAATCGGCCTGTACTGCAAGGCATTTAATGCTGTGCAGAGATGATAGCTCGCCGCAAAGATTTCTGGTTAGTTCTGTGGACGAGTTGGAGGTGTAAACAAGGAGAAGATTGCATCCTTTGGCAGCGAGTCTCGCAGCAACGGCTGCACCAATACCTTGACTGAGTCAGTGACGTTGTAAATTGGAAGTGGTTGATGATAGACCAACCTCGAGAGCCTCCTGTGACTATTCCAAGCTTTGAGTCATAGGGACGATGAGACCTGGGGGAAGCTGCTGTATTCGCCATGACGGATGAAAGGACGAGTAGGTTTTATATATCAATTGATCGAAGAACAGCTCGCTGAGGACGCAGTCAATGAGAGTTTACATAAACCAGTATGTGCTTTGATAAGAAATTAAATTCAAAAAGTAAATGATGCCCAAAATTTCGATTTATTATGGCGATGGATTTTGGAGGGTAGGTTGAGAACCCCACGAAGGTTCCTTTGAGTCTGCATCATGATGGTGGGGGCATGTGACGTAGACAACGTATCCCGCTAAACATAGAGGCAAGTGCGACACTATCTCATCATCAATCGATGCTACAAGAATGCATGGGAAAGCTCTTTCCATGAATACAAGACCAAGACCTATGTTGACTTATCACGGCCATAGCTTCAATCACACCTTCCATTTGGAAGCCAGTTCCCTTCACATTCGAAGATTCTAAAGAGTCGACAAGAGGAGTCTACCTAAGTATATGCGGGGACCTATGAGGGGTAACAGCTGAGGGGTGCTCCAGGTCCATATCATGAAGCTCCTCCACTACCTTACAGGATGCTGCTGATGGTGAACCTTATGAAATGGCCCTAGGGACTTCTTCCCACAATCCCCAAAGCAAGGGTCCTAGCCAATCAGAGACTCAATATCATGGAATCAACGGTCTCATTGATGGACAACTGAGAATGTCTCCATCAAGCCTTTCTTCTTTTATACAACTAACGGCTTTAGTCGTCAAATGCTCCTTCGACCGCTAGTCTGTTGTGCTCTCACTCGTCTTGTTTGGGTAACTCCGAATACTTCACGATGGAGACGGAACAGCGGTGATAACAAGGAATTGTCGTGTCACTGACCTCGGAATGTCCCAACTAGGGAGAACACCTTGGTATCGGAGGGCCGTGAGTCGCCGATGCTATTGATTGTTGATAAACAGAGGGTCTTCCAAGAGGGAAGGGTTCCGGGGCGCGGAACAAGGGGAGGGGATTTGGCCAGTAATTGCTATGCTTGGATCGTATAAAGGCTCATGTATTACAATCTTCACTCTCATGTCTTTTGAGACACAATCTCTCTTCTGTCTTCCCCCATCACTTTGTATACCTTATTTGTTGGAGAAGCAGTACTCAACATGTCTGATCTTAACCCCCTCAATGGAGGCAACTTCGTCCATGATAACAAACGCGTGGTCGATGGAGGCTCCATTCTGAAGCGTTTCTCTCTTCAGGGCAAGACTGCCATCATTACCGGTGCCGCCGCTGGTATCGGCCTTTCTATCGCCGAGGCTTACGCTGAAGTCGGTGCCAACATTGCAATCTGGTACCGTACCAGCAGCAAAGCTGAAGAGCGTGCTGAAGAAATCTCCAAGAAATACAACGTCTCAGGTAGAGCATTTGCAACTTTCCCCCCAAAAGTCTACTTTTTAACGAAACTTCTCCAGTCAAGGCCTATCAGGTTGATATGAGAGATGCCGAAGCTGTTGAGAAGGCTATCGACCAGTCAGTCAAGGACCTTAACGGTCGGTTGGATATCTTCGTGGCCAATGCCGGTATTCCTTGGACGAAAGGTCCCATGGTCGATGGCCCTCTTGATCACTACCGTGATGTTGTCCAGACCAACCTGGACGGCACTTATTACTGTGCCAAAGTTGCAGCTAAACACTGGCGTCGCCAGAAGGTCGAGGGGACTGATATTAACGGCCAACCTTTGACAAATTACACATCTGGTAGTTTCATTGCCACGGCGTCCATGAGTGGAAGCATCGTAAACACTCCCCAACTCCAGGCTGCTTATAATGCCGCCAAGGCTGGTGTCATTCACCTCATCAAGAGTCTGGCTGTTGAGTGGGCTCGATATGCTCGTGCCAACGCCATCTCTCCCGGTTATATCATTACTGAGATCTCCAACTTTGTGCCGCAAGAGACCAAAGACATTTGGAAAGACAAGATTCCTCTTGGGTATGATTTCTCTATCTGTATACAGTCGATTTGCTGACAAGTACATAGCCGTGAGGGCGAGCCTCATGAGCTCCAGGGTGCTTATCTGTTCCTAGCATCAGACGCTTCCACATACGCCACTGGTGCCAACTTTGTTATCGATGGGGGCTACAGTGCTCCATAGTTCTGATATTGGAGAAATAGGGACCTGTCATTTGCACATAAAGGACGACGAGTCACTCAGGCAGTATATGAATCTTAGCATAAACATTGTTATAGAAAAATAGACTATACTAAGTATAAGAGCCTATAGAGAATAAGAAGAATAGGTAAAAGAAGGGGGGGTATTGAAACACGTACGACAAGCCTAACCTTCTACCAATACACCATAGACGACTCTACCAACAAAATCACGATGTCCAAACTGAAAATGTCCTCATTCGATGTACTCGCCCGGCTCAAAGCCCTCGCCTCAGTTGTCCTTTCTCCATTTATGGGGAGATAAAGGAGAATGGACGCCTGTAAGACGTAACGCCTCTGCCTTCATGGCTGGGTCGTCCTTGATAGTCCCCTGAATTTTGGCGTATTAGCGCTTGTTCTTCCACCCAAATGGATCGAACGGAAGTCTCTTGATACCCAGACTATTCTGTTCCTCGTCGTACTTGGTCGCTTGAAGGATAGAATCTGCAATTTGCACAAGCTGCGCAAAAGAGTCGCTCTTCGGGAGCTTGTTAAGTTCACCGCGCCCATGTTTGACATATTTTACGCCTTCAATTAGGATACTCTCGTCTTTAGTCGTCAAGACTTTCCGCATACCGTGAAGAATGAGCATAGAGCCTTTGATTTGGCGATTGACCTCTGGATCCATCGTTTCGAAATACTCTTTGCACGACTTGACCCATTTGTCAGCGTCATTCAGGAGAATTCTTGCCAATGTATGATCGCCCTCCCGTAGAGCAAGTTGAAGATAGTTGCGAGTTCGGAAGAAGCAGACCAAGTTCAGATAGTTGATTCGGTCCACGAGGTTCGGTGCTTCTTCTTCATCGGTTCCTTTGTTCCCCTTCCGAACTGCATTGATTAGACTGTCAATCGTGATGTAGTTGGCTTTTCCTTGAACTCTTATGCTGTCATTGCTGGCCCGAAGTTCCTCTTTGAGGTTTTGTACTTGTAACTCCAATTCCTTGACCCGGTTTCTGCAAGCATCGTCCTGGGTGGCATGAGACTGTGCGGCTTTTACTGACCAGGGCTTCTTCTCGAGTTCCTTTATCTTGCTTGAAAGTTTTCTCGTTGTGTCTTGTTCACTGCATAATTGATCTAAGAAAGTATCCCTTTCTGATTCTGCTTCGGAGACCTTCTTCTCCAAGCTTTCCTTGGTTACAGGTGATAATGGTGAGCTCTGACTAGACTCTGAGGCTTCTCTGACGGAAGTTAACGGGGTCCTAGGTAGCTTTACGGTGGGTGGAGGCGGAATAGAATGTTTGTTGTATTGCATCGAGGAATCCTCAAGGTCCGCCTTTTCCTCTTCCGCCTTACTCCCTGCTGTCATGTCAGTATACAAAGCCAGTTGACGAACATCTTTTTTAGTTACCACAGGGTTCGTTTTGTATATCCGTCTTCTCTTTTTCCTTTTGTTGTAGCCTTTCTGTCTCCTCTTTGAGCCTGTGGACTTCCATCTCGAGCTTGCTGTTTTCAGTTTGCAGCTGCTGACAGCGAGACTCCTTTTCTTCACAATCTTTGATGGTTTGGCCTAGCTTCTCAGTTACATCGTGCTGCTGCGTGGCCATCTCGAGCTGCAGTCGATCCATGCTCTTGATGAACTCGTTAACATACTGGACAGAGACATCCTTCTTGTTCCTGCACCAGATTAAGAGAGCTGCATGGATCCCACTTTTGGAGATAAATTGGTGAGTCACCTCCTCTCTCAGTTCAGGAGTTACATTAACCCCTTGGTCCTCCAGGCCTTTGTTCTGCTTCTCGGCTTTCTCCATTGGAGGAGTTGTAGGTCGCAAGTGAAGGCCCAGTGGGTCGGGTTTACCTGCAAAAGGGTCAATTATTCTAGCATCATACGCCTGTTGCGCATCCTTGATCTCTTGGTTTGATACTGACATGTTCCGTGCGAACCGAAATTCACGATCCGGATCGCCTCTTTCGGGTTCATGGTGCTTGCTTCCCCACCAGTTGTGATCTTTTGTCTTTCGCTTATTTCTGTAATTGTTGTATGTTTCTATAGTCTCTCGAGCCACTTGAGTCCTGGTCGGTTTAGTTGACGTGGGGGAATCATCGAAGTAAGGCTCATTCTGGCTACGAGGAGATCCGGAGCTAGTGTCTTTGAGGGAGGGTTGTTGTTGGTGGTGATGAACCGTTTGTCCTGTTTCCTGGACCTCTTGTCCTGTCTCCGATTTTTTATCTTCCGTCATTTCGAATTTTGAACTCTGGTTCCAGAAGAAGTAAACAAGTGTTGTATGAGAAGGAGTCTTGGGTCGTGGCATGGGCAATTATCGAGGGTCTCAAAGGCTTTAATAATTCCTTGAAAATCAATAACGTCCGTGTAGCAACCCTGAAGATGAGCGTTCTCTTCGAACAAGGACTTAAAAGGATTGATTACAGGCAAGGCTGGTTAATTGTTGCATCACCCCCTTGAGAGCGTCTTCTTTTGGTGGGCACGTTCGCTTTTTAGGACACGGACAGACATCCTTACTGCAAAACAACCTCATAGAGAGTTGAATCTGGTGAACATTCAATGTTTAGTATCACGCTTGTTTCTATTCCATATCGCCCTCTCAGTAGGCTACAATTAACAAGTATCTTGTCTTCCCTAAGGTACGCTTCATCGATCATTGTACGTCTTGTGTACGTCCAAGTTCATCGACACCTTCTGTCTTAACCTAGTGACCTTTTTTAAAATATAGAATCTTCTGGACTCTAATCGCTCGTCCCCCAGACCCTTGACGTTGTGCCTCGGTGATGGTTGCACAAACCTAGGTACTCGAGTCGAGTCCTTTGTTCATCGCTTATTAGAGCTGCCAACACTCGAAATAAAGGACCACGGCAAAGTCGTGCCCAATGTTTCGGACTTGTTATGGATTGACCCAAAGATTTCGTTTTCAAAAATAGAACTTTCCGTCGGCAAGCCTCAATCATTTGTTGGGCAATATGTTGTTCAACCACATTCATAAATCTCTTTGTCAATTTCAACGAAGGTGTTGAGACCCATAAAATGTCGCAATGCTGCCTCAATGGCCATTTCTTCTTGTTAGACCCCAATGTTACAAGACTATTGAGGTATAGTAGTATAACTTGTACTATCAATACCAGACAATTTCTCTCAGAATGCGTTCCACGCTGGTGTCCTCGATACTATGTCTTCTGACCCTTCTCCGGTATAAACTCTGTCTTCCATATGCACCGAAAACTCAGTGGTCAACTTGATGCCTCTTTCATTCTCCAACATTGCGAATCCAGAGGCTGATTCAGCATCCGATGCCGTCTTATTCCCTTTTAGATCTCTTGGCTGCCCGTGGATTGAAACATGAGGGTTTGCAGCCATGTAATCTCTGTTCCAAGAATCATTCAGGGGTTCTTGGGCGCTGCTTCGAGATAACTTCCTCATGTTGTAATGATTATAGTAGTGGTTGTTGGTCCACTCGAAAAGGGGCTGGAAAGCAGGGAGACAGCCGCACCAAAGACCCGAGTTGATCTCTAGGGAGAAGAATGGTGCTAATCGAAGGCTGATGTAAGTTCTATAGTATATGTCAGTTGTTATTCTTAATACTCTGCAGTGGTTGACTAACATGTCCACATTCATGTTTGTTGTAAGCAGAAGAATGAGCCTGGTGATTGTCGAAACAACAGCAAACAGTCCAAGCAAAAGCATCAACGTCATCTTAATGACTTGAGCTCGTGTTTTGTTGGTTGACGCTGAAACCCATATACAGAGGCTGAGTATCACGACGTTAAGAATAGTTGAAATAATCGAGTGAGCCCATCTCATACGAGACAGGCTATATTTTGAGACGCACTGTCTGTCTGGCTTTGTGGCGTTGAATACATCTCTATCCAACTCAGTCTCCGAATGATGAATATGGGAGAGAAAGGAATCAACATACGATACCGGGCTACAGGACAAAAGGACGAATAAGAATGAAGCCACAGCAGTGATTATGGTTGCCACAAAAACTCCATATACGCACGTCATAAAAGATCCTGTTGACTCAGATCAGTAACAGGAACTTGGAAGTGGGTGGTTGTCTTACTGTCTCTGTTGATGCGAGGAAGACAAGCAAGGATTGATAGCCTGACAAATCCACCCGCCAAGATGAAAACTAACTTGTCGACAGGAGACAGCTGTAGCAATGAATAGTCAATGTCTGGAGTGTACTTGTAGGATTCCATGCTTGGGTACATACTGACAAAAATTGAAGCAACGTCTCCTTCGGCACATCCTGTATGTGATATCCAACACCCTTCGTCAAAAGGACGATTTCTATACAAGAAAAGGTCATGACAAGGCCCTAGTCATATGTGAGTCGACCCTGATTTCGATGGGATATTACAAGGAGTATTTACCCAAGCAAGAACAGCCAACAAATCATCCCATCCAAGATTCTTGACCATAATACCGCGAACATACAATCGCAAAATCATCAAGACATTAGTGATGACCATCAGGGCAACGTTGAGGTCGAAAACAGATTGGCCATTGCCGTGCCTCGGGTCAAACTCAGCCCTCTCCAGGACCACCATCCTACCCAATCGAGTCCGTCGCCGTCGTCGTGATGGTGATAGTAGTAGTGATGGATATAGCCCGTGTCTTCTCGTCGTCGTCGTATTCGGAAGGACGGCCTCTGCCGAGCTTGCGATTGATGATATCGGATATCCGTGCAAATGAGCAAGACATTGATGATTGATATGAAGAGTCACTCAGTTTCTGACATAGGTGCCTGAGCATTTGGAAGTGCAGTGTGGGTTGAAGAAGAGAGGAATCGTGGTCTACGGGGATAATCCCATTCTTTAGAGGGAGATGACGAGCCATGGCGTACGCTTCCAGACAGTTTTGGGCATTCTTGGGTATAGGGCAGAGGTCTATAAAGCCACATTGTCGTCCATCGAGAGCCAAAACGTTGGTGGGAGTCTCTCTTGGCCGGACCTGGCTAAGCGCCGTTGATCTTCTGTTCTTGATCATGAGACATATCGAACCAAACTCGTGGCCACGTTACACGAGGGCCCTCTTTCGGTAGGGTATGCTCAAAACTTGAATCGACAGGAATAGTGTTGGTATAGAGTTGACAGCTTATTTTGAGACCGTATGCCAGCCTTCATCAGACTCCTCATCTCGACTCCTAAAATACGGCAACACAGTTGAGAGTGGCCGGACCACTAGGAACCTGACTCTATAACGACCAAGGAGTATGAGAGACAAAACATGCGTCTTGAGACAATATACCAAATTCTTGGGATCTGTTTCCTCTTGTTTCTTCACTGCCTTTTGTCGGTAATGCGAAGCTGTTGGCAATCTCGCAATATTGACTCGGCTTTGGGCACGGCTATCAAATTTGCTTCAATCCAATAGATCGATTCTATTCACGAATTGATCAAACATATTTCCGATAGCGTCAAATCTGGTCGATCCGGTCGATGTTGTCTTGTCCTCCCGTTCCTGGCGAGGCGCTAAATCGGCACAAACATGCCTCTGTGCCTTGCATACTGTACATCGTGGGCCGTAACCCCTGCATTCCAGTCAACAATAACACGGGTTTTGACTTTGACAGCCATGCTATTCCGAACGATCTGCGCAGCCTCGAGATTAGAGTTGGTGGCAGTTCTCGTTGCATGCATGCATGTCGCAAGGACAACCAATATCAAGTTCTATGTACGTCGCCATCAGCGACCCTACTACGGAATGATACAAGGTTTCGTTGCAATCACCTTTTGCGCCCGCAATAACCCTTGGAACACGTTCACAAGCTTCCGTAGCTCATCAGGCATTACCTATGAGGAGTGTAGGCATTTGAAAGAGACTGTGGAAACACAACAAGGAAGTATTAACTTTAATGCAAAAGGATGATTGAATTTAGCCAGACAGGTTGTACATGAGCCTAGAGCTTGAGTTCCCTCAGTGAAAAATCACAATCTTACCCGAGTCCAGCGTAAACTGGCCCGTTCTCCCTGAGACTGGTCAGTTGTCAAAGTCGTGGCACCTTATCGCGCCATCGAATATCAGGGCACCTAGTAGTAATCTTCTTGGTGTTGCCTGGCACATGAATTCATCACTTGGTAAATTCAAATTAACCTAGATGCGACGCAGAGGCAGGTGCCTGAGTGGACGCATATATATATAATTCAAAACTGCCACCCATACCAGTGCCAATTGGAATCCAACATCTTGATAAAATCCACTGTCCTAAGCCTGAGAACCATAAATTCCAGCACCTTTGAGCACCCAACACAAAATATTCCACAGCCTGCCCAGCCCTATCATCGCGAGTAGATAGCCGTATCATATATCATATCACAGCGAGTAAGCCAGCCAGCAGCGCTCCCTGAAACCGCACCCAGCTCTCCAGTATAACAACAGGTAGTACTTTATGATTGTCATCGACTTCCCCGCCAACTTGGCTACCACAGCTCTCCATCGGGAACCATATCCTTTGGTGCATGACCCCTCTGTTCTGCCCTGCAACTATTTCGTGATGCACGCACAGCCGCCAGATTCAGCGGTGCAGGTGGCCCCTTGCGCGGGGCATTAGGGTCCCGAGGACTCGGGGGCCTTGGCACCGGCTTCGGATGCGCAGGCAGGCCCACGGATCCCTGTGGAAGCTCAGGTGGTCCAGCTGAGTTCCGGTGTTTTGGTGACGTCGGCGAGATCTGCTTGCGGATGTCGGGGTCATATAAATGGTGGACGGGATGACCACTAGGGGTGGGAGATTGTACAGGGGTCGGTCGACTTTGACGTTTGATCCCTCGAGGTGATGTAGGGGCCCAGGCATCAGCAAAGGCATTGCCTGGGTGGATGGCTGTCAAGAGGGCTGCGGCTAAGAAGGGGAGAAGTCCTCCGACAACCATGAAAGCAGCCTCGTTCTGGAAGACATCCCCCGAAACACCATCTGCAAACTCGACAAGCCGATAGAAGGAGTAGACAATCAAGAGAGCAGATGCCATCTCCATTGCTGAGTTTGGTGTTAGCCTAGGAGAGTCATTTCGCAGGACGTGGACGTACCTAGGAGGAATTTCTTAAATCGAGAAGAAGAGTAGACCTGTGAGTGCCGAGCGTCGAGGGTTCCTCGACGAGTGCTCAAGCTGAGGGTGAACCAGAAGTGTAGCCCAGTGCATGCTATCAATGACAACGCTTGAATGGCCAAGCCCGTAGCTGTGATCGCTGCTCCTTGTTTCCGCTGCTCAGGTCAGTACATGATAATGATTTGCTTCTACCGTTGAGATAACATACGGTGACTCCATTAGATTCATGTGCCGTAAAGACGACGCCGATAAGCTCGAATAACACAGTGACTGCAGCGAGTCCCCAAAAGACGAGGCCAGCTACGAGTGGCCTAAAAGGACAAAGCGGCTCTCCGTAGATGCCAAGGATGTGAGGAAGGATTATGAAGATGGCAACACTAATCAGCGATGGTCCCAAGACTGTTCCGAATAAAAAGAGGAAGAAATGGCCTTGACTATCTCGCTTCGAGTGAAGCAGAATACGGCCGACAAATCCTAGTACTTCGAGAAAAAGTCCGGTGGTGAGTGCGAGGGAGAAGAGGTAGGTCCTGGAGCGGATACCAAAGTAGATGGCGGCGAGAGCAAGGAGAGCAAAGACAACAAGCAACACAGCGTTGCCGCCTACACTCGGATTGTATGAGTAGAAGCCATCAGAGGCCGGACAGGTCGATCCACAATCGCCTGCCATCGTCGGGTGTCAACCAACAAAGGCTGGCAAATTATCATGACAGGCTGACAACCAAGTCAAAAGCAAAGGGGGACTCGGAGAATAAGACGGGATGGCTTGGCCCCCATACATATAGACAGACAGATCAGAACTCTGCCATCTGCCATCTGCCTGGTCTGGGCGGAGCCCTGCATGTGAGGCTCTGTACACATGGGGCGCTGCAGAGAGGGGATCACTGTTGGGAGGGCCATAATGCAGTGCAACAGTAAAGACAAGCTAGACAAGGTCTCAACGGGTGAGACGGGTATTCAGCCTTTACTAGACGGCACTTTGGGCGGTCCAATAGCGAACAAGAACAACTGCCATAAGGTCGAACCATAATTGATGTAAGAGCCAACACGACCAATCAAGTTTGGTCATGATCGACGTTCAGGAGCACAAAGTGACATGGTACCCAGTCCTTGCAAAGTGCCAGAGTGAAGAGGAAGGGCATGAAGCATCAAAGAGCATGTGGTTGTTGGGTGTTGGATCCTTGTAATCATAAGCCAGGATGACATCTGTAAAGTGGTTGACAAGGTTTGCGATGGGTTGACATGACTAGGACAACTGCACAGAAATGGCTATGCAACTCAAAACATGACATGGACAGAAAAGGTGTAACTTATCCGGAGCCTGACAGGGTTGTATTACCCAGGATCATAGCAATCTCTGCCTGCAAGAGACAATCTTCTTGTCGTTGCGCTGGCTGAGATTGGGGGGGGGGCCTAAGTGTGCCAATCACGAAGCGATAAAGGCGGGGAAACGGCGGCAGCCCGCACGGCACAGACGCAGCGGGCGAGCGGTACTAGGCCACGAAAGCGGCCAGGCTTTGTCGTGGTTGGTCGACGAGCGCGAAATGGGGCGTTGATGGTCTTGGGCGGCAAGCGGCCCGCATGGTGCCATTCCGCGAGCGCTTCTAACGCGAGTGGTGATCGGGAGTTACCATAAAGTCGCAAGCAACTCGACGTATGTGACTCGGAAGTGGAGGGGTCATGTCATGATCCAAAGCTTCGAGGTGCGGCAGAAGCGCGGAGTGGTTCCGGGACACATCATACAGGGTTCGTAAATTGGCATTGCGAAGCGCGGCGTGAGCAATGCCGATCCTGACACAAAAGGAAACCTCGTCGACCTCGGGAGAACTCGAACAACACCAAGTCGACAGAGGGACCCTGGATATGCAGTTGGTTCAAGATGCAGCACATCTCATGCCAAATTGTGGGCGTTGAAACACCTCGGCAGAGGGTCCGTGAGTGCTATGAGGTGTCGATCGCGGGCTTTCCTGCCCTGACAGACTCAATGCCGACAAAGGTATCGTGCCAATTGCGGTCTGTATCCACCTCCAAGTTGTTGATATGTGATGGATGTGTCAAAGAACTGTGTTGGTTGATGTCTTGTCGGACGTTATAGTGGAGATTGCGACAGGCTTCAAGGCTGGATCAAGCAGGTGACGCTCATGAAAAGTTGTCATCACCAACACTCTTCATGCGTCCTATGCATCTGCATTGCAAAGCACCTCGTGCTTGGACGTTCCCTTCTCTTCTCTTCTATCTGCCCTGCCCTGCCCTGCCCTGTCTGATACCAGCATTTCCGATCTCCAGGGAATTGATCTTCAAACCTTCTCCACCAAACATCTTATAACTCATCGCGGCACAGCGGAGATGTGACCGCGTGAAAAGCTTGGGTAGATGACTTGTACCCCTGTTTGAGGGACTTTTGGTAGATTGCCCTTGATGAATTGGGTTGAAGGGCCACAATCTCGAGTTGCCAGATCTGTACAGTAAAAAGCTTGTCGGAGACGCGGCGCTAAAACACCCGATCATGTAAGCCACATGCGGTACACATGATGCGCCACAGTCACCCCTCCTTCATGTCAGGTGCGGTGAGGCCTATCGCGGGGCTTGGCTCAGGCTGTGTAGCCTTGGTGACGTACATCCAACTAAGTTAACCCAAGTTTCCCGTGCAATCCGTCTAAGAGTCAATGAAAATCGATCAAGTTTCTTCCATGCAGAGAATGCAAGACTGACAGATCTTGGAGCTATTCGAGAGGATACGCCAAATTGTGAAACGCTCCTTCAAACGAAGAGTCTCTTGTTGAGATTTCTAGCTATATCACGCTCAACTCACTTCAGCTCACGACAAACATTATTGGACTGTTAGGTCCGAGCCAATCTCAGATCGAGCACTCACGTCACACAGGGGTTCTCTTATTCTTTCATTGTCAGTCTTTTCCTGACTCTCACCCATCATGTCTATTCGAATAGCGCTGGACAACCAGCCTGAGTTCTATACCAACCTCGACTTGGTACAAGGCCGAATCATCCTGGGTCTCAACCGCGCCGAGCAGATTGGAAGCATTGTTGTCAAGCTCGAGGGGGAATCGGGAACAGCTCTACAGGCTCCGAATGCCTTTGATCCACAGAACATGGCCAGGCTACAACCTAGCCCTCAACGGCCTCCTGGCAGCACCGCAGCTGAGAACCACAAAATCTTATACAAACTACAACAGGTTTTTCCAGATGACTACTATGCGAGCTCCTCTAACCCTTACGGTGCATACCCCCTGCAAGCAGGCGAGCACGAGTTTCCTTTCAAGTTCAAGCTTCCCATCAATAATGCATGCAGCGACCCAATGGCTATGTCGAAAATCGGCGGCATGGCTAACGCCGGTGGTTTTGGGGGTGGAGGAATGTTTGGTATTGGTGGTGTAAGGGTCATGGATGGTAGCAAGCAACTCTACCTTCGCCATGTCACCCGCACACTACCTCCATCATTAACAGGATATCCTATGGAGGCGGAAATTCGCTACTACATCAAGGTTACAATCCAGAGACCGGGATTGCTGAAAGAAAATTGGCGGTATCAGATCGGTCTGAAGTTCCTCCCTATTGAACCGCCCCGGCCGAAGCCGACAACCCAGGAGGCTTTTGCTCGTCGTCCCTTCACATTTCGGCCAATGACCCCCCAGCCAGAGAAGAAGCGGTCCTCTCTCTTCAACTTTGGAAGCGGCACAGATTCAAAATCGGCCTCTACACCAGAGCCATCTGCAGATATTGCCCCAGCTCCAGCTCCAGCAATTGAGATTTCAGCACGCCTTCCCCATCCAAGCGTCTTGACTTGTAACAAGCCTGTTCCACTACGGCTTATCGCCAAAAAGCTCAACAACAATCCAGAACAAGTCTATCTAGTATCGTTTCAGATGGAGCTTATTGGCCGTACTGATGTCCGCGCGCTCGAGCTCCAAAACCAGAAGATCAACCGATGGGTTGTCGTGTCAAACCCCAACATCAACATCCCGCTGACCACAGGGCCTGATGACGAAGTTGGGAAGGAGTTGGTGATTCCAGACCATGTATGGAGGAACTTGCCTCTTCCCAACACTGTGGCACCCTCATTCGTCACTTGTAATCTTTCTAGGAGGTACGAGCTCGAGTTGAAGCTTGGTCTAGCCTGGGGCAAGCCAAAGAAGGGCATCACCAACAAGAGCCCACCGGTCATCCTCCTACCGCTACATTTTGCGCAAGTCGAAGTTTATTCTGGTATCACACCGCCTCCTGAACTCGTTGAATCCGCAAGATCGACGCGGCCAGGACGTGCAACCTTCACGAATAACGTCCCGCCCCGTCTACCACCCAGACAAAACTCGGTTTCCTCAGCCCCAGTGTCAGCTCAACAGCAACGACCTTCTCAAACTCCCAACCAGGTCCCTCCCCAGCCAGCTCATGACCCCCTCTATCCACCACAACTAGCTCCGGGTCAAGAGGCACCTCCATATGACGATGCTCCGCCCAGCTATGACGAAGCCATCGCGGAGAACCTGGCTGGCCCCTTCGACGGCATGCAGGCCCGGCCAGCCTACAGCGGTGTCACGAACGAAAATGCGCCGAGCCAGTTACCTCCTGAGAAGAGTTGAAGTGATCCAAAGCATGACTTGTCTGGATAAATGCTTTAATGTGCTGATGATAACGATAATGCCGGGTGTGGAGGATTTTGATAGGACTGAGAAAAGGAGTGAGGGGTTCATTCAGATCCTGGCTCGATCATGGTGCCATTAATTCTTCACTTGGTTGGAATCACGATGGGTTGTTGAGTTCTCACTTCCATGTTACCTTACATGTGCTGTTTTAAGAGGAGTTATTGGTTAAGTACTGGCACATATACATCCCAGACCCAGGCTTGGATGTAACTCCAGTATCACCTTATTGTCATACATAGTTTGAGGTTGTCTTGGATCTAGAATCCCATTGTTAGTAATAGAGTCACAAATACCGAATACCTACCTACTTCAGAACAGTTCCAGCTCAGTTTACCAGACATTGACTTTGACTTTAAAGAAACAGTTGCAGCAAGAGAAGATCATTTCCACACACTTGCAGCGGGTTAAGCAGAGTCTTCATGAACTATCTGGATTTAAGAATAGTGTAGTCGCAGTTTTCGTTTGCCGTCAGACTGTCATTTCATCAAGCACTGAAGGCTCAAGTAAAAGAGGGAAGTCCCAAATATCTATCAACATGATGGAAAATAAAGGCAATACCTGAGCCCCAGAAATTCTATAAGCACTTATATTATGGAAGCTTTTTATAATATTGCAGAATAGTTACAGTTACATCTAAACTGTAAGCCAATAATCCCAAGATAAATAGTTACTCATTCTACATTTTTCTTAGACACGGAGCGCAAACGCAACTATTTTACCCCCAAAAAAAAAGAATATCACACGCATTCGCGCCGTGACGTCATTAGTTCGCGACAGTCGTTCTACTTGACTACTAGAACTCTACTTACACCAACACTTCTATCGCATTGCGCCCATGCGACTCAACAATCCATGAACAAATCGGCAATATGGCGCAATGCGCCTGCTTCACCCCTATCCCGGCAACTATATCGCGCGCAATGCCATCGAAGTTTCGCTTGCAGCACTTACCTCGGACGTGAACATGATCCGAGGATAAAGGCGTTGGGCAGGGAAATATCTGACGACTATGCGATAATAAGAGAAAAATACGGTGCCGCATCTGATCCCACTGTGTGAGGTTATCTTGCTAATACGTTTGGTGATAGAGACTCCAAAATACCCTATCGTCCTCGCCCACGGCCTCTTCGGCTTCGCTGAACTCCGTCTCTCTCCATACTTTCCAGCTGTCGAATACTGGCATGGCATTCGGGATGCCCTCACTGCACAAGGCGCCACCGTCTTGACGCCCACTGTGCCTCCATCATCCTCTATTGCCGATCGCGCTACTGCTCTCCGCTCCGCCCTTGAAGCCCTCGCTCCAATGCCCCAAGCCGTCACAATTGTCGCACACAGCATGGGTGGTCTTGATACTCGATACATGCTTTCACACCTCGCTCCGCTCCCAGTCCGCGTTGCGGCTGTGGTTACCGTTGCAACGCCGCACCGAGGAAGCGCATTTGCAGACTACCTCCTTGATGAAGAAGTCTCACCACTGCACCATTACTTGCCTCAACTTTATCAGACATTTGAAAAAGCTGGCCTCGGTACAGCAGCGTTCTCGCAGTTGACGAGACGCTACATGGCTGAAGAGTTCAATCCGAGCACGCCGGATCAACCAGACGTGCGGTACTTTTCGTACGGAGCGGCAGTGGAGCGGCCGGCGCTGCTGAGTCCATTTCGGCACCCGCACGCCGTCATGACACAGGCCGAGGGACCCAACGATGGACTTGTCAGTGTGGAGAGCAGCCACTGGGGCACATACAAAGGCACGCTCCTTGGAGTGAGCCACTTGGATCTGATAAACTGGTCCAATCGTGTTGGTTGGACAGTCCGGGAGTGGATGGGGATCAAGAGGAATTTCAATGCTATTGCATTCTATCTTGACATAGCAGATATGCTAGCCAAAGAGGGTTACTGATACAGTATCCTCTGGTCTGCATCATGGCATGTATGAGTATTCTACGACACGCATTCCTGAAATCTTAGAGATGGGATACACATGTAAAAGTAACTGTCATAATAGACATGAAATCAGTAGGCGCCTCTTCAGGTTAAGCGTTTCATGATGCTGGAGTTTGTTTCTGGAATGAGATTTCGAGTAGATGATTATTGTTGATTGCTTCAAACGAGTAGGTATCAGTAGCATTAGAAGATAGAATACAGCCACCTTGCCGCGAACACTCGACGAGAACCCGCCCTCCAGCACATTTGTCCCACGAGATCCGGTGGTATGTAGGTATGTACAAAAGATTTGCCAGTCAACTCTGCTATCCGTAAGAGATTTCGTTGGCAGTTGATAAGCGAGGAATTGGTGAGGGACGTAACCGGCAACAGTTGACTGGAATACGGGGTCACAGTCGGTCACCCGATGTGTCGCAGAAGGCACCTCGTCGTAACACCACATCTACCTGAGGCTCATAGTCCAAAGACGCTCATGACTATGCCTCAGGTTACGCTCCACTCTCCTTAACGTCGGCCTCATCCGTATCAAACGGCTTAGACGGTAGAGGCCTTGTTGGCCTTGCGAGCAATGGCCTTCCTGTAGAGGAAGAGGCTGAGAAGGCCAATGGCGACTATCCAGAAATTTAGCATAGTTACCAGACATCTTGGGTAAAAGACATGACATACCAACACCAACAATGCAAAAGACGACAATAACACCAGGCTCCTTGGCGGCCCAGTTTTGACGCTTGGCAAGCTGGTGGACGACCTCGTCGCGGGTCATGAGAGACTTGATGGCGGCCATTGTGTCTGGAGTGGAGAGATTGCTAAGGAAGACATGTTAGCAAACGAGTATTTTCTTGGCTCCGCGCCGCGATAAAGCGGCCATAGGCAGACAGCCCACGCTTCACAAATTCTCGTCCTTTTCCACTGAGCGACACTGTCGCACCAATTCAAATGGGTTATGGCGGCGATGTCGTTCAATTGAGCAGCATAGGAGCGAGTCCAGAGCGATTCATCCAGGAAATGTTCTGACGGAATTCTTGGCAAATGTCACTGAAGACGCTGACGCCGGCATTTGCGCTAGGATTGCGACGACGTGCATGACTCCAGAACTGAGTAGACGGCCATTACACAGGAATTGGCTTGACTATCGAGACGTACAATGGGCCCGGAGGCGGACGAGAAGAGCGAAAGAAGAGCAGCGTGACTGTGAGTAAGGAATTGACCTACCTTTGCGATCTTGGAGGGTGATGAAGAAGCAGCAAGTGAATCTGGTCGCGAAGGCGGGCTCTTCTGTGGTTTTGTTGATCAGCTATCTGACACCAAAAGTCACCCAAGAGCTGTGAAAAGTGGAGAAAACAGCGTCACGACCCGCGAGGAATCAGACTTTGTACCAAACGAGGGAAAGGATTCTGTACGTAAAATGGGTCCAGATCCCGGGCAACACCAGCTAAGAGAGGTCAAGGCGAGCGAGCAGGGTCTCTTTCAGTGGTTGCTTGGGTCCATAGCGTTAGTGGATACAAGCCCCAGGGGGGTGATCTCATCGTGGGAGAGCAGTGAGGTGTGGTGCGACTGAGGCCAGGCTTCGAGGAGGCACCAGGTGATGTCCATCAGGTACCTATCCTATCTCGAGACTCTGAGGCTTTTTGTGCATTGTACAATACTACCAAAGTCCAAGTACAAGATTTGATACAGGATTTGACGCCCCCCGAGTGCCCCGGATGAGGTGGATTTCCATGGAGGTGGTGATGATGATGCTCCAATCCAGAGACCAGGGGGAGTGAAAACCAGACCGGGGCTGGGTTACAAAGTGGGACTTACAAAGACGACAGGCTCTGTCTGCTAGGAACAAAACAAAAACAGAGCAATTGTCACTGACAAGGATGTAGATCGATTGGAATTTTGCTGATATGGGCGTGTCTGAGAGGCCGAAAGAAGGGAGTTTTTGAGGTGCGAAAAGGAGTATGTAGTTGTACCTAGGACGATGCTGGGGTGGACAAGAGAAGAGAGATGAAAGACGAGATATTCCAATCTGTCTTTGGGAAGCTTCGCTGATGGTGAGAAAAGATAGGTACACCCATGACGACGGGAGTGTAGGCAATGGCAAGGGCCAGGTAACGGAGCTGAAGTAGCAACTTCCCAACTTACAACGAGGGATATTCCAGGCAACACCTCTTTCTCTGTTACAGCTACGAAATTTAATTGACTGACTGTCATTCATAGCAATCAATAATCGCTCACTCAATTGACTTTTTATCTAAATCGACGCAACCCATACCTCATTCCGAGGTAGCTTCCATGTCACCAGATTACAAAGACCCGATGCTCATACCACTCAATGCTTGGTCAATTCCGCTCTCCACGAACGGGCCGCCTATACAGGGACGCTAGTCCCGGTGCAAGGTACGAGCGGAGATACACGATGAGTCTGTACTGCTCATCAACATTGCCGCGGGATAAAAAAAAAACTGCTGGAACACACCAAGAAAACAGCTCGCCTTGACCAATGCGCAACTCGGAACACGGCAACTGAAGAAACGGTGCGGTGAGATTGTCAATCGCCCATGTGGGGAGGTCGAGGCTCTATACCACTTGCGTCCATTCATTCATGGGTTCCACAGCCCACGAGGGAGGAAGCAAAAATGCCTGCAGCGAGCAAAGCTCGAGGTTTTGAATATGACAGTCTACACACGGTATAGTGCTGCTTTCCCACCAACAACTTGCGCGAATTTACTTCTCCAATATAGGGAGGCAATTGCCCATGGAAGGCTGTCAACTCCGTCCCGTCGGCTGCAACGGAATCGATTTAAACGGGTACCGCCTCCATCCATCACAGCAAGCCCATCTCTGGTAGGACGATGGGTATCATGCACGAGAGATTGCGCGAAGTCTCCGAAATGACGACAAATTCAGTATCCAGCCTCGTGCCGTTCCTGGACGGTTCTCGTAAAGGGTCGGTTTACCCTTCTGCATTGTTGTTTTTCTTATTTTCAGCCTCTGTTTAATTACATGAGTTATGGGAGATTATGCTTTGCCAACTTGATCAACATCTGTGTCTCGGCAGCTCTTGAGTGACCAATCAAACAAATGCGCAAAGCTTAGCGCAGGCTGTTGTCTTCATGATATTGCATGAGCCATCGCCAAGCTTCCAAATACATATTGCCTTTAGAATGTGCTTCAGGCCTGTTGCTTCTTGTGATCATACTCTGTTATCAGGCTCCGACGGATAGCGGCCTCGGGCACGCCGCCGCTCTACAAGGACTTCTCAGTCACTCTCATTTTCACCTTGTTACCTGGGCCTGCTAGGTTCCATCCGAAGGGGAGATCCTCCAAAAAACAACTCTCCACATCTTTTCCCCGAATCTCCACAATTACATGCGACACTGTGCAAGCTAAAAGCTTTGCTTGACCTGACATGCAAGGATCCAGCGACCGAGTCTGAAATCAAGCCTTATCGACCCAGTTTCAATGCCGGGAAGAAGCATGCATCCTTTGTTTCCGGCGCTATCCACGAACTTGCGACCGACTGTCATTCAACAACCAACGTACCGGAGAAGATCTTGAGATGAAAGAGGTTGTTAACACCAAGATTCACGATCAACATTTGTCGCCATCCACAAACAAAGTCTCATCCTGCTAACTTCTAACGACTCTGGATAACACAACATGGGTTTACTGCTGCATGGTATGGGTCTGCTAGCATCATGAGAGAGCGCTGGGCTGCCGGCTTGGCGTGGAAAGTGGAGAGTCGGCATCCCATGGCTGACCACTGAAAGCATACGGATTGGTGCCACTGCAAGCCTCGAAACTCTCTCGATGGACATCAGTTCGCTTTTCTATGTCCGATATGGTTTATTCACAGGCAGGATTGTGAGCTGGTACTCGTTGGATTCAGAAGTCAGAAGTCCAGGCCCGGAGTTCTCTCAATTGAAATCCCGGCTCGAAGTCCCGGAGACGAGGGATAAAACGGCTATGCCTGCAAGGTTTCGCGCCCTAGTTGCCGACTTGTGGCCGGGACACCTCGCTATCACCGGGAGTTCACCCCAGCGCGACAACCGCCTACATTAGTAGTGTGATGAGGTCATAGGCCATTAGTACGTAAACTTGAAGGAGAGCGCCTTTACGAAATATCATGCTTATCTACGGCTGTAAGTGAGAGCCTCTACACGGCAACAATTCGCCTGCCTGGCTCGAACTGAAAACCCTTACCAGCCTGGCGAGGTTTTGCTATTACCGTTATGTGAGTACAGCCGTGGCTGGGTAGGCAGACCTTTACGCCTCGAAACATACATAGTACATTGAGGCATCCCCAGCGGCCGGAGCCGAGCTTGGCCAACAGCCTGAGGAAATGGTACAAATATCACGGCAGGCCAAGATATCGAGTTTGGAGAAACACGGATGCGGTCACGGTGGTCCGGGGGCTTTTGTATCTGCTGGGGGTTCGGCATGCCTTCTAGCCTTCCATAAACGAGAATGTTACGAAATACCGACCCTGCGTACGACGCCAAGCTAGGAACGAATCCGCGGAAGTATGGGGTGCGTAATTAGTGGTATATCGTCACCAATGAACCCGACTATGGGACTTCGGCCAGGCAACATCGAATGGGTTAATAGCTTTATAGTGTCAGGCGCTGTCGAGGTCCGAATGTATCATTTTGGGGGCGGTCAGTGTTTCCACTGGATGATCGATACTTTCCTCTGGGGTTGACCAACATTGAGCACCGGAAATCCATGCGCATGTAGTTGTTCTCCGCCTAGGAAATCATGATAAACCTGTATATAAGTTGCCCTGAAGTTGCTCTGCTTGTTGTTTTCTGTGAGCGACTCCAGATGTATGATAGCCAATCTTGTCGATGATGAGACAAATGTTCACTCGCATGGCAGGGCTCGCTTTGACGCTATTTGTAGCCCAGGCGTATTGATTTTCTGATATGCTCAGCCTTTGGCAATAACTATCCTGAATACCTAGTGGTAAGTTCTTATGAAACTTTATTTTTCTGTCAGACACGGTAAGCAACACCTTTACTTTGCATACTACATTTTAAATCCCGATGCTGGTAATCAGCAACACGGTGTTGTGCGAGGTCGCCTATTGTTAAAGTGTTCCATCAACAGATCTCTGGCCTATCCATGCATGCATCACTCCTCGTCAGACTATTGGGTAACAACCAAGATTGGATAGTTGGGCTTGGGCCCAGATTGGCACTTAGTGGTCGTAGCTAGAGTTTCCTCAATTACTTCGTGAAGATTGTCTAATTCTTACTGGCGACGTGAGATAAGATATTGGTATAGGGTAGTCAGTGTATTATTCGGAGGACATATCGCTTCATTCTTATGGGTCCATCAACACTAATACAGGACTAACAGCTGACCACAATAGAACCTAGGAGATGTAACATCTTGATCACTTGGCCTTGTCCCACACGTGTCTGACACCCTTGATAAGAGCCATGAAAGGGGATACAGCGGATTCGGCGATGTTAGTCCTTTCATAAGAACACTCCTCACTGCGCCATTTTCCTTTGCTAGTTCTTTCGACCTTCTGTTTCAATAGTCCAGAATTATTTCTCACCTCGGGCGACTCGAATGCATCTTCTCAACTTAGATCGTCGTCATTGTTGATTGGGCCTTGCTCGCCAACCTTTCACTAATTGTCCTAACCATTCCATTTCTGTATGCGCCCAATACTACGCATAGGCCGAGACCTTGGGATATACAGCCAACCTATCTAGGTACCTAACACCTACCACCACCCTGGTCTATATAATCGCAAGTTCAAGATCGAATAGTGATAGTCGAGTGCCAAGTCAGCACCACCTAGAACCACGCGTATTGCCCATTTTAACGGTCGAACGCACGTGAGATGGCACCTTCGTGGGCAAATGATTTACGGCGTCTCAACCGCAACAACTTTACGACTCTACAGACAGCGCCATGGGCTGAAATATCGGGGTCACTGGGTGATCTTGGCACCTTGCTGCCTTTGATGATTGCCTTGGCAGCACAAGGATCCATCGATTTGGGAAGTACACTGGTGTTCACGGGCTTGTTCAATATCCTCACTGGCGTATTCTATGGTATTCCTTTACCTGTTCAGCCCATGAAGGTGAGTATCCGAGCAACACATTCGTGTCAAATTACAACAAGGCTTACCTCATGTGTTACTGTATAGGCTATTGCCTCAGCAGCCATCCAGAATGGCTCTCCTATGGGTGTCGTAACGGCTGCAGGCCAATGGGTTGGTGCTGCCGTACTCATCATGAGTGTTACAGGTCTCCTGAAGGGGGTTGTCCGTGTTGTACCACTCCCAGTAGTAAAGGGTATTCAGTTGGGAGCAGGCCTCTCGTTGATTCTCGGCGCCGGATCTTCTCTGCTTCAGCCTCTGCACTGGGGCCATCCAGCTCTTGATAACCGTGTGTGGGCTTTGATCGCTTTCCTCGTTCTAATCGGCACACAAAAGCTCTCCCGGTTCCCCTATGCTTTGCTCTTCTTTATATTAGCCCTTTTATTTGCCTTTATTCAGGTCGCTATTTCTCACGAAAGCCTCCCGTGGCTTTATGCTTGGCACCCTCGCTTTGTCATGCCGCACTGGGTCGGAAATGGTGATTCGCCTGCCCTGTGGATGGCCATCGGACAACTGCCTCTGACCACACTCAACTCTATCATCGCCGTCAGTGCACTGTCCCAGGATCTTCTACCCGAACTTCCCACTCCCTCGGTGACATCAATCGGAATCAGCGTTGCGCTGATGAACTTGAGCAGCACCTGGTTTGGAAGTATGCCTGTCTGCCATGGTGCCGGGGGATTGGCCGCCCAATATCGCTTCGGAGCTCGAAGTGGCTCCAGCATCGTCGTATTGGGAGCTTTCAAGCTAGTACTGGGGCTTATGTTTGGCGAAACTCTCGTAGATCTCTTGAAGCACTACCCCAAGAGTCTTCTTGGCATCATGGTGATAGCAGCTGGTCTCGAGCTCGCTAAGGTGGGCAACAGTCTCAACCAAGGAGCCACCGATTTATGGAACACGGCTGCAGGTCAGGGACTGCTTCGACAACGCGATCTTTCAGATGATGAACGTCTTGAGAGATGGACTGTCATGCTCATGACCACTGCTGGAATTCTCGCTTTCAGGAACGATGCTGTGGGGTTCTTTGCAGGCATGCTCTGCCATGGAGCGTATCGTCTTTCGGAACGATTGACAAAGCGATACTCTCACCGTACATTTTCAACTGAGCATGAGGCCCTGCTTCACTGAACTTTCGGCGCTTTCACTGTATGCTACGAAGACCCTATGAATACGCATTTCGCATGGCGTTTTGTTTCTTCTCGGACGATATGGGTATCAACTTTGGGTGGTCGTCTTTTCTTTTCTCGGTATGAGAACATCAAAGGATAGTCTGCATCGTAGAAACTATATGTTAGCATCCAATATCGAAAATGTCCTTAGAGTTTGTTATGTGGTGTTCGATTTGATGGGCGTATTTTGACCATAAATTGCTATAGCATTATTCATGTTAGTTGATGATAAGCCTTGCTCTGAATATTTTGTGAAAACGTGAGTCTCGATAGGCTTCTCAATATACTCGTCATGCATTGCACAGAGTGAAGGTAGAATATAACATGGCTACCTAGTTTCTGAATGTAACTCGCTGGGTTGTCATTTTTTAAATGTTAACAAGTACTCCCGAGTGAGGGGCCACGCTTAATCGTTCAATTGAATGGTTTTAAGGAACCCTATCTGATTCGGAATAGGAACTTCATTATGCTCATCGAAATGCTTATGTGCAGATAGCTTCATTTACACCCTGAGCAACAGGGTAGGCTGGCGCAGTAAGGGAAAACGCAAAAGATTGCACTACTGGTCCCCAACTAAATTGTCATATACAGAATGAGAGTCCCCAGAAATGTCAAGTCAGGACGGTACGATATAACATGCTAGAATTGATAAGTCTTCGAACATAATACAAGTCACTCAGAAGTGACAAAGTGGGGCTGGGTCTGAGTGACATTGAAGATTGGTTTTTTTTATGTTATTGAGGATTTGAGAAAATGAATAAGATCGGCTTTTGTTTACCTATGAAAGTTGAAGCATTGTTCCTAGAGATCTCTATTTTGGTTCCTGAACAATAAGGAATAAACCTACAACTCAGGTAGGTGGCTGACAGCGCGGGGAAAGAACTTGAGTACCACCATGTGTACCTTACTCAAGGGAAGATGCAGTAAGGTCTTTGCCTGAGGTAACACTTGCTTATCAGAGTCGTCTACCTTACAAAGGTGATTTATGTCTTCTCTACCTGCCTCTTGTTAAAACAATATCGAAACTGGTTCCTTCAATCTTCGCACAAGTAAATGCCTGGGAAAGTGCAACCCAACAAGGTCATATTCGTGATTGCGACTTCCTGATTACCCAAAGCGTACTAGCGGCGCAAAACATCGCGGTCAACCGCCAATCTAGCAAGTAAGAGGAGACTCGGGGTCCGTGAAGGAAGGAAGCCCCTCAGCTGACCTATCAAAACGTGCAGCCTAGCCCGCCCTGACCATCTCAGTTATCGCGGCTCAAAGGACCCAGAAAGCCTCGCCCGCTTGAACCTTTTATTTTCCCCGTCTCCAGCCAACGGCGATACCTTCTGGATTACACCCTGAGGTGAGGGCGAAGTGACGAAGGAGCTGGTCGCACGAGCAGCGATGACTTCGTCCATTGCTGGCCTGAATGGCCTGCAAAACAGCCTGGGTGCCGACAGAGATACCCAGGCTGTCGCATCCAGGACCGTGACAACGACATCAACAGAAACAGAAACAGAAACAAAAACACAAACACAAACACAAGCTGCGTCTTCACCAGCTGCGACGCCATCAAATGCGACTCCCACCCCATATGCGACAAAGATAAACGTGACTTCGCATTCACCGACGAGCAACGACGAAAACCGCGATTCAAAAGTTGCTGACCCGGCACCGGCCAAACCCCCAGTCCCAGCGCCTTCTGCTTCTGCTTCTGCTTCTGCTTCTGCCTCAATTCAAACTTCAAGCTCAAATTCAAACGGAAACTCTGCTGGGGTTTCCTCCTCTTCGACTATGGCCAAGACCGTCGACGCTTCAAAGTCAACTTCCACATCCACTCCCGCGCCTCCCTCGACTGCCATCGTACCAACTGCATCTGCTTCTCCTCCAACAGTCTCATTAAATCCTTCACCCGAAGAACCTTCGGCTGCTCTTGCACCAAAGGCCGCAACCCCTAACCAAGAATCAGCATCTTCTGCCCCAGCGAAAGTGTCGGACTCTCGACCTTCACCATCTACGCCGCCCTCGACTCACGGCGTCCCGAGCGCTCCTGCCATAGCCGCTAATGCTACCACATCAACATCACAGCAACAGCTGGAGATGCCATTGAATACCGCGGCCTCAGCTCATGTGAATGTTAAGTCTGGTGATCACACCATGCTTGACGCTTCTACCCCTCGCGATGCGGCTGCAACATTAAACGTTGATCAAGCTCAACAATCTACACCCTTGCAGCTACAGATGCAGGCCGACAATTTGGGAGAACAGTTTGCGCCGTCGACTCCTTATGCTGCAGCATCGATGCCCACCATCAACCAGCACGCTTACATGATGATGGCACTGGCTACAATGTCAGGGGCCGCGACAGCCATGTCACCACCTCCCACAGTCACACCAGCTCAGGTCACTTTGCCTAACCCGTTAGACGAGTCTTTCCAAGGCATCGCCCCGACAAACTCGACGCGCCAAACAGATTCCCACAAGGCTCTTGAATCCTTTGCACGTATTGAATTTGCCGACAGCGTGTTTCAGATGACCACCTATGCTGTCATAATTGGACGAGATCAGCGTGCGCTGGAGCAAGCACGCCGTGACGAAAGACGTGCCGAAGAGTATCGGCGACGTACTGAAGAGAACGTACACTTAGGTCTCCCGCCACCTTCCCCGATACACCCAGATCGAAGCAAGTTCAGCAAATCCTATGTCAGTGAAGAGGGAGGTATGCTGGGTCCCGAATCAGATACTGGGGAAAACCCCCGACCAACAAAAAGGCGTAAGACGAGTACACAGGGGTCATCACAGCACGACTTGGATGAAGCGGCAGCACAAGCTCAGGAAAACATGATTTCTAACCGACAATATGTTTCTCATACGCCTGGTGCTGCAGCAGTTGATTTGGGCTCTCTGCGTCCCTCGCCATACCATGTTCCGTTCATTGGTATTCACTCACCGGGTCCAAACATTGCTTCCAAGACGAAAGCAATTTCCCGGGAGCATTTGAAGATCGCATACAATCAAGACATGGGTGTCTTTGAAGCTATACCCCTTCATAAGAATGGGTTCTTCTGTGAGGATGTGCACTACAATCGCGAAAAGCTCGTCCTGCGATGCGGCGATCGATTGCAAATCAAAGACGTCGACTTCCGATTTCTCATCAATGGAGTTGAGAGGGGCCGAACGGGTGCCGAGGAGGATATCGAGGAAGAACCCGTCATGGCCCTCAAAAAGCGACACGCCCAAGGCGGAAAAGAGATGAGTTTCGATTTTGAGTCTGCACATGGTAACGGCGAAATTCAGGACACGAGCGATGAGTTGTCTGATGTGGCCAGCCCACCTGAGTCTCCTGACTTTGGTGACGGCGATGAAGATGAGGCTGAGGCAGAAGCAGAAGCTGAGGAGCCAGCAGCCATCCAAACAGTGGAGACAGTCCAAGAAAAGGAGGCCAAGGCTGAAGCTGATATGGAAGAGGAGGCAGATGGTGAAATGGATGCGGAAATGGACATGGACATGGACATGGATATGGACATGGATATCGATGACATGACAATTGCAGGAGCAGAATCCGGATTGAAGCATGAGGGCATGCTTGATCCCCATCAAGGACATTTGATGCCTCAGATACCCAAAAAGAGGGGGCCTGGCAGGCCACCCAAGAATGGCATTATGTCGAAACGAGAGCAGCGGCTGCTGAAGAAGCAACAGCAAGAGATGGCCAAGAAGACCTTGCCACAGGCGCCTCCAGTAGAGCCGCCAATCAAACGTAAGGTCGGACGGCCCCGAAAACATCCTTTGCCGGAAGGATCCTCGGAGAGACCAGAAAAACGCAAGTACAAACCTCGCAAGCCTCGGGAGGACGGTGCTGAAGGTTCAGATGCAGAGAGGCGAGCAAGAGAAAAGAAGGAGAAAAAAGCTCGACCAAAATCCCCTCCCTTGGAGCTCAAGATCGAGGACTACACCGAAGAACAGCTCCAAAAGCCGAACAAGAACTATGGTGTGCTTATCGACGAAACGCTTACCGCGGCTGGACCGGACGGCCTTACGCTCAAACAGATTTACAAGCGCATTTGTCAGAGATATCCCTGGTTCTACTTCCATACAGAAACGAAAGGCTGGGAAAGTAGTGTGCGTCATAATCTTATTGGAAATGAGGCTTTCAGAAAAGATGAGACTACGAACCTTTGGTCTCGTGTTCCAGGTGTTGAACTCGATGCTGGTAAGAAGAGAAAAGCCTCGTCACCAGATCGTGCAGCAACACACGCGTATGGTCAATATCCAGCTCCGTATGCCTATAATGCCCAGCATATGGCACCTGGAGCTCCTGGCTACCCCCCTGGCCAGGCACCTCCTGGTTATCATATGCCAACATATACGGCACAGCAAACACAGCCAGGGCGGCCAGCGCAGCCATATGGTGCGTCTGCATCACCACCAGCGCCTGGTCAACCAGCCCCAGTAGCGGTGGCATCACAACCGCCGGCGCCAGCACAGCTACCACCAGGTTACGGGCCTCCGCCAGCCCCTGCGCGCCCACAGCTTGGGGTGCCTCCGCAGGGTACTTACAGCTCTCCATACGCACCACGGCCACCCCCACCAGCAAACACACCGATCAAGAGCGAGGAAGGGCACGCCAATGCTACAGCTGCTGCTGCTGGCGCACCCCTTGCGCAGCAGCAGCAACAGCAGCACCATCCCCATCCCCCAGTGCCTCTGGCTGCAGCTGCGAAGACTGTGCCTGGAACTGGACCGCCACAGGCGCAACAACAGCCTGCCACTCCTGTGAACCGCACCCCATCGGTTTCAGCAGCGTCTCCCACGGCCCGCTATGCCATCGAGCCCAAGTTGCTCGCTGCAGTTGTCAAGCTGAAGAGCGGCCTGATTGAAAACCTTAAGAAGGCTCGTAACCCCAAGGCCGAAGGGATTGTCATGTCAGCACTCAACCGCTGCATCGGCCTTAAAAAAGAAGCGACCGAGAACGACAAAATGGAGACGATTTGCATGAAGGGCATCCGCCAGGTTGTTGATGCTTACATGAAATCAAAGAGTCCCACACCTGGGCCCGCGTCTTCTGGCTCCCCTTCTGCTGCCGAGACGCTGCCTTTCTTTGATGCCAAAGTTCTTGCGTCCATCAATGGCTTCAAGGATGTCTCAGTCAAAGCTCTCAACCCAAAGCTTGGCGAAGCCAAAGCGGAGGCTGTCACGTTGTCCGCTATTGACCGAGTACTAGGCATAGCAGACGCTAGCATTGTCCCACCACCTGGTGAGGGTGAGGCTGTTGGCAACTTCGAAGGGATCGAGCTGCACCTCATGAAATCCATTCGACAGCTTCTGACGGGTATGAACCAGAAGGTTTGAGATCGTGATTTGATGTTGTTGCTGTTACAGTCACTGAGCTGTCACCTCTGGATTGACCAGAGTCAAGTTCAAGGATACTGCGAGGGTTAGAAAGAGGTAGTGGAATACTAGAGTAGGGTACAATGCTTTTCATGGCGTTTGGATGGTCTAACGACGGATACGACCCAGGGGCGCTGGACTTGTTTTACCAAGGCTCAAACGTCCCAAACAAAGGACCCTGTATGCTTTCGGGCAATTTTTTCATGATAGGGTTACATGTCGAGCCAAGAAGCTTGATCCAAAAAGGTACATGGAGTTTCTTGTTGGGGCGATTGATGCCCCTTTCTTCTCTTGTCTCATATACCTCTAGAGCAAGCGATCGTCTTATCCAATTCGATATTTCATGAACTTTTCCCTGCATTCATTGCATTTGCGTGAGGCTATGTGAAGTTCAGAGCTTAACTGCCCGCCCCCCGAACTCAATCCGTATTCTGTGCTCAACAGAAAACTCCCCATCCAGTCCAGGTGGCTCTCGATTGCAATAGGTTTGTGTCACTCAAATGCCAAGATCTTCGTTCACATTACGACCACGAGAAAAACAAGATTTCAAGCCACTAGTACGTACCCCATTCAGAGGGACGCTCATTTTCTCCAGCTCAGCAAATCATCCTTAGGCTTCATGTTTGTAAAAATGCCAGTAACAAAAGCCGTCCTCATCATCATTGTCTCTTGTAACATGACATTCTTGTTCGTTCTTGTTCGCCAGTCGCGGCCCATGCATATCCACTACCAAAGGGATGAGCTGAGATTCTCCTCCACTTTCCATTGCATAGCATTCCATCCACGTCTGTTTGTTTCATCACCATATCTTATTGAGATTTCCATATTTCCCCTGCGCCCGAGGTATCAAGTAAAAATAAAAGGATTAGACTTCTATATGAGAAGGGGGTAGGAAAATGTGTAAGGGAAGTTTTGTTAGGGAAGGACCAGATACGCCTCACACCAATTAAAAAGAAATTTGTAAGTAATGCCGTGTGCGTGGCATTGATCAAGCTGTCTGTGGGATCTCTTTCTCTTTCTCGGACTCGAGGCTTGACTTGGCTTCTTCAGCCTTTTGGCCCGCGAGTTTGTCGACGCCAGAAACACCGCTGTCAGCTTCGTCGTATGAAATTCCCAGGCCGTTGGCTTCCTTTCGGGCCGAACCAGCGTCCTCTTCAGCCCCTTCGTCGAGGTTCATCAGAGCCGGTGGGCGATGACGCATCTGCTTGGCTTTAGAAAGAGAAATTGTCTTTTGTTGGTACGTCGTAGTGATGGGCTTCGTATCATCTCGATCAATTGTTGCCTTCATTAAGGCCGCCATCCATAGGCGACCTTGCTTTAGATTGGGAACAGCGAAGTAGTGAACGGTTGGCTTTGTGAAGTTCACAGCCCTGGACAGGCCAGCTCGGGGAGGAACCAGCTTGAAGATGAAGATAGAGTCATCCCCCTTCTCCAAGTTGTCATCGCCATTCTGGGATGCAGGCATTGACTGACCTCCAAGGCTTGTGATCGTAGCATGAAGACCTGTGAGTTTCTCATTGTCTGCTGGTAGAACTCGATGAAATGAGATATCGATGAGTCCCTTTTCTTGGTCGTCATCTTCTGAGTAATAATATGCCAGCCGTCGGCCCTTGAGAACAAAGAAACGAGGCTTCCAGGTTGTCATGAGGTTGGAACTCTTCTTCCTCATCCAACCACTATAATCGGCATCTTTGCTTGCTTCTTTTGGCGAGATTTTGAGCAGCCCGCGGGTGTAGGCGCTCGTTTCCTTCTTGCCCTTCTTACCAGCCTTCTTGTTGACCTGGGTTACGGGAGTATTGGGACTCTTGGCAGTGTCGGGAGATTCAAGATCGAAACTTGCTCCACCTGATGGAGTTGTCGAGCCGGTTCGCGCAGGTGAGTCGACCAAGAAATCTTTGTTCGATGAGTCCGTTGGAGTTGAAGCCTTCGATCGATCAAGGCTAAGGTTATCAGATATGGCCCGCATACCCTTTCCTCCAGCCAGGGCAATGGGTTTGTTGACCATTGATGACAGCCAGTCCGAGTTGAAACCTTGATGTCTCGATGAGATAGGTGAGGCGGTTGAGCGAGCGGAACTGACTGAAGTGTCCAGTTTGGTGACGGTGGGTGAAGGAACGTCGTTGGGTGGCGGCATATTCATCGTTGATTCCGAAGCGGCTGACGCAGTTCTCCTATGAGCGCCAGACTGAATACCGTAGTACTTCTGAGCTGCTGACGAGATACCCCCTTCCGCAATAGACCCCACGCTACCGAATCTTGACTGTCGTGCCATAGCTGTGGCACTTCTAACCCTTTGCTCTTCCGCATAGCTTGACTTTCTCGATTCAGCATTGCTGTCGCGCTTTCGCAATAAGTTTCTTTTCCTCCCATCCACCTCTGTTCCAGAGAAGTAACCCCGATCAGCATCGACAGTAGAATCCTGTGCTTCTGCTCCCGATGGGCTAAGTAAATCTTGAAGACCAGTTGAAGAAAGGGGCCGCTGGGGGGGTTGCGAATAAGCGTTGCCCAGGGTCCAGTTTCTGTCAAATGATGGCTGCTTTTTATGGGCGGTCTCGCTTCCGGGGAAAGTACCCGATGTCGCGATCCTAGGAACGGGAACGGCTGGGCTTGCCGCCGCAGGGCCAGCTTGGCGAAAATCAGTTGACGAAGAGTGTCGACGCGAATGGTTCAATTCCCTGATCGATGCCGCGGATGGCCGCTTGATATGACTAGCGCGGTTAGAGCTCTCTTGCGCATGAGATCCTCCAAATGTTGGAGATGCCTTTGGCGTATTCTGTGATAAGGAGAGTCGCCTCGTCTGAATAGAAGTGGGCCGATTGGTTAGGGTGTTTGCTCGGCTCCGAGATCTACGGCCTTCTTCTGAACCATCGTTTCCAAAGGTTTGCGTCGTACGTCGTGTCTCCAAACCTTGGTTACTCACTTCATCCTGAAGTGCCTTGATCTTGTGCCAAGTCTTGAGGCGCCGGCCGACAGACCCAAGATCGAACGCCTTGATGAACAGTGAGCTCTGATCCATACCGAGGATAACCTCGCCGGATATCTCCTGGTCTCTGAAGACCTCGCAATGGTGCTTTTCGACTCCCGACGTAAAAAGATATTCGGCAACATCATCGGGAGACCACGATTCGACTTCGTCTCGTGTATGAAAACCCTCCTCTTCTTCGTCAGTCTCTTCACCTTGGATGTACGATGCTCGTTGATCGGGATGGGTGCTGCTGTATTCGCTTCCAGAATCGTTCGCTATCGCTCGGAGTCCGCCGTTGCTCGCAGGTGATCGTAAATCGGTAATGTGCTCGTCAATAACAGTGAGCGTTTCATGCAAGACAGGGCTGTCCTGATTCTGAGTCGTTAGCTGGCTCAAGGCGGGCAACACAGGTGGCTCGCTTGGCACCAGTGTGGGTTCAGATTTGACGTTATTGAGAGGTAATGTCACAGGGTTCCTATTTTGTGGTTGTTGCAACTCGTTCTCTTCTTTGGTACCTGTATCAGCGCTCGAGTTCTGAGCCTGTTCTTGCTGAGCAGTCTGGGCCTTTGAAGCACTAAAAGTGCTCGTGGGAATATTTCTTGGGGCTGGCCTAGTGTAAACTGCCAAGTGTCAATCAATGTTCTCGCCGTGGGGTATAGAGCAACGTTTTAAGCACCAACCTTCAGGAAAGAGTCCATTGTTATTGTTTACCAGATGACGGCCGAGGAACCATCCATCACCAAACTCGTCGTCTCGTTCTATGAGTTCAACTCGGTCGCCCTTCGCAAGACTAAGTTCATCGGAGCTTCGAGCCTGGAAATCATCTGCAGGGTTGAGAAACGAAATCAGTATCAGAGGATACTATAGACAAAGAACTGGAAGCCAGAGGATAGACATACGTATCACAATCAAGGTGTCGCCAACTTCTGGCTTGGGCGACCCTTCATTGGGGCCTCGTGAGGCCATGATGTGATGAAGCGATGCGCTGGTGATGGTTGAGGCGATTGCGTTGATGTCGGACGTTTGAGGCCGTGCAGGGAGGAATGGAGTGGCAGTTTAAGGGCGGTTGGAAACTCTGCGGAACCTGACGGTGGCGCGGGACCGAGCCTGATAGTTACAGCGGGTAGCCAAGAAAGAGGCTTGTCTGTAGAGTGAGGGAAACAGAATGATATCTGACTTGTACGCCATCCACCGAACCAATACTCCGTCGCCGTATTGCCAGAGCTAGGTTCGGTCGGTTCAACTCTCCACAGCGAAAGAGCTGGAGATGATGCGTAAGTTGGGTATAATAGCTTGAGGAGACACCAAGCCCGCCCGTGGCTGAGGTGGTGCGCTATGATAGTGCGCTCGAGTGGTGCGCTAAGGTACGAATGCTTTGCTGGGGTGGAGCAGTTGTCGCGGTTGGGGAAGAAGTGTGAAGTGCGTGGTCCCTGGACAAGGCGAGATGCCTACCTTAGCGTGGAAGGCTGCGATTGGTGCGACCCAGCAAGGGTGAGGAGGCAAGAAAACCTAGGGCCTCTTTTCTAAGTGATGAAAAGACTTAGGCAAGTTTAGTATATCTTAGCAAGCCTCTAGACTAGTTTATTTTGACACCCCGATTCAAGGTCAGAAGTTTTCTTGCTCCCTGGGGGCCAGGCCACAGACATATGGCTTCGATAAAGGGCTGTAGGCTAGGTCACAGCACGCACGGCCGATCGTATCAAAAACGCCCGAAGACTCAAGGCTGTTTGTTGTTAAAACAGTCGATCAAGTAGGTGAGAAGATGCCGGTAACGGTTCGACAGAAGCAGAATGGGTGATGGGAAGAATTGACCTGCTAGTTGAGGTAGTAAACACTTTGTTCCACACAGTGCATCGACCCCTCCAGTCCAGTACAGTCCTGGGGTCTCCGGGATTGGATGATGCAGTCGACCCTTTGCAGATACTATTTTAGGATATTATGGATGCCAGCAAAGCGGGCTCGACATGAGCAGGAGCAGGTGTTGGTGTCTTGACTTCCTAGATTGCGTTATTGGCTTTGAGCAAGAGGTCTTTTCCCTGAGCAACGATCACCCGGTTTGACGGATAACCCAACTAGTAGGTGAGATAGATAAGATTATTGAAGAATGAAGTGGTTGTACATGGGTCGCGAATGCTGGCGATGCAGCAAGCCGGTGATAATGCATGGTCAGGGCCAGCTTTCGAGTGGGACAAGGCAAACAGATATGGCTGAATATTGAGCTGATTGCGTTGATTTGAGGTGTTGAGGCCCCGCGATGGTTCACCGGCAGTCACGGACACGGGCATTGCAGAATCACCAGACTTGAACAGACAGATGGAATGGGGTATGGGAGGAACTCGTTCTTACTGTTTCCATCTGTTGACAGTATATATGACCTTACTACTTACGTGTTGTGTCATAAGGTGCTCACTAGTGGCCCTAGATTCACGATGGAAATGATGAGGGCCATATGGCTCATAAGAAAAGTAAGGAATGCCATCGTGACTATTCGCACTCTGTAGTTATCGTGCAATCAAAAATCCTGGCGCAATAATGAACTGGCTGTTGTTTATTGGTATTTAAACCTACCTAAGCCCCATTGATACCCATGTCAAGCTGGATTATAACCATGGGTGAGACACCATTTGAGTATAAGCCAACGTTGGCATATACTTGCTATGACAACTTACAGGGTTGTTTGATTGATGTTGATATTCTATAATAGCATGATCACGGCTCTCCGGAATCGTGGTAGGGGCCTGCTTTTATATGAGCAGAAAATTCGTAAACAAACGGAAATTACAGTGTTCTTGAACTCATGGGACGTTGCTTATCAGCCTACATCCAGTTACTCACTATTCATATGAGGACATGAGGCAGGGCGCAGGTCGTGTAACGCATAATTCTTCAAACTAATATGGTTTGTGCACAATACGACTTTTGGCTGTTTGAAGCATAAGGCAACGTGAGTCGTCGTCTGGTGAGAATTGGATTTCCACACGGTGCGTGTATGAGCCAACGATTCGAGGCAAATAATTGACGGCGGATGTTTTGAGTACGATAACGGATAACTACCCTGCCTTATTAGTTCACCAGAGTTTAAATAAACGAGAACCCCAGTCAACGCCAACGCCATTGCCAACACCAAGATCACATCACATCACATTCTCCCCGCTCTCACACTTTTTTTTCTCAAACAAAAAAGAAGGGTCTATGGTTGCGCCTAATCACATAATAACCACCAAGCACTGTCTGAGCGAAAATAGCGGTAGCGTAATTCAAATTTGGTCTTTGAGAGGGGAAGCATCTCGATGAGAAAGAAAACATCCAAGGGTACAGACCTCGATAAAACATATATTTTTGAATAACAACGAGGAATATGGTTCATGCTGTGGCCTGAGACATTCAGGCGCAATTGTAAACACAAATAGAGACTTCCACCAAACATACCTATCAGCCATTTGAGAACTCGAACATCGGCTGACTGCAGCTACCTCGATACCTCACAACTGCAAGATGTCAACCTATGACTACCTAGGTATGGTGTATTTGTCGTACTTCGTTCTTTTCCCTCCATTTTCTTTGTTTGTTTATAGCTGAAGCGTTCCTTCGTTGGCGATACCCCAGGTACCTATCTTGGGTATCTTCCTTTGTTCGATCATCTTTCTGCCATGGAAGGCGCGGCTGCCTGCGCTTGCACCTTTCTCATTAGCAGCTTTTCGAGGTTGGGCCGTTGTTGGTGAGGATGCCCCAGGGTTTTTCCGCTTGCCTCCAACCAACAATATTCACACATCCCCCCATCCATCCATCCATCCATCTACCTACCTACGCAGCTACGCACACCCATCCCTCTGATAAGTCTGGTGCTCTTGATATCGGCCTTTCTTCGACCTCAAATTTCTTCCACTGCAGGCTGTGCTGTTGGGTTGATTTTGCTCGTCGAGCTGCGCTGACAACATCGCTGTTTGTCTTGTCTTGTCTTGACTTCACTCACCTCAACCACTTCGCTCTCGATGTTGATTCACGACCCTCGCTGCCTAAATCTTGCGAATTCACTTCGCTGAACCATGATTGACTTTGCGGCACTCTACTTCAAAAAGCGGCGACGTTGAAGCATGATTCTAAGTAGTGTTCCGGGCCCAGGTTTCGAAAGCAGCGACTCTAGATCGTGACCCAGATCTTCATACCAATAGACACCATACATCTGTGAAATGCCACATACCTCAAAGTCGAATCAGTCACGGGCTATCACTTCACCCGATGCTCAACAGATCGCTTCCTCCAACCAAACTGTCAATTTCCTCCTTGGTGGTCGCACTCGCTCATGGATGACAGGGGACCCATCGGCAACAACCAACCCTACTAGACTTGCTCCAGTAGCCTCCAGTAATTCCCGGAAACGGAACAAAAAGAGAAAGGTGTCTGACGCTGCTCCCCCAACCCAGAACGACAATGACATACATCGCGACAATAACCCGACCGAGCAATCATTTGAACAACGACCAAGTGCCGGAGAACCAGCAAGGTATATGATCTACCCCTAACTAAAGACCCCTTCCCATCCTCTCAGGCATGCTGTTTTGCCAAGCAACAGATCCTCGGCTGCGTCTCGTAGCCTTGCATCTCCTTCTAGGATTTGCAGTATCGCCACCAACGTTGACGTTGCTTACATTCACCAACATTTCTGACTCGGTTTGATAGAGCTTCGACCGTCCTACCCTCTCCGGCGCTGACCGACGCACCAAGCCCGAATGTCTCGAATCAAACCGACAGCACTAATCCCGATCCAAGCGCTCACGTAGGCAGCGCAGGGCCTGGGGGGCCAGTCTCTGATAGTAACATGAACCAAAGCGACTCGACACACGTCGCGACTAATACCAACTACCCAAGCTCTACAGCCGCCGTCTCCCTTCAGCCCAAGACTTCTATGCCACAGCAAAACTACGTCTCTCAAGCGACAATTCTACCTACGGCGACCGGTCCTACGTTGGCTAATCAAGCTCCTCAGGCAACAGCCTCGCCGCTTTCCCACATAGAAATACGCCCTCAAAATCTAGGAGCGCCACTAGAAGCGAACTCGAGGCAGCATATAAGACCACCCACTGCTATTGATCATCAAGCAAAGCGCCCTCGGGTCCAAGAAGCAACAAGTTCGGGAAATTCCAGAGACCGAAGTATCTGTCTAAAATGGTACAACTCGATCGAGCACCGCGTGGCGCAAGCTGTCCATGCCGGGCTCCTGAATGAAACAGTTGAAAAACCACGATATAGGATCTTGGCGGAAGCATGCCAGAACGAGGATTTCTTCTACATTGCTTTTCACCAGGCACTTTGTGCTTGGTCCTTAAACAGAGGGCCGATTCATGCGCTCTTCCTTGGATTAGTACAGCCAAACCTGCTGGATGCTGCCTTTGACGTAGCGCAAACCATTCTCAGGAAGAATGAACATATGTCCCATGCACATCTGCAATGGTTTGCCAACTTCCCCAGTACCATCGCCGAGTTCTCAAGGGTTTTCCCCAATACAGAAGCGGCTAGAGACATTTCTGCGTTTCTCATCCAGCTGGCAACAAACTGGCATACGCTCTCACAAAATGTTCAGGCACGAAGGTATCCTTTGCTCGCATCTGAGCTGATATTCATCCTACGCTGCCGAGCCAAAGGTCTACAGTCTATGCTGTTCACCATGAGCCGCAGAAGCCTTGGCGTAAATGACGGTCCTGTAGCAAGTGCGATGAACGTCATTTTTGATCAGGACAGGGAGGACGAAGCTGCATACGAGGCTCGCGGTGAGCCCCCTGAAACCCTCAAACGCGCCAGGGAGGCAATTGCGATGAAATATCGGGACCTTGTTATGTCGGCGGCGCAACGAGCAGCATCCAGTACGTTTCCCCAGAATTCGCTTTCTATTTTGACAAACTACTCACTCTTGCGGCCAAAAGATGCAGGCTCGAGTGCTCATATAGTTGCACAACGTGGACATCAATCGCTACCACCTACAACAACTAACCTATCTTATCCCGTGCATACCGCATCGGCTTCATCTCCTTCTCTCCCCTCGCATTACGATGCATTCGCTGTTAGGCCTTCAGTAGGCGACCCAAGGGTGGTAAGCCCGGGGTCTGTGAATAACCACTCGCCTTCGACAGGCAATAGTGTCAGCGGGATTCAGGGCCCGCGACGACCGAATCACCTTCACATCCAAATCGATACTGCAACATCGTCGCCTCATTTTGTCACTGCCTACCAGTCTCCCCAGTTATCACAGCATCCATTACCCAGGTCGTCAAGCGCTGGGTCGCTCCCCATACAACCAAACCGCGGATCTCCAGTTACGACTAACACTCCTGTAATTCCATCGAATGGCCCATCACGAACAGCTATTTTACCGCCAAATAATCCTCTATTACAACGACGAGCAGCCTCGTTTGCGCATCCATCCCAGACGCTTCCTAGCCCTTACGGGACATACACCGAAAACCAAGCACCGCACCACCAGCTGGCAGGAACGCCGCAAGTCTCGAGTCCAGTTTCACAGATAAACCCTCATCATCATGGCCAGCCTATGCAGTCCCCACAGTTTCAAACGGCATACAATCAGTTAAACCCGCCTCGTAGGGCATCTACGTCGCAGTATAATATGATGTCAGCCCCGTCAGCTCATGTTTATTCCGCTCAGCCGATTGGGCCACGAAATCCAGCATACCAAGTACCAGTTGCTAGCTATCCGTATTCACTGGCTGGGCCCGTTCAGCAAATACCGGAAGCCGACTATCCAGCTAGCCCGTATGGTTATGGCTCACTTCAAGTTGGTTTGCAGCATGTCGGTGTACGCAGTCCCAGGCGCGTTCCCTTGAATCCTGGCAAAATTCGACATTATCAGTTTGTCAGACAGCTAGTATACCAACCCCTAGCCCTTGAGCCTCAAAGGGGACTGCGGTCTCTGTCTTTCAACGTGACAAAAGATCAGATACAAAAGTTAGCAAAGAAAATCGAGGGGATTGGTGTTCCATTTTGCTACTATTCCGAGGGCTGTCGTCGTTACCGGCTGCGTATGATTGTGCAGCCTGAGACACAAGCTGAACCATCTGAGTCAGGTTGGGTGATGTCTGCAACATGCTGGCCTAGCCATATTTTTTTTGACCTGAATTCGAAGTCCCTTGAGCTGCGACGAAAACAACATTTTCATAAAGATCAACCGCTGGAGTTGACAGATTTCTTAGTTGAGGGCGAGAACAAGATGACCATCAGCTATCCTGTTGTTGAACAGAATTCCAAGCCGGGATATAAGCATTTCATGGCGATTGAGATAGTGGAGACAATGAGCCATGGGGCGATTACCGACCTTATACACTCACGACACCTCCCAGCAGAGGAAACGAGGTACAAGATAATATGTCGCTTACGTCCCTCGGATTCAGACGACATCATCGTCCAGGATGAGACTCTGCCAATCTCCTTGGCAGACCCTTTCAGTAAACAGAGGGTTGCGGTTCCAGTCAGGGGCAGTCAATGCAAGCACTTGGAATGTTTTGATTTAGAAACGTTTTTGGGGACCAGAAGCGGAAAAGAGCCACAAAAAGGAGGCGGCCCGCAGCAACAGGGGGAAGAACCTTCGTTGGTGGACAGATGGGGTTGTCCAATATGTGGACTCGATGCACGTCCTATCAGTCTCTTGGTGGATGATTATCTCGTGACAGTTAGGCGCTCGCTGATCAGCAATGGCGACACTCGGACAAGAAACATCAAAGTGGCTCCTGATGGTACGTGGTCTGCAGTATGGGAGCCGGAGGAGTCTGATGACGATTCACCGGCACCACAACCTAAAGGTTCGGTTAATGGGCATGCTAGTAGGCAACCAAGGCCACCCCCGACACCAGTCATCGACATATCGGATGATGAATAGAGTCTTGGGGGGGGGGGGGGGGGGGGGGGGGGGTTCTTGGTGGGAAAGGGGTGTTTTGGGATTTTCGTTTCCGTGCGTGGCGTTCTGGAAACGAGTGATATCAGCATCTTAGCAAGATTGCTTTTTGAAAATAGATACCTTTTTTTTTGGGTTGGGTTGGGTAGGGTCTGGCCGCAAAAATCCAGAGCTGGCTGGTTAAGGGAGGGCACTCATCGACAAAGACGAGAGGCGCGCTTATTGCTCATTATATATATATATATATATATATATATGTCCGTGTATTCAAGCGCTTCGTATATCGAGCATAAATTTCATTCGTCGCCATTCTTCCCTAACAGGAACGATGATATGTGACTTCGTGAAAATGGTTACCTCTACCTTTAACTACTTAGGTACCTAGGTCACCAACTGATAGCATATAAAGTATGAGTACTAAATCCCGCCGGAGCATTTTCGGGCTAATCTTTATCCCGGTTGCGCCACTGTTATGGTAGACGGCTTCTGTGAACAACGAGCGACGCTGACGTGAATCTTGGGATTATAAGTTTACCTGGAGCTACTCGAACTCAATTGCTATTCATTAATGTCACCATGGTCGGTAGAAATCCCAGTCCACCCCGCCGACAACGAGCATGCGCTCCTTGCGCAAGAGTCAGAGCAAAATGTCACTTCCGGGAAGGGAATCTGGAGAAGCATATTTGCGATAGGTACTATGTCTCTTAGTCCATCTATGATCCTGTAATAGTAACAGAGTAAGGTGTGAGACTATGAAGAAGGACTGTTTCCCACAGAATACTAGAAGTCTGAGAAGACCTCGCAGAATTAACCACGGTAACGGGTATGATGAATGCGAACTTATATGAAACGTAAAGCTGATTACCATGAACATTACAACTTCCGAAGAGCAAGAACAAGTCATTACTATGGGCACAAATAGTTCGCCAGAGTTTACTATTTTAAGTCATAGGAACCGGGCACAGCAGCCAGGCCGAGACAGCAATAACAACCAGAAAGAACTGGGATATGACAACTCTGCCAGGAATCCAACCCAGACAAACGCAAGTTCAGATAGGGGCACTTCACAGCCTCCATTTGGGCTATCATGGCCACAGGCAGCTCAAGTTCTTAGCCTCTTCCACGAAGGATTCGCCTCCCAATTCCCCTTCGTGGCAGTCGGGAGTCATCACACTGCAGAATCACTGCACAAAGACAGTCCATTTCTATTTCGTGCTATAATGATTGCCGCTGCACCATTATCTGAAGCTGGGGTGGCCAAGGCGAGACGCAACATACTCGCATATCTGAGCTTTAGGGTAATGGTCGAAGAAGACAAGACCTTGGACATACTACAGGGTGTACTGGTGATTATTGCTTGGTAGGTTCATACAATGGTGGTGGAATTCATGCTGATGATTCATAGGGCGCACAGGTGTCACATCGACAATAGTCAGGTCACCAATCTGGCGTATCTTGCTCTTGGCTATGCACATAACTTGGGTGTTACACAAGACATGTTGTCAGCTCAAACAACCAGCGCAGCAACATCTGACAAAGCACAAATGACAAATTTGTTGGCGGCAATACGAGCTCTTCTCGGACTTTATTGCGTTCTCTCAATGTGAGTCTATCAATAACCCTTGTTTCTTATCTAACAAAGTCTTCCAGTATGTCAACGAGACAATCACGTCGAAATCCTCTCGACGTACCCTACGTGGAGTCCTATCTCAAGATTGTCTCCCAAGCTCAAGCAACACCATCTGATCCTTCAATAGAGTATATCGTTCGGTTCGTTCAGATGGGTGAGAGACTTTCAAGAAGCTTTGGCGAGCCACATGAGCGTACGCTGTTAAGCCCATATGCTGTGCTTCTCGAAGGAACTGGAAGTCGTTTCCGCAATGACCTGAGTCGTCTAGCAGAGTCAGTCCCCAATGGCAATGTTGAAACATACAGCCAGACGTTTGAGCTCTACCGTTTGTATCTCTTAGTGCGTCTCTTTGAGCCAGCAATTATCGTGGCATGCCACCCTGATGAGGGTGTTCCTCAGTTCGTCTATCTTTTGACATGCTTACGCAACTGTCTTCAGGCACTGCAGTCTTTTTTCGACCTTCTTCTTGACTCGCCCGTTGGTCTGCTATTGCGTCGTTCAATACTTACCTACGACCAAATTCTCTATGTCATGTTACAAGCTGCAAAGCTACTTCTAGTTGAGATTCCTGACTGGGATACTCGGTCTGTTCGACAGACGCTGGATCTCACCAATGTACTAGATCAGATGGTATCACGTTATGAAGAAGCAGAACGATTGCGCAGGGCAGCGGTGGAACAATTCGTCTTTTCAGCACTCGAGGAAGAATCCACGAATGAGATGACTAGTACATCAAAACTGGTAAAGGAAATACGTTGGCTAAAATACTGGCTCGAGTCCAGATTTCAGGGGTCATCGGGAGAAGTTGAGGAAGATACATACCAGGGTGCATTGAAACCGTCCTGGTCTCTGGGACTCTTGGAAGAAATGCCATGGAAGATTGGAAACATCTGATTGAATTTTTCGCTGTAGTCACCGTTCTTTACCAAAAGCTAGGGTCTGAAGACGTGCATATGAACTCATTAATGCATGAACGAGGGGCGGTTGAAATGAATGTTCGCAATTGCAGGGTATCATAGTTAATCTCAGGAAAAATAAAATAAAGACACCACCATAACTCCTAGAAAATGCCAAAATCGTCGCCCATATCTTACAATCGTGACAAAATGTCCCGTAACACCACGACCCTATCACTCATCGTCATTAGAGAAAGAAATCTCAGATTTGTCAATATAATAGCCCTCGAGAGTATCTTCTCCAGAGATCTCGGACTGCTCATCACTTGACCATGCAAAGCTATCTCCTTCTTCGGACAGCTCAGATTCTTCGACATCATCATCAAAAAGCCCCTTGATGAGCAAGTCCCAACAATCAGGATCAGCCATGTCAAGGCCCTCAATTCTAACACGCCACTTATCCAGGATATTGCCCTCTTCATCATATGGCTCTCGTCTCATCCAGCCAGTCCATAGAGCAATGATCTTTGAGGCAGTCATAGCGTCGACCTGGAACCACTCCTTATGGCGAATGTTGCAAGCTGGGCATCCTTTTTCTCGCTTCCTTTGGTTCCAGAGCTGAGCATGTACAATCTTCTCGACCTTGACGTAGTGCTCGGCCGGAAACTCACCGAGCACTTTCGCCTCGTAGCTGCACTGGTATTTCCATTCTCGCATACGCTTGCTGACATCTTGAGCAAAGCCTATCTTGATATAGGGATGTGCGTCGTGGTAGCTCTCAGAATATGTATAGAGGTAGATGTTGCCTCCATTCTTTGTCTCCTTTTCCTGCAAGGAGCGAAGCAGAAGCTTCTTCATCGCTTTATTGGTCTCTAGGGCCGAGCGGGGACGGGAGAAGTCTTCGAACTCATGTGCGGCTTTGGGGCTTTTAGGGGAAGGTGATTTGGGTAGGAAGAGCTTTGGGGACGGTTTTGTTGGAGTGGAAGGGGGTGACTGAGATCTGCGGCGAGGAGTGGGAGTAGGTTTGAGAGTATTGCTCTTGAGTTGAACCTGTTGTTGCGATGACACAACAGGAGTGGTTGGTGATGCATTGTCTGTTTCTTTCTCGGATTTGAGAGTATCTTCCTTGTCTTCTTTTTTGATAAGCACAACTTCAAGGGGCTTAAGGACTTTCTCCCAGTCGGATAAACGAAGAGGACCATCTTTTCGATGGTAACGCCGACACATGATCAAGTCAGACACTTCTTGGAGTGCGGTCTGAGCAGCAGAAAAGGTTCCATGAATAATTGTTTTCTCCAAGAGACAAGTGATAAGGGCCGAATTGGCTTGACTGATGTCTTTCCGGCAACGAGCATTCTTCTTCGTAAAAGCATGGCATTTCTTCACGTCAGGATCGATGTCGAGTAGCTCACAGAGGGAGGCTGTAGTAGTTGGCCAAGCAATCTTGGAAGTGGTAGGGATCATATTGGACAAGTCCAGGAGTCGAGCTTCGTGTGAACTGGGATCGAGCTGTAAAAAGAAAAGGCTGGTGATGGTTTCTATGCCAACATGAGGCCTGCAGCGCAGGTAGGATTGACGATATATAACTTGGCGAGGATATCTCTAAGCGCCCTTTGGGGGCAGTGTCTGCGAGGAGGGCCTCCAAGGTTTCTACTACTGCACGATGTGTCTGCCTCACAGACCGTGGTCGTGAAAACAGGCCGGGGAGGACTTCAGCTGGGTGGAGTCTGAGTAGAAAGACGTTGGATGATATGATGTTCTTCGTGAGAAGAGTTATGATCTATTGTTTTCCTTTACATAGTTCTTTCCGCCTCTGACAGTCTGATTTACCACCTCACTTACGCACACTCGCTCAATAGCAACGATGTCATTCACTCATGGCAAGAGCATTACTGATATATTGACCTCTGTCTTGGCCCAAACCATTGCTGAAGCTTCGGCGGGCGGTTAATCCAAAGTCTGAGGGATAAAGAGTCAGCGAGTGTGCCATTCCAAGGTATGTTGGTAGATACTAGTTTATGCAGTTGGTTCTACATACCCTTGTCTCGAAACCTCTGCGCCCCCTGCGAGTCGTATCATCAAGGGTCACGAGGCATCCGAGGGCGCCTCGAGTCAAATTCAGTCCTAGCTCTCTCTCTAAAATTGGTGTTTCTCAAATGCGCAATACCATTTATGGGGCATTCTTCAGCGGTACTCAAGATCTCATACCATCACAGCCACGCGGACGGGCCGTTGCGAGTTGTGGGGATAGCTTCCCTAGTATGGCGACACTTCTGCAGAAGCGACCTGGATTGAATCATCAAACCTGTGGTTGGGTTGGAGGAAGTTGATATGGAAGTGAGTTGTAGATTCTCGGGTAGGAATCACGCTTCTCTAATTGAATCATAGCGATTCGAAGTTGTACTACCGAGATATTGGTAGGTGGGTAGGTAGGAGGTAGGAGGTAAGTTAAGACGTGATGAGCCAATCAACGAGACTACTAGGTACTCATATAACTGTAATCGGTCTAACAACACCCCGGTCCTGTCAACCAAGAATATATCTCACGATTGACTCTTAGAAGCACAAAGATAGATCATCAGTTGAATCGGTCGACGTACTTATAACTACCATTGAAATTGTATTAGCTGATACTCCCACAAGTTCACAATTTTGATTACAAACACTCTCGTCATGCCTTCGACCGAAAGTCAATCAGATGCCGCTCAGCGCATGTACACTGAACGAGCAACCAACTACGAGGATTCTTGGCATCCCGACTACAGCAAACGGTTCATGGAACTTGTTCCCATCAAATCCGGCGATCGCGTTCTCGACCTCGCCTGTGGAACTGGCCTGGAGGCTGTCATTGCAGCAAAGCACGTCGGCGATGAAGGGATTGTCATTGGTGTCGACATAACTGAAGCGATGCTCTCGGAAGCAAGCAAGAAACTGGATCACGACGAAACATTGTATCGTCGCATTAAACTTGTTCGACACAGTGTCACTGATTTGACCGGTTGTCCAAATGTAGACAGGGACAGCTTTGATCTCATTCTATGCTCAAATGCCTTTGTTCTGTTTGAGAATCCAGAGGAAGTTGTCGCCCATTGGCGGGGGTATCTCAAGCCAGGCGGCAGAGTTGCCATCGACATCACTCATGAGTATAATCTTCGCTCGGGCCTGCTATTAGAGAAAGTCGCTCGCCGATTGGGCATGCCATTCCCCTCCAACCGAAGCTGGATCAAGTCTAAAGAGTCTTTTAGTGAGATTTTGGAAAGTCGTGGTTTCGTGGTTGAAAAGGTTGAGGCTTTGGAAAAGATTGTTGGACTTGGCTCAACATATTTCGGTCTCGACAAGGCAGATGAGCAGTTTGACTACGTTGTCAATGGCCCTCTGACTGCCTCAATTGTAACGGAAGAATTGAGAGTCAAAGGAAGAGAATATTTCAAGGAAGAGTGGCACAATGCTGCAGTGGATGGCAAGGTTGAGGTATCTGATATTCTCTACGTCTATATCGCCAGGAAGATTTGATATACGAGTGTTCCTGAATATCTTTAAATCTATCTCACATTTTCGCCTTGACTTTCTGAGCCTTTGGTTCAACGGGCATCCTTGGATGATCACCAGCGAGCTTCAACCCAGTCACTCTCTCCAGCTCATCAACAGCCTCGAATGCTCGACCAAGGTTCACCTTGATTGTTTGCAGCCCTTGTCTGCGTGCTTCCTTCAAATTCTCCCCGATGTCATCGAGAAAAGTTACTTCCTCTGCCTTGATACCAACCTCCCAGCTCAAGCTTTTTCCCCGAGCTGAATGAGCATTGGCTTTCGCGAATTCGTTTACTCGGTCGAGAGCAAGCTTATACATGGCCGGATCTGGCTTTCGGATTCCAACATGGGCGGAAGAAATGAAGACATCAAATATCTGCCGCACAGGCTCGTCAAAGAAATGGTCAAGGTGGAGCTTATGGCCAGGCGGAAAGATGACGGTATTACTCAGAGCTGCGAGAATGAATCGCCCATCCTCCTTCAGCTTTTTCAATGCTGGGAACATCCATGGGTCGGGGTTGTTAGAAACCGTCATCATCTCGTTGAAAAGCCATTCTGCATCGACTGAAGGAACTGGAGGGGTTTCCTTTGGGAGACTGGGATTTTTGCTTTGCTCTCGCTTGTAGAAGGTCTCCCATCTAATGGGATCATGAAGGTCTTGACTGAAACCTCTGAAGAATTCTTCATTCATCTCGATTTCTCCTTTTTCCAATCGATGCCAGAAGCCATTGGGGGCAGTCCTGGATATTGAATAGTTGACCCACCCTGGAGGGATCCCCAGGCTTAACTCATAGTCGAGGATTGCTTGGAAAGGGGAAACGACCTGGAGGAGTCAGTAATTATGTATGCGGGATAGATGACTACATGTCTAGAGTCGAGAAGTCCAGAGGATTGAGAAGCAAAGTGCAATTGGCGGTAAACATCATGTCTTGAATCACTTACACAGACACCCCCTATATCGAACAACAGAACTTTGGGCTTAGACTCTGACATTATATCCGATTTGACAGATGGGAAGGGCTGGGCTTGTATAAATGTGACCCCAGAGTGAATATAAGAAACTGAAATATGTAAGAACTCAACCATCTAACTACTACTCGACATATTCTTGCGATCTTCTATCCCAATAAAGACTCCACCGAGGCTTGGGGTATCCGAGGAGCCTCGGCAGATCCCCCATCTAGGTTGGCGTCTGGGGGAAACAAGATAAGATAAGTATCTAGGCACGTGACTGATACTCTCGTCCCCAACCCAGGTCCAAACTGGAGCAAATGAAGCTAAGCGATTTCGGGCGATTAGGGCTATATGAAAATATCCCCCACCATCGAGAATTTACGGCTTATTCCTCTCTCAGCACCAACTTTCCAAACTTCAACACTCAAGTCGTCGTTGAGCAAATACCGTCAAGATGGTAAGTTAAGGCCTATCGCAAGGGAATATCTTCGCCGAAGAACTCCCTTGGTGTTTTTTTCTTTTTCTTTTACGGCAGAAATGCCAATTGCTCTGAAAGAGTCACCGCAAGTTGCTTCGGAAGGAGAAGAGCATCTGAAGCGCAAATTGCTGACTCGGGGATTTTGTGATAGGTTTTCCACAAGTTGGTGAAGAACAGCGCGTACTACAGGTGAGTTTACACTAGGTTTCTCTCCAACTAGAGAAATTGCTGACAATCTCGTAGCCGCTACCAGACCAAGTACAAGCGCCGCCAGCAGGGCAAGACCGATTACTACGCCCGAAAGCGCCTCATCACCCAGGCCAAGAACAAGTACAATGCTCCCAAGTACCGCCTGGTCGTCCGCTTCACCAACAAGGACATCATCTGCCAGATCGTGACCTCTGAGATCTCTGGCGACAAGGTCTTCGTCTCTGCCTACTCGCACGAGCTCAAGGCCTACGGTATCGAGCACGGTCTCACCAACTGGGCCGCCGCTTACGCTACCGGTCTCCTCATCGCCCGCCGTGCCCTCAAGAAGCTTGGCCTCGACGAGGACTTCACTGGTGTCGAGGAGGCTGACGGTGAGTTCAAGCTCACTGAGGCCGCCGAGACCGATGATGGCGAGCGCCGCCCCTTCAAGGTCTTCCTCGATGTTGGTCTGAAGCGAACCTCCACTGGTGCCCGTGTCTTCGGTGCCATGAAGGGCGCCTCTGACGGTGGTATCCTTGTCCCCCACTCCGAGAAGCGATTCCCCGGTTACGACATGGAGACCAAGGAGCTCGATGCTGACACCCTCCGAAACTACATCTTCGGCGGCCACGTCGCTGAGTACATGGAGACCCTCGCCGACGACGATGAGGAGCGATTCCGCAGTCAGTTCCAGAAGTACGTCGACGACGACGTCGAGGCTGAGGGTCTTGAGGACCTCTACACTGAGGCTCACGCCGCCATCCGTGAGGACCCCTTCAAGAAGGCCGAGAGCGATGCCCCCAAGAAGACCAAGGAGGAGTGGAAGGAGATCTCCAAGAAGTACAAGACCAAGAAGCTCACCAAGGAGGAGAAGGAGCAGCGCGTACAGGAGCGTATCCAGGAGCTTCTCCAGCAGGAGTAAAAAGTTGCTTTATCTCATCAGGTCATGGGCATTTGAGGATTGTTAACCTTGGCATTGGGTTTGGAGTTTCGAGGAAAGGAAAGGTCCGTAAACAGGATCACATGAATGAATTACCAAAAAGATACCTTCCAGCCAAATTCCATAGTTGTGGTGAACGGGCATCTCATTACTCCAACTGTTTAATGCTTGCCATGCGTAGTCCTTGTGCTTTATGTGTGCGCGTGTGTGCGAAAATCGAGAGGAACCCTTACCCTTGGCGGGCCTAGCGTGGCAGCTGCAGGATTAGTGTGAGTCTTATTTTCAGGGCTGAATCTTGGCCATGAACCTCAGCACTCCGATCCAGTTGAGAGGGCTCTTGTGGTTATACGACATGGTCAGCACTTGATATGACTGTCAGCAATTGGCGTTATTGCGTATCACTTGGTACCATTGACAGAATTGACAACCGAAGAAGATAATGGAACCCATCCGATTTCCGTATAATAATCTTGTGAAGTTCCGAAGTTAATGTCTAATAGAGTTGATACCGGTAAGCCGTTGGCAGTATTAGGTTCCTTCCGGATATCTCGGATTTCCTATATGTATAATATCGCACTTATTGAGGTATACGGAATTTGATTCTGAAGAAAACTAGACTGACTGACTGACTGCTCGATTGCTCGGAAAAGAGCCCAAATTCAGAGATGTCTGTTCGGAAATGGTCATGATGTGGTAAATACACTAGATCCGGCCATGCTGGCTGAGATTCAATAACAGCGGACTGAGCATTATTTCGAGAGTCATCTCCCCTCCTCGTGAATGGCAAATTTGGGGCCCGCCTTTCGCTCTCGGAGAAGGTCATGATTCCGCGGCCGAGAGCATCATTCAGTCTATTCCAGTCTGTGCGATTAGTGACGATTTTGGTCAATGTGGCGCGTGCTGAGTGTGTGAGAGGGGGTCGGACGTAACGTTATAGAAACTCCCGTCGCAGTTGGTGTCGGATCGGATGGACCCGGTGGGTTCCTCAACTGATGCAATCGAGGGAAATGAAGATCGGATATATCCTACGATGTCAACCCTGCTCTACAGCACAGCAAATGTCTGAAGACGACTGCTGCGTGTGAGGAAAAGGGAGACTGGCACACGATGTCTAAAGGGTTGAGTAAACACTTTCGGCACAGGCCAGGGCATAACTCGGCATCTCTGAATATAATTGCCTTCCCTTTTTTTTTTTTTTTTTTTTTTTGGGACTGATGCCTATTTCTTGACTCCCTTGAAAGATGTTGTGCGACCGAGAACTCTAATGACATCGTTTGCCAAGTAATGGGGGGCCCAGTACTGCAGGAGACTCGAATCTCAGGGCACAACCGACCTGACTAGGTACCTCCTAGGCAATGAAATATGACGCCGGATTTTCGGACTCTGGAACAAAGCTCATCATAACCAATTCTGGTAACGCCTGTTGCAGGAATTGAGTGGTTGTGAGAGAGGGGTGACGTCTTTTGTTTGCTCTTTTGCTCATGATGGGCTGAGCCGAAGGTTGCATGCAATGAACAAGGGTTTATCTTGACCTCGTGCAACGACTATCATGAATCAATCCAATCATTATTCCGCTGAGGATTTATACAGCAGTTGGACCAGAGTATAATACTCAACTTGCTCAGTTAGCTGGCAGGCTCAGAGCCCGCTTACACCCACATGGATCCCTACATCATTGAAATAACCGCGCTCTGCACTGACGTCCATTTTGATACTAAACTTCCGTGCCCGGGTTAGAGGGCCCCGATACAACCGGGGGTACGGTCGGCTCGGTACATGCGGGCGGGTAGGGGAATGAGAGGTAAGGTAAAGGTACATGTACCGATACAAACAAATTACCCTTACGATTGCTTCCTGGGCTGTTGAACTCAATGCCTCCTTTACCCGTTACAAGGCGTGGCGATGAGGCGATGTTCATCTCATTGTATCCCTGAGTGAGACTCGAGATTCAGCTCGAGACAGAGCGCGCTATTCAGCGTCACTTGTATCATAGGACCTCCATGTATTGTGGGCATTACAAATTTCGTCGGACCCTGAATTGCAAGTGACTTGGCTGTCATCCGTAGGCGAAGTAGTCTTGATCAGCAAACAGGGTTCGGGCTTTTGCCTCTTGGTCAGCAGCATAGTAATAAGACTAACTCAGATGAAATGTCTTTTGCCTCACCGACCGCCGCCGCCTTGTATTGTTTCAAACAACTTACCTACTAACCTACCTTATGCTATTGCACTGGGACTGTGCCTTATTTCAACTGCTCGTGACAAACCCCTACCCCGCTATTGGACTGGATGTTGTCATAATTCTCCCCCGACATTTCCACTTTGTATGGAGATACAACACAACACAACATATTCATCACTTGCTCCCATTTCTATCTCAATCTCCTCTTTCATCCTCCGTCGTCATTGCTCCAAATCCAGGTCGAGACCACCCTCGTGCATAGTCCAGACCAAGCCAACCTTAGCAGGTACCTCTCGGAAGCCCACATAAAGTACATGTACTTTGCGAACCGCTACCGGTACTCTACTGTATTTGACTACCATAGTCTAGCTCTTAACTATACCTCATTCAGCCCGTCTCCAGGATTCGCTAGCCATCCATACCTTACCTTTACTCCGGGCTAGAGCCATCGATGGCATCCATCCCAACACTACCACCTCACTAATCACTATCTCTCTGGTCGATTCTCTCCTCTTTCATTACTCATTACTCATTACTCATTCACCCTTCACCCGTCACCTCCTCCAGTTCGGCTTTTATAAACACTGTTAAAACTTGTATCAGTTCTCATCATCATTATCTCGTTCACATCTTCGACAGCCGTCTCGGCTCCCCTCCCACTATGGAGCAGGTTCATGGCGTTGATGTCAGCTGGATGACCCATGGTGCTTCGAAAGGCATGTTTCCCAGTCGCCACTCGCCCAAATTCCAAAACGCGCATCGCGTCTTTTGTTCTGGCGCTATAGACCAAGACCCAGAGCTAACATTGTAAACAGATAAAGCAGCCAGGAATTCACCGCCCACCAAAACTCCCTCAGCAGCTCTTCCAAGACAGATCCCTGGTGCAAACTCTAGACCGAAGTCGCCGGCTTCGGCTCCCACAGATAATGCCTCCGTAGACTCCAATATCTCGACCAATGGCCAGTCCACGACTCCAAATGGCTCCTCAGCTACAAAACGAATTTCGCGCTCCAATTCTATAGATAAACAGACACCTCCTGGCACATCGCCTCACCGTCGCAATTCATGGTTCTCCAATATCTCTGCCAAATTCTCTTCCTCTAATACACCGCCAGCCGGTCCTCCTTCGCCCGCTCCCATACCAGAATCGTCGCCCGCACCACCGTCAGACCCCGTCCCTCCCAAGTTGCCACATACGAAGAACGCCGTGCTACCCCATGCTGCGAAACCCGATGGCGATGGCCCTTATATACCAGCTCCGCCCAGGAGTGGACAGCCCGGATTCTTGGGCATGTTCCGGCGCCTGTCTTCTTCTAACAATGGGGCTCTTTCACAAAGCGGAAAACTTGGCCATGGTCTTGTCGACAGGGTGGTTCTGAATGTCGACCAAAGTCGAGAAAGATGTCCTATATCGGAGCTCTCTTGTGCCAAACTTAGAAGAGTCGCATTCTGTGTGGATGTTGAGATTGCGCCTCAGCCGAAATATGCTGATCATGATTCTTCATTACCTAAAACAACCGACAAGACTCAGAAAAAGAAGTTGACCGAGAAGGGTGAGGGGGAAGCCCTTAAGAACCCAAAGGCTGTGGAAGAGCAGAAGGAAACCAACGGAGAAGTCAAGGCTACAGGAGAAACATTGCCAAAGGAACCCGAGAAGGAAGGGACTGAAGCACCTCAACAAGTTAGGGAAGTGGCCAATGGCAGTCCAACTCCTGTGTCAGAGAAAAAGGAGGAAAACACCAAGAAGAAGGAAAAGAAGAAGAAGAGCGAGGAAGAGCGAAAGGCCAGAAAGGAGAAGAAGCGAAAACTGGCCGAAGCCAACGGATCCATTCCCATGGAAATTCATTATGACAGCAGTGATGACTCGGCCAAAACAAAAACGCCGCCCAATGGCCCCGAGACCAACAAGCCTCAGACGGCACCTACCACGAACCCTGTGCGAGTATACCGAAGATGCTGCCAGCTTCGCGAAACGCCAATTCTGAAAAAGATTACTGAGCAACTCACCGATGCGGCCAACTACAATGCCTCGACTGGCACGGTTAACAAACTTGATCTAACAGACTATTGGCTCCAATTACCGGATCTTATCACTCTCGGAGATTACCTTGCAATTGTCCCTGTGAGGGAAATACTTTTAGAAAACAGCGGGCTTGGCGACGAAGGTCTACGAGTTATCCTAGCCGGTCTGCTCGCAGCCAAGAGACCAGCTGTGAGGCGGCGGAAACCCAAGCATGACGATGAGGACCAAGGCGGCGTAGTAGAGCGACTTGTCGTGAAGAACAATAAGATAGGCCCTGATGGATGGAAGTATCTCTCGCTTTTCATATATTTATGCCGATCGCTTAAATTCCTCGACGTATCTTATATTCAATTCCCGCGCCAGCCTCAATCACAGCAAAACGGGTCACTTAACAATGGAGTTCATATACCTCGAAGTATCTCGAGCATCTTCTCCGCTGCTTTGGGAGAGCGACTAGGGGGATCGACGCTCGAATTAGTCAACATTGGCCAAACGGGTTTGACAATGGGGCAGCTTGGAACAATCGTCGACGGCCTAATTCAATGTGGCGTGAAACGACTCGGTTTGTCACACAACCAGATCGATGCAGAGGGCATGAAACATGTTGTCAAGTTCCTCACAGAGGGTCACTGCGAAGGTCTCGACTTGGGCGGCAATGATCTCAGCCAACACACTGAAGCCTTGGCAACAGCCATCGAAAATGATACGACGCTCTGGGGACTCGGCATGGCCGATTGTAACTTGACACCTTCGGCACTCTGCAAGATCTTGCCTGTGATGGTCAAGCTACCGAATTTGCGATTCTTTGATTTGTCCCAAAACCCAGCATTGTTCCAGTCAACCCCCAGCGCTGTTGGTCTGCTCAGGAGGTATGTACTTGATAACCCTCAGCTCGACTCAGGTATACTAACTGTACATAGATATCTTCCCAAGATGAAGGTGTTGAAACGTATGCATCTAGAAGATGCTGCGATGACGCCAGAACAAGCGATCGCAATAGTGGAAGTGCTCCCTGAGGTTAAAACGCTGGCGCATATCAATATCACCAACAACGCCGAGATTGTCAAGCTCGCTGATGCGAGCACAGAAGAAGCGCAAGAAGAAGCTTGCGCTCTTTACGCGTCTCTACTTGCCGCAGCTCGTGTGTCCAAGAGTCTCATTTGTGTGGATATCGAGGTCCCTAGTGAACATGCTGGAGAGATTGTCAAGGCTATGGCTAAGCAAGTTGTTGCCTACTGCCTTCGTAACATGGAACGACTTCCCGATACTGACGCAGGTGCGGTTTTGGCATCGACGCTTGCCGAGAACAACCTAGAGGCTGGCGAGAATAAGTTGCCACCTTATCCTGATGTTCTCGCGCATCTTGTTGGACACGACGTCCTAGACCAAGACGAAAGCGACGACGACAACGGTTCAGCGCCTGATGAGGACTATGTTATCGGAGGTACTGGTGTGGTCAAGGCGCTTGCTTGTTGCCTGAAGAATCGTGGCGATGAGTCACGGAGACAATCAGGCGAATTTATTCGTGAGATTGAGAACGGAGCATCAAGCCCTGCGGCGAACCTGTCCACAGGTGGAAAAGCCAAGGACATGTCAAAACACCTATTGATGGGTGCACGCAAGATCCGCCAACGTCTCCAGCCGGCGCTCATCAAAGCAAGGGCAAATCCTGATGATGATCACAACCTCCGCAGGCTAACCTTCCTCGATGACACTTTGCAAGGAATTATCAAACGTTTTGAGGACGAATACCCGGATACTCGCGAGGATCCTGCATTGCAAAAGCGCCCCCGTGCAGGTACGAAGGGCAGCGAAGAGTTGCCGACCACATTGCCGCTCGAGGATTCTGCGTTGGCTCTATCGGACAACGAGGACGAAGGCGAAATTACCGGAGGCAAGCCGCTGTCGAGGTCCAACTCTATGGCCAAGATATTGGTTGAGGAAGAAGGCCGAATCCTCCGTGCTGGTCATCGCTTTCGCGCTGGTCTCATTAAGGAGGAGCAGATTGACCTCCTCAGTACAATCGATGATATCGGATCGGATCCTAAACACGTCAGGATGCTTGTTGAACTGGCTGAGGATCTCGGTGGAGAAATCTGGGAATTAGTCAAGGAGAAGGGTCCTGTGAGGGCATTCAAGGAGGATCGAGATATTGCTTTCAAGTGCATGGAGGCGAGCGATCCAGAGCACTGGGCTCGATTCGCTGAGGCGCAGTACAAGTCTCGCGCGAACATTAGCATTCCATCAGCAGCGAAGCAGGGAGAGGCAGTCGACGAGAGCGCGGTTGCCGATTGAAGTAGTGGGCTGCAAGAAAGATACCGAGATGATGCCTGTATAAACCTCTGCTAGGAGAAGATCGATTCATGACGGGGTAACCATGGCCTGTGCATCATCACGAGTAAAGAGAAGGATGTGGATTGAAATGACATGTTATGCGCATAGAAGTCAGGGCGCTCGTGAACGACTGACTTTTCCTTTTCATTCTATTTTGCTTTGAGCGGGGAGTTATGAATAGGTTCTCTTTCAAGAGAGAAGTGGCTATACTATACTATCAATGCGCGAACGGGATCACAAATACGTGCATAGTCTTGGGAACTGGGTGAATAATACAGCGTCGCGAACTGAAGTCGATCTTTGTTAAGGGGCGTTGGAGAGTGTGATACTACTTCGTATTATATGTAATGAGGTTTCCATCGAGAATTACAAACCCTGGATTTGTTCTGGGGATCAATGTTTAACTTGATCCTCAGTGGATATTCACCATGTAACCTTGAGTAAGTACCTTAGATAGTGCATGATGTGCATCTCTATACCTATAGGCGATGCGGCGTGGCCGGGATGAGCACGGGGGTGAGGGAAGCAAGCCACATTTGTTGATCTTAGCTCTTCAATTAATCAATAAATTCTTTTGACGCCAGAGACGACGGGAAGAAAGGCAAGAAGTTCTAGTTCACCGGCTGTTTCGTTTTGGTCAAAACCGTGAGATTCGGTTGGTCCGCGACTTGGAGTCCTTAATTCGGCCTGCAACGTAAGCTATTCTGCTTTGGGGAACATGAAACGCGAACCATGCCTTATGGGGCAACAGGGGTAGGACAACCTCTTGCATCTCCAACGTCTCGAGCTTCAGCTTTCAATTAATATTGTACTCTTCTCAACTTCTGTGCGCGTTTCTTTCTTTTTAGTCGTTTCACCGCATGCGATTCGAGCCATTCTATTTGTACACAAGTCTCTCGAGTCCGCTTTTATTCCCGTCTTGAATGCACAGCCTCATGTCGAGGCTTCTTTCAGGGTCTTATCTGACAGGAGGGGGGGGGGGGAGGAATCATGATGATGATGCGCTCACTGATCAGGCCGTGATGATGCTAAATCCAGAAACTTCGCATTAGGTCTAGACTGCATTGAAGTCTAAATAATGCGGTTGAAGGAGCAGTTGTGCAGTCATCGCCTTCGTCATTGGGCTGTGAGATCTGCGTTTCGTCTGTCTTAATGCAGGAGTTATATGTGCAACATGGTTGCTGAGCTGGCAATGCGAGGACAACAAACCACAGATTCGATCGCTTCTTTGCTACCCAGACATAAAGAACTCTCAACCGTTCTCTCCTTGTTGCTATCATTATCGTTCGTCCGTGTTGAAGTAACGAAACGACCCAGCATATCAATGTGTGGGTTGATGCTCATTCCATTTTCCGGGCTCCTGACCGTGGCAATCATAGCTGATGTCGAAACAGAAGCACGACCCTCATCTGCGGGTTACCCGTTGGCATCAGGCTGGGTTGATTGGCTTCCACCCGTCCATCTAATTCATGCAAATGCTTGCAAGGCCCATGCTAGGGTCCCATGCGGGATCCTTGTACAGCCTAGGATCCCTCGACCACTTCTCTGGTTACGAGATCTTGAGCGTGTCTCTCGTCTCTTTTGGTCCAACGACTTCCTGGTCTTCTCTCCCCTCTTCTTTCTCTTCTATTCTACGGACCTTCTTTTCATTCGTTATGGTCTGTCGACTGTTGGTTATTCGTTCGTTTCTTACACTCATTTACCCTTCTGTTTAGTCTGTCGTTTCCTTGCTATATTTGCTATCCTTGAGGCGAGCTGCGCTCATCATCGTAGTCTTTCCACCCTTTTTGACCATACAGCATCATTTTCACCTCAGATGCCACCCAGTGATCAACGCACCTTCACACTTTGACTGTTGACCAACGAGTGTCGTACATGATCGATCTCCCTTGGCTTACATCTTCGAATCGACTTCGCCACATTGTGTGACAGCCTCTGAACAAATCAAACCTCAAACTCCGTCATCTCATAAACCAAATCACATATACGATGGAGGGGCCTCCTTCTACCCGGTCATTTAGACCATGGGTGTGGGAGAAGCCTGGCTCAGTCATGAACTTTGAAAACTTCGAAAGGTAACCAAACAACAGAAGTCATGTCTGACTACGGCATCCAACTAATCCGAGATAGTATCTCAGAAGAGCCTGGCTCCGCGACGACTACACGACCCCCGACTAGTCGGACTCGAGGCTTCACCACTTCCTCAGGGCGGCAGACCGTCAGATGGCCCTTTCACAGCTTCAGCAACTCACGATCTTCCATTCCCAATTACCCTCGCAGACCGTCCAACTCTCGGTCTATCCCGCACAGTTCGGGCTCTTTTCCTCGCCGTGCTGCCGGCAGCATAAGTCGTTCTGTCTCTAGCGTTCTTGGAAGCGACATCATCCCTGACTATGTAGTCAACTTCATGCGCGGCGAGACGCCGGAGACTCTCGCTCGAAGGCACCGCATTCCAGATAGTCCCGAGCCCGGACAGTTTCAACGCCCACAGGAATCTCAACTCGACTTTATTCATTCAGCTTCCAGTACACCCGACAACTCGAGGCCGGGTACTCCGAGGGCTGAACGGGAGAAGATGCTTGTGGAGGAACGACCGCAGCCTACCAGATCTCTTATGACAGGATGGAGAGCTGGTGTTGCAGCCAACATGTTCCTGACTTTCCTGATTCTTGTGGCTTCTGTGGCTTGTCTCGCCCTCGCCTCGGCCCAGGGACATATGTCAACATGGGAATCGTTGTTAATGGAGGGTAGTTCGACTACAGTTGAAGGTATTGCTAGAGGGATCTTGGCAGCCGTGAATGTGTTTGCCATCATTCTCATCGCTGGAGCCAACTACGTCGTTCAAATCCTCAACAGCCCGACTCGTGCTGAGGTAGACAACGCCCACTCAGCCTTTAAGTGGCTCGACATCGGTATCCCTTCTCTACGAAACATGTCACTCATCTCTTCGACCAGGGCAACGCTGTCAGGTATCATGATGACGTTTGCCCTCCTCTCCCAAGTAATGTATGCATCCCAGAATCTGACGACATGTATTGTCACTGACAAATTGAAGATATAATTCCATAATTATTACTACCGAACACGCCGAGAAATCTACATCATCGCTTAATGTTAACGGACCTCTTCTCGCCGCTATTACGCTAATCAATGTTGTTCTCATACTCACTTATGCCATCGCTGTCGCATTAGCACTCACCAGACAAGTATTCAGCCCACTCGTCACGCTTGGTGATGCTCTGAGCTCGTTCCTCGCCGATCCCGATGTCAGCACTGAGGATTCATGCCTCATCACCAAGGAAGAGATCAAGAAGGGATTATGGGGAGACCGAGAGGGCAAGTACTGGTATGCCAAGACAAGCCGCTGGTTTAATGTTCCCTCATTCAACCGATGGGCTATTTGGTTCATGACATGGATCATGCCTGTGGGGTTGGCAGCTGCGGCCCTGGCACTGGGGGCTGTGAAGGAACCCAAGGAGGCCTTCACTGGGTTTGGCAAGGCGGCAGTGGTATATGAGCTTCCCACGGGAACGTCAAGGTCTGGTCTGGCCGTTGTGGCTGCGTTGCCCCAGCTCCTTTTGGGTCTGCTGTACCTTTCCAGTAACGCGCTGCTCACCTTGCTCTACCTGTCTCACGAGCTCTCGCAGTTTACATCGGACCTGCTTCCTTTGCGCGTGTCTTCAGGACAGCCACTCGGTTCACAGACGACCTCACTATATCTCACCTTGCCTCGGCCCGTATCCTGGATACTCTTCTTTCTTGTTACCGCAATGGCTTTTCTCCTCAGTCAGGGCATTCTTCTCGTGTCTGTGGACGGCAGTAAGGGAACCACAACGGGAATTGGCTTCAGCCCCCTACCGCTACTTATCCTCCTCGCTCTACTTGTGCTACTCGGTCTCGGCATTGCTGGTCTAGCACTCCGGCAGGTGGATCCCCGTGGTTCCGTTGAAGGCGGAGAACCGGCCGGTAACCCACTTGCTTTAGTGGGTGGAACGTGTTCGGCGGTTCTGAGCGGACGATGTCACCGAGTACCGCGAGAGGGCGGCGTTGAAACACTCGAGGTTCGTTGGGGCGTGGTGCGAGAAGGTGTAGGGATGAACGCAGGACATGCGACCTTCTCTGGGAGACCAGTGGGGGACATCATGGTTGGTAGAGCTTACTCCTGAGGAGATGAATTTATACTAGCCGACTGGTTGTTTCGGGGAACACTTGCATTCTTTATAGCGGGTCTGATTATTCTTGGGATGCTGACGGTGTCCTGTGATAAGAGCGCGGTTCATAATGTAGGCACGGATGATATACCTGGCGTCTATTGGGAAAGGGTTTCATGTGAAAAGTTTGAATAGTTGAAGAGTCGAATTTCTGTGGGTAATTTTTGCGCAAGGCTGAGGTAAAACTGCTATGAAGTTGAATACACCAGTTCGACGTGCTCCCATGTGTATTATGGTATTTCAGCCAGTAGAAACGGTCGACTGGGGTGAGAATGAGAAGATAATGCCCAACAAAAGAGGTCAGGTCACACTTGTTGGTCCAGATATCTTATGTTATGAAACGAGTTGCTGGATATGAGTGGATAGAATCAGAGTTGGGACATATGATCGGCAACTAAGATAATCAAAAATGGGTCATGGGCTCACGGTCGAGGTCAAGAACGAACATGAGACGGATCACTCAGAAGAGTCAAAGTCAAAATGAGGAATAAACAAGGCGAATGGTGTCAGCAACAGATGATTCGGACCCTCCCCCACGTTATACACCTCTGTCAATAGTTGATGGTTGGGTTTTTAGAAACAAAGAATTATCGTAGTGACAAGACAAGGGGGGAATGAGTCAGCAAAGAAACAGATTCTTTAAATCCATCTTTCCCTGAATCTAGGTAGAAAGGAACCCCTTGTTCTCGACCTTGTTGGGTAAATGAAGTAGAAGGTCTAGAAGCTGACTTGGAAGACACAGACTTTGGTTGGTCAGACAGGGGTAATCTCTTTAAGCCACAAGTGGCCAACTAAAATTCAGCCCCATTCATCCCCAGAACCAAGCCAAGGTCATACGATTCACTGCCACATCAGCCCAAAAGTCGGGCGTTTCTGACAATTAGCGAGGTCATGATTGGTCGGTTGTCTCTTTCCCTTCCCGTTCGGGATCTCCTGCCTGCCCAGTCTTCGGTTCGGAAGCAGTTCACTGTTTACCTTGAGTGGCAGGTGCGGGTACTGCACTTTCCCTTTGGTTGATGAAGATGACCCCACAAGGATACAAGCGGAAGAGTTGGAGCATGGCAGGTAGGTCAGGTCCACTCCAGGTACCGACGTGTTGGCTTAAGGAAGGGGCACCTGGGCACCTCATTTGAGGCAACCTGCTAAGGTAAGTACTTAAGCACAAGGTCTGCACTTCTCAGTCTGTCGACCTGTTTTCTTTGACTCTGACTTTACACATAATTCGATATACATACTACCGTACTCATACAATATTCGTCCATATAACTCAACTCTCCTGGGCTTTCTCCTTACGAACAACTCTTCGACCTCGACTACTACTTACACTCTACGACCACAACCATTATCATAATTAGTCTTCGCTTTCAGCCTTAACACCCCAAACATGACTTACACAATGACCGCCCACCTCTGCAAGCAGATCTACGCTTCCTGGCGTCAGACTCGACAACCTTCTCCCGACCTGGCTCCCCCAACACAGACTCCTTCGTCTATGTTTGGTCGTCCCATCTCGCGATCCCCTTCACCCCCTGCTCAGCGATCAGAGCGACGCCCTTCGAACGCTTCAGACTCAGAATGGCACCCCAACAGTCGTCACTGAGGAAATACAAAGACTTGCCATTTTGCCTTATTTACCCATGACTTATGAGACGGGTCGAACTTTTGCATTCAGGACACGGACACAGCATCTGGCGCACATGACTTTGTTATACTGGACGTGATTTGAAGCCTTCGCTAAACTTCCTCTTCCACATTACGCCCAACCTTCAAGATTCTGGAAGATCCCAGCACCTCTTTTTTGACGCCTCCTGGTACGGAAAATCGAATCCTGCAAAAGTTTCATCAACAAATCTGCCAACAAACTCTCCCTCAGACGAGATGCATCAAAAACAGCCCAGATCTGTGGGGCCAGTATGACACCGTGGGACCACAAGGTGTCAATCACGAAATCTTGTGCCAGAGTTGCATAAGAGATGCACCCCACGTCCGCATGAGAAAACGCCAGAAACCGACATGCGAATCGTCATTTCTTCTGATGGAATACAAAACTCTAAGGCACGATGTAGACGTACAGACTGGACAGAGATCTTTCGGATAGAGGCTTTTCTTTTTTACACTTGTCCTTCAATTGTTCAGTGGTTGAAATCAGCAACCTCTTTTTCACACTACCTAGATACCCAAATGAATCTCTATATTCTGAACCGAATACCATTGCCTATCCCTCGATCTCGAATCTCTAGATTCCTTCGTTCGACCCCTGGCAACCCATGACTCGAAATCGATAACAGTGGCATGACCATCTGCCCACATTGAATACCCCCTGTAATCGGGGTGCGCCGCTGATCCCTTTTTGGCGGGGTGCTCAAAGGATTCGCTGTGGCTGGTAAACTCTATCCTTGAAAAGGTATTTCATCACGTGTCATCACGACATCAAGTTCAAGACTTGATCAAAATTATGTTCAGTATCAGCATAGAAACCATTGACCAAGTATTTGATTATCTAATTATCCTTGGGCAAAGCCAGGAGGACATCGCGCATAGCTATACCAGGCATAGATCCCCTACCCCAAGTTCATCTTTAGCCTTCCCCAGATTTTAGCCCGGCTGGTTCTCCAACTCCTTCAGCTGGAGCAAAAAGTGCTTTTCCTCGGATCGGATCGGCTTCTCCCACCGATCTCACGTACTTGGACCTGGTCTATTTCCGAACCGAGCTATTCAACTTTTAGATGTTGACCTGCCCTACTTCATCATGGGTCTATGAAAAGGATGACTGATGACTGACGTATGTAAGTCGGTCCTGTGTTAGGCCTCGATGTAACACCAAGCATTCTGCTGTATCGCTAAATAGTTAAGCATATATGCACTAATATAAACAGAAAAGTGTCTGTGCTAGTGTCCATTTGTATCCGCTTCGCTTTGCTTTTTCGTTTACGTCGTTTCGTTTCTCATGCATCAAGTTATATCCTATCCTGTTTCTCCTTGTCCAATGACCACGAACCGAACATGCGTTCCTTTGTCCTCATACAAATCCCTCGATAACCAGTTCAATGGCCATATCTACACGTCTCCGAAGGCTACCTATCCACCTTCTACATGCCCTGCTTAATGTTGAATATACCCCCCATCCTGTCCGTGTCCACCGGCGGCTCCTCCGCTTACATCGCTTCCGCGTGCTATGTCGACGTCTCTACATTGCCGACGCAGCCATTGTATCGATGGTGGGCTTGGATGTTAATCTTGATGGCTGCTCTTCCTCTCCACTACCATCTGGAGACTCCTGCAAGGCTACGTTGCCCTGGATTCGCCTCTTGGCAGCTCTCTTGTCCGCTTCCGTGATGTTCTCTGCCTTCTTTCGCATATCAGGAGTCCACTGTGGCTCACTAGGCGTGTGGCCAACAGACATGCCAACTCGGATCTGTACAGCGAATTAGTAGCTGTGCAACTCACCAATGTAACTTACTTACCAGAGTTTCAAGTGCATCCTTGCTATTATCGACAAGATCATCGTCAAACACCATTCGTCCAGGTTCAAAAAGCAGCAGGATCGTGCTGCCACCAAACTTGAAGTATCCAAGCTCTTCTGCTCGGTGGACTTTATCGCCCTCCTTGCGGGTAATGACAGTGCTGCCTACCATCATTGCACCAACGCAAATAACCATGACGCGTCCGTGGTGTTCACTGTCAATTGGCACGAGAACTCTCACGTTCTCTCCGTAAACGTCCAGAGCCGATCGAATAGCCATGGGGTTTACTGTGTAGTACTCGCCCTCGATTGTCTTGGGCTTGCCCATGACACCGTCAACAGGGATGTGGAAGCGATGGTAATCCTGAGGAGCCAGTCGGAAGATGCCTAGAGCTCCGCCCTCAAATCGGGACACATCCTCAGGGTATGCGTCGCCGAGAAGTCTCTTCATGTTAAACTCACGACCCTTGACCCAAATCTTAGTAGCGACTGTGATAGAGTTGAAGACGACGCTTCGACAATCGGCTGGTGAGACGATAATGTGAGGGTTGTCGGGCGCAGAGCAGGGTCGAGCGCCAGGCTTCAGGGCACGGTAGAAGAACTCATTGAAGTTGTTGAACTCATCCAACGGCAACAGAACTTCCGACATGTCGAGACCGTGGAAAGCAATGAACTTTTCAATTTCATCCTTAGATGCAGGATCGTCAAACTTCTTACCCTGCTTGATACTCAGATTTTTGAGTAGTTTTCGGACTGTAGCCTTGTTAGTAATGCTGGTTTTCCAGGCGAGCACTCTGCTTACTTCGTTTGTTCTCCATATCTCGAGATTTGAGTCCCTTGTACAGCAGACGAATACCGAGTCTTACATAGACACTCATCTTCTCCTCGTTGATCTGACCCGTGAGACGATCCTGCACAAGGATATTGGCCGAGTTGGCACCCAGCTTATAACCACCGTAAGAGATCTTGGTAATGACTTTCGAGTACCACTTGCGCTGCGCCTGGCTGGCTGTGACAAATCCACCCACTAGCACGCTGTTGACTTGCCTCCAGTCTTGGCTTGCGCATGTCGCAATATGGGTGATGATGTCAGCATCCTTGCGCTTGTTGAGTCGCGGCTGGTGACAGATAGGACATTCTCGGATCTCTACGACGTGCTCTTCAGAACGGTCGTCACTGCTGTCAGACTTGTCGAGGGGATCGCCCTCCTCATCTGCAGGTGTCTTCAAAGTGGGGACATTTGAGATGGGAGTCTGAGTTCCCGACGTCGAGTCGAGTTCTAGAACGCTGGGGGTCTCTGAGCCACCGTTGTTGTGTCCATGACCGGGCACGTGGAGGAGGTTCTTCATCTCGGGTACCAAAGCCTTTAGTTTATCTGCAGCAGTGCCTGAGGATCGTCTTCGTCCTTCCAGTTGGTCCTCTAGGCAAATGACGCACTCATCCATCGTAAGCTCCCAATTCTCGTCGTTATCAGCATCACGGTGGGGGAATCGCTTGAAAAAGCCGTCGATGGTATTCTCGGTAAGCGTAGAACCGAGAGACTCGAGCATAGTTGTGAGCTCGATTCTGCTGATGCGACCACTCTCATCGGCATCATATTGCCGAAGCATGGCTCGCCAGAACTGTTGCCGGAGGGCATCATATGGCATGTACTTCGCGCGGAGGTATAGAACAGGGTTGTGTTTCTTCTCCCACTTTTCGGTGTTCTTCATCTTCAGAGGAACGTTATACTCATAAAAGTCGGCATCTCCGCTGTCCTGGTTGGCCGAGTCAGGATCAGAACCAGTATTGGCGAGGACATCCGCCGGTGCCAGCTTGTTAGGATCGGGTGCTGAGGTGGGAGCAGGGGCGGGAGTCGCTGATGCCATGCTCGTGTTGGAAGCGTGCTTGCTCAGTGGAGGACGAATCATCTTGCTGATACTGGAGGAAGAGTTGGATCGTGACATGGCGAGCTTCTTGAATCGCGATCGCGAAGGAAGCGGCTCGGCCTGTGCAGGGGCTTGGAGATCATAGAGTCCGGTTTCGGGGTTTGCTTTGGGGGCTCTCTCGATCAATTGGTGGATTGGAAGATCGCACGAAGCAATGAAATCGTTGCCGGAGTATTTATCGTGGTCGATGACAGTAAAAGCGAAAGAGTATTGCTGCTCGTGACTTTGGATATGAAACAGCATCTTCTCATTATAAACAGGGTTGAGGTCATGACGAATGCGTCGAGTTCGGTATGTCTTCTTGCCGAGGGATGCCACGACGAAAGGGTCCATATCGAAGCTTGTGCGTGTAAGGTTGGATTCGGGAGGCAGGTCTGTGATCTTGATGACCTCAAGGTAGATGATTCCAACAACGTCAGAGCCACTGCTAGCAAAGGCATAAGGGTTGTTGCGTCTCCTCTTCTTCAGTCCTCGAATTCGAAGTCGGCGCTTGCGCTTGGTAGCATCTTGTTCACCTTCATCCTCATCACCCTCGTCGGAGTCGTCTTCGTCGAAATCGTCCTCGTCGTCGTCACTAGGACTATCCTGAGGGTTGGGGGCGGATTGGGAACCTGTGGGGGCCAGGTTCGGTGTCATCGAGGGTGTTACGTTTCGAGAGCCAGCGGGGGCGGTTCCTACAAGGGCTTGGAACTTTTCGAGGATTTGCTGTGGTGTCGCTGACGGGTTCGTCGAGTCGAAGAGGGAGAACTGTAACTGGACCTCACCAGAGACAACACTCGTCTTCTTGCCGGGACGCTTGCTCTTGAGACGATACCAGGTAGGTTCCTGTTCCACCTTGTCGTTGTTGAAGATCTCTTCGAGAGCGAGATCGAATTCGCCCATGTAATCTTTTCCGAATCGGTCCTTGTCCCAGCAGATGACATCCAGGACCAAGTTCTGGACAGATGTGAGGGGAATTTCCTCGGTGACGTTCCATTCGGGGTTGAGTGTCTTCGGGACATCGTTGGTTACGATTCGAGAGTCGCCGCTAGAAAGAACGAGGTACTGAAGATTAACTGTCAGCATTTGGTTGGGGATATGGTGTCAAGAGAGGGACTTACAGGATCGGATGTGCCGCTTCGATCCTTGGCTGCAAGGTCTTTTCCCTGGCAAGATGTTAGCAGAAGTCTGATGGAATGAATTTACACTCGGGTGTTCTCTCGCTGCATTGCTGCTGCGTCGAGTTGAGCGGGCAGAGAAGCGATGATGGCGGGAGAGACCTGCAGCCAGCCCGTATAAGAGGGCGTGGAGTACATAAGTACCAAGGGACAATCGATACATACCTTTATAATATAAACTCTAAGGGCCAGGCCATTTCCAGCGTCCCTCGAAGGGCTCGTGCTATCATTTTTCGAGCGCATGGGAGGACTGTTGCTGCGGTTGTTTTTGGTTCTTCCGTTGGTGTTGCTGACGGAGTGTATGGTTGTGGAGGAAGAAGAGGAGGATCGAGAGGTCGATTTGAGTCGTGTTGGGATGATGCGCACCATGACGAAGAAAGGGCCTTGGCTTGGCCGGACTGGGGCTCCAACAGCTGGAGCTCCCTGTCACACACAGCACTACAGTCTCAGAAGTTATGGAGGGTGATAGATCGATCGACAGCGGGGGGTGCTGGAGCTGTACAGCAGGTAAGCACCTGGGCTGGAAGGGTGTGGTGCGTCCAGGCGTCCAGGCGTCTCAGGCGCTCAGCTCAGGCGAATTTCCAGGCGATGACACCCACAAAGTGTCCTGCAATAGGTGTCCCAGGGGTGAGGGCCAAGGTTGATTCCGCTTGTAGCTTTGGGGGGTGCAGACCGTCGTGGGATTGGTGGGGATGCTTGGTAGGGCGGGGAACGAACAACCAAAAGTGACGTAGTGAAAATCAGGAACAGATTTGCCCTATTTCAACCTGTTGTCTTGAGTATCCCTCTCAAGTTAATCTGTTGATGTTGTAAGAATTTTGAGAGTGTTGTCGCCCGTTTCAGCTCGAAATGACTTTAGGGTTGGAGCTTATTATCGCCGTTTTATCGTTTAGGATATGTACGGTCTGCTCGCTTCCACAGATTCAGCTCAGCTCAGCTCAGCTCTCAAGTAGAAAATGGTTGGTAGCATGAATGAAACCCGTTCTCGACCCCTTTTTTTTAATGGTGTTATAAGTCGTCGTGTCGGCTCGTGGCTTAGATTGGCTGCTTCATTCGATATACGCCGTGACCATTCCCGCTGTATTTTTTTTTTTCCTTTCCTCTCCTTTCTTTTCTTTTCGCTCTACTGCTCTTCAATGATTGCTCAGCTCGTACTCCAGCTTCGTTCTCTGACGACTGCCCAGGCCAAGCCACGGCCAAGCCCCGGTATCAAGTGTCAGCGCCGTCTGAGCCGTGAATGTGGGACAAGGAACGCGAGAAGATCCGTCTGTGATCGGTCGGTGGAGTACTTTGATGAAAGTATATTGGTTGATGGTGGGAGAGACAGAAGTGAGTTTGTTGATGGTTGAGCGTAGAGGCACGTGAGGCAGAATATAAAGAGAAGTAACAAGGGGAGAAATGATTCAAATTAGATCCAGCTCGGTAATAAAAGAGACGAGACGAGACGAGACGAGAAGTTGAATTAAACAAGATGAGGTACGAGAACTCGGGAGGGATCTTGATACTAAATCAAGTATCATCCATGGAGAAAACAATTGGGCTTCCCCTGGTTGGCTTGTTTTTTTTTCTTCTTCTTCTAATCTCGTCTTGTGTCTCGCACAACAGGTAGAACTCAGGAGAAAGAAGAACGAGAAAAGAAACAAAACAGAAAAGGCCGAAAAGGGGAAATGACCCTTGTTTTAATGCTATACAGTCGAGAATAAGCTCACTCCTTGTGTTTATTCTGCTCAGGGCAGCTTTCCTTCACAATGTCTACCTACCTCCACTAGGACCTCCAAACATGTCAGGCCTGTGTGTCCCTTAGCCTCTAGACTCCAGATTCCAGGACTAGGCTACTAGAGCCATCCATGAATAGTGTTGGGGCGCCTTTTTTGCCGTGCCGATTCCGTGACTGGGGGACACGTATTCGACCATCTCTCGACCTAGTTGACTAAATGAATAAACCCGAATTTGATTGAGCTAATAAAAGGTACCTTGCCTTGAGCTGTCTCGTCTTGTGTTTTTGGCTGAAGCGAAACAGAAGAAAATGCCTCTCATTGTTGTTTTTAACCTGGCAGAAGGCTACTGTATCTTACTTTGCCTCATCCGCTATTGTTTAGCCTCTTTTCCAGAGCTTCGTAAGTACATACGAGAGAGTTCTACTGGTCAGGGTAGTCTACCTCGCCCCAAGGTTACATATGCCCTCGTGTTAAATTCCTTCCATGACATGCATCCAAATCCCCTCGACTCGGTTCCTTTCAGAATAGGCAACTCGGTCTCGACTCTTGGCTCCAGTATTAATGGTGCCGATTGTCCGTGAACCTGCCAGATCCGAGTGATCATGGCTTGGCCTTGATACACTATCATGAGAGGCTCCCGATGTTTGAATTGTCGATCAAGATTAATATGAGGTACTTTAACAACTCTGCCACCGACAAGAGGCATACAGTAGGTTCACAGCATAACTAAGTCTGGGCTCTGGCTTATTATGTATGTCGGAGGCTAAACCAACAACGGAACATCCACCAATTTATTTCCATCACCGCTCAGATACGGACAATTAATCTCTCTTGTTCCTCCGTCACCGCTTCTTTTCTTCTGTTGGTCGTATTCTATTTCTTTGCATGTGATCAAGACCATCAATCATGCGTAGTAATCAATCATACTTCCCTCTTGGCCTCTGCCCTAAGACCGAAATACCCTTCTCGATTTGGTCATATTCTTCGAGCTCTGTGAGATACATTATAATAAAGGCGTCCCTCTAAATGCCTGGTAGGCATGTATATCAATTTCCCAACCTAAGGTAACTTGAACCTCCAGTCAGCACTCAACATTCAATTCCTTTTAGCAATAAGTAGCACAAGTCATCCCGACGTCACTGGAATGGTTCAAGCCCGCACTCATTTAACAAACTCCAGACCCTTGTCTCTATTCTAATTGTCCCCCAGGGCTGAGATCCTGAGACAACGCCACAAGCCACCAAACCCCTCTCCTCATCCGCCCTCAGTTCAATGTCACGTCCAGCTCCCATCTTCCACTGCTAGGATCAGCTCTATCAAAATGCGTCGATATCTCTCATGACGTCGCGACTATTTTTCTGAAATGGTTCTAAGCCATTCCGTCTCCAGTTGGGTCAGCTGTGGTCTCCGAAGCTTCCGAACGCCTCAGTTGAAGCTCTCACTACCTGACGTTTCGCATTGGTATCTGCAAACTGGATCATGGTCTCAGTTGATCACCCTACTAAGACTAACTCAACACTTTCCCGCCATTCATATGTTACCTATGAGGTTGTGGACATGCATGTGAAAGGTTCAGCAGATAAAAGGCATCATTTCCTTCTGCAACGCTACGCTATGATCCCTTCAACCAAGGCATGTATCCTTCACTCCATGCCATCCAACGTGTGCCCCAAGTCCACATCTCTTTTGACCGCCCAACTCCTACCTATGCATTTCTCATATCACATCAATGCGGTCAACTCAATACAAATATATAAATAAGAGAAGGAACAAATAGGACAGGGTCCTTCATGAACGCCACTCTCAAACAGCTGGGCACGACCTCGCAGATGCCCCCCTTTCTAGTTGTTTTAAAACGTTCATGGCATCTGCAAAAAGAATGTTTCCTCCGCCCAGACAATCGTTTTCCAACGCCTCCTTCACAAGACTTACAACCTTTTGAGCCCCATTGCGGTGATTCTGAGCTTGCAACTCGGATGGCTCCAGATCCGCAACTGTCAATATCCACTGCTTTGCGGCTTTTGGCAAAATTTTGGTATTGTCCTTGTCCTGTTTATCCTCAATACCAAAGGCCCAACAGATCAACGAGCAAACGTAAACACCCCAGTAGTCCGAAATATCTGTCCAATGTATTGTTTGTTGCTGGTTGGATTTTCCTTCTCTGTCTTCTCCCTGATCGGATGAAGCTTTGAGGTTAAGGAAGATGTTCAAAGCACGGGCAGCAAAAACAGTGGCGATTGCAGCTGTGCTAGATTTACACCATTCGCCCAGTAATCTCTGGTGTTCCACAAACATATTAAAGTCCGTCACCTTCTTGTTGAAGACCCAGCTCTGCCCAGATACTGATAATAGGTAGTAAAGAGGTGTGTAGTGAAGAGCCAGGTAAGAACTAGCAACTGCCGAGTCAGGAAATGCTCTTAACATAAGCATTCTCTCCGACTCAAAGTTCAGTGCACCCTCCATCAGGCCAACGTGTGCTGAGTTCTGACGACGCGAAATGAATAATGAGCATGCTGCAAGCAAGATTGCCGCGTCGAAGGCAGGCAGAGATGCTACATCAGTGGCAGAGAGCATCCTCATGTTGATGCTTGAGATGGTTTTCGGGTCCTTTCTTGTCCGTAGTCTTGTCCATGTTTTAGGATCATGTGCTTCCCAGGATTTTGTTGTTGTTGCTGTAAGTGGAATAGGAAGAGTGTCTGGAGCAGTGTAGTCCAGGCCAATGGCGGAAACATACGGCCGTTGATGATACCGTGAACTGTGGACATCCAGGAGGAAGCAGGCAGCCAGCAGTCGTCGTTGAGTTTCTGCAGCAACCCAGATCTTCCAAGCCGACTGACCTCGGGGCGAAGAGCGAGAAGAAGATTCATGGTGATGATTAAAAACCTATCGGGAGTTGAGCCAGGTATTCGAGGGGGGTATGAGGTTGAAAAGAAAGACATGATGTTCAGAGGTTTTCCAATAGAAGAGAAAGATAAAGAATAGAAGAAGGAAAAAAAGAAGAAGAAGAATACGGAAGAAAGAAAGAAAGAAAGAAAGAAAGGAATAATCAAGAGAAATCACGCGGACTAACCCTGTGGTAAAGTGCAGTGAACCGAGCAGAGGGCTGATGTGAGTGTGGCTTTCTACCACGAAACCGAGCATAATACTCGCAAAGTGCAATAGTTTGCTGTACTGGCATTGACCACTTTTCAGCTTGTGTAAACTAAGTGTATCAGCACCGGTCGATTGTCGACTGCTCCTTTGGCGAGCTCCTGTTCTCTCAACTCACCACTTTTGACTTTTGCCAGGCGTGTGCATGAAGCTGAGCTCCCTTCATGCGGTCGTCTGCGTTAGGGATGTATTGTGTCGCCAGAGCAGCCATGGCGCATTGGAGGACCTGTACATGCTCTGTCTCCTCCTCGGGTACATCCTCATAAGTGTGCTTATGGATGATGGGGTTCTTGGGGTGGACATGCTCCCAATAGGTTTCTAAGTATGTCGGAATTGAGTCTCTCGTCGCTGCAGGGAGAGATAGGGGCATCAGATCAGGAGTACTCAATAAGCTGCCATCTGAAGGCCCAGAGCTACATGCCCCCAATCCGAAAGCTCCATCTGATGTTGGCAGCGAGGAGACAGCTAATAAAGTCTCAGATTGAGCGACAGCTAATGAAGGGGACATGCTACGAACTGCAGGAATAGGGATCTGATTGGTAGTGCTGAAAGAAGGGCCTTCGGAGTATCCAGGTAATGCAAGATCCATATCACCAAAGACAGACGGGTATGCTTGTGGTGGAGTATCGGTATATGAATACGAGCCAGGGTATGTGTTGCTGTCCAGACTGGCAGTGATGTCATTTGCAGTCGTTGGGTAAGCTGGAGTCGCGGTCATCCAAGACCCGTTCGTTGTTGGCACGGAGAATTGTGAGCGCCTTGTGTTATCTGGGGGAGTCGAGAATGTACTTGTAGGAGCTGATGAAGACATTGAGCTTTCAGGCCAGCCTAGATCCGGGGGTGCTTCCTCAGGGATGGATGATATTATGGACATGCCGGACATGTTTCTTGGTTCCGAATAGCTTGCTACAAAACTGTCGTTCGTTGGTAGTGTATGGAGCACATAGTTGTTTGGCCCGATGGGGTAGTTATCTGAGGAATTGTTCACGGTTGGCGGCGGATTGTAGGCCTGATGAGGAGCAGATGTCGATGCCACTGATGGCCATGAACCAGCCATATTCGAGCTGCTGTTTGCCGTTACTGCTCGAGGGTGTCTATAGACTTCAGGCATTTTGAGTCCTAGTTCTGGCGCAGAGTCTGCAGGGGGCAGGCTAGGTGTTTTCGGGCTACCTTGACGGCTATGTTTCGGGTCTCTAACATCTTGACCATCTTGCTCACTACTCTTGTTAGCCTCGAAGCCCTCCAGGTGTCACTATCCCAACGTACTGTCTTTGAACATGACGGTCGAGGAGGTCCTTGCGATGGAAAGTCTTATTACAGTTTTCGACCGGGCAGAATAAATCAGGAGCTGAGTGACTGAGCTGATGACGTCTGTATCCCATTGTTAGAAACACCTCTTAGCTTTGCGGAAGATCACAAACCTCAAGTGCTCTGCTCTAGAGAAGGTCTGGGAAAGTTAGATGTGAAGATCGTAGAGAGAGAAGAAATATACCTTGGGGCACTGGTTGCATGTGTGAACTGGAACACCTTTCTTGGCCTTGCTTATCTTTCTGGTTATAGGAGTCAACTTGACGTGTGCCTCTCCAGTGGCTGCTCCAGTGGTGAAGGGCCTCATGGGAGTGTGCGATGATGGGCCAGGCTGGTAGGAGAACTCGTTGGAGTCAACACTTGCGTTGCTACGGCGTCGGCTAGTCATGTTGATATTGGGCTTTGGTGATGATGTGTGATCATCGAGAGAAGATGTCATGGATGAAACAGGAATATCAGACCTGTTGTTATGGGAGGAAGAGGGTGGTGGATGTTTTAATGTAGTAGCATGGCTGTGGGTAGAGGGTGGCCTTGAAGTCAATCCGACGGAACGGGTTCCGGGACTTGAATCGACGTGTTCGTCGTCGGTATTCATGATATTCTTGAGGCTAGCCATGGCCCAGAGTTGATAACAGAAGCACAAATCAAAAGAGGCAGTGAGTCCGGAGAATTGTAGATGGACAAGCCAAACTTAGGAAGACACAGCCCCCAGGGAGGCGTATGAACAAGTCCCGGCAGATGGGACGTTTTAGGCTCATGTAAAGAAGGTGGGCGATGAGGGTATAGAACAGCAAGCGGGAGTAATAGTGGGGGAGTTGGTGTAGAATTCGAGCAAGATCACAGACGGGAAGAGGTACAGACGGCTAAGGCTGGCGAACAGAGCGAGCCCAGTGTTTAGCAGGGATGCGGATGTGAATATGGGGCTCAGTGCAAGTGAGATATTTACTCTTGGTACAAAGATAGGAACCAGGAGAGGCATTGCTGGGTTAGACCTGGGCAGGATTATTTGAGAGAGTGTTAGAACATGGATGCAAGGGGATGTCGATGTGATTGACCCAAGGTTGAAGACAACCCTGCGAGCTGAGTATGGGGCGCAGGACAGGGGAGTTGATGCATGGATTGAAACATGGATATGGACAAGATTAGATGCTTTGAAGGAGGTGAGGTGGAGGGGAAACAAGAGATGCACCTGATGCAAGACACTTGTCTGCCTCTTGATTACTGTACGTAGTGTTTAAAGCGTCCTCGACACCAAAAGGTTGCGACATGGGGAGTCCATCCCATTGTTTGGTTTGGTTTGTCCATGTGCCACCCTCTCACATCGACCCTTGTCGCATGCTTGCCGCTCCCTGTTCGTCGAGAATGCGACAAGTGGCGGGACGGGGCCGCAAGCGCCATCTAAGCCTTCAAGGAACGGTACCTGATCGAGCAACTAGCGCCCAGGTGTGGTACCGTATCAAAAAGACACTATTGACCCCCGACCGATCCGATGGCTTGCGGGTGGTAGCTCGCGCTTAGACGTAGTTGGCGCAGACCTATCCAATGCTTTTTGAAGAGAGACAGAATGGCGGCGATGATCAGTAAGAATGGTTGTATTGAGAAAAGGGAAAATGTTGCACATGAAGAAACCAAAAATATCAGCACGGAATAGCAGCACAGAGGCGTAGAAATTCGAACTGGTGCTAGGGGATGCTCGGGCACTAGGGTTAAATTTGATTTTGGAGCTCCAGTTTCACAGGAAGCTAAAGCAATGCATCTGCATGTATCTGGGCACTGAGACATCGTGGGCACGAGCGTGGGCGTGGTCGGGCGGGTATGGCGTCAAGGCGCCTGTTGGTGGCTGCTCTAGAAGCTAGAACCGATCATGGCTTGATGTCTCCAGAATGACAACAGACATGACATCGCGCATTTGAAATGGGTGTGGCTGTCTGACAAGTATCGACAACGATGCGTAGGAGAGAAAAAAAGATCCAATACAGAAGAGGCTGTGTCTAGAAAGGTTAAGTCGAGGAAAATGAACTGGGGAGAGAAGGAAAGGCGGCCGACAGGTAGGTACTATACTGTACCTTCCAGTAGCTCTTGCTTGCATCAGTAACGGGTACTGGCTTACCTAAGAGCTTGACCTACCGACTTGGTAAGCATCCATTCCCATTAGTCTGGTCCCGATATTGCCGATATATCAGCTATTGAGTTTATTGACACTGCCTTTAGATTGTGTTTTTTTAAAACTTTCTATGTAATTACTTCCATCACTTCGATTGTGAAGCAACTCGTCTTTGGGGAACCCTGGGTCCATCCAACCTTACAAGTGCTTATCCCAAGGGTTTACTGGTAATTAGCTCCCATGGCCCGACCAGCCTCAATAGGGCCCGCGCCGTTACAACACTGTCCAGTGTCCATTGTCCACATGGTTTAGGTAGGTATGTTAGGTTTGGTCTAAGCTTTTTAACCGAGTTCTCAATATCACCCACATTTAATCCGAATCGCATACTGATCTCAATACCGGTATCCCATTCTCATGACAGATGTATGTATTGAAACATTACTTGAAATGTTGGATCCTTTCCCCTGGTAGCGTCAATTCGAATCCCTGTCTGTTATACAAGGGTGACATTAGCCCAGCCTTGCTGGGCGCTAGGGTGGCCAAACAAAAGTCTAGGGCAGACACACCACAGCTCAGCCACTCGATGGCTGATTGGTCAATGTTTCATGATGACCTGAGGTGACCTATTTTTACATCCTTGGGCTGCGCCTGTTGGGTCCTGCACAGACAAAATCTGCTTGTTCAGTGTGATGCGCTAGCTCAAGCAGAAAGTTAGCAGCGTCATGATTATGCTTGTTGCGATCGACAAATTAATTAATCAGAGACAAGGCATTCTTTAATTTGCAGATCGACGAGTCAATTCCTGCAACGCCTTGCGGCTCATTGACCCATAAACTACCTATTGGCTTATTGAATATTAATCTTCTTCTGAGTCGGGAACAAACCGTTGTGCTCGTCCCGAGCAAAAGGATATGAAATACGGGGCCGGACCGTTCCACGTTCCACGCTGTTTCTCCCCGCCTTTTGGCTGGATATGGAAATAGGAAATAACAACGTCCACGAGACTACGCGGCACCAGCTGTCCAAGGGTTGTTCTTCTTTCCCAAATTAGATCATCACATATTGCTGTCTACCATATGTCATTCCGCACACTAAGCCTAGTATAAACGACCTTTTTCAGATTTTAAGGCCAAGACTCTGTGGGATTCGGCCCGCACGGAGAATATTCCTTAAAAGAAGTCCTCCACGGGACTCGTAGAGCTGTTTGTTGCAACCATAGATTCATATCTGGGTGGACAAGCGAAAAGCCCCCGGCGCTTGGATCCCGACTATTTTTGTATTTAGAGGCTCTTTTGGACCAATACATTGACAAGAAGAAGCGGCTTTTCCCAATGCAGATCTTGCACGAAATCTACCCTGTTTCTGTCGCCAAGGTCTCGCTAAGATGCTACATGAACTCATCCCGTCACTACATCGCAGACATGCCCATGTTGACAACTAGCTTTTCAGCACCGATGCATGTCTGGTCTGATTCGCATGTGCTCCTCTAGAAGTGGAAGCAGATCTACACATGGGGACACACCCCTTGACTTGGCACTTGTTGCCTGTCACTCACCACATGCCTCCAACTTTCTATACACCGCAACTTGAGTTTATGAACTAGTCGCCCATTTGAGTACTGGCCGAAATCTTCATGACCCTTGTGGGGGTCATCTCCATTCGGACGTTTATCCGGGCATCCTTGATCGTATCGTTTACCTATCGCAGCCTGGTACGAATCATTGACATTTAGGAGCTTGACATTTTCGACATCAACATTTGCAATCAGGTTTCTCCTGTACATGCTGAGGGACTGCTTTCTACATCGCATTGCAAGGCGTGGAGAGATTCCTGTTGCCTAATGTCGATCGTTTAGGTCGAGGCAGACTGATGCTGACTGTACGGTCGACAAATTCAACCAGATATCCCCTCAAACTCCAATTAACCACCATTGCCATGATAAAGTGGTCTCATCTGTTGGAACGTTACTTCTAATCATCCAGTGCTGTAGTAATCATCTGACTGAGCTCAATTGACAGTATAGCCGCCTAGGCGCCTAAGCGCAGGCGCCCCCAGATTGTGGTATTTGAGTGTCTGCGCCATCCGGAAAGCTGGATAACCTGAAGAGATTTGGCTCGGACTGATTTGCTCCGATATTTCAGCCTCACCGAGGGGGCCATGCACACTGGCTTGGTTAGCTGTACGACAATAGTTATCATGTCAGCAACGAGGGGCTCGAAATAAACTCCCGAACCAAAGGATTGTACCTGCAGAGACGCAGGCCGTAGCAAGGTGGTCCTAAGAATGAGAGAATGTCACAAAAAAGGAGAGTATCGGAACATTTGAACTGATCAATCATACTCCTCGGCTTACTTCGCCCAACTGTCGTACAATCCCGCAGCTACCTTAGACAAAAAGAATCCGCGTTCAACAGTGCGCCGAGGTTACATCGTAGTCGCGAAAACATTCGATACATAAAACAAGCCAGAACGCCTTGTATACCGGTCCTGTATTAAAGCGCACAGCCGAATACTGATTGGAATAATAATCCAAAGTCCATTGCGCAAACATCTGTTGTCCCTATCGTGGTGGCCCTGCCTCCTCTTCCTTCTGGACATTTTTAACCAATCTCCCACATTTGCAATCTGCATGACCATACAGCTCCATTTATAGCTTCGAAGGAGCGGCTGCAGCTGCAGCTGCGGTTGGAGTGATTGATGAGTCCTTTGGCGATTTGGCGTGTGTATCACTCTCTTCAGACTCATCGTCGCTGGGGGGTCGGCTGCTATCGGTAACATTTCCTCGGCTCTTGGTCATCTAGACGATTGTTAGCTCAAGGTGGAAACTGTGGTGCATGTCCACTACTCACCCATCCTCGGACACCACCAACAAGACCGAGAGCGTAGCCAGTGATGAACTCTTTGGGTGTACCAGAAGCGCCTGGCGAGCGTAGTGCCTCTGAGCTGCCTGCACTATTAAATCGGGCGGGGCTCTGAGGACGGCTAGTAGGCCAGAACTGCTTGAGCTCACGACCGAGTTCTTGACCAGTAGTGGTCCAGTTGTTTGTGATGTTTTCCCGCAGGTCCTGAACATGTCGCTTGAGATCCAGCTCGTTCTTCTTGAGCCAGCTCACATTGAGCTCCTGGCGGGAAGTACCGCGCTTGAATTGTCGGGCAATGTACTTCTCGTAGTCGCGAACGATTCTGCGAGCTGTTAGAATGTTGGAAAGCATGGGTGCTCGCTAGCATACCTTGTGATGAGACCAGTTGTGCTGACACCTTCTGTTCGCTGTGTGACAAGGAACTTGCCAGCAGCCTTGATGGGCTGGTAGATGTCGTCGCCCTCGTCCGCGCCGTAAGGAAGATCATCGTGAGCGACATAGTCGAGCTTGTTCTCGTCGAGAAATTCGGGGGTAACAATCCATGGGCAATCCTCGATTACCTCATCGACCCATTTGCAGTGGCGGAGAGTTTCGGCACGCTCAGCGGCAGACATCACAGTCAACCCTTTGCGCTTGTGTGTTTCGTGGTCGCCTGTGACTCCAACGACGAGTGTTGTGTCAGGGAAAGCCTTCTTGGCCTGCTCGAGTTGTCGCATGTGGCTAAAGAGTGGTCAGCAGACAGTTCAGTTTCAAGAAGTTGGTCCTTTGACTTACCCAAGATGGAAGAGATCAAACACACCATCAGCGTATACACGAACAGGTCGGCCAACAGGAGGTGGGTTGGTCTTGTAGCCACCGGCAGGATCTTGGAGCTTGCCAATGGGAGGAGGAGGCATGGCCTCAATTCTTCGCTGCTCTTCTTCGTCAAGCTCCCTCAGAGAAGGCTTACGACCCTTGCGACCGACTCGCTCAGCAATGTCGATGCTGGCTTCTGTCGTGTCGCTTGGCTCGCCAGGATCCAGGGCATGGTCAGCGGCTGTCTCGAGGACACGATCCGCGCTAGAGCGCTGTCTCTTAGGAATTGGGCCTCCAACAGCTGATCCTCGGCTGTGAAGTCGTCCCGACTCAGCGGCTGTTGTGTCTCCTTCCTCACCAGATGCATCACGAGAGGATGTCTGGATGCCATTATCACCAAGATCAGCGGCCGACTCCACGCGAAGGGAGTTTCTCTTGCGCTTCCCGCCCTGGGATGAACTTGATGGCGAAGACATGGCTGATAGATAAGACTGGCACTGACTTTGACTGTTGGGGGAAGATGACGTGGCTTCGGGGTCGGGTCGGGTTGTGGGAGAGGATGAGAGAGACCTTAGGAGTAGGGGCCTAGGTAAGTCTGGTCTTAATTATGTGCGTGCTGAGGAACGAGACGGGGTAGCAGTAGGTAGTTATTAACCTGGAGGAAAACGGTTACGGCTACCGAAGCAGTTCCACGTTGACGCGAAAAAAACCGGGTCTTGAATTGGGTCTGGACTTTCTCCAGAGCTGATTGGGTTTGGGGCGTAATATTCCCTGTAAAAATCTGGGGTTCTAAAACTTGGCTCGCCTTACAACAGCACTTTATATGCGAGACTCTGAGGATACCGTCATCGGAGGCGATATATGATGATTGATAAAGAGCAGAAACAAGAAACAAGGCATGATGCATTGATCAAGGTTGGGACAGAGTCAAAAGCTGATATCTACAGATAAGCCACTGCTTTCTTCCTTTCGAGTTCCCCTATAGCTCTCGATGGAACGGACGACATCGTCTAATTAAAAAAGTGGCCCGGCTTTCTCGTGTCAAAAAAAGGAGTGTAATCTCAAACACTTAATAGCGCAACTACCATAGCCATCACACCTTAGATGAGATAGGCAACTGCTCTCGTGACAATGCTTGTTCACTTGTAATTGCGCTCAACATGAATTTTGTGCATCTTAATAACTGTTTTTGAGCCGAATCGTCGCGTCAAATGTCAATTTCTCCAACACGATGTGGATTGTGGCGTCATTGCTGCCACCCCTTTAGCTGATCTACATGAAAAGGGGGAAGAAGCTGGTGGAAGAGAGCTTGAAGTGGTCACATGATGACGCACGTGAGTGTTCATCAATGTGATCAGATACTCATATATTCATTCACCCAAGGTTCCTCATGTTGCCCAAAGAATTTAACAAAGCTGAGCCAATGGCCCAAGTCAGTCAAGCTTCCTCGCAGACTACCTAAAGATTGCTCGTCGACTCAAGTAATCTTAAAAATGCAGCTTATGCTTATTGTTGTCAATGCAACATGCGTTTCAAAGAGTCCGCAGGAGGGGCATCTTCACAAATCTGGAATCATTCTATTCAAGCAAAAGCAAGGTCAATATTATCGGACAACCTGCTAGACCCACCGTGTAGCAATCCTCTCCATACAGGATAACCAGGTAAATACGCAGACCAAGAAGATGCGTTCGTTACTTGGGCCTGGTCATCGACCCCAAGACCCTGGAACCATCCAAGCCCAGGTGATCGTAGCTAGGAATAGAGTTTGGACAGTAGTCCGGATACTACCAGCACAATGAACCAGAGAAATATAGAATTGTTCGGGCCATCTACTGATTCATCCTGGCAATAATTGGTGCTTCTGGTGAGTTTCTTTGCCTCTTCAGGGCCTCTCAAACTCTGTGCGTTTCAAGCTGTAGCTCCCTGGATATAATTTCGATAGGCCCTTGCCTTTTTGGACCAAGAACCCCAAACCAAACAAGTTCCTTGTCTGATACTCAGCCTTCATTGGTGGTTAGCAAATACCCTAGTCATTAGCACCAAGGCATATCTTGACCTACCCCCAAGAACAAGAATCAATTTGGCCTTGCTACTTCTCATGACAATGGAAATCTTAAACAAATATTGACTATTTAACTTCTAGTCGTGAACACCACCGCAAAACTTCCCTTACCCGAGATCACTGGATACCGCTTCACCCTCCCTGTTTCGAATGAAACAATCTACACTTGGCTCTAATCTGGCTTCTATGGCTTTTCTATAATAGAACAGATGGCCTGCTTTCTTTGCTCTGTCTGTTTCAAATCAACCAGGATGTCAATCACAGCCGTCAAACTTGGAAAAGTCCGCCAATCCAACCAACTCGGCTATCAGACCCTTCGAATAAGCTTAGGCTAAGCCTTGACTGCAAATGGCGAGAAGTACCTATCCTGAATAAGCTTCCCCTTGTCAAGGTTTCAGTGACAAACTGGCAGCGGCTTGTCTGTCATTAGCTCCGTTCCCAGAATTGACTGGCCTGTGGCTGGAGGTCTGGGACGGTATCATTGCATGACAGAAATCCTTTATAAGGAGTCAGACCTGGACAAACAACATCTAGCCCAGCAGGATATTCTTTGCTACTTTCTTTCATCTTTGGCAGTCCTGGGCAGGCCCGCAAAACCACATTCTTTAATATTTTCCACTTTATTCTCGTTTAAGTGATCACTCGTTTAATCATTTCCAACATGCGAAAAGCTGCGCTTCTCACCATTGCCAACTTTGGCTCTGCCTTTGCCGCTCTACAGTTCTACAACCAGTGTGGTGGTGGTGCTTACACCGGAGACACCACATGTCCCTCCGGTTCCACATGCGTCGAAGCCACCAAGTGGTACAGCCAGTGTATTCCCGATGCCAAGGCTGGTCCCTCTCCTAAGGCTGCTGCTGTCGAGAAGTCTGATGTTGATCTTCCCAGCTTCGGGTTCCCCGAGTTCCCTGAAGCTCCTGGTAGCGGTAGCGGCAATCAAAACGGTGGTGAGAACGACGAGAATGCTTCTCTTACCCCTATTGTCTCAGCTCCAGCGGAGGAGGCTGACGAGTCGAGCAAGAAGCCTGTTGAGACTCCCATCGATGGCCCCGTAGCTAATCTAACTGAAGCTCCTGTCGCTACTCCTGATGCCGGCTCTGGATCTGGCTCAGGAGCTGGAGGTATCACACGAACTATCCCCGCATCCAGCGGTGCCAGTGCTGCTGCTACCGCCATCCCTGTTTCTGGTGAATTCGATGGCAAAATGACATACTATGATCGTTCCCGTGAGTTTGGTCTTCTCAGCTACGGCCCATCTCACTAACATCATCCAGCGGCCGTATGCCAGGATCAGGTGGAGACTGGCGAGGCTGATGCCATGTTCATTCTCGAGGATGGTGCTACTCTCCGCAATGTTATTATTGGGCCTGGCCAAGCCGAGGGCGTCCACTGTAAGGGAACCTGCACTCTTGAAAACGTCTGGTTTGAAGACGTTTGTGAAGATGCCATCACCCTAAAGCAAAAATCCGGCACCTCCACTATCCGTGGAGGAGGTGCTTTCCACGCCGCCGATAAGGTTGTTCAGTTTAACGGTCGTGGCACTGTCGAGATCTCCGACTTTTATGTTGAAGACTATGGCAAGCTTGTGCGATCTTGCGGTAACTGCAAGGATAATGGTGGTCCCCGGAATGTTGTTATTGACAACGTCGCTGCTGTCAACGGCGGTGTTCTCTGCGGTAGTAAGTCACACTGGAGACATCAGTCGAGCTTGTGACTAACAATTTCTTAGTCAATACTAATTATGGCGACACTTGCACCGTCTCCAACGCTTGCCAGGACTCAGGCAAGAACTGTGACCTTTTCGAGGGTAACTCTGACGGCAGTGAACCCTCTAAGCTATCTAGTGGCCCTGATGGCACTTCTTGCAGGGCTGATAACTTCTCCGAGACTTGCTAAATTAAGTTTTGAATATGGGAAGATCTCAACGGGACTTGATGGACATCAACCTTATGTTATTATATCACAGTAGATTCCTGTGAATCGAGTTTCCAGAGCCGATCAAGACACATGTCTTTGCCTAAAGCAAGTGGGATCCAGCAAAATCGTCGTTGAACCTAGACCAATTGCACTCACTGTGGGTTCATAACGATCGTAGTGTGTATTTTCTGCCTGTGAAGGCAATATTCAGTTCGAGACAACCAGATCAGCGCTGGCGGTCAACTCCAAGACATACCCGACTTGACGCGGGGTTGTTGTCACTGTAAGGAGACTGAAGTTTTCTACAGAGCTTTTTATCCTTGTTCTGGGGCCACACGGCACTCACATATTAGTCGTAACTGACTTATATTGTCTCAGAGTTCGCCCTTTTACATCAGTCACCTCGTAGACTGATGTGAGGGCATGAGTAGTAGCATTCACTACTTAGCCTAGTAACTAACCTCCTCGGGGCCATCTACTAATATCTAATATTTTCTGTCAGTGGCAGCAGCTGTCATGATGTTGGCTGCCTGGCGCCAACTTTTGATTTTAGGCAACTGTCTGTTTGTTTATTTATTTTTTTTGTTTACCCTTTCTATCTCTCCCATCTCTTTTTTTTCCCCTTCTTTTCCTTCTTCTTCCTTTTCTTCCTCGCTTCCTCATCTGACCGCCTCATCACCCCGAGCCTTGCGCCCGGAGGACTTCACCCCTCGGAAGCCCTTTTTGGGCCGCTATTAAGAGAACCTGGTGAGTAATCTACAGATTGACGTTGTTCCTCTCATCTTGCAGCTCTTTTGTCTGACTGAACAAACCTGAGTAGTCGCGGTGGACGAGAGATTCACAATGCTGAATGACTTCGTAAAGCAACACAGCACCCTAGGCGCGCCCATCACGCCTAGGGATGCCCTGTCACGATAATTAGTTTCTGGCGGGAAGGGGCATACGTTCGGGCACAACGTATGAGAGTTTCCTCGCCGTTCGTCGTGTTGCACCCTCCTTTTGGGGGGGCCCTCTTCGTGAGGGTCGACGTTCGGATTTTCTTTTTTTCATCACTGTGAACGGCTGTCACCAGCCTTTTATCCAGTGCGCACCCACGAAGTCTTTCGCATTCTCTCTCTTTATCATCGCTGGATACCCACCGCCTGAGGAGTCCCAGAAGGATCCGAGGTTCAAATCCGAGCCTGTTCAGCCAGTTAGCCTGGCATCAACGTCGACTACCGCAAATATTGCTTGAACTGCAGGCCGAAACAAACTGGCAGATGATGGTGCTCGCCAGGTATCCCAGGCCTCCGATAAGGTGAGTTTACCCTTCAGGGAGAAGCATTCTGTGGCCTTTTGTCTTGCCTATGTCGACAATTGTTGTCCAGGATACATAGTTGCTGAGGTTGACTTGAACCGTGTTGAAGCACTACTGTTGCAAGTTGCCACTCTTCGTACTTACTCACTCCAAAGCCAGGTTCAGACACATACTGGTATCAAGGATGGACTCTTCGAGACCCAGGATCGCGATTTCCCTCATATATTCTGCACAACAACCCAAGAAGAGTTAGAAATATCATCCGAATCGAAAGAGCAACAAGGATGTGGCTTTTTCGATTTTGTTGACGGACGAATCTTCTTCCTTTTTCTCAAATCAACCAGAGATGATGCGAGGTCTCTCCTGGAATCCTTCAGCATGGGCGTATTCTACATGTGGAAACGGCCAAAGGACTGAGCCTTGATGTAGGGCAGCCTTTTCTTAAACTGCAACTACCCACCGAAAGACTTCAACGACTTGACTGAGCTCCCATCTAGTCAGCCGACCTTGGACAATTTCATGAAGGATGTTAAGATCAAAGAAGCATAAGAGATAATTGGCCCTGTTGCGGAATTTGCTTTTCGAAGATTTGAACCATTGGCACACCTTCAAATCTGTCACCAACTTCAAAAGCCGCGAACAAGTCCCTTCTTGGCTTTAGAAGCGTCGACAGAAACAAATACAGTCGCGTATGGAGGATGTTGTTTCATTTGCTGCCAACCCTACCAATTCGGTTGGCAAAAGTTTCAAGCGCGAAACCATCGTCGTCAACTCTCGTTACAAAGTAAAAAGCCTGGCGTGTCTGGCCCGGTTAAGCCCAGAAGCTTAGCGACCAAAAAATCCAGGCCAATCTGAAGGATATCTTAGCCCTTAGCAACGGAAGTACGGTAAATTCGAGAATGCCAAGAGCCTCCTCGACGGTTACCACCAAGCCCTGGATTTTCAGTCTGATAGATCTGCGAGGTGCCATGCGGCAGTTAGGCCAGAGGTTCAGTTGTCCCTATGATGAGACTACGGGGTCAAGTGAGGAAGCAAAATTGCAGGGACTCAGATGAAGGTCAGTTATGATGCTTCCTTGAAATAATTCTGTCGCTAACATGTCTAGGACCATACTTGATATCAACGATCTAGAAATACCTTTGTGAAATCTCTAGGTCGCCTAACTGTGCGCCCAACATCGCCAACGCTGGTCAGGGTATCGCCAAGGTACTGGCAGATGCAAAAGTTCTTCCTTCACAGACCTTCGGTAAAGCCTCGACATTGACCAGGGTATAAGCCAACTTGCAAGGGCTTTAGACTGACACATTGTGCAACTATTCCTTCTAGCTTGTGAGCTTCACGCACACAATGATTTACCAGCACTTGTTTTCCATTTCGACCGCTTTGAGTGTGAGCAGGCTGTTAGACACATTCTCTATGACTCTTGTAAGCATGGCAGTTGGAAAGTACTAGTACGCGACTACAGCATCAAGCAAGGTGACGTCTGGTTGCATCCCAAGGACTTTTGGCTCACACTCAAGACCATTGTGGCCAGTCTTTAGAGGATCATCGGTGCAAAAGACGATCTCGACTTGGACAATCCCGAAGAAAAGGACAATGATGCCGATGTTCCAGAGGTATCTTCTGGCGGTATTGAGCACAGAAACCCATGGAAACACTCGAGAACATCGTCAAAATTGCAGTCAAGAGCAAGAGCAAAATCAAGGTCGCTGATAGTTGGGATGACGACAGCGAAGAGCCATCGGAGTCAGAGGGCCTCAGGTCATATACAGCTAACACACTTGAGGCTCAACAGTTGGGCTTGAACAAGAAGGATTGGTTGATACTGGTCTTGAAGGCATTCAAGCTATTGGAGGTGGAATTTGGGGCCAAGTTCTACGGGATTGGAGCGTCAACGGCACGTTCATTTTGATCCGATAATAGAAGCACGTTATTCACATGTGGCGTTCTATAAAGCACACATAGCCCACTGCAATGTAGCAATCCCAGTCATTCTATCGATACTTGTACCAGTACGAATCCAGTGAAAGTTGCTCAATTCCCTTTCGTCTCGGGACAGAGGCGAACATCTTTGCAAGACCTTCACCCTCGGTGTGAGTTATGGTTGACCGCCTAGACATGGCCTATGGAGTGGGCTCACCGATCCATGTATCAAGACTTTCCTAAGTAGTGTGGCCCTCTTGAGGCTCCTAGCCAATGCTTACCCCCCTCATGTTTCCTCGTGTTTTGACCCCCCTACAGTAAATTTTTATGACATGTAAGAATAATTGCTTTTTTTTCTTCTATGGCAAAAGCCACGATCCCTGCACTATCCAGAAGTTGAAATCTGGAATGACTCGTTTGAGACACAAAAACTCAGATGGTGCTGAGAAATGTGTCGATTCACTGAGTTCAACTGAGTCAACCTGTCATCCTTTTCCGCCTTGGCGGTGAATCTGCCCCTCCCCCTTTTTCCCCTCGCATTTTATATGTTCTAGAAACATGCACGGAATCACCGAAACAGAACGCCCTGACCTTCTAGAAGACTTTTCTTTTGGCGGGGGGTGTTCAACTAAACTACTAGACTTAACGTAGACCCTGGTACGTACCTGACATACCTTGCGTACAGAAACAGTGCCTCCCCCACGCATCTCTCGTGTGCAATCAGGGGCAGGCGATTTGTTTGTTGTATCGAGATGCTGCACGTAATGAATGGGATGCAGGAGAGGAACAAGGATTAAAGTACGAGGGCCTCAATGGCGTCATTGGTCTTCAAAGTCGCTCAACGCTTCTTGTTGAAGAGGAACATGTGTTGCACCCAGTAAAGATTAAGAACTTCATAATATTGTATAGATTTTGTATATAATTCAACTCCCTTTTGGGAGGCAATGCGTCTAAACATCCAGAAAAAAAAAAAAAAAACGATTGTGAGCATGCACGTGTTTTCCTCCTTTCCTTTTGATCCAATATGTACTACAGTATGCTCAACAACCGTGAGTGGTATCTCCTCCAAATCCCTCCATGTAAAACAAGGAAAATTGAGATCCATGATGTCCAAAAACAATAATAAAAAAAATCATTTGCCATATAAAACAGCCATGCAATGCAGATCTTGTAATGATCAAAAACACAAACGACAGGTAAGCCTCTCTATAAGCGGAAATCAACAAATGACCGGCCAAACCAATAAACATCCGTCGACGTATATACAACAGGATTTGTGTTCGAGATTGGGGTTTGCACCCCAAAGAAGTATTCTTTTGTTGTACACTGCTGGTGATACAGTGCACTGAAGCGAGTTGAGAGAGGGCGTTGGATAAGTTAGAACAGATCCAAAACACCTGTGATTGACATGGCGATGCACCCATGTTTCTTCTCAGTCGCCATCGAAAAGGCGCAATCCATGCACCTGGGGGGATAGTCGCTCTATCCGTCGAGCCCATTTCGTTTGACTGAGCGTCTAATAACTAACTGCCAAAACAATGGCACTCCTTCGTGGTCTCTTATGGCGCGTATGAATCAGTCCCCAAACGCCATGTCATGATGATTATAAATGATAATGAAAGTCATCAATATAGGTCTCCCAATCACGGCGGCAAATATCGTCGACTCTATCACTGCCCGTGTGATGAGTTCATCTGTAAATGATGGGGCATAGATCGTGGATGTCCTTGATCGCCCATCTGATGGGGCATCTGAGGCGGCGCGGCCATGGGAACAGGTCTTGGAGTATGGTAGCCAGGTGCGCTTGTGCCGCTCGAGAAGCTCGAGTTGGTCCTCGGATCGTAGCTGAAAAGATCTCTCTGTAGGCCTTCAAGGATGTGCATGTCAGTTCGAAGTGCACTCGTTGCCGTTGCCGACTGTCGCAAAAACTGGATCGTCTTGTGGAACAGTGTTCGGAGTAGTTCCTCATCTACATAGGTGTGAAGGATTGGGTCACGGAATGCAGCTGACAGAATCAACAGGTTGCCCCATTGCCTAGAGCGTGGTTAGTTTGAGGCGCATCAGTTGAAGATGAAAGACTTACGCGTGAGCTGTGCCGAAAACATTGGTGATGATCGGCCTCCTATCTCCCAGACCGTGGAAAGCACGGGTGCTTTCAATGAGCGCTTTGATACCCTTCTTAGCCAACTCAACGACTTGAGGATCGATATCGCCATGCGTTCTAGCCTTGGGATGAATAACAGGTGCTGTGATGTCCTGTCGAAATTCGGAGCTGACGCTGGGAAAGTTGGGGCTCGATGCATGATTCTTAATTGAGTGCGAGAACTGCAGAATCTGTCGGATGAATGGGCGATAAGTGATCACCTGAGCTCCCCAGTACTTTGCCCGCAGTCTTGCTGCCAGAATGTCATCTGCGGGGGGATCATCCTCTCTGAATGCAAAGCTAGGGGCAACCCAATGCATACCCGAAACAGCATCAGACACGACGCCGACATTGCGGAACTTGTCTTTGCCAGGTTTGGCCGGATCTTCAGGGGCGTAAAACATTCGGTGGATGCTGTTGAGGTGGGTACGCAAGTATAGCTGACCTGGGTAGCTGTCCAAGATGCGCTGGTTGAAACCTTCCAAGAGACTCATGTTAGGGTGTGGCATGTCATCTTCATATGAGAGCAGTCCTGATGGGGGAAGTTGCATCTCTGCAATGAGGTCACTCTCGAGCTGCAGACAAGTCCAGAACGTGAGAGCAAGTTGGTTATACTTGGTTTCCTGGATGAACTCGCTGTTGCGCTTGATTCGTCGCATTTTGTCCAAGCTCCTGCAATATTGTCAGCCACTCCTGATCTGTGTTCTAGTAATACTCACAACACTTACGGTCTCATGATGACTTGGAGCTTGTGGCTGGCCCTGTGGATGAAAGCAAAACTCTCCATTGGTCTGCCGAGCTGGCCATGATACAGCCCGGCAAAGATGTTAGCGTACACATTTTTCATATTGTTGTACGCGCCGGTGTGGTTGCCAAGGATATCCGTAGCATATGCAAAGTACTCCAGGCCAGGAATTACCTCATAGTTCTTCTTCAGACTGTAGCCAGAGCGGAAAGCACCTGTGCCATGGATAGAGGATCGACGACTATGAATGTTCCGGTCTTGCTCTTTAGGTGATGGCAAGCCTGATGAATGGGAATGAGATGAGTACCCTGGGGGGGAGCCTTGATTGGGCGATGGCGGAATGGCTCCATTGCGAAGGGCAGGGCTTCCATGGGGAAGAGGCTCTGTAGGATGGACGACATCCGGCACGTTATCGCGGTGGAGGCAAACTTTACCCAAAGCCAGAACCGTGAGAACTAGAGCGGTATGGATGGACCGATCTGGTCGACCGATACGTTGTGGCGCCGGGGTGGGTGGCTCGGAGCCATCTGGTCCTGGCGATCGTTTCCTCTTTGAGCCTGCAGCTTCTGGTGTCTGTGAGCCTCCTCCAACGGCGAAGGTGGGCTTCGATGTTTGTGGCTTTGCTGAACGTGGCTGTGATGCAGGAAGGTTATCCAGAAAGTGCCTAACCCAGTAGTCCAACAGCTTTGGTTGAATAATAGGGTGCATGTTGAGAATGTTTTCCTTAAAACTTTCCACGTACGCCCACACTTTCGGCTCAGAGAAATCAGGATTGCCATCAACCAAAACACCTCCCTTGTATTCCACTTGGTCCGGAGGGCTCAGTCCACCGAGCTGGCCCCAATCAGCCGCGGGCGAAGGAGATGCCATATCGGATGAATCGTCGGCCATATCCAAGTTGCCATGGTCGGTTGGTTCTCTAACATGTCGTGAAGGGTGGGAGTCTTCACCTCGACCATACACTATCAGAACGCCTCTGTTCTGTTCTTGGCTGATGGGATATTCGCTAATGTATCGAACCCCTTCGCGCTCAACGTGATGTTTTGTAAGCTCCCGAATAGAAGGCCATTCCAAGAGCAGACCTGCCAAAGTCGTATGATTGATGGGAATCGCGGGCTCGCCAGGGGGAACGGGTGGGCCTGGCTCTACCTCCATCTCGTCCTCGGCCATCATACGCAATGGCATAGGCTCTGAGGACGGGTGATCGCGATGGGCGTCATTATAGTACGGGTCCACAGAAGCGCCATTGGCAACGTAAGGCGATGCTGGCGCACGCTTGTACTCGTCCTCCACTGAAGATTCCGTCTTGAGAGTTGATGTCGCAATATGCTTGGGCAAGAGGGATTCCATCTTGATCAATCTCTGGTCAAATCGCCCCAGGTGTGTCATGATCGAGTTAAGCGACGTCTGAACAGAGCCGAGGCCCTCTAGAATGTCGGCTTGAGCTTTATCCGTCCTGTCAACAATTCTTAGTTTTTGCTACCAAGTCAACGTGAATCTCTCAAAACCTACGCCTTGGGCACCGGGTCACGGTATTTGCATTCCACGCCCTTTTCCTTGCAGGTTTTACATGGCTTCGTCTCGTCGCACTTAGCCTTCAGCTGCCGGCAGCTATCGCACGCCTATATCCAATTAGAACTTGCGCGCTTCCAAATCACAAAAGGCCCGTACCTGAGAAGCTCTCGTGTTCTTCTTCTTAGCTGGGACGGACGACGAATAAACACTATAGAATGGTTCGTGGGGGGTTGAAGGATAACCTCCATGTTGCTCGTAGGGCGTCTGATGGGGCACGGGAGTAGGCGGAGGGAAGCTGGGCGCACGGTAGCCACCCGGTGTCGGGGGCATAGAAGGCGCGCCTTCGTAATTCATGTGTCGCGGTGGGTTATCCGGGTATGCGCCAGGAGGCGGTGGTGGTGGCAGTGAGGTCGGCGGAAGATGTGGTGTTGACGACATCCCTTCGGGCGCATGGCCCGTCGAGTTGGGTCGGCGTTGATCCTCAGCTGGGTCCCGTTTTATGGGAGGATCTCTTGGACCGTAAGGCGGATATGGGTGATGCGCTGGATGCGCCGGCGACGGAGGTGGATGTGGGTGCTGCTGTGGTGGATGTTGATGCTGCTGTTGCTGTCGGTGGTAGTCTTGAACAGGAGGATAGGGCTCTGGTTCATGATGGCGACGATCGGTGTCGTGAAGCGGTTGCGCAGGCGCAGCGTGAGAAGGCGTCGGTGGAGCTGATGAATGCTCGATGGGTCGGGGAGGGTAATGTTGATACGGGCTCGGAGGAGGATGAGGAGGATGATGTAGAGCGCCGGGCGGAGGCGGAGGCGGAGGCGGTGGTGGAAGTTGATGAGCGTGAGGATGTGGTAGTGATACTCCTTGTTGAGGCGTGCCGACTGGCCACGAAGAGAGGCGTGGACGTTTACTATCTGGAGGTGCTGGATCCATGCTTGAGTACTATATATGTATGGTAGTACTTGCACACATAATCAGGAACAAGGCGAAGAGAAAAGCAGGGACCACGTAGAGGCGGTGGCCATGGATAGGTACAATACAATAGTAGAATGGTATAGGATAATGGCAGAAGCGAAACAAAAGACGGCCCGGGGAGTGAGGTGAAGCTTCCAGCTGCTTTGGAAGCTGGAGGGGCGGATGATAATTGGGCCCTTCAGCAATAGAGGTAGAGGTTGAGAGACCAGGACGGCATGGGGTGGGTGTGTCTGAAACGACTGGGTACAATTACATGTACGTGTACGAAGTACTGTACTGTATGTACCGTACCTAGAGGTGAAAAGTGAAGTTTGGAGAGAGGTAGTAGGTAGGCAGGTAGAGAAAGAGATGGGATGCCGAGTAGCCAGCCTGAGCCCCAGTGACGCGGTACGGTAGGATCAGCAGTTGGGCAGAGACGAGATGGAGATTCGACAAGTTCTCGCTCGGTACCTGGGAGATGGACAACGGTGGGGGGCACAGACACAACGGCGGTAGCGAAAGGACTTTCGAAGGATGGGATCGGATGGTTGGGATGGCGAAAAAAGGGACGCGCTCGAGACTGAGAGCTGGAGATTGAGGGAAGAAAGGCGCAAATTTGGCGAGCGAACGGATCGATTCTTGGGCAGGTATGATGTCGACTCCAAGTCGAGCGCAATTCTGGGACCGACAGCCTCAAACCTCAAGGCACAAAAGACGGTCTGCCGGGGGTGGGCGGGCCAGGTGCAGGCGGTTTTGGAGCCAATTGACGAACCGACCCTGCCGAGTTGACAGTCGGAGGAGGCTAAACAAGGCCAGGGGGTTAAGGAACCTTGATGCTTGGCTGTGACTGGGGGGGATGATGTCGGCGAAGACTCTTCTTTTTTCTTTGGCGGACCCCTGCTGCCCGTTTTTTTCCCACCCCTGCACCTAAAAGACGACCTAGAAAGCAGAGCAGATTTTCCAGCAAGATGGAAGTCACTGTACCAGTACCTGGAACCGCGAGTTTTGCGTTGCTGGGTGCTACAGAGAAAAGACTGACGTCGGTCGCTACCCGCTGGCTTGGTTCGGGCTTGGGGTTGGGTTGGTTTGGGTTGGTTTGGTTTGGTTTGGTTTCTTATGTTGTCCTGGCTGCTAGACAGGCCCTCTCTCCTCTGCTAAAAGGACCCTTTTTCTTTAGCTGAGCGAATATTGAAGTACGAGTCCGCCGGTTGGAGACTACCGCATATGGTCAACAAAGCGGGCGGAGGTGTTGCAGTCGCAAAATATGGATGATGTGAGAGCAGATCAAGCAGAAGCACGTAATGGCAAGAACAATAGTATGTGCCAGTAAAAGCAAAGAAGCGCGGTAGGCGAACAACTCAACACCGCAACTTTGCTGATACGGTACCCGCGTCGTACTGTAATGGATGCTCACGAGTAGCGGACAAAGTGAGAGGTAAAAAGAAATTCAGGACCTTAGGTAAGTATCTGGCCATGCGACGGACCGCCCAAAAGGTACAAGCTTCAGAAGGGAGATGATGGCTGGGTGGAGGTGAACGAGATTGTGGTGGTGCGCTTGAGTTGAGTTACAGTGGAGGCCTCGTGGCCGCGGCGTGGAGCCCAACACGTCTAGTAGCGCACGACGGATTTGCTCTACGCAGTGTCCACTAGCCTGATTCTCACAAAGAGATTTTTTTCTGAAACTACAGTGGATACTTTAGCTTGGGAAAATCATACAGCTGACTGTAGGCTCAAGAGGGCAAATCGTCTTGTACGTAACTCCAACTCGATTCAGTCGCAGTGACAGTGCACTCGACTCAAGATGCAACGACTCGCCAGCAATGCACAAAAGTGGCTGATGTTACAGTACTCTCAGTACGTCAGAGTTTGGGTTCAGAGTCCCATCCATTCCTGGTTGAATCTCGGTTACTAGAATTCCATTCTCGGTACTAGAGTTCAGTGAAACGCCGAGCGAGCATTAGACGGATAAAGTAAGCTCAAGGCACTACTGTTGGAGCTCTTGGTCATTCCCGACCAGGTGCAGATCATGGAGAAGAAGGTTTTGCCGGTCCTTGCCCACACATCACGGGCCGTTAGAAGAGGTGAAAGATAACGGAAATCTTGATACCCAACGCCAATGCTAACCAGCAATGCCCGGACATGCCGTGTAAGTAAGTAAAAGCGAGCATAAGTGATCGCATGATGGACTGTGGACGTATAGAGAATACTGTAAGGTACTTTGAGGGGTCAAAGTCCCTCAAGTACCTTACAGTACAGTACCACCAAGATCCTTGAAGATCTTTGAAATTTCCTCCGTACCTTACCTAGTCTATCCGTATTCTCGGTACATTCAAGCCCGACAAGTCTCAGATCTCTGTAGCTGTAAATAATTGCGCTCTGGTAAATTGCTTCAGTACCTACCTACTACCTTTAAGAGAGAGAATTCCCTCAATGCCCAAAGCTCGGAATTGCTGTATCAATGAAGCGAAGGAACATGTATGTACAGCACGGACAATGATCACCATGACGGGACCTATGCACAATCATTGATCGCAGCAGCGGCAGCGCAATGCAACGAAACTCACCAGCAGCCCAGCCCAGCGCAGTTCAGCCATTGAACAGTGATCCCCTGGCCCTCCATCTTCCCTGTAAGGTACGTACCTCCTGCGGAGCAGTTTCTCGGCCACGTGAAAGGTTGCAGGTGACTCCTGTAGCGGAAGCAAGTATCGATATGACGACTAAGGATTGGAGTTGCTTCTTCTTGTAAACATGCGGTAACTTCTCGTAGACGGACAGTTTCCGCCCCAAGTGAGGTCGGCAGGGTCAAGTCGCAAGCCAACCTTTGGTTATTAACAGGGTAATTATTTCCATCCATGAATATTACGTTGCTATTATCATCATCATTATCAACACAAAGTTGATGCAGTTATCCTCGTTTTAAGCAGAGGCCACTTCTTGTCCAATGCTTTCCCAGCCGCCTCTCACGTTAGCATCTTGTCCAAACCTGCCAGAAACGTCATTTCGTTCCTCTGTCGGACTTTATTGACAAACAAACCAGGTCATGAGGAACTATCGACTTAGCAATCAAATCACCTATCGTTCAGTCACCTGCCGGCAGGTTGCAACAAACAAGATCGTCGATTGTCATATATAAAAAAAATTTAAAAAAATAAATAAATAAATAAAAAAAAAAAAAAAAAGAATAATTGTGAGAGTTTCAGTATAAATTTGACTCCAGTCTCCTTTTGTAAACAAAAACCCGACGGGCGACTTATTAGTGAACGTGATTGATTAACAAGAAGCAAAAATGGACGGATCACTTCTGGGGTACAGAGTAGCCAATAATTACCGACTGCATCAACAGCCGCACGTTACAGCTTGTGCTAGTCGCTACCCATGGAAAGTCCTTGTCGATCATCTGTCTGTCACCAGTCTAGAATACAGAACACTGTACTTCGTACCAACTTAGCCTTCGGGTCCGAGCTGTTATAGGTGCTAGCAGACACACATCTGACTCGATAAAAGAAGAGTCATAATATCCAAGCGGACTGTCCAGTTGTGCAGGTCCTGTTTCTACGCAGTACTCTTCGTTTTAATATGACAGGGTTTCCTTATGGTCAGAAGCTCTATAAGTCGGAATTTCACTCCAGACGGTCGACCAACAGTCCATTCACGATGCTGCACGTTTTGAGTTCGTGCTTCAAAGGAACACTTGGGCCTTCACTGTCACGAGTTGTGTCATGATGACGATCTTCAGCAGGACGTTAAGCACTGCCATATGTTCAGACAACCCTGATGATCTCTCTCAAGTGCCGATAAGCAGAATCCTCAGTTGAAATAATGTAGTATAATGCGAATCTCCACAACGTGTCTCATATGACGCTGTATACTTGGCGAGATTTGATGGAACTCCGAAGGACAGACGCAGGCACGGCCCAGGCGCGACAATTTGGATTGACCAGGGTCTTTTATTCTACTTCTTCTACGACTCCTTCCAATATTGGACACGATTTATTAGATACAGACTCCGCTCAATACAGCCCGGGCCTTCCAGCGGTTCTTACATCTCTTAATGAGATTCGCTAACAGCTAACGTTCATTATTAAATTAGAATGCACCCAGGCGATGGCACTGGATACCTTAAGCGTCGATGAAATCAGACAGATGTGAAGCCACTCTAGTGACAATCCAGAAGCTCCTTCATTCATTTTGGGCCAAGCCCACGCTTTGACCTGTCTCGCAGCGAGCGAGCGTTAACCCGACCAAAATTTTCAATTACCGGTCTGCCACTTTATTCCAGTTCTTGCTTCGAAAGCCAAGCCGCGAATGGAAGTCGAAGCACAATCCTCAGCTTCTATGCTCTCGTGCTGACCGACAAAGTGAGATAATGACGGGCTTGGGAAGACCTAGGTCGCCGGCTAATGCGCAACTAACAAGATTGACGCTCCTCACCACGCATGAATACTTGGTCACGATGAAGCAACGGTCGTCACCGCTTCTTGTTCCCTTCACCTATGGATGGATACGGTGAATCTCTTCCTCGGCCAGTGGACCCATCTATCGTCACAGGTAGATTTATACACATGGAGCACGATGCACCTAAAATTGACTTTCTCCGTGGAATCATACATATACTTGACCATGCGTTATCTTACCCTAATGTTCTTTCAATCGTCCCCGAGTATTATGATTATGGTATTTATCCATGTGGTTGGAAAAGCAGGGACCCGGGGCATGTTCACATGGTTACTGTCACTTATTCAAGGACCATCCGTCCCCCTGGCCAGAGAAAAAGCTTCTGGAACATCGAATGGCCTTATCTCCCTCCACCAAGACCCCATCAGCAACTGGGGACGGATGCATATAGTTAACTAATGGACACTTCGCCCGTTGCCCGAGACTACTGGAAAGGGCAATTAGTCTGTCAGTAAGAGCAGTGTCCATAGTGTCCTGCATATGAGGTGCATGAGGCTACATCTATCGCTAAGTTTTTGGGTGTTTCTTTTGGGACATCCCTGACTGTACACGGGTTAATCAAGGAAGGATATTGTCGATGAACAGATATTACCGCCGACTCAAAGGCGCGCTGAATCTGACTCGCCGAACGATTCAAGACCGCTTGCTCCGTAATAGCCTCGACTTGGCTGTCAAATCGGCCGAGGGGATCGCATGTATGTACATCTGGAGAGAATCATCCCACAGCCAAGTATCTCTACCTGTACCTTGCATGGCACCGCACCTGGGATTGATCCCCCTGGATACAAAGCCCTTACTGTAACGTCGCCTGCTAGCATTCATGGTACTTTCGTCAGTGAGCCCGTCGGACACGGCTGGTTGTATCTGCGCTAGGTGGACATTCATGCCCAACATTTGCCTCTCGTCAAACAAGACACAAATTCGATATCGAGCCAGAAAAGACATACATGTCCAGGGAGCACTCCCGTCTCCATGCTTCCGAGTCCAATTGTGGCCAACATGGAGAAGGGTGTGTGCCCAGTTCGACTCGACGGAATAGTTTTCTTTAATGCCACTGTGCGTTACGATCCCTCTGTTGAAATGTCACACCGGCTTTTCTGCCTGCCTTCGGCATGTTATCCGCTTGGAATCGCCAGTTGGTCCAGCCCTGCTTCTCGAGTAAATTAATTTCATGTCCCGGCCAAACTATTGGTCTAAGGATTTATCTTCTTGACTGTGCTACTTTTGTAGCACGGATCTCAAGATCAATTGCTCAAAGCTCGGGCGACGTCAGAGGCGTGTCAATAATCAGAGTGATAGTCCACAGAGCAGCGAAATACCTAAACTACATGTCACAATTATTACTGGCTACCAAGGTTGCTGGCAATTTGCCATCAACCCAGTCGTTGGCGAGCTCAGGTGTCAAACCCTGGTTGAAAACGGTGGGAGACGACCTCTCTTCAGAGCTTTCCAGATCGCCGGGACGACGCTAATGGATTAATAACTCCCTTGGGGTTCGTCTGGGAACGTTGGCGTCGCTGAATGCGACGTCATGTGTATGCGAAGACAGTGAAGCGATGCAGGGGGGTTGCGCCAGACATGGGTAACCGCATGAGTGCGTTGCAGTGCCTACACTGCTGAGTAGACATGATTGTTAGTCAGTAGGTCTAAATCAGTGACGTCTCTACGGTAGGACACTCACTACTTTACTGTAAGGTTTGAGAGGCGGTGCGGTACGGTACCATTGACGAAAGTAGACGAAGACAAGCCACCACACACCGACAAACCACGACGGGCACCGACAACATGGAACTGGGTCAAGCTGACCTCTCAGAGCCGTCACCGACTCGGCAGCAACAGGGGGGAGTAAACGACTGGAAGAAAAAGCAAAAAAAAAAAAAAAAAAAAAAAAAAAAAAAAAAAAAAAACCACGGCAACGAGTCAGTCACGGCTCGTCGGCGTCCCCATGTGACCCGGAGGTCAGACACAATTCACAGCTTGAAAGGTTAAGAGGCTCGGAGCCGCCTGCGGGCCGGTGCGGACGCGGAATCGGCTTCTTCACTTTCCGTACGCTACCTAAGTACATAGTATGATCTTAGTGGACTGGCCATCTTCATTTGAAGGCATCGTAGATGCTCGCGGTGATGGAGCAGCGCTAGAACAAAATAAGTGCAAGATTGTGACCTCCAATCGCATTGGATCTAAAAGTATCCTCAAAGAGGGAAATCCTTCTTCTGACGAGCCACGCGCCACACTATTCGTATGCTTATTTAGCACTTCTCCTCTCACTCTCCCTTACGCCGGTTAGAATAAGCTAGCCGTTTCGTGAAGCTCATTCATTCATACAGCAGAGTAACATGCAGATACAGATGATCCTCCCACAACTTAATGACACCTCGCTTATTTCTATGTGTTATTCTTGGTTGCCCTGAAACCTTCTTGGAGCTTTCCTGCCCTTGCTTGAAACTCAGCAAAGCAGGGGGCGGCCAATTCTTGAATCGAATCGAGACCCATTCAAGCCGCTGGAGGCTGAGACATTGCAGGTGCCGTGTCCATGTCGTCGGTGACAGTAGAAGCCGTCGCTTCAGCATGTCATCGTCTTCCTTGCTCGGCCGCCAGGCCCAAGATGGCTCTACGCCGTGGTGGTATTCACCAGTGTTCACCACTCACCACTCACCACTCACCAGTTGTTCCTCTTGGCAGGGAAACAAACTTGAATCGTTATTGGGGGTAACATTGGGGGCTTGTTTACAATACGAGCTGTGTTCTTGATGCTGATGCCCCCATAGTTTTCAAATCAACGTTGTTACCCTACATTTCATAGCTACGACAAAGGGTTCGCAAACCCATACCTATTCCAGTGATAGTAGCTATTAGGCGCATTGCACCGTCTTTTCTTCGTTGTTCCAGAAGACTGACTATTTATGACCTGTCGACTCTGTTCAGCTACCCCGAATACAGTCCTGGTATTGACGCCTCCAGTTATCAGCCGGACATCAAGCCCGACTCCGCACAACCCAGTTCGTACATAGAATTGTTATCAACATTGCTCCAACTTCCGTGATTTGGCTCGTTTATACTATACAAGTTAAACGAAACAAACCTCTGGTGAGACGACAAACTTCCATTATGATCATCCATCAGATCCATCTGTTTGGGTATGGCAACAGCAATCCCAGTTCTTAAGTAGCATTGGTCATACCTAGCAATTCATTAACAGTCTACAAGAAATTGGTGCACCATACTACAAGCGCTGAAACATCAATGGCTGAAATACCCTTGCCTAGATCCCAATATCTGACCTGCGGAACGTGTTTACAAGTTCACTACCCTAAACAATATGCAGGATGGTCACCAATGACAAGCATATCATTTTAATCCTAGGGCTGAGTTGCTTCCTATACAATCCAATGATGTTTCCTTATCGTGTGACAACATGCAACCGGAGCTCCAAATCATGGTTGAGATGGAACTCATAATCCGAAAGCGTATCTCCTTGCTAGGGACTCTCACCTGGAATCTAGTATCAATACTTGGATAAGGACAAAACCATGTCTTAGAGTCAAATAAGACGAACCATGCCACTATAATAGACGGGTGCTATCAGTCCAGGTACCCGACGCCACGCTTACGGAAGGGGACTGATACTGGGACGCGGATCCTAATCGCCATCTGCACTCTGCACTCTGGCTATTCGATACTTCACATGCTCCACGATCAACCGGCAAGCATATGTATCATCATCCGCACCATGTTACTGCAAGTCACGAGAGACAATTTACACACCGATGCGGGGAAAGTATATTGTTGGCACCAGTCACAAAAGTTGCAGAGCGGGGGTTTGAAAATGCCGTGACGGCTTATTGATGTAGGAGTTCGAAGTACAGTACAGTATGTATCGAGTTGTTGTGATCAGCAACCACATGACCCTGAGATAATGCCCAACACGTGCAAAACTGATGCCAGTAGAGGCGCAATAGCGCGGGATGAGAGATTGATATCAGGCCACCTAAAAGGGTCCGAGCGGTGGACCAAGGTCAAGACCGTTTTATCAACCAAAACAAATCAACACACGGGGTTTGACGCTCGCAGCTGAATCCTGATGTCCCTACTTCATGAGCAGATTTCGCAACGATACGCTTCAGTGTGTGCCTCTCAGTGTGTGCCTCTCAGTGTGTTCGTGTTCAACAACGAGACAGTAAGATGAGATGCCATATCGGTCCACACAGACCACGCGACGACGTAGCCAGGCCAAGGTTGCAGGACCAGATTGATCGTATGCGACCTTGCTTCGGCCGCCTTTTGTTTCCTACCATTTAACTCGTCACAGCTATACGAAGTCCTGGCGATGATACCTGTACCACCCATTTCAGTGTCTGGAGCATGCTGAGCGAACAGCTACAGCAGTGTTCATGGTATGGCTTATACATACATGGTCAAGGATCTCGGGTGAGGTCGCGTGGCGCGCCAGCAGCCCACAACGCGGCTGTTTTCACCGTTTCTGGCTATGTCGCTGAACCTAGTGCCACGAACCGAGATTGAAGAGACCCTGATGATATGATAGCGATAGCACTCCTAGGCACTCTGTCGCAAGCCGTTCGTGTGATTCGAAACCATAGTGAAAGGGACGTTCTGCTGATGACCTCTAGATGATTGGTGTTTATCGTGTTGATGGGATGAGGCTTGCTAGCTGATACACGCAGTGCACGCACCAGTTCCAGTTCCAGTTCCAGAGTCCTTAGCATCCAATACACAAGGAAAGAAAAACTTTATGTCGATCATGAGCTGGAGGGGTTGGAAAGTATAATAACTCTTGAGGATCTTGGCCCAGAAGCTTTGCTGGGCGCACGAGCGCAAAATGAGCCGGTCTTTTGTTCACAACAATGTATATCATCATATCGAGATTAAGAAACATCATGGTCTCGCGAAACCTTTTCGGAGATAACCTAGGCAACTAGACTCGGCCTCGACAGCCCTATGATATCGCTACTTTGAGGTCAATGCTACATCATCATCGTCAAGCGTTGAAGTCGCCGACAAAAGGTCCGTGCTAGGCACTCTGAAAGCTGAGGCTTGCTTCGTTCCATGGACCGTTCTTGGCCGAGACGGAAGTAAATTGCCTCTTTTTGTTTCACGTTCAGGATCAAGATGACCTGTTTTTTTTTTTTTTTTTTTTTTTTTTGTCTTATGAGTTCAAGAGTTAATTTGACTGTGCTATGTACAACGACTGCGGCCGTTGAGCACAAGAACAACGTCACAAAGATGTCGTTGGCAGTCGGTCCTTTTGCTCCATCGATTTCAATTGGCGTTTGTGACCGGAGGTTAGGAAACCATCGGTGACGATGAACTGCTGGTACATGTGTCGAATTTCACGACAGGGGTACTTTGTTCAGTAGTGTGAACCGATCGACGATATGTCTTGATAAGATTGACCGACTTCCATTTTCTGAAACGGAATTTAGTTGTTGGGGGGGGCCAGTTCTGCCAGTGTGATGACTGCCAAGCTGTTCCACCGGGCTTTAGGCTGAACTGTAGGTCTGGGGATGAGCCGATGGATTCAGCATCTGGCAGATCTGGTATGAGAAAGGCAGCTTCATGAATAGGCAGCAGTTAAAAAAAACAGGAAGTTACAATCGCGTCACCCAAGAATCCGGTTCATCCCAGCAAGCCCAGTCAAGCTGGAACACGATTATGATTCGTGTATCTCGTAACTGACAGAGCTAGACTACCTTATTGTTACTGGGAAGCTCGAACCTGCAAGGCAAAGGTCGAAATACCGAATCTACTCCTGATATCTATTTCTCTTAGGGGTTTCGCACCTGTCCTGGTCTGGGTGGCATAGTTGCGTGACAGTTGTGATTAAAGATTCCTAATGTCACCCATGCGTCGTCTCGTACTTCAGGGCCATTTTGCCTCTTCGAACAAGGTCCCTTTGCACAAGTCGGTTCCTCGGCGCGAAGATGCGACTCGGCCGTATGATGATCCTGTTCGTGAATGCTCATCGCCTTCCCGATATGAGCTGTTGACGTTATCTTGTGTAACCAAACCAATGCTACCTGCCCATGCCGCCATAGTTACGCAGCTATAGGTAATAAGGGACGTTGATAGGCCAGCCACATGTTTCGTGTCTTTGGCTGACAATTGACGTGAGGTATATGTCAGCTGTTGGTATAAGCAAGTATGAATACGCTATGTTTATTCCACCACTGAGATTAAGTGATTGCAGAATGCACGACTTTCGATTCATGCGCCAGAGTTTTGGTATAATCCAAGCTTCAAGCTCAGACTTGTAAAGCCCATCCATATATGCCAGTTGTCTGGCGCAACAGGTGATACTATCTGAAAATGGGTTCCCTGGCGGGGTTTGACGTCCGGGCAAGCTCCTCCGTTGTGAGAGCTTGGACAGATATAGCATGTAAATGATGGTCCACGCCGCCCCCTCAAGCTGTATAGTCTTTCAATGCTGGAGAATTCCCCCGTGTCATTCAACGTCACTTTCGGTAATCTTTCTGCGCTTAGGACGTCCCCGCAAGGAGATGTCGTGATGCCCAACGAGCCGGGTCCCATCTTGGACTGGCTCGGATGCATTAACAGGACCGTCATCTGCACCCTCAGTGAAGACTAGGTCGCCTCGTCGACCAAGGACCTCCTTGCCAGCTTCCTCTAAGAGGATACCAAACGCCAAGAGAGCTGTCTCATCCATGCTCCGTTCAGTAATGTTTCGGCTCTCCAGAGGTTGGCGCTCGCGGTTTCTGACGCTGTAGAAAGCACTGGTGTAAGCGTGAATGGCTTTGAGGAGGTCACTGTCTGGCAGGACACTCTGCCCCCCACAGGGAAGATCATGTTCATGAGCGTAGTAGATATCGTGCTCCAAGTAACGCACGGGTGCATCTTTCCGCCTGAATAGAATTTCGTCAGGAGCTAAAGGGATATCCTTTGTGGAGTATCTGATTGCCTTTGGGTGACGAGGTGTATACTGTAACTCTTCCGGTTCCGTTGCGGGACCTTGGTCATGTGAGACTTTGCCTGGTTTATGTGAGCTTCAAATCGGACGATCAGAAGAGGGGAAAATACCTGCTACAGCATCATAGACAGTTGCATGTCTGCGTTTTGATCCCTTACTAGGATTCTGCTCGGTAGCCACAGGATCTCGGTTGGAGGAGACGTCACTTTGATACAAAGGTGCTATACGTGAATTGTTCTTTGAGATGTCCATGATGTGCAATGAAAAGCTAGGTTGGAGGTTGATGTTTGATCTGTTGCTCTCTACTGTTTCAGGGTGAAAAAAAAATCGCGATTCTCAGACACTCGAGATGTGGGCGCAGAAGCATTGTTTGTTGCGCAATGTTGAGGATGTTTGAGTGAGGCGAATTAGAAGATCAGAGTGGAATGGATAATGAGTCTGAAAGGCTAGGTAGGCAATTTGGTGCTTGTTGTCAATGTTAAGTTGAGGCTGATGAAGATGGAAAGTTTGGGTAGTCAATTGTGGGGTAGCTAGCTGTAGAGATAGGGTAGGTACCTACCTAGTGAGTGGTCCCTTAAAGTTCAACAAGCACGCCTTGCAGCTGACATCACCACCAGCTCCAGGCTGAAGCCACATTCCATAGGCTGCGAGATTGCGAGATTACTGCCGTTGTTCACTGCTTTGCATTGTTTTGGTTTATACTTCAACTTTAATATTGTCTTTAAATTGTCATCGTCCTGGCACAGATGAATGCAGTCCAACCTTCTCGCTCGTGAAACGGGCGATCTCCGCCATGAAGACTTTACTCGGTCCATCACTTCTGAACTCCTACGTTCTTTTGTGCCGGCTCCTCAGCACCGCTTCAATGGTGAGAGAACGGCCAAGCATGGCCCTACAGATGTAGGCGAGCGTGTGCACAGTATAAGAGCGCATGGCGCAGGCGTTAATACGCTCGCCCTTGAGAAGTTCGATGGACGTATCCTCCTCTCTGGGGGAGCAGAAGGAGGCATCAAGGTCTGGAATTTGGAAGACGCTGGAAACCCCAACAAGTTGCACACTTTTCGCCCCTTGAGCAGCATCGCCAGGTCTACGAGAGAAGAGTCTTCTCCCGGGCATAGTCACGGTGTCACTCATGTTGCCTTTTATCCTTTCGATCCGGATGCTTTTCTTTCAAGTTCTTACGACAAGAAGCTGAAGCTATGGGCGACTCAGCGTTGCACTCTATCGGCCACCTTCGACCTGAACGCAACTATTTACTCCCACTCCACCAGCCCTGTAGCAGATCATCTTATTGTGGCGTGTGCCACGCAGAACCCAGCAGTTCGGCTGGTAGATTTGAAATCAGGGTCCGCTGTACAAGCTCTTGTAGCACATGGCGGTCCTGTTTTGTCAACTGCATGGAGTCCGCGCCACGAGCATATTCTTGTCAGTGGCCACGCAGATGGGAAAGTCAGGATATGGGATATTCGTCGTTCTGGTGGTGTTGTGGCGCTGCTCGACCAGGAAGATTCACTGGGCATCGTTCACAAAATGAAGCATCTCAGTGCCGCAGGGATGGATTCCAGTCAGATCCCACACTTTCGTACCTCGGCACAGGCGCACGACGATGCAGTGAATGGCTTACAATGGACTGACGATGGACAATACATCATCTCAGCTGGTCTCGACCGTCGCATTCGTGTTTGGGACGCTGCCACGGGGGCCAATACTCTCGCCAGTTTTGGCTCTCTTATTCAGAACCAACACGCGAAGACAGCAAGTATTTTGGTTTCTCCGGCGCATCTCACAAGTGGTAATAATCTTCTCTTCTGGCCAAATGATCAGGAAATTCTTATCCTCGATCTTCATGATGGCCATATTGTGACACGGCTCCGGAGCCCTGGCGTAACGAACCCTATAGGGCCACGAGGGGGCGAGATGGGAAGAAACAGAATCACGAGTATAGTTTGGCGCGCATCAGGGGGGACGGGACGCCCAGTTGGTCCTATTATGGGCGGCAGCAACTCCGTTGGAGCCGTATATAGCTCCCACATGGATGGGCAAATTCGAGCTTGGGCACCCCAAATACCTGGGCCTGAGGATGTCGCCGAGGAAGAAGAGATGCATGAAGAGGAGGAGGCTAAACAGAAGAAGAGAAAGGCTGTCGACGATGCATATAGAAGTCTTATGGGCAAGAAGATCACCTTTACGTAGTGTAGTTATCATGTCCGAGCCTGGCCTGTATGTGTCAGTAAATTTGCAAGTGTTCATAAAATTGGATCAAAGACGTAGTCTAATATGTCGCAATGACGGTTCTGGAAGCCAGTGATTTACGCTGCAGAGCCAGTGATAAGGGCAGTCCCTAACGCCATCCATATGCCCTATTCGCTAAAGGAGCCCAGTATCCATCACAGCACAATAACAACCAGGCATATCCATCCGTCGGGGTATGAGGCTTCCCGCATCAGCTCCTCTAAGGGTGCATCAAATGGTACCCCAGCTCCGTGCATTACCACCTTCGCGAGAATAGGATCACGGCTGCTTGGGAACAGCCCTGGCAACATCTCTTTGAGAGCCTGGCCCAGGATTTTAGGTCGGCGGTCTGAACTTGTCGCTGGAACAAGAGATTGGATGACTTTGAAGGTGGCCTGCTCGGAAGACGCTGGTGACGACGAGTCCGAGGCGGTGGTAGGGATGTAGATGCGAATGGGAACATGTTTGAGTGCTGTTGGTGCGTTGAGCAGATGGCTATTGATACGGTTGAAGGATGCTTGGTCATTGTCTATGACAGCGTTCCAAAGCTGGGTGGTGTTGTCTTTTGACATTTTCATGATTTGGTTTGCATTGCCATTGCGGATGAAGTCAGCCTAAGCGAGTCAGCTCTGCGCTGTTGTAAGATAAGCAATTCCAGATCTCCGATGCGAATATACACACCGAGAACAGATATCTAGCTGCAGGCTCTCATGTAGCATATAACACTCACCTCTTTTACGCAGTTGAGAAAAGTATCCGCAATATCCCAACCTACTCCATCATTCACGGTCAACCTCCACGGCAGGCGGGGTTGATACAGGTCTACCAGCAATCCCACAGCCAGGTTCCTCAACTGTACATCTTCAAAGTGGAAGCTGGAGCAGGGCGAGTTGAAGAAAGTCGACAGTCTCGGGATGAGAAGAGCCAGGTAGCTGAAACGCGGAATACTAGTGATGAAAGGCGTAGTCGGTGAGGCGGGATGGGTTATGTGCAGCGGAATCCGGGCGTTCCATAAAGCTTGTGTGATGGAAGAGGACATTATGATGAGGGCATGGTGAGGAAAGTGAGATGTTGTGAGGCTCGGTGAAAGTGTCAGTTTGGTGAGTCAAATCATAATACCTGGCGAGTCTGCGATGTTCGGTGCCAATGTGTAGGGTAGGACTCGCTCATGTGATTATTAAGCTGGCGACTTACAATGATACCTTTCAGTCACGTTGAATTGTAAATAACCTACGAATAGGTGGAAAATTATGGCAAACGGTCAATGGCGACATCATTTTCAAATAGAAACGGCTTGCGAGTTCAGTAGTTTGTATAATCTCAAGTTTAAAGCTTTTGTGATTGTTCTAGCTAAAGCAATTTTGAGTGGCACAAGCAAGCATATGGCTGATGGTTAAATCGCGAATGGTTTCGTCGCCCAGGTTGAACAAAGTAAAACCTACTATGCAGTTTCGGTTCATGAGATATCCAGCTGTTCATTAAGATATGGGAGACAACAAGCGCAGCCCATGTATCCTCTTTCAGTGTCGCTTTATTACACAGGTTGGTTGTTAGCACCCTGATTCATTGTAGGTAGCAATGCCCAATCATGCTAGAAAATTACAAGCCTCATATCTGTCGTCACCTCGTCATGAACGACGAAGCATTCGAAACGTCGGAGTACAGAAAACAGGCTTATGGTTCTGTTCAAACAGCGTCACATCATATACAGCTTGTTCAGCTATGGTAAGTCAAAGCGCTACCGATCAGCAACAGACTTTTGATAGTTATGATCGTTTCGTCAGCCTAGAGGTTGCATGAGGTTAAAAAACGTCAAGGTTCTACTAAATTACCAAATTCTGGTTTATTCATGAGGTCGTCACGAAATAAGAGCCTTGGACGATGCAAGCGGCTCAAGGGTAGTCTTCTTGGCGTGATGCGTGGCACAATTGGCGGCATCTCGGCACCTGAAGCTATGATTTCTTCCAAGACTCAGAAGCTCAGTAATTGTCCAGTCGAAAAAAAAAAAAAAAGGCCTTGGCCTGCGACATCATTTTTGTTTCAGAACAGAGAAGGGGTCCTTGTCGGGCTGCGATACAAGGTGAGGACTGTCGAATGGCAGATGTTCACGCTCACCACACCTTAGCTGAAGCCTGGTCCGCATGACCTCATCTGGCAACTCGTTGTGCTGGTGACCTGTTATGAGCCACGGTAGACGTGTCAGAGAGCCTCAGGGCCAAGACAACGGTCTCAAACAGGCTTCATTGGATTTTTTTGTTGAGGGAGGGCGTCATCGTCATGTGGTAGAGAGACCCGTGAGTTGTATTGCTAGATAGTATCTAGATAAATAACGAGCCTCGTCCCAAGGCTGTTGCTTGTAAGGAGAAGACAGATAGAATATCAGAAACCTCAACTTCCATCAGAGGATTACAACCCTACTACATCAAACTTCTCCTGCAAAGTAGCCATGGCTCTCGATCGTATCGTCAGCTTGATTCTGCGTGCTGCAGAGCTGGTATTTGCAGCCATCGTTGCAGGCGTCAATGGCGAATACCTGCACAATGCCCGCGGCGCAAGCTCATGGCAGCTCGGCCGATTCATCTACACTGAAGTCGTTGCCGCGCTGGGAATACTGTTCTCTCTGCTGCTCCTCATTCCGTTCTCGAGCACTTTTGTTCACTGGCCTCTGGACATCTTCATGTCCATCAACTGGTGGATCGTCTTTGGTCTACTCGTCGATGTAAGTCACAGCCTTGTTTGACACTCTACTCTCGGTAGTTGTACATGCACTAACGGCGCTCAAAGCTCATTGGAAACTCTTGCGGCCGTGTATTTGACTGGGACAACGTGCATCCCGTTCACGGAGATCAGTGTGGGAAGACCAAGGCCGTGATCGCCTTTAGCTTCCTCTCGGCACTTCTCTGGCTTGTTTCGGCTCTCGTAGGCTTCTTCTGGGTGCGCCGACGCGAGCGTACCGTTGCCCGTGCTGAGGCGGCTCACCATAACCGCCGCCGGGGCCCCTGGTTCCGTAGCCGTGTCTAAGAGCAGATGCAGTCAGGCGTGAAGCACTCCAGCTCCGTCACTGGTTACTAGTGAGGGAGAGGAAGATCTCAGTTGGCGATTTGTTGGCCTTGGCGACATGATTGGATTGCGTGGAACATTCCGAAATGCCGTGTCGGGTGGGAACAAATACGTGAGATGGGTGGATGATTTCCTTGTTTTTCTTTTTTGTTGTCGTTTGAGTTGGAACTTGGCGTTGGACAAGGCAAAGCAAGCAACGTGAAGCTGAGCGGATCTGGATACCCTCTGATACGATTGACGGTCACAACAAGTCCTTACTGTGCTTACTCATTTACTGAAATTAATTAATGTGTACTTTGCTACTATTTTTGTCTCGCCTATCGATCAACGTGGGTACATTTAGTACTGTATGAGATTTGAAACTTGTAATAGTTGGATCCTCTTGATGTATTTCAACGTCATTTGTACGAATGCAAAGAATATTTCAAATATGAAACAATGGGGAACAGTGTCATGATCGGCAACTCAAAATGGACAATGGAATCTGATTTGAAGTCCCTGATGTCTGTTATCCATATTGTACACGCAGCACAGTATACAGCACCCATACCGTACAGTCCGTGAAATGTGTGAGATTTGGTCACAAGCCTCTTCTTACCCGTTTGGTCTTCCTCTGACCTGATTATCATGCAGGAGACGTGCCTAACCGCGTCAACTGTCCGTCTTGTTTCCATGATCATCGAGATCTACGACCAGAATAACCCCAGTCCCGTCCTCCGGTACGAGGTTGACTGCAAGCCTGAACACACTCCTATCGGAAAACTGGCGAACAGGAACAAAAGCCACCATGGCATGCATCCGCATAACAGAGCTTTCTTAGTCTGCGCGACTCAGGGCTGGATATTCCCGTCACTGTGGGACCTCGTGATCCTGGTCTTAGCCGTGTTACAGAGGTTCTAGAGCGGCCATGGCCAGGAGAGAGCTCTTGGCCCAGCGGATTCAAGGCCTGGAGAGGCACCAATGTTGTCATAAATCGATTTCTTTGTCTCGTTGGACCGGAAAAACGGCCTTTCTCTTGGCGTCATTTTGCTTGCCTTGGTGGCTAGTGGACCTGCTGCCAACTTTGAGCCTGTGAGCGCGGGGTAGCTTGGTTTGAGAGCTGGGGGTGGCCTGTCTGGACAAAAAGCATAGAGCTCGCTTCCACTGTGAACTGCACTAAGAATGTCGCAAGATCTCGCCGTTTTCTGTCACCTTCCGGGGTAGCTGACGCCACGCATCACAGCCATGATACACGCCACAGGCTCTAGCTTTGCATCATCTTTTTGTAGATCTCACTTTCAAGCCACGGAGCCTTTTCGTCATTCCCTTTCACATCCCGTCTCCTGCTCCACAGCATCAGCTTGGCGCATTGGAAGAGCAAGAAATCCGATGTTCGATGCTTGTTACGTTTGTTGATTTCTTCCTTTGGTGCTTCTGCCCTACGAGTCGTCAACGTCATATCTCGCGTGGCATGACGCTAGATTGTCCCTGCAACAAGCCTTCACCAATCGTCGCCAAGCTCAGGGCTAGACTTCTCCAAAGATCGGGGTAAATGCTATGACGCAAAGTGAGGTCGGTGGAGGGGTGAAGTGAGAGAGGAGAGAGGAGAGAGGCCGAGATCTGAGGATCGAAAGATTTTGGGCCTGCCAGGTTTGCTGAGGATGGCATCGAGATTGAGGCTCCCGGGATGACAATCTTCAACTATATAAGATCCACGATATCTCTCCTCGGAACTGACTTTCCTTCTCATCATCAAACAACAACAGCATTCAAAGATACCCAAAGCATCTTCACTTTAACTCAACTCCCACACACCGTCTTTAAGATACCCAAACACTTCAGAACAATAACTTAAAACTACATTCATCATGTCTGGTCTCATCAACAAGGTCAAGGACGCTATCCACTCCGACAAGGACAAGTCCCACGAGCAGCCTGAAGGCACGCATGGCGGACATTCGTCTCGTATTGCCAATGCCGCTGATCCTCGATATGATTCGGATAGAGACCATCGTGCGAACCCTGGCACCACAACCACTGGTGGCCTGGGATCTTCCACCCACAACACTGGCACAACTGGTGGCTTGACCGGAGGCTCTACCTACTCCGAGAACATGCCTGGTCACACTACTACCGGGCGCACGGAGAACCTGCCTGGCCATACCACTGCTGGCGGCCTTGGCTCTCATTCCTCCGGACTTCCTGAGGGAACCGCGGGGCCCCACGGAAGCCGCCTTGCCAATGCGGCAGACCCAAAGGTGGACAGTGATCTTGACGGTTCACGACGTGTTGGTGGCTCCAACACTTATGGACAGACTGCTACTGGAACTTCGGGTCTTTCAAGCCACGGTGCTGGTGCTCATGGTGGCATTGGAGGTACATCTGCTGGTTACAGCACTGGGCCTGGAAATACCGCTGGGCCCCATTCCAGTGATCTGGCCAACAAACTTGATCCAAAGGTGGATAGCGATCTTGACGGATCCCGACGACTCGGTGGCTCTAACACTCACGGCCACCAGGGCGGTCTCGGCGGCAGCACTGGCACTTATGGCCAGACTACTACTGGAACTTCAGGCCTCTCAAGCCACGGTGCCGGTGCTCACGGCCCCACTGGCACCCACACCTCCGGTTTGGGCGGAACTGGCTCCACCGGTACATACGGTTCTACCGGTGCCGGTACTGGACCTGGACCTGCTCCCAAAACCGCGGGACCCCATTCTAGCGACATGGCCAACAAATTGGACCCTCGTGTAGACAGTGATCTTGACGGTAGCAAAACAGTCGGTCAAGAAAAGACTTTCCAGTCGTAAGTCTACCTCCGACGATCTCGAAGATTGGACGTTTCTCATTATTGGCGTCCCGTTACAGAAACAGCAACTACGCTCAAAGGGACCCCACCGATGCTGCCCAGGTCCCTCCTTCTGTTTTACAGAAACACGTTCCTTCTGAGATCGCCCACGATGATCCTCACAGTGACCACAGTCGACGACACAGCAGCACTCACAAGGAGACTCACCGGGGTCTGTAAAGGGAAATTGAGGGCTTGATGATTTATGGATATGTAAACCAATATTTCTTTAGTTGAACGTTAATGGATTATTCTAAAAACATGATGTCTTTGATGTGATTACTTGCTCAACAGTTTTGTTACATCGATTGTTGGAGTAGACAAACAAATATGCCGATGAGTCAAAGGAGAGAAATGGGACTCACATCGATGGAAGGGGTTGCGTGGATTGAGCAACAATCGAGATGAAAATTAGCAGTTGAACCCCGAATGATCTTGAGTATCTCTTTGATACGTTTGAGACACCCAAGTACTGCAAGCTCAAACCAGTGGTCAGGATGTACCTGCTTGTGAATTCAAGGTGAATCATATATCGTGCGCCAAACAATTGAATGCTTGTGTGCAGGTGCGACATCATTTGAAGGCAAAAATTTGATACTTCGGGCATAATGAATGAGTTGCAATGAAGGGCATAGACTATAATATCCTGAGAACCACAGGGGTAGTGATAGTAGCTGTGTTTAGGACTAATAAGTGGACTTGCTTTTATATATTAAAAATTATTAAAACCATTTTTTATATATTTAATTTTAATATAATTTTTTAAATAATTTTATTATATATAAGATAGTAATTATCCCTAGTTTAAACCACTGCTTTTTCACTGATTTTACTAGATCTATTCTTATATGCAAGGTTAATTAGTTATATATTATACTATATATATTTAATTAATAGAGTTATAACTTTAGGTTAATTTAACTTTTACTAACTAACTTATATAAAAGTTAATCTAATTTCTTTAATTCTAACTTTAATAGAATTTCTAAACCCTGCCTTTATCTTATATTTATCTTAAAATACTATTTATAGACTTCCTTTACTTCTATATAAAAAGGAGGATATAAAGTACCTATTTGGCCTTAATAATTATATTTTTAAGCTACTTTTTATATTAGGCTAAGTTTAGGCTTATAAATATAATAAGAAAAGCTACCTTTTTTGCCTTAAAAGACTAGCCTTATTATAAGGCTTTTTTTAATTTCTTTAATTTAAATAGCTTTCTAATTAGCTAGGTTAAAGATATTATATTACCTAGGTAATCTGGATTTATATAACTAATTAAGCTAATTAGGCTATATTTAAAGATAGTTATTTTAACTAGGCTTAATTTACCCTTTAAAGAAAAGTTTATTTTAATAGCTTTAATTATTTTATATAATATATAATAATTATTATCCTTAGTTTACTTTAATATTAATTTAATTATATTAATAAGATTATAATTAATTATATAATAGCCCTAATTAAGCTATAAGCTATTATATATAATAGGTATTATATTAGTAATTATAATTAATATTAATAAGTATAATTAAAAAATATAAAAAGTTAATTTAAGGAATATACTTAAGAAGTATAATAAATAAGCTAGGTATAATATTATCTTAATTCTTTAAGTAAGATAAAGAAAAGGTAATTTAATTACTAAGAGCTAATATTAATACTATTTATTAAGGTAGTAATTATATTATTAAGGTAAATAAACCTTATATAATTTTAAATTCTATAATAATAGCCTACTATAAGGGTCTTACTATTTAAGCCTTTATAAAAAAGTTAAAAAGCTTAATAATAATAAGATAATTTAAGTTAGGTTTAATAATAATAAAAAGGGCATTTAACCTTATAAAAATAAGGAAAATATCTTCTTTATACTTATAAATTAAAGCTACTTATTTAATTAAATCTTAAGGTTTAAAGTAATAATTATATAATCTACTAAGACTTAATATTAAAGTTATTATATTTTTTAGTATTTTTTTTTCCTTATTATTAGCCTTATATAAGGCTATTAAGTTTTTTAACTTTTCTATAAAGGCTTAAATAATAAGATCCCTATAGCAGGCTATTATTATAAAATCTAAGATTATATAAGGTTTATCTACCTTAATAATATAATTATTACCTTAATTAGGCAGTATTAATACTAGCTCTTAGCAGTTAGGTTACCTTTTTTTCTTTATCCTACTTAAAGAATTACTCTTTAATTAACCTTTATAATATACTACGCCTAGTCTATTTATTATACTTCTACTTAAAGGTTAGTTAGATCTTAACTAAGTAAGTAATTAAGTATAAACTTATAAGTAAGTTTCCTAACCTGGCTTTTAACCCTTTTTACTAATAATATAATAACTATATATTTTTTTTAATATAATATATAATACCTTATATTATATTATATTAAAAATAAATATCTTATTTTATTATTTTACTTTAAGGTCTTTAGCTTTACTTTATATATTATTAAATTAATATTTTAACTTTTAAATCTTAAAATATTATTTATAAACTTTTTTTATTATTATATAAAAAGGAGGATATAAAGTATTTATTTAGCCTTAATAATTATATTCTTAAGTTATTTTTTATATTAGGCTAAGTTTAAGCTTATAAATATAATAAGGAAAGCTATTTTTTTTGCCTTAAAAGACTAGCCTTATTATAAGGCTTTTTTTAATTTTTCTTTTTAATTTAAATAACTCTTTAATTAGCTAGGTTAAAGATATTATATTACCTAGGTACCCCTATTTATATTACTAATATATTAATATTTAGCTAATCTATTAAGTCTATTATATATTATATCTTATAACCTATTTAACCCTCTTTATATTACTAATACTAATAATCTTTAACTTTAGGTAATTAAACTTATATAAAACTTAATATATTTTCTTCTTATAAAACCCTATAATTACCCCTCTTTTATTTATATACTTATCCTTATCCTTTATCTCCTCTATTAACTATCCGTAGATAGCAGACATCGCAGTATACCATCCCCCTCATCTTAGTTACACTCTCGTAGTCTAAGACCATAACTAGCCTAGTCTTTATTAAGGTTTAGTCTTCTCTAATACCTTCTTAGCCTGCTACTAAATAGCCTTAAGCTACTTATTATATAAGCCACCTAAGCAAAGGGCCTTAATAAATTCCCTTTCTTTTTAGCTTAAATTTACCTCTCTAAGTAACTTTCCTTCTAGCTTATAAAGTAGCTCTATCTTATAATTAAAAAAGCCTTTATTAATTAGTTAATAATAAGATTATAAAAATAAGAAAATCTTATAATTAAAGATTACTAATTTAATATAATTAATATTTTTTTTCTTAGTTTATTTTAATTTCTATTATTATATTATAAAGCTTATTATAATTATCCTTCTTCCTAGTTTAAATTACTACTTTTTCACTGATTTCACTTTATTTATTCTTATATATAAGGTTAATTAGTTACATGCCCTACTATGTGTATTTAATTAATAGAGGTTAATTTAACTTTTGCCAACTAACTTATATAAAAGTTAACCTAATTCCTTTATAGAACCCTGCCTTTACTTTGTATTTATCTTAGAACTCTATATATAGACTCCCCTTACTAATTCAGGAGCAGCTCCCCCTTAATAGTAATAACCCTTTCGGATATATTAAAGAGCCACTCTTTATATGTAACTAAGTTTAGACCTATAAAGGCAGTAAGGAAGGCTACCTAGTCTAACCGAAGGTAATAACCTTTCTTTAGGCCCCTTTCTAGGTCCTTAAGACCTAATAGCTTAGAATTAACCTAATTTAGATTAATTAAACTAATATAATGCCTCTAATTTATATAACTAATTAACCAGATTAGGCTATAATTAAAAATAGTTATCCTAATAAGGTTAAATCTATACCTTAATAAGAAGTTCTTCCTAATAGTAATTATTATTATATAAATCTCTTTAAGTTTTTTTTTATTAGCTATATCTAGGGCAGGCTTAATAGCTAAATTAAGGTTATAATTAGTTATATAATAGATATAATTATATAGCTATAGGCTATTTTATATAGGTATTAAGGCAATATAGCTATTATATTATTAGTAAGAATAATTAAAAGCCAGGTTAGGAAACTTACTTATAAGTTTATACTTAATTACTTACTTAATTAAGGTTTAACTAACCTTTAAGTAGAAATATAATAAATAGACTAGGTATAATATATTATAAAGATTAATTAAAGAGTAATTCTTTAGGTAAAATAAAAGAAAAAAGGTAACCTAATTACTAAGAGCTAGTATTAATACTGCCTAATTAAGGCAGTAATTATATTATTAAGATAAATAAACTATATATAATTTTAAATTCTATAATAATAGCTTATTATAGGGGTCTTATTATTTAAGCCTTTATAAAAAAGTTAAAAAACTTAATAGCCTTATATAAGGCTAATAATAAGGGAAAAAAATAATTATCTTTCTTAATAACTTATTTAATTTTATAAGTTATATTATAACCTTTTATTAGATAATACTTATAGGATTAAATGCCTATAAGCTTTTTTTAATAATAAGTATTATAATAATATAATTATAATATTATTAGTAATTATAATTAAAAGAAGGAAAGTTAAATTAAATTACTTATTATAAAAGTATAATAAATAATTTAAGTATAATATCTATAGAGGTTGGTAAAAAAAAGTAGCCTTTAAAGTAAGTTATAAGAAGAAGATTAAGGCTAACTAAATAGTAAATAAGGCTTTTTAGTTAGGTTATATATAACTAAGTTTAGGCTATAATTAAGATAGTTAATTAAAATAATATTAACTTAATAAAGCTTTACTTACTAAGAGGTAAAAAATATTTAAATTATATTAGATTTTAGAAATACTTAGATATAGCTTTTAAGACTAATTTATAAACTTAAAAAAAAAAAATATTACCTAAGTAATTTAAATTTATATAACTAATTAAGCTAATTAGATTATATTTAAAAATTATTTTAATGAAACTTAATTTACTTTTTAAAAAGAAGTTTATTTTAATAACTTTAGCTATTTATATAATATATAATAATTATTACCTTTAGCTTATTTTAATATTAATTTAATTATATTAATAAGATTATAATTAATTATATAATAGCCCTAATTAGGCTATAAGCTATTATATATAAGTATTATATTAATAATTATTCCCTATTTATATTAATAATATACTAATATTTAGCTAATTTATTAAATTTATTATATATTATATCTTATAACCTATTTAACCCTTTTTATATTACTAATACTAATATTATAACTTTAGGTTTTTAACTTTAAATAATTAAACTTATATAAACCTTAATATATTTTCTTCTTATAAAACCCTATAATTACCTTTTTTCTATTTTTATTAAGGTTTAATCTTCTCTAATACCTTTTTAGCCTACTATTAAATTGCCTTAAGCTACTTATTATATAAGTTATTATAAAAGGCCTTAATAAATTCCCTTTCTCTTTAGCTTAGGTTTACTTCTTTAAGTAACTTTATCTTATAATTAAAAAAGCCTTTATTAATTAGCTAATAATAAGGCTATAAAAATAAAAATATCTTATAATTAAAAATCACTAATTTAATATAATTAGTATTATTTTCTTTTTCTTAATTTATTTTAATTTTTATTATTATATTATAAAGCTTATTATAATTATCTTTCTTAATAGCTTATTTAATTTTATAGGTTATATTATAACCTTTTATTAAATAATACCTATTAGGATTAGGTACTTATAGGCTTCTTTTAAGTATTATAATAGTAAAGCTATAATACTATTAGTAGTTATAATTAAAAGTCAGATTAGATTACTTACTATAAAAGCATAATAAATAATTTAAGTATGCCTTTAAAGTAGGTTACAGGAAGAAGATTAGGGCTAGCTAAAAAGTAAGTAAGGCTTTTTAGCTAGGTTATATATAGCTAGGGTTAGGCTATAATTAAGGCAGCTAATTATAATAATATTAACTTAATAAAGCTTTACCTACTAAGAGGTAAGAAATATTTAAATTATATTAGACTTTAAAGATACTTAAATATAGCTTTTAAGGCTAACTTATAAACTTAAAAATATTAATAGTTATAATTAATATTAATAAATATAATTAAAAGAAAAAAAGAATAATTTAAGAAATATACTTTATAATAAATAGGCTAAGTATAATATTATCTTAGTCCTTTAGGTAAAATAAAGGAAAAAAAATAACTTAATTACTAAGAGTAAGCCTATAATTAGTATTAATATTATCTAATTAAGGCAGTAATTATATTATTAAGGCAGATAAACCTTATATAATTTTAAATTTTATAATAATAACTTATTATAAGGGTCTTATTATTTAAGCCTTTATAGAAAAATTAAAAAGCTTAATAGCCTTATACAAGGCTAATAATAAGGAAAAAAAAAAATAAAAAAAAAATAAAAATAAAATTTATTATTAAAATTATTATTAAAATTATTATTACCTTAGTTTAAATTATTACTTTAATTGCCCTTTACTTAAGGTGGCCCTTGGCAAGGTCCCTGAAGGATTACTAAAGACAAGGCGGCTATAGCCCCCCCGGTGGTAGTTATAAAACTCCCTCTATAAGGATCAGAGAAAACCGCCTCCTTGAGAAGAAATATCCCTAGTTAGGCACTGGCGACAGCTTCAAAATTAGACCAAAGAGGCATAAGAGGCATAAGAGGCACAAAAGGCCAAGTAAGAAGAGGCAAAAGGGGAGGACCTTCGGGCCAGGCTAGGCGGAGGCATTTGCCTTGCCTAGGATAACAGCAGTCAGCATCAGGGTCTTGTACTTTATAGCCATTAACAAGCGTTCAATTCTCAATGCTACCCGAAGTGATATTCCCATTTCAATGCCATTCCTGATTGAATTACCGTTCCTTTTTGATTCCCATTCCCGAAATGAGTGCTGTCCCCATAGAAGTTGCCCAAAACACCAAATAAAGGAAACCGATTTTGACCCATTTCCTCTCGACCGGAAGCATAATATCGCAAAGAAAAAAAAAAAAACAAATGAAAAGAAGAAGAAAAAAAAACCCGATCTCGAAAATCTCAAATACGGTCAGTTTCCCAGTAACGACCAACCAATAAACCCATTTCCCAGTCATGCCAAACCCGGCATTCGTCAGTATTGAAACTCCAGGTGAAGGGTACCGCAACTGATCAAGGATCGGCCATTTGCTGCGCGATCATCTCTCTATGTGCCATGATCTTCGCGATTGTGGCATCGTCGACGTCCCGAGTCAGCGTCGTCTGCATAAGGCCTTTGAGCGAATGTTCGCTGCTGAGTGGGAAGGCTGAGCCCTTTGCCTTGGCCTTAGCAAATTCGCGTAGCATATGACGACCCGTAGAGATAATAAGGTCGCGGTTAAAAGACTTCGTTGCGTTCCCCCAGTATAAATCGTATCTGAACTTGGCTTCAAATTCGGCTCGAACTATATCCCAGCCAGGCACAAATTTAACCTTATTAAAGGCACCGATTTTTCCTTTCGCACATTTCCAATTGAAACGCAGAGCAAGCCTCTTATCAACAGTAACAGTGTAGTATGCTGTTTGACCTTTCTTGCGAGCTTGCCTTTGTTCGGATAGCTCAGCGTCCTGTTGGCTGGCTCTTTTCTTGGCCATGTTACTCCTGAGGTAAATTAGATAAACAAGGTTCGACCAAGTGGCATACTACCAGACTTCATTAGGGGTGCTGAGGCGAGACTCACGTTCGCTGCACACGGGGCTGTTTCGGAGGCTTAGATGATGTCTTGACAGTGTCCAAGTCCTCGGTCCAGACGCCGGCTGGGGCTCCAATCCGTGTGATCGAGGGAGATCCAGGTTCCGCAGGGAAGTAGATGGGGTTCATATCCGAAGTATCCTAGTTTCGATATATTTCCTGCATCAAGTTCAACTTCATTTCAAGGGTGACTTGGGTTGCACCCGGATGAAACGCCACGAATAGTTGCGTGAGGGCTGCGTCTTCCAACGGCGTGATGGCTGGGTAGCCTGGGATACCGTCTTCAATAGCGTGGCGGTTGGGACGGAGTTGCGCATTCTGAAGTTCTTCGTTGTCACCCATATTGTCGAGAGACGAGCGCAAGCTGACGTTGATAGGATTATAGCAAAAGGAAAAGGGCGAAGAAATGTGAGAGATGGGAGTAGCAAATGTGATAAGTTGAAGGTGAGGGATTTGGGCACCTCGTGAGGGTGAAGGAAGTTGAAAGGTGGAAGAAATAGCGAGCTAGCGAAAATTGATGAGCACGCTGTGTAGGAAATATGAATTGTGTTCATTCCATTGTGCTCTCACCTTATGTACTCCAGCTGAATTTCTAACTCGGCTTTAATGGGTGACCCACTTCTCTGGTGCTCCGCTAGAAGGACACTATTAGAAACGAAAGATCAATAGGATCTTGGATACCATTGGAGTTCCATTGGGTCCCCACAGGATCTCCAATGGTTCAGCTCTCGACTAGGCATGGGATTGTTGTTAGGCTGGTTAACACGGAACGCACCCCACTTGGATTTGACCAGTAACAATAAGCAACTAACACAGTGACCGCAGCATAAGCTGTAGCTGAATAGCCATCACTGTATTGTATACAAACTGCTGTCAACGAAGGCCAGAGATGATATATCTGACTAAGTTGATAAGTCCATGAGGTTCATGTACATGACTTGAAAAGAATAGCAGTATCGAGTTCCTAGCGTTCCTTGCAAAGATTGAACAATACAGACCAAGATTGCTACCAAGAAAGGATCAACACCATCGACGATAAGCACCATGTTCGAGGTCAGCAGTAAGCTCAGTCGAGCGGCTGAGGCAACTCTCCCACTGCCAACATGAAGTTGGTTCCTGAGTACGTCATTGAGGGAGCTTGAGTGAGGGGGAAAACTGGCCCGACCATGGGCGCCGCATATTGATGTTTGAGTACCCGCTTGTTATCCTCCCATCGATACAATGGGACTCCCGAATTGAGGATGTATGGGCCATTTGTTGATTGAGTTTGGGGTGGCAATTTTTCAATGGGCAACTCGTTGCCTAGATGCTCATATTCGAGTAGAACTCGCGTGGCCACTGGGAGTGCAGATTGGTGAAGTAGGCAGGGAGGGTCATGGTCTCTGCACAGACGAGGAACACGCCTGAACTCGGCATCTGTTTCAGCCTTGCGAAAGCATTTGCTCCGGCCAATGTTGGTATTGTGGTGTTCAACGACTATGTGACGGGGGTTCGTACAGCGTCTCCAATCGCAAAGATGGGAGATCTCGCTATGGCCGGTCAACAGGTTTTGGAAATTGGCGGGAGAATGGTCGACAGACAACCAAAACTTCTTCCTGATAGCGTTGTTCGAAGCGTTCTTGAATCGTTGAAGAGTAATGTCTATCAATTGATACTGTGCCCAATGAAGCTTTTGGGATGTGAAACTGATGGCGATTTGTATAGCTTCAGTGAGATTCGCATTTGGAAAGGCCATAAAGACACCCGAGAAGCATGTGTCATCGCCCAGAGTGGCATTCAACCATGTATTCAACCGAGTTGAGCCGTAAGTATCAAGTTTCATCTGCACCTCTGCCCGAAGATGGATAATCCATTTGTAGAATTTGGGCTTGTCGCTTTCATAGAGATCCCTGAGAATGGTTGTGATGTGTGCTCTGTTGTTGTTACCGTCGAAACCAGGGGTCGCTTTCTTTGCCTCCTCAGCCCACTCAATCATATAAGGTTTCTCGAGTTCTTTGCGGACCAAAGCCTTGTGGGCATGACTGGCTTTGACAAGGGCAGTACCATACGTCAGAAAGTCCTCGTCAGAATCAATGTCGTTGAAACTGTTCGAGACGTCATTCTCGAACTTTTGGTTCGTAAAGGTTCCGGCTTTACGGCATCCTTTTGAGCGCGAGACCTCCAGACGAGAGGATGATGATGATGTTGCAGCTTGTGATCTTTTATCAGTTTTGCACTGGCGTGCGACTTGGCGGCGGCACTTTTCAGTGCCATCGGAGTCATCATCAAGGTCATCATCCTGGTCTGGCATGTAATCATCATCCACATCATCGTTGACAGTCCCCAGGACAGATGTTGAAGACATGGGAGTTTGCGGACTCTCAGTTTCTGAAAAGTCCAAGTATCGGGAAGCGTATTTACGATGAGGTCTGGCATATGGTCCCCTCCAGCCCTTTTGATATTTCTTGTGCTTCTTGCGCTGGAATTCAACGGAGAGTGTCTCATCGTCGGTATCTTCAGTCAACTTTCGTCTTGGGGGCATAGGAGTAACCATAGTCGCTGGCTGTTGGCTTGAAGATGCAGAGGAAATGGCTGGCGGGCCCATACTTGACTTGGAGAAGAAGTCCGTAATGGACTTGTTTCGGACACCGGATTGTGAAGCGCTAGCCTTGGTGTCCCTAGCAGAGCCTTGTGATGGTTTGAAATGGGATGGAAGTGGGGATTCGATGCTTGGGGCGAGGGGAAGATCGTCGTCATCTTCAACAAAGATTGGTGAGTCTGCAACTCGACTCATTTGATCGTTTGAAAGGGTTGGTGGGACTTTGGCGCTGACAGTTGAGTCTTTGGTGGGATCGTTGGCCTTGAATCTGGTTCCAGATTTATCTGTAAGGTCGATGACCATTTGTGTGTGGCTGTCACTATCTGCCTTTTCATTCTTGATACTGGCATAGTGGCTAAGTTCAATTGGGAGAGAACCACTAGGCTCGACCTTGACATGACTTGAGGGCTCTGCTTTGACGTTGCTGGCCGACAATGCATTATCCAGGAAGGTGGCAAGATTGGCGGCGAAGCCCTGCATCAATGCCTGGAACTCTGGGTTGTTTGCAACACCTTTAGAGATCTGAGAACTCTTCGAGGGTTCCATGATGCCCGACACTTTGCTTAAATTAGCAATACGCCAAATAGTGATATAATCAGCTCACTTACCAGCAGCCCTAACCTTGAAGCTTTGTGACAGCGTTCCGGGGTGGGAGGAAGAATGGATTGGTTGCGAGACAGAGGATGAAGAAGAAGAAGAGAAAAAAGGAGATAGTTGAACCCGAGGGGAGGATATCGTACCTCACTGGAAAATAGTCCGAGATCTACACAAGTGGAGGGAGGGAGGAACGAAGGAAGCCTTTGACAAATCAGTATGAGTCGTACTAACAACAGGGGAAGTTGCAACGATGAGACCTGGCAGAGCACTCGAACAGCAAGGAAGGAACATACAAAGATTCTCCTGAATCGAGAAGGAACAGCTTGTATTGTACGCGGGGCGACACTCATGAGGGAGACCGGTAAAGCAGGTAATAGTACCTAGGTAGGACAACTGGGATATCTTCTGAGGTATAATAATACCCGTACTTCGATGCCAGCACAAAGTACAGTCTGCCTTAAAGCACGTGGCCGAACAGATCACCAATCTGATCTATTCCGTTTACTTACTCAAGAGAAGACTCGAGAGTAAGTGGCCGTATTACCAAGTTATTCCTGGCTGGCTTAAACTGTTCATTAGATGTTCTGAAGTTGTCACTAGATTGGCACCGATCCATGATGAGGGAAGTCGTATCCGTAAAATCTTGGCAGTCGAGGAAGCAAGAACTGAAACAAGATGGACCATGAGCCGAAGAAGATCATAAAACCGTTAACAGAGAACTTGAGGATCGCGAATTGTGACGTAGCAGAACAAACTCAAAGAAACAAAATAAAAAACAGATATCCCATCCGAGATCCCACCAAAAAAATAGTGTTTGAAGATTAAGGAACAGTGGCCTAGCTTGACGTGAACTAGGTGCTATGGTAGGTACTCCCGGAACGTCACGTTACTCTGTGCTACGGCAACCGCGACTTGGGACGCGCCGCCCAAGGTACCTACGTACCTAAGCGGGGGAGGGGGTTACCTGTCTTGACTCTGGTTGATTGAGAAGGTTTAGTTAAGATAACAAGAGCGTTTTAGATGACTTTATATTATTAGACCTTGAAAATATTATCCCTTAGGTAGTCTGCGAGGCTTGATATCTGGCAGTTGATTAAAATCGTACCTGCCTCGAAAAGAGCTTGCAAGGTTGTTTTGGGATGTCACTGTCCTAGATCCCCCCACGCCGGCGTAGGTAATTTATGTAAGTTTTGTACCTAGTGAGAGACCATATGGCCATAAAACCTCACTTTGCAACCAATATCACAAGGGCCACACGTCCAGAGAGCTCATCAAGTTTTGTACAGGGTTCATTGATCTAGGCTAACTTCCCGATAGGGGATGAACATTTATAGATATCATCTTGTGGTATCACTCCCGTCTACATGACCTGTTGCACTCATTGACCCCTTCCCATCGCAGCCCTAAACGGAAGCTCAACTAGAATAGAACGGTACTGATTGACGCGCTCGGGACTACCACACACTTCCATTACCAAGCGCAAGACTATCAACCAGTCGCGAGACCTCTGTCAGTCGGGCAGCATCGGAACGCACAATGTCACAAGCAAGCACCAGTGTCTCCAGTTGGGGCTCTTCGTCGCGGTTCAGGAGACCAATGCGCTCAGTGCCCTCATGGACCCATCGCTTGATGATTCGGCGGCAACAGGACACAAGAAGATCTTTATTGTACTGTTTGATACGTTGACGCTCCCAAAAATCATATTGCCGGATAAGATCCTGACGGATGCTGACCTCAGTATTGCCAGGGTCCAGAGTCACGTACTGGTGGCTGACGCCTTGCTTGTTCGAGTCGGACCACGTCCACAGGACTGAACCGGTTTCGTAGTTGAGTGACAAACCAAGGGAGACCTTCTCGGCTTTTTTGCGCATATCGCCCACTCCAAGATCGCCGGATCGTTGCCTTGCGATCGAAGGAGGATGGTCCTGCTTGAGTGTACCCACCTCCAACTGAGTTTGTTTCCTCAGGCGGGTAGGAAGTTCCGGGTTGGCAGGGGGATCAAAGCGGGAGTTCCAATTGTCGAAAAGCGCGTTAAGGAAACCCTGCCAGTCACCCACAGTCAGCTGATAACGGGGCTCTGCTGTGTCTCGAAGTCGTTGAAAGACCAAGAAGAGCATGAGCTTCTCGTGGGATGTCAAGTGTGTGTGCCTTGTTGCATGTTGACCAGCAGGCCGATTGGGCAACACATGTACATCTCTCAAGACATAATCTTGAGTAACCTCTGGCTCGAAATACTCTGGGAGTTCATGACCACCATTGCCAGGAGGACCATTGCCAGGAGGACCATTGCGAGGAGGACCATTGCCAGGAGGGCCGCCGTTATCAGGAGGGCCATTACCAGGAGGACCATTGCGAGGAGGACCATTGCGAGGAGGACCATTGCCAGGAGGGCCGCCGTTGTCAGGAGGGCCATTACCAGGAGGACCATTGCGAGGAGGACCATTGCGAGGAGGACCATCACCAGGAGGGCCGCCGTTGTCAGGAGGGCCATTACCAGGAGGACCATTGCCAGGAGGGCCATTACCAGGAGGACCATTGCCAGGAGGACCATTGCCAGGAGGACCATTGCCAGGAGGGCCGCCGTTGTCAGGAGGGCCATTACCAGGAGGACCATTGCGAGGAGGACCATTGCGAGGAGGACCATCACCAGGAGGGCCGCCGTTGTCAGGAGGGCCATTACCAGGAGGACCATTGCGAGGAGGACCATCACCAGGAGGGCCGCCGTTGTCAGGAGGGCCATTACCAGGAGGACCATTGCGAGGAGGACCATTACCAGGAGGGCCGCCGTTGTCAGGAGGGCCATTGCGAGGAGGACCATTACCAGGAGGGCCGCCGTTGTCAGGAGGGCCATTACCAGGAGGACCATTGCCAGGAGGGCCATTACCAGGAGGACCATTGCGAGGAGGACCATTGCGAGGAGGACCATTGCCAGGAGGGCCGCCGTTGTCAGGAGGGCCATTACCAGGAGGACCATTGCGAGGAGGACCATTGCCAGGAGGGCCGCCGTTGTCAGGGGGGCCGCCGTTGTCAGGAGGGCCGCCGTTGTCAGGAGGGCCGCCGTTGTCAGGAGGGCCATTACCAGGAGGGCCGCCGTTGCCTAGAGCATTGAGACGAGCCGGTGAGGGATAGTCATAAAGACGTTGGTCATTGTAGCCACGGTACTGCTGGGGAGAGCGACTACGACGCTGCGCCCTGTGATAGTCTTGGGGGAGTCGTCCACGAGCATGGATGTCGTGCTGGCCCTGCCTATCATAGTAGTAACCCGGGTACTGGTTATGAGCATAGCGATCGACAGGATAAGGCTCGTTGTAGTAGCCACCAGGGTGCTGATTAGGAGGATAGCGATTAGGAGGATGCTGCTCGATATAGTATTGGCCATGGGCATAGTGATCGAGAGGATATGGCTCGTTGTAGTAGCCACCAGGGTGCTGATTAGGAGGATAGCGATTAGGAGGATGCTGCTCAATATAGTATTGGCCAGCAAGCTGTCGCTGAGGTAGAGGAGCGCGCTGTCTATAAGCTGCAGCATCCTAGGCTGCGTAAGCTTCATTTGCAGGGGGGGCTCCGTTTGGAGGAGGAGGAGGAGGGCCATTGTTCTCCATGTTAGGCGGCTGAGAACCACCGGAAGTTGAAAGAGATGAATCGTCGTCGCTACTGCTCGTGTCCGACTCAATGAACACAGGATTCGAGGCCGACATCGACTGAAGAACAAGTGCAAGGGGATTTGAAGAAGGAGCAGAACAGGTTGAAGGTCATGCCATGAATACCAGCCGGCGGGTGATAATACTGTGGAGAGGAGAGAACGTGGGAGAGAATGTAGGAGAGGATGTCGGAGAGGATGAGGTGGGAGAGGGTAAGGCCTTTTGCTCGGTGTTGGAAAGGTGAAGATGTGCGTTAAAGGATAAGTAAGGCCCAATTTTCACTTCCCACAAATCTTTTCTGCTTTCTATTGCCCTTCCTGCCGTCCTTGGGGGCAAGCTCCGTTTGGGCCAAGGGCTTTTACGTAGCAAGGCGTTGCTGGTAGTTCGCAAGTGCTGACAGCTGGCAACGCACAGTCGGTGACAGCTCTGTTGCAAGGGCCGCAGAAGCTCTTCGCGATATCGGAACACAGCGAAGTTGGGAAGAGTTTTTTGATGGCGACCAAGAGAAAAGTGATAGTGTGAAAGCCGTTGACTGCGCGTTGTCTGTGACTGTACTAGTGATATAGGGGATAAAGATTAGGAGTGCACACTTCGATGCCAGCACAAAGTGTGTTCCGCCGTCAGGCGCGTAGCCGAACAGATCACCAATCTGATCTATTCCGTTTACTTACTCAAGAGAAGACTCGAGAGTAAGTGGCCGTATTACCAAACAGGACAAGCCTGTTCGACTGGCTGTGTTCTTCCTCGTATATCTAGTCAGAGGTGTAGCGGTGCCTCAGCTGTGTGGGATATGATTTTCTTGAATCCAAGGCTTGACTCTGGTTATGATTATTACTGGTGCCAGGTTAGAATTTGTTCTTTTAGTCCGGCTTTTAGGCTTGCTATGCCGTGTCATCAAGTCGTTTACTCGCCAGCAGATTACTTACTCAGTATCTCATACTAGAGTAAGACACCAACATCTGAACGCCTATGAATGAGCGAATGTGAAGCAGACCTGGCGGAGCAGCTGTGATCTCATAACGGGAGGCTGCGGCCACCTCATGAGGCTCTTGGTGTGGGAAGGGTTGTGAAACTGAGTCTCGGAAAGTATAAAGTCATCTATCGATTTCTGTGAGAGGTTGAATGTGCAAGATAACCTTAGGTAGCGTGGGCCGTAGTAAAGTGGGTCGTCGCCGTTAGGCAGGGTAGTTCCATAGGAGTCCCATTGGATTACCAAAGGCTACCCAAGGGTTCTTGATGGTATCTCTCAAATTGCTTGCTAACGTTCGCACATCACTGTAAAGAGATAAAACACTACGTGGATAATTTGCATCACGGCACCGATAAGATATATAGGCGTGCGTATATATTAATTAGCATACCATCTGATCATCCGTAATCCCATATAAGCATCTGCCTTTTCACCATTTTTGTAAACTCATACATATCATGTCATTATATGCAACCCTCCTACCAGTTGCCCTCATCAGCACTACCATTACCACCGGCCTGATCCTGATCCTCACTCTCCACATCCTCCTTGACATCTTGACCCTTCTTGACCTTGCGAAGCCCTCGCATAGCATCGCGGAAGTGCTTGCGCATGGCATCCTTGTGCTTATCAGGCTTTGCAAAGGCCTCCTCACGATCAGCACTGTTCTTCTTGATCCGCTTGGAGCCAGAGAAGTCAACACGTGGAGGGTTCAGAACATCTCGCTGGATGCCATCGTCAGCAGTGACTGGTTCGGAAGCAGATGTCGAAATCTGGTCCTCCTCTGCGCGGGGGCAGTTGCGAGTCGCATGAGATGCTCCATCGCACCGAACACACTTAGGCTGAAATCTGCAGTCGGTGGCAAGGTGACCAGGCTGACAGCAGTTCTGGCACATCAGGTACCAGCGGCAGTGGTCCTTGAGATTAATGACTGCTTTGCGTTCCTCGAGGTAACCAACGAGGTGGTTCAGCGGCCAAGTGAGCGGGGTTTTCTTGCCAGGACCGATCATGATGGTACCAAGACGAGCACGAGACAGAGCGACTGCCATGCGGTGGGAATCAGCGATGAAACCCTTCTTGACAGTGCGTACCCAGTCGAGGATGATGATGTCCGCTTCGTGACTAGGTGAGTCGTCGATGGTTCGGACTTCGACCAGAGTCTTGGGGACTTCGGCTTCAGTCAACTCCAGCAGCAAGAGATCATACATTCGTCTCTGCGCTTTGTATGGAGTCAAGATGAGAACTGACGCGCGCCTGGAGAAGTCACGAGCGTCGACGATACCTGTAGCTCGATAGAGTTGGACAACGAGCTGCACCGCGAAGTTGGCGTTGGCGGGGTTCGAGAAACTGTTGCCGCTCTTGGTCTCTTCAGAATTGTCGGGTCGAATCAACAATGTCGTAGAGAGACAGTTCCAGCGCCTGAACTTCTCCTGCACCCAATCGTGGAACTTCCTGCTGGCTTCACAGTGTGTTCGGTGAACCACAGTCATGTTGTCACCATAGAACATGGTTTGAGCCCACGAGACGGCGTTGACGCGTGCGCGGTAGTTTCGGCGGAGGCGCGCTAGGATTCTACCGGCGTTTTCCATACGATGGAAAAGGCTGATCTGCCTCTGGTAGGAGAAGACAGCCTTGAAGTCACGCTGCCCTACAGTGAGTCCGATAGGCGGGAACTGCTGAGTATCGCCAATGTAGATAGAGAACGCAGCCGGCCATTGAGCCTGGAGGGCAAGCGATAGAGTCTCGGTCAGGCGAGCAGCTTCATCCACGACGATCAGCTGTGGGACGAATTCGGTATGCTGAGCAAACTCAACTAGAGCGACTGGAGTCCCAACGACAATGTCAAGTTGTGACACTGCATATGCCATCAGTGTGCGGAACTCAGCTTGATGCTTGGCGCGGTTCACGGCGAAAGCATCGGGGTCTTTCCTCTTCTCGTTCCAGGCTGCGATGACACCCGACCAACTTTGCTTGTCAGCTTGTGCAATGCCACGGGCAAGCTCAGAGAGAGATGCAAAGACACACACAGGGTGGCTGTCTTCAAATTGGCGAGATCTGAAGGCATTGAGATGGCGAGCCATTGCCATGTCGACATTGGAGGCGATAGAGTGACCCTGGGTCTGGATAAGAACAGGCTCCGCGTCGACTACCCGTTGGAGATTGCCAAACTCTCGTTTCCATGGCAGGATGCGGGCAACCACCTTGCCAGGGCAGGCCTGGGATGCTCGGCGAGCAGCATCGTCTACCAGCTTGTTCTGGCCTGCAGTCCAAGCAACCTTTGCAGTAGCCGGAGTGGACTCGTGATCAACAGAGTGACCAACCTTTGACTGGAACTTCGGTGCCTTCTGGTACTCATCAGGCGCCGGGTTGTCGTACTTCGTAATAGGAGCCACAGGTGGTTCATTTGCCGGATCATCAATTCCAGGAACGGCAAAGCCCTTATCGCCATGGACATGATGGAAAAGATCCAGAACTTGTTGAGCGACAGTAGATGTCTTGCCTATTTTCGCGTCGCTAGTGTCCCATGCAGACCCAGCGGGAGGTGCAGATTGGTCCCAAGCAGCGGGAGCGGGAGGTGCGGACTGGTCCCAAGCAGCGGGAGCGGGAGGTGCGGACTGGTCCCAAGCAGCGGGAGCGGGAGGTGCGGACTGGTCCCAAGCAGCGGGAGCGGGAGGTGCGGACTGGTCCCAAGCAGCGGGAGCGGGAGGTGCGGACTGGTCCCAAGCAGACTCGTTAGACTTGACAGCGGGCTCTGTAGCGGGCGGGATGCCATCTACAGGGGAAGCAGATACCAATGGAGCCAAGGACAATCCAGAGAAGTGGTTATAGGATGTACCATACAACTTTATGGCGTTGTCATTGTGGATCCAGATGGTGTGGTGGCCTGGCGATGCGAAGATGGGCATTGAGGTAGGCGGGTTCCCATCAATTATAACAGCAAGCTGGAGTGGGATGCGGCCTTGATGTTCGCTCCAGAGTTTGAGAACGCACGCAAGTCCATCAACCGACATGTTGGATGAGCCACTCTCCTGAGAAATTGCCATCATCCGGGCATAATCTGGGCTAGCGACAATAGACCGAAGGTCATCAATTGAGCTTGGTGTGGCGGCACCGTCTGGCATCTGGTGCCGCATGCTTTCGATTAGAGCATACAACCCACACTCGAGGTCACGGCCACTGATAGTCGGAAGGACGCGGTAGTCTGAGGGCATAGAGGTTCCATCACAAATCTCAAAAGGAGCGCCAGTTATGCGCTCCTCTTCAAGTTTCCCAGTATCAGTACTAACAGCCAGTTCAGAGACAGCCGAACAGAAGGAATCTTCTGAGCACGTATCGTCATCATCGACGCTCAACCCGTCAGAAGGCTCGGTCTTGACGTCGGCAGAGACAGTGGAGCCAGGCTTCTCAGAGGTGATGGACTCGGGCTTGTCAGAGGCGATAGACTCGGCTTTCTCAGAGACGACGGACTCAGGCTTGTCAGAGGCGATGGGCTCAGGTTTCTCAGAGACAGAGGGCTTAGGTTCATGCTCTCGGATCTCTCCAACACCGCCGGAAACGATGGCAGCGACGAGTTGCATGGCAGTGGTAGTCTTTCCTGAACCGGGACCACCAGTGACAAAGGCATAACCATGTGGAGTCTCCTTGAGGCTTTCTACTAGACGTTCGCATTCGCCCTCGAATTCTCCGTTGAGGTAGGCACGGGCGAGGCCAGGAAACCTGACGTGAAAGCTGAGCATAAGAGGCTCGGCATGGTGGAAATTGTGACTGTAGTTCCAGAAGCTACCGACAACAGTCCCAGTTACTGCTTTGGCGCGAGCATTGATCTCAGTTATGGTATTGCATTCTGTACGTGTTGTGGTATCATCAGGGCGGTGGTAGAGATTGACCTCAACGCCAGTATATCCTTCGATGGCAATAGTCGAAGGAATGTAGGACTTGGTCTCTTTGTTGTAATAGCCAGCGTTAAACAGACTATTTAGGAAAGTGTGGAATTTCCCAGACGGCCTCAACGTGCTCATTTGGAAATCCAAGTAAGGCTTCGAGAAACCTGGGGGCCAGTTGACTTGTCTACCAGTATGCAAATAGTAGAGAGCAAGGTTAGACTGTGTGCCGGGAGGGAGGGGCAAAGCAATTGCGGGAAACTCAGGTCCTCTATCCGAGCGAACCTCAGAGACGGCCATAGTGGCATTGTCACGAACCCAAGTGCTCAGGCGTTTGTACCATACGTGATCATCTTCTCCATCACGGCATCGGAGCTCTAAAGCCAGTGCCTCAGCAGTCGCTGCACGTTGAACAGAAGGAGGCTGATCTGGTAGGTCGGCAGCAGCTTTGGCAGATGGGCCTTTGAGGAGATGGTAGATAGGCTCAGCAGCTGTTTCAATGAATGCGTGCTGACATTTCTCTTCCAACGACTCTTGGAGATACTCAGCTTTTTCAGTATCATCTCGATCGAAAGCAGCTTGGATCTCTTGCTCAATTGACCTGCCTACATTGGTGAACTTTTGCTCGGCATATTGATAGCGGTTGGCTATATCGCGAGTGATTCGAGCAATCTGTTGAGGGGTCAGATCAGCTTTAGGTAACTGACGATCACGCCAGGAGATGTCCATAAAGAAGGTACAGCTTGAACCGACATCTGGAACACCTGAAGCGATCTCAGGATCCAGGTAATGGACAAGATAGTGACCTCTTAGAGTGCCATCTGCAGGTATGCCATAGACTTCGAGATCATCATCTTGTGGCTGCCATGCAGAGAACATATCTGGAATGATGACGGCTTGCAGGGGAGTGTTGAAAAGAGCGATTGCACGAGTATCTTGCATTTCCTGCTCTTCTGCTGCACTAGCAATCAATGCGACCGTGCGATGTTCGCCGCCGAAGAAGTAAGTAGCGCCGGGGGTGGCACGATCGGGTCTGCTTTCAGGGTCGAGCGCACCGATGTTTTTGTACGTCAGATCAGTGTAGTCGGAACGAACTTTGGTAAGGTACTCCGCGTACGGGTTTGCGAAGGCCTGAAGGTTTGCAAGGATGCCATGCCAATTATGGTGGGTGAAGGATTCTTCGGGAAGAAACCAGATCTCCAACGATGACGAGCTCTGTTCCTTGAGTGTTGCACGGACAGCGGTGGTAATTTGTTGCGTGGCAGTAGGATGCATCTTCTAGTTGCGATCAAACTCCGGGCTGTGGATAACAAATACCTGACTCCAGTCGAAGTCAACGCGAATGTGGCGAACCTCACGAGAGATATTGCCGATATACATCGCTGGCTTGGCAAGGTCAATATCTTGCAGGTTCTCGCCTAGCTCATCTGAGCCTTTGCCATAATGTCCAAGTCCGGATAAATCCATGCCTTCAAAAGCATGAAGGGTTGACAGAGCAAGGTAATCGTCGACGGAGACATCGTTGACGGATATTTTGTCGAGGATAGTGGCAAGTGGAATAATCAACTCAGAGAACTTGTCGAGAGATGAGCCGTTGCGAACAAGAAACTGAGTGTGCACCTGAGCTTGGCAGAACTGTCCAACTGAAATCTCAGAACGGACATGGAGACCAGGACATGGCCCAACGCCAAGACGAGCGACAGTGCCTCCATGAAAGCCTTTGTGGAGTTGACCATCGATACTCGACAGGTGATGGAAATGACCAGTGGTCTGACGCTTCATTGCGAAGGAAGGATTGGGGTCTTGCTTGGTGGGCATTGGCTGGCCAATATCCTTTCCAAGGAGAGCATTGCCAAGAGGCTGCTCGTCCGGGAGGGGATCACCAGAATCAGACATCGCGAAAGTGTAACGATGTGCTCGAGGATGAGTTGGAGTAGAGAGGGGTTTTGTATGCAGAATAACTGTAGAGTTGTGCGCGGGAAAGATTTGGAGTTCAGAGTGAAGCTGAAGATGTAAGTGGTGATGCGCGGGTGAAGAGAGAGAAGAAGAGATTGCGAGAGGAACGCGACGTAAAATACGCGTAGCTTAGGCAACAATAGATAAAAGTGGGGGGATAAACAACAGAGGTGAAGTAGAAGGAAATCGACAGAAAGATGTAGAATGTGAGAGGCTTCTTATGAACCGTGCACTGATATAGCGTAACGGTTGTTGACAGCCGTTGCCAGTTGCAAGGGGAAAAAGAAGAGAAAGTCTAAACACCGACCCTCAGAATGAGGGGCCCTGACCTAGCGAAGAGGAGAGGGGGTAACACGGCGAATAGTGAGGAAATTTTATCAAATGCTGCGCCTGAGCAAATGCCTCTTCCCGCCGGGAACGATTTACCGCGACAGGGCACTTCTAGGCGTAATAGGCGCGCCTAGAGTGCTGCGTTACTTTTCGAAGCCTCGTAATATTCTTGTGGTCTTTGGTCGAATCCAGTGGCTACGAGTGGCCAAACTTGGAGGGAGTGGTTGAACGCGAGGAGTGAAGGGGACGTTGGAAGCGATAGCGAACTACCAATCTACTCTCCAGATGGTGATGGTATTCGAGAGGAGTGATGTACTGAATAGGTAGTGAGAGGAGAAGAAGTTGTGCCAACGAGAAGATGCAAAGTTAAAATGGCAGAGATGAGGAGTTGAAAACAAGTAGTGAGGGTAAGAATGTTGAAGAGAAGTTGATGCGATTAAAGGGTACCGTGACTTAAGTAGGGCATCCACCTCACACATGAGCGGTTGTTTATTGTGTGGCACTGCTAGGCATTGTCTCCCGCCTTGAATTGAATTGGGGTGCAGGCGCCTATTGTCATGGCCCGGCGAGTTGGACTTGCCGCCAGGCCCATCCATTGGAGGTCCATTGGAGGTCCATTGGGGATCCCAAGGATTGTCACTGGAGTTCTTATTGTCAAAGTGAATGGTAGGTAGTTGAGAGTGGACCGCGATTGACAGGGAAGCTGACTAAGACCAAGGGAGTGGAAGGCGCTACCTTAGTACCCGTTGGCTCGAGCCGGGGGGCGGGGGGCAACTAAGCTTGCTTAGTTGGGTATAAAACCCTGAGATATGCATAAAAGGGTGAGACAGCCCTGCATAACCGACTATCCCTTATATTAGGTTTTTTATATCTAAATTTAAAGATCTAAAGATATTAATTAGTAAATATATTATATTTATTATTTACTTATTTAAAACTTAAAATACCTATTTAATAATATATAAAGCAAAGCCAAAGATCTTAAAGTAAGATAATAAAATATAATATTTATTTTTAATATAATATAATATAAGGCATTATATACTATGCCAAAAAACACAATAACCTTAATATTTAGTCTTAGCAGATTATATAACTGCTGCCTTAAACCTTAGGATCTAATTAAAGAGTTAATAATAAATTAGATTAGGTTATAATATAATATAATAAGAGAAATATAAGTTAAGGATAAATATAATTAAATAATACTTAGGATTATTTAATTATATTATATACTTATTTATAACTCTTAGAGTTATTTAAGCTATTATTTTTTTTATATTTATAACTTAAAAGTAATTACTATTATAATATTACTTAACCTTTAAGCTTTTATTAAGTAAAGGATTATTTTTATAATGTTAAGAAAGTATTTATTACTTATATTATAAAAAAGCTTAAAGTTATAAATATTTTTAATATTAAAGACTTTTTTAATTAATAAAAAAAATAATTAAAACTATTAATAAAACAAAAAGTTATTATAAATTTTATTATTTAAATATAAAAATTAAATTTACTTATTTTTAAATATAAAATTAAATAGAAATTCTTTAAAATATAAAAAAGAAGAGACTTTGTCGCTAAACCTTAGCTAGAGCGATGGGTAACTGCACAGCTAGTTGTGCGGATAGCACACTCGAGTGGAGGTGGAGCGTTGAACAACCATGGGCTTGTAGAATTGGTTCATGTTGGATAGCATACCTCAGGTGCTGGAATTGAAGATTTACCTGACGTAAGAATGACTTTACGCGTGGTCAACTAAAGTAGTTCGACAACAAAACCACAATTTGCGATATCCTTGAGGATCCAGTCCACCGGCGTGGCTTAGGTAACATCATGGCCTTCACTAAGTCCGCCAGTTACCATCCCACCAATTCGGCCACGGTCGTCAAAGATGCAGGACCCTGAGTCACCGTTTCGTGAGAAATGGTCTCGGCGACAATCAAATGTAAGTCTTTGACCAATAAGACACCACTCTTCAGACTCATACCAATAGCCATCAACCGGCTTACGGGTGATAGATTTGACTTCGTTGGCAAGACCAATACATAAGCCGGAAGTAGCTCCATATAATACAACAACGATTGCCGGTGCATCTAAACTTCCAGTCTCTTCTGTCGGCCTGAACATTTCTGTCTCCGGAATCGTCTGTCTGAGGAGAGATGCAGGTTCTCTGCCAGGATTGAGGGGTAACCAAGAGTGACAGTTGATTTTCTCTGCCATCGCTGCGCTGAACAATTTGTGAGTAAGATCATGAGTTGGGCCAACCCTCACTTGGTTTTGAAGGGCCGTGAGGCGCGTGCTGTGCTTGTTCTGATGGACTTGGATCAGTGCCCAATCACGGAGTCTGGGATTACCGGAATTTGCCTCACTACTGGCATGACTGGGAGAATACAAGAGATGCCCAATGATTCGCGTGGCGGGTTCAGACAGAGCCTCAAGGTGTCGCTCTACTTCTTTCCAACCAGGTAAACTAGATCTCAGAATGTGCTTTCGGCGCTGCTTTTCATTTAGACTCAACGTCAAGGAACTATCGGCCATTTCGACCAAATCGCCGACATTTTCAAGTTGGCCAGCAATGAGAGATTTTTGATATTCAAGAGCCCTGTCGCCGGGTCGAATAATGAGCTCAGACTGAGAGTTTCTGTCTCTGTCGTCAAATCTGTTCTCGGGCCCTAGCAGAGGCAAAACAACATGCCGACAGGTCAGAGCGAGCACATTATTCGTGTTTCTTTGACGCAAATACAAGCATTTGGTGCCGTTACAGTAGGGTGTAGTCGAGTTGGCAACCGAGACGCCCAGGAACTCGGACCAGAGAGCCCCAGCGTGAGAATACACGCGGAAAGGACCACTGGATAGCTTTGGAGAGTCGATAGGCGCCTGTTGTGGAATTGAATAGCTTCTTTGTACGTCAGATTCTTTTATCTCGACGTGCACATCGTGAATAGAGTGGCTTCGAAGAATCTTAAGGCATCTGCTGGCAATTGCGTAGCATGTGGCAAAGGATGTTGAATCTGGGCGGACAGATATAAAAAGCACAACGGGGCATTTCTTTGGCTCATCGGTTTCAGATCCGATCGATAGGATATCGATGGCAGACCAGTCGATACCTATGAGTGCTTCGATAATGCTGCGGCGTAAAGGCCCCGTTGAGTCATTCCAAAGGACGGCAATAGGATGTCTACCAACATTTCGTAGAACCTTTGCTGGAGCAAATTCCACCCCTTTAATATTCTTCCACTTGTCTGCGAAGTTTGTCCGTGCAACAAGCCGTGGTCTGCTTGGAAGCCCATAGTAATAATGGCTGATTTCGTCTGGCCCGGGGGCAATTGGAGTAGACATAGTGCTGGCACTGAGGACTGGGTCTGACAAACGATTTTGTTTGATGAAATACTGGTGAATTTCGTCTTCTGTTACTGGGAAACTGAAGCTTCTGGAATGTTGGGCTGCAACTTTGTGTGAAGTGTAAGGAGGATAGGGAAAGAGATGACGAAAGCCCGAGGAGCTTGTCTCTATAAATACTTGTGAGAACTAAAATCTTGCTCGGCTTTTGAGCACAAAAGCCTTGACGCTTACCAAAAGTATGTTGAGGAAGCCTATCCATATCTTGTATGATTGGGAACGTGATGACCAATGACTTGTATTCAGGTGAAATCTAGTATAACCTTGGCTTTGCAGACTTGTCAAGCTCTTGGGGTCAACAGGTAATGTATCGACCAGAATCTTCAAAAGGGTGTTGTGTGAGTTTCGTGGGATGTTTTGAGTTTGATGCATAATCCAGATCCTTTGAGATGTGACCGTCAGGGCCCGTCACTTTCCTATGCGCGTGCATGGCGACTTCTCCGTATCTCGGAATAGGAAGTTACAGGGAGGAATGACAGAATACAGTGAGAAGCTTCATTCAAAGGCAGAGAGAACGAACTCCGTTACCAGTGATAGACAAAAAAAATCTGGACACCGACCCTTGACAAAGGGACCCTTACCTCATAAAGAGGATAAGGGGGCAACACGGTGCACAGCGAGGAATCTCTCATGCATCACGCCTAGATGCATGCCTCTTCCCATTAGAAGCTAATTATCATGATAGGGCATCCCCAGGCATTTCAGGCGTGCCTGGGGTGCTGTGTTGCTTTGGAAGCTTTCTTGTATTCTTGTAAACCTAAGGCGGTAAAGGCTTTTGTCTATCTTGTGCCGTGATCCTGAACAATTGAGCAACGGCAGCGGGGCTGGGGAAGATGGAGTGGCGCCGACATTGCGAAAGGAGAAGGAGAAGAATGCTGCAGAGCAAAGCATGTCGAGCAGGTAAAAGACTGCGAGGAGGAGGGATCTGTAAGATGATATGAAGCCGAGAGTGAGGGGTGAGGTCACAGGAGCCTCAAGAGAAAGTGGGGCGCTGGTGAGATAGAAGGGCATGTATTCGTACATAAATGCAAAGTTATTTTGGTAAGGTATAGTACCTTAACGACCCGGAGGTACGTACCTAAGCTTCCTCAAATTGCCTGTTTAAGTACTTAGGTTCCTTAAGGTAGGTAGAACAGGGGCGGGGGAAACAATGTACCCAGGTACCTGCCTTGACGCGGAATGATGAGAAGCTTAGATAAGGTACGTACCTCCCATCTGGGTTGCTCCCTTGGGAACCTGTACCTTACCTAGTACTTCGAGCCGCCAGCGGCGTCCAATAATTACTTCCATTCCCGTCTTTAATAGCCCATCTCAACAGGCACCCACCGTGCATCAAGAGCCTCTTATTATGGCGGATAACAATTGAGAACAGCAGCTAACAATAACATTCCCGGCCTGGGGCATAAAACTATATCAGTAAATCAGTTGCTATACCAGGTCCTAGAGCAATTCGCTGCCCTGGGGAACCACTCCGGCAACCAAGACGAGGTATCTTGGTACCTGCCTTAAGTGATGGGAAGCTCAGGTACGTACCTACCCAGATGGGGGAGTTTTACAGTTGGAAATGGAATGTATCGCGCCCACTTAGCATGTATAGATATTTGTAGTGGTAAGGATTCGCAACATAGTAGCAAGTACTCCGTACATTTAGAAACACTTACTTTATCTTAAGACCCCCTGCAACAGATCGGGATATCTCGAAATATAAATAAGTGCAATAACCTCTCTTCAGCCTCTCTGGACATCAGTAGCACATGTAGTACATTTCCGACCCCTGAAACCTGTACAAGACAGCAACTTTATAAAACAGCCTTGTATACCTACATTATCTAGGTACCTACCCTGCCCCCGGAGTTGAAAAAACACCAGAATCGGCTTGGTGACACATCGGCAGATTTTGGTGTAAGCGATCCTAGCCTGCTTGCCTCCTCTGTACATGCTATAACTTTCTACTGGTTTAAACACCTGGCCACAGGGCCTGGGCATGACAGGCCGCTGACATTTTCTCGTCTCCACAGTTGCGCTGTGAGCAGCCCAGCTCTCTCTGGCTGGTCAGGCTAAGCTCCCTGCGGCACTTGGCCAATTTCGCGATGTAAGTCATTGCATACTGCACATGAGAGAGAATAAGTGTGATTTGCTTCTAGTTCTGGTGTTTGAACCGATCATATTAAAAATGCGGAACGTTTGTATGACAATGGAAATTACCATGTGCTTTGATTGGAATGAAGCCATCTCGAACATGAGTGTGGCTCAAGGCAGTGTCTCTTTGCTTCTGATTCTCGTGACCATGGCACCAACATATATGAAAGCATGGACTTGGGCTTGTACTTATGATTGATATATGAACAAGCGAACTTCGAGATGAAGATGTCGTTATCAATCGAGTAAGTGACTCTATGTGAGGTGTTGCGCTGTAAGTAGCCCAGCACTCTCAGACTGGTCAGATAAAACCAACTGCGCGATTTAGGTAGCTTGATAAGGTCAATCCAGCCGCCGCCTTAGATTGAAGAAAACGACGCTCTTGCAATCAAATCTAGAATGCTCGTTGTGGCTAATCTGCGCTTTGTACAATAGTAGGTTGACGACTGGCTCTATGATCATATGGAACATGAGTTCCTTTATAATCGTGTTCCATCTCAACTTCAGTGTTCTCTGTTAGCAGAACAGCAACGTTGAAAGGAAGAAAAACGTTGATCTCGAGAACTTTGTATTAGCTAGTATCATCACCGAAGTGGCTATCGGGTGCTGATTTGTCGTCAGAATCAAGTTCGCGACATTTGAGAGTGGAACTGAGTGGTAGAAGCTTAACTGTGTTATAGTCTTGAAGTGATGGGAGGGTACAAAATGATCAGATGCTGTGCAGATTAAGTATTAAGGTAAGAGGCTCGTTGGTGGTCTTCGTGGCAACATCGCCGATTCGATCGAGAATGTCGTCTATCGTGCCGTCGGAGGTTACATCTGGAATAGTATATAATTACCAGAGAACCCCTATTGAGGTACCTATGTAAGGAATAATATTATAAGCAAGGTATGCCTGTTCGGTACCAAATGGCCTGGTGATCAATTCAAGATATAGATGTGTTGCAGAAGTAGTGCTTAAACTGGTGTTGTAGTCGTGAAAGTTATGATCGAGGCAGATCGAAATTATCCCTAACAAGTTTCATCCCTAATCATCTATATCTGGGTTTCTCCAAGGGCGATAGCGGTTGATCCGAGGATATATAGCAACATCCCATCGGCGTCCTCATGACAGGCCAGTTGACCGCTTATTGTATAATCAGGATCACTGTGGCCGACTTTGGCATCCGGCAACTCGTTTAAGTAGCCCCTGACGACTCGGACGTAATACAGCTTTATGGCCAGTCCAGGTTCCGAGACAACAAGGCTAAATTCTATGATGATGAGCACAGAGAATGACACTGTTTCCTGGAGAGATGGATTCTTTATTCCTCGAGATGTATATGTCCAGGTCATGGAGCCTTCTCTCGCCGGGACAGCCGGACTGGTGAGCTCATGAACCAACCTCTACAAGGCCATATAGGGAAAAAGCTCCATAAGTCGAGGGAGTGAAAACCTGCATATGTGATGCCCTCATTTCCTTCCTGCGACCAAACGGTCTCTGCGGACCCGGGTGTGCTCAATTTGGTCATATATGTTGTCCAAATGCCATTTATTGCCATCGGCTAGGTTAATAGGATTATGAATAGTCTTGCTTTGCAAGTCTAGGTTGCTTTGATGGATTTCAGGAAGGATGAAGAAAGAAAGGATCTGACTTATTCCTAGCTGTTATAGTAAACTACTTGCGTTAAAAGTCTGCCCTTTTATTTTTCATAAAATGATATAACTTAATCTTCCTGGCTACGATGTTATCCATATACCTGGCCAGACTTATCCAAAAAAAAAAAAAAAAAAAAAAAAAAGTTGAAAAAAAAATTAAGATAATCTTAGTTGTTAAAGATGAAATTCTCTTGCCAGGAAGTATGAAAAAGCGTATCGTCGTCGTACTTGTCTCATATATGATGGCGGACTTGGGTGAAAATACATAATATGCCCACTGGACTATCTATATACCTCGTGCTGTACGGTTTGCCAATAAGTAGCTGGATCACGTATTCCGATACCATTGGGGCCCCGCATCCGTCCCTAACGATCTCATTCAAGCCGCTTCGCTCTTGGAGAGCGTTGTCCCCAAGCGCGATGCTACGGTTGGCGATCAAGGGAGAGCGCAGGATTGAGTCGGTGATTGTGAGATCGGCGCTACACCAGCCCCAGGTCCCACGATTTGGGTCGTGAAGGAAGGAAACGGGTGCCTTTCTTTTTGACACTGATGACACAATCGGGAGACGCTTCAACCAGTTTCGGGGGCTCTTATAACTCCTGACCCCGGAAGGCTTGTGAGTTGTAAGTCTTATATAATAACCTATAGTAAATCTTATCCTTAGATATAATATAAAAAATACTAAAAGAAAAAAGAAAACAGAACTATGTAATGTTTCTAATTCTACTAACTCTTGAAATGTTATTAAGGTAAAACTTATCATTATAGCACCATGGTTTCGGTCTGTGGCTACTTAAATGTCTCTAGGCATCCAAGGCATGGCGGTCAATGTTGGAGCTCGCCAGCCTTAATACCAGCGCGTAGCGGCGGGATTACCAACTCTTCAATTTAAACTCTAAGATATCAATATACTGCCATATATTCAGTCCAGCCAGACCGATAACGTTCAGAGGAGTTGTGTCCTCCGCGCTGACGAGTGAAAGAGCCGGCTGCACGGGGGAAAGGGTGTAAGAAGGCTGCGCCGTTGAAGTGGCATATATGTGCTTGTATTATTTAATCCTCCTAAAAGGGAAAATTTTACACATGTATCAGATATTTTGCCGCAAAGCCTTTAATATTCAGTTATATTATTAATTCGTTGAACTTTACTAACCTCCTTGTATTAAGAACCCTTCTCCTATTTCTTAATAAACCTCTTTATTCTACTATTCTAACTCTAGTAGCAGGCCCCAGCTAAATGATACAAGAATACCATGTAAATATTCATACCCAAAGGTTTACTTAAATACCTACAGCAATAATATGAACTGGTCCATTGCGGGCTACAAAGGCTAATAACACTGAGATTTGGCCTTCCATGACCAGTAGGAAAATCCCCCTGAACTGGTTAATCTTTGAGCTAACCTTGCAGATGAATTAAACCACTTTAAAAGAGCGGCCGTTGCCCCGTTTCTTGCTGATATGGTTAGTGTATGCCGTAAAGACCTGAACTTGTTGAGGTTTGTAGAAGGGACTGTAAGCCCAGTACCAAACCAAGGCCAAGATGCAGCTTGCTGAAGTACCTTACTGTTTGACTCGCTCCCTGTCATCCTCAAAGTCGTTTTCAACATATGCGTCCCGGATCTGAAGACGCGTATCCCGGAGAAGATCAGATTGAGGTAGATTAACCTTGGTTCCCTCTTTCTGTAGATCCCAAAGTAGTCGTGGCTGCTGAGAGTACCAATTAGGCTGCGTAACAACTTCAATAGCGGCATCATCCGGCCTGGGAGCTTGAGACTGGTTTCAGCACATCCAGAGACGGAAGACCACAGGGTCTAGTCAGTCTTACTCTGAACTGTGATGCACAAGGTCATGATACTTTCTGATTCCTCTTTGAAACGAAACGTCCTAGACAGTCTATGTGCCGCCATGCTTTTGTTCCTTGGAGATCTATCCAAATTCGAGACTTTCTTAGTTTCTTTCACCGGGAACTTTTTGGTAGTCTCATCTACGATTGTATGATCGAGAATTGATGATCTGTTGTACCGCTTCGTCGAGTTTCCGCGGGAGATGCTGGACTTTTCTGTGCCGTTGTATGCGAGGGAAAGGATCTTTCGGAGAGCATCGGCCTAAATATGTTCGTATGTGCCTGTGGCTAGGGAAGGTAAATGTTTTTGAGTATATTGAAGTGCCGACCATGGAGAACCCATCCGACAACAATATGACAGGAACGAAGGACTATCTGATGAGCATAAGAACCGTATGATGTCGAGAGGTACTGGCAGTTATGGGTAATAGCGATGGATCACTAGCGTTGTCTGGGTACACGTTAACATAATTGTCATTCAGTGGGATGTTATATGGGACAGCAAAAGACCACACTTCGATGCCAACACAAAAAATGCCTCGATAAAGTTCCGAGAACATTCAGCCTTGATGACCCGAAGATTCTTGCTTTGAATATCGAAAGTCGTGCTGCAATTTCCATTGCGGACGATTCTATTGATTCTTGTATCATCGAGATGTTTTAGGAACTGATCTAAAAGCATGGTTTGTATAATCGCTGTGAATGTTAGTTGACATACGAAGGACATGAGTAATTCTTTAACTTACGATAAATACCACAATTGGGCCGTGGTTTGCTTGTTTCCTCATGTGCAGCAATCTCCATTGAATGACGTTAGTAAAAACCAGCTCGGTGAGCTTAGATTCTCGTATGACTAATCGTGATCAAGGATTGGGGAATATGCGGGGGCGCGGGTATCATGTACAATCCGCGACCACTACTTGTCGTATACATGAACACACTGGCCTAAATGAGGGGGGTTGTGTGAAAGGACGGTTCCTCTGTTTGTGGTGAATGCAGCTGCGGGTTCGAGGAAAGTATTGGCATTGCCAGTGCCAGTGCCTTTAACTTACTACAAAATTACATGCCAGTGTCAAACCATCGACGATGGCTATTCTGCTTTGTTGAGGCTTTGAACGAGGAGTCAGGTCTCAATTTGATTGTATGGTGCGGCTAATGATAGAAGATCTAAAAATTTGGCCATGATGCGCGAGTGTAGTTAGAGTCAACAAGAGAGGCTTATAAGGACTGAGCCAATGTTAGCAGTGTCACGTCCGTTTCGTCATGGTCGTATTTACTCGTAAGGGCTTCTTCTTCCTTTATTGGAGCTTCGAGCAACTGAGGGCCAGGGGTCAAGCGATTTAACAATGACAGCCAAATAGTGGATGGCTGAGTACATGACTGGTCCCCTTCATCCTCGGCTGCGGTAGGCTAGGGAAGTGTTAGGTATGCCCTTTGTAGTACACAACCTTCCCAAAGGCTTCAGTGATACCACGAATGTGAGTGGTGAGGGCTTATATAAGAGGCAGTTATATTGTCAGGTGTCTCAGTGTCCCTTGTTGAATCCCTCGCGTAAGTCTTCATTGTGCTCTCTGCTTGCTCTACTTGGCGCGTGACCTGCTTGGTGTCGATGTTATCCCACTTCATGAGGCAGTAGGAGGCCCTATCCACGTATAACGGGTTGTCAAGGTCCACATGGGTTAACTCCTTGCACCTAGAGCATGACTGGCGGTACACTTCAGATTGTGCTATACAATTCAATGGCGTTTTCATTATCGATCCATATCTTATGACGGCTTGGGAATGGGAAGATGACTTGCAAGGCAGGTGAGTATCTAGCAATGGTAAAGAGAAAGAATGCGAAATACTTCGTGGGTGCGCACTGGTCAAAAGGCTCGTGGTAGCTAATGACAGTGATAAAAAAGAAGATCCGAATGTCGACCCTCATGAAGAGGGCCTCCCAAACGGAGAGGGGACACACCAACGGCGTGGAAACTCTCATACGTTGCGCCCGAACATATGCCTCTTTCCGTCAGAAATTGAGTGACAGGCTTTGACTGGTACTTGAGCCATGCGGGTTGTTTTGGTACACTCGGGAATTTATGGCGAGTTGTGCCAGGTGTGATAAAACGCATCTGCGCCTCAGCAGGAGAGCTAATCGATGATGCCGGTGTCGTGGCTGTAGCAGATCTGGTAATTCTATAGAATATATAACGCAAATGAATGTGAGACGCACGGTTTCGAGTGACAATGGAGGATGACTTTCGGTTAGAGGATAATGGGGCGAGGGGTGACCATGGAGAGCATCAGCGAACTCCAAATGTCATCCGAAGATTGAGCTTGTGACCGGAATCCGCACTGAAAAAGTCGGTAGAGGCATCCTTATTGCTTTTGTAGTTTAGTATGCCTATATCGCTTTAGATGAGAAGGCTTGACCTTTGTTGTGTTAAAGTGATGTTAACACTGCGGGGACTTTTTATAAATAAGGGCCTGCTTTCTTTGGTTATAAATAAAGCTAGGATAATAATCTAGGCCTTATGACCCTAGAATGTATTAAAGGTGGGATATAAAATGTTTTCAAGGCCAGGCTCTTTTTTAACTGCTTCCTGATGGATCGAAAGTTTGCGCGGTAAGGCGTGAGGACGGCGATGTCTGCCGGAGACAGCTTGAGTTTCTCCCGATTGTCCATGTGACCAGTCCAGACCGGTGCTCTCCATCCAGCTTCTTCTTGGTAAACTCGACCTCAATCTTGTTCAAGTCTCCCTGAAGGGCATGATAAGCGCCGCGCCAATTTTGGGGTTCCTTTGTACATGTTAGCTAATTTGTCTTGGTTGAAGACGTCACTCACGAGGATGCCTTTCGGTTCCAGTAGACACACGAATTTGACGGTCTCCTTGACGGGACTTGTGCCGATATTCTGGCCCGTGGTTGTCCGCGGCCGGCGGGCAACACTTGCAGCAGACATCGCGATGATCGAATCGAATGTACTGAAGTAGATATTTCCTTGCCAAACCACATCCAGGGAGACATCGTGGAGAAAGGAAGATCGGTATCTATCATTGAATGCCGAAGAAGGAACGGTGTGAGAGAAAAGGAAGACACACTATCAATAACTCTTTCGGTGAACTGTTGGCGGACGCGATGGGGACATATTCGTGCTTTCCCCATTGGAAGCGCCTCCGCATCTTCACCACGGGGCTTGATGGAAGGCGGCTTTGAGCACCTTCGGGGAAGGCATCGTCGGTGTTGCGGTTAGAAAGAACCAGGATTTGAAGTTTCTTGAGACAGGGGAGAACGGGGAAAAGATACGATGGGGCGATTCGTTGAGTCTCTTTGAGCTTAAATGAGATCCTTCTACGGCGCTTCCTGGGAGGACCTTTAAGATGTGGTCTATGACCTCGTCGGGGCAGTCGAGCAAGCTGACCAGCACTATCTTGTGTAGATGACCAGGCGATTGTGGGCGTGAAATGCGCGATTGTCGGAGTGATTAAGATGGAGAAGAAATGTCGTGCTGAGGAAGCGAATTGTTATTGACGGTGGCAGAAACATATCCCAGTACTGTCCAGGCATATCCTCAATAACAGGCGGCTCAGCCGTTCCGCGCGCCGCAAACTTGATAATGACGCATCGAGTTATCGCAATGGTGAAATCACAGTCATACCTCTCTATAAGCTTTGTCTCCTGAAAGATGTATATCCCTACTAGATGCTCCTTTATGTTTTCGATGGCAATACCTTTAGCTTGGAGGGCTTGGTTGCCGAAGAGCTCAGTCGAAATGATGGACTTATTAGTCCCCGAGTTTGCTTCGAACTTGACGCTCATATACGCCGGAGCCTTGGCCATTTGCTGTGGGGTTTCTGGAATGTCTGACCACGTTTTCACTTTGAACGGGTGATAGGGAGATTCTCGATGAAACACCGAACAGGCACGGATGAAAAGCCTTTAAGTTCGGGTGTCTATGAGCCTCCACGCGGCACACCAGAACGATTGGTGATGGGCCTCTTTGACGAGGAAGTTCTCCCTCTCATCACACAGTGCTCTGGACCCTAGACTCTAGTCTCGCGCCTATCGAATGAGTCGACATTGTCCCCTGTCTGCTCAGAAGCCTCTTCCTTGCGCGTTTCTTATCTAGGCCTTCTTCGTCGCATACAGATTCCTGGTTCAATTATTGGAAATCTTTGCTCTCAATAGAAATCTCAAACTCTTCACTGAGAGTATGCACCATTGCCCCAAGATGACTGATATGTAGAGTCAGGAGGTCCATGTCCTCGGGTCTGTATTCACCCTGCCGAATTACCCAGGTAGAGAAAGACACGGCGGGTTTGGGCGAAACACTGGCACTGTGACTCATCCAAGCATGAGATCTGAGGCTTAGTTTAGTATATGTAAAACTGATTGTTCCTCTGATTTCTGTCGAAGTGAATGCTGGAAGTTGCCTTCAAGTTGGTTTGCGTCGACAAGTCAAGAGTCGCATATCAGATGTCTTGATGGTCTGGAGGCATAATGGATAAGAGAGGAAGAAGGCGAAGGGAAGAGATAGATACTATGTTGCTTGCTCGCGACCTTCGGACTCGACCTTCAGGGGCAATTCAGTATGGTTGATTGCAGGTTTGTATCGAGTCTGCAGGTTATCAACAGGGAAGTTCCAGAGTTCTTCGCGAATACTTGATCGGGATAGTGGCTGTTTGGGATGTTGCTGATGAAGTGGTGGACGATGAGGATAGCGTTGGCGATATGGGCTCGAACCCTGCCAGACCACTTCTTATATTGCTCCCCGAAAAAGCCATATGAACTTGGAATGGGGTGATATTAACGGCGGCGGTTGAGTGGGTGTCTCCATCAGCAAATTTGAACAGACGGTTAGAGGCGTTAGTCATCCAATAGGGCAGGTATTCAGTATCTCTCTCAAGATCACGGAGGTGCTTCACAGAAGCCAACAGTCTGTTAATTAGGGCTTTCTTGAGCTCGTTGAGGTTGGAGTCCTGGCGTTGTGGGAGTTGAGGGGGGAGGATAAGATGGTTGTAAATGGTATTGTTAAGTGATAGGGTTTTTTTATTATTGCTCTTGCCTTTCTGAGGGGGATAGTAGGTGATTCAGATGGGTAAGTTTCCTAGATGCCTGAGGTCATTCAGTATCAATATAAGTTTTCTTGCAGTCTTGGTAGAGCTCAGTACGTGGCAGTCGATGTTATACTCGCTATGGGGGTTTTTCATTATCGCTCTTGCCCTTCTGAAGGGTGGTAGATGTCACTGGGGGATGCATTGCTGCTAGCACCTAAAGTGACATAACTTGCTTCTATTGATATAATAGGCGATTTAGGCAGGTAGGTTACCTACATGCCTAAATCAGTGTTGATATAAGTTGTCTTGTAGTTGTGGTAGAGTTCGGTATGTGGCAGTGGAGGTTATACTCGCGATTAGGTGACCGTCAGACAAACCGGGCAATTCTGCTTATCTGACTAGAGTCTTCCTCATATATCTGACATTGGGGTAAGATTTGTGTTATAGGTGTCTTGGGGAAGGGTGAGTAAATGTCTGTCATAGATGATGGCTGCCTAGTACCTAATGCACTGGTATTACCACTGAGAAAGGGCTTGAATTCTGATTTGCCGGTGGAGATGAGCCTTCAATATTTCGTGGTGAGACGTCGGACGTGGTGAGACGTCGGACGTGGTGAGACGTCGGACGTGGCGGGAGCTCGACGGTGATGTGGTACCGAGTCAATTCCTTCATAATGTAGCTAGGTCTGCACGGTACCAGCTCCAGATGCTATCATCCGGGTAGCGAGGGAATGAGAGACGAATGTCTTTGCTATTATTGTTAGCCATGGGGTCATAGCATGGCAGAGTTGGTGCTCGGCAAGCTTTACTGTGGCGTTGCTCCTCGTCTCCTTTATTTTCTTTCTGGCTGCAATTCGGCGCCGTTTTCGTCCTTGTTCTTGATGCATCACCTGAGGAAGAGGCACCATATTGGATATGCCGAGCTCTCGAAGCTTGTCCATTTTCTCCAGAAGGGCTCGGTTACCGAGCCCTTGTTCGGACTTGACTGCCTTTGCGGTAGTCATCGTGTCAGAATGAAGTCGCTTAGAGAAGGATAGGAGGTGCATCGCTTGATATGTCGATGTTGATTCGGATGAGGGAAAAGTATCGAGGATTAATACATAGACTGGGATCTGGTGAACTTTTGGGTCAAACGGATACTCCCGGCGCCGAGAGGGAGAGAACTGTCGGTATATAAGTAATTGTACTGCTCCTGCTTATATTACGCAGGAAAGCGAGTCTGTTGTAAATCGGAAAAGCCCACTCTCTTCCTATCGAGCTTTTCCAAGGCCATTATTAGTAATAGATAGGCATATTGTTCATAAGATTGTCGAGTTCGGCGATCATTTCTCCAATTAGCTGGGCGATAATAGCCTCTGTCATCTTAGTGTTTCTGGCGACTGCCAAAGCTCTCTTGTATCCTCCTTCTCAGTAGATGTCAATTGTCTATGCCTCCTAGTGCATATATGTTTAAAGGTGACGTCAGCTTAGTGCTCTGGTCACGGAAGAGCCAAGGTCTTGGAGCATCTGGGCCTCGTTGGCGTGGAAGTCGTTCGGGGCCCGGAGATTCTCCATCTCGTTCTTTTGTGCCGCGTTGCGTTTTCGAAGGCTGTTGAGTTTGGCGAACATTTCTGTAATTTGCTGGGCGATGCTGGCCTCTGCCATTTCGATATTTCTGGCGGCTGCCAAAGCTGACTTATATCATAAGTCTAGACTGAGGTTAGTACCTGATAAGAGTAGAAGTAGATGAAAAGTGAAGATAACTGACCAGCGGTTGCGATCAAGGCTCTTACGCATTTGTGAATGGAAAAGGTTGGAGAGAAAGCGAAGTTTAAGTATATTGGAGATGGATAAGGATACTCTGAAATGGGCTTGTCAGGTATTGCAGGCGATGTGACGGCATTATTGCGATACTGAATCACCAAGGCGATCAGTTGGAGTCGAAGCGTTCCGCACATGTTGAGCAAAGGTGCGACTGATTTGATAACAAAGCTGAGCGGTGGTTGCTTTGGCAATGAGAGTATAATCTCATCACTGAAGAAACTCTATCAGAGAAGTAATGCCAAAAATCAGATTATTTTCTTCATTTACCATCGACTGTCGCGTTCGGTCCATGGTAGGGAAGACCGAAACGGGATAAATGTATCTTTATTATAGCAGGGGTATAGTCAGCGATGTGGAACTATACTGAGATTTCATCGTTGGAAAACTTTGAGTGCCCCCTTCAAGTTGGCCACATCGCGAGTCAACTTCTCGCGTGATAAAGTTAAATGCAGTGTATAGAGTTCCTTCTCGGTAAAAGTTGAGGTATGGATTCTCAAATGTGTTGCGGGAGACTTCCAAATCTTATCAGCCTGAAGCACCAGTTCTGCATGAGGAAGCAATCCACCAAGCTTCGACATGTTTATCTCGGCTGAGCATGTCTTTGCCAGCGATGGCCTCGAAGTGCTTCGGGTTCATATGGAACATAACTTGATTGTGTAGAGAGGTGAGATGGCCAAAGGGAGTTGTGCTTGTTGAGCCTACTGTATATTTGCCAATATAAAATGCCTGGGTTCAGATAGCACGGTGTGACAGGCAGCGGCCGAGACCTTGCTACTGTTTGTCAGTCGACGACGGGAAACAAGCCATCCATGACCTGAACATCGTTGACGCGTTCTAGGTCATGGGCCTCCGATTGAGAGGGACGCGAGTCACTCACACGTCCTTGGTTCTTCCTTTGGCTTTCTTATCATCAGGTCGATGGAACTTGCGCGTCTCTCCCTAGTCGTAGAGTCTTTGCAAACTCCTCATTAATCTCGCGAATTCAAGTGATGAGCTTCAGATCTGTGTCATTATCAAAGAGATTCTCGCGACTGTACTGTCCATCAAGACCGCAGTTCTTGATAATTTGTATCTAAATCGTGTCTCTTTGGTTCGGTCCTTGAAGCGAGTCGTTTCGGAGAAGAGCATTCCTCCGTTTTCGGGGATTTGTTTGTTGTATCAGTTCCAGTTCCAGTTCCATCGGTGACTACACATGTTAGCTAGGCCTACGGAGTAGATAATGAAGGAGACCAAGTGAGACTTACTCCATGCTGTATCTGTAGTCCTTGGGTTGCTGTCGATCATTTAAGCTCTCAATCATATGGTCGAGCCTAAGATCGTAAAGACTGGTACTCGATGACGATATAAACTTCGAGGTTGAGCTGGTGGCAAAGAATGTAAAGAAAGGGGTAAAGGTATGGCGAGGCGAAACGGTCGAGTCTCTTGCAGCTTGAGCGCAAAACGTTCATGGCAAAGCACTTCCCGGAGAAGGGGGGGATAAAAAACGACCCCCAGATCGGTGTCACCAGCGAATTTTGGTGTAAGCCAAAACTGTCAAGGGTCGTGTTTCCACCCTCCCCCCGAGGGGTGGGGTAATGAGTGGATCGGTCAGCACGTACATAAATGCGGTGACAGCCAGAAAGTGGAGCACTAAGCCGATTTGTGTCTGAAAGAGGCAGAGAGGACAACACCACTGAACATGCCAGAAAATGCGCTAACAGGGACCGAGGTCGATACGGGGGCAGTGTTATCGATAACCAGCTCACAGACGCCTCTGATGAGGGAGTTCCTCGCAACCATATGAAGTACATCAAAGGCGAGGTGGTACAGGAGATACAGAGAATGGGGAAAGGTGAAGTAATGATTGAGTATCTCACAGCTCTTGCGAATGGCTTTCACATAAGGAGGAAGCCGGACAGTGAGGTTGGTTGGTGACCCCATTCGGGCAGTCAAGTACCTACTATGCTACTCTGGTATTTTGCATAAGTAGGGGCCAATTTCGTAAGCTTCAGTGGTCTGTGCGCTGTAACCTCATTGTGCAAGCCCCTATAAATTAGTAGACCTACAGCGCCTTTAGAGGTATCTTAACCTAATCCTTAATTTTAATAGCTTACAGAGGTTAGGCCGTAAAGTCTTTGCCTATGCTAAAATTAATGAAAGTGGGGTAATTTTTTTTTCCCTTACTATTAGCCTTATATAAGGCTATTAAGCTTTTTAACTTTTCTATAAAGGCTTAAATAATAAGGCCCTTATAGTAGGCTATTATTATAAAATTTAACCCTAGTTTAAACCACTGCTTTTTTACTAATTTTACTTTATTTATTCTTATATATAAGGTTAATTAGTTATATGCCCTATTATGTGTATTTAATTAATAGAGCTAGTTATAACTTTAGGTTAATTTAACTATTACTAACTAACTTATATAAAAATTAACCTAATTCCTTTATAAAACCCTGCCTTTACCTTGTATTTATCTTAGAATGCTATATATAAACTCCCTTAGCTTTACTCTTATAATCTTAGATTATAACCAGCCTGTTACTTCTATATAAGAGGGAGGATACAAAGTACCTATTTGGCCTTAATAATTACATTCTTAAGCTACTTTTTATACTAGGCTAAGTTTAAGCCTGTAAATATAATAAGGAAAGCTGCCTCTTTTACCTTAAGAGACTAGCCTTACTATAAGGCTTTTTTTAGCTTTTTTAATTTAAATAGCTCTTTAGCTAGCTAGGTTAGAGATATTATACTACCTAGGTAATTTAGATTTATATAACTAATTAAGCTAATTAGGCTATATTTAAAGATAGCTATCCTAACTAGGCTTAATCTGCCTCTTAAAGAAAAGTTTATCTTAATAGCTTTAGCTATCTTATATAATATATAATAATCTTTGCCCTTAGCTTACTTTAGCACTAATCTAATTATATTAATAAGATTATAATTAGTTATATAATAGCCCTAATTAGGCTATAGGCTATTATATATAGGTATTATATTAGTGGCTATAATTAATATTAGTAAGTATAACTAGAAGAGAGGAAGTTAGGTTAGGGAATATACTTAAAGTATAATAGATAAACTAGGTATAGTATTCCTTTAGGTAGGATAAAGGAAGAAGGTTAACTTAGCTGCTAAGAGTAGGCCTGCAGCTAGTATTAATACTACTTAGTTAAAGTAATAATTATGCTATTAAGGCAGATAAACCTTATCTAATTTTAAATTCTATAATAATAGTCTGCTATAGGGGTCTTACTATTTAAGCTTTTATAGAAAACTTAAAAAAGCTTAATAGCCTTATATAAGGCTAATAGCAAGGGAAAAAAAATTTTAAGGGTTATTATTAATTTAATAAAGACTTTATAGCCTAATCTTTATATATCTTAATTAATTAAAATATTAACTTATATATTAAGCCTTTTTAACTTATTATTTAAAAGTTAAAATACCTATTTAATAATATATAAAATAAAACTAAAAACCTTAAAATAAAATAATAAAATAATAAAATATAATATTTATTTTTAATATATTATATTATAAGGTATTATATATTATATTAAAAAACATAATAATCTTAATATTAAGTCTTAGTAGATTATATAACTACTTCCTTAAACCTTAAGATTTAACTAAATAAGTAGCCTTAATCTATAAGTATAAAAAAGAGTTAGCAGACCAAGGCTAGCTCAGCAGGTTAGTAATAAGTTAGATTAGGTTATAAAACAACACAGTGGGAGAAACACAAGTTAAGGATAAACACAGTTAAATAACACTTAGGAGTTATTTTTTATACATAAGCTTAAAGAGGGAGAGATAAAAAAAATACATAAGGTAGCTATCTTTGAATTAACAAGATTAAAAGGCATTAAGATAGTTAGCTATTATTATATTAATATTAGAGGCGATAGAGTGACCCTGGGTCTAAGTAATAACAGGTTCCGCGTTGGTTACGCGCTAAAGATTGCCAAACTCTCGTTTCCATGGCCATGGTTCTCCATGTTGGGCGGGTGGTTGACGGGCTGAAAATGGCCACTGGAGTCTGACAGTGATGTCAACTAGTGAGGATGCGAACTCGTTCTGGTGTTTGATACGGCTGGCGGCTAAAGTATTGGTGTCCCCTTGCGATATTGCCAGAGCCTGAGCTACGTGCGGTCATGTATAATTATACGGCTTGTTCGAGAACATTGACAAGCAGGACGAATAGTGTATGTACATATACAATATGCCCCGAAAGTTGCTAAAGTGAAGTCAGATGGAGGCGAAAGCCTTGGATTGCATACTAAGAATGCTTCCTCGTTGCGTACCTTTGTATTTATAGGGAAGTTTATTCCTGGTTATGACTCTGCCAATGACATTGCAAACTAATGCTTTTGATGGCCGTCGGGGTATAAGGACGAGATTATCTGTGTGAACACTGGTTAGAAACAAACAAAGCCCTGTTCCAGCGCTGGTGATATGAAGTAGCTTACGGCCTACGTTATCCAAAGGAGGGAGGAGTTTAGGCCAAGAAGTCAAACGGTTGGAGAAGTCTTATGAAGAGTTTAGGTGGAGAAGTCAGCATTTACAACAGGCTTATGAAGAGTTTAGAATGTGGTTGCATAAGGTGCCTAAACCATGTGTATTGGGGCGAAAGTGTTTGCTAAGATATTTATGAGTCCCAATAGAAGTGAAGCTAGCAAACACTGGCAAATAATATACCCAAATAAGCTTTGTGAGATACTGCTGTAGAGTGATATTGTAGGTCCTGTCATAATCCCCCTGAAAATCCACGGTGCTTTTCAGATGAGCAATAAAGTTAACAGCCGCCAACACTGACCTATTGTTATACCAACAGCCCTTAAAAACAATTCATACAATAAGTGAAAAGCAAAAGATGATGGGAGGTGAAAATTACAGACTTGACCTTGCCCTTCACCACCTTTTCCTCTTCGCAACTTCAACATCTGTGAGGTGCCAACGCCACTCACTTGTTGACATCGTTCGTCCCATACAATCTTCTTTGTTGCCGCCATGTCGGCACAAAGCTCTACCACTATCGCCAATATCATCGGCAGCGATGGTTCTCAGTAGCCTCTGGCTTGTCCTAAGGGCTTAGTGGCGGCCTGCCTTCTCCATCTCCACCAAAATATCCAGCATTTCCTTCCCCGGATTGACTACTGGCCAACGGCGCTTCAAGGCTGTGTTCTCGGGCTGCACTCGTGGATTTGAGGCGCTTTGTGTCTGCCGCCGGTATGTCTCGAACAAAAGCAAATCCGCATTCTTCCACTTGTGTCTAACATAAGCTACTAATCTAGGAATCTCTTCTCAGCCATGGACAACTACCCTCACTTGACGCTGGTAAAAGATGTGATGTTCACAGAGCTATTTCGGGCCTTCCATCCGGGTTCAACAAACGTCACCCTTGAGAGTGAAAAGGGATTTGCTGCGGGGGATTCTCCGAGATTAGGATCCCTCGAGCATGGACCGCATCTTCCGCCCTGCGAAGCCCTCATCTCCACAGCTCGAGGAGGTTGGAGCCAAAGCCGGATTTTGGAGCGAGGATTTGAAGCAATTCTCAAAGCCTCCGAAAGTATCCGAAAATAAAGGATCGTGAGTGTCCCCTTGGAGTTTAGCATTCTACCACTTGGTCGGACCTCAATATCTAACGCTCGGTAGAACATCCGAGGCCAAGGAGAAAAGAGCCAAAGTGATCGCCGAGGATGAATCAAAACGCGGCGAAGCTCGCAAGAAAGGAGAGCTTGCGTATCTCACTGTTACTGTTGTCAGGGAGTCCACTATACGCTTCCAATAGAAAGACGCAAAAGGGTCAATCAGGAGCATTAACAAGGTCAGATTAGAGCCTAGTTGGGACATAGACAGAGCCGAATTCGAAGCCAAACGGGCCTATGACAGTTACTAGGGCTACAAGATAAGACAATACAATCACCGACTGGTCGTCTACATAGGCCATCTCATACTCCAAGCATCCGCTCAGGCTAAGGCATCTGGCCTACCTCTTATATACAGTAGCGAGTTTAGTCTCCAAGGTCTCATATAGAAGCTATTAACTTGAGAGATAGACGAGGCCACGGCAGCAAAGATTCATCGCCATCAGAAGATGTTCGCTGAGAGAATGGGCATTTCAAGAGCTGGACAGTCGCAGCAAAAGTCCTTAGGCTTTTAAGACTGGGCAGGTGCTGGGTTTCAGGCGTCTGAGAAACATGAACATGGGTTGGCTGCTCCTGGGAAATTCACCCAGAGATGATGCTTGGGATGTTGCCCGATGTTGGAGCGTCTGTTACCTTCTTCCTGAACGCCGACTATCGCGAGTGTGTTCCTATAAAGGTTCCTCTTACGGCCAAGCAGATCACACGTATAAATCGTGATGTCGCCTTCGCTCTCCGCCATGGTAATCGAATGGCTTCTAATCGTCGCATCTCTATTGCGCAAGAGATTGAAGCAGAGCGCCAGCGGAAGCCCTCAGACCAAGACAAGATTGCCTCCCTCCAAGCACCCATCACTGAGAAGTGCGATCGTACGTTTGCCAAGCATGCCGCTGAGCCGGTGAACCACATCATCAATATTTCATCAACTGCTTCTGCTTCTGCTTCTGCTGCTGCTGAGTCTCCTGGCAAGCCCTTATATGTTCAACGAGCCGCCATTGCTAAGGCCGTTGTCCGTGAGCTTCGCCGTCGAGCCGATGAGGATGATCGTGACTTTGCCGAAACTACCGCGCACCTCCTGCCGAGAACTGGGACACTAATGACACCCCAGCCGCCCCGAAGCCTGAGGCCAAGGCCAACAAGTCTGCATGGGACCAGTCTGCACCTCCTGCCGAGACCTGGGATACCAATGACACGCAAATGGCTCAGAAGTCCACTGACGCTCAACAAGTTCTGGACCTTTTCGTTCATATCTATGGCATAAAGGACTTTACTATTGCTAGAATCGATAATCCAGCGAACAAGCCAGTCGCAGCCCCTATTACCAATTTTGATAGCCTGGTACCAAAGTTCCTGTCTAAGGTTGATCAGTCTGTTGACATTAAGTCTACTCCTGCTACTGTAAATGTAGCATAGAAGATGCTGCTCACTGAGCATCGTAGGCCTGCCCTGCAAATGCAGCTTTCGCAGCCCATGGCGCTGCAGCTCATGGACAGCCTGCTCCACCTCACCAACAGCTTGGTCAATAGAATTATGTCGAGGTGCGACCTCATAATCACTATCCTCCTTATCAGAGCCCTGGTCCTTACTATAACGAGCCGCATCCTCTTGACCACTATGCACATGGCTAGTACCCTGGTTACTACTATCTCGAGAAGCGCCGGCTCAACCTCTACTTATTCTCGTAGGTAACCTCCCGGAGATAATCCTAGGATGCAGCATCATAGTCGCTGTCCCTAGCAGTACCATGGCGGCTACTACGATAACCAACGTCCTTATAACTACCCTCCACCGCCTTGTCATAATGCTCTAGGCAATGGCGGTCCTGGCAATGGCGGCCCTGTCAATGGCGCTTATGATCTCCCAGAGTATCCCGAGCCAGAGCTTACTTAAGAGTAAGTTATGTTTTAAGAGATATACATACGGTGCCTAATCAGCCTGGTCACCTTGCCACCGACTGCAGATTTCAGCCTAAGTGTGTTCGGTGTAATAGAGCATCTCATGCGACTTGCAACTGCCCCTGCGCAGAGGAGGACCAGATACATCTGCTTCCGAACCAGTCACTGATGACGATGGCATCCAGCGAGATGTTCTGAACCCTCCACGTGTTGACTTCTCTGGCTCCAAGCGGGTCAAGCAGAACAGTGCCAGTCGTGAGGATGTTTTTGCGAAGCCTGACAAACACAAGAACGCCATGCGCAAGCACTTCTGCGATGCTATGTGAGGGCTTCGCGAGGTTAAGAAGGATCAAGATGTCAAAGAGGTTATTGAGAGTGATGATCAGGATCAGGCCGGCGATGATGGTAATGCTGATGAGGGCAACTGGTAGGGGGGCAGATGGTTGAATAGAATGGTACCTTAGAATATGGTGTACCCAATGTATTAAGAATGGAGATTATCCTAATTAAAACAAACTTCATCATAAGCTCTTCTAAACGCTATAAACTTATGGTGGTCTTAGGGTAGTCTTAGGTACCATTAGGATCACTTTAGGACAGTTTTATCATAAATCTTTTATCATGTTTTTACTCCACCCTGAACTGACGGGTTAGGCACTGCAGAAATGCGCAATGAGCCGCATCATCAACGACCTTGTTCTGGGCGGCAATCCAGGCAACTCTGGGCTTGTTGGAGCTCTGGTCAAATGAGTTACCAGCGGTATCCTTGGCAGATACAAAGCCTTCTGCTTTTTTGTACTCGCCAAGCTCGGGCTCTTCGTACTCTGTAAGGGGAGCAGGTGCTTCTTCATCCACATCAAGTGCTGGGACACTGACCATGCCTTGGATGTGAGTAAGGCTCTGCAGAACTTGCTGGGCCAAATCAAGTTCCGTAGAAGGTGAGGTTGCAGCGGCCAGCTTCACGCCAGAGTAGTGGTTGAAGTCAGTGCCGGACAACTCTACAGCGTTGTCGTTGTGGATCCAAATGGTGGTGCAATCATCGGTAGGAAAGATCACCTGCAATTGGTCTCCCTCGACGATGACATTCAGTCGGAGCACGATACCACGTTGGTCACCCCAAAGTTGGAGCACTGCAGCGATCTGGTCAGCTGTCAAGTTCGACTGGCCGATGTCAAAGAGTGGTGCCATTCTCTCAGTCATTTCTGGACCATTGAGAAGATCGCGTAGGTCGTCGATTGACGGTGCATGATCGGGCAACTGGTGGGACATGCTCTTGACGATGGCATACATTCCGCACTCAAGGTTGGCACCACTTGGAGTGGGCACGACTTCATATTGAGGGATCGCTGGGAGATTAGACTTGTCATCGGCAGAGCTTGCCAGTCATCAGTGGCAGGTGCTGATGGGCCCCAGTTACCATCAGCAGGAGCTTCAGAAGTTTCCCATTGCTCGGCATCAGGGTCAGAGATATCGATATTCTCAACAGTGCCAAAAAGGATGGCTTTGACAATATTGTGCACAGTGGTAGTCTTTCCGGAACCGAGACCGCCAGTGCAGAACGCATAGCCAGCAGGGACATCTTGAAGAGTTTCGACGAGACGTGCAACTTCACCATCGAATTCGCATTCCTTGTATGCACGGGCAAGGCCGAGGAAATTCTCGTGGAAGTTTACCTTGGCGGGCTCCTTCTGGAAGTTGTGGCTATAGTTCCAGAAAGGAGCTGCCAGAGTCAAGTTTCAGGACTCAGCGCGCGAGTTCATCAACGTGACGGTGTCGCATTCAATCATGACGGTTGATGCATCTGGCATAGTGTACATGTTGATTCCTACACCCGTGTAGTCTGGGATGGCTATACTCCCACGGACGTACTGCTTGAGCTGCTTGTCATAATAGCCAGTAATGAATAAGCGGTTTAGGAAGTTTCGCAGGCTTCCAACAGGGCGTACGGTGTACCGACCGGTCTTCAAGTCGACATGTGGCTTGACAAGACCCGGAGGCCAGTTCGTCTGCCGAGCGGTGGCCACATAGTATAAAGCTATGTTTGACTCGGTACCGGTGCTCAGGGCCCCTGTCTGTAGCGCCAACTGTCATCGTGGTCCTCGCATTCTTGGAGACCCAAGTTCTGATTCGGTTAAACCATATGGTCTTCCTCATCATCACGACGACGAAGCTCGCGAACACCAGCCTTGGCAGTAGCAGCTCGTTAAACAGAGGGTGGCTTGCCTGCAAACTCAGCAGAAGCGGCAGCAGCGGCAGCCGAGGGAGTTGCAGTGAGACGGTAGTTGGGTCGCGCAGCATGAGTGATGAATGAGCGGACGCATTGCTGATCGATAGATGCTTCGAGGTCGGCAACCCTGTCGTCGTCATCTTCTTTCTTGCGAGCGCCTTTGATCTCAATCTCAATTGAAGTGCGACGATTGGACGATGGTTCTCGTTACAATACTGTTAGCTCACCTTCGAGCTTCTCCATGCGACGGAATCGATCAGAGCAGCATGTTTTCCGCTGGTGATAACTTTTCGTATCATATGCTGTAGACAAATAGCCTGCTGGGGACTCCCGTCCCTGTCATCATCCGCATAGCATGGCATGCATTGCATACATGATCTGCTCTCGAAGGAATCAAACTCAAGTGGACAGAAATTGAGATCCGATATTGCAAGATGCTAAATCAGAATTCGGCGAGTCAGCTCGTATTTGGGGCGGTTTGCATGCGCAAAGATATTCTGAAGATTTCTGGAGAAGACAACATCAAAGTTACACTCTCTCCGCTTGAATTTATCCAGACACTGCTCCAAATCATATAGGATCTTTATGTCGTCCTCAAGATCCGTGGCAATAAGGAGGTTGAATGTTTTGTTTTGAGAGACCAGCCCACAAAGAAAAGAAGAGATATGAACAAGTGAGAAAATATTGGAGGCCAAAATGAAAAGAAGAAGGGGGGAAAGAAGCGGCTTTGTAAAGTCGCGGGAGGTATTTGCTTGCCAGTGATTGCCAGCTGGCGATTCACCCAAGTGCCACAGGCCGCAAGCACTGACAGGAATTAGACGGAAGGGGGCTAACCAAGAAACAAAAACATGGCAAACATGTTATTCGAACACTATCTTACCTGGGTTATCTACCTAGTTCCTAGGGAGAAAAGCACAGCCTGAGTGGATTGTATTGAAACATATCGGGAGCCAGTGACCTCAGGTTGGCGGGATAGGACACTTGAAAGACGGTCGGTCTCTTGAGGGATATCAGCTACATATGCCGGTGGCAAACAAATACTGTACTCAAAACACATGCAAGAAACTGAATGTGATCAAACTAAGTCAAATATCTAGGCGCGGTTTGCACCAGAGCGAATAAGTCGTATGGCGGGGATATAGCGATTCCGTGAATATCAGCCTCACACATCTAACATTCAATCCCTACGGCCGCTCTTCCAAGAGCAAGCCTAAGCCTCGTACTAAGTTCACATCCCAATACTCCCATTTTAATCCGCCGTAACGCCACGCGCAATGCAAACTGAGCCCAACAACCTCGGGATATAATATCGCACGCTTCGTGCCTGTCCATTAGAGGGTCCCGACCATTAGGCTCTCAAGCATACCCCCGGTTTGGCATGCTACTTGGGCTCTCTCCACCTCGACCCTAACTCGGCGGTGTAAAGTCCTGAAGCCCTCATGGAGCTCTGCTGAGCCACCCACGAACTCTGCGTAGAGCTCGAGAAGGTGAAGACCAACTTCCACGCAGACACTAACATATCGGGGGTCGCAGATGTGACTGCAAACCCATTTCAAGATGGGCTGGACTGTGTGCTCGTCTCGAGACTCCAAGGCATCCTGGAGAGCGCTGCGATGGCGGAGGGCCAGGAGTAGGGTAAGCACGTTGAGGGGGGAATGCTCAGGTGAGTCTTTGTCGAGGACCTGATCGAGTGCACGCGCATATCGAGCATGTCGTAGGTCGCTCTGCCACGGGCGCTCTTTTTTCTTGTATGTGCGAGACTCGTTTGCAATGACAACATCGGCCCCCTCGCCAACCATATCTAGCTTCTTTGCAGCAGTAACTCTCCTCTTCCGCTTCTTACGCTTGGCGTCATGGGCTTCAATGGTTCCAGCAACCAGAGCAGCCATTTCCTTCTCCCGTTCGGCTTCTCTGTTGGCCTCAGCTCCAGTGAGGCGGGTTCGCACACTAAGAACACCAGACTGCATACCAACTGCTAGATGTCGGTCGCTTGAATCGGCATCATCACTAGAAGGGATGACCTTGACAGACAGAACGGGAGATTGGTATTTGGTGCTTGAGACAACATTCCATCCAGTCGTTTCGAAGACTTTGACATGACCCTCGAGGCCACCACTAACAAGTCGTCGACCATTGGTCGCGAGGCTGAGAGAAGTGACTGTCTTCTGGTGGTTGGTGATCATATGCAGAGGGCGCGCGGCAACAAGGTCTAGAACGCTGATCGATTCACCCGCAGCTGCAAGAACTGCGGTTCCGGTGGGCATAGACAGCACGTCTTCAATAGGCGCGGCATGCTTGAAAGTCATGACCGCGCTGTTGCTTCCTGCCCTGGGGTCCCAAAGCTTGACGGTCGAGTCGTAGCTTCCAGAGACAATCATGTTGGACATAGTGCCAGGCATGAAGTTGGCGCATCGAACGTAGTCTGAGTGACCAACAAATGTAGTCGTCGGGTCGTTGCTTGGGAGATCCCAAAGTCGCACAGTTCTATCGTCGCTTGCGCTCAACAAGGTCGTCAGCTCAGTCGGTGAGAACTTGGTTGTCCAGACTGGCTGCTTATGCTGCGTCCATGTCTTGAGGATCGCCCTAGAATTGACATCGAAGACCTGAATCTTTCCCGTATCATCACCAGCCGCCAGTACCCTTCCATCTTTCCTGATCTCACCGCTACGTGCAACGTCGCCGAAGCGTGTAATAGTCTTTTGAAGCTTGCGCGTTCGATTCGAGTAGATCTGGATGCGTGTGCCTGTGGTGACTGCGAAAGAATCGTTATTGGCCGAGATGTGAACGACAGGATACGACGTTGGTGACGGAATCAGAAGCTGGTTCTTGAAGGTCTTCCAGTATCGTTGTTCCGCAGTGATTGGCGTAGGGCCCGAAGGCAGCTTAAGCTGTGGTAGAGGTCCCACCTGAGCAGCCATTGTCGAGTATCGCGATGACGGGCTTTCACAGTGGTGGTGTTTAGAATTGAACTGCCTTGAAAGTCGCCATGATTTTTTTTCAGAACCTGATAAGATAAAGAATTCTGATGGCTAAGGTAGGTAAGGACTTTTGGGGGAGCACTAACCCTTTTTAGGTTAATATCGTTTAGCATGAGCTCCACTGTAGACCTCCATACAATTCTCTTGCGATTGTCTCCTTGAAAAAAAAAAACCTGAGCACATCCAATGGAGATACGATGTCACCTAGGAGGTGACATAAGTAACTAAGGTATTATAGGTACCTTGGGTACTCTTAGGTATTTGTATGAAGCTTCTGCAAGAGATCCATCATTAGATCCTTTGTCATTTCACGTAGTCTAGTCCTTGTGCTTGGTGGCTGCGAGGATGACGTTTGGAATGAAACAAATCTAAATGGTACATATATATATATATATATGTATGAATTGGTTTCTAATTTTGAACAATTTTCTTGATATCAATGCATAAAACTCCAGCATTACCTTGCGCATCCTCCCAAGTGTTGCCTTATTCCAACGCCGAAATCATTACTACCGTGGATATAATATTATACATTCCCTCTAGGTCTCGTTACCTTCGTTGATTTAGTATCCTCCCCTGCGTCGGGACCTGCCTGTCCCAATATCAATTCGCTGCATCTCCTGCACTAATGCTAACTCCTGCCCTGTGCCGTTGGCACCGCTCATCATGGGCAGAGGAATCTTGGCTGGAATGGGAGGGCCACCATATGCACCCCGATTCTCGTCTTCAAAGTCCCATGTTCCTGCACGGGGTAGGCCGCGAAGCGAAGCATTTCCGTATGGAGCCCTCTCCTGGTAATTATCCTTAGAAATCGGAGCCAGTGGACTAGAGGCTGCTGGGGAGTTGCCAGCCGAAGTGCGGTTAGTGCGCTTCTGAAGACGGGTGCGACCGGCCTGTGGGGGTGTGCGTGGTTCATCGGAGAATGAATAAGATGGGTTGACGGCAGACATCGAATGACGCCCACTACGAGGTGGCCTTCGAGTGCTTGGGGGCATTGGTTGTGCCCCTGATAGCGGAGGGCGCGAGCGTGTTTCGCTGGGGGTAGACTCCGGTTGCTTCTTCTCCGGTTCAGGGGCCCATGTCTCCATAGGAAGATGGTCAGAAGGATCAATCTCCCGTCCGTCGTATGTGATGATTTTCTTTGGCTCCTCGTCCAAGAAATCCGGTGATGGGCTTGCTCCGTCTTTGGACGAAACAAGGCTGGGGTTCAATGCATCATACGAGTCTGGTCCGAAAGGGATATCCGACTTTCTCCTCTGATCTTCGAGCGGTGGCGCAGGACTGACCGATTTACGCTTGATCCTGTGCTGTGTGTTGGGGCTTGTGCGTGGGTCGGGCGATATGGCTCGAGGTTTTACAATTTGTTGCTCCGGCGGGTTGTAAGTGATAGCCCGCCGGTTGTAAGGCTGAACAGCATAAGCATGCTCGGGTGGCGGCTGGTTGTATTCTTGGAACGACTCGTTCCTAGGGCGTCCTCGAGGAGGCGTGTGCATGCTGGACATGCTCTGAGAATGCTGTCTTCGGTCATGCCGGCGGTCCTCATATATAAGATCCGTCAATTCCTGAGACTGGTTTGCATCCAAACCCGGTACGAGAGCTGCTGGGAGAGGCGGCGGCGCATAGTTGTGTGGGCTTTGCCTATGCGCGACAGTCATGTCAGTCGAGTGGCCTTGGTAATGACCTTGGCCACTCTGAGGATAATAAGAATTATCCCCGGTGTTTCTTGGATAGCCTCGACCATGAGATGGTGACACTGTCACCTGCCAGTCCTCAGGGTTGTGGTAATCTTGGGGGGCGTGCGATGGCGAGTAATCGTCCCGGAATGGGGCCGGAGCAGGAACGGGAGATCGCCGCAGGACGAGAGGTGCAGGGCTGGGGTTGTCATCGAAGCAAAGCTCATCAGAACGCTGGAACTGTAAGCCATTTTGGGCAAAGTTCTGACCAGGGGGGCCTGAGGCTTCAGGGACATCCTCAACTGTGGGCTGCATAGATCTGTAATGGGGATCATAACTAGCGTCATAAGAGCTATGTCTCGGTAAGCTATCATAGCTGTTTGTGTTTGGTGGGGTGGATTGATTGGCGGCAGGGGCTGAATCATACGCCCGAAATGCCGGGCGTCCAGGATAAGCCACCATTGACTGTCTCTGAGCTTCATGTCTCAAAACGTCATGTCTCATCTGTGGCATCTTGTTTGGTGACGTATCGAAGCTTCCTCTCGGCACAAGTTCCTGGCCTGTGCTGTTGTGTCTACTCCTGTGCGCGGGTGGTGGTGGAGGACGTTCATTTTCTACTGGCGAGTACTGCCTGGGATCGTCCAATAATGGCGGAGGCTGCTGATAGGGATCCTGTTGAGGAGAGTAATGGCCTCGAGGATCCATTTGATCTGGTTGAGGAGAGTATTGAACTCGAGGGTCCATCAGCTCTTGTTGTGGTGTGTATCTTGAACTATACTCCCGCTCATCGTACTGCTGGTGGGCTCCCTCATAAGGAACCATCGACCTCCGCGACTGGCGGGGTGCCTCACGATTTGGTGTTATATACTCCTGTGGGACAGGCCCATGTGGAGATGGGGGATATTGCTCCGTGTGACGGCGTGATGAGTGTGACGGCGGTGTGTTGTACTCGACAGCTTGCAAAGGGGACTGTGTTGGGACAAAGCTTCCTGAGTGCGAGGCTTGTTTGCCGTGAGTTCGCACAGGCGTGCGGTGATCCGGACCGGTAGGTGTTGCTGTAGGCGCCGCTAAGGGAGCTGGTTGGGGTGCTGCTGTTGGAGCTGGAACAGGGGCTGGAGGAGTCACAGCTGGAGCCTCGCCAGTAACAGGATCAGACGGCAAAGGACGTCTCTTAACGGGCGTTCTTTGTTTGACAGAACCCTGATCAGGTTCAGCGGGTGCAATTTGCTTTTGTTTCGGTGCGGGCTTGTCTGGCTTTGGTCGAGTATCGTAGAAAGTGATTTCAACTCGAATCTCTCCAGCATATTTGCCTTTGCAAGTTAATGTTTGCCAAAAGTCATTTTGGCCCCCCCCGGGCACAATGATTCCTCTGAGGTCTATCCAGGACTCTCCAATCAGGTCTGTCCGCTTATCGTCTGTGAAGATGGATAGCTTGAGTTGGTAGTAATCCGGACAGTCATGGACTGTGAAACGAAGTTCTTGATCCCTATTGCACCGATTAGTCTCAACTTGCCTTCGATAAGCTCCCCGTTTGCTGCTAGATCTTACCATTTTGGTGTTTGTCCACCTCTGACATCTGTCGTTGTCTTCCTGGCTTCCTTTCCTAATCTGGCTGCGCAGTAAGGGTCCTGCTTCCCGATCGTCTTGCGGTTCGGCAAGTTCTTGGCCCGATCGACGATAGCGACCAGGGTTCCAATCTCTGGGCCGTCCACCGCAATGTCGGCAAAGATGCCCGCAGTGTGCGCTGCGCTCATAAGATTCTTGACCTTGGCTGCCATTACAGCTATACGCACCAGCGCCCGAGTAAGAAAGCAGTGGGAGGGTTAAAGAATGAGGTGGTTGCTGAATCCAGGCCAGGTTTGTTTACATGAACATTCGCTGCTATTGACCAAAGATAGCTCGATTTGGGTAGCTCGAAAGTTGAGTTGGTATCAGGAACGACTAATGGACTAGCGCAAAGCAAAGGCGACGCCTGGTAGAGAAATCGAATCGAACAAAGATAATGGAGAGACCAGCAAATGAAGAGTTGAGAAGGCGAAGGGTAAGGTTTGAAACGGACCAGAAGGCGTTGACTGACAGTACCAGGCGAGGCTGGAAGGAATTCGAGTATGAGGTGGAATTAAACTTTTGAATAGTGAACTTTCCGCTCCGGAGTTTGGGTTGGGTATGAAATTAATCGAGTCAAGACTGGAAAACAAAACAGGCCGAGTAATGCAGCTAGAGTGATGACGGAATGATAGACAGAGAGCTGCTCGCGACTAGAAACCGCACCAAACCGAATTGCTCTTGAGAGTCTGAGCAATCCAGAATAGTGTAGAGGAGCTGTGAGGTTAGTAAACCCTTGTGGTTCAAGAGAGTGTGTGTGAGAGCAAGAGAAGGAAGAAGTCTTCTCTCTCTGTGACAAATGAACAGGAACGCGATGAAGCAGGATATCAAGACGTTGTATACGTCTGGCTTGCGTGTGGTTGGGGGCCGAAAGCGGTAGTCCAGTGGCGCTCTGTGGAACAATTCGAGTGGAGCCTCTGACGGGAGGCTGGGCTTGGGCTGGAAACGGGGAGGCTGGTGCAACTGCTGCAGGGGATGAATCTACTCCTAGAGCCGCTTATTCGCCAAACACCTCTGGGGGATTTACAGGGAATCTATGCCCAGATTAACAGGGGAGTTCTAAAGTTTTGGCGCGTCCAGGGGATTGGGTCCTTGGCAGTTGTTGATAGTGAGAATTGGATGGCGGATCGCAAGCAGAGACGGTGAGGTCGCGTCATGATAGGGCAGAGTCTACAGGTATCAATGCAAATGCAATGCGGTCCAAGTCGATGCCGATGTCGATGTCTCTTCCGACCTCCCGCTCCCATCCGATTCAGGGGATCATGGATCATTCAGGGACGGAATGACTGAGGTGAAGTGGCTCCCGCCCCTTCGACAATTCAGGAACAGGCACGAAGACGGGCAGACCCAAATGGTTTCAACTGAATACGTTACCTAGCTCGCCTCGTCCTAAGAGAGACCATTCGAGCTGAACTCATGATCCTCCAATGGCTGCACTGCCTTTTACTCATTCACCACACCACATTCGGGAATATGTACAAAATGGAAATGGTACGCGCGTGTTTGGCGAAGTCATGGTCACAGCCACACAGTTATTGCGTACATCCAATCCTCCAGATACATACTCCCTCGGACTCGCGATTGCCAAGCCGGAGGCTGACGTTGACGTTCCACTCGCTCGATTCATTCCATACTGTTACATAGTAACTTGGATTAACAGTGATGATGGATCTCCTGATATCCCTTGGTTAGTGCTCAGACCATGATCGGTACGGCCTTGGTTTTTTGGTTTTTCCTACCAAGTTCGGTTACCGTATCGATTTTGCAAATCGAGTAATCCCGCTCAAGCAAACAGGAACTAACCTCAGGACCTTATGAAAGCATGATCGTGCGCTCCAGAGGCCCATCTAGACTGCGGGCCCAAGGGCAAACCGCTGAGGCGCCCTTAAACCCAAAAGCAGAACCGGGATAATGGGCTGGACGTTGAAAGACCCCTGCTCCTCACGAGCATGTCACTCTTCATTAGTTGGCCCTTGATGTTGGAATAACCGTCCTCAACCTCTTCGAGTCCAATTGGAACAACGTCCCTGGCGAGATCGGCTCTACCGATTGACCCACTGACTTATGCCACTAGACTCTGCATCATCCTGTTCCTTGGCTGGCTGAATTTGCTAGAAACAACTTATTTCAGCCTTTCATCATCATGATACCGGATCGGGTTTGATGTCACAGAATGTTTGCGGCGTTAAAGGTACCCTGTTGCCATGGGAGACAACGACATAGTGTCACACCCCTCAACTGTCTCGAGTATGAATTCCTGAACTACTAAATCCATCACTCCAATTACGCCGACAGCAGTATGCCCATGTTTCACGCAAACGGCCTATCATACCGTAGCGCTCTAAGCCTTTGTGTTCCACCACTATCCTCATTTCTGATATAAGTGGGAAAGAAACAGAATTGAGACAACGACGGATGTGCAGTGTTGTTAGAGATAAGGTAATGACGGTTCAAACGCTACCTCTGCGGCCCAAATCAACACGAACTCAATTTCAAAAAGGGAGAAGGAGCGTCTACGAATATTCCGGGGAAGTTTGGCGTTGGTGGTTCTACCCTGTTGCTTTTGTATAATATCGCTACCAGTCACAGCTCTTGGCAAGGAGAGCTGCCAGTTGCTCGAGATGGGCCTTGTCAACCTCGTCGAAACCGTTCAGCTCAGCACAGTCGATGTCGATGATAGCCACCAGCTTCTTCGAACCGTCGTCCTGAGCAACCACAATAGGCACGACGATCTCGCTCTTGCTGTCTCCATCACAAGCAATATGTCCCGGAAACTCCTCCACGTCTCGGACTAGCTGTGTCTCTTGGGTCGCTGCTGCTGCTCCGCAAACGCCTTTACCGAACTTGATAGTCTGGCAGGCAACCTTTCCCTGGAAGGGGCCCAGAATGAGCTGCGGATCTTGAGATGATTTGTCAAGGACGTAAAAGCCTGTAGTTGAACATAACATGTCGTCGTTACTGCTTGTGTTCTGGGACTCGGGGTTTGTGACATACCAGCCCAGTTCACATCTTTGCTCGGTGATTCCAGAGATTTATATGCGTGCCACAATAGGGAAGCAGCATTTGAAAGGTTGCTGTTGAACTGTTAGCGATGGCCTGAACCAGCGAGCTGTTAATCTCCATACCAGACCTGTTACAAGAATGAGTTAGAAGGTAAGTCCAATAGTTCCGGCAACCGAGATTGTTTGACGAACCCAGTTACGCTGGTCAGTGATCAGGCCCTCGGCCTGCCAGAGCACTTGCTCATAAGCGTCCTCCTTTGTTATGCCGTCGGCAAAGTTTGATGCATCAGCGTGAACCTGCAAGAGCAAAGTCAGTTTATGATGGGTCCTTGCTTGAGTAAAAAAAACTTGGGTCTGAACAAACCATCTTGCCCGTTGGAATTTTCAAATAACTTCCTTCCCGCGGGATACTACGGATCAATACAGCTTTCGGAGATTCGATAGTATAGACGAATATGTTCTAGAAGAAATTTCGAAGTTGATAATCAGAAACTTGGTGGAGTTGACGGGACTTGATCACCAGGATGAATTTGATACTCCCCGCTAAAATTTGCGTGTCATTTTAGCGGCTTTGATGCCAGCAATTCAACCAACAAAATCACAGTTCGATAACAAGCCTCAAATGTCACCTATTGCCATGCTGATACGTTCTGTAGCTATATACTTAGATATAAATTTAATGGCTAAGACCCACGATGGGGTTATATGTCGTATCTGGAGCCGACCGCCAACTGAAAGACATCAAACAACCTCATCATGATGTTCCATTACATCTGGTTGGCGAAAATTAGGGCCTGACAGACCCAGTAGTCAGGTAATAAGAGGTTGGTTGAAGGGTGAAGCTGAAGTTGCAATAATTAGGCATTACGGTGGCTGGTTCAAACTCCCCGATAATCGATCCATTATCTTGTAGGCTCTAATGGCACTCTTCAGCTTTCCTAGGGCTGGACTCAAGCCATGCTTGCTAGGGAAATCGGATGATTTCTCTTATTCTGGGGAAAATTGCTACATTTTCAATACTGTGAGACTTCTTCTTCAGGGTAGTCCGGTTGTTGAGCCGGGGAAGATGACCCAAAAGCAAAGCCATTAGTGTAAAACGTGTAACGAAAAAGTTAAGAAAGCATATTGATAATTGCTTGTCGTGCGTTGAGATTTATGTTTCGTTGAGAATACATATTTAGGTTGTCTGTGAATTGAAATACACACAAGCTGCACTCATGGGACAAAGGGACACGATTATGAAGACAAACAAATAGGGGATAGCAGAGCGAAATGAAGTCGCTACAATACCATGACAAATTTACTAGGTATTCCCGACCTTAGGCTAGCCAATGACAAGCTGCAAGCGGATTGTCTTTCATGATGATGGTTCCTGAAAATCGATCGGACCTAAAAGGGAAGGAAAGCCAAATTCGCCGACGTCAACTAACAGCCTGGCCAATGACGCAGTGCATTTTGGAATTTCCGACTCTTGGCCGTCAGGGCCCATCCCCAACATAGACTTGTCTCAACCATAAACTCCTTGACCATGAGCTCTCGAGCAGCATGGCGACTCTGTGGGCGCAGTCAGAATACACGCCGTTGGCCACTCTTGGCGACCATCCCCTTTGCACAATCGCCAGCTGTGCTACGAATACCATCACGTCCCATCCACAATGACGGTCCAAAGAGCTTGAATCCACTGGTCAACCCCCCCGATGTCACGCGACCACCACCGCTGACGCTGCCTCGACGCCGAGACTTTGAATCGTCGATAAAATACTACTTCGAGCTAGGAAAGGGATACCTAAAATTCTACAAAGGGGGCATAAAAAACGTCTGGACGAGCCGACGTCTCCTTCGCGAGAAGCTTCAGCGAACTCCAGTCGATGACCGGCCCTCGATACTTAGACCTCACTACGTCCCAAAGACGTTTTCCAGAGCAGATTGGGTTCTTCTCTGGAGAGTACGGCATGATATGATCAGACTTCCCCTGTTCGGGCTTATGTTGATTGTCATTGGGGAATTCACTGTCCTGGTTGTTGCCTACGTCGACAGTGTAGTGCCGTACCCTTGCAGGATACCGACGCAGATCTTCACGGCGCTTGAAAAGGCTGAGCAACGTCGGAAGGCTGCTTTCGATGAGTTGGAAGCGAGACATCCTCATGGTGTCCTTAGCCCGCGCGTCACCCAGGCAGTCGCTCGGTCTCACGTCCTCAAGAGCTTGCATCTGAGCGGTGCAATCTGGGATCGCTTAGGCTTCCTACCACCAGGCATGTGGCAGGCCAAGGGACGATATCGTATGGCGTATCTGGAGGGTGATGACAGAAATATCGTTGAGGATGGTGGACCCATGGGACTGCACTACGAGGAACTTAGAATTGCATGCGCAGAACGAGGCATTGACACACTTGGGAAAAGCGAGACTGAGTTGAGGGGGTGGCTCGGCGACTGGCTGCGTTTGACAGCCTCTGACGATATCGACGAAAGGAGACGACGTATGGCAGTGTTGTTCCTGACCAGGTATGTGCATCGAGTATGCGTCCGTCTTTACTGAACACGACTAACACGGAACCAGACCCGAGAATTGGCCTCAGCATAGAGATTTTGGCGTGCCTGAATGGCAACTATAAGATGTAATGTAGCATATGAAGTTAGGAACAATACAGAAGACAAAAGTGAGCAGTCAATTGGTGTTCTCGCGTGTAAATATAAACCACTCAATCACAGACTTTTGAGTGACTTATCCCAGCTGTTTGGAACGACTTGGTTTAAAACCGCTGACAGTATCTTGGCTGGTGGGTAGCCAAGTCGACAATACGCCTATAGCATACAGGGAAAAGGACTATATAGATCTGTTGACATGGATCTCAAGTATCATTCTGAAAAGCATGTCATAATAAGCTGACCTTGGATTCCGTCCATGTCAGCTTCATAACCCACGCACGTATTTGAACCACAGATGGAGTCTAGGTTCCGAGATGATCGGTTGTAGTTAATAGATGACTTGGATGGAATTGGCAAAAAGCACGTGGTCACCTTCTGCCGATGACTGACTCGGCCATTGAGTGTTTGGGAGCTACCCCCGCGTGTAGTCTAAACCGATTGTGAAGCAGTTTGTGGGGGAGAAAACATGTGGATGATCTCATGGCAGATCCGCCGAGGTTCACATCACATGCAATATCACTTAACGTTGCAGCGCGCCCCCAGATTCTTTGGAACTTCAATCCATCCACGACTATCTGTCGCGTTTAAAAACCTCGGTCGACTCCCCCACGTTTTCCTCGCTTTCCTTCTTACCTGGCTACTATTTTTTCTTTCTTTTTCATACGGTAATCTCCTGTAAATCTATCCAAACCTTTATTCGCAGCCATGTCTCTCAAGAACGGTACGTCAGGACAAGCCACACCATCAAGATCAGCGTTCCGGGAACACAAGCTGCTCGTTCTTCCCCAGTTCCTCGCCTTGAAGACCATGGGAAACTGACTGCCAGCCACAGACAAGTTCCCCGCCTCAGCCGCCTTCGACGCCATCCAAGCGGCTATCAACGCCAGTGATGCCGATCGCAAGGATGCCATCAAGCAGGGCAACGGCGTCTACGCCTTCACCCTCAAGAACGCGAGCGGTGAAGAGGCCAGCTGGCATATCGACCTCAAGGAAACCGGCAAGGTCGGAACTGGCACCGGTGCAAAGCCTGATGGTACGTCGCGACTCTGACGCGCTCCGGCGCACTCGGAACATACATGACTGACGAAGATGCCTCCAGTCACACTCATCCTCTCCGAGGAGAACTTTGGCAAGCTCGTCGCTGGCAAGGCCAACGCCCAGCGTCTCTTCATGGGCGGCAAGCTCAAGATTAAGGGCAACGTTATGAAGGCGACCAAGCTTGACCCTGTGCTTAAGAAGGCTCAGGACAAGGCCAAGTTGTAGTTGAAGCGTGCTTTTCTGACGTCTGGATAGCATTTTTACTGCTTTTTGTATGATATCAACTTGCTTGTCACTAATCGCTCCGTACTGCCTGGATGCGAGTGTATAGAGGAGTATTTGCGTCAATGTCAATTTATCATTTTATACAGTGAGACAAGCCATATGTACTCAATTGTCTAGATGGCTCAGTGGTAAAGATCACTTTCTAAGTCCTTTACTCAACTAAACCGGCCGCTCTTTGAAGCTCACGCCGAGTCTGTTCGTGTACTTCACGAACAATCTCTCCTGTAGGCTGGACCTTATTGATTAGCCCAACACCAGTTCCCCTACTCATGTTAGTCTAAACACAATTTGCAAGGCACAGACTACTCACGCCCAAGTATTAACGAGGTAGCGAGCCTCCTCCTCTGAGTAATCCTCTTTGAGGCTCCGTTGACATTCTTCCAGACTTGCTCCCGCGAGGAACTTCTCATGGACAGGGCCAACAATGGCACGTCCGTCGTAGAGGGGCCCCCAAAGAGGACTGTTGACTATCCTGTCATTGAACGTGGACCTGAATCATGTAAATCATCGGCTCATTCTCTGGGGCAGAGCGTAACCTTACTTGAAAGTTGACACGCCACCATCAACAGCCTCAAGGACTTTCTTCTTTCGGATCTCAGGATAGTTTGATTCGGGCGCAACAGTGAACTGCAAATTAGCCTATCAGGAAAACACGAACCGATCCAGCTCTCACTTACTTTTGTTCCCATAACAACACCCTCGGCACCTATATATTATCAGTCTGTCTATGTAAACCATGGTTTCACTGATAGTACTCACCCAGAGCCAATGCTCCAGCAACACCTCGCCCATCAGCAATACCTCCTGCGGCCACGATGCTTATTGGTCGGTCAGGAAACTCTCTGTCCAGCATATCTCTAACTTCAGGCACCAAGCTCACAATGCCGGACCCTTGACGAAACTGGTGGCCTCCAGCATCTACACCCTGAGTCACGAGCACATCCGCACCGTCTTGGACTGCCTCTCGCGCTGCAGCAACATTACCAACCTGGACAAACACAACCGGAGGATAACCCAGAGCCTTGAGGCTAGGGATAATCTTGCTATGAGGCCTAAGGTCTCCATCTGGAGCAAACAACCATATTGCCGCAGGACGATACTTGACTATAAGTGGCAGAGCCGTCTCCTCAAAGTAGCTCAAGGAGCTATGACTTGTTATGAAGCTAGCTCCGACACGGAGTGGCCCATCAGAAGGCTGATCGGCTTCGAGAAGTTTCCGGGCTTCATCAAAGTGGCCAACAAGTCTATTGATGTGCTCCGAGTTTGGTTCAATGTAGGCCAACGAGGGGAGGAATCCTGTTGTTGAATGTCAGGCCAGCTTAGAATGGTATGAATCACATATGTTGGAGTGAGAATACCAAGGCCGCCAGCTTTTGTAACCTCAGCCGCCATGAGAGGCGTAGCAATGCCGAGCATGGGCGCATTGCTGATGAGGGGACTCTTCGCCCAAGGGAAACGGTTGAGAAGCTGTGAAGAGCTCATTTTGATAATCCGATATAGCGCTGTAAACTCGAGCTTGAAGAGATTCGATGACAATTGAGTTGTATGTACATGGAGCGGTCCAGCTGCAACTAATCCTTTGCAGAGAACCGAGACGTACCCGCAGCTGACGCTGATTTGTCATACGCCGGGAGTTGATACTGTTTGATCTCTCTGCCGCTACGTACATACATAGATAGACCCAGCTGAGATTTAATCATTTCTTATAAGTAATAATATGTTCCAATTTGTGAGTACGACCATCGCATGTATTACCGCCTTGGCCAAGTAGAGTTATTTAAAACCGCTCCACAACCTCAGGTGGTTTGTTGTTAAGAATCACATCAATCTCCTTCAAAATCTCTGGAGTCAACTTTTTGACAACAGCCACAGCTCTGACGTTCTCATACATCTGCTCAGGACTGCTAGCGCCCGTTATAGCAGAGCTAACATTCTTATTGCTGAGTACCCAGGCCAAGGCGAGCTGGCTCTGTTTGAAACCAAGTCTGTCCGCAATAGGCTTCAGTTGGTTGACCTGCTCAATAATAGCCGTCCAGGTATCTTTCCCTGTTTGCTTCCAGAAACCATTAACCCACTGGATCTCTTCGTTGGCGAAGCGAGAGTCACCAGGAATGCCGTCACTGTATTTTCCAGACAGGATGCCTTGGCGCATAGGTGAGAATACAGTCAGACCAAGGCCAACTTCACGATACAAGTGGGCATATTCCTGCTCGACCTTGACTCGATCCAGCATGTTATAAGCGGGTTGCTCCATAATTGGGCCTATCAGACCCAGTTTGTCTGCATATCGCCACGCCTGTGCGATCTCATCGGCATTCCACATCGAAGTTCCCCAGTAAAACGCCTGTCAGCTAAGTCAGTCCGTGTGATACAGCCATCACCGGTGAAATGGTCGGGTTTACCTTTCCTTGATCTATAATATGATTGAACGCACGAACGATCTCTTCCATGGGCGTTCGACGATCAGGCCTGTGCGCGTAAATGAGATCGACATACTCGAGATCCAACCGCTTGAGAGCACCGTTAATCCCCTCGACAATGTGCTTTCTTGAAAGTCCCTTGTTGTTGACGGGGTTGTCTCCGAACGCTCCTCCCCAGTAGAGCTATACGGAGTTTCTTAGTATCATTACCTGATCAAACATGCATCTATGGCACAAGTATGGTGGGTTACCTTGGTAGAGACTACTAGATCGTTTCGTTTCCAACCGAACTTCTTGATAGCCTCACCCATCACAATCTCGGATTCACCATTGGAGTATTCTTCGGCACAGTCGAAGAAGTTGACACCGCAGTCATAGGCGGCCTTCATGCATTCAAAGGTACGTTCTGTAGAACCAATCAGTCAATATCCCCTTGAGTTTGTCCCTTTGAATGCTGGCCTTTATCAATGTGGCCACCATATGTCAACCATCCTCCGAGAGAGATTGCAGATACCTGAAGACCTGAGCGGCCCAGGAAGCGGTACTCCATCTCGGGGATGTCTTCTGGCTTAGCCATTGCCGTGACTATGACTTGATGGTTGGGCTCTGGAGAGGGCTGATTGTGGTATATGGTGATAGTGCTGCAGTTGTCTGTGTCAGCGCAAGCTCATCTTGCGCCTTTGGCGGGATTTAGAGCTCTTTGTCATGTCATCAGTAATCAAGCTACAACCCTTTTAGGTAGACCGATACTGCCGACTGTCCTTCCTATTTCTGATAGCTGTCTCACGCGGGGTATCCTTTATTATGGGTTCTTCTTAATGATTGACTGATAACTCAATTTCATAGAGTCTGGGCCAATACCTCGAAGCATGTGACAACAAACAACACAGGCACAGCATTTCCTCAATAACTGAGACCACTGATGGATGATCTCATCCTTTTGACACTACATATATTAGCTCCTAATAACGTTAGACATCGCTGTTGACTCATGGCAATCAATCAGTACTCACTCCGGTTACCCTGTACTACTAAAATACCTCCAATGTTTATTGGTAGCCGAAAACTGACCCATTGGCTTGGGCATTGGCATAGAACGGAGTTTGTTGCATCCGAAATACGTGGTCTAGAACCTGATGCCAGACCAGATGTCATTACATGAAACCCAGCTCTTACACGACAAGTTAAGAGCTCCAACACTAAACTTCATGGATTGACTCGGCAATGCTACGAACCGAGTACAGTTGTATTACACCCATGGTCATGTTTTGATTCGATGGCAATGATCAATAAGACAAACAATACAGTTTATGGCGTACGAATGCCTCAAGCACACCTAAGTGGCCACGGAAACCATGTAAATATTTTGACTGGCAAGAATGAATGAATTTACCATGTTCGAGATTGTCATTGGCCGATCTTGAGCTGGAAGTACGAACGAGCGTGTACATCTAGCTTCTAATTGGACCAATCCGAATTTATACAGGTCTTGTGAGCGCTAGGTTGGCATTTCGGAGATTTCGCAGGGAAGAGGAAACCAAATCTCCGAGTGACGAGTGACACGCCTGTTTCTCGCAGAGAGAAGAAGATAATAATTAGATCGCTGGAAACAGGGAACATCACTTATGACGAGGTTCTGTAATTTCAAAATCCAGGTTCTGCATTCTGAGCGGAATGCCAACGCCATACTTAGGACCTAGGTTAGCATTCAAACTGTAGGTATGAGGTACTTAGAGACGTCGTGACACTGACCAGGCAACGGCTTCAAGAGGCGAACCCAGCTTCAACATGATGTGGTTTATATTGCGTTCCGCAAGCTGGCAAATGGGTCATGTTATGATGTAGCATGCCATCATTGCCCGGGTACATAGCAAGAGGATTTATCAGTTGAAATCATAAGTCAAGGCAACGAACAGGACATTGCCACTGCAGTTCCACGTAAAGCAGTTGTGACTAGAACATAATTCACTCGACTGAGCCGTCCAAGGGGCCGTTGAATGAGCTAGGTGTGGCGAAGATTTACGTGTGCAGCGATTGTGTGCTGGCAACTGTGGCGAGTATTGGCTCGCAAGGAACCTGCAATTACTGAAATCTTACGGATACAGCTGACAGACTACAACAGATCGATAGCGCAGCAAGGGACACACGACACAGGAGAAAAGGGAGGTGGATGTATGTTGAGATCCCAGTTGATGAGGACAGGCCGACAGGGCATAATAAGGGAAGAATTAGAGCCGCTTCTGGCGGGGACCCTTGGTCAAGATATCTCTCTTCTGGGCCAGTTGCTCTGTTGGGACTGGGGTAGCTTAGCAAGCTTGCAAACTTGCATTATGTATTTTGTGGTGACATATTGGATATTTAATCTCACGATTGAGACCTTGCTCGAGAATCACATGGTGGAACAGGGACACAAATGCCAAGAACACCAATTCTCTGCAGAACACCCCAAAAATACATTTTATACAGAGTATATTGCTTCGTATACGATAAATGAAGTGAGGCAAAAGAAGACTGGAAATAAGGATTGGAATTTGGACCGGATGAATGGGCAACGGAACTATTCCACCATGAGCCAAGTGCCATGGGTCAGTCCAGTGATAGACGGGCGCTAGCAACGTCTGAACTCTTGGTGTGGCTTGTTGCGTCCCGTCGTGGATGCATGCTTTTCTTCAAAATGTACACTAACAATACCCTTTGGCAGGGAGAACGGTCGAATGAATCGCTAGACTGGACTGTAATAGCAGGAGAGAAGAATCTCAAACGAACGAACAGTTCCGAAGCTTGAACCCTGATATCCACTAGGCACATAGTTGAGGATGTCGGATCTTGCGGTCAAGGGCATGAGTAGAAGCGCGGCATTTTGTTGATGCGATGCAACGAGGAGCCCTGCCTTGTGTTGTACATACACGAAATAGTGCCAAGCACACACGTAGAAGCACACGTACATACGGATACACAAGGATGCACAAGCTCCCCATGCACAGGTCGTCGATCTATTTGCTATCTGGCCATGCTCGAAATTGGACTTCGTCTATTGACCGGCTGCAGGGTCTTGAGTGACAATGGCCAGAAGCAGTTTCTCGCCGACAAGAACCTTGAATCTCAACATTCAAACCCATGTCGATAGAATCACAGACCAGATGATGGATAGCCAATGTTAAAGCAAGGTACCAGGCAGTACCTGACAAGAGGCTGGGAGATTGCCCTTGGGTCAAGGTAGAGTTTTGTACCCCGGCTCTGCCGTTGGGGCATCCCGAGTACTCCACTGTCTAGTGGGCAGCGCCGAGTCAAGTCCTTTCATTCATTCTTCTGAAAGAGCACAGACGGACGCCCGGAGCGGTAGGGAGTTGTACGGGCGAATGTCGTGATGAGATCACATCGCAAGGCTTTTGTTGTTGCCAGAGCGGACGGTGTAAATAATTCGGTGATCAATCCTCAAGACATCTCTATCAAGGCCTCATCGACGCATCTGCTTCTGAAGTGAAGACGCATGAGCTTGAACAACTACTCACCGATAACTTGACGTCGACGGCTGCGTGTCATTCGCATTGGCATTGCGCAGGTGATGTCTTCAAGGCGTCGCTGGCAATAAACTTTTCATGCCCATTGTCTCTTGACCCGCGACTCGAGGTAGGATTGGATGCGACTATCGTTGCTTTTTCGTGCTTGGGAGCGAAACAATACCATTGACTCAAGGGAAGGGAACTAGAGCTGCAAGAGAGACTCACGGGAAGGGTTGAGAGAGAATCTAAACTCAAGTTGATTTAGACACTCCTAAATCAAACCATGCACAGTGTTATTCGGTACCTACTGTTGAGGAGTTTGAGAATGATATTTTACTCCATGATCCATGAGTTTGTATGGGCTAGAGCCCAAAGGATGCTCACAGTGCTGAACCTTGAGCCTTAAACAACGGACACTCCTTACCTACTGAATCCGGCTGGTCTTGGTCTGGCCTAGACCCTCTGAAAGTCGGGGCTGGCAGCCAAATTGATTGTCGACTCCTGGTTGGCGTATGCTTTCAGGCCCCTTCGCTTGTTTCTGTAGCGCTTCCATGCCTGTGGCTGGGGGCCGGGGGTTCCCTAGCAGTGGAGTTGTCGCTGATTTCTTTGAGGTGAGGTGCCTGGGCTAGCCCGGCCTGGCGTTGGATTGTATGGCCTGGGCTTCTCGTTGGCTCAGGTCAGGTCAGGTCCGCGCTTGGGGCCCGGGGGCAGGTGCTTCTACTCTCTCCCCGTCCCCGTCCCATCTCTTGCTTCTCTTTCCCCTTTCCCAAACTTGATCTCCCCATCAACGTTACCGACGTCGCCTTCGATCTCTCTTGGGGCTTTCCCCTTCGACCGCCTTTCCTTTCGACTCGAATCGATCGCCTCTGAGCTGCCTGATTCTATTCTTTTTTGGCATCTCTTCTTTTAATTGAGGTGAGTCAATTTGATTTTGACTTCGATTTACTGGAGGTGGTCTGTTCAGCGTTGTTGTGGTCCCTCCGACAAAGAGGCAGCTCCCGAGCCGTGGATATCGGGTTGGTTCCAGCGTCTTGTTGTGTGCAGCACTTTGCCAATTCTTTCTGGCCAAACTGTTGCATTCGAACTCTTCAGCATACTTCAAGAGTATGCAACGCTTGATCGCTGTGTCGCCTCATTTATTATACATTGCGTCTAAAAGGATCTTCTCGGCATCGCCTTTAGGGGGTTCTACTGCGACTGGCGGCTGTGCCCTTGGACTGGAGGTGTCTATTTTACCGCGCCTCCAATCAACATCCCAGTACCGTGCCAACAGGACAGCCCAACTTGGTCAATCCATCGCCTCATCCTTCAGTCGTCCAACCACGAGCAGCGCCACAGCTTCCGTCTCTTTTCCTTCTTCATACACTCGCGTGCATGCTGCATCGCCATCATCAGTTTCATCAAAACTAACCGCTGCCTCGCGCACCTTCTTTGTAGGCATCGTTTTATTGCACCAGTTTCGACATTGAGCACGAGTTACGCCCTTATCCAAACGACCGATCCTCCTGCATCTGTTTCGATATATTGCACCGGTGGTCCTCTGACCGCCTTCGCCGCCTAAATGGCTTCGTCATCATCCAACGTGGTCGGTGTTCACTACCGAGTTGGCAAGAAGATTGGAGAGGGATCTTTTGGCGTTATTTTTGAAGGCACCAATTTACTCAACAATCAACAAGTCGCTATCAAGTTTGTTAGTACAACAATAGCCCGGCGTTTCTACGCTGCCATGGTGTTGGCTTTTCTGACATTGCATTAGGAACCTCGCAAGAGTGATGCTCCCCAACTGCGAGATGAGTACCGGACTTATAAGATCCTTGTGGGCTGCCGTGAGAAGACCCGTTTCCAAACAATACAGTTCGCATGTGCTAATACAGATTCAGCTGGTATTCCCAATGTTTACTACTTCGGCCAGGAGGGTCTCCACAACATTCTCGTGATCGACTTGCTCGGTCCTTCCCTTGAGGATCTTTTCGATCACTGTGGCCGAAGGTTCTCCATTAAGACGGTTGTTATGGTTGCCAAGCAAATGCTTTCGAGGGTTCAGACCATTCACGAGAAGAATCTCATTTACCGCGATATCAAACCCGACAACTTCCTCATTGGCCGCCCTGGCACCAAGGCTTCCAGCGTTATCCATGTGGTTGACTTCGGCATGGCCAAGCAGTACCGTGACCCGAAGACGAAGCAACATATCCCATACCGCGAGCGAAAGTCCCTTTCTGGAACTGCACGATACATGAGTATCAACACCCATCTGGGCCGTGAGCAGTCCCGCCGAGACGATCTCGAAGCTCTTGGTCATGTCTTCTTGTACTTTCTTCGAGGTGGTCTTCCTTGGCAGGGATTGAAGGCGGCCACCAACAAGCAGAAATATGAGAAGATTGGCGAGAAGAAGCAGACAACTGCTATCAAGGATCTCTGTGAGGGTTTCCCCGAGGAATTCTCCAAGTATTTGACGTATGTCCGAAATCTGGGCTTCGAGGATACCCCTGACTATGATTACCTTCGGGAGCTCTTCACACAGGCTCTCAAGAACACTGGCGAGGTTGAGGATGGCGAGTATGACTGGATGAAGATTTCTAAGGATTCGGGAAAGGGATGGGATTCGAAGAACCACAGCGGCGCGTACCTCCACAACCCCAACGTGCGGCCTGGCCCCTCTCAGATGGAGCTGCACAGCGGCCACCGTCCCGGGAATACCACCTCTCACCAACAAGCACAAAACCTTACTGTCGGCCGTTTAAACGCCGCGCAACCCCCTCCTCCGTCTCCGATCAAGCAGATGGGCAAGCAGAGAGATCGGCCAAGCGCCCCCGGCGCCTTGTCAGCGCAGAGGGGGAGCGGGGTTGGGGGTCTTCGGGACATGGCCACGCCCACTGGCTCGACCCAGGCTCAGTTCCAGAACAGTGCCCAGAACCTGCCTCAGCAGCCGAGGACGTCCCAACAAGGCCAGGCGACCCAGCCCGCCCAGGCTAGCGGTCAACAGGCCAATCCTCAGCCCAGTGGCTTCCAGAAGTTGATGAAGACCCTATGCTGTGGTTAAGCGTACTCTGGTATACAGCTAAGAATTTTCTTTGTTTCTTCATTGCTGCGGCGTTGTGCATCAGGATCTGTATTATGTCGACAGACTCCGGTTCAAGAGGGTTGCCCGATTTATTCAGAACCGGGTTGTGGTTGATGGTTGAAATGCCCAACTGAAGCTCAGTCCAGTTTATAGATGGATGAGGTGGTGGATGCCTAGGCACGGTAGAGCTTACCTCGACCGAGTTGGTTCGAGTCACAAACAGAGTCCAGGGCCTTTCGCCCATGCATCTTGGTTACCTTCAAAAGCGCACTGTTTTCGAACTCGAACCCATCATCTGGGCATTATAGAGCCCTTTGGCCGCCTACGAACCGTTCTTAGCAGTCGATATACTTGCATGACACCCTTTGAAGCGGAAGCAGATCTCGTTTGGGACTACGGCGGAGGGCACTCCTTTTTCTTGTCTGGCAAGCCATTACGAAATATACTAAAACCACGTTTAATCTTCAGCGCAGCGCAGCAAGGCGCAAGGAGGGTGCAGGGCAGCATTTTTGGGTTTGTTTGGGTTGTTTCTTCTCTTTTTTCTTATGACGCTGTCCATAATAACTTTGTGTAATCGCTCACGAGACGAAAGCTACCATCGGTGTGCCTGATGGCACCCAGTCTTGCCTGGTGTAGATGGAGAGATCAGTTAGCGTGGGGATGAGTTTGAAGTTTACAGGCTTGGTGATTTGTTGTGAAACGAAGATAGAGCACTATAGGGAGTTCTCGTTCTTTTGGCAATTTTATAATGGGAAAAGAAAAAGGCGTCGCCATCTTTATCAAAGTCCTCAGTTCCACCTTTTCGAGTATGCATTTAGGTACACGATATAATAAACATCATCATGTGCATGTAACATTACACGGCCATCGCCATTGCAAGATGACCTCCCCGCCGTAGCTTGAATGCCCAACGATCTCTTTTATCCTTTTCTGGTACGCAATCCATCAACACCCGACCCGATAAACGACATGTTGACTCTTCCTGGACTACTGAAGCCTAAGACTCAACTCGCAAACAAAAATTGATCGACCAATTACTCTAGGTGAGCTTCTGCTTAATGAAGAATGATCGAAGGTGGGAAAGCTGCCAGGTGCAGGTGATGCCAAGCACGATAAGCTGGATGATGATCCATCGAATGACACGGGCGTTTGTAGACTCGGATTGATCTCGGAACTCGGCCTCTCGCTCCTGTGCACACATTGTCAGTTTTCTGCTCTCATAAAAACATGTTTACGGTGGCACATACACGCTGGAATACTTGTTCTCTGCGGATATCAGCAAGACGAGCGTTGAGGTCCTTGACACGTGATGTGATATCCTGGATCTTTCCCTTATCGCTGCTCTCGATTTGGTTGGTCTCACCAATGACCAAGTCAAGAGTCAACTTGATGCCGCCATTTGGGTTCTTGGCGGAGAGCCACGAAGTGCGGCCAGAGCTGGACGAAGGGGTGAAGCAGATCTTGTGGTCGCCAGCATCGGCGGCGGAGAATGTAAAGCGGCCAGAAGCAGCGCCGCGCTGAGAAACGACACGATGATCGTTGTCGAATATTTCCTGTTAGCTATTATTAGGAAAAGTCCGAAAGACATTGCAATATGCTTGTGGACAGCTGTCCATGAAAAACATACGTCGACGTTGATGTAGATGCTGATACCGTCATGCTTTACCCAAGCTGATACTCGGTCATCCCACTCCTCAGCAGTGTAATGTCCAACGACAAGTGTATCCTTGGGCAACTCCTCGTAAAAGCATCTGGGGGTTGTGCCGTCGATGAAGAAATGCAGCGCATTCGCAGCGGCGCTGAGCGACAGGAGAGGAAGTAGGAATTTCATGATGGCGACTGCTACAGCACTGATGTCCTTGGCAAAATTGCACGGGTCGGTTTATTGTTAGGTACTTTAAGGAAAATGTCGGTGATTGGAACAAAAAAACAATGTGACGAAGTCCAATGCTTGAAGTTGTTGTAGCTGTTCCCCCCTTTGGCTCTGGCTTCGACGTTGGCGCCCGCGAAGCTGCCACGTTCAATGATCGGCTTTGGGCCAGGGGGTGATCTAGCACTGTCACGTGCAGATAACGCAACCTGTTCCAGATTCTGATCCTGGGCAGAGACGGCGCATCCTACTATGTAATCCTCAGCAGTTACTCCGTGCTCCGAATTAATTCGAGTCAACCCCAAATTTTTTGACGCGTCAACCAAACACCAGCGGTTCGATCTCAACGAAGAGCATCAATAAACGAAATACGGACTGATAAATTATTGTTAGAAGTGGACCACGTGCTTGAATTTGATGACCTTGGTGATGGAAGCTCGAATTTAACGGATTATTGGACCGGTTACACTTGTCCTTCTTTCTTTTCGACAATTTACCTCCACGACAAACTTCCACGATGACCTCTTCCGACGTTCGCGATGTGCTAAACCTGGGTGATGGCGTATCAGGTCTGAGGCCGAGCAAGAAGCAAAAGATTGCTGCACCAAGGCCAAACTTGAAGGGTTTGGCTCGTGAGGTACACAATCTTGGGGGCGACAACCCCATTGCTATTGTCCCTGAAGTTACACATTTCAAGAAGCGACGCTTTGCAAGTCGCAAACCTGCAGCGAGATGGGAGATGCGATCGTTCAAAAACTCGGCGCGTAGCGATTCAGATTTCACTTTGCGGCACTGGAGGAGGAAGGATGAGAAGCAAGATGGTAGCGACGTATCACCGGAACAGACGAGTCAAGGAGAACAGCCACAACTATCCAGAGATGGAACGGAGGATTCTGCGTTTGCAAAGTACAACGTGCAGGTTTCAGTCCCGCAGTATAGCGAAGGCCAGTACCAGCAGTCATTACAACACAATGACTGGACCAAGGAGGAAACGGATTACTTGCTCGAGTTGGCGCGCGACTTTGACCTTCGATGGCCTCTGATCTGGGACCGCTACGAATGGAATCCTCCCGCGACGAACGGAGAGGCTGATGCCGACGGTGATGAGAGTAAGGCCATCGTTCCAGCAACACGGCCACGTTCTCTGGAAGACCTCAAAGCAAGATACTACGAAGTCGCTTCCAAGATGATGGCAGCGCAAAAGCCTGTGCAGTACATGACGCAGCCTGAATTCTCTCTGCATGAACTCATGGCGCATTTCAATCCGCAGCAGGAGAAATTAAGAAAGGAGTTTGCGCTCAACGCCTTGACCCGGTCGCGCGAAGAAGCTCGTGAAGAGGAATCGCTATTGCTGGAGATTAAGCGTATTCTGGCACGTAGTGAGCGATTCAACGAAGAGCGTCGCGAGTTGTATAATCGCCTCGATTATCCTCGAGCGGACACTGACATCAATGCCTTCAAATCTTCTGCTGGCTTGCAGAACCTTCTTCAAAACCTAATGACCGCTGACAAGTCCAAGAAGCGCAAGTCGTTGATGCCTGGCGATGGTACCAGCCCTTCTGGCACCGCACCACCGCAAACAGCGGCTGCTGCATCTACCGCCGCTACCGCCGCCGCTGCGGCGCAAGAAGCTGGGAGACGGGAAAGCACAGCTGCGTCCACAGGGCCTCGTGATTCTACTGGACCTGCCGCTACACCAACAGCTTCGAACAACAAAAAGGGTCAGCCACAGCAACAACAGGAGCGCCGTAAGCTTTCGACACAGGAGGAGCTATTGTACGGTGTGACACATCATGATCGATTGGGCTCTGGGCCGACTTTCCGAACCGAGAGAATCAATAAGCTGTTCTCACACAAGTCTAATCAACAACAGAACCGCATCACAAATGTTCTCAACGAACTGGACGTGCCCAACAAACTTGCCATGCCCACCGCGGCTACGACACATCAGTACGAACAGCTCCTTGCGGCTGTCAATAGTCTGCTTGATGCCCGCAAGGTATCGGACAAGCTTGATGCCGAGATCAAGGTTGAACAGGCCAAAAAAGCAGAACGGGAAAAGGCTATGGCCCCCCCTGAATCTGACTCCACAGTCGAAAAGGACAAAGCAGACCAGGACACAGGGACCGGCAACAACTCAGAGGCAGGAGCTGCTACTGGAGCGACCACCGGGAAAGCAGATGGCGACGCCACATCTGCACCTGGAGATGCAAACAAGGATGCCTCAGAAATAGCAGCCCCTACTATTGAGGCCTCGGATGCCTCGAGCAAGGAAACAGGACTGCTCAATGAAATCGACAAGAACGGGCGTCCTGGTAGTAGCGGTGCTGCGCACAAGAGAAGTGCCAGCGTTCTGAGTAGTGTCAGCGACAAGAGCAATAAAAGACAGAAGAAGTAGGGCAATGTACATGTATCCTCGAAGTACCACGGTACATAGCTCTACGCGCCAGTGACTTGCTGCACGCGACCTGCTGCAGCTAACGTTCCTGCAGGAACACAGGCATCTTTGCACCGACCTGATGGCTAGATCTGCCAGGACCGGCAGTTGTTGGTTTGAGATATGTCATACCGTGGACAAGGGGTTCCGGCGAGACAGGGTTGCACCTAATTTTGGATGTGTACCTGAAAAGGGAGATATCTAGAGGCTAGGACGTCATACAAACCATCCCTTCAACATATCTTTGCTGTGGTGAAGCGCCGCCGGTGGAGCTAAGCTGTGTGACTGTTCAAGACATTGCATAACCCATAGTCCAGCGTGCATCTTTTGAGGAAGAACCTGGGGTGTGGGCATATGGGCGTCTCGACCACGTGGGGCAGGAATGATATTGCAACTACACATTGTGTTTGCAAATAAGTGCTCCTTCAAAGGACAGACTTGAAACGGCCAGGGATCCGCGCCATTAAAGCATACTGCGAGGGACACAATGGGCGCTAGGAAACATGATAAACAGTAGGAATGAGGTTGTGTTGAAAAACATGCAGCTCATCGGCGGCTACAGTGAGGCTGCATCCTAATTTAGCAACATGTTCCTATAATTATATCTCCAGCTCCCTGGAAAGCGACCCGTGTCCCTGGTAAAAGACGACCCCTAGAGCAGATACATGAACGACTAGGGCGTGTAGGCCATCCAATGCCTCGGGCCCGCATGACTTACATACAACTTGCTTGCTGTCGACCCTCGACTTGCCTAAACGGGCCCAGGAGCGCCAATCGAGTGGCTCAGATCGACTGAGATAGTGCTGCCGCTCTTCTGCAACCTGGTTCTTTGGCGCCGGAGACAAATAGATGATGATGATGGGGCGTGTCTCCTGAAAAGGAGAGTGTGCATGGCCTCTAGATCACAGGAACCTCGTTGAACAAAGGCCAGCGCTTGCGAAAGATGAAGTCATCTCGGGCGAGACGCCCAGTACTATTCTCGCATGCTGCATGTTGTGGTCGGCGTCTATGGTCCAAGAATAGACTCAACTCGTGGCATCCCAACATGCAGGTTTGATGATTCGCATCAAAATATCTGATCTAAGATTAGATTGACCCTTGCTAAGCGCCAAGATCTTGGTGATTCTGGAAAGCTGCGAGATAGGATGCGACGCAAGGCTGGCGCTTAGCTGGCGGCTAGCTGTGGACGTAAGAAGCATTATTGGATACTGAGCACGTGCAGTTAGCACAGAATCGTTGTCAATATATTTTTAGATGAAACAAGTGTTGTATAATTAGAAGTGCACTTGTCGGGATATATTAAATGGTTCAAGACTTGCTTCATGGTGTTGAGGCTCCTTGAGTGACGTCTTCAGCATCCATCTACGCAACACATGATTGGCTGCTGAAATATACGCCTGTTCCTCATGGTGCAACCTGTCCTGGAAGCAGGGTCTCCGATAAGTACGGAAGACCCAGGGAATTTGAACATATAGTTCAGAGGTATTATAGGGCTGATGTACGTGCCTCTACACTCATGATGGCGCTCATGCACGCCCACGTATCAAGTCGAGAAGAGACAAGAAGACAGAACAACATCAGCGTTAGTCCGAGGGTTTTCTTGGAGTGAGGGTGGCCTCGACATCTTACTGAGTGTTGTCTCCTTTCTCCATCCATGCCTTTCCAACAGGGATAAATCGATGCATTCGGATATGAGGCGAGAACAGTAGTGTGTGCTATTCAGTGCGCCATCGGCCAACATCATGCATCTCACTTCATATGCGCCACCGCGGCGTAATGCTATGAAGGACAACACAGAAGACAGTATTCGGTGCACGATAGTGGCATATTTCAAGATAAGGCATCATACGAAGGCCACATCCCATCCAACAATCCCATCGCTAACAAACCATTCAAGGCTATCCATAAACTAGGCAAAGCATTACATGAAGGGTTTGGCTTCGCCTTGTTGGCCTTCCGGGATCTCATAGTATGCCGTTGACTGTTTGCGGCTTGGCTCCAACGTGTACACTCAATCACGCCACGCTTGATCATGATAGTTACTTCAATTGCACATCTTCCGCGGACGCCGGCGGCACTTTCGAGGACGTTTGTGTCAAAAGAACAAAGCGCCTAAGCATAGAAAGGAGGGACATCTTGAAACCAATAGCCAGGGTCAGTTTTCCTAAAATTTGACCCGTAGCTCAGAAGTAATCTCTTACTTGGGCAGTGTTGATAGACTAGGATGCAACTCGGCAGTCGACTACACTTCGGCAGCCTTCAGAAGCACATTCGCAACGAGAACAGCCCCAGTGCTCGCTATATTCCGTGCTGATTACATAAATGAAGCGAACATGCCGTATAACATGCAATGATCGCCTACAATGCTATCTTTCCAGTCACAGGTTGAGTATATTACCCACAAGGGTAGTATTCGGACCCGCTGACGGAGTTATTTTTGCCATGCAATGCTCTTTGGCCTATCGTGCTGATCAATCACTGGACCTCCGCATGTCGAGATGCTATTTGACTGTTGCCGGCCTGCTCTGATCACGGATCAGATTGGATGAATTACCTCGAAACTGTTTCTCATCACGAGAGAAACTTCACGAAAATGTGACCTGGAGTGAACACCCTTGCTGATTGTCGGAGGTTTGCCAAAACCCCTTGTCAATGGGATGAAGTGAGTGGAATCCGCTGCCAGAATCAGCCCTCTGCTTCCCCGCGCTTTCATTCCGAAAGTTGCAGCACCGCTGTCGTGAGGTCGCAACCAACACGGCGGTGTGCCTACGAGAAGACAGAGTGCAGTAATATAGACCTGGCTATTACCTGCTTGGCCATGGGTTTGGAGATAGAGGCGCTAAAATCCCATTATTCCGTTCTTGGGGCATTAGCTATCTGCTGTGACAATTTTAGTCACGACGGGCCAACCCCTTGTCTTCAATAATGAGCCAATCACAGGTAGGAGCCGGCTTGTTTCCATCACAGTGAACAAGGAATAGCTGATAGCGTCCCTAGCCATTGGTGGCACAGGAGTCAAAACGCACAATAGGTGAGTTAGATACTGCAGCTAGACTGAGGCGTGGCAAGCACTGATTTAGATCTGGCCCCAAGCGAAATGTGATGCATGTAGCGAAAGGTCGGGCAGGGAGTGTCAAATACTTAGCTTTGTTGGTCAATGATGTTCTGTTGGCGGAGAGCAACAAAGACAAGAATAGGAACATCGGCAATCGATGAGCCAATCAAATTCTTTTAGTCTGGGGCGTTCTGCCGTTTACCATGACGTGAAATGTGACCAGGCATTCGAAGTCAACTAACGGCACGCAGGCATTGAAATGTGACAGAGTCCAGGGCCCATGCTGGCTCACCAGCTGAGACTGAGCATGTTTTCCAAGAATGGGCTGTTTTGAGGGATGCATGTCGGTAACCTTTTGCGCTTAATATATTTTTGGTGCTGCTTCAGTTGGGTCGGAATCAAGTTGCGTGGCCACTCATCGCTGACAAAATACGGGCGTACAATATCCAGCTGAGCAACTCTCTTAGATATTCAGGAAAGGCCCCAGTATCAAATAGGGTTATGAGTGTTGGATGAGGCCGCCGAACAAGGGTGACCTCCAACCTCCCCACACAAATGTATCAACTCTCGAAGTGATTTGAGCTAGACGCAGGACCAGCCTCAATTATGCCAGGAACGAGCTGGGATACGATACTGGCATATCCTATAACACATACGTACGTTCGAACTGTTATTGCGCGTCTCGGTAAATAGATTATAGCATATAGAAAACTGTCAGGCTCGCGCATGTCATTCCCAAGCATCAATCGGCTCACACGGGTTGAGGGTGTCCAAAGTCTGCCGGTGAATTGAAGACTGGGCCAAGTCCTGGCACAGCCGCGGACGGCAGCGATTGACCGCACGAGACAGGTCTTAGCGTGTTAGACGCGGCGTTAATGGTTCTGTCTCGCCTAAGGTGCCTGGACAGCCACATCCTTGCAAATGCCCTCATCTGGTTCCTGATAGAAGCTGCTGATTGGCTACTGGGGCGAGGAGGCGCAGAGTCCCGACACCACATCCGCCGACATGCGGTGGACGGTAGGATAAAGATTTGTGGTTGGCTCAGGAGACACAGTTCGCTTTTCGAAGCCGGTGTTGTTCAAAAGTCCAGTGATGTGTAAGGCCTCTCTGATCTCTCGTCAGGCGAACCTAGCAATAAGAGAGGACAAGCAAGCCCTTAATAGATTCAAGAGACTGGAAAGACGTGGTATAGCGACAACCTTGACTTTTACAGTTGCTGGATTGAAGCTGAGATTCAGTTGGAAGAGGAGTGGAGTAGCAGCCGGTGTGGTTGCCAGTGCCGCGGCAAGAGCGAGCGGGGCGCCGATATTCTCCACCCAACCGTACCGCAGGGAAGAGGCCCGTTAGGTCAGGTTTCCAGGGCTAACTTCAAGAGTACTAGCGGTGTTTCCCAGTTAGGTTGGCAGTTCGTCGTCGTTTTGAGATTGTACGAGAAAAGCAGGTGCCAGCTCCTACCACGTAGGAAATTTGTATGGAAGTTCGCAAAAGGTTAACTTACCTTCTGCTCTGTAGTTCAGCTTTAGCGAGAGCATAGTAGAATCAACTAAGGTAGAGAAATAAGATCACGCCAAGCTTGACTACGCGAAATCTCTTGCGATTATTCTTGAGTAAATATATAGTGAGAATACTTAGACTCATCTCCAGGCACAATATGCGTACTTTGGTAAGGCATCATATATGGCTTCGTCAGCAATTCTGCATCTTATGGCTGTGTTGCTGGAATGATATTGGCGATAGCATGGATCTCCCACCTCGAATAGGTGGCTCTGTTCTTGAATGCTTGACTTGTGGATGAAGAAGCTGGTCTATGTTTTCCCAGAAAAGTACTCGAAGGTATAGCACTCATATAGATATCTGATATAATAGAACTCGTCAAGAAAGCGAGATTACATCAGAAGAAAATCAATGATATGCGCGAAAGGACAGCTCCTGTGGGTACGAAGGATTTAGGAAGACAGTCAGCAGCTCTAGTTTGCTCGGCTAGGCTTGTTTGGAGAGTCGCGCGACTAGGTTGGCGTCAGTTACAGGATTACAGGAGTCCAACACGAAGTTTTATCTTGCTAGGCTTGCATCCCTATTTCTCTCTGGAGTTGATTTCTTTGGAGGTATACAAGGGTCGCCCATTGGATCCGGGAGTATTACCCCAAGGGCGATCCTGGTGCGGGTACTGTACACGCTTGGGGTCGTTGCCGCGTAGGAGGCATCTGACTGGACTGCTGTTACCGAGTCGTGCGTATCCTTTTGAGGTGAGGTGAGGTGAAGTGCTTCTGTCAAAGATCGGCCGGCAGCGGATGGCATTCCTTGTTTTGAACTCAAGGGCTAGGATTTGGCGGCGGCGCCGACAGTGTTATGGGTGGTGATGATGATAATGGAGCGGGAAGAAAAGCTTGTGAAAGGCACATCGCGAAGTGGAGTGTCATGCCAAGAGGCGTAGATTTAGGTGATTGATGTGCAGTGGCAGTGGATGGGTGCTCGCGGCACAGTCTTCTGAATATTATCATTGTCGCGCGTGAGATAGACGAGATGACTCAGACAATTGAAACGACCAACAACTAACTACCTCCCTAGGTAAGGTACTTACTAAATTACCTTATCCTAGAAGTAGATTCGGGGATAACTCTCAGAACGATTGATTCAAATTTCGAATGACATGTAATAGTCATCTTCCATTTGTGCCATGGGCCCTTGACTTTATCTCGTCTAATGCGCTTAAACAAATCGGCATTGTTCGTGTTTATGCTATCCTAGAGGTACGATATTGCGAAGTTCGCTTTTCAAAGCCGCCCAACCTGAAGAAAGACCGCGGCAGAGCAACGCGCGGTGCGGTCCTTGATCCGCACCCGAGGGTGTCTGGCTAAACACACACCGTACTAAGCGTAGAGGAGTCCGTTAGCGGCCCTTGTCACTTCTCGACTCTAGTCTCTGGGCGGTCGAGGGCGGCGCCGTCGTCACTCAGCCAGTCGCGCGGCCCATGGCGACAGTTGAAAAGCGCCCAGTGAAGTGTGAGCGCGCCAGAAGGTTCAATAATGCGAGAAAAGTGCAGTGCGAGAGTTGAGTTGATGAGAAGGAAATGAAAGGGCGGACGCTGAGGATGCTGAACGCTCTGCATACATGCAAGCGAAACGCCAACGTAAGCGATAATACCAGTTGCAATGAAAAATGAAACAGGAAGTGCAAATAGTTGATCGGAAAGCACGGTGGTATTTGAGGACGGAGAGATTCCGTACTCATGGCCTTACTACGTGTGTTGATTGATATGGATGGATGGACGGACAGACAGATAGAGTACGGGCCTGTCTCCTCCAGGGTTATGGCTGGAGATGGTTTTCCAACATTTGGATCCATCATAAAAAACTCCATCTAATTCTGGGTGAGGGAGGCATTAATTGATTTGCCAGGAGGATCGACCTCGACCGGGTAGTGACGTGATATGCCCGATCACAATTGGGGATAGCATTGCGTATCGGGCTGAATTCGAGGTTGAGAATGAGGTTGAGGTTGCTCAGACCCTTTGAGGCGAGCAGAGCCATCCCTCCGCGACAGGCCAGGGTACGCACTTTACCGTACTCTGCAGTTCCGGCGCAGGTACCTTTGGGGCTGTAGGTACTTGAGGGAGATCTCATTGACGAGGTACCCGATGCCGACCGCACCCAGTAGGCGAGTGACGCCGTACGAAGCGCCACGCCGCCGCGACCTCGGAGAAGTGCTCTTGGGGTTGGAAACTCGAGCACACAAAGAAGATATGGATGATTGGTGTTTTTAAAGAATGGCTTTGTTGGTAGATACGAGTTTTATGATGTTTTGGCTAGAAAGGAGAAGTGCTGGCTGTCTGCCTCTCAGTTGCGCCTTGACATGGATGCAAAAACATGTTCCAAACCCTACCATCCTCATCATACTGGAGATCATGTTAGCCGCATCGAAAGCAAACACGCACTGAAACCTGCTCCATCCACTCGTTCGCTAAAAGACTAGCCAAATGATGAGCGCGTGGATGAAGGATACTGCACATCACTGTAGTTTTTAGTTCAAGTGGCTGTTGGAATCTATCCTGCTATACGACCACCATCAAAGTCCATCAATCACCAGCAGCACGAGGCCACAAAGCACCAGCACCAAGCACCAACACTGAAAGGCTAACAATACATACACTACTACCAACCGCGCGCCCCGGCTACTGTAACTTAGCTTGCCCTCCCACGTCTCCTCCACTCTTCTTCGTGGGTCCATTTCCACGTCCAAGGGTCCCCCTGGCCCCCAGTCTCTTGATTCATCCACCCCCTAATTAGTGAAGGTGAGGTGTGAGGATTGGAGGTGTGAGATGTTGTGCTTTTTCTTCTTACAGCGAAAGTTCTGTTTCGAGTCTCAAACTCCACAAGGCTCTCCCAAGTTACCTCGCTGCACTTCAATTCACATAACCTCAATTCAACAGAGTTGACCTGCTATCCTCTTCTTTAGTGATGAATTGATCGAGGTGGCTAACACGAGATGAAACAAATTTGGGCTTCTAGTGTTACTCGAATCTAAATTGAATCTGTCTGTCTGATTGTCCCTTACTTGTCTGGCCATGCTCCCAAGACTGCCAGTCACCGTTTAATGTCCCTGTCATTGCCGCCGTCTCTCTTTAGCTTGACTTGACTTGACATGACTTCGACTTGAGCCTGGCTTCTATTCTAGCTTTCGTCTCCTCGTGTTGCTGGCTCCTCTAACTCTAGAGACCCTGCACTCTCCCTCTCTATCATATCCTACCCAGGTTCCCACACCCTCACTTCATCTTGGATCTCATTCTAGTCTCGATCCTTCTCTTCCTCTTCCTCTTCCTCTTCCCCCTTCATCGTTCAGTCTTTTTTGACTTCGACACTTCCCCTCCCCTCCACCTAATTCCAAGGACCCCCCTCCCTCCCTCCCTCCCTCCCTCTCTCTCCCGTCCCGCCAGCCCAGGCCTGACTGATCTGAGCTCCCCGCCACGAACACCCCCAGCCAGGTTTTTTTTTTTTCGCCGATTACAGACGCTCTTCAAGTGTTAATCGCGCGTCAAAAACCTACCGACGCCCCAAGCGCCGTGACTCTCGTCATTTCCAAACCTCAACCACCCGACCTTTCGCAACGGATACTCTTGGAGCAAGTACGCTTTCAACCTTATCTTTTATCTGCGAGCGCACATGTCGAAAAGGCTTTCAGGCCACTAACTCCGTTGATTCACGCTCGTTACCTTGGTTATAGCTGCCAAGTTCAATCTCGGTCTCAAGCCCAAATTAGAAAGAGAAATCAGTCTGGCTACTGTCTTCATCTCGCCTTCTCTCGACGACCACTGGATCAAATCACCTTACCCAAATTCGACTTCTTTAACTTCCAATCTCAGCGTCATTCAATCCCAATCACAAATTACTTTCCGCCACGTACGGCCTCAATTTTGGATCATAGAATTGTAACGGCAAGGACTGACTGTTGATCAATTTACTTGTTTTGGTGGATATTCGACTGAGCCCGTTCGTCTGAGCCTGCTGCTTTCTCCAAGGCCACCCAGTTTGCTTCAGCTGGCCCGATCTCAGCGACACCATCATCATTAATCAACAGGCACTTCAGTCAGTTATATATTGTTCAGCGAGTCCAGCCCCCAGCCTCGCGGCTTTCACGGCCACCTGCGGAACGTCCGGAGTGACTCCAATTGCGCCTCGTTTCCACGTTCTGGGGAAACTGCTCTGAGTTTGCAGGCTTCTAGGCTTGGCTGTGTGGCCTCTTGGCGTCCCTTACGACTCACTTGTTCCGTTGTGCTGTGCACCATCGGCGAGTCGGTCTATAATGTCAACTTTTACCGCCCTTAATGGGGGCTCACCCAGGACTACAGATCCGCCTACTGTGACGATAGAGAAGCCAGCCATGGATGAGCGCGCACTTAGCACATCGACATCTCAGCCTCCACCTACACCAGAAGTTTCATCAAATCAAATTCCCAGCCAAAGTTCGGATCGACCACCGTTCCAGTCACCCGGTTATCCTGATGTAGAAGGGTCTCACAAGCGAAAGCGGTCTGATTCTGTTGAACTTCGTCGTGAGCATGCTGTGCATGCTCACACACCGGAATCCGCTCACCCTCATCACGAATCGCGAGAGCCTTATGGAACCCCCTCAAGAGATTACCGTCCTTATGGCGACGAGCACCGAGACAAAGAGTCTTGGTATTCTCATCAGGCACGCGATGAGCGAAGTTACGACTCACAGCAAAATTCGGCTACCACTCCTCATGGCCAAACAGAGGAGCAGATTGGTGATGCGCTTCGCAGGGCCACCGGTCAGATGGACCATGGTGACTACTCAAATGCCAGCCCAGAAGGTGATGACCATTCCATGATATATGGTGGTCAATACGGATCCGAACAGAGGCGTGACGGGGTTTTGCAGCACGATCCAAAAAAGAGAAAGAGGAACTTCAGTAACAGAACCAAGACGGGTTGCCTGACCTGTCGGAAGCGCAAGAAGAAGTGCGATGAGCAGAAGCCCGAGTGTAAGTCATTTACATAAGTCATTTGATCCATAACTGACAGAAAGGTAGGTGGAAACTGCCTTCGCGGAAGTTTTGTATGTGCAGGTTATCCACCTCAACGCGGGCCAGGATGGCAGAAGCCGGACAACAAGGCTCCTGCAGTTCCCCTTGAATCTAAGGACCCAACGTACATCCCCCCGGGAGCTTATGGGATGCCACAGCAAAGCCCTTACGGTAATCAACCTGTGAAGCGCGAATCCCTGCCACCTTATCGTGGCCAGGCTCTTCGCATAGACCCCCCACAAGGCCGCCCTTTGGTGACCGACGACGACCGGCCAACAGCATCAACATTGCCCAGCGCGTCTGTGGCCAGTCCGGAAAACAAACTCTCTGCTCTTCCTTATACTCCTGCAAACGTTTTCCCAACTCCAGTCAGCGCAAATCCTCAACCACCGCCACCCTTCGGAGAAAGGATGGCAAAGGAATACCAGCGTGTGCCTCCGCTGCACGATCTCAGCAGGACGGAACCGGAGTCTGCCCATTTGGGGAACCAGCTTCCACAGATTAATATACTTCACCCAACGAGGACCAACAGTCCTGCTCCTCCCCCGCCGGCACCGACATCAAATGCCCAAGTCGCTGCTCAGCTGGCTTTATCGCACTCGCAGTTCCCCCAGAGACGAACTCAAAAAGAGGAGATGTTGTCTGGGCGACATTACTATCCTTTCGACAAGGAGCTTTGCTTGGAGCGTGAGCGTTGCTCTGCAGCTTGCTGGAGGTTCAACAATCTTACCACTCCCCCTACTAACGGTGTATCTCCCGAAGAGCGTGCTCGCCTATTCCTCGAAATTCTGCAGCCTCGTGATCCCGTTCGAGTTTCTCCCACAGAAGCTTCCCCAGTCACCAATGTTGGCCGCGTAGGCAGGCATGTTGCTGTTGAGACACCCTTCATTTGCGATTACGGTTACAACATCACGATTGGCCATCACGTTGTCATTGGACGCAACTGCACGATCAATGATGTATGCGAGGTCAAGATTGGCGACAACTGTGTTATTGGACCAAATGTCAGCATTTTCACGGCAGGGCTTCCCATTGACCCCAAGAAACGCCAGGGCGGTCAAGGACCTCAGATGGGCAAACCTATCACCATCGAGCAGGACTGCTGGATTGGCGGAGGTGCCATTATTCTTCCAGGGAGGACCATCGGCAAGGGCAGCACTGTTGGTGCCGGATCAATTGTCACCAAGGTAAGCTTACAAAGACAGGTCGATAAAAAAAAGCCGACAGCTAACTCATAGCAGGATGTTCCTCCTTTCACCATTGTAGCTGGAAACCCCGCGAGGGTCCTACGCGGCATCGCTTCTTAATGCTTATATTTGGCGTTGCCTGTTTTCTTTCTTTTTCACCTTGAGACACGATACCCAGTGTATTCGCATGTGTAAAGTTCGCACTGTTGATGGCTGTCCGGCCGTAAAGTTACAAAACGGTCAACCTTATACAAGTGGAGCGAAGCGTTTCAAAAGCCTCAGCATTGCATTTATGACCGATTTTTCTTTTATCTCTCTGTCTTTTTGACTATATTGGAAGGATTTGCTATTGGAGTGGGAGCCGAGTGCGACGGGAAAAGCAAATATTGAATGGGGGCGCCATAAGTTTTAATATGCGGAAATACGGGCCGCTATGGGGAGGTAGAAAACCTCATGTGACGAGACGGAGCGACGGACGTGTTGATGAATTGGGATGGTTGTGTTTGTTTTTTCTGTTTCCGGTTCGTGTTGCATGTGCTACGACTTATGAGAGATAAACAAGCCGGGTCGAGACCTGCAGGAAGATATCCATCCACGTTATTGAATGTAAGCATTTTACAATTTTAAATGCCTCTTGAGGTTTATTTGATGTACTTTATGATCCCAATCGGTGCACTAGCTAGCCAATGTGAGCTATCATGAGGTTGCAATGAATCCTTCTTTTAACAGTGGCCGCCAGATGCGACCTGTTCCTCGGCCATTCGCGATGACAACAATTTCGCATCCTGACCCAGCTCTTGTGCTTGGTTGGTTGCCATAGTAATTCATCGGTGTTTGTGTCTGTATGCGACCGTGTATGCAGCCTCAGGATTGACCGATGGAAAACTTGTTGTTTGTTAGTGAGCACTGGGAAGTCAAAGGGCGTAAGTTTGAACCAGAACTAACCCATTCGAAGCCATCGTTAGGGCCGAAGAAACTGTTCAATGGGAAGAATTCTTCACAGTTGCTGGGGTAATTAAAATCTGCCATCGTAAAGTCTTGGATATCACTGCTTGAAGTCGACTCGCTGTAGGAGTATGCTGTGTTCATCATACCCATAATCTTCGCTTCAGATGTTGTACTTGGTGTCGTGGTGCGGCTTAGAATCGCTCGGATGACCCTTGCGCCGTGTCGTGCGTCTTTGGAGTGACTCGCGCGAGTTTCCCATGTCTTGCAGGTGTTTTCTAGTATCTGCGTACGTTGTCTTCGGTTTTGTGGCCTACGCTTGAATTAGTCATGCTCAGAGATGGTAGGAGGAAGACATACGTTATGTCGGTTGACTCGTGAAGGTCCAGACATAAAATCATAGACGCGACAAGAAAATCATGCAGAGTCAGGCTCGACAGCAAGAAGCGGTCTTCGTACATGCGGCCTCCTTCTTGAACCTCATGCTCAAACTCGAGATGAATCTCGATTATCCGAAGAGCGGCAGTGCGACAGAGTTCACGAGATGCTTTGTACATTTCCTGGTTCTTCTCGGCAGCAAGGTAAGGCCGGTGGAGGACACAAATTGTCTTGAGATATGACACTTCTATGATTAATCTGTGCATGATGGTATAGGCCGGAATATCAAATGGAGTGGTGGCGATGGGGCGAACGCGCAAACATTCAGGGACACTGTTGTGAAATGCTTCCAACTCAGCTTGGAGAGCCATAGTTTCCTCGTAAGGCGGAGACTCGACTCGAAGAACATGCCGGAGGACACGGCGTAGTAAACGGCAGAGATGAGATTTTGTCTGCCATGCCAACATGGGAGTGGGATCTGTTGGGGGGCGAGACTCAGGTACTTCCGAATCCTCGTCAAAGTCATCGTCTGATAAATTTCGAGGATGCCCGGCGTCGCAGACTTCTTGATATACCATAGGAGGCATACCGAGCTGGAAGGAGAAAAGTAGATCTGAAGTCTGTACAGTGAACCACGTCCGCCTTCTCATCTCAGCCTCAAATGGTTTGATATTCGGGGACACTCTCGCCGCATCGAGGTGATAGCCTCTACGCTGAGCAAGCCGAACGGCGAGTGAATAGAGGGACCATATAGTAGCCTCTGAGTCCTTTCTCTTGGCGTTGACCGCATGAGCATACAGTGTGAGCGCCTCGACAGAATATGGTCTAGCTTTGAGATACTCCCCCGTAACCAGACATTGAGCAGAACGCTGTATGTAGAAACCTGGCCCTTGAAGCAGCGCGAAATGGGGTTGCCGAATTTTGCACACCATTGTACCGAGACTGAGAACAGAGAACATTATACTCAGCCATAAGAAGTTGGAATTGTGAGGGCAAGCCCAGAAAAGTTCATAACGCCGCCAAAAATGACGCTCGTGAATGAAGGGTACAGCTAGGAACTTGGCCTGGAAGTACGCTTTGATAAGAACATCGGCTTCTTGACGAGACGGGACGCTGTTGAGAATCTCGCTCATAGCGATTGGGGATATTCCTCCCATTGCAATGTCTGGCGCAGGAGATAGAGTCTCAGGCTCGCCGTGATGATCGGGCTCGTCTTGCGTACTGAGAACACTCTGAATATCATGAATACTCTTGAACACGGCCTCCCAAGATGTTTCCCCGTGGTATGCAGCATCGGACCCCTCTTCAACTACCTGCGGAGAGGGCAAGTTCGTATCCTCCGCCATTGCAATGCTGGGATGGACGCTTGAAGCTTCTGAAGCCTTGGCCAGACGCATCACGATTTCTTCAAGTTTAGCCATTTTGAGTTGCATCTCTTCCTTGTCTGCGAATACATTTGCATCTCCATATACACACGATCTTGGATCGCCACGCTTGTGGCAGGCACCGCAAGAGGGCTTTCCACGGTCACATTTCGACTTGCGTTTCTGACACGCCATACATGAGACAGGCTTTCGATTGCGCGTGACTTTATGGTTGTCTGTTGCTCGGAAAACTCCGGTGAGATGCTTCATGTTAGAGTCAGGCATATTTGAAGATATGTTCACCCAATAAGCTCTGATGTATCTTTCACCTAGATAGAATAGTTCCAACGGGGAGTTTAGCAAAGAGTCCAGATAGTGATGTGAAGGAGTTTGATTGACAAGTTGACATGGGCTGAGAGAAACAGTGCTTCTACAAAAACGTTTCAGATAAGGCTCTCCGAACGAAACTGTCTTGCGGTGGTTCTCGTCTTGTCGTAATAGAATGTAGGTTGACTCGAGATTAGATTGGGTGTGTTTGAATCGAGCGGGGATAGCCTCCACTACAACAATGATCTCAATCCGTTGCGCCACACGAAGCCTAGACCTAACCGTAGTGAGGGTTATGATAGGTACAGATGCTATATGAGACAAAAAAGAGTGAGTAACCCAAGAAAAGAAGACACCGAGTTGCGCTTGGTAAATAAATACTCGAGCTACCCGAACTCGAAGAGAGTAGAATGCGTAGCAAATGAGATCAGGTCGTAGCCTAACAAAGCATGATTCAAGTAGGTAGTATCTAAAAATCTCTGTCAAAACATATTGTACAGATACGATTTTCCTATTCCCAAAAATTCAACCGTAAATATGCGACTTCCAAGAACAAATGCCCATTCACCTTTAAACACAAAATCCTCCCTTGTTCAGTCGTACAATCAAAAGTCCCGAAATGAGATGTAAAGGTTACATAATATGCCAATAGTAATACATGTTGCAATCGTCAATCCGCACCACCTCAACTTCGCTATGCTATCATGTTATCAAATCATTGAGAGTGGTGTTGCTCCAGCCTCTTCTTGTTCTCGTCAATAATCTTTTCCATCGTTTCAAGTGCCCGGGTCTGATCCTTAAGTCTCGAAAATGCCTTGAAGGTATATGCGTCAGGCTTGTACCCAGCCGCCTCAAGGTCCTGTAGCGTGCCCACCGTCTGTGACAGATTCTGCATTGACGCATAGCCCTTCACGAGGGTATTCCAAGTCACGTCGTTGGGTTCCAGATTGTGCTCCCGCATGACCTGAAGCATTTGCTCCCCTAGCATTTTCTCTCTTCGCATCAAAAGACCATGCAAGAGGATAGTGAATGTGAAAAGGCTTGGCGCTGGGTGAGCCTGTATGCCATCAGTAGGCGACGTTGTTTCAATGCCCTCTTCCTTGGTCTTGGAAGTTAACGTGCCGCGAAGCATGTCACCGAAAACCTGTAATGCTGGGCGGAGTAGAGACTTTTGCCCGAGCATGACCTGGATCAATGTGTCATGGACCACGCTCCCTTGATCTTCCACAAGCTCTCGACCCCAATTCTTTTCAGTCCCATGCTCCTCTAGACGGGATTTGAAGAAGCTGTAAAACGACATTAAATCGTAAGGTCGGTAGAGGGTCTTGACGTATGCACGTAGCATGATAGCTAGAGTCTCCGCGTTGGGCTTCTGTCGGGGCGCCCTGCGCTCAAAGAACTCATTTACAACTGGAACAATGGTCGTCCTAAACCCCCACTCTCTTCTAGGGCCAGACCTGAATTTCTCAATACCGTCAACATCTTCCTGGCTGAGAATTAGGGGCAGAGTGTCGGGCAGCAGCCATTGCAGAGGCTCCAGGTCGAATTTCTTGGCATAGATGCGAAGCATGGTCCCAAAGATGGGAACGGTCCATGGCGATGGATACTGCCTCTCACGGCTCTCCATCTCTGCAAAGTAGAAGATAGAATGGAGTGTGTTGTTTAGCACATCAACGTATGGTACTTTAGCCGCTCGAGCGACGTCGAGTGCAAGCTGTACATTGGATGCTTTAAGGCTGGCCTTTGCGCCTCTGAAAACAGTGGTATAGCACCGTTTGTCCAGCTCAACGCCGTTCTCTGCGAGCAGCAGCGGAAGCCGAACTGCTTCTGCAATATCTCCCTGTAAACAGAGTGATTCAACCAGAGACGTGAAGTTGATCAAGTTAGGGGAGAAGCCGCGCTCAAGAAAATACTCAAGAGCCCGCTGAGGCGGAAAACTTTCGTCAGATGTGGACCATCCATTTTTCGCTTGCCTAGAAAGTAGCAAAGTCGTGACAACGCTCGCGAACCCAGCTGAGTTAAGATCGTGGCCTTTGTCTGCAATCTCGCGAAGAAGTTCAAATGCCTTGGATTTGTACGCACTGCTACTCGCAAGCTTCCTCGCGAAGTGCAAAAGTGTATTTCGATGTAACTTGATGCCCGACTTTTGTAAAATTTGGAGCATCTCAACCGCTTGCTCAAGGGGCAGATCCTTTCCGAGACGACCCAGGGTAGACTGACGGATTGGAACGTGGCCAGAGGGAAGATCCTCAACGAGCTTTGCAAAAAGCTCGAGTACCTCGTCAGCCTTCGTAACACGATCGCGCATAATCTTGACGTTGTTCAATCTGAGATTCGAGATGCAAAAATGGGCAACATCGAGAATTGCATAACCTTGAGGTAAGGGATCCAGCGTAGACTCGAGGACTTGGACGGCCTTTCCTGGACATGAATGCAGAGTCGATAGCATTGCAGTTGGCCATATTTTCTTCCGGTATTCAATGTCCAGTCCATGCCAGGCCTTTCTCATATCCGAAGTACTCTCCAGTTCGTACAAGAATTTCCCGTGGTCGAGCCATGGCCATGATCTGGGCTTTACAGGGGCCTCAAGCAGTTGAATTCTTCGCTTCCAGATGTTAAACTGCCGTCTTTCGGCAACCAACTCATCTCCAGAGTGCTGGTGACGCAAATAACCCCATTGGTTATATGTTTCTTGCCTACTCTTCTTCTTTCTCTCTATAGCCTTGCGTTGCTCTTCGGTAGCCTGTTGCGTAAATTCCGGGATTTTCCGATGCCTTTGTTGATGGGAGTTTTTGCTGCGCAGGCATCTCTTTCTTGATGCGAGTCTATGTATATGACTAGACGCCCTGGCCCTTTCCTGATTCTGCTTGCGATCTCGTAGTGAGGGGGGAGTGTATGTCTGCGTCTTGGGAGGGTTCGGGGTTGCATTACGAGGACGTAGTTGTGATAATATTTGAGAGCCAACTTCCGAGACGGATGGCTGTGTAGTATCGAGATGGTAGGAGCGAATCAATCTTGAGCGACTTCTCGTAGTGTTGTATCGTAATGCGAGAAAAACAGCTCTTCGAGTCCATGCTTGGGGCGTTATAGGAAGCTCAAGCCTTGTACAGGCGCGGAGTACAAGGGCCGTTGGCATATCCTCCGAATCGGCATCAACTTGAGGCCAATCGTCTGCATAGTGATCGCTAGACGAGTTGCGAATTCGCCGTAGTCGCTGGTAAGAGCTGAATGTCGAGGTCGCTAAATTGCTCTTAATTGCGAAATTTTTCAGATTAATGCCGAAGTCGCTCAAGGCGCCTCTATAATTTTAGCTCTCTTCTGCGCTTAAGGTAGGGATGTTTATTAGGGGCGTGTTCAGTGGCGACCCCTGCCGGACTCTTTCCAGTGAGTGGCCAGGGCGCTTGATTTGAGTCGCAGCGGCTCTGCGGGTGTAGAGTGATGGATGGACGCGCTTAAGAATGTCCATCTTGAATTCCCACCTATTTCGCACCCCGCCAACCTTGAATCTCCATAACATAAATATCATTTCAGGTTCACTCCGGTTTCACACTCTTTAAGCGCCCGTATACCGTTTCAAGACAACCTGACACCATGTCTTCATCACACGCCAGCCTCAGCGCTGCCTCAGACGACCGAAAAGCTAGGCTCGCGAAGCTCAAGAACCTCAAGCGCAAGCAACCTGGAGACGAAATTGTTGCACCAGAATCAGAAAGAGCCCAATCCCCTCCCGTAGAGCCAGATGTCTCACGACTCCATGTCTCTGGCCGCAACTATGACCCTGAAACCAGAGGCCCCAAGCTTGGCTTTGAGCAGGACCCAACCCTCAATCTTGACAAGCCAACGCTCGAAGAACAAGCTGCCGAAGTGGAAGCAGAGGTCAAGCAAAAGGCGGCAGAAGAAGCCCAAGACGATCAAGGTGTCGATTTATTCAAGCTACAGCCGAAGAAGCCGAACTGGGATTTGAAAAGGGAACTTGATAGGAAAATGGAGGTTCTCAACGTTCGAACCGACAACGCCATTGCGCGCTTAGTCCGTGATCGTATCACGGGTGCACAAAAGGCAGCGGCAAAGAGAGACGCGGTTGAGGACGCTCAAGGCACTGGAGAAGCAACTGGCATGGATGGTGTGGCATTGGTAGAAGGCTTGAGGGTCAGGGAAAAGGAGGAGGAGGAGGAGGAAGAGCGTCGCGAACGGGAAGAAGATGCTGCGCTAGGTGTATAAAAAAGCAACATCTAGCCTTTCGACGTAGAGGTTTTGCCTCGCCGTCCTGTTTATTACATCTTAGGGGTCTGGCGCATTGTGCGATGACGGTTACACTATATCTACATTTATACCCAACAATTCATTGTCTTCCACCCTTCATAGCTTGCGTCATAGCCAATCGTTGACTGAAAGGACTCAAGCTTCGTTCTCGTGCTTGATCCCCAGGACCCGGCCCTCCGTGTCCATGTCTTCTGTCATCAAACCTTCCACGAGGTGGCAGTCTCTCACGGTCATGTCTAGTACTGGATCGATCTGGCCTCTCATCACGTCTGCCTCTCGGTTGGGGCGACCTTGGGCTCCCAGAACGTTGACGACGAAGGCTATGTGGACTCCGAGACTTCGATGGGTATTCCCTAGGATGCGTCGCTGGCGCGCTCCCCTTGACAGAAGGTAAAGGGTCCCGGGACCTGTACTGGTCGCGACGGTCAAAATCTTCAGGAGAGGGGCTGCTACCAGAGTCGGAACGCCTGTGCCGAGCTTCCACACGAGGGCTTCGGCTACGATTCAGGCTAGGACTGCGGCTGCGACTGCGGCTGCGACTGCGGCTGTCATCTTGCCTGCCACGCTGTGAGTTGTCTAAATAGGGACTTCGACTTCGTGGCGACTGAGCAGGGGATCTGGCCCTGTCTTTACCAGGTGATGGTGATCGCGGAGCGGCAGTGGAGATGGTAGAAACGGAATGAGAAGACACTGATCTATGACGCTTTACGTTTGGCTCAATCAGCCCATCGTCTCTCTGTTCTCGCTTGCGCTCGCGGGCGCGTTCGGCTTCCAATTTAGCCAGCTCTTCATCCGCCACACCTTTCCTGTAGGGCTGTTAGTAAATAAACAGACCTTTGCTGCCTTTAACCAACTTTTTCTCAAGAGGGTTCAGTGTCTCATTTGTGAGCTTGGGCACCAGTTTGGGGTTTCGGAACTGCTGAGATCGCGATGGACGCGACACGTAGGGACGCTCTTGGGCAGTTGCTTTACACTCATATGAGTAGTGGCGTTCTGGGATGGTCAGTATGATTGCAGAATCACATCAACGTCAAAACATATCTCTCTTTAGGCATTTCTGGCACTGGACGCTAGACGGTGTCGACCGGGATGGGCCACCACGGCCTCTATAGGTGAACATATGGAAATCGAAATGGTCTCTGTGCAGTGAAGAACTTCTCAAACTATCGTGTACAAATGTGTAAAAAAGATGGCGCCTTCGTAGGTATTTGTTATATGAACGGCAAAAGAACTGATGCAATTATTGAGTCGCGATTGCTTGGATGACCTCCTGGTGATATCTTTGAGTCACGTGACACACATTCAGCTGAAGGCAGGTACTTCAATAGCACTTGCCTCGGACTACCCATGCTAGGGCAAGTCTAAAGGGGGGAATAAAAAATGACGCCTAGATAGGTGGATCGCCACTGAATTATGGTGTAGCTGGGGTCGTTTATTTTTTCTCCCCGAGACAAATATCTAAAGATTGTTAGTACTTGCTTAGTGCCTAAGTACCTATCTTAGGTAAGGTACCTTAGGTTGAGACACTGAGTTCAGGAAGCTGACGCACTACACCGCGCCATTGATATATGCAACGAGGTAGAAGAGCACATCCAAATCTAACTGCCCTTGCGATGACGCCAAAACGAGATTTGGGGCTGAATAGTGTATGCGTTCAAGCCAACTTGAGGTTGCAATTGGAATTACATATACTGACGACTTGTGCGATGCCCTCTTGTTTCACCTACTAATATTTACGGTTGATGGTAATAAAAACCGCACAAGATACTGGAGCGGTCGCGGGAAGTGGTTTGGATCATAATGCTGAATCAAGAAGTGTGAGTGTTATTAGTGTCAGTTGGCTTTCAGCTTCTTCATCGTGTCTATTAATATTATAGTGCGGTATTTCATATGAGACATTACCGGAGCTCCGTTGTTGATAACTTCTGAATACCGACCGATATGGCTGGACCTTTTTCTCTGTTGTGCCTTCTGGGCCACAGTAGCGTTCCACAATTTCAACCCTACAGCCGATGTAAAGCTCAGGTTTGAGCATACTAGGTATCAAGATCAGCCCAGATCGTCTTAAAAACTCTTCAGCTTTGATCCTGTTTATGAGGAAGGTCATTGACGACAACGGCACCCTCACGGGCACCCTGGTGTGATAAGGCACAGATTGTTCATGGGCTTCCTACCTAGAAACACCCTTGGCAACCAGTTTCATAACAATACTTTCCGTGCACATGAAAGGCAGTTGCTCCTGGACACGCGTGGCTATCACCTGAGGACAAATGACGATGCCCGTCAGTGACATTGTCCAGACTGTCGATGATAGCATCGGTGAGAATGAACGTCTCCGGCAAGTCAATTCGAATAGCACTGTCATCTAGTGAACCCTCCATCCACCGTGCTGCGAGTGTGCCTGCAGTGTTTCTTTTCTTAGACACAAACCCTTGGGCAAGGGTACCTAGAGGTTCTCTCTGAACTCATTGGATTCCTCTTGAACGCCATGGCATTTGATCCCACCTGCCCAACTTCAAGAGGCTTTTCCGCTTCCTGCCACAAGGCGACATGGCGGATATCTCCGGCTCTTTTGCGCTTTAGCACCAAGATCACAGATTGCGTTGGCGACAAGCAGGTCAACTTTGTGGATGTAGGTATGTTTGGGTCGACACCTCATAACATGCAGGAAAGTTGGTCTTCTTGCACAAGAGTGCGTTGAGCTAGTCACACTTAGAACCGCCGCCTCGAAGAACATCGCGGAACGAAGCTTGAGTTCCTATAGTTCCTTGTGCGCCTGATACATCTGCTCCAGTCTCTTGCAGCCTGACACACAATGCTTACAGTATAGTAGCAGCGCACTTCGAACTTGTTCAATACTCTCTAGGTCGAAACAAGATTTTCAGCCCATTGAGCTACCCGCTTGCCAACTAGACGCCCATTAGCACTGTCTCAAGAATGTGTACTAAGCCTGACATATAGCATTATGAGTACCCGGGTACCTGCTATCAATTGAGCTGGCAAGTGAAATCAGCGTGAGGTTCTATCGGTTCACATAGCCGTGAGAAATACCTGGCTGCAGATGCGTGTATGCAAGAGTGGTTGTTGCTTGCATAGATTTGAGATAACCTTGGCTAGGTAGTCCTGGAAGGAGAAGGTCCAGGGGCGTTACGCATAAGAATGAGTTTAGTATTATCAGTTACGAAGCAGCTTGTTGCCTGGTCTCACTCGTTAGTCCTTTCAACACGGCGTCTATTCACAAGATGAGGTACCTAATCAAGGTGACTGAGTATTGGATTATTTATCTTACCCCGTAATGCATAATACTAGCAGCAGCTGGTGCAACAGCTCCGAAGGCATGAACATGAGCCATGACGTCGTGACGGCGAATCAACTCCTCAGCTCTAGCAGTCTCGAAGTCTTGGTCTGTAACTTCGAGATGCTGCTTCATCTGCTCGAGGGCGTCCGTGGTGATAGCCAAGCTCTTTCTCAGACCGACGAGTAGCAACCAGAGCCTGCGCCATTGTAAGTGGCGAGAGCGTTGACTAAAGAGCTGTGCCATCTCTGGGTTGCAGTATTTCGCCGTCAAAGACGTCTGATATGTATTCGTACGGAGACTGCATTGCATTCGACTTATCAGTCACCATCCTTACCTCGTTTTGAGAAGTATTTGGTCAATTGATGGTTCCAGAGAAGCATGAGGACGAACTAATTCCAGCATAGTAGGTAGGTAGGCTGGCTACCCCTAGCTGGTAGAGCACCTGAGGCTTACCTACTGACTTCAAGGTTGCCCACTTGAAAGAAGAACAAGAGCCCCGGAATAACAATGTCCCGCGACAACAATACCTTTGCTTACCCACGTAATTCTGATGGTCTATCACATCCCGGTACAAAGGTAGTAGAGCAGCAGCAATCCTACCTTAGGTATTAGTATTGCATACCTACACTTTCCCTCTCAGCACACGAGTAATATTGCAGCAAAATCTTGAAACAAGTCTTTAATAACAACTCTGGCAATCAGGAAAAGGGCCAGTGCACTCAACAGGCGTGATCAAAGCTTGCGTAACAATAGCAGTGTTGACTTGGATACCACCTAGGCTTAGAGATAGGTCACCCATGGAAGCTTCGTAGTAGACTCCATTCCCAGGTACTACCAGGAAGATAAGGTAACCTTTTTGAATTCCTAGGCACTCTAAGGTAAATACCTTATGGATGTCCATCACGGGCTTCCTTGTCGCATTGAGTGCCGTCCACAGGTTCCCGCCCGGAATTTCTGCAACAACCTCCACTATAAAAAAGCGACACTTACCTGTGACTGGTCCGCCCCCTTTCATGTCAGGCGGGACGCATACGATTTTTAGTGATTCTTTCAGCGCCTCCCAGCGTTTCCTCTCACTGTGCCCTGCCGTGCCGCTCGCTCCACAGTGAAGTGGCAGCCCAGGGCAGGCGGCCAGACTGACAATGAGACCCCATCCTTGTGACAACCTCCTCCCACGGCTCCCCCTCCAAAACTTCAACTAACCAACTACATCCAATCCAGCATACCAGCATCACATCACATCGCATTGCTCGTTTTTGCTGCCTTGTGCGCCTTGGGCCGCCTTTCTCAAGAATTGGCTGTCGTCAATTTTTAGTCGTCTTTCACTTTTCCGCCCTTTCGCCTGGTTCGGGACCTGGGCGTTGTAAGGATATTGCTTAACTTTCCTCTTGACCTCCATCCCCCGATTTCTGGTCCTGTCTCATTGCAAAGAAGAGGCCGCATTGCAGTATCATAGGTTGGGCAGCCAAGAAGGCGTACGACAACCATCATCTCTTCCTCCGAACAGAATCAGTTGGGGAACAATGCATCTTACTTCACGACGATGAGCACCAAGACTCTGTTTTCTTTCTGCCGGTCCGCTTCCATTAAATTCGCTTCCTGATTTTCCTGATACTGTCCTTTCTGTTCCTGTCATCACCGCTGCAGTCTCAGCCGCAGCCTCATCTCGTACCTGGTCAACCATTGCTCCCAGTCTTCTGTCTCATATTCTTATCGACATTTCTACCGCCTGCACTACTGGATCGGCATTGTAGCCTTGACCACAGCCCGTCATGGCTACTACCCAAATGTCTCCTGATCTTCCCAAACCCTCGTTTGCCAAGGTAAATATCACACCGTGCTTGGCTCCTCTATAAGTGGTCCTTATCTGTCGAAGGAGCCATTCTTTTTCGTTACCCGGTACTAATTCATGCTGCTCGACAGGTCGCTGCCTCCGTCTCCAAGGACTCCACACCTCCAGCGATTCGACGGATAGCCACACCATCTAAAGAAGCAACCATGAGCTCGACGACGATACCATCCACATCTACCGCGCCGGTAATCGCAAACGGCCGATCTGGTAAGGCACCGGTCGCAAGGGTGCCCTCGCTGCAACGGGAATTAAATCTCAACCTGGCCGATCACGGAAGCGGTGAAGACAGCCTCGAGGGATCTTTAAAGGACTTGAGCCTAAGGGACAAAGCCCCTAACCTTGTCGTGAACGGTAGTGGACCTTTGGCTCCTGAGAGGCCTGCAGTCGTCGTTGGTAGAGACAGCGGATCCGACGATTCTCAACGAGCTGATTCGAGTTCCGAACTCGGCACTAAGCCTCCTAGTCTGGATGGAAAGAGTATCACTTCAGGCACAACATTTGCACTTGATGAGAAGGAATCGCTAAGACCTGATGATAGCGCCAGTGTCAAGGCCGCTGCAGAAGATGACGACGCTTTCTCTGTACGCGGTTCATTAGTTGCTGGATCTCGCATGGGCTCAGAGGTAGCCGCACGAGCTCGAATGATTCACCTTGGCGATATTCCGGAGCGAAGGCTACCACAACCAGTTCCAGGCACCGCGGCTCAAGGAGTCCTGACTCCCCAGAGCTCATCATCTGAACAACCCCCCGGTGCACCCATGGGTGCTCCTGGCTCCTCAGATGCCCTTGGTGTCATCTATCGGCAGGCGCCGGATGATAAACTTCTAGAAGCCATGGCATCGCCCAAGGACAGGCTCTTTCTATTGCGGTTGGAGAAACAGGTCATTGATTTTGTGCAGGATTCCAAGTACGTCTATGACCTCAAATTCCTTCATATTGTACTAATCGTCTTTTTTAGGGAACCCTACATGGACCTTCCACCGTCTAACTCGTTTTGTAGAATGTTAACACACAAGCTGGCGGATTACTACCATATGACACATTCATTTGAGCCTCACGTGGGGTCTGTACGAATATTCAGGACGCCGTTTTGTCGAGTTCCCACCTCGCTGGCACTCATCAACCCCAGTCCTAGTGTGCCAAACAGCAGCACTCCGCCTCCTGTTGTCCTGCCCAAGAAGATTATGCGACGCGGCCAAGATAGTGAAGGTGGCCCAAGTGCTAGCCCCTCTAAGCCAACTTCTGAGACCGGCAGTGATGCTAAAGATAAGCCCGCGGCGAACCAGAAGTACGTACAATTCCACGATATGTTAGCAATTACTCCAACTCACCAGCTTTAGACTCACCAGGGAAGAGCGAGAAGAGCTGTATAAATTAGCACGTGAGCGCATTTTTGGTAGCTCAGAAGACAGTGTCACGGGTAGGTAATGAAACAATCTCAGTCCGGAACACTTTTTGACAGGAATAATAGAAGAGGGCGACAACGGCGTTTCAAGAGCCAGTTCAGTGTCTGCTAAGGACAAGTCCAATGTCGGAAAACGAGGTAAAACTGGCAAACAACGACGTGATGATTCGGACAGCTTTGATTCACGACATCAGTACACGCCGTATTGGGGGCCTCAGCAACAGACTTGGATATCGCAACCGCAGTACATGCCGCCGCCCAATACTCAATACGGCGCTCAAGCACCACCAGGGCCAGCATACCCAAATCAAGTCGCCCCTGTCTATGCACATCAGGGTCCCGGATATCCTGCGATGCCAGCTATGCCACCAAACCAGCCATATCCCCAGTACTCAGTCCCGCCGGTAAGTTCCATATGAGAATAACATGAGCAGAATAGCGACTGATCTATTCCACTAGTATGCTCCTCAAGCTGCCCAACAGCGCTATCCTTCTGGCGGAAGCCCTATGACTAACTATGGTGCCCCTGTTCCTCCGGTTGGCCCGCAGCAACCTACGTGGCAACCGGGCCTTGCTCCTCCTACTCAATTCCAGGCGAGGGGAGGCACCCCAACCGGTCCTCAAGGGCACATGGGAATCCCTTATGCATATGGACAGCTCCCAGCAAATATCAACCCCCATGACCCTAAGAGCCAGCATCCAATTCCCGGTAGTTATAATCGCAACCACGCCTTCAACCCAAAGACACAATCGTTTGTGCCTGGTGGTGGTGGCATGGCCCCTGTCCAGCCTCCACAGCCGCCATTCACTGCTCCCGGATCGCATCATGGCAGTCCTCAAGTCGGATCACCTCATCTAGCCTATCCTGGCGGTTATCAACAGCCAATGTCTCAGCCTTATGGGGGCGGATATGGCATGGTAAGGCAGGGGTCTAGCAACTCGATGCCTGCGTATTCTTCTCCTCGCGTTGCTCATATCCAACACGCACCGCCACCGCCGCCTGTGATGCCGCAGAATCCCCCACACATGGCTCCCCAGCCTCTCCCCCCTCATTATAATATCCCCAATCGACCTAACATCCCACAAGGACCTAGCCAGCCCTTCTCGCATTTGCCAACATATGGCAACCCCGCCACTCTACCCCAGAAACCAGCTACTGGAATTTAAACATTGTCATTGTAAAAAAGGGGGGAGCATGACATGGTGTTCACAAATTGGGAGAACCACAAGGCGTACACGGTATATTCAGCATCTTGGCGTTATCGGTGGACAGGATGGACGACATGAATTTGTAGGCCAAGGGCCAATTTACTAGACGAGTTCAATACCACTTTGATATAATTCTTTTTTGGCGAGGGAGATCAAACCAGGACCTGGTGAGGAAGAAGATAGTTTTATATGACGATTGAATTCGATTCTATGGCCAGGAATGCCAGAATTTTCATGCCTACCACAACGCCATGATTTTATTGAAACAATTGACCCATGCTTCATCTCACATCCATGCATGCCAGGGGGAGATATCCTAGACTTTCCTTGTCTTCGGGACATCGCCTTGTTCTAACCTGGACTCCGATATCTAGTTCCCATTTCTTCTTTTCACGAAATCTCTTTACTCAGCAGGCTCACGAGGTTCCCTTGGCTCTCGGGGTTCACGCTGTTGGCCACCACCTCGACCGCCACCTCGGCCCCCTCGCTTGCCTCCCTGTCGGCCACCCTTCTCCTCCGATTTGCCCTCGCCCTCCTTCTCGTTGCTGGTCAGGTTGGCAACAGCCAACCGCTGGGACAGGTCGATCTGAGTGCGAATAGTGTTGGCCAGGTAGCTGACCATGAGAACGTCTTGAATGTGGTTGTTGAAATCATGCTCGATCTGCGAAGGATCAACCTTGGGGGCGAGAGACAGAGCGTTGAGAAGGTATTGGCCAACAGCGTTGTTGGGTTCCTCATCCTCATCCAGAACCCCGTTAATCCACTCACTCGCTCTATCGAGAAGGCTGATGGTCTGCTCAATTGATCGACCAAGACCCTCAATGTCAGAGACAAGGGGCGCTGTTCGGGACTCAGCGTCCTTTGCGCTGGCGATAGCCTCAAGAGCACTTCGGTCGGCATCGCCGTAGAGAATCTTGTGTGGGACCTGGATGAAAAGGCAACTGTCGGCAGCACGCTCAGCGTTCACAGCAACGGGGGCGCTGATATAGCATCGAGATTGTATGTCCTCGCCGGGCTCGGTAGAAATGGTCATGTGAATGGCGGGGTGGGGGAATGTGCCGGTGTCAGGGCTACCGAAGAAGTTCTGGATGAGGGCGCTGAAGCTGTTGAGCTCATGAGAGGTGGTATACCAGCCGAGGAGGGACTCGCCCCTGTTGGCCTTCAGAGTCAAGGCGAGCATGTTTTTCTGATACTCGACATCGACCTCGACCTGGTCCTCCTCCTCAGTATGGGGGATAGCGAAGCACGAGCGAACCTCGACTTCAGTGCCATCTTCAGATCGGGTACCGACGAGGGCGCCAATAACTCTGGTGGATTGCGTATCTCGGATGTCTCGTCGAACGGCGTGATCGAGGATAGAGAGGACGGCCTGTTGAGCAGAGAACAGATCATGTTAGCCAAGGTGTCTTTCCTTTGACGAATGTCCTAATCTCAGAATAGAACACGAATAGTCAAGCGGAGAGGGGTCATCGCAATCGTACCTGAGGCTGGATGTTGACAGTGAGCGGGGCAAGGTTAGTCTGGATGCCCACGGTATTGGGCGCCAGAGGCCTCGCCAGGTGAATGAAGCTCTCAGAAGCAGCAGCGGCCATAGTGGGCAACTTTGAAGCTGAAGCTATTGGGAGAGGAGTGTAGATGTCTGCGGAGAAATGGGTGAGCCGGGCCGGGTCGTCTTTGGTCACTCTCGCGAAGCTGTCCTATAACAAATTTCGCCGATTTTGAAGAATTGCAGGTTTGGCGGGACGCCGCTGGGGTTGTGCGCGCTAAGATATGAGAGATAAGACGGTTAGTGGCGTTTGCGCTGAAAACCCCACCAAGCTGTGGCTTGACAATGCAAGGCTGAAGGTAGCCTCATAACTTTTTTTACAATTTTTGTTTGATGTCGACAGGCTCTTCGAAGCAACTAAATCGAACTCTTCACATTTTATAACGTTCCACCAAATTAAAATCTGCTGGTAAACAGGATAATGCCGCCGCGCGGAAGAGGAGGAAACTTTAGAGGCCGTGGTGGTCGTGGCAGAGGAAGAGGTGGTCGAGGAGGTAAAGCGACAAGCCGATTTGGACCTAATCGAAGATTCGACGGAACTCGACTTGCAGACAATGATGAGTATGCTTCTAGATATGACCTATTACTGGGAAATTCACTGACATATGGTAGGTCCGAAAGCTCAGGGTCAGAGTCGGGATCTGCGCCTGAAGATACAGTCATGGAGGACATCGATTCAGAGGACGACGACGATGAACATACAACATCGTCAAAGCCATACATGGCCCTTCTTCAGAGTTTCAATAACGAAAGCAGTGCCCCAAATGCAAAACGACGAAAATTGGACCACAAAAAGTCCACTCAATCTCAAACTGAAGAAGACTCCTCCGGGGAAGAATCACACGCAGAAGACCAAGATGAAGACACCGAAAAAGATATCGACCGTTCTGAGGACGAGGCTGAAGAACAAGTCGAGGAGAAATTGGACGATGAAGATGATTCGGAAGACGAAGAAAACCCAACAGATCCTTTCGACGTACACTTTGCGCACCCCAATGACAATACTGTCTCACAAAGAGTCAAGTCCGTACAAAAGAACGATTGGGCAACGAAACGAGCATTACTACACAATATGAGAGCAACTATCTTGTACCCAGGGTCAGATACAGGGTCTGAAATGCCAAAACCTATTGCTGGCTTGGAAGGCCTACAACTCAAGCAGAAGCTTAGAGAGACTTCCTCTCGCAAGATTGGAGACTTCGATGCCCTTCAGCGCAACTTGGGCCCTTTGATCTTCAATTATAACGATGTACTGTTTTGTGATCGCACAGTACAGAACTCAGACTCATTGCGAGAGTTGGCATGTCTACATGCTCTCAACCATGTCTTCAAGTGAGTTGATCAATTCTACATTTCATAAAAGCCCTAGTCGCTAATGAAGGAAGAACTCGAGATCGTGTTATCAAGAATAACTACAAATTGGCCAAGGAGGGCCAAGATACCGACCTAGAATTACGAGATCAAGGCTTTACCCGTCCCAAAGTGCTCTTCCTCTTACCAACACGTAACTCAGCTCTTCGAATGGTGAACATGATCCGTGATATCTGTGAGCCAGATCAGCAAGAGAACCGCAAGCGATTTGACGATGGTTATGTCGACAAAGAGGCTAAGTTTGGCGCTGATAGACCGGCTGACTTCAAGGATCTTTTTGAGGGAAGTGATGATGACATGTTCCGTCTAGGCATGAAGTTCACTCGCAAGACAATCAAGTACTTTGCGCAATTCTACAACTCAGACATACTCTTCGCCAGTCCTCTTGGTCTTCGTATGGCTATTGGCTCTGAGGAAGATAAGAAGCTTGACTTTGACTTCCTGAGCTCTGTTGAGATGGTCATTGTTGATCAAGCGGATGCACTTCTCATGCAAAATTGGGAACACGTCGAATTCATCTTTGAACACATGAACCTCCAGCCTAAGGATGCACACGGTTGTGACTTTAGTCGTGTAAGAAGTTGGTATTTGGAAGACTGGGCAAAATATTTCAGACAGACTATCATCATGTCTGCCTTCAACACCCCCGAGCTGTCCGAGCTTCTCCGATTACACTGTCACAACTGGGCTGGAAAAGTCCGGCTACAGCCCGAGTATCCGGGCATGTTGTCGCAACTCGGTATCAAGGCGAAGCAAACCTTCTCAAGGTTCCAGTCTAGCTCGGTCGATAAGGATCCTGATGCGCGATTCGAGTATTTCACTTCTGCCATTGTCCCCTCACTTGCCAAGCGGGCAAAGGATGCTACTGGAACGCTCATTTTTATCCCCTCCTATCTGGACTTTGTCCGAGTGAGAAACTACTTTGCAACGTCAAGTGCGGTCGAAAATGTCACTTTTGGGGCCATCTCCGAATATGCAGACGTACCAGAAGCCTCGCGGGCGCGGTCACATTTCCTCAACGGCCGCCATCGCGTTCTGCTCTACACTGAGCGAGCACATCATTTCCGACGATATCAATTCCGTGGTGTGCAGCGAGTCATATTCTACGGATTACCTGACAACCCCATCTTCTATACTGAGATTGCGGGTGGATATCTTAGCAAGAGTGAGCAGGACCTCAGACTTGAACCTGGTCAGGGAACTGTCAAGGTTGTGTTTTCAAAGTACGATGTAATGAAGTTGGAACGGATCGTGGGTTCCAAGAGAGTTGGCAAGATGATTCAGGATCGCGGCGATACCTTTGAATTCATCTAAATGCAACTTGTATCAGGGAGCATGTTTGTATGTTTGAAAAGTTAGTAGAGCTAGGACAGCGTATTAAGTCCGCCTTTTCAAAAGCACCGTGGTTAAGCAAAACCATAATTGTGTCATGATATAATAATTTATACAGCTTTTGTACAGAGCTTCACCTCTTTCGTAATATGATATACATGTCGCTTCTATGGCGAGTTCTTCTGTTGCGCCGCCTTTCTCACCGACTCCGGTACGATGCCAGCGGCCATTTCCTTTGCCCGCTCGGCATTCTTGTCTGCCGCCTTCTCGGCCTCGACTTCAGCCAAACTACTCTCATCCCGTGAGGGTCCAGTCTTCTCACCGGTCTTCAAAATCATAAACCTCCGCACCATCTCCTCAAACGGCACCTCGCCGCGGAACTGTGTGACTTTCTTGATATTGGTTCTGGTGACAGGAGTATGCTCTTGCCCTAGCATTCGGTCGCGGGCAACTGTCTTGGCAGTCATCATGAAGCGTGAGTCCTTTGGGCCGTCGACGAATTCAAGTATGGCACTCTCGCCCTGATCATATGTGTTCTTGGACTCGGTGCGCACGACGCGAGTATAGCCTCCCTCTCGGGTCAAATATCGGGTTCGCAGCTCGCCTAGCAGTTTAGGTAGGGTTATGGTGGGTGTCTAGCGAAGAACCTTACTGTTAGCATGGCCTTTCTGAATAAACCTTCTTGCGGTATACATACATATAGGATACCCTGTGCTGATCTGCGAGCAGGCTCGTTGTCCCTCTTCGCCAGTGTGATGAGCTTCTCTGCCATGCGCTGAGCTTCCTTTGCCTTGGCGTAAGTTGTGTGGATATGTTCGAATTGGACGAGTTGAGTGACCAGACCGCGCAGCAAGGCCACACGGGCTGCTGAATTGCGACTCAGATGTCGGTACTTGACAGTACCACCAGCCATTGTGGCAGATGGTTATAGTGGCAACTGACTGGGGAGGGGTATCAACTCAATTGAAAAGCGGTACTCGTGTCATTAAAGGTGTTTTCGATAGTTCTTCGCTTTGCACGTGGGCAGCTCCAAATCCGTCCAAGATACGGTATCTTGGTGGTCAGTTTTGGTGGAGGGAAATTTTTGGCTGGGCCTTTTTCGGAGCCGGCTTGTCTTGTCCGCCGACAGAGCCTCTGCGCTACGTCAACCCACCACCAACAGAACCTCTTCAACAGCTCTCCAAAGGGAAAATCGCACGCGTCACGAGGGCAATTGGGCTCGCGCACGCTATGAAACGTTGTATCTAAGCTTCATTCGACCCTCACTCTCGGATTGGTCGTCTCTGATACATCAAGAACCCGGCAAATTACCGCATCTCGGTCAACCGGGCAAAGCTCTACATCATGGGCTTCACCACTGGTTTTGTATGCAACTCGATGAGCCAGGCTGAAATAATCTTGCAAAAGATCGTATGCTAACTTCGAATGTTAGACTGGCGGCGTCACTCTCACTCTCTCCCTCGCCTACCTCTCTGTGCTTGCTCACCAGCGCACCCGCGAGCAACAAGGCTCTGCCCTTCGCGCACAAGCTCTCGCTATCCAAGGGTTGATCGATCCTCTTCCACCACTACCTCCGCCCACAAGGTCTGAAGTCGCCGCTGCTCAGAGGGCTCGGACCGTTGAGATTGCCAAGGATCGATGGAACACCGAAGTTGAAAACGCCGTGCGATGGGTGCAGCACACTGACTGGGTTCAAGTGCGCGAAGGCCTCGAAGATACTGCATCACGGCTATGGGCCCGAGCCTTTGGCGCTAGACCCTCGGAAGCTGTTGGCGAGGCTGGGCGAAAGGTTACGGAGACTGAGCAACAGGCCAAGCCCATCATAAAACAGGGGGCTGCTAAGCTTGGTGATGCTAGTGGAAAGGTAGCGGCAGCGGCCAAAGGCGCTTTCCAGAAGGCCAAGGCTGAGAGCAAGGACTTCGCCAGTGTTGTTCTGGATCACAGCAAGGATAAGGAGAATGTCGATATCGCTCAAGAGGACGGTACTCTTTCAGCACTGACTCCCGTGGAGAGGGCGCTTCAGCAACGATTCAGCAAACCTGAGGACAAGGTGAACAAGACAGTGGAAGAGGCGCTGAATGACAGATACAAGCCCATGGACGCGAGAGATAACACCCAATTGAGAGGGGTCTAAAGGAAAGTCGTTGAACAAAAGGTGGGCTGGTTGACGATGAGTGGGTGAACGGTGTGAATATTTGTTGTACATTGCTATCTGTACCACCATTTCTTAGAGTCACCCGAATAGAAACCAAGCTTGGCAACGCTTGGTATGATAAACTGAGTTGCTGTACTAAATGAGTAATGTGATAAAAGCTACTGATCACCTCTCAATGCGAACTACCTATATACAGACCCCTTATTTGCAAGCAAGCAATCCCTTTCTCTATGCGGTTGACTGCGGCTTTCCCCTTACATATACCAGTAAGTCATATACCAACACTGGACTTATAAACGAAGGATCATGACTGGCGATGACTCCAGAGGAGGGGCAAGCAACTGCAAAAGCCATTACAGTGAGGGCCAGCATAGCAACAGTCATGCCAAGGGCCACCACAGCAAAAGTCATCATGATAAGAGCAGTAGGCCGGAGACAGGCACCAGGGCTACTGAGGACCTATACGGCATGGAGTCGGGGGCCAACAAAAAGAAGAAGCGCTGCCATCATCGTCCCAAGCCTAAGCCGAGACTCCCAACTGACTTCCTTGCCCTTCTGTGCTGGGATTCTTGGCTCCCGTGGCCGATTGATTCCAAGAAAACCCAGATCGACAAAGCATCGCGCAAGCACAAGAGGTCTAGGAAGAGAACATCTCACTCGGGCACCTCACATCGTGTGCAATATTGGGTTCGGGAGGTGTCTTCTCAAGTGGCACCCTCCGTTCCCACGATACCGCCAACTGTGGCATCTCTAGCACCATCAGCCCCCCCTTCACATTCAGTTTCGTCATCCTAGCCGAGGCTGCGGAGGCTGCTTCGAATAACGGTAAGAATATGGATAGAGGTGCACTCACATCATGCAATGCTAACTTTAGTGAAAAGGGCGGACCAAGAAACAACTCAGTGCTCACCGACATGGCAGGAGTTTTGGTGCGGCTTGAAGGATAACAGTTCACACAACTGATCAGTATATGTAGGAGGCTGATGGGACAGCAGCGGGACTTTTGGTCGACGAAGATCCGAGACAGAAGCACATGGTTTAGCGTTGGAGACAAAGACGAAAAGAACAGCAACGCCTGCACAGTGAAGAGCACCAGAGACTTACCTACCTTATGCAAACAAGAAAAAGAAATCGGTATGGACATTTGGCTTCGATAAGAATGCCGGCGGAGAGACGGCCACCTTCTCTGTATGAAACAGAAAGTGTGTATGCGCGGAGGACAACAAACTGTGCGTTTAACAGGTGACGGTCCTGAAAGTAGAGCACAACGGCCTGCAGGTCAAATGGTGGTGTCCAACTATGGGCCCAGTGCTTGATATCAAGAAATGGGACCTCGCAGTGTCTTCTGATGCCCAGCATGATAGGTGATGAACTTCCGAGAAACGACGTTGCCTATGACAGCTACAGCTGGTCCCTTTGATGATGGGAGATATTCCGTACTCTATATTTATCTGTTCAGATTCGCTTTTTGTTTTCCAGTGCTCCGATACGAAATAATCCATACATCAGCTTAACTTCTCATTTCAATTTCTGTTATTGCATTCCCGTTTCCATGGTTGAGTCAATCCACTGTGTCTTAAGAGCGTGGTCAGCAACTGACGAGAGCTAGCCAAAGAGGAATTAAGATGCTATCAAAACGATAAACCAAAACTCTGGAGGCTTATGGCATGCAACTCCCTATCTACCTACTCGAATCCCGGGCAATGTACCTATAGTAAGGTAATTGAACACTACCCACCTCAGTTTGGCGGGCTTCTTTTCACGCACCATTTGTATTCAGAGTTTTATATCACAAGCCTTAGACTTAATATGTATCTGAGTCGGCAACCTAAGTCAGAAAAGGTTCACAGAACTGGATAACGCCGGCCTGGGACAAAGGCTTCAGTTATGGCTCTGCCTGTTGATGCCTAAAGTTACATCGCTGCAATAAACCTAAAGGTAAGGTAGGTACCTTCTTATATAAGGTATGTACCATTATTCTCAGAAGCATTTTGTTTTCTGTGCTTCATCCATTACTCACCAACAGAATGCTTTTCGGCACACAGAAAACCGACCTCGACGTATTGTTGAATCGTCCACGTCCCACCAAATGGCAAGAATTCTGGTCTAACCCGTGCATATTTCTTGCGCATTTCTTATACACTCGTCGTCGCATTATCCACGAGCCTCCCGCAAATCCCATCTCTGCTGTGTGCATATCAGACACGCATAATTCTCAACCTCATCTACCCTTCGGAGATATACTCATTCACGCCGGAGATCTTACACAGTCAGGATCGTTAGGAGAGCTAAAGGCTACTATTGCTTGGCTCAACTCTCAACCACACACACACAAGGTTGTCGTGGCAGGAAACCACGACTTACTGCTCGATCAAGGCTGTGATCGTCGGGGGCAAGCAGCAGCTGAAGGAGAATGCCTAGACTGGGGAGACTGCATTTATCTTGAGAATGAGACCACAACCGTTACCTGCGACAGCGGACGAAGTTTGAAGATATATGGATGCCCTCTATCACCTCACCACGGAAACTGGTCGTTTCAATACCCGCGAAGCAAAGATGTTTGGTCAGGTACGGTTCCGAACGATATTGATGTTCTCGTCACTCACGGCCCTCCTTTTGCCCATCTCGATCTAAATCTCGGATGTTATTATCTTCTTCAAGCGCTTTGGCGCACCCGTCCTCTGCTGCATGTTTTCGGGCATGTACATGAAGGATATGGGCAGGAATCTGTGGTTTTTGATAGACTGCAGAAGACATATGAGAAGGCTTTATGTGATGGAAACTTATGGAGTTTAATGAAGCTATCCAAGGAGTTTTTGAGATCGCTACCAACGAGAAAGAAGCAGGTGACGACGACCTGTCAGCTTGTGAACCCAGCAATGGTTGGCGGACTAAGAGATAATGAGAAGAGACAACCAATCAAAGTTATTATTTAATTTTCTTGTCGAAGTGACTACAAGAGCACCTGAGTACCATGATTTTCGCCCTAAACAAAGGCCACATGTGGCTCAGTAACAATTATGTTCATAGCCAGAAACTCGGCGCTTCGGAACCTGTCCTCTGGCGTTTCACCAGAAGAGTTTGGGATGGTGATCGGCTCATCCAGACGACGCACAGCCTTGGCCCAGGATGGTTGAAGTTCAAGAACTACTTCACGGGCACGCAGTTCCGCCTCGGCTTCTGCACCAGCAATGATCGCAGGACATCCCCGTGGTAAGCCTCTTTCAATGAGTCGGTTGAAGACCTTTGCGAGGTAGTGGGTGAGAACAGCAAGGATCGCATAGCGGGCTGGGTCTGTATCTTCAGGATCCGGGATAGCCTTCACAGACCATGTAGATTGTTTGAAGAAGTACTCCATCTCAGAGCGAAGCCCGGCGGTATATCCAACGACGAGGTACTCGTACATTCGGTAGAGGGACGCGACAGGGTTCTTTCCCTTGGTAAGCGCTGGCTTTCCCTGGCGCTCATGTCGTTGAGCGAGCAACCAAGCAACTTCCGGAGCATCGTGCATTTGGCCAGAAGAAGAGAGACAGTTGAGGTTCTGGTAGACAGCACGGATTGCTGGAAGACAAGGCATGGTGGACGCTTCTATGAAACAGTTAGATTCTTTCTTGTCTGTGTTAAGTATTTCTTCGGAAGTTCCATTGATGTCCTTCACACATACCTTTTTGACCATACGTGAATTTCTAGAGTTGTTAGTTCTAAGTTTGAGAAAAGGTCGTTCTAATGCAAGAATGAAAGTAATATACCTAGAGCACGAATCAACACCTTTGACCGGCACTGGCTCACAGCTGCAATGCTCTGCCTAACATTTCCGCCTCTGAATTACCTAGCCTCCCATTCTAATATCTGCATCAACTTTGGTCATCACCCATAATCATTTAAACAGCTTGTATTTTGCACGACGACAGCACCATGGGACAGGCTGCGTCCAGGTGGGCGCAGAGAAGAGGTGCAGATACACTGCGCGAGCTAAAACCCCAGAAGACGCCTGGTCATGATGTTCCAGCTCCAAACTTTCGACGTGAAACTCTCCTTGCAGCTCTTTCAAACGTGGCGGCTGCGATCAACAAGAAACATGGAAACGTCACCATCATCGCTGTTGGCAGCGCAGTCAACACCATTTATCTGCAGTCTCGTGAGGCTACGCACGATGTCGACTTCTTCAACGACAATCTGACACCTGAAGACTTCGAGCACCTTGTGGCGGGCATCCGGTCTGCATCAAAGAAGGACAAGACATTGATTTCAGACTGGCTCAACAACCGCACTATATTCTTTATCCCAAAGGATAAACAACGAACGCTCTCGCAGCAAGCATATAATCAGCGGGAAGTCATTTTCGAGGAGCCTTGCTTAACTGTACTCGCTGCGCCTTGGGAATATGCATTCTGCTGTAAGATCGATCGCCTTTCTGGAGCCGGACTTCATACTCCTGAGTCATACGATGCGAGCGATGTTGTTGAATATTTGCACCGTTACTTGACCTAAGCTGAAGCTTGAAAATATTCCAAAATCAACCGTCCAGGCCTAGTATGCCCAGTTTTCGCTTGAATGGAATGCCAAGACAGACGAAGTTCTTCAGTCTAATAACGATTTATATGTAAAGCGCTTTGGGGTCAAGGCCCCCATCATCTAATGCTTTGCGCACTGCAAAACGCAGGTACAAAAGTCATGCCTATAGGCCATCAAGAAACATTGCTAAGTACGAGAAAGCAGACTCTCTGTGCTTCCACGATCCGAGGAAATGCCAAACATTGAATCACGCGATAAGGAGCTTGTTCGGTAATATGGCATGTCTTTGCGGTGGCATCTCCGGAGAACCCCCCCCACTTGTTCCGGCCTGCCGGCAGCGGCCGGAAAGAAGAGCGTCAAGGGCGGGGCGGGGCGCGGAATTAGAAAAGTCGGGGCCGTTATTGGCCTGCGGGGTTGGGGCTGGCAGTTTTCCACGGCTTCTTGAGATAAGGTAGTCAATGGATTGATCTAATGGATCTTTGGAAGACTTTAGACGCGTTCCGGGAGATTTGACATATAATTCGGAGTTCCGTCATACCTAAGACTAGAATCTGGTGACAATTGATCGAATTGTCTAATCCATCACAACGGTTCCTCCGAGTCAACCCTTGTAAGAAAATGTCCCCAAACAGAAGGATTCCGAGGTGCTTTTAAGGGTCTCTCTGCTGGTTCGATGACAGTGAAGCGAGGTCGGCAGTCGCCGGCGCAGCTCAGCTAAGACAGTTGAGGAAATTTTCCAGTGGCAATCGGTAGCGATTGGGCGATATTATGGAGTCGGGGTGGATTGATTCCTCTGATTGGGCAGAACAGACTTTCCGAACTTGACCGACCACGCCGCGTGCACATGCGCAAGAAGGAAATCGCTGACGGGCTCAGTTATACCAGCGCTCTCATTGGCAATTGCTGTTCTATCTCAGGTTCTAGTCCCCAACACCCGACCTTTATTATCTTTTCCCTCCCCAACTTCCATCTTGTCTTACTCTGCTCCTTCAGATCCTCTCGATACCCCTTGTCTTACTGTTCGTGATTTGCGTTGTTTCATCTTTCAATCGTCATCCTTCCGACCTGTCCCGCCATCACAAGGACCCCCAGTTGACCGTTGAATTTTTGGCCACCTTACGCCCGAGGCCCGCCATCTGTTTCGCCCTGAAACTTTCGCTCTTCATCCTTACAAAACCAACCATCTTCTGTCCAAACCACCATCAATCGTAATCGCCATCATGTCTTTCTCCAGCCTTGTTCAGGACTTGAGCCTTCGCGACTCCAATGGCGCTCGCCGCCCTCAGATCCCCGGCCCCCGCTCATCCGTCTCGACTCTCGATGACCGAGCTTCACACGTCTCGCGTGCTATGTCCTACACCAGCACTGCTGCCACCAGCGTTAGCATTTCCGGCGATATTTCAAGCCAGCTTCATGGTGGTTACTTCCACCCTCTGGCCCGGTCATGGCAGGCCGAGCGCCAACTCACAAAGGTATGTAGCGTAATTGAGCCCTTAGTCACTAAGACCGAGGTGTCTAACAGGATGTATATAGTCCATGCTCATCTACCCTCTCTTCGTCACCGACGGCGAAGGCGACATGATTCTCGTCCCTTCTCTACCCGGCCAGCACCAGCTCAGCTGTGACAAGCTGATTCCCTTCCTCGAGCCCCTCGTTCATAAGGGCCTCCGCTCTGTTATGCTCTTTGGTGTCCCCATGCAAACTGGTACAAAGGACGCTCTGGGTACCGCCGCTGACGACCCCGAAGGACCTGTCATCAAGGCCATTCAAATCATTCGCCGCCGTTTCCCTCAGCTCTTCATCTGCTGTGATGTCTGTCTTTGCGAGTACACTTCTCATGGCCACTGCGGTATTCTCCGTGATGATGGCAGTCTGAACAACCAGTTGTCTGTCGACCGTATCTCTGATGTCGCCATCGCTTATGCTAAGGCTGGTGCTCACTGCGTAGCTCCTTCAGACATGAACGACGGCCGCATTCGCGCCATCAAGCTTAAACTAATTGAGGAGGGAATTGCCCACAAGACCGTTCTTATGTCATACTCAGCCAAGTTCTCAGGCTGCTTGTATGGCCCCTTCCGAGATGCCGCCGGCTCAGCACCTTCATTTGGTGACCGCAAGTGCTACCAGCTTCCTCCCGGTGGTCGTGGCCTCGCACGACGTGCCATCGTGCGAGATATCAATGAGGGAGCCGATATTATTATGGTGAAGCCTGCTAGTCAGTATCTCGACATTATCAGTGATGCCAAGGATCTGGGTAAAGATCTTCCCGTGGCTGCATACCAGGTCAGTGGTGAGTATGCTATGATACATGCCGGAGCCAAGGCTGGAGTCTTCGATCTCAAGGCAATGGCTTTCGAGTCAACAGAAGGCATTCTTCGAGCTGGCGCTACTATTGTGGTCAGCTACTTCACCCCTGACTTCCTCGACTGGCTCGAAAACTAGGGATTGCAAATTCTACATGTGATACAATGAGATTTATCTTAGGGCGTTGGCAGGTGTTTTGGACGAAAATGTGGGCGTTTCATAAATCAAGGAAGGGAACAGGGGATTTGATTATATCACATCAAAAGGGACTATACGAATGGAATCAAGAAGCGCTCGCTAATGAAAGACAATATACATACGAACTTGGTGTTAAATCCAATTGACTTGATGTCACTGATGCTTGTTCATATATGACACCGATAAACTCAGCAACTTCAACAAATATAGCTAGGTAATGGGTTGACAGGACTGCAGGCTGAGTCGACGATCAAGTACAGATTGTATAGCGCGGTGGGCCATGAAAAGGAAATGTAGCGTATCTGTCAGGCTCTACTAATGCTGCTGGGGTTCGGTTTTGGATGAATGGCAAGCACAGATGACGTGTCGTCTGTTCAGCTCATCTGTCAAGATGAGGTCGGCGAGAAACTAGATGGCTGGCAGTGAAGCGTGATAGTGATAGTCGTGTAGATCACAGCACACTTTGAAACCATCGGCAGAAGCAGGTCCACAGGGCGATGTTTGCAATGTTAGTAGATGCGAGATAGGACCTGGCAAGCTTATATGTTTTACGGTACGAGGTAGTGAGGATTGGTACCTTGTGGTCAGTTAGCTACTTACGGTATTTGGCAGACTGAAGCAGATATAAAATCATCAATGCCGAGGTGTACAGTGCATAACACATCATGCATAGATTCAAAATACGGTATCAAGACGCAACATGAACACTGTCTATTCGCCAGCCCCTATCGTCTACGATGGAAATCTGGGTCCTCTTGTTTTTGTCGTCGTCAGCTGTGAGCTCATGAGGCGCCGTGTTGACGCGCTGGGAGCTCTCCCTTCCCTGAAGCAGAGCCCAGTTTTTCTCCACATGAGAGTCCAGTTGTCGTGTCAGAGAGAGCGAAGAGGAAAACAAGCTTTATTGGTTGTTTCATGTTGACGATTGAGATCGGCCGCAGAGAAGAGGATTTGAGATCGAAGTCAGGACGAACCAACAAACGAACCAACTAGTTTGCCAAGTGTTGATCGACTACGCACCAAGTTAGTATCCTCAATGATGTCTGGGTTCACATAGAGCTCGAATTAGCTGGCCGCATGAGTTATGCTAGAGGTTATGGCTCTTTTACAGTTTAGGATGGTGTCGTGTTTGAGTTACGCTTCACCGGGAATTTAGTCGAGCTGTAACGCCGGGAATACTACCTTGTGTGCTGCCGACCAGTCGTCTTAGATGGCAGCTTGAAGTGGCGCAGATGATAGATGATGATGGGCCGTGTGATCATCAGGGCGGATCTCTCATCTTGCGTAACTGAGGATGTGCTGTTCCTCAATGGCTCTGCCGTAAAGTCGAAGCCGCTTAGCCGAGCCAAACATTTATATGCAACCCTTGAAGCTCTGTATTGTTCAGATGAGACAATATCCGGTGCACCGGTGGAATGCCTGCATCACCAGTCTAGATATCCATAGCAGTTGAAAGGGTAGGGGAGGCTATAGTACCTTACGTACGCGCGTTTCCGAGGGAGCATCCCAGTATCTGGAACCCTACATGTTGGAAATAATTGGGTCTGGCGGGATCGTTTGGGCGTTATCATACTTGTGTGGTGGGTCCAAGTTAGAGCGGGTTCGACGTCAGGGCGAAATAATGCATATGAAGAAGAATAATAGAGTCGTCGATTTGAAAAATATCGGAGAGTCTATAATTACTGGAGTATGTGCAACAACAATCGAAATATTAAGAAGTCAAGAATAATCCTGCGAAAAAAGGTATGCAGTTAAAGTTATCCAATAGACGGAAATAAAGAAACGGGCAGATTTACAGGGGTAAAAACCTTGGCTTTTTCTTAACCAATGCTTATTACTTACCTGAATCGACACCCCAGTTTTAAAATAGATGTCTCACCATGGCGTGGAAAATAAAGGTATCATGGCATTGTCTTTGTAAGCGGCAGCCTCCAGAAACCTCTGTCGTCTTTGATACACATATGATGTTTTAGGTGCGTTTCTTTAAGCCGCATTATCCATCTGCCTACCTTATACAATGATAAAACGTTATGAAATTCTAGCATCATGACACTTTCTATTTCATGCTTAAACTGATATTTGAGGAAAATCGGTTATCGGCATCATATCAAGCACTTGTCATGCAATCATCAACCATCTTTTGCTATAAAAACTCCACAAAGATGCTGCAGATCTCCATTCTTTGCCCCTGGTCCTGACTAGTGTGCGGCTTGAACTGTCGAAGATCGGTAGAATGGTGGGCAATGTGGATATGCATTCATGGCATTTATAACCTGTATTATACTATTATGTATGCATATGAGGAAGCGAAGCAGGGCGTTTCAAGGCGAATCGAGATGTTGAAACACAGCGTGTCTCCAGTGATAGACGTTTGGTTCATGGGACGGTGCGAGTTGATAGGCCATCTCTGTCCGTTCGTGTGAACATCTGGAGCTGAAGCTGGAACGGGAACTGCAGGTGTCTGTCACTTGTATAGCAGTGACACTGTGAGATACTGTATAACCCTGACTCCCAATCCCAACACTATGTATACCATAAGGTAGTTTGCCTTTCCTTGTTTCCTTCTCTTTGTCGTCGTCGTCGTCGTCCTTTGTTCTCTACATCAACGGCCGTGTTTCTTCAGTACCTACAGAGACTACAAGAGATCCCCTGGTGGCCATCTCTTGGCATCTCTAGTCCTCACTCTCCTCCTCGTTTCCTCCTCCACAGCTGATCTCTCGGCAAACACTCGTCCAGATTTCCTCCAGTTTTTGTTTTACTTTGGTCAAAACTGTTCTATTTGTTTCCTGTACCGGTGATTGAAAGATTATCACACTCCTTCCATTTATGTCATTTTTTGTTCCACGCTTCCACTTGGTAACTCACGCCCTTTTTCCTTCCTACCTTGCGTCCTAGGCCACTTCCTTCCTCGTTTTCCATCTCTGCCATCTCAGGACCGTCCAAAAGATCTCTGAACTTTCAACTATGAGTCGTCATTCTCATTCGATACACTCACTATCTGACGAGGAGAAGATGGGGTTGCTCGACAACAGGTCTGTCTCCGACGTTGACAGTGACAGTGGTCGAGATGATCAAGACCACCATCGGCTTCACTTTGAGAAATGGGCCGGCCCCATTCTCGCTCCTGTGGACTACGTTCGTTCAACCCCCTGGAGAGTTTACCTAGTTCGCTTCGCCTGGTTCTTCGTTCCCAGTTATCTACAGGGACGACATGCTCGTGAACAGATTCGACCGACCAAGCTCGCTCCTACAGCCTACCTCGACGGTATGCGAGGTGTTGCCGCCCTTGTCGTCTTGTTCTGTCATTTCTTCTACCAGGCATTCGTCATCGCCAAAGGCTGGGGCTGTGACGATGCCCACTACAACGTCTTGAAGCTACCAATTATCCGATTGTGGTATCAGGGCCCTCCAGCCGTCTGTCTTTTCTTTGTCATCTCGGGATATGCCCTCTCCTATCGACCTCTCAAGCTCATCCGGGGTAGGAACACTCAGGACTTCTCGACTACCATGAGTTCTCTAGTGTTCCGACGAGGCATACGTCTATACCTTCCAACCGCCATCTCCACCCTAATGATCGTCTCCTTCATCCGCTTGGGTGTTTACGAATGGACGAGAGAGTTTGCCATGGACCGTACTTTCATGAGGAACGTCAGAGAACCTCATCCTTCGCGTCTCCCTACAAACTATGCTCAGTTCGCAGAATGGGCAAAGGATATGTTCGATTTTGTCCATGTCTTCGGCTGGAAGACCCACGGTGGAAGCACCAGTAAGTCAAATCATCCACTTAAACAAACCCTACTAACCATTCATCTAGACTATGACCAGCATCTGTGGACCATCCCTGTTGAGTTTCGTTGCTCGCTGTATCTCTTCCTCACCCTAATAGCCACTGCTCGACTTCGAAGTCAGTACCGATTCATCACAGTTGCCGGTATAATGCTCTTTACCTACCGAAATTCCCGTTGGGAATTTCTCATGTTCCTCTGCGGCATGGTCCTGGCTGAGATTGATCTTATCCGCGGCGCCCACGTCTCACCTCCTGCCCTCCCCATCGAGGAGAAGACCCAGTCTAATCACGGCCGTTGGTACCAGAGCGCTTTCTGGGCAATTTTCAGTGTCGCAAGCTTATATCTTATGAGCCAACCCGATGAGGGCGGTGATCGAACACCGGGCTGGATCTACCTTACGTCGCTGATTCCTAAGTGGTGGGCGGCCGAGAAGTACAGATACTGGCAATGTACGGGTGCTGTTATGTTTGTTCTCGCAGTGAGCCGCTCGTCTAACTGGCAGCGCGTATTCAACTCGGCCTTCGTGCAGTACTTGGGCAAGATCTCCTATGCCCTTTATCTTATGCATGGACCCGCCATCCATGCCGTTGGATATCATTTCGAAAAATGGTGCTATAGCGTGACGGGCACCGAGGGGCACCGCTTCACTGCTGGTTTTGTCCTGAGCTCGCTCTTTGTGATTCCAACTATCTTTTGGTGGGCTGATGTATTCTGGCGAGCGGTCGATATCCCAACGGTCAAATTTGCAAAATGGTGGGAAAACAAACTTACTGTTAAGTCGGACTAGAGTTCATGGCACCAGAAGAAAACTGATTCGTGATATTCGGCGTTGGAGGTTAGCGTCTTGCAAGTTTTTGGTTCTAAAGAGGCTGGTCTTCGTTCCGAAGACCTATTCCGCGGCGTTTGGGTGGTTGATTTCTATCACACAAGGGACAGAGGTGGGAGTCCGTTTCTTTCATCCCGGGAGAGGTCTATGAGATGTCGTGACTTGGTGGCATCCAGACGTTCCATTCGGTTGCTATAACAGTACCATATTAAAAGAACTGTTAGATCATTTTGTGTGCGAATATAGGTGCAGAGAGATCAACAAAATACAACTTTTATTTCTAGCTTTATCATGTGTACATCAGCTATGTCTAACTTGGCAATTATCCAAACTCTTGGGCCCTCTTCTTGATGGTTTTTTTCCTTATGGTAAATAGGGCCGGCTTTCTAGTCAGCGTTAGATCGTGCATACACCTGTTTGCCTGCCACCCATGTCTCCTTAACCTTTAGGGTGCGTAAATCATCTATATCATAAGACTCAATAGGGGTATCAAGGACCACCCAATCAGCTAAAGCACCCTCGCGGATGACACCAGCGCGACTATCAAGAAAGGCCCCATAAGCAGGAGCTCCCGTGAATCCCCACATCGCTTCATCTAAGCTCAATGCCTCTTCTGTGTGCCAGCCATCAGGGCTATCGTCTGTTCCACGACCCGTATGCGGGCTTCGACGGGTTACGGCGGCGTAGATGCCCTGGAATGGGTTGGGGGGCTCGACAGGAAAATCGCTACCCAGAATCGGATGGGCAGGAAGAACAGAACGCATCCGGTAGGCGGAGGACGAGAGACGGTCCTTACCGAGACGAGCAAGAGCATACTTCATGTCTGATGTTGCATGTGTGGGTTGGATTGAGGGAATGATGCCGAGTTCTAGAATCCGTCGCTGATCTGCTGGGTGAATTATTTGGGCGTGCTCAATGCGAAAGCGATGACGAGCTTGACAAGCAGCACGTGCTTCAATCTGGTCGTGAGACCCATTTACGGGCTGGTCCAGAGTCGAAGGATATGCACCCTGAGCAGTAGCCTCATGAAGACATTGCTGGACAAGAGCCGCCTCAAGAGCGTCAACAGCGTTACGATTGGCAAGATCACCGATAGCATGGATATTGACCTGGTATCCGTCGGCAGCCCAGCGCTTGGTCACATCAGTAAGAGCAGAGGCGTTGATAAGGAGCGAGCCTGATGTCCACGGGTGATCGGAGTATGGGTCGAGCATGGCGCTGCCCCAACTTCCGAGAGCGCCGTCTGTCCGAGGTTAACCACCACCTTAGATGATTTTGAAAGAGACACATACCCGCAAATAGTTTGACACTCTGAACTGCAAAGCGATCATCGTCTCGGGCGAACTTGACAGCTACCTCTGGGCAGTACGAGTTACGCTGAGGACATTCCAACATTGCATAGACACGAAGGGTCCAGTCGTCTCCCGAAGAGAGCTCGTTGTAGAGATTCAAAGTGCCTGGAGTTGCTCCAGCATCGTGCATGCCAACAAGACCAACCTCGTTAAGGCGCTTCATGGCAGTCTTGACTGCACGAGCCTTGAAGTCCCGGCCAGGTTGAGGCCAAATTGAGATGACCATGTCCATGGCATTATCGCAGAAGACACCGAGGCCAGGGTCGCGGATGATCTCACCTCCCGGGACAGCTTCAGGGAGGTCTGATGGAAGGAGATCGAGAACAGGCTGGGAAACCCAAGTGCAGTGAACATCAATGCGATCAAGCATGAGATAGATGCTGCTGAGCTCTGTATCCTGCGTGATATCTGCCTATGAAACTTCTTAGTGTATGGCGGGAAGCTAATAGATATGAGTATCTCACAGCTGTAGGCATACGCCCAAAAAAGGTCTGATCCCATCCAACTCCGCGAACCCAATTATCTTTCGATCCGGCTCCAGGGTTGGCAGAGATATAGTCTTTGATCCTCGTACGCACCTCCGCGAGAGATTGGGCACCGAATAAATCAACAGAGTGGAGGAACTCCCCGTACTGGAGCAAGTGACCATGTCCATCCCAGAGTCCTGGGATCACATAACCATCTATCATCGACTGATCAGCATCTCGTGGGCCAACAGCAGTAAAGACGCCATCCGCAACAGTGAAACATTGAGCTTCAGCGTGCTCAGGATCATGTGTCCGGATGGATTTATAACAATATGTTGCTGAATCTTCCTCGTCCGAAGCTGTGAGTGGCTGTTGAAGACGGTACGCAACTGCAAAAGCGACGACTATGAGGGGCAGTACGAGTCCCCATCTGACCAAAGAGCCTGTGACGGCCATCGTCGAACGCGTGACTTATAATTGAACTGCTAATCCTGATGTAAATAACAGAGCCCAGTTTTGTAAAGGCATCGGATCTTTTAGAGATAGCGATTGTTGGGATGATGTGGGAGCCATGATTTGATAGCTGCGTGTTATCGATAAAGATTTCATTGAATCTTTGTGGGGAAGTTGCATGATACGTGGAAAGAGGTTTGCGTCTCGAACTTTGATTTAGATACGCATCATGGAAAAGAAAATACCTAGTATTTCCTTATAAGATATATCCGCCTAGAATCATCGCATATAAGGTACCTTCCTACCATTAACTTATGAAAAAGATTTGTGTCAGCCAGGGATCCTTGCCCCGTTGTATCTTGATCGTGAGCTTACCCCGGAGTCCTAGCTCTCCACATTGATTCGTACCTTGATTGAATCACCACACCAGATTCTCTTAAGCTCTGGTTAATTTCACAACTGTGAACCCATGTGATATAATTTCAAGGATACATGAGTGCTGCGAATAGCAGCTCTATGGCTCGCTCTCAAACACCAAGCTCCACTGGTCTTCAAATGATGGGCGACAGAGACTTGGAGTCCGTATTTGTGATGACTTGCAATAATTACTGGCTGAATACCTTACGGCAGAAAAGATGCTGCCGGGGCTGATACACTGAGTAGGCAACCTATCTATATCTTTAGATGCCTCCCTAGAACTGCCTATATAACCGCATGGCACTGGCAGACTTGATCCGACAGTGTCAGCTTGACTTTTTTGGAAGCTTCCTATCCATCTCTATCACATCAGCAACAACAGTAACGATAACTGTCATCTTTACAATCTGGCCACCTATAAACAAGAAAAGAACAAACCTAAACATGGCTCTCTCGCGAGCTGAACTCGAGTCCATCGTGGCTGTTCACGTTCGAGAGCCCCTTCCAGCCGACACCCTCACGGCCGCTTTCAACTCCAAACCTTTCATCCCTACTGAATCGATCATCAACCTCCGCGATCTGGGTGCTGTTCCTGGCAGCGCCATACGTCCTGGGCATATCTTCCGTTCTGGTATGCTTGACGCCGCCGCCGCCGACCCAGAAGCTATGGCCTGGCTCACTGCCAATGTCAAAGCTGTTTTTGATCTTCGCAGCAAGGAAGAGCGAGCTACGTATCCCAGTCCAGAAATAACCGGTGTCAAGTTTGTCTTCTGCGAGCGTGTTGCTGAATACCCTCAGCCTAGTCCCGCCGACTTCGCTGTTGATGATGGCAGAACTGCTTGGAGGGAGCAGCTGATGGCTGTCATAGCGGCGTACAAACCCTCTATCCGAGCAGTCCTCGAACACGTGAGGGACAGACCGAACGAGCCCTTTCTCTTTCACTGCACTGGTAGGAAATCATGTTTCTGTTCAAAGGTGTGAAACTAATCGTAAAACTGAGCTATAGCTGGCCGTGACCGCACAGGCGTCATGGCAGGGCTCCTGCAGACCCTTGCCGGCACAAAGCAAGAAGACGTCATTTTCGATTACATGCTATCACGGATCGGAATCGAGCCAGCCCGCGAGCGTCTACTCGTGTTCATCTTGGCAAACATTGACGTGAGGGGCACTGAGGAGCCTGGCTTTTGGAACATGGTTAGCCTACGCCCGAGCTTTTGGAAGGCCTTTGGTCAAGGTGTTGAAGCCGAGTATGGAGGATGGGGTGGCTACGTGAAGGGCCTTGGGTTCTCAACCAAGGATCTGGAGACCATCAAGAAGAACTTGCGGGCTTAGCGATGCCATGGCCGATGCCACCTACTGAAGGCTGAGCAGAGTCGTATTGGAAATGGTTCAAGTTGGCTAAAATGAGGTGTTCCACCGTACAATGTTACGATCTCTATTGCGTCTGTGGTAGGATACGTTGAGTTGATCACATATATGGCTCGATACCGCGACCTAAGGGACCTAAGCAAGTTGGAAATATTGGGTATTCCCTTCTAGGTAATCCTGTCATAGTTGATCTTCCTGCCCATCTCGATCTTGCTCATCATCATCATCATCATTTCATCTCGAAATCTCACTTGAATGGACAAGAAATGATAGGTCCTATTAATAGACGTAACAATAACCAACTTTCACATACTCCTCCTCTCTCAACTTTGTTAAGCCAGTCATTTTCGACTGAGCACCTCATCCAGAATCTAATGCAACTCCCTAAAAATCATCTGCAGCCCTATGACATCACCTCCACCACCAGGACCCCCTGTCTGGGAACCCGTTGGACCCTGCATCTTGAGCAAGGGTCCGCTACCCGCCTACCAATTAAACTCCATTGCACCCCATCTAGTGACGCTTCAGTACATCTCTAAAACGTCAGTTCCGCCACTGTCCTGTAGACCAAGAGCCGATTCGTTCCCTACGTGTACTGTATTTCCAAGTTTTGCTCCTCATCAAGGGTTCTATGGCCATTCCCTCTTTCAGGGTCCAAGTTAGAACTGTAGCATACTAGTTAATAGTTGTATCAACTCTTTTGGATCTGCAGACAACGAGATCCGCTGACCAGGCTTCCCTACGTATTTCATCAATGATCGTAATAGGTGATGCAATAATTCTTGGCCAAGCATGGTTCCATGCTCAAGAACGTTATGTTGCGCAACCATTCAAATGTGTATATAATATCCTGTTACAGCCAGTCTCAATATCGGCATCAGAATCATCAATACAACAGGCCACAAAAGCACAAACACTAACACTAACACACACTATTGACTCTCCCTTCAATCCACGTTAAAACACTCATCTATACCCAATCTACCATACAATCTACCATTCAATATGCCTCTCACACGAACTCACCGTCACACCGCGCCCCGTCGCTCCATCTTTAGCACCCGTCGCCGTGCCCCGGCCCATTCTCACCGTCATACTACAACAACCACAACCACAACCACGAAGCCCCGTCGCCGCGGCATGTTTGGCGGCGGTGCTGGTCGACGAACTCATGCCACGACCACTGCACCTGTTCATCACCACCAGCGCCGACCTTCCATGAAGGACAAGGTCAGCGGTGCCCTCCTCAAGCTCAAGGGTAGTTTGACTCGCCGACCTGGCGTCAAGGTATGTTCGTTCTCACAGCTCTTGGGTTAATGGTATACTAACTTCATTAAAGGCTGCTGGCACTCGACGCATGCGTGGCACCGATGGTCGTGGTGCGCGCCACCACCGCTATTAAACATCCCAAGTAACTTGTCATGTTAAGTGGTCATCAAGTGATACGAGGATACAGGAAATCCTGGAAGTCAAACGGAGTATGGAATAACGGACAATGAACTTATACACGAACATGTATGATTATGATAGCGATGATACCCTCCACTGGGAGTTGAGAAGAATAGTATGATCTATTATACTGCTACAAACAAGCACAAATCCGCATTGCCGCCGCCGGTGACTTTATCTATCACAATCTCGCAGCTCGCCCTAACCACATAGCCTTTGGGCCTGCTTTTAATACATATAAGAATGGTTGCTGTTGTTTTGGCCCCTTCCTTGATTACAAATTGTGCCAGTATTCTCATGGGCTTCCATCACCTGCGATGATTTCAGACCACCGCAAAGGTTCACTGACTATGGCCGTGTGCCCCAAACTTGCTAATGTAACTCGTCCATATCAGAAGGGGAAACACCAGCTGGGCGATAAGGTGGCGCCAGCCAAATGTCCTTGTGCAACTTGACCGAATTTTGTAGCACGTAGGGGCTTCGTACCAATTGGAGCATTGATGTTGAGGAGCCTCGGCAGTGGTGAACATTCCCGCACACTGGATCAACCAGCTCATCAATATTGGTGACCGATAGACGAGTCAAGCTCAATCTCTTCCTTTCATATGCCTTCAGGGATGGGCTTGCGTCCATAGATTCCATTCCAAGCTCATTCATATCGTGCTTGACAGGTTCAGAGACACGAACATGAGTATACTGCTGGAGTTGGAGATCCAACTTTTCTAGAGCTTTTTTGCTGGGTGACGGATGTTTCTTCATCCTGTTAGAGATATGCAAGTTTCTATTCGCTTTCTCCGAAAGTCGTCGAGCTTGAGTGACCGAGTTAACCAATACATCGTCACCAGGATCCAAAAGCTTATGGCCCGAAAAGTGGTGTTGCCCGATTTCTTTTCGGCCAGACGTCGATAAAGATCCCAATTTCACATTGCAATGCTTTTCTGGTGTGTGCATATCGCTTACCGCGGAGCAGCAGCCACTGCTCGATGTTGATGGCCGCACGATTAGAATCCGAGGTGTTGAAGATCCGACTGGTGTACTGTTCAAGAACCTATCTTCAATGTTGTCGTCGAATCCCTTCTCGGATTCGAATGGATTGCACAGCGAAGGGGGAGGCGTCTTTTGACCATCGTTTGAACCTTGCTTCAGCCGGTTTTCGAAACATGTTAGAGCTCGCCTATCAGCTCGTTCAGAGAATGGATCCTCCACAAGTTTTCCATTTCTGAGGGACTTCCCATCGTCTGCTAATGGTTTTCTGTTAACGCGACCTCCAACGATTTGCTGGACTTTGCTTTTATTGAGGTTGCCCCCTTCATTCAAGCGGAGCTCAATGTTACTAATCGGAGATGCGTTCTCAGTTCGTGCATGTGAGCGAGGAGTAAGAACAATGCTCCCTCGAATCCACCTATCGCTTTGTTCATCGCCTGAGGGGGGGAAGGCCGGAGCTTGTGTTTCTTCGTGATTCATGACTTTTGGATGGAAGCGATCCCAAGCATTCGAGACTTTTGCACGTACTTTCGACGGTACCATACGCCCGAATCTTGAGGTCGAGCAGTTGGCCTGTTGTGGCGAAGGCTTAAGTGCATTGGTAGCGGCCAGCATAGCGGCCAGTTTTCCAGTAATTTCTTCAGCGGCACACCGGTTTTGGATGTGAGGAATCTGGCACCCTTCTGCAACACGGTTTCTCGCATTCTTGTCACAGGTATTGAACACCACAGATGTTGCCGCTGCGAAGTCTTTCGTAGGGTGAAACTTGAGGGGGTCATAAGACAGCGATCTCGTAGGCCCATGGCGGCGTTGTAAGCTTGTACTTGGTCGCTTTTGTGACGTATCCGTGTGTCTACCAGTCGTGGCAGCTCGTCTAGGAACTCTTCCCAGGGCTTTCGGTGGCGAGTGCTTGCCCATGCGGGAGGTCCGAGGGTGATTATCTAAAGCTCTGAGTGGTGTTTTGATAGGTGAAGGGAGGTCCAGCGGCGAGATAGCTTGACTGCTATCAATCGAAAGCGAGTTCCTCGGTGTAGTGGTCCGGCGCTTTTTTGGAGACAAGTTCTCTCCTCTACTGGAGAGGCGCTCTGGTGTGGAATCGTCTAGTAACCAGCTTGCCATTTCATCCGCAAACTGCGGATCAACCATTTCTCTCTTCCGGGATGCTTGCTTGGGGGGGTTGTTTATATGGAACTCTGCTTCTAAAACAGTTAGAAATTCACCAGGAAAGACATGTGGGATAACATACGCAACCGATCAGGTAGTAAAGGTTTTGGTATGGCTCTTTGGCGACGTGTTCCCAGCGTCCTCAGAATACCTCTGTTTCTCTTCTTGCCGTATGTGATGGTAGCTGGCATGGTTAGCATTTGATGTGATTAGAGTGTTACGAGTGAGATGAAGCTAATCAATGGCTCTGTCCAGCGGTGATGAGTGGGAAATTGGCTGTTATCAACTCAGCCCATCCGTTGAGTGTGAAGAGAAACCGGAGAATTCGCAAGGAGACAGTGATGGGCGAATGCGGCTAAAAGTTTGTCGAAATAGGGTCGGAATCCTCTATCTGTAGTATGTCACTCGAACACCTTCATTCTTCTGCCAAAATGGACTCGTCAAGTCCAAGTATAGAAACGTGATCGAGAAATGAGGTTGTAAGAGTTTGATTGTGAGAGCTGAAAAATGAGTGAGTGGACGAGCTGGCAAAGAATGAGAGAGGAAGGCTCACTTCATATGTACCATGCCTAAGTAGGTACCTTACGTACATATGCCGGCAAATAAAGTTGGAATTGCACGAAGGTACCTTGAGTCAAGAGGTATAGGAGCTGCTTGAAAAAGAGTCGGGGAAGAACGTCAAGTGAAGTGATACAATACCGATCGAGAGTCGATATCACTGCCAAGCAGTGCTCGCAACAGTTGGTTTCTTCGGGCAACTTCCTTGTATTGGACACTGAGCTGAACTGTACCTATGCAAGTTTCTTTGTATGTCTTAATGTGGAGATCACGATTCGAATAGGAACCCCCCTGATACCTCTGTGTGTAGTCGACGAGAGTAAAACCATGTTCCCTTCATATTTCTGAGCAGCCACTTGCAGCACCATCACACAATGGCCGTCATACGCCAAGATGCAGAGTACCATGACGCCTCTTCGCTCTTTCCCGAACAGAGTTAAATATGAAAACCACCATGCAATGTTGCACTGCAGATTATGTTCCAGATGCGATTTGACAACTAGTAGTAACTCAGAGCCATGCTACCCCTGACTTACATCAAGCGACTTGGAAGGCGAGAAATGTTTAATAACAACACGAGATCCTATCATGGAACCGAGAAGACGAGACCTTCAAGACACAAAGGGTTTACGGACTCAATTTTAGCTTGTGTTTAGAAGTGTTCAGTTGAACTGTAGTCGAAGTTATTTACTGAATTATTCTCAGTTGTAGGTTATATTCACCAACTGCTTTAGTATCTTACCGATGATACCCCAATATAGCTGCATACGCAAATACGGCAAAGGTAACAAGATATTCCATACAATCGTCAGCTTCAGAATTAGGCAATCATAGCTTGAGACAGTCCCCATCTTCTGCTCGTACAACTTGGTAACCTCATCCTGAAGACCTGGCCCGAGACTTGGGGGTTCAGACAATGCACTCGACGGAACTTCACAAAGTCGCTGAAGGATTTATTCACCCGAAAAACCGTTTCAAAATGAGTCACTTGCTTTGCAGAGTAAAGGATGGCTGTGATGAGAAGATCTCAGTTGCTCTCTACCTCCAAGGCTAAGGTACATTGGTGATGAGGAAACACGTGATGCCACAGCCACGAAAGCGACTTGTGGCTTAACCTGGACTTGATCGTGGCGCAATTTCGCATCATCGTCACCTCGCCGAACCTCCAGAAATTTCTCTCGAACGACGGGCTGCCTGCTACCAAACGAGTTCGGGAGAAAACGGCAAGATAACCTGATTACGGTTTGCAAATTCATTATCAAGAGTCACGATGTTCTGATTATGAATCTGGCTGGTTTCCCGCATCTTATAATTCCTTGAATCCAACACATTAAATCCGAAAGCTCCGACCAGTTACGATTAATTATCGCCTCTCATCCGTTTCGGCCGATCACGAAGTTTCTCAACCACGTTCTCTTCGACTGTAAACCCACGAGTCAGGAGGGCATTAGATTTTGTGACTAAAGAGACCTCATTTTACAATCATGTTAAGACAACCTGTTCGCGGCGTGCGTGCGCCTTTGCGGGCCTTCAGCCAACCAGCTCAACAGGCAGCCTGGAATGGCGCATGGAGAAGACTCTTTACATCACAGGCGCAAAACAAGACCGCGCGTCAGCTTTTGAGATGGAAGGCCATCCCTTGGGATAGTGTAATGGCCAGACTGAGGAGCGCTCGCTTCGGGATCGGTTCTACGACAACACCAGGCATGCTCCAAGGCGTATTAAGGCGTGGTTTTCGATTTACCACAAAGCGCAAGACAAACAAGAAGCCGACCGTTGGCCAAGCCGAGGAACCAAAGGGCCTCACCGCCAAACTCAAGAAGCTTACAAAGGAATACGGCTGGGTCACTGTTGGCGTTTACCTCGGGCTGACCGTTCTCGACTTCCCATTCTGCTTCCTGTTTGTTAGAATGGTTGGCGCTGATAAAATCGGTAAGATATTGCCGCGGCCTCACCCAGATCCGTCAACGAGGTCGTGCGGATCTTTTTTCTCAGTGGGTTGCTAACTGATGCCGCCGGCGCAATTAGGCGAGGTCGAACATCGTGTGATGTCGTCAATCAAGCAGATGATTCCCGATACTGTTCGGGAGGCCTGGCACACCTACTGGCAGTCGTTCAAGAAGGCTGAGGCGAGAGCACTTGGCGATGACGATATCAGTGACAAGATGGAGATGGCCACATGGGGTGTTGAGAAGGCTGAGGAACGCAATCGTACCGATGCTAGTGAGTACTATCATTAGATGCTTCCCATCACTCCTAACTGCTCGTGATGTGGGGAGTAGAGAACGCTTGCTCAGTTGGTGAGAAAGGCTAACGACTCAATCTGCGACAGGTTTAGCAACTCAGCTGGCGCTGGCGTACGCGATTCACAAGAGCTTCATCTTCATTCGAGTGCCGTTAACGGCCGCCTTAACACCCAAGGTCGTCAAGATCCTTCGATCATGGGGCTATAAGATCGGAAAGAAGAAGGCTTAGCTGGTCAAAGATGGCATCTAAACGGTTCGAGACTGGAAACTCACAAGCCTCCAAACACAGAAACGGTCCATTTCTGAAACGCTTGGCTTGGAGTGTAAGCCACTTACACGGTATTTGTATAATTAGTATAGTCCTTGGTGTTGGCTGGAATTATTGACGGATAGACTTGATTGTATAGTACAACTCCTTACTTCTGAAGCACACATCTGGGCATTTGTTTCCTGTGGCTGAATCACACGGGATGAAACATCCGGGCCTCAGACAGATCCAGCAAAATCGGCTGCACCGAGCCAGTGATCAGCCAACAGAATTACTGTAGTTGGAAGCGTATCCAGGAACTGGCTTCGGATGGCATAAGCCATTGAACTCTAACATGGAGGCGTCGAATAGGAGTGATCTGAATCGCACAATAGGAAACAGGCGTGAAGAAGCCCAGACTTTTAACAATGGTCGTAAGAAGCTTGGCGTGCCTTTCGTCCAGAGGAGGATAGTGCGCCGATAGATCTGCAACCGCAACGTTTTGAACAACGCCATGTGCTCCCACGGGGCTTTGTTTGAGATTCTCTCGAGATGGCGGCTAGAACTCCAGAATGGGCCTCGAAACGCCAAGAAATTCAACAAGCAGCGAGCGGGGCGTCAATTGTGGGCAACAGGAAGAGAAGAAGGCGGCTAGAAGTTCTGGAAGGGCCGTTGGTTGTGGATTTGGCAGCCTGTCTCAACCATGTTTGACCCACGGCGTACGATTCAGGCTCAAGAGTCAGTTTGCTAGCAGATTGACTTTGCCCTGGCCGATGTCATAGCAAAGACCGAGCGAGTTGCGAAAGGATCCTCATGATTTCGGGGATCTATAAAAGACTGGAAAGAAACCCGTTCGGAGGAAGTGGAGATCTTCGTTGGTGCGAAAGTAAAAAGATCCTATTGTCTCTGAACATCCAGAACTGGAGCTAGTCCCGGGCGCTCATGTTTCCATTAATCCATGCATGACAGGTCAAGAAAGTCAGGGTTCAAATTCAAGGTTCAGGTAACGTTGACCCCCCTGCAGTAATCAAAGAATTGGGGCGGGCTTTAGTGAACGGGAATAACGGCCAGTTAGGTTGGCGATTGTTTCGAGTGCCTGACTCTTAGCGGTGGGACTTACCAGGGTTGGCTTTGTTCCGCGGTTTTCGATAAGGTGGGCTTGATGATATGCATGGAGACTTGTGATTGAGCATTGTCCACCTTGGAGTTTGGAGAAAAACCTGCCTTTTACAGGCTCACTCCCTCGAATTCCTGAATTTCCCATACATCACCTTCCGTGATAGGCACTACATACACACACACACGGATGTAATGTGCATCACCTAATCGGCGCCAAACAGCGGCTCCGAGAAGCGGGCCTGATAGTGTGATCCGCTGTTGGCCTTGCAATGTTTAGACGCACGCGAGATGTCATTCACCGTTCTCGTTCTCGTGATTCAAACCTTGATTTGGGTTTTTGGTGTTTTCCCCCCTACTCATTTTCTTTTCTTTTTTTTTTTCTTTTTCTTAGCCCAAGCCCTGAAACCCGGGCCGTTGAGATGCACTGTTTGCTTATTGTGACGGCCCAGAACGGTAATCAATTCGCCATCAGCGAGATAAATAAACTGTCTACCGTAAGAGAAAAGCCAAAATAAAATAAAAATCGAGATGCCCAGGTACGGATAGATGGCAATCAACTATGCCTGCGATTGCCTGTGCAAGGGATCCCTGCAATGATCAACCCAACGGCTCAAACAAAACGTGGAGCATCCAGTTCACGTACTACGTAGTAAAGGCTTAGCAAGCAAACAGGGAGGCAAGCAATCCAACAAAGCAGGGAGAACAATTGGTGCTTGACAATAGAGTTTGGCGATGAAGCAGCGGTGGACACACCTAGTCCAGTAGTGCACGGTTCGTGGAAATTACATGACAGGGCGAGTGGAACTCAAGATAATGAATGGTTGTTTAAAACTGACAGTTTACAATCACAACGTCAGCAGAAACTGAGAAAAGCGTCTGGCTCAACCATCAGGCGGCGATTCGCCATGCCACGTAGGAAAAGGTGGCTCCTATTTAGCAAGGCCAAGGTACTAGTCGGCCACTGTGACATCGACGGTTGTGAAATGTGATGCGAAATCAAACTGAAGCTGGGGACGAGAGGCTAAAGTGTTCCATTAGCCTTTTGATTCGTGACTTTGCCGCTCCATGGACGGGAATCTTATGTAGTTGACCCGGCGCGTAGCTCGCCAATTCTCTTGTGCTTCACCATGCACCCAGGGCATGGCCTGGTCTGGCTCAGGTGGGTAGCCATAACTCCGGAGCGTCAGGGTTGGCATCGACAATCACATGGATCATGATCCCCCACATGTTTTTCGGGACAAAGAGATCTGGAGTTGGAACTGGAGCGGAACAGCCTGTGGACCACTGCGGAAGAGGGCCGGGCCAGCATCCATCTCAAGCAACAAGTGTGTTTGTGTACCAAATAGCGACTTGTGATGACGCCTTGGTGCTGTTGCATCGCCAATAGTTACCGGACCGGTGAGAACAAAAGGTCAATTCAACGCAAAGAGATAGCAAGTGTTGGTTGTTGTCTCAAAGGTCACAGGGCACACTTATGACGATGTTGAGTCAGGCTGCTGCAACGTCGGAGAGAAATGGAAATGAGACTGGGAATAATAGTGCCACTTAGTGGAGGTGTCACTGATCGCTACATTAGCTTGATGTCTTGGCGATGATCCGTATTAGGCGCCCTGCTGAGAGTATGTAACAACCACGCACACAGCCCTTCAACTTTGATATTCTATTCATGTGCCCAATAACCTTGAACACAGAGTATCTAGCGGCAGAACAATAGAATAGTGGCATTCAACAAAATTTTCTGGACACGAATAAACTTTGCTGTCCCCAAAAGCTGGAACGACTACACGAGATGTGTGTCCAGATGGAGTCATAAAGTCAAACTTTTGGATCCTCAAAATGTTACAGTTTGGTCGGAGCTTGGAGAGCAGAAGGTGAGTTTTGCTGTGGGACCTCAGGCCATTGATGATGTCTTTCATTCTTATTACTTCAAGACTGACAATTCATCGAAGCCAGCCGGCTAAGCGGAGCCAAATATTTTGAAGAAAAGTATAGTGGTATGGATCTCTTTTCTAGTCGACGCGGCTCGCTTTATTGCCTGCTAGACTGTATAGGGTGATAAGGAGATGAAGCACGGCTGACTCAATCATATGGCCGCCAAGACAGGAAAGTCGAATAACCAAATTACCACGACAAATATAGTTCGGATAGTACCAGACTAGATAAGCAAGCGCCCCCTTCGTCAGAGACAAGCGCGTGACAGATGTGCGAAGCAGTGCATACTCAAGAGAGTTAGCAACAGTCGGTGAGACATTTACATAAATCACTATATGCAACCTCGATGTGTTGTCAAGTACCAAAAAGGACAACACCATGAACAAACATGCTCTATGCCGAGGCTGGCGGAGTTCAGAGTTTTAGAGTTTTAGGCGAAGTTCTCAAAGTTCTAACCCTTGGATAAGGGAGTCTCCGAATCCTTGCCCGCGTTGAGTGGAGAAGGACGGAGGTTATGGGGCATGAAGAGCGGAGACTCGGCACAAGCAAATGGAAACCTCTATGTAAGTACGGAGCAAGGTACTCAAGTACCAAATTTGCATCTCGAATCTGCCTTGCACAAAGAGCTCTCTTCATCGTCAAAGTGTCTGTCAAAGACTGAGTAGGTGCAGATGACGAAGTGCAAAACTTTCTGGTGGGCTAGTGTGCTAGGAGCAGGCAACCTGCATGTTGCAGCCCAACCGCCGTTCAATCATTAGGTTAGCGGTTTGTTAAGTAAGACGCAGAAACCCTATTTAGAAAAAAGGAAAACCTCTTGAGAGATGAAAGGGCTGGCCGAATGACAGGGCCCGTTGCCTGCCGGGTTGCCTGCCTTCCTGCTGCCTGCATGCACATGCATGCAATTTTGTTCACGCTGTCTCAAGGAACAACAATGGCGTGGGGACTGCCTGCATTGCATTCCCGGCACATCACCGTCGAGCTGCCAAATGCTGTGTGGTAATTGGCACTGCACCAATCTGGATGGATGTCAACAGTGCGTCTACCGTAGGCCATCAATCAAAATTGACGTGATGTCATAACGCTGGGTATGCTACAATAAACCCTGAAAGTCCGATGATGACGCGACACCAAAAAGGACAACTAGAATCAATGGCGTATTTGATATTGGGAGGAAACTCTTTTCTTCTTGGAGCTGCCCACTTTCCATTGGTCCCGCAGAGGCTGAACTCTGGAAATTTGAGGAATGGAATCGACAGGGACGAAAGCCAAAGGAATGGACTATAGCTCAATCTGGGAGGAAAGGAGAAGCTTGGTGTTGGTACTAGAAAGAATCCAGAAGCATAGTGGGTATAAGGGTCGTCCTCAGTGACGCCAGGTGGATGGCGCCGTTGACCAAGCGCCAAGGGCTTGGAACAACTACTGTGCAGAACACGTAGGGCTGTTTTGAGTTGAGCTGAGTATCACAGGGAATTCTCTCCTAGGAGCGGTGCATACTCGTTCTACATACATAGTAGATATCTATGACCCCAAGACAAAAGAGGATCGATCAAGGTTATGGGCTGTACTGCTGGTACGATGTTCTCACGAGATCAGGCATTTTAGGTATTCACACGAGCTCGGGGAGAGCAATCCCGCCTCTGATCAATGTCTGAAACTTTACCATGGATCCGACTACCTTCACCGCATTTTTATACGGAATTGCATCCGTATTACCGCATATATCAGAAGGTTACGGAGCTCAGCCAACACAAATCATCAACATGGGAGTATGAGATCCAGGCCCCCATTCGAGATTCACAAGCTCCAACTCCACACGAGGTCCCTGTACCAAAGTCTATCAAGCCCAACAAGGCAACTACTGCTTCACTAGCGTGGCTTTTTCGGTCATGGGCAGGCGGGATGCGTGTACTTGATGTTTGCCGCGCTGCTGAGACCAAGAGACATGTACCTTCCTGATCCTTTATACCAATTGAGTAAGCGCTATTGAGCTCCGTATTGAGCACCCCACGGGGGCTTTTCTCTTTCAGGCATCCCCAAATCGGGAGACTGAACTAACATCATAGAGCCCTAGTAAAGGCACAGCAGAGCGAAAAAAAGAGAGAAAAGGTAAAAGAGAAAGATTCAAAACACGCAAAGAAACTTTTACGGATCGGGGAACCAGTCGGCACTACATCCATTTCTCGGCGAGACCTTATTACATAGGACTGACTAAGACGTCAGGGCCCACGGATCATGCTACAGAACATGGCCTCCACTGTGCCATCTCCATCATGGACAACCAGAATCAAAAGTTAACCGGCAAACCAGTACACAATTACTTCCAAACGTTAACGTTGAACACACATACAGGACAAGCACGACGGGTCATGACAATAGGTCAGACCAAACCCCACTCCGCCACAACTGACAACTGTCAGTCATGTCAATCTCAACGTCAACATCAGTCCCAGGCCAGGGCATGCTCTGAGCGCTACGCTGTTGATCCTCTGTCAGCCCTGTTTTGAATTGGCGTCTCATAGAAGACGACCTAGTGGTTGCATTATCGACATGATACAGAACGGGTCCAAGAGACAAAAGCCCGTTGTCTCGCGCCACTGCTGGAATATGTACCCAGATCTGAAGCAGATCTACATCGCGCGCTGCGAGTTGAGTTACTAATCAATTAATCGACCCAAAATTGACCAGGGTCAGGTTCCCGAGCCACGACTGCTACTCAGGTAGTCCGCAAATTCCTTGCAAGGCCGAGTCACGCCGGAGCTGGTCTCACGAGGGTCTGAAGCCTGAAGTTTGAAGTCTGGAGCCTGTTGATCTGTCTGACCCTCTCTCTGGTGCGATTAGACTTTGGGCCCGTCCACTGGTATACTTGCAGCCAGGTTCTTGTTACGGCGTAGTCTCCTTTTTGCCTTCGCTTTTGCTTTGTCTCCTATACTCTCCGTCCTTCCTTGGCTGGGTCAATTCCCATTCTGGACCCATGGTGTATCATGACACTCCCTTGTCTACACCCCAAGCCAAGGGAAGCAAACCTTAAACCAGAAAACCAAAATTGTCGACCATACACCCAATCCCCTTAGGCTAAGTAGTGAGTACGGCGTATACTTTGCTTTGGCGGCTTTTTGACTTTTTTTCTTTTCTTTTGCCCCCCCCCTCCCCCCTGCCTGATTTTGTGGTTGTCCCCTTTCTCGTCTATTTCCTCCTGCTAGTTATGTTGTTCTTTTCCCTGACAATTGTCATCCAGACTTGGGTCGTTCAGACACACACGCCCCTGTGCCCTGGGTCGATCACGGCAACAACTATGGCGTCGGCGTTCAAGGGGATAAGAAAAAGTGGAATACACACGAAAAAGGTAAACCTACGTAACGCGCGGTCAATGGCAAACGACAACAAGATATTATCGACACCTCAAGGGTGGCGGTTTGGCGAGCTTGTCGCTCATGAAGCCGAGGAGGGAAACCATAATCGTTCTTTCTTTCCAGTTAGCCATTGCGGTTGTGTGATCTGGATCTATAAGAGAAAGCCGTTTACTCCGGATTTCTGGGTTGGTTTGCTCGACCAACCTGTTTCAATATTCAACCACATTCACCATACGAAACACACCTTATCAACTTACTTTTTGTTGCTCAGCATTGATCGACGCTTGTAAGGTCGTATTATTATCTAGAATTCGGTTTTGCTATTGCCCATCCGTCTCAATTACCTTTCATCAACGAGCATCCATACACACATCAGCCACTCTTGCTACTCCTCGTCATCAGTCACACAGACAAGACGAGAAAGGAAAAAGACAAACCAGAACAGAGCAAGGACAGGGACATTTACCAGGATCAAAGTGACAAGGGCCTCAGCAACCCAAAGACCAAGACTAGGACCAGGACCGACCCTTTCCCTTCCCACGGCCGACATTACTCGGTCTCTGTTTGGATAGAGTGAAAGCAACTATCTGTGCCGGTGTAAGACATTCGCCAACTCAAAATCCCCGAGACAGACGGATCGAACCCGTGTCACGCCTACCACCTACAGGCGACAGCACCACTACCATCCTAGAAGAGGACATCCCGCGCATTATAGTTCTTTGGAGCGAACCTTCAGGACGACGTTGACCCCTGTCATAATTCGATCCACTTGAGACGTTGTTCCAGATCTGGGACAGGCATTAATCTCATCACTTTCAGCCTGTCAACCCACACGAGCCACTCGCCCCCCCTCCCTCCCCCATCACACTTCTCCACTTGTCTAAGTAACCTACTTTCCACAAGGGCAGCTCTATTTCCAGCTCCCTAGCCTGGAAGTCTCTCTTTGATACATGCACGACTCGCCTGCATCAACCCCATCCACTTCGCCTGCTTATATTAGACGTACAAGTGCTACCATGATGTCCGTCGCTTCCCATGATTCTCAGTTCCCGCCTTATTACTATATCCCCATCCGTCCTGTCTCTTCCCAAAGGCCACAGTCTCAGCAAGAAGTCCCATACTTACATTACCCCAATATCAATAACACATACGCCCTTGACTCTTTCAACGCCAACGACATGGCCGCCGCAGCTGCTAGTCACAGACGCTCCCAACAAGAAGATGCCAGTGTCGCGCAGGCTCTTGAGATTGCTAGGGAGAGCCCTGATGGCTCATCAGACCCTACTATTAGCAAGATACTCGAGGCTGCTCTAGACCGAATCTGGGGGAAGGTGAAAATGCATCCCGACTCATATATCATGACTCGAGATGAGTTCGCTGTCTTCAACTTCTTTCAGTACCGCTTCCTCGGCAACAAGATGGCAGTGAGCGCTCGAAAGCGATACTGGGACAACACCCATGCCTGATTGCCCACCCGGTCTCGTTACATAAGGCGGCTTTGTCTTCCGCACCCTTTGTTCTGCTCTTCTATATATGGAGGGTTTCTCTTGCGCATTGAGCGGCCTACTACAGCAACACGGCTAAACGATGACAAGAGACGATTTTTCTTTTCCCTTTCTTACCCAACGAAGCACGACACCGAACAGCCAGGGTTACGCCGATACCCTTGCCCATCGAAATATCCACAGAGACAACCAGGGTTGGCCCAAACCTGATTTACACATCCGAATTTCCGACTCACTGCCTGTTAATACCTACTGCTCAGCAAAGTCGGCATATTAACAAGAAGCGAGAGCTGAAACTTTGGGGCCCGTACCAAGGATACAAGTACACTGCAGAAGAGTGAGGCGCATGAGCTATGAGGGTAACGAGCAAGTAGCCTGTCCCTTCTTGGCCTGGAACAGGATTTCCCACGGTGTCTTTCAGCATGACTTGTTAACGCATTCAAACTCTGCAAGCCATGGACGCCATCAGCAATGTCAAGTCATGCCAACTTGAACAGAGAAAGATAATAGAAGGATAAAGCGAAGACCAGGCAAAGAGTCACCTAAACAAATTCGACTCCACTTGCTGGCAGCCCTGGATGATCCGCCACAACCCTCCAAAACCCGGTTCCTGAGCCCGTTAACTGAGTGGGTCTTGACCAGCATTGGATCCATTTCCCATCATTCGCATGGTGCCCCGCTATTCTGTTCCTTGTGGCTCCAATCTCCGACAACATTTCCAGTTTCTCTCTGTGATGAGCCAGGACTGGGCCGCGACATAGCTTCGATGGCTGGTGTTGTATTCTATGCAACCCAGTCATCCTGACATTTCTCGCAGGGCTGCAGAACCTCGTCGTGCAGTGGCGAGGAGTGGCGCGGCTTTCAACCTCGGGCTTGTGTTTGTTTCAAGCTTCTTTCAGCCAACTTGACTCGTGAAGGTCAAGCCCGCGTCGCATCGTCTCAAACCATGAAGGATACTGCGGACCTTTGGACAGCCAAGCAGTTTCTAGCATTCAAACTTTCGTCATTGCGAACTCTGTTCCTGACTCGCTGGCACTTCACATCCTTCACAACTGACACTTGTTCGATTCTTGATGCTCTGTTGTATATCTTGTTCGGTATCGCCCCTAGGTTCTCTGGCCTTTGCCGAACCCTTTCTTCTCTGGCTGCTGGCAGTCTCCCGTGTGTTCGAAGTCGCTGCACATACTTTTTCCCATACTTTTTTTTTTGTCGTGCCGTATGATTACCTTTTGGGTTAGCTCACCGCGGTGGTAGTCATTTTTTATCTACTTGTATTTTTTTTTTTTTTTTTTTGCTGCCATTTGTTACCTCGCAAAATTCTTTGTACTATAGATATACCACTAAGCGCATCTTAGCCATTCGTGTTTGGATTTAGTGCATATAGATCAATTCAGGAGATCGTGCTCTCTTCAAGGAGACCATGTCGTTAACTTTAATTTACCGAAGTTGAACTCGGACTGTCATGTTTGTGCATCTTATTCAGTATGACGAATAGTCAAATCCCTTTAAGTTTGGTTATCATGGTTGGAGGAATATGGAGGGTGTAATTTCAATAACAGCAAACTGGCTCGGACAGGGATATGATTGATAAGAGGGAAGAACATTACGCAGCATCAAACTCAAACAAAGGACCTTATGACAGCATAAACGTCAAGAAATAATCGTGTTGGGTGTTGTGTCTTTGAGTTTGCCCTTCCATCACTAATCCTCGATAGCTCGTCACTAGCACCCCAGTGCAGCACACAGCATACGTGTGTGGCCGGCAAGGAGTTTGGGATTACTAACTCGTCGGTGTGTAGACCAGTATGGACATGCCAGAATACATTATGCCAATCGGACATATCATTTCCTTTCAACGCCATTCAACGCTCGTGTGTAGATCTCTGAGATATCGTTAGAGAATAAGTCTCGTTTCATGCGTCCAGAGTACGGCCGAGTCTATGTATAACGGCGGGGACGGCGGCAGCGGGAGCAGAAGCCCCGCCGTTATATCGCTCGTGATCTCGGGCCTTGGCATTGATCATGCATCTCTGCCGCATTTTACGGTGTTGGGTTGAGCTGAGCTTGGCCAGAACGTCCCACAATCGTGGCCGTGATCAAACCTTGTGAATGTCGTGACCCACTGAGAAGTACTCGCGAGGCCACCTAACAGTGAGTTTCCTGATAAAGTACAGACCTCTGGAAGACTGTTGCAGGTGGTGACGTATCTTGGGCAAAGGTATGGTGAATCTTCTGATATCTCCCAGGCTACTCTAGGCAAACGTTTGCGATGCTTAGATGAATCCCATGGGAATGGATTCTTATGAGACGTTTTGCTTTAACAGTACCCAAACCCGCCGTGGCCATATTCGACGAATCCCCTCATGTGCTGCCTTGGGATACATGTTCTCATATGACGAGGCGTAGGCCGATTCTTATGACTCCAGCTCGGACATATTGTACGAAATCAGCATCAGAGGCTGTAGCGAGGCCTCAAACTCGGGTCCACAAGCGGAAACTGAGCGTTTGTGTACAACGCCGCTTCAATAACGTCGCGCCACAAGATTACCCTTTTCAGAACCCAAGCATCCAAAAACGGGCTGACGCTGTTGGAACAAGGTCTTGGTGATGTTACCGCCAGAGAACGGAGGCTGCACCAGGAGCTCCGGCAGTCTGTCGGGCTGAATAAGGAACAGACAGAGTTCACTTTTGAGCCACCGATGCTCCTCTTTGCACACTTTCATGGACATGATGAACAGCGGCCGCTTGGCTGATTGCTTCAAGATGTCGGAGAAAGGACGTTGCAGCGCTCGCGCCAGGAAAGTATATCTTCAGACTATTAGCAGGCCTGAGCCAAACAAACTTAATCCCAAGTCTTCACCATCGTGATGCCCGGAATTGCGGACTCGACCTCCGGGGACCAGTAGGCAAAAACATTCAGGTCGAGTTACGGCAGGCATTAGGTGATGCGCATCAAATACGTGGTTTTCCCAAACAATGTCAAGAAGCTAGTCCAGTGAGGAATTGAAGCCCCCATTCCGTATCCTATGAAGCGATCTACTTTGACATTCGGCACGTGGTTGAAGAAAATCAATAGCACAGCTGCCCCAGTGGTACCGTTGTGTTTGTTGTCCGTCGCTTCCGACACCAAAAGACAGGTATTCCCGGTTTGAGGCTTGGGAAAGGCACTTGGTTCGAACGTTGAGATCTCGAAATGTCACTACCGACGGTCTCGATTCCACTATTGTATTTCATCTGATGCTTGGGCGTGTAACGCCTGTTGAACCGTAGCGTAGAATCGCGGCTCAGAGGATGCCTAGATAGGGGTGTCTCAAAGCCAAGCCCTGTGCCAGTTTCGTTGGCGGTGAACCTTTGGAGAGTCCAGAAAGTCGGTAAGTTGATGTTTGGAAACTCTAATACTCGGGGAGGCCCGGGGGAGCATGAACGTGTCAAGCAGTTACGAAGGTGAAGATGGGGTTTCCAGAAGACTTCCGGAAGAGGCAATGCGTGCTGGTCCAAAAGGGAAAGTTGAAGTGTCCAACCTTGGGGTGAGGTAGTGCGAAAAGCATGACGGCGGGGGCAAGACCGAGCAATGGAATAACTTCGCGCCAAGCAAGTCTTACTTGCTTCACACCTCTCATCAAAGGGCGTTGCTAACCAGCGCCCATGTATCCAGTACATCGAGTCCAACGGAGCGCGCCAACAACCTACCTTAAGAGGCCTAGAGAAAGGGGTAATGTCGAATGTGGATAGTTCTTCTCCTGGACCGCGAGTTTAAGCCCGATGTGGCGGAGATGGGCATGAAATATCCCGAATCTGTGGAAG